>NC_090940.1:303058427-306052594 GCF_040938575.1 Ambystoma mexicanum
ATAGTGATTTATGTGTACGAGCTACTGTAACTCCCAGGTATTTCACTTTGTTGTCTGACCATTGCATTCCGTGAAGGTCCTTGGGTGCTGTGGTGTTATCTGTAAGGGAAAACATTTCTGACTTTGCTGTATTTATCTTATAGCCAGAATGCGTTGTGAATTGGTAAACTTCTTCAAGTATAGGCCCTATGTTTTCTTCAGGGTTTCTAAGATAGAGTAAGGTATCGTCAGCATACAATGAAATTACTTGAGGGGGGTGTCCCCGGATGTGTATTCCCCTATGGCCATGGAGTTTCCTCACTCGACACACAAACAGTTCAATGGTCAATGCAAAAAGTAATGGGGAAAAAGGGCAGCCATGGCACGTGCCCCTTGCTAGTTTTATTGTGCTGGAGTCATTTCTGTTAGTTTGTACCTTGACGGTAGGTTCTACGTATAGCAATTTCGCAAAGTTGATAAATTCATCACCGAGTCCAAATTATCATAGCACCCCAAATAAAAAGTTCCAGGACACGGAGTCAAAGGCCTTCTCGGCGTCAAGTATTATTACTATTGTTGATGCCTCCTGGGATATCTGTGCCATGGTTCTGAAAAGGCGGCGTAGGTTAAGGGCCGTGGATCGACCAGGGATGAATCCCGATGTGTCTGAATGAACCAGTTTAGGCATATATGGAAGTAATCAGTTTGCTAATACTTTGGCAAATATTTTTGCGTCTGTATTTATGAGTGAGGGTGGTTATATGAGGACATCTCGTTAGGGTGTCTGCCAGGCTTCAGGAGGACAGTTATCATGGCTTCTGAGAGAGATGGCGGCAATCTACCCGTGTCACATGATTCTTCCCATATTTTAAGCAGACGGGCAAAGATATCTATGTATGTTTTATGCAATTCTGCACCTATTCCTTCTGGGCCGGGGGCCTTTCCAGACCTAAGGGACTTTATTGCATCGATTATTTACTCGAGTGTGATGGGGCTATTTATTTTCCCTCTTGCTTCCCAGTCTAGCTTGGGTAATTCTGTTTCTGTTAGGTATCTATCTAGCTCGTCGCTGGACACTCTATCAACATTTTCAGTATAATTCTTGGTAGAATTCCATAAACGTAGTGTTTATTTCCCTGGCGTCTTTAGTATGAGTGCCATCCGTTCTCGTTATGCCGGTAATATGATGAGTATCTCGTTCCCCCTTAATGATTCCGGCTAGTAGCCGTCCCGGCCTATCTTCCTCTCCATATTTGCGGACTTGTACATTTCTTGCTATAAATCGTGTTTCATGTTCTGCTAACTTGCAAAATTCTTGTAATTTCCCTTTAATGATTCCTAGGGGATGCTTATTGCCTTTGTTGGCGTAGACATTTTCTAGCTTCTTTAGTGTGTTTTCAGTTGCATCTAGCTATTTTATGTGTGTTCTTGAGTATGCCTGTTGTGGAGGCCATCATTATCCCCTGAAACCAGACTTTAAACAATTCCCACAGTGTAGAGTATCTCGCCACAGAGCCTTCATATTCCCGGAAGAACGATTCGATGTCTATTCTTAGCGTTTCCACCAGATTGCCCTCAGGTAGGGCCGCCGGGTCATTCTCCATAATGTGCGAGATGTAGGGCCTGATGTGACCTGTACTTGAAGCACAACTGGGGAGTGGTCAAACCAGGTGCGTGAAAGAATTTCAGTGCTATAGGTATTGTCTGCCCATTTGTTAGATATCAGCCAGAAGTCTATCCTAGACATAGCGTCATGTGCTGTAGAGTAATAAGTAAACTACGTCTTATCCCTGTGTTCCTCTCTCTCTAGGCATCTATTAATGCATATTGTGTCATTATTTGGTGTATCAATTGGGTTGCTTTTGTGTTCCCTCGGCTTCTAGTAGTGGATCTGACTTTTACAGCATCAAGGATTGTGTTAAAGTCTCCCCCCATAAGATTGGAATTCCCGGGGTCTGCCCAATTAGTGTAGCTATATGTGTATAGAAATTTTGATCGTAAAAGTTCGGGCCTTATGTGTTGACCAACTGTAGGTCCACATTATTTATAGTTTCCATAACGGTGACATATCTTCCTTCTCGGTCTATGACTGTGAACTTTGCGCTGAATGGAACTGATTTATGGATCAATGTGATTACTCCCCTTGATTGCGATGAGTAGCTGGTGTACTATCCATTCCTTCCCCATTTTGGTGCAATGTGTCTATGCGTCGTTTCTAATGTGTGTGTCTCCTGTAGCATGATAATTGTGGGGCATGCCTCTCTAGATACGCCCATAATTTTCTCACTTTTGTTGGGTTGTTCAGAACATAGCCATTTTGGTGCATCATATGGTCATGTTTGATCATCAACGTCATGTTCAATGGTTCGGTTTCTAATATAATGTATGGCACATGGGTTGTGTGTTGTATGTACATCCCTTTCACCTTCATGCAACTTTTCACTCTGTTTCGCTTGGCTCTCTGGTCATGAGCATGGAAGGGCTCTGTTATCTCGACTACCTGGTTTTAACAGTAACAAAACTCTTTGAAATCCCCTCCTCCACCCCCTGCCCACACCATCTGCCACAAACTTGATGATGTCATTGCCCCACAACTTTGGAACTTCTGTGGGTTCTGCTTGAATACCTGGCACGTCTGAGACATACCCAAACCTTTCAACGTAATTCAATTTCTTGCATCCACCTTTTTTCTGCCACCATGAAGGAAATCCCCAAATGTCTATCAAGTCAGTCATTGTGACCAGCTTGTTCCCCATCTCCGATCAGTGGGACACCATGTTCTCCATTTTGGCAATGAGGGGGGAGCATAATCGAGGCCTCTTCATATCTCAGTGCCTCAGTCGGGTGCCCCAAAAAGTGGGCTCTCCCTCTGTGCTGGATCCTGAGTTTTGCGGGGGAAGATCAAGGAGTATGGGACTTGGCGTGCCCTTAGAAGCCGCTTGACAGAATCATACGTCTTCCTTTGTGCCTGCACTCCGGCAGCGAAGTCAGGGTAGAAATGTAGGTTGCTGGATTCGTAACGTATTGATCCTGCTTCTCAGGAGAGTTTAAGGATGGTATCACAATCCCTGTAATTTAGCAATTTGGCAATTATAGTCCTTGGAGGTGCACCAGGGCACAGCGGAGCGGTGAGTGTTTGGTGCGCCCGTTCCACAAGGAATTGCGATGAGAACTTAGTGGGGTCGAACAGAGTTTTCAGAAGATTTTCAAGGAATGTCTCCATCGGACCCATTCATGTCGCCTCCGGCACTCCAACCACACGGATATTATTGCTTCTAGATCTGGACTCCAGATCATCGCATTTATTCTTCATGTTGGTAAATTCCTTTTTAATATTCTCGATATCCTGGTTATGTTGTGTGAGGGTGTCTTCAGTGCTGCTGACTCTGCCCTCCGTTTCATAAATTCTACCACTTTCCTTCTCCAGCCTTGCCTTCATCGAGCTCATTGTTGAGACAATGTCATCTAGCTTAACATTAATGGCCATAAAGCCATAAAGCCGCTTTGCATTGTGTTTAACATGTGGTCTTCTCGCATGTTTTCTCCAGTGTTTCCTGTTTGGGTCGAGCTTGCATTGCAGGTATTTCTGGGGGTGAGATAAGGGGGCCAATAAAAGTATCCATGGGGCCTTTCTTCTTACCGGCACCTTTCGTCATCTTCCCCCAAATATTCGATTGTTGGGTTGTGGCTCTTTGTCATAGGTGGCCTTATGATTCTGCCGTATTGTTCTTGCTTACTCTGTTTCCTCTCTTAATATTCCAGACTGCATGTGGAGTGGTTATCCTTAATGTGATGTTTGCAATGTGGCACTGGTGGGGATCAGGAATGATGTTTAAGTCTAGTTGACCCACCAGGTTGTAAGAGCGAACTGCATAGTCTGTGACCCCTACTTCTTCTGACCTCAGAATGCCAACATCTCAGGCCTCATTACTAGCTGTGGGCCTGTCAGAAGGGTAATTTCTCAATGAGTTGCTCTGGCCCTTGTCCTCCCCACAAGAATGTCAGGACAGGTGCAGGCAGCTGTGATTTTTGCATTGCACCCTGAGTTACCTATAACCCTGTGAATTTTGCATTACACCCTGGGCTGCCTATGGCCCAGTGATTTTTACATTGCATCCTGGATGTCTATAACCCTGTGAATTTGATATTGCACCCTTGGTTGCCTACGGCCCTGTGATTTTTACATTGCAGCCTTGGTTGGCTACGGTGCAGTGGTTTTTGCATTGCACCCTTGGTTGCACTTTTTGGTTCCAAAAGGCACCAACCATACTGCATTGCATTCCTCCCTATACTGCATTGGTGCTCACCAGACTCCACCCACATATAGCCCCATCGTCTTCTGATCACTATTCTCCCGCCAATCCTGCTCTTCCTTCCTACTGTTATTCCCCCTCTTTACCTCCACTCAACCCCGTCTTCCCCTCACTCCTCCTCAAATCTCCCCATCCCTTTCTTCACTCACCTCCCAAATAACACTCAGGCCCCCCACTCTCTCCCGTCCCACACAAAAACATATATTCTGCACAACTCCCTATATCTGTGCCAGCAACTACCTCCTCAATATTTGCCCCCTTTACTGACCTCACCCTTGGTGTCTGGAATGCCCTGCCACTATGTAGAAAAGCCTCCTTTCCCGCCAGTCATTTTCATTTGCATCACCCTAAACTCTATCACAAAATCCTGAACTCCCCCTCACGACGCCACCACTTTGCCAGCTCTTTACACCACTGTGCTTCTTTCTCTCACTTGTCTCATCACTCTAAAACAGGTGGCAGTGCTGGTCTCATGACCAGCAAGGACACACCATTGGCACCCCTATTCTGATTTGGTATCACACCCTCTCCCTTTGAACATATGTCGGTCCAACTTCTAACTTCCACCCCTCTAACTACTTGATTCATTTACTGACCACTGGGCACCCTCAACTTCTTTTTCTCTGATCATGACTTCTTACTCGAAACGCATCCAGCTGATGTCCATGCTGTCATAAGGGCTGAGTTTCACCAAAAACAGACCATTTAGGTTCAGCCGTGGGAGCTCCTTTTGTTCTCTCTGCAAAGACTTGTCACCTTCCCAAAAGAACAGGCTATACCGCCATAGAGTAGGGAGGGGACCAAAGCATCCAAAGATTACCCTGTGAAACACCCTACCAGTACAATTGCGAGACCCCACCGTAAGCTAAATCATCTTTGCAGAATAGAAAAAGATGGATTTCACTTGGAACCTTTTTGGGGTACAGTCTGCTGAAGTCATCTATCATAGAAGATAAATGTCTTCCACGTAAGGATCAAGACCATCACCTTACCTACTTCAGAGGATAATATCTGTCGCTACCAACAGACTGCTCTTCACCATCTTGCAGCCGTTGCACCCTTTCTCCTTTTTTGGGCAAATGTTTTCAAAATCTTTTGAGGAAACCACACTCGGTCTTCTATATGTTCTGCTCCTAGTCTCATTGGGAAGAACCCCATGACGGGAAAACATTGGAGCAGGCCACTGAGCATAGCTCCTAAACATGAGTGATTTTTTAGGCATATTTCACCCTGATAACCAACATACTTTGGAAGGTGAAACAGGTGACAGTGTCCCTCAAATTTCAAGCAGCTCTTCCTCTGAACCTAAAGTTCTTGCCTCCATAACCCTTAGCCGGTAGCTCGTGGTGATGTCTGCATTTCCAAACGTTCCTTTCCCTCACTTGCTTGCTTGTTTCTCATAGGGTACAATGTATTCATTTGAGACAGAGAGAGAGAAAGAGTGATCGAGAGAGGTGGCATTGGGGGGGCTAGAAAAATGGGACCCGTCTGCAAATGGCCCGGGCTAGGACTGCAAGGTTGCAGGTTGTTTTGCCTTGCAAGGCCTTCTCTCACCTTTCCTGACTAACCAACTCCCCTCTACACACACAAAAGATGACCACCACAGGCCTAGCAATATCGCATCAACACTAACTGAGCCACAACTAAGCTCACCTCATTAGCCCCATCACACTCTCCCGCATCAGCAGTTAACCAGACCCAAAATGCTGTACTCTATCAGACCTTGGGCTCTTCCCAGTGGATAGAGGCAGAGGAAGAGCTGAGCTGTGCGGCCAGCCCTTGAGACTTGTGTGTTGTGCAGCAGAGCCCGGCATTGCCACTGCTGCTTTAAATGTCAGGGAAAAGCAGGCTTCTACCGGAATGAGATCAACAAGACAGTGTGGGAGGTGCCCAAGCACTACTCCAGCCTCATTCTGGTCGACTCTGGAATCTAAGGCTCTGCCCAGCACAGACATTGGCTTCTATGAGAGCAGTGGAGTTACCTGATTGGTATGGTGGGAGAACTTCTATGTCTCTGACTATGTGATGCCCAGCGATGGAAGATGGACATGGGAGCTTGAAGTGGAAAGACCTCTCAAGCAAGGTGTTCTGCAACAGCGCTGCTGGGTTCAGGTAAGAAATCTGCCCAATTTCTGTTGCATGTGACTGCATATCATTCTCTGTGCATGTATGCTGGATGTAGCACCGAGCCCCATAGCACACAGCTGAGCCCCACGAAAGAAGAAATCGGTCCAGCTGTCACATATTCTCTAATATATACATGCACACTAAAAATAAAGTATAGCAGAGCCCTCAACTATTCACATGTCCTTTAGGGGTTCAGACTATTGTCATTCCCACTACTTTCCTCTTTTAGGGCCGCACCCCATCGTTTTACAGCTGGGTCCCATGAGATAAAATTCGGTCCAGCTGTCAAAGTGTCTCCATCTTCTTCAATGCAGTCTTTGCCTCTTCCGTACCGACTGTTCAGTTTCGAATATCTCCACACTAGACATTTCTGATTTCCATACAGTGTGTAAAGTACTATTTCTGTTGCATGCTTTGTGTTTCTCCTCTTTCCCGTTTTCTGACCACAGTCTGCCGAAGGTCTATGCTTCCAACAGCTCTTGATGCCTTTACCTATGGCAGGAGATGCTATACAAGTATAAGATAAGATAACTTAACAGACAACCTCTTCAATATGACTAAAACCCATCAGCTCCAACTTGACTCCTTTCTCTCTGATAATATTGTAGTCAACAGACCTAACCTTTCCACCAACAACAAAGCCAACCTTCTCAATCTCATAGTCCTATCTTCCACCCTGGTCTCCTTAGCTCCCATAAATCACCCTGCAACCCTCACACCATTCACTCATTCACTTCAGCATCTCAAATCCTCCTCCACTCTCCCATCTCCCTCCCTCATCTATCACTAAATGCAAATTCATGCTGCCCCACCTCTGCCAAGTTAAAATCTTGCACCAAGCTCTCTCTCTCTCTCTCTTTCCCTTGCTGCCTCCATTGAACTCGCCTTTATTGAATCTAACTCTGCATTGTCTACCCCCGTTACTGATCACTCCCCTGCTTGCTACTTCACGCCCTTTCATCTGCGTCATCAACCATGGACCTCCCTAACCATCCAGCTGCTAAGCACAACTAAGCGTTTCTGCTTAGGAGGCTACCACAAAAAGACCTTTCGCTCAGTCTTCCCACTACCTGCGAGTCCTCACTATTGACCGTAACCATAGCTCATGGCACAGCTAAATTCTCCAATTATACGAACTAAATTTTCCCTAGCCACTCATGCCCTGGCAAACTATTTATGACTCCCCGGGCTGTACGTCCCCCTCATGAATGGTTCAATTTCCATCTCTTGCTCCATAGATGGATTTAACTCATTCTCTAAATCACTAAAATGTGGGACACCCAGTTCCCTCTTCTTTCTCTCTCTCCCCTCGTACAGTTTTCCCTGCACTCTCGCACCTACCCCCCTTTTCCCTCACCTCCTACAGTGAACATCTACTTGTCCTTCTCTCCTGCAAACTATTCTTCTGCCCCAATGAGGGAGCAGCATGGCATGGCTTGAGCCAGCTTAATCCCAGACCTGATCAGAAATGTTATGCCACACATTCATTGCCATTCACTCTTTCATTTGTTTATACTCCACTGACTCATCCTTCTGGCACCATGGATTTCTGGTTAATGCTGGACAGATTCAGGCCATGTGTTTTCATGATCATGATGCTCAGGATTTACCATGATATTGTTTCCCTCTTGCTGTGCTTTGTCACCCAGCGGACATTGATTGACAAACAGGCCAGACCAGGGAATCAGGTGAACAAAGGATTGTATTACTAAATGTGTACAGGATTAGACAACATAAACAAATAGTACCTGAAATAAAGTAAAAGATGTCAGAATTGGTCTTCCTCTCTTTGGAGTAGTTCTGTAGGAAAACCTATTTAACGGAAGTGCCTTGTGTGAAAGTAAAATGGTCCAACCAAAGTTCTGCCAGGGCTCTGTAAGTTTAGGGGATGAATGTCCCTCACCCATGAAAGAAATTCACACAGTACTTCTGAACGCACAGTCCCAGGTTTGATCGGATCCTGTACCCTATTTTCCACAGTCCTTGGGATCTCTTCTCTTGAGATCTCAATCTCAGGTGTAAGCGTTCCCACACCCTGTTCCCCACAGTTCTTGTGGCCTTTTCTCATTGACTGTTGGAATCATACTTGGTACTTTGGGTGTATTCCATAAGTGTCATCTCGAAGGGTGGGCCTTCTAGGATGTATCTGAGCCAGAGGAGGACAGTGGTCTCATTTAGTTCCCCACTCCCTTCCTCTCTGTCAGGGTTCTGCTCCTCTAGCCACAAGCTCCAATCCCTCACTCGTCCCCACAACTCACCTGAGGGTTTGCTCCCAGAATGTTTTTCCCAGAATGTTTTTTCCATTTTTACTACCTTGCAAGGGTTAGCACTATTTGTCTTTATCTCAACTACCTTCTCTTCACTAAAATTCCCCTCTACACCTCTCTGTACTACCCCCACCTCTAGTCCTTTACTGGTCTTCATTTCCTCTTCTTCAATTGTCTCTACTTCTTCCTGGAGGTTACCCAAGGTTTCCCTGTCACTTCTTTCTGACAACTCCTCCTTCAGCTTCTGGATGGACATGTCTCCACTATTCACCTTGTTCGACACTTCCTCTACCCACTTTTCTACTCTTCCCTCTATTTTCTGTCTTTTCCTTTTCCAACTCCTAACTCTATATTCTCACAACAGCTGTCTATATTCCACCCCACCGTTGTACTGCCTATGGATACCACTTATGCCTCTTTGGGCACCTTCCACCTAGAACAATTCAGGCTTTCCAATTCCCTTTTGTTGTTCTCTCCTGGTTCGTCTCTTTGGGCATCTCCCCTAGAAAAATTCAGATCCTCCAGTTCCCAACTGTCCCTCTCTTCATCACCCTTTTGGGTGCCTTCTCCCCCATCTCCTCTGGAACGTCCTCTTATCGGCCCCCTGCATCAATCTCCTTCAAACTTCCTTGATATTTTTTCCCAGGCTTCCGAGTCTTGCTCCTTCCAGCCCACTAGGTCTCTTGATCCCATTTTCCCCATCCTCCTGGGTCCTGTCTGCAGCCTCCTCTCTCCACCTTACCCCAACCTGCAGGGTCTCTCCTCCAGCCGTCTGCTCTCCACAAGCTCCAGGGTCTCTGCTCCACAGGTCTGCCTTTAGCTCCTTCCCTTCTCTCCCTCTTTCCGGCCAGCACATGAGGAGCTCTTCTTCCTAATGGTACCACCGACAATCTGAGCCTTTGTGGTTCTGCAGGGCTTTCGCACCTTCTTCCAGCCTCCCTCTGGTGGAATGGGGATGAGGTGTAGTGGTTTCATATGAAGAACTTGGGAATTCTAGTTCTCTGGGCCTGGATGGATCCGTGTAACGCATCTTTGAGAACCACGCCTGCCATACTGAAGTTCCCAACTCGCTATTATCCTTCAAGCTGCTTGCTGATTGTCTTGGGGATATCTCTGTCTCGATCAGGTCCCACTCTTGGTTTAAATGGATTCCAGAGCAGCTTTAGCACCCGCACAAGGGAAGCGGAGCATACCAGTGCTGCAGGCCCTGGGGGAAAGCTGCTCCGCGACTGTCTCAAAAGAGTCGGAGTAGCAACGGTTATCCTATGACAAAGTACCCCTCTTGCGACACCACCATCCACCAACTTGGTCAAACAGGGCACTTCATCACAGTACACATGCACGTTCTGTTCAGACCCAGCCTGATTTTCATTATTACCAGGCAACAGTTCCCTCCCAAATGATACATTGTAAGCCCAAAATAGACACTAACCTTAAGGTCAAACTTCTCCCCGACACCCTTGTAGGGATTTCAAAACGTCACTAGTCTCTCAGATTAGCACTGGCGGTCAGGGGAGAAACGGTCTTCAGTCCTGTCATAGTCCAAAAGGGCACCACAGACCGAGTCACTGCACCAAATCATGAAAGCAGCCACGGGCAGCAATGGGTCACAGAGTACGTTTATTGGTCATTACAGTGCTAGAAAATTAACCAACAAATTATCCTCATTGAACCAACTGAACCCCCAAAGCAGAAATGCCTTTTATACATTTCAGGTTGTCTCACTAAAAGATACATTCTCATGACGTCACGCTTATGGCCTTCCTCAGAGTCCCTTCACCAGAGTGGGAGATGTCTGCCTGCACCTCTCTGACTGGCCCACTCGCATCTCACCTAAGCATCCTTGCTTCTCGATCCGTGCTATACCCCTCCCTACTTAGTTCTTGCGGCACCCCAAAGGTCCTGCCTCTGCTAAACACAATGCAACATGGGTTTTACTGCTTCCTGGTGCCAACTTTTCCCTCTCTTTCCTGTGCCAAAAAGCAGGGCATGACGTTGTAAAGTGCCAAATATGCCTGTACATTGAATTACGATTTGGTGGGTGTTCGGCGACCTTGTCATCGCCCTCCCTTTGCCGCTCACTGACACGGCCATTGGAACACACTGACTATGGGCAGGCAACATTACTTCACTGGTAGAGCGTTTACACAGATCTCACGGTGTTCAGTGGCGAGAGTGAGATTGCGCTTTTTCTTTATGTAAAAGTGAGATTATGGTTCATTGCTGTTTTTTAGGCTCCAATCGATTTCCTTTTGGCCCTTGTAGCGATGCATTTATAGAGGTCAGATGTCAGAACTGGCGGGATTCGGGGCTAGCTATAGACTTTTGGTTGTAGTCCCTGAGCTTCTATCTGGGGCTATATCCCCCTCAGCCCCCCCCCCATCTCCCTAGCAACGCCTCTGCAATATACTGCACATGAAAACAAAAGGACATATGCTAAAATGGCAGGACTTGCAGGTAAACCCCAAACATCATAATGAAACCTAATGGAAACCAAAGTAACATAAGAATGCAGGATTCTTGCCTACACTGCTTTACACTCCCCTCAATGCAATTCGGGATGTTGCTTTACAGACCAGCTGATCCAGCATTAAACGTTCCTCTCATACGCTATCCTCCAGCATTGCCATCCCACGAACAAGCTTTCCCAACAACTCCACACACCGCCTGCTGCCAAGTATCTAGACATCTTTTGATTCATTCCTGCCATAGAGGTCAGCAATAGAAGAGTGGCCAGGTGTGGCCAAGCTAACTCCTTTGCATACCTGCACCTCGCTGGATAAAAACACGGAGACGGAACTGGCTTGCACTACACAGAGACGGAACTGGCTTGCACTGCGTCTTCTTTATTCCTTAACTTTCTGGAACTACCCAACCCCGCCTCCCATACGTCACTTCCCTTCCCGCCTCCTGGTCTCCCACAACTAGAACGTCAACATGACACCAGGGAGCCAGTCCTCTGTCATTTGCTGCCTCCTGACCTATGCTATACCACATGTGGGGCAGCTAAAGAGAAAGGCCTGAATGCTCACAGTAATTGGGGCGGCACCAGAATCTCACCCTGGAGCTGCGCGATCGGCTCAAGTAGAGTGTCCTTCCCCTGGAACACCAATGGAAATATTCTGTGGAATGTATTTAATTCTACAACAATGTATATTTTCTTGGGCCGAGTTGGACGGGTTATGCGATGCAATGGTGGGCATAGGTGCATCAACATGGAAGTGACATGCTAAGGAACAGTAACGATCATATGCTGTGTCTGAGCTATGGTGTTTGCTCCATGCCAACGGTTGTGAACCTTCTTCAGAGCATGTATTTCCTGATTGTTTGCACACTAGTGACTACTATTCACAGTCACTGTATTACTGATGGGCATTACTTCCGATAGGCATCTCATAAACCATGTCCTCTGGTGCACGCCAGTGTAACCTTTTGTACACTTACATATATGTGCCACCCACATTCCTGTAAATTGTCATCCCATTTATTCCAATTCCCTATTTTCTCCAACTGGAGATGTGTAATAGGAGTCTGGCGCTGGTCCTCTATACTCACCCCAGTATTTACTTATGAAGTACCAACCTCTAAGACATGATTTCTTTTTTAAAGGAAAACATGTCTTCTTTGTCCCCTCCAACCCTCCTTGGAGGTATAATAACCTCCAGTGTCCTACAATCCCTCAATCATTGTTCCTATCTTCTGGATTGGTGCCGGAGCAAGCACCAAGACTGCGGCTGTTATTCTACGGACTCCCCCACTGTTGGGCTTTGGGGAACAATTGGATTACAGCAATCTGTCTCTGATCCTGCTGGGAGAGGATCCTTAGGAGGACATGGATCGCCCTGCTAGGGAGCCTGACAGGTGACCACTCCAGGCTGAGCTGCACAATTAGTAGCCTGCATGCACCGCTCAGGTAAGGAGGACAGTGCCATCAGGAAGCTATGTGTGAGGAGTTGGAGCGTGGGGAAGGCTCAGCCCACAGGGAATGTTGAAGGAGCAAGAATGAGGGACCGGGCGGGCAGAGTGTACCGGCTAAGCTGCCTTGTTCTGCCTTCCTAGGAATCTTGATTAGGTTCTCAAGTCTTTCAAGAGATTTGAGCCCGGTTGGGCACCCCATAATTGGACCTGTTCACCTCCCTGGACAACAAGATGCTCCAGGAATCTTGCTCCCAGTGTCTGGCTGCAGAGGCATGGTGGAGGATGCAATGATGGTGGATTGGCCAGACTCTCTTCCATATCCATTCCCCTAAACCCGTGGGTGGTTGTTAAGATCGGGGTCTGTAGGGTGGATGTGCTCCTGGTGATCCTCTTCTGGTCACAGAGATCCTGGTTATACCTCCTCCTGGAGATGGTGGTGGCCTCAGCATGGAAGATTACCCTTTGCCCACCTCATCTCAGGGGTGATCAGGGGAACTGGAAGAGAGTTTGGTTCCATTGCCAGTTTTTTATTTTGCAGAGTTTTCTACTGCCAAATTTTGGCTGAAAAACTCATCAAAATTGTAAGATTTTTTATTTGACCCCCCAGTCACCTCCTCCCATTTTTTTACTATCTGTTCCCCACACCGCCAACCCCTTATATCCCTTTACCCGCTCCGCCCCCCATATTTTCAGAAGAGTTTTTTCAGCTAAAATTCAGCTTTACAAAAACGCAGCGAAAATAATCCTGGCGATGAATGAACGTCGTACTGAGAGTTTGATGGCAATGGACAGCCTGGAGATTGAAAGGCAGCGGATGCAGCAGTTAGGATTATCTGGACAAGCAGACTTGTCTATCCAGCAGTCTAGGAGGCTGGCAGATTTTAAAGTTTACAATAGGCACTGGCCATCCTGCATTAATGGGGTACTGGCAGGCATTTTGATGCTCTCCTTTGTGGACACCCACTACTCCTTGGTTTATTCAAGATTGGCTCTCCAAGCTAGCTGCCCCTACCTTAAGGCCTCAGTTGGTGGCTATCAAGGCGTTCATGGATTCTGGTGCAGATCCTTGAGAAAATGATTAGTTAGTGGGGCGACTCATGGGGGCTCTCTTACTCTCAGGACTTATGATTTCTTCTGAAGGCCCCCCCTGGGACCTTCCTACGGTTCTTAAGACTCGTCCGAGTCGACCGTTCAAATGCATATTGTCCATTGATATAAGGATTTAAGATTGTCTTTCTATGAGCCATGACCTCAGCTCACAGGTAAGGGGAATTAGCATTGCTCTTTTGTGTCAATAAACTTTCCTAAATATTTTTCCTGATGCCCCGGTTTTCAGCCCAAGATTCTACATTTCACCAATCTCAGGAGATTGTGCTATTTGTCTTCTTTCCTAGTACCTGTTAATGGTGGAAGAGGGTTGGCATTGTTTGGATGCCAGGAGTGCAGTTCTGGCATATATGGAGGGGCCTTTCCAGGTCAGGCAGTCCAGCAGTCTCTTACCTTTGATTGAGGGACCTGAAGGCTTTTTACTCCTACTTGCTTGACCAGTCCGTTGAACAGGTTGACCATTGCCTTAATAGATGTGTACAATGGTAACCAACTCCTGGAAGCATTATCATGAGGTCAGTAAGGGAATGGCTATTTTCTGGGCAGAGGCTAAAGGGGTTTCTTTGCAGGAAATGTGCAGAGTGCCTGCTTTGGGCAGATCCCAATACCTTTATCAGGCACAACAGACTGAATGTGAGTCACCAGGTGGCATGTTCATTTGGTCCTGGTGTTCTCAGCTCAGTCTCTCACTAAAGTTCTGATCACTTTGTGTCTTTAGTAAAATGGCGCTGGGATGTGCGTTGTATTACTGCTGGTCTGTTTGGTTCATTCTATAGGCCCCTCCCAGCACTATTTGGTATTCCTCAGAAGTAAGTAATGGAATGAAGGAGAAGGACGTGGAAGTAATGTCTGGATTACTTAGGTAATCTTCATTACTCCTAATCCTACTCTTCTACCTACAACTGGTAAAAGCAGGGAGATTCCATTGGAATCCATTGTAAAGGGCTCCACTGATCTTTAATCAGAGAGGATAGTTACACTTTTTACACCACGTGGTTGAGAAGAAATGTGTAAAGGCAATTTTGCCAGTTTTGCCACTTTTTTACCACTATGGGCCTCATTACAAGTTTGGCGGTAGCCTTGCCGGTAAAACCGGTAGGCTGCCGCCAAACTTGCAATTTTTTCTGGCGCCCGCAGATGGGCAATTACCGGGTCATTATGGCCCAGCCGGACCGGTAATTGCCCATTTGCGGGCGCCAGAAAAAAGATACTTCCCATTCCCATTCAGCCCCATAGGGCTGAAAGTGAATGGGGAGGTTGGATGCACCGGCACCATTTATCCGACATGCTGTGCTCGCGGGTCCCTTTCTGCCCGCCAGGTCCGACCTGGTGGGCAGAAAGGCAACCGCGAGCACAACTTGTAGTTTGCCAGTCCGGGAACTACGTTACAGGCATGCTTTTTTTTTTTTTTCTTTTAATATATTTTATTCGTTTCATAACATAAGATAACAAAACTGGCATCAGTGGCGATAGGTCAGGCATATCAAAAAGTAAAGTCCCCAACTCCCCCCCACCCATCCCTCCCCTCCCCTTCCAATACCACGGTTAGTCCTTTGTTCATCATGAGTCCATGCCCGGGCCCGGGTCGCCTTCCCCGATTGTCTCACCCTCCAGCGACTCTGGATGGAGCAGGGGTACTGTTAGGGCCACCCAACGGTGTAGCTCCTCGCTAGAATCAAGTCTCTGTACTTGGATCGCCATCTCCCATGCCGCGGTTTCGGATGTGATCCACTTCGCAAGATCTCCCCACCATAGGGGCATAAGCGGGCCTCTGGGGCTTTTCCACCCCATGGCTATGTGCCTTTTGGCCGTTATATATATAAGGTCTCTAAGCTTATTGAGGGATTTATTCTTCCTGCTGCGCCTATATCCGCCCAGGATACATGCCGAGGGTTCGTCCACTTCGATGTCAATGTCTGCACCAGCCACTCTTTCCTTCACTTGTGTCCAGAACGCTCTAATCACTGGGCATCCCCAGAACATGTGGGTCATACCAACCTTGGGCTCACTGCATTTGGACATGATTGGGTGCCTGCGCCGGTAAACCTTGATATAGCTTCCGGGGTGAGGTACGCTCTGTTCATAATATACAGTTGGATGAGCTGTAAGCGGGCATTTCGGGAGATTTTTTTGTGGTAGTGGGTTATATCACCCCAGGCTTTGTCTTCGAAAACAAGGTTTAATTCGGTCTCCCATTTGTCCCGGCATTTGAGGTCATCTTTGGTGGAGCCCCATAGCAGGGCCTCATAGATACGTGAGGTTTCGTGGCCCCCCTCAGCAGCGTTCAGTATTGTTTCGATGCATTCGTTTTCATCAGTCTGGTCGATAGCGACCGGCCATCTGCTATTTAAGGCCTGTATGACCGCTCTGTGCAACAGAAATTGCCCGGCCGGGAGGCCTGTGGCATCGCAGAGTACCGGGAAGGCCAAAACCGCCTGTTCTTGGATCAGGTCCCAAGGTGTGGCCACCCCGAAGGGCTCCCATTGTGTACGAGTCTCGAGTTGCCCCCAGGAATGATTGGACATGAGTGCTGCAATGGGGATCTGTGGGGAGTATGGATCCTCGGACCCGACTAGCTTGCAGGCCCTTTTCCAGAGTCGGATCCCCAACTTAACAAGGTAAGGGCAATGTTCGAGGGCACTCTTTGGAGTAGGCAAGTGTCTGTTGTGCTTTCATCGGCCATCCACCGCATAATGTGTCTTAACTGGCTAGCAAGGAAGTAGAGTTTGAAATTGGGAATCTTCAGCCCACCCCTCTCGTAAGGTCTCTGGAGAGTTTCCAATGCCACCCTGTGCCTGCCTCCCTGCCAGAGGAAGCCCCTACAGAGTTTGTTGAGGTCTTTAAAGAACGCGGGGGGATGTACAAGGGAATGTTAGTGAAGTTATGCAATAGGCGGGGTAGGGCGACCATTTTAAGGAGGCCCGCCCTCCCGGCCACCGAAAGCGGGAGCCGCCCCCAAAACTCCATGGATTTTAAAAGGGAGTCTTTGGCCCTTACAGTGTTAAGAACATGTTCCGTGCCGGGGTTTCGATGTATAGTTAACCCCAAATATTTGAACGATGTCGCCTGCCATTCGAGGTCTAGGGGAGGGAGAGATCCATAATCTTCACTGTGTAGTGCAGCTAGGGGGTAGAGGCACGATTTACTCTTATTAATCTGGATCCCGATGTGCTTGTGAAAGCTGTCCAGGATTTCAAGTATGTAGGGTGGGAGGTGTTCAGGGTCCTGTAAGTACAAGAGGGTGTCATCAGCATACATAGAGACGAGGTGAGTCGTTCCATCTATTTCAATGCCCCCATCTCCATATTCCTGTCTCAGGTAGGCTGCTACAGGCTCAGCGGCAATAATGTACAACATGGGGGACAGAGGGCAACCCTGACGGGTGCCTCTGTGTAGGGACCATTTCGCGGAAAAGGTTATATTGGTTTGTACCCTTGCAGTGGGATTAGCATAAACCAGCTGCGTCCATTTCAGAAATACGGGACCTATTCCCATCTTTGCCATGGTAGCATATAGCCATTCCCACCTCACGGAATCAAAAGCTTTGGTGGCGTCCAGTGACGCCACTGCAAGTTTCTGTGGTCTTCCCTCGGTACTATAAATGACGTGATGTAACCTACGCAGGTTCTCAGTGATGGATCGTCCGGGGACATATCCGGTTTGGTCTTGGTGAATCAACAGTGGGATCACTCTGCGTAGTCTGTTAGCGAGCAGTGCTGTGAGGATCTTGCAGTCTGGTTTAGCATAGAGAGGGGCCTGTATGAGCCACAATCTGCCCCGTCCTTCCCTGTTTTGAGTAGGGGTATTATCACAGCCTCGCTCAAGGAATCCGGGAGGGCGCCACACTCGAAGGCCTCATTATAGACCTTAGCTAATATAGGGGCGAGTGTTTCCTCATAGGTTTTATAGAACTCCCCGGGGAGGCCATCCGAGCCCGGGGTTTTCCCCGCTGGTAGCGATCTAATTGCCACCTTGACCTCGTCGGAAGTGATGGGCTCGTCAAGGGTCTCAGCCATATGCGAGTCTAGTTTGGGCAAGTTGATGACATCGAGGGCGTCTTCGATCCCTGTGTCAGAAGGGGGGGGGTCTCGGAGTACAAGTTGCAATAGAAGTTAGAGAAAACCGAATTAATTTCCTGTTGGGTATGCACGGCAGTGCCGTCTGGTGTGAGTATGCGGCAAATGGGTGGCCTGGGGGTTTCCCTTTTGCAGAGCCAAGCTAAGAGTTTCCCGGGTTTGTCCCCCAGGGCATGGACTCTTTCCGTGTGTTTGGCATAGCTTAGTTTACCTGGGGCTTCCCAGTGCTTTAGGCAGGTTTGTCTAAGTTCAGTAATTTTAAGTAAATGATCAGGGGATGGGTCAGCCCTGCCCTTGAGGGCACACAGGTCTCTCTCGGCTCGTTCCAACAGGGTTGTGATGGATCTTTGGGCATCCCCAACTGCTGCGATCATCTCACCCCTCATGACCACCTTACATGCCTCCCAGGCGGTGCTTATGTATTTAACGCTATGTAGGTTGTTCTGCCAATATTCTTCAGTACCGTCTCTTATGCGCTCTCTGAATGCTGTATCAAGTAGGGCTTCAGCTCTCAATCTCCAAGTGGGAATGGGGGGTCTTGGCGGGAACACCTCCCAGGTGACCAACAGGGGAGAGTGATCGGACAGTACCCTCGGAAAATAGTGCGCATCAACGAATGCAGACTGTTGTATCTGGCTGAGAAAAATATAACCTAGCCTGGTATGCACGGCATGTGGTGGGGAGTAGAAGGAGTATTCACATTGCTCCAGGTGCTGGTGCCTCCAAATATCACTGAGTTGTAATTGTTGGATTAGATTGGAGAGTATTTTGGCCGGGGTGGAGGGGCGATCGTGTTTATTGTCGGATCTATCCAGTAGAGGGTTAAGGGTGCAGTTATGGTCGCCTCCCCATATCATAATTCTGTCCATATATGGGGTGAGCCGTGTATAGAGGGAGTGGAAGAAGACAGTTGCGTCGTGGTTGGGTGCGTAAGTACTAACCAGGCATAACTCTTTGCCCTCGATAGAGCCACAAACCACAACCATCCTCCCCTCGTTGTCCAATTTAGTACTAGTAAGCCTGAAGGGGACTGTGGGGGCAATCCAGATCAAGACCCCTCTGGCATAGGAGGAGTAAGCAGAACCCACTAGGGTGCCACGCCAGGTTTTGGCCAGGGCATTTAGCTTTTTGGCAGTTAGGTGAGTCTCTTGGAGCATGGGGATTCCGACCCTGCATCTCTTCAAGTAGGATTGGACGCGTCGTTATTTGACGAAGCTGTTCAGGCCTCTGACGTTCCAAGTAACGATCTTTACTGTGTCAGCCATAGGTGTTACGTAGATGGACATGTGTGGCCAGCAGGACTCGGGATCTAGTTAGTGCAGCAATGCATATCAAGGGCTTCCGTGGTCTAGGTAAATTCCGTTTGTAGTTCCCAACTGTAGTAATAACTCCCTGTTTCCCACCCCCCCCCTTAACTGTAAACAACCCAAACATAGAACTAGCCTAGCGTGGTCCCCCTCGTTATGACAATTCCCGTTTCTGCTCTGTAGGACCGTGCATAGGTCTCCAGGTGCCCTACGGGTGGGTATGTACACCCAAAAAAAGGGGGAAGAAATTTTCCAGGGGGTGGAGTGAACCTTGACTCCAGTGTCTCCTTGTAAGGATATGCTCAGCTGTGTGGAGGCTCAATTCGCCCACCAGCGGTTGGTAGAGGCTGCATGATTCCTATCAAGATGGCGGGAGAAACGTTATCTCGGTTTCCGCTTTCTTTCCTCGACATCAGGTATTTGCAGACCGCCATCCAGTCTCTGGCCTGTTCCGGGGTGTCGAACAGGTGTGCCCTATTGTTGTGCAGCACTTTAAGTCTCGAAGGGTACAGGAGCATATAACGCAACCCAGCTGTCTTCAATCTGGCCTTCGTGTGTATAAACTGGGCTCTGTTCATTTGAACCTGGAAGGCATAATCAGGGTAAATAGCGATTGTGGCGGAGTCCCGTTTGATTTGACCACCTGCTCGGGAAAAGGCCAGGATTACCTCTCGGTCCTTGTAGTTAAGAACTTTTGCTATCACCGGCCTGGGTGGGGCGCCCGGCGGAGGTTTCTTAGCGAGGGCCTTTTCAATGGTGAAGCCTGGGGAGAGTTTACTGGCTCTCACCTCCTGTAGCAGGAAGTTCTCTACATAGTTAGTGGGGTCGGAGCCGTCAGAACCCTCCGGCAGTCCGAGGAGACGAATATTATTACGCCAGGCTCTTCCCTCCGCTTCCTCTGCCCTATCTTCCAAGTTCTTGACCCTTTATGTGACCGCAGGTCCTCTATCGCTCCGCTCCCGAAGCACGAGTCGGGGCTGGTTACCCCACTGCCCTGCTTACCTTCGCAGCACCGGCCGGCCGCTGGTCTTGTCAGGGCTCCGCTGGGCTCCACTCCGTCTGCGAGTGCAGTTGTTCCGCTCCTCTCCTTCGACCCCAGCACAGGCTGGCTGCCCCGGCTTCCCTATGCGCTCCGGCTCCCCTATGCGCTCCGGTGGGCGACGTCCTCTGCGGTGCAGGCGCGCTCCGGTCCCTCGAGACTCAGGATGCGGGAGCTGCCATTTTCGTTCTCTGCTCCGGCACTGCTCTCTCTGTGTATGACGGCGTTGGTTGTCCCCAGCCGTCTGAGAGACGGGTCAAACGATTGCGGATGGAATCCGGCGGCGAATGGTGCAGGTTGCGACGTTTAAAAGCTAGCAAAAATGCATGTAAAACAGCTTATGATGGCACATCGGCGCGGAGCTCACAGGAGACACGTCCGCTCTACATGGCAGTTAGCCACGCCCCCTACGTTACCGGTCTCACCACTTAGTCCCTTGGGATCTGTCATCCAGGTGGCCAGGACATGGCCATCGCTTTTGGATCAAGTTCCTGGGGGTGGACCAGTGTGGGAGGATCACCTGGGTGAGGGGCCCAAGGAGAGTAGGAGTGGGGCACCCACACACACACACACACACATACCACACCCCCCACCCCCTCCACAGATGGAGCGCTCTGGTGGAAGACAGATTCACACCCAGCCAGTCTGTTTAGCATGTCGTGACATCCGAGTCAGGCAGAGCCAGGCATTTGCCTACAACGACTCACATCTGAATCCTATTACCCTTCCCCACTGGGATAAAAGGCGGAGCATGGGAGTACACAGTGAGCAAGGCTAAGGCACAGAGGAGCAAAACTTCCATGGTGGCAGCTGTAACACAAAGGAGTGGTGGCAGACCCAAATGGGGCAGTGAGAGGGGAGAGGCCCTTTACTCGGTTGTATGATGATCAACTATCTCCGAATGGTCAGTCAACAGCACAAGCAAAACCTAGCAGGAATACTAAGCGAAGCTTCAAAATCTGTGCACGATATCCAGGGCCCTCCTACATGTCTGCAGGCAGAGAAGAGCTATAGCTGCCAGACTATCGTGCCCTTGGCTCAAGGAAGGAAGCCACCGATAAAGCAGCTTCGAATAACCTGTTAGTTGGAGAGAACTGTTAGACACTGGTGTGCTTTGAAGCGAAAGGTGCGAGCGGCAAGATTGTTGCAACGTGATGTTACACTCACGAAGCGCTGGTCCCTTTGGTCTAGAAGCCGGCTCTGCGGTTCCGTTCGGAATGGTACCACCAAGATGGTGGATCGCAGTACGAACGGTTCCGCTATTGCCGTTCCAGTCCTCTCACGTTCGCCAGAGGTACGGCGTACCGCTCACGTGACTCTTCATAGGCCATGGAGACTTCCAGCTCTTCGCGTCGCTACTGTGCTAGCGGATGCTCCATCCTCTATCCAGCATTCTTGGCAGATACATATTCCCCGGATTCATCTCATTCTGATACGCTGCCTCAGAGTTCTCGAGTTACTGCATTCTGGGTATTAACAAAAACTCTCGTCCAAGTCCCTTCCTTCTTCGAGTATTTTAGGATCTGATTCTACTTACCTTTACTTTCTTCTTACAGACTAGTGTTCCAGTTACCACTCTCTGTGTCCCGTATTCTCGGCTTCTCTCCTGGTATTTCTAATCCGGCTGGTTAAGAGGTCAGGGAAATCAGTCTCCTGCCTGTTTTTACCCATTTCCCTTCCTGTACTGCTACTATTCATCTCTTCGCTTCTCATCTCTCCCCTCTCCAGAAGCAGTCTTCCGATACTCAACGCCATGATCGAATAGGAGTCATCAGCCTGCGAACCACACTCAAACCACACTCCAATCTTCGGATCCTGCGCTCGACCAGGGTTTTCTTCCCCAGAGGGTTTCCCTGACTGGTGCGTACCTCTCACGCTGAGTTTCCCTACCGGTTGAGAGGTTGACGCATTGGTCGGGGAGATTCTTGAGCTCAGCATTTGCTTTCCCGTTGAACATATCAGTCTGCTCAGGTAAGACCTCCAAACCTATTCAATCGGGAGTTATTGTAACTAGCCTAAGGTTCTAGTATTGCATAACAGTTAGCGACGCCTAAAATAAAAATATAAAATAAGGCTACGGCAGACTGTGATTCAATGGAACAGCAAATGCAACAACTAATTGCCGCCATGCAATCAATGTCCCTAGAGATACAAGCTCTTAAACAGGATAATGCCCAATTACGACAACAGGTTACTCGTGCCTTCTCAGACTCTCCTCCAGTATGTTTGAATACAGGCAAGTTTGACGGAGACCCACACAAACTCAAGGAGTTTCTTGATAGCTGCACTGTGCAATTTACCTTCAAGTCCCGCTTCTTTCCAACAGACAAAGATAAGATTGGCTTTGTGATTTCTCATTTGGCCGGACCTGCTTTGGCCTGGGCTACACCTTTAGTGACCTCTAATAATGTGATCTTGGACTCTTATTCTGCTTTCACCAACAGTTTGAAAGCAATGTTTAGTAGACAAGAGATCTCGGTATCCACGCAAGAAAGACTGTTAGATCTTAGACAAGGTAACAAAGACCTACTTACCTATATCACTCTCTTCAAACAGCTTTCCTCTGAGTCAGGATGGCCAGACGATGGGTTGCTCACCTTATTCCGACGAGGACTTTCAGACGAATTAAAGGATGAGGTAGCTAAGGTTCCGCGTCCGGCAAATCTAGCGGATATGATCACACTCATCATGCAAATCGATTACCGCTTACATGAACGTTCTTTTGAAAAGAAGAAAACTAGAGGCATACGATCTCAACTCGATTATCCCCCCGTAACAAATAAAGCTATCACTTCAGACGAGCCTATGCAAATAGGAACAGTGAGAGGGCCCCTATCGATAGGTGAGAAAGAGAGAAGGAAGAGTATGGGACTATGCATGTATTGCGGAGCTTCGTCTCATAAGTTACGAGATTGTCCTTTAGTTCCCCCCCGACGCACTCCAGCCAAGGGGTCGGGAAACTTCAAAGCCCTACCGCAGGGGGAACAACGGTAGGGGCGCAAGATTCTGATTCCCCGAAGAGAATCCCTGTAAATCTGGACTCAGTAGCAACCACTCAAAACATGGTTATTATTTCTGTTACTCTTGTTTTTCACACTCAGATGGTACAGAACATACCTGCTCTGATAGATTGCGGTGCTGCAGGGAATTTCATTGATGACCAATGGGCCAATAAACATGGAATTAACTGTATACCCAAAGCGATGGTCACTCCTATTCAAGGAGTGGACGGACATCCACTAAGTTCTGGTCCTATCCGAGAACAGACAGAACCTGTTGTCTGTCAAATTGCCTCTCATAAAGAGACCTTATCTTTCGATTTAATCAAGGCAGCCCATTTCCCCATTATATTGGGTCTCCCCTGGTTAAGGAGACATAACCCCTTTATAAATTGGACAGCAGGTACTCTTTTCCTCGGCTCGGAATACTGTGTCAGCCATTGTTTAGCCAAGGAATCAGTTGGCATCTACATCCCGACTGAAAACTCGATCCCTTCACCAGTATCCTCAATAAACAACTTGGAGATTGTTCCGGAATGCTATTCTAAGTATCAGTCTGTCTTTTCCAATCCCCAGTTCCCTACTCTACCGCCTCATAGAAGAGATGACTGTCACATTGAACTTCTTCCGGACAAACCTATCCCGTTTGGGAGGATGTATGTCCTTTCCCAACAAGAAAAGGTAGTCCTCAAAGAATATCTCCAAACCAATTTAAGGAACGGGCTCATTACTGAGTCGGTTTCCCCGGCCGGAGCCTCTCTCTTCTTCATTCCAAAGAAGGAGACTAATGAACTTCGACCTTGTATTGACTACAGGGGTCTTAACAAAATCACAGTGGCAGATAAATATCCTATGCCTTTAATCCCTGACATCTTGGAGGCAGTCCGAGGAGCTTCCTTTTATACTAAACTGGACCTTCGCGGAGCATACCATCTCATCCGGATTGCCCCTGGAGACGAATGGAAGACAGCATTTCGAACCCCATTTGGGCATTTTGAGTATCACGTCATGCCTTTTGGATTGGTGAACGCACCTGCTGTGTTCCAGCGTTTCATGGACCATCTGTTCGCAGATATTCTATTCCATTTTGTAATCATCTACTTAGACGACATCTTAGTATACTCCTACTCTCAAGAAGAACACCTGATACATGTAGAAACTGTACTCAAACGACTGCAGTCAAATCAGCTGTACTGTAAAGCATCTAAATGTGAATTTCACCAAAGACAGGTAACCTATCTCGGGTTTGTGATGTCAGCCCAAGGCATTTCCATGGATCCAAAAAAGATCTCCGCTGTGGTTGATTGGCCCATACCTTCTAACGTTAAGGAGATCCAACGGTTTTTAGGTTTTGCTAATTTCTATAGGAAATTCATCCCTAACTTTTCGGATATTATTCTGCCCCTGACTCGACTGTTAAAGAAGGGAATTCCGTTTGTTTGGGATAAATCCACCGATTCTGCATTTCAAACACTTAAATCCTTGTTCACTTCTGCATCCTGTTTGATTACCCCCGACCAGAATAAACAGTTTTTTGTGGAAACTGATGCATCTCATCATGCTCTGGGCGCGGTCTTACTCCAACAAACCGACCAAAGAGATGAAAGACCAGTTGCATATCTTTCTAAAACCTTCAATGCTTCGGAACAGAACTACTCTGTGCTCGAAAAAGAATTGTTGGCTATAAAAAGGGCGTTTGAAGAGTGGAGACACTTGTTACTAGGTTCACCCTTTCCTGTAGTGGTACGAACAGATCATCAAAATCTCAGGGTCCTACAGAATGCACATACAACCAACAGCCGACAAGCACGTTGGGCGTATTTCTTCCTTCCATTCCGGATCGAATTCACTATTCTTCCAGGAAAACAAAACCAGAGGGCGGATGCTCTCTCTCGTAAGGACGTTCCTGTCTCCCAATTCAGCTCTGAACAATTGTTCCCCAAAGCAAGATTCATCGCTGTCATCACCGACTTCTTAAGCGAATTGAGGACTGCATCGGTTTCTAACCTTGACGCCTGCAAGAAGACAGCCAGTACTTACCATCTTTCCCAGGACGATTCCTTTTTCTTTCACAAATCGCAAGTCTTCATCCCTACTTCAGAGTTGCAGCATGAAGTATTACGAATGTGTCACGACTCTCGGGCCGCTGGGCATCGAGGCGTTCAAGGCACTTTGAACCTAGTGCTAAGATATTTTTGGTGGCCGGAAGTCCGCAAGGATGTACAGGACTATGTAGCAGCCTGCATCGTTTGTTCCCAATCCAAGAATCCCAGAACTCCACCTTTGGGGCTGCTCACCCGGATGCCGATTCCAGAGAAACCTTGGCAAGTGATCTCTACCGACTTTATAGTAGATCTTCCTCCCTCACGCAACAAGACCGCCATAATGGTCACCATTGATTATCTTACGAAATTGGCACATTTTACTCCCATGAACAAGCTGCCTGGGGCTGGGGAAATGTCTAAGATTTTCCTTTCTGAAATTTTCTCCAGACATGGCCTACCGGACACAGTGGTCTCCGATAGGGGCCCTCAATACACCTCCAAGTTTTGGGAAAAGGTTTGCCAAGTCTTAGAAATCAAGCGGGCTCTCAGCTCGGGATATCACCCACAGACGAACGGACAGACGGAACGCCTTAACCAAACCTTGGAGGCCTATCTACGGTGTTTCACATCAGCCGCCCAAGACAATTGGTTGGACTTGTTGCCTTTAGCCGAATTTGCATATAACAATGCCCTTCATTCGGCCCTTCATACTAGCCCTTTCCATTGTACTTATGGATTCCATCCTTCCTTTGTTCCTTCTGTCCCTTTATCCCCTTCTAGTTGTCCAGGAGTGGATGGCCTTATTTCCGAAATACAAGAAGGACATAAATCGGCTAGAGTCTCATTACGAATGGCTCAAGATAGGGCCAAGCGGACTGCTGATAAACATCGCCAAGACGTCCCACCTTTGAGCCCGGGAGATACTGTTTGGTTGGCTTCTCGCTTTCTTCCCCGGCATCTGGTCCCTTCCAAGTTATCCCCTAGGTTCTTCGGTCCATTCAGGATCTTATCGATGGTGGGTTCTGCGGCAGTCAAGCTCGATTTGCCCTCGTCATGGTCCCGGATTCATCCTGTTTTTCACCTCTCCCAGATTCGGTTGACAGTACCGGATCGATTTCACCGGTCGGATTGTCCCCCTCCTCCTCCTATCTCTACCGATACTGGTCCAGAATATGAAGTCGCCAGTATCTGTGATTCCCGTTATCGGAGGGGGAGGCTACAGTTCTTGGTGGACTGGAAGGGGTACTCCCCTGCAGAAAGAACGTGGGAGCCGGCCTCTGGAGTTCATGCTCCACGTCTGGTCCGACGATTCTTTAGGTTGCATCCAGGGAAACCAGGGTCGCCCCCCAGGAGAAGGGGGCATACTGTTACACTCACGAAGCGCTGGTCCCTTTGGTCTAGAAGCCGGCTCTGCGGTTCCGTTCGGAATGGTACCACCAAGATGGTGGATCGCAGTACGAACGGTTCCGCTATTGCCGTTCCAGTCCTCTCACGTTCGCCAGAGGTACGGCGTACC
Source organism: Ambystoma mexicanum (assembly GCF_040938575.1). NCBI lineage: Eukaryota > Metazoa > Chordata > Amphibia > Caudata > Ambystomatidae > Ambystoma > Ambystoma mexicanum. Next base: position 303,085,121 of record NC_090940.1, read on the forward strand.
GCTCACGTGACTCTTCATAGGCCATGGAGACTTCCAGCTCTTCGCGTCGCTACTGTGCTAGCGGATGCTCCATCCTCTATCCAGCATTCTTGGCAGATACATATTCCCCGGATTCATCTAGCGTCTCATTCTGATACGCTGCCTCAGAGTTCTCGAGTTACTGCATTCTGGGTATTAACAAAAACTCTCGTCCAAGTCCCTTCCTTCTTCGAGTATTTTAGGATCTGATTCTACTTACCTTTACTTTCTTCTTACAGACTAGTGTTCCAGTTACCACTCTCTGTGTCCCGTATTCTCGGCTTCTCTCCTGGTATTTCTAATCCGGCTGGTTAAGAGGTCAGGGAAATCAGTCTCCTGCCTGTTTTTACCCATTTCCCTTCCTGTACTGCTACTATTCATCTCTTCGCTTCTCATCTCTCCCCTCTCCAGAAGCAGTCTTCCGATACTCAACGCCATGATCGAATAGGAGTCATCAGCCTGCGAACCACACTCAAACCACACTCCAATCTTCGGATCCTGCGCTCGACCAGGGTTTTCTTCCCCAGAGGGTTTCCCTGACTGGTGCGTACCTCTCACGCTGAGTTTCCCTACCGGTTGAGAGGTTGACGCATTGGTCGGGGAGATTCTTGAGCTCAGCATTTGCTTTCCCGTTGAACATATCAGTCTGCTCAGGTAAGACCTCCAAACCTATTCAATCGGGAGTTATTGTAACTAGCCTAAGGTTCTAGTATTGCATAACACGTGAACAGCATTTTGAAAGGCCCATATTGAGAGATGCAAGTGAAGGCTAAGCGGCAAGAGGGGGTTGCCGAGCTACAGAAAAAGACTCAATGTTAAAAGACTCAGAAAAAGACGCTACTGCGGAATGGTCCGGCATCTGGGGTGCCCAGTCGAAGTTCACTGAAGGGGCTTCTTTGAGTAAAAGTGAAAGGGAAGAACTGAATTAACTGAATTCGAAGTGGTCATTCAAAGGTCACAGAAAAACCCCTTTGTACAATCGAAAGGCTTTGAACAAGTAGTTGATCATTAAGGTGAAGAGGCTTGCGCCAGATCGAGGGGACCCTTTACTTGTGAGATATTTGTGAGAAAGTACATGGACTCAGCTGAGGGAAATCCATGTCAAAAGGAAAAGAGAAAGGTCTGACCCTGACAGAGGGGGACATGAAGGATTAATTGTTTGTAAAGTTAAAGCATGTGACCTGTACAGCAGGATATTTCCCAGTGAAGAGACTCTTAATCGACACTGAAAGAGAGACTTTGCTCAGGAAAACCCTGTCTTGCGTAAAGGACTGCTTCCATGTGCCACGAGCTTCGAGTGTACTCCAAGCTTGACTCATGTTCCGCCTTGTCCCATGCTGAAACATGGGGAAGGGAGAGCTATAGTTCAGCAGTCCTGAACTACCAAACCCCTTGGACCTTTTCATTTTGCTATACACTGTTATTGTTATACACATCATCATCCCACACCCTTTTGTCATATAGAGTAAGGTTTGGTAGTGTTTTTCTTTAGTATAGGCCCTCTTTGTTTTGACACAACATGACTAGGACAGCATTTTCTTTATTTTTATGGTCTCAGCTTGTTCCCATCGTTAGCAATTAGGTTTAGAATAGGTGTTTTCCAACCCATGCAACGTTCATTAAAAACCCTTGAACTACATTCCTTGTGTCTGTTGTGCTTCTGATACCATGCCTTCCTTACAAGAGCAACTTGCACGGTGAACCAGCGGAACAAACATACCCCCCCCATACAGCACAGTGTGACGGGCAGTAACCCAGACGCCCGAATATGCAGTGCGGGTCCCTCAGCAGTTCAGCAACTTCCGTGCCCCATTCAAAATTGACATAGATAGTCCCCTTACCTGCCTACAGGTTGCAGATTACCCCCCTTGCAAACCGGCCTGAACAAAGTCCTGGAAGCCACTGATATGAACTGGATTATCAACTTGGATTTCAGCATGCCGGCATTGCCTATGGACGACAGACCAGCGTACAAAAAATGGCTGGTGCTTAAAACCCCCTTTTTGTGCTTGTCTACCTGCAACAACTTTCCTGGGGAAAGGAAAGCCAGCGGTTGGTCTGGGGAACCAGATGAGGAAGAGACCCAATGGAGAGAGAGGGGGTTGGTTAAAAGGGGGCACTGGAAACAGGAAGGTGTTGTTGATTTGCATGAGGTCAAAGGAGGAGAAGGTGGACCAAGAGACCAAGCGGACAAAGGACAGTGTAGGTGAAAGGCTAAAGGACTGGACACTGTGGGCCTCATCACGAGTTGGGCGGTATCCTGGCAGTATTTCCCCCGGATACCTCCTGGGCAAATAGCAATATCGCCAACTGTTCCAGTGGTATTACCGCCGGATCATGGGTCCGGTGGTAGCGGTAACTCCCCATTCCCCATTGAGTACGTTGGACCCAACGTGGCATTTTCAGCACAATTACCGTGCGCTAACACCGCCAGTGGTAACTGCACCAAAAATTGGCAGTTTTCCAGTGTATTTACCCCAGCTCAGAGCTGAGGGTAAGGCTTGATAGACTCATGATAGGGCCAGCCCTTAAATGAAGCAGTAATACCGTTACTGCCACATTTAAGGGCTACCACCCAACTCGTGATGAAGCATTTGGTGGTGAAGGTGGTACAGTGAGTTGAATGTGTGTACAAGGGTGTGCGTGTCTGATAGAGAGAGAGAGTAGGGAGTGAATGGGGAGGTGATTGGAGAAGTGAAAGGAGAGTGCCTGAGATAGGTGAGGGGGTGTGAAATATGCAGAGAGGGGTGTAATAGTAGTGTAGAGGGGGTGTAATAGAAGTGTGAAGAGGTGAGCAGTAGTGTTGAAAGGGGTATAGGAGTAGTAGTGTGGGGAGGGGTGAAGTAGTGATGTGGAGAAGGGTATAGTGGTGTGGAGAAGTGTGCAGTAGTGGTGTTGAGAGAAGAGTGGTAGAGAGCACGATCAGAGGGTGGAGGTAGGTAGCGATGAGAGGAACATCAGAAGGGTAGAACAAGTGTAAGGGAGAGAGGAGAGACAAGGAGATGAACACCAGGATGTAGAAGGAAAGGACCAAGTGCAGCCTGAGTGTGTGATGGCACCAATCCTGACATTATGCCATTTTGGAGAACTTAGAATAGGGGCTACCTAGATTGTTCCCAGAGTGATTTAGAGAGCGAAGGCATTTGCTTTTAGGCCATCACCGTTAAACAGTTGCATCTTAGAAAGTAGGGATTACATATCTCTAGTGACAAACCTGGGGTTGAGGGACACCTGGGTTAGGGAGGTAGCAGCCTGCTCTAGATGAGAGTGAGAGGGACAGCCCTTAGTGAGCCCCATTACTAATCTACAAACAAAAACTCTTGAACTGTCTTTCAAGAGTTGGTGTGCTCTTGAAGCCATCTGTGACAGCTATCATGGGAACAGTGCACACTGGGCTTGGCCTGTGGTCTTGCCCTGGGCTACCTGAACCCATACATAGGGGCCTTTGGCTCGATTGCTTGGGGCGTGGCATTTGGCCATGCTTCAGACCTCCCCAAACCATCCAGATTGTCCACTGGACATGGCCAGAAGCATATACTCCAAGCCCTTCTCCCCCCAGACACCTGGCCATGGCCACGTGTCATCCAGAGTCACCTGGAGTGGCCTCTGGGCAGGACCTGTGGCATTGACCATTGTCCAGCTCGTCCCAGCCCACAAGGTTTCTCTATTGGCCAATGTGATAGCTTTCTGTCACACCTCTGCCACCACTAAACCATAGTGAGGGGTTACCTTTGTCCCAGGCCCCATGGAAGCAACCCACTGTGGCCACTGGCCATGGCTTGCAGTCATGGCCATTGCCTTCAGGTATTCTCTAAGTCCCCACTAGCCACCCAAAATGCTTTTCAATAGCACATTTTTCAGTTGGCGAACAAACTTTAAATAATAATGCAACTATGTTTGCAAATCTGGCATAATATTGAGCTTTACAATATACATGTCTCTGGGCGCTTGAGGAATGCAAAACACAGATCTGTAGCTTTTTTTGGTTTAAGTGGTTGGTTTCAGTAGTAATGTCCCCAGGCCAGGGATGGACTTGGAAGGGGCAAGGTGGCAATTGCGCCCTGGGCTAGTTGGGCTGTTATTCACTATGCCAGAGCTTCAAAATGTAAAAACAATCATTGAAAAGGGTGAAATCTGTGATAATCTAGCCTGCCTTGAAGGAACCAAATGCACCCAGGCCTGTCTGGCTTCTGTTAAGATAGCATGGGGCACTTCTCTTGCTTTCAGCAGTGTTGTAGATGTGCCTGGGTGATCCCCAGACAGGGCCCTGCACAGCGGGTAAGTGAAAGCGAGAAGAGCCTAGGCACAGGGGCATGGCGCTCAGAGGACTTTAAATGAGAAGATTCTTTGATCCTGGATAGTAATGTTGTCACCACTAGGGGCGGTACACCATTGGCCTGTTACAATCATCAGCAGTTTATCCTACTCCTACTCCTACTTGCCAAGGAAGTAAGAGCTAATATCGTGTCCCTAGTTTTATTCTGTAAGAATGATTCCCCTTTCCACTGGTGAATTTCTTGATCCATGGTGAGCTCATTACAAAAAGATTTGAATAGGACAGTGAATGGTATCAAGTGATATTACTATTGCTTGTTATGTTCTTGGAATTCTATGGGTCATTCACATTTTACACATGAGGATGGGCTCTTGGGACAATATGGGGGCCTTCGCATTAGTAATGCTCCAGGAAACTTGGTCAATTGATTCACTTAAATTTGATGTATCTGTATCCATAGCTCAATCAGCCCTTAAAGGCCCAATAGGTGGGCACAGAGGCGGTCTTCTCATTGCAGTAAACTATAAGTTGGATATTGAAAACATTAATTCTGGCTGTGAATATGTTTTGGTGGGTAAGTTCCTGATCACCCTTGCTACCCTCTCCCCAACCACTCCCATACACCTTTGCCTCCCATGGCCTACCACACCCCTTCTTCCTTCTTCTCCTCCTACTCCCCTGTCACATCTGATGAGGTCACCAGAGTTGTTCGTTCTATGAAGGTCTCATCCAAACAGGTCCCCCCTTGCTCCTCCAGAGCCATCAAAGACAATATTGGCTCTCTTGCCCCTGCACTCGATGGTTTCTGCAACCACTCATTTGCTACTGGTTCTTTCCCCTCTTCCCTCAACCACTGCCTTGTGCGCCCCACCTGAAAAACCTTCAGCAGACCCTACCTACCTAGTCAACTACTGTCCTATTTGTATTACCCCCTTCCTTGGGAAACTACTGGAAAAGTTGACCTTCCCCCAACTTACTGTACACACTGAACTTGTAAGCTGCCTCCACAACCATCAATCTGGATTCCAAGCATCCAGAGGCACAGAAACTGCTCTTCTGAACACCCGGGAAGAACTACTTGCATCTCTGGACTCTAACTCTCCAGCTGTTCTCATTCTACTCAATCGCACCTCTGCCTTTGACATGGTTGTAGTATGGGGATTCACGCTAGTAACTGGAAGCAGGAAACACTCTGGAGTCCGGTAGGTATATGTAGAAATTAGCTTTAGTCAGTTGCAGGGTATAAATAAGAATGGCGGCAGGAGATATGGCATTTCTAGATAGCTACCAATCTATGACTTGCACATTGATGTACATTGTGTGAACCCAATACTACAATGGTCAATCACTCCATCCTTATAAAAGGGCTCCATGATACCTTGAGTATATCGGAGCAGGCACTGGACTGGCTGACCTCCTTGCTAACTGACCCCTCATCACAGGTTATTCTAGGCACCTTATCTTCACCTACCTCTTTCTCCACCTGTGGTGTCCCCCACAGGTCCAACCTCTCCCCCTGGCTCCTTAACACTTACCTTGCTCAACTGGCACTCCTCATTTCCTCCTTCTCCCCCAACTTCCAGTGTTACCCAGATGACACACAACTCTTTTTCAAACTTCCTGCTGACCCTTTTGCATCCTCCATCATCCCGGACTGCCTATCTACCATCCAGTCCTGGTGCACTTCCAACGATCTCTGCTTCAATGCCAGCAAGACTGAGATCCTTCCTATTGGGACTCCTGCTCCCTCTTTCTTCCCCTCACTCTGGCCTTCCTCTTTGGGCTTTACCCCCTTCTCCTTCATCTGAAGCCAGAAACCTTGGATTCATATTTGACTCCTCTCTTTCCTTCCTCCCTCCCTCACATTCAGGACATTGTCAAGAAGTCCAACTTTCAACTGTTCCTACTCAAAGGAATTCTCCCTTTTCTCACTTTCCCCCTGAAGCTCAATGTTACCAAAGCTCTGGTTCTCTCTATGCTAGATTACTGCAATAGCCTTTTCTTGAATCTACCCTCTTCCTCTCTATGACACCTACAGTTATTCTAGATTAGGGCAGCACGACTTATCCTTGGCCTCAAGCCCAGGGACTGCATCTCTCCTGCCCTAAAACCCTTCACTGACTCCCTGTTCTTCAGTGACTCCCGGTTGCTGCAAGGATGAAGTTCAAATCCCTCTGCATCATCCCTAAGGCTATCTGGGGCCGGGGACCACGCAATCCCCAACTTGCTCTTTCTAAATACTCTCCTTCTAGACCACTACATTCCTCTGCTACCAACTCTGTGTGTGACAAGGGATTTGCTAAACAGAGGGCCGGAGGCCAGTCTCTTTCCTCAGCTGGTTCCCTCTTATGGAACAGCCTCCCCCTGCATCTGCATCTTGAGCCGGACCTCCTCAAATTCCAGAAGCTCCACAAGACTCTCCTTTTCACCTTCTCCTTCCCTCCTCCCCCCTCTGCTAATCTCACAGCTGCTGTGATTAGTCACCAGGGCCCTTATGTGACTTTCGGGCCCTGGCCTTCCACGCCCAATTGCCTCAGCTTCTGCCTACAACACAGCACTTAGCTAGCACTTACTGGCCTTCGCCACTGTAGGCCTGCACTTACCCATCTATTGTTAACAGATGGAAATTCCCAAGCACTTCCTACACTGGGCACTTACACCTGCTGCTCTTTCACGAGAATAGGCAATGCAGCACTTACCCCCTCTCCCTAGCCCCCTCTCCTCTCTCTGCACTCACACACTCTGAATGCTCACAAGGTCTAGTAGGTCTGTCTTCCTCCAGTGTATTAATGGTTGTTCTATCCCATGTACCCTCCCTGTTGCCCTGTGGGTGCTTTGAAATACAATTTACTTGCTGTAAAAGCACCTAACAAATGCACAATAAAGATCTCTAGCATACCTCTTTTGGACAATGGCTTGTGGGTCTTCAATGTATATTATCCCCCAACTAGAGATATGCATGTATGTTGTTTGAACGGAAGAGGAGCAGCTAACCACCACTGCTACTTGTAGCTCAGTGATTATTGGAGGGGGCTTTAATGCCCGCATTCTGAAACATACTGAAGTATGCAATGGCAATGAGTCCTCTGGTCCTGCCCTCATGGAGTCATAAGATATGATATGATATGATAGGTTATTTATAACACGCTTAATACCCAGAGGTTTCTATGCACGTACCCGGGGATCGAACCTGTGCTTCTCCGTGTTGTCTTGTTTCCAAGGTGAGCACGTTGCCCCTGAGCTATATGATCCAGAGGGTAGGTCATGGGCACACCTATTGTATACATATGGATCTGTATGCCTTAATGGGTATTGCAATAGTGATGAAACATGCAGATACACCAGGGTTGATGGTCGGAGTGCTTGAACCATTGACTATATTTTTGTCAATCAAGTAATTTTGCTTGTAGTGATTGAAATGGGTATTTTATATCATGAGGAAAGTGGTCACTTCCCATTATGTGTACTATTTGATATAAAAAATATAATTGGTAATTATGATAACAATGGTGTGGTGACACATAATAAGGCTGGGAATCGCATCAGATGGAATTTGCCTAAATTAGTTACGGCCAATGATGCACCCAGCTCTGAACTTGTCAAATTGGTCAACGAAAATAGGAGATTTGGAACCAGTAACGTGGATTGTATCAGTAGTTTTGAAAATGAGCAGGTACATACAACATGTAAATGGGAGGACAGAGGGATTACATGTAATATTCGTTCCATTGTTACCCATCGCTACGATGCTAAAATGCAAGTAGAAAAGAAGGCATTAAGACATGACATTGAGCGTCTGGCCAACCTCTATAAGTGTACAAGGAGGATGTTAGGGAATGATAACCTCTCCAGTGTGATTAAAGAGAAACAAAGCTCTCATCGCTCTTGGGTACGTAGGCACCTTAAATATAAACAGCAGGCAAAGTGGCTCATTTAGCAATTTTTGCCAATAGTGGCAATACCAATGGGTTTTGGAAAATAATAAGGGACACAAACATTTCACACTCCATAATCATTGCTGTTTCCAGCCAAGAGTGGGAAGATCATATTGGTAATACATTGGGTAAAATAGCCGAGGGCGCCACCTATCCCATGTACTTTGTTAATCATGATATAAAGTGGATGCTTGTCAGTACCACTTCTGTACTACTGGGTATTATCAATAATCTGAATGGTTCCGGGGCTGCGAGACCGGACGGTTCATGCAATGCCTTGGTTAGAAATAATCCTGTAGCGTGGGCTGCGGTATTGCATGACCTGATGCTTTGCATTAGTAATACTGGCCTTGTACCTGGTTCATGGACAGACAGCAATATTGTGCCAGTGCATAGAAAAGGGTGCAGAAGTTCCCCCGGTAATTATCACATGCTTGTGATGTTGGACATTTCATCTAAGATCTTCTCCAGAGTCTTGCTTAATGAACCTAATGAATGGGTGAGTAATAACAATATAATCCTACCCAATCAGGCTGGATTCAGAAAAGGGTCCTCTACGGTCTATAATCTGATTACATTGACATCACTGATAGAGCACACTTGGTATGGCCGACAAGGAACGGTGTACACAGCCTTAATTGATTTCTCAGTGGCATTCGACACTGTAATAAGAGAAAGGTTGTGGGATAAGTTAAATGCCCTAGGTGTCCCAAAAGGATTGTTATTGATGATAATTATGCTGCATGCCAATACGAGAGTGTGTATCAGATTAGATGGTGAAGGATTGGTTTGGCACCTGTCGTGGGGTAAAGCAGGGATGCATACTTGCACCGACCCTGTTCATTTATATCTGACTGATCTCCAATATGCCCTCGATACTGCAGGCTGCAGTGTGGTCAAGTATGGGCTGCATTGCATATCATAGCTGGGGTATGCGGATGATACTGTAATAATTGATTATACCCCACCGGGGTTACAAAAGAGGTTGAGTGCACTGGAGAACAGCGCTATATGGAATGGGCTACAGATCAATGTCAGTAAAACCAAGGTAATGGAATTCAGGCAGGGCAGGAAGAAAAAATATAATTTGGTCTGGACCCTAAATGGAAGTCTGGTTGAGGTGGGCCCTAAATATAAATATTTAGGGATTGTTATTGAGGAACATCTGACATGACGGGTACATTGGGACTATATGTACGATAAGGAAAAACAACGATTGGGTGCCTTGAGCAAGTGAATTGGGATAAACGGTGGCCATACTGTTAATACTGTTCTCACCATTTATCAGGCTAACATAAGATTGTTTATGCCATATGGAGTAGAGACATGAGGATATAAATATAGTAGAAAAGTAAAGATACTAGATGGTAAATCATTTTTTTTTAAACCCGTAAGGCTACCTTGGGCGATGCCTTGTGAGTATGTTATGCTTGAGTGTGGTCTTCCCGGAATTAATACTGTGATCTCCATAAAATTATTATTGTTAACTAGGCAAATGGAATCCAACGCTCTTATTCATATGATCCACTCGTTCTATATGAAACAGGAAACGCTGATGCACAATAGCTGTCTGGAATGCGGAAGGAAGAATAAGGCATACTGGACCAATATTACACACAATAGTACAATGGGAATTAAATTCTCTAAGTATAAGCACAGAACAAAGAGATTATTGAAAGCTCCTGATAAAGAGCAGATGTGGGTGGACTTGGCCACAAAGATAGATAATAAGGAAGGTTATATTGTCGAAAGACAGACTAAAGCTAAATATCGTAGGGCCTATCCGCAGGTCTCAACCATTAGGAAATAAATGCTCATCAAATTAAATTGAATGCAAACCTTTTAAATCACTGGCACTCGTATTGGTATCTCCCGCAAGCTGAGGTTCTGCAAATTGTGTGGGGCGACAACTATGGAAACTATGAAACATTTATTTATTGATTGCACAAGTCTTCATTTTATTAGGGAACAACATTTTATTAAATAAACAAATGATGGTTTTAGATTTTGTAATTAGGAGCTCTGGAATTGTTTTATGGGATGATGATCTTAACATTATGTACTATGGTGTCAAATATTGTGTTTGTATATTGGAAATTCTGTCTGAATTAGTTTTTTGAAATAAACGTGTTCTTTTTATAATGTTTGGGTTTAAATAATTAATTATACTTGATTATGGAAATTATATATAAAGTAATTGTTTGACTACATAAACAATAAAATAAGATATTACTATATGGGGATTATAGAAATAGCTGTTTCATGATTTGTAGCACTCACTATTCGGCACAGTTGGAAAACACGTACAGAAAGTTGTAACATTCAAGTGTACATTATTAGTATACTACAAACTAAGGGGGTCATTCAGAGTTAGGTGGATTTATTTCATGAAATACCGCTAGAGAAAGTTACCACCTCCAGCAGTGGTATTTGTTAAATTTCAAATATATGTCATCCAGAGGTGGTATTTTTAGAATACCTCTGGATTTATTTTTAGAAATACCACATCTGCAAGTGGTAACATAAAAATGTCTCTTTAAAAGAAATGTCAGCCATTTCCACCTTCAAATTGAAAGTGCAAATGGGTATTGTACATTAGGAGTTTGTACCACTATTGAACATTTTGTATGCACAAAAGGGTCCATTCTGACTGTTTTGTGCAAAACGTGGTTATGGTGGGGAGGGAGGCATGTTATGTTATGTTGTTATGTTATGTTAAATTATTTATAAAGCGCAAAAGCCCTTGGGCTTCCAGGCGCTAATCAATACAGAGGCATGTGAGCTATTCCGAGGTTGCAACACTACACAAAAAGCCTAGTTTTCAGGATTTTCCTAAACACCAGGTGGCTTTCCTCTTTCCGCATGAATTCAGGCCATTCATTCCACGCTGCAAGGACCGGAAAGGAGCGCCCTCTTCCCTGAGCTCTTTTTATGCGATACATTTTCAAAAAAGGGCTTTTGCTGATCGCAGGTTCCTTGTAGGTTGGTATACTACCAGCCTATCCCTAAGGTACTAGGGGGCAATCCCTAATATACATTTGTGAGCCAGGGTCAATATTTTAAAGGCAACTCTAGCTGCCACAGGTAGCCAAAGAAGCTCTTTCCTGGTACAGATATTGTGTCTTTCCGTGTTAGTTTATACACAGTACGTACTGCTGCATTCTGGCTTTTTTGCAATATTTGTATGGACTTTTTGCTCGCAGCTCCTAGAAGGGAGTTACAGTAGTCCAACTGTGAAAAAATAACAGCTCTAGCTAGCTTGGCACAGTTCTCTTTTATAATCATTGGTCTAACTTACCTTAGAATTCTATGGTAGTAGTTGGTGTTTCTTACGATCCCTTGGACCTGGGCATCAGAATTAAGAGTTGCTTCCATATAGACACCAAGGGGCCGATTCATGGAAAAAATGTGCGCCGAAAATCTAGGCGCAAGCCGGCGCAAGCGTGAAAAAGCAAGCGCACGTGCACGCATGCGATTCATGGAAGGGCCTGCGTGTGTTTCCTGCGGTATGTGCGCCAAATCCATGTGGCGCACACGGGCGCACACGTCATTGCAACATCCAGAATGCCGTGCACAAGGCGCACAGGGAAAGCGCACAACGTTAGCGCAACCACCAAAAAGGGGGCGGAACACAGGGCGTAACGCGCAGAATGGGGAAGAACGCGTGAAAATAAGGGAGTAACTGGGGATGCACTGGTGGGAAGCACACGGAACGCCCACACGCACACGAACCACACGTATTCATGGAATCAAATAGGGGAAACCCGCGCACGGCCAAACGCATGCAAGGCATAAACACCTCTGCCACACGAAGGCAGGCGGTAGCGTCCCTGCGCATTACAAAAATGTGCGCAAACAAAAAATACGTATATACAGCTACGATGAATGTCCCATTCTGTGGTCCCCTAGGAGAAAAGACGTGTCACGCAACGCACAGGCATCCAGAAAAGCAAGAAAAAGAGATAAGCGACCCCTGTTGCCCACGTGCGTGTAAAAAAACACACGCAGTACGCTGTGGCAGTCAGGAACACAAAAAATACGTACGCGATCAACACGCAGGCTAGTATGCCCATAAAAAAAGGGGTACGCGACAAACATGGACACCCGCAGTGGGAAAAATTGCGTGTGCGACTCACCGTCTGCCTTGTGTGTAGAAGAAGAACGTGTAGCCAACACCCACCCGCTGTGAAGTAATCGCATGTGAACCCCAACGCCTGGAAAACACACGCACCACTTCCCACAAAAAGCACGTACGGAGCGATGGAAACCCACGTGGGATCTTCAACCCGTGCCATGGGAATGCCCGCGCGTGTCACGTCACAGACGCGCTTACGCGGTAAGGGCCTTTCCTCAAATTACACAACACAAGACCACACTCCTGCCGTGAAGGCCATTCTCCTGCCCCCCAGATCCCCGAGCACGCTCCCACAAACCAACTGCTGCTGCCTGCCTGCTGCCACCGTGCCCTGCCATTTGGTGCCTGCACATCTGCCATATGCAGGGGTCCAGTTGCTGTGACCACCCCTGCTGGAACAGAAGACTCCTGCCTCGTGTTCCATCACTCCACAGCCCAGCCCCAGGACCCAGTTGCCCACCCACACCTGCCTCGGGGGTCACCATGTCGGGGCAAACACCATCAGAGACCACTGGCGACCCTCAGGCAGAGGGCTACCAGCTTCAGAGAAAAGGAAGTTGGTATCCTGGTGGAGCAAGTTCTGGGGCAATATGATGCCCTCTTCACACCATCGCACGCTGACAAGAAAGGACGGAGAGGATCTGGGAGGACATAGTGGGTGCCATCAATCCGGAGGTGGTGGCACCCTGTGACATCAAACACGTCCGGAAGCGCTGGGAGGACTACAAATCCAGGACCCTCAAGAAGGCCTGGTGTCTCTTGGAGGCAGTGGGACACTGGGTCCAGCTTACCACCCAGCAGATGAGGGTCCTGGAGCGCATTCGCCCAGTGCTTCACCACCAGATCCTCAGGATGCAGGCCCATCTGGAGTCGAGCGGTAAGTGCCCATGCATTCACGTTTGAAACAGTACATGTTGAAGCGTGGTGGTAGTTAGCTACTCAGCTGCATGTGTCACATGGGTCATGTATCGATGTGTGTGTGCATGGAAGTGATGGTGTTGTATGTGAGTCTAGTCAGGCGTGACCCACATGGATGGTGTATGTGTTACAATGTATCATGCTGAGCAGCATGCGGAATGCACACATGTATGCATGCCTGTGTCTGTACTGTGACATGTTTGTGGTGTGATAGATGTGTGCTGCTGTCATGGACATGCATGAAGTACATGTCCGTGTGTCAGAGTAGTGTGCGCGCCATGGATGCATGACACATGTCTGTGACGATGTGTCGAATCACTGATACACCCTACTCATCCTTGTATCCACTGTGTCTGTAGGCATACGGGGCCAGATGCATGACCCTCCAGTCATGCGTGTGGATGTGATCAGCATGTCCCATGATGCATGTGAGTTTCAGGCCACCCTTGGATGTATCTACGGTGCGGTGAACATGGATGCAAATTTTTGTTGCATGTGCCATGCCGGTTCCTGCATGTGTGTTGCCTGCACTGACCCATGTGTTGTTGGGAGACATGATGGAAGTGACGATTGACAGTGCCACTCATCTGCAATTGCTTCCTGTCTAGGGGACTATTGTACAGTACCCTGATGCTTGTGTTCAATGTCTCCCTTTACACAGCAGCGATTGAAGAAGAGGGCGGAGACGGCGCTGTGGAGGAAAGCAGCAAGGATGCCTCCACTGGCGGCGATGCAAGGCCCAGTCACCCTTCCAGGAAATTCCATTATCTGGGAGCGAGGGGACTGGTGCCGCGTCTGCCACTACGGCTGCAGCGGAAGGGGCGGATGAGCCCCCACAGGGGCTTGCTACGGCAGAAGACGGTGTGGTGCCATCCAGTTTGGTGGTGTGTATAGAGGAGGAGGAGGCCGCTACAGAGCCGGACATGGGGCCTGGTGGGGGTGGTACCACTGGTGCAAGGGGTGCAGTCCAGGGGCATGGGCAGGAGGCAGAACAGGTCGCCGCAAAGGTGCTTGTGCATGTCTCTCTCCCTGACACTGTGACTGCATCACCATGCACCAGCAGGGATGCCCCGTCCCAGGCCCGTCCGCAGGTAGGGGGGAGGTCCACGTCATCTGGCACTCCTCTACCTGCGGACGAGGGGACTGTTAGGTGGAAACCTGTGCAGTTCCCTCTGGGACCACTGCAAAAGATTTAGGACTACAGGCGTTGGCGGTGAACCCACTTGGTAGCAGTCTGTACCACACAGATTCACTTGGTAGCTGTGGCTGAGCAGTCAGACTTCCCTCAAGAAAAGTTGAGCAGTATGTGGAGTATACAAAATAGGGCAATTCTTCACAGCAAGACAAGCAAACACGCAACGAGGCGTAGTGTAGAGATATCAAGGTATTTATTTATAACACAACATCTATGGAAAACACTAAAGCAAATCACGGCAAACAAATCAAACACAATTACTCTACGAAGTAGAAAACGATCAATCCCCCTAGCAAAATATCGACAACTCTAGGTTCTACTGGTACCACTTATTTTCAGACAGAGGTGTATACCTCAACCTAGATGACACTCGAATATTAGTTAGGAAGGGAGAGAAAAAGATAGGCAGGTTATGAAATCAACACAGTTCAATCCGACGCGGATAAAATGCAAGGCAGGAAGGCAAGAATCACAATAGATCATAAAGTTCAGAGGCCAGGCCCACTCGGAGAGAGGCAAGGCGCGATGTCCCAAAAAGTCTCTAGTGGAGATGCATTCAAGTCTTTATAGCAAATTGTTATCGGCAGATTGAGCCAGTTCAGAACAAAGAATGAGCAAAGCTTGGAGGCGACCCAGCGGAACGGAGAGGATTAAGACACCTCACTCGAACTGAACGAAAGGGAAGCCAGGCGGAAACGGTACCTTGTTGTGGAGGGCAGCTCCGGCGGGGGCAGTTGTTCCTGGTGGTGGATGCACGTCGGGTCTTTGCCAAGAGTAGAGATGATCTCGTCGTCGAAGGAAAGTGAAGTCCGGTGCACCACCAGGGAAGAGACCAGCCGCGGAGTGCTCCGTCACAAGGCACCACCTTTTGGTCGCGGTACAGGGGTAGTGGCTATCCGGTTGCCGAGGTGCTCTGCATGGGCAATTCGACCACTGCGTCCTGAGGTGAATAAAAAGCAAAGGGGACTGGTTGTTCCCACCATTCAGGGGAAGAGACTCTCCGGCAGGGAGATCTCCTCTGTCGTCGGGAAGTGGTGAGTCGGCTCAGCAGGGCTCCACCGGAGGTGTCGTCGTTGCAGGTCGGCTCAGCGTTACCCTCGTCGGATTCTTAGGTCCTGTGGCAACTTCTGAAGATCCAGTCCCAAAAGCCCTGCTTTTATGCAGAAGACCCCCATTCATTCAGCCTAGCTGTCAATCAACACACGCTAAGTGGTGAGCGGGAAGGCTCACCACCTGGGCCAATCACTCCAGAGTGCGACCGGAGTTGGCAAGGCAACTCGGTCCAGGGTGCCTAAACCCCCTCCCACACCCTTGTGGTAACCCAGACAGAATGGCACCACTTTGGAGGGTCTCTGTACAGAGCCCGCCAAAAGTGGAACAAATGGCTCGACCTTTGGTTTAGGAGTCACAGAGACGAACACAGACGCCATTTTACAAACCGAGTTCTGGCAGAAAATACCACTCAATAAACTTATTTAAGATAAGTAGATCGGTGGTACGTCAGAGATTAATGAGAAAAAGTATCAATCTCCAACAATCGGACGAATCCCATAGGGTTATGTTCGGGGTCAAACATAACAAGTAGTTTCCACTGCCACCAGCCAAAACTCGACGAGGGGGGACGGGACAGTGCCCCCTCGAGTAACAGATCCAGGAGTAATCAAATTACCCCTACTAGTACGTCCACAATAAGATGGTTGGTACTAGTTCTGTTAGTAAATTTAGGTCTAGTAAAGCCAATGGTGACTTTACATGCCCGGGGAGACAGTAGTCAGTCCCCGGGTATGGAGTATATGGTGGGGGACCCGCTAGGGCGCCCCCGTGTTACGGCACGTAGGGTGCGGTGTAACACACATAGAAAAACATATGAGACCCTATGGAGTAAAAGACCCCATAGTCCATCAAACACATTGACATTTCAAAGGAATTACACACATACATGTCCAAGAGTGGGAGAAAAGAGTCGCACTCTTGGCAGGATGGAAAAAAACAAACTCCAGAAATCCAGCAAAGCTGCTGGGGGACTCACTAGGTTGGGAAATTCAGCCTAAACAGAGAATTCTCCCTAACACTCGCCCCCCCCAGACTAAGGGACAGGAGGATTTAATCCACTCCTGGATGAATCTCATACCTCTAGTCGATGACATACATCCTAGAGAGACCATCAGCATTTTGGTGGTGACACCCTGACCTGTGCTCAATGGTGAAATCAAACCCTTGCAGGCAGATCGACCATCTCAATAGTTTTGGGTTTTCCCCTTTCATTTGTATTAACCATCTCAAGGGTTGGTGGTCAGTCTGAATAACAAAAGTAGAACCATACAAGTACGGCCTAAACTTCTTCAGAGCCCACACGATAGCAAAGCACTCTCTTTCGATTGTTGCCCACCTTGTTTCAGGATCCTTCAGCTTGCGGCTGATGAAGCAAACGGGGTGCTCCCTACCTTTCCCATCCAGTTGACTGAGTACG
Source organism: Ambystoma mexicanum (assembly GCF_040938575.1). Lineage (NCBI taxonomy): Eukaryota > Metazoa > Chordata > Amphibia > Caudata > Ambystomatidae > Ambystoma > Ambystoma mexicanum. The sequence continues at coordinate 303,102,068 of NC_090940.1, forward strand.
GCACCTATCCCTACATTGGAAGCGTCTGTCTGCACAATGAAGTGTTGGCGGTAATCCGGAGCTCTGAGTACTTGGGCTTGGCAAAGAGCCTGTTTCAGGTTTTCAAAAGCCTGATTGCACTCCTCGTTCCATTTAACCTTTTTAGGGAATTTGGGCGAAGAGATGACATTCAGTGGAGAAGCTATGGTCCCATAGTTCTCTATGAAATTCCTGTAATACCCAGTGAGGCCTAGGAAGGCTCTCACCTGGGTTTGAGTAGTCGGTGTTGTCCAATTTTGCACAGCTTCAATCAAAGGCCTTATTTCTCCACCGCCTACCTCATGCCCAAGCTAGACTACCTTACTCTGTCCAATTTGGCATTTACTTGCCTTTATGGTCAGATTGGCTCGTCCAAGAGCCTGCAAAACATCTCTCAGGTGGATTACATGTTCTTCCCAGGAATTGCTGAACACTGCGATGTCATCCAAGTATGCCATGCAGAAGTCCTCCATCCCATTCAGAACCTGGTTTACCATCCGTTGAAACGTAGCAGGTGCATTCTTCAGTCCGAAAGGCATTACCTTAAACTGGTATAAGCCAACGGGGGTAGAAAATGCAGTTTTCTCCTTGGCATGGTCTGTCAGGGCTATTTGCCAATAGCCTGACGTCAAGTCAAATGTGCTGAGGAACTTGGCGGCGCCAAGCTTATCCACCAACTCATCTGTTCTTGGCAAAGGGTGGGCATCAGTCTTGGTGACTGCATTAAAAGCTCGATAATCCACGCAGAATCTAAGTTCTTTAGATCCGGCTTTTGGTACTAACACAACTGGGCTAGATCATGGACTAGTAGAAGGCTCTATTACCCCGAGATGAAGCATCTTGCTGACCTCACCTTTGATGTGGGTTCGTACGTTTTCTGACATGCGGTATCCTCTGCTTTTGACTGGCAGACAGTCACCAGTGAGTATGTCGTGCTGGCCCCACGGGGTCAAGCCTGGTGAAAGCGAGAACAGAGAGGCAAACTGATTCAACATAGATTTGCACTCTTCTTGTTGCTCAGGTGTCAGATTCGAGGAGAGATTTACTCCTTCAATTTTTTCATCTAAAGGTAAGCCTCTGAGGAGATCCGGAAGAGCTTCACTCTCTTCTTCTTCCTCGGATGATGCTAGAAGCAACGCTCCTACATCAGGTCGCGAGACATACGCTTTAAGTCGGTTGGTGTGAAAGACTGTCGGAGCCTCCTTGGGATTGGCCAAGTCCACCAGATAGTTAACCTCTCCGAGTTTACCCACTACTCGGTAGGGTCCCATCCACTTATCTTGTAAGGCCCTCTGCCTTGTTGGGATCATAACGAGAACGAGCTGGTCTTGAGCGAACTCAACCATGTTAGCTTTTTGATCATGCCAGTGCTTGACCAACGCTTGCCCAGCTTTCAAGTTATCGTTTGCTTCCGTCATCATGTGCGACATTCTCCTCCGGAGACCTATCACGTAGTCAGTCATTCTGACTGGCTTGGGGGAAGGAGCACTCTCCAACCCCTCCTTAATCAGGGCCAATGGACCTCTGACGGGATGACCATAGAGTAGTTCGAAGGGAGAGTAACCTACTGCCTCCTGAGGGACTTCTCTATAAGCAAAGAGAAGGCATGGCAATAGAAGGTCCCACTTACGCTTAAGGGGTTCCTCTAAAGCACCTATCATGCTCTTCATGGTTCGGTTGAACCGTTCTACCAACCCATTGGTTTGTGGGTGGTAAGCCCTTGAGAACTTGTAAGTTACTCCGCAGGTTTTCCACATGGCTTTCATGTAGTGGGACATAAAGTTTGACCCCGTGTCAGAGATGACTTCCTTAGGAAACCCGACCCTGGTAAAAATACCAAGGAGGGCCTTAGCCACAGGCGGAGCTGTAACAGTCCTCATAGGAATCGCCTCAGGATACCTAGTAGCATGGTCTACTACAACAAGTATAAACCTGTTGCCTGAGGAGGTTGGAGGATCAAGGGGACCAACGATGTCAATCCCTACTCTCTCAAATGGGACTCCCACAACTGGGAGAGGCACTAACAGTGCCACATTCTTGGATCCAACCTTACCAGAGATCTGGCAGGTGTGGCAGCTCCTGCAGTGTTTTTCTACTTCGGCCCCCATCTTTGGCCAATAGAAGTAGAGCAAGAGCCTTTCCTTAGTCTTCTTGAAACTCAAGTGACCAGCCAAAGGAATCTCGTGGGCTAACTGCAAGAACTGTGGTCTGTTCTCTTGGGGTACTACAAGTCGTTTGTAGTCTCCAGGTGCAGACTCGGTCGGTTCACTGTAGAAGAGGCCATCTTCCCAGTGCAACCTGTATTTCCCAGGCTCTTGCCCTTCAGCCTGAGCTTCTGCCTGATGGCGAAGACCTTCCAGAGTTGGACATTCTCTCTGTCCCTTACTGAAGTCTGCCCTGCTGGGTCCACCTTCTGCCAGTAAAGACTGCAGCTCAGGATGGTCAACAGGATCCAGATCTCCAATGAGTTCCTGGCCTTCCATTAGCTCTTCCTCAGAGTCTAATTCTACCACGCAGGGTTGTACCTCCCTCTCAGCCTCGGCTGGAGGTGGAGTTACGGGTGTGACGTTGGACAACCGCGGGGAAGTCCGTGTCGGCTGCACTGGAATGCTGGTGACTGGTTTCGGGATAGAAGTCTTAGGTTTCCCCTTCGCTTCTGATTTCTTGGAGACAGCGGCCGACAATTCCAGTGGAGCAGGAGTGATTTCTTTCTTCATCATCTCCTGGAGAGTACCGCGAATGGACCTCTCTCTTGCGGGTCTGGTTAGCTCCTGTAACCATTTACTAGGAGGTCTGGGAGTATGCGATACAACTCCGAGAGTTTTCAAATCGTTACCCAACAGTACGCGTCCTGGTACCTCACTCTGTATGCTGACAGGTATCTTCACAGTCATGTCGTTACACTGGATGAGAACTGGTAATTGGGGAAGCATCTGCACAGGCCCTCCAGCTAACTTGGTGAGGCGTTTGGGTGCCTTAGCAACATCCTCAGCCTGGAAAAACGATTTATCCACCACAGTTATGCTGGCCCCAGTGTCCCTAATGGCAGGAGTCTCCAGACCATTCACCTGGACACTGTCCTTATAATACTCTTTAGTATTATCGGGGATACAATTATAGACATCTAAATTCTGTTGTTCCCACAACCCCAGAGATACTAAAGAAACGCTGGCTGAGACTCCAATGGGTTCATCAGCTAGCAGTAGAAAGTTTCCACTTGCCATTTGGACTTCCTCCTCTGGAGCGAAGGCTAAGGAGACAAGCTGGACCCCTGAAGGTTTACCCTTACATCTGGGATCTCCTTTCACGTAGTCAGTCGAGCCACAAACAAAGCATTTACCGAATGCTTTCTGGAATGGTGGCTTGTTCTGACCTCCTTCCGGTTTGGCACCAGAAGACACACTATTCTGCTGTGGTTTTCCCGGTGGCTTACCCTTCTGGTTTTGTTTGGGGCCCTCTTTGGAATGTGAGTTATTTGAATTCTCTTTTGAGTCTTTTTTAGGCTGTTTTCCCTCATCCTTTTTCTGAGTTGCCCCAGAATCCTTATGAGTAGCCCTGTTGGCAACCCACAAGTCAGCAGCCTTAGCTAGTGCCCTGGAATCCAATTCCTTCGAATCAGCCAAGTGCTGTCTGAGCTCAGGAGAACAGGCATCATAAATAGACTCCAACATAAAAAGATTTCTCATACCCTCATAAGTGTTCACTTTGTAACCCTTAATCCATCCCTCTAGGTTTTTCAACCCTTCACTCACCCAGGTAGCCCAAGGGGTACCATCATGCTTTTTGAGGGTTCTAAACCTCTTAAGAAACTGGGAAGGGGTCTTCCCGAATCTAGCTATCAAAGCTAGTTTCACACTTTCATAATCCGTCTTATCCGCCTCCCCCAACTCCATTACCACATCAGTCGCAACAGGAGGGAGCCTAGAGAACAACCAGGGAAGCAACGCATTCCCGGTGATGTCCTGGAGCCCATGATTGTATTCAAACAGTTTCAGCCAATCCAACACATCCAATCTCGGTTCATACATACCCACTAATTCCTTCGGCATCCGGGGTCTTTTGGGACTGGAGCTCCTAGAGGAACCAGAGGAGAGAGAAGCATTTTCCATAGACAACTTTTTCATCTCTAATTCGTGATTAAGTTCTATTTCTCTGAGTCTCAACTCAGCTTGCTTCTGCTCAGCCTGGGCAATCATCCATCTGAACTCGAGTTCTTGGTTTCGTTCAGATTGAGCCAAGAACCGTTTGTATTCTAGTTCGAGCTTCATTTTTTCAAGTTCAAAATAAGCAGGGTTACTTGTGGGACCTGGTATGGGCCCCGTAGGCACAGCTGGTAAGGCAGGTAGAGGAGCGGGGGAGACAGTTTCGTTAGCCTCTCCGTCCTCGTCAGCCTCTTCATCGCTATCATCAGAATTACGATTCAGATCAACACCATTACTGTCGTCTACATTCGCTGGGGAGATTGGTTCCTCTGAACCAGTACCCAGACTTTGGTCCGCCAGCAATCTCTCTATTAGTTCTAACTTCTTGCCTCTTACAGAAAGATTCGCTTGCCTACAGAGAGCTCGCAAACTCTCAGTATTTTCACCTGACAAAGACTCTTGACTGTAAGTTTCCATCGTAGACATGTTTTTTGAAAGTTGCTTTTTGTGCAAAGTTTTGTGGTTAGTTATCCTACAGTGTCGAAAAGCACTCTAAACTGTATACTCGATACAAATCCCACCGCTGTACACCAGTGTTAGGCGGAAACCTGTGCAGTTCCCTCTGGGACCACTGCAAAAGATTTAGGACTACAGGCGTTGGCGGTGAACCCACTTGGTAGCAGTCTGTACCACACAGATTCACTTGGTAGCTGTGGCTGAGCAGTCAGAATTCTCTCAAGAAAAGTTGAGCAGTATGTGGAGTATACAAAATAGGGCAATTCTTCACAGCAAGACAAGCAAACACGCAACGAGGCTTAGTGTAGAGATATCAAGGTATTTATTTATAACACAACATCTATGGAAAACACTAAAGCAAATCACGGCAAACAAATCAAACACAATTACTCTACGAAGTAGAAAACGATCAATCCCCCAAGCAAAATATTGACAACTCTAGGTTCTACTGGTACCACTTATTTTCAGACAGAGGTGTATACCTCAACCTAGATGACACTCGAATATTAGTTAGGAAGGGAGAGAAAAAGATAGGCAGGTTATGAAATCAACACAGTTCAATCCTACGCGGATAAAATGCAAGGCAGGAAGGAAAGAATCACAATAGATCATAAAGTTCAGAGGCCAGGCCCACTCGGAGAGAGGCAAGGCGCGATGTCCCAAAAAGTCTCTAGTGGAGATGCATTCAAGTCTTTATAGCAAATTGTTATCGGCAGATTGAGCCAGTTCAGAACAAAGAATGAGCAAAGCTTGGAGGCGACCCAGCGGAACGGAGAGGATTAAGACACCTCACTCGAACCGAACGAAAGGGAAGCCAGGCGGACACGGTACCTTGTTGTGGAGGGCAGCTCCGGCGGGGGCAGTTGTTCCTGGTGGTGGATGCACGTCGGGTCTTTACCAAGAGTAGAGATGATCTTGTCGTCGAAGGAAAGTGAAGTCCGGTGTACCACCAGGGAAGAGACCAGCCGCGGAGTGCTCCGTCACAAGGCACCACCTTTTGGTCGCGGTACAGGGGTAGTGGCTATCCAGTTGCCGAGGTGCTCTGCACGGGCAATTCGACCACTGCGTCCTGAGGCGAATAAAAAGCAAAGGAGACTGGTTGTTCCCACCAGTCAGGGGAAGAGACTCTCCGGCAGGGAGATCTCCTCTGTCGTCAGGAAGTGGTGAGTCGGCTCAGCAGGGCTCCACCGGAGGTGTCGTCGTTGCAGGTCGGCTCAGCGTTACCCTCGTCGGATTCTTAGGTCCTGTGGCGACTTCTGAAGATCCAGTCCCAAAAGCCCTGCTTTTATGCAGAAGACCCCCATTCATTCAGCCTAGCTGTCAATCAACACATGCTAAGTGGTGAGCGGGAAGGCTCACCACCTGGGCCAATCACTCCAGAGTGCGACCGGAGTTGGCAAGGCAACTCGGTCCAGGGTGCCTAAACCCCCTCCCACACCCTTGTGGTAACCCAGACAGAATGGCACCACTTTGGAGGGTCTCTGTACAGAGCCCGCCAAAAGTGGAACAAATGGCTCGACCTTTGGTTTAGGAGTCACAGAGACGAACACAGACGCCATTTTACAAACCGAGTTCTGGCAGAAAATACCACTCGATAAACTTATTTAAGATAAGTAGATCGGTGGTACGTCAGAGATTAATGAGAAAAAGTATCAATCTCCAACAATGGGACAAATCCCATAGGGTTATGTTCGGGGTCGAACATAACAAGTAGTTTCCACTGCCACCAGCCAAAACTCGACGAGGGGGGACGGTACAGTGCCCCCTCGAGTAACAGATCCAGGAGTAATCGAATTACCCCTACTAGTACGTCCACAATAAGATGGTTGGTACTAGTTCTGTTAGTAAATTTAGGTCTAGTAAAGCCAATGGTGACTTTACATGCCCGGGGAGACAGTAGTCAGTCCCCGGGTATGGAGTCTATGGTGGGGGACCCGCTAGGGCGCCCCCGTGTTACGGCACGTAGGGTGCGGTGTAACACACATAGAAAAACATATGAGACCCTATGGAGTAAAAGACCCCATAGCCCATCGAACACATTGACATTTCAAAGGAATTACACACATACATGTCCAAGAGTGGGAGAAAAGAGTCGCACTCTTGGCAGGATGGAAAAAAACAAACTCCAGAAATCCAGCAAAGCTGCTGGGGGACTCACTAGGTTAGGAAATTCAGCCTAAACAGAGAATTCTCCCTAACCGGGACCCGTGACTAGATGGAGTCCATCCTGATTGGTGTCACGTTGCGCACATGTGACATTCGTGATGACGTGCGTGGTTCCTGGGGGGACCACGCACGTCATCACAAAGAGCTGTGTGCCAACGTGACCCATTTGGGAGGGGCCATGGTCGGGGGTTTCCTCCATGTGTCGGCCAGCCTTGCACACTATACGCCAGTCGTTCTCCCTGCCGTCTTCCGGCCCAGATGCCTCCAGGGCCCCCTGTGGATCTGCCCTAACCAACGCAGCCAGCCAGGTGGAGATCACATCCCTGCCGCAGTCGGGAGTCGGAGGTCCAGCAGGGACTAGGCCAATAGCGTGTAAAACTTCACACGCACCCCTAGGAATACACGCACCCCGATCACGCTAGGCCAATAGCGTGTAAAACTCCCCACGGATGCCCCAGAATACACGTACCCTGCTCGCACTAGGCCTATCACGTGTGAAACTACACGCGCACACCCCAGAATACACACAGGCAGTCCTTCACCCTGGGCATGCCCCGCAGGCAGCCCATCCACCCTGGGCATGCCCCGAAGGCGGCCCTTCTCCCTGGGCATGCCCTGCAGGCAGCCCTTCACCCCTGGGCATGCCCTGCAGGCAGCCCACTCCACAGGGGGGACTTTTTCCACGTTTTACATGCTATTTTACTGGCGCGAGCGGGGTATGTGTATTCTGGGGTGTGCGCAGGGAGTTTTACACGCTATTAGCCTAGCATGAGTGGGGTACGTGTATTCTGGGGCGTGTGCGGGGAGTTTTATACGCTATTGGCCTAGCGCGAGCGGGGTACGTGTATTCCTAGGGGTGCATGTGAAGTTTTACACGCTATTGGCCTAGCGCGAGTGGGGTACGTGTATTCCTAGGGGTGCGTGTGAAGTTTTACACGCTATTGGTCTAGCGCGAGCGGGGTACGTGTATTCTGGGGCGTGCCCGGGGAGTTTTACATGCTATTGGCCTAGCTCGAGCGGGGTATGTGTATTCCTAGGGGTGCGTGTGAAGTTTTACACGCTATTGGCCTAGCACGAGCGGGGAACGTGCATTCTGGGGCATGCGCGTGGAGTTTTACACGCTATTGGCCTAGCGCAAGCGGGGTACATGTATTCCTAGGGGTGCGTGTGAAGTTTTACATGCTATTGGCCTAGCGTGAGCGGGCTACGTGTATTCTGGGGTGTGCACGGGGAGTTTTACACGCTATCTGCCTAGCGTGAGCGGGCTACGTGTATTCCTAGGGGTGCGTGTGAAGTTTTACACGCTATTGTCCTAGCGCGAGCGGGGTACGTGTATTCTAGGGCGTGCACGGGGAGTTTTACATTCTATTGGCCTAGCGCGAGTGGGGTATATGTATTCCTAGGGGTGCTTTTAAAGTTTTACACGCTATTGGCCTAGCGTGAGTGGGGTACGTGTATTCTGGGGCGTGCGCAGGGAGTTTTACACGCTATTGGCCTAGCACGAGCGGGGTACGTGTATTCTGGGGCATGCACGGGGAGTTTTACGCACATTTTCATGGTTAGGGGGGCTGTATGCTGGTCCACTGGCCTTTGCACCATGTACTGGATTTGTGCGATGTTTTTGGCGCACGGGGTGGGGTTGGGGGCCTAACTGGTGCTGCTGCAGGGTGGCTGCACAGGTATCTGCTCTGACAATGCTTGCTTTATCAGCAGGACACAGCGTGCATTACGTGTCACTTCCCTCCTTTGTACCCTGGGTGAGCTTGCTGAAGTTATTGAATTGCATTAGCTATTTAGCTTTTATTCCAAGGACCTTCATTGAACCCCTAACTGGCGTAGGCGATTTACAAAGTAGCGCAAAACCCTTGGATCATCCCGGTGGCTTTCTTCCTCGTTACATCTCGATCAATACCGTTTGAGCTGCGGTAATATCAGTGCCATGGCCGCTTCCTCTAACACGCTGATTCCCATGCACTGCTGGGAGCCTGAGTCCATCCAGGAAACATTAATTCCCTGCAAGTGGGAGCTTTGAAGATGGCCGCATGGCCGGGCTTTTGAAGCCAGAGCCCTCCTTAGATGACTTGATTCAAGAGGGCCTAGCCCTCGGCAATCAATATAGTTTGCTTAAGAGGCACGCTGGTTCAGACGCACGTTTAATTGGATCTCCAGGACCTTGGCTGAAAGATGGCCCTTTAGGATGTAATGAGATACTCTAATGTGCATTTGTAGAAGAAGAAAATAAGAGGGGAAAACTTGTAAAGCTCTTCCCTCCAGTGGCCGCAGAGGGTGTTGGCTGGAGTCGCGGAAGAGGGAAGCAGCCCGGGGCGTCAGGCGTCACGTGGGAGACTGGCGTGCATGCGTGCCCCACAGACGAGTGGGAAGAACAAGGCGGGCAAGAAGAAATCATTTCATACTTTTATTGAATCGATCATGAAGAGGTGGAGGATACTGTTTTTCTGATCGCTTTGATATCTATGAAGTGTCTAATCCTTATTTAGCCTATTCGGGGAAACTCCAAATCTCACGAATTGTGTTTTTTGTTGTTTAAGTTCATCGAATCTCTGAATATATTTATTGTGCAGAGCCCTCGTCCTCCTATGTTGCATACGAGTAACATGTTCTGTTTAACACAATATGGAAAGGGTTTTAAAAAAAGGTCAAAAGGTCTGTTTTCTTTTTTTTTTATTCCACCCAACCACCTTGGTTATCTTTTTTCTGCCAGATGGAGATGCCAAAACAAATACACATGTGATTCAGCGCATGTTCCCATTTTTTAGAACGTACTCTCCCCAAACCGTCGCTATAAACGTCACATAACTTCGAAAGGTGCTTTTTATGTTATGTGTTTTGCAGAAATGCAGAGGTCACCATAATCCGAAAGAGGACCCTACATATTTCTCTGAAGCCGTGTGCAAGTGTAAATGGTGTGCATATGTTGCAGAGGAAAAGAGCGAGCCACCTTAAATGAGGGGCCACCTTAAGAGGAGGAGGAGGAACTCGACACCAGGGACAGGGGAGGAAGAGGAGGGGCTACTAAAGCCCGGGAAGGCAGAACGTTGTAGAGGGCAATAAAGAGGTTGTACAGTCCTCTGTCTCTGTGTATCTGTGTGTTGGAAGTACTGGGCTTGGGTCGCAGGCACCAGTGAGGTGGGAAACAGACAGGAGTAACAACTGGCGACGAGGTGAAATGCTCCACACAATGCGCAAGCTTGTGCCTACCTGCCAGAGCCGCAACGTGAAGGCAGCATGGACCTGGGAAAGGATCACCACCACACGAACGGAGCCCAGCAGGGTGTTGAGTACGGTGTGCTCTGTGGTGGGGACTGCGTCAGAGATGCGGCAAGCAGACAGACGAACGGAGAGAGCCCAGCAGTGCGTGACCCAGCTGCACAGGTCGCTAAGGAGGAGCAGCGCGTAGAAGGAGGCGCCGGCAGGGATGTACGCTCAACAGTGAGGTGCCCAGCAGCCCTCACCGCAGAGGGAGATCAGCCGGTAGGCAGAGCCCAGCAGGGGATCCCTTGGCCGAGCGGACCGCGTGGTGGATGTGGAGAGCCCGGCTACACGCACCGCAGCAGAAGAGTGGCCGGTGAGCGGAGCCCAGCAGCAGGGACGTCGCGGAGGGGGATGTAGAGCAGGCAAGCCCAGCCCAACTGCAAGACACCGGTAAGAGATGCTGGAGCCCTGCGCAGAGCGGCCGCAGACCTAGCCAGCCAGGAGAGACACTACGCACCTCCCGACCCTAACAGCACACGATGTGATGGGGCACAGTCAAAGCAGAAGACCAGGGACAGCCTCAGAAAGCGGAGCAGACGCATGTCACAGCCCGGTGAACACTTACCTTAAAACCTCGGTATCATTAGCATGAAAAAACATATACGGAAAAGAGAAGCACCATAGTGAACCAGATCACGTGGTACCGGCACGTGCCCCCTGCCCAGAACGAAGGGCTCCAAGGGAGAGGACGTGCACGGTCAAAACAGGCAGCCTGTAAGAGTGACACCGACACACAGGCCACATTCCAAGGGACCACAGACAGCACAGTGTTGTTGCTCAGGAGCTCACACAAGGGCGACACTGGGACAGTTGCCACTGGATATTAATGACACACAGCATGCAGCAGACCACTGATGGCATAAGAATAAGGACATAAAATGGCCTGCTGCGAACCAGGAGCACGACGCCGGGGGACCACTAAGGGAGAGAAGAAGCCAGGCACAGAGTGACATGACAGGAGGAGAACGAATTGACAGCGAGACACATGTGATGGGGGTGGTCTTGATGACCCTGAGGAAACGAGGAAGCTGGAGCCGGCAAACGAGACGGCCACCAGAGAATATTGCTCAAAGTAGGGGCCAAGCAAAGGTGGAAGGAGGAAAGGCAGTCTGCCCTCAATGAAAAGCGGGCAGTCCGCCCGCAGTGTAAAAGGGACAATCCGCCCTCAGTGAAAAGTGGGCAATCCGCCCGCAGTGATAAGGGGGCAATCCGCCCGCAGTGAAAAGGGGACAGTCCGCCTGCAGTGACAAGGGGGCAAGCCGCCCATAGTGAAAAGGGGGCAGTCCGCCCACAGTGACAAGGGGGCAGTCTGCCCGCAGTCAAAAGGGGGCAATCCACCTGGAGTGAAAAGGGGGCAGTCCGCCCGCAGCGGAAAGGGGGCAATCCGCCTGCAGTGAAAAGGGGGCAGTCTGCCCAAAATACAAAGGGGCAGTCTACCCACAGTGAAGAGGGGGCAGTCTTGCCACAGTGAAGAGGAGGGTTACAGGAAAGGAAGCCCAGAAAGGAGGGCCACACAAAACAAAAAAGGATGTGGGGGGGGTCAGGAGACCCCAAGTGGAGGATGTCCAGAAAGGAGGCCCACTGGATAGAACAGCATCTACAAAGGAAGTCGGAAGACCCACATGGTGAGAAACAGCAAGGACCAAGAAGCCACAGGGGGTGAGGAAGTGACTCGGAGTAGACAGCAACAACGCCAACAGCCGGAGCAGTGCGCAGACAAACCAGACACGCAATGAGCACAACTCGGCACAACAGTGCACCGTACACAAAGGAACAGAGCAGAGAAGTGCCAACGGAAAACCAAACCCCAACAAACCACGGAAAGCTCTATGTAGTAAGACTGCAGGCTGGAGGTCACAATAGGTCACACAACCACATCACAAACATACCCTGCACACATCACAGCAGACAAGTGAGCATCATACAGGGAAAGAATGACATCTGCAAAAAATGCCGTAGGACATCAACGGATAAGGAACGATCTACAAGTACAGCGAAAGTAAAGGAGGAGGGCACAGGAGCAACAGCTAACAAGACCAAGACGAAGACAAGGGTGACCACCAGAAAGCAGCCGGAGCCTCCGACCCCACAAAGATGTTAAGCAGGGGGGAGGTGTTGCAGAGGAAAAGAGCGAGCCACCTTAAATGAGGGGCCACGTTAAGAGGAGGCGGAGTGACTCGACACCAGGGACAGGGGAGGAAGAGAAGCGGCTACTAGAGCCCAGGAAGGCAGAAAGTTGTAGAGGGCAATAAAGAAGGTCGTAGAGTCCTCTTTCTCTGTGTATCTGTGTGTTGGAAGTACTGGGCTTGGGCCACAGGCCCCAGGGAGGTGGGACACAGACAGGAGTAACAGCATACCTCTCAACTCACCCACTTTTGGCCGGTTTCACCCGCCACTTAGGCAGCTCTCTCACCTGTCAAGCTCCCTACATGCCCATAGCAATCAATGGACTTTCACCCGCCAAAGACAAAATCGTGTGTTTTCACCTGCCCATGGGCCATGAAAGGTGGAGAGCTATGGGTGTGCTACCTGGCACCAGAAGTGCCAGGTGTAAAGGAGAGGGAGTCAGAGAATTCATGGGACGGGCCGAGCAAAAGGTGAGTTAGGTACTCTGGCCTTGCTCTAAGGGCAAACATGCCAACCCTCCCGATTTAGGCGGGAGACTCACGATTTTTCACGTTTTCCCACCTAAAATAAATCTTTCCCCAATGCATTCCTATGGGGAAATTGTTGTCTCCCGATTTCTCTGAAGAAATCTCCCTCCCAGGTGTGTCGCAGTGTTGGCATGTATGTAAGAGCTGAACACGAGCCAGGCCGACAAAAAAAATGCACTGTAAATATTGAATGGAAAATGTTGTACATCAGAGATGCAACGCCATTTAACTTGTGAGAAACTGATGTACAGGGACAGAGCCAGCGTGCACATTTTGGGGGGCTTAGAAGACATCTTAATGGGAAGTTCCAAATAATTACACAACACTCCTTAGGAGTGCCCAAAAACGTCAGCTTGCCTTTTCATTAACTACCCTTATTTAATGATATCCTAAATTCCTATGTACCACCATATATGCCTGGAACAACTTAATTTGCCCATAATAATGATACTCAGTAACCTGAAAGTGTTGTAGCATAAACTCACGACTAATTATTACGAATAAAAGAAAACACATACACTAGTAATGCCGACAATCCACTGCCCACATTTCTCAACTAATATCATAAGAGAAGCAGACAGTGATGAAACAGCTTTCTGAAAACCATACCAGTTCTATAGTCCCAGCTTTGCACGTCCTTTTGCATTCTTGGGCATAATCTGTAGTTTGTTGACATGATAAGTGCAGGAATGCAAATGCCAGAATGTTATATGAAGTGACCTTAAGGGGCCGATTCATGGAACAAACGTGCGCGAAAATCGTTGCGCAAGCAGGCGCAAGCGGAAAAAAACAGGCGCACGCGCATGCGTGCGATTCATGGAAGTCCCTGCGTGTGTTCACCTCGGGATGTGCGCCAAACCCGTGCATGGCGCACAAGTCACTGCAACATCCCGAAAGGCGTGCGCGACGCGCACAGTGAAAGCGCACAACCTCGGCGCATACACCAGAAAGTGGGCGGGGCACGGGGCGTAACGCGCGGAATAGGGAACAACGCGCGAAAATAAGGGCGTAACTGGGGATGTACTGCAGGGAAGCAGACGGAACGCCCACACGCACTCGAACCACACGTATTCATGGAATCGAATAGGGCAAAGTCACGCACAGCCAAATACACGCACAAGTTGAAACACGTCCGCCACACGAAGGCAGGCGGTAGAGTCCCAGCGCATCACAAAAGTGGCAACATACAGCAATTGGGCCTGTGCGAGCGGGGCACGTGTATTGTGGGGGTGCGCGGGAAGCAACACACGCGATCGAGCGGGGTACGTGTATTTCGGGGGTGCGCGGGAAGTTACACACGCGATTGAGCGGGGTACGTGCATATCAGGGGTGTGCGGGTAGTTACACACGCAATTGAGCGGGGTACGTGTATTTCGGGGGTGCGCGGTAAGTTACACACGCAATTGAGCGGGGTATGTGTATTTCGGGGGTGCGCGGGAAGTTACACACGCGATTGAGCGGGGTACATGTATATCGGGGGTGCGTGGGTAGTTACACACGCGATTGAGCGGGGTACGTGTATTTCGGGGGTGCGCGGGAAGTTACACACGCGATTGAGCGGGGTACGTGTATTTCGGGGGTGCGCGGTAAGTTACACACGCGATTGAGCGGGGTACGTGTATTTCTGGGGTGCGCGGGAAGTCACACACGCGATCTCATCAGGGTACATGTATTTCAGGGTGCGGGGGAAGTATCCCACGCAACATCAGCAGGGTAGTGTATTCCAGGGGTGCGCGGGAAGTTCCACCCGCAATTCCATCAGGGTACGTGTATTACAGGGGTGCGCGGGAAGTTCCACACGCGATATCATCAGGGTACGTGTATTACAGGGGTGCGCGGGGAGCAGCACACGTGAATTGCATGTGTGGGTCCTCCCAGGTGTTCCCTCTACACCCTCCACAGCCCCTGCAGGTGGCTCACACCACAGGGGCCTACCCAGCACATGTCATGCAGGCACCCCATCCACCATGGCCATGCCCACCAGCCAACCCACATGTCAACTTGCACTACTGCCCACCAACGCATTTCCCCCTGCACCCCCAGCCACCAGGGACACCCTCCACCAGGCCCCCACCCATGTCTCCCACCACCCCCACCTCCCCAGTTACCAGGGGCAGCCTCCACCAGGCCCCCACCCATGTCTCCCACCACCCCCACCCCCCAGCAGTGCAGGGGCAGCCTCCACCAGGCCCCCACCCATGTCTCCCACCACCCCCACCCCCCAGCAGTGCAGGGGCAGCCTCCACCAGGCCCCCACTCATGTCTCCCTGCACCCCCACCCCCGAGGAGTGCAGGGGCAGCCTCCACCAGGCCCCCACCCATGTCACCCACCACCCCCACCCCCCAGCAGTGCAGGGGCAGCCTCCACCAGGCCCCCACTCATGTCTCTCATCACCCCACGCCCCAGCCACCAGGGGCATCCTCCACCAGGCCCCCACTCATTTCCCCTATCACCCCCACCCCCCAGCCACCAGGGGCAGCCTCCACCAGGCCCCCACTCATGTCTCCCTGCACCCCCACCCCCAGCAGTGCAGAGGCAGCCTCCACCAGGCCCCCACTCATGTCCAACTCATGTCTCCCATCACCCGCACCCCCAGCAGTGCAGGGGCAGCCTCCACCAGGCCCCCACTCATGTCCAACTCATGTCTCCCATCACCCCCACCCCCAGCAGTGCAGGGGCAGCCTCCACCAGGCCCCCACTCATGTCTCCCTGCACCCCCACCCCCCAGCAGTGCAGGGGCAGCCTCCACCAGGCCCCCACTCATGTCTCCCTGCACCCCCACCCCCCAGCCACCAGGGGCAGCCTCCACCAGGCCCCCACCCATGTCTACCACCACCCCCACACCCCAGCAGTGCAGGGGCAGCCTCCACCAGGCCCCCACTCATGTCTCCCATCACCCCCACCCCCCAGCCACCAGGGGCAGCCTCCACCAGGCCCCCACTCATGTCTCCCTGCACCCCCACTCCCCAGCAGTGCAGGGGCAGCCTCCACCAGTCCCCCACTCATATATCCCACCACCCCCACCCCCCAGCCACCAGGGGCAGCCTCCACCAGGCCCCCACCCATGTCTCCCAACACCCCCACCCCCCAGCACTGTGGGTCACCTGCCAGCAGGCCCCCACCCATGTCCAACCATGTTCCCCACCACCCCCACCCCCCAGCACTGTGGGGCACCTGCCAGCAGACCCCACCCATGTCTCCCTGCACCCCCAACCCCGAGGAGTGCAGGGGCAGCCTCCACCAGGCCCCACCCATGTCTCCCACCACCCCCACCCCCCAGCAGTGCAGGGGCAGCCTCCACCAGGTCCCCACCCATGTCTCCCACCACCCCCACCCCCCAGCAGTGCAGGGGCACCCACCACCAGGCCCCCACCCATGTCTCCCACCACCCCACCCCCCAGCAGTGCAGGGGCAGCCTCCACCAGGCCCCCACCCATGTCTCCCACCACCCCCACCCCCCAGCAGTGCAGGGGCAGCCTCCACCAGGCCCCCACTCATGTCTCCCACCACCCCCACCCCCCAGCAGTGCAGGGGCAGCCTCCACCAGGCCCCCACCCATGTCTCCCACCACCCCCACCCCCCAGCAGTGCAGGGGCAGCCTCCACCAGGCCCCCACTCATGTCCAACTCATGTCTCCCATCACCCCCACCCCCAGCAGTGCAGGGGCAGCCTCCACCAGGCCCCCACGCATGTCCCACACCACCCCCACCCCCCAGCAGTGCAGGGGCAGCCTCCACCAGGCCCCCACTCATGTCTCCCTGCACCCCCACCCCCCAGCAGTGCAGGGGCAGCCTCCACCAGGCCCCCACCCATGTCTCCCACCACCCCCACCCCCCCAGTCACCAGGGGCAGCCTCCACCAGGTCCCCACTCATGTCTCCCATCACCCCCACCCCCCAGCCACCAGGGGCATCCTCCACCAGGCCCCCACTCATTTCCCCTATCACCCCCACCCCCCAGCCACCAGGGGCAGCCTCCACCAGGCCCCCACTCATGTCTCCCTGCACCCCCACCCCCCAGCAGTGCAGGGGCAGCCTCCACCAGGCCCCCACTCATGTCCAACTCATGTCTCCCATCACCCCCACCCCCAGCAGTGCAGGGGCAGCCTCCACCAGGCCCCCACTCATGTCTCCCTGCACCCCCACCCCCCAGCCACCAGGGGCAGCCTCCACCAGGTCCCCACTCATGTCTCCCATCACCCCCACCGCCAGCAGTGCAGGGGCAGCCTCCACCAGGCCCCCACCCATGTCTACCACCACCCCCACACCCCAGCAGTGCAGGGGCAGCCTCCACCAGGCCCCCACTCATGTCTCCCATCACCCCCACCCCCCAGCCACCAGGGGCAGCCTCCACCAGGCTCCCACTCATGTCTCCCTGCACCCCCACCCCCAGCAGTGCAGGGGCAGCCTCCACCAGTCCCCCACTCATATCTCCCACCACCCCCCAGCCACCAGGGGCAGCCTCCACCAGGCCCCCACCCATGTCTCCCACCACCCCCACCCCCCAGCACTGTGGGTCACCTGCCAGCAGGCCCCCACCCATGTCCAACCATGTTCCCCACCACCCCCACCCCCCAGCACTGTGGGCCACCTGCCAGCAGACCCCACCCATGTCTCCCACCACCTAAACCCCCCAGCCACCAGGGGCAGCCTCCACCAGGCCCCCACCCATGTCTCCCACCACCCCCACCCCCCAGCAATGCAGGGGCAGCCTCCACCAGGCTCCCACTCATGTCTCCCTGCACCCCCACCCCGAGGAGTGCAGGGGCAGCCTCCACCAGGCCCCACCCATGTCTCCCACCACCCCCACCCCCCAGCAGTGCAGGGGCAGCCTCCACCAGGTCCCCATCCATGTCTCCCACCACCCCCACCCCCCAGCAGTGCAGGGGCACCCACCACCAGGCCCCCACCCATGTCTCCCACCACCCCCACCTCCCAGCAGTGCAGGGGCAGCCTCCACCAGGCCCCCACCCATGTCTCCCACCACCCCCACCCCCCAGCAGTGCAGGGGCAGCCTCCACCAGGCCCCCACTTATGTCCAACTCATGTCTCCCATCACCCCCACCCCCAGCAGTGCAGGGGCAGCCTCCACCAGGCCCCCACCCATGTCTCACACCACCCCCACCCCCCAGCAGTGCAGGGGCAGCCTCCACCAGGCCCCCACTCATGTCTCCCTGCACCCCCACCCCCCCCAGCAGTGCAGGGGCAGCCTCCACCAGGCCCCCACCCATGTCTCCCACCACCCCCACCCCCCAGTCACCAGGGGCAGCCTCCACCAGGTCCCCACCCATGTCTCCCACCCCCCCACCTCCCGGCAGTGAAGGGGCAGCCTCCACCAGGCCCCCACCCATGTCTCCCACCACTCCCACCCCCCCAGTCACCAGGGGCAGCCTCCATCAGGTCCCCACCCATGTCTCCCACCACCCCCACCCCCCAGCAGTGCAGGGGCAGCCTCCACCAGGCCCCCACTCATGTCCAACTCATGTCTCCCATCACCCCCACCCCCAGCAGTGCAGGGGCAGCCTCCACCAGGCCCCCACTCATGTCCAACTCATGTCGCCCATCACCCCCACCCCCAGCAGTGCAGGGGCAGCCTCCAACAGGCCCCCACCCATGTCTCCCACCACCCCCACCCCCCCAGTCACCAGGGGCAGCCTCCACCAGGTCCCCACCCATGTCTCCCACCACCCCCACCCCCCAGCAGTGCAGGGGCAGGCTCCACCAGGCCCCCACCCATGTGCAACTCATGTTCCCCAGCCAACATGTCATCACAATCTAGATACCTGGTCCCTATGGTCAGCCTCCAAATGCAAAACACCCACCCGAGTATTGCATCCACCCACTCATAATTTGCAATTACATCACAGAACACCAATTGCAAGTTCCGAAACAAACACATTTCCCTCACATACACCCAATGGGTGTCAGTGAATCTCAAAACACATATCATGAAATGCATGAAACCAATGAGATACCACACATTGAAGTTCACCAAAAATAATATGTATTAAAGGAAACATCAATAGAATAAAAAATGAAGAAACAGAAACGTGAATGTACAAAAATGAAAAGAAGCATGTCCGTCAAAAAAAGCAAAACCAAAAATAAAAATCCAAAGTAATGTCCAAAGTCAATGTCCACAAAACAAAATCCAATGGGAAATAAAAAAGAAAGCCATTGCTCCATGGTCAAAAATAGAAAAAAAAATACAATCCAACTGTCAACTATGTACATGGGAACAATCCAGGGTCCATTATCCCAACAAAATAAAGGAAACCTATCTAACTACACTAACTAATAAAATAAACTATATACAAAAATGTGGCCAATGTCCGAAAGGTCCAAATAAAATAAAAACAAAAATGAAACCTAACACTACCTAGAAACTATGTACAAGGGCAGCGGGCTAGTTTCACGGCTCACTTGTGGATGTTCCGGGCCAGGGCATCATCGAACTCCTCCTCAATGTCCCGGAGGTGGTCCTCCTCCATGGCCCCGAGGGTCCGCAGGGCCGCCGACGTCTCCACCTCCAAACCCCTGCGGATTGCCTCGAGGCACTCGGCCCGCCTCAGGGCCCTCCGCATGGAGTTCTCCGCCCTGACCATTGTGAGCCGGGCCTCTTCCGCCCGCTGCCGCTCCACATCTATGGCGTGGCCCAACCGCTGCCACACGGAAGACACTCTCTGTCCTGGGTCCTCCTGCCCTCCGGCCGATGCCTGCCCCTCCGATGTCGAAGGCCCCGAGCCTTCATGGCTCCCACCACGTTGCTGCTGCTGCTGTGCCTCTGCCCGTGCACTGCCTCCTGCTGCCTGCACATCCTCCACCGGCTGGGGTGCAGTTGTTGATGTGGCCACCCCTGCTGGACGTCCGACTCCCGACTGTGGCAGGGATGCCTCCTCCACCAGCCTGGCCGCACCGTCAGAGGCAGCTCCACAGGGCACCCAGGTGACTGATGGGTGGGAAGATGGCACAGAGGACGACTGGCGCGTAGGGGGTCCAGTTGAGGAGGGGGTCGGAGCAAGCCCCATCAGACGGAGGAATCCGGCCTGGGTGACCTGTCCAAGCAGGCTGACGTGGTCAACGAGCCATTCAAGATGACTCGCAGTCTCTTCATGAAAAGACTGCAGGTCACCTCGCATGGCCCGTTGACGCAACGCCACACCAGCCAGGACAGGCTCAACCCGGACCTGGATAGCCACGTCCGCAGGCAGAGGAAGGCCAGTTGACGTGAGCTCATCCCCTGCCTGAAAACGGGTCTGGACGTAGGCATCCCTGCTGGTGCAAGATGATGCAGGGACAGGATCGGGGACAGGATTGCACACAGGCACCTCCACGGCGGCCTGTGCTGCCTCCTGTCCCTGGTCCTGCACTGCACCACTAGCACCAGTGCGATCCCCACCTCCAGACCCCGTCTCTGGTGCTTGCACGGCCTCCTCCTCCACCAAACCCCCCACCAACCTGGATGACTCTGTGCCATCTTCCCCTGTTGGGCCCTGTGGGGTCCCAGCTGCCCCTTCTGCTGCCGAGGAGTCCAACTCCAACCTCCGCCTCTTGGACCTCCCCCCGGCAGCTGCGGCCTGGGACGCGGCACCGGACTCCTCACTCCCCGACGAAATGACAACCTGGGAGGGGAGCCGGGCCTTGCGTCTCCGGCTGGCGGTCGGATCCCCGCCGCTGTGCTCCACAGCACCTTCTCCGCCCTCTTCATCAGTTGACGCTGCAGACAGGGAGAAACAAAACACAGGCATCAGGGCACTGTACAATGGACACATACACACATGACAGTTGTACATGAGTGGCATTGGCAAACCTCAGGCATGTCATCACAATCCCCAACACACATGTCATTACAACTCGCACACATGAGCCTTACCACAGCCATATCGCAACTGCCACCACCATCCATACACATACAACAGCATGAGCAGCCAAAGGTGAGCCAGACATCACATGCAACACAGGAAGTGCACCACACATGTACACACACCACCACACTTGCATGCATGTGTACACCTCTGCCAAGTGTTGCACTGTTCAGACGGGCATCCATGTCACATCTGCCAATCAGGCTTCCACATACCGCTGTCACATGCATCCATGTTGCATCACTGTTGCACCCTTGTCAAATACACACACATGCACATGTACACAGTGCTGATACATGCAGCCGAAAACAACATACATGCGTGACATCACCGACATTTCTACTTACATACACATTCATCCAAACATGTGTGCCCACACAACTGCATTTGGCATGCAAGCCTACACACACAAGCACCATCCATGTCTCACACATTACAGCCCTCGCATGTGTCAGCCCCACGGCCCTGTACACCCCCACCCATACTCGACCCCATACAAACAGATGTGCAACCTGCACACTACTGAATAATCACCACACGCACTGCTCCCAATCAGGATGCATGTACACTCACCGCTCGACTCCAGACGGGTCTGCTTCTCAAGGACCTGGACGTGGAGCGCTGGGGATATGCGTTCCAGGACCCTCATCTGTTCTTCCGACAAGTGGCCCCGGCACCCCTTGGCATCCGCTGCCTTCAAGAGGCGCCGGGCCTTGTTCAGGGTCCTGGACCTGAAGTCCTCCCATCGCTTCCTGACATGTTGTAAGTCGCGGACTGCCACCCCCTCCGCGTTGATGACAGTCACGATGTCAGTCCAGATCCGAGTCCGTCCTTCCTTGTCGGCGCGGGAACTTCCGAAGAGGGCATCATACTGCCCCAGGACTTGCTCCACCAGGACACCAACTTCGGTGGCACTGAAGCTGGTGCCCCTCTGCCTCTCTGGCCGGGGGTTGTCAGTGGTCACAGATGGTGTTTGCCCCGACATGACAACCCCAGAGGCAGGAGTGGGTGGGCAACTGGGTCCTGGGGCTGGGCTGTGGAGTGATGGAATCCCAGTCGGAAGTCTTCGGTTCCAGCAGGGGTGGTCACAGCAACAGCACCCCTGGCTGATGTGCAGGCAGCAAATGGCAGTGCACGTGGGCAGCAGGCAGTCAGGCAGCAGCAGATGGCAGGTGGGAGCGTGCTCGGGGCTCTGGGGGGGCAGTAGTTCGGCCTTCTGGGCAGGAGCGTGGTCTTCCGTGTGCTTACACGTGGCCAGCTTGATACGGAGTGATTTGGCACGTGAAAAATCTGCACGTCAGCGTGTAATTCGAGGAAAGGCCTTTAGCGCGTAAGCGCGTCTGCACGCATACGCATTTTCATTGGACAGAAGGCCCCTCAAGCGCAAGCGCCCCTGTGACGTGACGCGTACAGACGTGCATGCGCATTTCAGCGCGCGTGAAAAACTGCACGTCCGTGTGTAATACGAGGAAAGGGCCCATGCGCGTATGCACGGCAGCACGCATATGCGATTTCATTGGACCAAAGGCCCTTAGCGTGTGAGCGCGTCTGTGACGTGACGCGCGCAGGTGTTTCCCTCATTGCACGTGATGACAGAACACACATGGATTTCCACCAATCGCGTGTGAAAGTTCCCGGCACCCCGGAACACACGTACCCAGGCTAATCGCGTGTGGAACTTCCCGCGCACCCCGAAACACACGTACCCAGGCCAGTTGCGTGTACGCTCACTCCCCTCCGATCACACGCGATGACACTCGGACCGTATCCGAATACGGGAAAACCGCGCACGGCAAAAGACGTGCACAGGCGTCAACGCGTCTGCCACACGAAGGCAGGCGGAAGCGTCCCCGCGCACAGCATAAAAGTGCGCGCAAACAACAAACGCGTATATACAGCTACGATGAATGCCCCATTTGTCGCTGCACTGATCGTGGAACACCGCAGGAGGAGGAGAATAGCCAGGGCACGCATTTTCGCACCACGGATAAGCCTTTTTGGGATGCCTGACGACCAGGTCTATGGCAGGTATAGGTTTCCACCCCATATCATCCTAGACCTGGTCAGGGAGTGGGAAGATGACCTCACATCCCCCACCCTTTGCTCCCAAGCATTGAGCCCCTTGGAGAAGCTGCTCAATGTCCTGCATTTTTTGGCCACTGGGTCATGTCAGCGGACCACTGCCATAGTGGGGGGGGTCTCACAGGCCACGCAGTCACGCTGCCTACACCAGGTACTGGCAATCATGACAGCGCGCCCCTCAGTCCGCAGGCACATATACATGCCCAGAACACCCGCAGAAAGGCAGGCCGTTGTCCTGGATTTTTTCAGGGTGGCACACTTCCCCAAAGTGCTCGGTGCCATAGATTGCACCCATGTGGCCCTACGTCCACCTAGGGCCATTGAGCACATCTACCGAAACCGCAAGCACTGGCATTCCATCAATGTACAGGTGGTATGTGATGCAAAGGGAATCATCACCTCTGTCTATACAAACTACCCTGGCTCCACCCATGACAGTTTCATATACAGAATGTCCGCCCTGAGCCGGGCCCTGGAAGCTCGGCAGCATGGCGACACATGGCTCCTAGGTCAGTACAAATGCCCTTGCACATGCATGCAAGTCACACACAGACAAATATCCAAACCCTAATAATCTCAACTATTATCACCTCCCCAGGGGACAGTGCCTACCCTCTGAGCAACCACATGATGACGCCAATCCGGAACCCCACCACACCACCCCAGGTAAGATACAACGCCGCCCATATTGCAACCAGGGGCATAGTGGAGCGCACATTCGGAGTGCTCAAGTCACGTTTCCGCTCCCTTGACCGCTCTGGTGGCCAACTACTCTATGCACCACCAGTAGTGTGCAGGATCATTGTGGCAGCATGTGACCTGCACAATGTTGCAACACGGCAGGGCGTCCCGTGGACATGGTGGTGCCCCCACATCCCCAACCACAGGCACAGGCGCTGGACATGGGAGGGGACAGGGCACGTGGCGAGGAAGCCCAGACCCAGCTTGTGGCCACATTTTTCACCTAAACTCCCACCCCTGCGGAGTGCACACAGGCCTGGCACATACCAGGTGACAATCGATGATGGCAAAGAGACAGTTAACTGTCACAACCCTACCACCCTGAGAAAGTTGCCATGGAAGTGCCACATCGTCTGCATCCCTAGCTACTTAAACACAAGCTATCCTGTGTGACCAAAAGGCACACATATGACATATGACATGATATGGGCCATACACAAGTATTCCAAGGCGCAATGAGGCAGGGAGGGGGAACAAGGGAACACAGGGAACGGTACTACTAGGCCAGGTGTCATTGGGATCGTGCAAGTGCAGGGGTAGGGGGAATGGGAAAAGTGCAAGGGGAAGGGTGGGGGGGAGTCCAGTACAGGGGAAGTAGCCCAAAAAAATAATACATAGGTCGCCTGGTGGCAACTACAAAGGTAAGTGCAGACAAGTGCTGGGAAGGGAGGGCTGTAGGGATAGAGAGACAGTACTGCAGTGCAGGGGTTGCCAGGGAGGCAGTGCAAGTGGAGAGTGGCTGGGCCAGGGACCGAGGTCGGTGAGAGTGGGCCAGTTGCAGCTCCTGTGCAGTTCCAGTGGAGAATTCTGCAAGGGAGAGGCAGACAGTAAGCAGAAGCAAAGAGGAAGGTCTTGAGGTGCTTCCAGAACTGGAGATGATTCCCCTCAAGTTCAAGTCAGGCCGGAAGTCTGTTCCAGGGGGAGGGCCCTGCTGCGGAGAGAAATCTACCCCCAGCTAGTTGCTCTGAGAAGCGGATGACACGGACATGCAAGGTGTGCATCACACACACCTGCAAAACAGGCCATGGCCATCACTGTCATGTCACTCAAACCCTCCCAAACATCAACATGACATGGCACGCAATACCCATACACCAATGCAGTAACGATAAGGTACACATTGCCATGTCCTAAATGCACAGTGGCATCGGACACTGCTGCCTGACCCGGAATCAGGTGAAATGACAAACCAACAACCTCCCACCCAAAATAAGTCATTTCCAAATGCATTACAACAGTCGTAGACGTAACATCACAATGAATGCCTGTCTACATGCACATTATGCATTGCAAAATCAACACTGCAGCTCATGTGTGCAGTGTCCTACTCCTGCATCACACTGCTCAGCGCACAGCACAGTGAACAGCCATTGTGTGTGATGCACACCCTGAGCATCACATCTAAGTGACAGACCACGTCAAACATCAAATTAGGCATGTACTGGATCCATGATCGGTCACAGAACATGTGCTGCCGGGACACAGTGGGCACCAGAAGGCAAACAGTGTACACGTGGATATGCAAGGGTGGGAGTACATGTAGTGCATCAGAGTGCAAGTGTGTGGTTCTGCAAGGACATGCACTCCACATATGCATGTGCACTCAAGTGACCATCAGTGTTCCCTACACATCACATGTGAACATCCACCATGTGTACACCCCAGCATGTCAAACCACAACTATCCCCTCGCACCTGAAAGGAAAACACAACACATGAACAGGCATTGATCAGCAGAACACAACATGTACATAGGATACCACCATTACTATGTCAGAGTTCCCATCACACTGCAGGGCAAGGCAACTATCAACAACAACCCCCCCCTCCCTCACAAATGACCATGACCCACTGAACAACTGCACCTGGGTCATGGAGCCTCCAAACCTCAATTCCACCTGCCCACAGGATCACCTTTACCCTTCGTCACCATCTCCCACCTTGTGTGTAAAAAGATGCCTGAACCCTCAGAATCCACACTCATTTCCAAAATCACAAAATCCAAGGCATAAAAAGGAACCCGAACAACATCCAGTAGAGGACTTGACGTAGCAGTACCTCACAAAGGCCAAGTACTACCACAATGATGCAACAACCAAGGTAGCACAGCAAAACAATGTCACGACAGGATGTGAGACATGTGTGGTACATGACATAGGATGATGCACCATGAATGGATGTCTACTGTCACATGTCCCCTGTACAGGCGTGGGAGTGTCACGAAACAACCACCCCCACCATGTCCCGGGTGCCTGCAAGGTCAGACTCACACAGGCCCCTGAGACCCTGGTGGGGAAGGAGGTTCAGGGATATGCAGTCGGGACAGGTGTTGACACACTGGATGACTGGAATGAGCGGCAGGAGAGGGGAGGAGGAATGACACATGAAACTAGGGAATGCACGAAAATGTACAACCTGCATGAACACATACACAATCCAAACAGACTTGGACATCATTGTCATGGCCTTCTGTAGTCCAGGCTCAGGAGTGGTACGAACCAACCACCCCCTCTAGGGTTTTGGCGTCTGCAAGTTCGGGGCTTACACAGGCATCCGCAACCCCAGTGGGGAAAGAGGGTCAGGGAACGTTGCTTGGATAGGCACGGGAAGCAGGAACACCGGGTAGAGGGTACAGGTTTCAAAATTGCATAGGATCACGGGTGATTAGGGAGAAAAAAACATACCAAATTGAACCACACATACATCCATGCATCAGTACACTCCCCAGCAAGCCTATGCAGAGCAGTTCGTAAGAAAAACAACAAGACACTTAGCTCTGGTTTTGAGTGCTGGCCTCCTGCCTGCGCTCTCTCAGGTCCGGTTACAGGAGCACTGCAATGCTGCAAAGAGAGACACAGTCAACAACCTGTATGTGCCAATTGCACAAAAACACAACACCAAACATGCCCCATAGCAACAGACTACTCTACAAACAGACAATATGTGGTTGATGCTTCGTACCCATATATAACATCACCCCTGTGACGGGTCATACACAGTCAATGCAGTAAGGCAGCCGCTGCTGGGTGCGTGGCAAATGGAACACAGCAATGTGTCACAATTCACACAACATGCAATGTTCCCTTGGTAAGCAGACAGACCCATATAGCAAGCCATGACTACAGAGCAAGTTGCGTACCACCATGACCGAAACAAAGTTGGCAGTGCATTTATCATGAAGTACGTGGAAAAGACATGCACTGCACCCGAGTATGTCCCTTGCTGTATGTCCCTGTGAGCTGCCCCTTTCCATGTCTCGGAAGGCTACATGGTTGATACAAGTGCCTCAATGGACCTTGGTGTACCGGAGGGTATGTACCACTGCCCCTGCATGTGTCCCAGACAACCCTACTATCAGCAGCCATCAGTCCACAAACACATCTGAGCTGCATTGTGTGCTTCAACACCAATATTCGTCTAAGCTCACCCTCAGTGCTGTGACTAAGCCTGCATGTGCAACTCGCCTGGTGCAAGCTTTGCTGTGTCGTGGCCCCCCCTGTGATGCTCACCTTGCCTGGAGTTCCTTGGAACATGTCAGCAGTTCTAGGATGTGGGTCTGCAATCACTGTGCCTCTGCTTCTGCACACATGTGCATGTGGGCACCAACAAACGGGTCCAGAATTCTGTCGTCCAATGGGCCATGTCTGCTGGCAAAGGTGCTCTGGAGGCTCATCCCCCTGCAGAAAGGGCATGAAACACATGATTAATGCTTCAAAGTCATCTGTGTGTCTCATCAGGCATCTCATTACTTGACCATGTCAGAGAGTCACATCACAAATCACACCATCAGTCCGTCTTTCACCTCCAAAGTGTGGAACACTATCTACAGCATGAATTGCAACAGGCACATGTACAGGAAAGATATGAAACATACTACACAATGCATAGCAATCAATGTCCACATTAATCATGACACACCCCATCTAGCAAAAGCTGAACAGTGGACAATGACACCTAAATCATCCCCACTAGGGGTGTCAACACAAGTCACACAGCACCTGACATGCCACAGATATGACAGTCCAAAGCCCTTGTGTAAAATGCTGTAACACCGAACCATCCTTGCGAGCCCATGGATAAGGGAGGCAGGAATGGCATATGTGAGTCAAGGAACCCAAGCAGCAAACACATACACAAGACAACCATGAAGGGCCCAGCTGGAACAGACAGTGGATGCCTTCAAAAGCCACAAAGCACCGCACCGTCACATGAAAGCACAATAGACTAGCAATTTTAAACTAAATCAACTATTAACTAATTACACTAACTATGGAAAACCTACATTACCTATTTAAACTAACTATCAAACAGAAACTTAACTAACTAAACTAAAAGAAAAATCAAAAATGGCCACATACGACCCGGGGGGGAGGGGAGGCACCCAGGAGGGGGGAGGTACAGGGTGCTACTCAACATCCACATGCGATGATGCTGAGCCAAAAAAAAATCCTCCATGGGCTCAACGCCTGCACAGCACGACCTATGTGGGAGATAGATGGTCGTCCGAGTCTGGCTCATCCTGGAAAGGAGGACGTGGCACAGTAGCCTGGCCACGCCTAGCCGCAGCTTGCCCCTCGTCGGCAGCAAGTCTGCTGGACGGGTGAGCCTGGTTCTGTGTGGCGATGTGACGTAGGTCTGCATGCAGAACCTCCCGTGATACACGTGCTTCCTCTTGCAAGGTAGCACTTGTAACACGGAGTTCCTCCTGCAAGGCCTGGCTGGACAACCGCTGCACCTCCCGGCAAGCCTGTAGCTCAGCCGAGATGGTACGCTCAAGCTGTGCAAACCTCTCCTCTGCCTGCTGCCTCTGGGACATCATAAGGACACCCAGAGTGGATCTGAGGGAAGCATACTCCTCCCTCAGGGCATCCATGTGCGCCTCTGCGTGAGCAGCAATTGCTTGACGCAGAGACGACATTTCAGCCTGGCGTGCCCTGTCTGAGGCCGCCATGCCCAGTCTGAGCGAGCGGGCCGTGGACCGTGCCGCCTGCTGCTGGAGAAGCACCTGCCTAGCAGGGGGGAGCACAGATCGGGCCACACGCTCCATGCTCTCAGCGATGTTCTCCATTGCTGCCCCCTGCCGTTCGAATTGGCAGTCATGTCTTGCTCCCACTCAGTATACAGCGGTTGCGCGCGGCGACCGCGTTGCCGGGCTTGACCCCTGCGGGACCCAAGGACCGGGGGTCCTCGCTGTGTTGGCACCGCCTGCGGCTGCACAACTACATGCCCCCGTCGACGTGATGTCCCAGGCACATCAGTGACTGGTGTGGAGGGTGACCCTGCGTCCCGATCCACCACGGGCGGAGGAACCAAGACTGTCTGATCCCTCAGTGCAGGTGTCGCAGACAGAGGAGTGTCCACATCAGAATCACTCACCCCTGACACATGGACTTGATGCTCATCCAACTCAACATGGACGTCAGAGTCGTCATCAAGGCTGGACTCATAGGCAGCCAGAGACAAGATGGACTGCAGCACTTGGGGGTTTTCGTGGCCTACTACCCCACGACCCCCACTAGTGCCGGGTTGATGTGGCGTTACCAACCCTGTTTCTGGCATGACAACACCATCCTCTGCTCCATTGCGTCATCACCTGAAAAATAGAGAGAAAAAGGTCAATACACATGTCAGAAGCACAAGACACACACACACACCGACAGCAAAGGCATCCGGCAGACATGTGACACACAACATATGACCTGGCATGCATGCTGGGTCTACTTTGAATAGCTTCTGTGATCAGACATGTTGAAAGGTGGCAGTTTCCATGGAAGTGGGTCTATGCAGTGCAGAAAATGTGTACACCACTCACTACCTACATGTACAAGCACTACATGGTGTGTGCCAGGAAATGTGAAGGCAGTGCAATGTCAAATTCAGACATCACGTGCATTGTGCATTCAATGTGTACCATGTCTAGAAGCCAAGCACCCCTCTACCCCAGTACCAAAGCAGGGATGCCTAGCATGGAATCAAAAGGCTGACCATACACCTGTGTATTGACAGGCAGTGTTGACTGGCATCAACAGCTTGATGTGATTCAAATTACAACACTGCAAATGATGCTGGGACAGTGGGCAGGACACATGATGGAAACTCCGGAGGCCGCCCACGTGTGAAGAAGACACAACAAGCGTTGGACAGAGTCATTGGCCATTGAACAGGCTGAGGCCTGTGAGCCACACAGATTGTCAGTGCCTAAACATGTGTGCAACGCAGGACTGAGCCACAGTTGACATGGGAAGGCTGATGAGATGGCAGGCAATGTATGTAACCAAGGACTTATATTACAGTGATCATCCAGTCAAGGACACATAGGGGCATGCGTGCAATGCACATGGAGCATGAATGGGCACTCATGTCCCTGCGGGACATCTGACCCATGCACAGTACAAGTGAGATACCCTGCATCGAGTACTAAGGCTGTACCACACGGAATATGTCTGGCAGATTCTACGCTGGAAGTTTGCATCTACACAGGACACATGAACAAGAAAGTACACATTGGCAAGATTGAAGCAGACCAGTGCAAAGGTGGAACTGGGGTGCAGAGTGGCGGAGGAGGGGCAAGGGAGCATGCCTACATGGAGTCCTGCATGCAGGCAGAGGAGACATTCATGACGGTAGCATTGCATTACTTACACATCAGAACCATGTACACGTCACATGTAGCAGCAATCATGCACAACACATCCCACAAGTGAAACACACACATCCTCAACAAACACGCATCAACACTCACTGGACTGGGCATCAAAGTCCAGCTTCTCTCCCACTCCTTCGACCAATTCTGGTGGTATGAACTCCGCAACGAGAGCCTCATGCGGAGTGAGTTCTTCCTCCTCTGGTGCAGGCCCACCGCCAGTCACCAGAGTCAAGTTGTAATTTGAGGCACGCTTGGCCTTAGTGCTGCGCTTGATGTCATTCCAACGCTTTTTGCACTCCTGCGCCGTGCGCACCTCATGGCCGAATGAACTGACATGTTCCGCAACATGCTTCCAGTGGGTGTCACGTTGGGCAGCCGTGGTCTGACTATTGGCACCCACTAGCATGTCACGGCTGTGGCCCCGCACGTAGTCCACGAGGAAGTCCAGTTCCTGCTTACAGAAAGGCTTCCTCCTCGACGTGCAGGAGGTCATGGCTGTGTGTGGGGTCCCAGCCTGTGCTGCAGGTGCAACCTTCCTCCTCTTGGACTGTGGCGCAGACCCTGGCTGGCTAATGCCGCCCTGACCAGTATGAGCAGTGGGTTCGGTGGATTGAGCCAAGGGAGTGGCAGGAGGAGGGATGACCAAAGGCCTGACTTGTGTCAGTGGCAGCTGGGTGCCCACTAATGGACCCTGCACAGCAACATCAGCTGTGGCAGGGTCGTTGGCCGCAACGGTCCTGGTTGGCAAACTCACAACCGGGGTGCTGTTGGGTGCATCTGCCCCTGCACTTGCCAACACCCGGCTGTTCGGGGCAGCAGATGACATGACTGCCCCAGGGACACGTGTCTTGGTCTGAGCAGCCCGGCCTGCCCCT
Organism: Ambystoma mexicanum; assembly: GCF_040938575.1. NCBI lineage: Eukaryota > Metazoa > Chordata > Amphibia > Caudata > Ambystomatidae > Ambystoma > Ambystoma mexicanum. Next base: position 303,133,044 of record NC_090940.1, read on the forward strand.
ATGGTTTCCCCCCTGGCCTGTTGGAGATCTACCAAGGGCTCTTCAAGTGCCAACGCAGCCTGCGCTGGCAGACCCTGAGCCTGGGTGGCGGTGTCCACAGCTGCACCTGCAGCTACCACTACCCTTGGGCCCGTGGCAGTCGATGGAACGGACTGCCGGGTCATATGGGTGCCAGTGCCAGATGCAGGAGCTGCATCCCCCGGAACCACAGGGGGTGGTGGCATGGCTGCACCGACACATGGCACAACATTGTGCTCAAGTGGCGCACCCCTGCCTCTTCCCCTCTGTGGCTGCCCTGGACACCCTGGAGTCCCCCTACTCCCTGGTCACCACGGCCACGTCCCCGACCACGCCCGCCACGAGGAGTACGCCCAGCTGAGGCGCCCCTCACCTTTGGTGGCCTCCCAACCATGGCACAGATGTAGTAGTGCTGGCACAGATGGAGTGGTGCCAATGGGAGGTGTACACCACAATTGACCTGGGCAATTGGGGTGAAGGGGGTGGGAAGCAAGATGTTAACAGCCCCCCTGCACCTGCAAGGCTGTATGTGACCCCGGTGATGTGGTGACGGGTCACGCAACGCTCAGGCACCCCAAAACTGCAGTAAAACCGTGCACGCAACCCTGCAGCCTACATGTGTGGATTCAACCTCCCGCAGTACACGGTGGCACCCAGTAACACGAATAACGCGTACGCGTGGGACACGCAGGCTACTATGACATCGAAAATGGGTGTGATACACAGGGGCACCCGCAGTGGGAAAAAGAGCGTGTGCGACTCACCGTCTGACTAGCGCGATGCAGAAAAACACGCGTAGCCAATACCCCCGCCAAAAGAAGAGATACGTCCTTGATAGCTGTGAAGTTGTGATGGCGCGCGAAACAACAGGAAGCAGCAACACACGTCGGTCTCCACGAAAGGCACGTACAGCGAACTGCTGGGCCCGTTCACCTTTAACCCGTGCTGAGGGAAACGCACGCGCGCGTCACGTCACTTACGCGCATGGGCCCTTTCCTCGTATTACACGCGGACGTGCAGTTTCCAAGCGCGCTTACGCGCATGGGCCCTTTCCTCGTATTACACGCGGACGTGCAGTTTTTCACGCGCGCTGAAATGCGCATGCACGTCTGTACGCGTCACGTCACAGGGGCTCTTGCGCTTGAGGGGCCTTCTGTCCAATGAAAATGCATATGCGTGCAGACACGCTTACGCGCTAAGGGCCTTTCCTCGAATTACACGCTGACGTGCAGATTTTTCACGTGCCAAATCACTCCGTATCAAGCTGGCCACGCGTAAGCACACGGAAGACCACGCTCCTGCCCAGAAGGCCGAACTACTGCCCCCCAGAGCCCCGAGCACGCTCCCACCTGCCATCTGCTGCTGCCTGACTGCCTTCTGCCCACGTGCACTGCCATTTGCTGCCTGCACATCAGCCAGGGGTGCTGTTGATGTGACCACCCCTGCTGGAACCGAAGACTCCCGACTGGGATTCCATCGCCCCACAGCCCAGCCCCAGGACCCAGTTGCCCACCCACTCCTGCCTCTGGGGTTGTCATGTCGGGGCAAACACCATCTGTGACCACTGACAACCCCCGGCCAGAGAGGCAGAGGGGCACCAGCTTCAGTGCCACCGAAGTTGGTGTCCTGGTGGATCAAGTCCTGGGGCAGTATGATGCCCTCTTCGGAAGTTCCCGCGCCGACAAGGAAGGACGGACTCGGATCTGGACTGACATCGTGACTGCCATCAACGCGGAGGGGGTGGCAGTCCGCGACTTACAACATGTCAGGAAGCGCTGGGAGGACTTCAGGTCCAGGACCCTGAACAAGGCCTGGCGCCTCTTGAAGGCAGCGGATGCCAAGGGGCGCCGGGGCCACTTGTCGGAAGAACAGATGAGGGTCCTGGAACGCATATCCCCAGCGCTCCACGTCCAGGTCCTTGAGAAGCAGACCCGTCTGGAGTCGAGCGGTGAGTGTACATGCATCCTGATTGGGAGCAGTGCGTGTGGTGATTATTCAGTAGTGTGCAGGTTGCACATCTGTTTGTATGGGGTCGAGTATGGATGGGGGTGTACAGGGCCGTGGGGCTGACACATGCGAGGGCTGTAATGTGTGAGACATGGATGGTGCTTGTGTGTGTAGGCTTGCATGCCAAATGCAGTTGTGTGGGCACACATGTTTGGATGAATGTGTATGTAAGTAGACATGTCCGTGATGTCACGCATGTATGTTGTTTTCGGCTGCATGTATCAGCACTGTGTACATGTGCATGTGTGTGTATTTGACAAGGGTGCAACAGTGATGCAACATGGATGCATGTGACAGCGGTATGTGGAAGCCTGATTGGCAGATGGACATGGATGCCCGTCTGAACAGTGCGACACTTGGCAGAGGTGTACACATGCATGCAAGTGTGGTGGTGTGTGTACATGTGTGGTGCACTTCCTGTGTTGCATGTGATGTCTGGCTCACATTTGGCTGCTCATGCTGTTGTATGTGTATGGATGGTGGTGGCAGTTGCGATATGGCTGTGGTATGGCTCATGTGTGCGAGTTGTAATGACATGTGTGTTGGGGATTGTGATGACATGTCTGAGGTTTGCCAATGCCACTCATGAACAACTGTCATGTGTGTATGTGTCCATTGTACAGTGCCCTGATGCCTGTGTTTGTTTCTCCCTGTCTGCAGCGTCAACTGATGAAGAGGGCGGAGAAGGTGCTGTGGAGCACAGCGGCGGGGATCCGACCGCCAGCCGGAGACGCAAGGCCCGGCTCCCCTCCCAGGTTGTCATCTCGTCGGGGAGTGAGGAGTCTGGTGCCGCGTCCCAGGCCGCAGCTGCCGGGGGGAGGTCCAAGAGGCGGAGGTTGGAGTTGGACTCCTCGGCAGCAGAAGGGGCAGCTGGGACCCCACAGGGCCCAACAGGGGAAGATGGCACAGAGTCATCCCGGTTGGTGGGGGGTTTGGTGGAGGAGGAGGCCGTGCAAGCACCAGAGACGGGGCCTGGAGGTGGGGATCCCACTGGTGCTAGTGGTGCAGGACCAGGGACAGGAGGCAGCACAGGCCGCCGCGGAGGTGCCTGTGTGCAATCCTGTCCCTGATCCTGTCCCTGTATCATCTTGCACCAGCAGGGATGCCTACGTCCAGACCCGTTTTCAGGCAGGGGATGAGCTCAAGTCAACTGGCCTTCCTCTGCCTGCGGACGTGGCTATCCAGGTCCGGGTTGAGCCTGTCCTGGCTGGTGTGGCGTTGCGTCAACGGGCCATGCGAGGTGACCTGCAGTCTTTTCATGAAGAGACTGCGAGTCATCTCGAATGGCTCGTTGACCACGTCAGCCTGCTGGGACAGGTCACCCAGGCTGGATTCCTCCGTCTGATGGGGCTTGCTCCGACCCCCTCCTCAACTGGACCCCCTACGCGCCAGTCGTCCTCTGTGCCATCTTCCCACCCATCAGTCACCTGGATGCCCTGTGGAGCTGCCTCTGACGGTGCGGCCGGGCTGGTGGAGGAGGCATCCCTGCCACAGTCGGGAGTCGGACGTCCAGCAGGGGTGGCCACATCAACAACTGCACCCCAGCCGGCGGAGGATGTGCAGGCAGCAGAAGGCAGTGCACGGGCAGAGGCACAGCAGCAGCAGCAACGTGGTGGGAGCCATGAAGGCTCGGGGCCTTCGACATCGGAGGGGCAGGCATCGGCCGGAGGGCAGGAGGACCCAGGACAGAGAGTGTCTTCTGTGTGGCAGCGGTTGGGCCACGCCATAGATGCGGAGCGGCAGCGGGCGGAAGAGGCACGGCTCACAATGGTCAGGGCGGAGAACTCATTGCGGAGGGCCCTGAGGCGGGCCGAGTGCCTCGAGGCAATCCACAGGGATTTGGAGGTGGAGACGTCGGCGGCCCTGCGGACCCTCGGGGCCATGGAGGAGGGCCGCCTCCGGGACATTGAGGAGGAGTTCGATGATGCCCTGGCCCGGAACATCCACAAGTGAGCCATGAAACTAGCCCGCTGCCCTTGTACATAGTTTCTAGGTAGTGTTAGGTTTCATTTTTGTTTTTATTTTATTTGGACCTTTCGGACATTGGCCACATTTTTGTATATAGTTTATTTTATTAGTTAGTGTAGTTAGATAGGTTTCCTTTATTTTGTTGGGATAATGGACCCTGGATTGTTCCCATGTACATAGTTGACAGTTGGATTGTATATTTTTTTCTATTTTTGACCATGGAGCAATGGCTTTCTTTTTTATTTCCCATTGGATTTTGTTTTGTGGACATTGACTTTGGACATTACTTTGGATTTTTATTTTTGGTTTTGCTTTTTTTGACAGACATGCTTCTTTTCATTTTTGTACATTCACGTTTCTGTTTCTTCATTTTTTATTCTATTGATGTTTCCTTTAATACATATTATTTTTGGTGAACTTCAATGTGTGGTATCTCATTGGTTTCATGCATTTCATGATATGTGTTTTGAGATTCACTGACACCCATCGGGTGTATGTGAGGGAAATGTGTTTGTTTCGGAACTTGCAATTGGTGTTCTGTGATGTAATTGCAAATTATGAGTGGGTGGATGCAATACTCGGGTGGGTGTTTTGCATTTGGAGGCTGACCATAGGGACCAGGGATCTAGATTGTGATGACATGTTGGCTGGGGAACATGAGTTGCACATGGGTGGGGGCCTGGTGGAGGCTGCCCCTGCACTGCTGGGGGGTGGGGGTGATGGGAGACATGAGTGGGTGCCTGTTGGAGGCTGCCCCTGCACTGCTAGGGGTGGGGGTGATGGGAGACATGAGTTGGACATGAGTGGGGGCCTGGTGGAGGCTGCCCCTGCACTGCTGGGGGGTGGGGGTGGTGGGGGACATGGGTGGGGACCGGTTGGAGGCTGCCCCTGGTGACTGGGGAGGTGGGGGTGGTGGGAGACATGGGTGGGGGCCTGGTGGAGGCTGCCCCTGCACTGCTGGGGGGTGGGGGTGGTGGGAGACATGGGTGGGGACCTGGTGGAGGCTGCCCCTGGTGACTGGGGGGGTGGGGGTGGTGGGAGACATGGGTGGGGGCCTGGTGGAGGCTGCCCCTGCACTGCTGGGGGGTGGGGGTGGTGATAGACATGGGTGGGGACCTGGTGGAGGCTGCCCCTGGTGACTGGGGGGGTGGGGGTGGTGGGAGACATGGGTGGGGGCCTGGTGGAGGCTGCCCCTGCACTGCTGGGGGGTGGGGGTGGTGGGAGACATGGGTGGGGACCTGGTGGAGGCTGCCCCTGGTGGCTGGGGGGTGGGGGTGATAGGGGAAATGAGTGGGGGCCTGGTGGAGGATGCCCCTGGTGGCTGGGGGGTGGGGGTGATGGGAGACATGAGTGGGGGCCTGGTGGAGGCTGCCCCTGCACTGCTGGGGGGTGGGAGTGATAGGGGAAATGAGTTGGGGCCTGGTGGAGGATGCCCCTGGTGGCTGGGGGTGGGGGTGGTGTGAGACATGGGTGGGGGACTGGTGGAGGCTGCCCCTGCACTGATGGGGGGTGGGGGTGGTGGGAGACATGGGTGGGGACCTGGTGGAGGCTGCCCCTGGTGACTGGGGGGACGGGGGGTGTGAGACATGGGTGGGGGCCTGGTGGAGGCTGCCCCTGCACTGCTGGGGGGTGGGGGTGATGGGAGACATGAGTGGGGGCCTGTTGGAGGCTGCCCCTGCACTGCTGGGGGTGGGGGTGATGGGAGACATGAGTTGGACATGAGTGGGGGCCTGGTGGAGGCTGCCCCTGCACTGCTGGGGGGTGGGGGTGGTGGGAGACATGGGTGGGGGCCTGGTGGAGGCTGCCCCTGCACTGCTGGGGGGTGGGGGTGGTGGGAGACATGGGTGGGGGCCTGGTGGAGGCTGCCCCTGGTGGCTGGGGGGTGGGGGTGGTGGGAGATATGAGTGGGGGACTGGTGGAGGCTGCCCCTGCACTGCTGGGGGGGTGGGGGTGATGGGAGACATGAGTGGGGGCCTGTTGGAGGCTGCCCCTGCACTGCTGGGGTGGGGGTGATGGGAGACATGAGTTGGACATGAGTGGGGGCCTGGTGGAGGCTGCCCCTGCACTGCTGGGGGTGGGGGTGATGGGAGACATGAGTTGGACATGAGTGGGGGCCTGGTGGAGGCTGCCCCTGCACTGCTGGGAGGTGGGGGTGCAGGGAGACATGAGTGGGGGCCTGGTGGAGGCTGCCCCTGGTGGCTGGGGGGTGGGGGTGGTGAGAGACATGGGTGGGGGCCTGGTGGAGGCTGCCCCTGCACTGCTGGGGGTGGGGGTGATGGGAGACATGAGTTGGACATGAGTGGGGGCCTGGTGGAGGCTGCCCCTGCACTGCTGGGGGTGGGGGTGATGGGAGACATGAGTTGGACATGAGTGGGGGCCTGGTGGAGGCTGCCCCTGCACTGCTGGGGGGTGGGGGTGCAGGGAGACATGAGTGGGGGCCTGGTGGAGGCTGCCCCTGGTGGCTGGGGGGTGGGGGTGGTGGGAGACATGGGTGGGGGCCTGGTGGAGGCTGCCCCTGCACTGCTGGGGGGTGGGGGTGGTGGGAGACATGGGTGGGGGCCTGGTGGTGGGTGCCCCTGCACTGCTGGGGGGTGGGGGTGGTGGGAGACATGGGCGGGGACCTGTTGGAGGCTGCCCCTGCACTGCTGGGGGGTGCGGGTGGTGGGAGACATGGGTGGGGGCCTGGTGGAGGCTGCCCCTGCACTCCTCGGGGGTGGGGGTGCAGGGAGACATGAGTGGGGGCCTGGTGGAGGCTGCCCCTGCACTGCTGGGGGGTGGGGTGATGGGAGACATGAGTTGGACATGAGTGGGGGCCTGGTGGAGGCTGCCCCTGCACTGCTGGGAGGTGGGGGTGCAGGGAGACATGAGTGGGGGCCTGGTGGAGGCTGCCCCTGGTGGCCGGGGGGTGGGGGTGGTGGGAGACATGGGTGGGGGCCTGGTGGAGGCTGCCCCTGCACTGCTGGGGTGGGGGTGATGGGAGACATGAGTTGGACATGAGTGGGGGCCTGGTGGAGGCTGCCCCTGCACTGCTGGGGGTGGGGGTGATGGGAGACATGAGTTGGACATGAGTGGGGCCTGGTGGAGGCTGCCCCTGCACTGCTGGGAGGTGGGGGTGCAGGGAGACATGAGTGGGGGCCTGGTGGAGGCTGCCCCTGGTGGCTGTGGGGTGGGGTGGTGGGAGGCATGGGTGGGGGCCTGGTGGAGGCTGCCCCTGCACTGCTGGGGGTGGGGGTGATGGGAGACATGAGTTGGACATGAGTGGGGGCCTGGTGGAGGCTGCCCCTGCACTGCTGGGGGTGGGGGTGATGGGAGACATGAGTTGGACATGAGTGGGGGCCTGGTGGAGGCTGCCCCTGCACTGCTGGGGGGTGGGGGTGCAGGGAGACATGAGTGGGGGCCTGGTGGAGGCTGCCCCTGGTGGCTGGGGGGTGGGGGTGGTGGGAGACATGGGTGGGGGCCTGGTGGAGGCTGCCCCTGCACTGCTGGGGGGTGGGGGTGGTGGGAGACATGGGTGGGGGCCTGGTGGTGGGTGCCCCTGCACTGCTGGGGGGTGGGGGTGGTGGGAGACATGGGTGGGGACCTGGTGGAGGCTGCCCCTGCACTGCTGGGGGGTGGGGGTGGTGGGAGACATGGGTGGGGGCCTGGTGGAGGCTGCCCCTGCACTCCTCGGGGGTGGGGGTGCAGGGAGACATGAGTGGGGGCCTGGTGGAGGCTGCCCCTGCACTGCTGGGGGGTGGGGGTGGTGGGAGACATGGGTGGGGGCCTGGTGGTGGGTGCCCCTGCACTGCTGGGGGGTGGGGGTGGTGGGAGACATGGGTGGGGACCTGGTGGAGGCTGCCCCTGCACTGCTGGGGGGTGGGGGTGGTGGGAGACATGGGTGGGGACCTGGTGGAGGCTGCCCCTGCACTGCTGGGGGGTGCGGGTGGTGGGAGACATGGGTGGGGGCCTGGTGGAGGCTGCCCCTGCACTCCTCGGGGGTGGGGGTGCAGGGAGACATGAGTGGGGGCCTGGTGGAGGCTGCCCCTGCACTGCTGGGGTGGGGGTGATGGGAGACATGAGTTGGACATGAGTGGGGGCCTGGTGGAGGCTGCCCCTGCACTGCTGGGGGTGGGGGTGATGGGAGACATGAGTTGGACATGGGTGGGGGCCTGGTGGAGGCTGCCCCTGCACTGCTGGGAGGTGGGGGTGCAGGGAGACATGAGTGGGGGCCTGGTGGAGGCTGCCCCTGGTGGCTGTGGGGTGGGGTGGTGGGAGGCATGGGTGGGGGCCTGGTGGAGGCTGCCCCTGCACTGCTGGGGGTGGGGGTGATGGGAGACATGAGTTGGACATGAGTGGGGGCCTGGTGGAGGCTGCCCCTGCACTGCTGGGGGTGGGGGTGATGGGAGACATGAGTTGGACATGAGTGGGGGCCTGGTGGAGGCTGCCCCTGCACTGCTGGGGGGTGGGGGTGCAGGGAGACATGAGTGGGGGCCTGGTGGAGGCTGCCCCTGCACTGCTGGGGGGTGGGGGTGGTGGGAGACATGGGTGGGGGCCTGGTGGAGGCTGCCCCTGCACTCCTCGGGGGTGGGGGTGCAGGGAGACATGAGTGGGGGCCTGGTGGAGGCTGCCCCTGCACTGCTGGGGGGTGGGGGTGGTGGGAGACATGGGTGGGGGCCTGGTGGAGGCTGCCCCTGGTAGCTGGGGGGTGGAGGTGGTGGGAGACATGGGTGGGGTCTGCTGGCAGGTGCCCCACAGTGCTGGGGGGTGGGGGTGGTGGGGAACATGGTTGGACATGGGTGGGGGCCTGCTGGCAGGTGACCCACAGTGCTGGGGGGTGGGGGTGGTGGGAGATATGAGTGGGGGACTGGTGGAGGCTGCCCCTGCACTGCTGGGGGGTGGGGGTGATGGGAGACATGAGTGGGGGCCTGTTGGAGGCTGCCCCTGCACTGCTGGGGGTGGGGGTGATGGGAGACATGAGTTGGACATGAGTGGGGGCCTGGTGGAGGCTGCCCCTGCACTGCTGGGGGTGGGGGTGATGGGAGACATGAGTTGGACATGAGTGGGGGCCTGGTGGAGGCTGCCCCTGCACTGCTGGGAGGTGGGGGTGCAGGGAGACATGAGTGGGGGCCTGGTGGAGGCTGCCCCTGATGGCTGGGGGGTTGGGGTGGTGGGAGACATGGGTGGGGGCCTGGTGGAGGCTGCCCCTGCACTGCTGGGGGTGGGGGTGATGGGGGACATGAGTTGGACATGAGTGGGGGCCTGGTGGAGGCTGCCCCTGCACTGCTGGGGGTGGGGGTGATGGGAGACATGAGTTGGACATGAGTGGGGGCCTGGTGGAGGCTGCCCCTGCACTGCTGGGGGGTGGGGGTGCAGGGGGACATGAGTGGGGGCCTGGTGGAGGCTGCCCCTGGTGGCTGGGGGGTGGGGGTGGTGGGAGACATGAGTGGGGGCCTGGTGGAGGCTGCCCCTGCACTGCTGGGGGGTGGGGTGGTGGGAGACATGGGTGGGGACCTGGTGGAGGCTGCCCCTGCACTGCTGGGGGGTGGGGGTGGTGGGAGACATGGGTGGGGGCCTGGTGGAGGCTGCCCCTGCACTCCTCGGGGGTGGGGGTGCAGGGAGACATGAGTGGGGGCCTGGTGGAGGCTGCCCCTGCACTGCTGGGGGGTGGGGTGGTGGGAGACATGGGTGGGGGCCTGGTGGAGGCTGCCCCTGGTGGCTGGGGGGTGGAGGTGGTTGGAGACATGGGTGGGGTCTGCTGGCAGGTACCCCACAGTGCTGGGGGGTGGGGGGGTGGGGAACATGGTTGGACATGGGTGGGGGCCTGCTGGCAGGTGACCCACAGTGCTGGGGGGTGGGGGTGGTGGGAGACATGGGTGGAGGCCTGGTGGAGGCTGCCCCTGGTGGCTGGGGGGTGGGGGTGGTGGGATATATGAGTGGGGGACTGGTGGAGGCTGCCCCTGCACTGCTGGGGGGTGGGGGTGCAGGGAGACATGAGTGGGGGCCTGGTGGAGGCTGCCCCTGGTGGCTGGGGGGTGGGGGTGATGGGAGACATGAGTGGGGGCCTGGTGGAGGCTGCCCCTGCACTGCTGGGGTGTGGGGGTGGTGGTAGACATGGGTGGGGGCCTGGTGGAGGCTGCCCCTGCACTGCTGGGGGTTGGGGGTGATGGGAGACATGAGTGGGGACCTGGTGGAGGCTGCCCCTGGTGGCTGGGGGGTGGGGGTGCAGGGAGACATGAGTGGGGGCCTGGTGGAGGCTGCCCCTGCACTGCTGGGGGGTGGGGGTGCAGGGAGACATGAGTGGGGGTCTGGTGGAAGCTGCCCCTGCACTGCTGGGGATGGGGGTGATGGCAGACATGAGTTGGACATGAGTGGGGGCCTGCTGGCAGGTGCCCCACAGTGCTGGGGGGTGGGGGTGGTGGGGAACATGAGTTGGACATGGGTGGGGGCCTGCTGGCAGGTGCCCCACAGTGCTGGGGGGGTGGGGGTGGTGGGGAACATGAGTTGGACATGGGTGGGGGCCTGCTGGCAGGTGCCCCACAGTGCTGGGGGGTGGGGGTGCAGGGGTACATGAGTTGGACTTGAGTGGGGGCCTGCTGGCAGGTGCCCCACAGTGCTGGGGGGTGGGGGTGGTGGGGAACATGAGTTGGACATGGGTGGGGGCCTGCTGGCAGGTGCCCCACAGTGCTGGGGGGGTGGGGGTGGTGGGGAACATGAGTTGGACATGGGTGGGGGCCTGCTGGCAGGTGCCCCACAGTGCTGGGGGGTGGGGGTGCAGGGGTACATGAGTTGGACATGAGTGGGGGCCTGCTGGCAGGTGCCCCACAGTGCTGGGGGGTGGGGGTGGTGGGGAACATGAGTTGGACATGGGTGGGGGCCTGCTGGCAGGTGCCCCACAGTGCTGGGGGGTGGGGGTGCAGGGGTACATGAGTTGCACATGGGTGGGGGCCTGCTGGCAGGTGCCCCACAGTGCTGGGGGGTGGGGGTGCTGGGAGACATGGGTGGGGGCCTGGTGGAGGCTGACCCTGGTGGCTGGGGGGTGGGGGTGCTGGGAGACATGGGTGGGGGCCTGGTGGAGGCTGCCCCTGGTGGCTGGGGGGTGGGGGTGGTGGGAGACATGGGTGGGGGCCTGGTGGAGGCTGCCCCTGGTGGCTGGGGGTGGGGGTGGTGGGAGACATGGGTGGGGGCCTGGTGGAGGCTGCCCCTGGTGGCTGGGGGGTGGGGATGGTGGGAGACATGGGTGGGGGCCTGGTGGAGGGTGCCCCTGCACTGCTGGGGGGTGGTGGGAGACATGGGTGGGGGCCTGTGGAGGGTGCCCCTGGTGGCTGGGGGTGCAGGGGGACGTGCGTTGGTGGGCAGTAGTGCAAGTTGACATGTGGGTTGGCTGGGGGGCATGGCCATGGTGGATGGTGGATGGGGTGCCTGCAGGACATGTGCAGGGTAGGCCCCTGTGGTGTGAGCCACCTGCAGGGGCCGTGGAGGGTGTAGAGGGAACACCTGGGAGGGCCCACACGTGCAATTCACGTGTGGTGCTCCCCGCGCACCCCTGTAATACACGTACCCTGATGGAATCACGTGTCCAACTTCCCCCGCACCCCGAAATACACATACCCTGATGGAATTGCGTGTGGAACTTCCCACGCACCCCTGGAATACACGTACCCTGCTGATATTGCATGTGGAACTTCACGCGCACCCCTGAAAAACACGTACCCTGCGGAAGTCACGTGTGTAACTTCCCCTGCACCCTGAAATACAAGTACCCTGCTGATGTTGCGTGTGGAACTTCACGCGCACCCCGAAATACACGTACCCTGATGAGATTGCGTGTGTGACTTCCCGCGCACCCCTGAAATACACGTACCCTGCTGAAATTGCGTGTGTTACTTCCCCTGCACCCTGAAATACACGTACCCTGATGGAATCGCGTGTGGAACTTCCCGCGCACCCCTGGAATACATGTACCCTGATGGAATTGCGTGTGGAACTTCCCGCGCACCCCTGGAGTACACGTACCCTGCTGATTTTGCATGTGAAACTTCCCCCGCACCCCGTAATACACGTACCCTGATGGAATCGCATGTGGAACTTCCCGCGCACCCCTGAGATATGCGTACCCTGCTCGCACGGGCCCAATCGCATGTGGAAATTCCCGCGCACCCCTGAAATACACGTACCCTGCTGGAATCGCGTGTGTAACTTCCCCTGCACCCTGAAATACACGTACCCTGCTGATATCGCGTGTGGAACTTCACATGCACCCCTGAAATACATGTACCCTGTGGAAATCGCGTGTGTGTAACTTCCCCTGCACCCTGAAATACACGTACCCGGCTGATATCGCATGTGGAACTTCACGCGCACCCCGAAATACACGTACCCTGATGGAATCGCGTGTGGAACTTCCCGCGCACCCCTGAGATACGCGTACCCTGCTCGCACGGGCCCAATCGCGTGTGGAAATTCCCGCGCACCCCTGAAATACACGTACCCTGCTGGAATCGCGTGTGTAACTTCCCCTGCACCCTGAAATACACATACCCTGCTGATATTGCGTGTGGAACTTCACGTGCACCCCTGAAATACACGTACCCTGCTGGAATCGCGTGTGTAACTTCCCCTGCACCCTGAAATACACGTACCCTGCTGATATCGCGTGTGGAACTTCACGCGCACCCCGAAATACACGTACCCTGATGGAATCACGTGTGGAACTTCCCGCGCACCCCTGAAATACGCGTACCCTGCTCGCACGGGGCCAATCGCGTGAGGTACTTCCCGCGTACCCCAGTGATACACGTAGCCCGCTTGCTGTGCTGGTACAGGGTTAGCGCAGCCCTTTGCGCTGGATTGGGTATGTTGATGGCTTTTCCCTGCGCGAGAGGCGTTCTTGGGGGCGTAACTGGCGCTGTTGCAGGGTCGCTGCGCCACTGTGCGCCACGGCTGGTTTTGGTGGCTGGAATCCATGAATACGCTGTGCGCGGAAATGGATTTTGGCGCACGCGGCTGGCGCAGGGATTCGCACGCGCACACTGTGCGCTAGCCGCGTGCACCACTTGTGCGCTGAATTCTATGAATTACCCCCTAAATGCCAGGATTTACAGGATATTTCACACCTTATTTAGCACCAATTGAGAGTGCTGTAAATAGCATGTGTGTTATTCTACTTTTAAGCTATAGAGCCTATGTGATACTGTCACTTGCCTTTAATCATTCTTTGATTCAGGCTTTCAACTTGTTCCTGTGTATGATGTGAAAGAAATATATAGTGTCACAAAAAAGGTGAACACATGTTTGCTGCATTTAACAAATATTATAGTCTAGGCAACACTCAAAAGTTTTAGAAAGTGGTTTACTTTGTGAGTCAATGTACTATTCAGTAAGCAGATTGAAAGCTGAAGAGGGAATTTTTAAATGTATATCTCAGTCGCAGTACTAATTACCAATCATACACTAATCACTAATCATTACACACCTGACAGATTGGGAAAACATACCTTTCCCTGCCGAACCATGGAGGCTGTGGTTAAGGACCTCGCATCATCAATTCAAAAGCGGTAAAAAGAGCTACCCAAGGAAGCACTGACCTCTTTCACTCCAATGTACTCATCAGTCAAGGCCTTCTGGGTTGCATAGACCAGTTAAGTCGCAGGGCCCCTAGCACAGGAACCGCTGGGGAACTAACTCTGGTGCATGTGCTGCCACACCGGGTGACACTGCCCGCTCCGAACCCACACACGCCATTTTCACCCAGGCTACCCTAAGAGTCCCTAGAGCAGGGCCTGGCATTCAGATGACTATCCCGTGAAATGTGGTTAATAGTGACATTTTCGAACGTCACATTTTCGAAATAGCATTTTTTTCGACACCAAAATGCCGAAAAAAAAATTCAAATGTTTTTTTTAGCATTTTATTTTTTAAATGGGGGGGTTCCCCCAACCCCTAGTTTTTTTTATTGACAGTTATTTTTTACTATCGAAACAAAAGTAAAACATAAAATTAAAAAAAACATTCAGAATGTTTTTTTTGGCAATTTTGTTTCGACAAAATAGCATTTCGAAAAAGTGTTTTTGAAAATGTTACTGAATACCGTGAAATGTATTTAGAGAATTGGATGTAAAAAGGAATTCTAATAAACTCTGTCAAAATGACTAGCTATCTCAAAATCTGGAAGGGGAATACTTTTGAAGACTACCATTAAACAATAATATGCACTGGTACGCAGTTCTATGTGATTTCATCGAAAGAATTTGTCGAATACGATTTTTACAAATTTGATTTTTCTCTAATTTGATTTGGCCACAAAAATATTGGGGGAGACCCGCCGCAGTCCCCCCGATCACCTCCTGTATTTATTATGACGATTCCCCACCCCTGCATATATGGAAAAATTCATTAAAATGAATTCGAATTCAACCAATTCTTCTGCATTGTAATCTTCCTATCCGCTGGTAAGCTTGTTAGAAGCAAATTTAACAACCATCTCAATGGATTTTTGAATCTGGGATTTTCAATTATCAAGATAAATGTGGGACCCAAGGGATGAGGGGGTTTAGTGCCTGCACGTTCAGCAAAGCTATTTTACAAGACCTTACAAGAAAGAACGAACGTTCTCCTTCTTCCGCTGCATCCTTGCCCGATGTGTAATTACAGCAAACAACTTCTTAATTTTGAGGCTTTTACATGTCATATTTAAGTCAAGCAAGGCCTGAAATTGGATAAGAAGTAAATCTTTCAACGGGCTATATATTTAGTGGAGGTACACAATGCTGTCCACACATGGTAAAAGAGGAGCTGGACTCTGGAAGGCATGCCCACAGAGCAGTTTCTAGACAACATAGAGCCCAGGGTACATCACTAAAATGAATCCCTCTATTGGTAAAACGCCCACTAAAATCGTTCCCAAGCATAAAAGAATTGTTGCAATATAGGCCAGATCTATTTTTACTGAAGGATGAGAGGATAGCTCTACACATAGAGTACACGCTTCAGAAAATTGAATATCCCATATGTGGGTGCTATATAAAACACCAAATGCCATTATTATGATTATTGTTAACTTGCAATTAAAGTACTTAAAAGGAATATGTAGGCACAGCAAAATTGTGAACTGAATAATTTCTAGAGACTCACAATTTTTGTAGCTTAAATGAGGTTAAATGATGTGTCCAGGATCACACACTTTGGTAAGTGCTGAAGCCGAGATTTGAGGCCGTCTGCAATATAGGCATTTGACCACATATCTTCCCAGCTCCAGCTTGGACAGATATGTGTTAATGGGAGTCTAAACAAATCTTTTTTGAGATATGTAACTGTACTACAGAGACTTAAAGTCCCGCAGTGATCGAAAATGCACAATGTCATCACCCAATTGTAGTCATTGGGCCTCATTACGACCCTGGCGGAAGACCATGGTGCTATTAGCACCATAGTCCATGCCGGTAAATTACAGGGCCTCATTACACGGATGGCGGTAAGGATTTACCGGTACCGGTAAAATACCGGTACCGGTAAATCCTTACCGCCTTACTACGAGGTCCCTTTGCGGGTTGGGGGATTTAACGCCTGCTTTTTGCAGGCGTTAAAAACCAACCCGCAAAGGGACCCAGGGAGCTAATTACGGTATAGCAATTTGCGGTACCGCAATTAGCGCCTTCCCCATTCCCATTGAGCCCTATGGGGCAAAAATGGGAATGGGGAAGGGCAATGGTGGAAGGGGGAATTACCGCCCCGCCAACCTTGGAATGGGGTGGTAATTCCCCTTTCCGCCAAGGCGGTGCTGGTATTTTACCGGCATAAACCATAGCGCTAATAGCGCCATGGTTCTCCGCCATCCGTGTAATGAGGCCCACAGACTCCGCCATGGACAAAGAAGGAATTACCACCCCATTACATGGTTGGCTGGGCGGTAATTCCCCCTTCCTCGATGGCCCTTCCCCATTCCCATTTTTGCCCCATAGGTGCACCGTAATTAGCACCAAGGTCCCTTTGCAGGTCCCTACTTTAACGGCTGGTCTACACCAGCCGTTAAGGTCGAGTCCCGCAAAGGGACCTCGTAATTAGGCGCTAATAGGTTAACGGCGCCGCAGCCTTTTACGGCGCTGTTAACCCATTAGCGCCTGGGTCATAATGAGGCCCAATGTTTGACAGAGCCTGTAGCTTGCTATGCAACCCCATTTCTAATCACACATTATTGGCACTTCTTTAGGGCCATCCCACTAAAATCGTGACTGTAAATTCCCCATTCACGGCTATGCTGGAGTCATCTACAACCAATCACTCCCAGTTTAAAATGCTCTGCTGACACCAGAGACATCTTACAAAATATATTTGATAATCTGTGTCATTTTGATCCTTTCTTTATAATTGAAATGTAAGGCAAAAAAAATACAAACAGTATCAGAGCTAATAAATGAGTGTCCCAACGAAGGCTGGGAACACATGATCCTGCCCCTTAAAGTACCTTCGCCCACCACAACAAAAGACAATGGGCCTCATTACACGGTAGGCGGTGAGCCATGCCGCTATTAGCGCCATGGCTCATGCCGGTAAAATACCGGCACCGCCTTGGCGGTAAGGGGATTTACCGCCCCATTCCAAGGTTGGAGGGGCGGTAAATCCCCCTTCCGCCATTGCCCTTCCCCATTCCCATTTCTGCCCCATAGGGCTCTATGGGAATGGGGAAGACGCTAATTACGGCACCGCAATTTTGCGGTGCCGTAATTAGCTCCGAGGTCCCTTTGCGGGTTGGATTTTAACGCCTGCAAAAAGCAGGCGTTAAATCCCCCAACCCGCAAAGGGACCTCGTAGTAAGGCGGTAAGGATTTACCAGTACCGGTATTTTACCGGTACCGGTAAATCCTTACCGCCATCCGTGTAATGAGGCCCACTGAGCGTCATGTAGCGACAGCCATGTATAGAAATAGCTGTAAAAACACATTAGCAAACTTCATAGATCATTTTGTTAATGCAGTGCATTGGTTTAGAGTCACTGGGGGTCATCAGGAGATGGGCGGAGCGGTACAAATACAGCAGTAATACTATTACTGTTGCATTACCGCTCTGCCAAATCACGTGTTTGGGCGGAAAGAGGGACGTTTACCGCTGGGATACCACCAGACTTGTGATAGAACCCACTGTCCGATACAGCCAACAAGGCACTGCTATGAGATTATTGTACTTTGAAGCCATTTTCTAGGTTGTTTGAAGCAGTTCGTTTAAGCCAGGGCAAAATATGGCTGATTATACGCCCATATGAAAAGTGACTATCTCTGGGGGCCCTCATGGCAATGAGGTATTGGGTGTGTACCTCGTGTAGAGTGGGCTGGTGAATGGGAGTGAGATACATAGAGATTGCGGGCAGGAGACACCATTCATTAGAAACAGAGGAGCTCTGCAGAATCGGATTTGATAGTCTGCTGGGATTAACCTTTTAGCTGTGCCATCATATGCACAACTAGACCCCATGTGTTTTATTTGTGTTTGACATATGTGTGAAATGTGCAACCTTCTCACAAATCCCATTCCCTGAAGTTCACAGGTCAGCCTTTTGTGCTATGGAGGGTGGCATGTTGAGGGCAATTATGGAAGGTAATAGCATGTGGTACGGAGTTCAGTTTGAATGTACTTCACAATTTTTATTTTATCAGTAGCCATCTAGCCATTTAGAAAACCTGGAGTATTATTCACTTTATAAATATCCCTTAGTAAAGGTGTAAAATAGCTCAGCATTTACCGATTCCATTCCCAGTAAGGTATCACCCCAAAATATCGAAGCCTATCACTGCGAAGCCCCCAAATAAAGAATTTCGATAACCCAATTTCACTGCATATATATGTGTGGGAGGTGGGTTAAGTTAAAAAGATTTTTAAGGTATATGGGGAGAGTGCAGGGCTCTCCTCCCACATTTATATGCAGTGAATTGCTAGAAAGAAAAAAAAAATCGGTATTTTGGGATTCGAGGTTTTGTTGCACAGTGATCACAAAGATCCTCACAGTAATATAGCTCTGCATTTTAATACACTTGCTGCTGAGGTCTATGTATATAGCCTTCTGGTTACAGGTTAAATCATAGCTCACCTGGCTACTGAATTTGCTGTAGGGATGCTCTGACTGGAGATCCCCAAATGATTGCACACCTGCACTCTCTAGCAATATATGGAGGGGGGAATGAGAAGGTTTACCAATCAAGAAACGTTTTTAAATAGTTGGTTCACGTGATGCCTTTTACACCACCATTCTATTTTATGTACAGTGGGTTGAAATACAATATGCCATCCATTCTGCAGAATAACACATGAAACAAATCCAATAGAAAGGTCACCAGCAGCACACAGCATTGTACAACATTTTCACAATCCCTTTGCCCAAAACATTTGCCAGCTTTCTCACTGTAAATCACTTTAATGCACTGCCACTGCAAATTATACGCTCATGATTCCCGTCTTTACAATAAATGGCAGTATTGTGCGGCAAAATACTTGCTCATGCTGGTTGTACCCAACTGCATGTGGGGACCACAATATATGCCACAAATACCGCTGTAAAGTAAATATAATAGTGCCTGAGCCCACAATATATGCCAGAATGGTCCTCTAAAACACTTTGTCATGCTGGCAGTGTTCACATTTATGACAGTATTACCACTGTAAAATGGTGTTCACAACATATAACATAACTGCCACAGTAATGCAAATGTCCACCTTGCTGCTGTCCACAATACATGCCCAAATTGCCCTATAAAGCACTTGGTCATGTTGGATGTGCTCAAATGTATGTCAGTATTGCCATGGTAAAACACGTTCATAATGCCACATTAAATGCCAGCACTGCCACTGTAAAGTACACGTTCATGATCCCTCAGGGCATTTTTATATATCAGCACATCCCTTGTTCATGCTCTCTGTACCCAAATATGTACTAATATTGAAACTGCAAAATGGGCCCCACAGCATATGACCAAGTGTTTTACAAGGACATGATGGCATCTGTTGTAGACAAGTGCATCATGAGCCTGTACTTTTTGGGGGATTATGATGGCATGTGCTGCGGGGCCCATTCCATGGTACTGGTTTGAAAAAAGTTAAGGTGGGGTGTGTGACATAATAGGCCTGGCTATTTTTGTTTGTTTGCCTGTTACGCTCACGCCAGAAAGAATACAACCCTCTAGGGAAAAAGGCCAGGAGATTGCTTGCAAGGATAACATGGTTTAATTGTACAAAAGGTAAAGGTGTCAGTAGCTGCTTGAGAACGTTCTGTCTGAATTATCATTATCCGTAAGTTATAAGAGTCCACAGCGTCACACCAGACGTCATCCATGGGGTCTAAACCCACACAGCTGATTGGTACGACAGTATACAAGGTCCTGCTCTATAGGGGAGGACAGGCTATGATTGCCTCTCACCCCCGCCGTCTGTCTTTCCCCTCGTGGGTTAGCTGGGCTCATCTCTTCAGGGACTGAAGGTCAGGCGCTTCACATGTTACTGTTCCAAAGCTATTCATGTGAGCTAATGCTACTACTGCATCGTTATGGCATGCACCTGGGAGGCATATGAAGTGGCACCAGGGGCAAGGAAGAAATACAATCATGCTGACTCACACATTCTGTGCTATGGCTATATCACACTCCTCGCACCCAAGGCTTCCACCCTCGTTTTGATCTATAATGTATCCCTCCCTGTACCTAGTACTACAAAGGGTGTTTTTATGGGACAAGGTGAAATGGTTGTGCATTTCAGCTCTGTTATGACCACTGGTTTTATGGCTGATGGGGTGGGATCACTTGCTATCGTGGAATGCAGGGACTCTTGGACTGGGTCAGTGGTGGGCGCAATCATCCCTGATGGTCTGGGTGGGGGTTAGAGGTCTGGTGTTAGCGTGGTTGTGAAAAATGGGCACTGGGAGGAGCCTGGTGCTGTCTCATGGCCTTGCTGGGTTCATCCCTCGCAGTGATACTAAATAAGTGCAACAGCCAGAGAACGAGGGGAAGTTTCTATGGGAAGTAGCAGCACTGGCTCATCTGTCCTCAGCGTTTGGGCCTTTTCATGTTTCTTTTTCTGGCCTACATTTACAGTGCAGCCATATAGGGCTGCATGTGTCTTCCATAACTATAAAATGGCGTCTCTTTATATGCGCGCACTAAGTCTTTGCATCTATAATACCAGTGATATTGTATCCGTGTCGGGTTTCTTAACACAGTCCTTTCGCCCTACCACCTTACACAGCTACCTATGGGATTCACCTTACTCTAA
Source organism: Ambystoma mexicanum (assembly GCF_040938575.1). Taxonomy (NCBI): domain Eukaryota; kingdom Metazoa; phylum Chordata; class Amphibia; order Caudata; family Ambystomatidae; genus Ambystoma; species Ambystoma mexicanum. The sequence goes on from NC_090940.1 coordinate 303,153,264, forward strand.
AGCGCCTAGGGGGGTGGGACAGACTCATTTCCATCCCAACATTACCCCTTTCATTACTTCTACAGTAACAAATTCTTCCCCATATTTGTGCTCGTTTTCCCTTCTCACTGCAGCTTCATAGGGGGGTGTTCCCTTTATTGTCATCCATGCCCTACACACATGTCGTAAGCTTTCTCCTTTTCACGTATACTCTTCAGGTGTACATGTCATGTAAATGCAGCCCCCGTCCCCTGCCAAATCTACCCATGCTTCCTTATAATGTTCCGGGTCTGGGGGAGGGACAGTGGTTGTGTGGTACAATCGGTCAACTTCGTCTCTGTAGGGGATAGGGACCATGTGGGCAATGTCAGTCTGTACTTCTATTTCCCTTGTGCTACGAGGTACTTTTGGAACGACAATGGAGACCATCATCATTGCGCTATTAGGCATTTCTTTGGCACAACACCGGAGACCCAATTGGCAGGTGCAAAAGATGACCAAAACAAAAACAATGATGGGCACCAGCATCTTCACCAATGTTCTGAGCCAGGATGGGGCCCAACTAAATGTGAGTGCAAACCAGTCTTCTTCCTGGACGCCAGCCTCCTTTTTCATCTTGGCCACTAGATCATGTACTTCAGCAATAACGTGCAACAAAGTCCCATTCTCAGCATCTTCGGAAGGTACAAATGTGCAACATGAACTTCCTATCTTTTTGCACACACTACCTTCCATAGCCGTCAAAATACTGAGGACTTTGTGGTTCTGCATCCTCATTAGCCTTAGGGCGCGCAGCTCGACCCATATGATGTTGAACCCCTACTCGGTGTCATTTACCAACTGGACCCGTTCCCAGCATACAATCTGGAGCCATTTGGCATTAGCCCATGCTTGTACACCGGGTAGCAATAGGGATGAGAAAAATGCCTCTGCCAATGTGAACAGCTTATATTCTTCAGGTATTTGTTCGAGCAGTTCTGATGAGTCTTTGGATAGATAGTTTGAGGTTCTCTTTTTCTCTGCACCTGGCCGATAAGGTTCTTTCTCAGGCAGGATGTGAAAGTCTGGTGGTGGCAGCGTATGTGGTGCTGCAATCGTCGGGGGCACTCTGGGTGCTTCGTCAGGCAGTGGCCTCCTTTCAAGTGTTCTGGGACTACTAACAGGGCTGAGTGTAGCGTAGCTAACAAACAATAGCCCCTCCATGAGGGTGGGAGGTGCAAGTATGCTTGCTGGCCACACACCCAGTCGTAGTCCATCATTGCTGATGTGCCCTTCGTTAGATCTGGAATCAACACTGCTCTGTTGCATCATTCATTTCAGCCGACAAGGGCACTTCCTTCACTGAAAAAGCGCAGTTCATAAGTCTTTTCTTGGTGTACTTTCACCAGCTTCTCCATGGCTTCAATCCATGTCAGTTTCATAACCTGCTCTGTCCATATTTGTGCACATGTTCATTCCACGAGGACCACAGTTTCTTCTGGAATCCCTAGAAGTCCTTCAGCTCTGAAAGTGAGGGTCGTTTCTTGCCACATGTTGTTGACATATTTTGCTGCTTCGATCACCAAATAGGGTTGTTTTAGATAGTGGGTGTTGGTCAGACTAGTTTTGCATGTCTGCCCATCTGAATCGACAAGTTGTATATGTACGTTGTGTGCCTGGAAAGTGCCTTTGAGCCTACATAGCGCCAGATGAATCAGGCATTGTGCCTCTATAATTAGTACTTCCTGTGGTACTAGAACCTTGGGTGCCCCCAATGCATGCAGTATTAACAAGCACACTTAGCAACTACTATTAGTTGTTCGTCTACCCACTCTACTCATGTCGGAGTGCCAACTGTTCGAGTGCTCGAGATGACGGATATCTTCAACCGCAACTAGGCCTAAGCCATGGTATACATCATATTTAAGTCTACGCACTTTTCTTTTCATTCTGTTATGGCACGATATATATCGACTTGGTACTCTATTCCTGCTTATCATGGTGTTACCACTACTATTTGTGCTACAAAAGAGGTTTTTAATAGTTGGAAGTACTATCTTGAACATTCTACCTGTGCATACGGCCATACAGGTACTGGTGCTATTTGGTTGGGATGTACTATTCATATATACAGTCGTATTTACAGGTTCAGTTAAATTAAAGGGTGTGCTTTCATTCAGGCTTTCATTCAGGTTCAGACTCGGGTCGGGTTCCCCCTGACCTGTTCTTTTAGATGGCTTGCCCAGATAAAAGATGACCCCCAATATATTCCTAACAAAAACATGGGGACGGTAATCAAAATGGCCGTAAAATGTAGGCCACATTGATACAAATACATCCTAGTAGAATTAATCACATTTCTAGTACTATCCAGTGAACAATTAGACGTTGAACTCTTCATCTTCTTTTTACCTTATAAGGAACAAGAATGGGTTAGGTAAGGGAAGGAGAGAGGATGGGGGACAAGCGATGGGAAGAAAGAGGGAGAGAGAGAGAAAGGGGTGTTTAGTTGACTGAGCTTATGCTTTTAGCAGCAATGCATGTTCAACTCTCTTTTTATATGCACTTATATTGTTTGCATTGAGCTGAGTGATGTGCGGAAGACTAGTTGTATCAGATTTTAGGGTTCTGGTGTTGCATTCTGTGGGGCCCTGCAAATGTCTGAGAGGGTTATCGAATATCGAAGCCCCTTCACCTTTACCATTGGAGGGGTGGAGAACACCACTTCGTAGGGATCATGGAACCTGGGGTTGTTCCATTTTCTCACAAAATGTCTGACATACTCTAGATCCCCCGGCAACAGTTGTTGGGTGGGAGCTGCATCACCTGGTGGATCCCTAACGTTTTGGGCGTCATCTGGATAAGGTGGTGCAATTTGTCGTGAGACGCATTTGATTCCAAGTGTTAGATTTGTTAAGTATGCCTTGAAATCTTCCCCAAAATTGTCGCAGCCCTATGGGCGTCTGATGCCTGCCTCACAGGGGAGATGGGCGTCTGCATGCATTTGCCAGTCACTATCTCATGGGGTGAGAGGTGATGGTCTTTGCTGGGCTGAGTGCGCAAATTGAACAGGTCCAGTGGCAGGCAGTGTATCCAGTTCTTTCTCAGGGTGTTACACAATTTAGAGATCCTACTCTTGAGGAGGCCGTTTATTCGTTCCAGAACACCATTCGCTTGGTGGTGATAAATGGAACACATGCAGTGTTTAATGCCCAATAGTGCTGTGATTTCCTTAAAGAGTTCATTGAAAAAGTGAGTGCCGTTGTCTGATCTCAGAACATCACATACCCCCATCGGTGGAATAACTCATATACAAGGAATTTTTCAGCACACCTGGCGTCGACCCATCACGAGAACAAGCACACCACCACAATGAGATATCGAGCTCTGGTGCATCTCTCATCCATGTCTGCATAGTCAATATGGAGCTCACGCATTGGCCCGATGGAGCGGGGCAGGGTGCCTCGCAATGTACAGAGTGTCATCCCTGTACTGAGCACTTGACAGGTGGTACATTGCATGACCATCGTTTAGAGGTGTTCCTGGAGGTTAGGTGTAAACCAATCTTCTGTATGTCTGCCACAATGTGTTGTCTGTAGCTGTGAGAGTGGTAGTGCAACTGCTCAAAAGCTGTGTGTAATAGTTTCACAGGCATCACTAACTTCCCAGTGCATTGTTACCTCCGTAAGAGGTCAGTTGGAGATTGCATGCATCCACGTTTGAGCCAAATTTCTCATTCTTCCTGCAGTGCCCTGCACTAAAGCTCTAATATATGTGCTATGGGCAAGGCCGTGTACGGATCTGTGTCTGGCCTCATAGTGACAGCTGCGATGAAATACTCAGCAGGTGTGGGTACCGGGAGATATGCTGCTGCCTTTACTGCCACATCGGTGGATGCATTTCCCAACAAGATTTTGTCTGTGTTATTTGTGTGGGCTGCGTATTTGATGACCGCCACTACAGATGGTTCAGAAAGGGCGGAAATCAGGGTTTTAATCAGTGTGGCATGTTGCACTGGTGATCTGTCTGTCCACCTGAAACCCCTCCTTCTCCAGCGTGAAAGACCTGCATGCACCATTGTAGTGACGTAGTCAGAGTCTGAATAAATAGTGGCATAACACCTGTTTGATGCCCGAAGTGCTTCAATAAGGGCTATGTGTTCTGCTGCTTGTGCGGAGTAATACATGGGCAATCATTTCATTACTAGTGTTTCATAGTCACCTGCTTCTAGGCGCACCACTGCTGCCCCAACATGTCTTTGCCCTGTGTCCTGGTCGATTGTCACTGACCCATAAACAAAAAGTACCTCGCCCTCCTCCAAACAGCTGTCTTTGGCTTTGAGGACATCATCCTCCTCGCCCTCATAAGTGGCACAGTCATGCTGATGCAAGTCTTCGTTTGTGCACGGTTCCATCAGCAACATGGCAGGGTTCTCTGTTTCACACCTTACAACATGATTATATGGGCTTGAGAGAATAATCTCGTACGCTGATGCACACTGGGTGGGGAGAGTGGACTTGAATCGTTCTATGATAGCAAATACTGAGTGCTCTACGTACAAAGTTACTGAGGACCCCATCACAATTGTAGAACGCTTCCCAATGGCGAAGGCAGCTGCAGCAAGAGCTTGTTCGCATGCGAATTGTCCCTACATCACTGAGTCTAGTGTACCGCTGTAGTAGGCCAGTGGCTTGTGGCCCATTGTGCTCTTTTGCGTTAGTACCACTGTCATGAGTGTACCATTTGAGTGTGAGAAAATGTACAATTCCTGTGTGCAGTCGGGGTATCAAGAATGGGGGCTGTCAAAATCAGTTCCTTTAGATCATTGAAACTCTGAATCATGTTTGCAGTCTACTCTATTTTACTGTTTTCTTTTTGTGCTTCCTTGAGGCCTGGTAAGAGTGGCCTCGTGTATCTTGCGTAATCCAGAATCCAAGCCCTGCAATAGTTAGACAACCCCAATAACCTTTGCATGTCTTTTGCAGTAACTGGTCTGGGTGTGGCATGCACTGTTGCTGCCCTGTCAGGGATAATTCTTTTGCCATCTGCAGAAATGAGCTGCCCTAGATAGAGCACTTCATGTTGACAATACTGGAGTTTGGCCTTGTCGACTTCATACCCCTTGCAGGCTAACAGTTGTAATAGGACAATGGAGTCTCTGCGACAGTTCTGTTTGCTGTCGCGGCATACCAATAAATCGTCTACGTACTGAATTACTGTGCTGGGTACCTGAATGTTGCCTAAGTCTTTGGGCAGTATCATGTTAAATATGCTGGGACTCTCGCAGTACCCTTGTGGCAAACGAGTATGCTCATAGCGCTTTCTGCTATTTGTAAATGCTGTGAGGTACTGTGAGTCTGGATGCAGGGGTATTGAGAAAAAGGCATTCTTTAAATCGACCACTGTAAAATGGGTCACGTCCTTGGGGATACCGCACAAAATGGATGCAGAGTTTGGAACAAGTGGAAATTCTTTCTGTACTATGTCATTGAGGGGGCAGAGATCCTGGATCATCCTCCAACTGCCCCTAAGGTCTTTTTAATGAGGAATAAGGCCATATTGCATGGTGAGATAGAGGGTACTATGATCCCTTGGTGTAGTAATGTGTGTATTGTGTCTCTGATCCCCTCTTCTGCCTCCCTGGATAATGGGTATTGCTTCACCCAGGGTAACACTGCTCCGTTCTTTAGTGGTATTCTCACTGGGCAACCTTTTTCAGCATCCCTCATTGTGTGGGTTAGTTGTCCATAATTGTGTGGGGACCTGTTGTAAGTCTTCCTGGCTGAATGGGGTGGTATGACAACAGCCATGAGGGGGCTCTGTACCCTTCGGTACTGTACCATGATCTCACAGGAGATGCATATTTCGAGTATTATTTCCCCATCATCGTTGTTGTCCTCAGAAAGTTTGGCATCTGTCAACTCCTTAAGGGGTACAGTGGGATCAATGCATAAAACTGCGTCATTGGCATTCCTGAGTATCGGTACCTAGGACCACAATTCTTTTGGCTGACACCAGCAGACCGCCTAGGTCAAGGGAGAGTATTGTGCCTGCAACTAGTTCTGGGGACACCATGGGCTGAAAAATGAAATCAGTGGATACTATCCAGCAAGTTCTGATAATATGGGGCACGGCTTGTGCGAGCACTGTGATGCCGTAAATGAACATGTCAGGGCTGACAGGGATGCATCGTACCAACACCTTACGTGCCATGGCATGTATCAAGAGCATTTCCCTCATTGAGCACATGCCAGGAGTTGCGCAGATGATATCGCTGTCTGTGAATGAGATCATCATGTTCAGTTTGCTAAGCATATCCCTGTTGAGCAAGTTGACAGGAGAGCTCTCAGACTACAAGGGGGAGCCCTCACAACCTTCCCCCCTACCTTTACATCTAAATCTTTTGTGTATGGAACCGTTAAAACAACCCCTGAAAATCCTTGCGTGTCGAGAGTTTTGCCTGATAACGGGAAGTCACCTTCACTAATGCACAACTTCTCTGCTCCTGAGTCCACCATAAAGATGAATTGTTTGTTCCCTATCTCTGCCCCACCAATGGTTCCTCTTCTGGGTTTAGGTTAATTGACAGGACTGGACACGCAAATGTTCTCTGTGGACTGTCCTAGTCAGGGTATGTGTTGGTCCCAGGGAATGAGAAAGGGTTTCTCCCTACCACTGTAGCGCCTTGAAATGGGGCCACTGCGCCATTAGGTGCACCACCAAAGGCGTTCGGGCTTCCTGCCTGCTGAATGCTTGGGCAGGGTTGATAATTCTGTACAGCCTGTTGCGAATGCCGCAAAGGAGGGGAATGGGTACTGTGGGGGTAGCTGTGTGTAGGCTTGATGGCATTCATACAGTATCGAGGACATCCTGGGGAGCGGAGCCTAAGGGGTCCCCTATTGGCAGGGGGCTGTCATTTTGCTGACTGTAGTTATATCCCACACCTTGCCTGTTTCTGCACTCTCTTGAAAAATGTCCCCAATTCCTGCATGTCTAACACTGCCCCATACCACCTCCTCTTGGTCCCATACCCCCAAACCCCCCTCCTCTCAGTCCTTGAAACCCACCTTAGCCTCGTTGTTGTCCTCCTTGCCACTGTGGACCATAGGATTGCGGGTTTCCGCAAGCATTGGGATCAATGCATAAAATGTGCACCATTGGCATCCCTTGGTATCGGTACCTAGGACCACAATTCTTTTGGCTGACACCAGCAGACCATCTAGGTCCAGGGAGAGTATTGCGCCTGCAACTAGTTCTGGGGACACCATGGGCTGAAAAATGAAATCAGTGGATACTATCCAGCAAGTTCTGGTAATCTGGGGCATGGCTTGTGCGAGCACTGTGATGCCGTAAATGAACAAGTCAGGGTTCACAGGGATGCATCGTACCACCACCTCACGTGGCATGTATCAAGAGCCTTGCCCTCATTGAGCACATGCCAGGAGTTGTGCAGATGATACCGCTGTCTGTGAATGAGATCATCATGTTCAGTTTGCTAAGCAGATCCCTGCTGAGCAAGTTGACAGGAGATCTCTGAGAATACAAGGGGGGAGCCCTCTCAACCTTCCCCCCTACCTTTACATCTAAATCATTTGTGTATGGAACCGTTACAGCAGCCCCAGAGAATCCCTGAGTGTTGAGAGTTTTACCTGATAACGGGAAGTCACCTTCACTAATGCACGACTTCTCTGCTCCTGAGCCCACCATAAAGATTAATTGTTTGTTCCCTATCTCTGCCCCCACCAACGATTCCTCTTCTGGGTTTAGGTTAATTGACAGGACTAGACATGCAAATGCTCTCTGTGGGCTGTCCTAGTCAGGGTATGTATTGGTCCCAGGGAACGAGAAAGAGTTTCCCCCTACCACTGTAGTGACCTGAAATGGGGCCACTGCGCCATTAGGTGCGCCACCAAAGGCGTTTGGGCTTCCTGCCTGCTGAATGTTTGGCCGGGGTTGATAATTCTGTACCGCCTGTTGTGAGTGCCGTAGAGGAGGGGGAACGGGTATCTGTGGGGGTAGCTGTGTGTAGGCTTGATGGCATTCATACAGTATCGAGGACATCCTGGGGAGCGGAGCCTGAGGGGTCCTCTGTGGCTGGGGGCGCATAATTTTGCTGACTGTAGTTATATCCCACACCTTGCCTGTTTCTGCACTGTCTTGAACAATGTCCCTAAATCCTGCATGTCTAACAATGTCCCATACCCTCAAACCCCCTCAACTCACAGTCCTTGAAACCCACCTCAGCCTTGTTGCTGTCCTCCTTGCCACGGTTGACCATAGGATTCCGGGTTTCCGCTCCACTGTCCTTGCCCTCCTTCAGTCCTCACTGCAGCTATTCTGTCATTCGTAGCATTAGGGGCGTACCCTCCCTCTTCCATCTGTGTCTGTGCTGGCCCTGACGCCACTACAACTAGCTTAGCTCATTTGTTTTGCACTAGTTCCGCTTCCTCTGCCTGTGGCCTTTGAACCGTATCCTTCTCGCAATCTTTTATTCTCCTACAATGGTGAACTATAATGCGTTGAATCTCAGGCCACACTTTTGCTTCAATCCCTTTTATTTTATCGAACACTTTCTGCACTTCCTTGGGTAGGCCCTGTTTAACTATGACATAGAAAAAAGAGGGTTGACTGATACCGGGTGTTGCCCGTTTCTGCCCTCCACATTTCTTGGACTCTAAGAATAACTTGCACGGCATCCTCATCATCCCCATTGTACACTGTGAGATGCACTGTAAATCTGGAGTGTCTTGGAACGCTCGCAGCAGCACATCCAATACCCTAGCTCTGATCCTGTTGAACAAGGCTCCATCATGGGTATCGTTACTCAGTATTACTCCAGGGTACCCTGCCTTCACCCACACATCTGCCGCTTGGTCCCCAACTGCAGCCACCAATAAGCTTTTAATTTCTCCTATTGCCAAGAGCACCTTCGCTGTATTCTTTTTAAAAGGGTGTCCAGTAAAAGTTTCGAAACAATAGTTTCGAATGACAAAAGTTCCAAAACAAAAGTTTCCAAAAAAAAAGTTTTGAATGTATTTGTTTTAATATTAAAGGATTTATTGTAAGTTTATATAGTAAAATAAGTGTTTTTAAAAAAACAGGACTTTGGGGGGGCCCCCCACAAAAATAAAATGTTGAAACCTTTTTTTTCAACACTTTTGTGTCGGAACTTTTGTCATTCAAAACTGTGACTGTCGAAACAGTCACTATGAACCTTCAAAAGCATCTATCCACTTCCTCGCAACCACTGTAAGTGGCGGGAGTGCCTTGAGGGGATTATTCTTGTCCATCTGTGCCGATGTTACATCTTGTGGTCTCCATGCTCCCTTGTGCATCAGTGGCATTTGCATTTTCATCTTGCTTTTCCACCCTTAGTTATACTTCCCTTTTTCCTTGCTGAAGCTATCCTGCGGAACCTCTCCCTCAATCTTCCGTCCCAGAAACTTCCACTCTCTGGGTGTGCTGAGGCGCTTGCTCTGCTTCTCCATACTCGTCTTCAACCTCATCAAATTCACTCCACTCTTCGTCATCCCCACCCCATGACCCTACATTTTCGTAACCCAAGCTGTCTGTCTCTCTGCCACGTTCTACGTGGACGGTTCTTATGGGCGTGTTGTCTATTGTAAATAATAAGTCTCCTGATTTCCACTCATCCCCTGCTGGTTGCACTGGTGTGTCTGTCTTTGTTACATCACATGCTGCCTGTAGTCTGGCTAACTCTGTTCATGTTGATGCCAGTGCTACCTCTAGGTCTCTTGCGCTTACCTCACTGTGCATGGGGACCTCCGGAGGGGAAACATAAGGTGGAGCTGTGGCTAGTGTTGCAATATTCGTGCCTGTAGACAAATATGTTGGGTTTGTGTACCCCTGCGAAGGACGGGTTGCTAGTGAATGTATTCCTTTAGTCCCCACCATTAACTTCCCGCCTTCTCTTGGGCTTATATCTTTATTACTGTCATGTGTCACTCCTTCCTCCTTGGGATCCTCTGTATCCTGAAACATTTTCCAGAGGTTCAATACTTCCCTCCTATTCTGCAACAGCCTCCCTTTAAACTTTGCTGTTAAGAAGGTGGACATGTGTTCTAACACGCTTCTGTGAAGGGAGCCCTCGTCTGGCCAGGAGCAGGGCATCCTTTCTCCTTTAGTTTGGAACCACTGGTTGTGATTCTTCTTAATCTTCTCACAATACCAAGGCAGGGCCTTGCACACGTGCTCTATTGGCGTTTCTCCCCCCATAGGCGCGTCTCATGTGTGTCTGGAAGTGGGGCTACGCCTATGGTTCTGTGCCACAGTTATACAGTAGTCCTGTCAAAAAATGTACAGTTCAGTTTTGTCAACCATGCAACTTAATATCATCAAAAAATGAAAATCATCAGTTCACTTCCCCACCCCTCTTTCTATTCCCAGTTAGAGCTTTTTGTATACACATACACACTTCACGCTCCCCTCACACATGTTCACACAGCACAAACATGCCCCTCCTGTGCCTTCCCCTTAAACAATAAAATGCACTAACAGAACAAGCTAAACTTACAAACAAAAACAACAACCGCTACTATTCCAGAGCTCTCTACTTATACGCAGCTCCTATCTATTTTCCTCTTTTCCCTTATTGTTTAAACAATAACTGTGGCACCACCTTGTCTCGTCACTCGGGGAGGTTCCCTCTCTTCCGTTTTCCTTTTCCTTATTATCCTTAAAAAATTAGTTAAAATAACATAAAATCACCACACTCTACAGGCATGCCTCACTCGCAATTTCTATCGCTGCATGTTCACACTGTTCACAATGCTCCATACATCCAACCCAACTTTGTTATCGCTTGCAGGCTATACTCACGTGCGCGTGTTCACCCGAACTCCACCGTTCAAAGGGTTCCAACACCAGCCTGCACCTCTCCTTGGAGCCGCACCACGCTCCAAAGAGCAGGTAGGATTCTGCAAAGACGGCTCCTGCAGGGCCACTGGGGAGTACGCGTTTTGGGGCTGGTCGCTGTAGGTGGGCGCGGCCCTTCGCGAGAGGTCACCTGGATACCTCTGCAGGTACAGGGGTGCTGGGATCACGTCAGCAGGGTCACCAAATGACAGCAAGTCCCTGTTATGCTCACACTATAAAGAATACAACTCTCTAGGGAAAAATGTCAGGAGATTGCTTGCAAGGATAACAATATTTAATTGTACAAAAACTAAAGGTGTCAGCAGAGGACTCTGCTGCTCGAGAACGTTCTGTCTGAATTATCATCATCCGTAAGTTATGAGTTCACAGCGTCACTAAGGACATCATCCATGGTGTCTAAACCCGCACAGCACAGCTGATTGGTAAGACAGTATACACATGGTCCTGCTCCATAGGGGATGCCAGACTATAATTGGCTCTCATCTCCGCTGTCTGTCTTTCCCCACAGCTGGGCTTATCTCTTCAGGGACTGAAGGTCAAGCGCTTCACATGTTTCTGTTCCAAGGCGACTCTTGTGAGCTAATGCTACTACTGCATCATTATGGCATGCACCTGGGAGGCGTATGAACTGGCACCAGGGGGGAGGGAAGAAATACGATCATGCTGACTCACACATTCTGTGCTCTGGCTATATCGCACTCCTCGCACCCAAGGCATCCACCCACAGTTTGATTTATACATTATCCCTCCCTGTACCTCGTACTACAAAGGGTGTTTCTATGGCACTAGGTGAAATGGTTGCACATGTTCAGTTCTGTTATGACCATTGGTTTTATGGCTGATGGGCTGGGGTCGCTCGCTATTGTGGAATGCAGGGGCTCTTGAACTGTGGTGGGTGCTATCATCCCTGGTCTGCTGGGTGGGGGTTAGAGGTCTGCTGTTGGCCTGGTTGTGGGCACTGTGAGGTGATTGGTGCTGTCTCATGGCCTTGCAGGGCGCAGTCCGCACTACAATACTAAATAATTGCAACAGTCAGGGAACGAGGAAACGTTTCTGTGGGAATTAGTAGCGCAGGCTCATCTGTCCTCAGCGTTTGGGCCTGTTCATGTTTCTCCGTCGGGCCTATGTTTACCACGCAGCCATATAGGGCTGCCTGTGTCTTCCATAACTATAAAATGGTGTCTCTTTATATGCACGCACCAAGTCTATGAATCTATAATACCAGTGATATTGTATCCATGTCGGGGTTCTTAACACAGTCCTTTCCCCCCTAGCACCTTGCACGGCTACCTATGGGATTCGCTTTAATCTAAAGTACCTAAGGAGTGGGACAGACTAATTTCCATCCCAACATATGCTGGCTGTGCTCAAATATATGCAAAATTGCAACTGTAAAAATGGTGCCCACGACATATGTCATCGCAGCCACTGTAATGAACATGTTGCTGATGCCTTTGTTCACAATATATGCCAGAATGGTCATGTAAAACACTTGGTCATGTTGTGCCTAAATATATGCCATTCTTTCTCCTCTGAAACATTTTCATGATGGTGCCCACAATATATACTAATACTGTCAGACTACGGTACAAGTTCATGATGTATCTGTCCATCATATATGCCAACATGGCTTTGTAAAACACCTCATCACGAGTTGGGTGGAGCGGTAAAATGTGTCAGTAACACTATTATTGCCACATTTACAGCTACGCTCAATCCCGTGATTCAGGGCATTCACTCCAGCTCTGAGCTGGAGGTGAATGCGCCGGTTTCAAGGACATTTTTGGCACTATTACCGCCAGTGCTATTACCGCCAGCGGTATTAGCGCCCCCAACCACATTGGGTCCAATGGACCCTATGGGAATGGGCACTTACTGCACCCCTGCAACTCAGGATCTGGCGCAGAATGAGCCGGACCGAGTTGCGGTAACGCTAGTTGCGCTGGACGGTATTCTTTTACTGTTTCCGCTCCCTGTTCCTCTGCGGTCAATAAATTGAGTACTAACAAAATTAGGGGGGAAGAACAGCTGTAAAATGTGCTTAGTAGCTAGAGAAGTCTGACATGAAAGGCTAATAAAATAGCACACTCCTGCCAACTCCTGAATTCATTATACCGAAAAAGGGGAGCAGGAGACACCCCTGCAACCTCTGCTTGCCTTGTTCGGTATAATGGGTTTGGGTATTTTGGTTACCGCCGAATGCGTACCAAACGCGCATCCAGCATTTTATTATTGCAGTAATATAGCCATACCATACCAAAAGCCAGAGTAGGCCAAGGGTGTGGCATTGTGCGCCTCAGGTCTGCAGAGCAAACTGCTCGATCCATATCCACTCCATGCCACACTACGCATCGACGCTGACTCCGCTCTGTTAAAACCTACATGTCGAACCCTCTATGGCAAAGCCAGAACAGGCCAAAGGCTCAGTGTTGTGTGCCGCTGGTCCACAGAGCACGCTGCTCGATCCACGTCCACTACGTGCTACACTATGCATCGACGCACGACTCTGCTGCTTTAAAACCTACGTGCCGAACCCTCTGCAGCAAAGCCCACAAATGCCAAGGACACAGTGTTGTGCACTGCAGGTCCACAAAACATGCTGCTCGATCCATGTCCACTACGTGCTACACTACTCATCGACTCCAGACTCTGATGCATTAAAACCTACATGCCAAACCTTCTGCGGCAAAGCCAGGTCAGGCCAAGGACGCTATGTTGTGCACTGCAGGTGTTAGGCGCCGCACAATGGAGCCGCAGATCTCGCCTGCTATGCTCCTCACCTCTCAATTTCAGCTGAACCACATCACTGTGGACTTGTAAAGACCCCATCCAGACCCGAGGCCACAGCCGGAAACCCAAGAACCATCACAACACCCTCCACATAAGTCCAGTTAACACCAGGATGACCGCTCTACTTGATCCACAGGTAAGCGCCTTGGTGCCGCACCCTTCAGCACCTCGCTGCTCATCCTACGGTCCCCAAGGCCACCACCCCGCCCCACCATCAGCTCGACACTCTTGGCTCCGCCATCGCCATGCTCCCCTCAATCCTCACGAGGAACAGCCTCCTCAGGCTGCGTACTCAGTTCACTGCATGTGTCCCACACCATGCATTGCAATCAATCGGCCCACTGCAAACCCACACTCCAGGCCCCTTGCTACGCACCCGCTGATCTTTACGAGGAACAGCCTCCTAAGGCTGCATACGCAGTTCACTACGTGCAACCCACACCACGCATAGCAATCAATCGGCCCACTGCAAACCCACAGACCAGGCCGCACGCAACTCAAAATCTCCTACTAGGCCAGCATCTCACTACCTCTGAACAGGTTCCTCAGATTCCGCACCCAGTTCATCCCACCCCTCCCCCTCTATGCTTCCCAACCATTGCGATTTCCGCAAACACGCACGCCTGCCAGTCCCATCCACAAAGCCATCAACTGCGTGCTAATCAACGCAAGATCAGTCCCGGCAAACGCAACTGAAATCCTTGACCTCGTAACCACCAATGACCTTGACCTGCTTGCCATCATAGAAACTGGGCTCCATCCCTTTCCATTTCACGCCCCCTGGATTTACCATCCTAAGATGTGACAGATCCTTTAAAACAGGAGACGGCGTTGCCCTCATCTTTAAAAACAACCTCACCATCAGAGTCCCGCAAACCAATGACATCCCAAATTGTGAATCCCTGCTCACCAAGACCTCCATGTCGCCTACTAACTCCATTACAGTCCTCCTTATCTATTGTACACATGGCCCCAGCCTCACCTTCAAATACAACTTAATGCAAAGTATCTTTGCCTCCATCAAACCGAATTCCAAAATCATAATCCTTAGGGACCTCAACCTAGGTCTCAACGACCCAGCTGACTCATTGGCCACCAGGGTAGTTATGGCACGTAACCATGCCAGCTGCTCACAACGCTTTCTCGAGCCCACCCATGACCAATGCTGCACCCTAGATTGGTTAAGCGACCTCAATTGTAACATCCCCACCCCGTCACCTCCCCTGCCTATGGGCGGCCCATCACATTGTTGCCTTCGAAATCCCCCACTCAGAACACCCCAGAACAGCTCACCCTGCCAAACCTGAATGCATGGCCCGGGGCACACAAAACCTAAACCCAGCCACCTTGCACCACTACTTCCCACCCTGGCGCTCCCTGCACTCTCAGTAACAGACCCAGCAACACTGGATGACCTCTACAATCAATCTATTTCACAAGCAGTCAACACGCTTAGCCCTCTCAAACTCTGGAAAGCCAAACCCTCACAAAGAAAACGCCTGGTGTACTCCTGAACTCCTTGAAATCCACGCCAATAAGCGCGCTGCTGAGCTAGCTTGGTTAAAAGAACCCTAACCTCCTCCAAAGATCTCTTCTTCCTTGCCAAATACTACAAAAGGAAAATCCACGCCAATAGCTACAATTCCAGAATTAGTAATGCCTCATCCAACTCCCGGGAATTTATCACAATTCTCAGGAAACTAAACACCCCCCAGCCAGACCTGACAGTAGACAACACCTGGTGCGAAAAAATCTAAGACGCCCTAACTGCAACGGTCAATTCCCTCAAAGGAAAAATCACCAAGCAACTTGCTATGCTCACTTGCTATGCTCACCAAACCACCACCATCTACAGCACCCAGCCCATTACCGACCCACACCACCACCGAGTTCAGCTTCCACCCTGCCTCAGACATGGACGTCACCAAAATTGTCAGGAGTCCCAAACCATAACCCTGCAAAGGCGACAATTGACCAGCTCCAATCATCAAAGACTGTGCAGAGACACTCATACCCCTCTTCAAAACCATCATCAATGCATCCTTCTCCACCAACTCAGTGCCAACTTCATTGAAGGAAGCATGGGTCCTACCACTTCTTAAGAAGCCCTCCCTTGACCCATCCATCTTGACAAACTACTGCCCACTTACTACGGTTCCCTACCTCCTGAAGATCCTGGATTGTGTTGCTTACATCCAGGTCCAACAGTATCTGGAGGAAAACAACATCCTGGGCACTAGCCAATCAGTATTCTGCCCCAAACATGGCATCGAAACTGCCCTGCTAGATTTGAAAATACAAATCGATGCAATCAAAGAAACTGGCAAACCTGCCCTCTTGATGATGCTAGACCTCTCTGCAGCATTCGATTTGGTAGACCACCAAATCCTCTGCTCTCAACTTGCCTCAACAGCGAACTTCTCGCCATCTGCCGCCATCTGTGAAGTCCTTTCTAGCTAACAGATCCTCTAATGTCTTCATCAACAACTTCTACGCTGAAGCTACTCCTGTCACTTGCGTCCCCAAGGCTCTTGCCTCTCCCCCACCCTTTACAACATTTACATAAAACCCCTCTTCGACCACCTCAACCTACTAGGCATTTCATACACAAACTACGCCGACAACACGCAGCTCGTTATCCCCTTTCCGGATCACACGCCCAGGACTAAGCAACCATAAACACGCCTTAAAAGGTCATTCAGAATTGGATGGCTTCACACCTACAATGTCTCAACGCCGACAAAACAGAAATCCTCATCGTCGGCTCAATCTCCACACTTTGCAACATTGATCCAGCATACAAGGAATTCATCATCGATGGTAACCGCATCACCACCTTTACCGCTGCCAAAACTCTTGGTGTCTACCTGGATGCCAACCTCAATCACTCACGTCAAGTGAGTTCAATCGCTTCAGCAGCGGCTTACACAGCCAAACTGCTTCACGCCAGCAGGCACTTCTTCTCCACTCACAACTGCCTACCAATAGCAAGAGCTATCACTGGAGCCAAGCTCGACTATTGTAATGCCTTATTACCGGCACCTCATAACGCAACCTGAACAAACTCCAGACGATCCAGAATAATGCCCTCCGAGCGGCCATTGGCCTCTCCAAATCCGATCACATCTCAGAAGCCAGGAGAGCTGCACACTGGTTGCCCACCTGGGAAAGGATTCAATTCAAAACATTGACCATAGTCCACCGATTTCTCTCTAACACTGCCTGCGTAGAGAAATCACCCCTGCCTGTACTCTGAGATCGTCAAACTCTCACCTCCTGAAGGCCCCCAACTTCAACCACCTCTCAGTAGGGGGCAAGAGCTTCCCGGTTATGGCGGGCAAACTTTGGAACAACCTTCCACTAGCACTCAGAAAAGAACAGGCCTACTGGACCTTTCGCAGAAACGTAAAGACATGGCGGTTCAACTGACTGTATTCCTCCTAAGACTATTGCATCCCCCCACTGCTTCATCCCACCCTCCTTCCTCTCCTTCCCCTAATGTAACATGTAACCTTGTTTCCTTCTACCCCTTTTTTTTCTAATGGAACATGTAACCTTGTACCCTAACATAACTAGAGCCGAGATACCCGAGGGTTTTGTGCGCTGTAACAAATGCAAAATAAATAAATAAAATAAATACCAACATTTTCCACAAATAAATTTAAAAACATCCTCAGCAGGTCGGGGGGGGGCAACATTTCAGGATATCCCATTGTAAGTATAAGGACTTTCGCGCAGATGTCCTTTCCCGGGGGTGTCGCAGGCCCCTTAAACTATATGGGTTTCATACATAGAATGGGTGGAAATGTGGGTGGAAGGGGAGGAGTGGGGGTCTCCTCCCACTTTTTGTGATTAAAAAAAGTGGTAAAATGGTGCCAAAACAATTCAGCAAAGTTGTCAGTGAAATAAATGATGGAAACCTCTTAGATCCAGGAAAGAGTGCCGAGGTGGCCGCCAGAGCGGTGAGACTTGAGACGATCCATCCTTCTTCCTCCACGCCTGCACAGGGGTGAGGGAAGGGGCAGAAAGGCTTGAGTAGCATTTCTCTTAACATGCGCTACCACTGGAAATATAACAGTAAAAGGCGGCTTTTGGTGTCAGGGGTTGGGGGTGGGCGAGCCCAATGGGGGCAGAGAGTGTGAGCCCAATGGGGCACCAGGATTCTAAATGATCAATTGTCTGAAACGGCTGGTGAATATCTTCAGTGGAGGGGCCTAAATATTTCCCCAAATATGCATGCACGACCGAGCGTAGCAAGGGTGCCCAAAATAATGTAGAGAGTGGTTACGCAGGGTTTAAAACAATTTGTTAAAATGGTGCATTTTACAGGATAATTGTTGGGTAAAATGGGGTCAAAACCCATACAATTTACAGCTATTTCTACAAGGTAACACTTTGCCAGCAAAATGAAGGCCATTTAAAGATAGCACTCCACTAGCTGTACACCAGTTTCCTGCAGAAAGCTGGCAGAAAATCCATTGGTCTCCATGGATTAGTCTTGCAAGGTCAAAGACCCAGAGTGGCACACAGGGCACACTCTCCTATGTGCATAGCAGCAAATCACTCCTGGGTGGATGGGCCAGGGACCTATGTGTGCGGGGCCAAAAGCTCCAGCGGCACCCAAGGCCTGGCGCTGCTGCTTCGGTTGCCTCAAACTGAACACAACTATAAGGAGGTAGGAGTCTTGAAGTGCCCTGCTGACACTGATTGACAGATTTATAAGCTCACTGTCTGCTCATACCAGCTAGTTCCCCTGGTGATCCTGCTCAACTTTGCCTGCTATTGACTAGCAGATTCGGGTGCGAAGGTAAGGCTTGGTCGATAATAAGTAGCGAAACTGTGTTCCCTGCTGGGCCGCCGCTGCTCCCCACAAACACCATTAATAAAGCCCCATCCCACGCGCAATCCAAACCCCCAAACAAACACACCTGCTATTTAAGGAAATGTTTAGTGCAGTGCAAGTTTCAACTTCTTCCTATACTTTTATTTTAAAAAGAAACAATTCGGAACAGTTTCTTTTTAAAATAAAAGTATAGGAACAGTAACACTTTTTTTTAAAAGTAGAGGAGCACCGCTCCCAACCGCTCAAGCCCACTTTGATCTCTGACCAGGTGGGCATAATGTAAACTGATAAGTGCTAAGTGGATCCAAGATAAACTGGCAATAATGTGGTAACTGGGCAAAATGGAAACTGGCAATGATCTACTAACATGAAAAAATGTGAACTTATATTCTTACAATGAACCCCTTTGCACTTAACCCAGATCCCTGATGGATGGGGCGCACTTGTTCCCTCCTCGCACTTCCTGTCTGCGCACTTGCACGACCTTGAATGCACTAGGCCTAGCAATATCGTTGTCCTATCCACCCTTGTCTCCTCTCCCTAGCTTGGTTGCGCCTGAAACACTTGGGCACAGGCACATTATTATTACTGTCCTTTTCCGCCTCCCCTTCTCCCTCTTTCCACACTCCTTGTCTTGCACTAAAATGCCCCCCCCCCCTCTTCTCTCCTTCCCTCCTGTCATGCACTTGCACTAGTAGGCCTAGTATGCTAGTTAATTTTGTTAGATCATTGGGAAACTTCAAGGCCTAAGAATGACTACATTCCCCTTTCCTCTTCCCACCTTGAAGCGCTTTGAAGCACTTCACTTGTGTATAAGCACTCTACAAATAAACAATTACAATTACAATTACAACTGCTAGGTGGTCTTTTTCGCTGCATGTTTTCTCAGAGCTGGTATGAAAACATATCGCATTTTAGCAAATAAAGTTGGAAAATGTGAAATAAAATTGCCAATTTTACCCATTTCTTCCCAAAATGTTTTGGGGTATATCTACGCTTTCTTCCCGAATGCATTCTGTAGAAGGTTAGCCTATTTACTATGATAGTTTTAATGTGATGAGTGACTGGTGTTAACGAACATGACAGGGCTGTTTCTGGTCCGAACCTGTCCCTGCAGACCCGGCACATATTGTGTCGTTGCTATCTGAGATTCACAATCGAATATCCACCTCCGATCAATCAGAACAGCAAAGCTAAAATTAACCAATTTGTCATTTCCTAGTCCTTCCTCTCTGTCAATATTGGCTTCCCGACTAGTCCAACTACAGACTCCACCCCGGTTTATTGTACATAGTCTCTAGCTACTAGGAGTCAGAGTCAGGGATGAGTTTGCCCTCTCCGCGGACTAACAGAATTGTCCCCTTCCTGAAGCCCTCACTGGCCTCAGAGAGATACAAGTGTTACTGGCATGGGAAACCCGGAAGTAAAGTGTCCATTTAGTGTGCATGTCAACATTTTAATTTGTGAACACATTTCCATCAAACTTGTCATTACAGATTTCCTGACAAGCGGGCCCCTCGCTAATTAATCAGCAAAATGCTGCTGTCCCACATCGCCAAGAATCGGTTAATGTACATGAATACAGCACTAAAAGGGTGTAGATGTCAAGTGTGCACTAAATATCCTTTTACTGCTGGAGAAAAAAGATATAGGAGGATGACATGAAAATGTTGGTGTTCTTTGTTTACGTGAAAGTGTTATATAGCATCGTTAAACTATGCAAATGTTATGTTATTAAATATTCATACAGCGCCCATCAATACCGTAGGGGTCTCACGGCACCTGGCCATTGAGAACCATGCTGGGGTTTCATTAGGCTTTGATCTGTGGATATATATGAATAGGGGATCAAGGAAGAGGATGCGACAAGAACATGGGATTAGCCAGTGGACAAGCAATTTAGAGTGGGGGGGGGGTAACACATGAGGCAATTAGGAGGGCTCATGGTTGTTTTGCATGTTTCTTAACCGTGATTAGTTATTGCTATACATGAAAGACGGTTTAAGGAATGTGCAGTATGTTTTACAAGCAAGATTTAACTGTGATGGCAGCACCTTGACAGGCGAAACCTTTTGCAAATTAAGGCTGGTGTGTGGCCGCGCAATGGATTTGAGAGGTGCTGAAGCTGGCCTAAGTCTGCTATAGATGAGGTGGATGGTGCTTCGATGTAAAGCAGAAGTGTAAGCCCGCTGAAACCAGAATACCCCAGTTGAGTAGGCAATGGCTCGAAGGCATATTGCTGAGAACCGAAGAGGCAACCGAGCTCCCGAGGATGCGGAATGGACAAGTGTGTCCCGTTGTCTCAATACTGTTGACTTCCCAATGCTCCATACTAGTCAATCATAAAGGTGCTTAGTGGCTTCTAATTCAAGGAATTGAAAAGTGGTGTTTTCTGCAACAGAAACTAAATAAAGAAAAAAGTTCAAGTGTTGTGTGGTTCAGGATTATGTTCTTTGTGGAGCTCCCCGCTCAGTGCCTACAGAGATAGAGCGTGTACAAATATTGCCAAAAACTGAACAAGTAACTTTGCTCCCGAGTAGAGTTTGGCCCAAAGATCTATTTAAGGCCACTTTATAAAGCAGCTGGCCTGCCTGCAGACATTTCTGAAGCTTTGGCCGCCTTGCCAGACTTGCTTGAACCTACTTCCAATGAACAAATGATTGTCACTGAAGATTCTGTGTGAGTAATTTATAACAAGCAAGACCACAACCTGAATAGATGCAAGGTCAAGTGCTACGATGGACTTATTAGAGCTGCACCTAACCGGATTGGATGGGTCCAACATCATGCTGATTAATTGTCATTGCAATATGTATAATCGCAAAGCTGCAAGTGGGGGTTGGGTTTATTTTCTCAAGTTCATGCAGCTATAGGGAGCTGGAGATTGATATATGGGAAAGTAACAAAAATTCTTTTACTTGGTGAGACTAACTTACAATATGAGCCTTTGCAGATTATGACGGGACTCTCTGAAGATGAGGAATGCCTCTGAGGGATTGGAGACTTGGATGCCCCGCCTCCCAAGAGGCATTATAAAAGGCCTGATTGATTACATCTTGGTAAACCTAGAGGCTTGGCCACTTATTCTTGAATTTACAGTCTCTATAAAGTATGAGAGTGACCATAACCTGTTGTCTCTCCGAATGTTACCAATCTTCTTGGGTATATCAGGGTCTTTGCCTACTATTGGGGTGGTTATCAGCGGTCACGATAAAATGGGGAAATGTGAACCCTAGAAATGATTGTTCCCATTGTTCCCATTGTATTCCATTTCCAGTAACAAGCCCTGACAAGGTCTGGATAACCCATTTCGAAAAAATCTGTATAAGGAGAATAGGGACTGGGGTGATTGGTCAAATTGATTTAAAATCAAATCAAGCCCTCATTTTTAATGAGGCAGAGGTAAACTTGGCATTGAGCAGCCAAATAAAGGCAAAAGCCCCAGGTCCTGATAGGACGCCAGTTGATTTCCTTGCCGGTTAACTATCAGTTTGGGTACCATATTTGACTAGACTTTTTAATGCAGTGGTGCAGCTAGGACGATTTCCACCGTCCTGGGCTGAGGCAATCATTATACCCATCTATAGAAAGTGGGACAGAAACTTCTGGGGCCTATTATAGGCCGATTTCCCTCCTCAATGCTGGAGGCAAGATTTATGCCTAGGTGGTATTAGCCCATTTAGAATCATGGGTTGGGGAGGTGTGTGCTCTGAGTCATCTGCAGGCTGGGTTTTGAAGGGGTATTAGCACAGTGCACCAGTTACTTGGGTTATGATGACTCTGTGATAAGGATGTTGTCCTAAGAAAAATGACAGTCTATGCTGTCTTTATAGACCTCAAGACAGCATTCGATACAGTTCTAGGGCAAGACTATGAATAATGCTGTCAAATCTAGGCATTCCTCAAGTCCTACTCAAAGCTGCTATACTGCCCTACCAGGGAAATGTGGCAAGGGTTTGTTGTGGTATGGGTTGGGGTACTATCAAGAAACTTGAACATTGAGATAAGGGTGCGTCAGGGCTGTGACTTGGCCCTCCTATTATTTTCCCTATTCATAAACTGTGTAATTTGTGAACTTTTGTCCTCCCCAACTGACGCTCTGGCATTGGCACAAGATAGGATCCCGGTATTGATCTTTGCAGGTGATGCTGTCCTCCTGTCCTTGACCCCGGGGGGACTTCGTCGTCAGCTTGATATTCTCTCAAGCTTTTGTAGTGTAAATGGCTCGATGATAAATATCCAAAAGACTAAGGCCATGGTTTTCAAAGGATCCAGGGCGACTAAGCCTGATAGGCTTGATCTGATAATCGGAGGGCAAGTTAGCCCTTCCTTGGAGGGAATTCCTGACTTTGGATCTTAAGAACTTTTGGGCTTATCCACTGGCTACAAACATAAACTCAAAGGCCATGGTGCCTTCGGCCCTCAGGTTGCGAAGGTCAGTCAAAATAGATAGAAAGTCGGGCATGTCCTCTCATTTTAGCACCAATTGGGCCGTAAAGCAGGACCAGGGTTATGAAGAGTACATAGACTGCATGCATCCTAAAGCGATGCATTATTTGTATGTCATGCTGAGTCTTGTCATATTACCTTTGGCAGCGGTGAAGTCAAAATGGAACATCAACTTCAATCCCTATTGTCCATTTTGCCTAGAAGCCAGGGAAAATATAGTACATTTCCTCTTCTTGTGTTCCATGTATGCTGACCTTAGCGAAAGGTCACTGAATCTCCTTTTTCTGCAGAAGCAGGTTTCAACTCTTGATGAGGCTTGCAAACACTGCCTGGCAGGCAAGGACCCCCCTTCCTACGTTTACCAAAGTGTGATTTTTGTTTAGGTCCTGGCGAAGGAGGACAAAAGTGAATAATCTCCTCCCTTAATTACAAATATCCCCAGCACCTGTTTTTATGGGTCCTAAGCACAAATTCATCCAATAATGTTCTGAATTAATGTGGGGCGCCTTAAAGAATGGTAAATCCTAAGTGATACATGTTTTAATTAAAACAGCAATGCACTTTCTGCATAAGAGCTCTTTTTTGCACTTTTCCAGGTTTCGAATAACTGTTTTTATTTATTTATGATCATGTATTTTATAAATGTCATTAGTTATGATGTTTTGGTTGTTGTGATGATGTTGTTTTTATGTATATGTTGGCTTTTATGATCCATTTTTGCTGAAATGGAATGATTCTAGGTCAAGGGTAGATCTAACCTCAGTATTCTGGTAAGGCTTCAAAAACGACCCCCTTGATCAGTGAATATCAAAAGCATCTGTGAGGCATGCAGTTTGAAAGTTTAGGGGGGATTTAACGCCTCTCCCCCAACCCTAATTGCAGTCTATGAAGAGCTTGTTCTACAGTGCTTGTCATTAATAATTCCAATCTTATTCAACATGCAATGCACCCTTTGCCACAAAACAATGCCTTGTACCTTGGCAAGTCACTTCCGACACATTTATTTCTTTTTTCCATATTGTCAATATGCCTAAAAGTAAACTAACTGCACATCCCTATTTTTTTTAGAAGCAAGATGCAAACTGTACTAACAACATGCAAGGTTTAGCCATCCCCAACATGTCCAAAATTTTATGTTCCTGCAATTGAACACTGAACGGCATCCTCAAGATGGCACCTGGAGCTTTGTTAATTACTGTGCTGCCTTTAAGCATATATATATGTATATATATATATGCTTGTATGTGCTTGATTACAAGAGCAATATCAGTGTGATTGTGATTAAAAAGAGGAACCTTCTGAGCTGTGTTCAAACCTCAATGCCAGTGATTTACTAAATGTAAAATGCTATGATGTAAAATGCTTCTAAGTGATCTGACCGCGGCTGATTTTGCTGCGGCCAGAATGTTTGCATGAGAAAGGTGCGAACCCCCAAAAGTTTGCACCTTTCTCATGCGAACACACGTATGTACTACGGGGGCTGCAGGGGTTTCCCCCGCAACTCCCGCTCACTATACTGTGAAGTATAGTGAGTGGGGTGTCGCGGGGGACACCCCTGCAGCCCTCGTTTCTTTCTTTTTGTCTTCCGGGTGTGCTGCGGTGGTGACCTCCGCAACACCCCGCTCACTATACCACACAGTACAGTGAGTGGGGTGTTGTGGGGGACACCCCTGCAGCCCCCGCAATCTTTTTTTTACATTTTTCTTTACTTACCTGAAATGCTGAACTTTTGGTGTTCGAACCTTTGGTGGTAGCATTTTTAGAACTTTTGGTCCTTGCGACCATTTATAGTCGATCAAAAAGTACAATTCCTGTAAAATAGCATGCAATTTAAATAACACACTGCCAGATTGAAATGTGCATTCCTTTTTTGCCAATGGGCCATCTCAGTCCAGGTAGTGGTCTCCCTCATTCCCCAGGGAGCGATAAACAACATGTCTGCTCCTTTCCAGCTTGTCCTGCTTAACGGTTCTTTCCGGCCCTTTTGAGACACCTGTACTGAGAGTCTGACATGTAGGTGGTTCTAGGATTGGCCTTTCCCATGCTTGGCCCTTTTAGGGTCTCTAATTGGTTCTCTCTGTGATAGGTTTAATGGGTTTGGAGTTACCTGAATGTTGCTCCCTTCATATTGGGTAAATGTTCATTGGCCTCTGTGATTCTCAATTACCTGCTCCAAGGCTTTTAGTGGGTGTTGGGGCGGTCGCACCATCTTGGAATTCGTTAGTGGGCTTCTTCACAGTTCTACAGTGTTTAGATTATGTAAGGAGAGCCGGTGTGTTGCACCTGATGGACAGCACGGTCTAGTTTGGGATTCTTGCATCATTTTACTTGTGCTGTTCCGGTCAATTTATTGAGTACTCATAGTACAGGGAACTTGTTTTTTCAAGCAACCGCTCCAGTTGGGGGAGATATGTTCATTCCTTTCAGCATTCAGAGTTTGGGAAGTATGGTTGTTGTATGATTGCTTACTGTTTGGGGCACACTCCAATTTACAGTGTACTTCCTTCAAAACCCAATGGTTGTGGGTCTTGCGTCTTCCAAGAGGTAGTTTAGATACCTTGTATGGGGGGGGTTGGTGGGGGTGATAGGCTCAGTGAATCTCACTCGAACCATCTTCTGTGAGACCCATTGGGGAGCTTCATGACCATCACAGTCCCGTGTAACTAGGGCCTCTCTTACCAATTGAGTGCAAGGTCCCCTAAATAACCACACCCATCCCATTTCTGCCTTTACTTTTCCCCATTAAATGCTTTAAAAAATGTGTTCCCTGTCCTTTCCCCAGGTCCTTTTACCCCAAATCCTATAAACAAACAAAAAGTTAAACAATCCGTTTCTTTTATCACAGTAATCCCAATTTGGCTACACGCTTGCCCTACTCAGTCTTGTATAAATTCGTCCACTTGTTTCCCTTACACTGCCTTTTACCCAAAAGATTTTTTCTAAAGTTGCCCTTTAGTATTTTCGCTTGTTTGAGAAACCTAAAACACATTCCTATGCACGTGTGACCCAGAGAATCCTTCATATGATGGCATGGCCTTCCTTTGCCTATCTAAGATTCCTTTCCACCTGTCTACGTGAGTCTCTTAGGAATCCGTGTATTTGCCCTGGTCTGTCAGTTGTGCATGTTTTATTTGGTCTATTTTATGGCCTTAGAAAAGTTTTGAAATCCTGAAGCGAGAGAAGGTGTTGTAGAGGGAGAGGTGGCGAAGGAATATCAGGTTCACTTCTTGGAGGACAAATATGTTAGTAACTCATCATAGGCCTGAGAGTACTTTTACTTGAAGACTGTCAAGGAGGGGAAGGCACTGTTAAATGCAATCTATGCAAGAGGCTGATCAAGCAGGTACAACAAGGAAAGCTTGTGGATTGAAGACGACACCCAGGAACAGGCACATGAAATAAGGGCAAAGTATGACAAGTCCTCCAGAGTGCATGTCAACTTCCACTGATCTCTTTTCCACAGCAGCAGCGGTGGGGATGGCAATCAGGGAATGTCTGTGTATTCCTCTCATGAGGACACACCTGCTCATCACGGGACATGCTGACCGAAGCGGACCTCAGTCCTCCCGTTGTCTGAGCCTGGCCTCTGTGTATACTGCACCAGTGGCACCATTCACCAGTAGGGCCTTTTTCTCACAAGTGCAGCTTCCTGGTGGCGGGGGTAGCCTTGTGGGTGTGGCACTATTTGAGTAGCTGTGGAGCAGGGGTCTGTACCTTTGGCTCGCCATATGTTTTGGACTACAACTCCCATGATCTCTCCATTGACTATGCTGGTTAGGGCAGATGGGAGCTGTAGTCCAAAACATCTGGAGAGCCAAAGGTTTCAGACCCCCGCTATAGAGGAACCAAATAATGTGTCACACAGGCACGCACTGCTTGCATTGCCAGATTACTAGCAGTCGGGTGGTGCTGAACCCCTCAACAGTTGAGAATGCCAGGAGGAGCCACATGCTCCAGCATCATCCTACACTCTTGCAGGCGACTGAGCATTGGACAAAAGAATAGGAAAAAGGCTGACATGGTGGAGTGACTATCCTTAGACTTGGAGGGCTAGTTCCAAAACATTGCTTGCTTCTTCACTTGTGCAAGAGGGTCACAATGTGAATCAGTTGCAGAATCGTCTTTCACAGCCTATTGTTTTATGCAACAAAATACAAACCTACACAACAATAGACGTTGCAACACTTACTGCCGGTAGAGTTAAAAAAAGAGTTTATCTGTGTAAAACAAACTGATTTGGACTCATGGTCAACTGCTGAATGCAAAATGGCTGCCTTCAATTTACCAGAGTAGAAGAGTCGGTGTCGCCTAACGGACATAGATGCCACAGCACCACCTAGTAGTCATCCCTGGAAGTTCAGCTCCAGTTCAGAACCATTGAGCAATGTATTGCGCTATGCAAATGAGTTGTAAACCATGCATGTTGGCTCCATGTGAGAAGGTTCTTTGTCTTATATACATAGCATAATCAACCCAAGACACACAACTCTTACGGGGGCAAACACATACTTCTTTCACCCTAATTGGTGATCATCCTTGTCATTGATGCATGTTTACCATGCACACGTGTGACATGCTAGATGCACATAGCAACCACTGTTGTTGATGGAAAACGCCCACTAGCATTTGCACCGCTCTGCCCCAGGCACATTTATGTTGAACTGACATGTTGACGCTACACATTGGCACTTTTCCTGCCTAGCCACACGTGTATTTTGCCCTCGGTGCCAGCAGCTGAATGTGATCACCTTCTGCCTACAAAGAATACCACCTTTTCTTTAGTCCTAGAATTGTATCTCATCCAACAGAAAAGATGGTGCACTGTGTTACAATCACTGCACATATTTGGCTCCTGCCTCCAAAGGATTATATCTATAAAGAAAGTGTTTTTGAATCAAGCCAATAAAATGTATACACTTAAAACATTCCATACAGACCAAAACATCAGAATTCATAATGCAGTGCAGATTCTCCCAAAAAAACATAAATAACAAAATAAAACAATACATAGGCCCTCATTACGACCCTGGCGGAAATCGTGGTGCAATATGCACCATGGAGCACGGCGGAAAGCTGCCGATACCGCCATGGGGGATGGCGGATTTACCGCCCCATTCCGACCTTGGCGGGGCGGTAAATCCCCATTCCCCATTTTACCCTTCCCCATTCCCATTTTTGCCCCATAGGGTATAATGGGAGTGGGGAAGGCGTTAATTACGCCACCGTAAAATACGGTGGCGTAATTAACAACAAGGTCCCGTAGCGCCATGGATTTCTCCGCCCGGAAAAACCAGGCGGAAAACGCTCCATGGCGCTACGGGAACTCGTAGTAGGGCGGACGGGTCCGCCGCGAATACCGCTGGCGTAGACCCACTCCGCCAGGGTCGTAATGAGGATATGATATGATATGATATGATATGGGCCATAGTTTTTCTTAGAACAAAAAGATTGAATGGGCATATCCAAGCCTTTCTTAAAAACCTAGAGACAGCAAAAATTACTTCAGGAAAAGTGTTTTTTTTTACATAAAATAAAAGCTTCCTTTACAGTCCTTGTATGAAACTTATAAAAGATTGGGAGTAACCGTCTTTTCCTGATGGCTGAATTCTTAGGGCAGAAAAGAAAAAAATCAGGAACAGATTCAAATTCTGATGGACAAAAAGGACAGGTATTCCCGGGAGCCTCACCGTGACTTGGTGTAAATTCAGCTCCTGGAAAAACATTGGTCTTCATCACATGTTTCCGGATATCCCGCTGGTAATTCTAACGAGGAAAGTGCCTACCGTTACCTGCCTGATATCCCGATATTACCGGTAGGTGCCGAGACCAAGAGGCAGTAAAGGTAATTGAGTTTGGTTACAAGCTTCATTTGCCGCAGCCCTTCAGCACTTTAAGCTTGGAATGCGAGTGCTGCAAAGTGCACATTTAAAGCAAAGAAATACACTCAGGGGCTGACAGCTGCTGATTATCACGAGATGGCCAGGCAGCAGGGAGCTGCAACGTTAAATGCCCACTGAAAAGCTAGAAACACTGGGGTTGATGGGGAGAAACGTTTTTTAAAAGGCAATGCACTTCTAAAGACAAAGAACGCTTCTAGGCTGTATGCCAACTGTCTAGAAGTGCTCTTATCACCTCGTTGTCTTTTAACACCAGTTCCTCCACATCAGCCCCTTGCTGAAAAAGTAGGATTTATAGCTTTTCAATTAACATTTAGTGTTTCAGCTACCTGATGGTTGGCCATGTCATGATAATCGGCAGATATTAACCCCAGAGTGTATTTCTTTGCCTCCATTATGATCGAAGCACCCCACGAGTGCTTCAGACTGTTTTCCGCTACAAGCAAGGGGGGGGGGGGCAACCATCATGTTAGAAATGTGGCCCTGCACATGTTCTGCCGGGCCTACTTATATTTCACTGCTATAAAGGGCTGCTGGGATAGTTTGACATTTGTATACTTCAAGGACCATCTTTGGAGACCTATTTCCCAGGTGATGGCTCAGTCAACACAATGTCCCAGTGCGCCTCCTTCTAGTTAGTTCACTTGTATCCAGTTGCTGGTTCTAACTTCCATCCCTATGGAAGCTGACCATTAAAAAATAAAAAATAAATACCTCCTGATCAAGGTAAATGTTCGATTTCACATAGCGTGTTGGATGGCAAACCGTCACTACACTTTTTATTAAGTTGAATAGTAGTTTGCTCTCTTTTCATAAATCTTCAACTACCTGGCGCTGTTTCTTTTGTCATGCAGTGGTCCTACAGCTGACAGCAGGAGCATCTACATACAACAGGGTCCCTGTCTTTCTTTGGTGAGTTCTTGCAGCGTCTGTTTCTAAGTTTAAGATATTCACCGGCTGGCCATAGAAATAGAGGAGAAACAACAAAGGAGCAATGAGACATCCTTGGCAGCCACCGCTTTTGATGTGAATGGAACTGGTAATGCTGCCCCTTTGACTACCCCTCATCAGTGCTTTATACTCTGCATAGAATCTCCTAATAGCTGCTAAAACATCCAGGGGTGGCCCTAGCTGAGTTAAGACTTCCATAAAATATCCTGATCAACACCATCAATGGCAGTTTTAAAATCTATAAAAGCACTATATAAAACCAATTTCCTCAGTGTTATAAACTTATTTAAAATCTGATCTAGACGGAAGGCCTGGACTACCACGCAATTCCTTCACTTTGCGACTCAAGTTTTTTATCACAATGATTACAAAAAGATGGCACGCTCCATTACAGCCACTGAATATAATATTCTCCTGATTCAAAAGAATTCTAAGACTTTTTCTTTGAATCCAGTGTTTTCTCTCATCCGTCACAAAATGGTTACACACGCAGTTAAAACCACGAAATATAATCTCCTCCTGCCCCTAACAATCCTAAAACCTTTTCTTCACAACTAGTATTTTCTCTCATGTATCACAAAAAGATGTCAAGCAAGCTTAGACATTGAATTTAATATTCCGAAGGTTTCAAAGAATTCTAAGGCATTCATATTCCATTCACTTTTCGCTTCATATGTTAACAAATATTCCACACTCAGTTACAACTGAAATGAACACCCCTTGCATCCAAAGATTTCTAAGACCTTCTTTGTGCAACTAAGATTATCTCTCATTCATCAAAAAAGGTGGCTAAGATTTAAAAACATTGAATGTAATATCCTCTGCTCCCAAACAACCATAAGAACGTTTCTTTAAGGCTAGTATTTTTTCTCACCCATTACAAAAGATGGTGCACTCAGTTACTGCCAGTGACTTCACAGCTGTTATTTGTATCTTGCCACAAAAAACATGGCATGCACAATAATTGCCACTAGTTGTAAGTTTAATTCCTCCAAACAATGCATAGCTGATTTTCAAAAAAGATACAATAAAATAAAGAAGTAATATGAGACTGTTTAAAAACATGTAGTCCTATGTATGCATCAATAGTGCGTCTTAACATAAGCCGCCAGTGGGAGTGTAAAATAAAAGGAAGTTAGAAGGTTAGATATGGGGAGGGATAATTGACAGGTCTTGTGACTACAATGTCTGCATTTTCCAGTTCCCATTTGAGCAATGGTCACCTAGGAGGGATTGAAGTAGGTAAATGTACGATTTAAGGCTAATGGTGACTTGTATGGCACCAGTCAGTTCCAAACGCCCAGAACAAGTTTTGTGTACTGTAGAATTCCAAGAGATGATACACCCAAGTCATATTAAAGGGCCTTGTTAGGTGTATTGTTAAGAGTTAGGAATACAGGGCCAGGCTATATAGCTAGAAATAATGAAGAACAGCTTTGGAAAAAAAGGTCCAAAGTCAGGAATAACATAAACAGTGAGGTGGGTAGGTGTTTTCCTCACACCACAGGGTGAATTCCTCTTGTATATCACACAAAATGTAAAATCGTAATCTTAGCTAGTCTCTAGCCCGCTGGGGACTCCCTAATCTAATCCAACAAAAACTCTAATGACGGCCAATGTACACTCATTAAGTCTCTTAGCATCCAGGCTAACCCTTTCCTGAAACAAAAGCTCAATAATTCTATGGCTAACACCATATTCTCCACACCTATTTAAAACAAGACCAGCCCTTCTCTGCAACAAAATCACAACTGGTTCTTCAGATATGGAGGCCCACATTCAGAGTTCCCTCTGCTTCAGGATTCTATGTATGCAGGTCAACAGGAATATGGTGCTGGCCACAATATAGTTCAGGGCAATTGGCCCCCGCCCTTGTAGGTAATGTAGACTTGGACTGTCTCCATGCAGAAGTACTGGAATATGCTGTTAGATGAGCCTTCTCTACCCCTTCACCTGAAGGCTCTTGTCAGGCAGCCGATTTGACCCTCCTGCCATGGAGCTTGCGTTGGTTTGTCCCCCGCCCTAAGGGTTGCTGGTAGGAACCCGAGGCTTCAGGCTCTCCATTTCCTTCCATCAAATCAGAGGTTTGTCAGGGCGAGTGCAAATTAATCAATCTCACATTTAACAATTCACCTCAACAAGTAATCTCTTCCCCCCTCAGGTGGGGCATTTGTCACACAGGTCTTGCCTCCTGCCAATGGAAAGCCTAGATTTTAAGCAACCGACTCCCCTCCAAGGCAAGGGTAGTTTGCAGGGGTAAATCCAGTGTCCACTCTCCTCCTTAACAGTTTGTTTCTCATTGGGCTATGTGTGTTCCTCCTATGCTGCTCCTGTCCTCCAGACACCCACAGGCTTTCT
The DNA here is from genome assembly GCF_040938575.1 of Ambystoma mexicanum. Lineage (NCBI taxonomy): Eukaryota > Metazoa > Chordata > Amphibia > Caudata > Ambystomatidae > Ambystoma > Ambystoma mexicanum. The sequence goes on from NC_090940.1 coordinate 303,185,406, forward strand.
CCCAATAGTAACTCAGTCAAGGTAGTAAAGTTGAGCTGGTTCTCAATCCAAGAATGGGATTCATGGATAGATTAGTAATCTCTCCTCCTCATCGAGGGCATTTGCCAGGCAGCCAATTATTCCCTTAATCCTCTGGCCTTGGGTTGCTCTCTCCTCCTCTCCCCTGGGTAGGGAGTTGAAAGAGGCCATGTTTTAACGCATTTAATTCCCTCTAAGAGGTCTGTGGTTTGTTCAGGTGAGTTCCAGCAGAGGCTATTACCCTTAGCGCTCCACCTCTCCATGGATCAAGTGCTTCACCCATACTCTGGACAGTTCATCTCTACGGCTCTACAGACATCCCCCACCTTCCTTCGGCCAGTGACCTCCTCTTCCATCGATGGTGGTTTGAAGGAAACATCTCATTCCTCCAGGTCTATGACATCTACTGACTTTTCCCAGTCCCCTTTCTACCCATGGAGCAGTCGGTTTCTTTACAACTTCCCTTGTAATTGGCTGTCACCTAAAGCTTATGGCACTCTGATTGCTCAAGCCAGATTGCTTTCATAATTGTATCCACGAAACAATGTTTGCAGCAGTTCTGTGATTGGTTAATGATTCATTTATGGCGCTTATTTTCCCTAATAGGGTGTGCATGATTGCATAGGTGTGCAACGCTGGTCAGCGTCACCTTGGATCAGGAAAACACAGTGTCGTGGGTCAGTAGTTTTCTGCCCGAAGTCTACAGGCGGAGATGTGCGTCTTTTTCATCTTGACGCACAGCAAGAGAGTGGCCCATTCTCCTCACCGTTCTCCTTTCCCAACACATGATCACATAGGCGGGTACATTTTCATTGCTCACATATCGGATACGCGAGGTAAGAGAATGGCCCGTTCTCTGCGCCTTTCTCCTTTCCCAGCATATGATCCCATAGAAGGGTAGATTTCCATCGTTCTGGTATCCACTCCATGGTCTGATTGTTGCAGCCCCATGATCTTCTGGGAACTGTAGTCTATATCAAAGACTTCCTTTCTTGGCTTTCTTAAGGGTGCTGAATGTAATGCAGGGTTATTGTCTGCAACAAGGGGGTAGAGAAACCAGGGATTCCCGCTCCATTCACCCGCTGGTGCTTCAACTGACCCCTGTATATACTGTATATTGTTTATGCAAGCACATTTACCATTTAACATGTAGAGTTTTACCGTAAAGGTGCTCTTATTTTATAGCCCGTTAAATGGATGATCTGTAAGCAAGCATTTCTTCCATGCGTTGTATTTGCTTATTGCAGTGATGGCAAGCTTTGGGGGCTTTTGGGTTCACCTTGAAGCAGTGGATTCATCTTGAAGGGAAGGTATTCCAGTTTACTTGGGATGTGATACAACCACAAAATAATAATAATAATAATAATAATAAATGTATTGTGAATTAGTTCACATTTAACCTTTACACAAACAATCAATACTAGATACAAAAATACATCTAATAAATTAATACAAACATACAAAGTGTAATGCAATACATGAGTACATGAATAAATAGTATAAGTCTCACTTCTTATTCATCGTGCGCATCCCATAAATATATAATACCTGGAACACGGCAATGGCAATAACAATAACAATAGCCACTAAGCACCAATACCAAACTTCAAACATCGACCCGAACGGCCTAAGGCCAAACATTATTCGACAGGACCGGGGTCCGCCATAACTGGCTGAAATGGAAATAAACTTAACTTTGACCCAGACCCTATATAATGCCAACTGGTTCCCAATAGAGTCGAATTTAGGCAGTAATCCCAAAAGGACTCTCCCTTAATTGTGTCGTAGTTGTTTACCAGCTTTCCCAATAGACACATATACAATGGGCCTAATCGAGGACACATTGTTAGAATGTGCCTGGTGGATTCAAGATGTTCTTCCTTCCTGCAGATACGACAGTACCTGTCCTTTAATGGAATGCCCAGTCTAGGCCCAACAACCGCTAATACCTGGAGTTGATTTGTCCGCAGCTTTAACATGAATTGACGTACCTCTGGGTCTGGGCATAATAACAGATATTGTTGGGACTTTCTCAATCTGTGGATTACATGCGTTATAGCTTCGTACCCCTTCAAAGTGGACAGGTGGATATCATTTTGGATCCAATCCCATCTATTCATTTTATGTATAAATGATTTTTTTAAATGTATAAATGGCATTGAACGCTTCGTAACGTATGACCAGTCTATTTCAGTAAAAAAGGACTCATTTAGCTGTTTATAGCTGTTACGCTGGGCTGACTTTTCCTTATCAAAATTGGTGCTGGCCAGACTAAGCAGTTCACAAGAAGAAATGGAATTAGCTTTCAGATAAAACACACCTCGAGCATGCAGGGCCATGCCTTTCAATGAGGTTAAGCCTAGCTCCAGTCTCAAATACTGGACAGAACAGGCACGGCCCATACCCAGTACCGCGCGCCAGTACTGGCCCTCTAATGTATTGAGCCAATTCAAGTCCTGCATGGATAATGCCTCCAAGCCACATAAGATTGCCGGAACAAAGCACTGCTGGTAAAGTTTAATAATACCAGCGATACTAAACCCTGCTGTACCTTTAGCAAATTTACAGGCTTGTAATGTAAGAAGTTTTGCCCGCCTCTTCTTTTGAAGTATGATCAAGTCATAATTAGGTCGAGTATCAAATTCTAACCCCAGATATGGGTAGGATTGTTCAATACTTATTCTGCCAAGGCTTGTCTCAACCCCTGAACGATGGGGGCCACTTTTGGAAATAACCAAGATCTTTGTTTTCCTCAGGTTTATAGTAAGCCTCAAATGCGCTGAGTACAGGGATAACTCCTCTAGCATGCTCTTTGCTCCCGACAACGTACGATCAAACAATATTAAATCGTCAGCATAGAGCATGCCTACAATGGGGGTATCCCCCAACCTTGGTGGACAATTTGCCTTGTCGGCCATCCGGGGTAACAGATCAGCTGTATAAAGATTATAGCACATAGGTGCCCCCACACAGCCCCGTTTGACACCCATATTAATGGGAATGGGATCAGTAGCTTCTCCCTCGTTATTAAATCTGACCCTGGCACTGTTGTTGCTATGTAAGCTCAATAATACCTGTAATATCCAACCTGGCCACTTTAACTCGCTTAACTTGTCCCACAGGGCCTCCCTTTTAACTTGATCAAAGGCACTACAAAAGTCCACAAAAATTATGTATAAAGTAGCATTTTTATTGCTCAAGGTGTAATTGATCAATAAGTCCAGGACCCTGATATTATGGGCTGTCCCAGAACCAGGTCTAAATACAGTCTGTGCATAATTCAAGATTTTATTAGTTACGACCTAGGTTTCAAGTTCCCTGAGGACAAGTTTCATGAATATTTTGCTGGTTACGTCAAGGATGGAGAGAAGTCCGTAATTACCCGCATCACATCGATCTCCCTTTTTGTGTACTGGTATAATTACCGACCTTCTCCATGAGGACGGGATCACCGCAGACCTGCAGACACGCGAGTAAAGTGTCAAAAGTATGTGTGCCCACTTGTCCGGGTCACTTTTTAATACTGAATTTGCTAGTCCATTTGAACCTGGGGCGTTGGAGGGTTTAAGAGCTATAATAACCTGCTTTATCGCGTTATGACTTAGAGGTAAAGGCCATGTATTTGTGTTTAGTGTAGTAGCTGATGTGGGTATGTTTACATCGAAAAACTTGAGTTTAATGTGTTCTACCCAGTGCTCCTCATCAATGGGATTCACTATTCTTAGCCCCTGATCGCCTCCTGCCTCTCCTAAAGTTTGCCAAATTCTTCGGGTGTTTCTACTCATAAGGGTCTGTATAAAGTGTTCCCATTTCTCACGTTGTTGGGACTTACGGTAATGGTAGAGCCATGTATGATACTGCCGCTTGATGTACTTAATCTCAAACAACCTCTCCTGCTGGCTCCTGTTATTACTAGAAGCCAGCCTACAGGCACAAATTTCTCGCCGCATTAACCGTTTACGGTCCCGGATCCTGGTGTCAAACTTGCCCCTTTCCACAGCTTTCCAGCTAATTTTGGGAGACTGAGTGCACTTAAAAAGAGACTGAGTGAGAGATTGTATCCATGACTCTATCTCCTCAGGGGATTTCCCCCTTAATTCGCTCTTCATACAACATCCCTCCGGGAAGATCAAGGACCTCATTCTTTCGATATTACACTGGGTCCACCTTATTCGATTCCCTTGATTATTTGTGGAAACATTACTACACACATTCCCAAGTCCCTTTCCCCCTCCCCCACGTAGGGATAGGGTGACTGACGCATGATCACTGTAGATTTTAGGTACAATATACATGCCAATGACTTTATCCAAAGCATATTCAGAAATCACCATGTAATCCAGGACCACACTCTTCGTTCCCATTGCCCACGTTGGTTGACCAGGGTTGTCACCAGTTGTATGGCCATTCAGGATAATGCACCTCCATTCATTCAGGTAATCTACCCATGCCTTACCTTTGATGTTAGAGGTTGCTTGTGGCATACAACTATAATCAACTACATTCTCATAGTTACCACAACCTTCTAAGTCTACACATCTCGCATTCAGATCACCACACAATATGATAGGGTTACTTTCATTGTCTGTATCCCAAGACATTAATATGGTGTCCAGTTGCTCAAATATAGACTCAGTCGTCGAGGACCCTGGGGGATCAGATATGTCTATGATTAACAAGTCTTGTTGCTTTCCTCCTTTCGCTGTTATAGTCGCAGCCACGGCTAGCACATTACCACCAGGTTTAGGGTCGTTTACCAGTCTCGTGCTTTATGTCGACTTTATTCCTATTAAAAGACCACCCTTGGGGCGTCCCAACTCCCCCTTGGTGGCCTCTACTTGGAAAGTGACATACCCGTCAAATTCTACCTTAAATGTAATCCAGGTCTCTTGTAGTACAAAAACCTCATGGGAGAACAGGATTTCTTGCGCACTGCCTCCATTAAGCCAATGACTGAACCCCCTAGTATTCCAGCTCATGACTGACCAATTTCAGTCTGAGCATGTATTTGTGGCGATCATATTCTTTAACCATTCCCAGCCTTGTTTGTCATTGCATTTTGCTAATGGATTCGGTTCGCCTTTAAGGCCCGCTAGATTTGATTTTGGGCAGTTGCATTTAGCACGTCCTCCTTCGGAGATTTCCATCCTTGGAGGAATATCTAGGTCGTCACCCAGATAGCCCAAGGATGCTGAATGTGATCTAATAAGTGCTATAGTCCCCGGGAGACTACAATGGACTTTAGTGGTCCTAGAATTCGATGTGCGTAAAGGTTCCACAAAGTGAAAGTCTCCAGAGTTAAGTACCCTGAGGGAAGATACCTTGCTGAACAGTGACAAAAGCGAGGCATGATTCAGCCGTTGCCCATTTGCGACTGCCTTAGGAGCAATAGTCAAAGTTCTTTCTGGTAACACCACAGTAACAGGGAGGGAAGAAAGTGCGTGGGGTAGATCGGTAGAAGGAACAACAGCATTAATGGGGGCAGTGTTGGTAACAGCCAATAAAGACTGAGTCGCAGGTGGAGAAACATTTAAGGCAGATACGTATTTACCGACTAAATGGTCCTGTTTTGTGGCTGTGTCCTCCTCCCGAGTAGACCCCGCACAAACCGATTCTTCCTCTAACAGCCAGCTGGTTAATGTACCCACAGTTTGCGCCGACCGTCTTTTGCGTCTTGCTGCTCATTTGCGTTGGTTTTTTTGACATATTAGCACTACAAGGATGCAGTGTTGAGTTTAATGCAGGGTGATTCACTTCCTGCTTGTCACTTGAGGTCGGGTAATCAGTGCTATTCTTCTTTTGAGCCATTGGTATTTTCAGCTTAATCTGTTTCTCCTGAGATATTACTGCAGGGCCCATGTCCGATTAACCCTTTATTAAGTCTGCAAGGGATGGTGTAGGTGCCAATACCAAACTCCCTGCCCTTGTGTCCACAATAACACAGTCTTGAGACAAACCTTTTGCGGAGGGAGGTTTTTGAGGGACAGTCTCCCGTGCATCAATGATTGCCCTTTCTTTGGGTTGATTTTGAGTTATAAAATGATCACGTATATTTGCTATTGCAATCCCTTGAAGCTTCAACCACACAGTTTTAATAAAATTGTAACCGCAAAGTTTAAAATACCATTATTATGGTTTACAGAAGGCTGCTCCTCTTCTGTAAGCGTGCTGGAAGGTAATGCAGTACCATAAAACATATTTGTACTGGCAGATAACCTAACTGCCCCCCCTCCAACAGGCTGAGGGGTATCTTCTAGTTCAATGGGAGGTGGGGTGACCCCCCCATTGACCACCCCTATGGGGGGCACAGTTCCTGAAGTTGACTCAGCCCCTGGTTGAGAAGGGATTTGGGACTCCTTTGGTGATAAAGAAGGTTGCGACTGTGCCAAGATGTTTTCTACAGCCTCTCCTTTCCTCCCCCCTGCCAAGGGGGACGTACGGTCCTGTAATGCATAGCATAGCTGCAATAAAGAGTCGTTGTCCAGATCCAGCGGCAGGTAACTACTATTGACCTCAGCTAGCGGGGGTATTATGTCTAGAGGGGGCACAGATGTTACCCGAACAGGGTTTTTAGCAGGAAAAAAGGCATCCAATGGTCCTTTTTTTTTATTCAACTCCTCTTGAGCTTTCATCCCTTTGTCCCCCTCCTTGTCATTTGTCTCAACTTCAGTGCTGGCTTCATTGGGTAGTTTAGATGAACGCAGGCCATAGGGTTTCTTTCCCCGATTACCCACTGCTTTACCACGACTTGCGGCTTTCCCCGGCATTGCAGATGGAAAGAAAGGGGCAACAATAAAAAAGTGAGTTCAGGTGTGGTAAATTTAAGGCAAGTTACAGCCCCCACACTCTCTCACGCTCCCCCCACGCAGCTCTCTGCCTTATTTACTTCTATTGCCGTGATTTCACCTAGATCTGAGATAGATCAACACGGCATTAAGGGCGGCTTCAAACCCGAGCCAGCCTTTCCTTCAAGCTTCCCGTATGGCAAGGGTGTAGAGGTACTAGTATGGGCAGATCAAATCCTGCAGATCTTGTAAGTCCGTCAGGCCGCACTGCCACAGGTACATTAGTTTACTAGCAGCTGCTTCCGACGAATCAAAGAGGTAATGCCTATACAGCCAGCCTGTAAGATTACCCTACCCAGGTGGTCGAAGTGTATGAAAAGAAGTAGTGGAGCTATGTTCCCTGCTGGTATGCCCCGGCTCCCCACAAACCCCATTGCCACAACCCCTCCCACACACAATACACCCCCCCCAAACACTTGCGCCTGCTGTTTAAGGGAACGTTCAGTGCAGTGCACTGAAATTGAAGGTTTCAACTTCTTCCTACACTTTTATTTTAAAACAAAACCATTCCGGAACGGTTTCTTTTTAAAATAAAAGTATAGGAGCTGTACAAGCTAATTTAAAAAAGTATAGGAGCACCGCTCCCGACCGCTCCCGCTCACTTCGAAGCAGTATTCCCAGCCTCTCTATATTTTACAGGTGGGCCCACAACGTGACGAAAGTTTCAACACAGCAACACGGCAGAAGCTCAGACACACCAGCGAAACATCTGTAAGGTCCTTACCGTGGGCGGGCTGTTTTCTGTGTTCTCTAGCCCACCCACAGTGCCGCGAAGCCCTGCCCCGGCAGCAGCCCAGTCAGCAGCCCAGCTCGGCAGCACGCTCTGCTCTAATAGTTCCAAGAGCTCCAACAGGTCCAGCGGCTCCCGTGCTCCCGTACTCCTGGGCTCCTTGGCTCCTCGAATCGTGGGCTCGTGGGCACACAGGCTCACTAGCTCCCTAGACTCTTATGAAGAGCGGGACTCGGAAAGTCCAGGATCCGAGGACCAAGTTCTGTTCTCCGGAATGCTCCGTAAGCCTCAATGTACAACAGTATGCCGCACTGAATCAAGGCGCTCCCCGCAACTCGCACAAAATGGAAGACAGGGGAAGAGCCTTCATATATCGAAGCCTCCAGTCCCCTGCACACTTTTTGGAGCACCAATACACTGGCTGTCTAGTGTGGCACAAATAATTGGTAATTAAAATTATATTTTTTCCCTACAAAATCCGTAGCACACACTTCTGTTTGAGTAACCTATACATACCTTTGTTAAGGAAATACCTTTGAATCTATTTCTAAACTGTCAAAAGTGTGCAGGGGACGGGAGGATTCTACATACAAATCCTCTTCCCCTTTCTTGTATTAAGTGGTGGTTCTGTGGCAGGACCACATTTCCTCCCCTGTCCCTGAAAATGTGTTTACTTGGTATTATTAAGTCATTTAGAATACCTACTCTGAACTTTGGTGTGCACCAATAACCCTTGGATATGGGTAAGACGCGAAGCATCTGAAAACTACGCCTCCGGGCAGCATTGGTGAGAAGGTGGCAGGGGACAGAACGAATATCAAGACATTGGGGCGTTAATGACCTTGAGCCAGTACATGCAAGCTGTCATCACTTCTTAAAAACCTCCATCTTACTGTCATACATGCTCCTTTCCGTTCTTGGGGTGCTTGCCGAGCGACAAATAGTATTCCTGATACTGCATTTAAACAGTACCCGTTTAAATACATGAGTACAAATGCCAGAATGCACACAAAAAAAGTCATACAGAATCACCTTTCGAAAAATAATTATGGGGTATTGAAAAAGTAAACACACTTGCTGTACATTAAATGCTTTGCTCTGAAAATATCAGAATATCTCTTTTTTTGCACAAATCATTAATATGATAAAAAATTAAGGTTAGAACATTAAGACTATAAGAGCATTGGTAGAGAGGATTGAACCCACAGCTCTCAAAGCTTCTTGCTTCACAGGACTGTGTTCTACCCTCTGGTCCACCAACAATGTGTCAATGATGGTTGGAGGAATGAATATAATCTACTTTCAGTTCCAACGAACCATTCAAGATGTGCACAGCATGCATGCTTGGGCATGATGCCACCTATTAAATGGCAAAGCTGCACCTAGTTGTGAAATGATAGATGTCTGCATCAATCACATTTTGGGAGATTAAGGTGCAAAACAGTGGTGCTATTTGTCGATAAAAAGGTAGCTTTTGATGATAGAAAAAAAGAGGGATTCCCGAATGTCAAAAGAGAGAGCATGGCTTAGGCGTGTTTGGATACTACAGTCCACAAAGAAGCTGATGAATTTAGGGAAAGGGAAGTAGAAAGAGATGCAGGGAGAGAAAAGCAAGTGGTGATTGGACTCTGTGTCTTCCATACATCCTCTGTATTAAATGACTGTTGCAGCAGCAAGACCTAAGAGAAAGCCATGGTTATTATACAGGCTATATATGATGGATTGATTGATATAATCTCACTGGCCTGTGTGCACCAAAAGTCAGTACATATAAATAGTGTAAGGAGCATTGTGGGAGTGGAAGGCAGGCCAAAATAGGTAAGGCTGCGTGTGAGACCGAGGCAGAGCCACAGTTTTGGGTCAGGAAATAAACAGGGCCTGGTGAGGTGTGCGTTGCGTATGCAGACTGGGTCCTGCCTCTGGCAATAACAGGCAGGCTACCCAAGAAAGTGAGAACACAGAAGAAGGTATCAACGTCTTTACAGAAATCAGGAAAAATATTTATTACAGACAGAGAAGTAGGTGCATTGCCAGCAGAGTAAGCTAGGCACACTAGACATGGATGATTGTCTGCAGGGGCCTGCAGGCACAAGTAGGAGCATTGATTGGAGGAATGCTGGCTAGGCACACCCAGAGGAAGAGTGAGGGAGAGTGAGGGGCACAGAAAGTGGAAGAGAGTGAGGGGCACAGAGAGCGAGGGGCACAGAGAGAGAGAGATAAACAGAGAGAGGGGCAGAGGAGAGCAGGTTGGGGAGGAAGAGGCACAAGGGGAATGCAAGGGAGTAGGCTACATTGGGAGAAGTGTACCTGCTTGGGTCTCTGTAGCTCCCCTGCTCCCACCCAGATGTCCAGCACTGCAGAGAAAAAAGAGCCCCATCCCTGGTTCTCTGTCCACTTATAAGGCTGTCGCACCACCCCTGCAGAGCCTGCCCACGGGGTCCCAGGAAGAAGGGGTCGGGGCCATGATGAACACAGCTGTCCAATTGACAGAAAGAGGAAATAGGTCCCGATAGTTCCTAGAGTCAAAGTGACAGGAAAGGGCTGGGGATTCACAGATGAGGGTGGGGGCGGGGGGTAGGCTGACACATGCAGACAGAGCAGCCCTCCTCCACAGCTGTCCCAGGAAGGAGATGGGAGGGACCAAGGAGGAAGGGGGCGGGGGCATGCCAGGTGGGCAAACATCTCTAGATGGACACAATGGTGGATGCACAGCCCCCTCCTCCACAGCTGTCCCAGGAAGGGGAATGAAAGGACTAAGGAAGAAGGGGGCAAGGACATGACAGGTGGGAAAAATACTAGAGCAGACACAATGGTTCCCATCCAACTGCTCCGGGGTGCAGAGGGGCTGGTGACAAGAAAAAAGGGGCAGATGAGCAAACATAGGCAGGCCCCCTTCAGAGGGAAGGGAGCTGTTACCAGGACTCGAGGAGGCTTAGTTCAGGAAGGGGCTGGGGGCAGCTCGCAGGCTGAAGATTTTACACTGGCAGTAAAACTGGCAGCTGTTAGCTGCCGCCTGCGGTGGGAACAAGTTTATAAGATTAAAAATACAGTGGGGAATGAAAAGTAATGTAATACATTGAAATGCAACAATCCCCTGTGTCTGGGCCAGTGCAGTCACGTATTAAAATGCACTGAATAACATGCAATACATTAACATGCAAAACGTGACATATATAAGAAATACAGGTATGCAATACATTAAAATGAAAACGTGACATATAACAGAAACAACATAGGCATCCACCCGCAGAGACTCATTTCCACAGCATTATTGTCAACATTAGCTTTACCAACCTGCAACCACATCATCTGTGTATGTTCTTGATTTTCTCTGTGATAAAAGTGGAGATGACTTAAAATGTGTTGTTCTACTCATTGATTAAAACTTTCTTAAATTGCCACTTTGCAATATTGGACACAAGTTTAAATGATACAGATTAGCATGGTTCCTTTTGGTACCACAGATTGCATATAGAAAATCTCTTTGGAAAATAATGGTGCAAAAACAAGTTTGCATCACATTTTCAGAGGTAATGATAACAGATTGAAAAGTTATTATAAACACTACAAATTAAACAAAGGAACAAACAAAAAAATAATCAGAAGAGTATAAAAGAGGAGTTTCAATGAACAGAAAAGGGGCAGAGACGTTTTTATGGGCAGGCAAAAGGGGCACTTGCCCAGGGCCCCCACCTTGAAGGGGGGCCCCACATGGCTAGCTGATCTGAAGAAGTAAGATTCCATTGTTTACAGTCTTAAATAGCACACATCAGGATATTTTAAGGGGTGCTGCTGAGGCTCCAAACCCATTGCCTTTCTGTTTTGACAAGTACATTCTGCCTTCATCAATTCATCGTGTATTGGTTTCTATGTTCACTCTGGTGTACATAATTTGTGTGTTCCTTACGCACAACTCCTGTAGCATTCTTTCCTTCCTGTGGGAATTATGTTGTTCATGTGCAATAGAAAACAGTGAAATGCATGTTGATAAATTGAATGCCACAATGGTTCAGAGGTTGTCTCAGTGTGTGAAGCACCCATTGCAGAGATATGCGTTCATATGCAAAATTCGATTATCACATTCCAGCAAGGCTGGCTGAGCCTTTCCTATGTCTGAAGTTTATAGACCTGCCTGCATATGTATTTGATTTTGCAGAACAACATCTGCTATTATCAGCAATGTACCTGCACCAGATAGGGGTTGCTATAAAAACTAACATATCATTCGCATGGTGAAGGTCTAGAAATTGGTTTGTTCAGACGGGATTTTGTAAAACTAAGACAATCGCCTCCAACGATGGCATAAACTGGTAGTCCAAGAGGTGAATAAGTATCCAAATTCAAGACTATGAAAATAAAGCGTTCATACTTGTATCCTAGATTTGTCAGCAGACGAGATAGTGATCTTGGTCAAATTATCTAATATATCTTACATCACTTTGCTGTCTTCTGTGCGGTTTGCCTTCTTGCATGCTGCTGGTATCGTTTAGCCCATTATTTGATCTTTCCTCTTATGTAGGCCATTTGGGTGTTATGGTTGGGTAGACAGAAGAGAGCGTACCATATGTTGCAGGCTTCGGGCAAGCATATTTTAAAGTCTGCTTGTCTGACACAAAAAACGGTTTGCTTTTTGGTAAAAGTCGAAGGTTTTTATGCACATTTATAAATGAAAATGTCACAAGCCATTGTTTTGGAAGTATTTAAAGCTTTAAAATACAAAAGACAAACCGAGATTAAATGTATTAAATCACATCGATTGGTATGCTGGTTCTTATATACTTCCCTTGATGATGGAGAGAATTAAGCTAGAATCATTCCCATTTTGCATAACACCCTTCTATGATATTTTGTTTAATAATGGTCATGTTTGGTAATGTGATTTGTGTACTTTCCAAGTCTGTTTCCATAAAATGAGATTGTTTTAGTTCATGGTAAAAACTGGAAAAGAAAGTGTTCAAATGCAGGAATTGCAGAGTTGGCACACATCCCAGCTTCACCCCTTCACTCCTTAACCAATGTGTGATCCTGGGCATCTCATTTAATCTTGTATTACCTAACCTCTCGATATTGACAGTCCCTAAACCTTTCAGAATTGTCAGCCCTTCATAGTGATTTCCTGCTCATGGTATGTCCTTCACAAAAGCCTTATTCATGGTTTCACTGTGTGAATAGTGGGCATGTTTATATCGCACACCACAGTCATTTGTTCCTTTGATATCTAATAGCAACACTATTTGAAAACCATATCCCACTTCTAATCTCAGTCTGTCTGGATAAAGACACCTTCCTGGTAGCGTCTAATCTGCATCCACTATCCATGCTAGAGTATGTATAGTGTTCTCCTTCCTTCCAATTGGTCTCCTCTATCCATGCATGAGCACTTTTGCATTCTGTGAGGCAGCTAATGTGAGTTCTCTGTCTATTATGGGTTACATGTACCTTTTACATACGGTCCTGCATTAATACTACAGGCTGCATACCTTCCTGGATGTTATTGATAAAAAGTATCCTGTTTGTAATAGAACAGTAACCTCTTCGTAGACTGCTAATGTTGGTCTTCAAATGCTACTTGTTTATCACTCTGATTAGAGCAGGAATGAAAACGGTACGGGACTTAAAGGGAGAAAAATGCTTATTATGGTGCGACACAGCATATCAACCTATAGGCTGTGAGCGCGACGGGTGAGGGGGGGCACAACCAGTATTCTTGATCCGTGAATTCCTTTGGTTTGGTGGAGGGGGACCCAAAGATGTCCGTGTCCAGGGCCCCAAAAGTGCTTAAGATGACCCTGACAAAGGGGTGCAAAATAAATTCGACAAGTGGGAGGAAGCTTGTTTGAAAGAATGCAGACGGAAGTAACCGACAGGGCCAGGCCTGTGGGGCACAGCGGCCACAGCAGGCAGACTCAGAGTTTGCCGATCCGGAAACAAGGGTGCCAGTGAGCTTACCAGCACCCTTGTTTCCAGACTGGCAAACCTATAATGAGACCCATTGTGTTGACTGAAGTCCTGCAGTGCAGCACAAATTCTCCGAAGTTCTTTGCTCTCCTATTCATGGAGCCTAAATAATGCACTCATCTTTTCAAGGATGAGGAAAAGCAGCCAGTCTCATATAGTTGGTGTGACGAATCAACTTCCGGGGTACCAGTGGTCCTGGGGTGAATATCGGCTCCTAAACCATCTATTAGCCCCACAGCTCAAATACACTAGAAGGGATCTGAACAGGTTGGAGTAACAAGCAAATTATAAACCTCCTTGTCTGATTTTGGTAATGAGGACAGAACGTCAGGCTTATCGCCGAAAGGTCATGGATCGTTGGTTAGTTGCAACACAGCGAAAATACAATTCTTACCGAATGATAAAAGGGATTGTCCAGTCAATGTTGTATTAAAAATATATACTTTATTTATATCACAACAGACAGTCTAACAACACTACGAAATACAACCCACCATGTAAGGGAATGCAGAGGACAGACAGTTTCAAAGAAAGAAAAGGGATGCACTCTGGATACTGACAGGAGGGTAGTTGGTATGGTTAATAACCACAACAGTTTAAGTTTACTTGGCTTCAGCACAAAGGGAACAATGGATCTTAATATATTTCTAGGGGCCTTCTGGGAAGGACCAGGGGGGCAGAACCACAATGTACCTTGTGCTGTAGGTTTTCTTGGTGCTCGACAAGGTTGAGTTGGTTTCAGAGCACTTTGCAGGTTTCTGTGACAGAGTTCGAAACTGGAGAGAGCTGTGGGTATCAGGCGGCAAGACGGTTCGATGAGCGACGCTAGACATACAGCTGCAGGCTGGCCTATACGGCGGCTCGGGGTCAGAAATAGTCTCAGTGCTGATCAGTGGCTTTGAAGCACTGGTCGAGACGTCTCGGATGTCTTTAAGTGACGCGGCTTGACAACAGTCAGCGTTGCCGTTGGTTGTGTATCAAGGAACTCAACATTCTGGAAAATGTTCTTTAAGGCGGACGTTGGTAGATGCTTGTCGAGGCACTTCTTCCAGCTTCCAATGGGGTTGTGTCATCCTTTATGGCAGACAGCTCACAGCTTTGGAGTGTGTTCCAGGCAGCTGCCTTGTCCTTGGTTGTAGGTTCAGAGACGTTCTGGCCCTCCCTATCCAGGAATCTTGTTGCAGGGCCTTGTAGGGCACACTGTGTGCTGGCTGGGTACCAGTTCTGGAGTGGCGGGAGGGTCCTCTGAGTACTGTATCTCCCTCTGTTCCCTGGGAGATGTTTGGGGGGGAGGGCATGCTTCCCTCTGGATATCTTGGCCTTCCTTCACTGGCGGAAGATGGAAGGCAAGACTGTACTTCAGCCAGTGTACAAGGTTGAGTTCTTCTTACGGACTTCTTGTGAAGTCTTCAGGTGATCTGCTTAAAGGGGGCTCCAGCCCTCTTTTAAAACCAAGTCGGCCACAATGATTGGTGTAGCATAATGAACCAGTCATGGGGTCCATGGCAACAAGCTCCTGTATGTGTGAGGTCATAACTAGAGTGCTTTGCAACAGGAAAGGTAAGGGGGTGAAAACGGGAACAAGGTGTGCCCCAGAACTAAAATGGCGGAAACCTTCTCTCAACAGAAAGCGCTGGCCACACTCCCTTTTGACACTAAGTCCCACCCATCTTCCTGTCTGTTGTTTTCAAAGAGTCTCTCTGCTTAATGGTCCTCTCTATGTGGTCCCTGTTAACACAGCAGGTCTGCCTTGCAGCTCCAGCTAGACCCAACTCTGTAACTCCTTGTACCCACATTCTCGTAACTTATGAATGGGGTCCCTCTCGCAGGGTGGCTTACTGCAAATAGCAGTCCCAGACATGACCGCTCACTGTCATTGATACTGAGGGTGGGAGCTGGCTTCAGGTTGACACATTTAAATATGAAATGTTATTGGGTTTCCTGTCTCTTTGGTTAACCTCTGCAGCCAGGCCCCGTGTGGGCCTGTTTGAAGTACCCTCTATTGGTATGTTAATTGCTGCCACCAGCTGCTGGGCCTAACAAAAGAGCAGGGTGGATCCATGGAGCCTTTTTTAGTTTAGTTCATCAGGCTGGCCATGGCAGGAGAAAAGTTTATTCCCCCCTTCCTGGAGATGACATAGTGCACTCCTGGCTGTCACATTCCAACTGAATATGACAGGGCAGACTGTGACTGTAGGCTGTATCTACCCAGAGTACACGGGTCTATGCGTTTGCCATGGTGTGGGCATAGGACAATTTGGTTGGATTAGCCCCACACATTTTCCTGAGGTTGGTTGACCATCATTACATTTAATTTAAAATGTCAAAAAGCCCAGGTGAGCGCAGGTCCACCATGAGGATTGTCGAATTCCTCACAGTTGGCCACGAAGAGCGAGGAGCAGCTGATTTGCGAACGGAGCATTGGGCCATACCAAACAGTGGTAAAGCATGGGTGCAATATACAAAAAGATGGGAATACAATTTCAAACACTGCGCTGCCAGTTAGGACAGTCTGATTGTGGTAGTCACTGTGAACCCAAACCTGTGAGACGCTTCCCTGGCACCTCTCACTTGTTATAAATGACTACAGAAACAGGATTTGGTTTCAAACAGGGCCTCCCCAAAAAAAGTGTTCCATATATGAGTCCAGCCCTCTTAGTTTTCAATAACAATAGCTTGTTTCCGACAAAATTAAAGAATGTCCCAATACAATATAATTGATTTATAAAGTCAAAGACATTTTAATACAAAGAGCATTAACAGAACTATGGCTGTTCTGCCAATATTCATAGAAATCAAAATGTTGAACTATTGTTGGAGATCGAAATGTTGAGCCAACACGTGTTTCGAGTCTACCTCTTCTTTAGGGCTCTGATACATTCATCTGTGTCAAGTGGCTGTTTTCATTCTTTAAAATTTCATAATAACATTTTTCAATTCTTTAATGACTACATCTGTCCATCGATTTAATAGCTTGTCGTTTCACATTTCCATTCCAACATGTGTTTCAAGTCTTTTTCTTCTTCAGCGCTCTGATACATTGATCTGATCACTAACATGATGATCGCAAAGGTTCAAAACCATCACACATGAAATGAAGCGATAACCATGTATTGATGAAAAATGAATCAGTAAATGTCAAAACAATAAGGGGTAAATGAGAACCAGTAAATCATAAAATGATAACATAAAAATAAATGAGTGCAAAGAATGTCAATCTAGGAACAAATACGATTCAAACAAGTCCCCATAAACGCGAACAAAATGATAAAAGTAAATAAATAAAGAACAGGGACAAAAACATGGAGAGAAAAAAAAACATTACTTGTTAATATGTCAAAGGAAACATTAAAAAAAAAATAAAATACATAACAGCCTTTCATTTATAGACATCCTTTCATATATTTTATTTATTTATTTATATACAAAGAAAAATGCTCATTTGATCACAAAAGAACGTACAATAGATAAGAAACCAGATTTGACAGGAAGCAATGAGCTTCTTACAATGGGGTGAGTTTCAGGGACATTCTGACCAGGTTGTGGAGCGCAGTAAATGGACCAGTCACCGGGGACAGTGCATAAGTGGACAAACATAGATTAAAGACCACCAACATTGGACATTTTTAAGTGCAGGTAGGCTTCTGTGAGTTCAGGAAAGCAACATTGCCTAAACATCGACTGGTGAGTGAGATGCACAATAATGCAGGCAGATGATATCAGATCAGCGGCTCACTCACGCGTCCATGGTCAGCCAGAAGGAAACACGCTCAACCACACGTTAATATTTAAGTAGAAGGGATCACGTGGTTCATAATTGAGTGACTCATCGTCGAATCACTAAAACGTGTTAGTACTAAAGGTTGCTTTCCTGAACTCACCGAGGTAAATATGAAAGGATGTCTATAAATGAAAGGGTTTTATCAATTTTATTTTGTTTTCAATCGTTCCTTTGATTTATTAACCACTGGGTATTCCTGGATTCTGCAAACCATGTGCACTGTATAATGCTCTCTATGTGGCTTGCTCTTTTGATCAATGCCTTTTTAAGATGAGAGGTCAGACTGAGAGTGGCCAATGCGGCAATAGGACGATGCCCAAAGGATCCGGCCAACTGACAGCTGCAAGACTTTTTTGTGGCCAACGTGGGCTAGATGATGAGTTAGTGCATTGTGAAAATGACACTTTTGACCAATGTTATCGATCAAATGTGCATTAAAATGTACAGTTTACCACCCAGAAAATTGCCACATGTTCGCCCCTGTGGGGTGTTGTAAAAAATAATTAATATCACATTGTGAATGGGGGCCTCATTTGTATTGGCACTATTGTTTTCTCTGGTCCGGGAATGGTTGAGGCTACACAGAATTGAACAGTCCCATACAATTGTGTGATCAAAAAGAAGGAGCAGAAAACAGTCTGGAATTCCGTCAAGAAATAATGTAAAAAATCGTTCATCTGCAATGCGCCTGAAAAGTCCTCGCCGACCTTCTTCCAAATTGGCTGGGTCGGCCGGCGTGCTTGTCTGCCGCTGGTTTAGTCTATGGATGAATATAGGGTTTTAGCTTTCTTTGTTCCCAATGATACACATCCCACAGGCAGTAAAAGCAAATTTGCAGACACGACATAGAGAATGTCGAGGCATCATTTATCAAGCGCAACCAGGGACCACAGAACAAATTACAGTGGGATCCCCAGTGGGGATGCTGTCAAAGTTACCCAGGTCTGGGCCGGACCAATGCAGAGCTCGCCAAGCAGAGCTTCCGTGTTTGAATGATGAGCCAGGCTCATGCAGCAGAAGCGCCCCGCACTTAAGGGAGTGAGAGAAGCCACGTCCGATTAGTTGACCAGCTCAAGGGCAGCACTAGCTGCGACCAGGGACAAGATGCCATTCTGCTGTTTCAGCCGTGATCATAGAGGAGGACCAAGGGTGCAGCTTCTACAGCGCTGGTTCTACGTGTGGGGTTGCAGAAGGAAATAGAAACAGGGCTGGTACTGTGGCGCAGGATCATGAAAGATAGCTTATTATAGGAGCTCTGTAGACAGCAACCAACAACGGTGTCTAGGGCAGTAAGACCTCACCTAAGTCACCTGAGGCAGGAGATGTCAGGGTCAGTGACCACTAATCCAAGTCACCTGAGGCAGGAGATGTCAGGGTCAGTAACCATTCATCCAAGTTACCTGAGGCCTGCGGTGTCTTGGCCAGTAACCCCTCATCCAAGCCACCTGAGGCAGGAGGTGTCTAGGTCAGTAAAACCTCACCCAAGTCACCTGAGGCAGGAAATGTCAGGGTCAGTGACCACTAATCCAAGTCACCTGAGGCAGGAGATGTCAGGGTCAGTAACCATTCATCCAAGTTACCTGAGGCCTGCGGTGTCTTGGCCAGTAACCCCTCATCCAAGCCACCTGAGGCAGGAGGTGTCTAGGTCAGTAAGACCTCACCCAAGTCACCTGAGGCAGGAGATGTCAGGGTCAGTGACCACTAATCCAAGTCACCTGAGGCAGGAGATGTCAGGATCAGTGACCACTAATCCAAGATACCTGAGGCAGGAGTTGTCTTGTTCAGTAGCTGCATATGCAAGTTACCTCAGGAAGGAGGTGTTTTGGTCATAAAATGCTCATTCAAGTCACCTGAGGTGGGTAGTGTCTTAGTAAACCCTTATCCAAGTCACCTGAGGCGGGAGGTGTCTTGGTCAGTAACATCTCATCTAAATCACCTGAGGCAGGAGGTCAGAAAATGCTCATCCAAGACACCTGAGGAGGTAGGTATCCTTCTCAGTAACCACTCATCCAAGTCACGTGAGGCATGAGATGTCATGGTCAGTAACCATTCATCCAAGTTACCTGAGGCCTGCGGTGTCTTGGCCAGTAACCCCTCATCCAAGCCACCTGAGGCAGGAGGTGTCTAGGTCAGTAACCCCTCATCCAAGTCACCTGAGGAGGGAGGGGTCTTGGTCAGTAACCATTTATCCAAATTACCTGAGCTGGAAGGTGTCATGGTCAGTAATCCCTCATCCAAGCCACCTGAGGTAGGACGTTTTTTGGTCAGTAACCCCTCATCCAAGTCACCTGAGGCAGGAGGTGTCTTGGTCAGTAACCCCTCCTCCAAGTCACCTGAGGCAGGAGGTCTCTAGGTCAGTAACCATTCCTCCGAGTCACCTGAAGCGGGAAGGGGCTTGTTCAGTAACCCCTCATCTGTGTTAACTGGGGTGGGAGGTGTCTTGGTCATGTGAGAAACCAGAAGGTGTCTCACCCACTAGCCTGCAATGAGAGAAAATTAACTAACAACTGAGCAGTATATCTGACGTATACCAATACAATGGTCAGGTGAGGCAAAGCACACAAGGAAACAGAAGTTCCAAGATGGCAGTTTAACAAGAGGAGAAAGACAGCGAAACAGAAGGTGGTTGCAAGGAGGCCAGTTCCCTTGTCCTTTTCGACAAGTAACTGTTACTTTCATGAAACCTCGAGAACAGAAAGTGTAAGACCAGGAAACCAGGCTGAAGAATCCTGCATTGTGTCAGAGGTACCCACGGCCCTCCCGCATCAGTAATCAAGGTGGGGAGAATCTCCAGCCATCGTGGTACTGTCCTTGGCTCCATGAACAAAGGTGCTTCAGTGAAAACAACACAGCTGATGAGTAGGAGAGACTGATACAGGACCAGTCTGTGTTGAAGCCAAGGTTGCAAGCAGCAGCATTGTAGGGCAAGCTCTGGAACAAACATTGTTAACACGTGTGTGATAAAAGACGCAAATGAAGTTAAACTGCTGATGAGTGATTGAACTTTAAAACAAGCTACAATACTTTTTAAAGAGTGGTCCGGCACTGCGTGGGTGCTCAATGGAAGGTCTCTGTATGGTAGCCCAGCTGAGAAGTGATAAAAGTAGATAAAGTTAGTCAGAGCCTGGCAGAGTTAGATCAATTGAAAGAGAATGAACAAATGTAAATCAATGTGGTCCTGCGACGGGCCAAGTCAAATCCTGCACGCAGTCGAAAGTCTTCGATTTCGAATAAAGCAGAGAAAGTTGAGAAAAGCATATGGATTTGGTCTGAGCCTGACAGAGGGAGATCAATTGAAAGCTTTGTGTTAAAGTGGGTCTGAGCCCGGGAGAGGGGTACCCGGGGTGAATCGAAAATATCCCAAGGAGTTGTACATGAGAATCCTGAGAAGAAAAGAACTTTTGAATGTTTGTTTGTCGCATCAGGCCCTTTGAAGTAAGAGACTTTGAATGGCAAAGAGACTTTGACATAGATGGCTTGATACTGAGATTTCAACTACATCCTCGTGGTAGAGAAGCCAGAGACTGTGCTAAGCTCGAGTGTGCCTCCTTGTTCCATGCTGAAAACGTGGGGAAGGGAAGCCAATGGCATGAATATCCTGACATCTCATGTCTTGAACAATTTTCTTTTGCATGACATTGTTTCCCACACTATTTGTAATTAGAAGTAAGGATTGGCAAATTGTGTATTAGTATAGGCCCTTTTATTTTGACAAGACACCACTAGGACTGCATTATTATTATTTGATGGTCGTAGCTTGCTCCCATCTTTAGATTTAGGATTAGATAGGCATTTCTCAAACCCAGTTGAAGTTCAATAAACACCCTTGAACTGTGATCACTTGTGTCTGTCTTACTGTTTGATACCATGCCTTCCTTACAGTCAGTAACCATTCACAGAGTCACCTGAGGCGGGAGGTGTTTATGTTCAGTAACCCCTCATCAAAGCCACCTGTGACAGGAGGCGTCTTGGTCAGCAACTGCAAATCCAAGTCACCTGAGGCGGGTGGTGTCTTTGTCACTAGCCACTCCTACAAGTAACCAAAGGCAGGAAGCGTCCTCGTCAGTAACTGCTTATCCAAGTTACCTGAGGAAGGAGGTTTCTTTGTCAGTAACTCCTCACCCAAGTAACCTGAGGCAGGAGGTGTCTTAGTCAGTAACCCCTCATCCAAGACACCTGAGGCAGGAGGTGTCTTGGTCAGAAACCACCTATCGAAGTCACCTGAGGCGAGTGGGGTCTTGGTCAGTAAACCTCATCCAAGTCAGCTGAGGCAGGAGGTGTCTAGGTCAGTAACCATTCATCTGAGTCACCTGAGGCGGGAAGCACTTTGTTCAGTAACCCCTCATCTGAGTTACCTGGGGCGGGAAGTGTCTTGTTCAGTAACCACTAAACTGAATCACCTGAGGTGGGAGGGGTCTTTGTCAGCAACCGCTCATCTGAGTCACCTGTGGCGGGAGGTGTCTTGGTCAGTAACCCCTCATCTGAGTCACCTGAGGTTGGAGGTGTCTTGGTCAGTAACCCCTCATCTGAGTCACCTGAGGTTGGAGGTGTCTTGATCAGTAGCCCCACATCTGAGTTAGCTGGGGCTGGAGGTGTCTTGGTCAGTAACACCTCATCCAAGTCACCTTGGTGGGATGAGTCTTGATCAGTAACCCATCATCTGTCAGGCAGATCGCTCATTTTCCTTGCTACACGCTTTGAACTCATTTTGCTCTTCTTTGCATTCTGCATACTTGCCCAATTCCTTTTGCTTTGTTGTTTATTGTGTATTATTGTGGTTCTATTATCATTAGTGTTTGCCCATGCAGAGAGAAAAAGCACTCTCATTGAAAGTAACAGAGCTTTGCTCCGAGCGGGAACTACATTCCCCACAATCCCCACGTTCGCATTTGAGGAAGCATCAGGCGCTTCAGCGCCAGAGCTTCTGCGACCAGTCGGTCTTTGCCGGTCATCGACCTATTCAGTGTCACAGCGTCCTACTGGCTTCATTTGTACAAGTAGCAACAGGTCAATTACTATTTCCTACTATAGTGCATATACACCACACAGTACCAAAAAAATGGAATACATTGAAGGTGAATCCTTATCATTGGCTACTCTCAGATTGAATCGCATTGCATTTGTGAACAGACTGAAATTAGCTAAAATGGATGCCATGGATAATTCTCAGAGCTCGGTAGCTAACATAGATGTAAATACTCATGCTGACGCTCTCATCAACTCCTTGACTACCCAGACTGCCATTCCTGCGAACGGCCAATTCCTACCACAAGCCCCCACAATGCCCCATCCTCAAATATTACCAATATACCTAAGGATTTAGACTATTCATGCTCAAAAGGACGGACAGCACACAGAATAGGGAAGCAAGCTGAAACCAATTTTGGCATCACAAACGGTCCTTACCGGACTAAGGCACCACCAGACAGTCCCATGGACACATTCATACTAGGACCCCAGCAACAAGAATCTGCAAGTAAAGGCAACTCCAACCCTAAACATATGTCAGGAGCCCCGCTAACAATAGCACTCCTAAATACTAGATCTCTGAATAACCATGCCTGCAATATTCACGACATCATAGTTGATAGACATATGGACATTTTATGCCTTACTGAAACATGGATTAAGGGCACTAATGGTCCTGCAATCAGCCTAGCAGTACCCGCAGATTATTCTATTGTTTGCAAAACTAGGAAATCCGGAGAAGGAGGTGGTGTGGCAATAATCATAAAAAAGAATTTAGGTCTGTTTGCATCCCCTATCTCTTGTCTGGACTATGAAATTCTCCTTGTTAAAAGGACGGCTAATCCCAATAGCTGCCTAAACATGGTCCTGATATACAGGCCACCATCAGCAATACCCAACTTCAATGAGGAAATAACCCATATCCTGAACTCCGTAGAGGGCCCAAATCAAGCCACTCTCTTTCATGGTGATATGAACCGCTGGAAAGGTGACAAATCAGAAAGAGAAGCGTTATGAACAACAGAAACTTTCAAGTTGTCAATGATTAACTCACTACAGACAATAGTCACACCCTAGATTGGGTGTCCAATAGAACTCTTATAGCCAAGATCGATCAAACGCAATCATGTATTTGGTCTGACCATTACATTATCGACTTTCACGTACAGCTTCCAGAAGGACATGTCAATCAACCTAATTTAGCTAAATTAGTTACTAGCCTGAACTTTAAAAAGATAGATCGCAAGGATCTCTCATCATGTCTTAACCTCATTATGACAGAAACCTCTAATACAGACTCAGCTGACCATCTTGCCCACATTTATCAAAATAGGTTCATCTTTATGTTGGACAAGATAGCTCCATTTAAAACCAGACTGGTCATAGATATCCCCAGCCATCAAAAATGGTTTAGTTTGGATGTGAGTGCACTAAAAAGGGAGAAGCTGAAACTGTAATTTACCTGGCTAAAACACCAATCCGAAGAAAACAAAGAGGTGTGGAAAAAGATAGATAAAATCTACAAAAATAAAGTTGTAGATAGTAAGAAGAACTTCTACAACCTTGAAATAAAACAAGCAGCTAACAGCTCCAGAAAACTCAGACTTCTTGAAAAACCCAATATGATATGATATGATATGATATGATATGATATGATATGGCATTTGTAACGCGCCTATACACAAGTGTTTCAATGCAATTTTCTTCTTAAGATCCTAGACAAAGCAGCATATCTGCTTTCAGTCCTTTTTAGAAACAAATAGTATCCTTCACTGTAGACATGCTTCTGACCCAACTGCGACGAGGCAGGGAGGGGGGAAGGGGGAACAAGGGGAGACAGGCAAACGATCCTACTAGGCCAGGTGTCATTCAGATCGCGCAAATGCTCTTCAAATCTCTATCATTCCTACAAATCATGACACATTAGTAGTGCAGGCCACGTTTGAGTAGAAATTGTGAATGCTACAGAGGTAATTGATGAAAAAATGGTGGCTATGACCAAGACATCTAAATCCCCATTAGCATATAGATAGCAAATCGCCAAACCAACCCTATTTTTCACTCTCTCAAATATCCACATGCGAAATGGAAAAAACTTTAATGTCCCTTAGACCTACAGCATGCTCAGAAAATACACTGCCACCTAAAATTATTCTGGAACACAAGTAGCTTTCCGTTCCATTTCTCACAAGCTTTGTGAATGCCGCCTTTAGAGATGGTAGGGTGCCCAAGTCCATTTATACAGTCTCAGTTACCCCATTAGCAAAAAAAACAAATCTCAATACTAAAGACCCCAACAATCTCAGACCAATTACCAAATGCAATTTTCTTCTTAAGATCCTAGACAAAGCAGCATATCTGCTTTCAGTCCTTTTTAGAAACAAATAGTATCCTTCACTGTAGACATGCTTCTGACCCAACTACAGCACTGAGACGGCTCTAGTGGATCTCCTGTCACATATGCTCAACATCAAAGAAGAAGGGGAAACTGGACTTCTGGGCCTACTGGATCTATCTGCAGCCTTTGATTTGGTAGATCATGTGGTCTTCTACAACAATCCCATCGGCCGCTTGGTCACTGCTCTGATGAAGCAGTTGACTGGTCTCTTTCTTTTCTATCAAATCGTGATTGGAGAATCCAGTTGGGCCAGGCTCGCTCACCCATAGCGCCTATCTGGTGCAGAGTTCCATAGGGGGCAAGCCTGTCACCCATACTGTTCAATCGCTATATCCGTCTTCTTTGTCCCTTCTAGACAATCTGGGTGTGTTCTGTATCAAATACGTAGACAACACTCAGTCATAGAAACAACTGGTGACTACACGAATGACTCAGAAGCCCTTTCTACCATATATCAACAAATCGAAGCATGGATGTCAGCTAACTGGCTCTGCCTTAAGGGCAATAAGACAGAGTTACTGATCTCTGGAAAAACTAAGCACTGATTATACGAGCATCCAAATAGGTATGAGTAGCATTCCTGTTCAGAAGAAGGTGAAAACTCTGGGTATCCAGCTGGAGGCCCCTCTGAACTCTGATGCCTACGTCAATCAGTTGACAAAAAACTGCAACTGCTCCCTCCACATTTTTAAAAACCTTTGCCCATGCATCACCAAAGACAACAATGCAATCATTGACCGAGCCACTGTCCTATCAAGGTTAGACTACTATAACTCATTACTGATTGGAGCTTCAACCATCAACCGTAGAAAGTGTCAAGTGCTACAAAGCAATGCTCTATTCATTGTGAACAAACTATCCAGACGGGAGCACATTTCAAACTACAGACTAACAGGCCGATTCATGTAATTCCTCTCAAAAGTGTCGCACGCGGCTGGCACACAGCGTGCCCGTGCGAATGTCTGCGCCAGCCGCGTGCGATAAAATCAATTCCCGCGCACAGCGTATTCATAGATTCTCACCTCCAAAAGCAGACGTGGCGCAGAGTGGCGCAGCGACCCTGCAGCAGCGCCAGTTACGCCCCCAAGAACGCCCTCGCGCAAGGAAAAGCCATCAAGATCGCAAAACCATCGCAAAGGGCTGCGCCAACACTGTACCAGTTTACCGGACTGGCAAAAGCGGGGAACGCATATTACGGGCGTCGGGAACACGCGTGCGCGAGAAGATTCACACGCGATTGGGCCAGGGGGAGCGTGTGCGTGTATATCAGGGGTGCGCGAGAAGTTCTACACGCGAATGGCCTGGGTGCGTGTATTCCAGGGGTGCGCGGGAAGTTCCACACGCGATTGCCCTGGGCGCGTGTATTTCAGGGGTGCGTGGGAAGTTCCACACGCGATTGGCCTGGGCGCGTGTATTTCAGGGGTGCGCGGGAACTCCCACACGCGATTGCCCTGGGTGCGTGTATTTCAGGGGTGCGCAGGAAGTTCCACACGCGATTGGCCTGGGTGCGTGTATTTCAGGGGTGCGCGGGAACTCCCACACGCGATTGGCCTGGGCGCGTGTATTCCAGGGGTGCGCGGGAAGTTTCACACGCGATTGGGCTGCGTGCGTGTATTTCAGGGGTGCGCGGGAAGTTTCACACGCGACTGGGCTGCGTGCGTATATTTCAGGGGTGCGCGGGAAGTTTCACACGCGATTGGGCTGCGTGCGTGTATTTCAGGGGTGCGCGGGAAGTTTCACACGCGATTGGGCTGCGTGCGGGTATTTCAGGGGTGCGCGGGAAGTTTCACACGCGATTGGGCTGCGTGCGTGTATTTCAGGGGTGCGCGGGAAGTTTCACACGCGATTGGGTGGCGTGTATTTCAGGGGTGCGTGGGAAGTTTCACACGCGATTGGGCTGCGTGCTGGTATTTCAGGGGTGCGCGGGAAGTTTCACACGCGATTGGGCTGCGTGCGTGTATTTCAGGGGTGCGCGGGAAGTTTCACACGCGATTGGGCTGCGTGCGTGTATTTCAGGGGTGCGCGGGAAGTTTCACACACGACTGGGCTGCGTGCGTGTATTTCAGGGGTGCGCAGGAAGTTTCACACGCGATTGGGCTGCGTGCGTGTATTTCAGGGGTGCGCGGGAAGTTTCACACGCGATTGGGCTGCGTGCGGGTATTTCAGGGGTGCGCGGGAAGTTTCACACGCGATTGGGCTGCGTGCGTGTATTTCAGTGGTACGCGGGAAGTTTCACACGCGATAGGGCTGCGTGCGTGTATTTCAGGGGTGCGCGGGAAGTTTCACACGCGATTGGGCTGCGTGCGGGTATTTCAGGGGTGCACGGGAAGTTTCACACGCGATTGGGCTGCGTGCGGGTATTTCAGGGGTGCACGGGAAGTTTCACACGCGATTGGGCTGCGTGCGGGTATTTCAGGGGTGCGCGGGAAGTTTCACACGCGATTGGGCTGCGTGCATGTATTTCAGGGGTGCGCGGGAAGTTTCACACGCGATTGGGCTGCGTGCGGGTATTTCGGGGGTGCGCGAGAAGTTCCACACGCGATCGGTCCTGGGGGAGCGGGGTACGTGTATTTCCGGGGCTCGCGGGTGGTTTTACACGCGATCGGGCCTGGGGGAGCGGGGTACGTGTATTTCAGGGGTGCGTGAGAAGTACCACACGCGATTGGGCTGGGTGCGGGTATTCCAGGGCTGCGCAGGAAGTTTTACACGCTCGCCACAACACGTATTCATGGAAACGAACGTGGCCAATCCGGAAACACGTACGCCAGCAGGAAGTAGGCGTATGTCCACCCGCACAGCATAAAAGTGCACGCAAACAACAAACAAGCTCAGACGCCAGGATGAACATACCGTTCCTAGCAGCAGTGGCCGTGGGATACCGCAGGAGGAGGAGGAGGATAGTCCGGCCCAGAATTTTTACACCCAGAACCAGCCTTTTTGGGATGCCTGATGACCATATGTATGGGAGGTACAGGTTTCCACCTCACATAATACTCGACCTGGTCAGTGAGTGGGAGGATGACCTCACATCAACCACCCTGTGCTCCCAAGCACTCAGCCCCCTGGAGAAGGTCCTCAATGTACTGCACTTCCTGGCCACTGGATCATTTCAGCGGACAAGTGCCATAGTGGGGGGAGGGGGGGTCACAGGCCACGCAGTCACGCTGCCTACACCAGGTCTTGGCCATCATCACTGCACACCCATCAGTCCGCAGGCACATATACCTGCCCAGAACACCTGCAGAAAGGCAGGCTGTTGCCCAGGACTTCTACAGGGTGGCACAATTCCCCAAAGTGCTAGGTGCCATTGATTGCACCCATGTGGCTCTACGTCCCCCCAGGGCAACTGAGCACATCTATAGAAACCACAAGCACTAGCATTCCATCAACGCCCAGGCACTATGTGATGCCATGGGAATCATCACCTCAGTATACGCCAACTATCCAGGCTCCACCCACGACAGTTTCTTCTACAGAATGTCTACCCTAAACCGGGTCATAGAAGCTGGGCGGCATGGCGATACATGGCTGCTCGGTGAGTATAAATGCCACTGCGCATGCATGCATGTCAGATACTGAGTAATGTCACAACCCCACTGATGATACCCATCACCACCTCCCCAGGGGACAGTGCCTACCCTCTCAGCACCCACATGATGACGCCAATTCGGAACCCCACCACGCCACCCCAGGTAAGATACAACACAGCCCACATTGCAACCCGGGGCATCATGGAGCACACATTCGGAGTGCTCAAGTCACGCTTCCGCTCCCTTGACCGTTCTGGCGGGCAGCTGTTATATGCTCCCCCAGTAGTGTGCAGGATCATAGTGGCAGCATGTGTCCTGCACAACGTTGCAACACGCCGGGGCCTGGCCGTGGACATGGTGATGCCCCCACATCCCCAACCACATGCATGCCTACTGCGCATGGGAGGGGAAAGGGCACGGGGTGAGGGAGCCCGTACACAGCTCGTGGCTAATTACTTCACATAAAATCACACCCCTGTGGAGTGCACACAGCCCTGGCACATACCAGCTGACAATCAATGATGATTGTTACTACAATTATGATGTGTCAATGGACTGTCAACTGTCACAACCATACCAGCCTGAGATTGTACATCTGGAAGTGTTCCATTGTGTGCTTCCCTACCTACACAAACAGCACCAATGCTGTGTTCAAAAGACACACTTCTATGCTGCTAAAATCATTACCCCCTTGCAAGACACAACATGACAACAGTGCCATGTCACCCAACTCCTCCCCAGCACCTCCACCCAACACACCATGGCATGACATGCCATGTGAGAGCAAACAAAGTCATCCCCCAAACATGACACATGTCACAAAGTACAGTGTGCCTAATGGAAACTGGCCACACACAATATGCCCACATAAATGTAGAAACAACAACACACATGACCAAATACTTACCACAATACAATCGACATAGCATAAACATGACAGTACTAAGGCAAAGGATACATAGTCTTACAACATGAGAATGCCAGCACATCCACCACCTCCAACTGTACAGTGTTGTTGCCACGCACATCTGGAAGTCCACTGCTCGCAACATGAGCTCCATCTCCAAAGTGGACGGCCTTGTGAAGACATGAGTAATGAACCTGCAAATTAGGAGGGAGACATGGATGCACAAGCACACATCAATACACCATGCAGTGCACAATACAACAACAATATGCACTAGGAATGTATACACAGTATTGACTACAGACTGCCCACACAGCTCATGGGAGTCCAACGTCACTGTGTAATTCACTGTCACTTGGGCACACCCTTTGCAAGCCCATGGAAACGGGAAGCAGGAGGGGTGTGTGTCTCACTAACCCAAGCATCTAACCCAAACTCAGGACAAGCCTGCATGTGCCCAGCCGGAATACAGTGGATGCCCACGGGAGCCACACAAGGCAACACACTGCAACAAAAAATAAAAAAAAAAAATAAAAAAAAATGGCCATGTGTGGGCCAGGGGGGGTGGGGGAGGCCACCCAGGAGGTCCGAGGACAGGGTGCCCACCAACAGCCACCTGCGTGAATGTTGCAAAAAAAAACACCTCCATGGGCTCATGGCCTGCACGGCTACTAAATAGTGGGAGATTCACTGCTGGATTCGTTCTCCTCAACCTCTGCTGCTGCTGCCACAGGAGGTGGTGGTGCCATGGGAGGCAGCCCACGCAATGCCCTAGTTTGGTCCTCCATGGCAGCAAGCATGCGGGTCTGGAAGGCCTCGTTCTGGAGGATATGGTGCGGAGATCCCCATGCAACACCCGACGTGTTGCCCGGACCTCAGCCCGAGTTGCCTGCATCTCTGCTGAGAGCGTACGGGTGACGCGCTCCAGCAGCTGTTCCGTCCTGGTGACAGTGGAAGCCTCAAGGTCCACAAGAGTCTGCCTGAGGTGCCGGACCTCTCCCCTCAGGGCTTCCCTCTGTCCCTGGGTATCTATAGAAATTGATTCCCTCAGATTGTCCAGGGCCGCCTGTCTGTCCCTGTTGGACGCCAACATGTCCTCCCTGACTGATTGGCAAATGGAGTCTGTTGCCTGCTGTAGTAGCTCCATCTGCCTTTCTGGGGGGACAATGGAAGTGGCCACCCTCTCCATGGCTTAAGCAATCATTTCTGATGATGCTGCCTGTTGGTTGGCCATACCGTAAATGGATTGCTCCCATGCGGTATTGCCTGGTGGCGGACGGCCACCGCGTTGGCGGGCACCACACCTGTCTGGGGCAAGGCGAACTGCGCCTTGCTGTGTCGGCACTGCCTGAGGCTGCAGGACTGCATTTCCCCTCTGAACTGCTGGCCCAGGAACAAGATCAGATGTTGCGGAGTGTGGCCCTGCATCCGTAACCACCACAGGCGCACCTACCAACACTGACATCCCCATAGTGGGCTCTACCCCTGGTGCAGGTGGGTCGGACAGAACAGTATCCCTTCCATGAACACATACCTGCGAATCCACATAGGCCTCATCCGAATCAACACCTGAAAAGAGTTCTGGGGAGGTGCAGCCAGGAACACCCCGGGACAGTATGGCCTGCAGCAAGAGAGGGTTCTCCCCCACCACCAAACCACGTCCCCCACTGGTGCCTGGTCGTGCTTCAGATCCCTCCTGGGCCTGCACCATCTCCTCTCCCTCAACAGCATCAGGTGCGTCATCCTCTGCAAAAACAAGAAAGACAAAAAATGGAAACATGCATTATCCCCATGGCACGCTACTAGGCCAGACAAGCTACAGTACCAGTACTTGATTTACACATGTCCCACATGACTATAACCCTCCCATGCATGCTCTGTCCATGAGTTGGAAGGGGAGGAAAATGTCAGACACTGATGACACCAAGATGAGAGAGCAACACATCAGCTGCATGCTGGCTAGCAGTGCCATCACACATTGGCCTGTGAGTGGCATGTCCAATACACATACATGACACATGCCATCACACAGATGGCATGTACCATGGGCATGTCATATATGTGACAATAGGGCAGAGTGATGCGCAGTAGAACCAGGTGAATTCCTACAATCAGCCTGAATGAACACAGCTCAATACGGAACAATGTGGTAGCAAGATGCCACTTCAAGGGCAACTGGCGCAATGTAGTGCAAAACGCCTACTGTGGCCAGAAGGGATACTGTAATACCCAAATCCCGGGGCGCAGAATGCATTGGATGAAGCACATGGGTGGGACAAAACAGTCAGGCACACACACCCTGACCTGGCACTCAACCAGAACCCCTCACACAAACTACATACACATGGATCACACACACATGCATGTGCACTCACCGGACAATGCCTCGTAATCTGGCAGTTCTCCCACACCTTGGATCTGCTCCTCTGTGACGTAGGTCCCAGCAACATGCTCATGTAGAGTGAGTTCTATGTCCTCTTGTGGAGACCCACCTCCAGTCACCAGAGTTGCGGCATGACTTGAGGCCAGCTTTTTCTTTGCCCTACGCTTAAGGTCGTTCCAGCGCTTGTAGCACTCAACAGCTGTGCGCCTCATAAACCCAAGGGCACTTATGCTGTCCGCGATGGACTGCCAGCGTGCCAGACGTCAAGCAGGTGTAATCCTACACCCTGAAGTGACCAACATTTCGGCGTCATGTTCGGACACATACCGCACAAGTGCATCCAGTTCGGCATCATTGAAGCTAGGCTTCCTTGGCGTGCCGGACCGTGTAGCCGTGTAGGGGTCATCAGCCTGTACTGGACGAGCACTCTTCCTCTTTCTTTTTGTGGGTGGTGGGGATCCGGAGTGCCCTACGCCGCTCTGGACACTAGAGGCAGGAGCACCGGTGGACTGTGTAGTAGTAGTGTGCGATGGCACACTGACCACATGACTTTCTGCAGGCATTAGCTGAAGTGTGATGATGGCAGGGGGAACCTCAGTCTGATGTACCGGGACCAACACTGTCCTTGCTGGGGGAGTCAGAGCTGGGGTGGACGGAGCTGCAGCTGCCCCTGCAGCCTCCCCACCCCGCCTACTCGGGGCAGCAGATGACATGGATGCCCCTGTACCACGTGGCCTGGTGACACTGGCTTGCGCCGCCACCCGTGGCCTAGACTTGGCGACCTGGAAGTCAGCCTGGGAGTCACCCTGTGCTAGGTCAGGTGCCACAACGGGCCGGTCCAGCAAGGGCTGAGCAGGGATGGTGTCAGCCACGTTTCCCTCAACCATGGGGGGGGATGTGTGTCCCTGACTGGTCCTCCACACGTGGGGGGCTTGGGGGAGTCTGCAAATCCTGGACACGTCCCCTACCGCGCCCACCACGCCCACCTCTTGAGGCTCGGCCACCTTCACTTGCTCGCCTCCCAGCCATGGCACTGATGGAGTTGTGCGTATGGGAGTTGCAGTGGACAATTGTCCTGGGCAATTGGGGGTCAAAGGGGTAGGGTACTAGATGGAATTCGTACCCAGATGCTCTAGCAAGGCTGTATGTAACCCCTGGGGAAAGATGACGGTTCACGCAACGCACAGGCACCCCTAAAACAGAAAATGACGTGCACGCGACCCCTCGTAGACCACGTGCGTGGGAAAAGGAACCTGCACTACGCTGTGGCACCCAGAAACACAAAAATGAACGTATGCGTGTCACACGCAGCCTACAATGACCTCTGAAGGAGTACGCTACACACGGGGCTAGCACAGTTGGTAAATACGTGCGCAACTCACCGTCTGCCTGGGAAAAAAGCGTGAAAAATACACGTGTGTGCGCGTTGGCAACACCCCCGCCAAAAGAAGAATTGTACACTGTCTGAGGAGACAGGACACAAGGAGAAGTCAACGCTGTTTGAGGAAACAGGTCGAAGAGAAAATCAGAAAAATACTGACAGAGGTAACAGGGAGTACAAACTAGAAACGCTGTGAAGTAAATCGCGTGTGAACCGACAAGAAGTACAGATTTCACCCACTCGCTCTCCACGGGAAGCACATACAAGGAAATGACGTACTACACGCACCTTTTAAACCGCACCACACGTCCAACGTCACTTCCGCGTATACGCACTGAGGCACTATCCTCCAATCACGCGGGCTGACACTCGGACGTGCAGTTTTTGGTTTTGTAACATTCCCCCGGGTACAGGGACACGCCCGCGCGTGTCACAGACGCGCCTGCGCTGTCAGGGCCTTTGGTCCAATGGAATCGCGTACACAGGCCAATCGCGTGTGGAACTTCTTGCGCACCCCTGAAATACACGCGCCCAGGACAATCGCATGTGAAAACACCCGCGAGCCCCTGGAATACACGCACCCAGGCCAATCGTGTGTGAAACTTCTTGCGCACCCCTGAAATACACGCACACGCTCCCCCAGGCCCGATCGCGTGTGGAACTTCTCGCGCACCCCTGAAATACACGCGCCCAGGACAATCGCGTGTGAAAACACCCGCAAGCCCCTGGAATACACGCACCCAGGCCAATCGCGTGTGAAACTTCTCACGCACCCCTGAAATACACGCGCCCAGGACAATCGCGTGTGAAAACACCGGCGAGCCCCTGAAATACACGCACCCAGGCCAATCGCGTGTGAAACTTCTCGCGCACCCCTGAAATACACGCACACGCTCCCCCAGGCCCGATCGCGTGTGGAACTTCTCGCGCACCCTTGAAATACACGCGCCCAGGACAATCGCGTGTGAAAACACCCGCGAGGCCCTGAAATACACGCACCCAGGCCAATCGCGTGTGAAACTTCTCGCGCACCCCTGAAATACACGCACACGCTCCCCCAGGCCCGATCGCGTGTGGAACTTCTCGCGCACCCCTGAAATACACGCGCACAGGATAATCGCGTGTGGAACTTCTCGCGCACCCCTGAAATACACGCACGCGCTCCCCCAGGCCAGATCGCGTGTGGAACTTCTCGCGCACCCCTGGAATACACGCACACACTCCCCCAGGCCCGATCGCG
Organism: Ambystoma mexicanum; assembly: GCF_040938575.1. NCBI lineage: Eukaryota > Metazoa > Chordata > Amphibia > Caudata > Ambystomatidae > Ambystoma > Ambystoma mexicanum. The sequence continues at coordinate 303,219,545 of NC_090940.1, forward strand.
TGTGGTTCTTCTCGCGCATGTAGCACTTTGGTGCACATTTTTTTCCTGCGCAGGGACGCTACCGCCTGCTTTCGTGTGGCGGACATGTATGGGCCTGTGCGCGTCTTTGGCCATGCGCTGTTTTTCCCTATTCCATTCCATGAATATGTGTTGCAGGCGAGCGTGTGGGCGTTCTGCGCACTTGCCTCCTGTACTTCCCCCGTGACGCCCACATTTTCACGAGTTGTTCCCCATTCTGCGTGTAACGCCCCGTGTTATGCCTACTTTTGTTATGTGCGCCACGCTATGTGCGAATTCGCTGTGGCCTTATCGCACGGCGTTCGATGACCTGTGCGCCAGCATGCGCCAGTGTGCGCCGCGCACTTTTTCAGCGCACATCCCACATTTTGCGCGTGCACGGACTTCCATGAATAGATGTGCGATGTGTTCTGTGCGATAATCGCACTTGCACTGCGATAATCGCACTTGCACTGCGATTTTCGCTATTTCACTGCGAATCGCACGTTTTCGCACGCGTGCGCCGTTTTTTCGGCGCACGTTGATTCCATGAATCGGCCTGTAAACCTACACTGGCTGCCAATTCAGGAACGCATTGACTTTAAAGTAGGAACCATAGTCCATAAATGTGTGCACAGAGCTGCCCCCGTCTAGCTCAAAGCACTTGTACCACAGTACTGTCCAACTAAAGCACTGCGGTCCTCTAACAAAAAGCAGATCATGTGCCAGAAGTACAAGCGTGAACATGGACTGGGAAGATCCTTCCCAGTAAAAGCGGCAAAACTCTGGAACTCCCTTCCCACCACATTGACAAGGGAACATGATCCAAGAATTTTCAGGAAATCCTTAAAAAGCCTGCTCTTTAAGTAATCTCTTTCCTCTTGTAATACCATGAGCACATCCTGTACTTTCCTGTATGTTATGTGTACGCGTTTTGCGCCTCCATGCCCGAGGGCTTTTGGTGCATTAGAAATAAATAAAGAAATACATTTGGTTTACGTGTGGTGGGTGGTGTCCTGGTCAGAAACCACTCATTCGAACCAACTGAAGCGGGTGGTGTCTTGGTCAGGAGCTGCTCATCCAAGTCACCTGAGGCGGGAGGTGTCTTGGGCAGAAACCCCTCATCCAAGTCACCTGAGGCGGGAGGTGTCTTGGTCAGAAACCCCTTCATCAGAGTCACCTGGGAAAGGAGGTACCTAGGTCAGTAATCCCTCATGCAAGTCACCAGAGACAGGAGGTGTCTTGCTCAGAAACCACAAGGTGGTGGGGGTAGTCTCATAGCTCTCAACTCACCTGCTTTTGGCGGGTGTCACCCGCCTTGCAAAGGGCTGACTCACCCGCCAAGCCTCCTGCACGCCCATTCATTCCAATGGGCGTCTCACCCGCCAGAAACAAAATCGGGTGATTTCACCCGCCTTTGCGAGACAAATGGTTGAGAGCTATGTAGTCTTCCTGGGGGTTGCCGGGGAACCCCCATTTTCATAACCCCTCATCTGAGTCACCTGTGGTGGGAGGTGTGATAGTCAGTATCCCTTCATGTGAGTCAACGGAGGCGCGAGGTGTCTTAGCCAGTAACCCTTCATCCAAGTCATCTAAGATGGGAGGGGTCTTGGTCAGTACCCCATCATCCAAGTCACATGAGGAGGGAGGGGTCTTGCTCAGTAAACCCTCATCTGAGTCACCTGAGGCAAGAGGTGTTTTGGTCAGGAACCCCTCATTCAAGTCACCTGGATCAGGAGCTAATCCAAGTCCCTGGAGGCAGGTAATATCTTGCTCGGTAACCAGTCATCTGAGTCACCTGAGGCGGGAGGTGTTTTGGTCAGGAACCCCTCATTCAAGTCACCTGGATCAGGAGCTAATCCAAGTCCCTGGAGGCAGGTAATATCTTGCTCGGTAACCAGTCATCTGAGTCACCTGAGGCGGGAGGTGTTTTGGTTTGTATGCCGTGTTTTTAGCAAGGTCGCTTTCCTCGTTTGCACATTACTCATACATTTTTCTCCAGGAAGTTTATGACTCATCTTTATGTTTTTTATATGTGTTGTGTGTTTGGGGTAGGGGATTTGGGGATGGTGGGTGGCAGGGTGATGTAGTAGGTTTCGGTTACATGGGGGCTGGTGGGAAACCCCCATTTACCTAAGCCCTCATCTGAGTCACCTGGGGCGGGAGGTGTCTTAGTGAGTAACCCTTCATCCAAGTCACCTGAGGTGGGAGGGGTCTTGGTCAGTAAACCCTCATCCTAGTCACCTGAGGTGGGAGGCAATTCCAATATTACCATCAATGTTTTGAGCACCTGAGTTATTTACTGTTTCTTGAATCCTCCACCTGCCGATTTTCTATGAACATGCAATCTTTTTCCACTACATACTTTATAATTAGGGTTAAAAGGCAACATATGTGTTAATTCCACTATTTAATTTAATGAAATACAAAATACACTTTCGTAAAAAGCAGAACCATTACACATGGAAACATTTTTCGGGACTGCAAATAGAAAGCTGGGACCTGACTTTTTTTAGGCTTTACTCCCATAGCAGAGATTTGCCCAAATTTCACCAAAGAGTTCACCAACATTGAGAGGCAGCCATAAATCACTATCTGTGAGTGCACTTTGGTGAAGTGTGGGATATGTATGCCATCAGTTGCTAAAAAAGGTATTTAACAGAGGTTTCCTGCGCGGCATGGGTAAGTAATATTATCCCATTGCACTTTTAGACTCAACCGCTGGCACCAGTCCTGCAATGTGTGATAATAGGGAGTTTCATGCAAACCAACAGGTGAGAGTGCCTGGAACACCCCGAATATAGTGAAGGAGGGAGAAAATGTCCAGAAAAGTAATGACTGGACATCCATCAAATGTCTTCTTACGCCTCAGCTAATTTGCCAATTAGGTGGGTTCTGCTCCAGGAAACATCACCTGCCAATTAATTGGTTGTGTGGGTTTTATTGCATTTCCCTTCATCATCTACAAGAATATGGATTCATGCACCAGTTTTCCAATATATAAATTGATTCAAATACTCGCACCAGGTGCTATTTCCTCTTCCCCCTTCAAATGAAACTTTGGGGTCCATTTTGACAGAGAAACAAGACCCTTAATCTTCATTATTTGGGCCACCACCGCTCCCCGTTCCTCATAGTCAAAACCTGCCCCAGCTCCCATACTCTCTGCCAGGACTCTAATCAGGAGCTAGTTGGGCTACTCAAAAAGGCTTCATCGTAGGTGCCTCTCACTACTCATTCCAACACTTTCTACATATATTTACTCTTCAACCTTCTCATTTCACTTATGTCTGCATATATCACTCAGGCAACCTGATACAGAATGTATGTGCCCAAGGCCCTCTAGGAGTGAATCATTCTAGTGTAGAATGAATCTATGTCCTTGCTCCACTCCTCCTTAGCTTACAAAGACTGTCTTCCGCTCCACACCATGGCAAATATTATGTCACAAACAAGCACTGCTTTTCAACCCTAAGACACTTTGTGCCCACTTCCAGATTCAAATAATGTACTTCCTTGGTACGAAGCAAAGCAGGATCAATATATGGTGGACTCTGACATTAAGGTTTTAAAATATATTGATTTTTTAGGGATCGGTATACAAGTAGGGCAGTGGTATTCAAACTGTGGGTCGCGACCCCCTAGGGGTCCGCGGGTGCATCCCAGGGGGGCCCTGAGAGCTCAGCATGAAAAAAGTTTTTTTTTTTTTTATTTTTTTTTATTTATTTTTTTTAGATTGGAAGAAATGGGCAGGGGTGGCCCACATGGGCGGGCTGAAGCATGAAACTGTCTCAGGCAACAATGAAAAAGTGGCCCACAGTTGTAAATGGATATTCATTCCTTTAGTCACAGACTGGGCCTCATTACTACTATGGCGGACCAGTAACAACGGTGCTGGTAAGCTACCGGCACCGTTGCTACCGTTCCGCCATAGTAAGAGTTGTGCTCGTGGGTGCTTGACAGCCCCCGCCAGGTCTGACCTCAGCTCGTCGGATGCACCAGCACCGTTATTAACGGTGCCGGTGCATCCGAGCTCCCCCTTCCCATTTGAGCCATATGGGGCTCAAATGGGAATGGGGATCTACCGGCACCTTCGAAAGGGCAATTATCATGTCCGCCTAACTCGGCATGACCTAGTAATTGCCCATTCGCGGGTGCCAGACCCGGATGCAACTCCAGTGGCAGCCGTGCCGGTTTTACCGGCACAGCTACCGCCAGAGTAGTTATGAAGCCCACTGTTTCAATAGTACCCAAAGGGGTGCTTTGTGTTAAAATGTAAGTAAATTGTGATATATTCAGCAACAATGGTCAACATTACTAACTGCATAGTGGCCCCTCACCCATTATGGAGGAGCTAAGGAGCCAGCCCAGTGAAACAGTGAGCACTCCCTCAGCTGCTTTATCCAGCTAATGGAGTGCTCCTGGGCTGGCTGAACTGTCAAAGGGAAACACTGTTTCCCTTTGACAGTTCAGTTTAGTTCCCCAGCCGCACATGCTCACTGAGCCATGCAAGTGCTGGGGCGTTTTGCTTCGCCAGCATTGCATAGCTCATTGGAAATGCTGGCTGGGGCACTGCATGTCTGTATGTCCGAGGGGGAGCTCCTGCGCCTCCTCGCACATACGGACAGAGCAGCTGGAGCAGCACCCACACACAGGCCAATGCAGAAGGTACGTTTATGTTCATTGTTTTTATTTAAACATGTGTATGGATGCGTTATGAGTGAGTGTATGGTGATGGATGCTCATGTGAATGATAGAGTGATTGCTGTATGAATGTGCAGCGCCTTGCATATACACATAATCATGTTCATTGTGTAAGGACCAGTGGGGCCCAGGGGACAGGGATGGTATCTTTTTACCGGACATCTATCATTCAAAACCCTCTGCCTTGTCCACAAGGCTTTCTGGGGCCTCGGTCCAAAATACCTTCAGCTATTCCTCCGCAAATACCTCCCCTCTCGAGCTCTTCACTCCTCTACCTCCAACTCCCTCAGGGTCAGTCGTTTATCAAAGAAACGAGCTGGGGGTAGATCTCCGTCTTCGGCTGGGGCCTCCCTCTGGAACAGCGCCCTGCCACTCTAAAACTTGAGGAGAACCATCTTTCTTCCTGCACTTATCAGACCTACCCTGTCTGCTGCCTTAAACATAGCACTTGCAAATTGCTGGCTGCACTACCACTGTTTGTTGCCTTTATTATTTATTTATTGTTATTTATCTGTTTCTCCTCTGCTTTGCACTTTCCACTTCTCCCCCCTTCCATGCACTTTTCCCCTCACACTTGCACGTTCGCAATGTCACTGGGCCTAGTAAGATCGCTGTTTTATTCTCCTCTGTTCCCCTCCCTTGCCTTGTCACGCTCTGAAACACTTGTGTACGAGCGCGATAGAAATAAAATATCAATGCCTGCCCCCTGGACTCCCAGCAACAATTGCAAACTGTTTGGCTATTTACCCATTTTTTGTTAAAAGTATGCTCTACAATGCAACATTTTAACCTATTATTTAAAAAAAAATTCACAGGGGGAAACCCCCCCGAACCTCCCCTTAATGCCCCTCCACTTAAAAAAGATTCACCAGCCGCCACTGGCCCTCAGACTGTGTTGGGAACGGGATGGGGGGAACCCAGGGACTATGGTGGGAGCACAATGGGCAGGAACCATGGGATAGTGGTGGGAGCAGAGTGGGGAGAGCCCAGGGTGTGTGATGGGGTGGGGAGAGGCCAGGGACTGGGTAGGAGTGGGATGAGGGAGCCCAGCGACTGTGATGGGAGCAGGTGACGGCGTGCAATATATACTGTCCATTTGGCATTTCTGGGGGGTCCCGAACTGCCCAAATTTTGCTAAGGGGGCCCCGGCCAAAAAAGTTTGAAGACCACTGCCCTAGAATGATTTCTTGCTTTTTTGATCCGTAAATTCTAGTTGCCCTTGCAAGGACGGTTTTGTTGTGAGCTGATTGGTCGGCTCTCCAGGTCTGTTCCAGGCGGTGCCTGGGAGTTTTGAGAGGTTTGAGGTTGGGGGTGAAGCACTTCGGCGTTGGTCCAGATCCCTGGAAGGTACGTTTTGACAGGGTGAGGGGTTTTAGGGCATTGGTGAGCCATAGGTCGAAGGAGTCTATTGCTGGGGGTCCTTCCATGAGAAAGAGTGAATTGAGGGAGTTGCAGAGAGAGACTTCAAGAACGGCGGGCGATGGTGGGCGTGAGGGGCATTGGCCGCTGACCACAGTGTTGAGTGGTATGGTGAAAGAGAGTGCTGAATGATCGGACCATGAGAGGTGATCGGACAATGAGAGGGGGGGAGGGGGCTAGGTAGATATGTTTTTGGTGCTGAAGATTGCGTCGAGGGTGTGGCCTCTCATATGGGTGTGAGTGGTGATGTGGTGTTTCAGATTGAGTGGATCTAGACTGTGTGTGAATGACCTGGTCATAGGGATAGATGGGGAGTCAAACCTTATGTTGAAATCTCCTAGGGTGGTGAAAGATGGGTGTAGGATGAGGTTGGCGGCCAAAGGTTGCCTGAAATTGGTGAAACATCAATGTGGTCGTAGAAGGACCGTCCTCAACCCTAGAATGCACGGTTTCTGGGACATTTGCACCACAATGCACCGCAATGAACTTCACGACACTAGCGTGAGGCAACAGGTGGGGAGAGAGCACAGTAGGTCCCAGTATGCAGCAGCACACCAACTCTCGCCTCCCACCAAGGTCTGCTCCGGGTTGTCAGTCAGCCACACACGCCCATTCTCAGTGCAGTTTATTTCAGAGTGCAAAGCACATCAAGCGATGAGCGAATCGGAACAGCGACCTACAGGATTATTGATTTTGAACAATTGATGAGTGTTGTCATGTCTGTCGACAAAACTCGTTTGGAGAAAGGGTACTTTTTGCTAGTTTTAAACAAAACAAAATATTCAGATTAAAACAGTCTGTTTCTTGTCCCAGATTGTGGTGTGGGATTGTTTCATTTGGGGGTATTAGATCGGAGATATTTCACTGTAATCATAGAACCAAGGGAAAAATAAAGATATTCCATAGATAGATTTCTTGATATCTGTGGCAAGAGCATTGTTTGTCCAGGTGTCCAGACGGGAGCCTTGCATGTCTCTGGTGCTAGGATGCAATGACTGGCACTGTGATATGTAAATTGATTGTAAAGGTGTAGCCTTCTTTTCTTTGATGTCTGTGGGGAGGGTTATTCAGTTGCTGTGTGCAAGTGATGTAGTTGGTATCCATATAGTGGGGGGTCTACAGCCTTTGACTCTCCATATGATTTGGACTAAAACACCCATCAGAGCTAGCCAGCTTGGTCCATTATGAAGGACATTGGGAGCTGTAGTTCAAAACATCAGGAGAGCTGCAGGTTGTGGATCCCTGGTATAGAGTGTTTGAGCATAGAGTTTGAAAAGATGAGTGTATGGAAGTAAGTGGATAGCGTGATGAGCAATTTGGAAACTACATCCGCTTTGGCGACATTCTGCTAGTGGTTCCCTTCGCGTAAGGTAGTTGTGACGAGATGTCCTGAGGCATCCTGGGGCGGGCTGGTATCTCGGGCAGCAGACAGCAGGCAGATACTGGTCTTTCATTAAAATGGGGGAACATGTGGAGGAGTGGAAGACATAGGGAGCATGCAACAGTGGATACCAAGTTGACAGCGGGTGGGAATAGTTCCCAAGGGCAGATCGCATTCCGAGAGGGCAGACTCTACTGCTGTTGAGATCCCTAGGAATAACTCGGAATGCTGCAAGACTGTAGTGGGCTACCTGGGAGCCAGTCACATGAACTGCATTGGGCACCTGAGAGCAAAATATAGTGGGGCACTAATTGCATTCGGCACAACAGGGTAAAATCAGTCACAGTGGGAAACCAGGGAGGAAAACCTAGGAGAGGCAAAATTACAGTGGGACACAGGAGCAACATTACAGTGGGACACAAGTGAGCAAATCCAACCAGGCAGAATCACAGAAAAGTATTCGGGAGCAGTCTAATATAGCCTAGAAAGAGAATGGTGTGCAGGATAGCGAGGGGCACAGGTCAAATATAGCATGGCACCACATGGTCTAGCAATGCATGATAAGGGCATGCAAAGGTGTAACAAAATGGCAAAGCACCCTGGTCTCCTCCCCATACTCCAATCACTGGCCTACGCAGACTGCAGCCATTTCCCTTTCTCACTTGACTTCCTCACGTTGTGCGTCTCTCTCCCTCCCCTTTGTCTCTCTCGCTCCCTCCCTTCACACCCCTCTACCCTCTCATGTATAGATTGTGAATTGGCAGATCAGGGGAGGGGCTGTGAGGCCTGCTCCATCCTCCAATCGTTTGTAGATTTTAAGGTTATAGATGGGTAGTTATTAAAGCTCAACTTGTCTATTGCGTCACTCGGTCGCCTGAGGTGAAATGCACACCGTATTTGAAAGCTAGCCGTGGGTAATACTATGTTGTTTCTAGCTCTATAATTGTCACCGTTAACTTGACGAAAAACCAAGATTAGCCAACGTCAACAGGAGTGTTGTATATTGAATATCGCAGGAATGCAATTGTGAGGAAACAGCAAGTCCCTCTGTAATGAGAAACGTTTCTGGGACTTTTCACAGCAGGCCCCACCAATGCCTTGGGCACCGCCGCAGATTTTGCCGTGCATTTTGGAAATTTCCACATAATGATTGTTGGTCATTTTAAGCAGAACACCGCCGTTTATCCAAGTAAACATGCGCGTTCCATCTCCTCCTCCACGGAGAGCGGAGCACAATAAAAGGGGAATCCTTTGGGCGGCAGCCATTCACTCGGCGGGAAATTAAGAGCTGTCAGGACTTTATTGCAGGAGCAGGGAGCTACCACTCAGACCTGTGGCATCCCACAGTAAACACGCATTGTTAATAACACAAGGATTTCCGCAGAGTGATTTATTTCCGGGGCGCTACGTGGTCACAGGACATTAACTTTATTGAAGTCTGAATGCGGGTGAGGGCGGTGAAACAGCGGGTCCTGCAAACAGCTACCGACCAAGTAAGTGCCCAAGCAATTAGGCCTTTTGTCCCCAATATTAGCCAAGAGTTTAGCCCCGACGGTTTATTGGCACAGCGTTTACAGTGGCAAACAGAGTAGTGTATCAGGGCTGTCTGCAAGCTCACAAGGGTCAAGGCAGGTCAATTAGGATAGGAGAGGACATGAGAAGTGGGGGTGGGCGCTCAGTAGGATGTGTAGCTTGCACTTATGTTGGGAAGAAGCTGCCTAGGAATGTCGTTAACTTTATGAAAAGAAAGCAGGCCCTATTCTTTTGGGTCCAGGGAGTGTGTAATCCTATCAGAAATGCCAGTTTCCATTCCAATGAAGTGGGCGTCATTATCAGGGCACCCCCTGCAGGAGAAAGACTGCTGGTTGCTCAGTCTACAGTTGGGAGACGAAAATAGTGGATGGCACAAACCATCGGGGATTTGCATCCTCTGGAGCTGCAGGTGTTTTGAACTGCAACTTCCATCAGCCCCAACAAGCATAATCAATGGCGCGTGATCATGGCAGTCGTAGTCCAAAATATCTGTAGACCTATAGTTCACAGCACCTGTCATTGGTTTCATATGAAGAGAGAGTCTCAAGAATCTACACATGTGGACTTTATTGTAGTTCATTTTATTGGGTGCATTTATATAGCGACGACCAGCCCCAGTGAGCAGCTTTGCATGCAGCATGTAAAGGGAATGTATTGTGTGTTTTACCAATGCCCTCTTGTGTAGTTACAGAGTGCAATAAAGATTACCCCTGCTAACTGCGCAGGGAGTATTCTATTAAAGACTAGGAGGCGAGCATTATGCTTCAACTTCTTTATTTACTACCCTTCAGCAGTTTCAACAAACTATCTCAATCAACAACAAAGAAATGTTCATATGTCCATATAACTTTCATTTTCAAAACTACAAATCCCAAAGTCTCTGTTGTCCTTCTCTTCCCAGCTCAGCTATGACCACATCCTGTCCCTGAGCTCCTCCTCTCTTTTACATGCTCTGAATGTCCTGTAACCAAACTTTCTCGTCCCGCCAACCGAGCAAGGACTTCTTGAACTCCAACAATGAACTTCACGATGGCTGTGCTTGATTTAGTCCTCTGTACTACTACAAAGGTCACTCCTTCTGGTCCAAAACTCCTTTTATTAACTTCTAATGCCCTTACATCAGATAGCCTCTTACAGGATAGAAGACATAACAGCATCGCTAGTTTGCCCGATAGCTGTTTGAGAGACAAATATCTATTACTCGGCCAGCTCTCTAATAACCTCAAAACTCTCGACACGTCCCATAATACTGTATATTTGGGAGCCGGTGGCGCTTTAAACTTAGCTCCTCTAACAAGACTACAGACTGCTGGGTGCTTGCCTGCTGGCACTCCTTCCATTGGTTTGTGGCCTGCGGAAATCGCTGATCTGTACACCCCTATAGTGCGAAAAGCTTTCCCATCTTGCAGCAGTTGCGCTAGAAACTTTAGAATGGCTACTACAGGTGCAGAAATGGGATGAAAACCTCTCCCTCTACACCAATTCGTCCACCTGGCCCAAGCCGTGTCGTAGCTCCTCCTAGTCGATGGAGCCCAGGATTCGGCAATAAGTTCCGCCGCTTGCATCGAAATGCCTGGCAGTTCCCATCGTCTCCGGATATCCTGCACGCGATGAGCGGGAGTGTCCCTCTCACTCTCAGAGGATGACACTGTCCAGCTGGGTCCGTGAGCAGTCGCTCTCCTTCCGGGAGGACTCTCGGCAGATCTATCAAGTGCTCTATTAGCGTCGGGAAAAACACTTGTGCTTTCCACAACGGTGCTACTAGTACCAGCTCCGCTCTCTCCCTCCGACACTTCGCCAGCACCCTGATCAGCATCATAAACGGAGGGAACGCATAATGTGTGCCGCCTGCCCATTCTTGCAGGAATGCGTCCGTACCTTTCGCGTCTGGATCTAACCTCCAGCTGAAATAGCTGGGTATCTGAGCGTCGAGGCGAGACGCAAACAGATCTGTGTGTAATGGACCCCATTTCCGATCCAATATCTGAAACACTGCTGGGTCCAGCCTCCAATCGCTGGAGTCCGTGAGGTATCGAGAGTTCCAATCTGCTACAACATTCGGTGCTCCGGGCAAGAACTCCGCTGTCACTGATGTCCCTGTCCTCAGGCAGTAATGCCAGAAGTCCTTCGCCAACTCGGCTAGCATCCTGGACTTCATCCCCCCTAAGTGGTTTATGTAACAAACTGCTGAAATGTTGTCCATCTTCAGCAGGACGCAAGACTTCACTTTGTCTCTTGTGAACGTCTTTATCGCGAAAGAGGCTGCTAGGAGCTCTAGGCAGTTTATGTGCAGGCTGAGCTCTTCTGCGCTCCACTTGCCTCCGGTCTGTAACTGTCTGCATCGAGCTCCCCATCCTAGACGACTGGCGTCCGACTCTATCACGAGGTCTGGCCAATCTCCGAATATGGCACGCCCATTCCAGGCGTCCATATTCTGCAACCACCATTCCAGTTCCGTGACAGATTCCTGATCTAGCGGTATCGATTGATGATACCTCAACCCTTGCAGTAGGTGTCTTATCTGTAACCTCTGTAAGGCTCGATAATGTAAGGGACCTGAAAAAATGGCTTATATGGAGGCTGCCCGGAGGCCCACTATTCTCGCTAGAACGCTCAGAGTAATCACTTTCTTCGCCAGACATGCTCTGATCTCTATCTTGATATCCCGTATCTTCCTTGCTGGCAGCTCCAGGGAGGCTTTCCTTGTATCCAGGACAAAGCCAAGGAAATCCAACCTCTGTGCTGGCTTTGTATCTGATGTCTCCATGTTTACCAGAAACCCCAGAGACTGCAACAGGTCTAGTACCCACTTCGTCTGATATTCCAGCACCTGACGATCCTCTGCGAGAAGCAACAGGTCGTCCAAGTATATAATCAGCCGTATTCCTTTCTCTCGGATGGCTGCGGTGACTGGTTTCATCAGTTTTGTGAATGCCCAAGGCGCTGACGCAAGCCCGAATGGCATTGTCCTGAATTGCCAGTATTGTCCCTTCCAGTGAAAAGCCAGAAAACTCCTGAATTGCTCCTGCACTGGGACCGTAAGGTAGGCATCCTTCAGATCTAACCTGGTCAGCCAGTCTCCCTCTCTCAGGGAGTCCCTGAGCTGATGGATCCCTTCCATCTTGAAATGATGGTATACTATCCATCCGTTTAACTCCTTCAAATTTATTACTGGCCTTACTTTCTCCTTCCTGTGAACGAGAAACATGTTGCTGAGGAAACTCGGTGCCCTGACGCACCTTTCTATGGCTCTTTTCTTCGCTAAATGCTCTAATTCTGCATTGAGGGCTGCTTGTTCCGCTTTCGCTAGACGGGGGCGCTGGGGTATTCTGGTTTGCACTGGTTCTTGAATAAACTCTAGCTGCAGACCTCTTACGGTTTGCAAAATCCAGACATTGCTGGAAAGCGCGCGCCAGCTTTCCCAGAACATACTTGTTCTCCCTCCCACAGGAGGATACGTTATTGTTCTTACCTGGTGTAAACCTTTGGCCTCGTCCGAATCCTCTTCCTCGTCGCCCTCTGGGATTGCGACCTCTGGCTGGGAAGAACGTGTCTTGCTGCCTGTTCTCCCAGTATTGGGCTCTGTGATTGGGGGGTCTTCTACCTCCTTGTTGGCGACCGGTCGAGTGACCCCTGAAACGACTGGTCCCGGCAAAAACTCTCTGTGGGAAGATCTTCCGAATGGACGCTTGCGCCTTCTCCAGAGAGGTGTATATGCGTACAAATCGGCCCATCTCCTTCCCGAAAGTCTCCTCAAACAAGAGACCTTGGGCTGCCTTGCCAGCCTCGTAGGACGGTAGGTCACTGAGCTTCGAGCCTATCTTCAGTAGTAGTCCTCTTCTCCTCTCAGAGGCTATAGCGCAATTCGCATTCCCTAGAAGGCAAACCACTCTTTGCGCCCATCCTGCTAGGGCCTCTGGGTCCACCTTTTTGCCTGTGTCCCTTGCCCTTTCAGCCAAGTCCATAATCTTAGTGAGAGGACCGGATAAGTCCAGGATCTTCTCCTGGCAACTCTTCCACAATCTATCTATCCCTTTATGGGGGTCCTTATTGGTCTTCGAGACAAAAGTGAGCATCTTGGGGTCCAACTCGGGAGCTTCCGCTACCTTCCCTGGCAGGTCTGGACGGGGGCATTCCGCTCGGAGACGTTGTCTCACTTCCTTATCCAAGGCCTTCCTCAGCCTTGCTGTCATATACTGAGCCCCTCTCGGAGAAGGCTGCCAGTCAGAAGATCTCGGATTTCTAATAGCATCCGGATCGAACATATCATCCTGCTCCTCCTCGAGGTGCTTTTCTTTGCAGGCCCTTTTTCCCCCACTGGGTTTTGCCCATTCTTCCTCGACTGGCTCCTCCGGCTCTTGGGGGTTCAGGTCCCCTTCCTCTGGCTCTTCTTCTGAGACTGGGTCATCATCTGCTTCATTCTCTTCCCCAGGAGAGGGGGTCATGAGGTCCGGCACGGCCTGACGCTGCAATTATGCTTCTTTAAGCTTCGCAAAGGTGTCGGCGACCTCCGGGGCCTTATCTTTCGCCCCATTCGTAGGGCCCTGGGGGTCTGCAGAGGCTTTTCTCTTGCGTGCCTGAATACTCCCCTTCGACCCTGATCCCGAGGGTTCAATGGGCAAGCTAGGTCTCCTCTTGGTGCTTTCTTTAGGCTGATGAAGCATTGCTTCTAGTGTTTCCAGCCTTTCTTGTAAGGATTTCACCCCTTGTGCCACAGCATCTACCAGGGAATTCTCCAGCACCTCCTTGAAACTGGCAGCCAAGTCTAGGGACTGCTCCTCCTCACTCCATTCAAATTCTGACATGTTAAGGGGGTACTGTGTGCCTTAATACCTGTGCGAAGGTGTCTTCGCTGCCCACTTCCCAGTAGATGCTTCCCAGAATCCAATTCTGTTGTTTAACAATTATTTATTATATTATATTATAATTATTATTTTTTTTCTTTTCCTCTTGTGGCTGCACCAGACCTTATTATCTTATAGTGCCTGTGGTGGCTTAATGTCTCGGACTGTCTGTGGGGAGGCTAACGCCTCGTGTGCGTGCGCCTGCTGTTGGCACTGTTTCCCACGTGAGCTGCTGCTCCTCGTGTCCCTCTCCTGCCTCTCTCTGGAGGCTGTTTATCCCCGCCTGAAAGACGCTTCCACGTGGGTGGAATCGGTTCCTTCAAGCTGTGAGGCCTTCGATGCTCCCTGCTCGTGAGCGTTGTTCGAACAGATTGCCTCGGGCCGCGTCACGGGCCTTCACTACGCTCTGCCCTCGCAAAGGAGGGGGCCGGAGTAGACCGTGACAGCCTTCTGCACGGCTGCACGCGCTCGGAGCCAGGCTCCGCCTCTGCAAAGGAGGGGGCCCGCGCCTAAACGAGCCCGCTCTGCTCACCTTGCAGGCGGATCCAGGGAGCTCTGCGGCCCGCCGGCGCACCCCTGACGTGCCTAGTATATGGCACGGGGCCAAGGCAGTCGCAGAGCTTTTTGCATATAAGTCTATAGCGTTCGGCTAGCTGAAAAATCCTCGGCAAATCCAAACGTCGGCCGATGCGCTCTCGACACGGACACAAGTCCTTCCCCACGCGTATCCGCCTATGTGTTAAATAAGTCTACGCTGCGCTTAGCATTAGCTATAGATGAATAAATCGTGCTATAGGGGTATTCTACAACAAACATCACTAAACTCTATGTCACTGCAATATAGACGCACATTATCTGGGAGGTAAAGAGAATGTGACTTATCTGCTTGAAGAGCAGTAAAAGAAGAGGAGGAGCTCAGGGACAGGATGTGGTCATAGCTGAGCTGGGAAGAGAAGGACTACAGAGACTTTGGGATTTGTAGTTTTGAAAATTAAAGTTATATGGACATATGAACATTTCTTTGTTGTTGATTGAGATAGTTTGTTGAAACTGCTGAAGGGTAGTAAATAAAGAAGTTGAAGCATAATGCTCGCCTCCAGTCTTGTCATAGAATCGTTTACAAATGCTGGAAAGTAGGTTGACAGAGGAAGGGTTTTTGGAGAGACAGTCAATGGGTGAAGGATGAAAGGAGACAAAGGAAAATGGGAAAGTGATATGCTTACAGTGAAAGGAATGGTCACCTCACCTCAATGTTTCCCTATACATCATTAATACACCCACTCAACACCTCCTAGGGTGGTATTGCAACCATGTGTCCCTCTGAGTCACACTTACCTTTGCATGCTCTCAACACTGTGACTCTGCCTTTTTTGTCATGACGAGCAAGTCAGACCCGGGCAAGTTACCTTCGACTGCTCTTGTGGCACAGATCATAGAACATGCACCTGATGTTGACTTGCTCCCATGTATCTGGGACAGACTGCCGTCTGTGAGGGTGTGTCAGCCCTGACATTTTTGATTTTTATTAACATAAAATGAGGCAAGCAATCCTGTTTATGAAAGGGAGGTCTACTAATCAGACCCCCCTTTCATAAATGCTGTATGCCATGTTCCTTTGCTGAGATAATCTATAGGCACCATCAGCTCTGCACACGCACAGGGCAGGCTCAACTGTCACATATGCATTCCTAACAGCTGCACGGAACATAAAGGGACAGCATGCAGAGATGACTTTTTAAATTTCTGCACCTTCGTTTCCAAACTTAATATTTGTATGCCTTAGTCAGTCTGGTAGCATATAAATCGTACACATGATAATGATATTTTATTTTATTTGTATCACGCTCATACACAAGTGTTTCATAGCGCGACGAGGCAAGGGAGGGGAACAAGGGAGAACAAAAACAACAATTTTACTATGCCCAGTAACATTGAGAATGCACAAATGCAGGGGAGAGGGAAAGGGGAGTGTGCAGGGGGGAGGGGAGACGTGGAAAGTGCTGAGCATAGGAATAAAAACAACAAGTGGTAGTGCAGCCAGCAAGTGGCAAGATCTAGGTTTGAGGCACACAAAGGGGGTGTGCAATAACTGCAGTAAAGGGGGGGACTGTAGGGTTACAGATACAGACCCAAGTGCAAGGATTGCCAAGAGGCAGTGTGGGTGCGTGGCAGGGTGGAGAGGTACCTGGGCCTAAACTCAGAGGGTAACCAGGTGCATGATGCCGAAATAGAGCAGATCAGCAGGGGAGAGGAGGAGAGAAGGTGTGCACTAGGACCCCAGCCGGCCCATAGAGCTGGGGGTCTCCCAATAGCACTTTAAGATGAGGCAGCAGCACCCGTGAGATGGATGGGGATGCAGATTAATACTCTCGCATCTAATCAATAATGACAACTCAATGGTTTGGCAAAGGGAGTCCGTTTAATGACAAGTACAAAAAACAGGGAGTTCATGAATATCAGCAATCGCTCGATCTTCCTTCTCGCTTCATCTCCAATTAATTTCATAAAAACATATCATTTATACTAAAAACTCATCATCACTGATATGTAACGCTTAAAATCTTGCATGCAATTCTATTGGTTCTAGGAAGGTAACTTTAATATAGGTGTTATATCTGTATATGGTAACAAAGTGAGGGGATTGGATAAACACTGTCAGGTGGGGCATCTAAGCCCTTCCTCCAAAATGGCTACTGCAAACGTCACTAAAAGTACAACGTCTCATTGGCTCTACTAATTATAGGACCCTTGATTACTTGGTCCACTATGATTGGGTTGGCAACAACCCCACTCATACTTTTCCACTTGCCTAGCAAGGTGCAGAATAGACGGCCAGGTGCAGGGAGTTCGTCTGCCCCCCAGCTTCCCTCCAATTATTGCTACAATCAATCATAACCTCAGTGGTCATGTGTCAATTATTTCTTTGTGGTTGGCCTCCAGACTGCTTCTTGATCTGGAAAAGTTAAGACATCTGTGCATGGCACAAGTCTATGCGTAGGTGTGAAAGTTTCATCCCTTCTCGCTTGTCTGGTCACGTGATTCTGACACTGTGAAATCGTCTTATTCTTCATGCAATTTGGGTATATGATTCAATTCTGCCAGCCATCTTCCTTCTGTGGCTTATCTTGACCTTTCTGAACAGGATACTCGATTCTTCTTTCATAAATTGTATCCACTGTTGGTCTATTTCAGTCGATACGACCTTGGCTTCTTGGCATGCTTTGCCCTCGTCTGAGTTTCTTTCTGTCTTTAATTCTCGATTTGTTCGCTGCTGAGCTCTCCTCTTGAGACCTTTAGTAACCTTTGGTTGATTCTGCTCTTGTGCATAGTGGAAGTATACTTATATGAAGTGCTCCTTTTGAGGTAGATACGTATAGGTGGAGCTTGCCGCAATCTATTTTACTACTAAGCATAAGCAAGCCTCATGATTCTTTGCTTCTTGCGGTTCCTTGCATATGTACACGTTTAAACTACCTGAATAACTTCATTGCGCATGTGGCATAATTTCTGATATCTTTGACATTGACTATTTCACTTTAGGCTCATGATGTCACTTTTCCATGGTGTTTCGTCTCTTTTCATCATTCTCAGGTTGTTATCTCTTCTATATGTGAGTCAGTACGGGTTCTTGTGACGTCACCATTCATTTTCCTTTAGTATCTTTTTAGCTACTTCAGGGATTGCATTCTGACAATCTTCATTCTGTTTCATTTGTCGATATGGTTCTCTAAATGGGTACCTTACTGTCCAAGTTTTCTTAGGTGTCGGTACTACTAGGTGCTGTTCTTCTGATGGGTACTGGAGAGAGCTCAACTGCGGCTCTCTGCTGGTTTATTTGCTCATATTTTGGCATGAATGTTCCTGGTACTTCAAAATGGATGGCTGGAGTGCGGGTCATGCTTGGGACATCCTCTACACTCCCCCCTCTGGGCGATTCATCAACCACTTTCACTTCTTCCGTGGTATCCACCTTTACTTCCTCATCTGGATCCACACATAGAGGTTTGAAGAAATATATCTTTGGGGTCCATATATTTATGACTCCCTTCAAGCTTCCTGCTGTTCTTACATGCTCATCTTTTTTCCAAGTCATTAGTTGACATTGTCCACTTGGACTACAATAGATCCATTTTCCTCACATAATTTCTATGTTTCCTTGGATGTCGAAACTTTGTTCCTTCTGGTGCATAAATGCTGGCCTTCACAAAGTCTCTTATTTCTTCATCAGTCAGGTCCTTGGGTTTCCATCCTGGTTCGACATCAATCATGATCTTCATCCCTATAGACTTTTCCGTAGTTTTCTAACACTGAGACATTATTATCTTGATAACACAGAATCCGAGCAATATCATCACTAGCAGTGCTCCTAAGAATTTGAATGTGTCTGCCATCCATTGTGGAACCCATGAGAATAGTGATCCAAACCAACTGTCGTCGTCCACTTCGTCAGTTTCATCGATCATTTGATTCTGTCGATCATTTGATTTTGTAGTTTCGTCAGCATAACTATGGCCTCTGTCAAGGTTCCATTTTCATCATCGTGAGCTGGTATACATGTGCAACATGATTCTCCGATTTTTGCACAAACACCTCCATCCATAGCTGTGATCATGTCAAGGACATATCTGTTCTGGAGAGTCATTAGTCGGATCGCCCTTAACTCTTCCTTGATTGCATTGAATCCTTTTATGGTCGTGTTGATGGTCTGCAGCAACTCCCATCTGGTTATTTGCAACCATTTAGTATTTGCTCCAACTTGAACTCTTGGCATAAAAATGAAGGTGAACACTGAAGCAGTCTCACTGAACAGTCTATGTTCATATGGGATAGCATCGAAAGCTTCTATGGATTTGGCAGAAAAGTAATTCTCTCTCTTCATGTGGCTCAACAGTTCCACAGATCTCTTATTCCTCGGGTGAGCATCTGCTTTTGGGAAACTGTCAATATTCAGATCACTTTTTGGAATCATCAACGCTGAAACATGGACATTCACTAGTGTGCATATACATCCCCTGTTTCTCGGCAACCTGATATATGCTTTGGATCCACATGCCCAATAATGATCCATGATCACTGCAGTACCATGTACCATTCCTGGCGCGTCAAAAACTCATCCACAGTTCTGATTATCCCCCATTTTTCGTGTGCCATTATTCCTGAAGCAGAATTTTGGGCTCTCCAATGGCACTATCTGCAAGGGTCCTCCTCTGTCCTCGACCCATGTCAATAGTTTAGCACGTTTTGGCCATAATGGCTTGCTTCCAATTCATACTATGTCAATGGTGGGCTTGTAATGTCCGAAGGCCATCCATGCTCTGCAGATCACTACTCCTTCATCCATCCGTCTGGTGAAATCACTGTTCCCCAAATTTGCATTTGGCCTCTGTTCTTTCACTTACAAGCTTCTTCTGGAGTTTTCCCTTGAGCGTTCAGTTTTTGATTTGTTTTTCTTCTGAACTCTGCCCCTTTAACTCCAGGCTTCTCATATCTGATCACAATGTGCTTTGTTTTTCCATTCTTTCTTGTCCTTATGTCCTGGACATAATCATCTTCATTTGGATTCGTTGCTTCAGTTGCCCATTTCAGTGAAGCATCAGTTCCCATGAACTGGCCTCCAGTCTTACACATTGCTACGTGTGATAGACAGTGTGCCGTCTGCACATCTATTTCAACAGCTACAAAGATCTTTGACTTCCCCATGCTGTAAGGTAGGAGTGAGCAAACAAAGTATTCCTCCTTTGAATTTCGTCATCCAACTTCTTTTATATGTTGGTGCCAGATGTTATTTCCCAAGTGTACTGTGCTGTCCAGGTAGTCGTTTAGTTCATTATCATCCTCTTGTGTGCTTCTCTTAATTCTCAAGGTTTTCATGTAGTTTGCTATCATCACATCTTTAATAGCATCCATGTAGCTTCTTCTCACTGGAGGATTCTCATGTATCTCCATCCATGGTTCAGGCATCTTCAACTGTACCAGTTGAGTAGAAGAAAGTCTGGCAATTCTTTCTGTGTCCTCTTGTCTTTTCCTGGCTCTGGTTATGAATGGCTATATTGATTCTGCTATCATCTGTGCTCCTGAGATTTGTACTGGGTTTACACTTGCCCCTTTCCATGCTGGATCGAGGGTGATTATCATTGCTGTATCTGGTGGTTTATTCTCCAACTCCTTTTGTCTCTTTAAAAGTTCAGCTTTCTCCATTTGTCTTTTCACTTCCCTTGTTGTAGAGCTTCTCGTCGTTGGTTGTCCAACCTTCTCCCATTCTTTGGATTGTGGTTCTGTAGCTATTGACACAAGACCGGGTGTATGTGTACTCATCGTTTGCATGTGTGTGGTTGTCCTTAACCTTTTCTCATTCTTACTCTGCCGAACCTGTCTCCGGCTTTTCAACTTGCTTGTTACCACATGTGTGTGTGTGTGTCATTGCTAATCACATCCATTTCAAGTTCACTCACTCGTTTGTCAGACCTTCTATGGACTGGAATGACTATAAAGGGTCTGGGTGCATTCATGGGTGTCATGCGTACATCATTAGGTGGGTGCAGTGGAATCGGAACACTTTGTGCACCAATAAAAAATGCAGTTTGAATCGTCAGTGACAATAAAACAACGATGAATGCAATGCATAGGTACATTATACCTCTATATGTCAACCGACAAAACTTAGTTCTGGAATAATAAGAGTGTCTCTCCTCCTGAGGGATGACAACATTGCTGCTTTGGTTGCCCAGCTCTATCATTTAAGGAAAGAAAACTAATTTTAATACGTTCTAGGCAATATCGTTATCTCTGGGTTCTGCTGTTTCTGCTCGAAGGTTACAGGTACTGGAACGATTGTCCTTCTTTGCTTGAATAATAGATTGTCTCTTGTCTCTGGAAACAGTTCTCTTTGCCGTAGACGAAAATGTCAAAATAAGTTAATAAGTTCAGCAATTCTCTTAGTTTGTATGTTCAAAATAAACAAGCTCCCAGTCAATGCCTCTTATCTGTTTCACTCCAGAAGACATGTTGTTTTTCTGCCCGCAACAGTGTACTCTTTGTCAACACTTCCTCGATCTGTCCCTCGGCGGAAAGTTTACAATCTTCTCCGGAAATTCGGATGATGATTAGAAAGTTCAACTTGCATCACAATACCATGCAGGAGCATGCTTATCTGTGTAGAGTTTGCTGGGTCTCTGATGAAACTGATGTCGTCAACACTGGCAGACCTCCCCACAAGCTCTTGAAAGTCCTCAATCAGTCGAAAGAAGACGTTGCTTGCTAGTCTACTATCTTCTGGTGACAGGGACATTTGTCTTGTCCTTGCTGAATTCTGGAACTGCTCAGCACTCACTGTGAGCAGCTTCTGTGATTTCGATGAGCGTGAAGAGCAACCTGAATCATGATTCTGCTCAGGATTATACTCAAACATTCTGTATTTGCTGAATCTCGAAGAAATGTCAAGACGTCAGTGTCTCTCCCAAGAAGATCTGGGCAGTCTTCAATTAAGCAAAAGAATAGCACGCTGACAAGCCTAGTCGCTTCTTCTTCTGTTTGGGACATTTGCCTTGTCCCCGCTGTACTCCGGGAGCAAAAGAAACTGCTCGTTAATCACAATGAGCAGCCTCTTTATTGTCTTTTCGTTTTCAGAGTTTTGAAGAAATTCAGTGATGTTAGTGAGCCTTCCCACTAACGATGGGTACGATCTCAATACTAACTCAAAGTAAATTATAACATCTTTAGTGATGTCACTGCTGTAGGACACCATACGTGAGTCCAAATAATGCTCCTGTTTGAAACGAGTCTGGGTACTGTATGTTCTTCCAATTTGTGTGTCCTTGATCAAAACTTTTTTTTTTAATTTAAACACATATGTGACAGAAGGCTATTTTGTTTACAAAGTTATTCCTAACACTAAGTCCCTAGTATAAAAACTGATTAGCCCTATGTGTAGACAATCTAGTGCCCAAGCTTGCTTGGCCCTAGTTGATGCTGATGTGCCGACTGCAAGGGGATGTCGAGATCCTGACCCTATCCTCTCTAAGTCACTTTCCTACTATCTACAAGTAAGTGCACACTGTTTGGGGGTCGATGTCTGTATTTAATATTTTCGCCTCCAAAGCGTGTGTCTTATCAATGGTGAAAACAAAAACAAAAAGTTGTTTAAATGAGAGTTCTATGATATTTAGTCACATGCAACTCTATTAAAAGACTCATTCACTCTGCACTGTGCTAAGACCGTGGAGAGAAAAATAGAGTTATGATAACTGAATACATTTCTTTGTACAAGCCCTTTACTCAATGTTCTTCCTGTGGGGGGGTCTGTGTCTCCCCAAAATGATTTCCTCGGTTACTTCTCTGTACTGCTGCTTTAACCGAGGAAATAATTTTGGGGAGACACAGACCCCCCACAGGAAGAATCAGCAAAGACAGATCCCTGTCAAGAATACTTGCAGCTGAGTTTCAGACATACCCAGCACGGAGCAGGCATGACCATAAGTCCTGGAACAAGAGGATTCAGGGATTGACCCAACTCATCTGGTCAGAGACCTGAAGATATCCTCAACAAGCTTCATAGTATTGAAGAGTACCAAAAGAATATTAAAGTTACTAATATTCGTCCTGAAGAAAGCAGCTACTCGTGAATCCCGCTGAAACCGGTTGATTGTTGTTATGGTAGTATCTGTGTCACGGCTCCAAAGTCCAGGTGCAGGAGTGGCGCGAACCAACTGCCCCCACTGCGGTCTGAGCACCTGCAAGACAAACTTACACAGGCCGCCGAGACCCCAGCAGGGAAAGAGGGTTAGGATCTCGTTGGTTGGATGGGTCTCGAACAGAGGGTAACCGGAGTGAGGGTTAGGAGAGGGTAAGTGGACAGGCAAGGGAACATATGGGAAAAAACAACAGTAACATTTACACTACCGTCCAAACATACACACAGTTTTTACAATTGCTTTTGATGCAAAAGGCACTTAGCTCTGTAGTTGAGTTCTGGCCTGCCTCCTGCCTGCGCACTCTCTGGTCCGGAGCTCGGAGCAGTTCCAATGCTGCAAGAGAGTTTTTGGTATTAGTGACCTGTGTTAACTCACATAGGCATAATACATCACACACACATACAGTGCTAGCACATGCACATTACACGCTCTCTGAGCCTCTTGGTTCCCAACAATAGCGAGTGGTTCAGAACATGTGGCTCAAGTTCGCTGCACGTGGCTTAAAGCTTAAAAGGAACAAGATCCATCGTGCCGCCAAAGGTTTGCCGCACGTGGCTCATATTAAGCACTACCTGCTGCCAAAGTTTTGCCGCACGTGGCTGTGGTCCGAAATGCTCTCCATGCTGCCAAAGTTTGCCGCACATGACCAAAAACACGTTAGGAGTTAAACGCTGCACGCGTTAATGATAACGGGTCTTGGTAGCCAAAATCGGGGCTGGGTATACGCTGGGGAGCGCTGATTGGCACTTAGCTTTTGTCCCTTGCAGGGGACGTAATATGGCTGGGCGGTGCCCCCTGCGCGAGCCCCTCAACGGACTGGATTTCCCAATGCTCCTCTGCTTGATTTGCGCTCTCCCCCGCTGCTGTGCTTCTGATTCCCATGCACTTATCTGTTGTGAGCGAGGGGCCGGAATGCTGGTTCCTTGGGGCGTGGCCCCTCGCTTGATCCCCGTCGGCAGGAGCTCTGCAGGATGCGTCCGTTCCGGTCGGGAGCTTAAGCACAAGCCCCGTGCCTTTGTTCTGCACGCATGCGCGTGCGCGAGCCCCTCCCAACCTGGGAGTGGAAAAGTAGTTCCCGGCCCGGAGGCTGCTGGGAGTTGTGGTCCGGCGAGCCTTCTGCCTGCAAAAGGGACAGAGAAGCCTCCTGTAAGGCTGGAGGCTGTTCCTTTGGGTTTGCTTCGTTTTCTGTCTGGTTCCTCTGCGCCCTGGGTCTCTCACTAAGCCCTGACAACCCCCTTATGACCCCCTGTACCCTGACAGTACTCCCCCCCGCACGGAAGAGCTCCGGCTTGGGTTTCTCAGGATGGTTTTTGTGGAATTGTTTTACCAGTCTAGGAGCATGCACATTGTGTGCAGGCTCCCAGGAACGTTCCTCAGGCCCATACCCAACCCAGTCTATCAAATAGTACAACCCATCTGGGCGACGCTGTGCATTCAGAATTCCCTGGACCTCATATTCGGGATGCCCCTGAAATATGATGGTCGGTGGTTTTTCAGTACGAATGGATGGCCGGGCTGGTTTCAATAAGGACACATGAAACGTGGGATGAATTTTCATTTGTGGGGGTAATGCCAGCCTCACTGCCACCGGGTTGATTACATCCAAAATAGTAAAAGGACCTAAAAACCTTGGTTGTAATTTACGAGGTCCAGACAATTTAATATTTCGGGTTGACAACCAGACCCTGTCCCCCTGTTGGTACTGGGGACTTACATTTTTCTTTTTGTCAGCATAATGCTTATATGATGTCTTTGCGGTGTCCAGATTTGCCTGAATATCCTTCCAGACCTGCTGCGCATAAACCTGATGCCCCAATAGAGTGGGTAGGTTTGTAGAACAATCACCAGATCTAGTGGGCAATACTCGAGGATGGTATCCATATGCACCAAAGAAGGGAGTATGCTTGGTGGAACTATGCACGGTGTTGTTGTATGCTATTTATGCCAACCAGACATATTGGACCTATGACACTTTGGTATTGGCTGCATAACAGCGTAGGTATTGTTCCAGACCTTGATTCACCCGTTCGGTTTGGCCGTCTGTTTCCAGGTGATAACCGGATGATAGGCTGACCTCCATCCCGATTCATTGACAAAACGCCCGCCAAAATCGGGAAGTAAATTGAGGGCCTCTGTCCGTGATAACACGTGTGGGTAGACCGTGTAGGTGAACCACATGATGTAGAAACAGGTCCGCTAGCTCACATGCAGTGGGAACTCCTTCACACGGAATTAAGTGACTCATCTTGGTGAGGGAGTCCACAACCACCAGGATAGAGGTGTACTTTTGTACTGGTGGCAAATCCACAATCAAGTCCATTGTGATTTTATGCCATGGAGCCGGTGGAGTTGGCAATGGTTGAAGTAAGCCGACTGGTCTCTGGTGACTGGCTTTTTGTCTGCTGCAAATGCTGCATTCCGTCACGTAAACCCGCACATCACGAAGTAACGTAGGCCACCAAAAGTGTCTGGATACGTTCTGCTGGGTTTTAGCAATACCGGGATGTCCGGCTAATGTAGTGTCATGACACCAATGTATCACTTCCTTTCTGAGTGCTGACGTAGGTAAATATAAGGCCTTGGCGTAATAGGGGACACCGTCTACCAACGTATGTTGCGGGCCTCTTGAACACCACTTCTGCAACTCCTGAGCAGACATGGCCTTCATCACGTCGTCAAAGATGTTCGGTCTACCCACTAGTCCGACTATCCGGGTGGGCGGAATTATTGAACGAGCCTCACCTACACTTTTGCTCTCGGGCTCCGGATATCGAGATAGGATATCGGCCTTCATATTGTTTGCTCTTGGGCGATATGTAATTAGAAAGTCAAAACTTGAGAAAAACATTGCCCAGCATAATTGGCGAGGGCTCAGTGTTTTCGCGGTTTTAATAAATTGTAAGTTCCTATGGTCTGTCATGACAGTGACCGTATGGCGGGCTCCCAACAGGTAATGTCGCCATTCGTCGAACGCTGCCTTTACTGCCAATAATTCTCGGTCGGCTATGGTGTAATTAATCTCAGCCGGTAACAGTTTTCTAGAGTAGTATGCCACAGGGTGTAGTAACCCCGTTTTGGGGTCTCGTTGAGATAAGACCGCTCCTAAGGCATAACTTGATGCATCGGTTTCAACTAGGAACGGCTGGCTGAGGTCAGGATGGCGTAGTACTGGTGCAGATGTAAAGGCAGACTTCAACTGCTGAAAACTTTGTTCAGCGGCTTCATCCCATACAAATGTCTTTCCTTTCCTAAGCAATGTTGTAATGGGCGTCACCAGTTGAGAGAAATTCTTAACAAATCGCTGGTAAAAATTGGTGAAACCTAAGAACGATTGTACTTCCTTCACGGATGTAGGAGCCGCCCAGTCAACCACTGCTTGTACCTTTTTCTGGTCCATCTGTACCCCAGATGGTGTCAGGAAGTATCCCAGGAACTCTATGGTGGTACAGTGGAATTCGCATTTTTCTAGTTTAGCATACAGGTGGTGTTCCCGGAGCCACTGTAATACAGCCCTAACGTGTTTAACGTGCTCCTGCATGCTGGTGGAATATATCAAGATATCATCGATATAAACCACAGCGAAGACATCCAGATACTCCCGTAACACTTCATCCAGGAAGTGTTGAAACGCTGCTGGAGCATTACACAACCCGAAAGGCGTCACCTGGTACTCGTACAGGCCGAATCTGGTCCTGAATGCGGTCTTCCACTCATCTCCAGCCCGCACTCGCACCAGGTGATAAGCCTCCTGAAGATCCAATTTTGTGTATACTGTTGCGTTCCGAACTTGATCGAGCAATACGGGAATTAGTGGCAAGGGGTACCGATTTTTAATCGTAATACGATTGATTCCCCTATAATCGATACATGTTCTCAAGTCACCCGTTTTCTTGGGCACGAAGAACAACGGTGACAAGACAGGTGAGTTGGAATGTCGAATAAAACCGCTTTTCGGATTGGTATCAATATATTCTTTCAGGTGTTCTGTTTCTGCCTCCGTTAGGGCATACACCCGACTACAAGGTAGTACCGCCCCGGGTTCTAAGTCTATACGGCAATCAAAAGGCCGGTGGGGTGGCAGTGTCTCAGCCGATTTTTTGCTGAATACATCCTTGAACCCTTGGTATTCTGGCGGTAAATTACTGGGATCTGATGCCTCTATAGCGGCAATAATGGGCTCCTGAACTGAGGGCATAGACTGGACCACAATAGCGCAATGTGAAGGCAGTATGGAGAGGACATGGATATCGTACCCTTGGACCAATCCACCAGGGGGTTATGTTTCGTGAACCAGGGCAGCCCTAGGATAACACCAAACTGTGGTGCTGCTATCAAATCAAATTGGATGGTCTCACAGTGGTTCTGTTGGCTACAAAGTGTCAAGGGGTGAGTGCAGTGTGTTATGGGACCAGAATTCAAAGCAGTCCCATCCACTGCCCTTACTGATTCCTGTGCCCTCTTCCTACACAAGGGCACTCCCAACTTAGCCGCATATGAAACGTCCATGAAGTTACCCGTCGCACCAGTGTCTAAGAGTAAATCCACCTTAACTTCGTGCAAGCTTGCAAGACTCCTGACAGAGTGATGTGGGGGGCATAATTCACAAAACCTGAGACTGGGGTAACTTCTTTTTCAGGGCTCGGCCGTAGTACCCCTACAACCGCCGAGCCGAGGCGATTCCCTGCGCTTTAGGTTTCGTAGGGCAATCTGTGACAAAATGTCCTGTGGTCCCACAGTACAAACATAGGCCCTCCTTATGTCGTCGTTCTTTCTCGTCTTTAGTGAGCGGACCCCGGACTGACCCAATTTGCATCGGCTCATCCCCGCCTGATTTCTCTGGGGCTCGAGTCAAATGGGTATGATCAAGCCTGACTACAGGACGAGAGTCCCCCCGTTTCCTATCTCCCCGTCGTTCCGCTTGACGATGATCTAGACGCAATGCTAGGTCTATCATTGCTGGACAGTCTTGGGGTTGGGGGTCGACCTGTGCTATCAGGTCCTTCAGGTCGTCACGAAGACCCTGATAAAAGAGTGACATTGTTTTATCTCGGGGCCACTCTGTCTCCGCCACTAGTCTGTTGAATTGAGTCACATATGTGACTAACTCCTTATTGCCTTGACGTAGGGTAAGTAACTCCCTATCTTTGCACATAGAGGCAGCTTGACGATTAAAGATCTTACCAAACTCGTTTTGGAATTCAACCCAGCTATACAGAACTGCGTCATCCCTTTGCACTAAAGGATTTGCCCAAGCCGCTGCATCGCCTGTAAGGTAGGAGATCACAAAGGCCGTCCTGGCCTGGGTTGAGCGAAATGCTGAGGGTTTGGTAAGGAAATGAAGCTGGCATTGAGTCAGGAAGGTTTGATATTTCTGTGGATCACCGGAGTATCTTTCTGGGGGAGCTAATGGAACTATGGACTCTGGGGTAACACTTACCGGAAGGCTTGCGGTTTGGGCAGTTAAAGAACGTACTTGGACGGCCAGGGTAGCATAGTCCTGTCTAGTGGCAGTGAGCTCAGCTTGTAGGTCCTGCAGGACCTTGGTTAATTCTTCCATAATCTAGCTGGGTCGTGCCACTCAGGCACCTGTCACACTTGGGCTTGTGCTTCTGTCACGGCTCCAAAGTCCAGGTGCAGGAGTGGCGCGAACCAACTACCCCCACTGCGGTCTGAGCACCTGCAAGACAAGCTTACACAGGCCGCCAAGACCCCAGCAGGGAAAGAGGGTTAGGATCTCGTTGGTTGGATGGGTCTCGAACAGAGGGTAAACGGAGTGAGGGTTAGGAGAGGGTAAGTGGACAGGCAAGGGAACATATGGGAAAAAACAACAGTAACATTTACACTACCGTCCAAACATACACACAGTGTATACAATTGCTTTTGATGCAAAAGGCACTTAGCTCTGTGGTTGAGTGCTGGCCTGTCTCCTGCCTGCGCACTCTCAGGTCCGGAGCTCGGAGCAGTTCCAATGCTGCAAGAGAGTTTTTGGTATTAGTGACATGTGTTAACTCACATAGGCATAATACATCACACACATACAGTGCTAGCACATGCACATTACACGCTCTCTGAGCCTCTTGGTTCCCAACAATAGCGAGTGGTTCAGAACATGTGGCTCAAGTTCGCCGCACGTGGCTTAAAGCTTAAAAGGAGCAAGATCCATCGTGCCGCCAAAGTTTTGCCGCACATGGCTCATATTAAGCACTACGTGCTGCCAAAGTTTTGCCGCACGTGGCTGTGGTCCGAAATGCTCTCCGTGCTGCCAAAGTTTGCTGCACGTGGCCGAAAACACGTTAGGAGTTAAACGCTGCACACATTAATGATAACGGGTCTTGGTAGCCAAAATCGGGGCTGGGTATACGCTGGGGAGCGCTGATTGGCACTTAGCTTTTGTCCCTTGCAGGGGACATAATATGGCTGGGCGGTGGCCCCTGCGCGAGCCCCTCAACGGACTGAATTTCCCAATGCTCCTCTGCTTGATTTGCGCTCTCCCCCGCTGCTGCGCTTCTGATTCCCATGCACTTATCTGTTGTGAGCGAGGGGCCGAAATGCTGGTTCCTTGGGGCGTGGCCCCTCGCTTGATCCCTGTCAGCAGGAGCTCTGCAGGATGCGTCCGTTCCGGTCGGGAGCTTAAGCACAAGCCCCGTGCCTTTGTTCTGCGCGCATACCCGTCCGCGAGCCCCTCCCAACCTGGGAGTGGAAAAGTAGTTCCCGGCCCGGAGGCTGCTGGGAGTTGTGGTCCGGCGAGCCTTCTGCCTGCAAAAGGGACAGAGAAGCCTCATGTAAGGCTGGAGGCTGTTCCTTTGGGTTTGCTTCATTTTCTGTCTGGTTCCTCTGCGCCCTGGGTCTCTCGCTAAGCCCTGACTCCCCCTTATGACTCCCTGTACCCTGACAATCTGGTTGATAACCCAGACTCTGATACCCTTACACATTGAGTAAAGGGCTTGTACAAAGAAATGTATTCAGTTATCATAACTCTATCTCTCCACGGTCTTAGCACAGCGCAGAGTGAATGATTCTTTTAATAGAGTTGCATGTGACCAAATATCATAGAACTCTCATTTAAACAACTTTTTGTTTTTGTTTTTACCACTGATAAGACACATGCTTTGGAGGCGAGCATATTAAATACAGACATCGACCCCAAACAGTGTGCACTTACTTGTAGATAGTAGGAAAGTGGTTTAGAGAGGATAGGGTCAGGATCTCGACATCCCCTTGCAGTCGGCACATCAGCATCAACTAGGGCCAAGCAAGCTTGGGCACTAGATTGTCTACACATAGGGCTAATCAGTTTTTATACTAGGGACTTAGTGTTAGGAATAACTTTGTAAACAAAATAGCCTTCTGTCACATGTGTGTTTAAATACTGAGGTATAGATAGGAGGCAAATACCTATCGAATCCATTTTTTGTGTTTACTTGATCAAAACTTGCCATATCCTTTTCTTATCAAGGCTTCAGTGTGCCTCAGTCCAAAGTTCAAAGTCAATAACCTATGTTGTGGCTTTATGCATGCAACTTTCTTCTTCGCCCTGCACCTAGGATGCACAGAGTGTCCGTTTTTATGTCCTCATCCACTTTTTTGCTCAGAGGAAATGTCCAAAATGAAGCCACAACATTGCACAAAAGTTCTTTGTCTTTGCTTTGCTGGTCATGCATCCTTTTTCCTAGTCATGGATCTCGTCTGCACGTGCTGTGGTTCTTCCCTGTTGTCTGTAGTCTCTACGCGTTGGGGTGCGGGCAGGGGGCCTTCTCCATTGTATGGCTTGATATCACCCAAGATTAGCCAAGCTCTTCTTCCTTGTAGCTTGACTGCAGAGGGAGTGACGTCTACCAATTCACATGGTCCCTTGAACCTTGGCTCGTCCCACTCTTGTGTGGTTCCTCACCAGGACCGTGTCCCCTGAGAAAACTGGTGGTAGACGTAAACCTTGAACCAGGTCTGTTTTGGTATCTCCTTCTGTGTTCTGTGCTGCCCTGCACCCTTTTTGTCGTCACTGCAGCTCTCCTAAAATTACCGTAAGACAAGATGTCATGCAATTCAAATAATTATGCATTTCAGATCCTAAAACTTCCCCTGTTGGCTGAGCATCACATCTAGCTCTATCTCGGGGTGTCAATGGAGTGTGCATCCTTCTCCCTGTCGCTATCTCATGCAGCGTAAGATGATGGTCAGAACCAGACTGGTTTCTGAGTGCATACAGTGCCAGCGGAAGGCAGTGCAACCATCCCTTCTTTAGAGTAAGCTTCAACTTGGCTGTCCTTTCCTTTAACAAGCCGTTGAGCTTCTCACATATCCCATTACCTTGAGGATGATACTCCGAAGAGAACTTATGCTTTATACCAAGCAGCAGGCTAATCTGTTCGAATACTGCATTAACAAAGTGAGGACCATTATCTGACCTCATGACCTCACATACTCCCCATCTGGGAAATACCTCCCAGTCGACATCACATAGGCTGAGTCACTGTACACCATTACTTCCTGGTCTGTGTGATTCTCGAAAGCGAGTATCAGTGCCAATAATTCTGCAGCTTGCGCTCAATAATGAGATGGTAATCGCGCACTAATAAGTACTTGAAATTCTCCATTTGCCGTGTGCTTCACCACAGCAGTGCCTGTATATCTTTGCCCATCATTTTGATCGATTCTCGAAGAACCGTCAACAAAGACGATTTCTCCTTCTGCCAATGCATTTTCTTTCACTCTGGGAATTTCATCATAGAATAGTTTGCACAGTCATGAATTGGCTCTCCGTCAGTGACTGGCTCTGCTATAAACATAGCTGGGTTCACTATCTTACATCAAATTATCTTAATCGATGGATTTAAGATGATTACTTCATAAGCAGAAGCTCTCTGAGATGTCAATGTGCATTTTGGTTTTCTAAAATGGCAAATAATGCGTGCTCGATGAACAACGTCATTGAGCATCCCATCACAATGGTTGTAGCCTTCTCTTTTTTTTTTAAACTCTGTTTATTAATTGTCATCACAGATACAACTTATCGCACACAGCATTTCACAGTACATACATTGTTTGTGTTGTTAGATACATATTCAACAGATTACATTTGCATTTACATAGAGGTTTCCTCGTCTGAGGCCATTTCACACTGGTACATTCAGAACGGGGCCCATATGTCTTTTGGGCGATTGCTTATTGGTACAGTCAATGGCCCTCATTACGACCCTTGCGGAAATTGACTGACCGGACCGCAACAGCGTAAATAGCGTTTCCGCCATTGCACGAAGGAGCAAAGTGCGGCTAATTACGACCCATCGGGCACGAGCATTACGCCATGGCGGAATCCGAAAGGCTGCGATGGCGGAAATGACCCCAAAACGGCCCTTACCGCCGCCGTACGCTGCACCAGGTGCAATACCGCCACCCATCTTAGCGGACACCGTAATGAGCGGGCACCGTAATGAGCGGGCACCGCAAATTACGGGCACCGTAAATATACGGAAACGGAAGTAAAAGCATGTGGCCGGAACGGGAAACAGCACGCCGCACAACTATAAAATCCGAATCCCAACACAACCATTAAAAATCCGACCCTGACACACATCCCAACCCGTTAGCAACCCCAGTTAAAAAAATAAATATGGGAAAGGTAGCCAAGAAAGCGTGTGATCGCAAGCGGCAGGTCCACTTCTCCCGAGAGGAACTGACCGTGCTGACCGAGACCCTGCAGGAAAATGCCGCCGTCGTCTTCTCCAGTCAAATGACCAGGACGGCCCTTGCCAACAAGAAGGCCATATGGGCCCTGGTGGCACAGCGCGTAAGTGCGGTGGGGACAACACCCCGCACGCCACAGCAATGTCGCAAGCGGTGGGACGACCTGCGGATCCGCGTACGCAGCATACTTTCTGCGAACAGGAACATCGCCACAGCTACCGGGGGGGGATCAGAGTCGCCCATCAAGTTGACCCCCTGGGAGGAGATCTGCGCCTCCACCATAGGAATGGAGAGCATAGAGGGAGTCGGAGGGATGGAGAAAGGAGCGCCGACATCCGGAGAATCAGGTAGGTTGGCCAAGAGAAACAATGCGAAATCCACAAACCACGAACATGTGCAGTACCATGTGACCCCATAGTGCAATACATACTTTGCCCTGACAGCGCCCTCTAAAAGTCAGAATGAATAAACAAATTAATCAAGATGCCATAAACAACCCCTACATGTGCAGCATGCACCCCCTAACTGCAGGCAGCCAAATGAATGCATCCTCAACCCACACGAAAATGAGACCAACTCCAAGGCCCAGTCCCAAATCACCCTCATGTACCACCCCAATGCATTTGATACGTTGCCATTCCAAATCCCACAGACCCTTAACTAACGCTCGCCTCTCTTTACTCCACCACAGGGTCCGATACCAACGACGAGCTGCAGGACACCCCTACCAGCACGCCTGCAAAGAGGGCCAGGACCAACGTCCCAAGAGCCTCCACCTCAGGTGCAAGGATCAAGACACGGCAGCAGCAGGAATCAAGTGCCAGCACACTGGAGGGGACTGCAACAGGCACCCCAGCAGCCAGCAAGTCCACAACCCCAGCACCACAGGTCCCCCCAAAGAACGTATCTGATGGCACTGCCTCTGGTGGTAGCAGCACCATAGGTGACACAGCTGTCATGCCAGCATGCTCCGACACGGAAAACAGTGCTGGCGACGTAGGTACCATCCATGACCTTTCCCAATCCCCCTGCATGTCCCATCCCCTACACCATGACGAAACCACGCAGGGGCACCCTGAAGACGACGACTGGCCAACCCCCACAAGTCCTGTGCCAAGCCAACATGTGTTGAGCAGCCCCCCTGTCACACCACCGCAAATGTCCATGGCCCAGCAGAGGCAACAGTCCCTCGACCTGCTGATCGAGCAACAGCAGGAAGTGTCCACGCTACTCAAGGACCATGCAAATGAATGCGGGGGTTCCAGGGCAGCCATGGAAACATCCACCGAGACACTCAGGGCACAAATAGAGAAAAGTAGTGAGAGCCTCAGGGGAGAAATGGAGAGAAGCACCGAGAGCCTGAGAGCACAAATGGAGAGAAGCACCGAGAGCCTGAGAGCACAAATGGAGAAAAGCACCGAGAGCCTGAGGGGGGAACTGAATGCGACGTCCAAAGACGTTTGTGCTGAACTTGCTGCTGTGCGCCGTGTGCTCTCGGAGCTCTCACAAACCCTCAGAGACATGCATGGACGCGAGCAGGCAGAGACGTCATCCGTGGCAAGTTCCGTCCAGGGCAGCCCCCAACGCAGATCTGGCAGGAACCTGCGCTCCACGGGCAGGGGTGCCCCTGATACCCGTAGAGGGGGCTTGCAATAGCGTCTACCCACGGGCAGCATGCATATTTGGACACTGGTGTTGGGGGGGGAGGAAGTAGGGTGGAGGGGGTGTGTTGGGCTTCACTGGGTGGCGGGTCCATAGGGTGTATAAATCAAATCACATTAACAATACAGCACTTCATTATCATCCAATGACATGTGTGGACATTGATATTTGCGTACGAGGCCTTCATAGGCGTACAGTCCACTATGTGCCTGTACTACACACACACAGCGCCACAGGTCCCCTTTCCGTGTAATAGGCACCATGCGTGGTTGCTAGAAGCATGCATCTATGATGCTCTGTCGGATTGCACGTGCATCCTGTGCCTCATGGACTCCTTGGGGTGCCTCCACATCCCCACCCTCATCATCATCATCTTCAGGTGCATGCAGTACAGCGTCAGGGGGCATGGGCACATTCCTACGTATGCACATGTTGTGCAGCATGACACATGCCATGACCATCTTAGAAACCCTCTCATGGCTGTACATGAGTGCCCCGCCAGACCTGCTGAGGCTGCGGAAACGAGCCTTCAGTAGGCCGAATGCCTGTTCAATGACCACACGGGTACGTGAGTGGGCATGGTTGTAGTCCTCCTCATGCTGGTTCTGTGGGTTCCGGATTGGTGTAAGGAGCCATCTCTTCAGTGGATACCCGGCATCACCTGTATGGGACGAATAAAGGGTGTCAGTGGAATGATAGTGCTAAGTAGCCCCCCCCCCTCCTGCAAGGTCATTGACGCATCAAATGGGCCACGATGTCATGCATGGAATGAGACTCACCGAGTAGCCAGGATCTGTGCCCTGCGTGTCGCTCCATGTAGCGTGGTATTCTTGTGTTCCTCAGGACCATAGAATCATGTGTAGATCCTGGAAATCTGGCACAACAATGCGTAAATATCTTGTTGGAGTCACACACCATTTGCACATTGATTGAATGAAATTGTTTCCGGTTGCGGTACTGGACCTCCATGGCATGTGGGACAACCAATTCAACATGGGTGCAGTCGATGGCACCAATGCAACCCGGGATGCCGCCAAGTGCATGGAATCCCACCTTTGCGTTGGTAATCTCCTGGTACGTGCGTGGTAGTGTGATGTGGTCGTCGGCGTGCTTCAGGAGGGCATCGTGCACTTGGAAGAGTGTCCGTGAGAACAGTGGCTGTGAAATGCCATGCAACTGTCCCACTGTGTGCTGGTAGGTGCCTGTGGCCAGGAAGTGGAGTACAGACACCACCTTCAGTAGGGGTGGGATGGCGGTTGGGCTATCTATCATGCTCACGAGGTCAGCATGTGTCATGTCCACAATGGCGATTATGGTGTCCCGGTCCAAACGGTAGAGGGTGTGGATCTGCTCAGCAGTGAGGTTGAACGGATCAGCTCGGAGGCGTGGGATTGCGGGCCGCCTGCGTGGTGGTAGTGGCAGTGCTTGTGGGCCTTGCTGACCCTGCCTTGCCCTCCTCCTCCTCCTTCTCCTCCGTCTCCCCTGTGCGCCCGGTTGTTGTACCTGTTGTTGTTCGTCGTCTTCTTGTAGTTGTAGCACTTGCAGTGCTATCTGGTGCCCCAGGCCCAACATCGCTAGTCCTGCCGGTAGCATTTTGGAGTGGGAGTGGTTGTGGGAGGGGTTTGGGTCTGCTATATATGTGCTGTCGGCCTGTATGGCCTCCACCTGTGCTGATTGAATGAATCTGTGGCAGATGCAATCCCTTCTGGCCGAGCACGTCCCGCACGTAAGGCTGCATTTGGCCGCATGGCATCTTGGGATTGGAATCATGTATCAAATCCCGATGGCAGTGTGATGTACTTTGACTGATTTTCATGCTATGCTCCCATTGTTACACATGCTATGATTGCAGCCGCTTACATACCTGTGAAGAGTCAGTGGTATGTAGGGCTCGATCGATGGCCGACCCTCATGCAGCACAGTAACGTACTTCACCGACGGGCGTGGCGTCCCATTTGTGATTGCAGCCAGTTAGCATTATGACACACAGCCGCACTACATTGATGTAATTGTGAATGCAAGCGTTCACAGAAGCCTTTTCGACGTAATGTTGCAAGTGAGGAATTCGAAGGCCAGCATTTTTGGTTTTGAAGTAGCGGCGAGGATACGCCCACAGGTCTGGCTGGAAATGTAACGTTCTATTGTTGAATGTCCTTGGGACAGGGCCCATAACGAGCAAGCAATGAATGACATGAATTGAATGGGATGCGCAATAGCGTAGTGGACGATAAGGCAGGACGTTCCCAAGTCCATCTTGCTTCACAACACTACAGATCCGGCCAGGAGCACAGTGGTTTTTGCAGACTGCATTACGCACAGACGCGATGGAAGTTTCACATATTATGTGAGTGAATGTTCATGCGTTTTCATTGCGGGATGAGGGAATGATGAATGGATGCATGGACAGATGATTCCATTTAGGGTCTGCCATGTACATGTGTTTTTTGATTCAATCCCCTTCCCCTGCGCTATGTGATGCAAGGCTGCCATAGTGGGACTTACGTCTATCTGCCCTTGTCGGATCCTCCCTGTCTCGACGCGCCTTCATACACTTGTGTCTAGGCACGTTACTAATCCCATGTCATGGGTTCTATCTTGACGGACGCATGCACAGTAACCGACGTTGCCAATGGTGTATTAACCTCGATTGGTTTCGTTATGTATCGATACTGATTTAGGGGTGTGTATATTCCTTTGGAGTGGGCTAGCATGCATATGGGTGTGGATTTGGTGTGTTGAATGAAGATAGTGATGCATCATGTGTCCTGTAGTGCAATCGGTTAATTTGTGTTTCATTTGGGTGACAGGTATCTCCTGCCCTATTGCAGATGCCATCTGTACGCCACTCCTCCAGATGGATTTTACTCTCGACACCTGCAGCTTCGGGTGAATCAGTGGAGCACCATTACGATCTTATGGGACGATCGCCAATGGGCCACATGCCCTTACGCTGTTCTGGTGGCTAGGTGCAACATTTCGGCCTTTCAGCTGGACTAGTGCCTGCCTCATGGGACGGACCTGCGGTTCTTGCCGCTTCCATGTTGCCTTTTGGAACGTTGATGTTGGCCCTGTGTGCCATGATGGTACAGGGCGTCACACAAGTGGAAGCTGGTCAATTATTGCAGATGCAGCCCTCGGTGATGATGGATGTTTTGGTGTTATTTTACAAATTGCTGTGAGGCCTTTGTCATTTGGATGTGCATTTAAATTGTATTCCGATATTTGGCGTGTTGCGTTATTCTTTGCAGGTGATGTGGCGATTTTCGATTTGTGGCGGTATGTATTGCGAGATGATCTGCATTGTGTTCCGCCTTCTGAGTTGAGTTGTGTGGTACAGTACTGGCCGCTTTTGCCTACGTAGCACAGTATGGTCACGGATAGGGGCTGCCATTGTGACTGTTTACATGATGTGCTGTTCAGGGGCGGGGGATTGGCTTTTGGCCGACTGGTGCCTGTCAGCCAGGTCGATTGATGGTATGATGGGATGTTCAGAATGTGGCTGGTCACAGGTGCCTGTGTTTGCGTGCGTTTGTTGGAGGGGGACTGGGGTCATGTCCATTGGAATTGCTTCTGTATTCATGCCATCTGTGCCCTGCAGCTCCCATCGGCCCCTCTTGGGATGAGCCTGGCTGCTCAGTCACTCTGCCAACTTGTGTGGTACATGCTTCTGCTGATGGTTGGTTTGTTTACTGGCAAGAGTACAGGGCTGGTGCAATCCCCCTCAGGATGCTGTTTTGGATGTTGCCTTGCGCTGGTGGCAGGCGATGGGGGACTACTGTTGTTTTGTGTCATGTGTTCTTGATTTCCATTTTGATGTCTTGTACCTTCACATGCCTGTGCTGCATCAGTACGGCTATGGTGACATGCCGTACATGGATGCCCACTCACGGGGCGCTTTGAACACCTGCATGCATTTCTACGTTGGCATGCATGGGTGAATTGTAGATTTCACTGGTTGCATGGTGTGAGTACATTGCGCCTGCCAGGAGTTGTGCAATGTGGCCAGGGAGTGGAGTACAGGCACTCAGTGGGCCATTTACGGTTGGTTCACGATGCCGTATTTCTCGCCATGGCGGAATGGTCCATTCCGCCATGCCTGATGGCGTTAGGTACATGTCCGCTAGGGTCGGAATTGGCGTACCGTTGCACCATGGTGGTGTTTGCGGTTTGGCATGGTGCGCGCGCGCGTGCTTAGTGCAGTTAGCGTTGGCGTTCACTACGGTGTCGCTAATGGCTTCGTACTTTGCGGTGACGGGTCATAGTCGCACCGAGCGCTTTTCGATGGCGGTATTGCATTTCCGCCATCGTTTTCCCCTTTCCGCCAGGGTCGTAATGAGGGCCAATGTGTATTGTTCCTCGCATTCATTGACATATGCTAAGTCTCGGAGAAAGTTCTCGATGTTTGGTGGAAAGGAGTTTGTCTAATATTTCAATATGCATCTTTTAGCTACTGCACAAGAGACATTAAATAGTCTCCTGGTTGTTTCTGCCTTTTTTCCAGTGTCCCCAAACAGGTATTTTTGAGGAGTCAGGACTGCTGGGATCTGTGTAATTTCTTCTAAAGTTTCTGTCACTTTTTTTCAGAAGGTACCCACCGGAGGACACTCCCAATACATGTGAAAGGATCCTGCTTGTGTTGTTTTACATTTAGGCCATTCCCACGTATGTTCTATTGAAAATTTAGCCATCTTGGCTGGGGTGTAATGGAGTCTGTTTAGGACCTTACATTGAATCAGACGTAGGCCTGTATTTAGTGATACAGATTTTGTGAGCATACAGTATTTGGCCCATTTCTCGTCTGTGATAGTTATATTCAGATCCTTTTCCCATTTGGTTTTCACTTCGTTTGTTGTAGGGATGTGTGACTGTGCTAATGAATATAACTTAGAGATTCCCAGCCCCGTTCCAGATGTTGCCTCCTGTAAGCATGGGTGCGTAGGTGATTCATCCAGAAAGAGTGGCCAACGTGCGTTAAATGCTGACTTCATCCTGTAGTACTGAAGTGTTTTAAGTAGTCCCCTTCCCACCGCATCCCCAAATTCTCTACTCACAAATTTCCCATTCGGGAACATGTCGCACATTCAAACTTCTTTATTTGGGTCCCACAGTAGCTGTATTGTCTTATCCATTGTGGGTGGTATACCGGGGTATTTCCATAATGGGGCATCTGGGTCGTATGGGGTATCTATTTTTAACTTTTTATATAGTGTTATCCAAGCTTGAACCGTACTTCTCATCGGGTCATAAGTTCAGGAGTCTTTGTAATTGAGGTTAAATATAATGCAACGGAGGTCTATGGGGGATGCTGCGAATTTCTCAAGCCATGTATGAGGTGAGCGATCTTCCGGGTCATTCCAGTGTTTTGCAAACTGCGCTTGCGCCACCAGATAGTATAGTTCAAAGTCTGGTGCCACAATCCCTCCTGTGCTGTACGGTTTGGTCATTTTTTCCCATTTCATTCGCAGGGTCTTCCCATCCCAGACAAACGCTATTGCCATTAATCGTATTTTTCTGAAAAATGTTCTACCTGGTCATATGGGTATGTTTACGAACAGGTAGAGCAGTTTGGGGAGAACCACCATTTTAAGAATGGCGACCTGGCCATTTAGGGATATGGGTACTTTAGCCCACGTTTGGAATTTGGCGCTGAGCATCTGTATGGCTTATTCATAGTTGTCTGTATATAATGTCTGCCTATCTCAGGAAACCATTATGCCCAGGTATCGTATATGTTCAGTCGTCCCTTTGAGATTCTCTGTTGTTGTTAGGCATTTTGTGGTTGGGGTCAAAGGGAGGATTTCAGATTTTTCGTCATTTATCTTATACCCCGAATATTCGGAAAATGTGTGTATGTCTTGCATAAGGGGTGTTAGGTTGGTTTCAGGGTCGCGGATGTATAGGAGAGTGTCATCTGCATATAGTGAGATCGATTGGGGTGGGCCTGACATTCGAATTCCTCTGTCTCCATGTTTTTGTCTAACAAGTATTGCCATGGGTTCTATAATTAGTGCGAATAATATAGGTGGAAACGGGCAGTCTTGTCTGGTACCTCTGCCCAGCGTGAATAAATCTGAGACCGTGTGATTCGTAAGAACTCTCGCGCCTGTTTTTGTATATAGTAGTTTTACATATTATACAAAGATGGGGCCTAGTCCAAATTTTCCAAGTATCTACAGCAGATATACCCAGGACACCGAGTCAAATGCTTTCTCGGCATCTAGGGAGACCGCTATCGATTGTGCTTCTGGGTTTACTTGCGCCATTATTGCAAACAGCCTACGTAGATTCAATGCTGTAGATCTTGTAGGGATTAATCCACACTGGTCGTGATAGACCAGCGTTGGCATGTTTGGTAATAGTCTGTTCGCCAGTACTTTCACGAATATCTTGGCGTCTAAATTTATTAGTGACAGTGATGACATGTCCTGTGGAGGACGTCGGGGTTTTGGCAAGACAGTTATTATTGCTTCTCTCATTGAGTCGGGAAGCTCGTTTAGTTCCAGCGCCTCCTCCCATACTTTCAACATGATTGGGACCAGTGCTTTCTGAAATTCTTTATATAATTCAACCCCAAGGCCATCCGATCCCGGAGCCTTCCCAGAACTTAATGCTTTTATTGCCTCAGTGATTTCGTCTTCAGTTACCGGGTGTTCAAGGGCCATTTTAGCTTCCAATGGAAGTGTTGGAAATTCCAGGGTATTGAGGTATGCTCGTATTTCTGGTACTGATTTTTTATCACTTTTAGAGTACAGTTCCTGGTAACACTTCGAAAATTCATGGTTTATGGCCCACCCTCCGGTGACCACCCCCCTTTCCCCTGCTTGGATGCTTGTGATTGGGGTATAATGGTGATCTGCTTTCATGACGTTGGCGAGGGACCTTCCTGCCTTATTACCTTCCCGTACCTGCGTGCTCGAGCTGGGGCTGCCATGTATTGTGCTTCCCTTTTGGACAGCCGGTCAAAGTCCTTAAGGAGTTTGTTTATCTCTGCTAGGGTATCTGTATTGTGGGTCACGCTATAGGACATTTCCAAATTTCAGAGTTGTGTCTCCATCTCAGTCAACTTGCGTTTTACAGACTTCAATAGTTCTGTGGTTTTAGAGATCAATGTTCCCCTTACCCAGGCCTTGAACGTCTCCCAGAGTGTTGGGTATTTATCTACCGTTCCCACATTGTTATTGAAGTATTCCTCCATCTCTATATGGAGGGATTCAGCTACATTGGAATCTCTAAGTATGTTTCCATTCTCCATTTCTTTTGGGGTTTCGGGGCATTTCTGAATATTAGCTCAAGTGACACTGGGGAGTGATCTGATAGTGTTCGGGGGTATATTTTGCATTTCTCCAATGTGTCTAACATATCCTCTGATAGAAGCCAGTAATCTATGCGTGACCCTGAGTCATGTATACTTGAGTAGTATGTGTATTCTTTCGTGCATGGATGCAATGCCCACCAAGCATCCCACAGCACTAATTGTGGTATGATCTGTCCCAGCGCAATTGATGCCCTGGTTGGCGTTCTTTTGGTTGTAGAGGATCTGTCTAATTCTGTATCTAGTATTAGGTTAAAGTCTCCACCCCATATGATGCTAGAGCTGTCTAATGTCACAAGCAATTCCAGTATGTTGAGGTAGAAGTCTGGGTCGTCTATATTTGGACCGTATGTGTTGACTAGTACAACTTGTTTTTCTGCCATCTCACCCCATATTATTACATATCTACCTTGGGGTCAACTTTATGTCCTTTGGTCTGGAATCCCAGTGAAGGATGTAGTAGCATCATTACCCCTCTAGCTTGGGTGGAATATCCTGTATGGTATCTCTGCTTGCCCCAGGAGGCTAGTATATTCACTTTGCTGGACCCCTGTGCATGTGTTTCCTATAGCATCACTATGTGGGGAGAGTTTCTGTTTACATATGCCCCAACTTTCCTGGCCTTCGAGGGGTTGTTCAGTCCTCTAACATTCCATGACAGAAGCTTAATCTTTAATCTGTTTCCTATGCTGGCGTTACTCATATTTGTATTTATTCAATATTTTGTTGGTATGAGGGTACTGTTTAGTGCGCATCGTGCGATTATCCATAAGACCATGGTTGGGAAAACTTTTACAACTTTTTAACAGTTCAGTTAACAACCATCCCCTTCCCCGCCCTCGTCGCCCGCCACCCACATCATCTTCCCCAACTTGATGATTGCTCCTTACAAACTTTTGGAGGTCTCCTGGGGTCGCCATGTTGTCGCTGCATGGCCGCCGGCTCCAGGCTCACGACCCGGCATTCATATACATGTGCGATGTCCCCGCACATGTCTGTTTCATTAAATTCAATTATAATGAAGGGTATCTGCACAGTTCCATTTCAGATTGCTGGATCGTGTCTATCTGCCTCAGGTGGGGGACTGGCATTTTGATCAGGTCTGCGGTTTCCGGGGGGTAGGGGTATTTAGGCCATGGCTGCTGCTGGGGTTTCAAAAAAATGTGCTCTCTCCCCCGTGCTGGATTCTCATTTTGGCTGGGAATATTAATGCATATGTACTTGCCGTTCTCTGAGCAGTCTCTTTACTGGTTCGTACGATCTCCAGTTGACTTGGACTCCCGCTGCGAAGTCTGGGTATATGTGGATGCGATTCTCCTCGTATTGCAGCGTGCCTTTCTCCCTTACCTTTCTGAGTATCGCATCCCTGTCCCTATAATTGAGGAGGCACGCTATGATCTGCGAGGTGGTGCCCCGGGTTTCGGTACAGGGGCTAGTATGCGGTGCGCTCTTTCCACTAGGAAGTGTTCCGAGAAGGCCTCGGCTCCAAAGGGTTTTTTAAGAGGGATTCAACCTGTTGTTCCATTGCTCCAGTACCAGATTTATCGGAAACGCCCACAATCCTTATGTTGTTTCTCCTGGATCGTGATTCAAGGACCTTGCACTTGGTTTGTAACTTGACTACGTAATTTGTCAGTTGTGCTATGTCTCGGTCGTGGTTAGCAATGGTATCTTCGTTGGTGCTGATTCTGCCCGCCACCTCATTGATTCTCGAGCTCTCTTTGTCCACCCTTGCCTTCAGTGAACCAATGGTGGTAACTATGTCATCTAGCTGGACATTTATTGCAAGGAAATCGTTCTGCACTATTGTGGTTAGTCTGTCCACTCTGTCTCTGTTCTCAGCCTCTGCCTGAGTGGTGGAAGAGGTTGGCGTTGCTGGTCCCGGATCTGATATTTGGCTTTTAGTGAACGAGACCATGGGGCCTTTCTTTCTGGCACCTGCACCTTTTGACATTTCCTCGGGTGTTTTGTGTACACGTATGAAGTTTCTCTCAGTTAGTAGAGTTGGATTGTTCAACGAGTTTGGGTTCACTTTTTCACCAGGCGTGCATAGATGTTTGTTGGTTATTTGCTGTGTTTCTGTGTTCTTTCCATGAAGCGAGCACACTCTGCAGAGCCCGCTTCTGATTGGTAGCTGACTTTTCTTGGGGTTAAAAGGGTACCTTGCTGTGAAAAGGATTATATCTTGTTATTCTTGAGTATTTCCTGTGTCCTCTTATGGGTTGTTTCGTGCAGCCGGCAATCGTGTTTTCTTAGGTTACTGTGGCAGCTAATTCTCGTTTCCACTCCGACCATGCAGGATTATTTTCTCTGATCTGTATATGTAGCAATGTAGTGTTCACAAATTATTTATGTAGTCATGGTTTCCTCGGGAGCCATACCGACGGCGCACACCTCGTGTATATCTGCAAGGATGTATTGTCTTGTTTTGAAGTGGGGAAGAAACTACCTCTGAGCGGGCGTCACTGCCTGACTTGTATATTGAATCCGCCTCAGCGCTCTTTGATCAGACCGGGATTGCTCTGGTCCCTCTGCTCCTGCAAGTCTGGGGTTAATAGCTATCTGCGCCCCTGTGATGTATAGGAGTTTTCTTCAATACAGTTGAATGTTCTGGGCAGCTTAAGTCCTTATTTTCGCTGTTTTTACTCCCTGCCTGTTGTATGTTCACCCCAGAGATTCAATAACACAGTTGCTGTTTGTTCCTACCGTTTGTCGGCGAGTGGATTGTGCTCTCCCACATAGCACTGTGTCTTTCTGTACAGTGTCCAGATCTTTCGGGCCTTGAGTGATTATAATGATTCCCTGGGGGTGAGGTTTCACGGTCTAGTTTCAGTCATAATTCTTCCTGTATTTCATTCACTATGTTTGGGTCTCATGTGGTGGTACTCCACCGGGCCAGCTGTACTGTGGTGTGTCGCCTCCGCCTTCCCGCTCCTATGAGGCCCACCTCCACACGGGTCCCAGTGTCGGGCTGCGCTAGTTGGTTTTGCGCCCGCTACCCAAATACGATGTGGTTGTTGGGGGCTGGGGTCGCCGCAGCAATTTCTGAGCAGAAAGCCGTCAGCGATCTCTCTCTGGCGCCCACGGCTGGATGTAGTATCAGGGGGATCTGCAGGGGTCGACCCCGGTACGGTTCCGGGGCCCCTCGTCTGCTGCCGGTGTGACGGAGCAACTCCGCTGGGTTCAGGTGGTGCCGCGTTTATTATGTGCCCTTCTTCTGGGGGTACGTCTCCAGCTCACCTCGAATAATGCATCCGCCGTCAAGTTGCTTCTCGGCTCTCTCCTCCGGCACTTCCTTCCTTACGTAGCACGGATTGCCGCCCTGTACGCTTCCGTGATTAATGCAATACACAATGCTTGTTTGTTTTTCCCCTTCGCATCCGGGGGTTGTGTCCATATATCGGCGTCTCACAGTGCCCAGGCTCCTTCTCTCTATGGTCTGCTTGG
The DNA here is from genome assembly GCF_040938575.1 of Ambystoma mexicanum. NCBI lineage: Eukaryota > Metazoa > Chordata > Amphibia > Caudata > Ambystomatidae > Ambystoma > Ambystoma mexicanum. The sequence goes on from NC_090940.1 coordinate 303,264,218, forward strand.
CAGAGCGTCTGCGGTGTAGCCCTGGTTTCTCCTGGTACTGGAACACGGCTCACGCTTCAGTCTTCTCACAGTTAGTTTTCACTGCAGTGTAACTTCACGAAGACTGCACCCTTTCTGATCAGGATTTCTGCTGTATGTTCGTGGGGTCTTTATCTGCGCATTCCTAATAGCCTTGCAGGGTGCTCCGAATAATAATAAGGAATAAGGATAGAATCTGGTACGGCTGTTAGTCGGGCCAGAGCTCTAGGTTCAGACGGCAATTTTCGTCACGCGCAACAGCGCCCCGGTGGTAGCCTTCTCTATGGCGAACTCTGCGGCAGCAAAACTTTGTTTGCATGGGAAGTGACCTCTCATCACTGGGTCCCAATTCCCACTGTAGTATGCCAGGGGCTTGTACCCCAGCATGGTTCTCTGTGTGAGTACTGCCGTCATAACACTGCCATTCGTGTGTGAAAACAGATAGAATTCCTCTGCATAATTGGGAATCCCTAAAACTGGTGCCGTGCAAATGGCTCTTTTGAGTTCAACAAACCCTTCTTCCATATTCTCGGTCCATTCAATTTTTTCTTTCGTCACCCGTGCTTTCTTTAGGGCCTTTAACAAGGGCTTGGTATACAAGCTGTAGTCAAAGACCCATGCCCTGAAATAACTGCATAATCCTAGAAAACTCTGCATCTGTTTTATCGTGTGTGGCTTGGCTGTGTTCAATATGGCCTCAGCCCTTTCAGGGGGAACCCTTTTCCCCTCATGTGAGATCAGCTGGCCTATGTAAAGCACTTCTTGCTTCTCTTTGTCAACTTTATATCCCTTCTCAACCAATATAGTCAACAGCTGAATAGAATCGTGTCTGCACTTTTCCTCTGTCTTGCTGCAAATTAAGATGTCATCCACATATTGCAAGACAACACTCTCTAATGCAATATTGCTTAAGTCCATCTGCGGGACTCTGTTGAAAATCGAAGGTGACTCACAGTACCCTTGAGGTAACCTTGTGCTTTTCAGATGCATTTGCCTGAACGTGAATGACGTCAGATCTTGTGAGTCCTTGTGCAATGGGACTGAGAAAAATGCATTTTTCAAGTCAATCACCGTGAAATATTTTGCCTCAACAGGTATATTACATAAGATTGTGGACGGGTTAGGGACTAGAGGGAACTCAGCCTCTACAATATCTGAAGATATTGCATGAGGACTCTGACATCACTAAGATGACCTGCTCCATCATGGCAGAAATTGTCTTGAAAATCCCATCATCTGCTTCCCTAGACATGGGATACTGTTGAGCTTTTGGTAAAATTGCTCCTGGTTTCAATTTGATCCTTACTTCTCCCGCTCCTTTCAACAAGCCTACGCCATAAGGGCCTGTGGTCCACACTGAGACAGGAACCCGGATCATGTTGTCATCAAAATATTCAGGACTGTTTTGTGCCAGCATCATTCTCTGTGGCACCTCTCTTTGGATCATTTTCACCCAATAAATAAGATTAACCTCAACTGTTCTTTCATCAATATCTGTTTGCTCTTCAAACAGATCGTCATCAGTGACTTTTACTGTGCACCATTGTCTGTCTTCATCATCACAACCAACGATCAATGTCATTTTCCCTTGTACTATGGCTGTGTGTATTGCCAAGGGAAATACTTGTCCCTTTTCCTCATGCATAGGTATTCTTGGCCTGAATAGAAACTCATCGGGGGTCCTCATGATTTTGTCTGCCAGGCCTGGTAGCCCTGCCATTAATGAAAGCACTCCATACGCAAATATTTCTGGTTCCAATGGGACAGCCCTCATAGCTGTTTGTCTGTGTATGCTCTGATTATTTTGCATGCGTTCAAATAATGCATTCCTGGAGTCAAACATACTATGCCCTTCTCCGTGAACGAGATTGTCATGTTTAACTTCGTCATTAGGTCTCATCCCAATATATTTACTGGGGTTTGCCTTGAATATAGCAGTGGCACATTCATGTTACATTCTCCTATAGAGACTGGAAGTTCATCTGTAAAAGGAACACAACTTGTTGCTCCTGTGAAGCCCTGAGTATTTATGGCATCGCCAGACAAGGAAAACTTGCTTTCACGTATACACAAGTGTGTTGCACCTGTGCCAACTAAGAAGGAATTTTCTTTATCCCCTATACCGACATCTACCCATGGTTCCTCATGAGGGTTCGGTGTCACTGATAGGATAGAACACACCAGGTTTGCCAGTGAGCTATCCTAATCCATATATAACTTTGTCCCATGATGAGTGAATGGATTTCCTCCATCACCAGTGTTGTTTCTCATTCCAGAATTCAGTACCTGCCCTGTACTTGTTATCTATGACAGTTGCATCGGTGACGGTTGAGACTGTCCTTGTAGAAAATGTGTCATATTCTGAGGTTGCAAGCTTTGCTGTGCTCCCGGCGCTTGCTGCTGCACTGTGCGATTTTGTGCAACTCCATTTCCACCATGCTGTAAAAACACAGGTGGATTCACCATTCCTACTCTTGTTCCTTGGTCGTTTTGCACCATGCCTTGACTTCTGCATGTGTGCGCTAGATGCCCTGTCATTCCACATGTCCAACATATTGTCGGTGGTCTGATAACTTGCCCATTTGACATGTCCTGATTGCCATTTTGAATGTTTTGAAAACCTCACTGATTACTCTGTCATCCTCTTCCTCGAAAGCCTCTCCCCCTTGGGTAGAACCCGTTATTGCCTTAATCACCTTGCCCTTGATTATTGGCCTGCTGCATGTTTGATCCATCTGTGTTAGTTATCATTGCCCCTTCAATGGCATATTTTGACAGATTTTTCTGCACCAGTTTTGCCTCTTCAGCTTTTTGTGCAGCCTCTTTTTTGTGATTTTTTTCTTGCAGAAGCCTGCAATAGTGCGCTATGGTCACCTGTATTTCAGACCACGGTTTGGCCTCAATTCCTACCAACTTCTTGAGCTGCTTCTGTACCTGATCTGGCAGCCCTTGGCATAATATATGGTAAAACACGGGTATAGATTTCCCGCAAGATTCCCGAGTTTCCAGCACTCAGGCATCTTGGAAATTCTGAATGTAAAGCAAAGGATCCTCGGACTCCTTCATTTTCGTGTCATTATAGCTCCCATGTCAGAAGTATCTGGGTATAGCAATCGTAATGCTTTCCATACTGCGGCTCTGCAATTGTTAAATGTCGCTCCATCATGCGCAGTATTAGCTGTAATCATGCCAGGGTAACCTGCTTGTGTCCACACATCGTCAGCTCTATCAACAAGTATGCCGATTAAAAGACCCTTGATGTCCCCAATAGCTAACGTGTTTCCTCCTATCATTTTTTCTAACTCATGTATCCATTTTTCGGCTCCCGATGTTAACATTGGAAGCTTATTTTTCAGATTTTCTCGATCCATGTGTGGCCAAGGTATATACTGTGGTCTCATTCCTCCTTTTTCAAGCAATGGAAATTGAAACACATGGCACTCCTTTTCTTCTCCCATCATTGTCCTATTCACTGCAGGGGTAATAGTCCCGCATCACTGTCTACCTGGCAATGTCCTTAGTCTGCTCACATAGGGCGGTGGAGACACCCCTCCTCTGACTGTGAAATACTCCTTCGTATCGATCTGATTGTGTGGCTGACTCTGATGCCTTCGGTGCAGATCCACTAGAATCTGACCATATTATACTTTTTCCTCCAGAGAAGCATTTTTCACGTCTTCTCTCTTCTTTTTCCTCATATTCCTCTCTTTCCGCGTCTGATATTGTCTGTGCCCAACTTGTGCAACTCCTCTCATCTTCCTCATTTCTATTTATTGCCAACCTAGCTGGGGACAGCTCTCTATTTCTGCTACTTTGGGAGGTGTCCTCAGTGTCATACAACTGAGTACTCTAAAGGCACTCGCCATCCCTCTTCCCTTGGGGTACTTGTTCTAGCCCCATTTCATTATATATTCTATCGATCATTTCTCTGATGCTTCTGGTGTCAAAGTGATCTTCCATATTTGCCCTAGACGTACCTGGTACTGAATCGTATTCACAAAATAATTATTCTATGTCTTTCACGTCTACTACTGGGTCAGATTGTTTAACCTCTCTCTCCAGATATTCAAGATCTCGTGCTCTCTGTCTTCGCTTACATTCTATGTCGTCATCAAACTCTCTGGGCTTCCTCATTTCCTCTCTGACCCCATCTTCTTCCTGTTTCTTTGCATCTCTATGTTCATTTGCCCTTCGTATTTCCTCATCCCTTTGTCTCTTTATTCTCTTCTCCCGTATCTTTTGTTCTTCTCCTTCTATTCTTCGTTGTTCCTGCCTGTGCTGATCATTAGTGGTTCTCTGCTTATGATCGTGTTTTCTTTCTTGCTCTTCGTGATACAACTGCTCTTGTCTCTGTCTATCTTTTTTCCTGATTCTTTCGTCTCTCAATCCTTTTTCCTTTTCCTTCTCTTTTCCTTTCTACTCATCTGGCTCTCCCTTTGCCTCATGTCCTCAATGCTTTTGCCATCGAGTTTCAATAGAATATGACCTCCCATCCATTCGCTCTGTGTGAATGCTATCTCATCAGTTCTGTCCTCTTCTCCTTTCCATCTTTTTCCCTCTCTATCTGTATTTAGAGATGCACTTGCTTGTGCCAGGTCTCCTTTTCCCTTTTTGCGTTTCTCCTTGTCCCTCGGGCGTTGGAGGTAATATCTCTGTCTCTGTCCTTGTCTGGGTTTTCGTCACTACTTTGCGTAGGTGACTCATACGCCGGGTTGCTATACCCAGTGGCTGCGTTAAGCTCCCTCAACAGGTATAATCCTTCATCTTTGCCTGCTTTTCTTTTTGGTTCAGATGGGGCAGGTGGTGCGGAAGGCGTTTCACCCCCCCTCTGTGCATATGTTAAGTATCCAATCTACCGGTGGCTCATCTCTTTCTCCTATTGGTACATTTTCCAAAGTTCTAAATTCGCTAGGAGTTTGTCTAACTTTTTGCCAGTGTATGTGGCATGCAAATATGTCGTCATGTGTTGCAGGAACATTTTAGATAGCGATCCGCCCTGGGGCCTTGGCATAAACATTTTGTGGGTGGTTCCTTTAACCCATTCTGCACTCTACTTTTTCAGCTTAGGTGTGTCTTTTGGCAAGTGTTTGCACAAGTGCATTAACGGTGCAACATCTTCCATGCTTAAATCTGTTTCTCCTCTCCTTATATATAACACTTTGTTATGCTTTACGTTTATTAAACAAAACCAACAATATGAGCGAGCACCAATCGTCGCAAGCCCCAATCCTGTTTTTTCACAAAAATTTTCTTTTTCAAACAACAACCATCAATTCATATCGTACAACATCCTGGCTATACAATTGCGCAATTTTCAGAAAAAATAAAAACACAAGACAGACGTGACAGACTCAGCCAGCTACATGAATCTCCTGCCCCTATCACTATTCCGACATGGAATGTAAGCCCATCCCTTTCAGATCTCCTCTTTCATCGATTCTGGTTTCGTACTATGCCCTATCTTTTCAGGACTTTGAATGCAGGCTTCTTCTAGCGCAATATTAAAGCGTAGGTATTTGGCCATATCCTCTAGCTCGGGTATCCTTCCCGGTATCTCTCTGCTCGGGTATCCTTCCTGGGAAATCCTCTCTTTGGATCAGGTACCCTTCCCGGTATCCTCTCTTTAGCTCCACCAACCTCGAGTCAATATTTCTTTCCCCTTATATATATATACTATACTCTCACTCTGACATTATTTTTGTCCCACCTCCCTCCGTTACCTTCCCTTACTTGTTTCTAAGGCATGCAACTTTTTGCCAAATTATTTTGTCTTTTTCACTCACCGTTCTCATTTGTTTCCTCTGGATGCTTGGGATCACCGCCTTCGTTACCACCTTTCCGTGCTGTTCGCTCGATCGGCTGCTCGTAGAAGTGGGAAGGGGTTCGTGGGAGGTTCCTTCAGACCTCAACCTGCAGGTTTTACACTTTAGACTAACCACTATCTATGGGGAGCTTCTCAGGCTACTTAGCCGGATGGCAAAGGACTTGTGATATTGCCGAGGACCTAGAGTTACTTATGTCGATGGCCAATGGGTGTCTTATCTAATTGATAGTCGATGAACCATCCTCTGCTTCCAAGTGTGCACTAGCACCCCAGCCGGCCCATAGAGCTGGGGGTCTCCCAATAGCACTTTAAGATGAGGCAGCAGCACCTGTGAGATGGATGGGGATTCAGATTAATACTCTTGCATCTAATCAATAATGACAACTCAATGGTTTGGCAAAGGGAGTCAGTTTACTGACAAGTAGAAAAAAACGGGGAGTTCATGAATATCAGCAATCGCTCGATCTTCCTTCTCGCTTCAACTCCAATTAATATCATAAAAACACATCATTTATACTAAAAACTCATCTTCACTGACGTGTAACGCTTAAAATCATGCATGCAATTCTATTGGTTCTAGGAAGGTAACTTTAATATAGCTGCTATATCTGTATATGGTAACAAAGTGAGGGGATTGGATAAACATTGTCAGGTGGGGCATCTAAGCCCTTCCTTCAAAATGGCTACTGCAAACATCACTAAAAGTACGACGTCTCATTGGTTCTACTAACTATAGAACCCTTGATTACTTGGTCCAATATAATAGGGTTGGCAACAACCCCACTCATACTTTTCCACTTGCCTAGCAGCATGCAGAATAGCCGGCCAGGTGCAGGGAGTTTGTCTTCACCCCCAGCTTCCCTCCAATTATTGCTACAATCAATCATCACCTCAGTGGTCATGTGTCAATTATTTCTTTGTAGTTGGCCTCGAGACTGCTTCTTAGTCTAGAAAAGGTACGCACAAATCCATGCGTAGGTGTGAAAGTTTCATCCCTTCTCGCTTGGCTGGTCACGTGATTCCGACACCGTGAAACTGTCTTATTCTTCATGCAATTTGGGTATATGATTCAATTCTGCCAGCCATCTGCCTTTTGTGGCTTATCTTGACCTTTCTGAACAGGATACTCTGTCCTTCTTTCATAAATTGTATCCACTATTGGTCTATTTCAGCCGATACAACCTTGGCTTCTTGGCATGCTTTGCCTTCGCCTAAGTTTCTTTCTGTCTTTAATTCTCGATTTGTTCGCTGCTGAGCTCTCCTCTTGAGACCTTTAGTAACCTTTGGTTGATTCTGCTCTTGTACATAGTGGAAGTATACTTATATAAAGTGCTCCTTTTGAGGTAGATATGTATAGGTGGCACTTGTCACAATCTATTTTACTACTAAGCATAAGCAAGCCTCAAGATTCTTTGCTTCTTGCGGTTCCTTGCATATGTACACGTTTAAACTAACTGAATAACTTCATTGCGCATGTGGCATAAATTCTGATATCTTTGACATTGAATATTTCACCTTAGGCTCATGATGTCACTTATCCATGGTGTTTCGCCTCTTTTCATCATTCTCTGGTCATTATCTCTTCTATACGTGAGTCAGTCCGGGTTCTTGTGACAACACCATTTGTCTTCCTTTAGTATATTTTTAGCTTATTCAGGGATTGCATTCTGACAATCTTCATTCTGTTTCATTTGTCGATATGGTTTTCTCAATGGGTACCTTACTGTCCAAGTTTTCTTAGGTGTCGATACTTCAACAAGTGCTGTTCTTCTGATAGGTACTGGACAGAGCCCAACTGCGGCTCTCTGCTGGTTTATTTGCTCATCATACGTCACATATTTTGGCGTGAACGTTTCTGGTACTTCAAAATGGATGGTGGGAGTGCGGATCTTGCTTGGGACCTCCTCTACAAAGGCAGAAGCAAAGAGGAAGGTCTTGAGGTGCTTCCGGAACCAGAGATGGTTCTTCTCAAGTTTCAGAGTGGAAGGGAGGCTGTTCCAGAGGGAGGCCCTAGCCGAAGACATGGGACATGGATCTCCCGCCAGCTCATTTCTTTGAGAACAACTAATCCTGAGGGAGTTGGAGGCAGAGGAGCAAAGAGCTCGAGAGGGAAGGTATTTACAGAGGGAGAGTTGAAGGTATTTTGGACCCAGTCCTTAGAAAGCCTTGTGGGCAATGTAAAGGGTCTTGAATTTAATCCTTGCAGCCACTGGGAGCCAATGAAAAGATTTCAGGGCTGGAGAGATACGATCCCACGGCTTGAAGCCAAGGACAAGTTTTGCAGTCCTGTTCTGGATGAGTTGCAAAGGGCGTAGAGTAGAAGCGGGTAGATTAAGAAAGATGCTGTTGCAGTTATCCAACCTAGATAGAACCAGGGCTCGAGATACAGTGAGCTCCTGGGGGGAAGGAGAGGAAAGGCAGAATACCTCTGAGGAGGTGCAGTTGGAAGTTTGACTTTTTAGAGACATCAGAGATTTGGGCAGGAAATCAAAGCGTGGAGTCAAAGATGGCTGGCTAGAGAGTGAAAGGAAAGGAGGGTGAAGGTGTGCCGATGAGGAGGATCTGCGTCTTGCTGGCATCAAGGCAGAGATCGTTGGCGGCACACCACTCCTGAATAGCAGACAAGCAATCAGAGATGAGAGAGGGAGAAGAGGTGGCCGGGGGAAGCCTGAAAATGAGTTGAGTGTCCTCCGGATAGAACTGAAAATTGGAGCAGAGAGAGGTGGTGGCAAAGAGTTGCCAGGTATTGGTTGAAAAGCCGGGGTGAGAGGTTAGACCCCTGGGGAACACCGCAGGTAGAGAGGGAGATAGAGGAAAGGAAGGACCCAAGTTGGAGCTGGGAGGGTCGATCAGAGAAGAAAGAAGTCAGCCAGGCCAGAGCCTGATCACTGATACCCAGGTTGTCATGGACACATTGAGCAGGATTGTATGGTTGACCGTGTCAAAGGCAGAAAGGAGATTGAGTAGTATGAGGACCGAAGGGATGTTAGAGTCAAGGTTGGAGACCAGCTCTTCACAAATTTTCAGGAGAGCAGTTTACATGGTTCTGGCAGCTCTAAAGCCGGACTGAAGGTCTTGGATACAACCAACAGAATCGGAGTGAAGGTTAAGCTGCAAGATGGCCAGCTTTTCCAAGAGTTTGCCCAGGAAAGGAGTGATGGAGATTGGGCGATAGTTTGCCGGGCAAGAAGGATCAGCTGTGGGTTTCTTGAGAAGATGGTGCACAAGAGAATGCTTCAGAGGGGAGGGGAAGGCTCCCGAGGCGAAGGAGAGGTTGCAGAAATCAGCCAGGACAGGAGTAAGGCTGTCAATGTGGTCCTTGATGGTTTTGGAGGAACAGAGAAGAACCTGTTTTGATGAGACGTTCATAGATTGGACTTGTCTAGAAACATTGACGGGGGAGAAAAGAGGAAAGGAAGAGAAAGAGGGTGGGTGGGCGGCAGCAAGAGGGCCAGAGTTTGTAGAAGGAAAAGGGAGAAAAGGGAGAGGGGTCGCGAGGGTGGACAGGATGTCCTGGGTTTTTTAGATGAAGTGAGAGGCAGGAGCTGTGCAAAGGGACTGGGAGGCACCAGGAGAGATAGAGACTGCAGCAGGTTTGGCCAGCTCCTTGAAGATTTTGAAGAGTTTGGCTGAGTTGTTAGATGCCGCAGAGACACCGGCTTGGATGGGGGCTCTCTTCTTAGTATGGATAGAGGGTTGGTATTGCCTTTGGAGCAGGTGGCAGGCCAGTTAGTCAGAGGATGAACAAGAAGCCCTCTATTTCCTCTCAGCCACCCTGCACTTACATTTAAGGGTAGCTAGATCAGAGTCGCACCAAGCATTGCACTTGGCTTTGGGCTTCAAACGGATCCTCATGATAGGGGCAAGAGCATCAAGCATATCCGAGTTAGAAGAGTAGAGCATGGAAAGGGTTGAAAGAGTACAGAGGAGGAACTGGGAGAATCTAGATGGATATTGAGGTCACCAAGAAGGAGGAGTTGAGGGGTTGAGGCAAGGAGGGAGGAGGAGAGGTCTTCCCAGAAATTAGGTGATCTGACCAGGAGGCCGATAGTAGCCACAGTAAGGGAGTGGCCAGGAGAGATAGAAAGCCTGCAGACAAGGCATTCAAAAGAGGAGTAAGTCTGCGTGGGAATGATAGAGGCAGGAATCCCCTCAGGAAAGATCAGGGCTACACCCCCTCCGAACTGGGTAGATCTGGTTGTGGAGAGGATCTTTAATCCGTCAGGGAGGAGAGTGTCAAAGCTCGTGACAGAGCTGGCCGTGAACCACGTCTCAGTGAAACCGAGGACATTGAGGTTGAATTCTTCGAGGAGGTGGCAGATGTCAGAGGAATGTTTGACAGCAGAGCGAGAGTTGAGAGTGGCAAGATGAAGGTTGCCAGCCTTAAAGGACATCCGGGAGGGGTACAAATCAGAGGTATGCCCTGAAGAGGTGACGAAGGAGGCAGAGGAAAGAGAGGGCACGGTAGCTAAGGGGGTGCAGAGAGGGGAGACAGGGAAGCAGGAGGCGGGAGAGGGAACAGCAGGAGATGAAAGGAAATTGATGAGGCAAAGGGAATGAAAGGGGTCCACAAGGGCTTCATAGCGGGTGCCACCTTTAATGGGAGAGGTTGCCACCATTAATGGGAGAGGTTGGGACAACATGGTTGTGGCATGGTGACTACTAAGAGCCCACAATTATACAGCCACATCAATTTGGTATCACGCTAGTGTCAGATCAGTGAAAAGGGCCCAGCTACGATAGGACCTTGCTCCCAGGACACAGGAACACTCCGCAGGAGACCTCCTGGGAACTGGTGATTCAAAGTCTGTACTGATATAACAAAGCCATTCTCACACCAGGGTGCTGACCATGGGAGTTCCTTTGAAGTCAGCAGACATGGGAAGGGGCAGTGTAAGAGTATCAAGAAGGGAGCAGTGGGCTGAGAGAGGGGTTTACCATCTTTGTTTCGGTTAGGACCCTGTTCCACTTCCTGTTCCCTCATTTTCTTCAAGATAGGGCACTCTGGGTATGATATCAAAAAGTAAGGGCCAGTTGCTACAACAACATGGATTGGACCCCTTGCAATAGAATTGCTTTTGACCAACTCCTTGTGACATTTTGCCTTTCAAAGCACAGGCATCCTCTCATTCTTTTATTCCTCTGGAACTCTATTTGGGATACAGTCCATTCCAAAGTCCTTTGCTATTGAGGTGAAGACATAAGCTTCCAGGGCAGAGGAAATCTCTGCCCGATAACCATCCCCTGGCAACATTGGGGTGCCACTGCTGTTGGACCAAGGCTGTTCTGCTCTCTGTGCATTGGAAACAAGATCATGCTCATTGGAGGTAAAGGGCCACCTGAAGGCACCAGCCATCTTCCTGGTGTGGAGGTGCATATCTAAGGACTTCCCATGTCCATGGGGACCCTGGATTGTGCCTTCCAGCAACCCAGAAGTCAAGGAACCATTGTAGCCCCTGATTCCAGCATTGATCTCCTTGTGAACTACACCAACCACTTGGGACATCACCTACCTCGTCCCAAGCATCTTCATGCCACATGCTGCTGCACTGTGTGTTGGACCCAGGCGATGACATCACCCAACCAATTCCAAATCACAACCTCAGGAAGCTCCTAGAAGACCTTTAAGCCCCCTTTTCTTTATTTTCTCTACGAAGGTTTATCCTTGAACTATTGACATTGTTTCCAAGTCCCTTGCCTGACAACTACTGCTAATCAACCAGAGTGCCCTGCCACACCAAGTTCTGCATTTTTTGTGTTTCTTTTACAGGGTTGGCTTCGTAGTGCATTTGGTAGTGTGTTGCATTGAATGTTTTATTAAAGTTCCTGTATGTTTATAAAAACTTGAATGAATATTTTTTTATTTTAGAATCATTGTCCCCTGTTGTTAGCTCCCCGCATCTTTATTTCTCTACTTCCCTCACCGGGTTCTATCCCCTATGATTGTAAAGCATTCTATTGCTTCCTGGAGCTAGGTTCATGCTCAATAAATACACTGATAATACTAATAATAACAATAAATAACATTGTTTGGTTTGCTACTGGTATCAGCCTACACCAACCTGAAGTTATAGCCTGCCCTTGCTCTGTGCTACCGTAAGAGATCAAAGAGATGTACCTGTCCGGCTATGCCTGTTTCACCTTTGTGATTGGGATAATTTCTGGTTTAGTAGTACTGTGGGGCTGAGTAGGCAGATTAATCACTACTCATCTCTGACGCTTTCTACAGCTGGGTGAAAGTATAACAGCCTCGAGCATGCTCTGCATCCGTCATGGTAAGTAGGCATGAATGGAATTTTTATTGAAATGTTTTGGGTTACAAGGGCTCTGCAGCCGGCATGTCTGCATTTCACTAAGTATTCTGATTGGAGTTTTGTGTGATTAGCATGTTGTTGATCTAACACTCCTGATGTGTTATTTTTACACTGTGATTTCTATTGTTGAATCATTTGTTATCCTTCGCGGGAATGCATAATTTATCTGTACTGTTTTTCATGGGTTGGCCACGCTAGCAAATTATTTTGAACCTACCCATATCCTTCAACTTTCATATGGATGGTTTGCATGACTTTATGCTTGAGCCTGAGTATACTGATGAAAACATAGCAAGACAAACTGAAGAACCCAATGTGCAAGGCAATAGCAACAAAGATGAGATTCCTATACCTCAACCTAGCCACGTTGATGAAATAACTTTGTGCCATTGTCAGCTGATGACCACATTTCAGGAAAACATCCGTTATCTAGATAATTTGTTGAGTCATGCTTATCTTACCCAAGAGGCCGCCTCACAACTATGCATCACTCTGCAGAAGGAAGTTGTGCATTGCCTTCTCCCCCCCAGACACTTGTCTGAGCCTGTTATCACTCTGTGGCTGGTAATCAGGCTATATGTGTCCTTAAGCAAATGTCTTGCTTTGGAGCTTTTGATTAGATAGCAATGGTTGCCATAGGTATTATCAGGTCTCAGAGCTAATATTATCAAGCTTCAGCCTTTGTCAATGTCTCGAATTAAATTAATTTACATTTTATAGCCTCTGAATAGATGGCACTGTCTTGTTGCATATCCTGAGTACACCTGGCAGATTCCCGGCAGTCTTGTAACAAAAGTGTATCGCATGATCCCTGCGTGACTTGTACATTCTTTCCACCGGAGTTTCCAAGTTCTTGTGGACTTTGTCGGTTTTAAGAGCGCCAAAACATTCAAACAGAAAGCAGTCCAACATGTTCTCTTGATTATTAATTGAATATTAACATCTCTCTTCTCATCCTTTTGTGCATTGCTATAGATTATTTGCAATATATCATTGTTGTGTCTTGTCATTCATCAACTATTCTCTGTATATTTGAAATGCTGCTGCCTGATGATAAAGTCAATAGAAATGGTATTGATGGACATTACCATGTTCTGTTGGCGTTTATCTGAATTTTAACCAACACGATTCATAATGAGTTGTGTTTATCCAAACAACTAGCTGCACAGTGCACAAACTTATAATACTATCCTATGAGGTGTCTAGTCAAATGGTCCACAGACAAATGGTCGACACAATTTGGTCGACAGGACAAATGATCAAATTTTTTTTTATTTATATATATATATTTTAGGTTTTCGTTTAGGGAAAAAAGGGGGTTTTTAGCAAAAAGAAGGGGATTAGGGGCGACCCCCCCCAAAAATTTTTTTTTTGAAAAAACAAAAAAATTCGTTCATTTGACCTGTCGACCATTTATATTCGATCAATTGACCTACAACCATCCTATGATATTGCAAGACGGTTCACCGTAGTTTCATCGCCAGGCATTTTTACGACTTCCTTTTTAACGTGGACATAATTACAAAAAAGTAATCGAAATTTTGGGGGTGGGGCGGGAAAGGCAAGTAAGGGGTCGGGGGTCGGTAATAGTGAAAAAATAGTTGGGGGAGAGGGGGATTGTGGGGTGAACCCCCAAAAAAAAGAAACCAATGTCTTTTTTCGTAATAGTGTCCACGTTAAAAAGGCAGTCGTGACGAAATGACATGGAAGCTGCAAAACATGCTTCCCACGCTAGTCAGATATTCCAGTACTCCACCACTACCCTATTACCCCAGAGCATGTTAGAGCATGTATGTATATGTATGTGGGCTCAGCAGGTACCCATTTCGAATACCAGCAAATCTGGCTTACCCGTCTTACTTACTTGCTAAATGGAGTAGTGATTTCTATGGGGAAAAGACACATTTTACAAGCAGTCTATGCATTTTACAGCGGTCCCCCACTGCTATGGGCTTGTCTGGGCTCTGGGAGTTCTCGGTGAGCATGGCTCGGCTGGTGGGAAACAGCTGCAAAGCTCCAACACTGCCGAAGCTGAGGCTCTAAGGAGGCTGAGGAGAAGAGATGAGACAGTTGGGAGTGGGAGACAGCAAGGCAGCTATTTATTTCTCTCAGATATTGGGCAGAGAGGGCGGGGCTTGAAGAGGGTGTGTGGGATGATGCCGAGGGACAGGAAATGCCCAAGGCAGGTGGTGGAGGGTTGATGCATGGCATTTATTTGATTCTAACTTTTTACGCTATGGAGGGGGATTGTCTGTGGTCATTAGGGTTACCTCAAGCATCTGCTCCACACCTGCTGCAATGCTGGGCGAAGTGGTCTAGTCAAATAGGTGTCACCAGATATCCAATTGAAAACTCTACAAGTACCGCTCCAGAATGTATAGCTGCCAACTGACTCTTAATTTGCGGGTCTGGCCAGCATTGACAGGATGATGTGCGGGATCAGCAAAGGCGGTCTAGAAACATGCCAGGTTTCATTGGCAATTGATGACAGCATCCCATTCATTACATTGTATGACCTCCGCTAAAGATCTCGGACAGTCAGAACATCTTCAAAATCAACAAAGGCATTAACTAAGAAGAGGCCTCGAATTTCAGAGGACCCAGAAACGGGCCAATGAAGCGACGACAGCACCGGGAAGCTCTTCACCTAATCGCTCCTTCTTCTAGAGATGCACATTTTGTACTGTTGACCTTTTCTTCTCCCTTCCCAAAAATGTCTTTGCTTACAGATTTCTATTTCATACTCTTTCAATAATTCTATGTGCTGTGAAAAATATACATGAGCGAGGAATACCCTTAAAAGGGAATGGGTAAGGAGCAATGTGCCTTAAACGCCTGCTCCCTAAACTCATATCTGGCTCCTCTGCACCAAAATACTTTTTTTTTTAATTCAAGAAGCTGGTGCCAATTAAAAAAAATAACAAACACAAGTCATGGTAAGCAAAGAATGTTAGTATGTCAAGTTTTGGAGGGGCACAAGATTGTGGATTGTGGACGGGAGACGTATTGGGTTGGGACGCAAAGTCACTTGGAACTGACCCTCCGGGATGCAAAGTCACTTGGAACTGACCCTCTGGGACGCAGAGTCACTGCGGAACTGACCCTCTGGGACGCAGAGTCACTGCGGAACTGACCCTCTGGGACGCAAAGTCACTGTGGAAATGACCCTCTGGGATGCAACGTCACTGAGGAACTGACCCTCTGGGCCAAAGAGTCACTGAGGAACTGACCCTCTGGGAGGCAGAGTCACTGCGGAACTGACCCTCTGGAATGCAAAGTCATTGTGGAACTGACCCTCTGGGACGCAAAGTCACTGTGGAACTGACCCTCTGGGCCACAGAGTCACTGAGGAACTGACCCTCTGGGACGCAAAGTCACTGTGGAACTGACCCTCTGGGATGCAAAGTCACTGAGGAACTGACCCTCTGGGCCACAGAGTCACTGAGGAACTGACCCTCTGGGACGCAAAGTCACTGTGGAACTGACCCTCTGACACCTTTTGAAAAGTTGCCCTCTATGAAAGGAATGAGTAGCTGATCTTCAAAAACAAGACCTTTGATCATTTGAAAGAATGTGTAAAATGTTATACATACTAGCACTTCCATTGGCCATTCTCTCCTCTGATGTTGGTGAAAGGCCAGGAGATGGCAAATAGGTCAGAAATCAAACCGTTGGGGCTCTCCTGGGTTCTCTCAGCTATAGTGTAATGGGTTCAACTTCAGCTGGTCCAGTCCTTGGATATAGGAAGCTCAACCTTTTCACAAATATGTGCCAATACTGTAGAAATCTATTCACCTGTGATTACTAATAAACTCCAAGGGCTGTTCCCTGCAGAGGACGCTCACATTGCTCTTTGAGTGTAACCAGGAGACAAGCAATCATGCGCCCTTGCCTATCATCTACCACTGATAGAAGGGCTGTTCCCTGCAGAGAACGCTCGCATTGCTCTTTGAGTGTAACCAGGAGACAAGCAATCATCATGCGCCCTTGCCTATCATCTACCACTGATAGAAGGGCTGTTCCCTGCAGAGGACGCTCGCATTGCTCTTTGAGTGTAACCAGGAGACAAGCAATCATCATGCGCCCTTGCCTATCATCTACCACTGATAGAAGGGCTGTTCCCTGCAGAGGACGCTCGCATTGCTCTTTGAGTGTAACCAGGAGACAAGCAATCATCATGCGCCCTTGCCTATCATCTACCACTGATAGAAGGGCTGTTCCCTGCAGAGGACGCTCGCATTGCTCTTTGAGTGTAACCAGGAGACAAGCAATCATCATGCGCCCTTGCCTATCATCTACCACTGATAGAAGGGCTGTTCCCTGCAGAGGACGCTCGCATTGCTCTTTGAGTGTAACCAGGAGACAAGCAATCATCATGCGCCTTTGCCTATCATCTACCGCTGATAGATAGGATTGCTTTCCATTTGATGCGACACGAAGTCTTGGATTTTCAAATGAGACCAGACCAGGATGTTACATTGTGGTGAGAGCCAACTCTTTCAAAACAGCACACATCGCTTCTTGGCGCCATCTTTTCATGAACTTGATACGTTAATTTGCATGCCACTAAGCACTTTAGTCAATTTGCGTATCCAAGGTCCAAAAGCTTCAAAACTAGTCAGGAATCTCATCACATTCATAGCACATAGTATGTGTCTAGTAGAGACAAGCCAAAAAAATAAAATACACACAAAGCTAAGAATTGCCCATCCAGGTTCTGCCCCTGTTTTGCATGATAACGTCAAAACCCCACTCTTTAAATTAGAGCTGCTTCCAAAGTTCACTCGTTACTGCTGATTCAATTGTGTACACTGTACTAGCCAGGTAGATCAGGGCTGAGTTATACTTTGACGAAAAGCCCAAAAGGTAAAGAACCTTTTGATCCAGTGTTTTAAGAGCAATAATTGCATGCATCCACTACTTCTCTTCATTCTTTCTTGCTCTAAATTCAGAGACTTACAAATAGAATAATTCTAACTAGGGCCCTTACAGGGAATACAGTGGGAATTGTGATATTGATCAAGGGAATTGTCGAACCCTTTGTTAAAACGATTGCACATTTTTTTTATTAGACATTCCTATTTTCTCAACATAGGCACTTTTTACTCTAAAATATGTCTTTTTGTATCGCAGATTTTGAATTTGTTATTAAAAAGCACTGTCTTCCATCGAATATCCTCAAACTACACACACCAAAAAGCCAGCCACAACACTCCACATTTTCTCCAGAGATATTTCACTAATCCAACAATGGCTACTCAACTGTGTCACTCAACCAGATAAGTTGGATAGACACACTTATGAAATCTTATTAGATGAAGGAGGATCTTGTTACAGTCGATGCAGTCATCACTTCAGTGCTTAGATGCAGGAGATGGTTGAATTCACAAACAAAGGTTATCCCACACGGGATTACCAATTAAGGCTGTAAGAACAATGTGTCCACATAGAAATCAGCCAGTAAGTATAATATGCATTGGTCATGAAGTCATTAGTGTGACACCATTAGATGTATATGTTGTAAGTCTGAATTGTCGCAGGTTCCTCTTCAGCCATTCATTTCTTCTGTGTGCTGTTGCTGCCACTCAGAGGCCTCACAGCCAAAGCAGGTGATATTGACATGGCCGTATAGTCAAATAGCTAAGTTTTAATTTTTTTAAAGTCAGGGCAGGAGGCTTATATCTGGGTCATCAAAGTATAGGCCTACGCCATGTATGTCCCTGAGCAATATTGAGATGTGACAACTGTGCCTTTTGCCTGTGACTCATTACTTTCATTTCCTCAGGAGGAAGCCATTACAAAAGGGAAAAGACCATATGCAAATCAGGGAAATTACCATATGCAACATGGGCCTTGTGCCTGCTGGACCTAGAGACCCACGCTACTCCTCACTGATGATGCCCAATGAGGCCGAAACATGTATTGGGATGCTTGTGGTCTCCTGCAGAAGGGATGTGACCTAGCAGCTCGGGCTGGACTGCCCCTTTGGGGTGGGACCAAGCCTGATTTGCATATGGTCTTTCCCCTTACTTAAATGGCTTGGCAGGCGAAGGACATTGGTCTGAAGGGTTGCCCAGAGCAATTGCAAGAGGTTTAAGATGAATTCTAAACCTTCACGCCATCAACTCTTGGTTTTTTATTTTGCTCAATTTAATACATTGTTTGACCCCAATTCAGGAAACGGTATTCCCATCCTCCCGATCTACTCTCTCTTCAGCCAAGATAAACAAGTATTATATAACAGGCCATACCGTAATGAAATGTAAATCATTCTAATTTTTGTACATTTTGATTCTAGCCTGAAACTGGCAGTGGCAGAAGGTCTGTTGCATGCATCCTTCATTCAAGAAAATCAATCGTGAGTGCCAAGGTACTGCACGTTTATTATTATTAACGCTTGTCAAAGAAATGATGGTCTCTTGACATGGTAACACCATTGCATATTTTGTTAGTCAAATAATACTTCCTCCGGAAGTTTAAAGACTGTTTATAATCAAATAAAGATGTTTAATAGTAAAGGTATCAGACGCACAGTGTAATTTCAAATTGTGTACTTTTTCATAGAGGCAGAGGAGCAGGAAAGCCAGCAAAACACAGACCCCGCCTCAAAGAGCGACACAGGCTGTGTCAAATTTGACAATGAAACGTCAACAACTAACTGCAAACTTGATAATGAAAGCTGTTTATGTGCCGCCGTCAGACCTTTAATTAAACCCCTGTACAGAGCCCTGGAAGGTTCTTAAAGATCATTGCTACTCACAAATATCTCCAACCCACCAGACAGTACTTACAGACAAAGTTATACAATTTAAAGCAGGTCAATATGCTTAGCAATCCACATCATACAAGCTTATTTTATGTATTTATTTATTTATTTATTTATTTTGATTTAGTGCACAAAACCCGTGGGCATCTAGGCGCTGGTTATATAGGAACAGGATCAGGAGAGGATAATGTTAGAAAACATAAGGCGAGGTACTTGGAGTCAGTTAAACAGACAGATTTGTATGCGTTTCCTGAAGGTCCAGTAAGAGGGTTCCTAGCAAATGCCCGGGAAGCTGGATCCACCAGCTCTTTTTTGCTTGAATCTGGGAATGGAGAGGCAGTGGGCCTCATTACCAGTCCGGCGGTGACCCTGTCGGTGCTACCAGTGGGTTGCCGCCAGATTCGTAATATTTTACCGGCTTCTGACTTCCCAGTGCCACCGGGACATTACATGTCTGGCAGCCGGGAAGTCAGTCGCCGGTAAAATGTTAGTCGCCATTACCATGAAGAGTCTGCCTACCATGGCCACTGCGCCTGGCAGGGTCAGACGTGTGGCGCACAGCGGCACCGGCAGGCAAACTCGTAGTTTGCCTGTCTGGAAACATGGGTGCCTGTGAGCTTACTGGCACTCTTGTTTCCGGACCGGCAAACTTGTAATGAGGCCGAGTGTCTGCTGGAAGACCGAGTAGGCCTTCTTGAGTTGGCTTTAATGAGCCTTTGCAACAGGTAGATCAGGACTGAGTTAGACCGGCAAAGATGGGTTAGGGCAAGGACTTTGAATTTAATGCGGTCCCGGACAGGGAGCCAGTGGACATTTCCCCTGGTTTCAGTAATGTGATCGCAGCTGGAGACGCCCAAGGCGACTCTGAGGGTGTTATTCTGGATGATCTACAGTTTGTTAAGGTTTCTTTCTGTGATACCTGCAAAGAGAGCATTGCAGTAGTCGAGTTTAGGACAGGTGACTGAATCGGCAATAGTAAAATGGTTGTCAGTATATAGAAATGGATTACTGGCATTAAGGAGCTTCCTGGTGTAGGCAGTAGATGATGTAATGGTGTTGACCTGCTCAGTCAGGTTGAGGGATGCATCGAGGTAGACTCTTGTGTTTTCTCACTGCTGGTGAGACCGGGATTGTCATGCCATCAATCAAAAAGGCTTGGTAGGCTGGGTTGAGTTTTCTGAGGAGGGATTAGGGAGTGACAATGAGTATTTCAGTTTTGACATCGTTGAGGCAAAGCAGGTGGGATGCCATGCAGGCTTGGATCATCCTTTTGATCGCTCAGTTTGGTTGAGTCGTGGGAATAGTTGCCAGTCAGGGCAAGGAAGATGTGTCTATCATCTGTGCAGCTTGTGTAAGTGATACTAAGGGAGTGAAAGTGGTAAAATGGGTCATGTGTATATTTCGAATGGTGTGGGGGATACGTAGGATCCTTGAAGGACACCACAGGAGATGCGGACTGGAGGGACAGTGGAGACTCCGGCATAGACATGGGAAGTCCTGTCTGCGAGCAAAAGAGGTAATCCAGTTTGTTTGAGAAGTTGGCGGTGGTGGCAGAGAGTTTGGTGGTCGACAAGCTGTGAAGAGGTCAAGTAGGAGTAGGAGGGCTGTTTTACCTGCGTCTTTGATGTCATCAAGTTGTTTTTTTAGGTGCAGTAGTGCAGTCTCTGTTCCGAAATCAGGACGGAAGCCCGACTGTCAGGGGCTTAGGTTGTGATGAATCTCGAAGTAGTCTTGAATCTGGAGGTAGGCTGCACGGTCGATGATTTGTAGGATAAATGGGATGGTGGTAATGGGGCAGTAGTTAGTTGGAGTGGCGGGATCGAGTGAGGGAGTTTTAAGGAGGGGTGAGACCCACGCTTCCTTGAGACTGGTGGGGACTATACAGAATGTGAAATAGGAATTAAACATGGCAGTGATGATGGGCATTAGGTTCTCAGCACATTCCTTGACAAGTGGGGCAGGGCAGATATCGCCCTTGCAAGCAAGGGTTTAAGGCCTTCAATGAGGTGAGCTACTTCTGGTACAGTTATGGGGCAGAATTTGAATGATGGGAAGGACAAGGAAGGTGATAATGTGGGGCGATTAGGTACAGTTAGCAGTGAGGAAGAATTGTTGCTAATAGCAGCTTGCTTTTTGCAGATTTGGTCTTGTAGTGTGGTAATATTTCCTACGAGGGTATTTTGCACCTTGCTGCACCATGTGATGTCTTCAGTGAAGTTGGTGGGGGCGGGCAGTATTTGAGGTTTTGACTTCATGCAAGATGGTGTAGAGCTTGTGTGAGTCTGATTTGGCTTTTGTCAATTCTATCGTTGTAAATGGTGGCTTTGGTAACTTGTATGGCTTGTTTGTATTCTTTAGCGATATTGTTGAACCGTCCTTTATTAGTATGAGAAGGGGTTTTCCGCCATTCGGCTTCAATTGCATGTTTTCTGGAGCGAGTGATCTGGAGGTCTGTGGTGAACCAGGAATTTTTGTGTGCGGATGGTTTAGCCTTGTACTGTTTCAAGGGGGCAAGTAGGTTTAAGGCATGGGAGATCATGTTGGTTGTTGTAGTGGTCAATGAGTGCAGTAGAGTTGGACATGCGGTAATAGACAGGGCATTGGCTGGTGTCAAGTATAGGTAGGAGGAACTCTTTGGTGAGGCTGCGAGTGCAGCAGGATAAGGAAGGAGGCATGGTGGCACGCACAGCAGTGCAATGTGAGGTTCTTGGAATGGTGAAGGAAATTAAATGGTGATCTGACCAAGGGCAAGGTAAGATGGAGCTGACTAATGTATTACATTTGAGGTCAGAAATCCAATCAAGTGTTCGTCCACGAATGTGAGAAGACGTGAGGATGCACTGGAGGCAGCAAAAGGCATTAAGGGCATTGGCTAAAACAGTGGCATCATTGTCAGAGTTGTTGTTGAGGCCCAGGTTGAGGTCAACTAGGAAAAGGAGTCTAGAGCATGGCTTTAGGTCGCTAGTAAGAAGTTACAAGAGATCTTCTTCGAATGTGTGGGTGGGACCTGGAGGGCGGTAAATGATGTGAAGAGAGTTGATAGTTGTGGGAGATTTTGAGAGTATTGTAGACGGGAGGTCACAATTGGGAGGGGGTGTGTGAGGGTGGCTCTGATGGGAATGGAATATTTGTGGACAAGTCAATACGTTGGTCAGTCGCTGTGGATGATAGAGTGTCCTGGTGGGATGGCTATCAATAAGGCAGGGCCAGCGGCCGTATGAATCCAAGTATCTGTGATGGGGAGGATATCCAGGTTATTTGAAGTAATAAGGTCAGACATTTCAGGAGCGTGTGCTATGACAGATCTGGGATTGGTTAAGGCACAGTTGAGGTTGGTAGGACGGTTGCGGGGGGGTTCTGCTGGTAGCCTGGGCAGTGGGGGCAGTGGGTGATGGGCAGGATTCTGAAGAGGGGGAAGCGTGATTACGGGGTGGGGATTAGGCAGTGATGTAGTGCGTGAACTAAGTAGCAAGTTTCTCATAGTGGTGGAAGTGGGGAGTGAGATAGGTGGCAAGGACTGGTTGGTGCGGGAGGCGAGGCGGTTGAGTGTGGGTTGACTGATACACAGCTGTGATTCACTGGAGCAGAGGGTGGTGTGGATCATGTGTGCTGTGGTGCATGCAGGCACAGTGGAGTGCTGGTTGGTATTGGTGTGGGGCTCATGTTTGTATGAAAGGGATGGAAGGAAGCAAGTAGGGGGTATAGTAGCATGAAATGGTAGTAGTTTGGGCAGGAACTTAGTAGCAGGTGGCAAGGTAGGTATGGCAAGGTATGGTATGGCAAGCACATACCTGAGTGCCGAGTGGCGGTTTGCTACATTGCTGTCCATACCCATACAGGTTTGGCCTTAGTGGGTGGAGTTTTGGGGGGCCGGCTTGGCTTGCCAGCTTGTACTGGTTTCGGGCTTTGTGGAGGAATCTGGCCAATTGAGATGTCAGGGGGCAGGGTGCTCAGAAGTGAGGAAGCACAATGATAGTGTGCTCTAGGGTCTGTGGACTGTTGCGGGACAACAACGGTGCCCATCTTTAAGAGGAGCGGATGCTCCAATTCAATGGGATGAAACCCTATTGGGTTTACCTTGAGGGGCGATGGCGGCGCTCCGGAGCAAGATCCTTCTTCGTCAGGTGCTGTGGTATTAAAAAAGCAAGGGTCCTGTCAGGACACTACAGCCTTTCCTGGTCAATTCCACCTGTCCTTTGTAATGCTGTTGCGGGAAATGTACTTTATTTCATGTGCTCTTTTGTTTAGTGGTTCAACATTCACCAACATTAAATTTAGTACATTTTTAGGACTGCAATTCATGTGCAGAAACGCCTACTCCATATACCAGTGGAAATACATCTTCCCTGCAATAGATGATGCATGGTGACAAGAAGAGACAGCCCTGGATGACGCATTTGCTGGAATAAGGTGTTGGCTGGTGATGGTCAGTACAACACCCCTACTGTGGTGCCAAAAATGGCACTTATAATTTTTAGGATTTGGACAGTAGAAAAATAATAAGCTCTGTGGTTGTCTTGGTTACTGAATGCCCACACTCTGCTGTCATGGAGAACCATGATTTTCCAACACTGATTGAACAGCTATAATCTCAAGGTTTTAAAGTTGAACTGATAGCAACCACAGACATGCACGCATAGCCAAAGTCATGCGAGAGATCTTTCCACAGATCAGGCAGCAATTCAATGTTTGGCATTTGTCTAAAGCAGTGACCAAGAAAATCAATGCTGATTGAAAAAAAGGGGTTGAGAACAACTAATACATTGGTCACAGTCAACAAGCAACCATCTATGGTGCGGTACAAATTGAAAACAATCAGTAAAACTACTGGTCGAAAAATGTCACTCAATTCTGCACCATGCCACTAACAACCATGTGTGAGACACAAACTGACACTACCTTTCCTGCAAACATCAGTCACTGATCGAGGAATAGGAGAGTAGGTATAAATGGCAGGACGCTACGTTACTACCTCATACAGTCCTTGTGAAAATTGTCTGTGACAAGGGATTCAATGGAGATTTGAAGGGCCTTCATACATTTTGCCACACCGAGATTTCAAGGTATTTCGCAGCATTCATCTGAATTACCTTCCTAAAAGTCATTTTAATATCAATGTGATGAAAGTGCAGACAAGGTTGGCAGTCTTGGCTAACAATGAAAAAGTGGGTAGAGACCGGGTCAGATCTTGCACTGTCGGAATCGAAATAATATTATACCTCCTATTGCATTGTTTGAATGTGTGTTGGCCTACGCCAAGTTGTCTAAAAACTTGTGTAAATAGATTCCGCGGCAAGGTCTTGACCTTAATGTACTGTGTAAATCGCCATCTTGGATTTAACCGCCATTTTAGGTTCTCTTGCAATGTGGAAGTCACCCTGAACACCAAAATGGAGGCCGAATGACATTTCGAGTAGGATTCTGGCCGTTGTGACCTCCGCACACATGAATAAATAATATGCCTGCAGGCCACTTGTTGGGGTCGCGAACTGAGACCTTGTCCTATCCCTGACCTATGTGTAAATGAACAACTGTATCAGCGAAACTGATCGAAATGCATACATTAGGGGATTGACCTGGCGAGGAACCCTAGGCCTGGTCCTAAGAATGGTTAACCCGCGAGGGGGTTGGCCAGAGCTGGATAAAAAGTATAAAAGCACGAGTAACCCAATGTACGGTCTCTCACACTAACGCAGTGAACTCTCGTTGAAAGTTTGTTCTGTTACTCTGAGAGCCGAATAGCTATCCGTTTGTCAATTGACTTCTTGGTAATTGTTGTAGCTTTTGAATAAAGCACTTTGTATGTTCTTTGTAACCTGTGTTGGTGTGTTTCCTTTGGGCTTCCCGGCCTCATATCAATTTCTTTGTTTTCACAGTTGGCACCCGAATAGGGACCCTCACGATTGATGCTGGATCATTGAAGGTTGAGGCAGACTATCGAACCGGGATCGGACGGTGTGATTCTGCGGGCCCGACCGATCGAGACGCGATACCTCGGCAGCGTTGCACGATCCGATCCTTGGACGATAGTCGTGTGGTCTGACACAGCATCTTGACGAGGGTCCAAATTTTGAGGCGGGCAGTTTTGCCGAAACCACCAAACACAAGGTAAAATTGGTTAGGTAAGTTCTTTGATAAACCGTAGGTCCTCCTTAGGTTTGGTCAGGTGCAGTCGTGACCTGGCTCTTAATTTAACCCTGACAATTTGAATTTGGAGTATTGTATCTGCAGACACAATTATTGACCAGGTAACACCAATTTTTTGTGAAATGCCTGGGAAATTGTCTAGCTGCTTTAGGGCTCTGTTCCGCAGCGATCGACAATCCTTGGAATTTAGCCTCCCGGCACCACAGGAGGGGTCGCCGGCGTATACTATGTACTGTAAGTATGGCATTGAAAGTATAGTATTTAATGATATTTGGCACAGACAGACCAGACATGCCTCCGAATTTCAGTGGCCAATCAACGGTAGTTTTGAGATCCCCCGTATTGAATACTTAGAATCGATCTTGTTAAAGAAAAAGGCCAGACCAGCAGCCTTTGATGTGTTACAGAATTGGAAAAAAGAAGCATTACAGCAGCTTAAAAGTAGGGATAAACATGCACGTCGTCATAAAACAAACGCCGAAAAAGCATTGTTGTATGATAAAGAAAAGCGTTCAGAATCAGTTAAAAATATGGACAGAGCTTTTTCACTCGGGATCCAGAACATTTACCCCTCTAAAGATTTCCATGTTTCTGAGGAATTTATCGAGAAGTTATTAAACGAACGTAGGCCTGATGCTTCAGCGCCACCTCCGTATGCTCCTATTTTGGGCGCTCTGCCCATTCCTGTTGTTGCTCCTGTTGTTATTCCTGTTCCCCCTGTACAACCTATTGTTCCTAGTCCTCTAGTTGTTGTTCCTCCACCTATCGCACCGCCCCTTCCTTCTGCACCGATAATTGCACCTTTATTAAATTTACCTATACCTCCGCTCCCGAGTGGCCCCGTATTGACTGAAGTCGATCCAGGTGCAGGATCAAAGATTGTGACTCGTAGTACTGTTTCTGCAGATAAGAAACAGGAATTGTTTGCATGGGCTAAGCATTGCATGGAGAAAGGTGATCAAGTTAATGTTTTTTCCACATTATCTAATTTGAATAGTTTTCCCGAGAAAAATGTTTTTATCGAAGGTTTGGGGACTCATTTGTGTGTGATGTGGGGTAGATTACAAAATTCAGATCTTACATAAGGGGTGAGAGATCTGAATGCTTTGGCACTTTCGAGGGACACAGAGCAGAAAGTATATGGGCATGTTGAAAAATTGTTTGAGTTTAGGAAAGACTTTGAAAAGTCACGAGATGAGGACGACGAAGACGATAGAATATATGTACAGACACGGTTCCTTCGTTGCCGTAGATCGGCACCTGAGGAAGTACGAATTTGTACTAAAGATGCGGTTCGATGGATCTCGGATTCATCGATTCCGCCAGATGAAGTATATGACACGTATAGTCAGTATACAGTAGAAATGCAAAGAAAGGTAATTCAGGTGATGGTACAGCACCTGCAAGAGGAATGTGTAAGGAAGAGGGTTAGTTGCCCCATAGAAATATTGGGGATTTGTAAAAGGGCTTTCTCGCCCGATACTTCTACAGCTGCCTTAGCGCTCGACCTGGCCCTGTTGCTTTAGTAAGCGGCCGGAGGTACCTATATCTCAGTTGCCTATGAGAGAGGTTCCTCCGACCTTTGTCCCAAAAGTTGAGATCCCCGCCAACGCTGGGACTGGTGTCCCCGCTGTGGATATCCCTGCACATTATGTATCGCAATTTGTTCACGTCCCGTTTTCACGACAGGAAGTGAACACAATTAGACAATCAGTTCCCGATATCAGGAAAAACCCGACGGGGTTTTACAAAGAAATAGAGTCTGTTTTGCAGTCCTCTATGTTCACCTTGAATGACATTGACTTGTTATACCCTGTACTCCTACCCGTAGATGTATGGAAACAGGTTCGGACAATAGACGATGTGCCGGGGTTGGGAGATACGAGGGCTAATATGATTAGAATTGATGGGGAAAGACCAGCTGGTGAGAAACCACCACAGGTAATACTTACTTTGCCTGATAGAATTGTCGCTAAACTAAAAACTATAATTCCAGAAAAAAGAATTATTTGGGACAAGCTTACGGCCTGTGTCCAAGGGAAAACTGAAGGCGCCACCAAATTTTTTAATAGATTCGAGCAGGTATTTTCTGACTTCAGTGGACAGGATTTAGGTACAGAGTCGGGGAAAAGGTTGTTCGTGGATTGTTACCTGACATCCAGTCACAGATTATGTCCTCTGAGAGCGCTTGGCAGGCAAAATCTCAATCTGAGGTTTTGCACATGGCTCAGTATTATGAGAACCGTGTTAATAATGAGAAGGAAAAAATTAAAAAGAGAAAGGGAGATTTGAAAACCAAAGTATTAAGCAATCTGGTGGTCAGTTGTGTTAGGGTTTAGCCTTCACAAAAAGAAAGAAATAGCATGTTGCCAAGTCAATTTATAAAAATAAATTAACTTTGAATGTATCTATGACTTTATATTATGTGTCATGGCCATGGAGGACCTTGGCATTGAAATGGTATGGCATCTGCATGCTGAAGAATTGCACATAGCATTGCACACACAAATTCCTACCCCTACCATAGCATAGCATACCATGGCACACAAAAATGTCTACCATTGTCGCTCAGCTTAGTAGCCGATTTTAGTGACTCACTTGTGTGCCATGCTTTAGATTGCACTTTTGTAAATGTCTCAATTAAAGCCCTACATGACCAATTAATCATGTTCTGCATTCTGTGTTCACAGATAAAATCAAGTTTGTGCATTCACTATACTGAGCTTGTGCAGCGTTTTCACATACCATTGTGTAATATATTTATCGCATGCAATGACAAAAGTTGAAATGCATATTATTCACAAGAGAGTGCCAAGATGTTTCAGAAGGTAGCCTGGTGGATCAAGCACATTTTTATGAGGGGATCTGTGTTCATCTAACAGTATAGTGGTGTATCATGGATTTCTTAACAGGGTGGGCCAGCACCATAAAGATGGGAACCCGAGGAAGGGCCACCCGTAAACGAAAGTAGAAACATGTCTTTTTTATGCATTATCTTTAGTGAACTCACATGATTGTATGCTCTATTTCATGATTTCTAAAGTTCACAAGTGAACAATCTTTAAAATGACCCCTTACATTGTTCCAAACCCCAAAATGACACAAAGTAATCTTCTCTGAGTTATCAAAGCACACAACAAATGCAAATGTACAATAACAGCACCAGCATGTAGTCAATTTCATGTACAAGCATGCACATTGTGGTATAATGTTACCAAAATGGAATTGCTACAAACCTGAACAGTTTTTGAATGTCTAATATGCAGATTTTAGTGAAATAAAATAAGTCATTTAAAATGAAAGTGGCATTAGCTTGTGATTCAGTGTGTTGTCTTGGAAGATATTGCAAAGTGGAACCTTCTACTGCACAGCCCTGGCTATATTAGTGTATTGTGCTTGATTTCAGTTACCCCATAAGAATAGCACCTTAACTCATGTTGCCCTGTCTGCGGAACATCCTTACCGATCTGTACTCTGCTACTTTGTGAATAGCCCGATGGGCAGTATTGATTGAGCTGCACCTTTGACGCTGAATATAAAGGTAGCAACTCCTTGAGTGCAGCCCCTTCTGAACCCAGTTACCATGAGGCTAAACTAGTGGCCCCCTTGGAACACACTCTGAACTGCCCACATTTCTAACTGTGGCAATCGTGTTTTGAACCTAGTCGCATTTTGAACTTAGCGTATGCCTTCAATCCAGTTGCAATCTGAACATAACAAATGTTTTGAATCTAGTTGCAATTTGACTGCTGCTTATGTCTATAATCTAGTAGCAATTCTGAGTGCTTATGTCTGTAGTCTAGTTGTATTGTATTGTAAGCGTAGCTTGTGTTTTGAATCTACTTGCATTGAGAGCAACATATATTCTGAAACTAGTGGCAATTTGAATACAACAAATGTTTTGAATCTAGTTGCAATTTGAGTACTGCTTATGTCTAGAATCTAGTTGTAATTTAAGTGTAGCTTGTGTTTTGAATCTAGTTGCATTGTGAGTAACATATATTATGAATCTAGTAGCATTCTGAATATAACAAATGTTTTCAATCTAGTTGCAATTTGAGTGCTGCTTACATCTAGAATATAGTTGCAATTTGATTGTAGCCCATGCTTTGAATCCAGTTGTATTTAAGAGCAGCTTGTATTTTGAATCTAGCTGCAATGTTCAGTGCTGCTTATGTCTAGAATCTAGTTGTAATTTAAGCATGCTTACACAAACCTCTCTGAAGTCATCCCCTGTCTTGTCTGTGTTTCACCCTTGTGAATCCTTGCCACCTCCGTCACTCTAGTTGGCCTGACTAGATGCACAGGGCTCTACCCCCCAGGTGTGACTCTAACCTCAGAACAAGGACAGCAAACCTCCACCATACCAAGCAGCTCCAAAGTTAGAGGGGCATTATGGCGCTCCACAAGCCATACCTCTGCTCCTCCCGGCCCTCCTCCCCACCTCTAACCAACTCTCCATCCTCATAGCCAGCATCATATAGGCCCCCGACTCACCTCCTTCCCCATCAGGTCTCCTCAGCCTGCACCCCCCCACAGTCATCTCACCCAACCTTCCCAGCACAACCTCTCACTCTCTCACACACCCTCCTCCACCACCTCCCCATTCTCAACTGCACACTATTCCCCTCCCTAAGCGCAGCGCAGGCTGCCTTGGCCTAGTACCCTCACGCCCCTCAAAACTCAGCACCACAACCCCCATAGGCTCGCATCCCACCTCTCCTCACCTCCTCTCTGACCAAGATCCCAATCTGCACCTCTTTTCTATATCATCATGTTACCCCCCTCTCCCAACACAGTTCACCCTCTTTTCCCCTCCCCTGCCAATTCTCTCTGCACTGCCCCCTCACAACCCACCTGACCCCGCTCTGTACACCAACTCCCAGCTCCTTCTGCCACCCTCCACCACACTTTACCTTGCTCCCCCAACCACCGGCTCTCCACTTCACCTTCCTCTCCACTGTCCCCTCGCCCTCTGCAGCCTATGCTAAAATGCTTCCCCCAGATAGACCCTCGAACACCCTTCCCACTCAGTCAAAGACCAACACCAGCATCTGGTCCTACTCCCTTAAAGAGAACCCCTACCCCCTTTCATGCACCACTCTCCCACCCTCGATACCACCTTCCTCTATGCCCCCTCCATCCCCTTCTCATTGCTCTCTGACACTTCCCCGGGAATTCCACCTAGGAGTTTGCCTTCCCGGCACTCACTCTCCCCCTTCTCTGATCCTCCTCCTCCCTACTATCCAAGGCCCAACCACCCTGCGACCTTACCCACTCTCTTGCAATGTTATCAACACCAGATCAGTCACCAAAAACAGGTACAACATTTTTGACCTCATTTCCACTGAAAGCCCAGACATCCTCTTAATCACAGAAACCTGTTTATGTGACGGGTTCCAACCCATTGCACCCTTCTGGCTACCCCCTGATCAGGCACAACAGAACCAGCAGAGCAGGGGGGTTAGACATCCTCCACAAACTACACCTCACAGTCCTACACTCCGAGAAACAACCCTGCATCGCAGACTGCAAATCTTTGCTAGTGAAATTCCAAATCACCCCCTCCCTCACCCACAGCTTTTTACTTTTTACTCCTTTACAGACCTCCGGGCTACAATAGAAGTTTCACAGACACCCTTAGTGATTCCTTAGCAGCCATCCTGATCTCTCACTCTCTCACCCCTCCCTCACCTTGCTATGGGATTTCAACAGTTGGTTGGAAGCACTCAACTTGACCCAACTAATCTGAAGCCCCACTCACATAGCAGGACACACACTGGATGTAATTATTAGCTCTGCCTGTTACACTCACCTTAGCTCTGCGGGAGCAGCTGGAAGCCTACTTCACTCTGGAATTTGTGTGGGGACCTTCTGGGGACTGGGACTTCTGGAGTTGCTTCTGAAAGGGGATACAGGACCAACTGTTAGGAAATGGTGTGGACTGGCCCCTTCCCTACACCATGCGCCCTCCCTTAATCCCCCCAAACCCATATGGGCTGCGCTCACCTTGTTTATATGGGAGGGAGGCTCTCCGTCCTGCTGTCTCTCTAGCAGGGGCGCATGTGGGTGTGGAACCAGTTACGTCACTGGTTGGTAGATCTGAATCCCGCCCAGACCTGCTGAGGCGTGGATTGATGTTTATGTCCTTAATGGGGAACTGGCTTGGTATTGCCGTTCTCCTGGTTGATCAGCTCTCAGCTGTCTCACTCTGTCCTTGTTCCTAACTTCTTGCTAGTGTCCTTCCATGCACGGTTTTCACTGTGCACGCCATTTGTAAGGTGTACGCAGTCACATGCTGCTGTGGCCTGGTATGCTGCACGCACTCCCTTTTGTGCGCGGGGTTTTGATGCGCTGTCTCTGCGCGTTTAGTTTGTAGTTTTTATGTCTGCATAGAAGCTCTGTGCGCACTGCGGTAATTTCTGTCTCCCTGTGTGCGTTGCTTCCTTGGGCTTGGGTGCACTGTCGGGGCGAGTTTAGTTCGTAGCATTTATGTCTGTATAGTAGCTTCTGTGTGCACTGCGGTAATTGCTGCTCTTCCCGTGCACGTTACTGTAAATGCTGCTTTTCCGTGCGCGTAGCGTTAGCAGTTTCAAATGTCTATAAGCGTTGCTGTTTTTTTCTGTTTCCACTTACTGTTGTTCTTCTCCTCTTAACAGGATTGCGGCCTGTGATAACAAGGAACTCTGCTGGAGCGTCGCAGAACTGATTCAAAGCAGGACCGCCAGGTAAGTGTTGTGAGGCTCGGGGTTTGGACACGTTGTGTTCTATTCTGTATAACGTCTGTCTTCTTCCTTTACAGGTTGCTGGAGCTATGCCGGTGAGCATCTTGCTGCAGGAGCAGAGTAACGCAAAGCAAGGGTTGCATGCCTGGGTGTGGCTTATATAGCCAGCCACACCCAAAGGCAGGTCTGGAGCCCATCAGTTCTGCTTAGGCCAATCCTTCTCCATGTTGGAGGAACAGGAAGTGACTGGGCTCAGTATCACTAACCATCCAAAGGGTGATGGATGTGGCGCAGGCGCGTCAGGATTGGATCCAATTAACCCTTCTCCTTCTCAAATGAGGTCGAGCACAGACCCCCCAGTGGTGCTTCAAGAGCCCACGTGTCCCTTGGGGTGGTCTTGAAATGTGTGTGTGCGTGCATGCTGGTGAGCTGAGAGTGGTGTAAGGTGTAAGGCCAGTAGTCATAACACTGCCAACCTAATCTTCACACTCCCTCCCTGACCACTAATATGTACTGACTACTCAGCCATTTTTTTCTTACTTACGGATGCCAGACTACCTCCCCCGCCCCCTGCCTCACTAGCACCAAAACATCCTCCTATATACCCCTGTGGATCAAGGTCATTGTAACCCCTGACCTGACTGACTCCCTGCTTTCCTCCCTTCCAAATATCACTCGCCAAGGAGGATTACCCTCTATTGAACACTTCGACCTTTGGCTCACCAATGCCCTCCTCCCTCTCACCCTGACCAGATCTGTTTCGTACAGACAAGGCCCTACCCCCAAGTGCGTCACACCCTCCCTCAAATCCCTAAAAACCCTTAACCAGTGCCTGGAGTGCAAATGGCGGGCCAACCCTTCGCCCAGAACAGAGTCGCTTATGCAGGACAGATCAAGGCCTACAGGGCAGAAGTTAGGAAAGCCAAAAGATCTTTCTATGGAAACCGAATCCCCAATGCCCGTAACCCTAGCATGGAACTCCACCAGATCATTGCAGAATTCAAGGCCCCTGTCCACTCTACACCCCACTCCACCCACTTCCAAACCATCTGTGATACCCTGTCAGACCATTTTTACAACATCACCATCAAAAGAAACCTCTCCATCAGCAGAAAGCTAGCAGCGATCCCCCCTTCGCATCTCCTCCCTCCCCGACTCATCTCTCCTCCCACAGTACACCCTCTACTCTCCTCTTTCTTCACCATCTGCCACCCAGACATCCTCCAGATACTAGCTTCTTTATCCACAGGAGACACATGCCCCTTACCTTCTAAAGAACATACTCTCCTCAGCATGTGCAGGCAGTGTCACAAGATCAATAATTAACTATTCACTGACCTCAGGCATTTTCCCCGCAGCATTCAAGACCTCACACGTCAAAACCCTACTAAAAAAACCTCCCTTCACCCCATCCTTCCTTCCAGCAATTGCCCAATCTTGAACAACGCTACATTGCCAAACTCGTTGACTGCACAGCATACTCACAGCTCTGCCTCTTCACTGAATGCAACTCCCTGCTTGAATCTGCCCATTCCGGTTTCAGACCTCTCAGAGGGACTGAAACCTCTCTCGTCTCCATCTGGGATGACCTGAAAAGAACTGCAGATGAAGAAGTCTGTGCTGCACTTATCCTTCTTGACCTATCAGCAGCCTTTGACACAATCGACCACACATCCTCACGGACAGACTCCATTCTCTAGGCATTAGGGACTCTGCATTAAGATGGATCTCCTCTTTCCTCACTTACCGCTCACAAATCACAGTCCTCTCCCCTATTCCTCACCCGGTCTCCAACAGGCCTCTCTATCCCCCCTATTGTTCAACCTCTAGCTTAGCTCCCGGCCCGCCCTTATCCGCTCATATAACCTAACCTGCTACAACTACACAGATGACACACAGATCATTTTAAGGATCCCCAAGAACACAGCTTCTACCTGTCCTGACCATGCCTGCTGTTACACATCGGTCTCCTCGCCGCAGGTGTGGGTGACTTGCCTCTTTGTTTCTGCAGCGTTGGCAGTTGCCGTGGAGATGTAGCGTTTTCCGGGCCAGGATTTGAGCGGGTCAAGTGCCTAGTCAGCTGACTGGGACACAGCAAGGCAGACTCCGCCCCTCAACAAACACACATAAGTGTTCGACACCCGGAAGACGCTGCTTCTAATTAGTGTTCTTCCATCCTTCTTCGTTTTGGACTAATTTGTTGTTTTTGGACCTTTGCCTGCTCGCTCGACTTGCTACTGCCTGCCCCTTCTGTGTTTTGGCGAACTGGACTCGCGTCTTTGACGTATTCGAGCTCTCACTCGCATTTCAGTACCTGCATCTTTCAGAGCGCTCTGATCTTGTTTCCTCCTTACCCATCTTGCGGATTGGCTCTTTACTCCGCACTTTGGGGACAAGATCCTGCTACCTGGGAAACTTTCCACTCCGCTACTGCTATATCTCACAGTGAGTCATTCTACTAATTACCTTCCATTTAACTTACTGGCTGTCATACGCACCAACCAATCCTCTCTCCTGCCTTGACATCCTCTTCTTTGGTACTGCCTGTCATACGACCCAACCATTCCTCCGCCCTGCTTGGACACCTACAACTTTGGGAAACTGTACTGTACTTTATTTTGGATGGTGCTGTTTTGTTAAAGACACTTCTTGGATCCAACGTGCACTCCTGGACGATGCCCTGCTCTGTGCACCAACCCGACACTAGTTGGCATCCCTCGTGCCGTCCGGGAAGTAGTACCCTTACTAACCTCCCTCTTTATTATTGTATACCTCCGTTTTTTCTTTAAGTCCATTTACTTCTCTAAATTGGGTAAGCTGATTCTGTGTTAATTTCTATCTTTCTGTTTTATTAGATAGGTGACCTTACCCACCTTCCTTTTCCTTTTAGTTGCAGGTCTTCTAATGACACTATTCCTACTGTTGGTTTCTTCTCCAACCTTACCAGGTAGAGTCACGCTTTTAGGGCATCCTATTGAAGAGATTGTATTATACTGATATCTAATATCTCGTATTTTTCTTGCAGCATTGATTCTGCGGTGTGGACATCCCCGCTCTTTTGAGGAATCAACTCCTCTGTCTGGGTTTCTCAAGAGAGAGGGGTGTATTGCCTAAAAGAGCTCCTCAAGTTGAGGAGGCCTGGTTCTGGGGGTCCCCTAGTGGGATCACCTCAGCTTGGGCTGAACTAATTCAACTTCGCTCCCTCTTGTCTGTTGATTCGAGGTGGGAGCAACGCCCCGGCTTGGTCAACTCAACCGTGAGTAACAGAATTAGAAGCCAATGGATCCTTCAGAGGCAATGGACCAGATACTGCAGTTGGTGGCAGATCTGAGAGCCGAAATGTCTTCCATGAAGGATAGCCTACAACAGCGTATAGACGCCATACAATCCCTGGTTACCTCTGGTACACAAGGGTTAGGGGCTTCGGGGGCTACCACGTCAGGAGCGGGTTTTCCACCACCTGGACAGGAATCAGCTCCAATCGTGCTTTCAGCACAATTTCCTCTAGCTCCACCAGAGCGTTTCATGAGTGACCTAAAACAATACAGAGCTTTCATCAACCAGTGCAAGTTGCACTTCTTGTGCCGCCCTTCTTCGTTTCCTACCTCCACCACCAAAGCAGCATTTATCTTGTCGCATTCGGGGGGTACAGCTGCTGCTTGGGCTAACCCTCTATTAGAAACCAACAGTCACGTTTTGTACAATTGTGATGCACTTCTATCGGCCATCAGCAGGGTCTTTGACACTCCATATACCTCGCAGGCGTCGGATCTAGAATTTCTCATACTCTAGCAGGGATCCACATCACTGCTTACTTACCTAGCCAGTTTCAATCAGTTGGCAGCAGAAACGGATTGGCCCGAGGACAAGAAATCTGCTGTTTTTTATCAGGGCTTGTCTGAGGAATTGAAAGACACCCTATCAACAGTACCTATTGTTCCAACTGTATTCTGTGAACTACTTGATATGGTACTCCAGATAGATGCCCGCAGGGCAGAACGGAAGGGAGAGAAAAGACCCAATGTTCCTCCTTTACTTATGGAGGCTCCCATGGCTTCGGTCTCCACACCAGAACCTATGCAGATCGGTGCGGTTCGAGGACCCCTGACTCCTGCTCAACGGGAATATCGTCGGAATCATAATCTATGTATGTATTGTGGTTCTGCAGAACATCTCTTGCCTGACTGCACCAAAAAACCAAACAAATAGAAGGCGGGAAATGCCAAATCCAGACAGTAGAGGGAGTCCCTACGTCGGGAAAATTGGCCTTGGAATCCCGCGTTCATGACCAAACTGTTCTATTTCATCTTCCTGTCTCCTTCTCAGTGGCATCCAGTGTTTCTTTTCCGGTTTCGGTGGTTCTCGATTCCGGCGCCACCGGGAATTACATTGATCAACATTTTGCTGGGCTCTCTGGCATCACTTTAACAGAAAAACCTCAACCCGAATCAGTCAGTGCCGTTGATGGCACAGCACTTGCCTCAGGCCTGGTTACTCAACAGACCATTCCTATTACTATGAGCACTCTGGAGGGCCATTCTGAAATCATAATCTTTGATGTTATCCAGGCTCCTGCCTATCGAGTCATTCTCGGGCTTCCATGGCTTTGCCTCCACAATCCCGTTATTGACTGGGCCTTGGGGTTGATTCAGTTTCCTTCCATACATTGCAACAGTACGTGTTTTTGCGCTTTGGGTATCGCTTCAGTGGTCCCCATTCAGGTTTTGTCCTATATACCTGCAAGTATAGGTGCTATCTCATCCGAGTCTGTTCCTCGTATTACACCTGAATACTTACAGTATTGTGACGTGTTCGACAAGGGTAAGGCAGAAGTGATTCCACCCCATTGCGTCTATGACTGTCCTATAGACCTGGTTCCTGGGGCAAAGATACCCTCACGGCGTGTATACTCTTTCTCCCTGAAAGAAGACCCGGTTCTGAAGGACTACTTGGACAAAGCTCTTGCTATCGGCTTCATACGACCATCCAAATCACTGGCAGCTTCTCCATTGTTTTTTGTGCCTAAAAAGGAGGGTGACCTACGCCCTTGTATCGGTTATCGGGCATTAAATGAAGATACCATTAAGAATCAATACCCCTTACCTCTCATTTCGGTATTAGTAGATCAGTTGGGTGATTCACGGGTGTTTACCAAATTGGATCTTCGTGGGGCATATAACCTCATTTGCATCCGAAGGGGTGACGAATGGAAAACGGCTTTTAAAACTCGATTCGGTCTTTTCGAGGATCTGGTTATGCCGTTCGGCCTAGGTAACGTCCCTGCTACGTTTCAGGCGTTCATGATCGATGTGTTTCACGATATACAAGACCAATACATAGTGGTTTACTTGGACGATATACTCATCTATTCTGTCTCCTTGTCCGATCATGTTCAACACGTTTCGACACTTCTACAGCGTCTACGGGACAATCACTTGTTTGTAAAAGCAGAGAAGTGTATATTTCACACCACAGAAGTAGAATTCCTAGGCTTTGATATCACCGATCGGGGTATCAGGATGAGTTCCTCAAAGGTGAAGGCGGTTATGGAATGCCTATCGCAGATTAATCCACTCTTTTCCTGCCATTTCTGCACCTCTCACTGCTCTCACAAGTTCCAAAAACCCTTTTGTTTGGAATACTGCGGCCCAAAAGGCTTTTGACAAATTAAAGGAGGCGTTCACCTCTGCCCCAGTGTTACAACATCCTAACCCAGATCAACCCTATTTTGAGGAAGCTGATGCTTCATGGTATGCCGTCGGGGCGGTTCTTTCTCAGTCTTGTCCGCAATCAGGAGAGGTGCATCCTGTTGCGTTCTATTCTCGAAAGCTATCCAGTTACGAGAGGAACTATTCCATCACGGAAAGGGAACTGTTGGCCATCAAGGAGGCATTCATGGAATGGAGGCATCACCTCTTGGGGGCCAAACATATTGTTACAGTGTATTCTGACCATAGGAGTCTGCTTGCCTTCAAGTCAATGAAGTGCCTAACGGCACGACAAGCCAGGTGGCACTTGTTTTTCTCGCAATTCCAGTTTATCATCACACATCGGCCGGCAAAGCTGCACGTTCCAGCGGATGCCTTGTCTAGGCAAAACCCTGCAGTCCCACGGGAAACTATAGATCCTGTTCCGCTTTTGTCCAATAATGTTGTGTGTGGTTGCACCGTCCATTCTTCACTGTGTTCCCTCATTGAGGACTGGGTTGTTACGAACCCCGAGGAGGTGGCCGCACTCAACCTCGATGTTCATGGTGGGTTGCCCTTTATCCAAGGTCGAGTTATCATACCTCCTGGAAGGGCACGGTTACAAGCATTGAATTGGGCACATGACTCGATCATCGCAGCACACCCGGGACAGCAAAAATCGCTTGAATCACTGCGGCGTTGGTCATGGTGGCCCTTGATGTCACGGGACGTTATGGACCACGTCTCTACCTGTGCGATTTATGCTCAAAGCAAGCCATCTACAACCAAACCTATGGGTCTCCTGCAGCCTCTTCCGGTCCCTTATAAGCCCTGGCAGATGTTATCCATGGACTTTGTTGCGGAATTACGCCCGGTCAATGGTAATGACACAGTCCTAGTGGTGATTGACTATTTCACGAAATACGCCATATTTGTCCCTTGTTCTGGTATCCCGTCGGCACCTGCCTTGGCCAATCTCTTTCTCGTACACGTGTTCAGACGATTTGGACTGCTCTCTGTTATTGTAACTGACAGAGGGTCCCCATTCACGTCACGGTTTTGGAGGGCTCTCACTTCCTCTTTTCAAATTGAGGATAGGTACTCGACCGCTTTCCATCCTCAGACCGATGGGCAGACCGAACGTCTGAATGCCACCATGGAGCAGTATCTGTGGTGTTTGAGTTTACAATTCCAGAGCACTTGGTTTACAGCTCTGCCGCAGGCCAAGTTTGCCTATAACAACTCTATGCACTCGGCTACAGGCTCGTCACCATTTTTCGCTCTTCATGGTTTTCACCCTCGTTCTCTGCCTTTGGATCCTTCGCTGCCTACGAATAATCCGGCAGCTCTCACTTGTGTGTGAGATATGGACCAAGTGCACCGGGACATACGACTGCACCATTTACGGGCTCAAGTCCGAGCCAAGAAGTATGCTGATGCTCACCGGTCCCTGGCTCCTGTTTACCATCCTGGCATGAAGGTCTGGCTGTCCACTCGGAACCTGAAAATTCCCGGGAAGAAAATGTTAGCTCCTAGGTTTGTGGTGCCCTATCTCGTTCAGTCAGTTGTTAATCCTTCTGCCATCAGTCTATCCTTACCTGCCTCGTGGCATGTCCACCTGGTCTTCCACTTCTCCTTGTTGAAGCCTTGCCCTGCTGGTACCCGCCTGCCCTGCCGCCCGGCCCAATCATGGTTCAAGGGGAAGAGAAGTTTGAGGTATTGGCTATCTTGGACATCAAAGTATCCAGGGGAAGGGTGTTCTACTTGGTGGATTGGAAGGATTACGGCCCGGAGGACTGTATGTGGGAACCTTTGTCCCATATTCACTCACCTACCTTGTTGCAGGCTTTCCATGCCACCAGAGGGTTGCCCTGGCCTTTGCGGGAGGATGCTGTTACACCTTGAACAACGCTACATCGCCAAACTCGTTGACTGCACAGCATACTCACAGCTCTGCCTCTTCACTGAATGCAACTCCCTGCTTGAATCTGCCCATTCCAGTTTCAGACCTCTCAGAGGGACTGAAACCTCTCTCGTCTCCATCTGGGATGACCTGAAAAGAACTGCAGATGAAGAAGTCTGTGCTGCACTTATCCTTCTTGACCTATCAGCAGCCTTTGACACAATTGACCACACATCCTCATGGACAGACTCCATCTCTAGGCATTAGGGACTCTGCATTAAGATGGATCTCCTCTTTCCTAACTAACCGCTCACAAATCACAGTCCTCTCCCCTATTCCTCTCCCGGTCTCCAACAGGCCTCTCTATCCCCCCCTACTCTTCAACCTCTAGCTTAGCTCCCGGCCCGCCCTTATCCGCTCATATAACCTAACCTGCTACAACTACACAGATCATTTTAAGGATCCCCAAGAACCCAGCTTCTACCTGTCCTGACCATGCCTGCTGTTACACCTCGGTCTCCTCGCCGCAGATGTGGGCGACTTACCTCTTCGTTTCTGCAGCGTTGGCGGTTGCAGTGGAGACGTAGCGTTTTCCGGGCCAGGATTCGAGTGGGTCACGTGCCTAGTCAGCTGACCGGGACACAGCAAGGCAGACTCCGCCCCTCAACAAACACACATAAGCGTTCGACACCCGGAAGACACTGCTTCTAATTAGCGTTCTTCCATCCTGCTTCGTTTTGGACTAATATGTTGTTTTTGGACCTTTGCCTGCTCGCTCGACTTGCTACTGCCTGCGCCTTCTTTGTTTTGGCGAACCGGACTCGCGTCTTTGACGTATTCGAGCTCTCGCTCGCATTTCATTACCTGCGTCTTTCGGGGCGCTCTGATCTTGTTTCCTCCTTACCCATCTTGTGGATTGGCTCTCTATTCCGCTCTTTGGGGACAGGATCCTGCTACCTAGGAAACTTTCCACTCCGCTACTGCTATATCTCACAGAGAGTCATTCTACTAATTACCTTCCATTTAACTTACTGCCTGTCATACGCACCAACCAATCCTCTCACCTGCCTTGACATCCTCTTCTTTGGTACTGCCTGTCATACGACCCAAACATTCCTCTGCCCTGCTTGGACACCTACAACTTTGGGAAACTGTACTGTACTTTATTTTGGATTGTGCTGTTTTGTTAAAGACACTTCTTGGATCCAACTTGCACTCCTGGACGCTACCCTGCTCTGTGCACCAACCCGACACTAGTTGGCGTCCCTCGTGCCGTCCGGGAAGTAGTACCCTTACTAACCTCCCTCTTTATTATTTTATACCTCAGTTGTTTCTTTAAGCCCATTTACTTCTCTAAATTGGGTAAGCTGATTCTGTGTTAATTTCTATCTTTCTGTCTTATTAGATAGGTGACCTTACCCACCTTCCTTTTCCTTTTAGTTGCAGGTCTTCTGATGACACTATTCCTACTGTTGGTTTCTTCTCCAACCTTACCAGGTAGAGTCACCCTTTTAGGGCATCCTATTGAAGAGATTGTATTATACTGATATCTAATATCTCGTATTTTTCTTGCAGCATTGGTTCTGCAGTGTGGACATCCCCGCTCTTTCGAGGAATCAACTCCTCTGTTTGGGTTTCTCAAGACAGAGGGGTGTTTTGCCTAAAAGAGACCCTCAGGTTGAGGAGGCCTGGTTATGGGGGGTTCCCTAGTGCGATCACCTCAGCTTGGGCTGAACTAATTCAACTTCGCTCCCTCTTGTCTGTTGATTCGAGGTGGGAGCAACGCCCCAGCCTGGTCAACTCAACCGTGAGTAACACCTGCTGCCTCACAGAAATTGACCACTGTATGACGGCTAACCACCTACTCCTTAATCTTGGTAAAACTGAAATGCTGATCTGCGGTAAAACAGTACTGTTCCCCCAACCAACCTTCTGGCTGTCCTCCCTAGGCCCCCTGCCCGCAGCATCCAGCTCAATACAGAACGCACCATGCATTTTGATCCAACACTCTCTCACCACATCAGCGCAGTCTCTAGATCGTGCCATCCAGGGGCATTGCTAGGGGGGGGCTAAGGTGGCTAAAGCCCCATGTCTTTTGTTTGTAGCCCCAGATAGAATCTCAGGAGCTACAACCAAAATGCCAGCCAACCCCTAGTCCCGACAGTTCTGACATTAGCGTAGCCCGAGGTCTTTTCCAGACCTAGCAACATCCCTGGTGCCATCCAAACTTCTGCATCCTCAGACAAATCTTCCCATATCTCTCCTTTCCACAGGTCACAGCTATTTTGGCTATCATCCTCTCCCGCTTAGACTACTCCAGGTCTCTCTACTTGGGTGCCCCTGTTTATCAGCTCCGAATGCTCCAACGGATCCAAAACTCTGCAGCTAGGCTCCTCCTTTCTCCTGACTACCTCAGAGCACCCATCCACATGCCTGATCAACATGGGCAATTAACTGGGGTCGGTGATCCAACCCAACTTTGTTTTTGGCCAAATGCACACCCACATTCTAACCTCTCTGACAACCTTCCCATACATTCGACTTTGGTCCTCAGAGGGTGTTCAACCCACAGTACTTTGAGGCCATACCAATGGCATAAAGGCACTTTACAAATGACTAAATACTACATATTAGTAACTGGCGAGGTGGTGTGTCTGCCTCCCAGCCAATGAGGAGGCTCAGAACAGGGTCCTTGCCACATAGGGAAAGACCCCACTCCGAGCCTGCTCAGATAGGGAGTGCACCATCTTCCTTCGCTGGGAATGAAGGTAAGTGTGCTCCCATGTCCCCTGCAAATCCCCCTCCCCAAGCCCCCTTTTCCACATATCCTCTTCCCTCCCAACAGAAGCCTGACAGTCTCTGGCACTAGAGCTGAATCGATTGTAAACATTCTGTATTTTGAGAAGAGTAAGGGTGTACTTCCCCTAACTAATGGTACTGAAGCTGGGACTGGACCCAGCAGCAGTAATGGGGTTGAGGATGTGGAGGAAGAGAGTGAATCTCCTGGACTGTTGTCTGTTACAACCTCAGAGACTGCGGCCATGTTTGATCTAAAAAAGGGGATGCTTAGGCTCAAGGAAAAAGAGCTTGAGTTCAACTTGGCTAGGTTAGACTTTGAAAGAACTGAGAGGCAGAAGGGCAGAGATCACCAGATGGAGCTTGCCAAGTGTCAGGCTTCACACGTTTCTTCCAGAGGATCTTGCGATGGTTCTGGGTCCTCTTCACATCCAAGGTTCCCAGAAGATCTGCTCAATGTGAATGAGGAGAAGAATGATATCATTGATTGGCTTGTGACGTTTGAGTGTGCATGTGAAGTACAAGGAGTGAGTCATCCTGATAGAATTGCATGGTCGCTCAGCAGACTGCCCCATTCTGGCTGCAGTGCCATTATGGAAATGCCAAAAGCTGAGAGGCGGGAATCTGCAAAACATAAGCAAACTCTCCTCTTAAAGTTTGGGAAGACTCATGCCCAATACTCGAGGAGATTTAGAGGGTACAAGAAAAATGAATGCATGGCTTATGTTACTTTTGTTACAGATTCTTTGAAAATCGTGTGTGGCTGTGTAGAGGGTTATCAAGTAACCGCCTTGAGGACATGATCCACTTGGTCATGCATGAGCATGTTTTTACCTCTTGTTCCCTAGAGCTTAAGCAACATTTGGCTGACTGTAAGGAGTCAAATCCTAAGAGGTTGGCCATTGCTGCTGACTTATGGGTCTCACATAGTGTGTCCCATAAGGACACGCCTGCTCCAGGTAAACAGAAGGAGGGAAAGAAGCAGAAAGAGAAAGAGGGTGAGGGTACAGATACAACCTTGTCCAAGAAGGCCCACAAAAGGTTTAATAAAGGGAAGTGACAAGAGTCAGGTCAGGGTACTGGGACTAATCATCCCAAGCATGAGAGTGGTTTCTCTAAGCCTCCCTATGTGTCAAGACCCAGTGGGATGTGTTACACATGTGGAGAAAGTGGCCATAAGAAGAGGGACCTCAAGAGTTAGGGTAAGATCTTGTGGGTCCACTCTGCAATGCTGGACGTCCCTCAATAAGAGGAAGAAGAGTTTTCAGTGGTATCCTTCACTTTAGATTCGTTACCCACAGGTGAATGATCTGAAGTTAGTCTAGATTCCTTGGAACCTAGTAGTACTGGAGTATCTGCTCCCATCCCAACCCTGTCCCTTAGTCATATTTCTTCTGAGGATAGTGTTCTGGTAACAGGTGTAAGTACCTCTACTTTTGGAAACACTGGGCCTAGTTCTACTGATGTAGCTTCCTCCATGGTAAACACACAGGTTCTCGACAGAGATCCTGTGGCGTACACTCAGTTGGCTCGAATCACAAATGAATAGAGCTATTCTAAGGATTTTAAATAAGTCACCAAAAGTAGGTATTTCAGAATTATAAAGGATATATTAGTTAATAATTATAGCACAGGCCGTGCCTGGTCCCGGCATGTGGGGTTTCTTAAATTAAAAATAAATCCGGTTGAAAGGAGCACATTTGTAATTACTTTGTTTGGTGTCCCACTGTCTACTTCAATGGGAGACGCTGTGGATGAAATTGCAGCGCACCCTACTTTCTTTCGGATAATATTATGGCTGAATGATAGGATTACCCTAACATAGGACATTATTTCACATTTGATACAAGCGGCCCATGGTTGAGGAACATTTCTAGTTCACTACAAACATTAGGCCTTCATGATTGGTTTAGTAACCTGAAGGCCATTCTCGCTAAAGCCACATTCATTTCTAAACGTATTATTTGTGGGGCCACCAGAGACATGAGGGAACATGTAGCTTCGTCCCAACCGCGTGCTAAGGAGTACTGTATCCTTGCAGTAGTGTCCCGGATAGCCAGTAATTTACCAGTTTTTCGAAACAAATATCACAATATTTCAGTAACTAGGATTAATTGTTTGCCTTTTTTGTGTACAACTTTTGGAAGATTGTACAGATGGGTTGAAAATGAAATATCTTGTATTTGTGAATAGGGTGGATTAGACACCACCATGCATGTGGTGTTATTTTGTACCCTATTAGTAGTACCAAGAAAGCATTTTCTAAGTCTGTTATTACGGGAAAGGGGATTTTATCCATGCACACCTGCATTTTTATACTTAACTGCTTGACCCTGGTGTATAAGTGTGCTCATGTGCTGCTACATTTATTGCTGCGGTTCTAAAAATGAGATCTACATTCGTCTAATAATGTTAGTTTTAATACCATTGCCCTTGAGTCCCAACATAGAGTATTGATTGATTGTTGAAAGTGTAAGTGATTTCAATCCAGCACTCCAACTAAGTCAATGCCTAGTATGGGATGCCCAATGGAAACCCTTATTTATATATTTTTACGTCAAAAGTTCTTTTAATTCTGGATGATGTACCCTTATATAACGCCCCTCTCTTTGAATCCTCCCGGTCTCACTGAACCAAATGAAAAGATTTATTTGAAGAATTGAACAATATATATGTATATCACACTTTTATAGATATGAACAATATCTGAATATCACACTTATGAATATGAACAGTGATCACCAATGGGTAATATTACAATATAAACAATCTCTTGAATCAATTAGGAGTAGGAATAGGAAGACTAATGTAGCAGA
This sequence comes from Ambystoma mexicanum, assembly GCF_040938575.1. Taxonomy (NCBI): domain Eukaryota; kingdom Metazoa; phylum Chordata; class Amphibia; order Caudata; family Ambystomatidae; genus Ambystoma; species Ambystoma mexicanum. The sequence continues at coordinate 303,309,214 of NC_090940.1, forward strand.
GAATAACTTTGTGTGGGTTGAATGAAATGCAATGATAGGAAAGAATGCAACACAGAAATAAAACTTGATATGACTTCAATCAAAAGACAATATGTTCACTCTTTCCACCTGTCACTACTCACTCCCCCCAATATGCAATGTGAAGAGATAGAATGAGGGCACACAGGTTTCAGGACTAACAATCAACAATTTCAGTTTCAATCCCGATTCCCTCCAGCAAGCTTAGAGAGAACAATAATGATTTTAAACAGGTCAATTGCTTTTAAATGTAATATGTAATGTATGGAAAAATGCTACAATGATTTTAATTCACTAAATTGAATTCAGAACTAGTGAGAGTGGCTTTGGATTGGTTCGGGGAAACACTAGCAATGATTGTAGAAAGATTAGCAGATGGAAAAACGAAATTCAGAAGTTGAAATCAAGAAATAGCTGTTTTGACATATGGTGAAATTGAGCCAAATGCAAATTCGCTGCAACTTTTCTGGGTGCGAGAAACGCGATTACGGAAAAACAATAAGTAATTTGAATGTCGTTTGGGGTTCTTCTGAAAGCTAAGGATGTTAGTTTCACAATGACATTTCAATTTCGTTTCTAGGACGTACGGTTCAAAAGTTACAAAGGTTTTAGTGAAGGTAGATTTTTCTTAGAACAGAGTCAAGATTTCAAAATGAAAGATGCGCTTTAAAGATTAGGAACCAAGATGGACTTATACTAAGGGGCTATGAAAGTGCAAGATACCCAACGGGACAGCCACCAGAACAGGGCGCCTTCGGCTCTGACTTCTGTCCGTCAGGACACTAGACTTTCTTCAGAAAAATATCAGCGCACAGATGATTATCACTACAATTATCACAGATTATATAATGAGAAGGATTCAGGATGGACACAAGATTCTATAATGCAGTTCTGGATAGGTTGAAATGGATTGAATAGGATTACTTTAAACTAAGAGATGACTATGGACAGTTCTATACTAAATACTCACTACTATGGCTTTGGAATGGAATGGGCCCGTCAAAGATCTGATCAAGGGTTTGGTTGGGATTCGCTCGCCACCGGACAGGTCTTAGACGCTGGGTTCTGCTCTCAGCAAGGCACTCTGGTCTGCACGGTCTCTTGGACTGGATCTGACGGGTTCTGGGTTACAGCTCTGCTGGACTGGTCTGGATTTTGGGTTCTAGCACAAATTCTTGGCCGGAAGGAGCAAAACAGCTCAGCCAGGCTGTTGAATGGTTTTGGCCCCGTGGAGGTTTAGGGGTTAAAATCAAGTTGATAGATTTTAAAGGCCTGCTGAAAAGGTTCAGCTTTTTGGGTTAGGCCTCTGCTTCAGGGTTCTGGAGTCTGATTCTGGAGTCTGGATCTTCCTGCAGGGTGCTTCGCCAGTGGATCAGTTGATGAGTGAATGTGTCCTTCTGGGTCCTCAACGGTCCCTATTTATCCATTTTCCAAAGTGGGTGGGAAGGCTGATTGTCTATGCCTAACCCTCTAAGGATCTGATAGGTCAAAGAATTCCCCCTCTCCTGATTTGAGAAAGGAACAGTGTGTCATGATGTGTCATGATGTGTCATGTTTATGGCTTAGGGAGAAAACCTCCCCTTTGTCTCTGTACAGTATATCTTATTTTTCATAAAACACATTTTTGCAATACGCACAACTTGTTCATAATACATATTTACATGATAGATTGACTAAGGTACGTTTCTGTCAAAGTCTCATGTTCCTACGAGTTTTGGTTCACAAATGACAGTTTTTTGCGCTTTTGGTTGGTTACACATTTTCGGATCTGTACAATTTTTTACACATACATGCAAATACCATCTGGGCATACTTCTGTAAATTTTTATCTTCATAGCATAATCACAATAGCTACAATATTAAAATGTTCATGGTTCAGTCTCAGGACATCGCACAGATTCCAGATTAGTTTTAAACTGTGAGCGATCTTTTCATTTTAATAATCTCTAAGTTTCATATTTTTGTCAGTTCGGTACAATATTTTATAAGTCTTTTCCTTAAACATATATTTACTCCAGTTGCAAATCCACATTTTCAGTTTGGCCCGCCTCCAAGGTCTTGGCTGATCCAGAGAGTAACTTTAGCTCCTTCCTGCCAGGGCAGTTGATGTCAGTCACACCCGAATTAGCATTTTCATTCAGCTCAAGCAAGTCCTTTGTCTATACTCAGAGCAACATGCCAGAGTGACCCTCCCAGTTCCTTTCACACCAGCCTGCCAGTTTCTTAGCAGAGAGCAGGGGTAAGATTCATTTGTTTGGGAGAAGGTGTGGAATGTCTTTGAAGCTCAGTGTGGCTAACTTTAGCTTTTAAACACAATGTCTGAAATTGTCTTGTCCTAAAATATAAATTACATTTTTAACAAATACATCAACCAATTTCTTAATTCAAGCCTTTTTAAAATATAGTTTTGAATTGTATCCACCTCTTAGGCTTCTAATAGCAAGTATTTCTTTGGCATATTTAGCTTTGAGACACAAGTTTCACCTGTCAGATTTAGAGATCGCCAGCATCTGACAGAGGCGAGTAACGGTATTGCACCCATTTTCCACATAATTTTCCAAGCAAGCAATCTTCAATGTGGATTTTTTTCTGATAAGTGTACTTCTGTGGACATTGTATTTATGTGGATTCTTGAAGTAGAATGATGTTTAACACCCAACAAGGAGGTTGGGTCTTTTGGGTGGTTTGTGAGCCATGATTTTTGCAAATTTGACAACCAAGAAAAACGGATTTTCACACAGCTCTGTGTTTCTTTTGCAATCAGCCTTGCTCTGTGGGCAACCAAATGATGGGTTTTGGCAGTGGTCTCCTGTGTTACCACTGAGATATGCAAAAGTGGATGGCGGCCTATTTTTCAGATTTTCACTGCGCACTTTTGGGTGATTTTTAGCAAGCAGCATGCTTTCCGGCGGCCATTCTAATGTTCCTGATGCAAGCAATGCACAGTAATGTTGCAGGGCCTGGAGTAGTGGGTTGAAACATCCCACAAAAGCAAATTGCACACTTAGTACATAGGTCATTCCTGACCCCTGTGTGTTGTGTAAAAGCACCTTAATATTTATTTGTTCCTCTTTCAAATGGGCTCAATCTAATTTTTTAAATATGCACCACATCCTGAGGCCAGACTCATGCAGTGGCGTCTCCAGACTTTTCTGACTGGGGTGGGCCAAGTGGGGCACTGACTTATGCAGGGGTGGCATGAAGTATGAGCACACACACACATAATGATCATAGTTTAGGATAATGGGTGGCACCTGCAGTGGCCAATCAGATTCCAGGGGTAGCACATGCCACCCCAGGCCACTCCCTGGACACACCACTGTACTCATGATGTTCTGTTGGTTCCATGTGATAATGTCGCCGTGAAAAAGTCACCAGGTAGGTGATTTTTTTTTGAGACCCCTACAATTTTTTCCTCAAATATTCTAGGGGGGTATCTTTATATATTATTACATCCAATCCTAGAATATTTGGGGAAAGTGTTTGATTGTCTGGAGGGTGCATTTTTAGGGAAATGTCACCACCTGGAGTCCATTTTCACAGCGACATTATCACTGGATACCATTCTGTCTTCAGAAACTAGGCCTAAGCCTCCCAGGGGTAGATAGCTACCTGCGGTCCCCAGGTGGGTACTGTTCCCCCTCATGTGGTGCAGGAGTCTTAACAACTATGCAGCAGCTTAGCACATGCCCAGTTCCTGCAAATTCTTGTCCCAAAAAATAGCTCGCCATTTTCCGTGATTTGGGCAAAGGATGTTCGATTAGATTAGAGTCTATTTGAGGAGTTCCTTTTTGCTCCCTAAATTCTTCCAACTCTGCTCCTAATTTATATGAACTATTCTGATAATATAGATTAAATGAATGACCTAAGAACAGGCTTTTAAAGGGAAACATACCTGAAATTAAATAGGTGCTTTTGAACCAAGGGGGCCAAACTGCTTCTGAAAATGTTTTTGAAATGTGCTGCCTTATTTTGCAATGCTGCTTGAAGTTCACCATCCCCACCGGCCCCTCCTCCATCTACACATTTTAATTTCACCCGCAAGCAGACTGCCTCCTTCCGCCCTTCCGCCCCCAATGCTGAGAAGCTTGCCAGCCAATAAGGTAGCTCAGCAACTTAAGCGCTACCCCGAGACCTGTGTGTTTAGCCTTTGGGACACAGGCTAGAATCCACCCTGGCTGACGAAGCACGTTATAATGATGATAATGATGTGTTATTTATATAGTGCCTTAATCCAAAGCACTTTACAGAGCACATATTTACATACAATATCATACAACCGAAATTGGTACTCATTTATCGACCTCGGAAGGATGAAAGGCTGAGTTGGCCTTGCCAGGATTTGAACCTGCAACCTGCAGATCACGCTCAGATCGCAGCAGCTAGCGCTCAACCCACTGAGCTATCTTACGTTATCCCATGAGGTTGGTAAAAGAAGTACCATTCAACTGGATACAGGGGGCAAGAACTAAAAATAAAAGTGGGGAGACTCATTAACATACACAGTGTGATGTGATATCACCAGAAATTAGCATATCTAGGTGAAATATGCAAAGTTCATTGGGATGTGATGTCACCAGAAATTAGCATATCTAGGTGAAATATGCAAAGTTCATTCAATTGGCTTTGCATAATCATTCAAATTACACGGGACGGATGGCTTTTCCCCTTCAAAAGAATCAACACACACAAAAAACCAAGAGAGGATATTTTCTTCCAACAGTGTTTTGAAAATGTTCAATGGTGTGCATGTTTAAAACTCCAAGAATCAATACAACTGTTTTCCCTGGAACATGCAGTCCCGGAATGCGACATTCGCCCTTGAGGAGTTTGTTATTTTACACGGGGTCATGTGGTGCAGTGGTGAAATGTCCGGCCTGCGAACCTCAGTATAAATCCAAAAAACACAGTCCATGTTTTTCATTTTACACGTACGGCCTGTAAAATACCCAGGGGGCGCCATCGAAAAAAGTGGGAGGACGCCGTCCACCCGCAGGTACCCTCCACTTGAGCCCTGACTGGGTAATAATAACACCTATTATTAAAGCGCTTAGAAGCAGATGGACTCTGACATGAAGCACTATATTTCTGGCCATCAGTGCACTGAACCGAACAAGATTTTCAGGTCTAACAACAAACAGCTTAAAATGACGGCGATCAACTAGGGAATGCGAGATGGCACAGTGGCCTGCACAGGATTCAAACAATGCACAGCAGGAAATCCGGCCGACTAATTTCTATAATTATACAAATAATACTTAGAATCAATATCCAGGGATTGTCTACATGGCAGGTGAACTGATCTCAGTGTCAATATTTGCCAGCAAAGCCAGGTAATCCGTAACGACAGACCATGTGTTTCAGGGACGACAACGCTAGGGAACAGCTCGCGATACGTTCTTTGACCCACGCCAATTCCTTCAACTATGCTACTGGCGTTGGTGACGTGGAACACGTGCAATTTAGGGTCACATGATTGCATGCCACAAATAGTGTTGGGGGCCCGGATCACAGGACCCCACCCCCGCTCTGCATCCATGCAGGGCGGACCAGAGGGGGCACCCTCTGGCATCCGGATCACCAGATGTGACATCCAACAACAGGTGGACCGCGAGGGGCACCCCGCGGCTGCCGTAGCTCCGGGGCACCGGAACTGCAGAACCATCGGCCCCAGTCCTGGGGGCACCCAGGCCGGGGCAGCACGAGCGCCATGGTCACATGGCGGCAGTGATCACCATAGGTGGTGTTGCCCAGCAGGGGCACCGTCTCCATGCCGGGCCACGTGGTGGGCCCACGGCACGCTGCGCCGCACCAGCATGGTGCAAGAAGACACAGGAGTCAGCTCTGGATGGGATTACGAGCCGGAAGCGGCTTGTGTCTTTTATTTCCTTGGTCACATGGTTACCCCATGTGACCAGGACACCAAAGCTGGAAGATACCATGCCCCCCCCCCCCCCCCAGGGGTGACATGCAACAAATAGTACAAGGGCAGCAAAGCAGTGTGCAGGCCACAGTATGTTGCTGTTTACACCGAAGGCATGCACCACCAGCAGTCAGGTCAAACCTGGAACTTTAGTGGGGAGTCAGACACTCCATGGGGAAAATTCAACTGTAAAAGGCAGTGCCTACTAGTTAAGGAGTTGCTCTCAGATGGAGCTCAAATCCGAGCCCAGACATTGGGCATGCTTACGAGGTTGGCAGTGCAGTAAAAACGTGGCAGAAATTAAACCACTGCAACTACTGTCAATTTTGTTGCCAGTTTTGGAATGAATGCCATCTTTTCTGCAGGGCCGAATTCCGAGTTTCAACTTTCAACTTGAAGTAAACGCTTTACCTCCCATCTGATCAAAAATGAGCCAGAATAACCTGCCTTTAACCTCGGATACAGAATATTAAACATAGACTCTTTGGATACATCCCCACAATAGCCATGCCTTTTCCCAATCATAAATTAAAATCACCCAAGCATATAATTATATCTTTCCAAGACTTCTCCAAAGCCAATGCATAGGGCCTCATTACAAATTTGGCAATATTCCGGTGGTGAATCCACTGGAATACCACCAAATGGAATTACCAGTACCACCGCTTGGTCTGGCGGAATTACCGCTGGCTTAGAAGTGGTGCAATGCCAGTGTTAGTCCCCATTCATGGAGTCCACAGTACTCGTTGGGGATTCCGGCAGAACGGCCGCTGGCGGTAATTCTGCTGATCTTGTGTAGTTTTGGCAGTAAGGCGATGGAATTGCCTCCAGCAGTTTTCAGCAGGTGTGTCCTGCACCTCCCCATTAAAGCTGTAGTAGAGTGTGCGGTAATGAGGTGGTAATGCAGTGGTAACAGAGTAATCGCCGTCTTTTCCCGCACCGCCGTACTTGTAATGAGGCCCAAAATCTTGTGAAGCTTTGAAATCGTAAGCAATGGGCGCACACACCATGTTGAAATATGAACCAGCGACGTTTGTTTATGAGAATAAAATACATGTTCTTATGCAGCTTCATCGTGACACAGGAGGACAGTAGAGTGCGCCTGCAGAGTTAGGTTGTGTTGTGTGTTTATGGGTGGGGATATTTTTTTTTATTTATTTAATTGTTTTTTTTATAACACATCTAAGTGCGGTTTCTAAGCGCGGATCTGGGATTTGAACTTCTATTGCTCTGCATGGTCTTGCTTCTAAGACCAGTGCATTGCCACTGTGCTATCCTTGGTTCACTGATAGGCCTTCTCTGATGCCAGTGGTGGGACACTTATGTTGATACGCTCTTAGAAGTTATTGGTGAGCTTTCTTTTCACTTTGCTTTCATTCTTGTAATGTTTTAAAAGCATTCCGATGTCTGTGACAGATGCCGCCCGCGAGCAGGCTTGTGTCACCACGTGACTTTACCAAAGGATGAGCTGTTTTGTGACCTACTGGTAACAGTCCTTCCTAGCGGCCAGGTCCTAATCCTGAGGATGCTTGACCCTCAAAGGCAGATGTGTTCATTCACTGTGCCGTTGATTTTCACCAGTATGCTACAAATCTCTCTGTCAAACGTTGATGAAGAATTGCCCAACAATCAAAGAAAGAACTGTGAAATGCATTCCACCCTGCTGTCGCCGATCTCAGAGAGTCTGCGAGATTTCACAGTAGGCCAGTATAGTTTGAGCAGAATCACTCATTAACTGGCGCTTGCTTCGTCCCATCAGAACCAGACTTTTGAGGGCACCAAATGTTAAGATTTTCAGACGGGGCTGACAACTGCGGACACACAGATTCCATTGCCCCTAGGGGTAGACATCTAGTGGCTCTGCTGATGTTTTAGCCTACAACGCCCCTTAGTCCGAGCCAGTATAGTCAATAGTGAGGGATCATGGGGCGGGGGTGGTCATAGCCCAAAACATCTGTATAGTGCATGTTGGCTACTGCTACAAATTCAGTTTTTCACCTCCTGACTAAGATTTAATAAGATCCAGATCACTGTGGCGTCTGTCTGGACGCCCAATTAATTTCCCTTGGTGTCCTCAAGTTGCATAGTGCAGGTGGAGGCATCAACCACTTAGTAAGGCATAGATCACCCTAACAGAGATGGAGCTGTCGGGACATCTTCCGAGAAGTGAAGAGACACTGGAACTGGCCAAGGAAGATGCCTAAAAGGAGAACTGTGGCAGTGACCGGTAAGATGGCTCAGAGTGTTAAGCAATCTACCGGCACATCTTCTTTGAACCTGCAAGACCATCAAGAAAGTGTGGGATAGTGGATGCCAAATATGTGTGCAAGTAAGCGCTGCGGGAAAAATGTCCTATTTAGTCACAATGTGCAAGTATACATAGGGCAGCACACTGGCTCACAAGAATGTCACCCCTTGGAAGGACATCCAACTCCCGTGGAGTGAGGTAAACTACACCTGATTCCAAAACCAATTGGAAACGTGACTCTTCAAACAGATTTTCCTCATACAAGACGATGCTGGAGGCCGCCATTCCCAGCTGAGATCTGAGATCTGGAGTCTGCTGCTCTGATCCCTGGTTCTCGCCTTTCGAGGTGTCCTTCAAATCTCGCTGGTCCAGTCTCTTAGCAACTAAACAGCAGCACAGTTTGAACCTTTTGTCCTTGCTATATAGAGGTCTTGCCTTCGGTCACCTAAGGCCAGAACTTGCAGATCTTTTGTGTCGCTGCTTCCCAGGTGGTCACATGACTGAACTTCAGAAACCGCAGAAGGGGGACATTGTCATACATTGATTGGCCCCCTCACACTTTCATGCTTTAGACTGAACTCAGAATGTTGTTCTGCATGAATATTTGCTCTTCAGCTTTATCCTCAGACGCATAATTGGCTGGATCTGAATGCCCAAGGACTTTGATTGATCTCCTATCCTCTCCTATCTGTCTCCTATCCCATCACGTGTTTCTCTAGGTACCACAAAGGGAGCTTTTTCTAAGTCGACAACTTACAAATTAGCAGTATATAAATAACAACAAAAATAAAAAATAACAAAACATAGTACAGTGGATGGGTTGATGAGTTTGCACCAAACTTGCACAAATTACATAATTTGAGGCATATATTCATAGGTCTATTTTATTCTATTTTGGAGAATTATTAAAATCAGTGTTTCTATGCAGACATGTGTTTCAAGCTGTGCGCTCTTCATCAGGACTTCAAATTGCTCTCCATCAGCTTCTTTGTGTTAATAAAGTTATTCTCAGATTATTACTTGTCACAATAGGCGTTTTGGTACATGTGTCTTATCCAGTATTAAACATCTTCTTACGCGTGATTCGGAGCACCTTAAGAATCGGAGCATCACACTTGAAAGGGGAAACCCATTAGATACGATATCACCTTCGAGAATTAACCATGGTGGAGAATCAATCAAGAAGACGCTTAATAGTGGATAAGACACACATACCAAGAAATGCCTATTGTGACACGTAATGATCTGAGAAGACACGTTATTAAAAATAAATGCTGCAAGAAGAAGCTTAAGGATATGAGAGCAATTTGAAACCTGTGACCAGGCTCGGACTGGCCTATAGGGCAATAGAAAAACGCAAAATGCTGGTGTGGGCCAGTTTTTTGGGGTAAAGTGGGCCAGTTTTTTGGCCGATGCAGGCCAGTTTGATGAGTTACTTCACTATGCGGCTAATAGTTTTTACCAGTGTTGCTGAATAAATATTCTTCCAAATTCACAATTTGCATCACTTTTGGGTAACATTCAAACAGTGTCACAAAAGGAATGAATTGCCATTTACAACTGTGTGCCAGTTTTTTATTGGTACCCGAGACAATTTTATGGGCCAGTCCGACCCTGCCTATGACTATGCTTCGAATTGTGTAATTTGTAAAAGGTTGGCACATACTCATTAACCAAGCCTCTGTACTATGTTTTAATATTCAAATTATGAGACAATCAGAGACACGTCTGAATCTCGCAATGTTTGCGACACTTTAAGATCTCGGCTGGCCTCATCTTCTCCGACACCTTATACAAGTAACAATACTGTTGGACCCTTACGGCTTCTTGATCAACAGGCAACTGTTTTAGATGGATTATTATTGGCATATTTAGGTGTTTTGCGGCGCGCTACATGTCCTTCTGCGGACCCTCCAGAGCACTAATTTTCATTGGCCAATGGGTGTCAGGGATGGCACTCTATTAAGAGTGGCACAGGACACCCAAAAAGGGTTTGGGTGGTTGTGCCTAAATAAAGTGGACAGAGAAGCACACACACCGATGAAAGGAAAGAGAACGAAGAGTAGGCAAGAGTAGCAAGGAAAGGTACAGAATGAATTCCCTCTTGGGGTGTATGCAGATATAGGAAAAGAGTATTCCACGAACCTTAGGAAATACTCAAGCCTTCTGCACAGTTTGCTATAACAGAGGCCCACGCTGTTTGCTCATGACTTGGAACAGCAGCTATGGGTGTCTGTAATGTAGAAACGAGACAAATCCAGGAAAAGGAGGTTGATAGCAAACTAGCAGAACGAAATGAAGGGAAAGTCGTGTAACAGAATAGGATAGCAGAGGACAGTAAGGAACAAGGTTGAGAGCTCAGAGGAGCAGGAAAGCAATGAGCAAGCCCACAGGAGCAGGGCTGTAAGGTAGAGAGCCCAGAGGGAAAGGTCTTAGGGCAGCAGAGTAAAGCAGGCTGCACGGCAAGGAACCCAGAAGGACCGGGCAGCAAGGAGTGAGCCCTGAGGGGCAGGGCCGCTGACCGTAGAAGGTTGCAGAGGGCTGCTAGGCCGAGAACCCAGCGGAAAAAGGTAGGTAGTAAGCAGCGGAGCGTGATCAGCTGCAAAGTAGGAAGCCCAGAGGACAAGGGCTGTAGGCAGCCGGAGTGAGGCAGGCTGCAGAGCAGGGAGCCCAGAGGACAAGGGCTGAGACTGGAAAGCAGCAGAGCGTGAACAGCTGCAATGTAGAAAGCCCGGTAGGGCAAGGGCGGAGGCTGGAAGGCAGCAGAGCGTGATCAGCTGCAATGTGGAGAGCCCGGCAGGGCAAGGGCGGAGGCTGGAGGCAGCAGAGCGTGATCAGCTGCAATGTAGAAAGCCCGGTAGGGCAAGGGCGGAGGCTGGAAGGCAGCAGAGCGTGATCGGCTGCAATGTGGAGAGCCCGGCAGGGCAAGGGCGGAGGCTGGAAGGCAGCAGAGCGTGATCAGCTGCAATGTAGAAAGCCCGGTAGGGCAAGGGCGGAGGCTGGAAGGCAGCAGAGCGTGATCAGCAGCAATGTAGAAAGCCCGGTAGGGCAAGGGCGGAGGCTGGAAGGCAGCAGAGCGTGATCGGCTGCAATGTGGAGAGCCCGGAGGAGCAGGGCTGTGAGGAAGAGAGCCTGGAAGGCTATGGCTGTAGGCAGCGAAGAGTAACAGGCTGCAAGGCAGGAAGCCCAGAGGAGCTGGACTGAGGCAGGGAGCCCAGAAGGCTAGGGCTATAGGCAGCAGGGTGTAGCAAGCTGCAAGGCAGGGTCCAAGCAGGAGTGATGGTAAACAGCATACAAAGATCCGTAGAAGACACGAAAGGTGGAGGAAGGTCTCTCAATGCAAGAGGCTGAGCCACTGCAGGCAGCAGCCTTTTATACTGCCTAGCCGAGCACAGAGGCAGGCTAATTGGTTGCACCTGGCTAAGCACACCTGCAGACAATCGGCCACCTCCCTCTCTGTTCCTGAGTTGGTGGAAGCAGAGCCAATCCCTAGGGCTTCTGGGGGGTGTAGTTCCTTTGATGACCAATAGGAACAGCCAGGAATCGATGCTTATAGCCAAGTGCATTGTGGTATGCGTAGTTTGTTGGAAAAAATAATAAAGCACCAAAGTCTCGCAGATGGGAAATAAAGTCCCCAAAGTAAATATAGATTGATCCAAGAGTCTGTTGTAAATAAATGATAAACAAATAGTCCATATTGAGCGCAAATGGATGCGCCCATGGCGCAGGCATGACAATGGGTTATTACATCTGGTGCTGACAGGTAGCGACCATCCGTGTATTCTCTGCTTGGGGGGTATAGTCCCACTGTCGAATGCAATGATATGTGCTTACTTTTGCCTCTGACTAGGATTCACACCACTTCCTCTCTGTGTTCTTCGTTTGAGATGTAAGGCCTTTAGTTCCAGGGCAGACTATTGGACGGCCTTGTCATTCCCTTGACTTTTTGTATTTATAGGGGCTAACCTATGAAGCAAACTTTGCCAAAGCCAATCGTTTTTGGCTGTCATATGTCAAGTGCAGACTCAAATACCCCCGTAAAATCTACTCCAATGACTAAAGAACAGCAATAAAGGAGCTGATTCACAAACAAGTTACCAAGAGTAACTACTAATCACTCATATAGAGAAAGAGTAATTGATTCACTCAAACCTACTCCTGACTTGCTCATGTTCTTCCAGGGGTACGTTAGGAGTAAGTCAGGGTTACTCTTGGCACATTTTTTGTGAATCAGATAGTATCCCCCCCAGGAGTAAATCAAGATTAAGTTGAGTTCTATGAGCAACTTCTTTGTGAATCAGCACCGACGTTTACACCACTGCAAGTGATGACATGCATGAATGTACTTGGCACAAAATAGGAACACACTTCAAACAAAGTCAGCACTGTTCTGCCACGTCTAGGCATCTTGGACTCGTTCGATTAACTTGACAGCAGAGGCAAACAATTTCAACTTAAGGCATACATGAAATGTTCACCTTTTAGCTAATCATAATTTCAGAAACCTGCAATAGGAGGTAATAATGGTACATCACGATGGTGATTTGCATTCATATGCATTTAACAAAACCTTAATGCGATATCCAGGGTTTGGCCCCCAATGTAGGTGGGCCTTGAGAATATCTGGGTCAGGAAATTGTCTTTTTGCGGTATTTCAGAATGCTGCAGAACATTAAGGCTCTCAGAAGGAACCTGAAGATAGCATGATTATAAAACACCAAAACAAACATACCTTTGAAAGTTCAGCAGCCTTCGTTCATACCAGTATGCCAGTATCAGCTCCTGTGACTGAAACAAGGAGTGTTTGATTGCAGAAAGCTCTTACAATCACAAACTGCCTCTGCTATGTCTCCACGGTAATTAAATCCTAGATCGCCCAGAGCCAATGACATAGAGAAATCAATTGAGCGGGTAATTGACACAAGGTGTGTCTTTCTACCACCACTATTCTTTCTATTAAACTCCTTTAACTGCAAATACTTGGCCATCCCCAGGCCTCCCGCGCCCTTCTATTGGCACATGAGGTCCCCCAGCCACAGGGTACTCCCATTCAGGAACATATTCCTTTATTTCCTTTTACCTGTAGCCATTTTATAGGCATACAGTTCCATTTCTGGAACACAAGCTCAAGTTCTGATGTACGTATGTAGATCACCCCAGTTATCTCCTACTATTTTACTTGTCAATAGGGTTCTACATCTTTGTCCATGTGGCTCCATTCCTGGACATGCCAAGCTTCTATTCTCATATCAATATAAACTCCTGTTCCTATATATATATACATTGCGGAAAATGGGAAAAAGTAACTCTGGGAACTGTAACGTGCAGAAGGAGAAGACTGACACACAGGAGGCATGTTGATTGTTATAAGCCTTTATTTAATCAGGAAAATCTCTAAGAGGGGTTTCTCTGCCTCATATCAAACACTAAGGATTTTTTCAGAATGTCCGTGTAAATCAATAGTCCACTGTCCTGTGTCAAAAACACTACTTCTGTCCCTTACACTTAAAACTAAACTGGAGATAAAGTAGATCTTCTTTATCCAGAAGAATGAATCCCTTCTTATGGAGTGTGGATAAAAGTTCACTTCCAGGTTTTAGCTTCCTCTCAGTTGAATTGGCTCTCTTCCCCATGTCAAAACTGTTCTCCAACACCAAAAGGTAAAGGACAAACACTTCTCCTTGGCAGACACACTGCCTATCTCTTAACACTTTGTATCAGAAAGTCTTTATAACTTTGATTACCGGAGAATGACTCCCTTCTCCCGGTATCTTGATTAACAGTTCAACACAAACAGGGGGGATGACTCACTTTCCCTGGCCTCTCTTCCTCTTTGGTAACAAAGTTCAACAATACCAGGGGGAATGACTTCCTTCCCCTGGCCTCTCTTTCACTTGAGAATATTCAGCGCTGAGCAGCTTCCTAGTCCTCAGTTCCTCTTGGGTAGGGTGAGCAACATTGTAAGTTCTTTTGTGGGATATATTGACCCACTCAACAGTATTTCTCCGCATCACCAAGCTGCATTTGCACAGATACAGCAAAATGGCTGTGCTGGTTCCTGTGAGCGCAAAGGCCTCAAAACTGCGTTTTGCAGCAACAACAAAAAATGGCTGCACCGTCCTGCCAAGCCCACATCAGGCAGGATGGAACCAAGGAACACACAGAGAGCATGCCAGTGTGTTCTGACATATACAAAAGGAAGAAAGTGAAAAAGCAGCGTTGCTTTGCTGAAAGCCCAAAAGCCCAATCAAAAAGGAAACTTTTTTCACCTAAATAAAATAAAATGCTGCTCTGACGTTATTTCCATCTGTCCTTCCTTAAATCATTGTGATTAATAAGACCCTGCCATGCACCTTCATATCCCCATTGTGCTTCAGCAAAACCAACATGACCCCTGAATGACAGGTTCTGTTAAGCCAAATCTGAAAGAAAGGCCCAAAAAACTTCACTTTCTGCCGTGCAAAGGAAACGCTTTAATTTGTGCTACAAAGTGTCAAAGGAATGAACCTTGCAAAATAAATCATAGCTCTGTGCACATGTCAATTTCAGGAGACCTTTGCCTTGTACAGACTGTTGTATACAAGAAACGAGCTATGGCTGCAGGACATTATTGGGAAGTCAGATGGCAAAATCGAATTTGAAAGGAAATGCTAGCAGTTTCACCACATGTGTAAAATGGGCTTTGCAAACCAAAGAAAAATAAATGCCTTTTTCAAAGGAAAAGTAATATGTTGAATGAAAGCTTGTCTGTGCATAGCAATGAGAAGGGGTTGGCTGCTGGAAAACACATATGGGCTATTTTTATTCCATAGGCTTGGTTTTCTTTCAATTCAGGACCAAATAAAAGAAAATAAAGGTTTTAAACTGACTTGGCTAGATTTTTCAAGCTTCCAAAACAAGTTATTCTAGTTGGCAGAGCTAAGGCTTCCCCCAAGGAAGGAGCCACCATAAACTTCCAGGACACGAAAGTGGTAATTGCTAGGTTGGAAAACTGTGACTGACCAGGACAAAGAAACTTCACATACTAATCAGACTTCAGTCTGGGCAGGGGCCTCTTTCAATAGAAATTCTGGGACATCAAAGTGCGAAGTGGATAAGGGGCAATAAACCTTCAATCAAGCTGGAAAAACCCATCCTCCCTTTGAGGGAAGTGACAGTTGGTGGTAGCTGAAAAAGGAAAAAAATGGTCCAGTGCAGGACAAAGGACTGCCATTTGCTTCCAAAGACTATTTTATAAATAAACTTTAAAGACTTTTATCTCCTCAGCAAGACTTTGTAATAACGTAAAAATCTCGCAGTTTAAAAGTGATTTTGTGTTTTATAATTTGAGACATTGTAGAAGTCACTGACACCTTGGGAATAGAAATGGAAAAGAATCAGGGATTACAAGGAAAGTATCCATGATGCCAATGCACATTTTTCATACTTGCATCCCTTATGATAAACCACACGTGTATAAAATTATGGAATTTTAGGCCGAATCTTTCATACTCAAAATTACCAAAATGTATCAGAGGGGTGAAACAATGTCTCACAGATTTCAGATTTGGAGTGGAATGGTCTGCATAAAATATGTAACCTGCTCATGTCTTTGGGTAATATGCCACAACTGTACAAATGTGTAAATTCTGTTATGACTGATTGTTGGCAAAAAGGTCTGTGGGAAGTCTTTTCACCTCATAAAAGTACAACCCCTAAACTGAGTCATATCCTAGGGGAGGCAGCCAACATTGATTGTCCAATCCAGTTGGTAGAGGCGTGTTTAGCAGACCCTGCCCAGCCATATATTTTGGTAATGTCTCCATGCATTATAAATAAGAGTCCCTGACAAGACTCTAGACACAGACACTCTTCCTGATTTTCCTGCGCCGGTGTTCCTGTCCCATTCATCCTGCTGAGTCCAGATTCCAACCACAAGGCCAAAGCATTGCTGACCCTACTCCAGGGCCCACTGCAAAACCCAAGCAGTGCTGATCCTATTCCCAGCAATACCCTTGATCCAGAATCAACCCACTAATCTCCCATTAAAAAGGGGAAATCTGTGGTATTCTTTGGGAAGCATCCTTAACCAGCCTGGCTTGCTGCCCACTAACTGCTTGCCCGCTAACTGCATCCAGAGGTACCTGTGCCATCCAGTGACCAGAATTACCATCAGGTGATCCCGACCTGTCCAGCTGTCTTTTGCCCGGTGCTGCTGTGTAGCGACCAGAACCATTGACAGTCCAATATCCCAAATTAAAAGTGGACTGCAAGTATAATCCCTACCCCTTAGAAATCCATAGTCTGCTTTGTCTTGCATTTGTCCTTATCCCAATCTCTAAACCATCCTATCCTTATCCTGGTAACTTGTCAAAACTATCAGAATTCTCTGTGTTCTTGCCCTTGATCTCCAAGCATTGGCGCCACTTTTCTATTCAGTCCTGTCTTGCCTAGATCATAAAGTCATTAGCGATATTTGATTAAATAAATTAATTTTCACTCAAGAAAAGAAGTACACTGCGTGAAGGGTTACAACTGCAGCGTAACTTTGATATTCACTGGTGGCGTTCCTCTTTTCCTAGCCATTGAATCTAGTTTAAGTAAACTTTGCCTTTCACGTTTAAAAACCAATTTCTCTTTTTCACTGCTATATTTTCCTAAAAATGAACTTCACTCTACCTTCCAAATCTCTCTCAATTCACCAGCTAAAGCCCTAAATTCACCTGTATGTTGTACATGTGATACATATCTATCCCCCATCCCATGAACCATACTCCAAATCAGAGTATTTCACCCGTTTTTATTAAAAACCGTTTCAGTAAATTTACATGGGAATTGAAAGGAAATGCAACTTTTACACGTGTCATTTTACTGCATCATGTTTTAAACTTTCCACTCAGTTTTCAATTGTATGCTCTTGGTAATCCATTGCTTGTGATTGTTAGTGTCTGTGCATTGTTGCTTTAGTGAAAAATGGTATTTACCTTAAAGTTTTAACCTCACATTAATTATTTATTTGTCCATTTCCGAGTGTCACTTGATAACATTGCAAGGGGTTTAAAATCCGTTTTCCACTCTTATTTGGTGAAGGAAAGTCAGATTTGGATTCTGGTTTCTGCATCGTATTCCTGATTACCTGCTGTGTCTTTCTATCCATTCAGAATTGATTATTTGTGGGTTGCGGAAACATTGCAGGGGGAAATCCTAACTGGAGTGCTATCTTTCCTAAATCAAAAAGTGCTCCCATTCCGTGGTGTTTTGTATCTGTTCCACTAGAAGGTTAAAGCAAGTGTATTGCTTACATCCTCATTGTAATTATCACCCCATTGGTGACTGCTGCCCCATATTAAAAATTGTATGATTCCTTTTGAATTTTAAAATGAATAAATAAATATTGCATTTGACCAACCAGCCTGGTTCATGGTCCATAGTGACTTGGGGTATTTGAAAAGGGGGTGTGATATGAGTGGTGTGCCATCTCAAATTCAAGCTGTATAAAATAAGGAGAAAAGTATCTCAGTTGTGCGCTACATACTAGGCCGAGACCAAGGTGTGTGTTGCTTTAACACATTTGGAGGCTCGGTAGCCAGGATTTGGGTTTTGGTTGCCACCCGTGACAGTCTAACATAGCAGACTAACCTGCAAGGTAGTGATACTTTTTGTGGTGGGAATACTGGGTTACACTGTACAAGCGCCCCCCACAAACAAATACTCAAAGTACCAGGACTGTGTCTAGAAAAGTAAAACTAAAATGAACCCCAAAATAGACAGAAAAGCAATACAATTCAGTTACCCTTACATAGATAAATGAATAAAGAAAGAACATGTCCAAAATGACTGTAGCAGAAATCAATATGGCTAGGGAGCACCTTCTGCACAAGCTATTTGTCAGAGGTGGGTGGCCAGAAGAGGATGAAAAAGTCTGGCAACAAGTAATAAAACAACAGGTCACCGCAATGAACCTGGACACGTGGCAGGACGGTGGCCTATTACACCAACCTCTGAGTGAATTATATATGCACTCCAAATATTAAAGAGGAGCAAATCAAAATTGCCAGAATCACGGCCTACATGTATCTCCACGTGGGAGTGATGCGGGAAAGGCATGAGGAAAACACGCCTCTTGCGCAGAATCAAATTGAACTATTAAATAAAATCCAGACTGATCTGAATTTAGCAGAACAAAAATTACAGAAGAGCCAAGAGTTGGAGGTAGAATCTGGCAATGGTGTCATAAAATTAAAAGAAGATTTTGCTCTCCAACAGCAAAATAATGCAGATCAAGAGACCCAATTAGAGGCATTGAAAGAGGAGTGTAAGGAAAAGGTTGACTCTCTGCAAGAGAGTCAACAGAAGTTAAATCAACAAATAAATGATAATAGAGTCTGCGCAGAGCAGATAGTTACCCTACAAGATCAGATAGAGAAACTGAAAGAGGAAAATAATAAATTATGAGAGACCTTCACTCCCAAGCAGAATTTGATCAAGAGCGCCAGAAATCCAATACCATCAAGGAACAAAGGGAGAAACTGGCTGAACATAGGGGCACCCTAAATCAGGAGAAAGACGCCCTAGGCCAGGAAATAAGCAAGTTAAAAACAGAGTTACAGGGAAGTGAGTTAGCCCTCCAAAAACTAAATGAACTCAAAACAGAGTATGGGAATCTACTGGAGCACGCCAGACGGGTAGAAGGTGCTTTGGAAGAGAACACCCAAACCAAAGATGCACAAACTCAGGAGTCTCCTGCAACAGAAATTGTCTCATTATTCTCAAACCATACAGGAAGCGCTGAGAGACAATGAGGCCCTCTGTGAAAAGAATGATGGGCTCCATAAACAGATGGTAGCACAGGAGCGGGTCATAGAGGCCAGTAATGCCTTGATAGCTGAGCAAAAGGCTAAGAACTTTGCTTATTATCAAGAAGTAGGGGCTGAGAAGGAGAAACTTGCGAGGTTGGAGAAAGAGGGTGCTAGATTTAATCCTAACTGGAGGGACCCTGAACGGGTAGAGAGAGACAGGGCAACCCCTGATCATAGCACAAGTGTCATGTCCTCTGTCATGTCCAATCGCTCACCTGCTACAGTTCCCACATGCATTCCCAACGGCAGCGACAGCAGCAGCAGCACAGCCGAAGAGGTTTGCCGGCTGGTGGACCTGTGTCCTTACGCCCCTTTCCACGCTGGCGGTTGCCATGGCGACTCCTTCATGCTCCGCGTCGAAACAAGAGCGTAGGGAAACCCATGCGTCACATGCCTGGAAGACGCCTGCAACACCAACACCAATCTCTGTCTGCGTTGCGTTCCACGTGACACGTAGCTGCGGTCGTGTTACCGCATCACATGACCATGCTCGTATTGAAAAAGGGCAAGCAAACGCGGAAACATTGCTTCACAGCTTCTTCACGGAGAACTGCTTGGCGTTTGGATTACTCTTGTTATTCTCGTACTACCTTGATCACGCAACGTTTGCTTAGACTGTCTTTGGATTTCCCTACCTGGATTTTGGCGTGCTCTCTGATCATCTGGACTTTTGACCACTGGCTTGGATATTGGACTTCATACCTGGATTTCCCTGTCTACTCTTCTATCTTTTGGCTCTTGACCTCGGATTGTGTTTTGGATTGATCACGGATTACGTTCTTGTTCCATACCTAACTCAGGTGTTTCCCAGAGTGCCATCAGAACACCTCAGCCTGCTGCTGCTGTCAACATACTACCTGCCTACGCCTACAACTTCCCACATGCCCACTATAGGTAAGCCGCTGTTACATTGTCACTACTGTCCTTCCCATTGTTGTTAATTGTTGCTTAAACATAACCCTTCATTGCCTTACAGTGGTCAGGGGGTTCTTCCGGCGTTCCTGGTTCCAGGCTGACGACACTCTACACCTGTGGCCTCAAAGATTGCTCGAGTAGTGTTTTTACTCTTACTCGTGCGGTACTTGGGGACGGAGGTATTATTTATCTACACAACCATCAAGTCAGAACAATAAGGACCTCTGTACTAAGAGTCTCAAACCCATTTAACACTTTGTACACTACTGACTTTATGGCTGCCGGTTCACATGAGCCGGAATCATGAGGCCATCAGAATTTAATAGACCAAGCATGATGGAACTGACAGGTCAGTGCCCCCCCCCCCCCGAAATTGAAGGACGGGTCGTCCCTATATAGATACCCAAACATTAAGGCTGATGTCTCTGACAAGGAAGTCTCCTATGAGGGGAGAGTCGGGGAATTAGATCCATAGAAATACTACTTTCCAAGGGACCAGTTGGTTCAGTTTGATGAAAAACCAAATGGAATGAGGCCCAAAAAGATAATCCTGAAGACCTCTACCCAATTAGGGCCGTGGGGGGATACTCTGCCAACCCTGGGAGCAGGGAAGAGTCAGAAGACTACTCTCCTGAGCACCACAGGAATAAAGGCCCCTCCATTCTGCGAGCCCCTCTCTAGCTCACAGAATCGGGGAGTGCCTAAATGATCACGAGGGGACCTCAAGTAGTAGCGCCTCTGAGTCTGAGGGCGAGTGGACTCAGATGACTAAGCCAAAGAAGGCAAACAAACTCAAGAGAGTTAGGACAAAAGACCCCATTAGGCAGATTAAGGCCATTAGGAGTTTCATAACCCCATACCATAAAAATGCAAAATATTCTGTTTGGGAACACTTGGAACTCTAAGAGCAGATGATGGACACTTTTCATCTGAAAGACAACCAGAGCTTCATAGAGTATGTAAAATGGCCATTGTCCCTGAGTACTCTAGCTTCTTTCCTGGACTGGAGGACCAGAACCATTCAAGATGGTCCATCAACAGGGTGGCCATCTTGAAACACTTTTCCACCCACAGAAACCCGCAAGAGGCTTGCAAAGCGGCCTACAATCTGCAGTGCGGGGAAGATCAGGCCCCACGAGAATTTGTTCAGGAGCTCAAAAGTGCCTTTTTCACAAACCACTAGGAGGGTGCGCACGGATAGCAAGGAGTTTGTAATCACCTTCCTTCATGCACTCCCCAAGTATATCATGACCCAGTTGGTGAGGGATGACAAAAGTTGACAAAAGATCTCTGGACTGGGTCATAGAGCAGGCGACCCACTTTTATGAGGTCCAAAAACCTGCAGAAAATAAAAATTTGGCCAAGAACCCCAAACCAAACCAGCCAACACCCCTGCTGCTGCTAAGGTGGCGGAGGTAAAGGTTGCCCCCATTTTAGACCTAGAGATGGGAGGGGGGGCTAAAAATGTACCTACACAAAATCAGCAAAATCAGAGACCTAGAAGGCCTTCAGGCCAATCATAAACAGGTGGCAGTCAGGGAGGTAATCCCACTAATGGGACCCCTAACTCCCCTGATTATATCAGCCCCTGATACAAGGGCACCTGACCAATCTTAGGGTATGTATGGACTCCCCCAGCTCCCGGTGGGGATCCAATCAGGTAAGTACCGCCCCGGGAAACTTCCCTCCTAACTTCCCTTAGGAGGACAGTAATTCCCCAAATGCTGGGTTAAGGTTTTTTTCCCGATACTCACAAAACCCCCACCTGCAGGACAACCCTCCTTTTATTCCCCGATTTCAGGAACCCAGACAACCCAATCCGGGAGAGGGGAGGCCAATGGGGGAGGGTTACCAAAATTCACAATATCCAGGGTACTACAGGAGAAGGGATAGTTACCCTTCCTGTGATCCACCTAGAGTTGACCAGAGACCCCGTACCAGCCAGAACGGGTGTCCCAACTGGAGCGCCAGGTCCAGAACCTAACCCAGGATCTGGGTCACATGTTGAGGGCTAAACAGAACCCTCAGATGAACATGGCAGCTCAGAATCCCTCAAACCATGGGTCTGGTACCCGAGGACAATGACGGGGAGACAACCCTGACAACTCACCGGTTCCAGAGGAGGAGGCACTAGAGGAAGCTTCCTTCCTTACTTGTGAAAAAGCCCCTTGATAGCCAGGAACTGGAACCAAAATCTCCTACCCCCGAAAAACTGCAACCCAAGGAACAGAGGATGGGTAGGAGAAATAAAGAACTCAAAAAGGCCCATTTTGGGGAGGAAGTTAGTGTCCTCCAATTTCAAGGGGAAGAATCCTTAGATAATTCTGGGGAAAAGATCTTCTCCTTCAGGGACAGGGGAACTCCTCCCAAAGAAAAAATGGTCCCAAGAGATTTAAATGAAGACTGGGTGCATGTAGGGAATGAGTCAGAATTGCCCATCCTTGCACCCCAGAATGAGCATCCAGGAAACCCAATAGTAACAGAGGGATCTCAAACCTCACAAACCAATTCTGTTGACTGCCTCCAAAAAGGGGGGGGGGCAGTCCAGAATCAGAAAAAGGGGAGCCGAAACTCCCCAAATATCCGAATGCAATATTTTTCTTTCAGATCCCTAAACTCCCACACAGAATTATGCCCAAACTAACCCTGTGTCGGAGTGAAAAATAAGGAAATTTACCACTCAGCTTGCCCAAAATGCCCATTACCTTTGCCCATTGGAGGAAAAAAAGGGTAGATGTTATGCCCCGGTACAGGTGCAGGGGCAGTGTACATTCCCGGCGCTGGTGGACACTGGATCCCAAGCCACTCTTCTGTCAAAAAGGGCCTTTGATCAGTTAAATTCAGGAAGGGGGTAGAGATACCAGATCCCTCTCACCCCTTTTCCTGGACAACTCCAGAACTTCGATGGGAATGAAATTCCTGTCGAGGGCACTGCGGATTTGGAAATAAAAATTGGGCGACATAAGGTGAAACACCCTGTCATAGTCGTGACTCCAGAGGGCACACCCTGTCTACTAGGGAATGACATCCTGCACAGTTGTCCCCCCCTAATAGACTGTGTGAATAAGGTCCTCTGGACACTCAGACTAACAGGCCAATAAAATTGAAACAGAGTGTCAACCATGTTAGTTTAAATGGCACACGCCACATAGTTGAACCAAAACCTGATCATATTGAGTTTCATTTCCAGAACAATCAAATACCTGACGTCACAGTAATTGCTGTAGGACAACAAACTGGTGATGGGAACTCCTCTCCATTCCTGAAAATCAACCTTCCTTCCAGTTTCAAGTGGCATTCCACACTGGAAGTAAATACTTTGAAATTTTATACCAATTCACAATCTCAAAATTCCAATTCTATAGCCAAAAGTGATGAGAAACCAGCTCAAAGTTTAGCTGATATTCAGAAAATTAGAGAACAGTTATTCATCCCTATTCAGTTAAATGAGGGGAAGGAATCTGTTCTTGCCCGAGTGTGCGTGAACAACGGTAAGAGCTTCATCAGCGAAGCCATGTTCCGAAAGCTCCCAAAAGATCCAGCCATTCCCACATTTAAATTGCTCAATAAATGGGAAATCGGTCTGGAAACTCCCAATTCCAAACATCTCCTGCCTAGCAGGTGTATGCTCAAAATTTCTATAGGAAACAAAAGCATAGTACATAATTGTTGGGTCATGCGAGATGTCCCTGCTGCATTCAATTTAGGCAGTGACATTCGCAATCGGTTTGCCATTCATTTGGACCTGATCAATTACAATGCCTGGTCCCGGCTAGGGGGTAATCCCATGGACTTTGATGATTCAGAAAAAGCATTTTGGTCAGCCCAATTGCTGCCGTTTGCAGTTGAATTCAAATTGGAGAGGAGGTCACCATCCCAGGACGGACCCAACTATTCCCATTTCAATTAAAAATTAAAAGAGGACAGAAACTGCACAATCCTGACATATATGTACACCTCAATGCCCATCTCCAACAGCAGGGGTTGGGGTTAACACCATTAGTCAATATAGAACACAACACCATTCCAATATCGATGGATAACAGTGACCTTAGGAGTATCACTCTGGGCGCAGGCACCATTATTGGAATGGCGGTTGATGACCAACATTTTTCCATGGATCTAGATAATGAACTGATAGGACCAATCCCCCATGACTGTTTTGACAGTGACAATGACTTACCACCAGACAGGATCTTCACCCAGCAAGGGGGGAATTTTCAGGTGTACTCTTCCTGCCCTTACGGTGAGGAAAAAGTGACCTGTGACATCAGGTAGGAAGAGGTGATCTTCCAGGTCCACAATGACTGCCTCTCCTACCCGAAACCCTCTGTCCAGGTCAATACTCTAACCAGGGACCTCTCCATCCAGCTGGAGGAGACCGCTGAGATAGCAAAACCGGAAGTCTTTCTAGGCTTCAGGCAAATGGTTGAAGAGCGAGTCACCCTAGCTGATGCCTGTGAGACTCGGGAGCAAAAGCAAAAGTTGAAACAGGTGTCCTTAAATTTTCAAGATCTCTTTGCGGTTGACTCGTATTGACTGTGTTCGCACCGAAATCCATATCACAACAATTCCCACAGACCCTGGAATGACTCCAGTGTTTGTGAAGCAATACCGCTTGCCTCTCGCATCCATGGAGTCCCTGACGGAAATCATCAAAAACCTTGAGTCTCGTGGGATCATTTGTCCAGTCCACAGCACCTTTAATAATCCGGTGCTGGGGATTTTAAAACAGAACGGCTAGTGGAGGCTCTGTGCTGACCTTAGGGAGCTAAATAAACAGGTCCAAATGTCCCGATGGCCTCTCCTCTACAATGACCAGAGGCTGGCCTAGATCCAGGGGTCAAAGGTATACACTGCCATTGACCTGACCAATGGGTACTGGACCGTGCCTATCAGTAGGGAGGACCAATACAAGCTGGCCTTTACCTTCGGGGGGCAGCAGTACACCTGGGCCCGGACTCCCTTCGGATACATCAACTCCGGCAACAAATTCAACATCTGCCTACATAAGGCCATGCCCAACTTGGGTGAAAGGGGTAACCTGGCCTATGTGGATGATGTCCTGATAAAAAAGCTCAACTGTGAAGGAACACATAGCGGAAATCCGTTATGTTCTGACTCAGTTGAGGGTTGCCGGTGCAAAACTGTCCTTTGAAAATGTGCAGTGGTGCAGAACATGTGTCAACTTCTTGGGGCATAAAATAACTCCTGAGGATCTCTGTCCCCAGGAGAAGAAAGTGGAAGCACTTCTAAAACTGAAAGACCCCACAACTCTGCGGGAGCTAAGAAGCCTCCTTGGACTGACTAATTACAGTAGGGAGTTCATTGAGGATTACGCAGAGATCACAAGACCCATGATTCATCTGTTGAAGGGGAGGGTCAAGTGGGAGTGGGCTCCAGAACAAGCCGAGGCAGTAAAGCAACTCAAAAAAAGCCTCTCACAAGCGCCTTGTCTAGCTTACCCTGTCAAAAACAAGGAGTTCTTCTTGGAGACAGGGTTCTCGAATACATGCTTGACCGCAGTATTATATCAAAAGCATGACAAGGTCAATAAAGTCATCTCCTATGCAAGTAAGACTTTATCGTCTGTGGAGGAAAAGTTCAACGATTGTGAGAAGGCACTCCTGGCAACGGTGTGGGCATTGAAAAATTACCGCTTGTTCATCCAGGGGGAACACATCATAGTGGAGACTCCACATCAGCCTTTGCAATACCTCCAAAGTGACAGTGTCAATCCAAGGCTTTCCTGTGGAGGTCAGATATGGCCAAAACAAGAAGAGTCCCCTCGCACAAGGTCTGGCTGACTTGCATGATTGTGCCAGAGAAAACTGTCTCAAGGACGAAAGTCGTAAAACCCAGGCAACATGGAGGCGTACCTGAATTCCCCGCACAAATTCTATGAAGACGACAAGTGCGAGGGAATGCCCACAGTTTATGTGGGCGGGTGCTCCTACAATGTTGACAACAATGGGGAGAAGGAAATGGTGCCCGGCATTGGGAATGCCTGGGTGAATGATGCCCCGGAACCCTGTGCTGGGTACAAAATCGGTCCCCGCAGTAGTCAGGTGGCAGAGTTGATGGCAGTTCATCAAGCCATCCTCACTGTCGTCCAACACCAACTCCACGAACTGGTCATAATCACCGATTCAGATTATGTCCAAAAGGGGTTCGTGCAGCACCTGGTAAATTGGAAAACCAGAGGCATGCTATGTGCTAACAACAAACCACTTAAACATGGCAAGCTTATCCAAAATATTGATGCTCTGGTCACCTCTACTGGGATGACCATCTATTGGAAGAAGATCAAGGGTCATTCCAGAATAGAGGGACCAGACAAAACTGGAAATGACCTAGCTGATCAGTTGGCCAAAACCAGAGCCATCTAGGGAGATCTCCTTGAGATTGAGACCCTGTTGAGGGAAATCCAGGTCACTGCTATCACTAGGTCCCAGACAAATGCTCACAATGAACTCTCAACTGCCCAATGGAGTACGGAAACCCCAGATGCTGATTTAATCATGGCACAAAAAGGGGATCCAATCATTGGTACGTTTTATCAACACATTGAGGATCCTGAGAACTTCACCCTGATGGATACCGATTACATTGGGAAAGAGGACCTCAGGGTGTTGATGAAATGTCCAAAAATGTTCCGAATCCAAGACGGCTTGTTGGTAAGGAGATCCATATCTGGCTGTGACCAGTGGGTGGCCCTTCCTCATTCCGAAGCCTGATGCTAAGTCACACCCATGACGTGGCCATAGCCGATCATCAGGGTTTTCACACTACTTTAGAAATCTTGCGAGAGGTTGCATACTGGACACACATGGGGCAGACCTCAACCAATACTTGAAGGGGTGTCTTGTGTGTGCACAATTTCAGCCAACATCACTCACACACCGAGCTCCCCTCCAGAAGAGGGGGATATCACTGCATTGGTCAGATTTACAAGTAGATTTAATCGGGCCCGTGAGTCACTCCTCTAGGGGGAACAAGTACATGTTAACCGTAACATGCTTCTTTACCAAATGGGTGGAATGTCTCCCGGCTCCAAATTGCAAAGCAGAAACAGCAGCTGCCCTGATGATCAATCATATCTTCTTGCGTTTTGGCCTCCCCCATAGGATTGAGTCAGACCGAGGTAGTCACTTCACCAGCGAAGTGATGACAAAGATGTGGGAGATACTTGGGGTAAAATGGAAACTTCACATTGCATACCCTCGTTTTCTAGTGGTGGAGTTGAGAGGTACAATAAAACCATTGTGAGCATTCTAAAAATGTTTGTGGCAGACTCTGGGCCAAGTTGAGACATCCAATTACCGCTTGTCCTGATGGCCATCAGATCTACTCCTTCTTCTGCAACTAAAATGTATCCATTTCAGCTGATGACTGGATGAAAGATGGTGTTACCTCAGCATTTGCTCTATAGAACACAGGAGCAGACACTGATAAAAGCCTCCACAACTCATGAGTATGTTGAGAATCTAAAAAAACACCTTCAAAATGCTTTTGCGTACGCTCAGCGGAACCTAGAAAGATCTGCAGAGGGTATGAAGACTCAATATGATCTAAAAACATCCAAAAAGGAATACCAAGTAGGAGACAGGGTCTACTTGTACAATTTCCAAAGGAACCAGACCAAAGAGCATACATTTTAACCCAGCTGGCGAGGACCTTTTGAAATTGTAGATTAAATTTCACCTGTCGCCTACAGAATCCGAATCCCCAAAGCCAAAATGACAGAAGGGAAATGGGTTCATATTAATCAGCTAAAGAGTTGTCACCCTAGGCATACTTTGCAACAAATTGAGGAGCCCAGAGAGAATCAAATAGATTAGACATCTGAAACCTTAGAATAAGAAAAAGAAGAACCAGAAGGGTACCGATAGGATTTATAAGTATAATTATGTAACAGGGAGTAGTTTTCTTCATTGTCATCTGTCAGTATTGAACGTA
This sequence comes from Ambystoma mexicanum, assembly GCF_040938575.1. Classification (NCBI taxonomy): domain Eukaryota; kingdom Metazoa; phylum Chordata; class Amphibia; order Caudata; family Ambystomatidae; genus Ambystoma; species Ambystoma mexicanum. The sequence goes on from NC_090940.1 coordinate 303,337,115, forward strand.
TGCGTATCCCACTGCTGCCAACCCTATTGGAGGGCAGTTAGTGGGAAATTGTAGTAACCAGTTTGTGTTTCTTTCATAGATGTGTACTGCTTGTTCCATCACTACCAAGGAGGACCTAACTGGGGACCTGGAAAGGAGAAACCAGAGGAAATCCGGGGGTGTCGCTCACCACCATAAAGGAAGACCTCAGGGAAAGCTGTGGGTGTCGGTCCACGTTCCAACCAGAGACAGCGAGAGGAGTGTGACACACTGCTATCTGAGGGAAGAAGGACTCATCCCTGACTGATCCTGCTTTGCCCCATTGAGGAATCCCACTTGCCCGATTCTCCCTTCACTTGGAATCTCAGAAGAAGTCAGGGGGAGATATGTGGGAGATATTGACCCACTGAACAGTATTTCTTCACATCACCAAGCTGCATTTGCACAGATACAACAAACTGTCTGCGCTGGTTCCTGTGAGCGCCATGGCCACAAAACTGCATTTTGCAGCAACAAACAAAATGGCTGCACCGTGCTGCCAAGCACACATCAGGCAAGATGGAACCAGGGAACACACAGAGAGTGTGACAGTGTGTTCTGACATATACAAAAGGAAGAAAGTGAAAAAGCAGTGTTGCTTTGCTGAAAGCCCAAAATTCCCAACAAAAAGGAAACCTTTTTCACCTAAAAAAATAAAATGCTGCTCTGACGTTATTTCCATCTGTCCTTCCTTAAACTATTGTGATTAATAAGACCCTGCCATGCACCTTCATAACCCCATTGTGCTTCAGCAAAACCAACATGACCCCTGAATGATAGGCTCTGTTAAGCCAAATCTGAAAAAAGGGCCCAAGAAACTTCACTTTCTGTCGTGCAAGGGAAACACTTTAATTTGTGCTACAAAGTTTCAAAGGAATGAACCCTGCAAAGGAAATCATAGCTCTGTGCACATGTCAATTCCAGGAGACATTTGCCTTGTACAGACTGTTGTGTACAAGAAACTAACTATGGCTGTAAGACAATATTGGGAAGTCAGATGGCAAAATCGAATTTGAAAGGAAATGGTAGCAGTTTTCACCATATGTGTAAAATGGGCTTTGCAAACCAAAGAAAAATAAATGCCCGTTTCAAAGCAAAAGTAATATGTTGAATGAAAGCTTGTCTGTGGCTAGCAATCAGAAGGGGTTGGCTGCTGAGAAACACATATGGGCTATTTGTATTCCACAGGCTTGTTATTTTTGATTCAGGACCAAATAAAAGAAAATAAAGGTTTTAAACTGACTTGGCTAGATTTTGCAAGCTTCCAAAAACAAGTTATTCCAGTGGGCAGAGCTAAGGCTTCCCCCAAGGAAGGAGCCACCATAAACTTCCAGGACATGAAAGTGATAATTTCTAGATTGGAAAACTGTGACTGACCAGGACAAAGAAACTTCACATACTAATCCGACTTCAGTCTGAGCAGGGGACTCTTTCAATAGAAATTCTGTGACATCAAAGTGCGAAGTGGATAAGGGGCAATAAACCTTCAATCAAGCTGGGAAAACCCATACACCCTTTGGGGGAAGTGACAGTTGGTGGTAGCTGAAAAAGGAAAAAATTGGTCCAGTGTAGGACAAAGGACTGCCATTGGCTTCCAAAGACTATTTTATAAATAAACTTTAAAGACTTTTATCTCTGCAGCAAGTCTTTGTAAAAATTTAAAAATCTCGCAGTTTAAAAGTGATTTTGTGTTTTATAATTTGAGACATTGTAGAAGTCACTGACACCTTGGGAACAGAAATAGCAAAGAATCAGGAATTACAAGGAAAGTATCCATGATGCCAATGCACATTTTTATACTTGCATGCCTTATGATAAACCACACATGTGTATAAAGTTATGGAATTTTAGGCCGAATCTTTCATACTCAAAATTACCAAAATGTATCAGAGGGGCGAAACAATGTCTCACAGAGTTCAGAGTTCGAGTGGAATGGTCTGCATAAAATATGTAACCTGCTCATGTCATTTGGTAATATGCCACAACTGTACAAATGTGTACATTCTGTTATGACAGATTTTTGGCAAAAAGGTCTGGTGGAAGTCTTTTCACCTCATCAAAGTACAACCCCTAAACTGGGTCACATGCTAGGGGAGGCAGCCAACATTGATTGTCCAATCCAGTTGGTAGAGGCGTGTTTAGCAGACCCTGCCCAGCCATATATTTTGGTGATGTCACCATGCATTATAAATAAGAGTCCCTGACAAGACTCTAGACACAGACACTCTTCCTGATTTTCATTCACCAGCGTTCCTGTCCCATTCATCCTGCTGAGTCCAGATTCCAACTACAAGGCCAAAGCATTGCTGACCCTACTCCAGGGCCCACTGCAAAACCCAAGCAGTGCTGATCCTATTCCCAGCAAGGCCCTTGATCCGGAATCAACCCACTAATCTCCCATTAAAAAGGGGAAAGCTGTGGTATTCTTTTGGAAGCATCCTGAGCCAGCCTCGCTTGCTGCCCACTAACTGCTTGCCCACTAACTGCATCCAGAGGTACCTGTGCCATGCAGTGACCAGAACTAAAAGTGGACTGCAAGTATAATCCCTACCCCATGGAAATCCATAGTCTGCTTTGTCTTGCATTTGTCCTTATCCCAATCTCTAAGCCATCCTATCCTTATCCTGGTAACTTGTCAAAACTGTCAGAATTCCCTGTGTTCTTGCCCTTGATCTGCAAGCGTTAGCACCACTTTTCTATTCATTCCTGCCTTGCCTAGATCATAAAGTCATTAGTGATATTTGATTAAATAAATTAATGTTCCCTCGAGAAAAGGGGTACACTGCGTGAAGCATTACAACTGCAGTGTAACTTTGATATTCACGGGTGGCATTCCTCTTTTCTTAGCCATTAAATCTAGTTTAAGTAAACTTTGCCTTTCACTTTTAAAAAACGATTTCTCTTTTTCACTGCTATATTTTCCTTAAACCAAACCTCACACTACCTTCCAAATCTCTCTCAATTCACCAGCTAGAGCCCTAAATTCACCTGTATGTTGTACATGTGATACATATCTATCCACCAGCCCAAATGCTGCACTCTAAATCAGAGTAGTTCACCCATTTTTTTATTAAAAACTGTTTCAGTAAATTTACATGGGAATTGAAAGGAAATGCAACTTTTACATGTGTCATTTTGCACAACAGGTTTTAAACTTTCCACTCAGTTTTCAATTGTATGCTCTTGGTAATCCATTGCTTGCGATTGTTAGTGTTTGTGCATTGTTGCTTTAGTGAGAAAACGTATTTACCTTAAAGTTTTAACCTCACATTAATTATTTATTTGTCCATTTCCGAGTGTCACTTCATAACAATGCAAGGGGTTTAAAGTCAGTTTTCCACTCTTATTTGGTGAGGGCAGGTCAGATTTGGATTCTGTTTTCTGCATATTATTCCGGATTACCTGCTGTGTCTTTCTATCCATTCAGAATTGATTATTTGTGGGTTGCGGGAACATTGCATGGGGAAATCCTAACGTGGGTGCTATTTTTCCTAAATCAAAAAGTGTTCCTATTCCCTGGTGTTTTGTATATGTTCCACTAGAAGGTTAAATCAAGTTTATTGCTTACATCCTCATTGTAATTATCACCCCATTGGTGATTGCTGCCCCATATTAAAAATTCCTTTTAAAATAAATAAATAAATATTGCATTTTACCAATTAGCCTGGTTCATGGTCCATAGTGACCCGGGGTATTAGAAAAGGGGGTGTGATATGAGTGGTGTGCCATCTCAAATTGAATCTGTATAAAATAAGGAGACAAGCATCTCAGTGGTGCGCTACATACTAGGCCGAGACCAAGGTGTGTGTCGCCTGATTGAAATCCTTAACACTTTGTTGGTTTTTACCTCACATTGTCGTGGATTATTAGAATGCTCACCCAGGTTAAATGGGGATCTACATGAAATTTCCGAGGTGGAATAAACTGCGACGGAAATGTTTGTATGGGAAATGTACGCACTACAAAATGTTTGTACATTTCCCATGCAAACATCCATTTCAAAACCCTACAAACGTACACCCACAACACACCCACAACACATCCCGACCCACACCATACTTACCTTTTAAGACGGGCTGTGTCCCTGCGGCGCAGGTTCCCTTTCACTTCCGTTATCGGGAACCGGTGCAGCCTTTTTTTTTTCTTTTTCTCGGGTGTGCTGAGGGGGTGTCCCCCGCAACACCCGCTCACTATACTGTACAGTGTAGTGAGTGGGGTGTTGCAGGGGAAACCCCTACAGCCCCCTGCTTTTTTTTTATTTACCCACTCACCAAAACACATACCACAAAAAGTTCGAACTTTTGGTAGTTCAAACTTTTGGTGGTTTGTGTTTTAGGTCTTTTTGTAAGGTTGGTAAACTTTATTCGGACATTTTGTCCTAACCCTTAAATGGAGAATTCTTTATGGCTGTGCACCCCCTCCTCATCCCAGCACTTTCTATGGTAGTCCCTACTCTTCTTCATCTCAGTATTTCTTAAAGTCACAGACGTACAACAGCGCATGGGACTATTGGGTAAAGTGTTAGGGTCTATGGGATATGGAGGTGGGTAGGGTGTTGGGTAAGGGATGTTTTACCGCGTTCTACTGAGACGTTCTCCCTTGTCGCCAGAGCGGAGGTCTCTTCCCATGAGATCCCCCGCTGAGTGCCACCCCCAGTGGGTCTATCGTGTGGCGGCCTCACCTCCCTGGTCTCATGGGAAGGGGCTCGCCCTAGGGAGAAGTGACAACATCTCTGGATTCTTCACAGAACTATTGTGGGAGTGCAGGAGGGTGGCCAGTGTTGTGGGGCAGGAGTAAGGGTCGCACTCATCACAGGCTAATGATAGTGATTAACATCCTGCAGGATGGCATGGGGCAGAGTGAGCACCAGGAACAGAACGGCAACAGGAACAGAACGGCGCCCATGACAGGAGGTGCAGTACCCCATGAGCCTGGGTGGAGTGGTGCGGAGCACGGCTGGCAAAGAGTCCCAAGATGGAGGATTAAGCTAACGGAGACCCTTGGTGATAGAGGAGGAGGGCATGATTCTTGCTCTGAGCATTGGAGCTGGAGAGCCTGTGATATGAGAGGAGGGAGTAGCAGTCCCCCGAGCGGATATATGGCGAGTTGGCCGAGTGGTGGAGGCAAGTTGTCCTGGGGATCCTAATTCTACCACCGAACTGGTGAACCCCCCGGTTTGGTGAATGCGAAGCGCAAGGGTGCATCCGGCACTTGCAAGCGTTGAAGAGAGGATCAAACGGACGCCGCCTCGGCCCATTGAGGGCAGTGCTCTCTAGCGCTCCAGTGGAGCTCTTGCTCGTCAGTGGCTTGTGCCCTGGGTGGAGGAGCAGCGGACCTGCAGCGACACCGAGCCATGCAGGGACAGGGAAGGGACTAGAAGTCAGAGTACCTCACTTTGCACTGTGAAGGAGAAGGAGAGCCTGCGGAGGAGCTGGCAGCACACTCCTGTGGATGAGGTGCCGTGTCCTGACTCCCTACTCCCAGTCTAAGTGTCAGCACGAGTGTATGGCCCAACTGTCCTTTATGTCGCAGAAACAGAGGAAGAAGCAAAAGCCCCCCCCCCTCCCCTTCACTGCATGTGATTTGGCACAGAGAACAGGCAGAGGAGACATCAGGGTGGCCCCACGCTGAGGCCATGGAAACGGTATACTTGGCACAGAAAATTAAAACACTATTGGGCAGCATAAGCAATGGGTAAAAGCTATCAAACAACAGGCGGTGCCCTCCAAGCTCTTCAGAACCGCACTGGACCTACTACTGGAGCGTACCACTGGCCAGAGACACAGCATAGTCAATCAAACAGAGACTCCCACTCACCTTTGATGGCAGTGTGGCATAAAGAAGCTCTACGATTGCACATAGGCTACACATGCTGGGAAGTTGAGTGGAGATACCCAGTTCTGGGGTCAGGTTTGTGGATGACTGGGCTATGAAGGCTGGTATACCCGTGGAAGGTGCCTTGGAGGTCACCCATCTGTTTGCGGTGACTGGTTACAGCCTATGTGGGGTTCCATAGGCAGAGTGAGCGTGAAAGAAATGGCCTATGACTGTGGTGAGTAGAAGAGCGCTCTGAGTGAAGGACTGGGCGGGTCCAGAGTGGATGACTCAAGCTGCCCTAACATTGCAATCACATGAAGTGCCTTGTGACTGGGGATTTAAGACACTTTCCTCATATTCCGGTGAAGGGTTCATCCCACCTGAGTCGACTTCCTTTCTCCTCTGCTGCTGGAGCAGCTCAATACCCCATTTGGTGACCTGTGTGACATCGTATACCCGATTTTTTTCGGCAACCTGGGATGTCTTGTGCACCTGACTTGCCTGCAACTGCCTTGCTGATAGGCCGCCTGTTGAGTTTGTTGTGCATTGTGCAGTTCTTCCTGGCATTGCAGCTTCTCTGTCTCTCTCTCTGTCTCCCCCTTTCCATCTCTCAGCTCTTTCCATCCATGGTGCTCTCCATCTCTCCTATTTGTTGTAACTGCTACTCTATCACCTATCCAACCTCTCTCTCAAAGCCTGGAAGGAAAAGGTTTAAAGAAAGATCTCCTTGTCTCCAATCCAGTCCTGCCCATCACTGACACCTATGTAAATGCTTCTTCCAGGCAGACTGTCACAGACATCCTCTTTGTCGCTCCCTCTCCGGACCTCTAGATTCCCCACATTGTCTCTGTCCTCTCCCATTTTCCTTTGTCACCCATTAATGGTGGCACCAGATGAGAAGTACTCTTGGCATGCTTCTCATCCTCTAGGTGCATCACTAATGTCTATCAGAATGGTCATTGCCCAGGGCTCTCAGCCCAACCCCCTCCTTCTTGATCGGCATCTTCTGTCTCTCATCAACTTCCTCTCTTCTACCACTACTTCATCTGCCACCCCTCTTGCCCCTTCTCCACCACCAATGGGCATACCACATCCCTGTACCCCTCCTCAGAAAACCTTCAAAGTTGGCAACATAGCTACCCTCAACTCTCGCTCTGCTGTTAAACACTCCTCTGATATCTGTCTCCTTCTTGAAGACTTTGAGCTTGACTTTCTCGCTCTCATTGAGATGTGGTTTGCTGCCAGCTCTGTCACTGCTTTGACACACTCCTCCCTGAAGGCTACAAGATCCTCTCTATGCCAAGGCCTTAACGGTCTGCAGGCAGAGGGGCCTTGATCTTTCCTGAATTGGTCCCTGCTACTGTCATTCCTACTCAGACCTACTCTTCCTTTGAATGCCTCGTCTGCAGGCTTGGTGTCTCTCCAACCCTCTCGTTGGCTCTTGCCACCATTTACAGGACCCCTGGTCAGTCTCCCTCTTCCACTTGGAGTGGTCTGACCTCACCTCTTCTCTTCTTGCCTCCACCTCCAAGGTTCGCCTCCTCTGAGACTTCAATATTCACCTTGACTTTCCCGATTCGGCCACTGGACTCTTCCGCAGCCTCTTTGACTTGCTTTCTCTCACCATTCATCCCTCCGGTCCAACACACTCTGCCGGAAATACCTAAGATGCTCTCATCTCAGCAGACATCCCCATATCAAACCCTCTCACTACACCTCTCTCCTAGTCTGACCATGCTCTCCTGTCCTCTCACCTGGATCTCTTTGGTCCCTCGGCTAAGTCTCTGCCTGCACTGCCAGTCTCCTTCTCTGTCATTCGACTGATAAAGAGAGTGTCAGTTTCTGCTTTTGCCCCCACTTTCGCTACCCCTCCCACTCCTGTCACGGACTCCCACGCTGACGCTGCCCTTGCTAATCTTCACCTCTCTATAACCAACACCCTGGACATCCTTTCCCTTGTCATGAGGATCCGCATGAAGCCTGCCTCCAAGCACAACACCTGGTATGACTCCGACCTAGCCTCTCTGAAACACAAGTGAATAGTTGCTGAGCAGAAGTGGTGGGCATCAGGCACATCCTCTGAGAGACTGGCCTGCTGCCTGCTCCAAAGGAAATACAGACTCTCCATCCAATCGAAGAAGGGGGTCCATATCCATGCCCGCATCTCTTGGGCCCCTAACAACACTGGAAAACTATTTAGAATCTGCAAGGAAGTCGCCAGTCCTACTGCAAGTCCTCTCCATGAAGGTCTCCTAGAAACAGGTGCTCCCCTGTTCCTCCTAAACTATCAAGGCCAACATTGCCTTCCTTGCACCAGCTTTGGTTGATTTCTGCAATCCCTCCTTTGCCACTGGCTCTTCCCGCTACCCCTCAAGCATTCCCTTGTGCATCCTCTCCTCAAAAAGCCCTCTTCCGACCCCTCCTGCCTGGCTAACTAGCACCCTATCTTGATTACCCCCTTCCTGAGCAAACTCCTAGAGAAGCTAGTCATCTACCAACTGATCCAACACTCTGAATCTGTTGGTTGTCTCCACGACCACCAGGCTGGCTTCAGAGCAGCCAGAGGCACAGAAACTGCTCTACTGTACACCCGTGAAGAATTGCTCTCAAATTTCGATTCCAACTCTCCATCCGTTTTTATCCTTCTGGATCTTTCCTCTGCCTTCGACACAGTCAATCATGTCACCAGGTCAAATTGGCTCCGTATCACCCTTGGCATCACAGGACTGGCACTGGACTGGTTGACCTCATTCATCTCTGACCGACCTTCCCAGGTTTAACTGGGCCCTTTTCTCTCCCCTTTCACTCTCTCCACCTGCGGCATACCTCAATGCTTTATCCTCTCACTGTGGCTCTTCAACAACTACCTTGCCCCTCTTGCCCACCTGATCTCCTCCTTCTCTCTTCACTTCCAGTGTTAGGCAGATGACACGCAGCTCTCCTTCAAGCTTCCCTCTAATGCCTCCTCTTCCTCCTCTCTCATTCCTGACTGTCTGACTGCTATCAGGGTCGGATTGGCCCCTCGTCCTTTAGGCCTGTGGCTGGGCCGAAATCGTCCCTGGGGAGTGGGGGCCGGTTTCTGGCCATGCCTAGACTGGTGTGAAAAAATGTTTTTGAAAAAAAAAACATTTCTTTCTTTTTCAAATTTAAATTTTTTTCAAAAAGCTTTTCATCCTTCTTAGGTAGATAAATGAGTACCAACACAGGTTGGCTGATACTGTATGCTTATTTGTTCTATAAAAAAGAGGAGCTTAAGCGTAAGTGCTTTACAATAACATATAATTTGGCCTTGGAGGTCTGCTTGGATTCACAGTAATTTAGTGTGCTTAGGAACTATGCTATATGATGCCACTTCCTGTTTTGTCAAGGGGTGAAAAGTCATGTTTCATCGCTTCCGGGGATGTCACTTTGAGGTGGGGTCAAATGACATCACTTCTGGTGATGTCATCAGTGGTCAAGGGTCGTGAGGCAAGGGGTGGGCCACTTTTTTTTTGGGTGACCGGGCCTATTTCTTGTCCCAGTCCGACCCTGACTGCTATTCAGGGATGGTGTGTTTGCAATGATCTCTGCCTTAATGCCAGTAAGACTGAGACCCTTCTCATTGGGACCCCAGCTCCCTCCTTCCCTCCTATCCCCTGGCTGCCCTCTGTGGGTCCCCTCCCCTTCTTGGGAGGCAAAAAACCTTGGTGTCACCTTTGACTCCCCTCTCTCCTTCTCTCCTCACATTGCGGACCTTGCCAAGAAGGCCCACTATCCTCAGAGGCATTCTCCCTTTCCTCACCGTCCCCCAGAAAGTCAAATGTCTCCAGAGCTCTGGTCCTCTCTAGGCTGCACTACTGCAACAGCCTCTTCCTGAATCTTCCTTTATACTCCCTTCGCTCTTTCAACTAATCCAGAATAGGACAGCAAGACGTATCCTTGGCCTCAAGCACAGGGACCGCATCTCTCCAGCCCTAAAATCTCTCCACTGGCTCCCAGTTGCTGCTAGGATCAGGTTCAAAACCCTCTGCATCATCCGCAAGGCTTTCTGAGGCCTGGGATCCCACTACATCCAACTCTCTGTCCCTAAATACCTCCCTGCTAGAGCCCATTTGGTCTTCTAGCTGCAACTCTCTGCAGATCAAACGCTTTTCTAAGCAGAGAGTGGGGGTAGGGCTCTCTCCTCCGCAGGAACCTCCCTCTGAAATGGTCTCCCTGCCCCTCTCAGGCTTCAGCCAGATCTGCTTGAGTTATGGAAGTTTCTCAAGACTCCCCTTTTTGCTTCTTCCTTCCCTCTCCCCCTGCCATGCTAACACCCCCATCTGCCGCAGTGACTGGCTGCCTGGTTCCCTCTGAGTTCTACAGGCCCCCCGCCCTGTCCGGCCCCCTCCTCACACTTAGCATGTGGACCTCTGCCTGCACCACTCCATGCAATCCCTAGCACTTGGCCTTGTGGCCACCCCTTAGCACCGCCTAGCCCCTGTAACCCTCTTACCGCCCCCTTATGCCTCCCCCTTTTCACTTGCACTCTCTCCTCTTTACCCTACACTTCTTGTTACTGCACTTGCACGATCCGAATGACACAAGGCCCAATAGGACCATTATTGTTATCTCTCTCCCTTGCCCCCCCCCCCCTCCACCCCTTGTTTGTCTTGTGGTGCCTTGAAACACCATTTGTTGTAAAGGTGTCTTACAAATATCAGATAAATAAATAAAATAAATAATCTTATAAAATGTATGTTAGCCCCATGGGGATGGGCGTTCAGATAATCAGGGTGCTGTACATGCAGGCAGAAACTGGCAATGTCCACCTGCATTCCACCACCCACCCATGCCCCTTCCCCAGATTCCACCATCTTCGTTTTGGAACTTTGACACTGTGCCCCTCCCACCAGCAGACCCCTTCCCCGCCTCCACCCCAGACCCCACATCATAGTGAACACCAATTCCACCCCGCCCCCCCTACTTACTTGCAGGCCTCTGAGATGTCTGCGCTCCTGCCCATCTGCATTAGGATGCCGCACAAGAAACAGAAAAGGGACCTGGTCTCTTTTCTATGGTGGCAGCCATCTTGTTTGTCTTTTTTGAGACTGGGCACAAGCAAGGCACGCACAGCCCATCTCTCTTTCAAAAAATACCCAAATACGATTTGCACCCCGGACAAACCCTGAAGTGAAAATAGCTCTCACCCTTTTGTTGGGGTCATACTGGGCTTGCACCTAGCTAAACTGTAGGCTGCCAGGCAGTTACTGGTCCTCCCAACTCCTCCCAACATGGGGATGATTGCTTAAAAACAGAAAGAGCTAAAATGATGCTGAATTTTATAGAGGACTTAAGTCACAAATCACACAATAAACCAACCTGGCAACATTATACTAATATATAGTTACAGTAATATGTTGAGCAATAAGAGAATGATTTTAGCTTTATTTTCCCCACCCTGAATGAATCCTACAATGCAAAGTGATATAAGCCTATTAAATACTCCCCTGGGTTTTTCCAACTGTACTATCAAGACTTGAAGAAACACAGTGACAGAAAGCCCACTATAAAACCACCCACTAGTGGTCATTTTGTCTCACAGCATGTAGCTTTAGGCACAAATCCCATTTGCAATCACCCATCATTGGCACCGCTCAAGAGACATGCCACAGACCAACACACCTCACACTCGATCACTGCTGAGTCTGCAGCCATTTGATGTTAATCGTTTCCTGTTCATAGGGAATGTAACCACTGTAGCAGTCAAGTCCGTGCATGCCCTGTTACTTTCTATTTCTGTGCATATGCGTTGGCATCAACGAAGCCATCTTTCCAAATATGACATGCTTCCACAGGTACAGGCCAGGCTGAAGGTGAACAGAGGCCCATTTAATACATAATTTAGTGGGGCCCCCTGCCCACTCTCGTTATCAAGTGTGTCCACCCGGTTCACAGGGCTGGGCTTAGCAGCGGCAGCGCCCCAGTCACCAAAACACAAATTTGGCACCTACCCTTCACCCCCGCGCGGACCAAGTCATGCTGGGGGGGGGGGGGTTCAACTATTTCCAATAGGGTGCCTGCCGCGCCTTCTTCGAACACGCCAGCTCGGGGGAGACCTTGAAAGACTCAGCCGAGTTGCGGGGGGCTAATGGTGGCCCTGGCGGCCCTGCCGGTTCAGACACACAAACTAACACAGCCCATGACATTTGGCACATGTACATCAAGTATATGGGTCTTGAAAAACTGGATTTATGAAGAGAAAAGCTAACTACAAGTGCCTGAAACTGTAAATTAAAAAAAGTACAGGTATGCACATGACTTTAAATCTAATTCAAATTGATACAAATTAAGCATAACTCACAAGGAAATGTATGCAACCGCTAAAGAGGAGCAGATGAACTCGGGGCCTGGGTGAGGGAGCCCAGGGACTGATGGCCCAGGCAGGGACGCCTATAGCAGAGATGCACAGGTGAAGCAACCTGCCTGCAGTCAGCAAAGTAAACGGCATCTTTACTTCATTGCTGGCATGACTGGGGCTTTGTCTGACACCACCCCTGCCTCAAAAGCAGCACAGGGACCGGGGCCCATGAATCCTTGGGCCCCTTCATGAAAAGGTTGGCATGCCCTAACACTGCCATTTTCCAGGAGGGCGCAGATTTCACCCTTTGCAGCGGACGTGGTGTCTCTCATGCTCGTAGACTATTATATCTGTCATGATCACCCAGAAAATATCGCAACGTGACTGGTCTCTAAAAAGAGATTGTGCCTCGGTCTGTCACTATTGTCCCTCTTTCCACATGGTCAAAGTATCCGAAAGTGACTAGTGGTTCGACTTTTGCCAGTGCATTTGTATGGAACAATAATGATGACGCAGGAAGGAAGATGAGACACGCGTCAAAGCTTCGTTTCTCCAGAACCCGAGCTTCATCTGAGGTCTTCTCGAATGTGGAGCTCATTTTTCAGAGGCTAACCAATTGCGATTTTCCTTTAGAGAAACGTGGTTCAACATTTGGGTAGGACATTCCATCTTTCATACATTTTAGCATATCTTGTTTAGGGAAGGGCTACGACTGCTATGGAAAAAAGACTGACGTTGGGCTCCAAAGTGAAAGCATGACCATGCTTCTTAACACAAACACAGAATGTTAATTCAATCACTTATGGCACGACTTTAACACTGAAGGGGGAATAAGGTGAACAGCATTTGACGAAAATATACGGCAATGACTTCTGACCACCGGACCGACACATTTGTTAGCGGTAGTGGGACGGCTGCCATGGAAGCCTTGGACCAAGGTCCAACTCTTCCTCAGAAGTCCCCCCACACCCACAGACATCACAAAGGCTCTTAACACCATCCCTCCGCCCAGCCCAGCTGATGCCTTCTAGGAAGATTCGGGCGCCATTGCCTTGTTCTTCCACCATTGGATCCCCAGCATGTACAACACAAATTCCATAACATATACTAACAGACAAAGAAAGCCCATCTCGCCCAGGTGCAACAGCTCAAGAGATACGCACTAGTAGCCAAGTCACAGGGATCTGCAGCAGTAAAGGAGAAGGGTATTGGGCCGGTCCAGGGGCATCAGCCTATGTTGTTTAGAAGCTTTCGTTTCAAAACAGCTCGAATATGAATTGGAGCAATTATGCAAAAAGGCACACAAGGAAACAGTCACAATCAAATAATCACGCCTCCAGCAGTCTAATGAGGCTTTAGGGAAGAGCCACCGCTGGGCTAACTTACTCACAGAGCAATGACCGAAATCTCTAGCACGTGGCTTACTGGGGACCTGGGATCTTGAGTGGAAGGCCAACACCCTTTCCAAAAGGATGTTGGGGGTGTGGGGGAGGCTCTTCGTCAGGCACACAACACCATATGCACGCCGTGGAGCCCAAAATGCCGGCCCTGTGGCAAAGGTATATTATTGTAACTACTTACCGGGTATGTTCGACATCGTTAGAGAAAAGAACCATAAGCAATTACGACTCTGAGAAATGAATGTTTAGGACCTTCTAATCTTACTATCACTTTCTATAGAAGAGTCGTTTACATGGCATGAACTACAATGTTCTCAATGAATCTCATGCGGTAATTGAGTGACAATAAAAATATCTGTTTTTGATGTAGTGCTTCAAGACAGATTCCTCCTACTTCCAAGTGCTGTAATGATAGCTGTTATTATAATGAAATCAGTGGGGCTCAATTTATCAACCCAGGAACCCTGCCTGGATTCGAACTGGCGCTTCAAATTCCAAGCATAGGAGTAACAGCTAGTTTTACAGTGTTCAGAAGAAGGACTCTAGCATGACACACTGCATAAAACTCGATATTATTACCATTTAGTTCCATCCTTGCCTGCCTTTGCGTTTATGTAGTCTTTCTAATTATGCCCCCTGCTGTCGAAGTCATCCCGACACCAGTGCCCGTACACAAGATGATACAGGCATCTCAAGGATGACGAACATTGCGCTACACTACAGCACCCTCCAACCGACACAAAGGAACACAATCATGAAATTAAGCATCCTTGGAAGGAGGCATGTTGTGATACGAAGCTATACTGCTGTGAAGCATGCAGGCACAGGGCAAAGGGGTAGAAACCAGGTCCCTCCCCACTGCCACCTTCGAACAACTTGCCGCAGAAAAACAAGATCAACCCTGTGTCTGACGTCAAAGCACCCAAATCACACTGCCAAGATATACAACAGAGAACAGTGCACACATGGCTGCTGAAACGCTCCAGTACTGGTCATGTAAAAACATGTTAAAACTGACTTGGTGGTGTCCAGGTTTAATAGGGGAGTTATTGCAGTGGCATGCAGCAGGTAGTTCAGAATAAACTAGGTTTTGGAACACATTTAAATCATTATGGAGATGTGAGTGAAACCGCTGATGCAATAGTGACCACCAACAGGACCAAGGAGCTCAGCTAGCCTTTGGCTACTCCATCTCAGTCCCCAAATACTCAGCCTTTCTCTAATGATTTTCTGATGATCTTATGATGGTCCTATTATTATTATTATTAATGGCCAAGAGGTCTAATGAATACAGGGAGTATGCTTCTCCAACCATGAAATCCCGAGCATCAAGCTGGCAGATGAGATAAGGTCAACAGACAAAACCCCCCCAGTTGCCTTCTTTGAGTGTTAAGAGGCCCAGAATCCAAGTTATTCAATCCCCAGCATGCACTATATCCATCTGGGTGGCGTTATTGGAGCCCCACGTTTCTCAGCCTAGGTTGACTCCAATAAGCCATATCACCCAGAGCACCTGTGCACAAAAAATATACAACCTTTAACAGGGCCATTTTATATGTCTTTGGGGCCCGGGACACAGACACATTATGCCCCATCTCTATCACTGAAACTGCTGATTGCCTCCACGACCATCACTCTAACTTTAGAGCATCCAGAGGCAGGGAAACTGTTCTTGTGAACACCCACGAGGACCTGCTCTCAAATCTTGACAATAACACTCCCTCTGTCCTCATTCTCCTTGACCTCTCCTCTGCCTTTGACACAGTATACCACAACATCCTGATAGCACGTCTCTGTGACACCCTGTGAATCAATCACTGGTCAGGCCCTGGCCTGGCTTACCTCCTTCCTCTCCGACCACCAATCCCAGGTGGAACTTGGGCTCTTTCTTTCCACTATCACTCTTTCAACCTGTGATGTCCCCCAGGGCTCGAACCTGGTTCTTCAATGTCTACATGCCGCCCTGGCACGTGAGATTGCCAGTTTCACCTCTAATTTAGTGGGACGGAATAACCAGTCGAGTCCATAGAGCTGCAACCGACTGCAACACTGACCGTTGTTACGCTGCAGTCACTTCAAGATTTCCGAGACACATCAACCAGTGCCTCAGAACTGCCGACTAGCACATACATATAAATAACTGCTGGTACCAAGAAACACATTTCTCTGTGTCGACAGAGCCAAGGACTAGCCAATAAGAACTGAGGATATATGGAAAAGCAATATGTTTATATCACACCTTTACTAACCTCACAACACTGTCTAAATATGGTGACTGTTGTTACTTTGGTGACCTGAAAAATGTTGATTTCTACAAAATGTTTTCATGTTTTTTGTAAACAAAATGCATTGTTGTTTTTTTAATGTTTGGAGTTTTTCATTCACTAATTAAAATATGTCTATCTCTATTTTTTCTTGTCTGGATCCATTGACCGACATGATTGATAACACTTGTTGCAACTGGACACACCTAGCACGTGTATAGGTGGGTAGCTGTTCTCAGTGGCATTTTACACGTTTGCATTTGGTCCTCAGCCACACAGGCCCCTAAAAAAGAGGACTTTCCCAGCTCTAATTGCTTGGTTTACCTCATCAAAGTGTTTGCCACCTGATACCCGCAGCTGTCTCCCGTCTTGTATTCTGTCGCAGAACCTGCAAAGCGCCCTGAAACCGACTCGAGCCTGTCGAGCACCAAGAACACCTACAAGCACAAGGTACATTGTGATTCTGTCCCCTGGTCCTTCTCCAAAGGCTCCTGGAGACATTTTAAGACCCATAGGTCCTTTTGTGCTGAAACCAAATATCCTTGAACTGTTGCGATTATTTAGTATACCGACTTCCCACCTGTCAGTATCCAGAGTGATTCCCTTTTCCCTCTTTGAAACCGTCTGTCCTCTGCATTTCTGTACAGGGTGGGTTGTATTTTGTAGTGTGCTAGTACTGTCTGTTGTGATAATAATAAAGTAGATATTTTTCATACAACCTTGTCTGGACAGTCCCTTTTATCACTGGGTAATAATTATATTTTTGCTGTGTTGCAACTAACTAACGATCCATGACCTTTTGTTGATAAGCCTGCTGTTCCTACCAGGTTACCAAAATTGGACAAGTTTTATAATTTGCTTGTGTTTCCAATCTGTTTGGATCCCTTCTGGTGTATTAGAGGTGTGGGGCTGATTGATAGTTTAGAAACCGATATTCATCCCTGGACCACTGGTGCCCCGGAGGTTGATTCCGCCACATGGGGGTCCTGCTTTCCCTGTGTGATTTACCCAAACGCCGCCAATACATGGCACCTGTCCCTCTTTCAACCCCCTAACACGCCCAGACATCTCAAGTCACCCTTATTTGGAGAGCGTCAACATCTTGGGGTCATTATAATCTTCACAGCAAGCCCCATGTCTTAATTAGCATTCAGTGAGATCACCCACCCAGGAACAATTCAGAAAATGTTCACCTCCGTTGAGTTCAATGGGACCATCCGCCAAAAAGATCTGAATTCTCCCTCCTTGGCAACTCAACAAGTTAAGAGTCATACATCCCCAACCGCACACCTGCATCAATGGCCTCCAAACCAAGCACATCCCTTCCTACCATCCCGTACCCCAAACACACCAATCCCTGAAACCATGAGCCCCCCTTATATACCAAAGACATATTCATACCTTGGGGTTGCAGGTTGCCCTCAAGTTTCTAAATGCATCTCATGAGTAGGTCACCCAGTCCTGTTTTTAATTCTTTGCATTCAGAGTTTTGTAGTTTTTCTTAACTTTAAACGAGGGCTCTAATTTCCAGAGTAAAGTGGACTGGACATAGCAGACAATAGCGTGCACGTTCACCAACAGGAGGTTTATAGACCAATAAAAGATGTTTATTTCACCCACCTCAATGGTACTCATTTCATCGACCTCAGAAGGTTGAAGGGCTGAGTGTACCTTCAAAGCTGTGACCATGTGGTCAAACACAGGTCCCTTTAGTTGGGTGCATTAGTCCACTGAATCACAAATCCGGCCTATTCCCAACCTAGAACACCCTATTCACCTATGGAAAGCATAGCTCTCAACATAACAGGTGTATTTGTAGAGCATACGTTCACCCTCAGAGAGGTATGGTGGCGCTATTGACAGTCAACAGATGTTTAGTGTTACCCATCTTAATAGTACTCATGACCTCGGAAGGATGAAGGGCTGATTGAACCTGCCAGGATTTGAACCTGTGACCATGAGGTTAACACAGTCCCTGTAGTGGATGCATTAGTTCACTGAGCCACAGACCCAGCACAATAAAGGCCAGCCCTATGGGGCGTTCTACATACATTCTGATGTCAAAGGTGACAGTCCCTGGGAGTTATTACACTGTTGCAGGCTGTTGCCAAATGGTCTCTAGCAGCCTGAGAAAGCTCTGCTCTCTGGTGTCTCGCAGCTGAGAGAGCTCAGAGGATGGAAGGAATGAGCTGACCTGCTTCTCAAAGTCAAAATAAACTAAGCAGAAATTGACCTTTTC
The DNA here is from genome assembly GCF_040938575.1 of Ambystoma mexicanum. Lineage (NCBI taxonomy): Eukaryota > Metazoa > Chordata > Amphibia > Caudata > Ambystomatidae > Ambystoma > Ambystoma mexicanum. The sequence continues at coordinate 303,355,172 of NC_090940.1, forward strand.
ACCCTCTTTTTTCAGGGGGATGTCACTTTCCTGTAGATTAAGGTATTCTACTTTTTTTTGTAGCTGATCACAAAATGCTACAAACCTGAGGTTCTGATTGTCATGATGGCTATATTATATAAAAAATGTACACAGACTTTTTTTAATAGACAGCCAGGTGCAGGTCCCTTCCAATGTGGGGCCACAAGACATCTGACATTCAACACGATCAAGACCCCTTTCCTACCAGAACTAGACCATAAGGTCCGGCTGACTACTTGAGAAGATATTACATGAACCCCACACTCTTCCTCATCAAGGGAGGTGGCTGGCTCAGCGTCCTGAAGGTTGAAGAGGACAATTGCACAGACACTAAAAAGTCAGCTATTGCCATAGTACAGGCGCAAGCCTATTTTCGGTTCTGATCTCCTCTCTCCTCCTCTGAGAAAGGAGCAAGTGTAGCACCAAAATGCACTGCCTCGTCGACATCACAACTACAGCGACCCAGAAGCTACATCCAAATTCATCAAACAGCCCCATTACAGAATTTTGCCTTCCACAATTCTTCTCATTCTGTCTCTCCGTTACGCCCTCTTGAATCGTTCATCAACCAGAAGGAACCTCTTCACTTGTCCTTGAAGGTCACCTGGTGCACCACTCTTGCCAATTCACCCTTACTCTGCTCTTAATCTTCTATGGTAAAAGGTGCATTGTACTAATTCAACCCACACGCTGTTAGCAGCTAGTGACTGTACCGTGTGACATAGGAAATAACATCCCAAGTTCCCTGCTGTTCGCCACATGAAGCCAATTCTGCAGATAACAAAGTGTTGGGCCAAACATCTGAGAAACTTTGCCAAAAAGGCAATATTATTTCCAAACTCCGGTTAAAGGATTGATTCCAAAGTGGGGCCCAAGACAAAGCTGCCGCTGACAAGCCCCCAACAATCAACCCATACTTAGACCGGTTAGAAACACAATGGTGGACTCAGAGGTCAATTTGTCTAAGCAGGCATCTAGAAACTCCTGGACCCTGCCCTGCCGCCTGCTCAATGTAGACACTAACATGCCAACAACCGGCTGGTTAAAGAACCTTTCAAACTTGCTTTTTCAATCTTTAAAATGTGGATCTCAATTATCAAACCATGAGCTGCAGCTGACGGGCCTTTTACTTGTTCACTACCTCAGGCAAAAATTGCTAGCGTTGCAACACATCAGGATCTGGGCCCTCAGGTTAGAATTGCAACATACCAGGACTTGGGCCCTCAGGGTTGCGTTGCAATAGATCAGCATCCTTACCCTGAGGTTAGCGTTGCAACACATCAGGATCTGGGCCCTCAGGTTAGAGTTGCAACATACCAGGACCTGGGCCCTCAGGGTTGCGTTGCAATAGATCAACATCCTGACCCTGAGTTTAGCGTTGCAACACATCAGGATCTGGGCCCTCAGGTTAGAGTTGCAACATACCAGGACCTCGGCCCTTGATCCTGACCCTGAGGTTAGCGTTGCAACATATCAGGATCTGAGCCCTCAGGTTTAAACACTTCTCTGGAACCTGAGAAGATGGCCACCTCATTCCTGAAGCCACCTTGACATCTCTAACTAGCAGAAAGAGGAGGATAGGATGGTCACCGAAAAGTGATCTCCTGGGAGGAAGGGGTGCAGGGTCGGACGGCATAAAAAAAAGTTGAGGTTGTCTGGCGTACAACAAGAGTTTCAACTTTTAAGGAAATTGCATACCACGCAGGAGCAGAAGAGTTGCAATGCACCCCACCCAGCCACAGGATGGTAATAAAGTACGCTCCGGGACGATGGCAGGCGGAGGGAGGGCCCATGCAAGATGTCACCATAGTGCAAGTGGTGAAAACCAATAGCATTTTCCACAGCAGCCTTCATGGAATGAGACCAGTCCAAGTCGGCCTGCAACTCAACACTCAAAGAAAATCAAATCTGTCTTCTAATGGATGCAGCCTCTGGTGTGGTCAATGCACTGGCGTAGCGGGGCCCTGCGGTGCGGGGGGGCTCTGCCACCACATGTCCTGGGGGGAGGATCTCAGATAAAAAAAATTTAAATACATTTTTTTTTAAAAGCAAAAAAAGATATGGTTTCTTTTTTAAGTCACTCTTCCTTCCTAAAGAAATTATTTCTGTTACAGCAACATTATTTCTGTTAATGGACAGAACTGTAACGGAAATAATTGCTTTAGGAAGGAAGGGAGACTACACATTTTTTTCTTTTATTTTTGAAGCCTGGGGCTCCCCCCAGTGGCGTCGTCAGGAATAAAATTTAGTGGGGGGAACCGGGGGCCAAAGACAAAAGTAGGGGGGGGCACCCATGAAAGGTAATGTGTGACGTCACACGCACTCCTGCAGAGAGGCTTTTGTGCACACCAACTACCCACACCCCACTGTCCCTCCCCTCCCATCAAGAATGGAGGCACAAAACCATTCAGCGACTAATGGCTCATCGTTAGCACTTTTGTGGCTATATTCTGATTGTGAGGGGCTGCAAGCTGCTTGATCACTGCTCGCTTTGAGACAAAAGGAGTATTGCTGTGTGACAAGCCGACATTTGCCTCAGTGAGTGTCACAAATAACATCCTGCACAGAGAACATGGTCACTGCTTGCCTTAGGTGGGGGGGCACAGGATTTCAGAGGGGGGGCATTGACCCCCCCAGCCTCCCCTAGTGACGCCACTGCTCCCCCACCCCATGACATGGAAGCCTCAAGGCTGGTGGCTTCCATGTCATGAGGTGGGGGTAGCCCTATGGCTTCAAAAATAGTTTTTATTTGAAGTCACTCTGCCTTCTTAAAGAAATTATTTCCATTACGGTTGGGTCCTTTAACGGAAATAATTTGCTTATGAAGTCCGAGTGACTTCAAAAAGAAATCATTTATTTTTTAAGAAATAGGGCTCCCCTATGCCCCATGACATGGAGGCCTCCAGATCATATGCAGATGACAGGAACAAGCATTCCTGGCTGCTGAAGGCCTCCTTCCCTGGACCAACGGATTGAAGGTAAGAAAATGTGGGGGGGGGTGTGTGAGGGGGTGTGTGTGTGTGTGTATATATAAAAATATAAATAATGTAATGTGCATGAATGTTTGAGTGCATGGTGTATGGGTGGCTGCCTGGGTGTGCCTGTGTGAGTGTATAGTGAAAGAGTGCACACTTAAATGTGTGGGTGGCTGGGTGTGAGTGTATGGTGAAAGTGTGCACACTTAAATTAATGGGTGGCTGGGTGTACGTGTGAGTGCATGGGGAATGGTGTGTGTGCTTCTTTTGAAGGGTGCAACGAAACCTACATTTTGGGGAGAGTGAACGCTTCAAATGTTGCGAGAGGCGCTAACTTCACAGGCGGTGGGGGAGGGGCAAACTTATTTGTGTGCAGGCATCCAACTTCTTTACACATTCTAATGAGACTATTCTAGTGCAGCTTCAGTGTTACAAGCCATTACCTCTCTCCTTCAAGTGTGAAAGCACCCACTTATGGAATGCTGGGACCATGAGCGGTCTCCAGCCCCCTCTCTACCCTTCCATCACTCCCCTGGCATGCAAGTACTAAACCCACATCACAACTTCAATTGCCTAAAAAAGTATGCATTTGAATGCAGGTACTAATATTGAAATGCTTTACGTTAGTAATTGCCAGGCCTTTGTTAACAACAAAACCCAGGCGCCCGTTAACATCTGTCATGTTCTGTCGAGCAACAGCTCTGTAGGTCAGCCAGGTGGAGTCAACATGCCCACACATTTGGGGGGCAGAGGGTGAGGGAGGTGCTGAAGCCCAGTCGGATCAATGTTGTCTTGCCACTGCTTGTGTTTAATGCTAAGATTACTTATTGGTAATCTTCATTACTCATAGCCCTATTCTTCCTCATCCCAGTACTTTTGTGTGAGGCACTTTGCCTCACACACATGTACTGGGATGAGGTAGTGGGACATGGAAGTAATGCCTGTTTTAGTTACCTGTAATCTTCATTACTCCTAATCCCAACCTTCCTTGTCCCAGTACTTACCTATGGGGCAAGGTGTATCATACATAAGCACTGGGACAAGGAGAAGGGACGCTCTGGTCATTCTTGGCCAAGGAGCTAATTTTGGGGGTTCGGGCAGGGGTTGGGAGGGAGAGGGGGGAGTGTGGAGGAGGGGCAGAGATTGTGCAATAAATCATAACGGTCATCCATGTCCAGGTTAAGCAGGCATGATATGTGGTATTAGTGGCCAGAGAGGCGTTTTGGTGCAGCCAGTCTAGTCAGCCTGTCTAGTCATTTCTTAGTTTGGCTTGACTTTTTTGGAACTTGGCATCTCTGATAAAGCAGTCCTGCTAAGTGTAATTACCTGGATAGCCTGGCATTTGGGTGCTGCCATTCTAGCCATTTCTTACTGTGGCTTGTATATGTTTCTGGGCATCTGCGATAAAACAACCATGATAAGTGTTACTGCTTGGACTTGGATTTTTGTGCAACCAGTCTCAGTATGTCTAAATGTGGCCTGGCATGCTTTACTGTAACATGTTATTACGTGTCTAGACTGGTCTATATTGTGCAGCCAGTTGGACATGTTTTCATTGTGGCATGGCACTTATAATAGCAAAGCATTCAATTAATGAAAGCATTAATGTTCCTGTGCACTGTTGGTGACTTGGCATATATTGGATTTTTGGATTCGTGTTATCCTTCAAAACGATTGCAAATGGTCTGGCTTTTTAGCCAATTATTCTCAGAAAGTGTGCTGTATAATGCATTAAAACACATATATCTTTCTTCTAGTGCAGTGGCGGCGTACCCTTGCAGCAGCATGTTTGTGCAGATTGCGCAAGCGTGGTAATCTAGGCCGGCCCGAGTGTGCCGTGACCCGTGATTTGTTGCCAAGCTGGGGGGCGTAGGCCCACAGCATGGCTCGCAGGGGGGACCCCCACATTTTGTGCTATGCCACTGGGTCAATGATGCCACCTGCAACCATCTCTGTAAATGTGCAGAGGGGCCCCATACTGCCATGCTCGAGCACCCCGTTGAATGCTACACAACTGAACACAATGCTGATACCTCCAAATGTCATTCTGGCATTGACACCAAGGCATGAGACGGTGTAGAAATGAACGTGGGGATCAGGAGAGTAAAAGGGCTCCCAGGAGCCAGGCGGGGCCAGCGTTTTACCAGTCATTAGTAGATCAGCCTTATGATATGCGGTCGCTTGGAAAACAGACATGGGCCTCATTTCGAGTTTGGCGTGACCAAAATCCTCTGGCTTACCACGGGCGGAAATAAAGTTAGCATTCCGCCAGTTCTACACCTGTTTTCCTATGTGGAAAATCTGCCGATCACCGTACGTTGTAAAGATGGCGGAATGCCAACTTTAGAGTTCAACTCTCTAAACGAGGCCCAAACTGTGAACTGACACATCTGCAATGCAGCTCTCCAGGGAGCTACACACCGCAGAGAGCGGGGACAGAAGAGAACTCAGCGGGTCAAAGTGAAATGAATCGGCGCCTGGAAGTGAAATACTTACCAGGACAGAGAGGTCTCGGGACCCTAGTTAATGCCTACATGAATGTATGACAGTGAGCTCTCTGTATCACAGCCCTCATAGCCACGCCCAATAATACTGTGGTTCTGAAAAGAGCCGCAGGTTTTCATGCCCATTCTGCATTTGGCCTCTTTGTGGACAGAACGCAAGTTTCCCTGGGCACAGTGAAGCGGATGCATCAAATTGTACTTCCCATAGTAGAGTGCATTTCATCTGCTGCCCTGCGAACACGCACCCAAAGACTGATTGTGCCCATGATATAAAACCACCGCATATCCCAGGGAGAGTGTAGAGTTATTCAGGGCTTGGATTCAATTCCCGGAACCATCAATTGTTCAGCATGGAGCCGCTTTTGTGCAAGATCCCAGATTGAATTGACTGTCATTACACCTGAAGGTGTAAGTGCCGTCGGCTGACAATACCATTTGCCTGCAGTCATTGCCTTACCATAAACACACCATTTATCCCCCCCCAACACCCCTCTTTGTAATGTCCCTCAAGAGAATGTGCACTGCAACCAGTGATCAAATATAAAAAGCCACCAGTCATAGCACTTTCCCACAAACATAAACAAGACAAATGGGGTTTCCGGATGGGAAAAAACAAGCATTGACAATGCCGACAGTTTGGGCTTTTGTGTAAGCATGGGAAGGCATTTGCCAGGCACAGCCTGGTAGCAGGTGGAAAATGGTTCGAGTACCTGGGCATCCAATAGCAGTGCCTGGCACATGCCTAATACCTGTTGTAAGGGAGGCATGGTATCCCAAGTGAAGACAGATACAAGAGATGCAAGGTTCAAGGGTGTTCATTGAACAACAAGGGTTAGAAAAACTCCTATCTGGCCGTATATATAATAATAAATAACACAGTCCTAGTCATGGCTGTCAAAATAAAGTGGCTATACTAAATAAACCTATGGCCTGCCCTTAAGCCATTACAATAAATGGGTGCATGGAAAAAGGTGTATGTAAAGGAAAATCACTGCTATAACAAATGATAAAGATGGCTGAGTCAGCTCTCTTCCCCACGTTGGGCAGCACGGAGTAAGGCAGCCCTCGTAGATAGAATGACACACTGTGGCTCAAGTTCTCAAAACAAAGGCAGTTCAAAAACATGGATCAAGGCCCTTCTGGCCTTCCACATTAAAGTCACTTTTCCAGAGTTCCAAAAGTTCTTTCACAGTCCAACAAAAAGTTCACAGTTCAACAAAAAATTCACAAAAGTTCATACAATAAGTTCACGTACGTCTCCCTCTTTCGGGCTCAGACCTCTCAATCACAGCACTTGCAGGGGTTCTCTTCCGCAAGCATAATTCACATTCATTAGGGGTTCCCTTCCCCTAAATTATCACACTCCCTCAGTCAGGCTCAGACCTTTTACTGATGTCGAAGACTCAAATGTGTGAGGCTTTTACTATAGACCTCCGCAGGACCCCAATGACTTTCTCAAAGTTCGCGACAGGTCTCCCTCTGCCAGGCTCGGACCTCTCAATCACTCATAGTTCATCGCAGGTCTCCTACAGTTGGGCTCGGACCTCTCGCCATTCAACTCAACGTGATTCACTATTGAGCTTCTCCTGCACTGAAACCAAACACAATTCATATCCTTTAGGCTCACATCAATACTCGCACAACAGAGACTTCCGACTGGGCACTGTCGCTATGCCAGACCACTCTGTTCTCTTTTGCTCTGTCCTCTCAGAGGTCCCCCTCAGCCAGACTCAGAACTCTCTTGAATTGTAAAGTTTTAAAGTCTTTGGACTTCATGTCCCAGAATGCACTTTTCTTGTTTCCCTCCTACTTTGTCAGCTCCCATATACAGCATTCCAGGGTTTTGGGAGCGGCAGGGGGTACATGGGATAAGTTGCTGAGGTCAGGGTCTCGCCACCTGCCCTTAAAGGCCTGGCTTTCCTGTTTTGCCCAGGGGAGGAGCTCTGGTGTGGGCACTGCCAGGTAACCCCCAGCTGCCCCCTGGTTTGGCTCATTGCAGTTAGAACTCCCTCTCCACACTGCAGCCTCCCCTGTACTCACAGGCCCAGCAGTTAGGCAGTCATTCTTCCTCCAGGGTCTCTCCAGCTCTAATTCACTCCTCTCAGCCTCTGTACACCATCCAGCATCCCCAGCTTGCTCAACATGTGTCTGTGTATTCTACCTTTTATACTTCCTGGGAGATTTAACAGGTTTCAGGTGTAAAGCGAGGCCTGACCTTGCCTGGCCTCATTACGGGACACAATAGTGACTGCCCACAGGAATCCCTAGTGCATTGGTTTCTATGAGTAATCTTCATAGCTCCCTCTCACTGCTTCTTCATCTCAGTGGTTTGGTAAATGGGATTTCTAATGTGGAGGTAGGAATTGTGGGAGTTGCAGTTTTTCGAGAGGTGGTAAAAGTATCACCAGAAGAAGGGGAATTATTTTGTTGTGAGATAGAGGGTGCTGTGTTTGTTTTCCTATGCCTCCCTTTGATGTGGGTACCTGTTGGAATGGGTAAAGGGGCAACGGGAAAAGACTTATAACAACATATAAAGGTGGAGAAAGTATTGGGTAGGGGTGTGTTGTGAAGGGGAGATACGTCTTGATATCGGATGTCTCCCCCCTACTGCCAGGGGACCCCTCACCCAGGTGATCCTCCTGCACTTGTCCACGTCAGGGTCTGAATCCAAATGCGATGGCCGTGCCCTGGCCACTTGAGCAAGAGATTTCCGGGGTCTAGATAGCGAGACACGCTTTGGTTTCTCACAAGTGAAAACTGTTGGCTTTGTCAATGCTTGTTTTTAACAGGACTTCAGTGAAGGACACGCAGAGTGCTTATAAGACATTTTTATTACACCAGTAGCAGGTGTACAACTCCAAGGAAATCATTAACTCTCAGAAGACTGCTTTGAAGAAACACTGGCAGGCACATTGAGTGCAAAGTTTGATGGTAAGGCTTAAATAAAGCACGCTTAAAATGTTTTCATGAGGAGGTGTTTTGGACATGGAGGGGCAAGAACTGGGTGGGAATAGCCATAATTATTACAATTATAATTAATTATAATTGTTCTTTTATAACACACTTAATACCAGCAAATGGTTTCTAAGTGCAGAATCGGGATTCAAACCTGTATTGCGCTGCGTTAACTTGCTTCCAAGACAAATGTGTTGCTCCAGAGCTACTAGCATGGACATGGGGAGTCAATGGGTGGTGTGACAAATCAAGGGAATTTGTCCCTTATCCCCAAGGGAAAGCCCACCCCCTATGAGGCTAGGGAGATACCGCTCCACAAAACACTTGCTACGGTAGAGGCAAGTGAGAGCTCACAGGTAGTGACTCCCCTTAGTACACCTGTTCCTGTGAGGAACTCCCTTCACCAGTAGACATGATGGCATATATGGGTTTGTCAAACCCAATCAACTATCAGGAGTGGCCGAATAAGAAGATAACCAATGTTATTATTCTGAAGAAAGAGAAACTGTCTTTAAAAAAAAGTGGCCAATCCACTGAGACGAGTGGTTTGAAAGAGAAACACTCGTCGAGTATGAGGCAAAAAGGGAGATGAGAAGAGAGAGGAAGGAGTCTCCAAGAAGGGGAGGTACATGAACCTGAGAAGAGACGGAGCCACAGGAGGACGTAGAGCCTGCAAAATCCAAATCTGCTGCAAAGCATCAAAGAGAATGCTGAGAAGCCAGCTGAACTGAGAGCCTGTGAAGGGACAGGCCGAATGGGGTTTGATAATTGGTGGTGGCGTGACCGTGAGAGAATCACGGTGGACAGCACACACAACTCTGTCTATGCCGCCAGAGGAAGCTGCAACAAACGGAGTGACTCCCCATTGAGACTCCAAATAACTGAGAGGAGGAACAAGTGTTTGTGGGAGACGCTGAGGAAGTCGGCTCAATAGTGTGGTGGGGAAACAAAACCATTGCCAGACCCATAAGATCCCCAAAGATGTTTCTTGGTGGGACCAAAGGTAATGGGGCAATGGGGAGGCACAGGAAGATCACGGACAAATATTATACGTATTTATTTATATACAGGAGGAACAATGCTCTTTTGATCACAATAGAACGCACAATAGATACGAAATCAGATTTGACGGCAAGCAGTGAGCTTCTTACAATGGGGTGAGTCTGAGGGACATTCTGACCAGGGTGTAGAGGGGAGTAAATGGAATAGTCACCGGGGACAATACATAGGTGAACATACATTTTTTAAGGACAACCAACATTGGATATTTAAAGGATAGTTCCGGGACTTTTTTTTTTATTGTCCCTACGGTTCGGCCATGTGTTTTTAAGCATAAATCGGTAGATCGTAGAAAACTTTCCTATGGACCTTACCCGACTTTTCGTCCATTAACGCACTCGAAATCAGCCGCCATTTTGCGATAATCCTATCATTTCCCCCCCATCGACCTGGCTCCCTGCGTTTGCGGCACTAAATCATATCCCCCGCCCCTGAAACAGACTTTATCAAAACATTCATATTCCCCGCCTCTATCCGTGACGTGACTGTGCTGCATAGGCAAACGCGCCCAGGCGTCTTCTACGCGACTCCACACAGAACCCGGAAACCAACACAGATCAGCTCACAACACAGCGCGCCACAATTCGGAATATGAAACTGTACTTTTAAATCAAACCGCAAGATTGTAAATTTGGTAAAGTACATTTATTTGACATCAAATGTTTAGAGAATATTCAGCGATTTGCATTTTTCTTTGCTCTCGATCCAAAATAGTTCGTCTTGAGGCAAGCGATGTTCGTGTGCAATACACAGGGTGTTGGTTTACGATAAAATAAGCTCTTCGGTCGCACTGATAATCGCATGGCTGTTCCAACAACGAGGCACTAGGCCACCACAACAGTATGTATGTTGCATCTAGCCATTAGTACCGCTTAAGGGCATACTTGTACTTGGCGATCGTCCCATAAAATGGTCAGGGTGGTAACGTTGTTCACGCGGAGAAGCAACTGGCGGTTGTAAAAGCCATCCGCCGGTGTCTGGTACTCGTGACACATACAATAATGAAGGATGTACCTGTTTTAAAAACATAAAAAATGAAATTAGTCTCACCATCAGATCTTTATTAAAATTATTCATTTTATATATTAGGTCGGGAAATTATTTCATAGCTAGGACAGTGCAACTGGGTATTATACATCATTTCCAGTAACCCACCCCCACTCCTCCGCCTTTTTCAGAGCCGCCTGAGCGCCAGTGGACCACTACGTCACTGATATGATATAATATGGCATTTGCAACGCGCCTATACACAAGTGTTTCAAGGCGTGGCGAGGCAGGGAGGGGGGGACAAGGAGAAGACAGACAACGATCCTACTAGGCCAGGTGTCATTCAGATCGCGTAAGTGCAGGGGTAGGGGGAAGGTAAAAGTGCAAGGGGAAGGGGAGGGGGGAAGTGGAGTACAAGGTAAGTAGCATAAAATAATAAATACATAGGGCCAGCTGGTGGCGAGTGCAAGGTAAGTGCAGAACAAGTGCTGGGAAGGGGTGGCTGTAGGATACTGAGACAGTCCCCCAGGGCAGGGGTTGACAGGGAGGCAGTGCAGGTGGAGAGTGGAAGGGCCCAGGACCGAGGTCGCAGACAGTGGACCAGTTGTAGCAGGGGAGAGGGAGAGAGAAAGCAGAAGCAAAGAGGAAGGTTTTGAGGTGCTTCCGTAAAAGGAGATGGTTCTCCTCAAGATAGTGCGCGGTACAAAACAATATGCCACATAGAACGAACAAGTACAACTTAACCCGTCTTTAAAGCTACTGTATAGTAATTAAATTGCGGTATAAACTCATCTAAAGAGTTACTTACATTATATTTGCATTTTCCATTGTGTCTGTGCGTAGGGCAGCCCCGAAATACCACTCCTTCTATGGCAACGTTATTTTCTTCTAATGAACGAACATTAAATGGCTTTCGTTTCTGAAATTATATTCATTATCGTTTACGTTATTGCACCACACCCCCAAAAAGAAGTCTTTCGGGATGGTCCCGGCCTGTCAAGGTCAAATAACAACAGAACCTTATACTGAGTCGTGGGCCATTCCGGCACCCGAGCAAAAAATCAAAGCAGCTGACCTTCACTTTGAACGAGCACACATTCCTAGTTAGCTACATTCAGTGTAAGGCCATCTCACAGGACTTGAAATTTACACTCCATCTTTGCATTTTGTCTGCGTGCATTTGCAGCCCCAGAGAACCATAAATACGGAGACATTCTATATTTTTTGAAAAATGATTTATATTACTGTTTGGTTTAATTTAATGCGCAAATGAACAAGGTTGGATAGACACATTGCATGTACACTGAGCAATCACTTTTATTTACACAATACATAGCTACACATATTCAATGGGCCTGCGACATGAGGAGACTCCAGAGCAAAGTCACAGGTGACACCCGGGTGGTTCGCACAACTGCACGGTGAAGGGAGGGGCAACGGTGGAGAGACACATTGCATGTACACTGAGCAATCACTTTTATTTACACATTACATAGATACACATATTCAATGGGCCTGCAACATGAGGAGACTCGAGAGAACAGACAATCAAATTACAATCATTTAAACCGTGATGTGTATTTCTCAATGAGCTCTGCTTTAGGTGGACATGGAACAGAGGCAATGTTGGGTGGCAATGCAGTTGTCCCCTGCACAGGTTTGTTCACAACTCCATGTATGTGCCTATCTATGACATCAACAATAAGTCTCTCGATAAACTCATATTGCATATCCTGAAACACTGGTTTGATCACCCATTGTTTACTTCTTTTAGTGAAGGCCTTATTGTAGCGAAGCGTCCCTAAAGTTCTGGTCGTCCTACTTTGTTGACGGCCAACATTATGGTTATGTGCCAAGACCGCTAGAAGAGTCAGATTTATCATGCCCTCCATGCCAAAATGCAATCGTTTTGGCCTGTACTTTAGGCACATATTGTGGAACACCTCCAAATCTCCTGTGTGGCAGAATTCTGTGAGTTCCCTCAAATCTCTTGTTATAGTTTTATCAAATACAATCTTTTCAATGGCTTTGTGAGTGGGTGATGAAGGAATCAACCACTTCTTCTTCCGGGCCTCCTCTGTAGACAAATGGCCATGTTCACAATTGTGGAAATGTTGGTTTGTGGTCCAGCGGTGAACGTTGCTACAGTGTAGCATTACTGACCGCCATTTTTCCAGTATAATTTCCAACGACCCTCCACATGTTTTTGAGCTTACCAAAGATGGTTGCTGATTGACTTGGACCACTTTGAAATACCTTGCATATCTTTTTTTTTACCTGCAGCCGACATTTTTTTATTGATTGTTTTTGCAAGATGCCATACGTCAAATTGGTGATTTATATTTTTGTACTCTTCTCTCATTGTCTTGGCAATTGAAACGTGTCTGTCCGTGGCTATCAGGTCGATCACCATTCCCCGCGATTGTAGTTCTTGCAATGATGCTACAAAGCCAACTTTCTCCATGGCCACTGAGGATGTACTTTGTGACACCTGCACGACCACCGAACTCACAATTTTCTTACTTTCCATGTCCTGAAAGTGGTAGGTGCAGTACTTGGCTGAAAATCCTGGGCTGTCGCACTGTCCATCACCGGCTAGCCTGAACCGTTTGCCCGCGAATGTACTATCAATAGACATTTTTTCCATTCTCCAAGCTTCGCTAATGGCTGGAAATAGATAATCGATTTGGTATTTGTAGAACTGAGTTTTCGCAATGAAATGGATTCCCACAAACTGAAAGAAATACTCTAACTTTTTAAAACTTGAACCACTAAAAAGTGCGGCCGCTGCACAAAGTAGATTGCCTGCTGGCAGTTGCCCCAGCATGGGTTGTGCAGACCATGAGAAAGGATGATATTGTGTACAGGTGGCATGTATTTTAAGGTTAGTGCCTCGAATTGCACGAGCCACATTAATCAATGGCTCCCCACATATTTCCCCACCAACCGAATGCCCACATTTCATCCTAATAATAATATCAATCAAACAACTATCGAATACAATGAATTTGGCCTCTTTCCTGATACTGTCACTCTGCATCCCAGCTGGTTAGGCCTGTAACGTTGAGGACATGTCACTCACATGAAAGGTGGAATCTCTGATATCGTCTTCCGCTATGTTCAGTGATATTGATGGTGTTTCATTGTCGTCCACTTCATTCTCTTCCATTGCAACATCTGTTCCTTCCCCGGCGATGGGTGAATAAAACAATTTCTTCAACTTTCTCGCGGTCTTAGTTTTTGCGGGTGTGGATTCTGTGAATTGATCTCCGACTGCATCCGAACTACCAGGAGGACATTCACTATCAATAGCTGGTGGTGGTATAGCTCCGTTGTCAATCACTTCATATTCTTCCCATTGGCACGATGCATCTCCAGTCTCAAGTCCCTGCCAAAAGGTTTGACAAGCAACATCTCTCGTTCGCTTCACTGTCTGTGTAGATCTAGTTCGTACACCCACTCGCAACTAGAGGACAGATTGGAAAAGGGATGTTCAGTTTAAACACAACTTACAGTATTGATCTATTAACAGTGAAAAACAACATAATATAGTGACCAGGACACTAATCTTCTTTTGCTTTCTTTTCTTTGAAACTTTCTTGCCTCAAACTTCAACATCAGGACACTGTTGCTCCGACTCGTGTGTGCATGTCTCCACTTCCTCTTGCGCTGCAACAACTATATTTCCATGATAAGCACATCCATCACGCACTGACGCTCCATCGACTCCCTGAAACATAGAACTTTCATTAGTATGTATAATAATATTGAAAACACAAAATGTACTTGGAGACCAATACCCACGTACATCTCAATAGCAAAACACGAATGAACGCATTGTGTAGAACATTCAAACGACAATTATTCACGCATTGTTGATCTAGTTAGATGGAACTCTCAAGATCCATACTTCGGGCTCCGCATAGACTTCCATTGATGATATTATTGAAGATGACGCTTCAGCAACTCCCTGAAACACAGTAATTGCATTAGTATGGTTTTCTATTTTGTTAAAAAGAACATAAACTTTGTGCAGGCGTCAACGGCTCATCTAAATAGACCTGCACAAATGATCAGTTGTCTAAAATAAGTAATGGATATCTAAATATGATTCGATTTGCTCGATCGTTGGAAGTGTCACCACCCAGAGATCTGCATCAACTACTAGGGGTGATGTTCTTGTAGAACATTGCGCCGACCCGTAACTGCATGCTCCCCCTTCTTCTTGGACTAATGCTCCATCGACTCCCTGAAACATAGGACTTTCATTAGTAATGAACACAATATTGAAAAAAGAAGACACATAGGAGGGAGACGACAGAAGGACATATCAATGGCTAAAAACGAAAGAAACATTGTGTGTAACAATCACGCTACAAGAATGCAAGATCTGATGATCTCCATCGATGGAACTGTCCGGAAACGTACCTTGAGCATCTGAGTGACATCAACGGTTGTCGTCAATGCGTTGGACTCCTCAGCATCTCCCTGAAAGACAGTACTTGCATTATTTTGGATAACAATAATTATAACTGAAAACAAAGACTAGAGGACGAGTATTAGGGTGTACCATTAGGTAAAATAATTACACGATAAATTAAAACTATTGATTTACATGCCTAAAACAAGTCAGTGGCAGAATAGCTAAGTAAGATTACCCGATAGGCGCTTGAAGTGGCTGATGACTGCAATAACGACACGGATGGAGAATCTTCCGCCTTCATATTGAGTGGATACATAAATGGGGAAATTATTGTTAGCTAATGCTACACACTACCGCAAGGCCGAGAGCTAAATCCGTAAACTTGACTCACCAGTGGAGGGATGTGGACGAATAGAGTGGGAATAGCGGTTGAGAGCAATTTTCGCTTCGCTCGCGGTGTGTTCTTCTTTATTAGCAATGATGTGGAGTACATGTCTGAGCTAAAGTGCCTGCTGCAGATGCGGTATCGATCACCCCTCTTGTCCGCAAAGACTTCTAGGACTCTACTTTCAAGCTCAGACGGTGGATATCCGCAATATCGGACCCATTCTCTTATCTGATCTATTGTCTCAGGGAAAACATGCATTATAGTACCTTCAGATTTTTTATGGGTCTTCGAAGGGCAAAGTTCTGAAAAGTAAAGATCAACAATTCTCTATGAATACCAATGTGTTAAAAAATTAAATGACACATAAAAGGTTCAATGCAAGGTTCGTTTTGGTTCTTGGAACTATACACGTTATTCACATGCGGATAAGTATTTGAATAACTTTAAAAAAATAGAAAAATAATTTGACTAAACTCAGAACATGTGACTAGTTCCTTGCATGTACTGTCTTGAACGAAAAGAAAACATGGATGCAATTTGATGACTACTAGCAAATAGATATAAATTAAAAAATTGGACGCAAAATGATTATGGTACATGGCCTTACCTTGACGAACAAACAGTTAGATGCAGGGATCAGAGTAGTTTCTTGTCGTAGAACAGGGAGCAGTTCACAGGTTGCAAACTGACGAGTTTGCTCGAAGTGGTCACGGAAGTTCACAGAGACGAAGAGCAGATAACCAGCACCTTCACGGGTTGACTAGCAAAGCGCAAAGAAGTTCTCATTAGAAATATGAAGTGGGTTATAACGAATTTGAAACAGGGGTGTGTTTGTGAATGAATGACGTGAATATGTCGTGGCATTATGCGGTTTGCAGGGGGGCGTCCAGCGTGAGGGGGGATGCTTGGCAGGAGACACGGGGTCTGGAGGTAGACATGGGAACAACAACCCATGCTCTATAGACCACTTTGAAGTGTACATGGTCTTTGGCACCTCTTGGCCTTTATCGCTCCCTGACAGCTCCACTTGCCAGCGCAAGTACCCCGGTGCGAACTGCCTTTGATAGGGCGGGGGGTGGATTGGGGCGGTGGTCGTGCAGACAAGATTCGTTTGCCGCAGGGCCTCACCAAGGAGAGGCCATCTAACTGCATGTAAGAGGCAGGCTGCAGGATCTAGTACATGGAAGGCAGGGGGGTGAGTTTATAAATACCTCACCCTCCCAGGAGAATATATGGGTGCAGTTCACCCTGGAGACCCTGGATGCCTAGGCAGTTAGTCAGCAGCAGGCTGGCCTGTGGTGGCAAGGCGGCACGGGCCAGAGGGGGTCATCTCTGTACCCGGTGCCCAAAAGGATGATTTATTATGACCAACCATATTGATTATTTACCTATAACCATGTTTTGTATCAATAAAATCCAACGGCCTTTTATTGCCAACGCTTGAACAAAGTGGTGCGGTAAGTATTTTTGGGGGAGGAGGCAAGGCCGGGAGGCTTGATGCCAACCCGCAAAATAACATATGTATGTCTGCTGCATATGGGTTCAACGGTTATGTGGATTGAAGGTGGGCGGCCAGCGTGAGGGAGGATGCTGGCCGGAGACATGTGGTGTGACAAGACAAGGCACAGGAAGACTATTCAATGGAGACACACTAGATTCATTTAAAAAATCAAAACAACCATTGTTAAAATATATGTTGGGTTTTATTTTAGATCTTAATTTCAATTGAACATAAATAATAAACATTACACATTGTAAAGTTCCGGTTGCAGCACATCCAGGGAAAATCCGCGGTATTGTCCACTGTCGCTGGGGAAATGTTGTCAAATGGCAAGTACCGCACAGGCAGGTATTACTCTCCGAACGCGGTGTCCGAGCCTCCCGTGAAGCCACCAAGTGAAGCAACGATAGGCCACCAGCCTGTACCACCTGTGAAAAAGAAAGATGCAAACTGTATTAAAATGACAAAACTTTCTTATCAATGTCGATTCAGGTAAAAAATGTCATTCTGCTTTGAAAAAAATTCTATCTAGAAAATGCACAATATGGAACCAATTTACATGCGTTCAAATGATATGTAGATGTAATTTTATTTGTGGGAGACGACCATGAAATAGTAGTGGCATCACTGACATCACAACCAGAGTATACTTACTCGTTACTCGGATTACGCGGACGAACAGTGCCGCGAAGTTCGTGCATAAGCACCATCATCATCCTCAACACGGTCCGTGAGAGGCAGGCTTCCCTGAACTCTGGCAGCTCGGTGATGCATTGCAGACTTGGCTCGCCTTCCGAAATGTAGGCCAAGCACCCGGAATTTTCACGGCACCAGCAGTTCTCCTCCTCAGTTGGCATTAGCTCGCACCGATTGCACGTGCACCAGGTGGAGACGCCGTCCATGCGACATGGTCCAGGCTCTTCATCCGTTGACTGGTCCTCCCAACTGCCGTCCGAATCCCCATCGTTTTCGCGTGCTTGCCTTTCCAGTAGTTCCTCCTCGGTGTACTCGGGCTCGTACATATCCGGCATTATTGTAGCCATTGTGTGGTAAAGAAAGTAAAATAATTTACAGAGGTGGTACAGGTGTTCACAAGGCCTAGAAGCGGCGAAGGTAGCTGACCAGAGCACAGAAACGAGTCACAGAATACTCAAAGTAACACAGAGAGAGTAATGGAATCGAAAATCTGCTGCTGTGTGTTGTGAAACGGTGTGTTTATATTTATTGAGGAAAGAGGCGTCCTGCCATTTCCATGGCGACACTTCATTAGCTGAGGCGCAGCGATTGTTGACACAAAACGTGCTTTGGCGTTGTGAAATGGGCGGTACGCGTCTGCTCATGTCAGGCTCAGGGGCGGGGGATTTGATTTAGTGCCGCAAACGCAGGTGAGCCAGGTCGATGGGGGGAAATGATAGGATTATCACAAAATGGCGGCTGATTTCGAGTGCGTTAATGGACGAAAAGTCGGGTAAGGTCCATAGGAAAGTTTTCTACGATCTACCGATTTATGCTTAAAAACACATGGCCGAACCGTAGGGACAATAAAAAAAAGTCCCGGAACTATCCTTTAAGAGCAGGTAGGCAGTACGGACAGCTGTGCCCGGGACATGACCATGATGGGTGAAGTGCTAGAATGGAGGCAGATGAAATGAGAGACAGAGGCAGGTTACAGTTGATGAAAAAATGTTAGCTAGCAGACAGATGAGAGGTAGGTTATGAGGGTAACTCAGAGGCGAGGCGGTCGGCCTTTAGTTTGGTTTTGAACAAATCTGTGTGTACTGTTTCTTAGATGTCCAGGGGAAGAGAATTCCATGCAAGTGGAGCAAGAAGAGAGAAAGAGCGGAAGGGAGAGGAAGCACAGGGAGGATGAGGAGCCACAAGGGCAGCCGAGGAGGCAGAGTGGAGATTACGATAAGGCTTATAGAGTTGGATAGAGGAGGATAGATACAGTGGCACCTTACTGTGGATAGATTTGTGAACCAGGTCAAGAAATTTAAATCTGGCCCTGTTTTGCATCATCAACCATCGAGCCTGGTGACGGTACAAGGAAGAAGGTGTGAAGTGAGGGAGTTCAAAGAGAGTCCTGGTAGCCAAGTTAATGATCTTGTTGAGTGGACAGAAAGCATAGTTGGGCAGACCAAAGAGGATGCTGGCACAGTAGTCCAGTTTAGAGAAGACAAGAGTGAGTGGTTAAGAGATGCTTGGTGGTATTCAACACTAATAACTTGTCTTAGTACCAATGAAAACAAAACTTGCAGATAAATCGGATCTTCGTGATTACTACGAACCCCAGAATTCCGATGGCCGAAAAATTCCAACCTTATTTTTTTTTTTTAAAAACCTCTTTACACCACATACATATGCTGGGTAGATCCCCGTTGCCCCCCATAATACTAGTATATCCCTTACCCCCTACATATATATGTGGTGCAAAGAGGGTTTAAACATTTTTTTTAAATAAAAAGGTCGGCATTTCAGGAGTCGGAATTCTGAGGGTGACCTTTTTGGGCCATTGCCGATAAATCTATTGAATTTGAACTGTGAGAAGGCAAGGAGGAGAGCAATACCACTCTCTGAGGGAGAACTGAATAGAAGTGGAATATTCTTGTTGAATGTGAACTGTGACAGTCTGGGAAAGAGAACAATATTGATCCCTGAAGGGGATGAGAATGGAAATGTGATGTCCTTGTTAAAACGGAACTGCGCAAATATGGGAAAAGAAATGATAACAATCCCGAAAAGGCGAAGGAGAGTGAGAAAAGCTTAACGTCAAGCTTAATGAACTTAAGGGTTTTGAATAAAAGACAGAAAGACACAGAGGTACCCGAAAGAGGGAATAATAAAGTGAATAGCACTTTGTCCTGGAAAGATAGATAACTGTGTCCCAAGTAGAAGAGTGGGACCTAAGAAAGTGAGTGTGAAGAGCTGAAGACCAAAGCCTTCTTTATGATAAACAATCTGAACCAAGTGAAACCACATCTTAAGTGAAGAATCCATATAGTAACATGAGGAAAGAATTGAATGAACTGATAAAAAGAGTTACCAGGAACTATTGGAAAATCCCATTTGGAGAAAACAAGTGCTGGAATCACAGAGCAGGAGAAGGGAGTCATTCTTCTGCCATTTTATTTTGTTTGGAATAGTGATAGGGTCAGATAGTGTTCGTTTTTGGAAGGTGGACAGATTCTTTTTGGACATTGGAAAATGTGATTGACAAGCACCTTAGTTATTTCTTTATATAGGGCATAACCCAAAGCCATAGGGATAGTTAGGTTTACACCTTATTATTTAATAAACCTAGTTTTAATGTCCCTAAAGAGTCTATGCCCTTCTTCTGACCCGTTACAGTGGGCACATAACCAAACAACACCTACAGACTGTGTGTCCCTCCTCATATGCCATTCCTCCCTGTCTGTACTCTAATGCAATAGTTTCGGTTTAAAGCGCCACCTAAGAGCCCAAACTAAAAATGTGCTTTGCACAGCGAGATTCACCTGTGCTGGCAAGGAACAATGGCAGCTTTTTGTACATTGGATTTTCATCTTTGAAAGTAATTTCTTGTGACTAAGTAATTGCTAAAGATGTAAATACCTGCTTTAGCTGCCTTCCGGTTGTTTCCTCTATTTCCTCAACCATGAATTATAGATTGGCATGATGGAACAGAGGCGTCTGGTACTACAGACATTCAACTGAGCACGGCCTAAGTAGGGACTGGCTTTACAGACAAGGCAGTCAGTGAGGATGAGAATGACTTGGGATTCATATAGAGGCTACATTGCAGAGGTCTCAAAGGCCCCGACTCAGCTTCTCTGGGACATAGACCCTTAGCTTTCTGTCACTGGCCCAGGGATGAACCGACTCTCTGGACTCTGAAAGCATGGCTCATACAGGTTTATTGTACAAGGAAATGATGCCAAAGGTTTAAGGTGGACTGGATGGAAGAATAGGGAATCAATTAAGAAATCCACAATGGGCCATTCCAGCTTTCCTGATGATGATAGTGTATCAGTCCATCCCTCTAGTCTCTTGGGCAGCCAATGCACTTATACGTGTCCCTTAGAATTCTTTCTTGCCACGGCTGAGTGGCGGCTCTGTCATCGTCAGATCAAGATGTCCTTTCCACCTGTCTGACGTGAGGAGTCCTTGGCCACTGATCACAATTTCACCTAGGGGTAGCATGGTGCCACACCTCTCCAGGCCTGGTAATGGCGTAGTTCTATGCCTCAAGGTGCTAGTGGCAGACTCTGCCACAGTCTCTGTCAACTCTGGGTTGATCGGCACCCTGGCAGCTGGATACCTCTGGACACGTCCTCTGTATCTTGGCATTGTGGTCTTTCAGCACCCTCCATACGTCTATATTTTCCTGCTTCTTCCTCAAAGTCCCATGACGATTGCTCTCGCTTCACTTCGCATTGGCTTCCAGCCCTCTTTTATCTTCTTCCATTCTCTTTCTTTCAACTTCCTTCCCCAAGTGCTTAATTTTTGGCGGTTCAGCCCCGGGACATATTCTTGAGCCCTGGCACTTATTGTTGCAAACTCATTTTAATCATGATATGGTGTTTTGGCAACTTTATCACTTTAACTGTCAGTCATAGTCACACAACAAGCAAGAGCAGGGTGCACTGGGTAGGGTCTCTGCATCCTGGGCTGGCTCGCTGTTATTCATGAATGGATCTGCGTGATATTTCCGTCGCGGAAAAATCTGCGACGGAAATGTTCTCATGGGAAATGTACGCACTACAAATGTTCGTACATTTCCCATGTGAACATCCAATAGAAAGCCATACATACACACCCACCCACACCCCCAAAATACCCCCACCAAACTACTTACCTTTCCTTCCTTCATGCTGTGTTCCTGCAGCGGTGGTTACCTTTCACTTCTGTGATCGGGAACCAAAGCGGCAGGGTCCTTTTCTTTTTTTTTGGGGCAGCTGCAGAGGTGTCTCCCGCAACCCCCGCTCACTATACTGTAAAGTACAGTAAGTGGGGTGTTGCGGGGGACACCCCTGCAGCCTCTGGTTTTTTGTTTTGGTTTGCTGGGGTGAGCTGTAGGGGTGTCCTCCGCAACACCCCGCTCACTATGCATAGTGAGTGTGGTGTTGCAGGGGACACCCCTGCAGCCCCCAGCTTTTTTTTTTCTTCTGACGGTGGGCTCAGGGTTGTCCCCCGCAAACCCCGCTCACTGAAGTGAGTGGGGTGTTGTGGGGGACACTCCCCCCAACCCCATACCGACCCCACCGAAACACCTAAACACATACCACGAAAAGTTCAAACTTTTGGTAGTTAGAACTTTTTCGTGGTGTGTGTTTTAGGTCTTTTGGTGGGGTCGGTAATTTTTATTTGGACATTTTGTTTGAAAACTCATGAACTTGGTGACCTAGGTGGGCAGGCTAGTCCTGGTTATCCATCTTCATGGCTAACAATGAGGGGAAAGTGCTAGCAATTCGGGGTTGTTTGGCTAGCCATGATGGCCACTGCTCCAGTCAGCCTGCATGACTTTGTGCAGTTTAGCTACTGTAATAACAAGCAACACTGCCACAGGAGGGGTTCCAGGGCAGGGGGAAATGCCATTGCTGATTCGGAGTGCCTGTCATGAGTGCCAACCTATACAAGAAGATCTTGCTGCAGCCGTTGTCAGGCCATTTCATCAGTTCAGTAATGATTTTGCCTGCATGTATCCATCAATGTATCATAGGAGGCAAGCTTGTTTCCACTCTTTCATGTGGATAGTCAGCATGTTCCATTTGCCACTCGTGGAACTGGAGTAAAATGTTCATGGTGATGTGTTTAAAGAAGCAGTTGAACATGTGACTTCTTTCCAGCTACAACTAGTATGTCATGTTGTGGTATGCAGACTGGTATCTGTAAACTGCCCGAGTCAGCACTTCCATCATCCCTCCAGCGGTCTGATGGGAGTTGCAGCATTAATTCAAATATGTTGACTTTTTGGGGAGCAGTCGTGGGTGATGGCTGCAGTGGCCAGGAAGCTGCCCATGACAGTGCATCATAGGCAATGCTGAAAGATATTTATACCAGGGCAATTCGTTTTCCTTCCCTCCTCCTTTTGTTTCTGCACTATTGATGTTGTGCTAACCTCTGCTCCGTCCTTTTCTTGTCTCCTCCTCTTTTTTGCTAACATTTTGCATCTGCTTTCCTGGAGGTTATTGATCTCTTGCTCTCCTTATCGCCTTCCGTCTCTTCTTTCTTCCTGTTCTCCTTCCAATTCACTTCTCTCCCCCCCCCAACGTCCCCATTCCTTAAATGTGTGTTACTTCCTTTCAATTCCAGCTCCGCTCTTACTCCCCCTCCAACCCCCCACTTGCTTCCTCCTTCTGCTCCCTTTTCTGTCTCTCTCCTCACCGGTCTTTCAACTCAGCTCCTCCTTGTACTTTCTCTTCTTCTCCTCTTACTCCTCACTGCATTTTCTCAGTTTCTCTTCCACTGCATTTTCTCTCCTCCTCCTCGTTTAAATTGTTCTCACTCTCTTTCTCACAATCCACTCTCCCGAACTTGCTACACTGAATCACCACTTTATTCTATGAACGTTGCCACTCCGCGTAAAATGCTGAGTGCTCTGTACACGTACCTCTCGCATGTCCCACGAACACCGACCCACACTTGGCTGGAGCCTTCCTCAATTCCGCATTGCCATTCGCCGGCAGGCGAGAAGCCGGCCCGTCTCCTAAGGCCAGGCTACCAAGGCTTCCTGTCCTAAGCCTGTCCAGGGACTGCCAGAACCCAGGCCCTAAAACTCTGCTCGAACGCCCCTTTGTTGCCGGATTCACGAGCGCTGCTCATGCTCCACAGGCAATACATGATCCAGTACCCAACAACGTGAACATTGCACCGTGAGAACTACGAACAATCACCTCACTTGAAAGACAGACGACCCCATGAGCCGCATCAAACACTGTATGCATGCTCCCTGAAATCTTTGTCTAAATACGCCTTATGTACACATAACCTTGCATTCAGCAGTAAACCCGCGAGAAGTAGCCGACACCCTATGCTTAGTTTGCCACAACTGTAATGTTTAGTGTCCCTGCCTACTACAGGTGCCATCACACGGTATCACTATCTCTTACCTAAGGGTGCCACGCCAAACCCTAATGCTGCCCCACTATCCCTCACCTCAAGAGTGACACCTCAACTTCACTGTATTTTGGTCCAGGAGTGCTGATCCAATCCTAGACGCTGTCACATGGCACTGTATTGCTCAACCCCAGATGCTCTTGTTGTATTTCTGCTGCATTTAGCCTGTTGTTGCGCCGCAGGGCACTATATTGCTAAAGTGTTACCCAAGTTCACTGTATTTTGGTCCAGGAGTGCTGATTCAAACCTAGATGCTGCCACAGGGCACTATATTGCTAAAGTGTTACCCAAGTTCACTGTATTTTGGTCCAGGAGTGCTGATTCAAACCTAGATGCTGCCACAGGGCACTATATTGCTAAAGTGTTACCCAAGTTCACTGTATTTTGGTCCAGGAGTGCTGATTCAAACCTACATGCTGCCACAGGGCACTATATTGCTAAAGTGTTACCCAAGTTCACTGTATTTTGGTCCAGGAGTGCTGATTCAAACCTAGATGCTGTTACATGGCTTTGTATTACTAAAGTGTTGCCTCAACCCCAGATGTTCTTGTTGTATTTCTCCTGCATTTAGCCTGTTGCTGCGCCGTAGTGCACTATATTGCTAAAGTGTTACCCAATGCCACTGCATCTTAGCCCAGGAGTGCTGCCCCAACTCTAGATGCTACCACTCTACTTCTCAGCTTAAGAGTGCCACTTTATATGCAGTTGCAGCTCTATCATATCCCAGCCTTGAGAGTTACTCTGACCTCCCACTGTACCAAGAGTGTTACTGCTCTACCCCTCAGCTTCTCAGCAAACTATGATTATCTGGCTCATTCTCACTATGTTCCCCCTACTGCATAATGCAAAATAATGTACCTTGCAGCGGCAACAGTTATGTTGCCTTTAAGAAAGGCCTAGCCAAACTTGGATGTCCAAGACACTACCCTCTCCCCTGCCCGACACCCTTCCTACCCTTCCTGAAACCCTTCCCCTCCAGCAACCACCCCTCCCTCACCACGCCTTAAGATAGCGGCCACCCAGCCAACTCCATCCTTAACCGCTCTCCCGATCACCGTAAACCCAGTGACCCAGCAAAGCCTAACCACTCCAAATGCAACACCAAGCTCATCACACCGAAGCCCACTGAACCTACACACTCTATCAATCCTAACCTTGCCAACCGCAACATTAGACTAGGCACTAGGCTCCCCCTCACTACTAGTAGGGTCCCTCGCCAGACCTTACAGCAAAACTAACAAAAAACCGGAGGACCCCAACTACCCCTGCTAAAAGTTGCCTTACTTAATGTTAGATCACTTGCCGCCCACCCCACTGAAATCGCATACATCATTCTTACTAACGATCTTGACTTTCTTGCCTTAACCGAAACATGGCTACACGAAGCATCAGGACCCTACCTTCACTAGCTATCCCGGATAACTACTCTATCCTCAGAGCCGATAGACCCAATGCTAGGGGAGGAGATGTAGCTTTCATTTCTAAATCAACATTAGATTGCAGATCAGTCTCCTCCACATCGCTCAAATCCTGCGAGCTTCTCACAGTCAAGCTTCAAATCTCTCCCAAAAGCACAATCTCCTTTCACCTCATATACAGGCCCCAGGCCCCCCGGGAGCATTCGAAGAAGACATTACCGCACTTATCGCTGAAAACTTCAAACCTCTAGCTCAAACCATTATCCTCAGAGACTTCAACCTTGGTTACAATGACCCTAATGACGCCCCAGCCATATCACTAGCCAACCCCCTAACTGAGCACGGCTTGACTCAACTTAGTTCTGCCCTTCTGGTGTGTGGGTGAGACACTATCGACTGGGTAGCGGCCCTCAACTGCAATACTTCTTGCAAGGCCCCCCAACCTCTCACCTGGACAGACCACTACCTCATCCCTTTTGAAATCAACATCAATCTTGCAGTACCTATAAAGTGCACTATGGCACCAGCCTGCCCGATAGAAATAAACGCAACATCACTGCCGAAGCCTTAATACCTTTGGTCCTACCCACCCTCAAAGCACTACCAGCTAATGCCAATCTAAACCTCCTGGTCAACACCTTCAACGAAACCATGGCCAATGCCATTGACACCATCGCCCCACTGAAGTTACGCTTAGGTAAACCAAGAGCTCATCTGAACTCATGGTACACCCCTGAACTTAAGCTACTCAGAAAAAAAGAAAGCTAAATTAGAACTCCTATGGAAAACAAATCCATCAGTTGAAAACAAATCCAATCTGACGAACATTTCCTCATTGTATAAAAAGGAGATAATTTGCACTAAAAAAGATGCCTACAACATCAGGATAGATCAAGCAGGCTCATGTACCAAAGAACTTTTCAAAATACTAAAGGAACTTGAAAACCCCAACCCACCGCCAGACACCTGCACGAAAGACAAACCTTGGTGCACCAGCATCCAAAACGCCCTCAGAAATAAAATTGCAGGACTTCAAACCAAAATGGAGGACAAGCGCCAACAACTCTCTAATAGCAAATCTAATAATTACAGCATACCAACTCCCATCGAGACAGATGCAGGATTCACTTTTAAAAAGGTAACCATCGTAGAAGTTCAATAAAACATCACCTCCCTAAAACCGTCCAATTGCAAAGGAGACAGCTGTGCCGCCCTGATCATAAAAGACGCAGCCAGAGATCTTTCCCCTTTTATCACCAAACTAATTAACCTATCCTTTGCCAACAACTCCGTCCCCAATAACCTCAAACAATCCTGGGTTCTCCCACTCTTAAAAAAACAATCACTTGACCCGGCCATACCCACCAATTACAGGCCCATCACCACTGTACCTTTCCTGCTACAAATACTGGACAGAGTGGCTGCTTGGTATACGTCAATCTGGCTTTAGACCACAACATGGAACAGAAACTGCCCTTGTTGACCTCAAAAGTCTGATTGATGAAATCAAGGACAAAGGTAATGCCGCCATCCTACTCCTCCTAGACCTCTCAGCGGTGTTCGATCTAGTTGATCACAAAATCCTCTGCAGCCACTTATCCACCGCAGCTCACTTCTCCCCGTCCACATCCACATGGATACAATCCTTTTTGGCGAACAGAACTATGAGGGTCTTCTCCACAACAGCGGCAGCAGACCCCATCCCCATCACATGCGGAGTCCCACAAGGCTCCTGCGTCTCCCCCACGCTCTACAATATATTTACAAAAAACCTCTATTCGACAAACTGGACCGCCTGGGCGTCGTCTACACCAACTATGCAGACAACACCCAGATACTCCTTACCATCTCAGGCAATTACAACATGGACATCACCCAGATTAACGAAAACTTCTCCGTCATTCAGGCATGGATGGCTACACACAGTCTATGCCTGAACTATGAGAAGACAGAGCTTCTCCTTGTCGGCTCTCCTAGTAACTTGTCTAAGTTGAGTCCCAGCTACAATAAAAGTGTTGATGGCAACACTATCCCCATTGTTAAAAGTGTAAAAACCCTAGGCTTTTACCTTGATGCGAACACCAATCTCTCCAAACAAATCAATATGACTGCCTCAGCCACTGCTTACACTGGCAAGCTGATCAGGGCCAGCAGACCCTTCCTATCCCCTAATAGCTGCCTTACTCTTGCCATGGCCCTCATACTGTCCAAACTGGACTATTGCAACAGCATGTACCCAGGTGCCAACCAAACCATAATCTCCAAACTTCAAGTGCTCCAAAATAATGCACTACGAGCAGCTCTTAACATCCCCGAGTGAGAAAACATTTCCGCTATCAGAAAGTCATGCAAGTGGCTGTCCATAAAAGAAAAAATAGACTTGAAAACCCTCTGCCTTACTTACAAGGCTTTAAACCACCTAGCCCCACCATATCTCACCAATACATTTACCATGAAATCCACCAATAGAACCACCAGATCCTCCAACACACTATGCTTAACAGTACCTATATATTCCTTAAAAAGAGCGGGTGGCACCAGCTTCTCAGTACTTTCTTCCCAACTCTGGAACACTCTACCACTCAACATAAAAACCATCGAGTCATTTCAGATTTTTCGGAAACATGTTATTAACTGGCTACTGACCAAAATGTAATACCCATTCCTTACCGCTAGCTACCCAAGAACACGACATACTGCTTAATCATGTTTGTAATTTGTAAATATGGATGTATTGAATATGTATTGGAAACTGCACATATCCCACTTGGTTGGATTATGGAAATGTATATATGCCACCTTGTAAACGCTTCCTTAAGTACCCTTCTACCTCCGGGTCTGGAGCTCTATATAAATAAAATAAACAAATAAACAATCAAAACAAACTCTGCTGCATAGCCCAACAAACGGAGCATGGGACTTGGTTCTCCAAATTCAAACTGTTTCTCGCACCGCTCCTGCTTAATCTGTGTCCCCGGAACGCACGCGAGGCCCAAACCGCATAAGGACTATCCTTGATTTTCAAATCCTTGTTGCTTCTGTTAATGCTGGTTCTCCACTGCGGCAGGGTCAAAGACATGACCCTGTCAAGAGGGGAAGGAGGGAGAGCCCTCTGAATGTGTGTCAGAAGGCCCACCACAGGGTTTCCCAGAGCCAGCCCTGCCATAGAGACAGAGTGTGGAAGTGGGGAGGGGCCCAGTCTTTGTCCCTTTCACCTGTGCCTGCATGAATAAGTTGAGTATCACTGAATCACCCTCCATACCTGTTGCGCAACATGCTCATCAGTTATCTTTCTCTTTTTCCACAATGCCACTCAGATCAGCATGCATAGTGGTGGAGACCTGAACTGGCAGCACTCTGGAGACAGAGGCCGGTGCAAGTGGAGTGAGTGGCTGAGGGATGCCGCTTACATCCCACCAGCAAGGCAGGCATTCCAATTAAGCAGGACATGAACTCCAGAAATGACTTCGATTTCAGGGGGTCGCCATTTCGAAATTCCAACAGACCCATGGATGCATCGATGAAAAGGGGGTTGGCCTTAAGGCTCATTATATGTGTTTTGCTAATTGTAACCTGGCCCCGGGGGAAAGAAAGCCAGTGGTTAGCTTGGAAACCAGTTGATGGTGGACGCCATGGGCAAGGACAAGGGGAGGATAAAAAAAAAGGGGCAGTGTGGGTTGTTTGGGTGAAGTCAAGGGAGGACAGGAATGAAGAGACGAGGCAGAGGAAGGGTGGTGCAGAGAAGTGTGCAAGGCGAGATATTGGTTGCTGAGAGAACGTGGTGCTTGGATGTGAGAGTGTTTATAACGTGATTGAGATTAAGAGTAGAGCGTAGGGGCTGAAAGAGTGGTTGAGATGGGTGGCAGAGAATGGAAGGAAGGGGACTGTGGGAGAAGGTGTGGTGTAGTGGGAGGTGAGTGTAGCGGAGCAAAGTAGAGTGCGCAGAGTAGTGAGTAGAGGGAGAGGAGTAGAGTTGCGGGAGGAGAGTGGAATATAGGGACGAGGGGAGTATATGAGAACAGGGAGAGTGTAGTAACCAGAGGAGTGGGTAGTAGCAGGGGGAGAGAGTAGTAAAGGGAGGAGAGTAATGAAGAAGAGTGGGAGGAGAATATAATGGAGAGACACTAAAGACGAGAGTAGTAAAGGATAAGATCTGTGGGTGGAGGTGAGCTGAAGAGAGAGAGGAACATTGGAGAGACAGAAGGGGGAGTGGGAATGCACACTGTGCCCACTGCCTCATGCTGACAGAGCCTTACATGTCTAGGCCAGGTACGATAGTCACTTGTTTTGTTCAACCCCTCCCTTTCTGCACCCCTCTCCCTTCACCTTTTGTTTTCTCTGGCTCTACCAGAAATGTTGTCAGGCCTAGTACGGTAATCGCCTGTCTCTTTCCATTTCCTTCCCACTCTCCCTCTCCCTTCCTTATCTATATCTTAGCTCTTGCACCATCTGAAATGTCGTCAGGCTGAGTACGGTAGTTAATTTTACATCCTTACTGTTCATGGCCTGTAAGAATGTCATTGTATTTTCCCTTGCCTTGAAGCGCTTTGAAACACATTGTTTATAGGCGCTATATAAATAAACTATCATATCATAAGAGCAAAGGACTCTTTCCTCTCATAATCACAGGGCATGCTTCTTGCACCATGGATGAAAGGCGAATCTTAGGCAGGTAATACGTAATCATGATGACCGGTACCAAGCCACAGCTTTCTAAAAGTGTTCTATGTTGTCTTTACGGGATAATGCTGGTTGTGCGTATATCGTTTTACACTTGTAAACCTTCATTCTTGAAATATACTTATTCTTTGCGATCCAACCGGAAATTTCCCAATCCAAGTTTCCAGAAGCAGATTTCAAAGAGAGGCCTGGCGGGGAACTCAAGTCATCCAAAAAGAGGCGCGACAGGGAGCTTAAGTCATCTAAAAAGTGACCCGATAGAGAGCTCAAGTCATCTAAAGAGAGACCTGGTGGGGAGCTCAAGTCATCCAAAGAGAGGCCTGGCGGGGAGCGCAAGTCATCTAAAGAGAGGCCTGACGGGGAGCGCAAGTCATCTAAAGAGAGGCCTGGCGGGGAGCTCAAGTCATCTAAAGAGAGGCCTGGCGGGGAGCTCAAGTCATCCAAAGAGAGGCCTGGCGGGGAGCTCAAGTCATCCAAAGAGAGGCCTGGCGGGGAGCTCAAGCCATCTAAAGAGAGGCAGAGAGGCCTGGCGGGCAGCTCAAGCCATCCAAAGAGAGGCCTGGCGGGGAGCTCAAGTCATCTAAAAAGAGCCCTGACGGGGAGCTCAAGTCATCCAAAGAGAGGCCTGGCAGGGAGATCAAGTCATCTAAAGAGAGGCCTGGCGGGGAGATCAAGTCATCTAAAGAGAGGCCTGGTGGGGAGCTCAAGTCATCTAAAGAGAGGCCTGGTGGGGAGCTCAAGTCATCTAAAGAGAGGACTGGCAGGGAGCTGAAGCCATCTAAAGAGAGGCCTGGTGGGGAGCGCAAGTCATCTAAAGAGAGGCCTGGTGGGGAGCTCAAGTCATCTTAAGAGAGGACTGGCAGGGAGCTGAAGCCGTCTAAAGAGAGGCCTGGTGGGAAGCGCAAGTCCTCTAAAGAGAGGCCTGGTGGGGAGCTCACGTCATCTAAAGACAGGACTGGCAGGGAGCTGAAGCCATCTAAAGAGAGGCCTGGCGGGGAGCTCAAGTCATCTAAAGAGAGGCCTGGCGGGGAGCGCAAGTCATCTAAAGAGAGGCCTGGCGGGGAGATCAAGTCATCTAAAGAGAGGCCTGGTGGGGAGCTCAAGTCATCTAAAGAGAGGACTGGCAGGGAGCTGAAGCCATCTAAAGAGAGGCCTGGTGGGGAGCGCAAGTCATCTAAAGAGAGGCCTGGCGGGGAGATCAAGTCATCTAATTGAGCCTTGCTTTACATGAATTCTTACTGTGAGGCCCAGATGCATGAGAACATCTCCTGAAAAGCCTCGGGGAGACGGCCTACCTCAAATCTCATCTTCGATTAGTTTGCCTTATTTTCCCTCTTCTGCATTCTGGATCTGTGGCTACTCCCACTTTCTCAACCATCTTGACAGGTCATCCGAGTAAATACGCCTATTTGGTTGTCAGCGTCCTCATGCCTACGGGTGCAAGGTCTGCACTTACTAAATATTTAAAGTAAAGTAAAGATCTTTGCT
The DNA here is from genome assembly GCF_040938575.1 of Ambystoma mexicanum. Classification (NCBI taxonomy): domain Eukaryota; kingdom Metazoa; phylum Chordata; class Amphibia; order Caudata; family Ambystomatidae; genus Ambystoma; species Ambystoma mexicanum. Next base: position 303,386,666 of record NC_090940.1, read on the forward strand.
TGTCTTTTTATCTCACTTTTGTCTCTAATTACACTAATTCTTCCATTTACAGCACTGGGTACCCTCCAGACGTACAACCTGTCATTCACCCCACCCTTTACCTTGATCCTCTTGCAATACTGGTTATTCATTAGTGATCTCAGAAGAGCCAGAGGAGGCTTGGGCATCCCACAGGTCTGAAAAAACAGTCAACTGTGTGTTCCTACAACTGTTACTTTCCCACTGGTCATCTCTTCTTCCCATTCTCTCTTCTCCCTGTTTTTTTGGGATTCAGAACACAATGGAAACAATCTCGGACTTCATAACTGACAACGAGAAACATATTTTTGCTAGAGGAGATAATGGCACCCGGTCATCTTTTTGCACTTATTATTCTGCAGTCTTTCACCAGCTCCCATTGCACTCAATGGAAGCCGAGCAGAACCAAACCGAGTACTTTGTGGGGGAGTGAAGGAGGGTCCAGGTGCAGGCAGGCTTACCGCGGAGTGCACAAACCAAGATGCAACAAACACAACAGTACTATGGTGGTATTAAAATAAAAGAAATGTTCAAGCAAGGTGCCAAAACCAAAAAAAAACAACAGGGATCATGAGGGTGTCTGTCACTCTTGTGAATAGTTACTATTTGAATCTCTAGATTTATTGTTGATGGCTGGGTGATTTTGATTGATTTTTTTGGTTTTCATTGATTGATAAATTGTCAAATTTTGTCTTTTGCACTCTTGGATGCACTTTAGTCTGTGTTTTCAGATGTCCATGTGTGAGCAATAATGTATTCTATAAATATATATGTGACCTTGACTATGCATAAAATGAAAAATATTGAATACATATACAAATTATTGATTTATACATTATTTTGTCCAATTCCCATTAAGAGTGGATAGCAATCACATAGCTCAGAATTGCTGGTGTGTAGAGGACGGGAGTGTCCGACACTTAAGAACACATTCTCTTCTCGTTTTATAGTAGCAGCTTCATGTGCCAGAGCTGCATTTTCTCCCTTGCACCGAAGTTAATCTAGATTTTTGCAACCGATTATAAATTAGTCACCATCTGCCATTTACATTGGCGTGCGCATCACTGGATTATATTTTTTGCGTGTCATGATAAAATCCCATCCCCATCACATTCTAAATCCTTGATGAACCCATCTCCCCACAACCACTCGGCAAAGGACTTGACCCCACATATTTCAGGAACTTTAAACATATTTGCCAAGATCATTTCTTCCAAGCTTATCTACCCATCTATTTATAGGTGTCATGAATGCAGAGCGACAAAACTGAAGTGGAGATCAGGTGTGGGGCACTAGAGAGAATATGAGCGAGAACTCTTGAAAAAGGAAATATTTTCATTTCCACCTTAAAGTCATCAAATGGATTGCTCATCAGATGTCTTTAGACAAGGTGTTCCACAAATTGGTGACTAGCACCCCAAAATATCTACCCAGTGCTCTAAATACTTTTGAATTGGGGTGGCTAGAATGCATTAAACCATGCAGCTAAGAATTCTAGTGGGTTTGTATCAACTAATATTGTCCTGAAAATAGAGCAGCACATGGCGATGAAAAGACTTCTAAACCAGTGTGGGAACTGTAACAAACCTGTACTATCGTCCCTCCTCCCCAGAAGGGAACCACTCCCTTTGAGGCTAGGGAGATGAGCCCGCTAAGCAAGCCCCGCCCTAGGGGTCTGGGAAAGTGGGACCTCAGTGAGAGGGACTACCATTTTGGGGACAAGGCCTCCCATTCCTGTAAGGAACTCCCAGTCCAGAGCATATGATCTGCCTACATGGGAATCGGAAAGGCTGTTGTCACTTCTGTTTTAGACTTGCCAAATAGTGACATTTCTTCAATCTCTCTGACTTCAGGTAATGCAGGATCTCACCTGAACCCCACAGTCAAAGAGGAGCAACCTTTTTGTTTGTGATGACGTACATAAAACAATGAGGAACTTGGAATAAAGGAGAAAGAAACCTACACAGAGGCGAGCCTCTGATTTGAGGACGTCATGGAGGAGAGGACCACTGTAGACCACAGACCCAGCGTATCGTGAGGAACAAGCTAATCGCTAGCAAGACGCCAGAAGGCTGGTATCCTGAATGGCAGTGAAGTCGAGAGAGAGAAACAGTGGGCCTCATTATGAGTCTGGTGGTAGCCATGCCGGAAAATCCAGCAGGCTGCTGCCGGACCCGAAATATCATTCTGCCTCTGTGATTGCCGGAATCACCAGGGCATTACAACCCTGGTGACGTGGTAATTCCGGAGGCGGAATTCCGTAAATCCCCATTCCCATGGAGTCCTATAGGACTCCATGGGGATGGGGACAATGGAAACACTGGTTCGTCTATGACGGAGCCGGTGTTTCCATTTCCGCCTGCAGGCAGGTGGCGTTACTCCCGCCAGGTCAGACCTGGCAGAAGTGACACCTCTCGCCTGCAGAACCCGGAATCAGCCAGTCCGGAAACAACAGTGGTGGCGGACTTACTGCCACCGTTGTTTCCAGACTGGCAGAGTCATAATGAGGCCCAGTGAAGAGATTGTCTCACCTGGTGCCATGACCGCATGGATGCTGTGGTGGGCATGTGGCCGGTTAACATATGCTGAGATCAGACCACAATAGAGCAATCACATCCTAGATCTCTGCAAGGGAGGTACACTAGCTGCCCAGCATGGCCGAGCCAGGGAAGCAACTGCTCGCAAATGCTTCCAAAGAGGTGACGGGGCTGAAAGGGGCAGACAGCTGTATCCAAGGCTGGGAAAGCCTAAACGGTTACCGGAACCAGGAAGACCTGAATGGGCAGACACCCAACCGAGGCCCTGCTAAAGTAAGCTGACCAGAGGGCCAAAGGGCTTTGGAGAGCCCCGGAAAGAGGGACATTGTTATCCAAGGCTGGAACAGGGAGGACCTGGAGAGTTCACATGCTTAAACCAAAGAACTGATAATTTTCCAACAACAAGTCAGGAACGATGACATTGCATTAAGGAGTCGCCTTTTCTATGTAACGGAGGGAAGGTGGGGGAACTGTATAAAGATTTAAGACAGGCCATTCAAAGCCGGCAGAGAGGCTGGAAGACCTCATTGTGAGAAATTGAAGAACTTTTAAAATCATCTGTTGGAAAGAAATCCCAGTAGTTGGGCCGAGCAAAACCCAAGGATAGAGGCTATTGCTCCAGTCCATATTTTTATTGTAGAGGCTATTGCTCCAGTCCATATTTTTGTTCCGTTTTTTTCTAAGTGGTAGGGCCAGATAGTACATAGGGTTTGGACTAGGGACTATTTCATTTGGACATTTGACGAGCACCATTAGGTTTAGTTTGTTAGGCAGGAATTTCCCTCAAAGTGCTAGGGCTAGTTAGACGTTTTCTTATTATTTAAATAAACACCCTTGAACATGTCAAATCTTAATCAGACTTTTTTTTTCTCCACAGCACGTTAAAGGTGGCAATCTTTCACAGCAGGCCATTACAGATATTTTCAGAGCAGGTGTATTGCGATCCCTCTCCTAACATAGCATAACAATCCTTAGCACTAGGTGTTAAATAACTAAGTGGAGCTGGGACACCTGTTGAGATGTATTGAGAAACCACACAGATCAAAAACTCAAGTGCAGCTTCAATAATCATGAGAACAATGGTGGCAGAATGTTCCTTAGGGAGAAGATGCCTAAACGGTCTTAATAACATTAAGTAAATGATTGTGACAGAATGCTATCTGGTGATGGTGGGATAGCCCGTTTCTTGTATTAGTAAATTGATGCAGGTGATTGTGTTTCAAGGTCCGCTCATCATAACCCATTTTCATAATGTTCTATGCCAAAAACAGAATGCACACATGCACATGGCTGGGTTCATTTCCAGCTACTGCCTAGCAGTGGCAGCATGGCAAGTTGAAGGTCACTCAAAGTTCCACCAGGCAAAGGTTGGTGTTATACCACCTGCATCTCTGGTTCAAAGCATAATAATTGTGTAACCCAGTCAACCTGATGTCAGTTCTTAAAATATTAATATAAGCCCTGTTGGGTTTTGACATGGAGGCCACTGAGATTACATAATTAGACAGCAATTGGGTGTCAAATTATTGTCAGTTTGGTGAGCAGTAACTTATTAATGAGAGGGTGGAGTGTGTATTAGAACTCTGGCAAGGGTGGACCAACTCCAACAATGTGGGGCACCCAGCCCAGGAAGCCTTATTTGATCCCCCTGAGAAGAGTTAACAGGAAGCCTCCCCAGGGTGTCACATGGGAATGAGTGCTTCAAAGACAGTCCTAACATGACAATAGCCCACACACATCAAGGTGACGATTACTGGAGTTATTTTGAAGTAGGCAGACAGAGGAAGGGGGCAGAGTTAAGGTAGCCCAGAGGAGAGGGTCGGACCACACAGTGGTCTCATTATCTTGGATTTGCTGTACTCCACAAACTTCCTGCCCCCCCCAATCCAATTCCTCCAGACAAGGCACTCAGGGTATGACCTCATCAGATTACAGAAGCTAGTACTTGACTGTTAACAATAGGCTTTCTTTGGCCCAATGTGGTTGCATTTTGCTTATATAATGGGGTGGGCTACCTTTACTCAATTCATCTTTGAATTTCAAAACAAGAAACTCTGTTGGGGATACAGCCTATCACAAAGTCCTCTGACAGAGGTGAAGAAATGAGGCTCAAAAGGAAGAGGAAAACCCTTCAACCCACCCACCCGCGGGGCACTTCTGGTGGAAATGCTGTGCAGATAAGGTCTACTTAATGCGAGGCACTGGCACCCAGGGCACTGCCATTAGAGGAGGCAGAACCCCTACAAGTGCCCTCTACAAATCACCTTGGTTGTAAAGGGCAGAGGAAAGGAATTGCCTTGCCCCAGAGACTGTGGAATTGGTCTCCCAGCAACCACAGAACCGGAGAAGCAACCCCTGTTCCCCCTGCATCTCCAAACTGCCTTGATACCTGTTTGGGCACCTTCAAAACCATTCAACCTTCTCCAAGGGATCCACAAGAGTAATTTTCAACATCAACACTCCCCGCCCCCACCTCTGTAAGTTCTGCTCAACACAGACATTGAAGCTGAGCTGTCTCTGCATCCGAGACCCACTGAGTCTTCCAGCGCATCAACCGCTTGCCTGGTTACAAGTTTCTTCAAGCTCTGAGACATCGCTGCTGCAGTACCCCAATGCCATGTCCAGCCAGATGATCATGCTCGCCACTGTAAGCCAGTCTCCACCTCTCTGCATCCGAGGCCACTGTGTCATCCAGCGCTGCCGAGCTGGAATTGCCTGTGGTCCCCAGGGTCTTATACGCACAAGCAATTGCCGCTGCCAAACAGCACAGCATCAGCATCGCCTCCTCTCCTGTACTTGAACACGGCACAGCCCCAAAATACCCCAGACTACCAGTTTGATGCTATAAAGCCTAGCTCAAACCCAAAGACAAGAACATAGGCACATTGAAGAGGCCCTGCCCCACTGGTCCACTTTAAAGAACCCAAGTGACTTTTAAGCAACCCTTGTTTTCCTATTGAAATACATACCCAGAAACCTGGACATTATGCAGCTAAACTTTGTCTGAGCACCCCCATTTACAGAGTGCCCTTTGATTCTAAGTCAGCATTCTATGTAGTTTCCCTTACAGAGATTTGCTACTAGTGTTTGTATTAGTTGTGTGTATTTTTGTTCGTTTAATTAAATATCCTATTTGATAGAGAACCTTGGTTGGATATTCTTGTATTTTGACATTACCACATTAGTTTTGTTTGTGTTAAATCTGTGCCAGCTCACACCCCTCCTGAAGAGTATAGCCTTCCCTTGGTCCAAGTTACCAAAAGCGTCAAAGGAGGTGTACCTGGCAGGCTATGCCTGTTCCATCTGGGATCACCGCTGCCTTCTAAATAGTGTGTGGCTGAGTAGGCGCTTTAGTCAGTACTCATTCTTGTACTCCTGCAGAGATGTCGTCATTTCGCCACACTGATGATTGCTATCACATGCACGCTTATTGAGAAAGAGGAGCACTATATCACTCCCAATGTTTTCACTTGACTTCCATTGGGAATAGAGGTACTGGAGATAACCCTTTTAAGTGCTAACGGCGAGTATGCCCACCCTGAACTCTCATAAGGAATCAATCCATGCTGCACTCACTTCCACAGTTAGGTGGTTAATTGTTTGAGCAAAAATATGTAAACACAACACTTCAATAATAGGATGACTTCTCCTTGGGTTAAACAGTTTCAGTCTTTAATTTGCAAATCCCAATCCAGGCTTCCTCCCTGTGGATCCTAGGTTCACAGTCCCTCAAAGTCCTGAGTGTTTGAGTGTCCCTGCACTCTTTTCTTTTTTCATTGCTTCGTGGTTTATGTTCCACTTCGTCTCGCCCTTGTCCTTGGGAGGACCCATTGGTCCTTGGGAGGACCCATTGGTCCATGGATCAGGAGCCCACATGTGTTGACCCATATCAGGGTGGAGGATAGATCTGAATAATACCTGGGAAAGCCCTAAACGTTAGGTTGTCAGCCTCCTATTGGTTGTTTTTGGGCCAGAAGCAACACACAGGAGGCTAACAACCCTAGTTGGCTTACTGATTCAACCTCTACTTGCCTGCCACCTCCCTGCCTTTGTTCCCCACACTGCCTCTTCCAGCATCTTCTTTATATCTAGTCGCAGATTTCTGCACCTTACTGAAGTTCATCTTCACAACTCTCCTCACTTCACTTTGCTGTTCTCTTCATTTTGCTCATTTGCGCCTTCAACCGCCTTGCTAGTACCTCTTCCAACCTCATCCCCTCTTCTACCTTTATCTGGTATCCAACTATCTTCTACTGCCTCTCCACATCCAGTCACCTTCTGCACTCTCTATCCAACTCCTTGTACCTCTCAAACTGCTCACAGAATAGCCACAGCTTGTATTGGGCCCTGGACACCCCGAGCATCTACTCCTCAATCTGATAGGAGATGATATTGAAGATCTGATACCTACACTACACGCAAGTGTTTGTACCTGTGGGCGAGAATGAGTGCGGCGTATGGATTTGTTTAATGGGTTTGAAGTCCTGACTTCGCTGTGTAGAAACAATTAAGGCCATGATGCACAGCAAGAGCCTTCTGGAGGTTTGTCTGCCATCTTGGATTTCTCATGCATGTTCGATCCACTGTTGAGTGGAACCCCCGCATACATTTCTTTGTGGAGTAACAGTGGCCTGCACTTTTCCAGATACCTCTGACCAGCTGCGACACGGGATGCCTGCCTAAGAAAAACTTTTGATTATGTTTTTGGTTTTCGCCAGAGAAACAAAACAACTCAAATCTGTTGTTTAATCTCCAGGCACAGGCATTCCGATGTATTAAGGGATTAATTTGTGTGGAATCAGGAAGAAGGAGCCTGAAGAAGCCTAGGTGGGAAGCAGTCACTAGTGATTGGTTTAACTGGAGGAAAGGGAAGTGAGGTGAAAGAGTTGCTGGGAGGTAGCCACACAGTTTGAGTGTACAGGGGAAGTGCTAGGGGAGCGACAACAAAGCTAGCTACTATAGGAAATGCCATAATTTCTACTAAATAAGGAAGCAGGTGTACAAACATAAGTCTTTCATTCTTCATTCTGTTCAATTTGAATCGATGTTCTCGCATTTGGGAACTGCACAACTGCAGAGGCGTAGACAGGGTACAGCCGGAGAAGGCAAAGCCCACCCAAAATCTGTAAATGCCCACTCAGCAGCGTTGTGTGGTCATTTCAAGATGTTAATGGCACTGAGGTGGGCCCAACTACATTACCTTCTTCAGGCCCCACTTCTAAGACAATTCTGGCTGCGCCTCTGGACAACTGACAACTAGAGGAAGTTCCCACACAGCACAGGCGGACGCTGCTGATTACTTCGCCTACAAACTAAACCGGCAGGCAAGGCTGAGTACTTTGCACCACTGCGCCCAAAAGTCGACTGCAAACTGGGTTTTCACAAGCATCTCTCTGCAAGGGTGGACATCTCTCTCTGGTTAAGGTACTGGCGCAGTACCAAATCAGTGTCCGATGAGTGAGGCGGCTGGCGCCGCTACGGGTGGTTCAGTGCACCTCCACAGGTTTTATAGTCAAAGAGTTCCACTTTCTTTGCCCAAACACCTGGTCTTCCATGGAGGATAGAGCTGAAGCGCAATCTGTTCGGATGCTTCATGGGAGAAGAAAAACAACTGAACAGATATGCAGATGTGAAAAAGTCACACAGTCGCAGCAGTTTCTATGTGATGGCTATTGTTTGTTTTGCTATTGTCTGCCGAATTCCCAGACAACCTCAAGCACTTTAAGGCTGTGGCAATGGCAGTTAGGCGCTATGCAAATGTCACATTACACTACATAACCAAGGATTGAAAAGTTGATTAAAATAATACCAGCATCTTTTCTTAAATACATCTTTCCTTCAGGACTTCAATTACTTTGTTTGGACAGTAAGTCGTAAAACACCTAATACTGGACTATGATAACATCTTCGAACTGTAAATACTTTCAGGTTTAAAATGCTGGCGTTAAATTACTTTTTTTTATAGCAAAAACAAATGGAAGACTACTTGTGAAGAAAGGTGTGGGGATATCACACGATCGCGGGAGCGTGTTCTCGCGAGATCGCACATAACGTGATCTCGCGAGCCCACGCTCCACGGGAAAACGTTTCCCGCTCGAGAGAGCTAGCAGCCCGCCAGATGAGCCGTCGCACCACAGCGCTGCTCCTGATGAGGAGCCAAGGAAGTGAGAACTTTCAGCAGCCGTACAGCACAGCTTCTAGGGTGTAACACCACAGCCACAGGAGGTTACCTGGGGGCCCTAGAAGCTTACAGCGTGCCATCATAGTGCACACATTTCCCACAGTGATTCAACTGGGGAAGTCCTGAACTTAACTGAACTGTAAGTACGTGCTTGATTCGAACTTGGACATATAAGAGTCCACACCAGTTGTCATTTAATAAAGTAGGGTAGACTCACTACAGCATCCTGTCGTCCTTTAAGGCCACAACATAATTGGCGACGAGGATACCAAAAACCCCACGGCCCCACCATGCAAGGCGCCACACCGCCCCCTGCCTTTCTCCCGTCACCAGGGACACCAGCAATTCCATGGATGCAGTGGGAGCCCCTGTTCTCCACCTATCTAGAAGCGATAGGCGGCACGCGGTATGCCCCCGTGAGGAAGAGGGCGATGCTGTTAAATGCGTTGGGGGTTGGAGGACAGCGCATTTTTGCTGGTTTGAAGGAAATACCTGCGGCCGATGATGACGACGTCTACAAGGAAGCGACCTGTCGCATTGTGAAGAGGTTCACCAATAAGGAGACCGTTGTACTGCACAGGCTGAGGTTCTACACCCACAAACAAGAAGGGAGCGAACCCATGGACGACTACATCACCAGGATGAGGGAGCTGGCTTCTCTTTGCGCCTTTGGCGAAAAACGCAGAACAAGTCATCTGCGACATGCTCGTCGTTCACACTAACTCTAGGAAAGTGCAGGACAAGTTCATACAAGAAAAGGAGGTCACCCTCGACAAGGCCATCCAAATTGCCAGGGCGGAGGAGGAAACCTCCAGCAGACGCAAAGAGGTGGGAAGTCACCTGCCCGTGCTCGAACTTGCGGCGCTACAATGGAGAGGGTGCAGAGACAAGCAGTCCCGCGACGGCCCCAGAGACAAAGGTCCCAGGCAAAAGGAGGCACCCAAATGCTATAGATGCGCCAGCACCAAGCACATGGCGAATGATCGCGACTGCCCCGCCAGGAATAAAGAGTGCTCTAAGTGCGGACGCATTGGCCACGTGGCTCCGGCATGCACGTGGCGGGAGAAGACGATTTCCTGTGTCGATGGTGACTGCGTTTCAAGCGATGATGACGATCAGCAGGACAGACCCATGGTCGTCATGGTCAACGCCCCCCATGCCACTGCACCATTAAGGTTGACGGAATGGAAACGCGCGTCATGGCAGACTCGGGATCCGACCTCACAATCCTCCCCATCAACACGTATAAGGAGATGATGGGACAAGCAAAAGTAGAGATCAGAACGACCAGGCAAAAGCAGACGGTGTTCGGTGGTGCAACTGTCGACCTTTTAGGCTACATCAAAGCCCGGATCGATTTCAAAGGGAGGTCCACCACCACCAAAGTGTATTTCTCACCCAAAGGCCCAGCCGTACTGGGATGGGACGATCAACACAAACTCAGCATGAAACTAGATCCCAGCACTCCGGAACAGGTTCTCATGGTCTCCTCAGGAGCAGCGCTGAACTTCAAGGAGATGTTCCCAGACTTGTTCTCCGAGAACCCAGGGAAGGTGAGAAACTTTGTCCACAAGATTCGCCTGAAACCCAACGCGATACCGGTGAAACACAGAGTCAGGGCAGTACCTGCCACAGCGAGACCCGCATTGGATGCCCACCTTCGGAAGATGGTCGAAGAAGGAACCATCGAGACCGTGGAATCCTCAGAGTGGTTGAGTCCAGTAGTGTTGGTCAAAAAGAAATCCAGCAACGACCTTAGGATCTGCATCGACCTAAGAAGCCTCAATCTAGAGGTAATCACAGATAGCTTTCCACTCCCCAGCATCAACGAAATTGTCCTCATGATGAAAGAGGTGGCAATCTTCTCTAAGCTGGACATGCGTGATGCTTATCACCAGATTCCCCTGCACAAAGCCTCTCGCCCCCTTACAGCATTCATCACGCCCTTCGGCACCTTTCAATATACCTGCATGCCATTTGGGTTGTTGTCGGCGGCATCGGCATTTCAGAGGATGATGAACTCCTTACTCAAAGGACTCACAAATGTTTCCTTCTTTCAAGATGATATCCTGGTGTATGCCAAAGACAACAAGACCCATGACAAGGCACTCAGGGAAGTTTTGAGCAGGCTTCAAGAGGAGGGCATTCACCTACGCCATGAAAAATGCATCTTCGGAGTGAACAAGGTAGAATACCTTAGGTACTGCATCTCAAGTGACGGCGTCAGTCCCAAGAAGGACCTCATGCAGGCCATAACAGAAGCCCCGGCTCCGATGTCCAAAGAGGAGCTACGCTCATTCCTGGGCCTAGCAGAGTACTATGCCAAATTCGTCCCCAGATTCTCCAAGACCACGTCTCCCATGAGGGAGCTTCTGAAGAAGGGGGCAGCCTACTCTTGGGGTCCGGAACAGAAAGAAGCGTTCTGCGAAATCAAAAAGAGAATCCTACACGCGCCGTGCCTGAAACCATACAACCCTGAATGGGACACCTGCATTACCACAGACGCCAGCGCGTATGGCCTGGGGGCCACCCTGACCCAGAAGAAGGGAGACACTGAGAATATGGTGGCGTTTGCATCCAAAGCGCTATCATCATCGGAGAAGAATTACTCCACGGTTGAGAAGGAAATGTTGGCATGCGCATGGGCCGTCGACTACTTCAGATCGTACGTATGGGGGACGAGATTCAAGCGGATCACCGACCACAAACCCCTCATCCACATGTTGAGCCCGGGCGGCACCAAGACGGCCACCCCAAGGCTGGCCAGGATCGCCGCAAAGCTTCAAGAATACACATACGAAATAGCACACATTGCGGGTTGGAAAAACGCACAAGCAGACTGCATGTACAGACTCCTGAGCCAAAGCGCCCCCGGTACCACATTCTTGGAAGATGAGTGTGTTGTAGCCTCCATCAGTGACTTAAGGAACGGCGAGTACATGGACCTGAGTGAGCGCCACTGGCAGGAGGAGTTCGAACAGGACGATGCCCTACGGCACGTCAGTACCTGGGTTCGCGAAGGATGGCCCAACGAGAGAGCGATCCCCGAAGGCCTTCGTCCCTACTGGAAAGTGAACGAGGAAATCACCACCATGAACGGTCTCATCCTCAGAGGCGATCAAATCATCCCGCCCAGCGGCATCCGCAAAGTGATAATGTGCAGGGCACACTCGGGCCACCTGGGATGCAACATGACCAGACGCAGGATACGCAATGCCTACTGGTGGCCAGGCATGGACCAGGACATAAGACAAAAGGTCGAAAGGTGCCATGAGTGCACCAACAGTGACAAGCGCCTAACCGTGAGGCAAGCCCCCATGCTGCCCACCGAAGACCCCAAAGGGGTGTGGCGAAAACTAGGTTTGGATTTCATTGGGCCCCTGGACAACATGCCCCCAGAGCACAAATATGTGATAGTCATGGTTGACTACTTCTCCAAATGGGTGGAAGCTGACTTCACTTCAGACATCACCACAAGCACAGTCATTGAAGCACTCACCGCCGTATTCCAGCGGGAAGGTCTACCAGAAGAACTCGTCACAGACAACGGAGTTCAGCTAGTCTCCTGAGAAATGGAGAAGTTTCTCAAGCTCAACAACATTTGACAACGGAGAGCAAGCCTATACCACCCACAGGCCAATGGCCTGGTTGAGCGAGCAAACCGCTTCATCAAAGGGGCACTACAACTGGCTCATGCCTCGGGCTCAGACCCGTACAAGACAGCAAGGAAGCAGTAGCGGCCCACCGCCTCACCCCCAACGCCGTCACTGGTGTCTCCCCATTCCATCTGCTGAGGGGGAGGAGGGCAGCATCCTCACTGGTACCACCCTGGCTCCATCAAGTGAGGGCTGACGAAGACGTGAACATGGACGACGTAGTGTTTCGCATGCGGCGCAACAAAGAAGCCATGAAGGCCCAAGGACACTTGCGTCGAGCCGCTCGACACACAGCAGTTAACATAGGTGACCTGGTGAAAATACACCTTCCCCACAAAGACACTTCGACCGGCTCCAAGTACAGCAGTCCTATAGAAGTCATGGAGAGAGGGTCAAACCACATTTGCACCAGCGACGGAAGGAAATGGAATCTGGAGAGAGTGGCCATGTACCGCAGGAAGGAAGACATGGAACAACCACACTGGGATACCGGAGAAGATCAAGACCGCCAGGGGACATCCGAAAACCCTCGTCGCTCAGAAAGAGGTGTCTTGGAGCCACACCACGGCAACAAGTTCTCAAGCCCCAACTCTCCAACTACACCCAGGGGGTCACAGCGAAGAACAAGGGAAGGAGAACTCGAATCACCCGCATCTTCTCAAGGGTACTCCAGCAATCCTACCCCATATACAGATCTAAGCAGACCTCAGAGAGAGAGAAGAAAACCCAGCAAGTTTGCAGACTTCGTCATGGAATGACCACCCATCCTTTTTCCCAGTAAAGGAGGTGTGTGTGGGGATATCACATGATCGCGGGAGCGAGTTCTCGCGAGATCGCACATAACGTGATCTCGCGAGCCCACGCTCCGCGGGAAAACGTTTCCCGCTCGAGAGAGCTGGCAGCCCGCCAGATGAGCGGTCGCACCACAGCGCTGCTCCTGATGAGGAGCCAAGGAAGTGAGAACTTTCAGCAGCCGTACAGCACAGCTACTAGGGTGTAACACCACAGCCACAGGAGGTTACCTGGGGGCCCTAGAAGCTTACAGCGTGCCATCATAGTGCACACATTTCCCACAGTGATTCAACTGGGGAAGTCCTGAACTTAACTGAACTGTAAGTACGTGCTTCATTCGAACTTGGACATATAAGAGTCCACACCAGTTGTCATTTAATAAAGTAGGGTAGACTCACTACAGCGTCCTGTCGTCCTTTAAGGTCACAACAAAAGGTGCCTGAGGGGAGAGTCCAGCCTCCCCTTTTCTAGTCTAAGAACAAAACGGAAGGCAGCACAGCCAATCAGGTCTGCAAAAGTTACAATAAAAGCAGAGTAAGAATAACAGGCCTTGAATTTGGGGCAAACAAGTACATTGGAATCTGTAAATTACTCACAGACCCCTCTTCCTCGTTTCAGTATCTATTCAGTGGACACTGCCACGAGGACAGAAGCTTTAAAAATGTGTTTTCATTTTAGTCCTTTCACATTGGCAGTAGCAAAGTACAATTGCCTCATCTGGAGGGGTGTTTGACCCAGGTATGGCAACATCAGGCATCCAAGTCTCGGGCCAAAACTTCAGCGAGAGGAGGCGGCATACGAGAGTAGATCTTCGTAAGGGGAGGAGGCACAGGAGAGGGGAGCCTCGCAAAGAGGAGCTGGCATAGGAGAGGGGACCCTCGCAAGGGGAGGAGGCATACGAGAGGAGAGCTACATGAGGGGAGGAGGCATACGAGAGTAGATCCTCTCAAGGGGAGGAGGCATACAAGAGAGGGTCCTCGCAAGAGGAGGAGGCATACGAGAGGGGAGCCTAGCAAAGAGGAGGAGGCATACGAGAGGGGAGCCTAGCAAAGGGGAGGAGGCATACGAGAGGGGAGCCTCGCGAGGAGAGGTGGCAAAGGAGAGGGGAGCCTCGCAAAGGGGAGGAGGCATACGAGAGGGGAGCCTCGCAAGGGGAGGATGCATACGAGAGGAGAGCCACATGAGGGGAGGAGGCATACGAGAGTAGATCCTCGCAAGGGGAGGAGGCATACGAGAGAGGGTCCTCGCAAGAGGAGGAGGCATACGAGAGGGGAGCCTAGCAAAGGGGAGGAGGCATACGAGAGGGGAGCCTCGCGAGGGGAGGAGGCATACGAGAGGGGAGCCTCGCAAGGGGAGGAGGCATACGAGAGAGGGTCCTCGCAAGGGGAGGAGGCATAGGAGAGTAGATTCTCGCAAGGGGAGGAGGCATAGGAGAGAGGGTCCACGCAAGGGGAGGAGGCATAGGAGAGGGGAGCCTCACAAAGGGGAGGAGGCATATGAGAGGGGAGCCTCGCGACAGGAGGAGGCATACAAGAAAGAATCTTCGCCTCATCTTCCTTGCCTCCCAAACAAAGGAGGGAGTTCACAGATAAACAGCCCTACCTGAAAGAAAACTTAAGAGACTCTTAAGGAAAATAATAAGAGATGATGAAGAGGAAAAAGCATCACAGAAAAATATTCACTAACCTTTCCTCTCATCAGACACAGACTCCTTAACCTTTCAATCCAAGGAGGATACACATCTCGAGGGCAAACATTGAGAAAAGGAGGAGCTAATGAAGGTGCTTTCCTGTATGTCGGGCAAAATGGGATTTCCTGATGTGAAGTATCTGGGCCCCTCAAGGGAACTTAAGTTTTGACTTTATGAGCAAATAGCCAAAATGACTTTAGCTGTTTAAGAGAAAAATCCTTAGAGAATGAAAGGATCCAGATAAAATATCTTACTAGAGATTCATGGGTTCTAAGTCATATTTCCGCATTTTAAAGACCGAACACAAAAAAGACCAATTTCTTTCTGCCATTTTTGCATCGGCTTTAAAATGTGGAACTAGGACATATCTCCCCCCCCCCCCCCGCTAACCGCCCTCAAATTGATCCCTTCCCCACCCCCTCTGACTATTTGTTTTCTAAATCTGGGGGGTTTAACACCCCAGAATTCCCCCTTTTCCCCACCCACCACAAAACACACTGACTACATGCACGCGCGCACATACACACACACACACAGACAGACCCGCATTCACTTACCCGACACTCCCGTGCCTGTCAGCTCCTGTGAGCACTCATGACAGTTTGATTTAGAAAGACCACTCTTTGTTTTTTGGAAAAAGGTCTTTTGACCTAATACCAATTCATGAGCAGAATGTACAATGTTAAAGGAGAAAAGAAATGAATGGCAGTAAATCTGTAAGTTCATTCAATATCCTCAAGCCTGAAAGGCCACGCTTCCAAGTCAGCCAATGATGTCAACGGTGCAGTGGATAAGATGGTGGATTTAGGCAAGAAGCAGTCATATGGGGGGGGGTGGCCTCTTACGCAGACTCAGCATTTACGAGAAATATACATCACATGCTCTACTCAGATTTCTAGTAACTATTCAAGCCCATCGAGGCAGTGGCCTAAAGTTCAGACATCCTTAAAGAGATTGTGAGAAACCTGAAGGTGTCTCATGCACTAGTCCCTGGGGATCTGTCATCCAGGTGGCCAGGACACAGCCATCACTTTTGGGTCCAGTTCTGGGGGTGGACCAGTGCGGGAGGATCACCTGGATGGAGGCTCTTTGGGGAGAGGAAGTGGGACACTTGATGGTGAGATGCAGTATCCCCTTCCCTGTAACACCTTTACCCCATCCTACCTGGTAGGATACTTAGGAATTCAACCCCCCCCCCTTTACCAACACGAACACTTTCCCACGGACAGCTCACTGTAAAAGAAAATGGACTAACACCTGAGCCGTATAGCTGATGTGTCCCACTACCATAGTCAGGCAGAGTTAGGCAATTACTGATCATTACAAACACCTGAATTCCATCAGCTTCCCCACACAGATGAAAAGCGGAGCACGACAGCACACTCTTGAGCAAGGCAAAGCACACGAGGAAACAGCAGTTCCAAGATGGCAGTTTAATACAAGGAGAAAACGGCAAGACCAAAGAGAATTGTAAGGAGGGAAGTACCCTTGACCTTTTCATGAAAACCCACATCTTTTTTGAGCCTTCGATAATAAGGAAAGTAAGACTTGGAATCAAAGCTGATAAATCCTGTATTGTGTGTCGGAGGTACCCGGGGCTCTCCCCGTCAACGGCCAAGGTGGGGAGAATTGCTTGCCGCGGTGGTACTGTCCTTGGTGCCTACAAGAAAGCAGCACTACTGAAGCCAGCACAGGCCGTAAGTTGGGGAGGTCGATACCAAACTGGTCTGTGTGGAAACCAAGATTGCAAGCAGCAACAACGTGCAAAAAATATTGAAGAAAACAGTGCACAGTGGTTGAAGTGTATGTGGCGTGCGCCATGAATAAAATTTTACAGCAGATGAGTGATGGAACTTTGAAGCCAAGATACATTACCATGGCACCACGATCCCTGCTGTTCCCTACACTTTTCAACATCTACCTGAGGCCAATTTTGACATTACTTACTAGAGTAACATGTGGTGAACATTCAATCATCTGGTGTTGACAGCAGAGGATGGCAAGTACCCTGGTCTGCAAAGAGGCATTCAGACTATTCAGGAATGAATAGATAATCTGACAGATTAATAGTGCTCTCTCCTACCCATGAAAAAAGAAGAACTCTTGACTTGATACTCCCATGCAACATTCCACTCCAAGTATCCACCCCCCTTCCCTGGTTAGATCACTCACTGATCCCTTTCACCTTCACCATCATCACCAAAACACCCCAAGAATCAGCAAACCCCTTCGCATCACCGCCAGACACACCTGCAAGCTCACAGTCAAGCTTTTAGTCCCCTCCATCCAAGCTTCCCTCAATCCTCCACCTGACAACTCCACACAGAATCCATTCTCGTATCTTACAATTCAGCATTGCTCAAAACACTAGACAAACGCCCTCCACTCAAAACCACCTCCCGCAAAAAACATAACCAAAATTAGTACTCAGATGATCTAGCCTCCCTCCGGAAAAAAAACGTGCCATTCAACACCTTTGGAGGAAAACCCCCTCTGTTACAAACAAAGCAGCCTTCCAGTGCACCGTAAACTCCTAAAAATCAGCTACCATTCACACTAAAGCGAACATTTTCAATACCAGGATCTCCAACTCCACCTCTAATGCCAAAGAGCTCTTTCCAATCCTTCGAGAGCACAAATCCCCAGCACCTCCCACCCCCCAACCCCAACAGCCTCCCAAAAGACAAAGCTTGGTGCACACTCACACAATCACCAAAACACACACATTAACGAACAAAGCTATCCACAAAAAACACTCCTACCACCACCACCACTCTTCCCTCTTGTCAGCACCCTCACCACTGCAACCCCAGCCCCTGAATTTCACTTCTCCACAGTTTCCCCAACAGAAGTCTGTACTACCATCCAGCACCTGAAAGTCTCGACTTGTGCCAGTGATACCTGCCCAGCCCACATTGTCAAAATGTGTGCTGAACCCCTAGGCCCTATTATAGCTACCTTCATCAATGCAACACTCACGGCCAACTCGATTCCTTCCGCCATCAAAGCAGCCTGGGTCACCCCCCATCCTGAAAAAACCCACTCTAGACCCCACCATCCCCACTATCGCCCCATCACCACAGTCCCCTACCTCCTCAAAATCCTCGATCACACAGCATACCCGCAATTGCAACTACACCTAGAATGTCACAACTTACTAGGCACCCACCAATCTGGCTTTAGATCTAGACACAGTACTGAAACTGCCCTCCTTGACCTCAAGATCCAGCTTGACCACATCAGGGACAACTGTGAGCTTTCTATCCTCCTTCTGTTAGACCTCTCCACAGCCTTCGTCCTAGTCGATAACGAGATCCTTTGTAAACACCTCACCACCACTTTCCACCTCGCCCCAGAAGCCACCCTCTGGATCCAATCCTTTCTTACACCAGGTTCTTTGCAGGCCTCGAGTCAGCCGACCCCATACCATCTCGACAGCCTCAACATACCTTACACCAACTTTGCTGATGACACTCAGGTCCTCCTCAAACTCTCCGGCCACCAAGACATTGACTCTCCACTCATGGTTCCATGTCATTTCATCCCAGGATGTTTTTTTCGCAGGTTTTTTTATCACAAATATTTTAATGAAAAAAACCCATCAAATTTTTAAAAAAATTTTTTTTGGGGGCTCCCCCCCAAACTCCCCATTCCCTTTCATTTTTTATCTATTCCCAAACACCCACGTCCCATATATATAATTTTCTAACCCCCCACAAAAAAGATTTGATGTTTTTTTTTTTTCAAATTTCAGTTTTATTAGTTTTCAAAAGATAGCAATTTGATAATCATATACAAGCACTTTCCACCAACAAGACAGCAAAAGATTACTGCAAAAAACAGAAAACGTGTATAGAACGTATAAAGTCTTTGCGGAACACATACATTTCCAATAACAATATAGAAACCAATTGCATACACCCCGCCTCCCCTGCCCCCAATTCTCATGTCGCCGACTGACGGGCTAGAAGACACCAGATGTTTCATTAGAACCGTTTTCATATACACAACATGGGCCACATGAGCACAAAACGTCCTGTGAAATCTACATAGCAGACAACATGAATCATCGCATAGATTATCTCTGGGCATAGTAACGCTCTGCACACATTCTATTTATGTGACATATTTAGCACGAAATTCAGACCATGCATTCTCAACTGTGGTGCGATCCCCCTGCAGGGTCGCAGTCAGATTGTCCATTCTGTATATGTTCAATGCGACACCCAACCACTCCGTTTTGCTAGGGAGCTTGGGTCTCTTCCAAGCCATGGTGAGACAGGCTCTTGCGGCCATTAGAAGGCCTTGTATCATTTTGGGTGCTTTCAAGGTCGTGTCGTCCATTTCAACCAGGCCGAACAGAATCAGGAGTGGTTGTTTCTCCCATACATCTCCATCCAATTCCTTGATCCAGCTGAGATCTTCTGACCAATAAGCTTGGACCACCTCAAATCCCCACCACATATGCCAGTAGTCTGCTCGCTTCCCACAGCCCCTCCAGCATTGTGGGCTTACCACTTGGTACATTTTGGCCAGCCGTGTCGGATCATACTGCCATCTATACATCAACTTGACGGCATGCAATTTGTATTGGCAGGATATAGATGATTTTGCCGTTCGTCTACAAATTTGTAACCATAAGTTTTGTGAAATCTGCCTGCCCATATCTGATTCCCATCTGTTCTTGAGTATGAGGGATGGTGTAATATCGACCTCAATCAGCGCCGAGTATATTGCACTAATTAAACCTCTAGAGGTCATACAGGTGTCGAGAATTCTCTCAAACGGGGGTGAGGTCCCTTTGTAGCTGATCTTTCCATATTGCCCTTGTCATCACCCCCTTGAGTCTAAGGTAGAGGAAGACTGAGAGCGAGCCTATTCTAAGTGCCTTCTGAAGCTCCTGAATAGTAATGAAGGTGCCATTCCTCCAGAGTTGACCAGCCCTTTCCAGCCCTGCGTCATACCAGGTGTCATAGCTCCCTGGGTCCGGGATTGCATCCCGGATCCCTGGCGAACAGAGGTGTCCCAACGGAGAGGGCCACATTGTAACTCCCATTTTCTTGCCTGGCTTCCATATTGCCCATATCGTTCCAATAATGGAGTGATTTTTGACACTATTGCGTAGCTGGGAACCCAGAACCCACTGCCATTCACCCAGAATGAAAGGGCGGAGATGGCAATTGTCCAAGGCTATCCATTGCGGCTCTGACTGCTGCTGCTCGACATGTGGGACAAGCACACGCAGTTGGGCTGCCCTATAATATGTTTCTATGTCCGGGAGGCCCACCCCTGCATTGTCTTTTCGAAGCTGGAGCAGAGATCTGGGGACCCTTGGCTTTTGATTTTGCCACAGGAAGGCTAAGAGGGACTTTCTAGTATCCGTGAAGTATTCTTGGGGCATTTTGATGGGGAGCATTTGGAACAGATAAACTATTTTGGGAAGAATCACCATTTTAATTGCGTTTAGACGTCCTAGCCAGGAGATGGTAAGTCTGGACCGCCTTTGGATGTCGTTTTGAAGGACAAGTGACAGAGGGGGGAAGTTATCCTCATATAGGGAATCCAAGTCGCGTGTAACATTGATTCCTAGATATCGGAGTGTGGAGAAGCTGACTTTTACACCCAGAGGGGCAAAGCGCTCCAACTCTGAGTCTCTACTTTTATCAATTGGGAGGAGGATTGACTTTCCAGTATTAATTTTCAGGCCGGCCAGTTCGCCATATTCCTTGATTATATCGAACGCAGCTGGGACAGAATTCAGGGGGTCAGTTAGGTGTAGTAATATGTCGTCAGCGTAGAGGCCTAGTTTATACTCGCGATCACCCACTATGATTCCCTTAACCTTACCATCGTTCCTTAACCTCTGCGCCAGCGGCTCAAGGGACAATACAAATAGTATTGCCAACAGTGGGCAGCTTTGCCTTGTTCCCCTTTCCAAGGGAAACCAGCGTGAATAGCCCCCGTTCACTGCTACCAACGTTGTCGGGGATGTGTAGAGTGCTTTGATGGCGCGGCGAAGCTTCGGCCCGAGCCCGTTCCAGACCAAAACCCTTTCTAAGTATTCCCATGACACCCTATCAAAGGCTTCTCGGCGTCCAGTGACAGAAGAGACGGATCCCCACCCATTCCTTGTACTTCATGAATTAGGTGAAGTGTTTTCCTCATGGTATCCGCTCTCTGTCTCCCAATAACAAAGCCAACTTGATCGCAGTGTATTAGCCGAGGTAAGTCTGATTCAAGCCGGGCCTCAATGACTCTAGCATATACCTTAGCATCAATATTGAGAAGAGAGACGGGACGATAGGAGCTACAATATTTGGGGTCCCTACCCTCCTTTGGAATGATAGCAAGCAGGACCTGAGAGAAGGACAGGGGGGCTTGGCCTGTATCGAAGAAGTGATTGAACAAGGATGCAAGAAAGGGGGCAATGAGTGCAGAGAATGTCTTATAAAATCCAGGTGTGAAACCATCATCCCCAGGGGCCTTTCCCATCTTCAGGCGTTTTATGGCGTCCGAGACTTCCTCGTCTGTGACTGGTGTGTCTAACGATTCGGCCTCGACGGATGTGAGCGTGGGGATCTGCACTTCTTCGAGGTATGTGTCGATACTCTCGGGAGGAGGGGGAGGGTCACATGTATATAAGTCTTCATAAAAGAAGGCAAATGCTTCTTCTATGCCTTCGGGGGATGTTGCTGCTGTGTCTGTGAGGGTGCCGTCAGTCCTCTCGATGAGATCGACCCACCTCTCCACCTTCTGTGTACGGAAACGAGCCACCAGGAGGGCATCTGCCTTGTCGCCTTTTTCATAATATTTTTGTTTGAGGTATTGTAGGGTTTGAGCTGTCTTGCCCACAATAAGTATTTTCAGCTCCTCCGTGAGCTTCTTAGCTTCGGCAAGATGCTTGGGTCTCTCACATGGGGAGGACTGTGCTAACCTTTGGGCTGTGGAGAGCTTCTCCCTAATATTCTTTTCTATCAGTGCACGTTCTCTTTTTTTTCAGGCCCCCTCCCTAATGAGCAGCCCCCTCCAAGTGGCCTTGGCTGCTTCCCATACGGACGTCTTCCCAACCTCTCCCATGTCGTTTGTGCCAAAGAATTGATCAATCTCAGTTTCAAGAGTTTCTTTGAAAACCGAGTCTGCCCATAAGGAGTCATTACATGTCCATTTAGTATTCGGAGGGGCCAGATCGTTCCAGTATACGTCGACCGTAACCATGTCGTGGCCCGACCATGCCGTGGGGTGTATATTCGCGGCGCAAAGTATTCGCAGGAGGCCATCGGAGAGGAACATTTAATCAATGCGTGTGAGTGTGTCATGAGGGAGGGAGTGAAAGGTGAAGCTCCTATCCGCTGGATGCAAAAGGCGCCAGCTGTCAGTGAGGCCATATAGGTCCAAGGTTAGTTTGATTTCAGCCTCATCTTGGGAGGTGGGTGGATCATGTGCGTCGGACCTGGTCTGTCTATCCACAGAGCTGCCAATCCATGTATTAAAATCTCCACCTAGCAAATGTTCCCCAATTACACAGATGCTGAAGGACAAAGGTATCAAGTACTGGTGGGGTTATCCGTTCTCACTCACCTTTGATTGGGAGTATCCCTTGGCCATACTAAAAACCTTTTCAGTAATTTTATGGAGGAACCTATTCTGCCCTTGGTTAGGTGCGTAGAGCGTGGCTAGGGTGACAATTGTGCCTCGAATGTTTCCCACAACCACGAGTGCCCTTCCTTCCTTGTCTGACCAAGTCTCAAGGGTCGACATCCTAAGGCCCCTGCGAATTAAAATCCCCACTCCCGCTTTTTTTGAAATACCAGAACTCCAGTAAGAAGGACCCACTTCATGCGATGGAATCACCCTCTCCTCCCCCCTTTGGTATCATGTCTCATGCAGAAAAAGGACATCTACGTTTGACCTCCTGAATTCTCTGGCCACCATGGATCGTTTCGTGGGGGAGTTTAGTCCCTTCAAATTAAGTGTGCATATTCGTAGTGTGTTGTTAAAGAGTGTAGGCGCCATCTTGAGCATCATGTGAGGGCTTAAGCGACCATGTCGTCTGCATCATGGTCCGTGTCGTGCTCTGTAATGCAATGCATGGCTCATTAATCATGCGTCTGGTCTCCGCGAGTCCTGAAGAGGCCAAGGAGAGACCCTCCAATTCGCGCTCTGACCCCTCATGGTCCCACCTTGTGTACTTCCACCCCCCCAGATCCGTCTTCCCTTTGATCGTGTTGTCTTCTTCCCAGCCCACCCTTTCCTCCCTCCCCCCCCAACATTCAGCGTCCGACCCGTCCAGGTTGACATCACCGGGTCGGCCTCGGACCACCAATGGAAACCGCGAAACAAGCGGTCCTATCCTAACGTAAACATATTTAACAGTGAGCCCCCAACCGTGCAATCTATACCCCACAAAAGCAACATACAAGTGTCAATTCTGACCCCCTTCTTAGGCATCGTTCCAGTGTCCATTTTACGCCACCATCCCACCCAGGCACCCTAAACATGCAGGTCCCCGTTTGTCAAACACGTAACAGAAATCAAACAGATCTAAAGTCTGACCCCGGGGTCGGGTGCACCGCTGGCACCTGCTGCGCGTGATCTCCCCGCACCAACATACCGAAAACCCTCCGCTTTCTCGTGGGCTGAGCCCGAGAGCTCAGCTTCAACCATACCAAACACCCCATTGTACCTTTGCCACGTGCTGCTTAACGTGACAGCCTGGAATCCGGGTCAGTGTTCTATGCCTTGTGAATTGTTCATTCTCTGGAATTTTCTGGATCCCTGAATCCTCTTGCGCTGTGGGCCCTTAACCCGCCACTCACCCTCACCTCCTTTCGATTCAGCAAGGGAGAGACCTTCTTCCTGGGGATCCAACAGGTCCGCTATACAGTCCGCAATATCTTTTTCCGAAACTAGTTTTGTTGTCGAGGCCTCCCAATCAAAGGTGAGTGAGAACGGATAACCCCACCTGTACTTGATACCTTTGTCCTTCAGCATCTGTGTAATTGGGGAACATTTCTTCCTCATTGCCAACGTGAGCAATGATAGATCTTGGTAGATTGAGATGTTCGCTTCGCCCAGTGAAAGCTGTGGTGCGTGTCTGGCCTTTTCTAAGATCCTAGCTCTGTCCGCGTAATTGTGAAAACGAGCCAGTATTGATCTCGGGCCTCCTGGTCTGCCTCCAGCCCTATGGATGCGGTCAATCTTCGGTTCATCCACTAATTCATCCCTAAATAAGAGCTTAAGAATGTTGTGTAGGGTTTGTTTTAGGTCAAGATCGGTTTTGCCTTCCTTTTCGAGCATGCCGAACACACAAATGTTGTTGCGGCGCTCCCTATTTTCGAGATCATCAATCTTTAGGCGTATTTGTTCTTCCCTGTGTTCTATTTCTGCGATGCGGTGATCCATTTGAGCCTCCAACGTGTTCAGAGAGGTTTGATTGTGCTCGACCTGTTCCAGCCTGTCGTCCATTTTGTCCATTCTTTGTGTGATTTTATCAATTTTGCTGCCTATATCTGCTCATATGCTTCTCATCTCGGAAAGCAGGTCAGCAACATCTGCCTTAGTGGCAGCGGCGTCAGATCCTACAGTCGACACCTTGGACTCGGCGGGTGGCCTCAGGGAGTCGTGGGTTGGTGTAAACCTATATTTTGCCAATTTGCCCTTATGGTCCATGAGTGGCGGGACCCCAAAGGCGAGGTGCGTGGGTCACAGCCATATACAGAGAGCCCCTTCGGAATGGTCTATTGAGAGGTATACGCTTGTGTATGCGGGCTCCGTCCTCAAGTGGCTAAGCGTGTTGGGGGGATGATATTAAGAGCTCCGAAAACAGCCAGCCCCTCTTATGTAACTAATTGCCCTTCAGATCTTCTTGCTTCATCCAACTGGGGAGCTCTCCCTGGTGCAGGACGGCACGATGCTCCGGGGCAGTACCCAAGAGAGAGATTTCAGTTTGAGGCCTGCGCAGCGTGCACCCGGCGGGGTGCCGGCTACCGTTCCCAGATCTTGCAGGTTCAGGAGTATGAGTGGGTTCCGGGGAGGGCACGCGCCCTGACTGTCAGGGGCCCAACCCTCTCTCGTGACCTGTTCAAAATCTTCTAGCGCCCTTGATAGGACCTGAGGCGCGTCGGCTTGCTTATTCTCTCCGGGGACCAGGTGCCCTGAGCAGCCCCCCAGCCAATTTGCGACTCGGCAGACGGCCCGCCACCTTCCCTGCTCATAGGAGGAGAGTCCACTTGTGAAGGGCCGGGACAGCTTCGAGCGGATGGAGCCGGTCGTCTCCTAGTGTGACCTGGGTGCACGCTCGTGCATGAAGCGACAGCGGAGACCGCATAAACTGGGCCCGCTCCTCAGCAGTCTTCCCACGGGCGCACCCGGTGCCCAGTCGGGCTCCCTCTGGGTCCCCGGGACACAGGGGTGAGGGGGTGCTTACCCGTGCGCCTGTACTTGAGGTGGGCCCAGGAAGCGGTGTGCGTCACTGAATTCTACTTGGTTCCGCACGTATTACGGCTCTGCGGACGCTGGAGGGCGTGGCGGGATCTCACAGGCCTGCCCTTCCTTTGCGCGCCCAATCTTGCAAGGGGGTTTCTCCACGAAAAAGACTCCGTTTCAATCCGGGTTTTCTCCCAGTATGTCCTGAACACTTCCAACGCCTATTTCCGTCAAAGTTGGGGCTGGGGAGGGTCTCGTGGTGGGGGATCAATCCACTTTTCGGGACACTTGCGCGGAGCCTACACAGAAAGTATTCCCATCCGTGCGCCCCGTGGTGGGCGATCACCCGATTTGATGGTTTTTTAAATTAAAATATTCACAGTAAAAAACCCCATGAAAAAACGTCCCGCGATGAAAGGACATTGTCCACACTCATCAAGCATGTCCTCAGCATCATACAAGCCAGGATGGCGACTCACCATCCCTGCATGAATGATGCAAAAACAGAACTCCTTATTGTAGGATCCCCACATCGCCTCAAGCTTCTCAGCCCTGCCTTTGCCGCATTCTGCATAGATGGCAACACCACCCCTTTCTCCAACTATGTAAAAAAAACATGCTAGGCGTTTAACTGGATGCAGAATTGAACATGCAAAAACACGTCAAAGCTATGGCCTCCTCCACAACATTCTACCAAACTCATTAACCTTTCCAGGAAATTCCTCACTTCTGATATCTGCCTTACCCTAGCCAGAGCCATCATAGGCAGTAAAGTATATTATTGCACTGCAATTTTAGCTGGGATCTCAACCAAAAATCTTCACAAACTCCAACTGCTGCAAAACAACGCCCACAGAGTAGTCTGGGCTTTAAACGCTCTGACCACATCTCCCACATCAGACGGGAGGCTCAATGGCTTCCCATCAAAGCCTGCATCGAGTTCAAACTCCTAGCCATCACCCACCGTGGCCTACATAACACTGCCCCCGCCTAGCTCACAAACCGTATCACCAAGAAACACAACTTGCGCAATCTCCGCTCCCCCACCACTTCTGCCCTGAGCATTCCCACATTTACCAGACAAAGAGCTGGGGGCTCCTGTTTCACCACCATCACTCCCACACTCTGGAATGCCCTGCCTCTGTACATACAAGATGACCCTGCCTACGCTGTCTCCCGCTAAAGAAAGCAAAAACCTTTTTGTTCAACAAATATCTGTAATGCAATGCCTTAACTACCATGTAACTGAACTGACTTTGACCTCTAATACAATGTAACCATTACTATCATACTTGTAACTTTATATTCTGCTAACCTTGTATTTTAGTGCCGTGATACCTCGGGTCAGGGCGCTACCAATAAATAAATAAAATCAACCTCATTCCCTTTGGAAAAATGAAAAGCTCAAATGAAGTATCTACCACGCATCCTCCAGTTCCCTTTGTTGAAAGTTGATCTACCATTGAAAGTGAAGGCAAAAAAACATGTCTTTCACGCTGGTTGCTTATATGAACTTGAAACCACAGATGAATACCCTGGTTGTCCAATATTTTGCCAAACCTAGAGTGTTGAGAAAGGTAGCACCTTTGCTCAGGACTCAACATAGAAATCTAATATCTGGTGCTGTCATCAATTCAAGTATAGACCACCATAACACTCTTTAGGCTAGCTTTCCTCTGGTCACCAACCATTCTACAATTCCACAAGGATTCTGTGACTCTCGGGTGCAATCACTCGTTCAGGTCCAAGGTGCTTTCCATATTCCTTCAATGTCAAGCCCTCATCCTTCCTTCCTTCTGGCCGACTCCAGAGTCTGTGGTAGAAGAAAATCCTCTACTACCTAGAATTCAGGAGGTCTCTGTTCGAGTAAGAAGCCAGAACTGGTTCTTTACACAAGACTGTCTATTTTGCAACATTTGGCACCTCTACCAAGGGTCAGAATGAATTGGTTATGTCGATGAGTAACCACAACACCATTTTCTTAACCAACGCTACAGCTGAGTCACAGGGCTTGCACACCAATAAATTTGCAAGGCAGCTCCATGGGTTGATCGTCTGATTTTTGCTAGCCTTTACCAGTTACATATTGAAAACCAGATAACTAAAGACATCAGCTATGGGACCTGTGAGGGGTCAGAAATACGAGGCAGACAACTTGATGAAGGTTTTTCTCAATAAGCCATTTTATTAACTTAAAGGGTGTGATAAATGCCTTGCATTCCCTAACCTAACGTGGGTTTCCCTGCCTATGAAACTAAGACTAAAGGAAAACACTAATACAAAATGATATATGTCCCTCAGACTTATACATACAACAAAAGCATTTCAGGTATTTATATGGCTATTCAAATGTAACAAACTAATAATCAGAACCAAATACTCTTGTAACCAGGGTTGGACCCCCTTCCCCAGGATCAAGGTAGAAATTCCATCTAAGATTTCCAATGATTAAAGTTCACTCCAATAATCAAGTTGTACTTCAAAACGTAACAAACAAAGGTTTCTCCCAATAGCCAAGTTCTGTTTCCAACATAAAGTTCCTTTACTCCTGGAGGGTTTCACTTGGTCTCAATAGGATTTCTCTTTTCCTGAAAAAGACAACTTCTACACACTTCTTTATACACAACAATGTTTTTGTCATGATGGTTTTATCACAGTTCCTCAAACAAATGACTGGTTTTGCCACTTTCCACCACAATGCAGTACTTCAATGTCTTATACCTGGTTTACTAGCCGGCCAGGACTACCACTAACAAACCCGTTCCTGGTGTACGCTACCACCAGGATGAATCTCCCAACACTACTAGAAGTACGCTGCCGTGTGGTTCACTTTAAAACATCAGAAAGGTTTTTGACTTTCAATAACAGTAAAGTTCACAACTTCTTCCATAAGAATATAGCACCCACTGATGCCGTTTGTTCCACTGATTGATTGGCCACATTCAATGCAGGTTGTGTTCCTCACCCCCTTGACACTCTCCGCAAGGTGGGCTACTTTCCTGCCACCTTTGTGTTCCACTATCACAGCAGGTAATGGTTGGTAATGTCTTTCGTTCAAGTTTCTCTTTCCAAGAAAGCTGTTTTCCCTTTTAATTCCAATGGCCTTTGTTGGACTTGGGCAATGCTGGTTTTTATCTGGCTCAATTGTTGCCTTCTCTTTATTTTGGTAATGCTGGTTACAGTTTTGGTTTAATAACTGCCAATTGTACTTACACTTTGGATTCAATATTGTTCCCTCATTCCTTAGGTAACGCTAGTCGCAGCATTTCTTAAATATCGTTCTCTCTACTTTTGGACCCAAAACACTTTCTTTCATTAGTTTTGTATTCAAAAACTCTATAACCGGTCAGCGGTTTACAGCGGAGCGCCCCAGGGTCACCTTTGAGAGGCCACCTCACTGGTCTTTCCCGAAGCGTCTGGGTATTCTGCTCCACTTCTCTGTTCATCAGATCTGGAGCTTTTGACAGCGCCAGTTGCAGTCCCATTACTTACACCTCTACGAACAGGCGCCAACATTGCTCCTTTCACTCCCAAGTGCTCATCAGCTTCCTGAGCCAGGCACATAAAGCAGAGTGCTTCTCTCATACAGGGTAACCTGCAACAGCAGCACTTCCCGCTGCGTGACATTTGCAACTCAGGTTTCTCCTCACGATTCTCAGCACCATCAACCGTTACTGACACAGCGGTAGTCTCAGCATCCTTTGCTCTGCTGCATACACAGACTGCTAAAAATGTCTTCTGCTACTACTTCCCCTCACCTGTTCTTTAGGGGGGATTTAAATACTCAAAATTCCCACTCAGGTGTAGGTTGTCAGGAATACTAGACAGCCTTCTGCAGTTCTGTGCCTCTTAGCCCCTCTTCCTCGTCCCAGTACCTATGGCATTATGGAACTTGCAGTCCCCAATGCTCTCATTCTATTTATCACGTATTTCGACTTTGCAATAGGCCATTAAGACCGTAGGGTCATTAGGAAGTTGTTTAGAGGGTTCTCCCTATTCCCCTGGCCTGATTCCCCTCCCATGTGATCCTCCCACAGGACACCACCCCAAGGACTGGGTCAGGAAGTGTCTGCCTTTCCCTGGACACACGAGAAGGGTGCCAGTCCAGGATCTTCGGGATGATCATCTCAGATTCATCACAGAACCCTAAAGCGCCCTGAGTCACTTGAGAGCTTCACATGCAGTAAAAATAAATAGGTCACACCGGTGTGCACATACACTGTCATTTTGGAAGGCAATGTTCTTTATGGTGGGAACTCGGAGCAATCCTACTACAGATGGGGGAATGGTGAAGAAGGAAACATGGAGTCGCCTCCTGCCAGGGGAGAAACATCTGAAAAGAAAAAAAAAATGCTCCGATCTGGTGCGAGGGACCACTAAACAATAAGTACAAGGAAGAGATGGTAATGAAGATGAATAGTAATCGAGGCATTTTCTTGTACTTCAAGTGGCAAAGTTGTTCCACTGTTTAAAAATCCTATCACTGAACTTGGCAACCACTGAGAAACACCTGGTTTGCCCAGACCGGCTGGATTGCTTCTTGCCCATGGAAAACGCATTGCCACTCTCCTTGAGCCACCTATCAATTTGTCAAGTTATTTTGCAATGCAACAGTGGAAACGCGGATAAGGGTGAGAAATATATTCTACTCAAAGATGTGCGCCTATGGAAAACGAAGCTATAATCAAAGCCAGTAATCGGATGCTGGAATGGAAAAATTGGCAAAAAGCGGGGATGTGGAAAATTGGGCATGTATTAGACCGAAGATTTCTCAAAAACGTTGATATCTGATGTTTAAATATAAATTGTGCACCTCTAAGAATCATAGATAACAGAAACTTTCAACTCAGTTTACTGTTTTTCTCGCCTCTGAATTCAGATGTTCTCGACCCCATAGGTCATTTCACACCTCTCGCCATCCCGTTCATTGTCACTTCGACTATATCAGCGGCTAGCCCCTACCCTGACTGCAATGCCGGTTATGCTGGGAACAGGAAACTGGGAAAGACATCAGTGCCTTCAGACTGCAGAGCAACACTGAAGTCGAATCTCTTCTAATGCTGTTGGTATGAAGGTAGACCTCGACTTCCAGTACTAATAACAAAGGACCATCCATTAACTGGGCCTTGGAAGATGCGGAAATACAAACCCCTCCCTTCTGGAGACTGTTCCTATTGCTTGGACGCAATACATACAAAAGCCTGCACATGGTCTTGGAGTTGCAAAAATGTTGAGCCTTACTGGACAGAGCTCCTCCAGCAGGTTGATTCGGTTCTCACGTGCTTGGGGTGGGTGCACCGCCGCTGCATCTTGGACCTCCTCTTCTGATCTACACATCGCCGTTGTAAGAAGAATGTGGGCCTACAAAGCATTGATCATTGCAAGAAAGCAAATATCAAAGATCTGGAAAGGTAATGTCAGGCTGAACTGTGAGGACGTGTTACACTATATGGTCACCTTATCAGCAAAATCAAAAAGTCTGCTTTGCAAGGAAACCAATGTTATATGATTATGAATTATTGTGTGGAATGTTTAATGAACTATATATGTAACCCACATAGTGCCAGTGACAGCCTCTCAGTCTCTGGTCCCATTGCCCACCACCTCTTGTTAGTTGCTCTTTACTCTATCGTGTTTAGTTTTTCAGTCCTGGAAAACTTTGACTCTGAATTAGATGACTACAATTTCAGAAAGTTAACATGTTTATGAATAGAGGCTGCCTCATACTTTTTGTAGATGTTGTGTATATATTATGCCTTTGTTTGCACTTTAGATTCCATGGTGTACCTTAAAGTTGAAATACTATTTGAAACGTTTAATAACATTGTCCATAATTAAACATTTTAGCATAACATGACATTTGCAAAGACACTGGGCCTCATTACGAGTCCGGAGGTAACCAAGCCAGAAAAACCGACAAGTTACCGCCAGACCCATATTACCATTTCGCCTCCATGATTACCAGAATCACCGGGGCATTACGACCCCGGTGACCCGGGAATTCCAGAGGCGGAATTGTGTAAGTCCCCATTCCCATGGAGCATCATAGGACTCCATGGGGATGGGGACAATGGAAACACCGGTTCCGTCTATGAGAGAGCCGGTGTTTCCATGTCCGCCTGCAGGCGGGTGGTGTTAAACCCGCCAGGTCAGACATGGCGGGAGTGACACCTCCTGCCTGCAGGACTCTTAATCAGCCGGTCCGGAAAGAAAGGTGGCGGCGGTTTTACCACCGCCGTTCTTTCCGGACCGGCAGGGTCGTAATGAGGCCCACTGACTGGTTTCACTGCTCTCAACAACGACAATTGCATAGAAAGTTAGTCTTATGATATTGCATCCCAGTCCTTATACATCTTAAGTAATCCTGAGGCACCAGAGGAGCCCACGCTGGGTGAAAAGGTGTTCTTCCATAGAGGATTGCATTTATTATCTCCTGTTACGGTATGGAGGAATAAAAAGGGAGAACAAGAAGGCATCAATACTGTAATAACTTTTTAAGTGAAGACCAGTTCAACAGTTTCATCTGCAATGGTGCTATGCTGGACAATTAGGGCCATTATAAAAGGTTGGCATTTGCAACTTTATCTGATTCCAAAGGACAATGGCTTCTTCATCTGGTTTATCCATACTGCTGAAAAGCACTTTAAGTTTGGTCACAAAATGATGGACTCTAACAGTGTAAACTGCCTACAATTAGTCTACAACTAGCTACTACCAGCAGAGTGGTAGTAGCTGCCAGGTGCAAGTTACCAGAAAACAATACAAAGAAGAGTTTAGAATGATGTTATTCCTTAAAAAAGGACATCTTACAAGGTTTTTGGGTGCACTATTATATTACCCTCTCTTTTCAAGACATATAATCATAATAAAAAAAGGACATTATACATGACCAAATGATGCAACTCAGTAATTTTTATTGCAACTGGAAGACAATACATCACAGAAACTTTATGGTAGGTTTTGGGAAAGTGTTATTTACAATAATTGATGAAATAGTTTGTCTTTGGCAATATGATTACACATCAAGAAATGTAAAATGCAAGTATGCCTCCAAATCAACATTGTTCATATTTCCTAAAGACGGGTTGATTGCACTTGCCTCTTGACTGCTCATTTTAGGTAAACACAAATACAAGATAACATTACTGCTTATTCCCCTTCACCCCTCCCCTATCACAGTAATTATTTTATGCTCAGGAACTTGGCAGTTTCACATATCAAGTACAGAAAGAAAAAATGGCATTTTTTTCATCATTGTACTCTTTTCGCTTCTTGGCCAGTTAAGGTCCTGCGACACTCAGGCTTTGATGTTCAACCATCTTGGCCTTTTTGATTGCTTTATCACTTTTTCTGTAAAATAAAATCTCAGAAATATTACAGGATCAAGAGTAAAAAAAAAAAATCTACAAGTTTATAATGCTTTTTTTCAATACACGTACATACAGAAATATTTTCTCCCCAACATTTTTAAAACATGGCAGCTTTAAGTAGTGAGTGTGAATGACACAGTTAACAACAACAATAGAATTCAGATAACATTGTCTCAAGGTTTATTGTTTGACGTGCCCTGCCGTGAACTGAAAGTTGCTACTTTTCAGTGCTTGTTCACTGTACGCCATGCTCTTTTGAAAGCCGCACGCAAGAAACACCCATCATATGGGGTGTGCAGTATGGCGCCATTTGTATTAAAAGAAGAAAGGGGAACTCAAGTCCCAGTTTAGCTGCTGGCCGCAGCTGTTTAAGTGCCTTCCTCATACTCCACACACTTGTAATGCCCCACTGGATCAGTAGACTGCACTTACTGCATGTGTGGGGTATCAGTCCCGATCTCAAGAGAAAGCTTGTTTAATTATGTTGAAATAACATGTATTATTTGCAAGAATAGTGATCATAATGGCACGTAAACATGACCGAACTTGAAATGACAAATGAAAACTAAAACATTAACTAAAGCACTTGAAGGTTAAATATCAGTCACAAAACATGGAGTGAAATGGCTAGCGAAAATAAGACAAATGGAGCTGATTGACTAAGCTAACATAAATAGTGCAAGTAAAACGAAATGCATTATGCTAAAAAAAAAAAAAAGAAATCGGATAAGTCAAACTTACACCAAGAAATTACTTAAGTTCTTATTTAAGCTACTTCTTTAGCTTTGTAAATCAGCCCCAAATATTGTTGACTCTTTCAAACTCCTGCATGGAACTACATTTGGACATGTGCAGAATTCTCACTCCATGCCGACTAAAAATGCATTACTCAACACAATGCAGGAGCAGAAACAGATTCACAAAATCAGCACCAACAAAACAGACTTGGCTGTTTATTTGCACCATAAATTGTGTGTGGGTCTATTGCAAAATGTGTGTAAATTGAGAAAATGGCTTAATACAGCACCATAAAAGTATAGACATTTTATTTATTGTTTTCTTTTGGGCCGGCAAGGTTGATATTTGTCTGATAAATCGTGGAAGAATGACTAAGTTATGTCAATTACTGACAACCCAATTTGTAAGTATGTGCTTAGTTCAGTAATTCATTATCCCAAACAGAAAACAAATAATCAATGTATTCAAATGATTGTTTCACAAACCCAAAAAAAGCAGCATGGTGTCAATCCTCATAAGTAACGTCAGAAAAAGACTGAACTGTAATTTAACTACAAATGGTTACAAGGAAAGGTCCTATTTACAAGGATGTAAACTGTGATAGTAGACCAAAGGAAACTGTGGTCAAACGAGGGCAATAACATACAGATAAAGCGTGCCTGTGGGGCACAAAAGAAGTATAAATAGAAGAACATTATTTAAATTTGATCACAGTGCTGAGTTGTGTGCATTAACAGTGCACATTAGTGGGGATTTGTAAACAGTCCGTGAGAACGAACCAAATGGATGCACTGGGAAGACCAAAATGGACTATTGAGTTACAGGGGAATGAGAAAAGGGAACAATGCAAAGTTTAGAGGTAAACAAAAACACAACAGGTGGCGGTAGATGTGCTTGTCGATAGTTAAAAAAAAAAAGAATGGGAAACACTTGGTAGGAAGCACTTCTATATTGTGTACAATCCACAGATTGTACAAAATAAAACAAAACAACACCTTAACTTTCCATTAAAGAAAGTATTAAATCACAAATTATATAAGAAGTAAAGATATGCATGATTTATTGAGCGCGGACCTAGCATTGAAAAACAGTGGAACGCTGTGCATCACAGGTTAATAGCATTAGACGTTAGGGGGGAAACGTCACAAACGTGCTGTCAAACACAGAGAGCGGGCTAGAGTCTATAAAAATGGCAACCGTGTATTTACTGAATGGTTACCTTCCGATTGCTTCTGAGCGGTAATTCACAGGTACCACATCATCCCTTGAGTTAAGGATTTTGAAAGTAATGAGGCGTATAATGAGAAAGGGCGCAGGAAACCACAGAGGAGATGGCTTAGAAGCATTTCTTTACACCAAGAAGATCTGGTGATGATTAAAGTGATGGTAGACTAAAGAACTGATAACTGTGTTTCCTCTCGGTCAGCATACAGCAAGGGTTACCAGAGCAGCATCAAGCAATACTCCACCAGTAGGACACTAGATGTAGGGTTATCAGAGCAATACAATCAGCTACATGATTTAATGGATCTGAAATGGAACACCACAGGAGATCCTGGATGAACCTTCACTACCTAATGTATAAGAACAGCAAGCAAGTGTTTTTTTTCATCCAAATATAGGGACAACAAATAACCTACTTAATTCAAAGACAGAACAAAATCCATCAAATGCCTAAATATAATGTTACCCTATCATTGAAGAAGGACATCTGCTTATGAAGGCCAACCACAAGGATGCAATAGGGGCCAATCTCCTGAGGTTTGTTCTGGGAAATTTTGGAGATGCCCGAAGAATTACCAAGTTTGCAACATATTAAGATATTTCAGAAATACCTCTACTATGCTCAAAGCATCCCTACAGCAACAGACCAAAGCGAATACAATTTCCACTTACGAGACCTCCAGATGTAGCAACTCTGGAAAAGGTGGGAAAAATGTGGGCAACTGCCAAATTCCAGTCTGTCCAGATACAAATTTAGGGTGTATAATACTGAAAGTATACAACCTATACCATGAAATAACATTATCCGAACATACATCAATGATTTTGAAAAAAGAATGCATTGTTATCGAGACTGAACTAGTACCGAAGTTAGTCTTATTTTTTTTCTTTTTCACATTAGAAAAAAGGAAACATTGGGAATTAGTCTAAATCAAATGCTGATTTTAGGTAAAGAAAAACCATGCACTCTAGAAATCAGCATTTTACACATTGAAATAAAAGTGATGCTGGTTGATAATTTGATATTTTGTAGTCTTAATATTTTAAATTCACAAACTGTGTGTTGAAAGTAGGAAGAATAAACAAGACATGGGGAAATACACCCAAGAGGGTTTGTGATTGGTCTTATAACTTGATATCAAACCTTTGTTAAAATTATTTATTTGGCTTTCATATGAAAGCTTGACAGACTACTGTGCACCCAGCCATTGCATAGTATGATGCCCAGTTCAAGACCACCATTATGAAGAAGGATGTATTAGGATGCACATTAATGTAAGCTTTTCACGATTTAAAAACTACTTCTGCACAAATTGAAAAGTGAGGAATATTGACTCTGTTACAAAGCTCATAGGAGAGGGGTGCATAGGTCACATGAAGCACATCATGGAGTGAGCCTTTTAGTCAAGGGGTTCATACATGTACATGAACAGTGAGAAGAACTCCTCACCATTGAGCTCATATACGACTGTGGGTAACCTCATTATACTTAGCGGAACAGCCAGGCACAAAAATGACGATTTGCAAAAAGATGGCGGGAAGCAGGGTGTGAAATATGCACTTGCCGCTAGCCATTGGCTAGTGATAATTGACTCTTGGCGATTAAGAAATGGCGTGCTGTGTGTCTGTGTAGAACTGAAGTGGCCAGTGACATTTTATGGCTGGCCAGTAGCTTACAACTTGAAATGTTCACCCCTGGGCAGCAGAGATATGTCTCTACTATAAACTTTATCGTACGTGATAGAAATCATAGGGAGCACAAGTTTGGTGAGGTTTATATAAAACCTGGTGGGAGCTGGTCAATACCAGCCAGTCAGAGTGGGACCACAACAGTGCCATCAAGTCAAGGGTTCATTACATCATATAGAGATAGCTTGCATTTGAAACATTACATTAAGTTACATTAAGTAATAAGATACATTGAGAGTTACACACAAATATCGTTCTTATTAATTAATATCTATTAAAAACAATCTATGCAAGTAGTGTATGCAACCTTCCTTGCCCTTAGCATTATGACACAGTTTGTAATCAGAACATATTTAAATGTAATAAAGGGTTGCATTAATGAAAGTCCTTCTAAGGAATGTCCAAGAACCAGATGTTAGGACAGAAACGTGTTGTTTTTTTTTAACAATTCTTGTTTGGTTTTGGATGTGATCATTTGTTTTATTGGTTTTTGTGTAGTTCATGTTTGATTAATTCGTTTGTGAAGTTCTTTTGTGCACTTTATGCACAAGAGTGTTGTCAACCCATATATACTGTTTTTTCGTTGGAAAGAATATATGTTTCTAGTTACAAATTGTTTCATAATGCTATGGACTATGAATGTTGTATGAATTTGTGGAATAGCTTTTTGAACAGATATTAGTTAATGAATAAACACCATTGTTTGTATAATTCATTTCATCTCATTACTTAATGTAATGTAAGTCTTATAAGCAAGTTATCTCTCTATGATGCTTTGAATTTGTTAACATAATCCAGGTTTTTGAGAGATGTACTAAGTCCTGGAGTTCTTAATATATTAATAAGAGCATTTCACAGGCACATTTTTATCATCAATAGAAAACCTGTTTTACTTATTGTGCTTACTGCTTGGTGCAATTTATGTGCAATGAGTGCTCAGTGCCCAGATGAAGACAACAGAGCAATATGGAGCAAGCTCATGAATGGTGTGCTTGGGTCAATGGTTTGGGGTTTTGCCTGGTCTGCAGTGGTTTCACGCCTCCATTTTGTTAGTGGACTGTTCGGTTTTGGCAATGTTATCACTATTACATTATAGATATATATTTAGTTTAGGGGAGGAGCATATAGCGGTGAGACAAGGCGAGAAGCCGTGCCACGGGTGGGGTAAAGAAGAGGATAAGGGAGACTGCACATTATAGGAAAAAGGTAACAATTACATGTCAACAGCGAAATCGCCATGACCAAACAGCCACATATGGAACCGTTTCTGCATGCAGCGAATCAGGCTTTGAATAGAATAGTTTTTACACACTACCTGCTTGGAAACATATGCTTGACACTTTGTTCCTTAAAAGCAACTAGACGGGTATCACTACATAAGTGGCTTCTTAAGCCAGTTCAATTGGGGAAAGCCTGGGAAGACTAGACACTTACCAGAGCCTGCAGTTAAAAAGAAAAAAAAACAAAGAAATCTGGTGCCAAGCCTTATGTATATACGAAGCGATTTTGAAAGGTGCATCCGTAAAGCTGATGGAGTGGAATTCAATCCATTTGCAGTTCTATTAAAAAAGGATCCCATAAGATATGCAATGAACCAAAAGAATAGACGTAAACCCAAGTGGGTATGAAGAAATGGCACCTGCCAATGTAACATAATTTTGCTAGTGCAAGAAGTATCCCGGCAAGCCTCTATATGTACATGCAGAGAAAAGATGGATACAGACTTGCTGAACTAAAGGGAGTGGAGGAGGAGGGCCTCAGGCTGAGCTTTAAAGCAGCAGATGAATATCATTTTGGAGAAACAGCCATAAAAAAGGTTGTTCTGGATGAAAGACGCTGCATTCTGGATGAAAGGCACATCCCCGTCAGCGGCAAAATCACCAATTTAGACAGTTTTAATCGATCAAATACGTAACCTATGATACTGTCATGAAAGTAAGTACTGTGGATCCAGAGTAGTGGGCCATGACATCACAAATCTCAACCTAAAGTAGCAACAGGGCAGGGAAGCTATGCTGAGATGTTG
This sequence comes from Ambystoma mexicanum, assembly GCF_040938575.1. Classification (NCBI taxonomy): domain Eukaryota; kingdom Metazoa; phylum Chordata; class Amphibia; order Caudata; family Ambystomatidae; genus Ambystoma; species Ambystoma mexicanum. The sequence goes on from NC_090940.1 coordinate 303,425,012, forward strand.
GCACAGATGTAAATACACACTGCACATGGTGTAAAATTGGCCTAACAGTATTTAAAACTAAATATTCAGAGTGGGGGCCACCTGAAGGAATACATTACATTTTCATAAAAAGCAAAACTATCTTGTGAATGGAGAGACATCTGAATGGGACACACGTCGTCTCTGTTTATAAACGTTACAGCACGATATCCACCCATCATCCAAAGTGGATGGCAGTTCCCCTAAAGGATCCACTGAGTGGGGAGAGGGGAGAGAAAATGGATAGGGTGTGTGTGTGTGGTGGGGAGAGACTATGATACCGCATACAGTGTATGCAATCAACTGTGTATTATGTTGCAACCCATGCGATCCTTAACTGTTTCCAAATGCCTATCTCTCTCCCCTAAATTCTTGATTCAATTTACTTGCTCAAATATCTGTTATACAGTGAACCACCACACCGTTACCTTCTTGAAAATGTCACACACCAGACTCCTATTCCAAGACCAATCCTACACCATATATAGACGAGGTTTCATTTAACATGTGAAAAACTACAACAAGAATGACAAATTGACATTCTGATTTCAAATACTGAAGGTTTCTTGGTTTTATCGTAATATTTCCATGCAAGAGATCGTGTTCCATATCCAAACTGGATGATTCTATGAATGTATGAGGACATCGGGCGAGAAATACTGTGCTGTTGGGTACTGTTCACAACGTAGCAATAGGCATGGGAGACAAGAACATGGTGTGTGGTTTGATTGAATGCATGCACCCCACCATCATTCCAGGTCCAATTATAAAAGGAGATTTTTTTTCCCTTAACATGCGTCTTGACCAAATTCCACATAGCTCATCAGAATGATGTATTTTTCAAACTTCTTAGTGCAGCACTTTACAAGATGTAATTCATGGTGATGATGTTATTTCTGTGAAATACGGGCCATCATTTGCTGTGGGTATGACATCACGCCAAAAAAGTGTTTCCGCCACTGAAAACTTAAGAGAAACCCTACAAAAACAATCATTGTTAACAGGGAACATTGTAAAAAGCTTCTATGATGCCATGTCAAGGTTCTGGTGAAACAAACTAGTTGATCAATCTTCAGGCGTGCAGTTCTTTACTTCACTAGATGCCCCTTGATGGCATGTCCAGACTTTAATACATGGCTACTTATATAAATGTACATAAATATTTATTTGGCTTAAAGCAAAAGGAGATCTAAGACGAGTGTTTACATTTTTCTGAAACACATAGTTGGGCAGTGACATTTTGGGGCAGTTGTGCTAGCTGTGCCATCCACTTTCCTGAACAAGGCCGCGTGATAAATACACATACAGTCCTCCCTTTCTAGAAAGGAAAGCGGGACAGCAATTGTGAACTGAGCCGTTTCATCCTGAAGTCAGAACATGCCCGGGGCAACAGAAAACATCTTTACACACTTGATTTGATCATACACACTCACTACTAAAATCGCCGACCAATTATTGCATTATGTTAAACATGAACAGACAAGGAGGAGAAAAGAACAAACTTATCTTTTATAAACAGAGAAGTACAGTAGGGGGCTGAATGTGCAGACAAGGCAGTATAATTGAACCATCCAAGCCCTACCAGAGCATGAAGTACTTTTTTTAATTATATTGCAGAGAGTAAGTTCCCCAACAGTCAGTGTTTGTCCCTGAAGAAGGTTAAACCTTAAACACCTGCTTCCAAAAAAAAAAAAAAAAGAAAACAGAAAGTAGTCCAGGCCTTGAGGCCTTAAAAGGAGAGGCATTGCCTTTTTCTCTATTTTCTAGATTTATATGAAAATAATTCATGCTTCATGCTAAATACATTTTTTTACCATACAAGAACTTTGTTATCTTTGAATAAAAAAAGTGTTGTGTTTATTTTTTTTGCAGTTTTCTGTGTTTTTACGAATGGAATCCATGCACTCTGGATCATTGTGGCTATGCTGGTTGATTCTGGAAACCTTGCTGACAGTTTTGCAACGATGAACCCTGACTGACGTAAAACTGCGCACTCCACTTCGAAAGGCAGTTTTTGAGCTTTGTAAAACTTAAAGTGTATGGATTTGTCCATCAATATGCTTTTGAATATAGCAGAATACTCATGGCAGGCTTTGTAGCATGTTATTTCTGTAAGAGTGGAGCTTTTATCAAAATAAAAATATTAGAATCAATGCTTTCTCCTTCAAATCAACTGCACATTTTCTGAGAATTGATTGCTTTTGACCCGGGCAGTTTTGAAGACTTACTGTAGCTTGTTTTGTGTATAAATATATATATATATAGATATATACACACATATACATGTATATATGCATACGTCTATACACATAGGCATATATAAATATATATTATATATATCCATCTATTCACATACTTATATGCAGAGAGAAGTCTTTTTTTGCACGCAGTGCCAATCCTCAGGCTTATGGCTTAATTTAAAGATGACAAAATTCAATGATTAAAGCAAGCATTCCTTTCGACACATTTCCTCTCTTTTTCACTATAACCTGCTCCAAACATACTTCAACTGAATGTTCCTCCAATTCCCCTTAACCTAACGTCGGCCAGCTTTCACCATGGATCAACACAGTGCACAGGCGAGCGATGTGCGTGCTTTTGCTGGCATCCGTGCCCAGGTTCTTGGCTCTCCGAGGTGAAGAGAACATCCATAGTGCTCACCTCTGCAGATCATGACCTACATTTTCATATGGTTTTCACTTGATCTTGGTGGGGGGGGTGGAGGAGGTTGGTGAGGTTTGAGGATAGAAATAAAGAAAACCAAATCAGAGAAAATCTGAGAAAGAGCAAAGCTTGAATGATTTCACTGATTGCAGAATGTTCCGCTACCAACTGTATTTCCAATTGTTTTGATGTTGATTTCCCTGCATGTTAAACATGCGGTTGCACTTGGAAAGCCAGAGAAAGCGGCGATGGGTTTTGGCTATTTTTGTTAAGTTACTCGTTGTCTTCAGTTAATGAAAAGCTTTTGTAAATTAGCTGAGTGTCAGTATGAGTTATATGGCTTCAATCTCCTTTAAAAAATAAAAATCTCAAGGGTAACAAACGGGAAAAAAGGCAAAAAAAATAAAATAAAAAGTAATTGCTGATATTGCCACAAATCATTAGAATTCATCTGACGTGCTGAAGCTAAATTTTCAAGTCTTAACAAATCACTGATTTGCTCTAATTTTTTGTGGTTTCCTTCTCTTTTTGCTCTTTTTGCCCTTTTGCCGTCCGATTGGTGATGTTGTTCAAACATGATCGGATTCCTGCTAAATGCAAGAGTGACCCGGCAGCTTCTTTCATCTCTTCATCGTCGCTCTCAGGCGGCTTCTCTGTGCGTCTCTTTTTGAGTGGCAGTGTGTCGCTTGGTGGCTTTTTTGCCTTCAGTAAATGTTGCTTTTTCTTGTGCTGCGAGGCATAGCCACTGTCGGCCAGAGGGTCCTTGGGCTCTTTCTTGATCAGTTTCCTGTCCTCCTCCTCTGCCTCACTGTGGCTTTCATGACTCTGGGCGCTGGCCTCGCTGTGGTCATGACTAACCTTGGTGGCAAACTCGTAGTGGTCGTCGGCGGAGGAGGTGGAAATTGAGTCACTGCCAGGGGACGTGCTTCTGTTGTTGGAAGATTTGGCACTGCTGTAGTTGTGATCCTCCTTTGGGTCGCTGCTGACGACTGGCGAGTCACACGACGGTTCACTCTCTGTCCTCAGGCGGCAGTTTCCTATTCCATTCCTGTTGAAATATTTCAAAATAAGATTAATCTTTGAGACTTGGACTGATGTAAAGCTCACATTACAACAAAACATTTGGAAAATGTCAAATGTCAGGGTGGATGTAGTGAGTGGTTTGCATTCCTTTCTCTCCTGGGCTTGGGGTGACAATCAGGTATACCAGCTAATAGGGGCAGGAGAAAAGGGATCCATAAGGATAATCCTAAAACCAGAAATCCATGACAGTGATATAGTAGTGGGGGACAACCACTAGGTCTTTAATGGTGCAATGAAGAATATTGAAGTGTGGTGCCTAAAATAAGCAATGACTCCTCCAATCCAAGAAAGAGGCTGAGAATACAAACAGAACTAGTGTAAATAACCTTACACCACGACCCAGCCCAGCGATGCTATGAAATGCAAGTTTATATGTCTTTACCTGGGCTGGTCAATGGGCCATGACCATGTGTTGAACAACTAAAAGCTAATAACTTTAACTTAACTTTTATAGAAATGATGCAACAAGGTGAGGCTGCTGATGAATTTGCTCTACAGGATGTGCAATCAACATTCACCTTTGTCACATTAATGTCCTATACAGCGTGAGTTTAATTGGATGCTTCATGACATTTTATGTTGATGTTTAATTATCGCTAAAGGTTTATAAAAAGAAGAGAGAACATGAATGGACAGTCTTTCAGTTGAAGGAGACATGACCTACTAGCCTACTCCATGGAAGCGGAAATGCAGCAATCTGGAAATGCCCCCGTAGGAGATGGCTTCAAACATTCAAAGGCCCTGCCCTCATTGTAAAGGTGAACCTTGGGTAAGTACCAGCTCACAGATTCCGTGGTGCTGCTGCACAGGAGCTTTTGTTTGCCTACATCTGTAAAATGTCTGTTGTAATTCATTTGAATTACACTGTTAGCATATTGCCAGTGCCTCTTCCCTGTGTAATGTGACAGGGTCGGGATATGACCTTCCCAGGGAGTGCCAAGGACCCCTCTCAAACTAGGATAGGTGGGTGTCCAGGGCCATGCCTGAGCCAGACTTACACCAACATTGATGTAAGGGAGCTCAGAGGGACAGCCCTCCCAGGCTCCCGGTATGTTTGGAGTCATGCAAACTGTGCTGGCCAGGCTTCTCCTTCGAATTTTTCCAGTGGCATGAAGGACAGAACAGCCCGTTAGCTCGACACGAGTGGCTACAGCTACCAAAATGCACCAGACTTCTCACTTTCCTGCAATAAACAATGGATATCAGGAAAAAGCATAGACCAGAGGAAAACTGCAAGTACCACTTGCGTCGACTTACAAGACCCAGCAGGAACAGGAGGAAAGAAGTGGTTCTTTAGTTACAACTAACTATCCTTCCCTATTCAGGAGCCAGATGGGAGACCCAAAACGTACTCCCCAATCTCAAGTCTGGTAACAGGGGAGCAGCGGAACACAGGTGGTGGAAGTGGAACCAGCAAGGGAATACACACACTAGGGGAGACCAGGGAGCACTCCCCAAACCCTTTTTGGACAGGCTCTTACTGGCAGCAAATGGGAGCAAGAGGACTAACAATGCCACATGGCACGCTGGACAGAAATGGAAACTGAAGGAGGTGGGACAGGCTCTTATGAAGGAAGAAAGAGATTGGCCCAGTGAAACGGCTAACTCGAGCATGCAATGGGAGCTGAGAGAACTTTCTTGAGAGGAAGGGGAGGACTATAAAAAGCCTGGAGGTTCAGTCTGCAGTGTAAGGTATTTGAGTGAGGTTGATGAAGGTGAGATCAGAGAGGAGTGTGCAGCATGTGAAGGAGTACTGTCGTGTATGAAGAGTGACGGTAAGGTGGTAGGATTGAGAGAGGGGTAGCAATGTTGTTGTATGCTTGGAGGTGAGATAGAGGAAAAGAAGGGAGTAGGACCAGGAGAGTTAGGAGGGAGTGGCGACAAGAGTGGTGCAAGGCAGAGTTAGGTGGGAGTGAAGATGGGAGGGGTGAACAGCAGAGACAGAAGAAGTGAGAGCAGCACTAGGACCAGGAGGAGGAGGTAGATCAGAGGAGTAAAAGGCAGAGTAAGAACAGGGGGTGGTGGTGACTGGAACCAGGATAAGGAAGAGGGGCGATAAGACCAGTAAGAGAAAGAGGAGGAGGAGTGAAAGGCAGAGTAAGAACAGGAGGAAGGTGGACAATGGAGGCAGGAAAAGTGAGGGGAGTGATGAGACCAGGAGGGGGAAGGAGAGTAGAGGCAAATCTGGAACAGGAGTGTCAGGAAAGAGCGAGTGAAAGACTCAGAGGAACAGCACTACAGGGCAATCAGACTACCACGACCGAGGTCCCTAGAAATTCCCTATGGGAGGTTAGGGAGAAAAAGCATCAGGCACCCTTAGGTTAAGGTCAGCATACACGTAGGCGGGACCCTGGCTATAGTGAACAGGTTAACACCTGGGATGGTAAGGAGCCCGGGTGGGGAGCATGGTGGCCTGTTTAAGATTTAGGTGAAGTGAACAGGGACCACCCCTAGCGTGAGAGCCACAATTGCCTATTCTAGTAAGGTATTTCATAATAAAAACAGTAACATGATTTATGTCATCACGTGACTTATTGAGAGCCTTGTCACAGTAGCGAAATGGGATCCTTCCATTCCTACACATATAGAAAGTGTTCCCCCTGGCTCATGATTAGGATTGTTTTGAAACTATTTTGGACTGATATTCAGACTTTGCTTAATAATTTAATTAGCAGCTGCTTGTCTTCATATCTCCCTGTTCTCCTACTTTATTCCCTTTATTTCTCTTCTTCCTTTTTGTGAATTCAGCACAAAGAGCCAATTTGGATCAATTGCTTATATTGTATGTTTTATTGGATGCCTGCATTATGATCTTTTCTGTGAATAAGACATGTCTGATTATCATAGTTTTGACGGTTAGATATGCAAGTGATTTTACTTTTTGTAAAATAAAATACAATACTTGTATTACAGGTTTTCAAAAAAATAAAATGTACGAGTTGCTCATGATTTCTTTCTGAACACATCAGTTACATTCTAGAGTCAGTTTGCCCCATATATTCTTCGAGGTAGACCATAATAGGTTGGCATTTAATGCACTGGTCTCCACCACACATGACAAAAACCTATAGGATTTGTTTGTTAACTTACATTTTTCCTGGCTGTGCACTTTCTTTGTTTCCCCCTGAATTCAGCAGGCCGTCATCCTAACTGGCCTTAATTACTGGCTCTAGGAAGGATGGACTCATTGAGTAAGTCTGCACAGCAGCACCGCCAGCATGATTTAAGTAGTGTGTATGCAAAAGCTGACCTAGCAGTATAACTGCTTTGCGTGGACTCTACCTTTGATCTGGATTTGGAACGCAGGCTTAACTAATAGATTCTAATGCTTTCTGATGCCTTTTGAGAGCTGTAGACAAATACTTTTGTGGTAGATACTTCCTCATCTATGCTCACCTGTCTCTGATACACAGGTTTGTAATATCATGCCATTGCCCATCTAATCCCCTATTGCTCTCCATTTATACAAATCGACACTATTTATTTGATTTCGCTGGTAGGGTGCTCCTTACCCATATATGCTTCCTCCTTGTCTACCACATATAGGGCTTCATCACAAGTTGAACTGTAAAAATGCAGCGGTAATAGCCTATGAGTTGGGCGGAAAGTTTGAGATTTACCTCCAGCTTTGAGCTGAAGGTAAATCTGGACACTTTGCGCCCATTTTCAGCGCCATTACTGCAGCACTATTAGCACCACAATAATAGCGCCGAAAATGCCCCATTGTGTTCAATGGACTCAAGATGAATGGGGACTTACCGCCCCACTGCAACTTGGGATCCGGCGCTTATAACACTGGCCCCGAGTTGCGGTAACGCTATTTGCATTGGGCGGTATCCCGACGGATTTACCGTCGGGATACCGCCCACTTGTGATGAGGCCCATAGGCATCTACCCTAGCTGCCTTACCCATCTATGCTTCGAATTGGGGCCTACATTTAGGGGTCTCCATGAATTTCATAAACCAGCAAAACCTAACCTTGTCCCCGCATACTAGTGTCTACACTAAAGTTCATACTGTGTGCCAAGCACCCGGTATCTACGCTGGTCTACTTACCCATCAATGTCTTGTTTTGTTCCCATACACAGGCAACATTAGCAACTCCCTTATTCATATCACAGCTTTTCTTTTATCTGCTGCTTTCTTAACATGCTCACCCATTTTGCCTCACCTTTGCAAGGATACAGGTCTAGCTACGCTATCCGCCTAAGCCTGCTAAACTTCACACTCCTTGCCCACTTACAGATACCCGAATGTCTTGTGCATATCCCACCTTTACTAAACGAAACATATCAACAATTCAACCAACATCCAGAAAGAGATGTTCAGCATCAACAATGAGCTAAGAGTCGCTACAACCAGCAACAAAACACCCACCCTCTCACATAAACTATGCAACAATCTGCCAAACCACTTCAAAAACAAAATCACAAGCAACCAGCAAATCATCAAGAGCAGACTGATGAATCGCACAAGGTTTCGTCGCTTCTCCCCAGAGGAGAGCCTTTCCTTGTGGGGCTAGGGAGGTGAGCCCGCTATGCAACATTCCCCCTAGGGGTGGCGGAATGTGGTACCTCACAGAGAGAGACTCCCCTTTTGGGGACAAGGACTCCCGTTCCATTGAGGCTTCAGAGAAGTCCCTCAGAACAAGCCACTGTTTGTTATTATAATATTAGACCCAACATTCAACTTGAAGAAACAAATGATAAAAATACTCAAAAGAAGAGAGGTGAGCAAGTAATGCTGATCGTTCAATGGTTGAATGCCAACCAAACTGTGGCGATGTACGAACGAGCAAGGGAGAATGCTCAACAAAATGAGAGAAAGGACTTTGATAACCTGCTGGGGAGGACCCAGAAGTCTTGTATAAAAATGGGAGGACTATGGAAGAGTTGCGAGACCCTGAGTTTGAATCAGCGACGAGGTGGAAGCTGCCGAGAACCGGGAGTTCTTCTGTCAGCAGGGTCCGGCCAGTGGGCGTAACCAGGAGGCACATAGAGAGCAGATGGTCGAGCCGTGCAGGGGAAGAAAACCCAGAGAGAAGGAGAACCGAGGGAGCGGAGACGTGACCCGTGGTAGGTGGACTGTCCAGTTCAGAAACAACGCTGAGACTACAGCGTTGGTTGAGCAGAGATGTGAGGAAGGACCAAGAAGATTCAGAGTTAATGCAGGAGCTGTTCTGACTAGGAGTGTCACACCAACCCTAGAGAAAGACCCAGTGACGCTAACCTGTGAGAAGGAAGGTAACGGGAGAGGTTGGAGACCCGGGAGGTGATACAAGGATCAAGAGCAGGGATCAAGAGCACACTCAGTCTACTTTTCCGAGCGAATGGACAGTATCCCCAAGAGTGAGAAGAACTACAGGACTCTGTATACTCATCCCAGTGAATGTACCAGTGTCCATAAGAGTGAGAATAACACTGGTACTCACCCTATTTTTCCCAGTGAATGGACAAGCATCCATCAGAGTGAGAATAACCAGGTTACTCACTGTAGTGACCACCTTACTCCTAGTCCATAGTCCCCTTTCCTCCAAACTTATGGGACATTCCTCCGTCCTGTGGGACGGGACAGGAGCACTTTGTAAAAGCATCAAAATGTTGCTAAATGTTTAGTCCTTCCTCTCTTTCTACGCAGGGTACTGAACGTGGCTGTAACCCCGCCCATCTTAGCTCCGCCCCGCGCATCGCCCATCAGTCCTTTTCTATCGCCAGGTCAGAGACCTTTAAGCAATAACAGAGGAACCTTATTAGAGGGGACAGCGGGCGGGCGTATGGAGGAAAGGGGACTATGGACTAGGAGTAAGGTGGTCACTACGGTGAGTAACCTGGTTATACTCCTACGTCCCATCCCCTTTCCGCCATAGTTATGGGAGATTCCCAAGCACTCCTTACAGGAACTACGGGTGGATGGAAAACCCCTTACTGAAACAGGTTCTTCAGCACAGCCTGGCCAAACTGAGCATCAGATCTGGAGCTCAGGTCAAGGCAATAATGTTTTCAAAAAGCTGATGGGGAGGCCCATGTAGCTGCTTTTGCGATGGTCTCCCAGGGGACATACTTCTGAAAGGCAACTGCAGCTGCCTTGCCCCGCACCAGGTGTGCATGAATACTTTTAGGAGGCTGCAACCCTTGGACAGTGTAAGACTCCGTAATGCAAGCAGCACTCCATCTGGAGATAGTCGCCTTAGAGGCCTGTCTACCTTGTGGATTCCCAATAGTTGAGAAGAGTTCCTAATTCCCTATGTTCTGTCTAGATAGAACTTAAGAGCCCTTCTAACATCCAAACAATGCAGAACCCTTTCCGCCTTCACCGACAAAGCTTGGAGCTCACTCACACGCCTTAACCAAAAAAGGCACCTTCGATGAAAGGTGCTTAAGGTCCACCGTGGCCATTGGTTCGAACAGTTTATGGCACAACGCTGCAAGGACCACATTCAGATCCCACGTCGGGTGCGGTTTGCGAACCGGGGGATAAAGGCGCGTCAAACCCGCAAAATGTCTCCTAATCACTGGATTAGACAGAGAATAAGAGCAGTGGTCCGTGGACAGGTAAGCGGCTACCGCCGAAAGAGAAGGGTCAACGTGATGAGCCGCGGACTCCAGCAGATCCTGGGCCAGGACCCTGGCATCCGACAGTCCCGCCTTAAAGTCCTTCAGTTTCTCAACAGGAATGAACTCCGACAGACCTTTCCACATCTTCATATTCATATTCATATTCGCCCCCGCTAACACCAGTTCTGCGATAGCCTGCCATAGCTGCAGGGCTGAGTTAGTAAAAATCTTTCTCCCAAGGGAGTCGAGGAGCTTGTCCTCTTTCCCCAGGACCTGAGTAGATGTCATAGAAGAGAATGCTGCAGGCCTGGACTGCAAGGTGGCCGCAGCCACCACCGTGGAAGAGGGAGGCGGACAAGATGTGAAGGCCACCTCTTCCGAAGAATGCAGCCTACAACGCGCGTCAATTTTCTTATTGACAAACAGTCCAGAGTGCAGCTTCTCCCAGACTCTACTGACCTCGGCCAAAACGTCCTTCTGCAAGAACAGACTGGTACACTCCGAAGGAGACAAGGTAAATGCTCCCGAAAGCACACCCTCCTGCGGAGCGGGTGCCTCGGGCATTGGGACATCCAACAAACACATGTCCAGTACCCGGTCATGAAAGGCTCTAATAAAGCGGGGCTGGTCTTCGCTGTCCTGATCGCCCTGCACGTCATCCGACAGGTCAGTCTCTTGCTGAATCACATCGGGCACAACAACCTTGTCCACTGGGGACAACGGCGGCAGGGGCGGAAGGGTAGCAGGAGGCCCCACAGACAAAGGAGGCGCCAGTGGAACCACTGGAGGCGCAGGTGGAACCGCCGGTGCAGGCGGGCATATCTCCCTAAACAGACCCTTGAAATACTCTCTCATGGGATCGGAACACATAAGTACTTGAAACTCGCCGAAGAAGGCATCCTCCGGCGACGGCTTTGGAGCGGTTGGAGGAGGCCTCTCATGAGGAGGATAATTCCAGGGACGCAGGGGAGAGGGTTGCCCAAGAAGGCCCATCCCCGGAAGTGTCCACAATAATCAAGGGTGCCGAACCCGCAGGCAGCGAGACATTGTGCGGAAGGGGCATCCGGGCATTCCAGTCATAAACTGGACGAAACGGATGTGTACAAGGAAACTGATGTTCACCTATGGTACCAATACTGCAACACGTGTGGAAGTGAGGCAGGGGTCCCCACAGGTGGGTTAGGGGTCTTCATTTTAGCCTTTACCCAAGGAACCCCAGCCAAGCCGGTACTGTGCGGCCTGGGATGTTTCTGCGAAATGCAAATAGCCAAACTAGCCTTCTCAGGAAGGACCTCGGCACCGTCGGTAAAGGAGGAAAAACGGTTCAAAAACTCAACAGTTCTGGAGTCACCACAAGAGCGGGAACGTTGAGGAACACCTTTCACTGACAAGGCCTTAACAGGCCTCTCACAACTGTTGGTCACCTTAGCCTCTAAACGAGGGACCTCGGACCCAAGCCCGGTAGAAGCCTCTTCATGGCGGGCCTCGAACTTCTGTTCGGTATCAACCAACCCAGCCTAGGCCTTGGGGCGCACCCCGGTACTTTTGAGGGAAGCTCCAATTAAGGAGGCCTCGGAGCGAGCTCTGGTACCCCATGACTTGATAGAACTAGGTCGACAAATAGTCCCCACAGGAGGGGCCTCGGATTGTGATCCGGTGTCCACAGGCCCCTTACTGAGACCCTCAGAGAAAACTCTGGTACACTTTAGGCCCAGAGGGCACCTCAGGGCAAGCCCCAGTAACAGAGCTGTTGACGCTCCTCAAAGACTGGGAAGACCCCGGGAAGGAGTCCCCCGGCCGGGGTGCCCTAAAAAGTAAGGAACTTACTGGACGTTTCTTCTTTTCGTCGATGAAGGATTGAAAATGCGTAGGAGGAGCACGCTGAAACACCTCCTGCCACCGCTCTAACCGACGTTGAAGTGCCCGGACCGAAAGGGAATCACAATAAAAACAGGAGTCCCAACGGTGATGGGGACCCAGACACTCTAAACAGAGGATGGGGAACCGCCCTAGCGAAGCGTCGCTGACAGAAAGAACAATTCGTAAAGTCTAGCTGAAAAGGCATAGACGGACTATCACGCGAACGCTAGCAAGAGCCAAAGAGGAGGAAAAAAAGGAAGAAAACTTCTGCAGATGCTAAGTGCGTCCAGTCTTGAACGAGCGGAGAAAAGGACTGATGGGCGATGCGGAGCTAAGATGGGCGGGGTTATGGCCGCGTGCAGTACCCCGTGTAGAAAGAGAGGAAGGACTAACATTTTTGCAAAATTTTGATGCTTTTACAAAGTGCTCCGGTCCCGTCCCACAGGATGGAGGAATGTCCCATAAGTATGGAGGAAAGGGTACGAGACGTAGGAGTATAACTACGACACACTGTTTACTAGTCTCATTGAAGGGTCAAAAACCCAGAAGGAGAATCCCAGTGGAACTTGCCTTACTCATTACAAGACAGGAACTGAACAAAGGAACAAACACAGTTGGTTGGGCTGCTATAATCATCCCAAAGAGAAAGTCAGTTTATCAGACCAAAGAGAATTCTGATATGAAACATATTGTTCAAGGTATCCTACCATTACCTTGCAGCCCATTACTGCAATTCTATTGAATAGAATTTCTTTTGCATAATTCCCGCAATATAAAGGGGGGTGGCTTGGGTATGAATTAAGGTGGGGGCTTCAGTGGGTCGTCCCCTGCATTTATTAGCGATGAAATGGGCAAAAAAAAATTCAATTAAATTGATTTGCAGTAATGGTTTGGAAGTAAGGAGCCAGAAGAATACAGAGAACCAAGATTATGTAAAGAGGAATTTCAGCTTCCCTGTGACAAATCAACTTCCGGGCGCTTGATCACAAAATGGGCCTCCTTTGAAGTAGGGGGTTGCAGGCAGACTTTCTTCTCCTACAATTCACATACTTCTCTGCTCTGAAAGGAGTGGTTCCAGACAGGACATTCACTGCCCTTTCATACCAACTCATCCAGCTTGGGCAGGCCCTTCAGATTTGCGCCCACCGGGTCCTCCCCTTCAGGTTCCTGCGCTGCATCAGGCAACTCTGAAGTCACAGAGACTCCTGCTACTAAAGTAGGGTCCTCTGTGGCTACTAGCCCCTCTCCCGCAGGTGTAGGTGATTCAGTGGAACTGGACTAGAGGCTACCGACCACGCTGGTCCTTCCAACAAGCCCTCTGGAAGCACTCCATGCCCTAAGGCTTTCAGAGCTTTCAATCTGGCGCTCTCTTTAGCCCTCGATCATGTAGCTGCTGCGACTATTTCGGGATCAGGAAGATCATTACCCAACAGACATGGGACAGGGATGGAGTCTTTCATCGCTACACAGCGCTGGGTCATTACACCTCACCAGCTGAACTCTACTATCGCCAAGGGGTACTTACTCTCACCATCAAAACCACTTACACACAACTCAGGCCCATTAATATACTGGCCTGGCTGCACCCACTGCTGGGTGACAGAGGTGACGATAGCCGTGGTGTCGCAGACCGTTGGAGTTTTGTGTCCATTGATGTACATGTGCTCTAGATAGAGTTGATTATTATTGGGAACCGGAGTCTCTTCTGGAGATCCGGTACTGTTCGCACTCAGTGTAAACAATCCACATTTGGCCACTCTCTGGCCTAGTGGGAAATCCTCCTCCAAGAGGCCCATAGTAATGATGGCCTCCTCCATGAGTCCAACATTCACTTTGGCTTGCTTGGGTAAGCCCTTGCAAGTACGATCCCCTTTCGTATGGCCCAGCTCCTTACACACGAAACAACTTTTGGGTGGTGCGTACGCAGCTGTCCCAGTGTTGGGGTGCCCGCGCTTTTCTTTTCAGTGTGCATGGCTGAACTAGAGTTTGGGGGTTTCCCTTCACTCTTTTGGGGACCAGACTTTGAAGAGGGTTGGATTGGACCTTTGTCCTACCTATCCTGGTTTAATTTTTTGTCTGCCGATTTTTCTTCCGGTTTGGGTGTGCTCACCTTAGCCTTTTTCTGGACTTGAGTACTCACAACCCTGTCAGCAGCCCTTGCAAGCTCCCTAGGATCTCTGATAGTCTGGTCACTAGATGCTGGTGTAAGTCAACCTCACATTTTGTCAACACATGCTCACACGCAATCAAATTGTACATCCCTTTAAATGTGTCACTTTATTAATAGTCACCCACCCGCTCTGATCTTTCAACAAGTGTGTGAACGCTTCAAATGTCTGCCCACATTTTTTTCCGTGGTTTCTGAAGCTCTTTAGATACTGTTCTGGGGTTTTACAGAACTTCCTGTAGAGGGCTGCCATCATGCTCTCATAAACGGGCCTTTCTTCAGGAGTTAACTGAAGAATTGCATCAGTCCCTGTTGTCGGTAAGCGACTCATCAGGGCTGCATCCCACAGTACCTCATCCACTTCCTGCAGTTTGAATGCCAGCTCGAGCGCTTCAAACCAGTCAAAAATATTCTTCCCCACTTCATAAGCCTGAACTAAGTCTTGGGGATGTGCCGTCGGGGCTTATCCCGGGCACTCTGTTTTGAGCCACTACTGCTGCCATCGATAGAGGCGGATCTGTTGGCCTCTTTCTTCTCTTCAAGTGCCAGCTTGCCCAGCTCTATGGCGGCCCTGTCCCGCTCAATGGCGACCTTGTCTCACTGTTTGTTCCTCTAGAGCTAGTCTCCTCTCCTCAAGCAGGAGCTTTCCAGCCGCTACCTCATTAACAGCCAGAACAATTACTGGGTCCCTTAGAGACTGTGCTGAGGCCTGGGACCTGTGGGATGCAGCACTAGCCCCTGCCCTCACTGACACTCTCGAGTGTTGAGAAACCACACTTGCCCCCAGCGGGATGATTGGCGAGAAACACTGCTCATGCGGTCATACTCATCATTTACCCCCTCCGGAAGGTCTTGTACATTCGGGTACACAGTCTTAGCCTGTCCCCTGGGGTCTCCTCTCCAACCTCCCTCGCTTCTACCAAAGCTTGGAGGCTGGTCAGCAACTCAGGTTTATTAACCTTAGTGCTGTGGGGAAGTACCCTTTCTTGACATAAGACGCAAAGGACATCCTTGGTCATGCCTTTTATAGTCTCCATGTCAAACCCCATGACTATTACAATTACCTAGCAGTGACCAAACGTTGCCTGCAACAGTACTTTTATCGTTGGGTGACTAAGCTGTGCGCAAGGCTTCAACTGATTTGACTGCTTGCCACCAATGTAATGAATCTACTTCTGGGGCACCAGTGGTCCAGGGATGAATATCAGTTTCTAAACCATCAATCAACCCCACACCTGTAGTACACAAGAAGGGATCTGAACAGATTGGAACACGAGTCAATTTTGGTAACATGGACGTAACAGCAGGCTTATCTCCGCAAGGTCGTGGATCGTTGGTTAGTTGCAACACAGCAAAAGGAACAAGTTACTTACCTGTAACTGTTGTTCTCCAGCATGGGTCTGGCATGGATTCACATGCTCATGAATATTCCCCGTCGTCAGGCTGGGAATCCTCGGTAAAGAAAAAAAACCAGTATCAGTTTCGTTTCTGATCTGTCTTTCGTAGTAATAACCAATCACTGGTTTCTGCGTCATACTGACCACAGCCAATGACTGCCCTCTACCTAAGCACCGCCTCTGGCAGCCATCTTCAGATTTGGAAGCACGTGAAGTGGCAGTATGACCAAGTGAAGAGCCGCAGAGGGGTAGGCGGGAGGGTTCGCATGTGAATCCATGCCAGACCCATGCTGGAGAACAACAGTTACAGGTAAGTAACTTGTTCCTTCTCCAGCATGGGGTCTGGCATGGATTCACATGCTCATGAATAAAGAATACATAGCAGTACACACATGCACAACCACGGGAGGTGGCAAAGGCTCAACATTAAGCATCACATCAACTCAACATTAAGCATCTTACCTCCTCACCAGGCTCACCTCAGGCGAACAGGTTGCGCAGCACTGCTTGGCCGACCCTGGACTCCTCCCTGGAATCCCGGTCGACGCAGTAGAATTTCGTGAAGGTGTGCGTCGACCTCCACGTAGCAGCCCTGCATATGTCCAGCAGGGGCACACCAGATAGGAACGCCGTGGTAGCTGCGATCGCTCTGGTGGAATGGGCTCTCGGACGGCCAGGCAGCGGTCGTTTGCCAACTGGTGACAGCACATGATACAGCCGGAGAGCCATCTGGAGATGGAAGCCTTCGAGAGAGCCTTCCCCTGATTGACAGGTCCAAAGTTCACAAAGAGTTGTGACGTCTTCCGAAAACCCTTCGTGCGGTCCACATAGAACTTCAGCGCTCTAGCTACATCCAGCGAGTGCAAAGTCCTCTCAGCCGGCGACGAAGGCGACGGGAAGAACACAGGTAACACCAAGGGTTCGTTGAGATGGAAGTCCGACGGTACCTTGGGCATGAAGGAGGGGTGCGTCCTGAGCACTACCCTCGTGTCGTGGAAAGTCAAGTACGGGGCCTTGCAGGAAAGGGCCTGGATCTCTCCCACTCGTCGTGCGGAGGTGATGGCCACAAGAAAAGCTGTTTTCCACGATAGAAACTTCAACGGGGCCGAGTGCAGAGGCTCGAACGGAGGTCCCATGAGCTTGGTCAGCACCACGTTGAGCTCCCACGCCGGGGCCGGAGCCTTCACCGGCGGGAACGATCTGAACAGTCCCTTCATGAACTCTTTCACCAGACGATGAGACCATAAGGACGTCCGCCCCGTGGTTCTGGTGTATCGGGAGATCGCAGCAAGATGAATCTTGATGGACGCGTGTGCCAGACCAGCTTTGGCCAGCGTCAGCAGGTACGGCAGTACTTGGGGAGCCGTAATCCGTAGAGGGTTAATCTTCTGTGCGTGGCACCAGACAGAGAACCTCCTCCATTTGTGTCCGTAGCATTTAAGAGTCGAGGACGCCCTGGCCTTTGCAAGAACCTCTCTGCAATCGGCCGGTATGTCGTATCCTCCAAACTCTAGCGCTGCAGGAGCCAGGCCTGCAAGTTCAGCGACTTCGGGTCGTGGTGGAGGATGGCGCCTCCTTCCCTGGAGAGTAGATCCGCGTCCGCCGGCAGCTTGATCGGCGGGGACGCTGACAAGTCCAGAAGGTCCGGGAACCATATCTGCCTCGGCCACGCAGGTGCGACGAGGATCATCCTGCACCGTGACCTCTTGAGCTGGTTGACGAGCCGGATTAGCAGAGGCAAGGGAGGGAACGCGTAGAGGAACAGGCCCTCCCAGGGGAACGAGAAAGCATCGCCCATGCTCCTCGTCTGGGGAAACCTGCTGGCGAACCTCCGGCACTTGGTGTTCGTCGCCGTCGCGAACAGGTCGATCTGGGGTGTGCCCCACCGTCGGAAGAGGCGATCCACCAGATCCTGCCGTAGTTCCCACTCGTGGCACGAGCGCAGCTCCCTGCTGAGTGAGTCGGCGATGGTGTTTTTTATCCCTGCCAGATGAAACGGCACCAGAAAAATCCCTTGGGCGACGGCCCAATGCCACAGGTCCTGCGCCTCCTTGGACAGCGCTGGGGACCTGGTTCCGCCCTGTTTCCTGATGTAAAACATGGTGGTGGTGTTGTCGGTGAAGATCCTCACCACCTTGCCCTTGAGGGACGGAAGAAAGGACCTGAGGGCCCAAAACACTGCACGGAGCTCCAGGACGTTGATATGCAGGGACTTCTCCGTCGGGAGCCAGAGTCCCCTTGCGTGCAGATTTTCGGTGTGCGCTCCCCACCCTTCCAGGGAGGCATCCGTGGTCACAGTCTCCTGGGGGTCTGGAAGTCCATGCCCGCCGTCAGATGCGCGCGGGTGCCCCACCACCGTATCGCTCGTCGGAAACTCTCGTCGAGCTTGATCCTTTCCTCGAAGCTGCCCGTCGTCTGGATCCAGCGCGCATCCAGGAATTCTTGCAACGGGCGCATCCGGAGCCTGCACATGGGAATGAGGTAGATGCAGGAAGACATCATCCCGAGGAGGGACTTGATGGACCTCACTTTGGCCGCGTCGGCCACCAACATCTGTTGCACCTTGCCCAAGATGGTCCTGGTCCTCTCCTCCGACGGGGAGGCCAGAAGGGACACTGTGTCGAGCCTCGCTCCCAGAAACAGTGCGACTTGCGCGGGCACCAGGTGGGATTTGGCGTAGTTCACGGAGAATCCCAGGTCCGTGAGGAGTTGGACGGTCCTTGCCGTGTGGACCACAGCGAGCTCCCTCGTCTTGGCGCGGATGAGCCAGTCGTCCAGGTAGGGGTAGACGTGAATCCCCTCGCGGCGCAGCTGCGCCGCCACCGGTGCGAGGCACTTGGTGAATACCCTGGGTGCCGACCGTAGTCCGAAGGGAAGGGCTTTGAACTGGTAATGACGCCCTTGGACCACGAATCCGAGGAATTTCCGGTGCCCCTTTAGGATGGGAATGTGGAAGTAGGCATCCTCCAAATCCAACGACGATAGGAAGTCTCCTTCCTCCAGCTGACCCAGGACGTGCTGGAGGGTGACCATCCGGAACTTCTGCGCCTTGATGAACTTGTTCGCCTTTACCTCCAGGAGAAGTTGAGGGACGTGAAGTTCTTTCCTGGCCACGGGGGGGACGCGCGGGCACCTTCTTTGAAACTCGAGCGCGTGGCCCCGGGCCAGGGCGTCCAGCACCCAACGGTCAGTGGAGATGGACTCCCACACGCTGACGAAGCCCGCCAGCCGGCCTCCCACCGGGGTGCTTCGGTGGAGGCCCGACCCCACGGCCGGTTCAATCCTGCTTGGACGCGGCCTTGCCGCCTTGACCTCCTTGGCGACGACGGCGGGGTCCGCTAGACTTGCCTCGTCCTCTGTAGGCCTCTTGCGACGACGAGCGGGCCGCTTGACGGTAGGAAGCGAAACCGCCGCCGGAACCTTTGGAGGCGCCCTTGCCTCCGCCGCTCCGAAAGGGCGTCCGTCGTTGCTGCAGGACTCCAAGGGCCCGGGCCGTCTCAGTATCCGCCTTGATGGCCTGAAGGGAATCGTCCACTGTCTTGCCAAACAGGTTGTTCCCGTCGAAGGGCATGTCCAGGACTCTGGTCTGGACGTCCTGCCGGAAGTCCGTAGCTTTGAGCCATCCACGACGTCGAAGGCAAACGCCGTTGCCCAGCTGGCGGAACCCAGTGTCGGCGATGTCCGTCGCCACGGTGATGGCGTGGTCCGAGGCCACCTCACCTTCCTGCAGGATCTCCAGGGCCTCCGCCCTCTTGTCGTCCGGCAGAAAATCCAGCAGGGGAGCTATCTTGTACCAGAGCTCCCTGTCGTAGCGGGCCACGATAGCCAAGGCGTTGGCCGCTTTAATCGTCGTCGCTGCCGACGAGATGACTCTACGTCCCATAGCATCCAATTTCTTTCCCTCGTCGTCCGGCGGGGAAGTCGATGTGGAGGCCGCACCCCCCCCCGCTTTCTTCCTGGCTGCCGCGGAGACGACGGAATCCGGGGTAGGCTGCGCCCGGAGGCATAGCGGGGCCGTGTCCGGGACCCGGTACTTTTTCTCGTACCGGTCTCTTCTAGCTGGCGTCGTGGAAGGGTTCTTGAGGAGGGAAAGGCCCTCATCCCAAATGTCGTCCAACAGAGGCACTGCGAGGACCGTCTTCCTCTTGGCCTCGCGCCGCTGATAAAGGAAGCCTTCCTTTTTCTTCTCCTCAGGGCAGAGTTGGAAAAGCTCGTAAGCCCTGGAGATCATGGAGTGGAAAGATCCGATCTCGTCGGGCGGAGAAGCCCTGGTGGGAGGCGACGACGGAATATCCTCGTCGTATGCCTCGTCGTCCGTACCCGTCGCTGCCGTGTCAGTCCCCGTATCATCCCCTCGGGTGGACGGGGAGGAGGGCTGGACGGGGCGCGACGGTTGAAAAGGAGGTGGTGGATGGATCCTTCTTTTCTTGGTAGGGGGAACACCAGAAGGTCCCGGTTCTGGATCCCCCGACGGGAGAGGTTCCTCCGTCGGTAACGGTAGCCTCGTCCTTATCTCGGAGCATAAGGACTGTATGGCCAACAAAATGGCCGCCGAGTTGTCTTGCGGCGCTGGCAGAGGGGAATCCGACGGGCGGCAGGGGCCCCGTCGGTATCCTCGACGATGTCGTCGTCGTCACCTGCGTCGGGGTCCATTCCGACGGGCTGGCCTTGTTCCACGCCTAGGCCGTGGCTTAAGACCTCGATCAGCTCCTCTTCTGAGGTTGAGGCCGAATCTACGACGACGCCCTGCCCCCCCTTCTTCCCCATGGAGGGTTTCACGGGGGTCCTATCGATGGGCACAAAAGAAGACTCCCTCCGAGGAGGCAGGGAGATTCTGGGCCCTGAGGTCGCCACCACTGGTGCAGCCTCCACAGGCTGAGCCAGGGCCGCCGCGACCGTTTCGATAGAGGGCTTGGTCGGATGGATCAAGGCCTTCACCACCTTAGGTGCGCTCACCGCCTTATCCTTGAGGGAGGGGGCACTGCCACGCTCCTCCTCTGCCTTAGAGCTCGACCGGGGCCTCTCCAGGAGCTTCGCCGGGTGCTCGGCCTTCCTCTTACCCGACCCAGAGCGTTGGCTCGTGGTTGATGGTGCCGGGGAGGGTGCGCCCTGCCTGGCGCCCGTAGAGCCCGACCGTTCGGCGCTCCCGGTGCCAGCGGACTCGCGGTGCTTGGCCTTATGTTGGGCACCCGTCGCCGGGGCGCCCTCAAAGGTCTTAGAAGACCGCTCGGATTTCTTCTTCTTCTCGCCAGACGGGCTCTTACCCTCCAGCCAGTTGGCGAGACGTTGATGACGGTCCTTCATGGTCCGTTCCGACATGTTGCCGCAAAACGCACAGTCCTTCTCCACGTGCGTTTTGTCCTCATGAAGGCAGTAAAGGCAGAAAGAGTGTTCGTCCTCCTTAAAGACGTTCTGCAGCTGGCATCCAGGGCAGACCCTGAACAGCTTTCCGGGCGTCGAGCTTCCCTTCTCCTGGGCCATCTCCGAGACCGGGCCTGAGAAGCTTCTGGAGTCCTCCGAAGTGTAGCTCGACGAAATCTTCACCCTTGAGGGGCACAGACGAATCCGACACGGGTCCCCGTTGATCGGATGTAGGATCGGTGGAGCTTGAGGCTCTTTTGACCGAAAGAATCGAAGTTTTTTGTGAAAAAGCGCGAAAAATAGCACTAACGCTCGAGAGCAATAGCACGAGGATCCCAACACATGAACGTGCGGTAAAAATCTGAAGATGGCTGCCAGAGGCGGTGCTTAGGTAGAGGGCAGTCATTGGCTGTGGTCAGTATGATGCAGAAACCAGTGATTGGTTATTACTACGAAAGACAGATCAGAAACGAAACTGATACTGGTTTTTTTTCTTTACCGAGGATTCCCAGCCTGACGACGGGGAATATTCATGAGCATGTGAATCCATGCCAGACCCCATGCTGGAGAAATACAATTATTATCGTATGATAAAAGGGACTGCCCAGTCAAGGTTGTATAAAATGATCTACTTTATTATTACTAGAACAGACCGGCACACTACAATTACAACCCACACTGTAAGGGAACCCAGAGGACAGACAGTTTCACAAAGGAAAGGGATGCACTCTGGATACAGACAGGAGGGTAGTTGGTAAAGCAATCAGTCTTATAGTTCAAGATTATTTGGTTTCAACACCAAAGGGGCAAAAGGTTGCACCTGTCTCTAGGGGCCTTCAGGGAAGGACCAGGGAGGCAGAACCACAATGTACCTGGTGCTGAAGACGTTCTTGGTGATTGAATGGGTCGAGGTGGTTCCAGGGTGATACGCAGCCTGTTAGAGTTAGTGGCGGGAGACAGCTGCGGGTACCAGGCGGCAGGCAGATCAGCAAGCGAGTCTGAATGGACGTCTGCAGGCAGTCCGACAGGCAGCAGCTTGGGACAAAGAATTGTTGTCTGTGCTGGCTGGCGAATCTTGAATGCTGGTCGATGAGCCTCGGACGACTCTGCCAACTGCAGCGTGACAACAGTCAGCGGTGCAGCAGGATGTGGTTCGAGGACTCAACTGTCTCAAAATTGTCCTTAAAAAGATGGACGCTGGATGATGCTTGTGTGGTACTCCTCTTAGCTTCTTTGCAGGGCTTGTGTCCTTTCAAGGCATATGACCCAAAGCTCAGGAGGGTGTTAGTAGGCAACGGCCTGTCCTTTGTCCAGAGACTCTTCGACACTTCCCATCTACCGGTTCTGAGCTGCTGGGCGGATTCTCTGAGTCCAGTATCTCCCTCTGTTCCCTGGGAGATGTTTAGGAGAGGGGTCTTGCCTCCCTCTTGGGACCCCTGGCCTTCCTTCACTGGTGGAAGATGTAAGGTAGACTATCTTCAGCTTGGGTCCAAATGAGTCCTTGCAAAGTCTTCAGAGGATCTGATCACTGTGGGGCTAAGCCCTCTTTTAAAGCCAAACGGGCCCAGGTATTGGTGTAGGGCAAGCCTAACTTAAGTGGGGCAATCCTGGGTCTTCGCCAACAATCTTCAGTGATGCTTCAGGTCAGAACCAGGGCACTTGTCAACAGATAGGGGAAGAATGACAACATATACTTCTTAAGTCCCACCCATCTTCCTGTCTGCTGTACATCAAAGTGTCTCCCTAACAAACTGAGCCCTATGCAGCGCTTGATCACAAAATGGGGGTCCTTTTAAGTAGGGGGTTGCAGGCAGACTTTTGTCTCCTACAATTCACATGCTTCTTTGCTCTGAAAGGAGTGGTTCCAGACAGAACATTCACTGCCCTTTCATACCAAGGAGGGGTGCTGGTACCAAGTTGACACATTGCATTACAAAGAGGTGTTGGTATCTGGTCTCCATTGAGACTTCCTGCACCCAGGCCTTCCCTGGGGCCTGCTAATTAACATTCTTCAGCACTTGCAGCCACCAGCAAGGTTTGACAATGGAGATGCAAATCCATGGGGCCTTGAAATTCTAATCACGCTGCCCATGGCCAAAGGCTTTTAATGTACCCACGGCTGTCAGCTTCACATGACAGGGGAGGACAGCGCTAGTAAGCTGTGTCCTCCCAGAGTACATGACTATTTTTCTGCTGTGCGGTGAGCGTGGAAAATGCGCGCGGGAATGGCCCCATCATTCATTCTTTTAAACAAACAAAAAAAGCCCAGGTGAGCGCACTCTTCCCGTGCGGATGGTGGAATTCCTCAAATCCCCTAAAGTATTGGAGAAAGGTAACTTTAAAGAGACAGTACGAAGGGATCAAAACCAACGCACAGCGCTTAGAAGATGTTTCTCTACAGAAGGGAAAAGGGGCGCCAGAAAGGTGGAAAAGTCCCAGAGAGGAACTGTACAAGTCAATCCAATCATCAACTAGGGCTGGAAAAGCCTATCCGTAGGAGGGAGTCTTTCTCCTGGACTTTGTTGTTTTCTATTAGTAGTAGGGCTTGTATAGATTAGCTTTGAGATGGAAGACAGACTGTTTACTTTTTGAACTTCACTACTGACGACAGGCACCCTAGTGAGATTTGTTAGGTAGGAAAACCCATATAATCGGGATATAGAGGCTACTTTAAATAAATCACTTGTTAAACATATCAAAAACTGGTCTGCCTCCTTTTTCTGACTTACCTACCACAAGACCCAAAAATACCAACACACCTAACCAGCAAACACTGGATCCAACCACACGACTAACCTCTACTTTCCACAATTATGAAACAAGAATTCACCAGTCTAGTAAACAAAAGTGACAAAGTAGGCACACCAACACACCCTTGCCTACCAGACATGGACAAGACTATGCTCACCCAAAAGAAAACCTGCAGAATAATTCCGTAATCACTTTAACCACTCACTGATAACATGAAACGTACCATGAAGTTTTAAATCGGTATACATCAAGCCACTTCTTAAAGACCCCTCAGGAAACACAGAAGACCTAGCCAACTACCCTCTGATATCAAATATACCCGGCAAAACTCCTAGAAGGCTATGTATATAAACAAATCCTGGTTTATGCCGAAAACAACTGGATACTAGACTAGGTACAAGTCTGCTTAAGACCAATGAGAGGAATGGAAACAGCATGACTGTCAATATGGGATGATCTAAAAATCAACACTTACTCCAACATCACCTCTGCGCCAATCCTACTAGACCTATCAGTAGCCTTCGACACAGTCCACCACAAAACCCTAATCAAAAGACTTGGAGAAATAGGAATCAGCGAGACAGTTTTACTATGATTAAATATCTTCGTAACAGAAAGGATGGAAACAACGTGGCAAAGCCCCTTCAAATCAGCACCAGGGACAACAACCTGCAGAGATGCACAAGGCTCATCACTCTCGCCACTGCTCTTTAACATCTAGATGACCACACTCATCAATCTGAACAAATGATATGAAAACACCTCCTACAACTATGCCGACAACACACAAATAATCTATAAAAACAGCACAAGTAGAGAACGAGACCTAACCCTTATAAACTGCCTCAAAGAAATAAATGCATGGATGAGCACCAACAGCCTTAAACTCAAGCCGGACAAAACAGAAATCATGACCACGGTAAACAACCCATGGAATCTACTCTTCATTGCATGGCCTACAGAAATAGGAAATAAGACGGAACCTTCCATAGTAGTCAAAAACCTCAGAATAGCAATGCACAATGCCGTAGTATAGAAATGCTTCGTCCAGCTACACACAATCAAGTGGATATCACCATTCCTTATGTTATAACATAGAACACTTTCCGTCATCTCCCTCATCACGTCAAGAATAGACTATGCCAACAGCATCCATTTTGTAAATGTCAGACCACCCGACCAGAAAACTACAGCGAATTCAGGATGCAGCAGAAAGATTACTCCTTAGACTCACCAAGAGAGAACACATCACACCAGCACTACTAAGCCTACACTCATTGCCAGTCAAAAAAATAATTTTCTTCAAGACACTCGGCATAACCCACAAAGCGATCCACGGTCAAGGAGCGCAATTCATACAGGAAAAAAATATCCATTTACAAACCAAATCGAACACAGATCCAGCAACGACATCCGCCTCGTACCAAAACAGTACTCAAAGCTGAAATTTGGTGGATCAGCATACTTTTGCATCTCGGCAAAACTTTGGAACTACGCACAACAAAAGAACACCTAACATCCAGAAGATGACTAAAACGTGGCTCTTTAACTCATCAAGCTAAACAGGAAACTCAGTCGAAGAGAAACAGCCTTCACAACACAAGAGACAAACCCAAAACAACCAAACCGAATGGACCGAAACCTGGATACCACAATGCAATAAAGCATTTTAACACAGACCACCACAGAAGAACTTGAACCCTGCAAAGCCAATATAAGCCTTTATTTATTTTGCCATTTGTATAGTGCATCAAACCGAGGGGCATCTGGCAGCTGGAATATGTGAGGCAAGGTTGCAGGGTTACATACATGGTAATGCATTTGTTACGGAAAAGTTTGTTACAATGGTTATAATAATCACAAAATAAAAAATAGTAATTAGTAATTACCGGTTGTCTGAGGGTGATTACCTGGACAGGTTTGGTTATCACGAGAGGCCAAGTTGGGGCGGTTCTTTTAGGCTTTGGAGCCATGTGAGATGAGGAAGGTTTTGAGGCCTTTACGGAAGGAGCACAAGGAGTCATCAGATCTTAGGGCTAGAGGGAGTTCAGTCAGAGTTTGGCCACTATCACTGTGAAGCTACTTCCACCTGCTTTCTGGCGCCTGAATCTGGTAATCTCAAGTAGGTGTGAGTAGGCAGCCGGGTAGGTCTGGAGGATTGGGTTTTGGAGATTTCTCTGGACAGGTAGCTAGGGACAGTGTTAGAGATGCATTTATGGGTAAGTGTTAACGTTTTGAACATGATGCGTTCTTAAGACCAGGAGCCAGTGGATGTTTTGTCTGGCTGTGGAGATATGTTCTTTTTTGGAAACGTTTAGTGCTGCTCTTACTGCGTTATTCTGGATGACTTGGAGTTTTTTTTTAGATTGCGTGCATTGATGACTGCAAATATGGAGTTTATAATATAAGGGGGTAGTGTGGCCCTCTTTTTTGTAAGGGGGGCCTAAGTCATGAGGGGGTCTAATGTGGTAACAACAGAGACTTAGGCTACCCCACCTGTCTGACGCTGGCCCGGGGTGGATCCAGCACACTTTGTACAGAACCCTATTGGTGGTCTGTGCATAAGAGAACACCCAACTTGCGTTTCATACAAAAACAGTTTTATTCATGTGATTTATAAAAATAGCATTACAAAGCTATCATCCAAAACCTTTTGTTTGCCCGTAATTGCCGGGTAGTAGTACACTGTTTAAGGCATCTCAAATCAACCTAATTACACATGTGTTACAATTTATATCAATAACATTACACTGCTTGTTCATGTTCAAAGTCCACCTGTACAAAGTTAATCTATCTGATATTAGAACATCTGTGACAAATTATATTTGTTCTTGTTAGTTGGTAGGGTACCGAGGGTGGCACCAAATTACATATCTGGGTTTATCCCTCTTGATAATTCTTCATTCCATTGGGCAATCAATCTGTGTACGTTCACCTTAAGTGAAGTCCCATTGAACTCCCTGTGTCCAAGGCTCTTGTCAGTATTCTCACCCTTATTCTTGCTTGGAATTGTAATCCCACACATTCATTCTCAATTATTAGATTAATTATTTCAAAATAGGCCGGCTTTCTACCCTGGAACTTCGCAATCCTGAACTGGATCTTGGTAGTTCCCATTAATTGGCAACAACCCCTTCAGTCCGATACTGTGTCATCCAAATCCAAGAAGCTAGTGGCTCTTTCACTGCTGAAAACTAAGTCATTGAATGCCACAAACCATACTGCTTTAGACTAAGCTCATGCGTATTTCAGTAAAATCTTTCAAGCATTTACTTGTGCTGCAAACCCAAGTGCCAGATCCAACATGGTGGTGGGCAGGTTTTGGAGCTGTGCTCTGAGCCAGGGTAGAACCACAGCTGAAAGCAGCTGAAGCAATATATGCGCTGGAAACTGCATGACTGAAGAAAGCTGGTGCAGAGGTTCTGGATTTTTTTAGAATATTGGAACCGTTTATCATGTAGATACAATGATATTTAAATGTAATGAATGCATAGATGCTGAACGTTTAACACAAGGGGACTCGTTAAGAACTAGTGAACAGATTAAATGGAAAATGGCACCGAGCATAAGAAGATTGTAAATCCTACCGTGGTCCTCTGGGCACTATACCATTCCCAGCAGAACTGAATGTACTGTAAACAGCACGGGGGAGAGGGAATGGATGTTTTCATTCAGTTGTAATGTAAAGGATAGAG
Source organism: Ambystoma mexicanum (assembly GCF_040938575.1). Lineage (NCBI taxonomy): Eukaryota > Metazoa > Chordata > Amphibia > Caudata > Ambystomatidae > Ambystoma > Ambystoma mexicanum. The sequence continues at coordinate 303,452,563 of NC_090940.1, forward strand.
CTTTAGTTTCTAACAACATCTAATAATAGTGGAATTATCCTATAAGAACAACCCCCCCACTGCCCTCCTCCACACAAGGGGACCTCATTGGCTGTAAAAGCTCAATGATTATTCGGAATCTTTATTCTGAAGAATGGCGGACCTTCTTCTAAATATGCTGAGAACCCGAAAAGTCTCGTTTCAACCCAATTCTGCTAACAAGTGATATAGCCCGTGTCCTTTCTTTTCTTTCAGACCTTTGACTTTTCGTCCAACCCCAAGATTAGTGTTATGCTAGCAGTGGGATCAGCTCGACCAGCCAAACCTTGCATTTATTGCAGCCCATGCGATCACAGTCTCATGGTATAAAAGGAGTATGGTCATTATTTTTGGATGGAGCATTGAGATACACAGTTGTGGTTAACTGGGTTGATCTGGAGTTGTAAGGATAGTTTTAAAATCACCCATAACCCCTAGATTCTTTACTATGACATGATATGTTATTTATAACGTGCTTAATACCCAGAGGTTTCTAAACGAGGACCATCGAACCTGTGGTGCTCTGTGTCATCTTGCTTCCAAGGCGAGCGCGTTGCCCCTGAGCTATTCTCCTGAGACAATCATAGTTGTTGCAAGAACTTGCAAAAGGGAGATAATTGCCAGTTGCGTGCATGTAGCCCCATCTCATTTGAAATTGGTTTACTATTTAATCAAGTGAATGGCCTCCCGAAATGGAGCTGGGCTAAATGGGTGGCGGCTCAAACCGGTCCAGAACGCAAAAGTATATGCTATAAGTACATCCAAATGTTACTTTTTAAAATCCTGGTGCAATATAACTGTACTTGTTCTCATTTGTATGCTATTGTACAGGCACCCTTCTTGGGAATGCTTCCGCTATTAGTAAATGTTTTATTGCAAGTCATTTGTGATCGCAATTGACATCCCTGTTCTTCAAATAAATATACAAATCCAAAAAAGTATGGTCCCAATGCAAAGCACTAACAGCTCTAACACGACAGCACTCCTTTCTTTATTTCTTATTTAATATTTTGTTTATCATGTATAATCAACTTCTGCCATAATGCCACAACCACAAAAATCCCACACTATCCCTGCTCTACCGTCCTCCAGTACAGAACCACCTGCTTCCCGTCCTATGCCAGTCACAGGATCCATGCCAGAATCCACCCCTATGATATTTTGTCATGAGACTCATATAATCCCTTTTAATGATTTACGTACACCTGGCCCACTATTTCTCTTGAGAAGAGGGGCTCAAATGAAGCATTTCCAACAAACTGGAAATGACCAGACGTGCAGTCTCATGTCAACCAATTTAGACCCAATCTCTTTCTAGACAACGTAAGCGCTAGTTGTGTAGGACTGCAACATTTGTTCCCGACTTTTCTTCTGTGGCACCAGCCACAATATACAAGACCATGTGCTCGTCCCCAAGTCCACCTTTGAAAACCAACAACTCCCTTGCAAACCACAACCCAGCATTTTCTCACTATGGGGCCTTCCCAGTGCATCTTTCTGTATGTCCGCTACTCATCGGTAGCTCAGTAGCCGGGGCTTTCCTATGGCCTAGTACTTCCGGATCTCTGTGTGGCATTTCGCACACATACTGACTTGACAAGTGTACAGAATAGTCCTTGCTCCTGCATTTTGTCTATGCTTTATTGAAATCGTTGTGTGCGCCGTTCCCTTCTTTTTAATACCATTTTGAACCTGTCCATGGAAAATGCCCTAGTAGCCAGGGAAAGTATTTTATTAATGTCATCGCATAATGTCCAGTGCCATTTTGACATAATCCATTTGCCTCAAGGTGCCTTTCAAAGGAGGTTTGCAATGTGGCATTCCCTCGTCTCACCCCATTTGTCTAAAAGTTGACATTGCATGCTTAGAAAGCTAAGGCAATTCTTTTTCAATGGGAATTGAAATAAACCCCCCCCCCATACAAATCTGGAAAGGATGAAAGGATGTTATTTTATGTTGCGTTGCAATATGCCTTCATGTGTTTTATAATATCAGAAAATACATCCTGACACCAAACCTGAAGAAATCAAACACAGGTCAGCACTTACTGAAGTCAGGGATATTGCACCAAAATCTGCGTTTCCAAAAAAACAAGTTGCCATTTGTGGGCTGCCACATACTAGCAGTGGCAGGGAGTTCCAGAGAGCAGGCACCACTACAGAGAATGCCCTATACCCATGTGAGACCACCATGTATATGCAGGGTGAATATACTGCCTGGAGACATATTAGGCCTCATTACAACCCAGGCGGTAAGGGGTTAACGGCGCCGTAAAAGGTGTCGGCGCCATTAAACCCTTACCACCTAATTAGGAGGTCCCTATGCGGGTCCCGACCTTAACGGCTGGACCCGCAAAGGGACTTTCGAGGTAATTACGGTACCGCAATTTGAGGTACCGTAATTACCGCCTTCCCCATTCCCATTGAGCCCTATGGGGCAAAAATGGGAATGGGGAAGGGCCAATGGTGAATGGTGAATTACTGCCCAGCCAACCTTGGAAATGGGGCGCTAATTCCGCCAATCACCATGGCGGAGTTGGTAATTTACCGGCATCAACCATGGCGCTAATAGTGCCATGGTTAACGCCAGGGTCGTAATGCGGCCCATTGTGAGCATTTCTCAATCAGAAAACCGGGTTGGGTCTCGTCTTATGAAAACCGGGCTGGGTCTCGTCTTATGAAAACCGGGCTGGGTCTCGTCTTATGAAAACCGGGCTGGGTCTCGTCTTATGAAATCCGGGCTGGGTCTCGTCTTATGAAATCCGGGCTGGGTCTCGTCTTATGAAAACCGGGCTGGGTCTCGTCTTATGAAAACCGGGCTGGTTCTCGTCTTATGAAAACCGGGCTGGTTCTCGTCTTATGAAAACCGGGCTGGGTCTCGTCTTATGAAAACCGGGCTGGGTCTCGTCTTATGAAAACCGGGCTGGGTCTAGTCTTATGAAAACCGGGTTGGTCTCTCAAGAAAACCGGGTTGGTCTCTCAAGAAAACCGGGTTGGTCTCTCAAGAAAACCGGGTTGGGTCTCATGAAAACCTGATAATTATTTTATATTTGGGCCACAAAGCAGTAAAAAGACTTAAGCGCACACTGGAAAGGCATTTTTTGGATACATGACAGACTGCTTATGGATAAGACCAATGTCTTCCAATAACGCACATAAATCCACTACGAATACTATAATGGAAATGTGCCCAGCACAAAATATAAACTTAATTTATTCACAAAATGTGCAGATCTGAAAGAGAGACCAGGAGTTGGAAGCACATGCCAGCTGCCGAGGGTGTCAGAGGAGGAGAGGGATTCTTGAGTGCTTAAATATTATGTGGGATTTTTTTGGGTAGCACGACTTTAATACCAAAAATACACCTGTCTTGGTATATTAAGTGGAATAACAAGGCATGATAATGGAAAGCTTGCGGAGCAAACTCATCTGGCACGCAGATCGCCTTATTTCCAAGCATAGCACAATGGCGAAAGTAGAGCGGAATGAAAGAACACAGCTTCAAGCGGTCTTCGCTCGGCAGCTATTGAGCTTCTAATGATAGCAAAGGGATTGCTTTCAAGGAAAAAGCCGGCTCTCGAGGGATGGCTCTAAATATGGAACACTGCGCACATCCGTCGAAGAACGAACAAAAACTCCACAAAGCGGAGATGAGAAAGCATGCCATCCAACACCCCGGACACTTTTTGCCACTGATCTCAGAAAAGATACATTCCCCATGTTAACACATATGCAAGCGCTGCTGACATGCTACTGTGTGACACAATGAAGCGCAAGATGTGGCTAGCACTAGACAACCTCTAGTAAAGGTTGAGAAAAGAAGTTAAGAGACCATTTGTTTGGAATCCAATTATCTTAGCACAAAATCTTTTAACTAAAGGCGCGCAGGATCTTTCACGCCGCCGACATTCCAATACCAGACACACAAGGGGATTCCAAGGTTAGAAACTGCATCCCGCGATGAGGATTCCAAAGAGCGCGAGTGAGTGGGGCTAGGGATCCATGCATTATATTATAAGGTCATATTGTCACAGGATAATTTGGTAGGATAAAAAGAAAGCAGTTAATGACTTGCTAGCACAAAAAAAACAATGTCTTTATCCGGCTTTCGAGAGTTGTTTTTTATGATCCATAAATTATACGCTGAGCGCAGCAGGAAAAGACAAGCTCCTTCAATTATTAATGTCTAAATGCAATATCGTCCATGAGGGCGCACGCCAGCTGCATTTACTTTTTCGATGCTTTGCCACGGCAGGGGTTGCCATTAGAGGATGCTAAATGCTTAATAGACGAAATCAGGCACGCTGAACTGGTTGCACGGCGAATTTATCACGACTCGCGGAAATCGTTCGTTAGAAGAAAGCATGTCATGCATTGCAAACAGCGTTGACTTTTCATCTTTGGCAAAATTTACATTTGAAAACCTGATAATTGTTCGATATTTGCAGAGCACTAAATCGATTCTGAAAGACATCCGTACAGAGTATTTTCAAAACAACCACTTTGTCATTCTTAGAGACAGAACTAGAAAGGAAACTCCTGGCTTAGGCCAGATGGCCACTAAATGGAGAAGGCTGCGAATAAGCTATGTTTAAAGTATTGCAACATCACAAGGCCATTTTGACAGCCCGTGAAAAGATATTACATGATCTTTTAGCTACCTAAGACCCCAGTGACGACGACCTGCCCGAGAACCAGGAAGAGAACTAATCCTGAGCGATGGGAGCCAGAGGTACAGAAGGGAGTGCTCGAGTTTAGGGGGAAGGGAGGGGGGGGGGGAGACATTACAAAGGAATCATGTAACGTATGCTGTAACACTTGTAACTGAAAATGTTGGGAGCGCAACTTATGTTTTGTTTGTTGAAAAAAAAAAAACAAAAAAAAATTCTTTTAGCTACCTAAAATGACGGATTATGTTAATATTTTTTTTAAACATACTTTTTGCAAACTGGAGACTGCAGCATGCTAAATGGTGATTGATAACAGGCAGCTATAATAACTACCACTAAGATAAAGGCATATATTGGAACCTAGTGACAATGGTCAAATGAAACTTAAATGCCTCGGATATCTTTGGGGTGGTAAGTAAATTATAGATTTTGAAACATTTGTATAGTGCACTTGACGAAATAAACCATATCTGGGCGCACATTTAAAATAGTCAACATGAAAGGAGAAACTAAAAACTTGCTACTAGCGGAGTCAGTCCAAACCAGCTGATCAGTCGCCATTAGTAGTTCCCACCAGTCCAGATGGTGGCAGGTGGGTTTATTAAGCCTTGCGAAACTAGTAAAGAGATTTAAAGTCCCAAATCTCCAAAGGGGACCTGTTACACAAATTTGGCCCATATCTGCGGTCCCCCCTGAACACACAGTGCGAGAGGAGAATTTGCAGCAGCAGTTTGTCGCTTGATTGCAGCTGCAGAGTTAGATGATACGCATAGATTTTTTTAGATAGGTATGGTGGGCCACATTGTTTACACATTTAAGAACTAAACACAAGATTTTGAAAAACGATTCGATCCTTAACGGTGAGCCAATAAGATCGCTCTAAGCTTGAAATCGAGGAGGACTTCCTTACTCTAAAGATCAGCCTCATCGCAGCATTTTGTGCTTTTTGCAGGCGCTGAACTTATGTGAGTGGGATGCCTGCCAGCTCATTGCAGTAATCAAAATGAGAATTCACCAGGGCTCCCACCACCACCGAATGATCCTCAGCCAGGATGTATGGAAGAGCCTGTCGCAGGAGGCGCAAGGTGCCAAATACGGCACACCCCAAATCTTCCTGCCAAGCGCAGCCTAGGTACAGTGAGCAAACAGCAGATGGCTGCGAACACTCAAAGTGGTTAATAACCACTGAACAGGTTATCATGCTGTGTTCTTTCGAGAGAGGGGCCTGCTACCTTTTCTGTATTTTTGGAAGGAACTTGGGGTTGGTCACCCTAAGTTACCTGGGAGCAACCAGACGTGGACTCCATGCTCACTGTGCTCAGAGAGGCACAGCTTCACCTCACTGATGAGGCCCAACAAGGTTAAAACACGTGTGTGGGTTTGCTGTTGGTACTCTTGTTCAGAAGAGAATTGCCATAGCATTTCGGTGCTGGACTGCCCATGTGGGCGGGACAAAGACTGATATGCAAAAGGGTATTACCCATCTGTGAAAGGTACAGTGAGCAAAAAGGAGATGGCTGCGATCTCTCAAAGTGGTTAATAACCACTGAACTGCTTATCATGCCGTGTTCTTTTGAGAGGGCGCCTACTACCTTTTTTGTATTTTTATTTTAGGGGCAAACAGTAGGTCTGAGCCCAACAAGCATGGTGGACCTGGGTGCTTACTTTGATCAAGAAGAGGTTTAGGCCTGAACAGTGCTACTTCCGTTTTTCTGGCATTCAGTACAAGCCAGTTAGAGGACATCCATCCCCTAACTTCTACTAAGCATTGGTCGACCGTCTGGAAAGCCTCTTCCACATTCCCTATTTTGATAAACACCTGGGTGTCGTCCGCATAGGAGTGGAAGTTGACCTAGTACTTCCTAAGTATGTCCATCAGTGGGCGCAAGTACAGATTAGACAGAAGGGGAGAAAGTGATGAGCCCTGGGGGATTGCGCACTCCTGTGGAAGAGAGTCTGGTGGTGAACCCATCCATGCTCACCTGTTGCTGCCCCCCTAAGAGAAAGGAAGCAAACCGTTTAATGGCTTTGTCCAAGAGGTTTCCGGTCTCCCTGAGACATCTAAGTAGGGTACAGTGGTCCACTTTATCGAAAGCTGCAGAGAGATCCAGCATGAGCAGTAGAGATAATTCTACTTGGTCTGCCACCTCAAGGAGGTCATCCCACACCACCATCAATGCAGTCTCCGTCCCGAACCCTGGTCGAAACCAGATTGGAGAGGGTTCAAAATGGATTATCTCTACATATTCCAGTAGTTGGGATGTAACAATCCTCTCCAGTATGTTGCCCGGCCAGGGTAAACATGCCACCAGTCAGCGATTCTGCAAATTCCCAGGGTCTAACTTTTACTTTTTTTAAAGGAGTGTGACCACAGCCTTTTCTTTTAGCACCGGAGGTACAGACCCATCTGACAAAGATATATTTACAAACTAAGTCATGAAATGTAAGCTCTCTGGCGTCGGAATAGTAAAAGTAAGTCATTGGTGGGTTTCAGATTTCCCAATAGTGACATTTGGGAAAGCCGTGATTCCTGTACTCCAAGAGAGCCATTAGAAAAGATTGCACCATCAGAGTGATGCCGACAACTGAGCACAATGTTTTCCTGGATCAACTCAATCTTTTTGTGAAAAAATAGTTAAAGGCATTGGGCTGCTCCACGGAGTAACCCATGGATGAGAATAGACTTTTTGGCTGCACAAAGTTATTAATAATTGAGAAATGTGTTCTCGATTGATTTTTTGAAACCTCAATTTTTCAAATCAAGAAATTGGACTTGTCTCTAAAAATAGCATTTTTAAATTATTGTAAGGCCTGCTTAACTATCGAATATGTCGAGGTGCTATGTTTCCTCCACTTTTTCTCTGTGCCTCTGAGATGCTTGCGTAGTAGGAGATGATCTTGGGTGAACCAGGGTTTAAAAATTCTTTTCATGCCCAAATGGGTCCACTTTGGAACAGATGTTACCCATGATCTCTGCTTCCTTGTCAAAGAAAAAAGACTGAAAGTAAAAGTGGGTATGTACTTCACTGAGCTTCTTCCTATCTATGATTAAAGGATTAGTGATTGTACTTGATTCCAAAACTCCATTACTTATAAATTATAAGGTAAAGGCTGCATTGGTCTAAAAGTGACACAAACCCAATGTCACTGCAAATAAACAATTGAACAAAGCACTAGACAACTTGCTCCACACCTTGCATGATATTAATATCTTAAATGGTTATTTCACAGAAACAAACAAAATCAGTTGTTTATACAGTTGTTCTTTTACTAATATGCCAATTCACTAATTCACAACACCAAGAAGGTTATGAACTTTCCTACTTTCACATTTCAGGTGAAAGGTTTTTTTTCCAAACCTTTTTAAACTCACCATAACTTTCTTGGTGTTGTGAAAACATGGCCAAATGCTCCAACCACCTGGCTGTCAGGACTATACTGCACTGATGATCCCTAATAAGGGTGAAACCAGGTATGAAGTTGTCCTGGCAGCCTTGCAAAAGGTCTGTCTTGGGTTGATAAAGCTATGTATAAAGTAGCACTGCCCTCATAGACCAAGACAATTTCCCGGAGAAAAAGGTTTGCATTTGAGTTAATTTGCATACGCACAATGCCTTGCTGTTGTGGCTTAGAACTGGTGGTGAACTCCCAGCAATGGCCGTTTTAGACCTTGTAAAATATCCAAATGCTTGCTCTTCCTAATATTAGGGATGTCTCCATCCCCAGTTATTTTGGGCACACACGCTGAAGTACCAAGCCCTTGTATTAGCAAAAAATCCTGAAGGTTTGGAATCTGTGAGGAAACCCTTGAGTGAAGAATGAATAGGAGTGCGTGTGTTGTCATCTAGAGAGAAAGTTATGCATCAAAAAGAGGATTCATGTGAACAATAGGACTACATCTGGGGGGTAGTCAGTACCATTTATGTTTAAGACAGCTGCTCCTGCCTGCGTTTACTCCCATTCTCTTCTCCCCGTTGTACCTACCCATTTTTAGTTATGGCAATTAGGTGGCGCTGAAGTGCCAACTATAAGCTGAAACATTACATTGGAGTACAGCTAAAAGGGAGAAGACATGTGAGGAAGGACACAAAGCTTGTGAGTGTTGGTCGATTATTTACCCATACATTCACTGCCCGTGGCCATGCTAATCCTAAATGTCATTCCCACAAAATATTGGCCCCTAGCCGCCCAGGGCACTTCCTCCTTTGATTTTTGTTGAGGTACCTCTATCAAGCAGAAAGATCAAACGGCCTAGCAGTGATATTTCTAAGCCGTATACTGAGAGCTAATGACTTACTTGCCACTGTAAAGGCACTACTGGTGTAATAATAAGTCTTAATCAAGACTTCCTTGTTCCACTTGATGTATCTGTTCCTTACACTGAAGTTCTGTTAAAAACAAGCATTACCAAAGTCAGCAATTTTGGCTTGTGTATACGTATTCCATATTTGCCAAGTACTGTTATCATATGGTCAGGTACTCAAACCATTGTCAAGTTGATGCCATCTTATGGTCCTATCGGAGCCGGTGCGATAGCATAGCCAGTAGAGCTCTTTCATCCTTCCGAGGTCGATAAATGAGCACCACACACAGTGGGTAATAATAAGCAGTGGCCAGATACCTGCGGGTTCGTAGCACTATATAAAGCTGCTAAAAATGGACAGGTAGCACCATTATGGCAGCATCAGGCAGGTGCCTGACACTGCAATTTGCCTGACGCGGCCATTCCTGTGCCTTCACAAAAGACAAAACTGTTGGCCTTGTTAATGCTTGCGATTGTCCTCTTCTGTGTTTAGTCACAATCCTTCCATCTCCTATTTGATTTTCGGAGATTGTGGTGTCGTTTCGTCTGTTTGTCATTGAAAAGGGCACCGTTTAGAGTTTCCAACCTAGTTAATTTCTGCCATTAAGGAATACACAGCGTATGGGTGACGGGGTACTTACATAAGTTTGCACTTACCAACAGCTCAAATGTTTTAAATGTGTATGTCTATCATTAGGTCACTGTACCACAACGTTTACTTAAGACTTGTGTTAAATGCTAGAAATGTACATTTGTAAACTACATAATCTGCATGTGAAAATCTTTTTTTAATTTGTTATTTTTGCATCGGATAATTTTTTTAAAAAAAAAGATAAGAGGCATATTACTTTAAGGGGGTAATTCATAGAATTCCGCGCACAAGTGGCGCACGCGGCTGGCGCACAGTGTGCGCGTGCGAATCCCTGCGCCAGCCGCGTGCGCCCAAACCCATTTCCGCACACAGCGTATTCATGGATTCCAGCTACCAAAACCAGCCGTGGCGCACAGTGGCGCAGCGACCCTGCAGCAGCGCCAGTTACACCCCCAAGAACGCCTCTCGCGCAGGGAAAAGCCATCAAAATCCCCAATCCAGTGCAATGGGCTGCGCTAACCCTGTACCAGCACGGCAAGCGGGCTACGTGTATCACTGGGGTGCGCGGGAAGTACCTCACGTCATTTCAGCTGGGTACGTGCATTTCAGGGGTGCGCGGGAAGTTTCACATGCGATTCCATCAGGGTACGTGTATTTCAGGGGTGCGCGGGAAGTCCCACACGCAATTTCAGCAGGGTACGTGTATTACAGGGGTGCGCGGGAAGTCCCACACGCGATTTCAGCAGGGTACGTGTATTACAGGGGTGCGCTTGAAGTTCCACACGCGATTCCATCAGGGTACGTGTACATCAGGGGTGCGCGGGAATTTTCACACGTGAATTCAGCAGGGTACGTGTATTCCAGGGGTGTGCGGGAAGTTCCACACGCGAATGTCCAGGCTACGTGTATTTCGGGGTGCGCGGGAAGTTTCACACGCGATATCAGCAGGGTACGTGTATTCCAGGGGTGCGCAGGAAGTTCCACACGCAAATGTCCAGGCTACGTGTATTTCGGGGTGCGCGGGAAGTTCCACACGCGATTTCAGCAGGGTATGTGTATTCCAGGGGTGCGTCTGAACTTCCACACGCAATTTCAGCAGGGTACGTGTGTTACAGGGGTGTGCTTGAACTTCCACATGCGATTCCATCAGGGTACGTGTATTACAGGGGTGCGCGGGGAGCATCACACGTGAATTGCACGTGTGGGTCCTCCCAGGCATTCCCTCTACACCCTCCACGGCCCCTGCAGGTGGCTCACACCACAGGGGCCTACCCTGCAGGCACCCCATCCACCATGGCCATGCCCCCCAGCCAACCCACATGTCAACTTGCACTACTGCCCACCAACGCAGGTCCCCCTGCAGCCCCAGCCACCAGGCCCCCACCCATGTCTCCCACCAACGCAGGTCCCCCTGCACCCCCACCCACCAGGGGCACCCTCCACCAGGCCCCCACCCATGTCTCCCACCACCCCCACCCCCCAGCAGTGCAGGGGCAGCCTCCACCAGGCCCCCACCCATGTCTCCCACCAACCCCACCCCCCCAGCCCCCAGCAGTGCAGGGGCACCCTCCACCAGGCTCCCACCCATGTCTACCACCACCCCCAGCCCCCAGCACTGTGGGGCACCTGCCAGCAGGCCCCCACCCATGTCCAACTCATGTTCCCCACCCCCCCACCCCCAGCACTGTGGGGCACCTGCCAGCAGGCCCCCACCCATGTCCAACTCATGTTCCCCACCACCCCCACCCCCCCAGCAGTGCAGGGGCACCCTCCACCAGGCCCCCACCCATGTCTCCCACCCCCCTACCCCCCAGCAGTGCAGGGGCACCCTCCATCAGGCCCCCACCCATGTCTCCCACCACCCCCACCCCCCAGCAGTGCAGGGGCACCCTCCACCAGGCCCCCACCCATGTCTCCCACCACCCCCACCCCCCAGCACTGTGGGGCACCTGCCAGCAGGCCCCAACTCATGTTCCCCAGCCAACATGTCATCACAATCTAGATCCCTGGTCCCTATGGTCAGCCTCCAAATGCAAAACACCCACCTGAGTATTGCATCCACCCACTCTGAAATGGCAATTACATGACAGAACACCAATTGCAAGTTTCGAAACAAACACATGTCCCTCACATACACCCAATGGGTGTCAGTGAATCTCAAAACCCATATCATGATATGCATGAAACCAATGAGATGATACTACACATTGAAGTTCGATAAAAAAATATGTATTAAAGGAAACATAAATAGATTAAAAAATAAAGAAACAGAAATGGGAATGTACAGAAATGAAAAGAAGCATGTCCGTGAAAAAAAGCAAAACCAAAAATCATAATCCAAAGAAATGTCATCAAATGTTATGAGGGAAACACCCGCGTGCGTCACGTCACAGAAGCGCTCATGCGCTAAGGGCCTTTGGTCCAATGAAATCGCATATGCGTGCTGACGTGCATACGCGCTAAGGGCCTTTCCTCGAATTACACGCAGACGTGCAGGATTTTCACTTGCCAATTCACTCCGTATCAAGCTGGCCATGCATAAGCACACGGAAGACCACGCTCCTGCCCAGAAGGCTGAATCACTGCCCCCCAGAGCCCCGAGCATGCTCCCACCTGCAATCTGCTGCTGCCTGACTGCCTGCTGCCCACGTGCCCTGCCATTTGCTGCCTGCACATCAGCCAGGGATGCTGTTGCTGTGACCACCCCTGCTGGAACCGAAGACTCCCGACTGGGATTCCATCGTTCCACAGCCCAGCCCCAGGACCCAGTTGCCCACCCACTCCTGCCTCTGGGGTTGTCATGTCGGGCACTGCAACATCTGGCACCACTGACAACCCCCGGCCAGAGAGGCAGCGGGGCACCAGCTTCAGTGCCACCGAAGTTGGTGTCCTGGTGGAGCAAGTCCTGGGGCAGTATGATGCCCTCTTCGGAAGTTCCCGCGCCGACAAGGAAGGATGGACTCGGATCTGGACTGACATCGTGACTGCCATCGTGACTGCCATCAACGCGGAGGGGGTGGCAGTCCGCGACTTCCAACATGTCAAGAAGCGCTGGGAGGACTTCAGGTCCAGGACCCTGAACAAGGCCCGGCGCCTCTTGAAGGCAGCGGATGCCAAGGGGCGCCGGGGCCACTTGTCAGAAGAGCAGATGAGGGTCCTGGAACGCATATCCCCAGCGCTCCACGTTGAGGTCCTTGAGAGGCAGACCCGTCTGGAGTCGAGGGGTAAGTGTACATGCATCCTGATTGTGAGCTGTGCGTGTGGTGATGTTTCAGTAGTGTGCAGGTTGCACATCTGTTTGTATGGGGTCGAGTATGGGTGGGGGTGTACAGGGCTGTGGGGCTAACACATGCGAGGGCTGTAATGTGTGAGACATGGATGGTGCTTGTGTGTGTAGGCTTGCATGCCAAATGCAGTTGTGTGGGCACACATGTTTGGATGAATGTGTATGTAAGTAGACATGTCCGTGATGTCACTCATGTATGTAATTTTCAGCTGCATGTATCAGCACTGTGTACATGTGCATTTGTGTGTATTTGACAAGGGTGCAACAGTGATGCAACATGGATGCATGTGACAGCACGGGATGTGGAAGCCTGATTGGCAGATGTGACATGGATGCCCATCTGAACACTGCGACACTTGGCAGAGGTGTACACATGCATGCAAGTGTGGTGGTGTGTGTACATGTGTGGTGCACTTCCTGTGTTGCATGTGATGTCTGGCTCAGCTTTGCCTGCTCATGCTGTTGTATGTGTATGGATGGTGCTGGCAGTTGCGATATGGCTGTGGTATGGCTCGTGTGCGAGTTTAAATGACATGTGTGTTGGGGATTGTGATGGCATGTCTGAGGTTTGCCAATGCCACTCATGTACAACTGTCATGTGTTTATGTGTCCATTGTACAGTGCCCTGATGCCTGTGTTTTATTTCTCCCTGTCTTCAGCGTCAACTGATGAGGGCGGAGAAGGTGCTGTGGAGCACACCGGCGGGGATCCCACCGCCAGCCGGAGACGCAAGGCCCGGCTCCCCTCCCATGTTGTCATCTCGTCGGGGAGTGAGGCATCCGGTGCCGCGTCCCAGGCCGCAGCTGCCGGGGGGAGGTCCAAGAGGCAGAGGTTGGAGTTGGACTCCTCGGCAGCAGAAGGGGCAGCTGGGACCCCACAGGGCCCAACGGGGGAAGATGGCACGGAGTCATCCAGGTTGGTGGGGGGTTTGGTGGAGGAGGAGGCCGTGCAAGCAACAGAGACGGGGTCTGGAGGTGGGGATCCCACTGGTGCTAGTGGTGCAGTGCAGGAACAGGGACAGGAGGCAGCACAGGCCGCCGCGGAGGTGCCTGTGTGCAATCCTGTCCCTGATCCTGTCCCTGCATCATCTTGCACCAGCAGGGATGCCTACGTCCAGACCCGTTTTCAGGCAGGGGATGAGCAAACGACAACTGGCCTTCCTCTGCCTGCGGACGTGGCTATCCGGGTCCGGGTTGAGCATGTCCTGACTGGTGTGGCGTTGCGTCAACGGGCCATGCGAGGTGACCTGCAGTCTTCTCATGAGGAGACTGTACGTCATCTCGAATGGCTCGTTGACCATGTCAGCCTGCTGGGACAGGTCACCCAGGCCGGATTCCTCTGTTTGATGGGGCTTGCTACGACCCCCTCCTCAACTGAACCCCCCTACGCGCCAGTCGTCCTCCGTGCCATCTTCCCACCCATCAGTCACCTGGGTGCTCTGTGGAGCTGCCTCTGACGGTGCGGCCAGGCTGGTGGAGGAGGCATCCCTGCCACAGTCGGGAGTCGGACGTCCAGCAGGCGTGGCCACATCAACGACTGCACCCCAGCCGGCGGAGGATGTGCAGGCAGCAGGAGGCAGTGCACGGGCAGAGGCACAGCAGCAACGTGGTGGGAGCCATGAAGGCTCGGGGCCTTCAACATCGGAGGGGCAGGCATCGGCCAGAGGGCAGGGGGACCCAGGACATAGAGTGTCTTCCGCGTGGGAGCGGTTGGGCCACGCCATAGATGCGGAGCGGCAGCGGGCGGAAGAGGCACGGCTCACAATGGTCAGGGCGGAGAACTCCAAGCGGAGGGCCCTGAGGCGGGCCGAGTGCCTCGAGGCAATCCGCAGGGGGTTGGAGGTGGACATGTCGACGGCCCTGCGGACCCTCGGGCCATGGAGGAGGACCGCCTCCGGGACATTGAGCAGGAGTTTGATGATGCCCTGGCCCGGGACATCCAAAAGTGAGCCGTCAGACTAGCCCGCTGCCCTTGTACATAGTTATGTAGGTAGTGTTAGGTTTCCTTTGTTTTTTGATTTTTTTTGGACCTTTTGGACATTGGCCACATTTTTGTATATAGTTTATTTTATTAGTTAGTGTTGTTAGATAGGTTTCATTTCTTTTGTTGGGATAATGGACCCTGGCTTGTTCATCTGTACATAGTTCACTGTTGGATTTTATTTTTCTTTCACAATTTACCCATGGAGCAATGGCTTTCAATTATTATTTCCCATTGGATTTTCTTTTGTGGACAGTGACTTTGGACACCATTACTTTGTATTATGATTTTTGGTTTTGCTTTTTTTCACGGACATTCTTCTTTTCATTTTTGTACATTCCCATTTCTGTTTCTTTATTTTTGAATCTATTTATGTTTCCTTTAATACATATTTTTTTATCGAACTTCAATGTGTAGTATCATCTCATTGGTTTCATGCATATCATGATATGGGTTTTGAGATTCACTGACACCCATTGGGTGTATGTGAGGGACATGTGTTTGTTTCAAAACTTGCAATTGGTGTTCTGTCATGTAATTGCCATTTCTGAGTGGGTGGATGCAATACTCGGGTGGGTGTTTTGCATTTGGAGGCTGACCATAGGGACCAGGGATCTAGATTGTGATGACATGTTGGCTGGGGAACATGAGTTGGGGCCTGCTGGCAGGTGCCCCACAGTGCTGGGGGGTGGGGGTGGTGGGAGACATGGGTGGGGGCCTGGTGGAGGGTGCCCCACAGTGCTGGGGCGTGGGGGTGGTGGGGAACATGAGTTGGACATGGGTGGGGGCCTGCTGGCAGGTGCCCCACAGTGCTGGGGGGTGGGGGTGGTGGGGAACATGAGTTGGACATGGGTGGGGCCTGCTGGCAGGTGCCCCACAGTGCTGGGGGGTTGGGGTGGTGGGGACATGAGTTGGACATGGGTGGGGGCCTGCTGGCAGGTGCCCCACAGTGCTGGGGGGTGGGGGTGGTGGGAGACATGGGTGGGGGCCTGGTGGAGGGTGCCCCTGGTGGCTGGGGTGGCAGAGGGACATGCGTTAGTGGGCAGTAGTGCAAGTTGACATGTGGGTTGGCTGGGGGGCATGGCCATGGTGGATGGGGTGCCTGCAGGACATGTGCAGGGTAGGCCCCTGTGGTGTGAGCCACCTGCAGGGGCCGTGGAGGGTGTAGAGGGAACGCCTGGGAGGACCCACACGTGCAATTCACGTGTGGTGCTCCCCGCGCACCCCTGTAATACACGTACCCTGATGGAATCGCGTATGAAACTTCCCGCGCACCCCGAAATACACGTAGCCTGGACATTCGCGTGTGGAACTTCCCGCACACCCCTGTAATGCACGTACCCCGATGGAATCGCGTGTGATACTTTCCACGCACCCCTGATATGCACGTACCCCGCTCAATCGCGTGTGTAACTTCCCGCGCACCCCGAAATACACGTAGCCTGGACATTCGTGTGTGGAACTTCCTGCGCACCCCTGAAATACACGTACCCCGCTCAATCGCTTGTGTAACTTCCCGCGCACCCCCGAAATACACGTACCCCGCTCAATCGCGTGTGTAACTTCCCGCGCACCCCTGTAATACACGTGCCCTGATGGAATCACGTGTGAAACTTCCCGCGCACCCCGAAATACACGTAGCCTGGACATTCGCGTGTGGAACTTCCCGCGCACCTCTGTAATGCACGTACCCTGATGGAATCGCGTGTGATACTTTCCGCGCACCCCTGATATGCACGTACCCCGCTCAATCGCGTGTGTAACTTCCCGCGCACCCCCGAAATACACGTGCCCCGCTCAATCGCGTGTGTAACTTCCCGCGCACCCCCGAAATACACGTGCCCCGCTCAATCGCGTGTGTAACTTCCCGCGCACCCCTGAAATACACGTGCCCCGCTCAATCGCGTGTGTAACTTCCCGCGCACCCCCGAAATACACGTGCCCCGCTCGCACAGGCCCAATTGCTGTATGTTGCCACTTTTGCAATGCGCAGGGACGCTACCGCCTGCCTTCGTGTGGCGGACGTGTTTCGGCTTGTGCGTGTCTTTGGCTGTGCTTGGCTTTGCCCTATTCAATTCCATGAATACGTGTGGTTCGAGTGCGTGTGGGCGTTCCGTCTGCTTCCCTGCAGTACATCCCCAGTTACGCCCTTATTTTCTTGCGTTGTTCCCCATTCCGCGCGTTACGCCCCGTGCCCACTTTCTGGTGTATGCGCCGAGGTTGTGCGCTTTCACTGTGCGCGTCGCGCACGCCTTTCGGGATGTTGCAGTGGCGCGTGCGCCATGCACGGGTTTGGCGCACATCCCGAGGAAAACACGCGCAGGGACTTCCATGAATCGCATGCGTGTGCCTGTTTTTTTGCGCTTGCGCAAAGATTTTCGGCGCACGTTTGTTCCATGAATCGGCCCCTAAAAGTTCTGAAGAATGTTTAGTGAAATCAGGTAGGTTGATGAAAAGATTTGCTCCGTAGTCATCTGCGCTTCATGAAATATATCATCAAGCACACGCTTACGGGATGCAAGAAAGATTCCTCAAAGGGATTGTATTTGTACAAGTGCATTTTTTCCGGAACACCTGCATTACCTTCTCTTGTTATTATTCAATTATTAAGTAATACGTTCAATTAAAAATAGAAAACACTATTAGAGTGGAGAAATGTTACCATAGGTTTAAGTAGTTTATGATCTGCTGTGCATAGCCCACATTTTCTGTTCGCTTCGCCTTTTAGGGTGCGCCAAAATACTAGAAACAATTGTATGCTTCTTCTGAGGTTCTTAGTGTAATCCTGGTAATAAGTGGGCACTTTCCTGCTGTCCAAGGTGTGCAGACCTTTCCAGAGAATGTGGTGTGACACTCTTTAAATAAAATGTCGCAACAGTGATAGGAAATAATTAAAATCACATTGGGTAAAACCGTCAAGGGGTTCTAAAGACAACCTTGAAAACCTGTAAATGTGTGTGTTCAGCTCAGAAAGCTTGCAGTTCGCTTTTTAATCTTCAGCCAATACTTAGGTGCCACCTAGGCTACTTGCATTCCTGCATCAAATCCCACGCCCCCAAAGCCTGAATATACTATGCCAAATAGTAAGTAAGCCCCCTCCTTAGCTCATATGTCACCCTCAGTTAAATATATAGTGTGCGCTGTTGCTTGCTAGCTGGGTCCCCACTATATAAAACCCCAAATTAAAACACAAAATACAAATACTTCTTAATGAGGCTTTCACTAAAATACAAGTAACCTACCAGATTAGCGCCTACATGCTACTTCTTTGCATTGATATGATATGGTTATTTATAACGCGTTTAATACCCAGAGGTTTCTCAGCGCTGACCGGGGGATCAAACCTGTTTTGGCGATAGTAGAGCAATTGATATGAAGTACCACCTGTACAGGAGCTCACACCTTGGAGCTGGGTAATGCTTTTGTTTATTTTGGATTAATGCATGACATATAAAGATAGAATATTGTACGGGGTATATTTGTGGTCGGATTAATCAATTTAAAGATATAATAAACCCCTTCTCTAAACTAATAACACATCTTATCTTTTTCACCCCATTGAGGGACAGTTGGAGGCTATTGACACTTCAAATCGGAAGTACTGAGCCTACAAGCAACCCGAGATCAACAGAAATAGAAACCCGAGCAGTGAGTGCGCCCGCTGCTAAGAGTTCATTCGCAAAAATTCTCATGGCCTCTTACAATCCACCCATTGACCCAAAATGTTCCAATATTCATAAGATAAACTGTCCCAGAATTGCTCAATTTTCAGGTAGCTCACATAAATATGCTGCAAGTTGCCACTGTCTGAGCCCCAGTGACAACAGTTCCTGGAAACGCCTGGGTAAAACCTGGTTAATAACCTATAAATGCAGTCAAACTGCATAGGACTTACATTAGAAGGTAGCAGAGACAATACACACATCATCTCCCTACAGTGTACCTCGTCTAGGAGCCCATCATTACCAATAGGCCAATTCTCCCCAACAACAAAACAAGCATTTGCAACATTAGTTTTGGTGTTTGCAGTTGTCCATTGCATTTGACATTTATAGACATGAAGTTGTGTTAGCACCATAAAGAAAAGGGCACGATAAAAAAAAACGTGAATGCTGAGGGGAGGTTATCATGTAACTATTATAAGAACTGTAATGCACAAAGACACCGTTTACACTGCTTGATAAGAAGGCCCATGCAATGCTCTTGCTCTATGTACCCTCCAACGTGGCATCGTCAATGTAAAAAACACATGCAAGTACTCCGTTCCCAGGACCATACACAATGTTAAACAAAGCATGTAGCCCCTAACAATCTCCTTAGTGCAAGAATAACACGAAGGTCTGTACGCCTCTGAAACAGAATACAGACACATGATATATGAGACTGCATGTATGCAGGCATGTATTACATGATAACTATAATTTGAAGCAAGATGAGAATATTGCCCTGTATCAAATACCAGTTTACTAGCTAAGACCATGCAAAGAGGGCATCCACCTGAACTATTTCAGCATCATCCATCCCTTACCATTTACCTCTGGAACAGGCAAAGGTGCTGCTCTATTCAGTCCTTGCCTGCAAAGTTCATGCTCGATAAAAAGAGCTTGAATTCCATGCATCCCATGAAATCTACATCAAGCGATGCCCCAGTGGCTAAACATAGAAACGGTGCAAGCAAATCCATATGGAGGCTTGCGTACATTACAACACATGTTACGCCAACAGAATCCAGCATCTTACAAGCTCTTCATGCAGCCTTCAATTCTTTCTCATCCTTCTTGCACGCCATGCCAACTATTTATGCTGCAAGGTATGTTTGGAGATGACGGCGGGCCACCAAAATTAAGAGTAGGAGTCTAAAGTATGGGATTACATTTATTTTTTCATTGGTGATGTTCATGTTTGTTCATGCATTTTTCAGTTTTAAAGATCACCAGGTTGTTAACCATAGATTATTTTACCATCAATGTTTTACCCAAATTCAGCATTAAGGATATGGTTGAGAGGTTATTTTTGTAGGTGCTTTTGCATTTTATAGCAATGATTTGCCACATAATAATATAAAGATCCTTTTAACCTGCTCCTTGTCAATGATGTTTTGCTGAAATTGCTACAGATGCTGCAGGCCACTGTATATTGCCTTCCAGGTTTCAGTGACTGGGATGGTCAGCCACTTCAGTCAATGCTTGGTAGGGCTAGCGTCTTACCCTCTGCCACCTCCTTACTGGGAACATGCGACTTTCTTTTTAAATCTCGGGTGTATTGTCTGAACGGGGTCATTTCAGACGGTTATTGGCTAGCTGCTTAACCAGAGGCAATATTTTAAGCGTTCTTCTTTCGAATAAACAACCACTGCAAACGCCAGTGCAGCAGACTGAGTTTGAAAAAACATGTATATGTCAAGCGATTTGATGTTTCAGAAGAGGGCGATATTCTAGATAATCTCAAGTGGAAGGAATCAATGAATTCCAAAACCACCGTTTGACTGGTGAAAGGCCCTCGCTGTCAAAGACAGTGAGAATCTAAAGCATTACTTCAGAAAGCAATATGCTGAATAGAATGCTCTTTCGGCACACCAATATATTTGACTGGGCAACATATGTTTTAGTCGAACAACGCCTTTGAACAGCTGTATTTCACCATTAAAGAGACAGCAGGTCACTCATACATGCATACGCGGGATTCTCTCTTTCAGCTAAATAATGATACAATTATTAACAAGGGAAAGTCAGGGAATTTATTTTCCTCTTGAAGACCAGATAACAAAGCAAAGTCATTTCTTTTATATGTGATCTGGCCGGTTCCGTTCCTTTGAGGGAAATAGGTAAAATGAGGAGAAAGCACATGTCGTACACCTAGACTGTAGGAAAAAAGTAATCCCTGCGGGGGCATACCTCATCCTGGAGATACCACCTCTTCCAAAAAGCCAGAAAAACTCCCTATAATCCTGCCTCAGAGAAGAGGAGTGGGTTGGCTTACACTGAGCTTCTCTGACTGAGATTGACATTAGTGCTGTTTGGCTCATATGTCTAGAAGGACTGGGAAAGGCTGTATGAAGTTTAAGATTTAGGCATAGGATTGCGAGGTGTCACAAGATGAAATTCTGAAAACACAAAAAGTTAACTTTTAAGCTTACTTTTTTTTGCAAACCACAGGAACTGGAAAAAGCTTAAAGGGGTTGTTGGGAGGAACTTGAGGTCGTTAAATACAACAGTGCAAAGTGTAGGGGTAGAACAAACAAGAGAGTTTTCCTAATTTAATAGAACCTAATATTTTAAGCATCAGTATCCCTAATCTATAATGAACTGTAGTTCCGGGCTGAATTATGCTGAGGCAGCCTTGAATACATATTCAGTCACAGTAATGCAGTGTTTTGAGTGCCCCTCAGCACATTTCTTTAGAATGCCTAGGAGTCTGCGGTTGTAGATATCAACAGGCTTTTCTTCCCCACAGTGCTGCACTGATTTTCAGGCTGCAGTAGCTCTTTTGGCACCCAGCCAAGGGTGGTGTGAATTTACAGGACCCCGTTGCAGACTTGCAATCTCCAGGGGTTCCCCTATCCACAGGAAGCTTTCTCGCTGTCTCCGTTATATAATGATTCTCTTTTTACACAGAGCTTTGACTCTTCACAACTCAGGATTATAAGAGTTTGCATTCAAAATAGGTGATGGATTTTCCCTGTGTTGCTCCATTTATCCTTAAATCTATATATTTTTGTTTAGTAGATTGTGGATTCATTTTTCAAGCTTGTATATATAGACTGTCCAGAATCATTAATCCCTTTGGGGTATTATACCTGATTACTATTTATAACACCAATATTTACATTATTATTATTATTTTGATAATGCCCCCATATGGCTAACTAGTTGGCTGATATATATATATATATATATATATATGGGATACATTACTCACCGTAATCGTATTTCTGATGCTTGTATCTGCTTACATTCACATGCTATGCACAGGCCGACATCTAGTGGAAGCTGCAGAGAATTACAGTTGTTGGTTTTCGAAACTCGAAAAGGGATGTACACAGGGCGTGCCAGGAATACTATCCCTAGTGTGATGTCCACTGTACCCATGGTCCTTCATGTGTCGAGGTCCCTCAGATTGTTTTGTTTCTGACAGGTTGCATGAAGTGTAGCATGAGTACAGGTGTATCCAAGCAGATATGTATCAGAAAAAGCTCATATAAACATCCATGCACCTTCTCTCCAAGGGGAGGAAGGGCGGGCGCATGTGAATCTAAGCAGATACACGCATCAGAAATAGGATTATGGTGAGTAATGTATCCCTTCTGAGGCTTGTGGAATCTGCTTAGATCACATGCTATATATAGATTAGCGAGCAGTTTTAGGAGAAGGTGGTGGGTTGTGAGAAGGTCCAGCGGCAAGTCGATGTTTTAGAACTGCTCGTCCTACCTGTTTATCTGCTTTGGAACGAGTGTCAATGCAGTAGTGCTTAGTGTATGTACTGAGCTCCATGTAGCTGCTTTGCAAATGTTGTCTAGCAGGACATTTGTGGTAAAGGCCAAAGTAGCTCCTGCCCCCCTTGTGGAGTATGCCCTCAGTGTGAAAGGCAGAGTTTTGCTTGATAACGACTAATGGGAGCTGTATGCCTCTGACTATCAACCTTCAGATGGCATTCTTGGAAATGTGGTCTCCTCTGCCTGGTGCTACGGAGACAAACAGTTGGTCTGTTTTCCTAAGAGGTCTGGTCTTGTTTACATAGTAACGGACCGCCCTCCTTACATCTAGCGTATAGAGTCTTTTCTCAGCTGCACTTGTTGGATTCTGGAAGAAGGCCGGTAGCTCAATGGATTGGTTCATGTGAAATTTGGAAATTAATTTAAGTGAAAACCTAGGTTGTGTACGTAAAACCAATTTGTCTTTGTGTATGACAAAGAAAGGGTCCTGCACTGACAATGCTTGCAATTCACCAACTCTTCTTATGGAAGTAATAGCCACTAAGAAGGCGGTTTTGTATGTTGGGTGTTTAAGAATTGACTTCTGCACAGGCTCAAAGGGGGTGAGCTTTGAGAGTACAACATTGAGATCCCAGCCTGGCGATGGGTTTGAAATTGGTGGGTGGAGTTTATTTACTCCCTCCATGAATGCTTTAATGACTGGAACTTTCCACCACAATACCTTACTCTGAGAGGTGGTGTAAGCTCAAAGCCGCCAGATGGACCTTTACAGAGTTGAATACTAAACCCAAGTCTTACAAGTGGAGCATATTATTAAAGGGATCGTCTAGTAAAAATTTTTATTTAAAAAATAGATGGGCAACATAAAAAAAAATACTAGCATTCTCCGTTTTAAAACTTCCTATGTAAAATTTTGAGCTATTCAAGCTCAAAATTCGCAAAAGCAAGCACATGGGCGCATCCATTTTGTGAAATGGAGGCCCTCCTGTGCTGGCTTTTGCGGCACTAATGAAGGAAAAGCCAGCCAGCTGTAGTAAACAAAAGCTACCGCTGGGTGGCTTTCCCTTCATTAGTGCTGTAGGCGGAGGACGGGGACCGGAGACCAGAGCAGGAAAGCTGCAGCTGAATCTCTGTAAGTGCTATTTATTTTTTTTTAAAAAATAAGCACTAGCTGCGTTTTTTTTTCTAAGTTTTCCGGGCTGGAGGAGCCCGGAAAACTTAGAAATAAAACCGCAGCTTTAAAAACGTATTTATGCTTGCGGTCGCTGTTGAAGTGACCGCAAACATAAATACAACGTTATTGTGTTGGAAAACGCTGCGGTTTTTCTTTCCAAGTTTCTCAGGCTCCTCCGGCTCGGAGGAGCCTGAGAAATTTGGAAAGAAAAACCGTAGCGTTTTCCAACACAACCGCGTGTGTTTCTGCCTGCGTGGCCATCACTTTGGGTCTCCGGTGGAGCACCGGAGACCCAAAGTGAAAGCCACAGCAGGCAGAAACACAACGCGGTTATGTTTACATGCCGCGTAGTGTTTCTACCTACAGCTGATATCCCATTTGGGGCTCTCGGGCTCCCCGTGGGGAGCCCGAGTGACCCAAATGGGAAATGCTAAATGCTGCGTTGTTTCTGCCTGAATCTGCTTTCCCATTTGGGGCTCTCGGGCTCCCCGTGGGGAGCCCGAGAGCCCCAAATGGGAAAGCAGATTCAGGCAGAAACAACGCGGTTGTGTTGGAAAACGCTGCGGTTTTTCTTTCCGAGTTTCTCAGGCTCCTCCGAGCCAGAGGAGCCTGAGAAACTTGGAAAGAAAAACCGCAGCGTTTTCCAACACAATAACGTTGTATTTATGTTTGCGGTCGCTTCAAAAGTGACCGCAAACATAAATACAACGTTTTTAAAGCTGCGGTTTTATTTCTAAGATTTCCGGGCTCCTCCAGCCCGTAAAACATAGAAAATAAAACGCAGCTAGTGCTTATTTTAAAAAAAATAAATAAATAGCACTTACCGAGATTCAGCTGCAGCTTTCCTGTTCTGGTCTCCGGTCCCCGTCCTCCGCCTACAGCACTAATGAAGGGAAAGCCACCCAGCGGTAGCTTTTGTTTACTACAGCTGGCTGGCTTTTCCTTCATTAGTGCCGCAAAAGCAAAAGCCAGCACAGGAGGGCCTCCATTTCACAAAATGGATGCGCCCATGTGCTTGCTTTTGCGAATTTTGCGCTTGAATAGCTCAAAATTTTACATAGGAAGTTTTAAAACAGAGAATGCTAGTATTTTTTTTTGTTGCCCATCTATTTTTTAAATAAAAGATTTTACTAGACCATCCCTTTAAGAATGTGGGATGGAGTACATTCTAATGGGTTTATTTGTTTAGACCGTCACCATAATATCCTCCCCTTGTCGAAATAACAGTGTCTGATGTTTAGTTTAAGTGCCTCCTTCAGGATATCCATACACCGTTGTGATAAATTTAAATGTCAAAACTCTATGATCTCAGGAGCCATGCTGCCAAGTTAATTGAGTGAGGTTGAGGGTGAACGGTTATTCCCTGTGTCGTGTAGATCGGACTGGCATAGGAGTTTGATGGGATCGCACATCGCCAGCTTGCGCAGAAGTGGATACCATGGTTGTCCCACCCACATGGGAGCATCTAGGATGAGCGTCATCTGTTCTCTGTGAATCTTGTTCACCACCCTGCTCATTAGAGGAGTTGGGGGGTGAAAAGCGTAAGCAAATTTCCCTGACCAGCTCATCCATAGGGCATTCCCCTTGGGGTCTGGCTGGGGAAATCTGGACGCGAAGTCTGGGCATTGCTTGTTTTCCCCTGTAGCGAACAAGTCTAGCGTGGGGTAACCACACTGCGAAACGATGTGGTCTACGACATTTGAGTCTAGTCGACACTCATGTTCTTCTGGTAGGGAATCTATCACCAGACAGTCTGCTATAGTGTTGAGTACCCCTGGAACATGTTGGGAAGATAGGAACATCCTCCGTCTGAGTGCCAATTTCCATACTTTCGCTGCTAGCTTGGACAGATTTTGAGAGTGTGTGCCCCCCTTCCTTGTTGATGTAGAAAATTGCAGTGATGCTGTCGGTTAGGATCTGTACAGACTGATTTGTCAGCTGAGCTTTGAATGCTTGAAGCACTTTGAATACTGCCTGCAGGTTGATGTAGTTCTATGCTGTGATGCGAGTCCACAGATCATGTGCTCTGTGGTGAAGGTGATGTGCCCGCCCCCAACCCAGAGAGTGATGCGTCTTTTGTAAACGACTGCTTGCACTGCTGGATATTGGAAGGGTTTTCCCATAATAGGTTTTCCTTTGTCCACCAGCGTAGGTCTTCTACTAGTGTTGGCGAAATGACCACTAGATTGTCCCACAGACTGCTTGCCCGAGACCATTGTTTCGCCAACCACTCCTGCATGGGGCGCATGCACAAATGTGCATGTGGTACCAGGTAAATTCATGATGCCATCATGCCTAGTAAACTCTTTGCTTTGCATACATTTATCTGGTGCCCGGCTTGATACAGCAGTATTTGCCGTAGCATGTTTTGAACTCTTTCTATTGATGGAAAGGCCTTTCCTGCTTTCGTGTTCAAGACAGCTCCTAGGAACTGTTTGGTTGCGCTTGGCACAAGGCTTGATTTTTTTCTCATTTATTGAGAAGCCCAATTGGAAGAGAAGGTTTATGGTTGTTTGCGTCGTCTCCCTGTAAAGTTGGGGTAACTCCATTGTAATCAGCCAGTCGTCCAGGTAGAGGTACACTGAGATTGCCTCCCTGCGCACGTGCGCTGCCACCACTGCCAGTACCTTGGTGAATACCCTTGGAGCAGAAGCTATCCCGTCGTGATGTCAGTGATGACGTCATTCATTTCTGGCTTTGCAGTCAGTCAACTTCAATGTCATTTCCATATCGTCCAAATCATTGATTGGGTATGGTCTAAACAACTGTCTGAGAAAATAACACTTCTCCCATTTGCGAAACATTGATGATTGCGGTGATGGGCCTAAGAGTGAGGCACATCTGTCGTTTCTCTGCCTTCGTGTTGAGTCGTGTGGGGGGCATACAGGTCAGATTTGCCCCCCCCCCCACATCTACAGTGCTATTTGCACAGGAAGAGGAGGTGTAGCCTTCTGATCAGTATTGCAATGACTGGCTGAATGCTGCCCAAAACACCGCCTATTAACCAGTCCTTCTTACCTAATTATAATTCCTGCCATGTGTCTTTAAGTAGGATGGTTTCTTTCACATTTGCGCATCCTCAGTAGACTAATTTGGAAGAGCATTGATGCAATCTCCATAGCAACAATGTAGGAATTCACCTGGTGGTAGAAGCACAGAGATGTAGCATAGGCTTTTGTGATAGCCGATTGCTGTGATCACTCAGTAGTGCTGCATGTGTGTAAGGGTAAACATTTTCTTTAGTGGTTGTTCACAACGGTGGAGTTGAACTGCTTAAGAAGCAGCCTTTATACCAGTCAATAGGTGTTGGAAGACTCACCAGTTCCTGGTTTATCGAAGGGAGCTAGAAAAAGACGCAATATATAAACGTCCAAGTTCTGCAAAGGAAGAGGAATGATTGGCAGCCCAGTCTGATACTATGATTCCAATGCCATATCTTTGTAAAATGGTACAGATGCGAGCTGTGGCTAACTTCAACAATGTGAGCCAATACCATTAGCCATTATCTTGAATAACAGTTCCCATGGCTAGATTCATCTTTTGATTGAATGCTTTTACATTTGAGAAATGTTTAAAAATCTGTTTGAGTTAACATCGTGTATCTACTGTATGTGAGCAATATTCCCACCAAGACCCAAGAGCCGGGTAGACATTTGAATATTCCAAGATGAACTATTTCTTTCTTTGCCTCTGGCGTATGCATCCAGTTTACCATAATATTTATTAAAGTCAATAGCATTCTGAAATATGATTAAACCAGAAGGCCTCAAGACAGGTCAGAAAAGAAGAGGGCAAATGGACAATTCTGTACACCAGGCAAAGTAATTTAATGCTAGAATTATAGTCCCAGAGTGCAGAGAGAATATCACTTGCAGCATTTGGAACAGAAATCAACACTGCAAGAGGAGTGCTCCTGCTTGCAGAAATGCACACAGGAAGGTTTTCATGATAATCAGGCAACGGAGCAAAGAAAGTCTACATTATCAGGGAATAAATTGGCCTCAGTAAATATCAGCATCAGCGAGAATGCCGGCCCTCAGCGCCATGTGTAAAGACACTACTGTAAGTGGTAGTCTACCTAGGCCCTGCAAGAAGGAAAGTGGTTTGTCAACGAGAAAATTATTTAGAAGGGGCACATAAAACGGAGGAACAGTGCCCTTTCCACAAAGAAGGAAAAGTTGTACTTATTTTTCTCCTTCCCCATATTAGTACTATTGGATGGATTTGAAAACAGCAGCCTGAGGCGGCCCAGCCGTGATTAGTCTGCAGCTACCCCTTGTCAAATTAAAGAACAAAATGCCAGGGAAGTATATTGGCTATATTGCTGGAGAGCAACAAGGAGACCCGAGTTTCCATCCCGCTTTGACACCTGGCAAAATGTCATCATGCTGGGAAAAAAAACCCATCTAGGAGTATTTAATAACTGGTGCGCCTTGCTCAAGTGCTGTCGCATCAGTAACAAGGATCAAAAGGCTGGACCGCACTCTGACGCACCTAATACCGTATCTGAATTTGGTTTCTAAGCGCGGATCTGCGATTCGAACCTATGTTGCTCTGCATGGTCTTACTTCCAAGACCAGCGCGTTGCCCCTGTGCTATCCTGCGTTCGTGGTCATTGCTGTTTATTTAGCGGCGGTTACAGTGTGGTGCAAAATAAACTGGGTTGTAGCTAAAACTCATTTAAGCTGTTAGGATGCATCCAGTGTTCATAATTAACTAAACGGTCCAAATTATTAGGCGCTCAAGGAAAACTAAAAGTTCAAGGTAACTTGTCCACACTTAGGGCATTGGGAG
This sequence comes from Ambystoma mexicanum, assembly GCF_040938575.1. NCBI lineage: Eukaryota > Metazoa > Chordata > Amphibia > Caudata > Ambystomatidae > Ambystoma > Ambystoma mexicanum. The sequence continues at coordinate 303,480,811 of NC_090940.1, forward strand.
GCACGCACCTCTCATACTAGGATAAGCCCCTGCACAAGTCTATGCAACCAGGCACTGGCGGCAGATGATGCTCCGTGCCTCCACCTGTTCTCAACCTGTGGTGTCAGGGTTTCATGCACCCCTCTTTATTATGATCGCCATCCCATTCCAGGCTCCTCAAAGACCTCATGGGTTTCCGACAAAAAAAAAACAATAAAAAAAAAACATAATCACTCTCTGTATAGCCCAGGAGTCTGCAACCTGCTGCTATCCAAGTGTTTTGCACTACGGCTTCCAGAATCCCCTCAGCATTGATTATGCTGACTAGGGCTGATGGGAGCTGTAGTCCAAAAAATCTTGAGAGCCATAAGGTTGCAGACCCCTGGTATAGGCCGTGGCAACACTCGGCTCCCTGGATATGTGGCAAGAGACTATTTTAGGAAGATATGCCGGCCAACAACACTAAGCCTATCATTGAACTGTACTATCCATACACATAGGCCCAGCCCTCTGTTCCTCAGGCCCTCCTGGTTGTCATCTGCGTTCCTGTCTTTCTTCCTTACTTATTCAAAATTCAAAGGCATTCAACAACTCCTGAACAAACTCCTTGTCTTAGTCTTCTACTAACATTTCCTTTCTCCTCCACCTCTTGTCCATTCACCTCCCTCTGTATGCCTCGCCCGTGCCTCTTTGGACAGCTCACCATAGCAAGACTTTAACCTCTAGATGTCGCCCGTGGTCACCTCTTTCACCTTTTTTGGCATGCTATTTCTTCTCAATGCTGTCCTCCAACTGTCTCCTGCCCTCTCCGCCTTCTCCACTCTCTTGGGCACTTCTCTCATTCAAAATAACTTCCTCAAATAAACTTAAATCTATCTCTTCAGCAGCCTCTCCATGGTGTTCTCCTCGCTTCTCCTCCTGTTGTTGTCCTTCAACTTCCTGATATTCAATACCTTCCACCTGCTGATATTCAACAGTCATATTCTCCTGGTTTTCCTCTCCTTCCGCCTCCTGATAGTCAACGCTTTCTGCCCACTTGCACCAACTGTCTCCAAATGCACTTTTATCTCAGTCTACCTGTTTCCAAGTAGACTCACTGACTGAGACTCTGGGGCTATATCGCCTTCCAACCCTTCGCAATGTCCTGGACCTCCAGTGAGTCTCTGCACCTGTGGTTGGGAAAGAGCGAGTGCCTGTGATTAGCTGATGGTAATTTGTTCACCTGTACTTAATCTGAGCACAGGAGAGAGGGATTAACCTTTGTAAGGTTGATCCACCATCTTGGATTCCATTTCTCTTTCTTCTCCAGAGCCTGTATTCAGAGATATTGGACATGTGCTCGTGGGCCGTTGGTCTGCTTAGTGAAGGAAAGTGTGATTTAAGCATTTTCTCTGGTTTTCAAGCATGAGCACTGATGGAGGTGCTGCAGGTAAATTAATGATGTTTTAGGGTGCTTTCGGCAGAGCAAGTGTCACTAAAATGTGAAAAATGGTTTAGGCAAACCTGTAGGTTGGGAAGCAGCTGGGGTAAATTTAATTTCTTTTCTGGTCTCTACGCGGACTTGCTGTGGGAGCCGCACAGATATTTTAAGGGTGCTTCTAATGTCTGTGCATTCTCGTGCTGCGGGATGCAGTGGAAACAGAGTGCCGCGTGTATCTAAGCGGGCTCCTGTTCCTGGATTTGGAGAAAAATTATTTATATGTTATGCAATATCCTTGATTCTTTGGCCTATGTTCGCCCCCCTCGCCCCTTTTAGGGTCAGTGTCAGGAAATGTCTCAGTCCCCTGATGGGATGAGGCGATTGTGCTAGCAGGCGGAAAAAACATACATTCTTCCATTCATTCTCAGCTGCCTCATCACGAGACAAGCGTCTCTTAAAGATGCAGTATCACCAGGTGGTTTCAAGAGGCGCGCTCTGGTGTCAGAACAAGGAATAAGTGAGGTTAACCAAGTGATCCTCCCCATTCCAACCCTGAGCCCATCATACACTCGCTAGTGGAGGTGTTTGTTCTCCCCTTCGAACACAGCACCTACTCCACGTGCCCACTAATTCAACCAGCTTAAAAATCAAACTGTCTGATCTGTTGGTGCAGTCGGGTATGCCATATGATGATGCCAAATGAGCGATGCAAAAAAGGGAATATTATCGGAATCCTTGCGTGGATGGGGACAGCGGTCTTGCACATGCAGTTTGATGCTAGCCGTGCAGTGCCTATAGTTTGAAACATGGTGAAAGGAAGGGCTTGTGGTAATTAACCAAGTTGGCTGTCAGCAGCGATTGGGTCTACTCTTGGCTTTGGTGCGGCAATGGAGGCCTGGGCAGAAGTGCATTGATCAGTCCTGCTAAAAGCCTGGTGGAGCCCCTTGACAAAAGCTCCAGAGGAATATAAAAGAGGTTCAAGCTATGCTCCAGCAATCAAACTGTTTGTTCTATCCTATGATGTCGACTTGCTCTTCCGAGCACCAAGTGGTCATAAAAACTCACAGACCATCTGCTCCTCTTCTGCAGGATTGAACGGGTGTTAGCATTAGTGATGGACCATCTTCAAAACAGTGACAGGATCTTCATCAAGGTCCCAGCTAAGCCTCTACACAGGCGCGCCAAAACCAGGCAGCTGTCTCACCGGAACCACCATCATCCATGCAATGGAAACCTTGCATGGGATCTCGCCAAGCAGCATAGTAAGATCCCCTGACTTTCCCACAAAATAGTGCACGCTTGTGTCCCCAAATACCTCACCGCTGTGTTCCCTTACCCCAGAAGACCAGACACCCCGCAAACACCTACCGACACCAGCGACAGAGCTGTACATGTGGTGCCAGAACCTTTCACATACACGTCTACTCACTCTATAACACATACTCACGACTGCACCTTGAATCAGATATCCTGAAAATCTGACTCCACATCACCTACAGACTTTATACGTATGGATTACAACCCGATTCTTAAACCTCCCCCCCCCCAAACCCATCTCTTCTTCCCACATGCACCCTTCCATAGCGGTCCAAGGCCCTGTACAAGCCACACAAATCAATACTTCAATTTAAAAAAATCAGCAACCAGAGAATTGATACCCAACACATGGGTACACCTGATAATATGTATAATCGGTCCAAACAGTAGTTAACGATTACAGCTGTGAACATGGATATGGCCATTTTCTTGAGCAAAAGACTGGACACGGTGTGTGTTGGGTTAGAGACTCCTTTAATTGTTCCACAAGCTGGACTTCATCTCCTTCTGAGCACAGAGAAGAGGGACATTGATGCTATATTGGAAAATAATGATATCTACAAACGCCTGTAGCCCCTGGACACAGAGCATGTCTTCTAAAATTGAACTTATTTTAACTTGATGTTTCTTTACATTAAAGCCATGTGTGATTTCTTCCCTCCTGGGTGTTACCTGTGTGACATCAGGAGCACAAACACACACTAAGACTGCTAGGTCAAGATGCTACAAGTGGGTGGACATTCATTATGCCACAGCGTCCCACCCAGTCTCAGGGATCTGCTAATTTAGACACCTATGGCACCCAATGGTTGTCAGTCTAGTTTGCTCCTTTCATTAACTGGTTGATTCAACGTGATGTGTTCTGTGCTGGGTCCGGATCTCACTTTACCAGAGTGCCATTCCCGTACAGAGGTATTTGTGCGAGGATAAAAGCAATCACTCCCATGTGACCTTCCTATCACTTGTTTTAAAAAAGTTTCAAATGTCCAGGAGAGGTGTAGCTAACCTTTGAAGTTTTTGATGTACAGTGCTGCCCACTGCCATGCCTGCCGTTCAGGTGGTCTAACCGCCATACTAACATCCAACCTCAGGTGCTAGCAAGGCTAAGCAACGGAGGGCCAGCATCTCCTCCTCCTGGCATCATGAGACGAGATTCTCCCTCTGGGGTCAGTTCCTTGCCCCTGAAAACTCAGAAAAAGTGAAGCGGGGGTACAGGCCCAGGTGGGGAGGTGTTGATGGTCTTCCCATAGGAATGCGTTACTTACATGTTTCCTTAACTCATACTAGAGTGTAGGTTTCACAAACCTTTGCTATTGTTTGATTGTAAAGTGTGTTGAGTGCAAATTACAACATCGCCCTCTGAAGTGGGGGCTCCACAGTGAAAGAAAGCTATTTATCTCAAGCAGTAGTGACATTACCCTCCCCCGTATTAATACACTTAAAATAGCCCTGCTGCCAAAATTGATGATGAAATAATTTTTTAAACGTCTTTCTTTAAAAGCCTTTGTTTCAAAATAATGATCTTTCATATATATATATACCCTTCCTTGCTCTCATCATATAGAGAAAGAACATTTGAGTCCTTTGTGAACATATATGTAGGAAGTTTTTTTTTTGATATCCCAAACAGATTTCAGTATAATCCGGAATGCTTATACAGCGGTTGTTCTGTTGGATGAAAGGCAATGGGTAGATGGCTCTTTGTGGGTATGTATGGTCAGCACCTATCCACAGTGAATGCAACCATGGCTACCCCAAGATGGAAAGTGGACCAGCAAGGGATAGATTAGGACTTGCAACAGAAGTGGGATGTTCCTCAAGGGCCACCATTTGATGGCCTCTTGTGAGATCTTCAACCAGGAGCTGTCCCAAGCATGCAGAGTGTGGGGAAAAATCATTAATGGGCCGCGTCTTCAATGTGGGAATTGTAGTAAATGAACATAGGTTAATCAGGGGGACACAAAGTCAAGTTCTAAGCTGCTAGCCAGCCATCTGAAAGTCACTCGCCATCTCAGTGCTACAAAGAGGCACAGCCCACCATTTATTACTTGCACGGAGTCCAATTTCATTAACCAATGGCTTGTGGCTAGTGCACCTTTTGCACCCGAAGTTAATTACAGAGCAAGCTGGTGCCATCGTGAAAAGACCACTGTGAGCTCAAAGAATGCAGATGCAAACCAGAAAGGAAACAAGCGTTCTGGGGAATCAGCATCGCCAATGTAGGTTTCAGCAGACTCAAGTAAAATTCCTTGATTTACCAAGAAGCCTTGCGCGGATATCTAATCCATGGGTCTGAGGGATTCTTATTTTGTTGAGAACTCAGCTGAGCAAGTTGTCTAAAAAGTCAGAGATGCGGACTATAGAAAGGAGCAATGGTAGTAGTCTTCAGAAGATACTTCATAGTAAGTAGGAGATCCGAGCTAAGATCGTCATCTTGAATATGTCCAATTAAAGCAACTCGTCAAAATCATAACGCTGTTTGATTGGCCAAATAAGGGCTTGCAATGGTCTTTAAAACAAAGCAGGCGTGGTAAAGGATTCAGCCTTTCAGCTCCCGTTTCTTAAAGAAATCTAGGGGTTCTCTGCACAAGGTAAAACCTTTGACCCTACGCCAATGCTTTAAAAGTAACCATTGTAAGCACCTTTTTAATGACCTCTTTTACTCTGGCACCAAACTGCCAGAGTACCAGGTCCCACGTCAATAAAGATCACCAGAAATCATGACTCCACTTCCAAAGCATAACACAAAGCTTCAGAAGACTCTGCTCACTGTGAACATGGTGCCTCATGCAAGAAACATAATGGCCTTCCTTAAGTGTGCAGCAGAAATGGTAAAAATAGGCAGCGCTACAAATATTGCTTGTTTCCACCACCCGCCACATTATGATTCAAAGAAACACTGAATGCGGTAAATATCACATGATTGAAAGGTGAAATATTTCTCAATAAATGTCAGCAAACATTTAAAATCTCCCCTGAAGTTCCCAGCGTTATCTTTCCGCAGATGCATCCCTTTACTGCAGAAGTGATGCGCATCAGCAGATGCATCCTTCTGCTGCAGTGAAGTGATGCGCAGCAGCAGATGCATCCCTTTACTGCAGTAAAGTGACCTGCATCAGCAGATGCAACCCTTTGCTGCAGTGAAGTGGTGCGCATCAGCAGATGCATCCCTTTACTGCAGTAAAGTGACCTGCATCAGCAGATGCAACCCTTTGCTGCAGTGAAGTGGTGCGCATCAGCAGATGCATCCCTTTACTGCAGTGAAGTGATGCGCATCAGCAGATGCATCCTTTTACTGCAGTGAAGTGATGCGCATCAGCAGATGCATCCTTCTGCTGCAGTGAAGTGATGCGCATCAGCAGGTGCATCCTTCTGCTGCAGTGAAGTGATGCGCATCAGCAGATGCATCCCTTTACTGCAGTAAAGTGACCTGCATCAGCAGGTGCGACCCTTTGCTGCAGTGAAGTGGTGCGCATCAGCAGATGCATCCCTTTACTGCAGTGAAGTGACGAGCATCAGCAGATGTATCCCTTTACTGCAGTGAAGTGACGAGCATCAGCAGATGTATCCCTTTACTGCAGTGAAGTGACGAGCATCAGCAGATGTATCCCTTTAAATGAAGTGAAGTGACCTGCATCAGCAAATGCATCCCTCTGCTGCAGTGAAGTGATGCGCATCAGCAGATGCAACCCTCTGCTGCAGTGAAGTGGTGCACATCAGCAGATGCAACCCTCTGCTCCAGTGAAGTGATGCGCATCAGCAGATGCATCCCTTTAATGCAGTAAAGTGACCTGCATCAGCAGATGCAACCCTCTGCTCCAGTGAAGTGATGCGCATCAGCAGATGCATCCCTTTAATGCAGTAAAGTGACCTGCATCAGCAGATGCAACCCTCTGCTGCAGTGAAGTGGTGCACATCAGCCGATGCATCCCTTTACTGCAGTGAAGTGACGTGCATCAGCAGAGGCATCCCTTTAATGCAGTGAAGTGACGCACATCAGCAGATGCATCCCTTTAATGCAGTGAAATGATGCACATCAGCAGATGTATCCCTTTACTGCAGACGTGATGCGCATCACCAGATGCATTCCTTGACTGCAGTGAAGTGACGTGCATCAGCAGAGGCATCCCTTTAATGCAGTGAAGTGACGCACATCAGCAGATGCATCCCTTTAATGCAGTGAAATGATGCACATCAGCAGATGTATCCCTTTACTGCAGACGTGATGCGCATCACCAGATGCATTCCTTGACTGCAGTGAAGTGATGCGCATCAGCAGACGCATCCTTTTACTGCAGAAGTGATGCACATCAGTAGATGCATCCCTTTACTGCAGTGAATACAATTCAGCATGGGGATCGTAAAAGAGGTTGAAAAAGTTAGCATCTCTGATGCCCACCGTCTCACACCCTTAAACAATTGAATTCAAAGAAGGGCTGTGCCTTCTGTCAGTTTGCTGTACTGAATGCATTTCCATCCTCAAAAGGAGAGTGGAAATGGATTATAATGTTAAAAATTAATAAATGAAGCTGCCTCTCTTAGCGCTGCTGGACCTTTAAACTCGACACTGCAGAGACCTCGGAATCCCCACACGCAGTCCCAGTAACTAGCGCATGATAAGAGTCCAGTAAAAGTCCTCTAGATTCAGAGGCATAGACAGGGTAGGCCCTGAGTGGGCAAGGCCCACCCAATATCTGTAAATGCCCACTCAAGAGCACTGTGTGGGCATTTACAGATGTTAATGTCACTGTAGTGGGCCCAACTACATTAGCTTCAGGCCCCACTTGTTAGACAATCCTGGCTACGCCACGGTCTAGATTCCCCGCCAGCCACAGGACTCTGCATGTGTGAAGCTCTGGCCGCCTGAATACCAGCCAGCTGAACAGCCTCACAGACTAACAACAGCCGTGATGGGGAGGCAGACACTAAGGAGAAGTATACTGAATATGCAAATGTGCAAATCACACCAAACAGAGAGCTTGCAAGGGCCCTAGAGCCCAAAGAAATCTGGTTGCAAAAAGACCATCTCAGGAAAATTAACAAATCTGTACACTTTCCCATCTATGGATTATAAAATACACACTAAAAAAGGATCACACAGAGAGTAGAGTAGAGTAGATCGAGAAACGATGTGAATTCTCTATGTGAACAGTTTACGCTTAAATTGGTAAGGAACACGCATTTGGTACAGAACACAATTTGATTCCGATTTTTTTGACTCGCTCCGAGCACCTCAGCCCCAATACCTGCAATATCATTTCTCACTCAAATTCTTCACCAGTTGTGGCTGAAAAGTGATTCCTAAAATAATTGGACACTTTCTGACTAACCACTCAGCTTTGGATCCTAAAGGCAGACTGCCCGTCTCGCAGGGAAGCATAATTTAGCCATATTATCAGTCATACCGAAGTGGGGAAGTCAACCCTGGAGGTAATTAGGCTGCATTGGGACTGTAAAAGTGTGCAAATGCACTCTCTCACTCACTAACTGCTGCAAGGACTCCCACTCGGATGGGGAAACACTATGAATTAGCCGCTGGCCTCAGAAGTGTTGCTCATGACCGTACCTTAGACCAGCAGCTGCACTTCCAATGGGGTTGATTGGCACCGGCCTCACGCCATCCAGCATGCTTCGGCTCAGCTCATGGGATCCATTCTGTATCACTCCAGGGGGCACTGCAGAAACATTGGGAAGAAGCAGAAAGAGGTCAAGACTGCTGTCACCAAAAACATTAGACACTGTCTTTTGGTACCAATAAAGTAGTCATTCAGTCAAAGGGTATTCAAGCACAAACCAAACATATATGTATATAGACAAACTGTTTTACTAAAACTGATTTCCATTTAATTAAAGAAACCGATATTCCTAACAGCTTCGGCCGCACACGCTACATGGGGCAGGCGACCATTTTATATATGAAGACTACTCGTTAGCTAATTATCCAAAGCATGGTAAGAACCTGCAGAACAACACCAGCAGAGATGGGGAAATGGATGAAGGTTGAAAGCATGGGGTTCATCTTGAAGACACTGCATTCAGTATGAGTAAGGGACCTGGAAGCAAAAGCAGGGGGGTACCCAGCCTAAAAATAGCAGGATGTCTGAATAAGGCCAGGAAACCAATCACAGTGGCCGGACCATGCCTGCTGTAGTGTTAAGTAAGGCTACCTAATGCTGCACTGACCAGGGCTGCATGGCTACAGCAGGCCGTCATCCACTTGCAGGATTAGCAGAGGGGTAGCAGATTAACGGGATTATCAGATCTAACGACGACCCACTTCTTGGATTAATGAATTTGATACCATCGAGGATATTACATGATTTTCTTCTGAACTTCTGGAAACAGAACAAGAGGAAGAGAAAGAAGGAGAGGGCTGAATCCTCTGAAATAATTGTACATTACTCTATTAATGTGTTCTGCATTCTGCGTTACTACTCCTTGCTACCTGTGCTTCGGGAGTGCTTTAGCATGTGAAAACATTGCACCAATTTAACATCACCCATGAGAAAGGTGTTTTTTTCTCGACTATCGAGCAATTTCCCCACCTACTTGGACTGAAGATTGCTTGTATAAGTACACGAGCCCTACAATATATTGGGAAGGATTTATAGTGAGAGAGAGAGAGACGCATCCAAAGGACTGATGCTGTTGCCATAAAACTAAGCATATTGACAGACAATGAGCTCTTCGTTTGGCTTTGTTGGCCCTTCCTAGACTCTTAGTTTTTTTGAACTACAATGTGTCCCCCACCTCTAGGTTGTAGATCTTTTTAAGTTGTTCTTGATTTATACATCAGTCCTCACAGGAGGTAGTTCATGTGTTTACCACCCTTAATCAGCAGAACGTCCTTCTAGCCAGTGCAGGGAATGGGCCGGAACAAGACGGACCTGCGCTCCGGCCAAAAACCCTTTTCCTGAGCGCTGCTCCTTCCCTCGGCGATGTCTCATCGTTGTAGTGCAAGTTGCTAGCTGCACAACCTGCTTTTTAAACAAACGAGCGTGCAGAACACTCACTGCCAGTTTGCCAACTGTTCAAACTGTTATATATGTCCTGCAATTTACAGACATCTCTTTATTAGGGTGAATATTGTAATCAATCAAAACAGAAGAGACCATTATTAGCTTAAAAGGGATTCTTACTGAATGACTATAAGACATGCTTAACATTTAAAATTGTGGCCATTATGTTGTTCCCATAATGCTCTTTGCTTTTATGCAAATCACCAGGATTGGATTCTATATAGAGATTCTGCCCCCCCACCCCAAGAAGTAACGGTTCACCCAATAAATGTTTTCAATTTCCTGCACCGTGTATAGCACTGCTTATAGTACAACTGATGGTCCTTGTCAATCAAATCTGTAGCCCCCCCCCCTTTGGAACATTTCAGCTCCTTTTATGTAGTGATAGCCTTACGTTGTGCAATGTACTATTTGGTCCTCTTTTTTCCCATTATAACATGCATCCTTGCAACTCTCACCCTAAAATGCCTAATTAGGCCCTGCTCCATTCTGGTACCAATGTTTAAACTATGAAAAGCGCCCAAACACAAGAAAGGTGCATAGAAGACATCTATATAAGTCAATTATCAGTCAGTCTCAACTAAGGAAGAAACAACATTTTCACCAAATTCCGATTTATTTTTCACAGCCATTCTCTCTAGTAATTTCATTATCTTGTCTTTGATTTTTTTTTTAATTTCTCTTGCACACTGCATTCTTTCCCACTTTCTCTTCATTTATTTAACCTTTCATCCGTTTTATTGTCTTACTATTTTAATTAATGCCCTTTTATTCTTTAAGCCTTTTTTAAGTACATATTTTCTTCCATGCTCTTGCATTCTTTTTTTCTTTCTTTGATTCAATTTCTTTCTTTGATTCAATGTTTTTCTCCAGCTACAGGCCAATAGGAATACCTTTAATATATGCAACTTCATGACGGTAGGCATGAAGCATAAAAGAATATTGAACCCCTTTGGTACGGACACCACATTGACTAACTTTGAATATAATTTTAGTACTTCTGCCTTATAACTACAAAATACACACACACACACATCTGTCACCTTCACACAATGTGCATATATTTGGATGTACTAGACTAGCACACAAATATCACATGGCCCACCCGCTTGCTATATAGTGCGCTCGTACAACATGGTATACAACACCCAGAGAGTCCTAAACCATGGAGAGCCCAGGTCATGACCAAGCAATCCAAAAAGATCAGTAACTATAAAGAATCATATTTTTGGTGAACTGGTTGAATGACGTCTGACCATGCGCATGAGCTGGCCTCCCCCGTCAATTCTGGTTAGTCCTGATGATGCCGGTCCGGGATCATGGTGTGAAATGCAGCAATTATAAATTAAGTTGGCCTCAAGAGTTTAGAGTTTCATTCACAAATATAGCAATACGGTCAGATTTGTGTCTAGTATTAGCAATAATGGAACAATCTTCCATGCAAGGTTTTCCGTATGCAAGGTTGTCCACTATTGCATGTTTTCACATGCATCATCATGTCTGGCAGAGAGGACAATGTTTGGTTGCAGGTCATGGGCAATTCAGAAACTTCCAGAGTTTGAGTTGACCTCCACAGTATGGTTGGCCTCCATAGTCTATATCTGAACATTAAAGAAACGTGGAATTTGACATATGTGGATCAGCTACCTCAAGCAAGGCACAAGTGCCTTGCACAAATGACCAACCCTGAATGGCTGATTGAAGTTATGTACTTTGATATGGAGAACGGGATTGGCATCTTCAGGATGTTAACATTCAGACCGCTGTAGGAGCAGTATTAATAGTAGGGTCTTCATGACTCTCTTCAACTCCATTGGTCTCTTGCACCTGCTCTAACCCCTTGGGTACAACTGATATCCCTTCATCTCTTGATCTGTCTCTCTATCCCCTGCTTCACCTCTTTGGGCACAACTTTCTCCACGTGTCATAGCTCTCCCAAAATCACCTTCTTCACAACTTTCCACAGCCTCTGGATTTCTCCACTATCACCCTCTCACAGACAGTCTCCTGCCAGATCATCTTTTGTATCTTTGGCCATCTGCCTATCACTGCTTCCCAGCAGCTCCATGTCTTTTGGCTCTTTGGTTATGCTCCTGCATAAAGAATAATTCTTCCAAAAGAACATGAGTAAATTGTTCTCAGGATCCCGTGTGGGCCAGGCTTTTAGGCCTCAATTCCTGGACTCCGGTCCCTGCCAAGGTCCTCCTGGTCTCTCAACTAGACTGCTCCAGAACATCTTCTGTCTTCAGTCTTTAGCTCCTGCTCCAACTGCTTCCAATCTCAGACTAAGCCTTTGATTTTACAGAGATTTAGCGCCACTTCCCAACCTCTCTCTGGTGAATAGAAACGCAGGTGTGGTACACTGGAGGGGCTTGATTGTCTGGCTCTGCCCCCGGGGATGGCTTACAGTCCAGCTTGGGTATTGGCTTGTGCCTCCCCTTAGGCGGTCCTGCCTGCCAGACTCTCGCTGGGTTAAGAATACTCAGATGTTCATTCTTGATATAGGGAACTTGGGAGTACATTTCTATGGGCATGGGTGAGTCTCTAATGGCTGCACCATCTTGCAGTTACTAATTTCCTCTTTCTATTTAGGTTGCAGGTGCATGGACTGGCCGGTGGGTACCACCCCTGAGAATAGCTTCCAGGTTGGCTAGTCTCTCCTTTTGGATGGTCCTCTTTATCCCAGTTAAGGCCTAATCCTGCCTCCCTGGGGTACTCCCTGAGACCTTCTATTCTTAAATATTTGATAACGGAGCCATTCTATGATGGGTGGTTTTTTTGGTTGGTGAGTTTCCCTTTCTAACTCATGTCCCCCTTTCCTCCTCTGTGGATAGCGATAAAGCATGTGAGAGAAGGAACTCGAGCATGCTGGTGCAGCCGGACCATCGTCCCGCGATTCCCTTAGCACGCAACTCAACGACTTCAGTAGAAGCGAAAGCACAGTGCTTCACAGTTGGGGAGAGCCCAATTTCCTTGATCCCATCCAGTTTCTGCTGACCAGGAGGAGGTGCGCGTTAAAGGGCCTATGCGATTCCACCGACCATATTTATTTTGTGGTCTACTAGTTCGACTCTGCTATGCCAACCTTTTTCTTTCCTTTTCTTAAATTGGGGGTCCCTTCCATACCCGCCTGCTCCCTGCCACACAGCCACCTCTCCATCCCCATTTTGAATACACACACACACGCACATACATATAAAAAACCAAAAAAAGTCAACATGGCAGTGTCGGACTAGAACATCACAAAATAAATGTGCTCGATGAAATCACTGTATACCAGTTGCCACCTTATAACTGTACACTGATGTGAGATGGGGAGTAAGTGATATTTTGGGGTGGGTAATTTGTGGGAGCAGGGGAGTCTCTCGCACATTTAAAAATAATTTGGGGGGTTGCAGGGGTGTCCCCCGCAGGGTCCATGGTTCAATATCGCCGCAAAAATATGGCGATATTTTGGTATCGCAATATTTTTACGGTGATACTTGCACATGGAACCGAGTAAGTGAAGGTTCCACATGGCACCCTGTCCCATCATCTGCTAGCTTGTGTAGGCATGCAGCCCCCATCGTCATCCCGCTGGCGGTCCTCAATGCGAGGCAGGAGAATGCATCACATAGGCCCAACAGGTCACCTCGTCTATAGTCTATCACTTTCTAGATATTTCAATATTCTCGGACACAGGCTCAAAACCAGGCTGGGCCGATGTGTCTTCCATCCTTCTGAGGTCAATAAAATGAGCAAAGCAAATTGGTAAATAGCACCTGTTAGAGGTGTGTGTCATATTCAAATGAATATGAATAATCATAATAACAGCAATAATATAGTCAACATAATTGCTTTCTGGGCCTTCGCCTGTAAAGCTTTTTACAACTAATGGGTAAACATTTCAAGTTGCAAGCTACTAGCAAGCCATAGAAAAAGTCACTCCCCACCTCAAGTCTACCCATACACACAGCACATCCTTTGTAACTCGCCAAGAGTTAATCACCAGCCAAAGGCTAGTGGCAAGTGCAAATTTTGCATGCGGGAAAACTTTAAATGCTATATTGAAGAAAGACATACATTTTAAGCCCTAGAGCTAAAGTTATTAAAATAGCTCAATATCATGGTACACTGAAACCATGATGAAACTACGATACAATAAAGTTTAGCAACTGGTGCAGAGGAACAAGCCAACCAATCGGCTCCCTCGAGGCCAGGAGGAATTCGACGATGAACGCCAACCTTCCGAGAGAGTTGCAGGCTGTTCCCTGGCATTCCAGGCTCTTCCATTGGTGTCCTACTGAAGCATTGTGCCACTTTGCATTTTCAACCGTCCCCATTCACACTCGCCTATGTGCCCAAACCGCAGTTTTCGCCAGGCCTCTCCACTGTCCTGAATGCCACCATGGAAAGTCAAAAGGGACTCACTCTTTGGCAGCCATCTTGAGTTGGCGATAGCTTACCTTTGTTGTAATTTCACCCAATCATGTGCGCCCTTTCTTAAAGTTTATGTTAATCCCAAGAACACTTGTAGCTCCGTGGGCTTGATGCTGGTGTGCTAACAGCATTATTACGAGATTCAGCACCAATGGCTCTACGACCTCATAAAAGCTAGCAGGCCATTATTGGCCCTGGACACCACCCAATTCATTCATTGACAGCAAAATAAAGGTCAACTGACACGCTCAATGATTTTTTTTTTTAGGTTCTCTTTCTTTTAAAAATTATGTTTTTTGCAGGTTTAGGCGGAATGCTAATTTTTCACATAGACCCTTTTAATTCGAATAACCATAATTGGATATTAAGGCAGATGACACAATGCTACACGCTCACGTTTGAATTCACAGTACAATAAGCAGTGCTGTAGTTGGGCCTGGATTTTCCCGGACCCAGTATCCAGCCAAAAACGACCCCCAGAACTCAGATATGGAGAAAAAAAACATTTGCCGCCTTCTATTAGCTTTAGACTTCTAAGGGTGTTGAAGCTGGGATTTGGACTCAGGTTTTTCGGACTCGGGCAGACACTACGACAAAAGATCACTTGAAAGTATGATCAGACCCCGCAGGAAATATTTACATACACATATACTAGCAACATTATAGGAAACCCTCCTCTATTGGGTTATTTTCCAGGTGTTAATGATTCATCTTTCCCGGTGTTCGTGATTAACCTTTACTGTGGAATCCCCACCACCCCCCATTACCCATATGATTGTCCAGAAAGTAGAAAAAAACATTATTAATACAAAAATCTCGAGCTCTTTTCAACACACCCAGCTTTGTCGCTGCGGCGTCTAATCGTGAATGAGACTTTTTCAGCGTGAAAATAATAATAAAAACTACAGCACAGAGCACACCCACCTACAGGACCAAAACAAAGTCGCACAGTGATGACGTCATGGCTATTTCCTTCTATTGGTGGAGGAGGCGCGGGGCTAGTAGTGCTCTGTGTGACTCTCCGTTAGCCAGTTGTGAACCCAGCAGCTTAGAAGTGTCCATGTGGGGCATTAAGCAGACTTCCAAGTATCTGGTGGCAATATTTTCAAAATGTTGCAGCAGGAGAACAACAAAAGTACAGAACCATAAATTGTATGGCAATGATGCTCTGTTAAAATAAGCATAGAGACCCATTAGCATCAAATAATTATATGCTGGACTTTCCGTTATGCTCTGATGATTGAAACCAAGTTCTTACTACGTGATCGATCCACCCAAATTATTTTGCTTTCAAACTAATTAAATAAGTAAAATACAGCGCTCTGCATATTTTACTAACTTTTTTTTACACTAGGTCCTATAACTTTCATACACTGAGCCAGATTTACAAAGTAGTTTTCTCCCTTCTGTGGAATAGGTTTGCATGCAAGTTACAAACAAAAAAACACGTTTCGATTGCTTCCAGTGCTGGAAATTGACAAAATGTACGGGTGAAGGGTGGGTGGGGGGGACTCGCCCCCTCATCCTTCGCGCGCAGGGTAGAGGGTAGTAGGTGTGGGGTGATTTTTCAGTCGTATGGGCGGGACTGAGCTAGGTCTTGAAAAACGTGGGTGATCTGAATATAGGATGCTGGCAGGTTTGCTAAAATCAAAGTGCATAAGACTGGCCGTCAATTTATCAAACATGTCTGTACTAGAAATACAGACATGCATTCCTTCTGAGCATGCAATGCACACTTGGTACGGTGCTCATTTCATCTGTCAGAATAGTCACCTCAGCAGTAAACTGCGTGCAAAGCAGGAGACATAAATACAGGTTTGGGCTGTTGCACTGAATGGGCGGCAGTTCATGTGGCGCTCTGGCTAGACGGTTTGTGTGCTGTGGCCCAACACCTCCCCTGATTGTTTCTCAAAAGTAACACTGCATATGCAGTCCCTTTTGGGGGCGCAGTTTTCTCGACCTTGCAAAACAGGGATTCATGGGGTGTGGCTCTAGAGCGGCCAGGGCAATGCCAAGAGCATCAGTGATTGACACTGGGATGTTAGTTTCCCCTGCGCCGGGTCTCCCACATGGCAGACCTGGTGCCGGGAAAAGCACATTGCACACACTCAGCCTGCATGCCATACAGAATCACCGATGCTTTGCACGAGTGTGCGTCTCTTTCTTTGCATTGCCCTCTTCTGACACCAAGGTGGACATGTAAAACCCGTATCCAGTGCTGTAAGCAAAAACACAATGGAAAGACACGGGTTCTGGTAAGGGGGCACGGCCAAATTCTGCTGTGCATGGCCCAAAGGTGGGGCGGGTGACTTAGTCAAGTGCCACCTGCCCCAAACAATGTACACATCACAAGGCAACGCAAACGTGTTCTTTGGACCACCCACAATAGTCGCAGGTGGCCGTGTTTGCAACCAGTAAAACTAGGATTTAAGAAATGCAATCACCTTCATTCTGTAAATAACTCCGTCTTCGGGAAATCATTTTAGGATCAGACCCACCCTTAAACTGGTTATGCGTGCTTTTCGGATCAAAACATCTGCACCACCCAACTCCAAAAATCAGACAAACAATCCCATCACAAGCTTTCGTTTCAGGCCATTTTCCATATGAACTACTATTATTATTTTAAAAACATGTATCTAATATGTGCAGTTATCTAGCACTTATATTTGAACTTTAAGGGAAAAAAGCTAAGCCCCTAAAAGTATTTACTTTTTTTAAAGCCTGCCTCCATCCTGCAATGGCTGAACGTTTTGCATGACGAAAACATTGCCTAATTGTTCCCCATCAACCAAGTGTACTTCAAATAGAGGGAAACCGCAGATAGTGAGTGACCCACTGTATTTTGCTGCCCCGTGTTGTATATACCCTCGATTAATTGTTGCCCCACTGTATTGTGTTGCGAGGTATTCTATAATAATTGATTCCCACTGTATTAATTGCTGCCCTAGATAAACAGTTGTCCCGACTCTATTTTGCTCTCTGGTGTTGTATGTTAACGTTTGCCCTGCTGTGTTTTTTCAGCCTCGAGTTTCATATTATTTTGTTGTCCCACTGTATTAATGGCTGCCCTGCATCAACTGTTGCCAGGCTGCATTTTGCTCACTGGTGTCCTATATGAATTGTTTCCCCACTATCAATTGCCGATTGCTGCCCTATATTCATTGCCACGCGACTGGTTTTTAAAAAAAATGGTTGCCCCACTTTATTTGTGCTCCCTAGTGCCCTTGACTCTTACCCTGCTATAGTATTTGC
Source organism: Ambystoma mexicanum (assembly GCF_040938575.1). Taxonomy (NCBI): domain Eukaryota; kingdom Metazoa; phylum Chordata; class Amphibia; order Caudata; family Ambystomatidae; genus Ambystoma; species Ambystoma mexicanum. Next base: position 303,498,220 of record NC_090940.1, read on the forward strand.
TACCTTAAATTAACTGTAGCCCCCCCTCTTCCCTGATAAACCTGTGCAACCCAGTCTGGGGAACAAGACAACTATCCACTGGCTGATCCTCGACTAATCCATACTGGCTCCCCACCACCTTGCATAACTACATGGGCAGTCTTTTACTGTAGCGCGCCTAGAGGGGAAAAGGAGGCGCTAGGCAATCCAATCATTGCTGCTCAAGGGGGATTTCGGCCATTTAATAGTTGCAGTGGAGTGCATGGTGGGCCACTGTGTTCATGTATCTCTTGGTCCTTCAGGAGAGCATCGCAGTAGTTTGTGATGACCGGAGGGTTTTGTTCAAAGTTTTTCGTCGTTGCTCTGTGATCTTTTTTGCTTGTGCTGGGACAGAATGTCCAGGGTGTTCAGGGATTCTGGTTTGTGTGTATTTGTCGACTGCCTCCTTTGCACTATGGGTTGGGTAATGCATGTTGTACAGCGTAGGCCCTAAGGAATAAGGAAGTTTTGCTGCAATATCCTCCAGTTGATTTTTCAAATGGATTAATTGGTTTAAGCTTAAAGCCTCATTATAATTAAATGACAATTTTAAATACATTCAAAAAAAGAGGTCATGTTAAGGTTTATCAGCTCACTTTTACTACAGTTATTTATACGGTAATTTGTGGTTATTTTTGTCTGGGTTGTTTTGACTAACACAGAATGTTAGTAGTTTCCTTAAGAAACACAGCAGGCTTTGTGTGTCCAAGAGAGATCCACGACTTAAAAATAAACTCAACTCTTTGGTTTTCTAAAATGAAATGCAGTGACTCACTGTAACCAAGGGAGGCAGCTTCCCAACAATCGCGAGGATGCATATCATTATCCCGGAAACCATATGTACCACCATCCGCCTTCCACATAAACACATCTGGATTCTTAATTAAACGACGCACGAATGGTCCGTATCATTAGAAATTGGTCATGTTTCATGGATTAAACAAGCACCAGATTAAAGTCGAGCTGTTTTGTGCGCCGGGAAAAACAAGTTTAGATTGACGACATCCAGCAATTTGTTAGAACTAGTATTGATTAGTCGCAGTTTCACGAGTGGGGAGAAAACAGCAATATTTCTTTTGTGGACAAAGTTCCACAGACTGTGTTTCAATGTTTGACCTGCCCTACGTGAACTCCTTGTCTCCTGAGCACACTCAAACCCCAACACCGTGGCACAGCCCAGATAATAGCAACACACGGAATTCAATGTCTGCCTTTGAATGACCTTCCATAGACTGCATGGTTCACGTTCAGATGCCATCCATGGAAGGACAAGATCCACATGACGAACCGTGTGCAAATAGGCTCCTCTTTGCAGCACTTGCCGAATAGTCTCAGGGGCAGGGGGCACGTGCTTGGAGACCACTGCAGCAGTGACCTGGCGCAGTAAACAACCAATAATAATGACCAGTTCAATTTAAAAAGGTTGGTCAGTCAATTGCCACAGCAGGTCTTCAGCGACTCATCTCGTGTAAGGAATAAGGCAGGCATTCAGAGATGATGTGTGCACGCACTGGTCCATGTGTTACACGACTAGAAAAACAGACTATGAATGGCCACGTCTTGCAGAGCGGCTGATTCAAAGTCAGTGTGCTCGGGCATTAAAGGGGCACTCCATGGACACCCAACACAGATAATGTGACAAAGTCATATTGCACAGCCGCCCTCTAGGACCCCTAATGTCCATCAGCTGTGTGAAGAGCTACATGGAGGTAGTATACAGGGGATGCCCCGTGCCCCGCCTCAGTCCCTAAGGTATCATGTCTCATAAGAACTGGGTGAACACTGCCCCCCAAAACCCATGGGTTTGGAGAGAGTGACTGTGCATGGCATCCCTGAGTGAGACTTTCAGGCTCACCTTCATCAAGCTTTCCTGTCAGCCAGAAAAGCTTGCACCCCCAGGCCACCCGTTCTTTCCTGCGATCTGGAGAACACCTCTTTAAAACCCTAGCGCACGTACCGATGTTCCAGAGCTCAAATCTGTTTCCTTCGAGGCCGGCCTGGATGAGCAGCCACAGATGTCTCACCCACAAGCCTTGCGAGAGCTGGAGACGCGTTTTGGAAGTAACCACTCACCAAACTGGGACTCTGTTGCAGTTCGAGATACAACAGATACCTGGAGCCCACAATGAGGCCCGTAGAACCAGAAGGAGAGAGCAGACACCAGGAAGGAGAAGGAGCGTCCAGCTTCCTGGGAGATATATCCAAGACTGGCAAGGACCAGGCTAAGATGAAGGAGGAAGGTTGCACGCATGATGGGGGTTATATCTGAGACACTGGTAATATCCAGAAACCAGGAAGGGGGAAGCAGGTACCTGATAAAGGCTGAAAGCTATGGCCCAGGCTGGTGGAGAACAATACTTCAACCCGACTAAAACCCTAAGCAAGGGGAAAGAAATGCTCGCTGATGGGAGTTTGCCAAAATATATTGCCTTTTGCACTGGACGGCAAAAGATTCTGCGTGTTCCTCTTTTCTGGGAAGACACTAATGGAGAAAGGGGTGGAGGAAGGAGGGTGGGGATGTGGTTGTAGTATTCGAGTCAGGCTAGAACCAGTCTAATCTCTTAAAATTTCAAGACGGTTACTGTAGTGCAGTTATTCTCAATCTAAAGCTACTGCCCAATAAACCTTGCTGAATCATGCATTTTTATATAGATAGTTTTAGGGTGCTAGTCAGACTGAATCTTTCCCAAAAGTTGTATTACTTTAAACCAATGAATTAATATACTTATTGTAAAACTTTGTGAAGTGAACTTAGAAAGGAAAACACAACTGCTTGGCAACCTTATCGGGTAGCAGCGATCACACATCTGACCACTTTATTTACCCTACCAACTGTGAACCCTAGATAAAAGAGATTGATAACTTTAGCTAAACTCAGAATCGCAAGCAGTGGGAGCTTTATCGGAGCTCACGTGCCTGCCACATTGACATGTTTTGGGATTATATTCCCTTGGGAGTGCACTAAGGGTTGGCAGGTAGTAATACATGCCTCTCTCTCTCCAGTTTCTTTACCAGTCCCGAGTCGCCCCGTGACATTCGCCCTGGTGCACCTGAAATCTTAACTACACTATTAATAAACAACACACGGATAATTTCCGTCATCTGTGAATAATAGAAACGTACAAGTAACCTATTGTAGTGCCTCCTCCCCCTTTCCTCACAAAGTGCTCAGGGAGACCCGGGAAGGCAAGTGCTCAGGCAAAAGGGATAGGGGTAAACTAGTCCGAAGGGGGGGTGGGTGGGACCAGACTAAGTGGGCTGGTCGGGAAGGGTGCCCGAGGGCAAGTGCTGGTAAGGGGAGGACTGGTTGAAGGAAGGCCTGCCCCAATAAGGCTCATGAGGGATACAGACCACCAGACAGAGGCAGGTGGAACTAGCAGGGGAGAGGGGATGGGGCGAAGAAAAGGAAGGTCTTGAGAAGCTTCCAGAATTTAAGTAGATTCGGCTCAAGACGGAGAGGGGCACGCAATTCCAGAGGGAGGCTCTGGCCGAAGATAGAGATTTACCCCCACTCTCTGCTTAGAGAAGCGTCTGACTTGCAGCGAGTTAGAGCTAGAAGAATGAAGAATTCTAGCAGGGAGGTGTTTAGGGAGAGAGAGAGTTGGATGCAGTGTGGTCCCAAAACCGCAAAGCCTTGTGGATGATGCAGAGGGTCTTGAATTTGATCCTTGCAGCCACAGGGAGCCAGTGGAGAGATTTTAGGGCTGGAGAGATGTGGTCCCTGGGCTTGAGAGCAAGGATAAGTCTCACAATCCTATTCTGAACTAGATGAAGAGGGCGCAGTGAGAAAAGAGCGAGGAAAGGGGCAGATTAAGGAGGAGGATGTTGCAGTAGTCAATCCTAGAGAGAACTAGAGCTCTGGAGACATTGCGTTTCTGGGGGAAGTTGAGGAAAGGGAGAATGCCTCTGAGGAAGTGAAGCTGAAAGTAGATTTCTTAACAAGGTCAGCAATGTGAGATGAGAAGGAGAGAGAGGAGTCAAAGATGACACCCAGGTGTATTGCCTCACAAGAGGGTGAGGGTAGAGGGCCCAAAGAGGGAAGCCAGGGAGTAGGGGGCAGAAGTCCCAGTGAGAAGGATCTCAGCCCTACTGCATTAAGGCAGAGATTGTTAGAAGCACACCATGCCTGAATAGCAGACAGTCTGGAATGAGAGTGTAAGGAGAGGAGAATGAGGAGTGAAGCTTAAAGGAGAGCTGCAGAGTGTCATCAGCATAGCATTGGAAATGGGGAGAGAAGGTGGAGATCAGGTGGCTGAGAGGGGCAAGGTAAATGTTGAAGAGCCACGGCGAGAGAATAGAGTCCTGAGGCACGCCGCGGGTGGAGAGTGAGATAGAGGAGAGAAACGAGCACAGTTGAACTTGTGAGGGCCTATTTGAGAGGAAGAATGGCCAACCAACCCAGTCCCCTTTCAGTGATGCCAAGGGTATCACATAGTAGATTTATGAGGGTGTTATGATTCACTGTGTCAAAGGCAGAGGACAGATGAGGAGAAGGAGAGCTGGAATCAAGGTTTGAGAGCAGGTCGTCACGGGTGTTCAGGAGAGCCGTTTCCATGCCTCTAGCTGCTCTGAAGCCAGACTGGTGGTCGTTAAAACAGCCAACATATTCAGCATGATGGATTAGTTGGGAGATGACGAGCTTCTCCAAGAGTTTGCCCAAGAAAGGGGTAGCGTAGATAGGGAGGTAGTTAGATGGGCAGGCCACAGACAGCTTTTTAAGAAGGGGGTGGGGTGCACAAGGGAGTGTTTAAGGGATGATGAAAAGGAGCTTTGGATACAGAACTCAGCCAAGAACAGAGCGAGAGAAGCAATGTAGTCCTTGATAGTTCTAGAGGAGCAGGGGAACACCTGTTTGGACGAGACTTTCATAGAGCAGACTGTCTTGGTGACCTCATCTTGCACTAGGTGTGAGAAGGACAGAAAGGAGGAAGGGGAGAGAGGGGCCAAGGGAGGCCTAGGTACAGGGCGAGTAGTGTGGGAGTGGGGGTAGAAGAGAGAGAGGACGGTTGTCTTGAGTTCTGGTAGTGAAGTGGGTTGCCAAGGCCATGCAGAGGGTCTGGGAAGGAAGAGAAGTAAAGACAGAAGTAGGATTGGTAAGTTCCTTGCAGAGTTTGAAAAGTTCAGCCGTGTTATTTGTGCCCGTTTCTTGGAGTGGATGGAGAGTCTGTATTGAATTTGGGGCAGGCAACAGGCCAGTTTTTCCAGAAGATGTGCTAGAAGCCAGCCATTTTAATTCAGCGACTTTGCATTTGCGTTTAAGTGAGGCTAGGTCAGACTAAATATTGTGAGTGCTTTGCAAATGCTAACCGCCAGTACAGAGCACTAAATAAAAATTCGATGGTATCATTTATATATAAATTCCTTTAATCAGATGTAAGAATACTGTAGTATTGGGGGCAGCAATGGGAGCAAATGCACACCATGCAGGAACCTGCAAGCAAGAACTGAGCACATTACGCATGATTCCATGAACTATGGAGTACCCACAGGGTCGGCTCTCCCCCCTCTGTTACTTACTTGCACCTGCTTGCTGGGATTATGAGAGAGCAGCACTGGGGAGCCCAGATGTATCCAGCAAGTGGCACAGATGGCTGAGAGAAAGCAAGTGGCTTTTTGTGAAGAGAGCAAGCTTTTGCTTAAATGGAGATGCTAGTCCTGAGAGATGCTAGTTCCCGCCCACCTTCAGTGGCCTAGCACTACTCTGTGCTAACATCTCAGTTGGAATAGGAAGTCCATTATTGCTTATAAAAAACAGATTTCAATGGTGGTCAAAATCTGTAATTGTATCTGCATGGAGTAAGAGCATAATACCCATTTTAAACACAGCCAATGGTTGCATTAATCTGGTCTCAAGCAGATTTACGGTAATGACGATGAATGCGTGGCTCCCGGTTGGTGTGAAGGGCAGACTGCAGAGGCTGGAGAATCGGGATGCCTCTGAAAGTTCAATGTGACTTAACACTATGTCAATACAGCTGGAGCCAAAACAAGTTCAGTTCAACATCCCGACCTTTGCTCAAGAGGCATTCTGGATTAAAGGCTCTGTCACTCAGATGCGCATCAACTAGGGATATCCAATCAGCTGCAGCCATGCAAATGGGCCTACCAAGCATTTAAAAAGCCATGTCTAGTGGCAGGTTAGACTCAGAACCTGTGGAATAAGGTGCCATAGAAGAAGAGCCTCCACTCGGTGCTCCCGTGCAGCATGCTCCGTGCTCCCGTGCAGCATGCGGGCGGGGAACCACGTTTGCATGAATTCTCAGTGTTGGGCACAAGCGCCAATTCCTCCTAGATGGGCCCAAAAGGCTTGTTTTTAGGGTCATGTATCGTCACTCAAGTAGAGCTACATGTGCATGTTGAGGAAATGCTTTAATGGATGATAGTGTTGGTAAATAACGCAGGGAAGCCGACACATGAACCAGGAACCATTTGTATAAACATTTTATTTTTGTCCGATTTTAATATTCTTAAATTATGCAAATCAATTATCACAGGTAATATAATGCAACGTGGATTTACATAGTGCAATCTATACATTTTTGGCGGATTCTTGGTACATACAAAAAAAAAAAATCTGTGCAGTGCTAACGTTTGCCTATAGGCACCCCGAAATGTGAAAGTTAATTAATTCCAAAAATAACCCTGCAGCTTTTCTAGAACACCCACTTGGAGGAAAGGTGACCCTGGACTGGATCCCGCTCAGGTTGCTCTAAAGGCGAGCATTGGTTGCTTTGGAGCAGACCACCACTAAAGACAAGCAAAGCACAAAGCAAACCAGGAACACATGAGCAACATCATTCTTGTGTAGTGATGAAATCAAACTGCAAAGAAACAGGTCCCATATTATCACACACAACAGCACAACAACCCATAGAGAATCGAGGTGCAAGGGTGGACTGGGGATTCCGCCTATCCTTCCTCATCCTTGAGGGTTCTATTGAGGACAATCTATTTTCAGCGCATAGGCAGCGTCATGTTGCGCTGAGGCTTGGGTTCATACTGGATGTGGTACACAGCGTTGAGGCTTGGGTTCATACTGGATGTGTTACACAGCGTTGGGGCGTGGGTTCATACTGGATGTGTTACACAGCGTTGGGGCTTGGGTTCATACTGGATGTGTTACACAGCGTTGGGGCTTGGGTTCATACTGGATGTGTTACACAGCGTTGGGGCTTGGGTTCATACTGGATGTGTTACACAGCGTTGGGGCTTGGGTTCATACTGCATGGGATACACAGCGCTGAGGCTTGGGTTCATACTGCATGGGATACACAGCGTTGAGGCTTGGGTTCATACTGGATGTGTTACACAGCGTTGGGGCTTGGGTTCATACTGGATGTGGTACACAGCGCTGAGGCTTGGGTTCATACTGCATGGGATACACAGCGTTGGGGCTTGGGTTCATACTGGATGTGTTACACAGCGTTGGGGCTTGGGTTCATACTGGATGTGGTACACAGCGCTGAGGCTTGGGTTCATACTGCATGGGATACACAGCGTTGAGGCTTGGGTTCATACTGGATGTGTTACACAGCGTTGAGGCTTGGGTTCATACTGGATGTGTTACACAGCGTTGGGGCTTGGGTTCATACTGCATGGGATACACAGCGTTGAGGCTTGGGTTCATACTGGATGTGTTACACAGCGTTGAGGCTTGGGTTCATACTGGATGTGTTACACAGCGTTGGGGCTTGGGTTCATACTGGATGTGGTACACAGCGCTGAGGCTTGGGTTCATACTGGATGGGATACACAGCGTTGGGGCTTGGGTTCATACTGGATGTGTTACACAGCGCTGGGGCTTGGGTTCATACTGGATGTGTTACACAGCGTTGGGGCTTGGGTTCATAATGGATGTGTTACACAGCGTTGGGGCTTGGGTTCATAATGGATGTGTTACACAGCGTTGGGGCTTGGGTTCATACTGATGTGTTACACAGCGTTGGGGCTTGGGTTCATACTGATGTGTTACACAGCGTTGGGGCTTGGGTTCATAATGGATGTGTTACACAGCGTTGGGGCTTGGGTTCATAATGGATGTGTTACACAGCGTTGGGGCTTGGGTTCATAATGGATGTGTTACACAGCGTTGGGGCTTGGGTTCATACTGATGTGTTACACAGCGTTGGGGCTTGGGTTCATACTGGATGTGGTACACAGCGCTGAGGCTTGGGTTCATACTGGATGGGATACACAGCGTTGGGGCTTGGGTTCATACTGGATGTGTTACACAGCGCTGGGGCTTGGGTTCATAATGGATGTGTTACACAGCGTTGGGGCTTGGGTTCATAATGGATGTGTTACACAGCGTTGGGGCTTGGGTTCATACTGATGTGTTACACAGCGTTGGGGCTTGGGTTCATACTGCATGGGATACACATAAAACCCAATTAACATGGACTACATGGCCTCTGTCCTCATATTGCAATGTTTTTCCACTATCTCTCCTTGCAGAGCATTCTGACCCCAAAGGGTGCAATGTACTATTAAATTACAGCACCACTACCCAAGGTAGTGCCAATTGGCATATTTTCTCCCGAGTATTGTAGCCACACTGACCGGGCAGATAACGACCAGTATAGCTCTGCGAGGAAAGGTTATAATCCCATATTATAGTAGTCGCATTGCGCGATTCCCAGCATTGCGAAAATAGTAGGAGACTGTACATTTTTGTCACATCATTTGTTGATATGGTTCACTGTACCTCTAAACGTGGTGATCACAGAGCTCTGAACGCCCATAGCACAACACACACCCCCACCCCCCCGAAAACCACCGGCAAGGACGGCCTCTTTCTAGCAATGCAGCTTTGTGGATTTGAGTGCAAGAGCTATCTCGGTTCTTTTCTTATCTGTGTTAAACCACAAATAACAGTTGATTCTCACGGCTCAGCCGTTGCAGTGAGGAGGGAGAGAGAGGGAGGGAGAGAGGGAGGGAGGGAGAGGGAGAGAGAGAGAGAGAGAGAGAAATACGTTTACCGTGTGTGACTAGCTACAATCAGCGTATACTACAGATAGTGCAGTTTACAGTCTGTCTATATCCAATACCTCATGGCATTTGAAATGTTTCCTTCAGCACTTCCTGTCATGTGAGGTGGTGCCCTTCCTGTGACACTTCCTGTCGCACCGCCTATCGTCACATTTCCTTCAGCCTTTGATACTGCTCTTTCTAACTAGGCACACAACTCATCGGGTTTGTGGTAACGGTCAGTGTTCTTCCTTCTAGAGAACATGTTAATATATAAACACACTGTGCACGCGCACACTGTGGGCAGGAGTCAAGACCTCCAAAAAAGTGGGGTTACTCAACATATGCAATGGGATGTGACCTCAACAGAAATTACCATATCAAGGGGAAATACGCACATTTAATTCAATCGGCTTTGCATAACTATACAAATTGCACAGGATGAATGGCATTTGCCTTTCATAAAATCAACATACACAAAAAACAAAGAGGATATTTTCTTCTAATAGTGCTTTGAAAACCTATAAAAGGTGTGCATGTCCTAAACTCCAAGAATCAATACCAATGTTTTCCCTGTGACATTTCACCTTTAGTTGTTGGTTATTTTTCATCAGGTTATAAAGGTGCAGTGGGGACGTGCCTCGCCTGTGAACCTCATGACCGCGGTTCGAGACCGGAGGTTGGCATAAAAAAAATATACATACAATGTTTTGCATTCTACACATACAAAGGGGGACTGCGTCTTTGAAAAAAGTGGACATATGCCGTCCACCTGCTATACCCTCGACGTGAGCCCTGAATGATAAAGGCCTTGCAAAAGGAATATAACGGTTTTGTATAAAGTGCCTTGATGGATCTTAGAGTTCACACAACATTCACAAAACAAACATTGGCAATGCCAATAGTTTGGGCTTTTGTGTAGGCAGGCAAAAGGCATTTGCCAGGCACTGCCGTAGTGGTATTAACTGGATATCGAAGGTAGCAGCTGCAAAATGGTGGGAGTATCTGGGTATCTAATAGCAGTGCCTGGAAAATTGCCTAATACTTATACACAAGACAAAATTGCTAGCTTTGCCAATGTTTGTTTTTAAGAAGACGTCAGTGAAGGACAGGATAGTGCTTATAACTCGAGTGGTTGAAGGCAGACCTGGTTAAGGCATCTTTTTACAACTCAAATTAAGTCATTAACTCTCCAGAGACTGCTGTGAAAAAAAACACTGGCATGCACGTTGAGCACATAGTTTGATGGTATGGCTTGATAAAGCTAGCTCAAACAAATTCCAGGAGGATGTATTTTCAGAGGGGCAGAAAGTGGGTGGAAATGGCCATAGAGATTAAACATTAGCATTGCCATGGGCAGTCAATGGGTGGGTAAATGCCAAAACAACACCTACGAGTTCTGTGTCCCTTATATGCCATTTCTTTCTTGCTGTTCTGTAATGCAATAGTTTCAGTTTTTAGGTATAGCTTTAGCGCCACCTAATAGCCAAAACTAAAAACACTAGGGGGTTTTCATGTAAAAAGCGGACACAATGCCATGAAATTAGGAAGATCAGTACGCAGTAAAAGACTATGGTGCTACTATTTCATGGGTTAACCTATTTCTTCATACAAAATAAAATGTTGCTGATGGTTTTTAGGATCTATTTTTAAACAAATACAAAGTAATAAGAAAGTTCAGTTTCTTCTTTAATTAGGAATATGACAAGTATATGTGGCAGCTATCATACATATCACATGGCCTCCAGCTGCCATGCATTTAACATACCTTGTGTAGTCAACACAAGCCTTTACAGTGCCCTGCAGCCCACCAAGCAATTGGCATAAACAGCAGCTAAGAGGTACATAGCAAACACTAAAGCCAAAAAGCATTTACCATACTATGTAGCCCACCAAGCGACTAGCATACACGCTGATACGAAGCACATAGCATGCACTGCAGACAACACGCCTTTACAATATTATGTAGCCCACAGCAAACAAGCACATAGCATACGCAGCAGCTAACATTTATAATACTATGTATGTAGCCCACCAAGCAACTAGCATACACAGCAGACAAGAAGCACATAGCATACACTACAACCAACAAGCATATACAACTCTGTAGCCCACAGCAAAGAAGCACATAGCAAACGCTACAGTCAGCAAGCATTTACAATACTCTGTAGTCCACCAAGCAACTAGCATACACACTGCAGTCAATAAGCATTTACAACAATCTGTAGCCCACCGCTAAGAAGCATATAGCATAACACTGCAGCCAACAAGCATTTACAATACTCTGTAGCCCACAAAGCAACTAGCATACACATCAGATATGAGACACATAGCAATAGCATAGACTATAGCCAACAAGCATTTACAATACTCTGTAGCCAACAGTTAAGAAGCACATAGCAAACGTTACAGCCAGCAAGGCATTTACAATACTCGGCGGGGTAAGGGTGCAGTGTTTGGCACCGTTTGGGACCCACTCCAGCCTTCCGGATCCCTGCGTCCATTTGGCCACAGGCTCTTAACAGCAGCAACATTCCTGCACAGGTAAGCCTGCGTAAGGGTGCAGTTTTTCGCATTGCAGGTGTTCGGCACAGCGGATGCAGTCTAACTGCTGGTACACATCGGCAACAGTCAAGCTGGACACATTTTTGAAGACTTATTTGGACTGCATTGCATAGAGTACACAAGCTTGGGTGCTGTTGCTTGGGCACTCCCTGTCCTGCAATACATGTTTGGAACTCCTGGGAGTCCTCTTTCGACGGCTGTCTGACTTGACTTTCACAAATTTTCTCCCAGCCTTGCCAAATCTTGCCTCCTGACATAGAATCCAGGCAATAGTATTTGCTGAAAATGTGCAAAGAGGACCAAGTTGCTGCACTGCAAATGTCCTGTACGGGCACCCTTCTCTGAAGAGCTGAAGTAGACACTCCTCGGGTGGAATGCGCTATTAAACCATTGGGCAGAACTTTGCCAGCCAACTTCTAGTATTCAGAAAAGCATCTAATTATCCAGTGAGAGATGGCTTGCTTGGTGACGGCATGTCCCAATTTGAGATCTGAATAGCCCACGAAGAGCTGGTCATCTTGCATGATTTTGGACATTCTAGAAATAAAAAAGCTTAAGACACTCTTAGGGTCTAAGCGATGCAATCTTTCCTCCTCCTTTGAGGGCTGAGGAGGTGGATAAATAGCAGGCAACACAATCTTTTGAGCTAAATGGAATTCCGATACCATATTCAGCATGAAAGAATGATGTACCCTCAGAACCACTTTATCCTTAAAAAAGGTAGTAAATGGTCTGAAGCTCTGTGACTCTGTGGGCTGATGTAATTGCCATTAGAAAGATAGTCTTAAGGGTTAACATTCTCAGTAGACAAGAATGCAAGGGTGCAAACAGTGCTTCCATTAGAAACCTTAACAGCAACATTTAAGTCCCATACCTGTACAGTAAATGGGACCCAAGGAAAGATGTTTCTTATTCCTTTTAAGAACTGAATTATTATAGGAACTTTGAAATAGGAACTCTGCAGAATGCCTAAAAATGGAATGCGCCGCTAGATAAGCCTTAACTGTGGAAACCTGAAGCCCCTGATGGACCAGGTGTAGCAAGAATGATAGTACAGAAGGGGTTTTGCATGTAAAAATGATCAATACTCTTATCCCTGCACCAGCTGATGTATGTATTCCAACAGGAAAGGTACCAAGATTTTGTTGCTGGCCTACTGGCCAAAAGCAACACCTCCATTACATCTTCTGGAATATCCTAATCTTTGTATATTTTCATCTAAAAAACCAGGTGTGAAGGTTCAGAGTACTGATTTCTGGATGAAGGAGACCCCTTTCTTGCAAGAGGAAGTCCTCTCATTGGGTAAGACTAATTGGAGGGGGGGATGTCCATCTCTAGATGTTCTGGGGACCACGTTCTCCTTGCCCAGTCCAGAGCAATCAGGATCATGGATTTCCCGAACTTTCTCAACCTCCTGAAGACACAAGGAATGTTGGGAACTGGTGGGAACGTGCACAGGAGTGGAAATTCCCAGTCTACTACAAACGCTATCCCTAGAACTCCTCTCTGAGAAAATTGCCTGGAGCAAAATAGATCGCACTTCCTGTTGACACTGTATGCAAACAGATCCACCTGAGTGGTTCCCCAAAGGGCGAAGATTTCTAAAAGGATTCCCCGAGCTCACTCTCACTCGTGGGAGACAGTGATCTGCCTGTTCAGAGCATCCGCTGCTATGTTTTCTTCACCGTCTAGGTCAGCGTTATTCAAACTGTGGGTCGCGGCCCTCTGGTGGGTCGCAGCCTCATGCCCAGGGGTCCGCGCATCCACAGCTTGAAAGTAAACATTAACATCCATTACCAAAGGATCAGGCTGTTGCTTCATCAAAGAGCAACAGCCCGATCCACGGCCCCTGCCACACATGCTTAGTGCGACAGGGGCCAGGCTTTGTCAGGTCTCAGGCTCGCATTAGAAGCCTATTTAGGAAGAAAAACAAAAAAACACACACTTTGTTTGCCGTGATGACAAGTCATCGCGGCAAAAGAAGGTGTGCGCTTTTTCTTTTGTCTTCATGAATAGGCTCCTAATGGAGCCTGAGGCCCCACAAAGGCCCGACCCCTGTCACACTGAGGTCAGGGGCCTGGCTTTTGTGAGGCCCTGCAGGCTCCATTAGGAGCCTATTCATGAAACAAGGTAAAGCGCACACCTTGTTTTACAGGGATGACCAGCCCCTCCCATATGAATGCAGAGCAGGAAACCACTAATGATGGCACATTAGTGACAAACTGCCCTACTTTCAGATGGGAGGGGTGGTAGGGAGAGTGAGCCAATCCATGACAGCCAGCTTCTCTAAACTTGCATTTGGCAAGGGCCTCAAGCTGTGCTGCTAGCTCAATCTGGCTGACTGACAGCCAATGAGGATGGAAGGCGCCACGTCTTCCAACAATAAATAGTACTCACCTGCAGCTTCAGTGATCCTGCTTCAGATTGCGTCCATCAACTCCGGAGTTACATGCTGTCACGAGGTTCCTGCTTTTCTATTCTTTTTACTTTCAAAAAGGTAAGTGGCATTTACATACATGACCAATAAATAAAGTGACCAGAAACACAAGGAAAATCGAGGCGTGGGGGCCTCTGTTCTAGTTGATAGAACAGAGGTCCCCACGGTCCTTATTTCTCCTGCAGCAGCAGTGTCCAGGGACAGCGCCAGGGCATTATATCCCTTTCGAATTGGAGGCGCCAGGGCATTTCAAACTTTTCACATGAGAGGGGCCTTCACTGAGTCTTGGGGGCAGGAGGAGCAACTGCCCCCATGTTTCCAGTCAGAATTCATTTAGCTCAGTGATATATTCAGTGCTCTGTTTTTTTTGTGTGCTGGTGCTTAAAATGTGCGCTTTGCATTACAAGCTGTATACCGCTGACTGGTTCCACTCTAAGCAGGGGAGAAAAGAGGTCTGTGGGGACTCCGTACAAGTGAATAGAAAAAAGACCCCATGGTCCTCATGTCTCTTGCAGCACCAGTGGCCAGGGAAGGCGCCAGGGCATTTCATCCGTTTCAAATTACAGGCGCCAGGGCATTTCATCCGTTTCAAATTACAGTCGCCAGGGCATTTCAAACTTTTCACATGAGAGGGGCCTTCACTAAGTCTTCGGGGAGGGGGAGCAACTGCCCCCATGTTGCCAGTCAGAATTCATTTAGCTCAGTGATGTATTCAGTCCTGTTTTTTTGTGATGCTGCTTAATATGTGCGCTTTGCATTACAAGCTGTATGCCGCAGACTGGTTCCACTCTAAGCGGGTGAGAAATGAGGTCTCTGTACAAGTGAATAGTGAATTGTGAAGGGGTGGGTGAAGCGGCTATGGTTGTCTCAAGGCTTATTGGAGGCAAAGGTACAATTTCTTTCTTGGAGGACCACCACATAATGCCCCAATGGATTGTGGCCAGCACAAGCAGTTAGCAATGTCCCTTGCCTTTCTTTGGATTCTACAAACTAACCAGATCTTCAAGTCGGGACCCATAGTACATGTAGAACACCACAAAACATGTGGTGCACTATTGGAGGACCATGTTTTTTTCAGCCCCTCATTTTTGCTCAAAAGCCTTCTAGTGCATGTGTGATTTTGTCACAGCTACATGTTTTGCATTTTTGTTTTTGAATTATCGTTTTCAAATCCTACTGTACCTCATTCGGTACGTAAATGAGGTTATCAACAAAGCATATGAAAAGGCATTAATATGGGAGTTTACATTTTTTCATAGGTGAGGAACCCATTTTGAAATGGAGCACTTCTTTTTGCCCAAAAACGGTAGTGTGAAAAGGAAGGCAGACGCAGACATTGACACAGGAAAAAAACCTGCAAAAGCCAGAAAGTTTGATGGCACATATTTAGACCTTGGATTTACTTCCGTTGTGATCAGAGGTGAAACGAGGCCTCAGTGTGTGGTGTGTGGAGCAATTTTAGCCAATGAGAGCATGAAACCAGCCAAATTAAGACGCCACTTGGAAACAAAACATGGGGAGCTTATTGGCAAGAGCAGAGACTTCTTTGCTCGCAAGTTACAAGTCATCAGTCAGCAGAAAAGTACAGTGCAAAATATTGCTTCTACTCCAGCCAGTGCACTGAAGGCATCTTATGATGTTGCCTACCTCCTTGCCAAAAATAAAAAAACGTTCACCGATGACGAGAAAGTCGTTCTACCAGCAGCCATCGCAATGTGCAGGAGAATGGGTGCTGAAAGTGTAGCGGACAAGCTAAAAATGATTCCTCTGTCAGACACCACCATCAGCAGACGTGTGTCTGAGATGGCAGACAATATCACTGCTCAGTTAATCACACAGCTGCAAACGAGTCTCTTTGCATTACAGTTGGATGAGGCAACAGATATATCCAGAGAGGCTCATTTAATAGCCTATGTAAGGTACTGTGGGGCAACTACAATATTGGAAGACTTTTTGTTTTGTAAGGCCATTAAAACCAGGGCAACAGCATCAGAACTGTTTGACATTTTAAATGATTTTATGAGCAGCCACTGTTTGTGATGGGAAGCCTGCGTAGGAATCTGCACAGATGGTGCCCCTTCAATGTGTGGAGATAGATCGGGATTGAAGGCCAAAGTGTTGGCAGTCGCTCCACATGTTGTATGGACACACTGCATAATTCACCGTGAAGCGCTTGCTGCTCGGAATATGGACAATGAACTTTCTGATGTACTCAGTTCAGCTGTAAAAATAGTTAATGCCATCAAAGCACAGCCAACAAGAGCACGTCTCTTTGCAATTCTGTGTGCAGAAATGGGGTCAGAACATGATGGTTTGCTCTTTCACACAGAAGTCAGATGGCTGTCCAGGGGAAGAGTGCTGCAACGTGTGTTTGAACTCCGAAATGAAGTGCGGCAATTCCTTTTGGATGTGGACACTGGCAAAGCAAACCATCTGTGTGATCCCCGCTGGCTTGTGCTCTTGGCATACCTTGCTGATATTTTCGATAAGCTAAATACCCTCAATATGTCTTTGCAAGGAGCCAATGCCAACTCATTTACAATGAATAAAAAAGTATTTGCCTTCAAGAGGAAGCTAGACCTCTGGAAACGAACAATTGGAGCTGGGGTAGCAGTTCAGTTCCCATTGCTTGCAGAAGCAATTGAGGAAACAGAGTACAACCTGCTTCATGTCCTAGAACCAATCACAAGTCACCTAACAACATTAAGGTCCAGCTTTGATAAATACTTCCCTGAAGAAAATGCTGGCATTAATGACTGGGTGATGCAGCCTTTTCTGGCAGAGGAGGTGGTGCATCTTCCATTTGATGCCCTGGAGGAGCTGATTGAGGTTCAGTCGGACACTATTCTGCAATCTGAATTTAGGAACATTGCAGTGGGTGACTTTTGGCTGAAGGTAATCCTGGAGTATCCTACATTGGCAAGGTCTGCTATACAGTCTCTCTTACCCTTTGGGTCTTCCTACTTGTGCGAAATAGGCTTTTCAGCATTGGCTGTACTGAAAACTAAATACTGCACAAGGCGGGAAGTTGAGGACAACCTCAGAGTGGCGGTCTCAAAAATAAAGCCACACATTGACTCACTTTCTGCAGAGAGACAGGCCCACCCTTCCCATTAGTGCTTGCTCTGTAAAATCAAATTGCCTTCTGCTGAATATACTAATAGGAATGTATTTTGAGAAAATAAAAGCCCTACTGGAGAATTTTGTGTTTACTTGCACGGTTTCTATGTTTGGATTGGATGTGATTGTCCTAGTGTCTTGGAATGTCTCCCCAACAGCATATCCCTTCATAATTATGGCACCACGCATTCTGCAGCCCTCTCTATAAAAAAAAAAAATAACACCAACACAGAGGGGCGGGGCAGGGGGGTCCCGAACAATTTATTTTCTGCTCAGGGGGGCCATGGCATAAAAAGTTTGAAGACCACTGGTCTAGGTGAACTGCCAACAGAGGGATTCCTTCTAGTAGTGCCCAAAACCAGAGCTGCATTGCTTCTCTGCACAGGGGTACTGACCCTACAGCCCCTCTTTTGTTGAGCTAATACATGGCCAATGTATTATCCATCATTATCAGGACACTCTTCCGCCACACAGAATGCAGAAAAGCAATCAGCGCTAGTCTGATTGCTCTCAGTTCTAAAAGGGTGATGTGAAGTTTGGACTCCAGCAGAGACCAATGAACACTGATTGAAAGGTTGTTCATGTGAGCTCCTGTGGGAGTCATGCCTCGGGTGGTGCCGCGGCGTGCACTCAACCCGCACGAGCCCGGAGACGCTGGACACCCTGGCGGCATGCCCGCCCTCCTATCCATGCCCGCCCTTCCCGTTGTAGCAAGGAAGGGGGAAGCCGCCGCGGACTGCCACGCTGCTGGCGGCCGCAGCGACGCTGCGGAAAGAGCCGCTATAGACAGCCGCGGCGAAGCCGCGAGAGAAGCCTCTGTGGACAGCCGCGGCAGGCCCGCGGAACACTCACCTGGGTTCCACCCCGGCCCGGGGAACGGGGAGCCGTGCTCGCGGTGTTGCCGGGACGCAGGAGAGCAGCGACCGGATCGCCGCCTCCGTGCTCCTTCTGATGGTGCCAGGACTACATGTGGCTGGAGAAGGACGCCCATCGTCCGGATGCGTCCTTACACCACGCGGCCACGGCCGCATGGCCAACGTGAACCCTCACCACCTCAAGGGAAACTGGAATGACGATAGCCCGGGGCGGCAACCTTTAAGGGAGGCGGGACAACGTCCCAGGAACCAATGAGAAGGGGGTTAGCCCAGGCTCCCAGTGATTGGAGGGGGTTTGAAACCTCCTGTTTTGATAAAAGGGCGCCAAACCAAACTAATGGGTTGCTCTCATTCCACAGGACACGGAGAAAGGAGAGAGGGGAGAACCAGAGTGGTGGGCCTATCCGAACACCTCAAGATAAGACCAGACCAGGACTAACGTCGTTATATTTTGGAAGACCAAGACACCGGTGAAGTTAACCGGGAGGACTTGATAGTAATTCCCTTAACCATAACGCTATCCTTCAACCAGTGATTAAATTATTGTTTCAGCATCCACCTGTCTCCGAGCTTAACTCCACACTGGCGACGAAGGTGGGATTTTTGACAGCGCTATGGAGGCATTGACAAAGACCCTGACCGAGGGCCAACAGCAGTTGCAACAGATGGTGCAGCTACAGTCACAACAAGCAGCTGCGGATTGGCAAGCCTTTCAACAGGCCATTCAGCTGCAGGGTACTATACAGACCACTGCGCAGGACAAACCGCATGAGACCATAACCCGTCTCACGGATGCAGTAGCCAATACGAGAAACCAACCACTGGTGCCCTCGGCCCTCCTGCAGAAGTATAGGGACGGGGAGGACCCTGCCTTTTTCTTTACCAGTTTCGAACGCATAGCCAGGAACGCGCAATGGCCTCCGGACCGGTGGGGTCAGTATGTCGCCCCCCTTCTATCTGGGGTGATGCAGGGCGCCTACCAGGCGGTAAACCCCAACGGCAATACGCCGTACGGAGAGATCGAGGCCGCAGTGCTAGACCGTTTAGGCCTGGACGATGAAGCATACCGGATCCAGCTAAGGGAAGCCGGACTCAGGGCTGGGGAAAGCCCACGCCAGCTGTATTATAGGATAAAAGACCTAGCCGAGAAGTGGTTGCTGGCTCCAAACCCCGCTAACCAACCCCTGCTCGATAAAATCATACTGGAACAGTTTATAGAAGCCCTGCCCGGGCAAATGCAGAAATGGGTCAGGCAGCACCATCGGCCCACCCTAACCGAAGCAGTGGACATAGCGTCGGCATATCAGAAGGCAGGTCACTTCCGGCTACCACCCACAGGAGTATCAGCCCGCATTGCCATCCCGGTTTCCGACCCCCATGTGATTAGGGGTAGCAGAGTCCTACCCTTCAGATGGAAACCCTCAGAGGACAAGAGACCAGGAAGCGAAGAGAAGGCCCCAATGGCGACACCTGGTTACAAGCAACCGCAGTGTTATGAGTGCAACGAGTGGGGCCACATAGCCCGGTTTTGTCCCAGGAGAAGACCAGTTGAACCCATGGACATCGGTTACCTGAACCCAATAGACAAGGAGGGCGTCCTGGGACCCTATGTGGTGGACATTCGTGTCGACGGCCGACCATCACGTGCACTCTTGGACAGCGGCAGCAGGCAGACGGCCATATCACCAACCGTGAGTAACTCTCCCTGCTTATCTAACGTAACGGTACCTATCCGATGCATTCACAGGGACACCAAGTGTTACCCAATGAAGGATGTAGTGATTGACTTAAATGAAACCTCCACTCCCTTGAGGGTTGCCACCCTACCTTGTCTTCCCACCCCGGTGGTAGTTGGGACTGACCTTCCCCACTTCAAACAGACCTTAATGGACCTAAGGGAAGAGAAGTACCCGCCCGAATCCAATGTTACGGGAACGGACCCTGTTTCCCGGGAACCCCTACCAGGGCGAAAGAGGCGGACCCGGATGGCATGGTGTCAGGCCAGTTATATGACCCGACCCATCGATTGGAAGCTTGAAGATAACGAGGACACCATAAGGGGAGAGACCCTAACCGACCCAACCCTACGTGTGGCCAGGGAAAGGGCAGCCCGGGAAGGGGAACCCAACCTAGCCAGTGGCCCAGGGTTCCTTCTACGCCATGGTCTCCTATACCGGAGGTATAAGGGTGACGATGACGTCGTAAAAGAACAATTAGTGTTACCGAAGAGTCACCGTCTTATAGTACTACAACTGGCCCACAATCATCCCTGTGGGGGTCACATGGCCTCCCTTAAGACCCAACAAAATCTTCTGAAGAGGTTTTACTGGCCTGGCATTTACGGGGAGGTAGCCCAACATTGCAAGAATTGTTCCACCTGCCAGCTTACCAGCGGGGTACTACCCGCCAAGGCACCACTACAGAAAATGCCCCTCATTTCGATCCCATTCCAGAGGATCGGCATGGACATAGTGGGACCCCTGGAACCAGCCAGCCGCGGTCATAAATACTTATTGGTCGTAGTTGACTACGCCACCCGCTACCCAGAGGTCTTTCCCCTAAAGGGAACATCGGCCCGGGTATTATGCGACCAACTAATTCCGTTCTTTGCCCGAGTGGGGATACCCTCCGAGATAATCACCGACCAGGGCACTAATTTCATGTCAACCCTCCTAAAACAAATATGTGGACAGCTTCAGATCAAACAATTGAGAACCTCAGTATACCATCCCCAAACTGATGGGCTGGTGGAACGATATAACCAGACGATCAAAAAAATGCTAAGAAGGGTGACGGGACCAACCGGGAAAAACTGGGATCGGGCGATCCCCCTGGTGTTAATGGTGTTAAGAGACACCCCCCAGTCTTCCACCGGTTTTTCTCCCTTCGAGCTCTTGTTTGGGAGACAACCTCGGACGATACTGGACCTGGTTAAGGCGGAGTGGGAATCCACGGAAGAGGTGTCCTTAACCGAGTATACAGAGGAATTAAAGGAACACCTAACCGGATTACGTACACTGGCCCAGATCAACCTTGGACATGCCCAAACAACTAGAGAAAGAAATTACAACAAGGGGAGCCGGATGAGAACCTTCAGCCCAGGGGACCAGGTATTGGTACTCCTGCCTACCAGCACCAACAAGCTCTTAGCCAGATGGAGAGGGCCCTACAAGATCATTGATGTGCTAAGCGAAGTGACCTACCGGGTACAACAACCCGATCGAACTACCCCAGAAAAGGTCTATCACATCAACCTTCTAAAAAAATGGAACGAGCCTCTTCTGGGCGCCTTTGTGAGCATCGAGGAACCCCAATCGGAAGAAATCCTGACCACCGTTCCCCATACCCTGGATGCAGTCAACTGGGGTGACACCCTTTCCCCCGAAATGAAGACGGACATTAGGAACAGGCTGTTCCCCTATGTTGACGCCTTTTCCTCCTTACCTGGACGAACCGACGTGCTTGAGCATGTAATCAAAACGGACCCCGGACCACCCGTGAGGCTTAGACCGTACTGGATACCCGAAGCCAGGCGGAACATCATTAAATCCGAGGTGGATGAAATTTTACGGATGGATATCATCGAGCCATCTGTCAGCGTTTGGTCATCCCCCATAGTGCTCGTTCCTAAACCGGACGGTTCGGTCCGTTTCTGTATGGACTACAGACAATTAAATGCGGTGTCCCGATACGAAGTCTATCCAATGCCTCGGATGGACGAACTACTGGAGGGCCTTGGAGCAGCCCATTTCTTAAGTACTCTGGATTTAACCAAGGGCTATTGGCAGATACCCCTACGCACCCAGGATAGGGAGAAAACTGCCTTTTCCACCCCACAAGGCTTATACCAATATAAGGTTCTACCCTTTGGACACCATGGGGCCCCCGCCACGTTCCAGAGGCTAATGGACATCATACTAAGACCGCATGCTGGATACGCTGCTGCATACCTGGATGACATTGTCGCGTACAGCCAATCCTGGGGGTCGCATCTGGACCATCTGGAACTAGTAGTAGCTGATTTACAGAGGGCAGGGTTACATATCAACCCCAAGAAGACTACGATGGGAACCCACGAAACCAAATATCTGGGCCACATAGTGGGTGGAGGAGTGCTTAAACCTCAGTTGTCCAAAACCCAGGCTATACGCGATATACCGACTCCCACCAACAGGAAACAAATACGAGCATTCCTGGGGTTGATCGGGTATTACAGGAGATTCATCCCTGACTTCTCCTCGGTGGCCGCACCTTTGACAGACGCGTTAAGGCTCAAGGGAAATCCCAATCTGACCAACAACCCAAGTGCCTTGAACGCCATAGCGGACCTGAAGCGACGGATCACGTCAAACCCGGTCCTCTGCTGTCCGGACTTCCAGAAACATTTCTTTTTACAGACAGATGCCTCCAACCAGGGCCTAGGAGCTGTACTGTCGCAGGAGACCAGAGGGGATCTGCAACCGGTGTGCTTCATCAGTCGGAAGCTGATGCCCCACGAGGCGGCTTACTCGACCATTGAGAAGGAGTGCTTGGCCATCAAGTGGGCCGTTGACTCACTCCGGTATTATCTGCTGGGTCGCCGCTTCACCCTGTATACCGACCATGCCCCCCTCCAGTGGCTGGCTCAGCATAAGGACACTAACCAGAGGGTTCTCCGCTGGTTTCTCTCCCTTCAGCCTTTCAACTTCATCACGTTGCACAGACCTGCCAGGTTCCAGCTAGTGGCGGACTATCTGTCTAGATGCTCACCCTGGCCCGAACGGCCTGGGATCGGGGTGGGGATGTGTGGAGTCATGCCTCGGGTGGTGCTGCGGCGTGCACACAACCCGCACGAGCCCGGAGACGCTGGACACCCTGGCGGCATGCCCGCCCTCCTATCCATGCCCGCCCTTCCCGTTGTAGCAAGGAAGGGGGAAGCCGCCGCGGACAGCCACGCTGCTGGCGGCCGCAGCGATGCTGCGGAAAGAGCCGCTATATACAGCCGCCGCGAAGCCGCGAGAGAAGCCTCTGTGGACAGCCGCAGCGGGCCCGCGGAACACTCACCTGGGTTCCACCCCGGCCCGGGGAACGGGGAGCCGTGCTTGCGGTGTTGCCGGGACGCAGGAGAGCAGCGACCGGATCGCCGCCTCCGTGCTCCTTCTGATGGTGCCAGGACTACATGTGGCTGGAGAAGGACGCCCATCGTCCGGATGCGTCCTTACACCACGCGGCCACAGCCGCATGGCCAACGTGAACCCTCACCACCTCAAGGGAAACGGGAATGGCGACAGCCCGGGGCGGCAACCTTTAAGGGAGGCGGGACAACGTCCCAGGAACCAATGAGAAGGGGGTTAGCCCAGGCTCCCAGTGATTGGAGGGGGTTTGAAACCTCCTGTTATGATAAAAGGGCGCCAAACCAAACTAATGGGTTGCTCTCATTCCACAGGACACGGAGAAAGGAGAGAGGGGAGAACCAGAGTGGTGGGCCTATCCGGACACCTCAAGATAAGACCAGACCAGGACTAACGTCGTTATATTTTGGAAGACCAAGACACCGGTGAAGTTAACCGGGAGGACTTGATAGTAATTCCCTTAACCATAACGCTATCCTTCAACCAGTGATTAAATTATTGTTTCAGCATCCACCTGTCTCCGAGCTTAACTCCACAGCTCCCCACCCTGCGAGGGAGGCATCTGTCAAAACTGCCATCTCCTGCCATGGTTGCCAAAATGTGTCTCCTTTCATCACATAGTCTGTGTTCGGGAACAGAAGGTGGTCTGTTATTCTGCCAAAGAACTATGACCACTTGGATCTGAGGGCCCACTGATCTACCGGCAGGTAAGGTCTGCCAGGAGATCCATAGCTCCCACCGGCAAACTTAGAGTGTGCCGGTCTAGAAAAAATGCCAGAGTGGAATTACTGGCATTTTGTCCAGACCGGCCCAAAGACTCCTTCGATGGATGTCGAGGAGACTTACTGTGCAGGCCCTTCGGCATACGATTAATGGTCTCAGAAGACACCCTGCCGGTCTTACCAGACGCGGTGGGGTCTGAAGCTTTCTTAGGCTTTTTCGAAGGGGCGATTGGAGCCACCTCCTGGGACACATCTGAGCATCTGGAGATGGAATTTCTCCAAGTTAGCTGAAGTTGCCGACTTGCTGGGAAAAATGACCCGCTTGTCATGAGAGATGTCTGACGAAGACTACCTCGAACAATGCCGTTGTTTCTTCTCCTTTTTGTGTAAAGATGACAAGGATGAATGACAAGACGTGGATCTCAAGTGCTTCAAGTGTTTAGAGCACTTCTTCACAGGGGAAATCTCTCTGGACTCATCCGATGACCGACTTTTGGAAGGGGTAGTTGAAGGAGATTTAGAAACGGGCATCTCTGCAGCAAGTTTCCCCTTCCTTTCCCTCAAGGCCTTCACCATCATCGACCGATAGGGCACCCAGTTATAGACTTTATAGTTCACACCTAAGCACCAAAGGCAGATCCGATGTGGGTCCCTAATGGACATTTTAGCACCACAATCTGAGCACCGCTTGAAACCGGTCTTCAGCGTAGACATTATCAAAAAACTTCAAAACACTGAAATATGCAGCGATAAAATCGCTGAGGCGATGAACCCTCAAGCATGCGAAGCATGCAGAAAAACAGACTGAGGCAATGGCGCAGCTTGAGCTACTTATACCAGCGTCGACGCAACAGCCGTGCACAGGTCGGAGGCTGTTGAAGGCCATGACTCAACGCCACACTGTGCCCGATACAATGAAAAAGTTTCCGAAGCTGCAAGTATATATCAAAGATGAGGAATACATGGTAGGACACAATCCACTCAAAATGGAGAATTTTTCATGTAAGAATGTTGCTTCTTGGCCATGAAGTGTTCTGTGAACAATGGAAAGTGGTTTGAAATAAGTCACTGGTAGCCAGTGTAGGGATCTTAGTGGTAGTCTGATATTCTATCTCTTATAGAGCCTGAAGGGTAGTCTTGCTGCTGCATTCTGTATCTGTTGCAGATTTTTGGTGAGGTTGTTCGGTATGCCAGGTAGTATAGTCTATTCTTAACATAACGAGAGAGACAATTCTAATCTTTATGATGCGCTCAGTACCAAAGAGGTTTATAAGCGTGGGCCTGGGATTGAAACCTGTGCTGCTCTGCGTCGTCTTGCTTCCAAGACGTGTACGTTGCCACTGAGCTATACTGCTCATATACTACTACTGCAGATGATGGCAAGTGTGTGTTGGAAGAAGGAAATTTGATTGTGCATAGGAACCCATTTGATTGTGCATAGATAGAAGAAGCATTTCTTCACTACTGCACTTCATAGTCACGATTGCATTTACAACTGTCCTACATGTTTTTGTACACTGCAGCCATCAGATATGTACATATCCTTGAAGCCGCCAAAATACGCTAAAGAAAAGTTGTCTTTTAATAGTGCACTCATGTGATTTGGCCGGCCACATGGTACACAGTTCAGCCAACAAAAAAAAATGGAAGTGGTCAGGAGTGGCTGTGGGGGCGTGGCTAGCCGTGGGATGAGAAAGATGTAGGTCTTCTCGGCTCCCGCGACCGCAACAAGCATCCTGGTAAAATCGCCCGATATTTGATGAAATAAGAGCTGATAACACCTCCGTGTGGTGTCGGACACCCTTGGGCACAAACGAGGTGTAGAGCAGAGAAAACCGCAGCCGATTTCAAGAGAAACGACTACAAGAAGTTTGGAGGCGTACGACAACCAGCCTCCAAAATGGCTGCCGGCGCACACAGACGAACGCCCTGAAGCGGAGCAGTGAGGCCGCGCTGCAACGGAATCCAGTCTGCTACTGATCCGCAGACTACATCAGAAGAAGAGTGCGGTCCCAGTGAGGCTCCGGCAGTGTCCCTTTCAACAGGCGGACTGCAGCAGACCCGTGCGGATGTGAGGGTGGGGCGCGTATCCACTCGAGTGGGACGCCCGGGACCCCCATCGACAGTGCAGCTACTCGAGAATGAGGGACGCACACCCCAGAGTGGCCCAACGTGAGGCAAGCCTGAGCGCCGCTGACGGAGAAGCAGTGCCGGCGCGACTAGGAGCCGCGGGTGAGTGTCCCCGTCCGAGCCCTGCCCCCGGTAGCGACGGCGAGCAAGACAGCCCGGGAGAGAGGTGGAGGACTGGGAGTGTGCCGCTTGAGCCCACGTGTCTCCATCTACAGGTGGACTTTGCAGGCGCCGCGAACCTAACAGCACATACGCGGCCCTGTGTGCTGGAATGGGGGGCCGGCGCCCCCGCAGCGGAGAGAGCGCATCGCCCCGGAGGTCTGCCACCACGAGACACGGAAAGGGGCTCCCTGGGGGGCGTTAGCCTGTGTGGGCCCGAGACAAGGGAAGCGGCACAGAACCCCCCCCAAGAGCGAGACCACGCAGTGGCAACCGCTGGTCCACCGGGCTGGCGAAGCACACAGGGCAAGAGGCGTACAGAGGGGGTGAAGTGCCAATACTGATCGGGCCAAATAGCCCACACTAGCCCACAAACTCGTACTGTATCTGGACCCAGGAGGACCACCGCTCCCCCAAATAGTTGACCATGCTGCAGTGGAACACCGTCAGGAGCGGACTCCGTAGGGTAGCACCAACCCGCACATCGCCAGGCCCCCCACCAGCAAACACACCGGGCCATCCTCAATTTGCATTATTGAAGAAGGGCTAGACGCGAGGGGGCAGCACCCGAAGAAGGAGAAGTGGCGGGTATAGGCGGGACACGCGGACCTCTCCCAGATTAGCCCATGCTGTGGTCCCCTAAACGCAATCACAATGCCTATAGGGTGCGGTCAGAGCACAAATACAACACGCAGTGAGATAACACCTACAAAGGGCCAAGCACGCAGACCATAAGCATCCAGTGATATTGGTACCATGGGGAAAGAGAAGTCTAGGAAACTCCCCACACAGAGCAGGATGGATCAATACACCATCCCTCCGCCCCAGGCGTCAGACCTCCACCTGCAATCCTCGGATGAGATGGAAACGGACCAGGGAATTTCATTATAAGACATTATGGCTGCGATAGCCGACTCCGGCACGTCAATGGAGCAGAAAATGGACGGGATAAGTATGGATGTATCCCTCCTCCGACACGATCTCCAAAAACTAACGGCACGCACCGGGGAAGCGGAGCATCGCATATCCAATACAGAGGATAGAATGAATAACATACAGCAGCAACTCCAAAATGTCACAACCAAACTGAAGGTGCTGGAGGACAGAATTGAAGATGGAGAAGGCAGATCCAGATGTAACAATGTGCGCATACTTGGCATACCCAAGAAGGCCGAAGGCTCCTGCATGGAACTCTTTCTAGAACAATGGCTGACCGACCTGTATGAGCCAGACGCCTTCTCCAAGTTCTTTTCCATAGAGAGGGCACACAGAGTACCCACAGGCAGACCTCCGCCCAGCGCACCTCCACGCACGGCAATAGCAAAGTTTTTAAACTACAGGGACTGTGATGCCTTACTGCAACATGCGCGCGCAAAAAGCGCCATCACATTCAATGGCTCCAAAATTGCCCCCCCCCCCCCCCGACTACACCAGGGAAGTGCAAAAGGCGAGGCAATCCTTTGACCACCTCAAAAAACAACTGCAAACAATGGGAGTGAGGTATGGCCTGCTCTTCCCTGCGCAACTCAAGATTTATCACAAAGGGACAACAGTCCACTTCAATGACCCCAAGGAGGCTTGGAACTGGGCTGAACAAAACATAGACGGAGACTGGTCAACCCCCCGCAACAGGTGGAGGAATAGAAGGCCTCCACCAGACCAACAGCGAGAGGCCCGTCGACCACCAGCGCAAGACCCACCGGAAGATCAGGGGGCTGAACATTGTCTCAACGCCTGCCAGATGCCCAAGGCCCCTATGGGTCACCCAGGTTGAACTACAGAACCATTTTGTCACACGCAATATCAGGCAACACACACTTACCTGATGCGGCCGCAGTATGCCCCAAGACCGCAACACAAGGAGAGCCCCCTCCCGATAGTAAAACAAACTCCATGTTTATTATACATGACGGCTCCCCCCTGGACACACCTCTAGAGGGCGGCTGCCTTCCCCTTGGGTTCCAAGCAGGGGGAGGCCACTAAGTTAAACGCACGTAAGGTGTCCAGTTGATACCATGGGTTCTTTGTTCGGGCGACCGATGCTTCTAGTTGGGAGGAGTATGGGGAGGGGGGTTGGGGATTTGTTAAGTTTAGTTACAGACGGGACCAGTCAAACACATAAGATAATATGGCTAGATAAGATGATGATGACCCACGGGCATATTCGCAGCAGGCGCATAACACCGTCGGTGGCAGCACAGGCCGTGACTATCACAAGCACCCATGGCATCACATAGCGGTAGTAGCGACGCTCTCAGAACACTGAGGCTCTTGACATGGAACGTTAATGATCTGGGCAATGCAGTGAAGCGCCGGCTGGTGCGGCAATTTCTAAACAGACGGGGTGCCGACATAGTGTTCCTGTCTCCCATCTTGCGGGCACAGAATGTACCCTATTCAGACATACAAACTACAAGCTGACACTCCACTCAGGTTTCACGATGGGCTCAAGAGGCGTCATGATCCTGGTACACAAAAGCCTCCCCTTCCACCTTACTACGGTAACCCATGACAGAGGCGGCAGATACGTATACCTGACGGGCAAGCTATGGGATCACTCCATTGCACTGATAGCCACCTATGCACCCCAACCCTACTAGAGCCACTACTTACTGACATTACCCCGTTAATCGCAAACGACACTTCTAACCTCATGATACTGGGACTTCAATGAAGTCATGAATGTAACCCTGGACAGATCACACTTGCGGAATAGAAACCCCAATGTTCCCACCAGGCTTGCCATGTTTGCCAACGCACTAGGCCTATGCGATGTATGGAGAGAACTCCACCCAGACACGAGAGCATACTCCTTCCACTCAGGGGCACATGCCTCGCGCTCCAGGCTAGATTATCTCTTCACCCCAGCAACTGATCTACATAGGGCACAAGAAATAAACCTACTTCCCAGAGGTATCTCTGACCACTCCCCGCTAGAACTGACACTCATAACATCCAAGCGGATTCCGCCACCAAGCTGGCGCCTGAATAGCTACTACCTGGGTGACCCCGAGCTTGTGGACAGGCTACAGCAGACCACCAATACATATTTCGAGCTAAACGCACAGACAGCGATGAACCCAGGAACACTGTGGGAGGCCTACAAGAAGGTGTTAAGAGGTGAACTAATATCGTGGACGACCGCAAAAAAAAGACAGCACTTGCGCAAGATACTTGAAGCCAACAACAGGTTAAGCAGGCAGAGGAGAGGCACATAAAAGAGGACACACCGGCCTCTAATCGGACGTTGCTACTAGCACAGAAAAGGCTTCAAAACATAGCGATGGACAATGCGAAACAAGCGCATACTGCAATGCGAGCAAGACTCTATGAAACAGGCGACAAGGCTGGCAAGATGCTGGCTTGGCTGGAAAGGAAGGAGCAGGGACGCAGTCACGTCCGAAGGCTCGACACAGGAGAGTCGAACGCAGGGGTGACGGATCTGGAAATAAGCCAAGGCTTTGCAGAATACTACGCTGAGCTGTACAGAGGACCCACGACCCAGATGGACGACACGATCATGGACCAAATTGATATCCCCACCTTAAATGAGACGCAACTGCTGGAGAGGGAGATCACAGAAGATGAGATCCTAAGTGCCATGTCGGGCCTCCGAACCGGTAAATCCCCAGGACCTAACAGCTTCCCGGTTGAACTATGGCGGAAGGTGGGAACCAATGTGGTGGCCCCCCAACTACTCCGAATGTATCAACATGCACGAGAAAAGGGCATTCTCCCACCAGATCTGCGAGAAGCAACAATAATAGTGATACCCAAGCCGGACAAGCCCCCTGAAAGATGCAGTTCATACAGGCCCATTTCACTCATCAATAGCGAGACCAAAATACTGGCGAAATTACTTGCGGACCGTCTACAACAGGTTATTCCCTCCGATACATCCGGACCAGTGTGGCTTCATGCCACAGAGATCAACTTGCATGAACCTCCACAGACTATACTCGGCCCTGGAAAGGGCCAACAGCATACGGGGCCCGCTAGCCCTACTAGCAATTGACTTTGAAAAGGCCTTTGATTCGGTGAGATGGGAGGCCATCTGGACCAAAATGCGCCGCATGGGCTTCGGTGAGAAATTCATGAGGTGAGTGCGCCTTTTGTACGAATCCCCTGTGGCCAGGACCAGAGTCAATGGCTGGCGATCGGACCTCTTCAATCTGGGGAGGGGCACGAGGCAGGGCTGCCCACTGTCGGCCATGATTTTCGCAATTGCTATCGAACCACTGGCAATCCTCCTGCGAAACGCACCAACCTGGGAAGGCTTCCGTTGGTCTGAGACCTGGGAAGACAGAATATCCCTCTATGCGGATGACCTGCTCATCTACCTGAAGGATCCGAGCAACTCCTGCCCCAGAGTCATGCACCTGTTAGAGCAATATGAGGCATTCAGCGGACTACGTGTGAACTGCTCCAAATCAATCCTCTTCCCTATAGGAGACACCTCGATGGCAAAACTAGCGGCTGGCCCTTACCAGATCGAGAGGGAACAGTTCAAATATCTGGGGATATGTATCACAAAGCATCTTACTGAATACACAACCCTGAACCTCTCTCCCCCCTTGTAGCAAAATTTTCAGAAGATACTCGCCATTGGATCTCCTTGCCACTAACGCTGATGGGCAGAGCTGCCCTGTTCAAAATGATAGCTCTCCCTAAATTCTTATATATCCTGCAAAACGCTCCATTATACATCCACCATCGAGAATTCCACAAACTCGAGTGCATCCTCCGGAAATTGCTATGGGGAGGAGGACATCTGCGAATTGCTCTGGTCACGCTCCAGAGTTCCATTTGGGAAGGAGGGATTGGACTGCCCAGACTGCAGTCATATTACTGGGCCAGCCAGATGAAGGTAGTAAATGATATGCTCCATGGAGACGGAAGCCTCCCACACATCAAAGGTCTTGTCTGCAATGCCACGACCACGCAACTAGAGCACATATATGGAGGCCTGAACCGCACACCAAAAACAGATATGGTAACGCATATAGTGAGAATATGGAAGGATGCACATCGGTACTTAGGATGGGGCGGGGAAATTAACGCTGGCGCAACCCCTATGGAACAACTGCAACCTTCCCGAAATACGAAAATTGCCCAGATGGCCCGAATGGGTCCAGCGAGGAATCACCAACATAGGAGATGTGGTACATGAGGACAACCTGGCACCATTTGAGACAATGCACTTGAAGTTCTCCCTCCCAGCAATAGAAAGGTACCACTACATGCAGCTGAAACATGCTTGGACGACCCATCGACAGATCACACAAGACATGCCAGAAAGATCCCCATTAGAGCGAAACAGTTATGGACCGTGTGGACCGGAAGGTCACCTCTACCATGTACAATGTGATAACATCCTTTGCGACACCGGAACTAACCAGTTTGAAGACAAAGTGGAAACGAGATGAGGGACCACTTCAACCAGAGGACTGGGTGGAGGCCCTGATGTACCCGCGTGAAACAACCATTTCCTCAAGGCTCAGACTGGTCCAACTGAAGATTCTGCACCGCACCTACTACCCAAGAGTGGCCCTCTTCCGTTGGGGCAAATCCTCGGATGCTCGATGCCTATGCTGTAAACGAGAAGAAGGTACCTTTTTCCATATTCTGTGGGAATGTAGTAAGATTCAGCAGCTCTGGCAGAAATGCTGTGATAAACTATTTAGCGTTATGGGTAAAGAGATACAGATGTGCCCAAAACACCTTCTCCTAGGGATCTCCAGTGAAACTGACCTTTCCCGCTATGAGAAACTTCTCTGGCCAACTGCGATGGCGGTTCTCAGGCGGAACATTGTGCAACTGTGAGGCTGGGAACATACGTCCAGTTACGACCAGTGAGTCACAGATGTGGACATATGCGCTGTAATGGAACACAGAGTGTACGCGGCGAGGGGTTGCCCGCAAAAAGCGGCCAAAATATGGAGAAGATGGGAAGAGGCTAGCTAAATGACAGAGGTGGCCCCGCAACCTCTGAGACTGAGAGATGCCCCGGGAAAGTGGGTGCAATGAATCTGCCATGAATAGACTATGCCATGTGGTCATCCTATGTCAATCCAACGGTCTGTTGGACCGTGGTTCCGGACGTCGAGTTTCTAGATGTTTTTGTTTCTTGATTGTTTCTCTCTCTCCATCCCATTACTCTCACCTGGAAATGTTGATTTTCCCACATCCCTACCCTGTATCGCAGAGAGATAAGTGTAATGTTTTAATTTTCAAAATCAATAAAATCTTTGATTAAAAAAAAAAAAAAGAGTGGCTGTGCAACAGCTGAGGTATGATGCTTTAGGCATGGGTGCCAGTATGATTCAAGGTGGTTTGCAGTGTAGATATGTGGCCATGGATGATGCTAAACCCTGTGTTCTATCAGCTACCAGTCGATCTTGGGGAGCCCCTTATCTGGAGGGGGTATGTGATTGTGCTGAAGAGGCAGCGGAACGAGCTGTGAGCTCTGGTGTGGACAGTGCTAGCAGGCATCAAGGCCGGTGTGTGGGTGGCCGTGCATGTAAAGTGCAAGTAGACTGACATGTAGGTTTATGAGCTGGGGAAGGGAGACGTAGTTTGGGGAGCTTTTCAGTCCTGTGGGGAGAATACCCTATGCCAAGAGACACCAAGCAGATAATATGCACTGCAGATGGCACCAATATGGCACTCATTTTAGGTGTAAAAAAATGTACAATACGAGGCACCACCCAAGAACATAACAGACACAGCAATCTTAAAGGCATGGTCTAGTAAAAAATTTTATTTAAAAAATAGATGGGCAACATAAAAAAAAATACTAGCATTTTCTTTTTTAAAACTTCCTATGTAAAATTTTGAGCTATTGAAGCTCACAATTCACAAAAGCAAGCACATGGGCGCATCCATTTTGTGAAATGGATGCCCTCCTGTGCTGGCTTTTGCGGCACTAATGAAGGAAAAGCCAGCCAGCTGTAGTAAACAAAAGCTACCGCTGGGTGGCTTTCCCTTCATTAGTGATGTACGCGGAGGACGGGGACCGGAGACCAGAGCAGGAAAGCTGCAGCTGAATCTCGGTAAGTGCTATTTATTTTTTTTTAAAAATAAGCACTAGCTGCGTTTTTTTTTCTAAGTTTTCCGGGCTGGAGGAGCCCGGAAAACTTAGAAATAAAACTGCAGCTTCAAAAACGTTGTATTTATGTTTGCGGTCACTTTTGAAGCGACCGCAAACATAAATACAATGACGCAGAAAACGCAGAAAGAAAAACCGCAGCGTTTTCCAACACAACCGCGTTGTGTTTCTGCCTGCTGTGGCTATCACTTTGGGTCTCCGGTGCTTCCAGGGGAGCACCGGAGACCCAAAGTGAAAGCCACAGCAGGCAGAAACACAACGCGGCTGTGTTTACATGCCGCGTAGTGTTTCTGCCTACAGCTGATTTCCCATTTGAGCCCCAAATGGGAAATGCTAAATGCTGCGTTGTTACTGCCTAAATCTGCTTTCCCCATTTGGGGCTCTCGGGCTCCCCGTGGGGAGCCCGAGAGCCCCATATGGCAAAGCAGATTCAGGCAGAAACAACGCGGTTGTTTTCCGCAATGCCGCGTTCTTTCTGCCTGAATCTGCTTTCCCATTTGAGCCCCAAATGGGAAAGCAGATTCAGGCAGAAACAACGCGGTTGTTTTCCGCAATGCCACGTTCTTTCTGCCTGAAACACAACGCGGTTGTATTGGAAAATGCTGCGGTTTTTCTTTCCGAGTTTCTCAGGCTCCTCCGAGCCGGAGGAGCCTGAGAAACTTGGAAAGAAAAACCGCAGCGTTTTCCAACACAATAACGTTGTATTTATGTTTGCGGTCGCTTCAAAAGCGACCGCAAACATAAATACAACGTTTTTAAAGCTGCGGTTTTATTTCTACGTTTTCCGGGCTCCTCCAGCCCGGAAAACTTAGGAAAAAAACCACAGCTAGTGCTTATTTTTTATTTTTTTTAAAATAAATAGCACTTACCGAGATTCAGCTGCAGCTTTCCTGCTCTGGTCTCCGGTCCCCGTCTTCCGCGTACATCACTAATGAAGGGAAAGCCACCCAGCGGTAGCTTTTGTTTACTACAGCTGGCTGGATTTTCCTTCATTAGTGCCGCAAAAGCAAAAGCCAGCACAAGAGGGCATCCATTTAAAAAAATGGATGCGCCCATGTGCTTGCTTTTGCTAATTTTGAGCTTGAATAGCTCAAAATTTTACATAGGAAGTTTTAAAAAAGAGAATGCTAGTATTTTTTTTTATGTTGCCTATCTATGTTTTAAATAAAATGTTTTACTAGACCATGCCTTTAAGTATACAGAGCTTACATTTTAACCATCAAGTACAAGGGGAACACATCAGCAGACAGGAATACAGAATATGTCGTAGCGGTTCAAGAAACACCAGATTGCAGCAATCAAGACAAGGGCATACACTGCTGCCATCAGGAAGAGAGCATTAGGCAAGTGTTTTCAAGAGCATGGCATTCAGAACCACCATCACGAATACAGCATACACTGCAGTGCACATGAATACAGCATATACTGCAGTGCACATGAATACAGTATACACCGCAGTGCACTTGAATACAGCATATACTGCAGGAGTCCAGAATTTAGCACCGCAAGTTGAAACCGCCCAGAACAATAACGTCAGCAATCAAGATGTGCACAAAAAGTCAAGAATTTAGCAGACATTGTGCCAGCTAACATGCAGTAAGCACTGCAGCGGTCCAAAAATCAATAATATAGCATACATTGTGCCAGCTAACAACTGCAGCAGTCCAAATATCAAGAATATAGCATACATTGTGCCAGCTAACATACAGCAAGCACTGCAGCAGTCCAAAAATCAAGAATATAGCATACATTGTGCCAGCGAAAATACAGCAAGCACTGCAGCGGTCCAAAAATCAAGAACATAGCATAACCGAAGACCAAGACAATACATAGTGTGCAGTGGTCATACCAAATGAACTACAGCTAACAGCCAGGAAAACACACAATACAGCTACAGAAGTAAAAACACAATAATCTATTATACTCTGAAGCTTCCAAGAATACAGCGCAACGAGAATACAGTATATGCTGAAGCCTAGAAATACAGTATACACTGCAGTCGTCAAGCAGATACCACACAATGCAGCAGTCGCTAATACAACATATGTGGCAACCACAACAATATAGTATACAATGCAGTCATCAGAATCATAGCATACACTGTAGGCATAAAACATATAGCAGACAGCAGATCCGAAGAATACAGTGCAGCCATCAAGAATATAACCTATTGTAGCCATTTTGAATATAGCATATTTTTCTGCCACGTAGTATATACTGAACGCTTGCAACTGCCATACACTGTTAGCACTACAAAATGAAACATTGCCGTGGCAGTAAAAACTGAGGTATACCTTATGATATATGATATTTATAACGCGCATATACGCAAGTGTTTCAAGGCGCGAGGTGATTAGGTGATTGCAGGTGATTAGCACACCCTATGGCTGTTCAGCATACAGCACATGCTGCAGCCATCAAGAATATATATATATACACCATTTTTATTTTGGCCATTTGGCCTGGCTTTGGGAAGCAATGGAGCACTGTATGCTGGCAGAGGTAACTGGCATATATTCAATGGTTAAAGGAGGGACCAGTCCTTGCAACAACGCATTAACTACTGTCATACTATTTAGGGTGTCAGGGATTAGTTAATATTTAATTGGTGGAGAACAAGTAAAAGTGTTGCAAGGAGCTATGGGGCAGAACAATATGATTTACATATAGGAGCTTATTTTATTATTCCACGTAATTCGGGTGCAGGGACCCGTTACGCATATACATACAAATAGGCGGGTTGACGCTGACGAATTTTGATCATTTGTACGGTTGGAGTGCAAAAGTGCAGGGTAAAAGGCTTGGTACACGTGTGTATCCTGCCTTTTGCCCTGAACCTTTTGCACTCCGCCATGCAAACTGAGTAAACCCTGCCTGCCATACATGCATGGCAGGCAGCGATTACAAGGGATTCACAGAATATGTGCCAGCTTGAAAATCCATGCGAGCACAAATGCTGGGAGCATTTGTGTAGCATAGAGGAAAGAAGGTGCGGAAACAACGTTGTGTTGCACCCCTCCTCTCTGCCATACAAATGCAGGAAAATGGTGCGTGACATAAAAAAGCATAAATGCCTTAGTGAGCCCAATGGTGAACTTGGTATACGACATACACTGCGGCTAACAATCTTACTCTGCAGCATTTCAACACATTGAAACCTTTTACTCCTTCACATAAAAGAACAATGAGAAAATGGTTCATCCCACCACTCAGCACCATGAAACGAAAAAAAAAGAAAACTAGAACTAGAATTGAGGATCAAAACCAACACCGCAATTAAACTAAAATTACTGCAACATATCCGCTCATGCAAAAGGGAAATACACAAAGTGACGAGGAAACACTACCACAATGGAATCTTCAAAGCCCCAAACACCCAAAAAGAACTCTTCAAAATCATAAATGAAACAAAAAATCCTCCAGGCTGCAACAACACGCCAACACCATCGATGAAAATATGCAACGACCTAGCAGACCACTTCAAAAACAAAATCATCACCATCCAACAAACCATTCAAAGCAGACAACGCGATCATACTTCAGACGCCACCTATCCCCACCAGGAATATCCGCGCAAACTCCGAAGCTTCCCCGAAATATCAGTGGAGACCTTCGTCAAACTGGTAAATCAAAGCAACAAATCAGGCTCTTTTGAGGACTCCCGCCCCCCGGACATATACAAATCAATTCTCAAGCAAGGAACTCCCATGGAATACCACAGGAATGTCCTCAGCCTTTCAATCTCAACAGGTAAAGTGCCACATTCCTTTAAATCAGCCTACATCAGGCCGCTACTCAATGATACAGCAGGAAATGTAGAGGACCTCTCCAACTACAGACCCATCTCCGACATCCCATACATAGCCAAACTGCTTGAAACGTACATATACAAAACAACCCAAGAATTTACAGAAGAGCACTGCCTACTAGACCAGGCACAAGTTGGCTTCTGACCAATGAGAGTAACGGAATCAGCTCTACTCTCAATATGGGACGACCTAAAAGCTAACGCAGACTCAGACAACCGTACTGCCTTGATACTTCTAGACCTATCCGTAGCATTTGACAGTTAACCACGACATTCTCATAATGAGATTAAAAGGACTAGGAATAACAGACACTGCCCTACTGTGGATCAAATCCTTCCTAACAAACAGAACGGAAACCATATGGATGAAACCTTTCAAGTCGAACCCAAGAGACTCCACATGCAGAGTACCACAAAGTTCATCCTTCTCCCCGCTATTATTCAACATCTACCTATCTCTACTACTCAAAATCATCAAAAGACACGGTCTCACCTGCTACAACTATGCCGACGACATACAAATCTTCAATACAAGACACCCAAGAAGAAAGCTCCGCACTAGAGAACTGCTTTTGTGATGTATTCAACTGGATGAATTCGAACCACCTCAAAATCAACTCAGGCAAAACAGAAATAATGATCGTCACAAAAAACAGAGGAGACAACAACTACATTCCTTGGCCAAGGGAACTCTGCACAACCCCAGCGCCATAGATGATTGTAAAAAACCTGGGGGTCCTGATGGACAACAATCTAACTCTAGAGCCAAATGTAAATGCTCTGCTCAAGAAATGCTTCTTTCTCCTGCAAGCGGCGAAAAGGATATTACCTTTCCTGTCATTTGCCAACAAAACACTTGCCATCATCGCTCTCGTCATGTCCAGAGTAGATTACGCCAATAGCCTATAGCTGGGTATGCCTGAACGACTTCTAAAAAAAACTACAATGCATACAAAATGCAGCAGACAGATTGCTTCTCAAACTACCCCAAAGAGAACACATCACACCTGCGCTGAAAACACTACATTAGCTACCAATAAATCAACAAATAAAATTCAAATCAATGTGCATCACGCACAGAGCAATACACAACCAAGACGCAGAATTCCTTAGAGACAAATTACGCCTACATCAGCCAACAAGAATGCTCAGATCAAGCAACGACATCCACCGGGAACCGAAACCCTACAACAAAAGAAAACTCAGGAGGAACTTCTCTCTCTCACCAGGCACCGAAAACAAAACAAAACACAAGACACCACCTACTATTCAAGAAACTGCTCAAATCCTGGCTCTTCACTGCGTAAATAGAAGAACGCCCACAGGGACACACACACACAGCTAAAACAACGATGAATGAAGATACCAATCCCGGTTCCCACCAAGCAATCCACTACAAACAGAATCGAAGGAAGACACCCCACGACATAAAGACAGCCATGATAGGAGGAAAAAAAATGGAATGCATAGGCAGACCAAAACGGAAGCACTGGGACGATCATCAATAGCACCCTGGCCCTATACCACACCCAAGCTCCAACAGACCTATGTCACACAGATAGCAAGAGAATAGTGGCCATGCAACCCTCAGTTCCGATAACTAAGGGGGAGAACATACACACCCAATCACATTATACAAAATTCAGTACAATACAGCAGGGAGTGCACCGCGTCATCACCCACAGTCAGACGGTCAAGAAAGGAAAGCAGCAACTAATCCCAACTAATAGGAATACAAATCAAATCGAACATGATGTGCCATAAACAGGATTGGATTCACACCCCACTAACACTACCTTAAAATCTCTGCACACAACCATCTCTCGCCCAGCAAACCACACACACTTTACCACACCGTGTTAACAAACCAACAACACAAACAGCACACAAGGTCTCGCCCCCGTCCAATGCTTACACCAAACTCAGCGCACAGTGTATACCAAACTGAAGCCGCCAACAGCGCACCACCTCTCTCACTCTCCTACTCCCTCTTCACCTGAAAAACAACCCACCCTATTCTTGTTTAACAGATCCACCAGAGCGCCTAAGGACCAAGCACGTTGGTGACGGTGCACAATAGAAATACCTTTAACATTTAACATTGTATATAACGGATTTGTACATTGGGTCACATGATTTACAAGCTGGTCTGTAATATCTATCAGTACATCCCATAACTCTAACCAGCGGCAGTCAAAAATTCAGCGGCTCAGTTGAAAAAACAGATTTGAGGATAGTAAATCTTCCCTACGCCAAGTATACCCTGAAGCTGCTTGTAGTAGAAAATATGACAGCCATAAAGAGTGTAAGACATACTATAGCTCCTAAGGATATAGCAAAGTCTACAGCCAACAAGCATACAGTGCCAATGACAAGTTCACAGCACGCACTGCAGGGTTCCATGTTGTTTTACCGACAGGAATTCCTCCGATGTAATTCACTTTGAAGGAATGCCACTGAGATAACTCGAATTTTTTATTTTTTTATTTTGGGGGATTCCCCCCCAATCCCCTCCTTTCCCTATACTAGTCCCCCTTCCACAAGCACCTCTCCACCCCTTTTAACACCTTGCTCCCCTGCCCCCTATACAATTCGATTACATTTTTCAGCGGAATTCCTTTGACGTAAATTACTTCGAAGGAATTCCTATCTGCAAAAATGACGGCATAGCATACTCATTAGAGACGTCAGGCATGTAGCATGCACTGCAGCTAACCAACCTGCAGTGTGCAACACAGCTTTATTTTGTAGCATATAGCCTAAAGTACAGCTGCTAATGATATAGCATAAGCTTCTGCTGCTATAATGAAGATATTGTGGTCATCTCTTATCGAAACCATAGTTTACACTGCAGATACCAAAGCTATAGCACATAGCTCACAATGCCAATACCATGAGTTTAAACTGCAGCTACTGTACATGTCATCGCCAACTTGCACCAAACAGAGCAAACAATGTGGATACTAAGGATATAGAACATGCCGCGGCTGGCAAGCATATAGCAGATTCAGCAGATATTAGGACATAGTACACAATGCAAGTATATACTTCAGATATCAAGAATATCGAATATAATGCAGATACAAAGAAAATTGAACATGGTGCAGCCACGCGCATATAACAAACTAGAGATATAGAGGACATACGATACATTGCCAAATCCAAAAATATAGCACGTGTAGCAGATGCCAAACCAACACACAACACTGCATCAGCAACCAGTTATATGGCATATTATGCATAAACTACATAGAGCTTAGGTGCATAGCATACGCTGCATCTGCCAGTAATTCTGCAGCCAAAACAACATTAAAAACTAGTACCTATAGCAAGACTCCCACCAGATGCAAACTTCTTCCAAATGCATCCCGAATCAATACGGTCCCTGGGGAATTTCTATGCATTTTTGCACCCATCAACTTTACAAATCCATTCTGCCTAATGCATTTGACAGGAAATTAGATCCAGTACCTCTTTCGGACCTCTTTTGGATTGGGATGTCTGAGTGAATGAGGATGTGAGAAAACCTATTAAATGCACTCTTCCAAGTTAACTCTAGGAGCCAGTCATTACTCTGGCTCACCCTGAGCAGGAGGGCACTAAATCTTGGTCTAAAGGGAGGGTTTGATGATTTTCTGAACTTGCTATTTTCAGTTGCATTCCAAAATTGAAGAGGGATTGTGCAATCTGAGCGTACCGCTTGGTAAAACTATGTCTAAGCCTCCATCCCACCCCTAAATTGCAATGCCATGCCTTCTACTGCAGGTATTTGCATTCAATTTTGAGCGAGTTAGGAAAGTTCATTCCGGGGTGTTACTTTTTCACAGGAATCCAATAAAGGATTCAGAGCCCAGAAGAAACCAGTCAAACCTTCTAAGACACAACGCTTGCTTGCTTCTGCATTCGAGGCTGGTCACATCGCACGAAGCAAGACCGGCACGATCACTGCGTAAACTCTGTTACTGTAATCCAGCCTGACTGTCACTAATGCACCAAAAGGAGGGGCTTGTACCAGGTGGGAACAGTAATAGAAGTGTACCAAAAAAGTAGCGGAACTGTGATTCCACAGGGGATAGATTAAAAAGGAAAGCAGCAACGTGCAACACATTTTTCAAGGGTTGCAGTCATGCTGGTTGACAGCCAATTGAGTTGAAACCGATTTCAATTTAGCTGTAACTGATATCCAGTGGCAAAGTGGAGAAGTGTGCTTTAACTTCACAAAGAACAGTTCAGGAATCGTGAAAATGGTTGCAAAAAGTAGTGGAGCTATTAACAGCAAAAAATAAAAGTAGTCGAACACTGTTACCGACCGTTCCCACTCACTTCGACCTTTGGATGGGAATTAGGAGGAATCTCTTTAGCATTTGAAGCTGGAAGAATATGTTGCTTATGACAGATTTACTCCTTTCAATGCAACATCCCAGGTTAGATTCTACATTAATGTTTTGATCAAGTAATGAAGGAGAAAGGGGGGAGATACTCTCGGTCGGGGGAAACTGAACATAACCTTTGCTTTTTAATGTTGAACTGAAGTCAACTGGTGAGGTGTTCTAGCTTGTGTGCTTCCAAGCCAATGAATAATATCTTGTGGGGATTTTGTACTGACATCATGCAGTCTTGGTTTACTGGAACACACTCATTCAAGTTCTCAAAGTTTTACACTTTCCAACTGGCCCAGAAGAGCAGGCAAATGTGCATCTCATGTGGAAGTTAGATTTTGCCGAACATTATGCACCAGCTTCTGGTTCCCCAGAGCTAGCTCAGCCTACTGGATGTCGCTGAACAGCCAGGAGCATGTTTAGCTACTGCTTATCAAATCTTAAATTCACACCCTGAAGTCAAGCTGAGGTGGTAGGAACCAGGGTACAGTGGCATGTGAAGAGACCCAGACAGAAAGAGGAGAGCAACTTCATAGAGCGGACGTAACATGGAGGAGGTATCAGGGGGACAGACTGATACCGTAGAGGTGGAAGAAAGAAGGCCATGGTGCGTGGGAGGGGGTTGTAGTAAAGGTTGTATAGAGGAGACTGGAAGTAGAACATCAGGGGGAGCAGAGAGTAGTCAGGAGGAACTACTTACTGAACGATGAGGTGGTTTAGAGGTCTGAAGAGTGGTTGCTGAGACAAGGGAAGACCAGGGGGTAATATCCAGAAAGGTGAGATCGGAGATAAGAACTTCAGGTGGTCAGAAGAAGCAGGTAGAGATAAAGAATGAACACGTAGCCAGAGCAAGCAGGTGTTAGCAGGCTCGGGTGGTCCAAGGCAGGACCAGACAGTGGGAGGAATGAGCAGGTGCCAGGGAC
The DNA here is from genome assembly GCF_040938575.1 of Ambystoma mexicanum. Classification (NCBI taxonomy): domain Eukaryota; kingdom Metazoa; phylum Chordata; class Amphibia; order Caudata; family Ambystomatidae; genus Ambystoma; species Ambystoma mexicanum. Next base: position 303,540,542 of record NC_090940.1, read on the forward strand.
ATTACTGCAGGTACAAAGAAGTGAGGAAAGAGACACGAGCAAGAAGAAAGTCCAGCAGAATACAGGGTCCCCTCTCCGGGTCCTCCTCAAGGATACCTCTACTGGCACACCGCTCAAAGAGACTTTATATACTAGAGTAAGTTGTGCTTTAGAGGTCCCTGGAAGGCCTGTATCTAGTTTAGACCGAGAAGGGTATGGGACACCCCAATACCTGCAATGCCAGAAAAGGACGAATTAACCCCTTTTGGAACTGTACAGACAGGGATATTAGTTTCTGATGCATTCTGGGGTGTTACAAATAAATACATCTAACAAGCAGTGTGATGCAGCCCTTTTGTTATTTTTAGCATTAAATGAATACTGGTGCACCCTTTTACCATTGGTTTTGCAGACGGTCGAGCTTTTCCTATTGCGGGGCAGTCCTCTCTTGAGATGCTAAGGTGAAACAACAAGTGGTCTACCAAGTCATTCAACGTGTGATCGGACCACTGAGGCCAAGGGACATTCAAAATCACAAGACTAGAGCATGTGTTGGGAACATTGGAAACCAGAGGAGAAACCAGGAAGAAGAGTGTCAGCAGACCAAGGACAAGGCACGTTGGCCCGAGGAAAAGAAAACGCTGTCCTGACAAGTTGCACCTGTGAAGACTGTAGTTCTGACGACTGACGCTGCATCAAAGAAATGCTTGCGAGGTAGTGGGCGTGCACTAACCAGTCTGCCCACATGGCAGAGCTTGTAAAAAGCTGAAGCATGGTCAAAATGTGGTAGAGGAAATGAGAAAGGTCTAATCCAGACTCCTAAAACCAGGGTGGCTCTGATACAGAGATTGTATCTGATGCTGGGTGAGAGGCAAGAGGTGAGTCAATACTTAGAGTTTAATGAAGGGGTGGCAGGCAATAAAGGTGAGAGCTGCAATGGAGAAGGCTCTTGAGGCTTGTTGAGGACAGGCTTCGGGGAAAGCAAATGGATATACAACCAGAGTGGAATTAGTTAGAGGAGGAGCGATAAGTCCCCAACAAAACTACCAGAGACTTCATTACTACCATAATTGAGAAAGAAGTCAATGCTGTGGCATGTAGCCCAAACCCATTAATAGAGTATATTAAAAGATGTGGCCACTTCTTTAAAGTTGTTCAGTCCGATTACCCAAGTTTAGCAGGGTATAGGGTGGAGGCGGATGATTGTTGTGGGGAAGTCTCAGATGAATTACTATTTAATACAAAGCACGCTGAGAGTTAATGAACACATGGCAAAGTATTTTAAAAAATAATGGAGGCAAAGAAGCCACGTATTCTCAAGAGTCACAGGACAGCGAGTCAGTATTGCTGGGTAACAAACGCTTATCAAAGACTAAGTCATTCGAGTATTATTGTTGTAATTAGTCTTGTCGAAAACCAAGATCCAAATGTGCTATGTCTGATTGATGCATGCTGGGAAACATATTTAAGATCAGAGGTCAATACGTTATTATTGTTGAACCACAATTATTACATTGAATAAAAAGAGCTACACATATTAACCAAGAGTGATACAGGCTGATGAAGGAAGTCTTATATGGAACCATGAAGCACTGAATGGTTGTGATTGAAAGTAAATCCTATAAGAAACCAAGAGCTAGCGATTATATGCAAGACTGGTGCAGGATCACTGATGTTAAACCGCATCAAGATGGTGTAATGTGAAGAATGTGGTATACAGTAAGAGAAAGGAAATTCATTGCAACAAGATATTACAATGCCACTTTGGCAAATTAATTTAATCAAACATATGTCGAGAAACAAAGTTGATGTTAAAGAATTGAGGATTGTTTTAAAGAGTTGATCAGGGGCAAAATACATGAACATCTGTACTATCCTATAAGAATATCCACCTCTCACAGAACAGAAGTAGTGTGGTAAATAAGCCCTGTTAGACACGAGAACTAAGAACCCGTCTGAGAGGGCAAGTCTATTCACAAGTTGTCCAGTCCAACAAGAGCAGTAATGCAAAGAGAAAGTAAAAAGAGAAAGTCTTGATTAACCTGGAGTACTCAGAAAGTAGCAGCAAAGGGAGACAGCAGAGGCAAAGGGTGTCTATTGGATTCAAAGAAGCAGGATGAAGAAATGATACTTAAAGGTTTCCATGATGTAATCAATAGAAATCATTGTTTTGTCTTATCCTTGAGTTAGGGTTTTTCTTATTGGCACGGTGTGTCATACCCCACAGAATGTTGATTTTTTTTCGTGAAGAAATGCGATCGATATTTCTGCAGTTTTTCATATATTTTTCTACATATTTGGCCTGCTTAAGATGTTAGAGAGTTTGGGGGCATAGCCATTATAATCAGGAAAACCCAGGGCTGAGATCCACACACCAGCGCACATGGCTTTGACATATACATTTAAAAAGGCAAAAAAGTATGGAGGTCTTCAAGGTACGACATGGATCAGACATTATAACAGGGCTTCCGAAGCCTCTCGACTGAGCTGCAGTATTATCTGGCACAAAAGAGCAAAATTAAGATAAAGCACTGCCCTTTTTCTCTAACCATCTCTGTCAATTTGGTTGCTCCCACACTTCCTGCAGGTCTGACTCCCAATCCTTGCTGCCACATCACCAAACGGACTCCTATCTGCTTTGTGCCTATAGTAAATGTGCTTATCCTATGGGATAGTTTCATTGTGAGCGGTTTTCCGTCACCCTGCTTTACAATGTGATATTATGAGTGCGTGCCAACTTAAAGTGTAAGGGTTTGGCAAGCACAAGACTGCACACTTGAGCTCTACAACTTTACTACCATGCTGCATGGGGGAACCAGTGTCACATTTGGATAAATTGAGATGGTTACATTTTTGGCATCAAGATAAACTGTGCACCATTAAATTTAATAGCTTAATACATCTACAAAGACTGCCAATATTAGGAATTTGTTCAAATTTTGCAGAGCACATTTTCACCAAGCTTTCAATCAAGTAAAGGATATGTGCTCGCAATTGGCATTGAAATGGCAGCCTGTGAATATTTTTGACAAAATTGACATGACTCTTGGTGGCTTCCTCTCGAGAAGAAGCAATTCAATCGACAGGCACTGTTTTCAAAGGAAGGCATAGTCTCCCATTTTGTTCCCTTCTTGTCCCATACCTGTGTATGAATGCGTCTTAAATTTAAAAGTCTACCATACTTTATAGAAATAGCTACTCACAACCTGCTTGTAACTCAGGGGGAGTATTCAAAAGCATCATGGCACTGGCAGCATCAATGTCGGGATCTGGAAAATCAACCAATAGATACGTTATTTACAATCAGGCTAACTTGTTTTGCTTCTATGCTATAGATTTAGCTAAATTTGTGATTTAAAGTAGATTAAAAAAGATTACACAATTGTAGAGAGTGATTTTGGAATTTAGCCAAATGTTGCCTTAATTTACAATTTTACCAATTAGAAAAAAATGAATTTGCATTTCCTCCCACATCGAATAGAATTTTACACAAATTGCAAATAGGAAGAATCGAAATGGAGAAGGGAATGTTATGAACTTATAAAAGCAGTATATAAGCAATATTCCACATCATACAAAACAATTATTTTGTCAAAAAAATAAAAAGATGAATCAATTTTGGATGTGGGTAATAAATCCAAATGCTTTTTCAAATTGTCTTTCATTACCCAAACAAGACTCTAGTAAACATAACACGGTATCTACCATGGAACTTTGAAAATGGGGTCTTTACTTCTTGAACAACAAAAAATTGAGATGATAAAAAAAGATGTTTTGATCAATTAGGTGAACCCCCCTACTGCTATGCCTGGTGAAGGCAAGCATGGAAAGAGTTTGGATCCAGCCACTCAGGATGCCATTTGTGATTTTGCACTTAACATGTTAATTGTGTTTTATGACGTATTAATGACTGCTAAAATGTTACTCAACCTGGAGCTAGACTGACGATTGAAAACGGGGGATATTCCATAATTGAACTATTTTCGAAGTTAATTCCTCTTGATCTGTTGACTAAGAGTTGTTTTGATAACCTCTGGAATAGCAAGAGAATTGCAAAAGGGAAACCTGTGATGTTTTGCAAATACATTGAAGAACGAGGCTGCCAATCAGCTAAACTATACCTTGCAGGTGGTGCCTATTTTGGGCCGGTTGTAAAAAGGATTCACTTCTAGACTTGGAACTGCACGAGTCAACTTGCTTGCAGGGGATGATGAATCGAGCAAAGGGTGCGGTGCTCTGCGATCAGTACATGTATTAGCAGCAACTCATGTATTCAGTCAAGCATTAATGTAGTGTCTAGTGAAGGCGTCATAAATATATTGCACTTTCTAGTTTTGGAGTGTGCTGCTTAAATGGGGAGTCTTTTAAGGCTCCCAACTTTGGCGTTAATATTTCTAATGCTATGTCAGACCTTTGCCCAGCACGTTCACCATAGGAGAGGCTTGGTATATTTGCTGTAATCTCACAGCACGTGCCTTTAGAACTTTGAGAAATGTTCGACAAATCATCTTAACAATTGTTTTACCCTGTCCCAGTCACACTGCTATCTCTTACCCCAAACCCATGACCCTTTTCATCTGGGAGCTGGGGAAAGCTGTGCTTGGCATAATGTACCTAGAACATAACCAACAAATAATGAAAATAAAAGATGAATGGCTTCAGTTTGTTTTCTATCACAGCCAATAATGATGCATGGCAACATGGATATAGTGAACAGACCCCTCATAGGAAACCTGCAGACCAAGTGTCAAGGGTAAAAGAATAAGTAGCGAATGTGTATGTTGGCCATAGCATGGCTGATCCAGCTGCTTCTTTGATTCAATCATAATAATATTGCATTTAAAAATTACAAATGTATCTCGATTTGTCCCCAAAAAACTGATAGACAAATAATGGCCACCCATGGCAGACTATGGAGAAACCATAGATGGAGATTTGTCAACAACAATAAAAACAGGAATTTGCAGATGAGTGACTGGAGGACTATTGTAGTAGCATTGAATTACCCCAATTGAACATTTTAAAAAATCAGCATCCATAAGACTAGAACATCATCAATGCAAAGAAATGTGGAAATGCTGCTGTGTTTACGGCTGGTTGAAGATCTTTGCAGTTTAGCTGTGCCAGGTTCAAGGTGGGTCACTAGTAAGAGACTCTCAATTTCAATGTACAAAGTCAGTAAATAGGCCGATTCACAGTGGTGTTCCCGTTACTGAACAGATACAGCCCTAATCAGTTAGGATCCCATCTAATATGTCACCTTGAAATCCCAGCGTGAGGTGGCGGCTGAATACCAAGCTTTTGGACTTTTGTTCCCCAGGAGCGGAGAACATTTGTGGCCATCTGATGTATCCCTCCATCGGCAGGACATGCCCTTCTGTACTTCTCGATTAAGAATTATACATTTCATTGCACGATGTTGTGTCTGCCATTGTTTTCATTACTGCAATTCTCACTGTAACTTCATAGCATTCAATAAATGCATGAGCATAGATTTAAACTTCCGAGCTATTAGCTAGGCATAAAAGTTAAGTCGCTCCCGGTCATGAATTCTAGATCCACTGATGCAAACAGCACATAATTTCCCACAAGCCAAGAGTGAATACCATGACAGTAAACTGTGTGCAAAGCATGAGACATACATACAGCTTTGGGCTGTTTAATTGTTTGAGTTTGGGCAAAGGACTACATTCAGGTGCAGTGTACGAAAGTTGCACGGATGGAGATACGCGTTGAGCCAGGGACAGAGAGCTTTCTCAACTTGAGGCTGGTTTGGGGAATCAGGTCTTCATGGAACAGCCCTCCGGAAAGACAATATTTGCCAGAGCACAGCTCCATCTTGTTCTGTCCCATTTCCTCCCCTGGTCGTACCTTTTAAAAACGCCTAATACAGACAATGAAACTCATTAGCCACGCTTTATGTAACATGCAGCCACGCGTCGGCAGAAATATACTTCACTTGTTTGACAGAATTGTTCTTGCCGCTCAAACTCAGAGACGGTGGCTCTAGTGTGTTAGCCTGACCATCTCGCCAAGTGTCTGGCACCATTGTTAGGACATGTGCTGCTGGGATGGATAATAACACGATCCAGATGAAGAAGACTACCCAACACACGTGCGTTTTCAGGATGCATGGATTCGCACAGTACACTGAAATGCGGCAAGGACATATACGACTTATTTTGCAATTGGTAAATTGATTTTGAACATTAATGGCCTAGTAGGTGCATTCTTTTAAACACTGAATCCCAAAGATATATGAACGAAAAGGATATTCTCATTTAATTTGTAAATCTTTGGGATTCAGTGTTTAACAGAATGCATCCACTAGGCCATTAATGTTGAAAACCCAGACCTGTTTTGCCTCTTTTGTTGATCCTCAGTCCCATTTAGCCCCTTTTTTTGCCCCTCAACCCCTTTAACTGCCCCAGGCCCATGTAGCCCCTTTTCTAGATCCACCATCTCATTTAGCCCCTTTTGTTGCCCCTCAAACCCTTTAACTGCCCCCCCGGCTTGTTTTGCCCTTTAGTTGTCATTCAGTTTAGTCTCTTTTGTTGATCCTGATTTCTTTAGATCCGTTTGTTGCCCCAGTCCCTTTTAGGTCCTATTCTTTCCACAGACCCGTTCTTGCCCTCTTTGGCCCCCTTTCTTGCCCCAGTCCACTTGAGCCCTTTTTTCTGCCTCCCCAGCCCCTTTGGCTCATTTTCTTGCTGCACCCACTTTTCTTGCCCCCTAACCAGGCACCTCCCGTTTTCGTGTGCCCATTTCCCAGGCTCGGTTCGTGCATGGCTCTAAGAGCCCAGACCAGACCCCCCCCCCCCCAGGCTCGGCCCTAACCATACATTCCCTGGCTCCCCCAGCTCTACAATATTCTGGGAATCCACATTATTCGACACTTAGCTGCGCCCCTTAGTCCCCTCCCCCAACGTGCTAGTAATTTTTATTCTCCATTTCCAGTACTTGGTACGACAAGAAACTGTCGGCATAAAGCACGCTTCTCCAGTTAAAGAGGCCACCGACCTCTTGGAAATGCCATCTTTCAACTGCCATGACACAAAAACTGCATCTGGGATTAACAAACAAAAAGCCGCCCATCTATTTGAAGGCTTGCGGACTGCTTGAAGGTCAAAGGCTAGCCCACAAAACTCAAGTTATTCAAAATCAGTTGCAGACTCTCTCCTCCTCCGTCTGGGGCAGATGGTAGGCTCCAGAGAGGCGGGAAAAGTAGATTGTGCTCTATAACTATGTTCACTCTCTCTCTCGCAGAAGCGTCAGCAGCGGCGCTGCCATGGAAACCCGGGTCACCACGGCAACGGTAAACAGCCGAGAAGGGCCAGTGAATAACCTGAAAAGAACAGCTGCCCCGGCCGAGCCTCGCAGCTGCCCTGGGGCGAGGGGGCGCGAGGCCGCCGGTGCCACGTCCCGTGAAGCGGCGCTCACACAAAAGAGGCGCGCGTGCGCCGCCGACTCCTGCTGCCGCGCGGCCAGCCCCTGCTAAACACTCCCGAGCCACGCGAAATCACCACACGAGCCCACAAGCACACGAGCCCGTGTTCCATTAGTACGAGGAATAATTGCCCAAAATGTGGGTTTTTCTAATGTGCATGTTGGTCTAATGGACGCGGTCGTTAAACATATGTTCATGCCCCGCAGGCCGTTTTTGAAGCTGGACTGCTGGCAATGAAGGTGTGCGACTCGTAGCGTGAAAGATTGCCCGACTCTTACACGCTGCTGCGATGCGCGTGCCTTCTGAAGACGACTGGGGGAGTACAGGCACCCCTAGCGCGGAATGGGACTAGGGTGCAGGTTAGCATTCCGCGAGGCGAGCATTTCGGTGTTTGTGGCGTGCTTACCCTTATGGGACTTGCCTACGGCTTGATGATAGGGTGACCATATTTAAAAAGTAAAAAACCGCGACAGGGCAATTAACAAAGGTAGGACTAGCTCTTAAAAGGGGCTGTTCAGGCACTACACTATAGTAGTGTTTGGAGGAGAAGGGGGTTTAAGTGTTACTGTTCAAATAAACGCATATTATAATTAATTCATCACAAACTAACACGATTTTAAGTTGCAAAATGCAGCATTTCTTCCGCTTGAAATTGTGCATTCCTGCCTGCCAGCTATGGAGACCTACTACAAAAAACCGGGACCACTGCAGTTTCCAATGGAAACATCTTGAGAAAGGGGGACACAGCACCAAATACCGGGACAGTCCCGGTAAACCCGGGACGTCTGGTCACCCAACCCGATGATGGTGGTGGTGGTGATAGCGCGGCAGGGGTGAGTAACGCCTTAGGCGGGTGTGATATGTTCTTTCATTAGCTATCACGCTGCATGCATGCACGCGCGTTGTCGAAACAGAACCAATGCTCGGCGTATGTCTTTGCTTGCTCTCTCCAAGAGGGGTGCGTTTTTCGTCTGACCTGGATAAGGCCATGTTTCTGCTTGGACTCTGGTATGTTAGTTTCAAGATGCTCTCAAAATGTATGCATAGAGGGAGGGCATGTGCACCATTGCAAAGCACACAGTTTAGCACCCGTCTGCACATACCTTGTCTAGTTGATGGCTACTTAGGAAGGTGCATATTTAACACTTCGAGTCATCGAGTGTGGGTCTATGACCTTCTGTAGGTTCTGGCCCACCTAATCTAACACCCTCAGCACTCTCTAATTCAGGTGTCTGAAACCTTTCGCTCTCCATTTATTTCAGCTACTACCCATCAGCCCTAGCTAGAATAGTCGATGGTGAACGATCATGGGAGTTACCGTCCAAAAAATTTAGAGAGCCAAAGGTTTCAGACCTCTGATCCAATTGCTTCTTTGCCATAAGGCAGCACCTTCCTATTAAATGACCTGGTATTTAAAAGTCTCCAGTTTGAAGGTGGAATGAGTAGTCGGTGGGAACTTGAGCATCTCTGATGATTGTAGTCCTGTTCATGAAGTGATGAATGAAGGCCACCGCCATACATGAAATCACAGCATCATAAAATCATGCACTCGAGGCGCTACGGTCACAACTCATTGCCTTGCCTTTACTAAGGACCTCAATCAACCCAGTTATTGTTAAAGCGGGAGGAAAAGGGTTAGGTGGAAAATCCCAGAAGCGTGCGCAAGAGATTTAATTTACTGCCAAGATGGGCATCAATCATATCAAGGGGGATTGGTTCCATTTATCAGTCAAGTTAACCGGATAAAGTTGACCATACAATCCTCAAAGTTGGACTCTTTCACCCAAACCCCTACACAATAGTGCATGGCTACCAGCGGCAGCCTCCGGAGGCCCGCCAGTCTGTCACCTTGCACCCCTTAGGTGTGGGTGTCATCCCCGATCTTTGGCTCATGGAGGAACTCCCATACCAGCTGCAGGAAACTGGTGGAGCAAGGTGACTCAACTGATCCCAGCCCCCAAACTGCCCAACTTTAACGGGGATGCAGCAACTCAACTAAATGGCCAAGGGTGCTGAGTGCCCATACACTCAAAAAATGAGTGCCTCGGGTAGCGTTTTGCACACCAATTTTTCCTCTGCTGAAATAGGGAGCGTAACATCAATGCAATGCGCCAGTGTGCAGATGTACAGAGGAGAACGTGCAAGAGGTCTCCACCCTTCCTCGTGGCTTGGGAGGTCTCCCTGGTGCCACTACTATGTCTGCGGTGCACCCATGGACGTGGGCTCCACCTCACATTAGTGTGGTCATACCACCTCCTCCTGAAGTAGTACAGGGTGGCCAGCCTGGCACTAGTCACCAGTGGAAGCCTTTTGTTGCAAAACTAACTGTGCGACTTACTTTTTCCGTCTTCATCATAGTTATTCTACTGTGCCCTCTCAACCCCTGCTAGATTCGAGCAGTGGCCAGGCTGAACAATGAAGCAAGGGGAATGCTTTTGAATGTGACGTGTGGGGAGTGGCACTGCAAACCAAGAACGCCATTTTGGACTGCAAGACATTGCAACACATCCCTCAGGCGCATACAGGAAAACTCACAATTTAAAATAAAAGAAGGATTTTTAAGTCATACACCAAACCAGCTGCATCATATTTTTGTTGCCACCATCCCTTGCAACAAAGGGTGCTGCGGCCCATTGACGACACCCATACCATATATACCCAGCTACCTTCATGGAAAACTGAAATGGAGAAAAAAGTTCACACGAGTTCCTAAACTATAACACTAAGACAACAGTTAGAGGTCTACTTTACACACCTCTGCCCTTGACATGGCGCTCACTGAACTGGAAATGATGAAAAAATGTGCTATGATATTGTTGAAAACACTCATTGCATCAACCGCCAAAAGTCCACAGGGATTTGAATTCGTAGCAACCGGCGCGTATTGGCAGACGCATTAACAAAATTGGTGTAATTTGTGGACCTAAAAGCCTTTCAAAAACGATGCCGTGTCAATATTTCTACCCATGTACAAAAAAAAAAAAACGCTTACCTAATTTGGCAATGGCCTAGTAATTCTAAATCAGCAATTTCCTTATACAGAGTGAAGATAAAACACTCAACTTCGAGAATGGGGTTCAGTAACCGACCCTTTTACCCAATTTAAAAACCAAAACGTGCAGATTTGGGACCCACAATACACACAAAGAATCGGACTCCTCGGAAGGGGCCCCTGTCCCCACTCCTCTTGGCGGGGACCAAAGCGTCCGAGGGCACAGAAACCAGAGCAGGCAAGATTAAAGCACGTGCGCGCCCAGTGAAGACCCGCCAATGGTGGTTTTGTGGCGCCGGACACAGACGCTGAAGAGCCGCGGGTTCTCCCGGGAAAGCGCTTATGCCTTCTCCGCAGGGAGCAGGGCTAATGCTGCCGAGATGAGCAGCCTTTCGATTCCTCTGAAGCGGACTAATGGAGGGGGCAGTCGGCCCTAGCAACAGTAGCCTCGTGGAGCAGGCTTCCCCTGCCTAGGGACAGCTTTCAAAGCTTGGCCATGAGCCCTCGGGGGAGCAAGCCACTTACCCACAACGCCTCGAAAACGAGGAGAGCCCAGGGTGCACATGCCCACCCACGGAGGCTGCCAGCTCTAAGGGTAGAGCCGTGGCACAGTTAATACTGCATGGGGTCAACTAGCTACATGGCAATAAAATCACCAGAACACCCTGGTACAAAATAAACAACTAGATAGATGATAAATGTTGGAAGTGACTAAACAGCATCGATATGAAAATATGTTAGTTGTGTAGATCCAAATTCTTTTCTTAGTGTAATCCATGCACTTGTCACTAAATCACCTGCCAGGGAGTGGTGCAATTTCACTATTCTTAGACAGGGTGACCTCGAGTCAATCCGTTTAAAAAAAAAGTAATTTTTAGGGATTTTAAGCTCCGAGAACCTATTATGGATCAGAGCACAGGGGCATTCTTCACGGTGTGCAGTTATAATGTCGAAAACGTATGTCGAATTACAAAAATGTCGAAAAAATAATGTCAATTTTTTTATTCGAATGCTTTATTTTTTTATTTACATGTTTTTTTTGGGTTCCACAAGTTAAAAAAAGGTTAAAACAGAATTTTTTTTTTAAAAAAGGGGAGTTAAGGGGAACCCCCCATTTCGAACAAAAAAAAGAAAAAACAGACATTTGATTTTTTTTTCCCGACATTTTGTTTGACATTTTGACTTTCAACATTATGTTTTTCGACATCATCACCATAAACCATTCTTCACATAACTAAAATGCATGGATCTAAAGCAACATCTCACCAAACTCACCCACTAAACTGGCCCCCCCATGAGATTTGAGTTTCCTCACAGGACTATACACAGCAAGCTTCTCGCTATAACTTTCATCTGCTCAGGGCACACACTGCCATCTTCCTCTGTGCCAACACTCAAGCCAGCATCTTCCCCAAGTCCTCCCTTGCACTTTTTTTCCCTCAGAACATTGAAACAAACATAGCCACATGACACTTATTCCAAGGGGTGGAATTGAACAAACACTAACACGTTTTGCTTTTAAAAAGTACTTTACCAAGGTAATAACTGTAGCAGTTAAGCACACTACGTAGACACAACAAATCCCATAATTCTCCAAGAAAATGGACAATGAAAAAGAAAACCAGACGTTCATAGTAGAATGTGGAAAGGTGAAGGCAGACTCAACATATGTAAGGAGATGCCCCATGTCTCAAAAACAAGCACAGAGGAGGGAAAACAAACATTGCCATGTTCGAAAACCCAAGTGCTACTGGGACCAGAGCCCATGGACAATGCGAAAGACACAAAGATTGTTCAAGGGAGGAAGTAGAGAATTAATGAATACATCTCAGTAATATATGGTCAAGATATCAAGATCACTGTCTGGGGGTGAGCAGCAGGGCAGTGGGTCCTAGAGCGATTATTCACATAGTGGGAAGGGGCTGCACAAGTGAAACAACAAAATTGTGTGTGTGTGTGTGTTTTGCTTGTGTGACTGGTTACTGATGTCATCTCAGAATGTCAAACTCTTTAGCTGTCACCACAGTGGGGCGTGTATAGGGAGAGGGTTGTTGGGACAAACTCCCAGGTATGCCAGAGGCCATTAGGAGTTTGCAGACTCTCGGAAAGCCCAATACCTTCCACAGGACAAACGGAGGACTCAGTCAAACAGCAAGTTCAAACTGCGGTTTATTCCAGAAAAAAACAACAGGGATCAGTACAGGGACAGAAGAAATCCACAGACATCTCAACATCTCCTGGCTCGCAGGCCAGTTTTGTACCCAAACGAGATCAGAGTGACGCAACAGCCTGGGCGCTTCTGCAGAAACCTAGCGGACCACTGGATTGGGTACTGAGTAATAGACCACCTATAGTGGACACTATTCATGTTAGTATACTGGCCTTCACATGTCAGGTGGCTGGCCTAGGCAATCCCCAAATCACTATCTATAACAATGTTGCAGTGTGAGGGTCTTCCCATTGGTTCTTGCCCGTTCCTACCCACCTCAAGGATAATAAACTGTGAATGGCTAGGGCTGACGTCCCCAGGCCTGGGATCCGCAAAGGTTATCAGCTCTTGGTGTACCTTCTCAAGGTAACAACAATGATTATCTGCATTGTAACTTGGCGTACCACCTTAGTCTATAAGAGTGCTCTGTTGCTCAAATTGTAGCATTTTTGTTTGTCTGGCGGCATGAGATTGGCTCCCTTTCCCAGCGCTGGTCGCTGTCCAATGTCTGCGTTGGCTGGGTCACGTTTTCGGAGACAATGATTTGGAGCTGTGCAGCTCTGAATTATGAAGAATTATTTGCTTTTATTGCAGCTGGTGCTATTGTCATTCAGGGATTGGAATGTCATCTGTATCTTGTGGCCTTGGCAGCGGATCCTGTCTCCCACTTTCTGCTCTCTGTCCAGTCTGAATTCAGCTCAGCTCTTGCTGGGAGGCCTGTGGCCTGCTGTAATTTTCCTAACCAGAATGCGGTTTCTACAGTGTTCATGCTATTCTACATTTCCATAGGTTAATCACACTTGGTTCTGTCAGGTCCCATAGGTGCTCCTGCAGTTCCATAAGGTTATTCGCATGTCAGCATCTGCAAGCTTTACTCAGGATCTCTTGCTTCTGGCGGTTTATGCGTTGCTGTGTTTAGCTAGTGGCAAAATAATAAAAGCAATGACTATGTATTTGTATCTGTCCTCCATCTATAGAACTGTACGCTCGTTTTCTTTGCGTATTCGAGTGCATGTTTATGTCCCGAAGTGCGGATGGCACCGGTGCTTCATGTCCAATGCGGCTAAGTCGTTGTGTCTCTAATGACGTCAGCAACATGGCTTCTTTGCGCTTTTATCAATACTGTCAACTGAGGTGTCTTTAGTTGCAGACTGGCGCTCCTCATTCACTATGGGGTATATTTGTACCGCACCTGGCCTATAGGGTGGTCTGAGGGGGTACCTCTGGACATACTTGTCAATCATTGTACCACTGGGAATCGGTCCGAAATAGTATGGGCGATCACAGTGTCTCCTGGCCTTCTTCCATGTCATGTATTTTATAGGAGGGGGGGAAGAGAAGGCAAACGTCTCCATCCCTCTTCAGTGTGAATGCCATTCCGGGAGTAGTCTTCAAGCTGTGGGGATGGGCCCCCTAGAGGTGCCAGAAGGATTTCTGGGGGGGGAGGGGGAAGAGGTCTCAGTATAAAAAAGTTTGAATATCACTGTCCACTGGGGAGAGAGACGGGCAGGAGGAGTAAGACAGGAGGAAAGTCAGTGAGATCGGAGGAAAGGGAGGAGACTAATGGCGAGTCCAGGAAGAACCCAAGTAGTACAGAACGTTTTTCATCCCTCTGCCTAGAATAAATGCCAATGCTCGCATTTATAAGAGTCACAATCCAACGAACCTCCAATTATCTCAGTTTTAGTAGTCTACCGTCCACCACAAGGTGTGGGGAGAATGTATTGAATTCCCCAAAAATTCATAAACTTGGGGTGTTTAAGGATGTAGAAGTAGGCAACTGTCACACAGGTGGGATGCTTTTGGCTATAGACATTTATTAGTGAGAAACTAAAAGAGAAAACCCTATTTGACCCTGGTTCTAAGAGGGGTATCACTCCCTCTACAAATTCTATGGAAGCTGTCAGGATGTCAGTCTTAATCAAAGAGTCCATTGTCCTGTGTCCAAAACCTATGTCCAGCCCTTACACTATAAACTTAACTAAGAGGGGTGGTCTTCTTGGTCCAGAAGAATGGCTCCCTTCTTCTGGACGACAAGTTCAGCTCTGGGTGTTGCAAATAAAATGTTCATCTCAAAGGATACAAATCAAAAGGAGCCTTAGGTTGGGGTTCCAGCAAGGCATATTAAACAAGAGTGTTGTATCTTTACTGTGTTAGGGGGAGGTTTCCTCGAGGTTACTGTGGGCTTTCGTTGTCTGCTGCGACTATGCAATCTTCATTGCTTTCTGGATCACAGAGCTTCTTTCTCCTGCCTGCCTCCAATGACAGGACTGTCGGGAATCTTGGTCTGCCAGCGCTCTGGATAGTGGTTCTTCTGGGGAGGGGCATCAGACCATCCGTCTCCAAGCCTAGTTCTCCTCTGTGCTCCGCAGCGACTGCACTACGCTCTTGAAGTTCCTCCTGCACGGATGAGACCCTCGTTTCCTCCGGGGAGGAATTCTCCAGCTTCCCCACAGTTCTCTGCACTTTGCCAGTCCTCAAAGGTTCTCCTTCTCTCAAGTAGGCAAACAGGTCCACAGCTCTTTCTCAGCAGAGCAGAGCTTCCCTGCTCCTTGCTCCTCGAGGGAGGATTTAACAACCCTTCTTGGATTCCCTCTTCGATTTCAACTAAGGTTGGACCAATAGGAAGTCAGAACCACTAGACTGCTCAATGTGGCTCTCAGAGGTGAGTTTCATGTATCTGAACGTCTTCCTCGTCACAGTACTGATCTTGCTGTTCTCTTGTGAGTCAATGGAGTTCTTAGTCACTGTGATGGGAAAGCGGTCTCCACTTAGGTAATTCCTATTCTTCTTCTCCCCAGTACGCTCTAGTTAAATGGGGAATTCTTCCCTTACAAACTCTACACTTTTCCTCGTCCCAGTACTTCGAAGATAGTAGGGTGACAATATCACATGGATATGTTAGGGTAGGTATTGATTTTAGGCTTGTAGGAAGGTGTACTAAGATCAGCGGAGTGGCAGGGATACTACATACTCTCCAGGTCACCACTAATCCCACAGGGGGTTTCCCGTGATGACAAAGGTGGAGCATTAGTCAAACAGAACACCAGAGATCACCACCTTGAATGCATGAGACAATTTAGCTACCGGAATGTGTACTCTCCTGTCGAGGATATAAATTCAATATAGATATCATATTGGTTGTATACTAATTGACCTTTTCACAATTGACCTCGGGAGAATTGACCTAATTTAGGTCAATTAGGACATATATGCGGTGGGAAACCCCCCGCAACCTCCCACCCAATCCAAAAACCCCTGCAACCCCCACACCAAATCCCCTTATGTTATTTATAATCCAAAAACAACCCAATACATATATAAAATAACTAAAATAATATAAAAGTCAATTGTGCAGAAGGTCAATTGTAAAAGGTCAATTTGGGTAATACCATTATATTATATAAGGCTGAATAGCTTGAATGAATCACACACAAAACCAACGCATTTTTGACAACCACACATCCCTTTGTAATCATTTTTTACTTGCTAATCAAGATTCGCAAGAGACTAGTCGACCCCCTCCCCCCCCCGCCCACTCGGAAGACCCATCGCTGCTGCCACAGGTGAACTCTTGCAACTTTTGGGCACCTACATAGACCATTTTCGAAAACAGTTGATCCAAAATACCCCCACATATGTCAAAGACACCACGCATTTCCTCCACAGACTAGAAACCGTCAACCTTACCGATGGAAGACATACTATTTACCATCAACATCACCAGTCTATATACCAGCATTCCCCATGACTTAGGCGAAGAGGCTGTAGAATGGTTGCTTTTATAGATAGACACGATAGGCAGTGCAAAATAATTCCTCATGATTTTGTTAGAATTCATTGCACAGAATTCGTACTTCCAATACAAAGAGCAGCACTACATCCAGACATCTGGAACCTCCATGGTTGCCACAATGGCCCCAGCATACGCCAATTGCTTTATGCATCAATTTGAATCCCAACACACTTTACATAATCCTGTCTGGCGGAACTACCTGGTCAAATGGATCAGATACATAGACGATATTTTTGCCATCTGGCACGGCACCCGAGAAACCCTGCAAGACTTCCTTACCTACATGAATTAGATAGATCCTCAGATCCAATTCACGGCCGAAACAGGGACATCTCATGTCCATGTCTTGGACGTTAACATCAAGGTCATCAACAACATCATCTCTACTACATTGTACACCAAGGCCACCGACAGAAACGATCTTCTCCACCGTATGAGATTCCACCCACCCAACACTCTTAGGAACCTTCCTTGTGGTCAACTGCTTAGGATCAAAAGGATCATTAGCCACCCTGATGAATGCAGGGCAGAGTTCAGTAAACTCACACACAAATTATGACAAAGGTGTTACGCAGCAGATCTTGAGGCAGCCATCACCAGAGTAGCCACGCAACCACGCACTGAACTCTTGCTGACGAGACCTAAGAGGACGACTCCCCCGCTGGTCTTTGTCTCTAAATGTTTTTGCTACAGAGCAACAACGTGAAATAAAGAATAAACAGACACTGGATCATCCTTAAGAGTGATAATAAAACTAAGCATCTGTTCCGTGAACCACCGGTTTTCGCTTACCAGAGAAGAGAGAACTTAAGAGACATGAGAGTGAGCACCAGGGAACCCAAAGCCAATACCACCAGTACAGGAAGGCAGGGCACCTACGCTTGTGTTAATTGTGGGAATTGCCATAACATCACGAAAGGCCAGAGGTTTTTCACCCACGAACAGGTGAACACATCAAACTCACAGATGTTGCCACTTGGTCTTCTAAGAATGTTATATACTGCATTATGTGCTCCTGTGGAAGCTACGACATTGGAGAAACCAAGAGACGAGCACGAATCAGATGGAACAAGCACAAGTCGAACATATGCACCAAGAACCAAACTCACCCGTAGCCCGGCATTTCCATGAGAAAGGGCACACCACAGCGCAAATGAGATTTCAGGTGCTAGCACATGGTGGTTTGAATGAAGAATTAAGCCTACACTGTTTTCTGTAGTATGCATCTATTATTCAGTGATACATTAGCTAATTGGGTCCTACGCAAAACACTGTGCATATGGTTGGTGAATTATTGCTCTGTTCTTGGCACACAGAATCCATTTAGGATGAGACTCCGCCTCATCACCTCCTAGTAGTGAGCGGACCTTGTGCCAACTAGACATCACCTACACAAACTGCACTCTTAAGTCTACATGCTCCCGGTACATCATAGCTTTACTGCATGCAATAACCACTGTTAACTCCACCTTTAAGCGAGTTAGGGTACCCCATCCTTGCACCTTTGAGCAGCACTTGACAAATGAGGCACTAATATACCTAGCTAATTCTAAGATAAGGCGCCCTTTGACTTGTTCAGATACCTTAGTAGTGGATTGGGCATATGTTTGCACTAATCCTACAAGTAATTAGCTCTGGTATTCTGGCTAGATCACTCCAGCCTTCAGTTCTAACCATTTCGGCATCCACACCATCCGCAGATGCGTAGTATTTTCCATGCACATTGTCTTACGCACACGGGATAGGCGCTGCTGAGGACACCCTCTCTGGGGCCTCGCAGCTACTACGGAGTCATCCTGATGATCACGTGATCAGGCACACACTTGACGTAAAGCAGGTTTCAGGTGAGGCACTTCTCTCTAGGCGAGCCAGAGGAACCCCCCCCGGCCCCCACTGCTTTCACAGGTAAGGCAATGTCACACCCAGCATGGGTCATTCGTTTTGGGTGCAGGTTGCATTGTAGTGATAACATTGTGGTATTTTGTTACCTTACTTGCAAGCAGTAGAAGCAATTGGTTGCGACACGCACTTAGATTGACTTTTTGCTCTCATTAGCAAGCACACACCATTGGGTGTGCAGCCAGATGGGCAGCTGATGTGGCATGTTGAAACACCCTGACCACCATGCACATTCTATCTGCTAGGTAGATGTAATTTTGCAAAATATGTGTTATTGAGAAACATTAGCTGTATTTGTGGTGCATTTCAATTCCGGGCAGTTACAGCACTGGAATTTGTATGGTTCATTGCCTAATTCCAGTCTGTTATATTTTTTCTCTTTTCCTTTCCTTTCCTTTCCCATTGTTCCGATTTCTTTGATTGATTGATGCCCACTACACAATGATATTGTCTTATTGGACCATGTGATCACTGACATTTTTGTAACATTCTGTCTCTTTTTAACCAGGCTATTTGTCATATCGAACATGTGATTGCGGTGGCGGGATGTAACCACTACATGCATTTTGCGACAATTCCACACTCTTCACTACTGATGTATCTCTCTGTTATCGGCATGGGGTTGGCCCTTGCTCCACTGATTGTTTGCGGTACTGATGGCCTTTCTAATGACATGCACAGCTATATGCCATGACGATGGACCACTGGTCCAAAATGCATGGGCTTTGAAGCTCTTTGGCATTGGCCGCAGTATAGTGGTCAACACATTGAATACAACATTGTTTTGTCTGAACAAAAATCGGTAGCCATTTACTTTTTTTGACCTACAAATACAAGATCACCAACACCATTAACGTATGTTGTGATGGCTCTTTAGCTAGACCATGGGTGTCGAACTCACACCGCTGGCTTTCAGCAGCCAAGGCCCACAGTTCTGATGTCTGGAGATTCGTCACAGGTGCTTCTGGAGGCATTCTCTGAAATGACTTGCAACTGATAAAATTATGTCATCAATATGTATGGCTCTGATGTATTCCGAAATCCTGTACTTTCATTTATAATTGGCGCTCCCCACATACACCCTAATATGAAGGCGCACATGAAGGGAAACGATGAACACCAATGCCCGACAAATTAAAATCTAATCTGAAGTGGTGCATCCAAACATGCTCTAGAACAATTACATGTCTGTAAGCTAACAGTGAACCTGGGTCAATGCCTGAATCTTAAAGAAATCTCTGCGTTGTATGCACAATTAGCACCCAGTCAATCAGGGAGCTCAGAATGCAGGCTATATATACCTCATGGTAAATCCGGTGTGCCCAGTCACCTGAGAAGCAGGAGGCTGCCACTTTTCCTGCCAGGGGACCAGGTAAGTGACCCTGCACACACTCTCCCCCTGCCATCCCTAATGCCAACTAAAACCTGCTCCACTTAACTGAAGCCGCCTTGTCCCTTCGCCAGCACCTGGAACACTCAGTGTTTCCTGCACTTCCCTTTTGTGGCAAAGGCTTCCATAGAAGGGGAGAAAGGACTGCATGTAATTCCCTTCTCCCTTAACCATGGCAGCCATCTTTGTTTGCACCTTTTTTTTTCTAAGTTGTCTAACATCAACCGTATGGTTTCTCAACTTGGAAAAAAAAAACGATTAGCACCCGGATAATGAGGTCAGGATGCTAAAAGCACCAAACCACTCTAGGCAGGTGGCATTTCCGGCTCTGGTAATGATGCTGCAAGGCTCACGTTAAAGCCAGTTCAAATAACTAACCTTGGGATATTACCTGAACCGGTACTGCCCCCACCCGTCGAGTTTTATTGCTTAAATTGAAATAACAAGAAACAATAGCTTGAAGACAAAACACTCAACACTGGTAATGTCTATTCGTCCCTTCCACCACCCAACTGAGTGAGCCACCCAGAAACTCAGAGTTGTTTGATGAAAATGTATCAATTGCCAATGAATGAAGTCCCTAATAACTCTAGTAATGGACAAACAATCTAAACAATGTAACCCTTCGTAGGCTGTAAAATTGCAAGAAAAGATGCAATACAGAATAGCTTTGGGAGGCTGCCAGTAATAGCAACCCAGCCATAGCCCAGTCATCACTTACAAAAGCAACACATTTGTTCATTGAAAGCTGAATATTGCACAGTATCAAAATCACCTGGATCTATAAGAAACTTAAAAATGTGTGGCACACAAGATGTAAACCTCACTACACCCACTCAGGTAGAGCACAAGTCCTAAAGAAAGTGGGGTGACTCTTTAACATATCTAATGGCAAGTGACATCACAGGAAGAAAATAGATGTTAAAGTAAAAAATGCGAATTTCATTCAGTTAGTCTTTACCAATCTAAGAAAGTGCACATAAAGAATAAGCACTTGCCACTAGAAGACTAATTGTTAAGAACCCCCCCCCAAAAAAGGAGGGATTCCTATAATGTTACTGACATGAAAACAAACCACACACAATCACACAACACCACATGATGGCTACCGATCGGTTTCTACGAACTGAAGTTACTAACAGCACATCGCAGCTCTCTTGCCCTTCTCCCTCTCAATCCCACTAACAAACCCTGCAATCCTCTGTCCTTTGAAAAACTCACTAGAGCGCCAAGAGACCACGCAAGTGGCAACAGTGCGCGGTACAAGACCCATTAACAAAGTATAAAAGCTCTGCACCTTTTAAACATAAAATGCCACATTGAAATACTTCATTCAAGAGCAGAAACCTAATGACATATTCCAGAGGTAATGCAAGGAGACTTTGATGTGGTCTTGTGGGTAAGTGTCTCACCCCTAACCCTGATGATCTTGGTTCGAGTCCTGGCCTTAACATGGTCCCTAGTACGCCATACACACTCAACCATGTGAAGGGAGCAAACTGTGTTTAAAATTCCTCAAACAACTGGGTCGTAGGGGGTGGCATTCACAGTGTCCGCTATCTGAAAGAAGTGGGCCGATGCTATCCACCCTTAGTCTTCCCTCGACTTGAGCCCTGCACAGGTGTTGTGCGGCCCATGAGAAAAGGAGGGAGTTGTAATCTACACCCCGTCCATTTCCTGCATACCTACCACACCAGTACTGACCAACAAGCAACCCAATAGCACACAACCCAACGACACTGAGCCATGGCGCCCCACGGGACACATTTTATTGAGAAACAGCAAATCAATTGCAGATCCATTTTACCAGTCCAGGATAATATTACAAAGAGTAACTACTGCCAGTGTGACTACTACACGCCAAAATCAATGAAGAAATCTGCCAGTGGACTTGCACGATCAAGCCAACATGTAGTGCAAATAACACCAAAACATAGAGCACAAAAAACCCTGAAAATTAAAAAATGGGAAAAGGTGATGTGGAAAGCGAGGTGTGGGAGGAGGTGCATGCGCGTGAGGAAAAAAAAAAGCTGCGGGTGTGAAAAGCCCTTTTAATAAACCTAGTTCCAAGTCTGCCATAAATCAGCCGGTGACCGCCAACCTGCGGCTCTCCAGATGTTTTGGACTACAACTCCCATGATCCCTTACGACTGACTAGAACAGTTGGTGCTGTGAGTTTTTTGGGAATTTATTTTGTGAACATTTCTGTATTTATGAATGTATGTTTTGATGATCTTATATGTATTTATCCACATGTTTTTTAGCTCAGTAAAAAGTCGCAAGTAGTATTTTTTCCACATATATTCAAATGAAAAAAATATTCAAATGTTTGGATGACTGTAACGAGATGCTCACATAACAAGGGTTCACCACAATCTCCTTAAAACCGAGAGCTTGCTAATGCTGCTGAACTCCATATCTGGGGCTATTTCAATACCTTGAAAGGGAACTAAATACATTTCCAAAGCCTTTCTGTTCAGTTACTTTGCAAAACCTGCAGAACAGAACAGAGCAACAGATAAGCATTTCTACCTTATTACAACTTTCACAAATAAATACTGAAAGAAAACGAAGGGAATTGCTTCTGTATTTATAGGTTAAAATCAGTAAAATCGAAACACAAGGGGCCTTACGTGCAATGGACACAATTCTGAAAGAGAACTCGGGAGCTGGAGAGGCGAAGTGGAAAGGCCCCACTGTTGCCATGGCCGCCTCCATCTCTCGCAACCGTCGCAGAGGGGCTGCGGCTTGCGTGGAGTGGTAGCAAGAGGGGTTTGTTTTGAATCGGGCTCCCTGCGGGCATTTTCCTGTCTTTCAATCCGACGCTGGTATTGACAAAAGTCAGGGAATCCATTAGGCCCAGACTCCAGAGCGTGCCCTGTGCAAACCCCGCTCTTCAGCGCCTTCCGGCCCCTTTCTCTGGGGATAAGAGCGCGGACTGGCCAACGACTGAGGAGACATAATGGCACTCGGGAATGGCCTCTTGACCTGGTCAAGATCAAAGCAATCCAAAGCTTGCATGCACATGTTCCTATATTATTTTCCCTGTCCCGTGGGTTGGCTGTCTTACTGCTCAGCGTGGGCATCAGAGGGTGAAATAAAATCACAAAATATACACGTGTATTACGTTTACGAAGGTTTTTTAACCCAGAATGTATTTACTGTATGACTCCTCTTCAAAAGTTAGATTTTCGAGTATCCTTTCCCTTCCAGTTCAGCTGTGAGGATGTTTTGGCACTCCAATTAGAAAGTAGCAGTAATAATATTTCTATGTAGGAAGGAACTCTTACAAAGGTTTGACACAAAGATCCGAACACAGCCAAGCTTTAAAATGGGGTGTTTGTAGGATTCCTGTATAGCGCGCAATCTAACTTTAACACCACTTTGAAGCACTATGGAGTGAGGGAGCCCAAGAGAGGGAGGGGCAGTAGAGAGGGGTAGGGAGCTGACCGGGAGTTAGAAGCAAGGGAGTCCTGTGAGGCAAGCGGTAGCAATCGCCCCCGCTTAGGGGGGCACACAGGGCCGGTAACAGCCTGTCAGCCTGAGCCTAGGTAGGCCCGAGCAAAACGATTTCTCAAGGTGAAGGAAAAACTCCAGCTGTACCCGGAAACAGCCCTACAGACAAGGTGTGTATCAGCCACTTTTACGCACTAGAAAATGGCAAATACTCCCAAAAAATTTAAATTGAGAGTAAAAATACTCCCAACAAAAAACAGGATAAAGACATGTAGAATCTTGCACCCCTGCTTTCACCCTCACTCCTCCATGGATGCGTTTGGACAAGTGGCGCACGTAGTACCACAGGAAGAAACTCCTATTTGAACGGCTTATTTGGAAGAAGTAAACCTGCATCTTTTAATGTGCATGAATAACTATGTGCAAATTAATAAGTTTTACAAATACATTTCCATTTTTCAGTTAAATCGTATTTTTACTCGCTTATAAATACTCATTGGGAATTGGACTTACATTTTTACGCTCAAAAAATTCTTTTTACTACCAACTTTAAAAAATAGGGAGTAAAATACTCCTAGTTCCAAATCTTATCTGGAGCACTGCCCGGAAATGGTGACAGGAAGATGGCAGTAGCTGCAAGGCCTGAGAGGTGGAGGGGAGATGGTGGTGTCCCATGAACACCGGGACCCCAGTCAAACCCGAAGAGACCGAGTAAAACGGGCACATCCTGAACCCTTATGAAGTTTATGAAGAGACCTTTGCGCATTCAAAGCTTTTTTTTCTCCATTTTACTTGAACACTGCGACTTAAGATGTGGGTTCTGGATAAGAGGCAGATTTTAAGTTTGTGTTGGATGCCAACAGAGTCTAGACAGAGATGCCATCCTGACAGTTTCAAGAAAGATTTTTTTTGCGCGGGAACTGGGCATCACCCCAAAGGAATAATTTGAAGAAATTTGCAGGGGAAGGCGGACTGCCTACATCTAATGTATTTATTATTGGTTTAGAAGCCTGCAACCGGCTAGGTCTGGCCTGTTGATGCATGGCTGTGATATAACACCCCTTACAGCAACAACAGAGCCAACTTATCCTTCCTGGCACCTGTAACAAGAAACAATTGATTGGTAAATCCAGTCAGTGTAAAATGCATCCTTGGCTTGTTTTATTTTGTTCCAATAATAATGTCAGCATTTTATAGTGTGCTTCATACCGGATCCCCGCCCCTTAACAGCTGCGACCATTACCCATCTTAATGGGACTCAATGTATCGACTGCAGAAGTTGGAAGGGCAGAGTTTTCCTGGATAGTTTTGGAACTAGTGAACTGCAGGCTGGCGCTATACTGATGATCTGCCCTCCTGTTCCCAGATCACATGTCCAAGCACTTCAATTGAGCTGGTCAGACATGTTAAGTTGCTCATTGTACCAATTATTGGCACTCAGTTGGCATTTACTTGCATAATGATGGAATCCTGGCCTCCTTGCTTTATAGCAAGGCATCCCTGTCTAAGTCCGACTTGCGACAACTCCCTGACGGCAGTGATCCAAGTGAGCGGGAACGGTCATGAGCAGTGTTCCACTGCTTTTATGTTTTGCCATTTACCATTCCTCTACTTTTTATGACCATTTTCACCATTCTATATAGAGGATTTGTCCATTCATGACCCTGTGCAAGTGTAAAGTTGTAATAGGAGCCTTAGTTACTAGTCACTTAGACTATTGGAATCCCCCGCCGCAAGGCCTTGTCACATGTTGCACTATGCTTCCACCTACCCACTCCCTTGCCGAGACCACAGTTCCACTACTTTTTTCGGTACACTTCTACCACTGCCTGACAGTTTCAGGCCGGCTTCATTAAGAGCCCCAAAGGTTGCTCTCAAGAAATAATGACAACAGTTCCGGTGGGTGAAGTGCTGCTAAGGCTCCGTGTCGTCTTCTTCCTCCTATACCACTAGTCAGCTAGGTTCCAGCAGTTCATAGGAGTGTGTACAGCAAGTGATACTATAGCCCAATGCAGAGTCAACGCTCAGTATTCAAACGCCCAACAAGCAGGCTGCCTGTATCTGTGCAGCAGGTGCCAAAATCCACAGAGCAATGTCACCCTCTCAAACCACCTCCCAGCAGCGTAGCGCCATTTTCCTTGAAAGCACGTGACACCGCAATGACAGTTAACTGGGCAATCCTCGCCTCATTCCCCACTCCGCAGTCGCTGCTGTGACATGCGCAGTGCATCATGTTTGGATAAACTGGGCACATGATAGCACTGTGACTTGAACACATCTCTTTAAATAGGCTACATTTTTAACACTACACTCTTCTACGCGTTTAAGACAGCTCGGTGGCTTTCTGAGATATATATATGCACGAAGCAGAGCTCGTGTTAAGGAGTTTACATTCAGACTTGGATGAGAGGTAACAAAAACCACATAGGATTACGTTTTCCGAATGCTGCCTGCATCCCCGCGCGGTGCTCGTTCTCCAAAAAGCTTTAGCATTTCCTAGATGATTGGGCAGTCACGAGTCCTGCCAAGGGTTCTCTCTCCCCTGCCCCAATCTCCTCTACAGAGACAGGGGCCAGCACTGGCTTCTTACGCTGTGCGTCAGAGCGTGCACGCTGACAGGGCCGCCCTGATCACACTCGCGCAGCCTTTTGTTTACTTTCCATTGCCTGTCCCTGGCAAAAAAAGGCACGAGCCGAACACCGACAAGCTACTCTGCAGAAGAGCACACCAAACTCGTCCTGCATGTGGCGACGCTGGCAAATACTACTTGCTCTGCAATTTGCAGATCCAGAGACGTCAACTCGCCAAGGTCGAGGCTTAGCGGAAGTGACAAGACATCCCTGATGAGATCACAGGAAGTGCCATCACATGATCTTCGATCCTGCTGACACTGCGTATGATCTTAGCAGGGGGCAACAATTCAAGTTGCAAGTACGAGTTAGCTAGGAAAAAAAGTGCCACCCCTGTTCTACACATACACACCGTGTATTACACACCAAGGCCAAATATCACTATCCATTGGATAGTGGCAAGTGCAGGATTTGCACCATGGTAGAAGGCCCCAGAGCCACCACACATTTTAAGAATTAATACCTACAATAGGTGTAAGATTAATATAATAAAAATAGTACAAAATACTATTTTAATTTCCAACCATATGTTAACTATGGGGCTGCCTCAATATTATATGGGCGCTGAATGTTATGCAGGGCAACACCTGGCTGAACTGTCACAGGCCAGTAGCAGCGCTTTCCTACGCCAGTGTACATCGTATGGCCAGTTACCTCCATCTCGGACCGGTGGAACCTCACGTGCCAGGCATAGTTATAATATGGTAAATGCAGCCTCACATACCTCATTTTATGCCGGGCAAATCCTTATATCCTGTGTATAGAAATCATATGCAAGTTGAAGCCTCAGAAGCCCAAGTGATGTTAGTACGAGCAAAGTGCAACCTCAATGGCCCAAGTAATGCAGTTGAAGGCCAGGAAAAGCCTGGTGTACAGGTAAAATCATCTTATGTATTTGTATTTCATTGCATTTTTATAGCGCTTGACGCCTAAGCACTGACCAAAGTAATCAACTGTATAATACAAGTGAGCAAATCAAAGACGCCAAACCAACAGACCGATGAAAGAGAAGATATGTTTGAAGGGAGGGGGACTTGAAAAGCAGAAAGGAAGAGATGCAATGTAAAGAGAGGGAGAGAGTTCCAATGTTTAGGCGCAAGCAGAGCAAATTAACTAAAGCAGGATGGCGCACAGGGGGAACGGGGACAGCTAGAGAAAAAGGGATTGGAACAGAGTGAGCAGGCTGGGGTGTAGAAAGAGATCCAAGAAGAAAGATAAGGAGGAGTGAGGCCATAGAGGCACTTCAATACAGAGCAAGTTGAAGAGTAAGCAAACGAGAGCCAGTGTAAAGAGTTCAGAGCGGAAGTGATACAGTTGCGGGGGAGATAGTGCAAAATACCCAAACTGATTCAAGTAAATTGATTGAACAGGAGCAAGGTGAGATGGCATGAGGCCAACAAGGAGAGAGGAAAGCAGAACAGTCTGGAAACAACTAGAGAAGAAATAAGGAGTTTAGTAGAGCAAAAACTTAGGAACCAACATGCTTTTTGGCTATGGAACAATTGATAGAGGCAGGAAG
Organism: Ambystoma mexicanum; assembly: GCF_040938575.1. Lineage (NCBI taxonomy): Eukaryota > Metazoa > Chordata > Amphibia > Caudata > Ambystomatidae > Ambystoma > Ambystoma mexicanum. The sequence goes on from NC_090940.1 coordinate 303,567,859, forward strand.
GAGGGGTAGAGAAGATGTGAGCAGAAAAGGAAAGTGAAAAATCGAGAATAAGGCCAATATTACGGGTGAAAGGATAGAAAGGGTAGAAGTGGGGAAAGGAGACAAAGTGGAATGGTTGAAGCAGGGAAGAAAATAACCTCTGTTTTCTATGGATTGACATGGTGATAGTGAGAGGACATCCACGACTGAATAGCAAAGAAGACAGGCAGACACAGAAGAGGGCATGGAATCAGTACAAGAGGTGAAAAAGAAATGTGCAAGTTATTCACGTAGAGGTGGTAAGAAAAGGCAAAAGACGAGATAATAGAGGCGAGAGGGGAGGTGTAGAGAGAAAAAAGGAGAGGGCCAAGAACCGAGCCTCGGGGGACAACACTGTGTAAGAGGGGTAGCATGGAGAAAGAGCCTCACATGCCCGGGTGTTTCCATTACATGTCAAGTGAAAGGCCCATTTGCCCAGGCACAGTTTTGTGCCACTAGTTCATCTGCCCCCCCTCCCCTCACCTCCCATCAGCACTGGCAGAATTAAGACAAACAACCCTGTAATCAACAATGTTAGAGGGCCCAGAATGGATAGGGTGTGATGGGTGGAGGTGGTGGGTGCAGTTTGGGTGTGATGCAAACACATTTAGGAGTAAATTAAGCTTGTTGGTTGGAAAACTGAACTGAATACATTTTACGTGAACTCAAGTCCAGCCGTTAAGGAAAATAAAACAGTATAAGGAAAAGTGATTTGCCCAGGATCACACAATTTGGTGAAGAAGAGAGAAGCCATAATTAAAAAACAGATGTTTTCGGTTCACAGGCTGCAAGGTTCCAAACCAAGCAGACCATATTTCTCTGCCCTCAATATATTTATATTTCTGGATTGTTTCCTTTCACAAGCAGAATCAGTTGCTTGCGTTTCATAAAGCTGATTTACAAAGCGTCAAACCACATTCCAAGTCAGGGCCACGCGGGATATGACCAGGGACGTTTCTGAACAGGACACCCCATCCATAGCAGGATCATATATTGGGTCAAGAACAGTTAGAGCACACAGGCAATTTGATATTTTAAGACCACCTCGACATTCAGAGAAATCAAGGAAGGATCTAGTACACTACCTCAAGCCATTCACCAACATCACTCGATCACTGCCCGCGACATCCAGGGAAACTAGGACATGCTACCATTGCCTTGACAAAGACCTTGCGTCGAAAACACGTGTTGGCTGAATCTTCCTTTCAAGTGTACTGTATTAAAATAAGATTTGTGTTGATAAACAATCTGACTTGCGTACCTAAGGCGAGAGCGACCAACTAGCACTAACCATACAGCCTGTGTATAGTTTTGAGGTTGGGAGTAGAGCCTCGAGGTTCTAGTTGCACTGCACGCCCAATTATAGCTCATCAGGACTAGAGCGCACTGACAGTCGGTCAAACTCATACATTCGCTTTCACATTCTAAATAAAACATAAAATTCATTAAAGTGTCATCAAAGCCGTGTTGGTTAGAATGGTGCTTGCTAACTTAATCTATTCATGTTTTATCACTGCAATTAACAGATATCAATGCTATCCAAATAACAAACAAATCATCAACATTGTCAAGATTTACATCGGTGTCGGCTCCATAATGAACCATTTACAAGCATTTAACTCACCAGGCTATCTCCATCCCTTTCTACATGCCATATGAAAACAGGGCCATTTTAAGAACATAAAAATAAAACTGTCACACATAAGACAGAAACGTTCGCACATAAGCAAACTGCAAACATGGAGGAAACCCACGCCGAAATTACCCACACAAACAAAGCTCTCTACACAACAGTAACTAACGATGCCATTGCACATGCTATAATGGGAAAATGCCCAGTGTCCTTGTGCCCAGGGGTTGCACCTCATAAGACTGCAGGAATCACGCCTGGTGCCAGCCTTTCAAAAAGATTCAGATCCCACACACTGAAACGGTCAAAGCCAGCATTCTTTTTTTTCAAGCCAATAGTGTTTCTAGTTTGGGGTATTCGGTGTCACAATGTGTCACTTTAAACGCATCTTTAAGTGGAGGGCACTAAGCTAGGGTGCCGTGGGGTAGTGCCAGGGGGACCAAGGGGAATACCAGGTGTAACAGCTGCTCCCTCGACTACCCTCAAATGATGTCCATGTGCAGACCCTTCCACAGTCCATCTGGGGGAGTGGGGGTGCACTGGGACACAGAGGGGTGAGGGATGGTGGTGACCGCACCTGTTGCCCCTCCCCTCACTCCTTCCCTCCCTCTGTCCACATGGTGTCTGCAGAGGTGCTCGCCTGGATCTTTCTCCGAATAGGCAAGGGTGTCTGGGGAGCCCAAAGCTAATGCCATCTAGACAGAGGCAGAGCAGAGGGCACTGGCATGTCCTGGGTAGAACCCAGGGAGTTACGGGACAGACAGCGACCCTTGGCCGAATTGTACAGGCCTCACACGCAGTAAAACATTTAGCAGAAAAGGGACTAATTCGAGGTCATGTCGTTTCTACTCCGAGTTCCACGTGCAGCAATTACTGCTACCGCATGCAGAAATCTGGCCATGTCATCCACATCGTTACTACTTGTTTAAAACACAGGGATCTTCCAAAATACTTCACATGGTATTTCTAAAAAGAAAAGTAAAGTCTCAGAGTATACAGCTATCGTACCATGGACAACAATGCCCAGGAGGGCCAGTAATTACAATTCTGTGGTTACATTGTCTCGCGAGGATATCTCAGGGGCAATGCGCTCGCAGAGCAACACAGGTTCGATCCCCGGGTCCGCGCTTGGAAGCCTCTGGGTATTAAACAGATTAGAAATAACCAGTTACAATTATATGGCAAAGTGGGTGCGACGGTAAGCATCTGAGAGGCCCCCACTTTCACCCGCATGCACCAAGGGTCCCTGTGCAGATTTGCTGTCCCGTAAATTGGACCTATTCAGCTAGATGCATTCAACCTAAACTGTTTTTTACGCTTCCAATAGAAAAAAAGGGAGGTACAGAATGTAAGAATTTTAAGAAGCTGTTTCATCTTACCACTATAAAAAAAGGGGGTCGGGGCTGTAGGGGAAAATAAGTGGGCTCACTCCTATTCACATTACATCAAGTGACTACCACGCTCGCTCTCATATGCCCAGCACCAACTGATTTCCAGGGCACAGGACGAATTAAATGAGTGGTGTGCGCTGCCCACCAGCGGTGCTGGGCATAGAAGAGGCCGCTGGATCTGGATCATCTTATAAGCACGCCGGTCTAGTCCCCCAGAATACCGCATGACTAGCATAATTCCCCAGGCAGTAGGCCATGTCACCACCACACGTATCATTGATGCAGGTCCATGCTCATATTCCACTTTAAGCCAAACATGTGCTCATGGATTTTAGGCCTTCATCTTTATATTTATTTGCATTGTTAAAGCGCTCACACAGCCCGCGGGCATCGAGGCGCTGTTACAGGAATAGTTTTTTTTTTAAGTTGCGTAATTGTTTTCTTGTAGTCATTTACAACGCGCTTAAACACCCAGAGGTTTCTAAGCGCGGACCCGGGGATCGAACCTGTGTTGCTTTGTATCGTCTTGCTTCCAAGGCGAACACGTTGCTGCCGAGCTATCCTCCCGGGACTTTGTCAAAGTAGTTTGAAATTATCATTATTCATACTTAAGCCTGCCAGTCTTTCCCTTGCATAAGCCAAAGAAATACAAGGGTAAATTCAAACTAATGGGGAAAGAACGGAACAGAAAAGTATAGAAAAGACCCAACGTTAAAAAAAAATAGAGAGAGACAGGGAAGCACACATGGTGTTATAAGTGGAGTGCATGTCACATGAGTCCAGTTCGTTATCCAGGTGTGACAAGAGTGGGCAGAAAAGTGATGTCAACGCGAAAGGGGGAAGCGGTGTAAAAAGGTGCCGAAAGTAAATAGAAAGTAGGCGAGTAGTGGTGACGTGTTTCCGAATGTTCATCAATGCTCCGCCCTCTGCACATCATCCTTGCATAATTCCAGCCCACTCTTGTTGGGTAGCTGGCATTTTGCTTCCAACTAAGCACTCTTATTCACTTGGTTCCATCATGAATGCCTAATCGACTAAACCATCTTTTCCCACGTGGCAGTGGCCCAGTGAATGATGCTACAGAGGGCTATTTTTAAAAAGTGTAGCCGATGTCACAATACCAGGGATTGATAAATCACCCTAGACTTATGAAAGGTTCAAACGAACTCAATTTTATTTTCCTCAAACACACATGTATAGTAAAGTAGAACAGAAACGAGGAAAATACCTGCTGAATAATCAGTGAGAGGTTGGAAGCAATACATTAAGTGGAAGGAATGTGAAAGGAAAGTTATTATAGGATCCGGGTCCTGAGGACAAAGGCACTAAGCCACAACAGTTCCCAGTCAGGCTGGGCATCCCTTGAAGCAATAAGAAATAAGCCCCTCACTGAAGTCCTGTTAGAAACAAGCAGTGGCAATGCCAACCGTTTTGGCTCTTGTGTAGGCGTGGGAAAGGCAGTTGCTAGGCCCTGCTGTAGCAGTATTAACTAGCCATCGATGGTAGCAGATGCAAAATGGAGCAAGTATCGGCACATAATAGCATTGCCTGGCAAATGTCCAATGCCTTTACACTTTTAATGAGACTGGAGTGTAGGGCATGCAGAGTGCTTATAGAGTGGCTGAAGGCAGACATGATTAAGACATTTTTATTACACCAGTTACATATTTACAGCTCCGATTAAATTATCAACTTACAGAAGACTACTTTGAGAAAACATTAGCAGGCACTGTTGCACAAAGCTTGATGGTGAGGCTTGATAACGGTAGCCCAACGAGTTCCAACGAGGATGTGTTTTGGGCAGGGGGGGTGTCAGGAAGAGGGTGGGAATGATCACAGGGATTCAAATGGCCATCAGCTTCAATGGATGGGTAAATACCCAAACACTGTGTCCCTCCTCATATGCCATTTCTCCCTAGCTGTGCTCTAATGCAATCATTTTAGCTTATAGGTTACGATAAAGTGCCACCTAGTAGCCAAAACTAAAAAAAGTCACTGGCAGTTCTGAGAGGGCTTCAGCCAGTTGGTTCTACTTAAACAGGAATGGCTCTTGGGGTCTCTGTTGGGTTTAATGGCTCAGCTGACAATGGGAGGGCTGGCTGAGAGACCTTGGGGGATTGCATCAAGTCATTTCCCATAAGAGGTGGGTGGCAAGTACCCGCTACCAGATCTGGATCCCGGCAGTGATGGACATGGGCCCACACTCAACACAAACCCATCCACCATCACAACAAGCAACTTCAAAGGCACTAGAATTAAGACCACCTCAAGATTATCTTGAATCCGCCTGCATTGCTTTGCCACTCCTTCTGTGGTCTGGGATTTGGCAGGGGGTCGCATTGCCAGGTAATATGCATAAAGAATGCCCCACAGCAGAGTAGCCGACAGGCAGCGAGACTGCATCTCAGTGCATACTGTGGAGACATGGAAGAGCCACAAGTCAGAACTCCTCTCTAGAGTCCACCAGTCCTTAATAGGTGTTAAGATGCCTTCAGTTGTGACATTAGAATAGCACTGGAAACCCACTGAGGGATTTCAGACAATGAATCTTGTAATGGCTTCTTACAAACCCAGGACTCTTGCCTGCCCAGTTAAGTGATATCTTCAGCTAAGACATGTCCATGTGCAGTGTGTCCCACAGAGATGCCAGGACATGGACACAAAGACATGCAGTATGTGTCATTAAGCGGGTTAGAGACTAAAGATCAATCAAGGACACGATAAACAAAGACGGCATCAATCCTAATGCAGTCTGCATCGCTTTGTGCGAGAATATGGATAGAGTGCCCAGCCTGGCCACTGCATCCTGGGGCCCCCCGCTCTTAGGTGAAAGCCCTCTGTGAGTGTGACAGCAGAGACCTGACACGAGTAACTAGAAGGTAACCGAGAGGTGGAAGCTGCAGCATTCCGCCCATGGCCATTGATTTGATGTCAAATAATAGCCCCTGCATTTTAGGATACTTCTTCCTTCTGTTATGTTATAGGTACTTATATAGCGCACCGTCACCAACGGAATTGGTCCCCAGGCGCTCTGGTGGATTTGTAACCAGCAAGGAGGGCGGGTAGGGTTAGTCGGGAGGAAGAGAGTGGGAGAAGCAGTGTGCTGTTGGCAGCTTCAGCTCGGTATACATCTAGTGCTGGGCTTAGGTGCAAGTTTTGGATTGAGCGAGTCCGCATGTGCTGTAGGTGCTGTTTATGTGTTTTTGCTGTGGTGTGGTAAAGTGCGTGCGGATTGCTGGGAGAGAAATGGTTGTGTGACTTTTGTGTTGGTTAAGTAGGCAGAAAGTCGAGGGTTGGGTTAGTGGGGTCTGTATCCTGATGGAAGGTTTGACGTCAGGTACTTCTGGTTCCGTTTGAGCTGTATCCCTGTTGGTGCAGTTGCTGCTGGTTCCTTATGGGCCGTCTCGCTGTGGTGGTGCTGCGCTGATCCAGCTTTATCATAGTGAGTATTGTATGGAGTGCCTACCATCTCCTACCATGGAGTGATAGGTGTGTCTGAACCTTTTATTTGGGTGTGGAACTGGGATAGTACTATCTATTCTCTCGTTATCTAATGTGACAATGGTCGGTTGAGGCTTTGAATGGTTCAGGGTCGGAGTGCTGTTGATGGGGCATCCTAGTGCATCCGTCTAGGTCAGCCCGTGTATTCAGTCGTTAGTTTCCTCCTATCTTGACTATCGAGTTGGTTCTTTGGTTTCCGTGGGGTGACTTCCTTGGGCTATTGCTCAGTTGTAGTTTGTGTGTGATGGCGCATTGTGCTTCCCGCTGTATCTTGATGGACATTGTGTAATGTGGGTGCTTATTCTGTTTCTCCCCCTCTAGATTGGAGCTAATGATACAGTGTTTCCTGTTCCCTTGCTATCTGCCGTGATTCAGTCTGTTGGGGATGGTTATAGTTTAGGGTCATGGTCCTATCGATGAGTCGCCCGTGTCTTTCTGTCTTTGTCTTGCTAAGTATACAGTCTTTGGTACTATTCCGGCTGTCTCCCGGTAAGTCGTTTGGTATGTCGTGGGATATTTTCCTTAAAGTTTTTCCATCGATTGCTTGGTGTGGATCAGGGTCTGTCTCTTCGTTCATCGATGTTTTAGTTGTGAGTGTGCCCCTGTGGCCGGGCTTCTGCCTAATACAACCAAAAACTTTTAATATAGAATTACAGGCCAAGGAAGGGGTCATTATGCCAAGCTGTAACGGCCCCTCCCAGGGTCTATAAGGCTATTTAGTAGTGGTAGTAGAGATACATGTTTTTGAGGTTTGGTGACGTAAAACTGTTACTTTAATAGTCAGTAAATATAAAAACTCAGCAAAATAAATGTGTTTTTATTTTATACCGATGAAATAACACGATTGTCTTTATAAGTTAAGTATTTTAATCGCAAACTTAAACATGGATTGGGTTTAACATCAGCATGCATTGGGCATCATTTAAAAATAAATGGTTTATCTAAAAGAAAGTGAAAGAATATTCCTATGTTTTTGCTTTCTCTCTGGTGTGTTCAATATGCAACTGCTGTGATAAAAAGATCCTGCCAAAAAAAAGTGTCTTGTTAAAAAATATCCTGCCTGGAAATGTTATTGTGGTTTCCCTGCGCGCTTTTGAAGTCAGTCATTGTTTATAAGGCTGTCAATACCAGCCAGTAGTTATTGACTGTGATCTGAATATTCTGATTGGTTGAGAGGAGGTTAATAACGATCTCCGTGTGCTAATAGACATTAGTACCTGACCTCCATCTGCTAATAGACATTAGTACCCTGCGAGGGACAAGAAGCTTGTTCCAAGCGAGCTCATTCTCCCTCGTTGGGTCGTTACCACCACGACAAAGTCATTCGCCTTGGCCGCCATGGAAAAGGTCAAGGCACTACTACGTGTAGTCCCTTCTTCCCGTTCCTTGGCAGCCCTCTTTTTTGTTTACTTTTTTCTTCAATGACCGCCATGGAAAGAGAGAAGGGACTACGTATAGTCCCTTCTCCCTGTTCCGTGGCTGGTATTTGCAGCATCTAGCAATTTAAAAAATACACTATTAATACCCCGTTTTAGGGCCAGTTGTACTAATAGCAATGAGCCCCTCGCTGGGGGCATTACCACAACAGGTAATGCCCCAGAGCCTGCGTTAAGGCCCTTGCTTCGTATGGGCCTGTTACTATGGGCCCCAGGGCCTTACCTGATGCAATAATGGCCCCCACCTCGGGGCTTATTGTTTAATTAGTGAATGGTGGGATGTTTACATGTCAACATTGGAAGTTGTGGATCAAAGTAGCACCTTCCCCCAGTCCTGAATGGGTCATTTAGTTCTTGCCAGCCATGTCATGAGTTGTCTAGTTCTGGGGTTTCTTCATGCATTTTATTTTAGGATAAGATGATCCCATTCAAATATGGTTTTACCCAGGTCAGCCACAGAGAGGATGTTGCATGTTGCCAGTGCCCTTCACTAATGGTGTAGATGGGCAAATCACAATGCAAGAGAAGCTGGCGTGAATAAGTGTCATTGGTTATGAGAAAGCTCTGCATACGTCACGTTTTGAGGTTTGGGGTGAGTTCACCCTATTTCCCAGAGACCATGCTAGCCACTGTGGGCAGCAGCCTTTTTGCGAGTTTGCAGTCTGGACATGGCAAATCTCCCTTTTGGGGGTTTGGCCTATACCATAACCTAGCAAGCCAAAGATGCTGTAATGTGGGTGTGTGGCGTTTTTGCATTCCAGCAGAGAAACGTTTTCCAATTCTTTCAGATTTCGTTTGGCTTAATGATGCGAAGGTGAGGGGAGGATAGCTCAGGGGCAACGCCAAGACAACGCAGCGCAACACAGGTTTGAATCCTGATCCCGCGCTTAGAGACCAATCTCTGGTATTAAGCCCTTTATAAAAGAACAGTTATAATAATAAATACTGATTGGTGGCACGTGACACCATCTGGTCCTGGCTCACATATCAATCTAAGGAAAATACAATGGTATAATCCAGAAGTCATTAGAGTTGCTGTAGGCGTGCCGACCCTGCAAACACAAGGGCCTTTTTCATGCGATGGCGGCAAACAAGGTACACTATGCAAACTTGCAGCAATGCCTTACTGAACCCATCATAAGAACCCGTTACTGCGGTTGTGAATTGAGAGGAGACAAAGGCAGAAGAGGCGGAGCATAGCAAAGCAGACGAAAAAGCAAACCACATCTCTAGTCCCGCCGTGCACAAGCTAAACTAATATGAGAAGCGCCCGGGAGCATGACAGCATGCTTCCAGGCACTTTCCCCACGTGCAGATAGTCTTTATTAATGTGGAAAATGTGAAACCAAAAGAAGGCGCTGGCAGCAAAGCTTGCATGCAGCGACGGCCGCATTACACACAGGTAACAGGCCTCTAGTGATCACGGAACTACTTTTATTCATGCTCCGAAAACCGAAACACACTCATGCCAGGGAGCAAAGGATTCTGGGATTCGCCAGATACGCTGTGAACAGCGCAGTGTGGGGACCAGACGTCCTGCGTTGCGGGGGCAGTTTCACTGGTTTCTAACATGTTCCCCTGTCCCATCAAGGTTCTGTGAAACACGCAAAGGTCGCGGTTTTCATAAAGACCTTTAACGCATATCTCCATCTGCTGAAGGCGTGGGCGGGTCGGGTCACAGCTGCAGAGAAAGTCTAGCGGTGCGCGAGGGAGGTCTTGCAAGCATTGGCATCTTATTGCTCTTGGAAGGTCAAAAGGGGGAAATGGCTGAAAGAAAAGCAGTTCTGGCAAAGAGGATCGTTTTGGCTTTTGTGCAGGCAAGGGGTAGGCCTGGCCATATATCAGCAGTGCACAGCCCGTGCCTAATACCTGTACGCAAGGCAAAACGCCTGGCTTTGCCAGGGCTTGTGTTTGCGAGGACTTCAGATGTGAGGACAGACATAGTACACCAGTACGCAAGTGTAGCATCAATCATTGGTATGCCATACCACTAGTTCTTTTAATTTTTACAGAGCGTTCCTTTAGTTCAAAGGCTCAAGAAACGTGTAATCGTCTCAGGCTGGTCATTCAAGCACTGCAGTTCTCCAAGTGACAGCTAGGCAGACACAGTAGCTGTGGCTCTGCAGGTCGTCAGGTGCTCAGGGTGGAAACGTTTCTTTTATCAGAGGCTGAGCCTTTCAAATGCATGAGAGTAAATTTCCAACTCCAAGAGCTTGCAAAGCACCTGTTCCCTTGCAAATCTGTGCTAGTGAAAGTGAGCGACAAAGCTCTCATTTAAAGATGTGTTTATATCCATCATGTCTACTATCTTAATATGCAAAACCAAAAGTTGCTTTAAGTCACTAATTAAATGTTTTCAACATCATGAATAACAACGAGCTGGAAGTCTGTGACAAAGAGTCTGCATCTCTATCTTGCTTTATTGCACAACTTCTTGTATTGCAGGTCTTACATCACTGAAAGTACCATGGGGTTCTCTAGATCTTTCAGGTTGCCATCATCCTGCATTCTGGGGCTTATAGTTTACCACTCAGGATGTGAAAATTAAAGCCACATTGATATTATTTTGGCTTAACATGTTGCTATAATGATTTACATGCTGTCCTGTGGCTTTATTATGCAATGTGTAAGTAAACTCTATACGACATTATTACTGTAGACCTTGAAATCAAACTTTTGAGCCAAAGGCCCACTTCATCACAGTTTCTGAACAAATGTGAGCACATTTCATCGAAAATATAAATGGGGGTTTGTTTAGGGTATTCATTTAGATGGGGGAGATATGGAGGGTGGCCTTCTCCCACATTTATTTTGATGAAATGTGTATCGATGTTGTGGGCAATGATTTTTTTCGATGTAATCACGTAGATCCCCTTGGTCTGGGAAAGATGGCATTTCCCCAACAGGGTCACACATGAAAAATTATGTAAACCCAATAACATTGTGGGTGATTGTGCATGCGCAGCCCAAACTTAACGTACAGGGTGTATTTTTTTATAGATTGGAATTAGTATTAAATGTTTTGCTCAGTCCTTTGACAAGGTAGTAAGGGACTCATAGGTTCAGCAGTATGTTGTATGCATGCCAGGAAGCCCTCAGGTGTAGAGCAAAACACCCCCCTCTCCGAAATGTAGGTTTCGCTGCGCCCCCCGATAATGCTGGCTTGCTAGGCGGTGCTGCTGCGATGGAACACCTCGCGAGAGCATTGATACGGGTAACGGCTCGTCGCGTGCGCTGCAGGCCAACGCCACTGCGGAAGCTGCTTCCGCCTCGACGCGCAGCGCCGAGCGCCCGTTTGCAAGCACGCGGCGCACGTTTTCAAACAAAATGGTAAACGTGTCTCTGTCCCAGAGCAGGTTTGGCTGAAATGGCCATCACGAGTGAGAAATATCACACCACGTGTTAGAGCACAGAGACAATGAGTTTGCGGCTGAAGACGCAGGGTCAAAGGTTACAGATAACACGGCACTAGCGGCAGCAGCAGCGAACAGCCAGGCTCTGCATGCTGCCAAGACCTTCACAGTAACATTACTCTGCTCCCCGAGGCTGCTCGGGGCGGTGCTCGTGGCAAAGCAACGCCCACTTAACTCTTTAAAAACCAGCTTAACCGGGTTAGAACGTTACTCTTAACATGATCAGCCAGGAGAAAGACATGAACACGTTGGGTATTTTCGCCTATCTCAGCTTCATTAATATTATATGTATTGTGAAGGAGTGACCCACCAGGAAAGGGCGGCATTAAAGATCAATGCAGGGGCAGAGCAGAGGGTGGGTAGGAAGGGTGGGAGGGGCATTAACGGGGAAGCCTCGCTGACTTTTCAAACAATTATTTATCCTGCTGCCTTGGCAACCAGGCAGGCAAATACGGACTTGTTGCTTCATTCAACAGAGTCCAAAGTGGGAGCTTGCCGGCTGCAGTTTGCTCTAGGGGAGGCGAGGCAAACGGGCTTTTGTGGGGGCAACCGGCTGCTCGCGTCCCTCAATGACGGCTGGGAAGAGCTGGAGACGTGCACATTGCGCGCGGCCAAGGCCATGGACTTCCACGCTGATCTCAGTTTGTTTTGTTCATTCGGTTTCCCGCCACTGGAAGAGAGTCAGCCTGGGAGTTTACTAGCCGTGTCCGCTGCATTTAGGTGGATTCCTTCAACACTCGGGGGCCACGAGATACCACCAAGGACCTTCAAGCAGAGCAGCTCGAAGCTACTCCTGTTGAAGGCCGCCACCTCTGAGCCATAGTGGATGAAATCCCAGGATTACGTTTGAATTTCACCACTCACACGATAGGATTCAGGACTATACGATAGGGGACGCCTAATTTAAACTAGCAAACCGAATGCAAAACCGAGAAATGTTCCTACTCGCACTTTTATGTAATGATATTGCATTTTATACTGTGCCCCGCTGCAATTTCCATAGTCATTTGGTGCTATACATTGGGAGTATCAGTGGGGTACGAATGTTTCAGAGTGCTCCCAATGTGCACTTATGCAATAAAACGAGGTGTACTCATTGTGAGCGAGAGGGTAAGCCAGTTTGGAATTTGGGGCTACTGGTTCCAGAGTTGGGCCACCACCACTCCAGCCTGGGGAAGAGAGGTCCAACAAACTCTGTAGTGGAAAGGCAGGCCTACACTTAGTAATTGTTTCATAAGATGCCAACCCGAGTACTCAGTGGGTTGAGAGGCTACAGTTCCTAGCCAACAAAGCTGGCTCTTGACTTCATCTTTCCAACGTATGATTTGCAGTATTTGTAAAGTTCAATGTTCACCATTGCCAAGTATTCTTGACATTAATGGCTGCACCGCAGGTGGAAAGTTACCTCACTAGGGGTGCTTTGCCTTACAGGAAGATGTTCGTGCGGAGCAGCTGTGCTACAGTCCCGACACCCTACAATAGGCGAGTATGCCTCTTTGTCTCGGGGCTGGTCGGCTTTGTGACCTGCTGCGACACCCAGGTGTCGGTATTGGTGTATTTTAACAATTCAGAATGGACAGAAGTCATTTCTTTGTAATCACTCCCTAGTCCACAATGGCTATGTTCTATATGCAGGACAGTCAGCGACCCAAAAGGGTGGGCTTTGACCTGCCGTTCCTCTAAGAGCAACACCCTTCACTGATTCATAAAGACATACGAGGCCTGCTGGACCAGTGGAAGGTGGGGGCCCCGGGCATGAGTACACAGGGCCTTGTGGCCCCTGGGCCCTCGAAGCTCCTGTTTCCTGATTGGCAGGATGCTGTGTCCTGGACACCACCAACGGGTATCAGTTTAAGAGCCTCCTGGATTCCTTTTAAACCAGTCATTGAGCAATGGAAAGGGCAGCTCATCAGCAGCGGCAGCAGGTCTACCCAAGTTACCATTCATGTTTGGATGATGAGAACTGATGGGAATCTGAAAGGTCCCACGCAGCTTCAGATCATAATAATGTAGCATTTATATAGCGCTACGAACCCTCGGGTATCGGAGCGCTGCTTATTATTACCCACGGGGTGTGGTGCTCATTTATCGACCTTGGAAGGATGAAAGGCTGAGTTTGGCCCTGCCGGGATTCGAACCTGTCTGTCAGCAGGCTCAGCACAGATATCAAAGCGAGCGCTCTACTCGCTGTGCCATTTGACCGGCACTTCTATCAAGACAATGGAGTTCCTTGCGTCCCTTCTAAACTGTCAAGAGTATTTCTAGAACGGCTGTTTGCTCTTTAGGGACTTCAGATTTTCAATCATGCCCTATTTATAAAGTCTCGCTGTTGTCACTAAAGTAAGCTCAGCACTCAAACACAGACCAGCTGTGGCAGCATTGGATTGGTCCAGGTGGAGCTTTATTATACCCAAGTACATATGCACATCAAACCAGTTACTCTTGAAGTATTTATAGTGGTACATCAGACAGGACAAGGACAGGGATTGGTAGTTACACTACGTACAGAGGAGCAGACCCACTGGCCATCCTATCATCCCAGCGCAGGCCCCCAGCGGACACTCTTGGAACATTCACACACAGATCCATTCTCCTGAGATGCTCATTCATACATCAACATTCTGATAGCAAGCACTCCAGGCCAGTGACAGCACAAGACATACAATACAACAACCCTTTCTACTTAACATATTTCAATAGGGATTTATACACTGGTCAGGCTGGTTTATTACATAGTTTTACCAATAACCAATAAGAACAGAGACGATTTCTGGTAACGTGCCTTGATTGCCGACCAGGCACAAATCCCAGCTTCAGCACTTAACTAAAGTGTGTGACCTTAGGCAAATAATTTCCTCTTACTCTAGATTGCCCGCCAAAATTGCAGGTTTGTTGAAGGGATTTATTCATTCAAATATGCCACATTTTAAAAAAAAGAAAAGTTCCCCTTTCTGCTGTAAAACCGGACAAAAAATAAAACGATGCCTCAAAGATTCCACCCTAGAATGACAAAACCTACATAGATTGTCCAGACATTTTCTTCTCAAAAAGGGAACCTACCTGGCATGACTGAGATCCACCCCTATTCTCATAAATGTTCTCATTACCTGTGCATCTGGGCACGACTAAATTCAGACTGGCAGTGTTTACCCCTACCCAGGTCACCAACCCATTTATATAGGTACCTCATCACAAATTCAACCAGTCTGAATCCTGACATTTCTTTTTTGCAGCAATCGGGTTGTTGAGTAATAGGTCCAAACTGATATTCCCACTCGCGAGTGCCCCTGTGACATGCCCGTTTAAAACCAGATAAGCAGCCAAAAGGTGAAGACTCCATTACAATCCCAAGCAAGCAGTACAAGCAGTTGGGTGCTGCCAATATGATCTTTCTAAGTGGCACAAAGGCTTTCCACATTACAACACACTTCATAGATATTAATCCTAACTCGTAAGGTAAAATGACCACAGCGACACGGCTGGGCAAGTTTAGAGCTTTCCTCCCTTCCAATTTTGTAAAATCAAACAGACCAGAAAACGTACTGATCTCCATAGCATACAATAGCGAAGGGAGAACTTTTATATTATATAAAGTCACCAATGAGGTCAACGTAAAGCGACAGTATTTCCGAGCAATACAAGGCATTTGTGCACCAAATTGGGCACCTCTTTCCATTCATTTGTCCCTAATAGCTGCTCTACTGGAGGCTTTAACTGGTATAAAACCCAAGTGTTTAATGGATTGAGCAACAACCAACTGATTTCCTCAGAGTCCAACTCAACTTAAAACGCCTCACCCCTACTTTGGTAAAGAAAGAAAAGGATGTTAGAAGTGGGCAAGCTAGCATTCAGTTTGTTCTCGGTGGTATAGTCATAGAAACAATTCAGCAGCCGCTGCAGTCCTCCTTGGGTTCTGTCCATGAGCAGGACAGCATCTGCGTATCCGAGCCACGGACATTTTACCTTGCCCATTTTTGGGGGGACAAAAGAAGCCAGTTCTAAGGTTTCACCCAGGTCAGACGATATACAAATTAAAATGGCAGGGGGCCTAAAATGCACCCCTGCCTTAATCCTCTCGCCTTGGGCATTTCCACCCAACCCGACCGCTTCATGCCCGGTCTCACTCTAGCATTTTCATGAATGTGCAGCAAAACAGTTTAAAGGGTTTCTGGAAAATTCCAACTTTTAAGTTTTGTCCAAAGACGGTGACTGTCCACCATGTCAAAAGCAATAGACAGATCCACACATGGCACAAACAGAGGCTCTGCAGCTTTGAAACCAGCCCGTTCTGTGAATCCATTAATAACTAGACCATTAGCATCTGTTCCTATGCCCCTCCTGAACCCCGTTGGGAATTTAGATAGCTGGTAAAATGTTACAATCCATCCTTCAATCTCTTTTAAAAGGAGCATTGAAAATCTTTACTCTCTGCGTCCAGGAGGGCTATCGGACGGTAGCTAGTTGGGGAGAAACAATTGTCCTTTTTGAATATAGGGACTATGATTGAAATCTTCCAGGAATCCGGGATCGATATAGTTAACGTCACATTCCTAAAAAGCAAAAGCAGAGCAAGGGCCCAAAAATCTGGTGCAATTTTCATTAATCTTTTGCACAGTCCATTCAGACCGGCAGCACGAGTCTGAAGAGAAGCGCAGCAAACCCGAAATAGTCTCTATAGACACATTCAGATCCTGACTACCCTCATAATTAGACACAAAGGCCTCTGTGGAGTTAGTCTTCTATAGCTCCTTAAAGTGGGAACTCCATGTCGACATAACAAAACGGTTACTCAAAACCTCTACATCAAAGACATTTTGATTCTGAATCAGGACCCAAAAGTTTTTTGCATCTTGCTTGAATAAAATCTCTAGCATTTGCTCACCGTCTTGTTGGGCTAACATACATCTACTGGCCCTCATCCAATTATTATTTTGTTTAGCTTTTTGTAGTTTTACAGGCTGCAGTGTTGATGCACTCGGGTATCAAAGACTGCTGTCATTCCATCCTAGGTCATCATATGTATTGTCACTTATGGCAATGTCAATTCCATGCGGTAAGGCACGTCCTTTTGCCACAAAGGGCCTCGCACATCTCAGAACGGCAGCTGGAGGTCTGGTAGGAGACTCATGGGAGTAGGATAAAATGAGTGCCACTGATTTGGGTAGTAACATTTATAATTTGAGAGTCAAAAGATGGTTTGTGGTCCACGTTATCCTTATTCACTGGCCAGCTGATCTACGTGACCGGTATACTGCAGGAATATAAACGTGGGCTCGCCCTACTGTTGAGCAAGCCCCCCTCCTCCTCTTTCACCAGTACTCGAGCCTATGATTTCTCCCTTTTCAGACTGCAAATGTTACTCTCATTTGTGTAATTCTTTGTTATCATAACACTAATTATTACAGCATTTAGAGGCCGGGTAAATCCACCAGGAAGGCCTGTGTGAAAACATTATATCATTACTATAATTATTATCGCGTTGTTGCAGACAGTACGCTGCTTATCATTTAACCGTAATGTGTGTATTTTCAGTAATCTTCTTACAGCAAGTCAGTGCACAAATGTTTCTCAAACCAGTCAAATGGCAAAGAGAATCGCACCATTCCCAAGCACTGAGTATTAGAAGAATAATGCTGACATCCTGGGCCACACTCACTTTGAAAGCCTACAGAGCTACATGTGAACATCATCTACACACTGCAGTGCCATGCGGCCAACACCACTGGGCAAGGGCTGCATTGGCATTCTTCAGCCAGACAAACACAAAAGGGGCCAGTTTCAAGCTTGGCGCTGGTGGTAAAAAAATCAGTATTTAACAATAGCAGGCGTTTTACCGCTCCCCCAAACTACAACTTTAAGTACTGAAAATCAACATTTCTGCCTGCTTTTGGGTGGTGGTAACCAGTGCCACACAAAAGCATTACCACATGAAGCAATTACGAGATGTGGTAATGTGAAATTCCCATGGCATCCTATTAGACTCCTAAATGGGGACTAAGTGAAGGGTATACATAACTCAAAATCATAAGGACCCTTCAAATTAATGCATGCACGATTTACCTAGTAAATACCTCCGAAATTGTGATCAGGCCCAATTCATGAATAAAGCGGTAAGGAGACAACAGGATGACACAGTACATGAAGGCTGCACAGACAGATAAAATAGGAAAAGGGTGCAACGAAGGCCAAATAGAAAAAAAAACAGAAGGGGCGCCGATAAACGAGCTATCAAAGATACACAAAGAGAACAGTCAAGGGGTAGATAAAAGAGGGCGTGGCCCACACATAGAAAAATTGAAAGAGGCAAAAAATAAATGCATCCTAAGAAAGGACAGGTGAATAAACAAAAAGGAATGGGATACAGATAAATATGAAGAGAGACGCATACATATGTGAAATACACAGAAAAAATAGAAAGTGCTCTGAGGCAAATACTTTAGAACAGGGACATGTAGAGTTAAAGAAGGTGATGAAGGAACATGTGACACAAAATAGAACAGAAAATGGATGCATGCTAGCTGCGCTGGCTGTTGGCACAAAATGGAGCCCCTTGAGCAACGGCCGCAACAGCCAGGGCTCACTTTTTAATTAACCAAATCCTTAGAGTGAGACTTGTAAACTGCTCATGTGTGCCTTGCTTTTCAACGGCTGGCCATTTACATGCGGAGGCCGTTTAATAAAACCTCCATTCATTGGAGGAGACAAAGGGCGGCCGCCTGCTCCCTTGGAGTGCGTCTAAGCATCCATTGTGGCGCGAGGCCCTGCTCTAACAACACTGAGGACGGCCCCATTGTGGCCTGAATGGCACACACATCTTGACAACGCTTGTGAACACAAAGGGCGGCATGCAAATGGACCTGCCTCCATGCTCAGAACCCGCTCCCGCCAAGAGGTGCATTCTGACCGAGTAAACGCTGAGCACATGATATCCGTAACTGGAGGGGAAGAGCTAGAAACAGGCGCCGTAGCCCCGTGGCTGTACGGGCGCCCCTGACATCTGCAATGAAAACATTAAAACCACATATAGCTCTTGTTTTAGAGTCCAATATACTGGCGGTCTCATGTACTCGTAACTGGCACTGTGGTGGGAATTACAATTTCTTTTGGTTGCCGTTGTGGCATACAAGATTTCAGCCATTTATCAACTGCTACGGAGAAATGGTCCATGGCATATGGCGAGACCCCCCCGAAAGAAGGTGTTCTTTGTGTATAAATAGCAGCAGGGGCACAACGAAACCTACATTTGGGGGTGGGGGAGTGCTAAGTGGTGATGGGAGGGGCAACTTCAGAAAATAGGCGGGGCAAACTGGGAGGCTCCACCCCTAATGTTCTACTCCCCCCTCCCCATGGTCTGGTGTGGGGACCAACTATCAAATAGTATATTTTAAAGCGCAATGTGCAGAGAGGGGATGGAAGTCTTTCTTGAAAGTAGCAGCTTTAAAGTTTTACTGCGTTTGTTCAAGTACATTTTTCTCAACAAACACAGTAACACTTCAACACCACCAGTTTCGGGGAAAGGCTTCCGTCACCACTCTGCCTAACAAAATGCAAGTGCGCACATCCAGGGGTGCACCTAGGCTAAAATCTAACCGAGGGCTAACCCTTCAAATGTTGGAGGCGCTAACTTCAGAGACGGTGGAGGAGTGGCAAACTTACCTGTGTAGGGGCATCTAACTTCATTATTCATTGTGATGAGACTATTCTAGTGCAGCTTCAATGTTACAATCAGTTAACTCTCTCCTTCAAGTCTGAAACACCCACTTCTGAAGGTCCTAGAAAGTGTGAAAATGGCAGATGGTGTGCAGATGGTGTGCAATGAAAGACTCAATATCATAGCATAAGAGGACATTGCAGAGTGTGGGGCAGTACATGCTGGGTACAATATGGTTTTCAAAATATGTATTTTAAACTTTCATAGAAAAAAAAAGTCATTTCCAAACTCAAAAATGCTGCTTGCATTCACTAGTTTTCTTTCAAATGTGTTTTTTTTGGCGGCCTACCACATAAATACTCTAATTTGTGTACCCCTTAATTTGTGTTTTATCACAGGTTATATTTATAAAGAGGTTATATGCTTGTCAAACTGGTTAATCACAAATAAATGCTTCTGTTATTCTGACAGCATTTATTAGGAAATTCACTTGTGGGTTCATGGATGCCAACTTTTGATTTTCATTACAGGGGCAGAAATACTCCCACCTGTGCCCTGAAGCAGCCCAACTCATACCCAGCCAAACACATTTTATAGCACTTGTTTTTCTGTAAGGAATTGGAAAAAGTCATACGATTAACAAGTAGTTTTGAATATATAACCTCTCAACGACAGTCTCGCAGCCTGCTGATCTACCCCGGTAGCCTTCTACTGTAGAGCGGGTCGATGGATCTCTTAATGTACTAAATATCTGTGCATTACTAACAGTATTTTGAGTGCACCACTGGCGTGGAAGTGATTTAAAGTGGATTTGATATACATTGTGGAGTTTGGAAAGAAACAGCATGAAAGAAATTGCACCATTTTAAAACTATTATTTTGAACATTTCCTTTGAGCGGAGTCCAACTGCCAGCTCTGCCTCCTCAGAACTCTGCCCCCTCGGAACCCCGCCACCTCCTCCAAACTCCACCCCTCCCTGGCTCTTGTGGGATCCTCCTTTACATGTTTTGCATTTCCACCACTGAAAGCAGCACTTTAAATTTGCCAATTTTTGGAGGTAAATTTGAGGATTTATCTACAGCTTTTTGCAGGAAGTAAATCCTCAACTTTACCTGTAAAATCAGAATTCAGAGGTGCTGTAAAAGTGGTCGTAAATCCATTACCACCAAAAAAGTGCCAGCAATCGAATTAACACCACTTTTTTACTGCACTGCTGAGCTCGTAATGTGCCCAATGAGCCTGTGCTCCAAGGGTTAAGCCTTATATGCAATCAGTGATGCTTGAAGGGTGTGTTTGTTTGTCAAACAGCTGTATTAATAGCCTGAGGGAATAGGCCACACGAAAAAACGACACGTGTGTGTCTTGGAAGGTAAAACGGACACATTCAACTACGAAAAAACATATGGAAATTGTGGAAGGCTGCAAAACCGGAACAGTGACACTGTGAGGAATAATACACACACTAACAGACCACACTATGGTTTCACAGAAGGTTGCAAAAAAACGATCCTGGTGAGCAGACTACACTCAATATACGCCTGACAAGGCATAAAATAAGCAGTATTGCATAGCAATTTGCTATACAATATTGACAGTCTATCTTCTCAACCTGTTGCTTTATACCAGATACCCTGAAAGTGAGATGGCTGCAAACTGCAATATTCCAGCTAGTTTGCTGGTTCTCTGCCTGCTGCTCCATCCACTATGCTTAGTCTCTTACTTTCTTGTGGCAATAAGCCCTGGTTCTGAGGGCTGGAACAAGGGGTAACTGCTCAAGAACAACTTCATTGGCTGGCTTCCCTCCCGCCAGGGTGCTAATTCCTCTTAAGTAATGAATACACAAACTTGCCTTCATCCTCCATCAGGGGAACAGCTGATCACCACACTCAGGGAGCCCTTCTGCCACTCTTCTGCTGCTCTCACCCGAGCTGCCCACAGAGAAGGTAAGCCAACGTATGGCTTTTAAATTGTGCTCTGCACCATCCCCTCTCCACCATCAAAATAGAGAAGCTTTTTTATCCATTTTCACCTCGTGGTGACTCGCGCTCAAAAACGAAAAGAAAAGCAAACACAATGGTGTTTAATTGAATCCTCACAATGTGAATTCTTCATGCATCTGATCTGGTGCTCCAAGGAAATGTCTCTTACTTTCCTGCATTGGCCCTGCTGCTCGTGGCCTTCTTCAAGATGGCTAACACCATCTAGGGCTGGCAGGATTCATCTTGCCTGAGCCTGCTCCCTCTCCATCGACTGCCTTGTTCCTTCATCAGCCAATCGGTCGCTCCGGGAAGCGGGAGCCGGTCCATTCACAGAAGGCCCCTAGCCGAGGACGGTTTGGAGGTCCCTTTTCCTACCTGCCCCCCTCAAACTATTACTTAACCTCAGCCTCTGGCCCTATAAACGTCTGCTACAGGATCATGGACCCTTGCACCTCTACACTCCCTGCAGATCCTCCAGTGAGTGATGTCTGAACTCTCCCATTGCCTCCTCCCCTAACTGCCTGTTCCCATCACTCTGCCTATGTACTCTTCCCTCCTTGCCTCAACTGAACTCTTCTTCACTCACTGCATTTTGCCTCTATTTTTTGAAAATCGAATTTAGTGTTTGTGCCATTACATCTGTGCACCTCTTTGAATTGCATTTGGCCTTTATTTTTTGAAAATCGGATTTAGTGTTTGTGCCTTTACATCTGTGCACCTCCTTGTAGTGCATTTTTGCCGCTGGTCTCCTTGGACTACATTGTGCTTTTTTGTATTACTGGGCCATATAGTGAGTTTACTACTAGAGCTGTGCAGTGCAGCCACTCTTTCATTCCTCCACTAACCTCTGCCACCCATATGGCTCTCAACATCTCACCCATTTTTTCTAATTACCACACTAACACCTATCCCCCCTCTTACACGAAGTCTGGAAGAGAAAATGCACAAAAAACCCATCCTGGGTGCCAACCCTGGCCTTCCCATCGCAGACACCCATTTCAACGCTTCTTCTAGAGAGGTCTTCACTGATATCCTCTTCTCTGTCCCCTCATCTCATCTCTACTCTCTCTGCTCTCACATACTCTCCCATTAACGGTGGCATTAAGTGGGAAGTCCTCTTGGCCAGCTTCTCATCTACACATTGCTTCGTTAATGTCTACCATACAGACACAATCCTGGTCCAGGGTCCTCAACCGAACCTGCTTCTCTTTGTAACGCTCACCTGATTCCCGTAGAGGCGCCGGTCTTGACTGGGCGTATACCGTATCTTCAAAGGTGATGTGTAACACACGGCTGGCTCTTTGGGCTGGACCTCTGTGCACTGTATGTCTGACTCGAAGGGTAAGATGTCTGCAGATAGAAAATATGGGATTAAGGAACTGGGTTATTGAATGTCTCTCTCTCTTCTTCCCTTTCTCTTCTCCTGTAGAACCCCAAAGGGTAACGCTCTCACCTTAGGTAAGTCAACGCCGTGCTCTCCATCTGCCTCGGGGCAGGGTGCTGTAACCAGTTTCTTCACTGGATAAGGGGAGCAGGCCTCTTGACTTCAGAGGACTGCTGTCCGTCGTTTACTGCACGAACGGTAAGTTTCGAGTAATTCTAATGTCTTTAAAGTCTTTAGTAATGATGTTTCTTGTTTTGCAGGGTTCCGGCGATGGCGGATGACGGGCTGAAGTGAGTTGAAGATGAAGCCCGTGTGATGAATAGAAGCGCCTGGAAGCACGTAAGTAAGCGCTTGTTGCCTGCTTCACGATGCGCTCTAACTGTCTTTTTATTTTGCAGGTACAAGTTCGGAGCGGCTGCAGGGTGCCGGAATACCCACTGGGTTAGATGTGGAAAGGAGTTATGGCACGTGAGTATTAAAGTTCCCCAATGTCTTTAAACGCACCTTGTTTTGTCTTTCAGATGCGGGATGCAGCGCCGAAGGCCTCCGGAGCGTGCGAAGAGTTGGTAAGCTTTTGTCTTTCAGATGCCGGAATGCAGGGTGAAGACCTCCGGAGCGCACGAAGAGTAGGTAAGCCTTTGTCTTTCAGATGCCGGAATGCAGCGCGAGGCGTTGGTGACAGCCGATGGACCAGGTAAGTGAAGAGCTGTCACTGAAGACCGTAATGCTAACCTGTTCTTTCTTGTCTTTATAGGTGTTGCTGAAGACTGGATTCAGGATGGTAAGCCTTTTTCCTTAGGCCCAGGATCAGATGCAGAAGACACGATGAGCGTTCTGCTGCAGAGGATGCAGAATAACGCAAAGCAAGATTCATCCATCGGGTGTGGTTTAAATAGCCTCCTGTAGTGCTTAGGTGTCTCCTTCCACAGCCGCGCCTAGGTAAGAAAAGCGTTCCTGCTTTCCAGAAGAGTTCCAGCGTTCTGAATCTAGGGAGTGGCTCCTGCCCCACCCAACAGGAAAAGTAGTTCCAAACAGAAGAGGATCAGAGGCTCAACTGGCAGGCAAGTAAGCAGCATGGTCTGCTGCAGGTAAGTCCACCCAAGCATTATGAGCCCGGCGCTTCCAGCGCTGGGACTGGGCATATTTATGAGCCTGGTGCCACTGGCGCCAGGACTGGGTCCAAAAGGTCCCAATTGGGACTGGTTGGCACTCGGAACCTGGGTTATGGATCTGCTTCCAAAGGAGTTGGGAAAACCCTGACCTTTTGGAAGCAGAGATCATGACAGTACGCCCCCCTCAAGGCCCCTCCCAAACCGGGCTTCTCCGGGGGTTTTGGCTTGTCAGGAAATGTTCGGTGAAATCTTTTGATTAGGCGAGGAGCGTGGACATATTCAGCAGGTTCCCAGGATCTCTCTTGGGGGCCGTAGCCTTTCCAGTCAATTAGGTAAAATAGTTTAGATTTGGAGATCTTGGAGTCCAGAATGCTTTTGACTTCAAACTCGAGTTCTCCATCAACTAGGATAGGTTTTGGAGATTTAGTTAGTCGGGTTTGAGGTTGCACGGGTTTTAATAGAGAGACGTGGAAGACCGGATGTATCTTCATGTGCGGGGGCAAGTCCAACTTGACCGCTACTGGGTTTACTATGGTAGTGATGGAATAGGGACCAAGGTATCTTGGGTTGAATGTGGGTGGCCCTTTTAGAGGTAGATATTTGGTGGATAACCAGACTTGATCCCCTACTTGATATTGAGGGGCTTCCTTCCGATGTTGATCTGCTCCTTTCTTGTATTGTTCTTTAGCCCTTTGAAGGTGAGAAACAGCTTCCTTAAAGGCTTGGGTGATTGTAGAATGCAGGTAGTCTACTGCTGGTGTTTCAAGATCTTGGAGGGGATCCAACTCCGAGGTTCGAGGGTGACTGCCGTACAAAAGAAAAAACGGGGTTTTCCCAGTTCCCGAATGGACAGAGTTATTGTAGGCATATTCGGCTATCCAAAGGATGTCTTTCCAAGTTTTTTCAGTTTTTTGCAGCATGCAGCGTAAATACTGTTCCAGAGTTTGATTGGTCCTCTCGGTTTGTCCGTCGGTCTGAGGGTGGTGACTGGTCGATAGTCTCACATCAATTTGAGCCGACCGACAGCAACATCGCCAAAAATGAGAAATAAATTGACTACCTCGATCCGAAATTAGAACCGAAGGAAAACCGTGCAGTCGGACGATGTTTTCGAGAAATTCTCGGGCCAGAGTTGCTGCTGTTGGCAAGCCTTTGAGCGGAATGAAATGCGCCATCTTGGAGAATAAGTCCACGATTACTAGAATCGTATTGTATCCGGAGCATGGAGGTAGATCGGTGATGAAGTCCATAGAAAGCGTATGCCAAGGGCGAGGTGGGATGTCAATAGGGCGTAAGAGGCCTGCTGGTCTTTCCTTTTGACTCTTGTTTTGGGCGCATACTCCACAGGACATTATAAAGTCTCTAATATCTTTTTTCCAAGACGGCCACCAGAAGTAGCGCTTGATCTTTTCTGAGGTCTTGGCCATACCGGGATGTCCTTCCATTAAAGAATCGTGATAACAAGAGATTACTTTTTTCTGTAAATCTGTGCTGAGTAGGTATAATCGTTCTTGGAAATACAATAAGTTGTCCTTTACTGCAAAGTCCTTTCCCTGCAGATGCCAATTCTGTATGTCTGCTGGAGTTACAAGTTGCCTGGCTTTATCCTTAACTTCCTCTATGGATTCTGTGGCGATTACACCCAGAATTCTTTGTTCGGGAATGATTGGTTCAGGTTTAGGGTTGATCAAGTGTTCTTCCACTCCCATCCGAGAAAGGGCATCTGCTTTACCGTTCTTTGTACCAGGTCGATAGGTAATTATGAAGTCAAACTCGGCAAAGAATAATGCCCAACGGAGTTGTCTAGAGGATTGGGCTTTTGCGGTTTTCAAATATTGCAGGTTTCGGTGATCCGTAATCACAGTAACGGTTTGTCGGGCCCCCAGCAGATAATGCCGCCAAGCCTTAAAGGCAGACTTGATAGCCAGAAGTTCCTTGTCAGTAATCGTGTAATTGATTTCAGGAGGCGAGAATTTGCGGGACCAAAATGCCACGGGATGCAACTGATTGATTACCGGGTCCTTTTGTGATAGAACTGCCCCCATGGCAAGGCTTGAAGCATCAGTTTCCACGATGTAGGGGAGTTCGGGGCGAGGGTGTTTTAAGATTGGTGCAGAGATAAATTTAGTCTTCAAATCCTGGAAAGCTTGTTCCGCCTCGGTAGACCATTCAAAACGTTTGTTTTTCTTTAACAAGGCAGTGATGGGCTGGACTATTCGAGGAAATTCGGGGATAAACCTGCGATAAAAGTTAGCGAAGCCTAACATGCTTTGCACACCTTTTACGGAGGATGGTGATGGCCATTTGAGAACTGCATCGGCCTTCTTTGAATCCATACGCACTCCGCCAGGTGATAATATGAATCCCAAGAATTCAACTTCAGTCACGTTGAAAACACATTTTTCCAACTTAGCGAAAAGTTTGTGTTGACGCAATCTTTCGAGGACCATTTTCAAGTGTTTCCGATGTTCAGATTCCGATGAAGAATAAACGAGGATGTCGTCAATGTAAACAACAACACACACATCTATGAGCTCTCTGAGGACATCGTTCATAAAATATTGAAAGGCGGCCGGGGCATTGCAAAGTCCGAAGGGCATGACCTGATATTCAAATAGCCCATACTTGCTGCGGAAGGCCGTCTTCCATTCATCGCCCTCTTTTACTCGTACCAAGTGGTAAGCTCCTCTAAGATCCAGCTTAGTATATATGCATGCTTTTCTGACTTGGTCCAGGAGTTCAGGGATCAAAGGTAACGGATATCTATTCTTAACAGTGATCTGGTTCAGGGAGCGATAATCTATACAAGTTCTAAGGTCTCCTTCCTTTTTTGGAACGAAGAACAAAGCTGAAGAAGCAGGGGACTTGGAAGGACGAATAAACCCATTTGCCAGGTATTGATCCACGGAATTGTCGAAGGTGAAGGTTCTCAGGCTCGGTGAGGGCATAAATTCTACTACAAGGAGGAGTAGATCCAGGTATCAGGTCTATCTGGCAGTCATAAGACCTATGAGGAGGTAGAGAGTTAGCCTGATCCTTCCGGAAAACATCTTGGTATTCTAGGTATTCGGGAGGTAACTGGGGAGTCTCTGAAGAAATGGCTGCCAGTGCAACACCAGGTGGAGGGTGACAAGTAGAGACACATTCTGGAAACTGGACCGTTCTTGCTCGCCAATCGATCAGAGGATTGTGTTTCTCTAACCAAGGTATTCCTAGAATAATCTGAAACTGAGGGGCCTTGATCACATCGAACACGATCTTCTCATGGTGTCCATCTTGACTTACTAGCGTCACCTCTTGAGTGGTATGCGTTACTGGCCCGGAGGCTATCTCCGTACCATCCACCGTAGTAATGACGTCCTTTACAGCCTTGGGACAAAGAGTTAGATTCATCCTCAAAACCATTTCATGATCCACATAATTGCCGATGGCACCGCTGTCGACGTAAGCTTCAATTGCATGTAATCGATCCGGATTATCAGGGCTAATGAGGACCATAGGTATCACGAAATGCGAGGTCACGGAACTGGTTTTCACGCTCGGCAAGAGGACCTCTATTCTTGTCGGGCGAGATCGTTTCCCTGCTCAGAGTTTGTAACTTTGGTAACTGCAGCTCCTACTGCCTTCTTGGCAGGTTTCACCGGACAGTCTCGAAGAAAGTGCCCCGAGTTTCCGCAATAGAGGCATAATTGCAACTGTTTTCTCCTTTCCCGCTCCTTTTGTGTTAGAGGACCTTTCAGACCCCCTGTGATCTATTTGAACGACCAAGTCTATATAGTCCGAACAATCTTGTGGGGGATTCACTACTTGGGCTAACACATCTTTGAGCTCTCCACGTAGACCTCTATAAAACAGCGTAATCCTTTTGTCCTCAGGCCATTGAGTTTCCACTATCAGTCTGTTGAAAGACGCAATATAAGCCAAAAGGTCTTGATTACCTTGTCGCAACGAAAGAAGCTCATTGTCCAAGGCCTGCCCCTGTGAATGTCTTGCGAACAGTTTTTCCATACTGAGCTGAAAAGCTTGAAAATCATGGAGGACCGGATCATCTTGATTTACTAGAGGGATCGACCAGTCTGCCGCATTGCCACTGAGGTACGATAGCTACTTTAGCTTGATCAGTTGGAAAGGCTGCTGGCCGGCATAAGAAATGCAACCGGCACTGATTGATAAATACTGCAAACCTCTTTGGGTCACCAGAAAATCGTTCGGGCGGAGCCAGAGGTACATTCCCAGGTAGGTTGATCTGCACTGGATTCATAGAGGATGTAGAAGGAAGATTTCCCCCAGATGCGGGTAACGGGGTCTGTCCGGCTTGTGACTGTAGCAATTGTCTAGCGAGATCATCTGTTTGCTTCTTGGAAATAATCAGTTCCCTTCTTAGAGCGCTCGTTTCCTGACGGGCTGCATGCACTTCTGCCCTTAGTTCCCCAAGTAATTGGGCTAGCTGGTCGGTATCCGAGGTTTCCATAGCGCCTGGACGGGAGTTTTGTGGTAGGCTTTGCGTTCTGTAACGCTCACCTGATTCCCGTAGAGGCGCCGGTCTTGACTGGGCGTATACCGTATCTTCAAAGGTGATGTGTAACACACGGCTGGCTCTTTGGGCTGGACCTCTGTGCACTGTATGTCTGACTCGAAGGGTAAGATGTCTGCAGATAGAAAATATGGGATTAAGGAACTGGGTTATTGAATGTCTCTCTCTCTTCTTCCCTTTCTCTTCTCCTGTAGAACCCCAAAGGTTAATGCTCTCAACTTAGGTAAGTGAACGCCGTGCTCTCCATCTGCCTCGGGGCAGGGTGCTGTAACCAGTTTCTTCACTGGATAAGGGGAGCAGGCCTCTTGACTTCAGAGGACTGCTGTCCGTCGTTTACTGCACGAACGGTAAGTTTCGAGTAATTCTAATGTCTTTAAAGTCTTTAGTAATGATGTTTCTTGTTTTGCAGGGTTCCGGCGATGGCGGATGACGGGCTGAAGTGAGTTGAAGATGAAGCCCGTGTGATGAATAGAAGCACCTGGAAGCACGTAAGTAAGCGCTTGTTGCCTGCTTCACGATGCGCTCTAACTGTCTTTTTATTTTGCAGGTACAAGTTCGGAGCGGCTGCAGGGTGCCGGAATACCCACTGGGTTAGATGTGGAAAGGAGTAATGGCACGTGAGTATTAAAGTTCCCCAATGTCTTTAAATGCACCTTGTTTTGTCTTTCAGATGCGGGATGCAGCGCCGAAGGCCTCCGGAGCGTGCGAAGAGTTGGTAAGCTTTTGTCTTTCAGATGCCGGAATGCAGGGTGAAGACCTCCGGAGCGCACGAAGAGTAGGTAAGCCTTTGTCTTTCAGATGCCGGAATGCAGCGCGAGGCGTTGGTGACAGCCGATGGACCAGGTAAGTGAAGAGCTGTCACTGAAGACCGTAATGCTAACCTGTTCTTTCTTGTCTTTATAGGTGTTGCTGAAGACTGGATTCAGGATGGTAAGCCTTTTTCCTTAGGCCCAGGATCAGATGCAGAAGACACGATGAGCGTTCTGCTGCAGAGGATGCAGAATAACGCAAAGCAAGATTCATCCATCGGGTGTGGTTTAAATAGCCTCCTGTAGTGCTTAGGTGTCTCCTTCCACAGCCGCGCCTAGGTAAGAAAAGAGTTCCTGCTTTCCAGAAGAGTTCCAGTGTTCTGAATCTAGGGAGTGGCTCCTGCCCTACCCAACAGGAAAAGTAGTTCCAAACAGAAGAGGATCAGAGGCTCAACTGGCAGGCAAGTAAGCAGCATGGTCTGCTGCAGGTAAGTCCACCCAAGCATTATGAGCCCGGCGCTTCCAGCGCTGGGACTGGGCATATTTATGAGTCTGGTGCCACTGGCGCCAGGACTGGGTCCAAAAGGTCCCAATTGGGACTGGTTGGCACTCAGAACCTGGGTTATGGATCTGCTTCCAAGGGAGTTGGGAAAACCCTGACCTTTTGGAAGCAGAGATCATGACACTCTTTGACTTGATCATGCTGTCTCTAATTGACTTCCTTCCTTCCCCTGCCTTTCCCCCACTACTCTCTCTACCCCTCCCCCTCCGACCGGTGTACAAGCTCACAGGCTTCACAGGCAGAGACCTCCTCCATCTGCCAACTCTTAACGCCTGTTCAGACAACAAACACTCTGCTGACATCTGCCTCCTTCTTGAAGACACTGACCTCGACATTTATTTATTTTATTTTACATTTTTAAAGCGCTCACACAGCCCGCAGGCATCGAGGCGCTGTTACAGAAATTGATTTTTTTGTTTGTTGCATAATTGTTTTTTTTTCGTGCGTCTTAGTTGCATATTTATAACGCGCTTAAACACCCAGAGGTTTCGAAGCACGGACCTGGGGATCGAACCTGTGTTGCTTCATGTCGTCTTGCTTCTAAGGCACGCACGTTGCAGCTGAGCTATCCTCCTGGAACGTTCACTCTTACCAAGACATGGTTCAATGCCAGCTCAGTCAATGCTTTTGACTCCCTCCTCTCTGAAGGCTTCAAGATAATTTCCAAGCCTCGACCCCACTGTGCTGGCTTTGGGGTTACCTTGATCTTCCCTGAATGGTTCCTCCTTCCATCTTACCCACCCAGCTCTACTCTTCCTTCGAGAGCCTGGTGTGCAAGTTGGCCATCTCTCCCTCCTCCACCCTAACCATTGCTAAAATGTATCGGCCTCCTGGCGCTACCACCTTGTTCCTCTCTGAATGGGGGGATTTTTGTTCCTCTTTACTTTCGTCCACCTCCAATCTTCTTCTCCTGGGTGATTTCAACATCTAGTTGGACTTCACTGCCATAGCATCCACTGTTCTCATTGACCTTTGCACCTTACTATCCCTCTCCATTCTCCCTTCTGGCCCAACCCACTCGGCTGGTCACACTCTGGATGCCCTCATCCATTCTGACCTCACGCTCTCTTGGCTCCCCTGGTCACCCCTCTCTCCTGGTCAGACCACTGTCTGCTTTTCTCCCACCTAGGTCCCCTGGGCCCTCTGACCACCTCCCCAAAAGCCCTGCCAACCTCATTCACGAACATCCGCCCGATGAAATGAGTCAGTTGCTGCCTTCACTTCCACCTTCATCCCTCCTTACAACCTACATCACAATCTACCATTGACTCTGCTCTCAGCAACCTCCAATTGGCCATCACCAATACTCTTGACATTCTTGCCCCAGTCATGAGGATCTGTCTGAAACCTGCCTCTAAGCGTAATACCTGGTATGATTCTGAACTTGCGGCCCTGAAACGAAAGTGCAGTGCAGCGGAAAGGAAGTGGCAAACCTCTGGCTCATCCTCTGACAAACTGGCCTGCCACCTTCTCCAAAGGCAATACAGACTCTCCATCCATGCCAAGAAAAGAGCCCACATACAGGCACGGGTTTCCAGTGCATCCAACAACACGGCTGAACTTTTCAAGATCTGCATGGAACTAGCCAACCCTTCCACAGTCTGTACCCCCCCCCCCCCATCTTCCCAGGCCCTCTGCAATGTACTGGTAACTCACTTTGCCCCAAAAACTCAGGACATCCTGAACACCCCCGTTACTCACCCTCACAACTCTTCCCACACCTCCTTTCTTCACTTGGCCCCTCACCCTCCTCCTTCCTCCCTTTCCTCCTTCACCCCTATCACACCTGAAGAAGTTAGCAAAGCACCCATCCCCATACACTCACTCATAACACAAGCATACAAGCATCCATACACATATTTAAATAAAAAATAAATGAACATAAACTTACCAACCTGCAGTGGCCGGCGCATGAGTGCTGAAATGCCCTGCTCCAAGTTGCTCTGTCGGTATGTGCGAGGAGGCGCAGGAGCATTTTCTCGCACATACAGTGCCCCAGCCAGCATGTCCAATGAGCTATGCAAGACTGGCGAAGCAAAACGTCACCAGCCTTGCATGGCTCAGTGAGCAGGTGCGGCTGGGGAACTGAGGAAATGAACTGTCAAAGGGTAAACAGTGTTTCCCGTTGACAGTTCAGCCAGCCTAGGAGCACTCCCTCAGCTGGAAAAAGCAGCCGAGGAAGTGCTCAGTGTTTCACTGGGCTGGATCCTCGGCTCCTCCATAATGGGTGAGGGGGCCACTGGGTGGATGTCCCTTCGCCTGTTATGGGTGAGCCACCAAGCTATGCAGCTAGTAGTTTTGACCATTGTTGCTGAATGAATATTCTTTAAATATCACAATTTGCTTACATTTTAACAAAAACACCCCCCATGGGTACTATTCAAACAGCTGGGGCGCTTTTTCATTGGTGCCCGAGACAGTTCCTCCAATCTAAAAAAAAAAGTTTTCTTTTTTATTTATTTTTTTACATTTCATGCTGGGCTCTTGCCCTCCCCCATCCCCCCCTGTGATGAAGCCCTGCACCCCTGGGATGGCGCACCCCACAGTTTGAAGACCTCTGATCTACAGAATGGTGCTCCTTCTAAAAAAATAAAACATTATTGGGTTTTTGGTTTATAAAGTTAAACCTTTCAAAAAGATTATGAAAAATAAGGTGCTTCTTATAGCGAACTGGACCCCAAGGGTACCCAGTCAAAAAGAGGTCAGTATCGAAAGACAATGCAAATAGCAAAAGTTGTGCTTTACAAACGCCACATAACATACTAATTGGATCGTATCACTACAGCTAAGGGGCATCATAGACGGAGAGTGCTGCTGCGTTGTCAAATAAATCACACCGATGTGTCTCGAAGGAGCCAAACACACCGGGCAGGCGGCAGGCATGCTCATATAAAGCCCTCGACTGGCTCTTTACTGACTCTCCTTGCACGCTGCACAGTGAGGCCTCCACTGTGGTGGCTGTTTCCCAGTAGAGGCATCCTGGACCGAGCACTTCCTTCCTCAGACCAGTGCAGGCTTTCGGTTGCCACGGCAACCAGTAACATTTCACATACCAAAGTGCCCTGTATCACGTATCACTGAGGCGGGCAGGAAATGCCATGTTCCGCTTAAAAGCCACCTTCCTAAACAGGCACTGGCAAGGCTTTCACGTGTTGAGGGCCTGGCACAGGTGCCGGCATGGCAGTGGTTGGGATGTGTTGACGGAGAGTCAATCTGCCTTTGTTCTCTCGCCTCTTCAAGGCAGTCCATCTCGGCCACCTCTCGCGCAGTGACACACGATCCCCGAGTCTAGGCCGAAGGCTACACGGGTCCGCCATTAAAATGCTGCTTCTGGGGCCAGGAGAGCACGGGGGAGGGGGGTTGTTTCACTTACGGCGGGGAAGGAATAAGTGACGTTTTGAGAAACTGTATCTGTTGGCCAGTCAAGGGTACTTCCCTACAGCTGTGTGAACTCAGGGACAGGGCTCTCGACCTGAGAGATAGCTCAGCTGCTAAGTCTCCGTTCTCGGGCCTCGCGCAAAGAGAGTTATCACACAGAGGGGTGTGGTAGGGTGCCCAGATTTAAAAAGTAAAAAAACACGATAGGGCAACTAACATAAAAGTGGGACTAACGTTTGCTGTCAAGGCACTACACTTCAGTAGGGGTTGGAGGAGAGGGTTTTTTACGGGTTACTGTTCAAATACACACATTATAACTTATCACAAAGTAGCACCATCTTGAGTTTCTTCTGTGCAGCATTTCTTCTGTGCGAGATTGTGCCTGTCAGCTATAAAGACCGACTACAAAAAACAGGGACCACTGCAGTCACCAATGGAAAGTTGGAAACATAATCTTGAGAAAGGGGGACAGAACACCAACAACCGAGACAGTCCCGGCAAAACCGGGACGTCGTCCCCCCCTAGGGTGGGGCTGGGGGAGGGGTACTGCTTTCCGAAACCTTCAAGAGTAGCGGTCTAGCCTGGCAAATAGGTTTCATGAGTCCTCACGACCTACGGTGCAGCACTGTAGTTGTCTTCGGTGCCATCGAAAGGGGACTGTGTAGCTCAAGGCATGGTGTAAGGCGCGTAAATCGATTGAAGTACCTGCCCATGTACGGTCCGAGTGTTTACCATCAGGGTAACTTGCAGGGGAGTTTTGCCGCCTCAGCTGTTAATAAGGGCGGGTAGGTGGGAAGGGGGAGCGACCAGTCGCATCGCTAGCGCCTCTCGCGCGTTGCCAGTTCCTGACGGCCTGAGAGAAATGGCGCGCTGCCGAGACCCGGAAGTGCTGTCCTGTGTGCCCTGCTATCAAATCAAACACTGAGGGTACGCACAGTTGCGGCGTCGTGGGAAACGGATCGGCTTGCAGTTTCACAATACAAGGTAAACGTTGGAGTACAAAGAAGAGCCGGAGTCAGACAACAGCAAAAAGAAAACACAATCTGAAACGTTGCATCATGCTGCATGCGCCATTTGGGCTATCACAACAAACGGAACCGGGCCACAAACAAAACGTGCGCCCAACATAAGATGTGCCAGTAGATTATCAGAATAACCAGAAGATGGGACATATACAGAACGTGTGCCACAACACAGAGTGCTATTCCCTCACACGAGCTTCACCATCAAGGTGCTGTGAATGAACGAGAGGCGTTTAAACACATTTCCCCGTTTGGGGGTAATAGGAAAAAACGTTGAGCCAGTATTTAAATTGTAAGTATGGAATGCTGGCACATATAATACTGTTAACAGAATTGTGGATACTTCTTTCATATCTGTTCTCTTAAAATGTTTATTAGCTTTACTAAAGTGTGAACCACCTAGACTTGACTTTTAGCAGAAACGTTGGTATATTGAGATGTCTAGCCTCTGCTATATAGACTATGGGTCCGATTCATGCAAATGTGCACAGAAATCCTGCAAGGGCCACGCGCCGAGGACACTGCCCGAGCCAAATCCCGCAAGGGCCGCACGCCGAGAAGGATACGGCCCGTGCCAAATCCCGCAAGGGCCGCACGCCGAGGACACTGCCCAAGCCAAATCCCGCAAGGGCCGCACGCCGAGAAGGACACTGCCCGTGCCAAATCCCGCAAGGGCCACGTGCCGAGGACACTGCCCGAGCCAAATCCTGCAAGGGCAGCGCGCCGAGGACACTGCCCGAGCCAAATCACGCAAGGGCCGCGTGCCGAGAAGGACACTGCCCGAGCCTGCGCGCAGGATAAAAATGAACCTCAAGCCCCTGTGGTGTTCAACCTTGGTGCTTAGTAGCTGTAGCGCTTTATGCGCTTTTATCCATCAGCAATTAAATGGACATCGTTTTTGTTGCCCGAGGGCTTCATGACCTGAGGGATGGCTATTCTGACTACAGCATTACTGAGAGCGCCGTAGCATGAATTGTAGCTCAGCTGCCTAGGCATTATTCAGGGTTATTTACCCAGATGAATAGGCTGGGTCTGCTAACACATTACTGAGAGGCCTCTAAACAGAGGGGTTGGGAGCAGTGGGTAGCACTGCAGCCCCAGGCATTACAGAGAGCTCTGTGACCTGGCGGCAGTGAGTAGCACCGCATTCCCCGGCATTACAGCGAGCACTGTGACATGGCGGCAGTGGGTAGCGCTGCAGCCCCAGGCGTTACTCAGTGTTATGCGGATGACACGCAGCTCTCTTTCCGGCTCCCTACAGCCTCCTCTCTCGCACATTCCCGACTGTCTATCCGCGATTCAGGATTAGTGCATCTCCAACAATCTCTGCTTTAATGCCAAGAAGGATATCCTTCTCATCGGGGCCCCTGCTCATGCTTTCCCTCTCTCACTCTTGCCGCCCTCCACGGGCCCCTCTTCCTTTGCCTTCCTGTGAGGCAAAAAACCTTGGCGTCATCTTCTACTCCTCTCTCTCCTCACATCAGAGGCCTTTTCCAAAAAGGCCCACTACCAGATGCACCTCGTCACAAGTACTCTTCCTTTTCTCACTTTCCCCCGGAAGCTCATTGTCTCCAGAGCCCTGGTTCTCCCTAGGTTGGACTACTCTAACAGCTTCTTTCTCAACCTCCCTCCCTCTACTCTTCACCTTCTGCAACTAATCCAGAACAGGACTGCAGAACTTATCTTTGGCCTCAAGCCAGGGGACCGTATTTCTCCAGCCCTTAAATCCCTCCACTGGCTCCCGGTGGCTGCAAGAATAAAGCTCAAGACCCTCTGCATCGTACATAAGGCTTTCTAGGGCCAGGACCCACAATACATTCAACACACTCTTCCTAGATACCTTCCTTCTCTAGCCTTTCTCTCTGCTGCCTCCAACTCTCTGAGGGTCAGCTGTTTCTCCAGGCAGAGAGTAGAGGGTAGTTCACTTTCCTCTGCAGGTGTCTCCCTCTGGAACGGCCTCCCTGTCCCTCCCAAACTTGAGCCGACCCTCCTGAAGTTCTGGAAGCAGCTCAAAACCTTCCTTTTCTCCTCTGTTTTCTCTCCCTCCCTCCCCTGCTGACCTGTCTGCTGTGTCGACTGGTTGCTTGGTTACCCTGCGAGTCTCATTGGGTACCTGGCTCCTCTTTACCGGTCTCCCCTGCACTGCCTCCGGGCCTGTCACGCACTGGGGGCTGTAACTAATGTCTACAGCCCCCGCCTGCTTGCACTGACACGTTTTCCTGGTTGCACTTACTCAGAGCAATGTTGCTCTGTTTGCACTTTCCCCTCCCCCACATGAAGTTCCCCGTCCCCTGCACCTTGCGCTACCGCACTTGCACAATCTGAATGACACAAGGCCTAGTAAGCTAGTTTGTCTTGTCCTTCCTCCGCACCCTCCCATGTCTTTTTGAGCCTAGAAACCCATGTATACAGGCGTGTTTTAAATTACTTAAATATCATAGTGAGAGCTCTGTGACCTGGTGGCAGTGGGTGGCACTGCTGCCCCAGGCATTACTGAGAGCTCTGACATAGGGTCATACGGGCTGGGAGCCGAGGGTAGTACTGATGCTCCAGGCGTAATATTGAGCTCGGTGGCCTGGTGGCAGTGAGTAGTGCTGTTGCACTAGGCATTACTGAGCGCATTGTTACCTGGGAGGTTGAGGTTTCGTTATGCAGAAGTGGGCTGGTTTGGGACACATGGCGAGAGGAAAAGGAATTACGTAAGGAGGGGCCAGCAGAAGTTGTTACTGTGTAGTTTAACAAGGAGGTTTAATCTTAAATCACACTAGTGTCCAAGTTCTTTTGTGGTGAAACATAACACTGGTGACGATCAGAGCCTCTGACGGATGCACCGCAAACCACCATGCATCATGGCGCCATCACCCACGCCTGCGACGCTGCTGCTTTGCTCACCATTGTATGAGGCGACCGCTGCCCTCCAGTGGCGCGACCGCTGCCCTCCAGTGGCCCGAAGGCCGTGCCTATGGTGTTTCTGTGCTCCTGCCTTCTCACCGAAGCTCATGCTGGGGCACTGCTGCTTCTCCTGCTGGTTTTCTGTGATGCCTACCAGCTGTCCCCACATCACACTCCCATTTACCTGCAGACAGGAGCATGCCTCGCCTTGTGAGGTAAATGCTCACAGTATTCCAGCCGGCCTCCAGAGTACCGTCACCGCTGGGCATTCTCTGCCCCTCCACAAGTGCAGTGGGGGAAACGTGGCTGGGGAAACGCTACTGCTGCCTGCCCGCTGAAGGTGATGCCCTTTGCCCACTCTATTTTCCCTGCTTGTGTAGGGGTCCTCCGGCCCGAGTTTTGCCCATGTCCATTCTTATCTTTCATCGTCTCTTCAGAAGATGTTTTATTCAGGCCGCCCTTATGTCCGGCTGTACTTACAAATACCTCTTCATGTTGACGGGACGGATTCACAAGCCTCAGATATTTATATATATCAGACAACCTAGTGGAAACCTTTGATATGAGAGACTTGTGGAGGGAACAGAGAGATTTGGGCAGGTGGCCGGAGGAGCAGAACCGAGAGAGAGAGTGAAACAGAGAGAGAGAAAGAGAAGCAGGGAAGGACACATTGAGAACCCTGTCCCAGTTTTAAGGAAGCTTCCTGGGTCATCCTCTGGCTTCAAACCATCATGGAAGGCCCGCCATTCATAGCCCCACTTACAGATTCCATCCACAGGCTCCAAGTACAACACTAAAACCCAGGACCAAGAACCATGGAAAAATAGCCTGATAACTATGGAATACATGATGTAGGAAGTCTTAAACATTGGTACTGAGAATTTAGAAGAAGAGATGTCAAGAAGTGTGGGAAGCAGGGTTCAAGATCCCCTTAAAACCCGGGACTTTAAGCTCAATAGTTATGGGAGTCCCAGTCCTGGACTAACGGAGAACTCAGCCAACCTTTTGTTGGAACACTTTACTTTCTCCTAGGAGTTTTAGTGAAACTTGAATTTAACATTTACTGCAAAAAAAGTGTGCCTGCAGTAAATATCAAATAAAAGTTTCAAACTTTCATTGTACTTACCAGCAAGGTAGAATACCATAAAAATGGTACTCAACCTTCATAAAAAAAACTCCTCGACTATGCGAGTGGTCAAATAGATTTTGCGAGTCCTGAACATTCTTAACCTGCACACGTTGTGTAAGCCAATGCATGGAAAAGTAGACAGTACACATTGTTAGAAGAGTAACATATTTGGTGATGATGGGTTGTGCACTTCTGCCAGCAATGTGTCTCTGGTCTCATGTTGTTTACCCAAATTTTGCTGGTTTCTAAATGCTTCCAACTTATAGCAGTTTGCCAGGGATAATGCAATTTGGCTAAGCAAGGAAGGTGGTGGCCAGTGGACTGGACCATCTCAAGCTGGGTTAATTCACACCGTCTAAGAGGCCCATCTAATTGTTTTGACAGCTCTTAATGCCAAAATGGAGGCCTGTTTATGAGGGCTCTTCCAATTTTGGGAGATAAGAGAACAGAAGTATTTAGAGAGAATTTGTTTCCCGGTATCACACTATTTGGCCAAGTACACAATGCAGGAGACAATGATTAGCTAGAAAACAAACCATTTGGGATCATAGTTCAGTTCAGCTTCAGTGGGAGAATGACCTGCATGTTAAACAGAGATCAATGCAGCCGCCATATTAAGTTATCTTGCTGATATTGGAAGCTATTACCTGCAGTTGCTAGCAGAGTTCTCCAGCAGGTTCCTTGAATTACTGTGCTATCTTACGAAGGTTCAAGGCTCTGTTATACACACCAAAAACAGTGAGCTGGGCAGTTTTGCATTAATCACAGCCATAGGGCACCTTTTCATTTCTGTGAATTCTGTGCCTATAAAGAAGGCAAACAACCATACAAACCCAATCTTGGCCCTCCACCACATCACCTCTGCAACGAAAGCCAATCAATCTTAGGTTGGATCAAGCAAAAATGTGGATCCCTTCCTCAACATTCAAAATAGAGAGTACTGAGACAAGGAGGAGTATTAGTGAGTTGCAAACTGAACACTCACTTAGTACTGAGATGAGGAGAGAATGTGGAGCAATACTGAGTAAGCAGTGGAACCACATTCAATTGTCTAGTGATTCACGAATAGTGATTGGCCGAAGCAAGATAAAAACCAACGTAGTACTTGACAGAACATCAAGCCCTCCAGGGAGGAACTGTGAGAGCCAGGATGAGCCAGACGTGCAGGTGGGTGCTGACGGGAACACCGAAAGGAAGGAGACTGGTCCAGGATGAGAGGACTGCGCGGACCATGAACGGACCAACATTCCAGGCGTTGCAGATATCGGGAGACCGCAAAAGTGCGACAACATGCCATCCCGACAGGAAGAAGAATGCATAGCCGCCGCAGGGAAGGAAGCTCTGGAAAGGTCTAGAGTGCTGCAAAGGAGCACAGCTGCCTCGAGGGAGCCAGCATTCATGCAAGCCATTACACAAGATGCACGAGTAACCACAAGGGCTCTGAAATTTCAAGGAGGTGGTCGCAGAGTCAGGTCTTGGACCCTAACACAGTGGGAGGAAAGTTGAAATTGAGAGTCTGGGACTCGCACCCACATTGTACATGGACTTCTACAAAGGCTTGACAGGAAAGTGAACTAATTTCACAGCAAGGAAGAAAGCCAGAATTGCGAGTCTGGGATTCACTGCCAAATGGTACATGGACATGTATTAAGACTTGGAAGGAGAGTGAACCAAGTCACCAATAGGGAAGAAAGAAGTAGGAATTGCAGGTCTGGGACTCCCACCCAAATAAGGAGAACTGGAAGGCAGAGGGAGGTCCGCACAGTACTTGGCAGGCTAGTGAACCAAGTCTGTCCGGCCCAATACAACCTGAAGAGTGCATCCAGGCATTGCTTCTTCATCGCAGTGCTTGGTGAGAGGGGACCAGGTCTGTACCCAAGGTTCAAGATCCCATTACAGCTTGGACAGTGCATCCAAGCAACACTTGTTCATCGCAATACTTGGTGAGAGGGTACAAGGTCTGCATCCAAGGGTTGAGGTCCCATTATAGCTTGGGAAGTACCCAAGTTGTTCTTCTGCAACGCAGCAGCTGCCGAGAAGAAGCGAGAGTTGCCAACCAGTGTCCGAGACCCCAAAGAACTGACTCGTAAGTCTGAGGAAGGCAGGGGAAAGCAGGACATTTCTCCAACAGCCAAGGACCGGCTGTAATTCTAAGAAAAGAACCTTATCAAGACGAGAAGACATCTCTTGTTGATTTAGTTAGCATAATGTGTAAGGGACAGAGTTAGGATTTTGACACTGGACATTGGGACTTTTACTTTGGACATTCTGACACTAGTTATTTCTGTTGAGGCAGGGAAACCTCTCAGAGAGAGTTATGGCGAGTTTTCCTTTTCACCTTTAAATAAAAGTTTATAGCCAATACCATGATCCCTCCGTGTCAGAGTCTTACTTCTGCACCCTTACACTTTCCTTTTAGCCATATCTCCCAATGATAAAACACAGTTTGGTAAACCAAAGTTATTTGTAGAATTAGCAAACAGATCATCCCCGACTCATAGGTGCAGAGCAATTGCGGAGGAGGAACCACAGAGGACAGACGAATAATGGCAGAAATGTTATAAGGCCCCCAAAAGGGTTTCCCAAAACCAAGCTCTGGGACTTCTTCAGACCTCCACAGCAAAGCAAGTGACATGGAGGGCAGCTCTGCACTTTTGTAACCATCCCAGGTGGGTTATCAGGCTAATCTTTTAACTACCAAGTACCCATACCATAGCCGTTTTTCCACACTGCAAAAAGATGATTTCCAACTTGCAAAGAACTACTTTGCAATCTTAAATTCGAGCTTGGTCCAAAATCTGATTGGATACAGGATAAAGATTTGCAGCAGTCCAAAAAGATATGAAGTTTAGCACTACCTCCCCTTCAATGAGTTTTGTAAAGGCAGGCCTGCTGCTATTGGGTTTGAAGTTTGCAGATCTAGTTGGGTCAATGTGTCCTTTTTAAAGAAGCAGGGAGAGGAAACCGATCTTAATAGAAGTAGGCATTAAGCCTATCCTAAAGTAGGAATCAATCGTTTTTGTATGCTGGGATGAAGAGGGCTGACTTTTGCTTTTTAATAGCCAGGTAGGGAGTGGGTGGGCCTCATTATCAGAAGGGGTTCTAAGTGCTGTGCAGGGCTATCAGTTCAAGCTCGTCAGCCGGGGGATGGGGCGTGGAGGGGGGACTAACAATATGTAACGCGAGGGACAGTGCATCTAGAAGAGCTGAGCACTTAACAGTCACGTCCATTTCCAGTCCTTACATTTTACGTTTTGCTTACAAGAATTGAAAGGCTTTCACAAAGTTGGGGCGTCAGCGGGGTGTCTAGAAAGCAATGTTTCAGGTTAAATATGGAGGTCACCAGATTGTAAAGGGCTTTGGAATATGAGGAGCAGTTGTCAATGGAGTTGCCCCAAAATTGCTTTTAACAGCTCAGATAGCAGTTTTGTAGAAGCTAGAAATTTGCGATTTCATCTCCCTTCCAGGATCTGAATTCTTCACCAGTCTTTCTTTTGCTTTCAGTAGGCCTTCGCTATAGTATTTTTCCTCTTGAAGTCTCTTCTAACACTGGTTTTCTCCTTGCCTTGAAATCTCGCTCCCTTGCTTTCTGCTTTTCCTGCAGTCTACCCCCTTCCGCTGAGATATCCCATGAGTCTATTGAGCCATCTTCTTTGACCAGGATTCTATCATTCTTGCCAATGAAGGAGGACGGGGGGGGGGGGGGGATGGCATCTGAGATTGAAACTCTGGTCTCTTGGTTCCACATTGGACAATTTAACTGCAACCATTATTCAACAAACTAACCGTTTACTCCACATGTCCAAGTTCACAGTTGCCTACATTTAAGGTGACCCCAACACAAAACCCGCTCTCGAACCAAGGAGGCACATCGAGCATAGAAACACTCACACCGGATAATAAAAATATATCCAGCTGACATGATCCCTGTAAGGAACGCGGGTCCTCCCTCATTCCCCTGTACATGTCGTGCTAATAGTAGACTGCTCTTTGCTAATAAGGCTGAACCCAGTTATCATTTATGCAATTAATAACTGCACAGATAACTGCAAGCTTCTCTTTTACAGTCTTTAATCAACCGCAAATTAGGCCACTTGTAAACAAGCATATTAAAAAATGGGACAAGCTGGCGATAGGCTCTATGCCTTTTACATTTGGAAAATGATTACTGCAACGCTTTGCTTTATTCAATGTTTCACGTAGATGCCATTTATTTATTTTATTTTTGCATTTTTTTCAGCACAGAAAGCCT
Source organism: Ambystoma mexicanum (assembly GCF_040938575.1). NCBI lineage: Eukaryota > Metazoa > Chordata > Amphibia > Caudata > Ambystomatidae > Ambystoma > Ambystoma mexicanum. Next base: position 303,609,893 of record NC_090940.1, read on the forward strand.
AGAGGCATCTAGGGGCTAGTTACAGAAACCGCTTAGTACATTGGAGAAGTGCTAGAGTACTCATGTTGGTGGCAGACAGGATAAGTGACTGTGTACAAACTAGCGAAGCCTCACCTCATGGTGCAAGGGGCTATACAAATATGCATGGTCAAGTCGGTAAGATACAATATTGAGCTGCCTCACCTCATGGTGCAAGGGGCTACACAAATAGGCATGGCCAAGTAGCCTCACTAACACACAAATGCCTCAACAACGCTGCCCCACGCTACATAGTCGATAGAATAAGCAAATACAGCTCCAACAGACGTACCAGAACTTCCAACGCAAACCTGCTCATAGTTCCGAGGTTCAAACGCACCAAAATGGGTGGCAACAGCTTCCAGGTGAAAGCAGCCCAACACTGGAATGCCCTACCACCCTTCCTAAGGACACCCCAAACTTACACACACTTTAGACGCAACTATATCCAGTGGATAAAGAACAATGACCACTAATACTACCCAGTCCACCACACCGCTGTATACCATGTAAATTATGTTTATTTGTAAATTTGTAAACTTTTTGCCTTATTGTAAACTTGTAAACTTTTTCCCTCCCATTGTCACATTGTAATGACTAATGCATAGTAACCTGTAACCAAGCTGTGAATACCCTCGGGTCTGGTGTGCAATACAAATGAATAAACTAAACTAGGTAAGATATAATAATGTGCTGCCTCACCCCATGATGTAAGAGACTACACAGATATGCATGGCCAAGTAGGTAAGATACAACAATGTGCTGCATCACCTCACAATGCAAGAGACTACACAAATATGCATGGTCAAGTAGGTAAGATACAATAATGTGCTGCATCACCTCACGATGCAAGAGACTACACAAATATGCATGGTCAAGTAGGTAAGATACAACAATGTGCTGCATCACCTCATGATGCAAGAGACTACACAAATATGCATGGTCAAGTAGGTAAGATACAATATTGGGCCGTCTTACCTCATGGTGCAAGGGGCTACACAAATAGGTGAATAGGTCAAATACAGCACAGGGCGACTGTGGATGAACAACCAGCAGGAAGGACAAGGGAAGTACGATTGCAAGTACTGGCAAAGCCTCACGGTACGTAGGCTACATCAGGCATGCAGACAAACAAATGCGAAAAGATCAGTGTGAGTTACAGTTTGGTAATACAAATGCAGTAGTTGCAGGCAGATAATGTACGAGTGCAGCACAGGGCTGAATAAAGCATCCAAGTCTGGCTTATTGGCCAGTTAGAGAGCAGATTGCTGCACAAGGCTGATCAGAGAAATAGGGAATAGAGGCATGGTACTCCAACTATGCTGTTAGACAGGCGTGTTACGGTGTTACATTTGAGGTGGCAGATGTTAGTTCCATTGTGAAGAGGCGCTTGCAGCGAAGTCTGACATTGCATGTGTCCGTGCTGGCGTGCACTGCCGAATCGGTAGAAAAAACCAATGCAAAAAAAAAAAAAGGAGAAATGACAATTTCTTTTTTACCGAAAATTGTAGGTATTTTAGTAAATGTATAGTAAAACATATATGGGAGGTGGGGTATAGGTACAAGTTCGGGTATAGAGGGTGGGGGGTGGGGGGGAATAACCACACATGATCAAAAAAGTTAGCAAAGCAAAAGGTAATTTTCTTCTTTGGTAAAAAAAAAAATGCAGGCATTTCTCCATTCGTCCCCCCCCCCCCATTCCTCCAAAATGTTCACGGATATCCATGCGCCGCAGGTGCCGGCTGGAGATTTTGCACACAGGCAGAGTCGCATTAGACAACAGGCTGGTCGAATTGCATGTAACTGTGGACGGACAACATAAGGCAAGTGCCGATGCATCAATGTACACCAAGGCAGGCAGGAAATTTGATGGGGTTGGGAGGGTGGTGACCGCAGAATCACGCAGCACCAGTGAACATGGGTATAGCCTCACCTGAACATGAGGCTGTGACATTCATCGGACGTCTGGGATTTTGAGCACAGGGGGCAAGGGTGCCTCTTACCTGGGCTAGGTCACATGATGGCTTATAGTATAGGCGAAAGATCCACGGCGCCAGTGTAGGGCTGGAGACTAACACCAATGGCTGTTGCGCGGCGATGTCAGCAGACGGCATCAATGGACAGACAGGAAAAGACAGGGGCTGCAGCCTTTGACCAGGGCATTAGAGCCGGGCCCGGCTACACCTCCCAGATTGATGCTCAATTCCCATTTGAAGTTAGGCTTACCCAATCAGGTCGCAGAGGACTTCCTGGTGCTTCTGCTTAAACAAACAGAAGCAGGCAAGGTGGTGTATCTCTGAGGCAGCCATCTTGATGTGGAACACGGTCCACAGTATAAGTGCAGGTCGGATTGCACATACGGGTGCCTGGGTGTTCAAAGGCACATCCTCCTCGGTCGAGGCATCACAAGGAATTACATTATTAAACACGTCATCCATAGATAGACATGCAAAAATGACACAGTAAGAAGGTATAGAACACTGATGCCTCCATATAGGCACTGTGTTACCCGAATGATCATGTTTTGTTGGCGTTCAAATCACTTTGCAGATACTGAAAACATGGGTGAATTGGGCAGACTACAACAACCAGGTTTCGAAAATAATCTCCGGGTTCACAGTCAAACCTCAAACCAAGAAAATGTGCAATGGAAAAGATAAGTAGTGTTTGAGTTCAACATTTAGATACATTTATATAGCTCTGATACATCAGGCATCTAAAGAATTGTTGGTAGTCTATGCTATTGATTTAATGTCTGAAGTCTGCTGTTCAATTTGTCAAGGACTGGCACAGCTAAAACACCAATTGTAATTGGGGGAAATCGCCTTTAGTCTTATTTAGGGGACACGTGTGCTTTATAGAGCAGTTTCTTATGTAAAGATGGGATTTATAAAGGGAAAATATAGCTGGGAAGCAAAGCAGCGCTGTACATAGGGGGTGCACCCATGGTTACAAGTAAGGGTGTGGGGATAAGCAGAGCAGTTGGGTGGATGGGGCGTATAGGAAGGGGGAGGGCCACACGGGGAGAAATGAGGTTCGGGGTAGCAAAAGGATGTTGATAAAGATATTCCTCAAAGAGTAGGGTCTTCGGGTCATTTCATAACTGCGGTATGGCATGTGCTTGTCTTATCTGTATTGGTAAATTGTACCATGGATGTCACTAAGCACATCTTGTCTCTCTCATTCGCTATTCAACGCTCTCTCGAGCCAGATCTAACATTATCATCGTAGGACCTTTTCTGAAGAAGGTCCTCGCATCCCGTCGAGGTCTCTTGAGTAATCATCAGGACTCTGTATTTCTGCGATTGTTTACAATATTAATAATATGGTAAAAGAGCCCTAGCTAATTCATGTCTACATTTATGAGCCTTAGTATTTATAAGTGAACACTTGCAAAGCTGAGACATGAAAGTGGTCATAGAATTTAAGAATATGGTGGGACGGTCAAGGTGAATTTGGGATAAATAGGCAAAAGGTACAGCATTCGCTCTTTGCTCCTACATATACAGGATGCAGCATTTTCTAAGGGGAGCGCCTTCTAGCGCATTTGTATTAGTATTTCGTTTATTTGTATAGCGCGCCTGGCCCAAAGGCATCTGGCCGCATTTCTTGAGGTTACAGTGACATAGTATGCAGCAGAGATAAATCAACACATCATTTAAGAATACTTACAGGATAATTACACGATATTAACAAAGTTAGTCAGAAGGGCAAGGCTTAACAGAACCAAGCATCAGACAAGGTTACAGTAAAATAGTATGCAGCAGAGATAACAACATATCATTCAAAAGTACTTACACGATATTTACAAGTTAATTTACATAGTTTGTCAGCACAGCAAGGCTTGGCAGAGCCAAGCATCGGACCAGCAGTGTTTGATGTTATGGTCAGTGAGACAAGTGGCGCTTTGACAGTCCTGTGCTATGAGCCAGATTTTAGCTTTACTCTTGAATGAATGAAAGGAGGAGTCAGATCTGAGAGGATTAGGTATCGAATTCAACAGTTTGGTGGCGAGGACCGGGAAACTGCCCCTCCCTGCTTTCTGCATCTTAAACCTCAGAATTGAAAGGCAGTGAGCTTGGGCTGCTCTCTGTGGGCATATGGATGTGTGGGGTGTGAAGCAGTTCGCCAAGTATTTTGGAGCCTGGTTGGCCAGACATTTGTGTGAGGGCGAGAGTTTTGAGGGAGATTCTTTGGGAGACCGAGAGCCAATGTAGACTGCGTCTGGTATCAGAGATATGCTGGTTCCTAGGGATGTTTAGTGCAGCCCTGATGGCGTTGTTTTCGGTAACCTATAGCTTGCTTAAGTTCCACTAACTAGTCCTTAGATAAAGAGCATTGCAATAGTTGAGTTTCGACATGAGGAGGGTTTTGGTAAGGGTAGTGCAAGAAAACAGAACAGGGAGCATGTGGGAAGCTTCAAAAGTCTCTGTGCCTAGCTGCTAGGTCTGATACTGTAGGTGCGGAAAAAGTGACTGAGGTGAGGCGCCGGAGGGCATAGTCTTGGGGGGGGGGGGGCATTCCCACATACAGGGTCGCGTCCCCACGTGCTGTACTAAATTTAAAGGAGCTCAATTTTTCGCTGCCACAAAGGTTCCGTACCGCCCCATGTTGGGACCGCCCAACGGGATGGAGGAAAGTGAAAGATACCTGGCAGGAGAGTACACCATGATATTTAAATAATCGAGAAATTCCTTGCAGGTGAGTATGCCAGGAAATCATTCTTGGAGTAGTTGTGAGAAAGGGAAACTTTGTCATCTAAAGCAGCTGTCAAAATTAAACATTTTGCCATTTTGTAAAGTAGAGAAGACTTCCTTTTGCTATCCTCCAAACAGTGCTGTGGAAGATGTTTTCTTTTCCATCCTGAGGAAAGTGTTATATGAAAGAGACATTTCCATTAACCTTAACAGAACGTTCTTTGAACATTTTGCCTGAAGCAGTTCAGGGAAAGGGAACCAACCACAGTATACAAGGATTGTTTTGTTGGAATTACACATTTGCATTTTGCACACTTTGTACTGAATTGGAAGCAGAGACGTTTACCCTGCACCTTTTGATAGCATATGTTAGGGTGAGGGTCAGATATATTTTGCACACAAGGTCAACTTATTTTAGTTTTAGTTTCATAGACAGGGACACTCTCCTTAGGTTAGGGACAGAAGGCCTTTATCCAAACCCCTTTTTTCTTTTAATAAAAATGTCTAATGTTGAAAACATTATAACCGTGTCTGCCTCTCATGTCTGACCCCTCTCATCTACCTATCCTGCATGCCTACAAAACCTGTTGTATCAGGAACAGGCATTGAAAAGAACAAGTATGAGTAAAAGGATTGCCACGCGCACACAAGTGTCCCAGGTCCTGAACCGTCTGTGTCTAAAGAAGTGGTGCTCAATGACGAGTATGAATTCACTGTACCCGACAGAATCGGAGCAATTAACAGCAACCCAACGCTTCCAGGGCACTCTTCCTGATGCACCGGGTCCAGGGCTATTTTTTAACGGAATCCACTTCTAGCGTTACAAAATGGAAGAATGATGATTCTTTGTGACAGGAGGCATTTTGAACAAGGAGATTTTTGAAAGCAGTACAGTGTGTGAAGGAGCAGAGGAATAAAAAAAATCTGTTTTCATTGTGCGCTGCCAAGCAAAACGATCCAAGGAACCCGCTCCTTTATTCTCATCCTAATGGAAATTACATTACAGGCAACGGCGGAACAAAGGCAGATTTGGCAGGCTATGTAACTTTTTATAATACATTTAGTAAAAACACCAAAAGAAAGATGCATTGATTTTAGCCTACAGCGGTGTCCTCTTTATCGTGCGTGAAGAAAAGAGCCAGAATGTTGGGGATGCGGAAAGAATGCAAGAAGATCACGTGACGTGCCTTTCTTCACACACGTTGGGTAACTTTTCTGCGGTCGAGCTAATCCAGTGAAAATATCGACCCCCTTCTCCGCTGTCCCTACAGTATAACATCACTGTGTGTGCACAGACACAACTAAACAGTGCAGAGTACTATGGCCACTTTATAAGAAGCCAGGTTTCTTCAAAGAAGATCCCAGTTTCATCAAACCAAAAAGACCAAACACACCTGTACCAAAATGGAAAATAAATGAGCCAAATGGAAGCCAACTTGTATGAAAGAACTTCTACTGCCAAGTGTGCCCACAATGTAAAGAAAGCTCAAGACAGCATACATAGCTGGTACCGCGGGCAACCGGAATGAATCAACCGATAGTAAGAATCATGCCCATGACTATTATTAAAACACGCGCCATAAACTGAATGTCTGCAATACTCAAATAGCAGGTGCTATCACTTGCAAAGTCAAGGGCACTCCTATATTGTGGATTGACAAATAACGTATAGATGCATAGGACAGACAGCTGGAGCCCGGTGCAGAGGAGAAGCCAAGCACATTATATTCAGGAGAAATTAAAGGAGGTGTAAGTCAAGTCAAAGAATTGTATTAGGCGTTTACCTTTAAATACAATTTTGTATAGTTATATTAATGTTGACTTTTTATCTATTTTGCCTTGCAAATTGCTTTTATGGTCTCCTTCATTCACTATTGAAACAACATTAAAACCATAGGTGCTTAAACATATGTAGTCAAAGGCAAAAGGAAGAATCATAATACCTTTGGAACACTCCCTTAATAAAAAATATATTAGACAGACAAAATCCTTAAAACCTAAAGCATTTCCTCTACTAAAATACTCAGACTTAGTTATACTGATGCCCTCGCGGATGTAACAGGCGACACCATAATTCATTAATTTATCGTGTGCAGACTGAATCCAGATTTAAATCTCAGCTCTCAGTCTAACTCTGAAAAATGTTATTGTCTTAAAAGATGGGCCATAATAAAAAACACATTAAACATCTTTTTAAAGAAAGTTCCTATGTAAAATTTTGCACAAATAATGTTTAAACCCCTTTAATTTCAAGCACTAGGAGGCATCCATTTTGTGAAATGGATGAGCCTCCTGTGCTTGTGTTAATCTCTGTCCCGCAGCACGAATGAAGCAAAAGCCACCTGCTGATAGCTTTTATTACAGCGGCTTTTGCTTCATTAGTCTATGCCCATGCTCAGGAAAGTATCCTTCAAAATACTCACAGTATTATGATCATTTTAAGCGCCCCAGCCCAATCCACCGTTTTGGTATTTGTGCTTGGCTTCATCCTTATACAACAACCCAGACAGACATCCTGCAGTCACATGGCATGTAAAAGCAACTCCTACCAAGTAAAGGCTTATAACATACCCCACTTGTCCTGAGAATCCTTTGGAAGCCAAGAGTCAAGGCTTATAGCTGCCGCTCTGGCCCTTAGTGTTCTCTGGCATAGGAAATTCCTCCACCGCCCCATCTGAATATGCTCAGCTGCAGTAATTATGATCTCCCACGCTAAAAGGTTTTCTCTAAGCATTCCAAATTCCTTAAGTGGACTCTGGTGAATGTGCAGCTACTATCGGTAGAGCCTCGAATAGGCTATTCTCCAGTCGCTTCTTTTTGGGGCCTAACTCCACCAGCCCTTGGGCCCTAGCGCTATACTAGTCTTACTTGTTTACCTGCCCTTCTCTGCGATGTAGCTCCTTTGGCTTAGCCACTCCCTGTTTTGTATCCTCCCTACAAGTGGCAGGTTCTGACTCCCTGGCTCTTTTTCTCTTCCGTTCACTGCAACAAACACCCTCAAAGTTAGGAGGCAGGCGTATGCCTCTTTTTTATAATGAGGGCCTGGCATTACGTGTCCCAATTAATGCTGTGGTTGGGGGCCGTTTTCCCATTAGTATATTTATTCAGGCTTCCCTAATGGTTCCACGTTCTCCCCATATGTTGTGTATTTCTCACTAAAGGAAATACGCTCATGCCCCTGCCCTGCAACCTGAGATTACAAAAGGTGTGTCAGTCGTGTTGGGGCAGGGAAGGACCGTCAAGGCAGCCCTTTGGTCCGACGTACTGGTCCGCTGTTGCTAAAGTTAGTTTGCTTCCTTGCTTTCAGAATCCTCTGTCTGTGCCTGGCTGCTTAATCTGGGTGTGTTTACTGGTTGCTGCAGGAGTTACATTTGGCCCTGGATCCCATTCCATGCTGAGGGTTTGCGCACCCAGTGTGCACTGTTTCTCTAGTCCCCCTCTGCATGTGGAACCACAGATGAAGCACAAAATGTGTGTCCATCACCTGCTTGTGCCAAACGCATTTTATCTTTTGCCTAGGGACGATTTTTCTCAGGAAGTGGAGCTGACATTTAAACACATAATTGGCCCGTTTACCATATCTCCTTTGGCAAATTTCCCCCTGGATGACGTGGTGAATTCTTCCCTGCTGGAAAGGCTTTGGAAACTTTAGGGAAATCTCCATATCTTGCCACCAGGGGACGAATCACTTGGTGTGTGGTTTCTCCTAACCCCCATCTCCCTGGAAGATGGGCAGATGACTGTCACACACCTCCTCCCCTTCTGCTTGGCCTCCCTTGATTTCCTGCCCCTAAATCTGTGGAGTTTTCCTTCCTAAGCTTAGACACTTAGAGGTGTTTTATGATCAAAGCATCAGTTGCTCTTCCCCATTCTAGGGGGGATAAAGGAAGAACGTTGTGAAGCCAATTGTTTCTGGAGGGCACAATTCTCTCAACCAGGAAGGGACAAGCTATGCAGACTATGGGAGAGTGTATTCACCATGTAGGGACTCTGAAGCACTATTACGTGCTAACCTCAACCACATGGACAATGCTTCTAATCTGGCCATAGGACCACAATGCCTGGGAACCCAGGCGTACAGTGCTTCCATTGATAGGAGGGTGTCCTCTCGCCTATATTTCCAAGGTATGTGCTGCCGATGGGTATAACTCCCTGTCCCTGTGAATAAAGGTGATTTGCACATGCCTCACAGGAATAATATGGTGTAGATATGCCAGATCGGCGCCAATAGCCATCTGCTTTTTCCCAAAATCCAAAAGATCATCTGTAGGGGTGTCTCCCACCTGTACAGTGAGCATATAACCCTGTTCTTCTGACCCAGGCATCTCCACCGTGGGGCTACCAGTTCCCTCTTAGTGCTACAATGTAAGAGGAATCCTTGTCCAGATCTTTGTTCGCCCTCATGTAGTAAGTGTTCATTGTATCTCTGTGTCGAAAATATCGTAGACGGGTGAGTGCAATATGGCCTGCCTCATCACAAGAGTCGTAGTGTGGGAGCAGTTGGTAAGTGATTGTGAGGGTAAGTAACTCAAATAATAGCCTCTCCTTTTTGGAATAGTCTATCAGGGAAGGAGCTGCTTGTTTCTGAAGGTTGTCACGATCAAGGTCCACCTACTTTTGTTTGAGGCTGCACCTTCCTTCTTTTCCACCAGAGAAAGGGATTTAAATGTAGGGGTTCTGGTTAGTGGGTTTTGAGAAACGGTGCTCTAGGTGGCTGGTGGTGGCTTGGATGGTCTCCTCAAGGGAAGGGACACAGAGGCGTTTCACTGACCACTGGAGATAATGAGGCCGGGGTCCATACACGTAGACTATCTACTGGAGGACTGTAGTCCTTATTCTATTTAGAAACCCCCTTTAGTTGTTCATCATGAAAAAAGTGCACGTTTACGTTTGTATTTTTTTTCTTCTCTGTAAGATACAATGCACTGAAGGTAAAGAGGTAAAGTGCATTCCTTCACTACAACTGGTAGTACTGTGTTTATAAAACAGGAGATTACAAGGAACTGGGTCATGCCATGTGAGCATGATCAATCACAGACAAAAACAAGCCCGTGTGTGCGTAAGATAACACCAGGATAGTTAGGGTATACAATGAACTTTACATAGGAAAATGCAAAAATGCTTTCCCCAACTTTTGTTCTCATGCAAGGAAGATTAACAAATTAAGACTAGCGCTATTAACTCCAAATTGAAAAAAATCATGCCAAATCAGGTAAAGTTTCATCAAACATCACTTGCCGAAAACTATTGCTGGAAAAAAATGCACAGGGCTTTCCATTGGCAGGGACTGCAAAAAGAACAAGAACACCTATGCACTTATCTTCTATCATACACACAAGGGTTGGAGGGACAAAACAAAATGGAGAATATTCTGCAAAATAAAAAAAGAGCCACACAAGACAAAAGCATCTGCATCCCGCAATATGCACACACACTTTAAGGGCCAAAAATGCACAGATATTTCCGTACATCTGCAGTACGTGCAGAGGCCAAAATAGAATGACACAAATACCGTACTAAAAAATACACAAAATGTACACAGTCCCGAGCACACACAGAGTTCGAAATTGCCAAGTGTTGTTACGGTTCCTGCTTGATTTCAAGAAGGACATGGTTATGAGAGTGACAGCTACCTTTACTCTTGAATCCCTAATGCAACTGGTGTCTCAGAAACATATCTATATGACAGTTACAGTATGTGTGGGAATGTTTGCAAGGGACTATTAGGACAGATGTAGGCAATATTTAACCACAATGGAAAAAGGAACAAAACATGAAAAAGATACAGTATACGGAGACATATTCCAAAAAGTGCACAAAAATATCTACAGACCCAAAACAGACACTAATAGGCGCGTGCGCTCACACACACACTATTCAGTCATATGTACTTATGTCAGGACAGAATAAAATGGAAAAAAATACAGCAAAAGGAAAAATATTCCAAAAAGTGCAAACAAATTTCCACAGACCCAAATAGACAAAACACACACAGTCATGCGTACTATCGCCAAGGGGACAAAATAAAATGTTACACATTTTGCAAAAAGACATGTCTTCTGCAAGACGCACAAAAAAGATCCTCAGCTTGAAATACACACACTTTTCAAGACCAAAAAATATGAGAATGCATTACTTACCGTAAGAGCATTTCTGATGATCGTATCTGCTTAGATTCACATGCTGTGCATATGGTCCGACATCCAGTGGTAACCGTGGAGTATTGCATCTTGTCTTTCGGGGGACCGAAAGGGGACGTCGGCATAGGCGTGTCCGAAACACTATCCCTATCGTGACGTGTGTAGTACCCAAAATCACTCCGCACGGAGGTCCCTCTGATTGTATTTTTTCTGCCATGAGGGAGCCCAAGGCTATAGTGAGCGAGTACATGAAGAGAAAGTAGTAAGAAGTCTTTGTTCCTTCCACCCCGAGCGGGGAGGACACATGTGAATCTAAGCAGATACAATCATCAGAAATGCTTTTACGGTAAGTAATGCATTGTCTTCTGATGCTTGTTAATCTGCTTAGAATCACATGCTGTGCATAGACTAGCGAGCAGTACCCGGAGTTGGAGGTGGGTTGTGAGAAGGAACAGTAGAAAAAAGATGTCTTAGTACTGCTTGTCCCACCTGAGAATCAGACCTAGAATGAGTGTCTAGGCAATAGGATTTTGTAAAGTGTGTACAGAACTCCAGGTTGCCGCTTTGCAAATGGACTCTAGGGGAACATTTGCAATGAATGCTATGGATGCCCCGGTGCCTCGAGTAGAATGTGCTCTAGGCTTGAAGGGCAGTTCTCTCTTTGCAAGAGAGAAACATAGTGTGATGCATTTGACAATCCACCTTGATATTGCTGATTTAGAGACAGGATCCCCTTCTCTACCAGCATCCACTGAAACAAAGAATTGTTTAGTTTTCCTCAGTGGTTTGGTTCTATCCATTTGTAGAACATGACTGCCCTGCGCACATCTAGTGTGTGAAGGCTTCTTTCGGCCATGTTAGTAGGTCTCTGGAAGAAGGTGGGCAGTTCGATTGACTGGTTCACATGGAACTTCAAAATAAATTTCGGCGCAAATATGGGATGAGTGGCACGAACTACCTTCTCTTTGTGGACTGTAACAAAGGGGTCCAAGACCGAGAGGGCCTGTAGTTTGCTAACTCTTCTGATAGAAGTGATAGCTACTAGAAAGGCTGTCTTGTAAGTCAGGTCTTTCAGACTAGCTTCATGCATAGGCTCAAAAGGGGGTCCCATGAGCCTAGTTAAAACCACATTTAGATCCCACCAAGGGGCTGGGTGAGTGATGGGGGGGATAAATTCTTTTAACCCCTTCCATAAAGGCTTTAATCATAGGTACTTTCCACGACACCTTTTGCTGTGACGTGGTGTAGGCCAACAACGCCGCTAGGTTTACCTTTAAGGAATTGAAGACTAACGCAGAGTCCAACAGATGGGTTAGATATAACACAATGTGTGAAGGCAAGCAATCGGTGGGATTGACGCCTTTGGAACTGCACCAGATGACAAAAAGTTTCCATTTGCTGGCATAGCAATAACGTGTGTTAGGCTTTCTTGCCTCCCTCAGTATGCCCATGCATCTTTGAGGGAGTTGCAGATGTCCAAACTCTATAACCTCAGGAGCCAGGCTGCTAAGTTCAGAGTTTGTGGGCATGGGTGCAGAGTCTCCCCCCTGTCCTGAGACAACATGTTGTACGGGCAGGGCAGCTTGACTGGTGGGGAGAGGGACATTTCCATCAGGTACGCGAACCAGGGTTGGCGGGCCCACATGGGAGCCACCAGAATCATGGTGACTGGTTCCTGGTGCATCTTGTGTACTATCTTGTTCAGAAGGGGAGTCGGGGGGAATGTAAACAAATTTCCCCGACCAAGTTATCCAGAGACCGTTCCCCTTGGATCGATTCTGGGGGTACCTGGAGGCGTAATCTGGGCATGGGCGTTCTCCTGAGTAGCGAACAGGTCGATCTCTGGAAACCCCCATTCTGCGAAGACGTTGGATACAATGTCTTCGTGCAGACGCCATTCGTATTCTTCTGGCAGAGGAAAATCTCTGCGGAGTACGTCTGCCAGAAGATTGAGTTCCCCTGGAACATGTTGGGATATCAGAAACATCTTGTGTTTGAGAGCCCATATCCAGATGTTTTGAGACAGCTTGGATAGCACTGGAGAGTGAGTGCCCCCCTGTTTGTTCAGGTAATACATTGCTGTTGTGCTGTCGGTTAGGACCAGCACTGCCTTCCCTTGCATTTTCTCCTGAAAGGCTATCAATGCTTTGAACACTGCCAGTAGCTCCAGTAGGTTTATATGGTTGGACGCTACCTGAGGGGACCACACTCCATGCACTGTCTGTTGAAGCAGGTGAGCGCCCCACCCTGTGAGAGATGAGTCTGTCGTGAGAGTGGCTTCCACTGCAGGGGTGGTGAAGGTTTTCCCCTTCAAGAGGTTCTCCCTCGACCACCACTGAAGAGAGAGAACGAGGGCTGGCGAGACAACTAACAGATCTTCCCATTGTCCGCTGGCCTGACACCACTGGCTGTTGAGCCACCTTTGCATGGGACGCATGCGCAGCCGCGCACGGGGGACCAAGTATATGCATGACGCCATCATTCCTAGCAAACCCAAAACTTTGCGTACCGTCACCTCCCGACTGTCTACATACTGAGGAACTTGAGAGAGCATGTTCTGAACCCTCTCGCTGAAAGGGAAGACTAGACCGTCTTCCGTACGAATTAGAGCCCCCAGGAACTGTTTTACTTGGCTGGGGACTAAGCTGGATTTCTTTTCGTTGATAGAAAATCCCAGGCTGAACAGTAGGTCTACGGTCTTTTGGGTGTTCGAAAAACAAATGTCGAACGAGTCCCCCGTGTTGAGCCAATCGTCGAGGTAAGGGTAAACTGGAACTGAAAGTCTGCGCAGGTGTGCTGCTGCCAATGCCAGGACCTTGGTAAACACCCTTGGTGCCGAGGCTCTGCCGAAGGGGAGTACCTTGAACTGGTAGCGTTTATCCTGAATCACGAACCTTAGGAATTTTCTGTGCACTGGCAGCATTGAAATATGAAAGTATGCATCTTTCATATCCAATGTTGTCATGAAGTCCCCTTGTTTTAGCAATGGGATCACCTCTTGCAGTGTTACCATGCGAAACTTCTGGGGCTTTACGAACTTATGAGCGCAGGTCTAGAACAGGACGCATGGTGAGATCCTTTTGGGTACAAGGAAGTACATTGAATAGATACCCTCGTTTACCTGAAGAATCGGACGGCTTCTATGGCGTCCTTTCCCAGCAGCGCCTCCACCTCTTGGACCAGGATCTGCAGATGTTCCGGTGAAAGGCGTCGATGTTTCGGCGGTCTGAACTGTGGGGGTCGGGCGAATTCCACGCAGTAACCGTAGGCGACCGTCTTTAATACCCACTGGTCTGAAGTTATCCCTTCCCATGCCTTGAGGAAAGATGTTAATCGCCCCCCGACCAGGGAGACATGGGAGGGGACCTGAACTTGGTGGTCATTTCTGACCCGAGGTTGACGCACCTCTGGAATTGGAGCCTCTGCCTCCATTCTTTCCACGCTTCTGACCCCTCTGGGGGTAGGCTTGCAGCCAGTTGAGTTGAAGTTGCCCGTGCCGAAATTATTTTGAGCGGCGCGGGCTTGTCCTCGAAAGGACCGCCGAGAATTGCTGCCCCTCTGTGAAGAGGGTTTTTGGGAAATCTGGTGCAGCGACTTAATAGTCTTGTGCTCCTTCTTGGCTGTCTCCAACGCATCGTCTACCGCCTTCCCGAAGAGGTTGGCCTCTTCTATGGGTTGGTTGATGATGGATGCCTGGGTCTCAGGCCTGAAGCCCGACGTGTGCAGCCACGCGTGTCTCTTTAAGAGAGTACCCTGTGCGAGAGACCTGCCTGCTGTCTCTGCAGAGTCCAGGGTATTCTTTACAACATTTTGATTGGCAAGTTTGCCCTCCGAGACAATGGCGAGAAGCTTGGCTCTGGTTGGTTCCGGAACCTCCTGAAGGCCTTCCTGGAGTAGGTTCAATTCGGCGTCGACGTAGCTTGCCAGTAACGTCGTGTTATTGGCAATCCGGACGGTATAAGCATCCGCCGACGTGACCCGTTTGCCTAAGGCATACAACCTTTTGGACTCCTTGTCCGGGGGTGACTCTCCTGTGGCAAGGGGAACCCCTGCTCTCTTGCGAGTGTTGGTCACCACCAGCGAGTCTGGGATTGCATGCCTTTTGATATAAAGCGGGTCGGTGGGGGAGGGCCGGAAAAGTTTTTCGGCCCATGGGTTCACAGCCCTAGTCTGAGCGGGTCTGAGTAAGGAAGGGGCCAGCCGTCTCTTTACAGAGCTCAAGAGAGGGATAGACTGGCTTGCCGGAGGCTTGTCATTAATAATGTTTTCTGCGAAATCCTGTTCGGGCAAGGCTTCAAGCGTGGCAATTTTAAAGAATTCCGCAGCTTCTTTCAACATGTTGTTGAAAGCCATTTGATCATCCACCGGGGGAGCTTTTCAAACCAGTGTGGATGGGGGAGAGTCGAGGCAAACGATATCAGAATTGTGATCATCCTGCTGGGTGTGCTCCCAGTTGTCTGTTGCGCCTTGATCTTCCCCATAATTGTCCAGAAAAGAAGCCTCCTCTTCTTCTGTATAGATGTCTCTATACGTGTCTTTCTGGACATCATCTTGATAATCAACATAGTGTTGAACATCTAGGTGCTGGGCAACTTGTGTTTGAGGGTTAGGGTCTACCCAAGTTTTTTTCGACGGAGGTTGATCAGAAGCCCTGAAAAACTGCTCCAGCCGATCCATATACCCCTCAAATTGCTCCGTGGTCCACTAGACCAGAGTCAAGCCTGGAAGGGTTGGGGACGGGCGTGACGGCTCTAGAATAGTCCGCCTCAAGGTCTATAACGTCCGCGTTGGACGTTTGGTCATCCGATGTACCCCCGTCACTCTCGGCTGGTGTCAGGGGAGGAAGGCTCCACGTGTGACATTCCATACGCGGCCCACTGCTTCAACCGGCGCTCTTTAAGGGTTTTAGGTTTAGGAGTTTATACACCGAACACCGCTTTAGTGCACTAGGAGGAGACAAATGTTACATGACGTGTGCTCGTCTTTTCCACGGATATCTGACCCTTCACACAGGGCAGAATCTAAATGGAGCCCTTTCCATAGCAGAAGGGAAGGGTGACCAGACCAAAAAGGAAATAAGTGGAAAAGACGAAAGACCTCATATAGCAGTATGGCAAACCCTGAGCCCACTCTCCGTACTGTGTAGGCCAGCCAGAAGGCCCGACCACGTGGCGGTCCGAACGCCGGATCTTAGGTGCCGGAACCCACAGCCGTAGATGATTCCCCCGTAGTCTTTGTCGAAGATGTTCTTGATAGGCGAAGTGACTTAACGGGGATTAAACCGACAATTCGGTAAGATAAACAATGTCTCATGAAGAGCTATAGGGCGACCAGTTATCTGGGTGGAAAAAAACAATCTGAGGGACCTCGGTGCGTGAGGGATTTTGGGTACTACACACGTCATGATAGGGATAGTGTTTCAGACACGCCTATGCCGACGTCCCCTTTCGGTCCCCCGAAAGACAAGAAGCAATACTCTGCCGTTACCACTGTATGTCGGACCATTTGCACAGCATGTGATTCTAAGTAGATCAACAAGCATCAGAACTCAACATTTCTGTGCATGAGCAATAGGCGCACAGAGGGCAAAAGGGATTGTCAAATATATATGAAAACAGACGAAGACATCAGCAGCCCCAAAACACACACAACACCTAATTAGTTATGTAGGGTTATTGCGACGAAATGGAATAAAATATATTCAGTGAAATGAAAACTACTTTGGAAAATGCACAAAATGATCTGCCACAACAACAACAGGCAGTAGTGGGGCCGTCATATACATGCAGTATTGTCAGAGGGACAAGACAAAATGAAAAACACGGTCATTAAAAATATTCCACAAACCACATAACATGAACTCCAGCACCCAAGTTGATCTGGACCGCCACTGATGCACAGAATGATTGTAGGGACAAATAAAGCATACACAATAGAACATGACAAAACGTTATGAAAGGTATGGAGCAAAATGCACAAAAACATATGCAGCCCCCAACACACACACTCTTATTCAGTCTTGTAAAGTAGGGGCAGTGGGACAAAAAGAAAGGAAAAAAAATACCATGAAAAGAAAGATATGTGAATTGAACAATATTTAGCAAACCGCACAAGATGAACTACTGCAGCCAACATGCAGTAGGGCTTCCAAACATGCGCAGAAGGTTGGGAGGAACAAAACCAAATGACAAACATCCTGTTAAATGAAAAATGTTCCAAGAAACTCACAAGATGATCCGCAACACCCAAACCACAGTAGGGCACACCCTTCAAGTGCAGTAGGGTTGAAGGGACAAAGTGAAATATACATAAAATATATTGCAAGATGAAATATATAACGTGAAATGCACAAGATGATCCGCCACGCCCAACGCAAACCTCTCAACAAAACCCAAATACAAATCATACAATAGTACCTTAAAATACAAATCAGTAGGGAAAACACATTTTAAAAAGCGAACATTAAGGTATGACATATTAAACCGTAAACATCAAGAAAAGACAACATGAACACTAAACATTAGGTCAAATAAACTCAACACTCCTCACAAATGACAAATAAAAATATGACATGAGTGTATAGATATACCTTGATAATGCACCCCATTCAGATACTTGGCAGATATGGAATAACGCCTTAAGTGCCAAGGGCGTCCATGCTCGCCCGGAATGCCCGTAAGGAATCATGGTAGGCCCCGCCCTCTCCTGCATTTAAGTGTTAAATTAAATAACCTCAACACATGCATCTACAATACAACCACACTAACTACGGTCCCTCCCAACCACACACGCTATTACTAACAAATGTATACCACTGTTCACACTTCATAGAAAACTAGCATTAGCATGCCGAGTGCAAACAAGCACGCATAATAAATACATCGGTATACAAAGTAAACACACAACACTAATAACATATTGACAGGAGAAAAAAAAAGAAAAACAGGTAATGAATTAACGTTTCGGCCTTATTGAGTTTAAGTTTCGAATGAATGTTGGTTTTGCTTTGTATTATGTTTAGCATTAAATAACAGGTTAACCGTAATGCACACATTCGCAGTGCTTATATATTTCAGGTTTCTATATTTCAGGTTTCTATAAATAGTAATAATTTTTAAATGTGTTTCTCCCCCGCTGTATACCCTGCGCTCTCTCATACACACACACTCGGACACGGGCTAAACAACATACATTTAGAAAACGATGGCGTCTAAATTGAAGGCGTCACGTATATTAAAGTCGATCCCACCACACGAAAGGTTAACTAGCGCCTCTACTTGACAGGACTCATGTTAACGGTTGCACTTATGCCAGGTATCTGATATCAAAGGCCAGTCTGAGGTAGCGATGCTGATTAATACACATATATTCTAAATGATATCTTTTGTAAGTGTGCATTCACACACTCAGACCAATTACCTCGACAGTATTTAATGAACACAGTGTAGAAGTCTGCACTTCCAAAAAGAGTACTGGTGGATTGAACTACTAAAAGCACGTGTTCCAGCGGGGCTCATTAAGAGCCCAGAACAGAGGCACAACTTTAGCAGTCACTCAATGCGGCAAAGCCGTGATTCACGGGCCCTTTAACACAACTGCCCGTGCAGATCTTCCCAGACTCCTGGTCAGGACTCTCACGAATGAAACCCCCCCCCCCCCCTCAACCCGAGAAAGGAGCCACTGGGCGTCGAAAGCATTGATGGATACGATGGAAATGGCCGCGGAGACTTCGGGATCACATTCTGTATATGAGTAAAATGGCCTGCAGAGCGATGGGGCAAAGGGGGCTTCCCCAACATCAGATGTTTAATACCGCCCTCCTCTAAAGGACAATCTGGCACGCAGTGCTTTTCGTAGTTAAGTCAAACAGGCCAGGTGGTTAGAACATATCTGAAGTGCAAGTCCTGTAAATCAGGGGTCAGTAAAAAGGGACGCACGCATGGCTGCAACAAAAACAGCTGAAGTCAATAGGGCCTGGTGCCGTGTGCCAAGTGCAGCTTCAGACGCACAGTGCCATGATTTAAGCACAGTAATAAGGTTCACACCAACAGCTGTGATAACAATCATTAACCACTACTATACTGCCTAGCGCGTGGCTGCCCGAGTCCTTGGCAAGAGCTCGGTCTACTGAGGAGGACCTGGGCCTCGCATCAACCACTGCAATCGCGCCCCCTGCGTCAGTCAGTCAGTCAGTCTCTCTCTCTCTCTCTCTCTCTCTCTCTCTCTCTCTCTCTCACTGCCACAGCCTAACAAAGATCGGTTAAAAGTAAA
This sequence comes from Ambystoma mexicanum, assembly GCF_040938575.1. Classification (NCBI taxonomy): domain Eukaryota; kingdom Metazoa; phylum Chordata; class Amphibia; order Caudata; family Ambystomatidae; genus Ambystoma; species Ambystoma mexicanum. The sequence goes on from NC_090940.1 coordinate 303,629,019, forward strand.
ATTGAGCGACACACAATATCCAGGCATGTGTCGTTTATATCCTGTTGTGTCCCTGTGGACTGTGGCGCGAGAGAGCTCGCGTGTAAATATTACAGCAATGCTTTTTCCATGTGTTGAGGCACATGAAGGCAACTGTCAGAAAAATGCATTCTCTGGTATTGAGGCAGTGTCAGATGGTCTACTGTGCATGGCCAGAGGACACACATCAACCTTAAGGGACCTCCCGAGTCCAGCAGAGCCCCTAGCTGCACTGTGGAGGGGGTGTCTTTCACTAGCTAGACAAAGAAAATACACGCTTTCCAAGGGGTAGAGTCTTTGCATTTTGAAAATATGTAAAAATATCTACAGAATTTGAAAAGAAGTATTCTTGGCACCTTGAACAGTGTTGTGCATGGGGCAGGAGGGGGGGGGCACCAGCCTCCCAGAACTTAATGCACGCCTAGCACTGTGCAATCCATTAGGGAGGCCTTGTGCCCAGGGACAGTAACGCCACTGCTTTCTTTGTGCTAAATGGGCAGTGACAATGGCAGCCCGATGAACACAATGAAGGCCTCCTTACCCCCTTTCTGAAGGTGGACTCCACCCCTGGCGTGATTTGGGAGCAGAGTGGCAAGGGCGGAGGAAGGCACCTGTCCGTTGCCCCCCTTTGTCTAAGCCACGCTGAGTGTTGCTAATAAAGGGAAGTGCCAGGCTGGAGGGAGTGAAAGGGCAGTAGGGTTAGCAGGAGCTTGGCAGCATGAATGTGTGTTTTACCTAAACATGCTGGAAACATTTGAGAACAGGCAGCCGGAAAATGCTTATACCAGGCAATGCTGCCATATATTTTGTAAGGCAGTATGGCAATGATTTTACAAGGTAATGAATGCCGACATATTTGTGAATGACAATTCAACAGTAGCAATACATTGGGTGCATAAAGCAGGTATGTACCCTCACAGTACCATGCTGGCATACACTGTTCAGCCAGCATGGCAATGTTATATAGTGGCAATAATTGGTGTTATGCATCCCGGCTGTATTCCGCTATGTTATGGTATGTCAAAGCATAGCTGAATAATAGCCAGTATGCATAACACCCATTATTGTAAGGTATTCTGACATCTGAATTGAACTGTATTCAATATTTTGTCTTTTCCTATTGGGAAAGAACTACATTAGAGGGCACAAATAACGGATGATATTAGCGATACAATATCAAAACTACTCCCTAACAAGACCATAAGAAACGAGCATTAGTTTTGGACATTGTGGGAACTTATGCCTTGAGAAAGACCTTTTAGGTCGAAACTCGTGCTGGCAGATAAAAGGATTTACTTGTTGATCTAACAATAACACTGGAATCGAAGTTTTGGACTGTTCCATGGCAATAAATAGCACCGAATGTGTACATTATGAAGAGAAATGTATGGATTATAGAAAACATTTCCAGGTTACTGAGTAAATCATAAGAATTGTTTTTAGCTGGCGCACTATCACACCATTTTGTTTCCAAGATGATGACCGGTTTGCCCGCCATCCTAGATGCAAATATTCCTCCCCTGACCCGGGGTGGTGCTGCCTGTGCTGAACTGAAGTCTTCTGTGTTTCCATTATGTGTGAACTAGAGGCTGGAATCACCCTGGGTAAGCTTTCAGAACATTTTGTTTCTATTTTCAGATTGAGCACACACTGAAATAGAAACACTGTATGCCCAACCTGAGAATCCCTTGGCGGGAAACAGTGTTTCTATAACTGTGCTCCCTCCCCCGATGAGCTCTCTGACTATGGGAAGTCACATATTGGCACCATTGTATCTGTGGAGTACACTGCAGGTCCCTCAACTCTAGAAAATAACTTTGTTGATGTATGGTATGCTCTTTAACTACCTAATCACAAGCTACCATCGTGGGAGTACAGGGAAATAGTTTCCACTAACCGAGGGCACTTTTTTCTGTGCTGGAGTTTTTGGTCTGCTAAGGAACAGCTTACGGGCTCTCTCGATTGGGCTGGGGAGCCACCAGCATTACCCAGCAAGGTCTCAAAGGGTGTGGGTATTGTTAACGCTGTAATGGTTGGCTTGCCCCAATGGGCTGGTGGTGTGGGGCGATTCCAGATGCCCAGGACTGGCTTCTGGTGAGGCACCGATTGTCCTTTGCCCTGTGATAGGGATCAAGGAAAGGTGACAAGGAGAATACTCCACATACCACACCTGGCTCCCCGCCAGCCCATTAACCACTGTCTCACGGTGGCACCCAGCCCCCAAGTAACCTCATTGGTGGTCCCGAGAACAGGACAGGGGGGGGGACTTCAAACAAGATATTATGAACATTGGGCTACAAAAAAGTACTCTTTAAAACCCTCATTTAAAAAATAGCCTCATGGAGTAGCATCCACAACCCGCCCCGACCCCCTCAGCGATTTAAACTAATCATCAGACACACTAAAAAAAATCGTCACTGTGACCAATTCTTTTGTCATCATCCTACATATTTATTATCAATTAACAAAACAGATATTTAAAATTCATAAATGCGAGCAAACTGTCTAATAATTCCATAATACGCTGTTTTGAAATGGGAACACTCTTGTTTTCATGATTCCAATATGTAAACCAAGTAAAGTTATCCTTCCGCAAAATTTCTTCTATGGAAGAGTCAACATCAAACAGTGTGATCAACATCACAGGTCACAATCCATCTTATCTTGATCAGATAGATGTAATGATACTTATCTGAAAAACAGTTCGGTGTCGTTTGTAAGCGGAACCACACCAGCAAAAACAAGTCTTCCTAGTGTAGTGCTTAATACGGACACCACACTACACGTTCCAGGGCCAGCGGCCCCTTCTTCAGGTGTAACTGTTGTATAGAACTGTGCACTATATAAAATATAAAAGAGAAAAGGCCCATAAGTGTGTCCTTTTATTACATCCTCATTCATCTTTGTGATTAGAAACAGAGTGCTAACCGGTCTTGAGTGTTCTATTCAATTAAACTGTCTATCCTCAGGGTCTATTCATCAGTTCACGCTGCAAAATATCTATCTCTCTGAGGATCTATGTATATATTAATACCATATAGTGGTTTGCTTAAGGTACATTGAATCCACTAACCTATTGCTGGGAAATCATCGCTGAGAGTATGAGTTGTGCAACTTTCTCTCTGTCATTCAGCTGTTTTCTGTAGTCACTATTATGTAAGCGAGACAGAATGAGTCTTAGTGACTATCACATTCATAGCAGCATTTCTAAATGTATAGTTTTCCCTTAATGAAAATCCTTCTGAATCTTACCTTATTTCAAAACCGCACAGCACAGGAAATCGGAGTCGGCTCTGAAACGGCCTTCCGTCCCGTGTCGGCGTCTTTATGCTTGTGGTCTGACGATCACATGATTTCCAGAAACTCACGTGATCGTAAACGTCATACGCTACTCTCTCGTTATGTTCATAACAATTGTAACTGCACAATACAGAGAAAGGGGGCATGCCTGTGAACACAGTCTCGCATCCTGTACCGGCAGATCTATATTCATCCACATTAAAGGATGGTCAATGTTGTCTCTTTCAAAAGTTTCGAATTGCAGATAGCAACCTATTCTCTGTGAATTCCATTGCTACTGACCCAAGTCCGGACTTGCATTGGCCGCAAGTTGTGTGTCAAACAAAAAACTTGATATTTATCAGTTATTAATATTCATTCCCAGGATCAGAGTGATACTGTTGCACTACACTCTTCAGATTAAGGGGTGCACATCTCAATTCAGCATAACTGGCAACCCAATGAACATTGATGACAATTCACCCAATTCAGGTTTAAATAGGACTTGTTTTAGATAATGTGCTTCACGCTTGGAAACAATTGAATTCCTATTTTGATGTATAACATTACATGTTCATTCAGTAATTACAAACTTTATCTGTGCTAGTGTATGGTTAACCATACAATAGCACAGATGAAGTTTGTAATTTTGAGCGAGCCCAAAGCCCTAGAAGTGGGGGAACAAACAAACATTATTACACCAGAAAGAAATGCAACAGATTGAGCAATTTGAGTCCTAAAGGAATGAATTTGGATTTTGATTTGGCTTGTTTCTCTGTAATATTGTTGGAATGATAAACAGTAGTGTTAATGGTTATCTCCCTAGAGGAGAATTAATGGAATCAGTCAAGAAATATGTATGGTCATATACAAGCGTAGGAATTGTTTTTAATTGAGAAGTACACTACTGCAAACAAATCTTACTTTGTCCGAGATTCGTTAAGTCAACTTGAAAACATGTGAATTGTCAACAATGTCCAATATTTTTACAATATTGTTGGAATGAAAACTATCAGTGTCAATGTCCCACGTGTTACAGGAGAACCAACGTAATTACTGAATGAACATGTAATGTTATACATAAATACTTTGCACGGCCACAGGTGTAAGTCCTGGGTCAAACCTCTTAAATGGAACGTTTCTTGTCTCATCCATATCTAAGATGGCAAGATTGTATGATGATAATTCTGCTCCGCAAGTCTCCGTCTCCTGGATTTCTCACAGTAGCAGTTCTGCACTACTGGAGAATTACTAACTGAGCCCGACATTCTACAGAGACCTCTTAATGCTAACTGGGCGGTGCTTCATGGCCAGTTGCTTTCTGTGAACTTGATCTGACCAATGAAGGAGTCATACTTTCACGATCTTCATGATATTCTTACAGGAACTTTCATCGGTCACCTGGCATTATCTGTCTGTTACTGGGCAGACTCCTCCGGGCAGTGCCCATTTCCTACTGGAGGGACCTGGCTGGATGGCATGCTTGCACTTTCATGCAGAGTGAAGCATAACAGTGTAGTTTGCCCAAACAGCTACTATTAAAAGGGTTTCATTTTTAAATTCCCAAAATGTTAAGAATTTAAGGATGGGAAAATGGGAGTCCACTAGACAAGGACAGGAGAGACAAGAGAAAAGGCCACCCCTGCTCTAAATGCTACCGTATACGACTTTCTCTGTTCCCTGTGCTCCCATCACAAGCCCAGCTTTCTTCTGTGCAGGTGGCAGGCAGCGTGATATGCCAGCTTACGCCCATCACACCGTTCGCCAAACGTTTTATCTTCAAAATTCTGTAACATTATGCATTTAAGGATTCACAATAATTATTTCCAACTTACAGAAAGTAATAAGACGCTTTCAACCAGTATATCTAGTCCCTTCATTCATTTGTCAAAGATCATGTAGGACTGTTCCACTCACTTAGCGAACAGCAATGAAAAGAGCGTGTCATATAATGGCATTATAGAATATGAGCCAGTGTGCTGTGGTGCCTGAAGAGTGTGCGCGTGCCATGCACGGTAGCATGTGCTCTAATGACGTGTGTCGCGCATTCCACTGCACAGACAGTTGAGCAGCCTTCTTGCCTCCACAGAATGATGTGCTAAGTCACTAGGCCCAACAATAGTATGCAAATCATGTCAGGGAATTAAACAGCAAGGAGCCGCAAGCAGCACCGTACATTTTAGTAATTGCTCCATTACCAGAGATTTATACGAGCTTGGCATCAGCAGATTTAAGGCTACTATTTTTAGCTTTCGAGTTTCCAATACCGCCTTGTGTTTTGTAACCACGTTTTTTATGATAAGAGAAAGCACTAAACTAATTTGGATAATTAATAAAAGCATAGCAGGGTGTTCTGTCATCGTTGCTGTTTACTGCACCAGCTGGGAGGGAACACCACCAAAAAACTGCGGAAAATACCAATCTGTTCACAATATTTTTCCAGCAAAAGCAGCTGCCGGGCTGGCACCAGCAACAAGTAGTTTGTGCGGATGGCTTTGCTGTGTGTTGGCTGAACGTCTGTCATGTCACTTGACAGTTTTATACAAGAAAATAATGAAAATCTACCCTTCTCTCAGATCTAGTTACCCCTCTACTTATCGTGCAACAATATAATTTGTGATGCACACCGTCTTTGTCTCTTTGTGATACATACAAATGTATTTATTTAATCTAATTATGCACAGTTCATATCACGCATAATATCAAAATAGTGCATACATATCACAACAATCACAGAAACATAAAAACATTTTTCAATACATTCGGAGGTAGTTCTGATGTATGCTTCTATTGTGGGGTTAGTATTCAAAGTGCTCTCAGTGTTGGCAAACATCTTCATCAGATTTTACACAGTATTTTGTTATTGGGTGTATGCAGACAACCATAATATTTTCGTCTAGTTGGACTCGATGAAACATCACTTTCACATAACTAGATCACATTGTCTGCTGTTTGGCATGGTTGTTCAGCAGAACTCAAAAACCCAACGGCTACACACAAGTACATAAGATAATCGCTTTTCTCTTTGTTCAAAGTTTGTTTCTTTTACAGCTGTGTCGACACAGTGTTTCAGCCCTTTTGATAGTGGTTCGTACATCCAAGCGACCATACCATACAATGTTCTAGTGGTCCTTCATCAGGACGGGAGATACATCGATTGCAGGATCTTAATCGTTATCCTAACACTTTTGTGTGATCTATATTGGAACACGACATAAAAAAATACAAAATAAAAACATTTCTTAGTGTTGGTAAATATCCTAAGGCGTCCATCTCCATGCTATTTGGTGGATGGCTTACATAGAGGTGGTGACTAACCTGGCGCTTGCACAGATCCTGGTGTAATCAGCCAATTCATTCAGCATATTCACCATAGCCGAGGAGCTTTAGTCGAACACCACCAAATCATCAGTGTACAACATGGCTGGTAGCAGTGAGTCTCCCAAACTTGGAGGACAACTGGCCTTTTCTCTCAGATGCTTGGGTAAATCCACTAGATATAAACTGAACAATAGGGAAGCCAAAGCACATCCTTGTTTGACGCCCCTATTGACCAGCACCAGTTCTGAAACACTGCCCGATTCATTCAAGCGTACACAGGCTTCATTCTTACTGTAGAACTCAATGATTATCTGTAATAACCAGGGGAGTTGGGGCAGGAGGGGGCAACCTTTTGTAGTTTCCCTCATAGGATGTTGCTGTTTACAAGGTCAAAGGCAGCTTTGAAATCCACAAAAGTGATGTACAGGGAAGGGCTTCCCGCGGGCACCTTGTGAAACAGTCGAGTCCTCTGATGTTATGCACCATAGAAGATCCGTCTCGAAAGCTGGTTTGAAACATAAAAGAACATCGTGCTATAGCACCCATTTCTGTCTTGCAATACCAGGGATGCAATGATTTTTCCCGTAGCATCTAAGACAGCAGTCTGCAGTTCTCAGTGCACAAGCGACTGCCTTTCTTGTGGACCGAAATCAGAACCATCTGCTGCCACGAAGACGGGATCTTCCGTTCTTCGCAGACCTTCGTAAAAAGATGGCATAGAATACGAGCCCAATTGGTCAGGTCTCTTTTGGATCACATTGGCAGGATCATTAGGTCCAGGGGTCTTTGAGATTTTCAATTCATCTATAGCCCCAGGGAACGGAGGATAGTAAAGGGGCAACGTGCTGCTCTTGGAAGCAAGACCACGCAGAGCAACAGAGGTTTGAATCCCAGATCTGCACTTAGAAACCAAACTCCGGTACGGTATTAGACACGTTATAAAAAAAACAATTAAATGTAATTAAATGAAATCGCCTCAGGCCCCATCCTCAGATCCCAAGGACCCAATTATTTTCCGCCATATACATCAATCTGGGCGGCATCAAACATGGTGGAAGTAATAAAGCTCAGCCAGGAAATTGGGTTGATCAGACCTTTAGCCTTGCCCCCTTTAACGGAGGACAAGATTGTGCGGGTATTACCACTGCACATTGTCCTTGCAAAGTGCTGCCAGTTACCCTTTCTGATGGAACGCTTATGGCACAATAACCATTTATGGTACTCCCTTTTGATCCCATTGGTGACTGCCACTACACCGCTAGCTGATCAAAATGTATTCACTGCCCTAGGCACCTCCCTCCGCATCCTGCGTTTAGCATCAAAGATGTTAATGTCAAATGGTTTAATGTGATGTGCACTGCCAACAGATACACCGGCGCTGGAGTACACCCCACCTTGAAAGTCCAATAACGAAGCCTGTCCTCATTCTCACCGGCAGCGCATGAAGGAGACAAGATCCTGTCCACACCACCACCCTCAAGTAGGCATGAGCAGATCTTATCAATAAGCCTACTGGACCAAATTAGCCGGTTACCCCCTTGGTTTTATATAAACATGACCACATTTGGGACAGTTCGACTCAGCCTGCTCCAATTCTAGTTCAAGGATTAACATTGCATGGTTACTGGATCCTGTTGGTCCAACCACCAAGTCCTTAACACATTCAAACAACACGTTATTACTGGTGAAGTAATCTAGGGTAGCACTTTGAAGTCCACCTACCCGCGTGGGCCTACCTGGGTTATCCCCCTTGGTGTGGCCATTGAGAACTGCCATGTCCCAATCCCTTAACCATCCCAACCACTGGTTGGGATGCGAGTTAGATACCTTACCGGTCATTACACATTTCCCCAACACATTTTCGTACTGTGAAACCTCAACCATATCAACAAATCTAGCATTCCAATCACCACACAGAATAACTATTTCAGTGGCCATATGGGTCAGCCACAATGACAGGGTGGCTTCAATATAATCCAAGATGTCTGTGTCCACCACGGTACCGGGCGATCCTAAATGTTAAATATCAGTAAACTGCACTGCTCTCTTGGATTAATAATCATAACCTCCACCGTCAATACATTACCACCCGGGTCCATCAGGACAATCATGGAGGCCTTCCATTTATTGTTCACCCCAAAGATTAGACCGCCAATAGAGCGACCTAACACACCCTTCTTAGTGACCAATTGTAATATACAATGCCTATCAATGTTAATCGCACCCATCAGCATTGTCTCCTGAAGGGCAAAAATGGCTGAGTGGAGAAGCAAACCAAGCGAGCAACCACAAGACAAGAAATGTCTCGTGGTGGCCTCTTGGGTTCCAATTAACAACCTTGCAGTTTCACCTCATCCTATCACCTGAAGTCGGGAGGATGTTACTTAGCCACTCTGACCCTCGCACATTACCAAATTTAGGTCAACCCTGCTCAGGAGGTCTTGGCATTATCACTGGGGTATCAGACTGCTTACACTTAGACTGTACACATTCCATGGGAAACTAAAAACATTGAAACTGGCTTGTCCAGTGTAAGCCCTAGGTAATTCAAAGAGATTTTACATGAGCTTATTAAACCTGCTGTTTCAGGGATGTTATGTTATGTTAACAGTACTTATATAGCGCACCGTCACCAACGGAATTGGTCCCCAGGCGCTCTGGAGGATCTGTAAATGAGAAAGGTGGGATGGGTTAGTAAGGTGAAGAGGGCGTAGGATAGTGGGAGGAGTGGTGTACTGTTGGCAGCTTCAACTCGGGAGACACCGGGTGCTGAGCTTTGGTGAGAGTATTAGATCGGTGTCAGTCCGCGTGTGCTGTTGGTGCGGCTTATGTGTTGTTGCAGTGTGGTGAAGTGCGTGCAGCTGGCTGTGTGAGAGATGGTTGTGTGAGTTTTCACAGTTCTATCTAAGTGTGGCACTTGCTGCCCTACACAATTCAGTCTGAGTGTGGCACTCACCAACCCCAACAATACTATTCAGATACCACACAGACCAATGTTCATAATTCTATCAAAGTGCGGGACATGCCAACATTCTCAAATCCTTTTAAGTGTAGTGCTTGGCAATCTTCATAATTCCGTCTCGGTGTGGCACTCGCTATTATTCACAATCCTGTCTAGATACGGCACAGGCTAATGTTCTCAACTTTAAGTGTGGCACATGCTAACATTCACAATCCCGTCTATATACGGCATATAGAAGCCAATGTATGGCCGACCCTTGTAATTATGCGGATCAGTGACCACTTCCACTTTCTCCCCTCCCGTTTCCAACGTTTTTAAAAATGTATTACCAAAAGATGACTGTCGTAGAATTAAGCGGATGGTCAATCCCTCCCCCACCCCACCCCACCCCATCTCCTGTGGCGTTATCCCTTTTTTCTTATTGGAAAGCTTGGGCTGTCAAAGCTTAATGCGCTGTCTCTCTTTCCGCAAGGGGATGGAGTCTGATATAGACTGCGCTTCCACCATTTGCATTGGGGCGTGTTGTCCGTCATGCTCATTTTCTGGGGGGTTAAATACAATAGCCACCAAAGCACTCTGAACATTCTTGTTTTGAGCTGGGTCAGCTGTCTTGTGTTCCATGTGACGAGTCATCATTGCTATTAAGCTTCCCTGTTTTTTTAAGTCCTTGTGGATACCTCCACACAGCCTTATTAGTGTCTTCAGAACAAAATGCAGGACCCCAGGATGAATAGAGGAGCACACTTTCGATGAATTTGCATAATTGCTTGGAGAGGAGGGAAGAGGAGGTGGAGTCAGCCCCATAGTTGTCGAAACATTTGCCAAGACAGATTCAAAAATCAGATTGGGGCTTCCTGATAGTCTTTGAGAGGCTTCAATAGTGAATCAGGAGTAATTTTGAGATTCTGCTAGCTGCTAGCTGGTAATTTTGCCGGCGATACGACAGCCATCTGTGAAACTGGAGCTGGGGTGTGATTTCGCAGGGCATAGCATAAATCAAGAAGAGAGTTGTTGTCAATATCAAAACTCTTCCTGTAAATTACCAGCTCCTTCGTTGCCTGTAGCCAGATTAAGAGAAGGAACAAGTTACTTAACTGTAACTGTTGTTCTCCAGCATGGGTCTGGCATTGACTCACATGCTCATGAATATTCCCCGTCGTCAAGCTGGGAATCCTCGGTAAACAAAAAATCAGATCGTTTCATTTCTGAACTGTCTTTCTCCTAACAACCAATCACTGAGCTCTGGGTCATACTGTCCCCAGCCAATGACTGCCCTCTAACTAAAAGCCCCTCCTCTGGTAGCCATCTTCAGATTTGGTAGCACGTGAAGTGGCAGTAGGACCAAGAGGAGCCGCAGAGGGGTAGGCTGAAGGGTTTGCATGTGAATCCATGACAGACCCATGCTGGATGACAGTTACAGGTAAGTAACTTGTTCCTTCTCCAGCATGGGGTCTGGCATGGATTCACATGCTCATGAATAAAGAATACATAACAGTACACATGCACAACCACGGGAGGTGGCAAGGCTCAACATAAGCATATCTTACCACCTCACCAGGCTCACCTTCAAGCGAGCAGGTTGCGCAGCACTGCTTGGCCGACTCCAGACTCCTCCCGGGAATGCCTGTCGACACAGTAGAATTTCGTGAAGGTGTGTGTCGACTTCCACATAGCAGCGCTGCAGATGTCCAGCAGGCGCACCCCAGACAGGAACACCATTGTAGCAGCAATCACTCTGGTGGAATGGGCTCTTGGACGGCCAGGCAGCGGTTGGTTTGCCAACCGGTGAGAGTGGGTGATACAGCCGGACAGACACCTAGAGACGGAAGCCTAGGAGGGGGGCCTTCCCATGGTTCACAGGGCCAAAGTTCACAAAAACTTGAGAGGTTTTCCGTAAACTCTTTGTGCGGGCCACATAAAACTTCAGCGCTCTAGCCACATCCAGCGAGTGCAAAGTCCTTTCAGCCGGCGACAAAGGCTTCAGAAAAAACACCGGTAACACCAAGGGCTTGTTTAGATGAAAGTCTGATGGCACCTTGGCCATGAAGGAGGGGTGCGTCCGCAGCACCGCCCTCGTTTTGTGGCAAGTCAAGTAAGTTGTTTACAGGAGATCTCCCACTCGTCGTGCGGCAGTGATGGCCACAAGAAAAGCTGTTTTCCATGACAAACTTCAGTGGTGCAGAATGCATAGGCTCGAACGGAGGTCCCATGAGCCTATTAAGCACCACATTGAGCTCCCATGCCGGGGCCGGAGCCTTCACTGGCGAGAACAAGCGGAATAGTCCCTTGATGAATTCCTTGACCAAGAGGTGCAACCACAAGGATGGTCGTCCTGGGGATCTGGTGTAGCAGAAGATAGCAGCCAGATGAACCTTGATGGAAGTGTGGGCCAGCCCCGACTTGGCCAACGACAGCAAATATGCAAGCAACTGAGGAGCCTTGATCCTCAGCGGGTCGATCTTCTGTGAATGACAGCAAATCTCTTCCACTTAAGTCCGTAGCATTTCAAATTAGACTATGCTCTAGCCTTGGCGAGAAATTCCCTGCAGTCTGCTGGGATATCATAGCCACCGAATTCTAACACTGCAGGAGCCAGGTCTTTCGGTTCAGAGACCATGGATCGTGTTGAAGAATGGCGCCTCCTTCCCTGGTGAGAAGATCCGAGACCACTGGAAGCTTGACTAGAGGGGACGCTGACATGCTGAGAAGGTTCGGGTACCAGATCTGCCTTGGCCACACCTGTGCGATGAGGATCATTCGGCACCAGCACCGTTTGAGTTGACTGATGACTCAAGGCAACAACGGCGACGGAGGGCAAGCATACAGAAAGAGGCCTTTCCAAGGGAATGAGAATGCGTCCCCCATGCTCCCCTGCTGGGGAAACTTGCTGGCAAACCTCTGGCACTCGGTGTTTGTCGCCGCCGTCGTAAACAAGTCAATCTGGGGATTGCTTAATTTGAGGAAAGGGTTTTCCACTGGGTCAAGCCGAAGTTTCCACTTGTGGCAAGAGCAAAGCTCCCTGCTCACGGAGTCGACGATTGTGTTATTTAATCCTGCCAGATGAAATGGGATAAGGAACACCCACTGGGCGACGGCACAGTGCCATAAATCCTGCGCCTCTTTGAGTGCGTCAGGGATCTGGTACCCTCCCTGTTTCCGGATATAAAACATTGTTGTGGTATTGTCTGAAGACCTGCACCACCTTTTCCTTGAGGGACAGCAGGAACAATTTGAGGGCCTAAAACACCGCCCGTAGCGCCAGAACGTTGATGTGCAACGTCTTCTCCGGCAGTCACAGGCCTGTGGCGTGAAGACTTCCGGTGTGGGCTCCCCATCCTTCCAGGAGGCATCCGTCGTTACCGTCTCCTGATGTGGTGGAGCCTGGAAATCCGTGCCTCCGGTAAGATGAGAGTGCATGCCCCACCATTTTATCGCCCAGCGGAACCCCTCATCGAGCATGATCTTGTCCTCAAAGCTTCCGGACACTTGAATCCAATGGGCGTTGAGGAACTCCTGCAGGGGCTGCATTCGTAGGCTGCAGAGTCGGATGAGATAAATGCATGACGACATCATGCCGAGCAGAGACTTCACAGTTCTCACTGTGGCGATCTTCAGAGAGAGCAGCCATTGCACCTTGCCCAGGATGGCCGCCACTCTCTCCTCCGACGGTGATGCCAGGCATTACACTGTGTTGAGCCCGGATCCCAGGAACAGCGCGTCCTGCGATGGAGTCAAGCAGGACTTTGCATAGTTCACTGAGAACCCCAGATCCGTCAGTAGGCGGACGGTCCTCGACGTGTGGTTGACGGCGATGTTCTTTGAGCTGGCCCAGATGAGCCAGTCATCCAAGTAAGGGTAGACGTGGATCCCTTGTAGCCGTAGATGAGCTGGCGCCAGGCACTTGGTGAAAACCCTTGGCGCCGACTTCAATCTGAAGGGAAGGGCCTTGAATTGGTAATGCTTCCCTTGCACGACGAAGCACAGAAACTTGCGGTGTCTCTTGGGAATTCGGATGTGTAAGTACGCATCCTCCAAGTCCAACGACAACAGAAAGTCTCCCTCTTTGAGCTGTCCGAGCACGTGTTGAAGGGTGACCCTCCGGAACTTTTGAGACTTGGATGTGTTTGTTTAGTCGTCGGAGGTGGAGGATGGGCCTCCAGCCCCAGGTCTTCTTTTTCACGAGGAAGTACAGCTGCCTTGGGGTGAGCTCTATCGCTCCTTTCTTTAGCATGGCCCGCACCTCCAGCAGCTGAGGGACGTGATTTTTTCTGCCAGGCCAGCAGTGGTATTCGGGGACACTTACGTTGAAATTCCAGGGTGTGTCTGTGGCGACAGCGTCCAGCACCCAATGGTCGGTGGAGATGGTCTTACACACGCTGACCAAGTTCAATCTTGTTTGGACATCGATGAGCGACCTTGGGGCCCCTGGCGACGACAACATCCTCCTCCGAAAGCCTTGGCCCCTGTGGGTTTCTTGGGCCGATGAGCGAGAGGCATGGCAGTAAGAAGAGGAGTCCCCACCGAAACATTTGGAAGATCCTTGGGACTTGCCTCCTGAGGGCCGAAAGGACGGCCACCGCTGTTGAAGGGTACCCAAGGCACGTGCCGTCTCCGTCTTGATGGCCTGCAGAGACTCATCTACAGCCTTCCCGAAGAGATTGTCTCCGTCAAAGGGCATGTCCAAAACCCTTGTCTGAACGTCCTGACAAAAGGTGGTGGCCTTGAGCCAGCCACGCTGACTAAGGAAAACACTGTTGCCCATCTGGCAGAACCCTGCGTCGGCGATGTCCGTGGCCACCGCAATGGTGTAGTCCAACACCACCTCGCCTTCCTGCAGAATTTCCAACGCCCCTGACCTCTCATCGGGGAAGAAGTCCAGGATGGGAGCGATCTTGAGCCACAGCTCTTGGTCGTAGCGCGCTACTATGGAAAGGACATTGGTGGCGTTGATGGTAGTGGTCGCAGAGTAGATAACCCATCGCCCCATAGCATCTAATTTCTTCCCCTCACTGTCTGGAGGGGTGGACGTTGCTGAGGAAGAAGCGCCAGACGACTTCTTTTTGGCCGCTGCCGATACCAGAGTCCGGCAACGGTTGGGCCCGCAAGCATTTGGGCGCAGAGTCCGGCACCCTGTACTTCTACGGCCCCAGTGAAGAGGGATTGCCTTGAGAAGGGTTCTTCACGAGAGACAAACCTTTGTCCCAAATGTCATCCAGGAGCGGGACCAAGAGGATGGTCTTTCTCTTCGCCTTGCGGCGCTGGTAGAAGCCCTCCTTCTCCTCTGGAGCGACCTGGAAGAGCTCCGAAACTCTGGAGATCGAGTGAAACAAGCCTATCTCGTCTGGCAGAGACTATCTGGGAGGAGTGGACGGGAGGTCCCCCATCCCACCGTCATCGTCGCTGTGTTGGAGTCCATCTCATCCCTCATGGGGGGAGAGGGAGGCGAGGGGTGGCAAGGAGGTGGAGGGTGTCTCTTCCTCTTCTTGGCCAGTGGTTCCTCCGTCGCCAGTGGGACAGCCGTCGCGATAGGCATTTGTCTGTACCTCAGAGACCAGAATATGCAGTGCGGAGAGGATGTCCATAGAGAGAGCTCTAGGCGGCAGCTAAGACGACGGTGGTAGCTGTGGCGAAGGCGGAATATGAAGCTGGGGCGCAGGCAGGGCGCCCAGGCCCTCGTCGCCTTGCTGCTCTTCCTCAGTGGTATCCTCGCCGTCATCGCCTTCATTGTCGCCTTCGTCGGTGCACTTGCTGTAGGGCTTGTTCCGGACATTTTCCTCCTCCTGGATGGTTTGAAGATGAGCTCATCCTCTCAGGAGATATCCGTGCCCTGGAAGACCACCGCACCCCCCCTTCTTCGCGTCCAGAGGGGACGGTCTCAGGGAGATGACCGGCATCTTCTTCTCCGGGGTCTTCTCTATGGGCCGGAATGCAGCCTTCCTCCTGGGAGGAAGGGACACTCTCGCCTTCGGGTTTGCGTCCTGCGGATCCGGCTCAGCAGCCTTCGCGAGAGACGCCACTACCCCCTCGATGGAAGGCTGGGCCTTCATTGGGTGTACCTGGGCCTTCACGGTCAGGACTGGTCACTTGTCCTGTTTGGCCTTCTCCTTAGTGGGGAGAGTCAGGGCACCAATCCCCCTTGGCCTTCTCCAGCAGTTCAGTCGGGGCTTCTCCTTGAGCTTGCCCGGATGGTCCGACTTCCTCTTGGACGACAATCCTGAGCATTGACTGGTGACTGAAAATGCTGGAGACTGACGCGCCCTGGCCGCCGGGGAGCCTGCCGCAACAGCGCTCCCAGTGGCAGTGGACTTGCGGTGCTTAGCCTTCTGTTGGACACCTGCGGGAGGGGCGCCCTCAAACGTCTTAGAAGCCCGCTCAGCTTTCTTGGAACCAGGAGAGGCATGCTCCTGGGACCCACCCAGAGCAGGGGCCTTGGCCTGTAGCCACTCTTTCAGCAGCCTATGCCGATTCTTCAGCGTGCGAGCTGTCATCTTCCTCCTTGTGCGTCGGATACAGGCAGTAAAGCACTGGGAATGTTTGTCGTCCAAGAAGACATTCCGTAAATCACAGTCGGAGCAAAGCTTGAAAAGGGGGGTTGAATCCTTCCCCTCCGACATGGTCCATGTGGCCCAGACCTGAAGAATCTTCTAGAAGCCTCCACTAAGAAACTCGACAAAAGTCCTTGAGGAGCGCTGAAGAATCCGGAAAAACTGGTCCCTGTTAATCGGAAGGTTGATCGATGGAGCACAAGGCTCGATTGACCGAAAAATAGAGTAAAACTCTTCCAAAAAGTGAAAAACACAGTAAAAGTTCGAGAGCTAAACACAAGGACTGACAACACTTGAACGTGCAGTAAAAATCTGAAGATGGCTGCCAGAGGCTTAGGTAGAGGGCAGTCATTGGCTGGGGGCAGTATGACCCAGAGCTCAGTGATTGGTTGTTAGGAGAAAGACAGTTCAGAAATGAAACAAAGTGAAAAAATGCAGCAATTGTACCCAGAGGTTTGGCCCCTCCCTGCTTAATGGACCCAGGTTCCATCATGCCAGGAGGTAATTCTCCATCGACTGCCTTGTTTTTATTTTTAGGGGCACCAGCTTTCAAGTCATACGGTTTGCCTTTTCTTAAATTCTGTACCTTATTTTTCCTTGTAACCTTTCCTGTCATCAAGCAAAAGAAGGGTGGGTGGATCTCACCCCCACGCACAGACAATAAATCAAACAGGTATTCCAGGTAAATTACCAGTTGTGCTGACCACACACGCTGTCTCGACCCCACGGGCAGAAATTCGCCCAGTTTTATGGGGAGGAATTGAGTTTGCCAGGGAGACTCTCCACCAGTGTTCCACTCCCCGGCTAAACCACGGGGTAACCACTTTGCAGACCACTTAGCTGACCATGCAGTGCTAACGGGCTGTTGCCGAGTTCTTGTAGTCTGAAACAATCTCCTCCTCCTCCAGTCAGCAGCAGAGTAGAAAGACTTTCTCAGCGTGGATCCACGTCGTAACCACTTTGCAGACCACTTAGTTGACCGCGCAGCACTACGGTGCTGTTGCCGAGTTCCTGTAGTCAAACAATTCTCCTCCTCCTCCAGTCAGCAGCAGAGTAGAAAGACTTCCTCACGGTGTGGATCCATAGGGTAACCACTTTGTAGACCACTTAGCTGACCGTGATCATTTAGGATTCAAGCCCCCCTGCTGGCTGCCTGTCCTATGATAATCTGCATTTTTTAATCTGGTGGTTCCAGTGATTTCACTAGGATAAGTCACAATGAAGGACTGGAGGAATGCACATACTTCCTGGGGAGGCACCAGTCCCCTCAAACTTAAGGCTTTGTCACTTTCAGTCTGCTTTTGCTAGCAAGTGACAGACCTCTTTAAAAGGTGTCATCTCTGACCTGTTTCACCTGAGTTCAGCTCTTTGATGTGGGGCAGGGAATATGCTTGGGGAATAATGATGTTCAAAGTGGAGCTCACGTTTTACACCATCCATGACACACCTAGGAAAATCAGCTTGCATTAGGAAACACTTCCATTATAATCTATGCATCTCACATCTGTCTCAGAAAGGGGTGGGAAGTTTGAAAGGCACCCCCCATTTCATCTTCCACAGGCCTGAAGTCCCCCATGTGGAAGACGAGGAGGGTGAGGGGGGGGGAATAGAACCAATGTAAACTACTTTGCATAAAATCAAAAAGCATTCTGGGGCCATAAGAATAAGCACACTGTTTTATATGCAATACCTGTGACAATGGTTGAAGCCTGCAACCATAATGAACACTGGCCTGCCTGCTACTTTCATGTATGATAACACCCAAACTGTAAAATGACCGCAAACCATGAGTCATATATATGCATTGGACAGCTCACCCTTTTGGAGTCAGGTGTTGGCTGTCAGCATACAGCTTCCCTGTATGTAATTCCAGGATTACAGCAGTCTTACTCACTTGAGCGTGATTAACCGCACATGGGCTGCTGAAGTTCGCACAGTTAAGCGCGTACTGCGCAGGCTCTTGACCTGCAGTCAGTTACGGTTACCTCGCAGGATCTCCTGGGATCACGATCCTCCCGCCACCTCTGCATGGAAGTAGAATGCTATTGAGCAGTGCCCCGTGAGAAGCACTCTTTTGTGCCAACCCCCTCCTCCCCTCGCCACCCCCACTGCTGCAAGACATGCTCGTGGTGCCGTTTGTCCCGGAAGTGCAGTATAGAAAAGTGCAAGAAGAAAGGGGGTATGGTAATGGCCCGACTAAGAACGCTCATGCTAGAGTGAATGTGGTGCTTGTGGGAAATAGAGAGCGGAGGGAAGACTTGGTGAGGGAGGAGTCTTGAAGGGATTCTGCTCTTTTGGATGGCCCTGCATATTTTCAGCCGCACTCCAAGGGGGGGGCTTGGGCGAAGCCATGGTGAAGGATGGACATTCTAAAGGTGCACCCAATGCCCTAGTATCCCCGGAAGATTGCATTAGTTCCATCTTGGATGTAGATAACAATTCATTGCTGGGGCTTTCCTACTCAATACAGAGTAGTGTACAAGGATCGTCTCGGGAGGATAGCTCAGGGGGAAATGTGCTCGCCTTGGAAGCAAGACGACACAACACCACAGGTTCGATCACCGGATCCGAGCTTAGAAACCTGTGGGTATTTAGCAAGTTATAAATAACCTATCATATCAAGGATGTTGCCTGGCCAGCCAAATACTGCAGTGACAGATGTCGCCCCTCAGATCTCAGCCTTTTCTTCATTGGGTGATTCTATTTCTGCCCAAAGACTGTCGGCTTCTGAAGTTTTGTATCATGAGTCGGTAATAGAGCCTAATATTACACAAAAGGTTTAACTCTTGCAGTGGTGAAAACACAGCAAACTAGTCCTCGCGCTACTTCTAGTATGGGAATCATGCAATTTGCCATCAAGAGTTTTATGAAAATGAGTGGTGGAATCCATGAAGATCTCAAAATGCAGGGATCTGCCATGCATCAAATGATTAACTTATTGGAGTGAAGACTACCTGCCATTGTATCTACGACTGAGATTCAAGAAATTGTTTCCATGCTAGAGGGGGACGGGACAGATCACTGTGGCTGCTGATGAGGTTAGCCAAATTGCTTACTCACTTTACCTTACACGTCGGGAGAGACGACTGCCAAAGCGACGTGCACGGAATGGAAATAACTCTACGCAAGCTTGCTCTCACCGGTCTACTGAACCTCTGAATTCTACTATTAGGTCTACTTCTCCTGCCAAGACAAAGGAAACTAGGAAAAGGGAGGCTCACAGGCAGAAAAGACTCCAGAAGAATGCCAGTACCCCGACGAGCTGGTTGATTAGAAATGACAATGCTGATGGAATTAAGGATGATGGGGATATTTGAATAATCGATGGAGCTGCTGAGGCTCCGGCTCACCCTCTACCGGTGCAGGTCACTAACCAAGTGCAAGATATGGTTCTGCAGAAGGTAAATCAGGCAAAGGGGCAAGACATCTGCAATAGCATACTAACTCCTGAAACCTCACCTGGACTTGACCCTAGTATCTTTACCGTAAGAGCTGATCCTATGGATCATGCAAAGAGAAGATTAAAATCGCTCAAAGATGCTTTCAGTCTTGCATAGAATTCTTTTCTTCCGTGTTCTGAATACTAATGATTTTGATTATGTGAAACCACTAGATTATGAACTGGGCAATATAGCCCGCGTCCACAGTTATCTCCCCGAAACTGCCACTATAGTACCCTCCTACACTAGTTCACTGCGGAATATGGGGCACACACTTGGCATGTCTCTGTGTGTGGTGCATCTCAGTAACTGCTGCCCTAAATGTAGAGGGGAGCCTAGGGTATCTCTGGTTGGAAATCAAGTTCAAGTGGCACACTACCTATATGCATGGATTATGCCATAATTTTAATTTTTTTTTGAAAATAGAGTAGCTTGTCATTTTCCCACAAATTATATATCTTTTCGTGTTGGTTAGAGATACTACTTATTTGACTGGACTTCTACTAAACCGAGCTACTAGGTACTATCCCAGACATCTCTTGACAATGTTTCAAACTACATCTATGATTTAATGTTTTGAAAGTTTGTATGAATAATTAAATTATATGCAAAATACTAAGTTGTACCCTTCTCTACTTTTTTTCTAGAAATTGAATTATGAATTGTGAAATATGTTTTTGCCCCTGAAGAAGAGTTTATACTCGAAACGCGTTGGGCCCAGAGATATTGTACAATAAATATCATGTTTGTTGTCTATATACATTTTGTGAGCTTGTTATTCATTGTGACTGCTCCACCTATTTAATTGTCTATTGAACTGTGTGTTATGAAATTTAGTAAAACAAAAAACACAAAAGTTATTGATCTGCTTTGCAGATATCAGACAGTGTGCAGGGGACGGGAGTTCCTAAATTCTTCAGGAACAACCACTTTTTGTCCTCCATTTTCCCAACCTAGTTGCCAAGGTTGAGTCTTTTCTCCCCCGCACTTCAAATTATCTCTAATTCTATAAAGGTTACTCTAAAATACCCTAATACTCTTGTTAAATCATAGGTGTGCCCCGTGTTTTTGCTCATCTTCTTATGGGAATCAAGTTTCTCCAGCATTACTCTATGACAACATCAAAGGTTGGGAATGGCTCAAGAGTACTTTGCCAGTGCTGAACATTGAGCATAGATGAACTTATAAAGTTGCCAGCTGGAATACAGGTGGATACTCTAATCTGTTTCCCGCAGTCTATTAATGGATTATATTATTTTATTACAAGAGACATGGTTGACTTTCTCTATATTTATGTAAGCATACCATATTTACCAGGCGTTCACTGCCCCTCCGGGGCTCTCCTGGTTGGAGTTAAGCAATGCTTGAACTCTAGAAGGAAGGATACCTGTGCAGTGTGCCAAGGGGAACGTTAGGGCTACGGACGTTTATCCTGATGAGGGCATTGTGGGGGATTCTCTATTGATACTAAATGTGCATGATCCTCTGGGAGGGGACGACACGGATGGGATCTTTGAATCTACCGAACATGTGCTCACTCACTGGGTATGCCCCCCCTAAGTGTGAGTTGGTCCTACTTGGGGGGGGGATTTAAACGCCCGGTGTAATGACAGAACCCCATCAGTACGTTACAAACATGTGAGGGAGGCGTGAACAATTACCTTCTGTACCTCAGAGACTATCCGCGGGGGTTGGGGGAAGTCACATGGAGGAATGGCCTCCTAAAAGGGACGCTTGATTATGTTGGAGGGAATAATGCCGTACTGGAATGTGTTCTTGATATCTCTATTATTTAATGCTTACAGTGACCGTGCTATACCCTCGCTTTCATTAGCTCTTGAGTGGAGGGAACCTACCAGGCTTGTTAATGCAGGCGCT
This sequence comes from Ambystoma mexicanum, assembly GCF_040938575.1. Lineage (NCBI taxonomy): Eukaryota > Metazoa > Chordata > Amphibia > Caudata > Ambystomatidae > Ambystoma > Ambystoma mexicanum. Next base: position 303,650,462 of record NC_090940.1, read on the forward strand.
GTTATGGCTTATGACCAAAGCAATCTCATATCTTGGACTAGTGCTAGCATGTTAAGGACAGCATAAGTCGTCATATATGCAATGTATGTTGAATTGTCTTCACCAAATTATTGTTCAGCCTACGAAATTAACATATGGCTTTCACGTTTAGCACTTAACATGGGGGGTATGAGTATTATGCTGTGTGTAATAAAACGGCCCCTAAACCTTTTGATAGCAAGATACGTGACGCTAAGAGGTCGCATGCGTAGAGAGATCGGAACTCCTAGAAAGAGCATGTGTCCTTCGTATGAACTTAAAGGTCAAATTGACAGGGTAAACAAACCTACAGTAAATGACAATGCCCAATGGCAACGTACTTTGGGGGTATTCTGAAGCTGTAACATGCGGTCAGTATGGCAGTTGTTAGCCAAGGCCAAAGGAAATATAAGCCTGTCGACTATTAACTCAGTAACAGAAGAGAATAGATGAGGAGCCTTTTTATTTCATACGAGGACACTTTTGCACGCTAAAGAGATATGGAGGGTGGGATTTAACTCGAGACTTGCAACAAAGACTTAAAGTAATACATACAAGTAACCAGTATTTGGCCCTGATTTGAGAAAGACGGGTTGTCCGTCGAAACACGTGTAATCACAGAGGGCAATTGCAATATCTATTAAAATACACATTGGAACACTGAGAAAGTAGCCATTGGCTGTCTTTTTTCGGTAAAACATGGGCGCATGGGTGATTTCTTAACGCAGCAACATGCATTTCAGTAACAGAAGAGGAATGGATTAGGCATATCAGCTCCAAGCAAACTGTCAGGGATGTTGTATTCACATCTCCTGTATCATGCAGGGAGTGCTGGCCTCTCAACTGCACTATACTGGACATTAGGTTGGCGATTTTGAAACGCAAGTGCTCGCGAGCTCCGGGCCAAAATGACCTTGCCAATATAGGGCTCAAAAATGACCCTGAAGGCCGGTTGCAGATATTAAAGCTACTATTCACTGTTCCATCCTAGTGCCGATTTTCAAGAAGCGTGCTAGAGAACTTCCTTTAAACTACAGGCTATTCTCTTTGCTTGACATGACCGGTAAACTGTTTGCGACATTGGTGCTTAAAAACCTGCTACCTTTTTTGAAATATTTAAAAACTTATTTGGTTCGGCTCAATCGAATCATTTATAGTACCCATTCAAAACAGGCGTTTTCGTCGGGGGTCCTCGACCATCCATAATATTAGACTGGTGGATGCCTTGATTCGTAAAGCAAGATCCAGGAATGAGCCAGGCTTGTATGTAGCTTTTACTGATTTTAAAGCAGCCTTTGACTGTGTAAATCGGACTATACTGTGGGGGGGGAGTTGAAACACATGTGATGTCCTAATTGGATCTAGGAAATTTGGATATTACTGCATTCGACTTAATCAGGAGGGCCACATTTCAGCATCTATTAAGATATACAGGGAAGTCTAGCAAGGTTGTGTGCTGGCTCCTCTGTTAGGTAATTTTTATCTGGCAGATGTTCCTCTGTGTTTATATGTGAAGGCTAGTTGCCCTCCAAGTGTGGGTCGTACTAAGATTTCATCTGTGTTATATGGTGATGATCTTCGTCATTTTTTACCAGATCTATACAGGCATGAGAATCATGTTACATTAATTAAATGCCTACAGCCTGGCTAACGACCGGACCATAAATCTTAATAAAACAAAAGTGATGTTGGTCACTAGTAAAAAGAGAAACCAGGCTGTGATGGCAACCGAGCTGGGTATTATAGAATATACCAACAGCTATGTGCACCTAGGCTTAGAGATGAGCTGAACACCTGATTCTACCTTAATTATCAAAGCTAAGAACAGCAAGGCCAGGCAGCTCACAGGGATTTTCTGTAGGTTTGTTAAACAAACGGGGGGCTTTACCTTGAAAGGAATTTTACTGTTGTACAATCAATGTTTTGCCCTACTGTGTTGGATGGTTTGGAATCGCTTTCTTTGAGAGATATTTCCTGGTTGATTCGGCCGGAAGCATATTTTTGGCATACCCTAGGTCATCTGTCCCCCTCTGTCCCTATGGAATATTTGCACCTGGAATTAGTTATATATTAAATCTAGGTCTTCACCTAAATGCCTGCTATTGACAAAATTGGCAGAATGTGGTGGAGGGTCTAAAGCTGGTTGTGCATATGAGGATATGATGCATGATCTTTTTAAGATATTGGATTGGGTGCCTTCTTTTAATTTGGAAATGCCGGTTAGCTGCCTTTTGTCAAAATTCAGAAAAATGCTGAAGCAATGGGATTGTAACTGTAATGTTGTACACCTACATAAGGAACAAGTTACTTACCTGTAACTATTGTTCTCCAGCATGGGTCTGGAATGGATTCACATGCTCATGAATTTTGCTGTGATCAGGCTTGGAATCCTTGGTAAAAGAAAAAGCAGTTTCACTTTCAGTTAGAAACTGTATTTCTCCTTTAAACTAAACACTGTCCTCTGGGTCATACTTCCCCCATTGAATGACAGCCATCTTCCTAAGCCCCTGCTCTGGCAGCCATCTTCACATTCAGTAAGCACGTGAAGTGGCAGTATGACCAAGAAAACCGCAGAGGTGTTGAAGGGAGGGTTCGCATGTGAATCCATGACAGACACATGCTGGAGAACAATACTTACAGGTAAGTAACTTGTTCCTTCTCCAGCATGGGGTCTGGCATGGATTCACAATCTCATGAATAATGAATACATAGCAGTACAACATTACACAACCACAGGAGGCGGCAAGGCTCAACAGAAGCAATTAACTCTTACCTTTGGAACAGACTCACCTCAAGCAAACAAGTTGCATAGCACTGCTTGGCCAAATATGGACTCCTCCCTGGAATCCCTGTGGACACAGTAGAACTTTGTGATGGTGTTCGTGGACCTCCACGTAGCAGCCCTGCAGATGTCTAGCAGGAGCACACCAGAGAGGAACGCCATCCTCGCATCGATCGCTTTGGTGGAGTGGGCTCTCGGATGGCCGGGCAGCAGTCGGTTCATCAACCGATGACAGTACGTGATGCAGCCGGAGATCCACCTTGAAATCGAAGCATTAGACAAGGCATTCCCATGGTTCACAGGCCCAAAGTTCACAAATAGTTAAATCTTCCAAAACCTCTTTGTGCGTGTCACGTAGAACTTTAAGGCACAAGCAACATCTAGCGAGTGCAAGGCCCTTTCAGCTGGTGACGAAGGCTTCAGGAAAAAAAGAGGTAACCCCAAAGGCTCGTTGAGGTGGAACTCTGATGGAACCTTTCGGCATGAAGAGGGGTGAGCCCGCAACTCCACCCACGATTCGTGGAAAGTCAGGTATGGTTGCTTGAAGGATAGGGCCTGGATCTGACCTACCCTCCTGGCAAAGGTGATGGCCACAAGCAAAGCTGTTTTCCATGAGAGGAACTTGAGAGAGGCCAGATGCATAGGCTCGAAGGGGTCCCTCATGAGCCTCGTCAGCACCACGTTGGGTTCCCACGCCTGGGCAGGAGCCTTCACCGGCGGAGAAGATCGAAAAAAAGTCCTTTGAGGAACTCCTGGACTAGTTAATGAGACCAAAGTAAAGACCTTCCTGGAGACCTGTTGTAGTGGGAGATTGTCGCCAGATGTACCTTGATAGAAGCGTGCGCCAGACCACCCTTGGCCAAGGATAGCAAGTATGGATGAATCTGCAGGGCTGTGGCCCTCAGCAGGGTAATCCTCTTAGACTGGCACCATGAAACAAACCGCGTCTACTTGTGACCGTTGCTTTTCAAAGTCGACGACGCTCTGGCCTTTGCGAGGACCCTTTGCAGTCCACAGGCAACTCATATCCTCCAAACTCTATGGCTGCAGGAGCCACCATCAGGTTCAGCGATCCTGGGTCGTGATGATGGATTGCGCCTCCTTCTCTCGTGAGAAGACCTGGAGCCACTAGCAGCCTGATTGGAGGCAACACTGACAGGCTGAGAAGGTCCAGATACCAAATCTGCCTCTGCCACGCCGGGAAGATGAGTATTATCCTGCATTGGCACTTTCTGAGTGTGTTGATGACACGTAGCACGAGAGGCAACAGAGTAAACGCGTACAAAGACATCCCTTCCCATGGGAAGGAGAACGCGTCCCTGAGGCTCCTCGGTTGGTGGAATCTGCTGGCAAACCTCTGGCATGTGGAGTTCACCGCCGTCGCAAACCGATGGATCTGGGGCCTGCTCCACTTGAAGATGCAATCCACCTGGTCCTGCCGAAGTTCCCACTTGTGACAGGAGTGCAATTCCCTGCTGAGGGAGTCTGCAATGGTGTTTGAGTCCCGCCAGGTGAAGAGGGACGGGGAACATCTCTTGTCTGACGGCCCAGCGCCACAAGTCCTGCGCTTCCTTGGAGAGTGCTGGGGCTCAAGTGTCCCCCGTTTCCTGATGTAAAACATGGTGGTGGTGTTGTCCATGAAGATCCTCACCACCTTGCCCTTCAGAGACAGAAGAAATGACTTAAGGGCCCAGAACACTGCCTATAGCTCCAGGATGTTGATATGGAGATCCTTATCCTCTGGCAGCCACAGGCCTCTGGGGTGTAGACGTCCAGTGTCGGCTCCCGTGCCCCGGACGAGGTTGGAGCGGGCGCCCCACCACCTGATCGCCTGACAGAACTCCTCACCGAGCAGGATCTTGTCCGCGAAGCTTCCGGAAACCTGTATCCAGCGAGCGTCCAGGAAATCCTGAAGCGGTTGCATGTGCAACCTGCAAAGTCGGATGAGGTATGTGCAGGACGACATCATACCGAGCAACGACTTCATGGTCTGCACTGTGCCCGTCTTCATCGTCAACAGCCACTACACCTTCCCTTCAATGGCCACTGCCCTCTCCTCCAAGGGTGACACCAGGCAGGACATCGTATTGAGTTCGCTTCTAGGAACAGCACATTCTGTGATGGCGTTAGGCAGGACTTTGGATAGTTGATGGAGAATTCCAGATCCGTCAGTAGCTGGCCGGTCGCCTCCGTGTGTCTGACGGCCAAATCCTGCGAGAGGGCCCAGATGAGCCAGTCATCGAGGTACAGGTATATGTGAATGCCTCATGGATGTAGATGGGTTGCCCCCGGTGCCAGACATTTTGTGAACACTCTGGGGGCCGACTTAAATCTGAAAGGCAGAGCCTTGCACTTGTAGTTCTGACCCTGCACCACAAAACGCAGAAACGTATGATGTTCCTTATAAATGGGGACGTGGAAATAGGCGTCCTCCAGGTCCAGCTATGCCAAGAAGTCTCCTTCCTCCATTTGGCAGAGCATGCGCTGCAACGTGACCATCCTGAACTTTTGGGACTTCAAGTATTTGTTGAGACGTCGCAGGTCTAGGATGAGCCTCCAGCACCCAGTCTTCTTTCTGACCAGAAAGTATCTGGAATATACCAGAGCCCCGGAGCCGTTGGGCAACTAGCTCTATCGCCCCTTTTTGCAGCCTGGTCCGTACCTCTTCCAGGAGCTGAGGGATGTTCTGTCCCCGACGGGTAATCTGAGGTATCCACCGACCCCTGTATTGAAACTGCAGGTTGTGCCCCTGGCCGAGAGCGTCCAGCACCCATCTGTCGGTGGTGATCTTCTTCCACTCGCCGATTAACTTAGTCAGCCGGCTCCCCACCGGGGTGCATGCGTGGTGGCCTGATGTCCCGGCCGGTTCAGGCCTGTTTTCCTGAGTAGTGGATCTGGAGGGCCAAGAGGTACGAAGAGGAGAAACCTTTGGAAGACCTGCTCAACTTTCACCTGGAGGAGCGAAAAGAAGAGCGCTGCTGCTGGAGAGTGCCCAGGAAACTGGCCGTCTCTGTATCTGCCTTTATGGTCTGTTGGCACCCGTCAACAACCTTCCCAAACAAGTTATTTTTGTCAAAGGGCATGTCCAACACCTTAGACTGGACCTCCAGCCAGAAATGTGTGGCCTTCATCCAGCCTTGTCGACTAAGGCAGACACCGTTCCCCATCTGCCGGAACCCCATGTCGGCAACGCTCAAAGCCAATGTAATGGCTGGTGGCAGTTTCGAGACTCTGGGGTGCAGACCAGAGTGGGAGGATGCTTGTGCGTTGATGGCAGCGAGTTGGTTAGGCAGTAGTGTTCCCGTAACAATAGTTTGATCTAGGAGTGGCAGTCCTAGGTTCCGAGGGGCAGCTCGAGACGGTGGAGGTGCAATTTTGTTTTTGTTTCTCGAGGGTGTCAATCGAGGGGCATGTGTATTGGTAGTGAGTTGAGTGTTCAGTTTAGCGTTGTATTGGACATGGAGTTGAGTGTTCAGTCGGGTGTTGCGTTGGACAGTGTTTCTGGCGTTTTGGAGTGGTCCGGTTTAAATCACCTTTCTTCCCATGGCGTCCATCTTCTTCCTCTCGCTGTCTGGAGGGACCGAAGATGAAGAGGACGTGTTATCTGACAGTTTCCTTGTGGCCGCTGATACCACCAAATCCGGCGATGGTTGCGACCTCAGGCACTTGGGTGCAGAGTCCGGCACCCGATACTTCTCCAGCCTTTCCTTTTCGGCCAGAGCCGTGCAAGGGTTCTTCATGAGGACCAGGCCCTCTTCCCACACGTCGTCTAGAAGGGGCACTGCCATGATGGTCTTCGTCTTGGCCTCGCGCCTCTGGTACAAGAAACCCTATTTCCTGGTTTCTTTGGGCACCAGCTGGAATAGCTCTGACGCGCTGGAGATCATGGAGTGGAACGACCCCACCTCGTCTGGTGGGGACGCCCTAGGTGGTGCATCCAAATGCGGAGACTAGCCGTCCGCTTCAATAATATCCTTGTCGTCCGTAGTCGTGGCACCGTCCCCGTACCCATGTCTGGGTCTGCTGGGGGAGAAAGGGCCAGACGCGGATGCTGAAATGGGGGCATTGGATGCTGCTTCCTCTTCTTTGTTGGAGGCTGAACATGGTTCTGGGGGGCGGGGGGGAATCACTGTAACCGGGCCTGTGGCATCCTCTTCTGGATCTCTGAGACCAAGGTGTGAAGGGTCAACTGAATATCCAGGAACACATCCCTAAGCTGAGCTGGTGGGATCGGAACACTAGGCCCTGTGCCGTCATCCTCTTCTTCCACATCCTTGTGAACCGTGTGCAAGGACTCTTGATCCTCGTTGTCAGCGAACCAGACCTCCATGGCTTGGGCCACGGCCTGGGAGGGCTGCGTCAGGGCCCCCTTGCCCAACTCCCCTTTTCACCCCCTGCGAGGCTTGAACCGGGGCCTGGGCTGGTTTCCTCCCTTCTGGCGTACCAGCAGACTTTGCCAAAGTCAATGTGGCTGTGTCGCGCCTTGGGGGCAGGTATACCTTCTATTCTGCGGGGGTTACCTTCACAGGGTGAGCTCCCTTAGCAGTCGTGATAGCAGCTGCCACCACCTCTATTGTCGATGTCTTATCCTGTGCCGATTGGGTCTGCTTGGGATTTTCGGCCTTCTTCTCCTCCGTCTGTGGCTTCTCTGACTCCTCCCGCAGTTTAGCTGGGTTAGACAATTTCCTTTTCGAGGATGAGCTTGATTGCTGTCTGGTAATGGAGGCGGAGGGTGATGTCGATCGCACCCTGTCCACCTTGGGACCTGCTTCCGCGGCGAACCTGCTGCAATCTGACTTCCGGTACTTGGCTTTGTCTTGGGCCCCCACGGATGAGGCGCCCTCAAAGGATTTAAAAGACCTTTCTGCAGACAGGCCGGTTCTGGGTGATGCATGACACTGCTCGGAGCCCAGACAGAGGCCCTGGCGTTCAGCCACACCACCCAGTCTACTGTGTCTGTCCCTCGTTGTCTACTTGGAGAACCTAAGGCATATCTCGCACTCCACCTCCTTATGGTCTGGGTGCAGGCAGTAGAGGCATTTCAGGTGCTTCCCTTCAACAAACACATTCCGTAGCCTGCAATTGGTGCAGGGTTTGAAGAGGGACCTTCCCTCCTCCTACTCAGTCATGGTCGGAGGGCACGAAGTAGGGCCTATGGCCTTCTGGAATCTTCAAAAATCTTTGCCCTTTAGGGACGCTGAAATTCTCCAACAACAACGGAGGCAGATGGAGAAGAGAGCACACAGGCTCTTTCGGAACAAAAATAGAACCTTTTTCCATCGAAAACACATATAAGTAGCTTGCAGAGCAAACTCGAGGACTCCCAACACTGAAGAGTGCAGTAAAAATCTGAAGATGGCTGCCACAGGAGGGGCTTAGGGAGAGGGCTGTAATTGGATGGAGGCAGTATGGCCCAGCGGACAATGATTGGTTTAAAGGAGAAATACAGTTTATAAGCGAAAGTGAAACTTTTTTCGTTTACCGAGGATTCCCAGACTTACAACGGGGAATATTCATGAGCAAGTGAATCCATGCCAGACACCATGCTGGAGAAGCAACATTATACGTATGTGACTGAGGTCACTCATAGGTATTTGATAGCCAAATCATATAGTATTGAGCCCCGATTCGACAGTTCGGCATTTTATACTGTTGTTACGCATAAGCTACCCATGCTCACTATTTTGGGCCCACACCTAAACTTTCGACTGACGACAGATTCTGTCATATTTGTATTAGGAGAAATTTACTGAAAACTGCTAGACATCTACTTACTTAATGTCCTGGTCTCGGCTCTGTGTATATGAAGGAATTGGGGCAGTTTGCATATAATGTTGACTCCATAAAGTCAACATCTTTGTGGACCTAATGTCTGACTTTACAAATCAACATTGCTCCATCTGGCACTGTATAGATTCTGGCTGCGCATTAAAAAGTTTGTGAAACTTAAATAGGGTGGCGGGACTACTGGGTTTAAACTGTTTTTTTAATTGGCCTCTAGAATCCTCTACCAGTAATGGGGGGCCCTGGGAGAAATTATCTGCTTTGATATTTTAATTGAGGGACATCATTCTGATTCTGTTTTCTGTGTGAATAATGGTACGGTACTATGTGTTTGTTTTTTTATTATATATTGTATGTAATTTGTTTTATTTTTTATTTTGTTATCGTAATAGGACTTGCGAAAAGCTCGAAAGAAATGCACACAATTTAAAAAGTAAGTTAAAACAAATACCCATCTGTTCTGTTCTACTATATAGCTGCAAAGGGGGATCATAAGGTTGCAGACACGATAACACTCAAGTCTCAAACTATTCAAATCTGTAACTGATCCACAGAGCGTAGGTTCAAACTGCAGCTCTGAGAAGCCCCATTACAACTCGTAAACGCCAAACCAGTCTGTCTCCTTCTGAAAAACAAGCAGACTACACACGTCACAGGAAGCGGCTGCCTAACTTCATTTCCAGTCATTTTACCCGAGATGAAAGATCTGAAGTGTTTTCAGTCGCAGCACTGGCAACCTTGTTTTGAGAAGAGGAATGGGACATTCGAGTGACAAGAGCATCGATTGGCCGACTTCCATGAAGTCACATAATACTGCGATCCTCAGTGATAGTTATTCTGTTCAACTCGCATGAGATCACTGCTAAAGCGAGCTGGTTCTGCAGAAAAGGTCTTAAAAACAAAGTGCGTTTCAATGTTTACCTGCAAACATGCCCCGAGACAATTCAAAGCCCTGCGCGGCTCAGATGTCAGGTAATCTGCGGGCTACACACCTACCGTTTGTTCTGTGGCAAGAGCCAACCCAGTAATCTTCAACCGCGCCCTCCCGTCGCCAGGGCGACCAAAGTAAACTTTACCCTGTTTGGTTTGAAGGCGGGTATGACCCGAGCCAAACTGTGGCCTGCTCTGTTGAAATGGCTTCTGGTCACGGCCTTTCTCGGAACTCGTGGCAACATAAAATAAAAAAAATAAAAAAACCAAAATAAAATGCATGTTTCAAACGGATTTTCCTTTCCCGCGAATGCATTTTGCAATATGATTCCAGTTTACAGCGTAGCTTGAATTAGCAGAAGGGGTCTGGCCAAGCTGCAGAAAAGCAGATGTGCTTAAAAAAAAAACGTGCACGTTCTTTGACAACTATTAGTTTGTTAACTGCAAAGAATATGTGGGCAGGATTGTTAGGGTGCGGGAGAGTGTGGCAATCTAATGTCTACAATGTTTCCCAACAACTTGTAAAGTCAATGAGGAGCGTCAGGGAATGTGTACCGCCAACAGAAAGACGGTCCGATTAGCAGTGCTCCAGGTCACCAGTTCAGAGGGTCACGTGGCTTCCCGCTGCCCAGTGCACTATGGGAATTCTCCTCTTGGCTCACTTCAATAGAACCACAACGTACTGAAGCACGCGATAAGAGGGGCTCGCAACTGAACGCCCCAGATAATAAACACGCCTGGTAACCTGACCCGCGCTTATCGATCTGCAGCCTGAAGCATACCTTTATCAGAATCAAAGGGGTAGCGAGGAATATCAACGAACCGATTGCTTCAGATATTTGTGCTGCTTGCTGCCAAGGGCCGAATTCCGCACAGCCCCGCATCAGGGCAGCCCGGGACACAGGCGGTAACTGGACGTGTAGCTCTGCAGTTTCAAGTTACAAAGGGCTTGATATACTGTGGTCTTCAAGTTATCCTGGCTCGGGCAGCCATTTTCCCAGGGGCACCAACCATGGGAACCTTTGCCTTTTCGGTCAAAATATATTCCGTAGAAATACAAATAATGGGGTGCTCTCACTTCAGACATGCTCCCTTCCTTTTTTTATGGTGGACATGTCCTGAAGTGATTTTAAATGTAGCAAACATGTTTGCACTCCGAGTGTGTTGTGTTTGGAGTGGGGATGGTGTCCTGTTGACACGTCAGTTCCGCGGCTGTGGGAGGCGGGTTTCTACAGTACGTCCGAGAAGAATAAAGATGTTTGGAGACATAGCTCCGCGGCCGTGCCTTCTTTCGGCGCAGCAAGGTGCTTGCACGATAGGCCTGATCTGAGGCCATTACACTGGCGATGAGGCGGTCGCACTTACTGTGCGTGGACCCATACCGACACAGGGGTGAGCGGTTGTCAGGTGACATGGCTGCTTCCTCCAGCTGTGCCGAGGGAGCGGCAAAGCTGCAACGCAGCAGGAGCATCCAGGCCCGGGCCGCAGGCGGTGAAAAGAGGCCCCGCCCATTATGAACGCGCAAGGGGTTCTGATAACTTCCCGGGGCGCGGCAGTTATTCGCCTTACAGCGGTGAGTGGGGGGGAGAGGAGGAGGGGCACGCAATGGTGCTTGTGCCGTGAGGCAGCCATCGGTACAGCAGCGCACCATTTGAAGCCCCACAGAGACCGATATTGACACAGTGCTCGTGCCACCCAGGCGGCTGTGTGGATCAATAAGGGATTGACCACCTCCCACCAATGTTTCAGAACTCAGATCGTTCTTGGGCCTTGCCAGCTATTGTACGAGATACAAAAAGGACTTCGCCACAGTCAGTGATGAAAAAACGAAATTCAACGCTCAACTGGTCGGAGCAGTGCCAGTGCGCCATTGAGATCATACACGAAACAGTCGCGTGAACGGAGAACATGTGCTACTCCGACTCGGACCGGAAGACTGAGCTAACAATGGACGCAAGTCTAGTGGGGTTGGGTGCCATCCTAGCCCAAATTGACTCTAAAGACCCGACAAAAACACACATTGTTGCATATGCCAGCAGAAGTCTTTCGCCCACAGAGCAAGCCTACTCGCAGGTAGAAAAAGAAAGCCTCGCTGTCTGCTGGCGTGCACACATTTTCACTTGTTTCTTTACGGCAAGCGATTCCGAGTAGTGACTGACCATCAAGCACTCCATTTTCTCTATGGCAATCCACAAGCCAAGATGCCACTCCGCATCGTGAGGTTGGGGCTGCAGCTACAGGATTATGCATTCAAAAATCGTAAACAGGCAAGGAGGAAAACCCTGCTGACTTTTTATCCCAGCATCCCAGAACAGAGTGCACTTCTGAGCCATCGGTGGCGGATCGTTACCTCCAATATCGCATCCAACAGGCCATACCAGAGGGTATTGACCCAGCCCGCCTGGACCAGGAAGTGGAATCAGACCAGGCTTGTCAGATAATGTGCGAAGGAATAAAATCTAGTCAGTGGAGGAGGGCCAAAGAATGGGGTCGCCTAGCTTCAGAAGAGATACGGCTAGAGGTGCACAGGCTACAACAGGTGAAAGACGAACTAGCGCTCTCAGAGGACCACCTCCTATTGAAGGGACACAAGGTGGTGATTCCGACATCTCTAAAGAGGAAAGTGGTAGAGCTGAATCACAAAGGGCATCGTGGTGTGGTATCCACGAAGCGCATGTTGCGCCAGAAAGTGTGGTTCCCCCAGCTTGACACCACGATGGAAGACCTCCTAAAACAGTGCCCCACATGCTGCTCCTCACGCCAAACCGACATCCAGAACCATTGAGAATGTCCGAACTGCCGGGGGGCATATGGGAAGCGGTGGCGGCTGACTTCTTCGGTTCTATAGAAGGAGGGAGGTATGTATTGGCCGTCATGGACGAATATTCTTGGTATCCAGAAGATCATATATCAACTGTAGCCCATCACGTCATTCCGGTGTTGGACTGCATCTTTACAGCTTATAGTGTTCCTCAGAAAGTAAAGACGGACAACGTGCCTCCACTCAACGGACATAGCTTCGCAAGATTCTGTGAGTACATGCAGTTCCACCATCACAAAGTCACCCCTCTGTGGCCTCAGGCCAATGGCATGATTGAACGGTTCATTGCCAACTTGAAGAGAGCATTACAGGTGGCTCGCCTCACAGGGCAACCATACTAGCAAGTGCTCCACCAGCTGCTCAGGGATTACCGAGTTACACCCCATAGCTCCACTGGGAAGACCCCCACAGAGGTCACGTTTGGGAGAGACATCAGGGCCCGGCTCCCCCAGGCCAGCCCCCAGGAAGATCGATCGCTTTTGGACACTGAGATGAGGGAACAAGACCAAGCAGCGAAGGAATAAGCGGATGGTCGCCGAAAGGCCTAAGATCCTCAACTTGCAGTGGGAGACATCGTCGCTGTGCGACAACCGCAGACACACAAGCACATGGCTGCTTTTCAAGAGGAACCGTTGATCATAATGGAAAAGAAAGGCTCCATGGACGCACTACTCTTGACGGACTACTCGCAACGCCTGACATTTCAAGAAAGTTCCCCTGTCAAGGTCACAGCGACTAAGCGGACGTGTGGGGGTACCCATTGACTGTGCCTCAGATGACCCATACCACAGTGATCAGGACTCTGAGGCATCTGATCGAGAGGCAGCCAGGCCTAGCGGATCAGCTGCACGTTTCAGTTCTCCACCTCAGAGAGCCAGGAATAAGCCTTGCCGCCTCATCGAGTAAATGGTTTAGCGAAAAGTGTTTGTGTGTTCATTAACCCGTTGGGTAACTGTTTAATTTGGGGGGAGGGAGGTGTCAAGTTGACATGTCAGTTCCGGGGCTGTGGGAGGCAAGTGATGCGGGAGGGTGGGGTTTAATCAGCACGTTCGAGATGAAAAATGAAGACGTTTGGACCCAGAGCTCCGCGTCCGTGCCTTCTTTCTGCGCAGCGAGGTGCTTGCGCGATCGGCCTGATTGGAGGCCATTACAGATGGGGTTTCACAAAAAGAGAAACTTTCTCCCGTCTGGTCTGTCTCGGTGTTAATAGCGTTATAAAAATTGCAGCTGCAGGATAAAGCAGCATGTTAAAACCCCTGGGTTTTGCCCAGAGACTCAGGGTTTTCACACTCTTTTCACACTCTTCTCTGGGTTTTCTGGCGTCCGAGCATCTCCGCCTATGCCTCCATGTGATTGGCTACAAGAGTACTATATGGCCAATAACATTGAGGTGTCAGTGGGGAACACTGCCCTAAAGAAAGAGCAACTCGCACTCGTGTCATTTTTTCTACTTATTAAATGAATGGTTTGCCCAAAAAATTTTATTGGCCAAAAAGATGGGCAATAATAAAAAAAAAGTGCCATTGTATTTTTTTAAGTCCCTATGTAAAATTTTGACCAATTGAAGCTCAATATTTACAAAAGCAAGCACATGGGGGCATCCATTTTGTGAAATTGATGCCCGCCTGTGCTCGCTTTTGCTTTCGTGGCACTAATGAAGAAAAAGCCAGCCAGCTGTAGTAAACAAAAGCTACCACTGGGTGGCTTTTCCTTCATTGGTGCTGGGACTCGCAGGGCGGAGACCGGAGACTACAGGCAGAAAAGCTACAACTGCATCTCGGTAAGTGCTATTTTTTAAATAAAAGAAAGCACTAGCTGCGTTTTTTTTTCTCTAAATTTTCCAGGCTGGAGGAGCCCGGAAAACTTAGAAATAAAACCGCAGCTTTAAAAACTTTGTATTTATGTTTGCGGTAGCTTTTGAAGCTACCGCAAACATAAATACAACGTGATTGTGTTTGAAAACGCTGCGGTTTTTCTTTCTAAGTTTCTCAGGCACCTCTGAGCCAGAGGAGCCTGAGAAACTTAGAAAGAAAAAACAGCAGCGTTATTGAAACACAACCGCGTTGTGTTTCTGCCTGCCGTGGCTATCACTTTGGGTCTCCGGTGCTCCCCGAGGGGAGCACCGGAGACCCAAAGTGAAAGCCAATGCAGCCAGAAACACAACGCGGTCGTGTTTCCATGCCGCTGTGTTTCTGCTTACAGCAGCTTTCTCATTTGGGGCTCTCTGGCTGCCCGTGGGGGGGCCCGAGAGCCCCAAATGGGAAAGCGGCTGCAGGCAGAAACACAGCGCGGTTGTTTTCAGAAATGCTGCAGTGTTTCTGCCTGCCTTGGGGAGCCCGAGAGCCCCAAATGGGAAAGCCAAGGCAGGAAGAAACAACGCAGTCGTGTTTCCATGTCGCAGTGTTTCTGCCTGCAGCTGCTTTCCCATTTGGGGCACTCGGGCTCCCCAAATGAGAGCCTGAGAAACTTAGAAAGAAAAACCAATGAAGGAAAAGCCACCCAGTGGTAGCTTTTGTTTACTACAGCTGGCTGGCTTTTCCTTCATTAGTGCCGCAAAAGCAAAAACGAGCACAGAAGGACATCCATTTCACAAAATGGATGCCCCCATCTGCTTGCTTTTGTAAATTTTGAGCTTCAATTGCTAAAAATGTTACATAGGGACTTAAAAAAAAGTGCCAGTATATTTTTTTTTATTATTGCCCATCTTTTTGGCCAATAAAATGTTTTGGGCGAGCCATTCCTTTAAGTCTAGGGTGCTGCCGCCGACGGACTGATTGGCCCCAGCCCTTTCGGTCCGAATGGGGAACCTGCCACATTAATGCCCTTCACAAACAATCCCTTCAACAAACAATGCAGCCACTGTTTCATCACATCCCGTGAAATTCGAAATTGCAGCGCTCTGTTAGAGGCAGAAATGAGGCTGCCAGGACTAGGGTTGCTGCAGTAACAAAACAGAATACTTTTCCAAAAAACGCACTGAGCACAAACAGGCATGATACTGTGTCATGTCTGTGTGTGCCCAGTGCGGCATTTGCAAAATCTTTGTCACCCGGGTGCTAGCTGTGCTGAATGCAGCATATATTTTGCACATGCAGGCTACCTACAACAACTGTGGTATCTCTTACTAGTTGCAAAGACCATGCAGACTTAGCCATAAACCGCTAGCTTTGTGCTTTAAAATATGTGGGCTGAGCATGTGGGCGTGGCCTTGCAAAACACAATACAAATTACCAAACAAATGGCCTATTGATTAAGGGAACGCTCAGTGCAGTGCACTGGATTGCAAGTTTCAACTGCTTCCTACACTTTTATTTTAAAACAAAACCATTCCGGAACAGTTTCTTTTTAAGATAAAAGTATAGGAACAGTAAAACTTAATTAAAAAGATTTGGGGAACATCGCTCCCGCCAACTTTGACCACTGGGATGAGGAGGGCAAGAGGAGCTGGCAATCCAGTCGGACTGAATTTTATTGATTTGGGTAGAGGGTTCTAATGGAGTGAGGCAGGTAGGGAGAAGGAGTGGGCACAAGGAGGCAAGGGGCCGTGGGACAGTGCAGTAGACGGCAGAGGGAACAAGATGGTGAGTCGAAAGAGATGCAATCCAAGTGGTACTGAGCACAAGCAGGACCGGTCTTACAACAGATGGCACCCCAGACGGGAAGCATCGTTGGCACCCCCCCCTCCTCACTCGACCTGTGATCTCATGCATGTGTCATGGGCTGAGCAGCAGGAGTGGGGACTATGAGTTAACAAAATTGTCAATGCTGGAAACTGCTGAATTTCATGAACCTCAGAGAACAGCAATAAGAGGGTCAAACCCGAACAGGCCTGGTTACGTTAGTCTGCTTTTGCTCTTCATTTTTAGTAACAATGGCCAGTTTGCTGCTGTGACTCAGGTTAGAGAATCGACAATTTCAGATCTACACTAATGTCATTCGTATGACCTCAAACATTTAGCCACTCTTAAAAGGTGATGAACTGGTCTTGAACAGTGTTACTCAAACCTACAAGAACAAGCACCAGCAACATACCCACCGATAGCTGTACAAGCCCGTCTATCTCAGCATTAAAATACATGCATTTATGCAATATGTATGGCATCAAATATTTCACAGGAAGTGAAATATATTTAGGCGGGACACACGTAAACAATATCACTACTCCATGTGAGTGGTAAAGTCTACTTTAAACATATGCAGAGAGTTGACATGCATGTAAAATTCAACATAGCTCCCAATATTAATGTTGGAGAGGTGGCGTTCTAAAATTATGACATTACAATGTGGACTTTACATTGAAACACACAGCAGTGCATTACCGCGGCACAGAAATGGCAGTTCGAGCGTTGGGGTTTGTTTCGCTCATGCTCGTGAACTCTCACAATTCTTAAATGTTTCCTTTGTGCTCCCGACCGCACCATGAAACTGTAAGATCGCAAAGAAAAACGATGTCTACCATGCCAACATAAAAACAAAAACAAATTCTTAAAGGGTGGAAGGCAATCTTTTCTTGGGACTAGTGAAGTTTACTTTTTGTAAATTACTAGTCGCGTGGTGCTTGAATTACAGCGGCCCTTGCACATTGTGCAGTGTATAGACTAATTTCATTTCAAGGGACTTGGAGTACTGCGGGTATCAGGGGAAGCATCTCCAGTGTACCCCAAGCGTAGTGCGCTTTGCCCTCCACGCTCAGCCCAAAGCCTTGCAGCCCTGCGTTTTTTCACATTCTCCATTATGGTAAAGAATATTGTTCCGAGCTTGGGAGAGAAATGGACTATGCAGAAGGAGCTGCCTCCCCAGAGTGTGTTTAGCTGCTGGTGTATCAAATGCAGAAATGGGTGGCATCAAGACTCAGAGCCCCAGGCTCTGAAACACCTTTTGCGCACTGGTTGGTTACATGACAGAAAGTGTGAGCAGGTGAATCCCCAACACTTGAATCATTATTTAGAGACCTGGCTTTGATTAATGTAGAGTTATCTAGTCATGGCCATTTCCCAGCGTTTGTGTTAAAGGAGATCGAAAGCTGCACCATGCAGGGTATTTTAAAGGCCATGAAATGATGCTACAGCATGTCGCCCCCAATGGAACAAAGAAAGTGAAGCATGCATCCTGCAAGTCTGGGTATTTGCATTATACGGCAGACGGGCCAACCGTCCACAGAGACGTTTCTACTGTAGTTGCTGAGTCGCTTTCCCAAGCCAGCTGCTGTGCAGACTTCGCTCAGCTTTTGGTCCAGGGCCTGCATCCATCCTTCACACCATCATTCACAAGGTGCGTTTGTGTAGTTGTTTGTTTATCTCGTTAGACTAGCGTGACTGCTATTCCAAACAAAAGAAGCACAATGACAAAGAAGAGTATAAGACAAGTCTGAGCGAACAGTGAAATGTATGAAACTCTTGCACTAAAATAAAGTCAGCAGATCATGCCCAGGAAAGAGGCAACGACGAACAATATGCTCGGGAGTGGGAACTAGGGGGGCGTAGTAACCTCCAAACCGGCCCACGCGTGGTACTGGCCTCCAGCGCCTCGCCCGCAAAGTGATTTTGGCCTGGCCATGGGCCGAATGGCCGACGGACGGACCAATCCAAACCCGCTGGAACTTGCAACTGTTTAAGATCTGCTGACAGTGACACTCTGCCCACGTTTTCTGAGACCCGGCCTTTTGATCTCCTGAGGAGAGTCCACCACCAGTGCTCGCTTCCTTTTTCATGACTACTTGAGCCTTGACAAAAGTGTCTAGCTTTGTGGCCTCCAGAGGCCGTTCTTGGTTGGCCCAGTCATCTTCGCATTACCATTTTAAAATAAATAAAACACCTATGCAGCAATAGGCCTCACCTGCGAGGATGGGAGCAGGAGGAAAGAAGTGTGCTTGCCTCGGCAGGCTGGAGTTACAGCCGGACTTCCTAAAACAAGGCCCAATCAGCGAGGGCAGGATGTGGCAACTGTTTGTATTTGCTGATTCTGTTGCTGCTTAGCAGTGTGTGCTTGTGATGGGAACAACTTCAGGATTTAGTGACCCAATCGCTCCTCTTTTCTGTAATGGCCGGGGCAGACAAAACCAGCCTGCCCCAATCGATCCACACTTCAGTGTCAGTGTGCCCCCATAGCCTGGAGGAGGGCACACCGCAAGTGCGCCCATGGGCCTGGCAGGCGCCAGGGGCGCTGGCGCCACCTGGGGCCGGGGGAAGGTAATAAAGCAACAAATGTTGATAATTTATTTGCCAATTGCCCTGCCCCGCTTGAGAGCAGAGACCTGACCCGTTTACTGGGCCGGGCGAGGCGGGCATCTGCCCAGGGCGCAATAGCTCCATGGGGTGCAATTGCCACAGTCCCTGGAGCCTCTGGAGAGGATAGAATTCCCCAGTTTGTGGGGCGGCGCATTGACGTGGGGAAAGTTCCGCAGGTCAGGTGCTGGCGCTGCCCCTTCCGACTGTAATGTCACATAGTACAAAAGTACTACGTGATATTACAGAAGTCAGAGGCTCCCTCTGACCACTTTCGCGCCACTTGGGGTGGGGCGCATAAGCACACCAATAAAAACACTTTCGGTCCCAATGCAGCTAAGACCAGCCTCTTCCATCACAATGCCGGCAGGAAACTGCTAATGGTGGCCCATTAGTCACTAAATGGTTTTGTGCTGGCATTGAGATGGGAGGGGAGGTGCACTGGGCCGTGGGGAGTGGGCGTGCCTTGCAGGGACGCACCGTTGGTCCCGGCACGGTACAAACGGAGATCCGTTTGGGCCCCATGGTGCGTCCCTGCAAGCCCAGGAAATGGCCAAAATAATAGTTTAAAGCAGCGCTATTTCTTTCATGCCGCTTCTTTTCCAAACTATATATCAATTACACTTTAAAACGCTGCCATGGCACTGGTGATGAGTTACTTCACTATGCGGTTAATAGTTTTGACCAGCGTTGCTGAGTAAATATTCTTTAAGCCATGAACCGGTTTATTTATTTATTTATGCAATGTTTGTCGGGTACATGGAGACGGATAATTTATTTATTTATGCAATGTTTGTCGGATACCTGTATCTGACACACATTGCATAAATAAATAAATATGCAGGTACCCGACAAACATTGCATGAATAAATAAATAATCCTGGTCCTTATATCCTTACAACAGTCAAGACTTTACTGTATCAAAGCATACACTCGATTCCCATTCAAATAATGTTAAAGTGATTGTTTATTGGGTTCAGGTGTCTCCTTGTCATTGCCCTTTTGGCTTAGGTTGCCTCCAAACCCCCTTCAGCATCTTGTGTTCTTTGTTGGTTGTATATACTGCATCCTATGCCATGTTCATGGTGTGCCCAGTCCTCATTATCTGCAGCCTAAGTGGGACTGGGGCATACAATTGTCTTGGGCACCAGTGAAAAAGTGGCCCACCGTTGCAAATGGCAATTCATTCCTTGTGTGATGGACTGTTTGACTTTGGGTAGGAGTTCCTTAATGGTGTAGTTTGGGAATGGGGCGCAGGGTGCAGTGGGAGTGGTGCGCGGGGTGCGGCAGGAGTGGAGAGCGGGGTGCGGTGGGAGTGGCGCATGGGATGGGGTGAGGGGGCGCATTCCTAGTGTTTCGCCCTGGGCACCAAATGGACTAGAAACTGCCCTGGCCGAGGCCACAGCCTGCAGCAGTGCCAGTGGTAGAATACACGTGTAACACGTTTGTTTCCTAACATTATAAAAATGAACAGGCACATTAATTTTTATAATGTTAGGAAACGAACCTGTTACATGTGTATTCTAGCAATGGCACTGTGGACTGCTGGTGCAGCGCCCCCTGGAGGCTGACTGACGTCAGGCAGCCGCCTGGGCTGCCTGATGCAAAGACCGGCCCTGAACACAAGACCATTGAAAGCTTTGTAGGCCATGAACACACCGGACAAGACACGTGGAAACCTTCTAGCACAGGCGGCCCGGGGCATTTTCTCCAGCATTAGGGCCCTCCTGAAGAGGCAGCAGCTAGGTAAAAAGTCCCATGCCGCAATGTCCCGGTTTTCTGCACGGTGTGGGGGGTGGAGTCAAGCTGCCCACTTGCCCCCACAGTATGTATGCCATTGATGGGGATAATAGATTCATGTTAGCAATTGTAAGTCACCTGTTTCTCAGGGGGCAATAGAGTGTAGAGTATAATAGATAGTAGAGTGTAACTTGAATTACACTCAAGTTACACTCTACTAGTCCGCCATAAAAATGTCACTCGCCACCTCAATTCTATATATACACACACACACACACACAGCCCATCATTTCTTAACAGTCACAAGTTAAATATCACTTGCTAAGGGCTAGTAGCGAGTGCACAATATTCATTTGTTGTTTTGGTTTGGTCTATGTGCCATTTTATTCACACCCTCAAACTGACTCACTACTTGTTCTCATAGTTATGCTATTGTACAGGCACGATTCTCCGCCATCTGTAAATGTATTATTGTTAAGTCACACTTCTGATTGAAACTGACATACTTTTTCTACAAATAAATACAAGTACAAATAAGTGTGTGATACGGCAGGATGCAAATTATCACTAGCCGTTGGTTAGTGATAATTGACTCTTGGCGAGTAAGAAATCGTGTGCTGTGTGTATGTATAGAACTGAGTTGGCAAAGCTTGCTACTTTAATTTTTTACTGCTGATGTTTTCTCTTCTCCATAACTCGGGACTTCCTGCCACAGGTTTGGCGTGGGTCTGGTGCATAGCAATTTGGCATCACAAACTAACTTTGGAAAGATGCATTCACTCACTAGACCACTTGAGCATTCACTGATCATAAGATAAGATTGGACCACTGAGAAGTCTCAACACCAGTTGAGTTACTGCATAAAGAAAACGAGGCAGGGGAAGGGATTCTTTGGCTTAGATGTGTGCATGTGCTGTGTGTGTTTTGTGTTATACAACAGGAGTTCCACAGTTTGAAGGTGCCCCTTCTGGAACCTCTGGGGCAAATGTCCAGAGATTATGTCCACAGCATCGATCGCCTGATGATGCCCGACAAACACTGCACTTCGCCCAACAGGTAAAAAACCAAGGAAGCTTCACTGGGAACAGCACCAAGTCAGAGTGTAGCAGGGAGCACTCAGACTGCATCTCAAGAAAGGGGAAATGGAGGCTTGCGTTTTCATAATGCGAAGGAGCACTAGCTCTGAGATGCAAATCTGCATGCATTCTGGATGATTAGCAAATGGAGATGTTCTTGACCTCCTCTTAGCCAATCAGAATGCTTACAGTGAAGTCAATAACTACTGGTATTGACTGCATTCTGAACATTCTGTCTTCAGAAGCAGTGGGGAAAAGAACAATGCAATTTCCAGGCATGATTATTTTCCACAAACAATTCCACTCAGGGAAGACCTTTTTTTGCTGCAACATACTATTAAAAACATGAAAGAGAAAGATAAACATTGGAAAATGCTTTCACATTCTTTTTACTTTTACATGACACCTAGTGCATGCTAATGTTAAACATTTTCCATTTCAACCAAGTTGCAAATAAAATGCTTGACTTATGAAGACAACCATGTTCTTTAAATAGTACAAAATAAAACCACAATTTATTTACAAACTCAGGTTGTCTATTTACTTTGCTCAGTCTTAAAAGCACCATTTTTACTTCACCACGAACACTTTATAGCTTGCATTGCTACTACCAGGTGCTATTACCCACTCAGTCTATAAGGCATAAGTCTATACTAGTCAATGGTTAATAAGACAGACACCAAGGTATCTCAGAAGGCCTCACAGCCGGACTAATTTAAGATAAGTGACCACTTTCACCTACCTCACTGATGAGCAACCTCACAGTGATACCCAAGT
This sequence comes from Ambystoma mexicanum, assembly GCF_040938575.1. Classification (NCBI taxonomy): domain Eukaryota; kingdom Metazoa; phylum Chordata; class Amphibia; order Caudata; family Ambystomatidae; genus Ambystoma; species Ambystoma mexicanum. The sequence continues at coordinate 303,672,614 of NC_090940.1, forward strand.
GCTGCAGAAGGCTTCAAAGCTTGACAAACATGAGCCAACTCCCCATACTCACTATCCACTCTAGGATGCTGGGGAAGCTGCATAGCTGTCCACCTTTGTGTGCCCCATAGGGAGAGCTCTTTACTCTGATAGCAAACATCACATCTCTACCATACATATTCCAAATCACTACTTGCTTAATTTATTTCTCTTTCAACAACAGCCAAGTTTACTGTATTGGAGTAGGAATGCAATTTTTTTTTTCTCACCCTCCCACCCCCTTCTTATGTTTTTTCGGTAGTGGCGGGTGCCGCCACCGCACCCTCTCCTTCCCCTTGCCTTCCGTAGGCCGCCATGGAAAGGGAAGAGGGGCTACATATGGAGCCCCGCCTTCCCTTGCCATCCTTTTTTTTTCTTAGCACCCCGGGTTACCTCTTTGGTTGCCCAGGGCGCTAATGGCCAGCCCCCTTCCAAGTGCTGGAATGGGGGCTTAACGCCACAGTGATAACACCTTTCAATTCGAAATTCCCTCATGTATAATGCTTCTAGTTTCTCCAAACCATGGTCCATAAATAATGATTAATTAGGTGTGATGAGACCGTTTTTGCAGGATAACAGCATGCCTAGAAAGTTCTGAAAGACACCGAACACATGAATCTGTGTTTTTACTATGAATCACATTATGACATATGTTTTTTTCCTTCTAAATAATATTTTAAGACACTTCCCCTCCCCTCTGTTACTTATGTAGGAATTCCACTTTCCACCAGTCAACTTTTTTATTTTACCCTATATTATATTATTTTATTATGAAATGCACGTGGTTACTCCATGAGATTTTGCTCCATTTCATAATGATTAATCACAGACTCCTGACCAGACACTGAGGTTCTTAAAGAAGACACTGAAGGGTTAACTGGGAAATGCCATGGTGTACGCTTTGGTGGGGCGGAAGGTGGGTAAGTGGGGAGAGAACTGAGGCTGGGCTAGCAGGAAGTATGAGAGTTTGCATCTCCCACATGCTGCTCTGTTACTTTAGGATGTTCACTATTTACTCTGTGGACCATCGCAGGCCCGGCCAAGCAGATAACCAATGATCACCCTTCACAATTGTCTCTAGAAATTAACAAGTTGTTAGTGCCTAATATTACAGCAGGGGTGGGACCCTGCTGATGCAGCAAAGAGTGGGGAAATGTGGGATTCCGCTGATTGTACAGTACAGCTGGGAGATTGCCACCTCTGAGGGGAATGCTTACTTTACACCTAGGAGAGTGGGATCCTATGACATTACAGAAGGCTGCTAGCGGCTGCTGACTGTGCATGCGGAGACCATGACCTGCAGATTTTATAGCTAGATCTGAGCAAGAGCAGATTTGCCAGGGAACTGTTGATATTTAAATGGCGCAGTGCGTGGGTCTACGGAAAGGGAAGGGAGGGGAGATTTCTGGTTGGAAGGAGATACTCTGGGACAAAAGACACACATTTTAATTGACCATAGCCTGTGGGAGAATGTTCTTAGTGGGTCACCAACTTTACAAGACACTATGGGCCTGATTCACAGGGCGTTTTCTTATGGGATTGCCGCCATTATAAATCACGTCTGTGAATCTGGCCGTTTGTGTTGGCCTTAGGCTAACCCAAGTCCACACGTTGGATGTTTGGGTGGCCAGTCATTGCCATGTCACTAGGATACAACTTTTCTAATTCTAGGTATTTATTTACCAAACATTCATGCCCAGAGATTTTGTTTGAAATAGCTTTCACAGAACAAATGGGACTCGAGCCTTTGATACCAACGAATTGATTAAAGGAAAGCCCTAGGCTGGAAAACTGGTATCTGATGGAAACGAGTCCCCTGGCCAGTCTAGACCCCTGGCCAGCCTAGACCCCTGGCCAGCCTAGACCCCTGGCCAGCCTAGACCCCTGGCCAGCCTAGACGATCTGGAGGAAGCTTCTCTAGACCTCCTGCAGATCAAGTAATTAGGAAAGTGACTATTTCGCTAAGTGCAGGACACATAAAACACGTGTTTTAAGACGTTTGCTGATGAGTCGATCATGGCCATTTTTGCATGCAAGGAACTTCTACTGGTAGCCCCAATGTGCTGCTGGGTTCCCTGCATGCAATTTTAAACATTTACAAATTGGAGAGCAAAACAAAACATTAAAACCAGGCAAAATGGCCTTTACGCTTTGGTTTTTACACCGTTTTATATAACATGTAAATGAAGTGCGCGCATTATGGTTTGCAGAAGGCATTTACAATGGATTCCTATGGAATGTGCCTGGTTTTACCGGTCGCTAAACGGAAGTGGATTGGACTCCATTGGAAACCATTTTTTTTACTCCGGCATGAAATTCACTTTGAAGATGGAGGTGTAAAGCATGGCGGGAACGTTAATTTCAATTTGTGCCCCTTCTCCATCTTCAAAGGGAGTGAAAATGGCCTGGAGTAGTAATGCCTTGGTTTACCACTCTTTCCATTATAAAATTATCCCTTTTGAGTACATGGGACCTAGGTAGTATTTAACAGCGGCAGGCAACACTTGGTAGGAGACACAAGTGGCCTAGACAAAGGAGTGAAAATGAAAGGATTGAATGTTCGTTAAGTGACGACTTTGTGCTCAGACGCAATGTACTGAGGGCCTCCCTCAAAATCTTGTGATGGGTCTTGTCTTAGGGATGGCACCTACAATTATCTATGTCTGTGGAGTGCTGAGAAGAGGCTGCTTCATTGGATGTCAAACTTTGTCAATACAACTGCCCATGACCCTATAATACCCGATATAATAGTCACTTGATTGAAGAAGAAAAAAATACTCCAGGGCCCGAAATTGAGGGTAGCTGGATGATATGTAGCTCCTGCTTGTAGCCTAGACAACAACAGTTACCAGGAACTATATTTGCCTCCCCAGGCTAACAAATACCAAACAAACACACACGTGAATTTAATCATATGCGTTTGGAACAATCTACAAATAAACATTAGGAAACATTTACATGACATTGGAAGCATAATGATCCATAAATAATGGATAAACTGATATGTTTCCAGCTTATGTGGAAGTTAGGTTTGTGGAATGCTATGCGCTAGCTCCTCGTTCGTCAGTGAAAGCTCCTAGTCACAGGTTAAGGCTGGATTCCCAGGAGCTGGTTTTGGCTCCTGCTTACACACTCTTAATTTCGAGCCCTGTACTCCATGCACAGGAAGAATCATTTAACCTGGGTATATAGTAAATAACATTAAAAAAACGAAACAGATAAGATGGAATGGTTTTGCTCCACAGGGATTTTGTTGTAGAAGAGTGGTTTACCCAAATGGGGCCAGAGGAGACAACCAACATACTGGAACTATGAAAGCCCGAAGGTGTATACCAATTATGAATGGATGACGGTAAGGATAAGAAGTCAGAGATAGATTTCCAGATGAAAGGGCCATTGTATGCGGGGAGACTGCTTGTGGATCTGTCTACTCACTGCTGGATCTTATTGCAAAAGGATGAGAGAAGCAAAGTTTTCAAACTTTTGACATTTAACTTGTATCCATTGTCGGTGCAGACCTGTGTCCAATCGCAGCAGTGTCAAGAAAATAAGACAATCAGATTATGCAGCAATAATGAAATCATTATCTTTGATCCTCATGACACTGGTAAACTGGCCTAGTCAGATATCAGGGTGACTTGACTTGTGATTCACTGTGTCCCATCAAACTTGACTTTCTGATATATGTACCTGTCAATATATTTTCTCAATTTGCGGAAAAAAATAGTTCAACTCAGCTTCTAGGAGCAGTCTCTGAATTAGAACCTGCCAAGCTTTGACCTCTATATAGTTAGTCCATGCACGCAAACAAATCACCACATCAGTGCGAGTCCCCAAAAAAAGCCCTGCTTGGAATATAGAGAGGAACATGGGTCAAACGTGTATGGAAAGGCTTTGCATCAAAGTTCAAACGACATAATGGTCTCACCCACTCAAGTGAAAATAGAGCTTTCAAATAATGCACTGATTTCACCCATTTTTACATATGAAGAGGCGCCTTAACCACATCTTCTACATTGGTGTTCGGCTCTCTAGAAACTACGACTCCCATGACCCCTCACCATCGACTATGTTGGCTGGGTCTAATTGGAGATGAAGTCCAAATCATCTGGAGAGCTAAAGGTTACGGATCCATGACATAGGAAAAGCATTTTAGACTGAAAGGTACAGAGAGCCACACGCTTGCTAAAAAGCAACCCGATCGAAATGTAGGGAAGAACTAAAAAGCCCTCCACGGTATCATTCCTCAAACATTGTGGAAGTACCACCTCTGGGGAACAAAGAACTAAACAGTGTGTTGCATATCTGACTATCATATGAGATGCAAACTAGAACTTTTTGTGCCCATTTTGTGACCGGTTATGATTTAAAAGGACATATTCCCAAACACAGAGTTCATGTCACATGTGTATGGAACTAGTAGGGCTGGGGAGTCAAAAGTGGCTCTTCGGTACCAGTCTATATCAAGCCAACCAGCCTCATATAGTCTTCAACTAGGAGCGAAAAAGCTCCCCAGCAATTTCGATTCCTGAAGGTAACATCGCAAGAAAGTCTGGAGGGTGACACACAGGAATACACTGCGAGACTGCCAATAAAAGACAAGAACCACAAGATCCAACACATCAAGCAAGACAGTACTCAATTCAAGTAAGGTTTGACACATTGTTTCAATGCAATGCAACCAATTACCTTCTCCTTGCACATATCAGAAAAGGAAAACACAACTCTGGATAAAATGTCCTCGACCAGAACGAAAAAAGTCCCCACGTGCACTTTGCTAACAACAAGACACAACAGTTCCTTGAAATAAACAGTAAAACAAATTCCAGAACCCTCATTCTTTCATGTTCCTCAAAGTTAGCACAATCTAGTGCTATGCATTTCCACAGGCGAACAAAAGGCAGATCAATCATAGCCTCCATTTAATAGTGATTTGTCACTTTTAAAAATCAAAAATTGGCTCGCAAAACTTTAGGAAGAGCACACAAATTGTGACAAAATTCATAATCGAATGCATTTGAGTCTCATTTTCATTACTGTCGAGAACAAATCAATCATTTTAGACATCCGATGAGCACAGTTTTAAAGTCTGTTAAACCAAGCACACAAGATGTAGGGGCAGCAACTTGGTGTAACAACTTGTTTTCTTTCAGCAGAGGGTGAAGGGGGAACCAGCTCTGGCATTTAAGGAGCATTTATTGCATAACATTTAGATTGTGTTGCTGCTATATTTACAACATTTTGAAATCCATGCCATAGTAACATTGGTGGATGGCAGTGGGTAGCCTATCTGATACATTAATAAGCAGCATTTCTTTTACCAGCACAACTGAACATGAGTCAAATATATCCAGCTTGTCAGAATAGCTATACATTAAGGTGACTTGTTTTTTGCAGAAGACAAATTCCTCAAAGAGATGGAAGAAAAGGGAAACTAAATGGAAGCAGATCCTTTGGAAAAACTCAATGACCTACCTTGGAGAAGCACTCCGTTCCTCTTGAAGAAAGCGCTCACTGGCCAAGTGGGTGGACCCGATGTGCTAAAGGAGAAACAAATTGGAGTGTAAAGGGCACATCCACATTTGCAAACAACAAACATATGTACAATTAGCTCAGTTAAGGAGATGTCCTGGGGCCTCCAAGACGAGCATGTAGCTCAGAACGCGCGCCTTAGCTCACATGATTCCCAGCGTTCTGAGCTTCCTGAGCAGCAGGAGGCCACCATCTTTCATCCCAGCGGAAAGCCTCCCCACGCACCTCACTACTTGCATCTCCCATACCCACTCCCTGCGCCCTCACCAGCTCCTGAAACTCCCTGTGTCTTGCACCTTCCCCTTCGCGCCAACATCCTTTCTCCCCTTGTCCAAGGCGGCCACTTTGTTTTGAGCTTTTTTTTTATTTCAGAAACGTCAACCACGCTGTGTCTCAGCTTAAAAAAGAATATATTAGCACCCTTGAAAGCAAACCAAGGTGCTACAAACCCTTTGGTTGGCGGGCATTACTTTAAGGGCGCCACGGTCCACGTTAAGGCAAGAAAGTTCACGGGCCTTTAACTCTGACGCAGGGTCATTGTCTGAACAGTAGTGCCTGTCCATCTTGGGGTTTATTGCTTATAAAGCAACTGTGCATATGCCAGGTAAAGTGGATGAGCATCGCTGCAGACGAGACATTGCTCAGCCTATCAGCTAGAAGCTGGACAGCAAGCGCATGGGAACAGAATCAAGCGTTCACACACTACCTTCTAAGGGTAACATCATCCTCCCCCAAAGGCCATGCCTTCAAAGGTAACGCTTCACTCTCTTCTTTCAATCATTTAAAACAAACAATGTACAATTTTGACACATTCCATATGCAGGTTAGTTATTTGTGCTAAGATCAGAATTTGTGCACAATATTCCTCCTTAGTTTAACACAATTTAAACACATTTTACAATATAAAACCCAATTTATGAATTTACAACTTGGCATACAACTTTGTAACTTATTCTCCAAGAGTGAACTTAGATCAGAGATAATGGATGAAATGTAGTTACTTCACTATCTGCTGTAATTATTTAAGTAATCTGTTAAGCTGACATTAGCACCATGTGGGACACAAGATCACCTGTTGTCCTCTTTTAGAGAGGGTAACTACAATTCAGAAAGAGACGGTTCAATTGCGCATATAATACCCAGAAAAATAGAACCTCAGTACAAAAGGAACACAGCGCAATGACATAGGGTGACCAGACGTCCCAGAATTGGGCCCTCTGTCCCGGGAGTTTTTTTCTTCATTTAAAATCCTTTAAAATCCTGTGCCTGCTTTGGGAGAGTTAAGGTGACAATTGTAGAAACACAGCTGTGATTGCAGGGAGGGTATACATCTTCACACCTTCTTGCATAATGCTGGTTTACCAACACGTTGACATAAATTATAAATGCAGTACTTTGGTAAATCTACATACAAAATATGATTTGCCTCGTGCCAGCAACAGCCACCTAAGTTCGTTTCTCACACTCACGCGCTTCTTCGCTCCCCTTTCCCTGATTTTGCTTCCCCTCTTGCCACACCCCCTACTCCACTCCCACTCGCCCCTCTCACACCCTCCAGTCATCATCTTCCTCTCTTTTTCATATTCTGTCGCCCTGATGTCCGCACTTTCTCTCCTCATCTCCGCCTCTCCACGCCCCTCTTTTTGATCAATATAATACATTTTATTAGTCCATGCTTAGCAACTTCATCAGCAGGTTTCTACACAATCAAAACTGAAGAAAAATCGCAAACCATGTGCCCATCTGTTTAATGGCGAAAGTGCAGAGAAACACAGAGTTTCAAGGGTTTTGCATCTACGACCACCATCTGATAAAAGGTACGATGTGAAATGGGAGCTCTTAATCTCTGTGCCGGAAGGAGGAAACTGGAGGTCCACAGGCATAGGTGTTTCCCTAACAGCAGTGCACTAAGAATTTGTAGTTTCAAAGTGGAAAGGGAAACTTGAAAACCAAAATCTAGAGAACTTCTCGAGGTGAGAATTATTAGTCAGTCAATATCAGCCACATGGCTGCATACCGTCTAGTGAAGCTGTCTTTACATAGTAGCTGTTTTGTGCAATTCAACTCATGTGGATTAAACAGCCTGTACAAGCAACAGCTCTGCAAACCTTCTTAATATTTTTCCCATCTTGGTCCCGCTCTTAATTACGATATTGGCAAACAGAGCCATGCCGACAGGCTGCATCTGTGTTGGGGCATGCACTTGGGTTTACTGTGGCCCGCCTGCCCACAGTTTCGGTCAGCGAGTCCAGCCAGCGAGATTTTCCTCCCCATCGGTAAGAGCTTCCACTGGAGTCTGCCAGATATACCGAACAAGAGATGCCAGTGAAACAGGCTGGTTTTGGTTGTTAAGAGGTGGGTGTGGCATGGGAAGGGATGGGTCCCAAATGAGGTGCTGGTCAATACCATCTGACTACTTTGAGTACAGCTGGCGTAGGCGTCAGAATAAGAAAGGTGTCCTGCCTGGCATCAGACCGCCAAAGCACCTCCCTATCTGCACCACTGGTGGTACGACCCAGCCTGCAGTACCTCCAGCTATCGCCAGGTGGTTTGTATAGTCCATATTCGCAATGAGGCTACAAATCGCATCCTGTACAAACTGCACTCGCCCCAACGCAGCATGAGTATTTCTTTTGCTCCAAACTATCGTTTATCGCCTGCAATAACAGGCACATTACAAAGCACTATGTATCAGGAGTGGAATGGCCACTTGGGAACTCTAGAGATTGCCCTGTAGGCGTCTGCACCCTGGGCTCCTTTTGTGTGGTTACCTATTTCATTTCCAAATGTTCTCATAGGAAAAGGATTGGGCTTGCTGAAAATGTGCAATATGGGGCCACTTTGAAAATTATTTCCAGGGCGTCGGACAACGAGAATGTTATGTGGCTTCGTGGGTCCAATGCTTGGAGGGTTGGAGAAGAGTCGGAATGGCTCAGTCAGCAGTACCGATTGCCAGATACACATTGTGTTAGGAGTTAACATTTTACCCTCAACATCGGTTTTGTTGGGAAGACAAAAGAATTTACAGTTACCGCCAGCCGCTCGCTGCCAGATAATATCATAATTACCAGTTACTTAGCAACGGTCAAGCAAGTTTCCTCCAGAATCAAGCCAAGCTTTTGCTAAAACGGAGCTAATTATAGCTCAGGAAAAAACACTTTTACGGTCTGTTGCAAACTCAGGGATTATTTTTTTCACATTCTAATTAAAATTGATTGCTACAAATAGGAACTGTGGCTCCGGAAAGAACAATCACTGTGTTTTCCCCGATCCTTGTTGTGCAGACAAGTCGCTAAATGAATCACTTGGTAATTCAATGAACACAATTTTCAGGCTAAGGTCGGATTCTGACACTCGCGAATTAAAAATCAGCTTGCACGCTTCTTGGGGGAAGGGTGCAAAGGATGGAATAGAAAAAGGTTCAATTATGTTTTCATAAAACAGTGTTTAATGGCGGGAAATGCCTGTGTGCCCAGTTCAAAAAACCTCAAGACGCAGAGAAGGCGTGTACTAGTACCACATAGAAGTAAACGCGAACACTATAAACACTTGTTTGCAGCAGCTCTCACGACGTTTCACTTTGAGGTTGGTATGCTTCAAACAGCTGAAACAATTTGCAAACATGTACAGAGCCCTTAAGTGTGACTCATTTGCAGGGTTGGACTGGGACATAAACATGGTCTGGGTATCAACGAAAATGTGGCCCACAACCACAGATTACAATTTGTTACTTTTCGGGACAAAGTGTTTGAGTACTGAGCAAGTGACTTGGAGTGTGTTACAGTGTGGACACTGGATACTGCTTCATTGCTAGAGCTACTCGTGCAGTCTTTCTTCTCTGCTCATTGTTGGAGGGCTGTTTGTAACGAATATTCACTTTCCAAGCGGAGCGATGCAGAGGGGATGCAGAGGGACTTGGAGTGTGTTACCGTGTTCCTGTGGATTCAGTGGCTCGGGGGCTCACGCTTCACCAATGGCAGTGGTAAACGGTTTTTCCACTTTGTTGACGTGAGATAATACATTAATGTAACACTATATCTTCAGTTTGAAAACTTAATCCTGGGCAGGAAAGGCCTGGTAGGACTGCTGTGACTCCCCTTCCACTGCTGTAGCTGCAGTCTGTTGGCACGGTTAGTTACTGATCAGGCGTGTTATTTAATAACATTAGTATCGGGACTGGAAGCACCAAGCCGAATTTGCCTTTGAACAATTTTGAGCAATTTTCAGGGTTCCATGTGTTAATATCCCCGCAAAAATATCACCATACAAAAATGTTGCCATATTTCTAGAGTGATATTAAGCTATGGGACACCCCCGCATCCTCCATTTTTCCAAATGGAGCGGGGGACACCCCTGCAAACCCGGGTCCCAATAACCCCATGAACTATTCCCACTAATAATATTACCTATGGCCTTACCCCATGACCACATATATGATATTATTGCTGGGGATATTACCCAATATAATTTTCGGGAGTAACCAGGCGCATCAGCTAGTTTTTTATCTGAACGGTACTCAGCAATCGGCACAAGACACAGACTGCGGTGAAAACTGAGAAACATAATTCTGGGTTGGCAGGTTAGCGAGTTAGTCGTTTAGTTTGGTTCACTCTGGTAAATTGTGCTCTCCGAGTGTTAGAGGTGGAATTGTGCACTATAGTGTAGCATTGAGTATACAGTCTATAGGTGATTAGACTATCACTCTTTGTTATTTCTGACTTTGAGAACTGCGACTAGTGAAAACGTGTGGCATTTGAGGTGAAATGTTACTAGCTCAAAAGTGTCACAATGATATAAGGTAACAGAAAAAGAAGGAGCTTATGCACAAGGTGCATATGACTGCATATAACGTTACAAAGTATGTGCAAACAATAAGATCTATTATAATTAAACACCTTTTGCTTACAAGATCATATTAGGAGGGCAGCACGAATGCCCATGATCCACAATCTTAGAAGTGGGAGTCTGAGAGTTGATCCCAGAGAACCAGAAATGGATGGATGACGCACCATGGCCTAACAATGATGTTCAAGACACATCCATCAATATTCGTCTTTCCAGAGCAGGAAATACCCTGCATGTGTCCTTTGGTCGAAGAAGTGCAGACCTCAACATCTGGTGCTCGGGCGGGGGGGGACACACAGAAATAGCCTGGAATATACTCTCTCCACAACATCGCTGAAAAATAAAATAACAGACTTCTTAAAGAGAAAATCACGCAGCTGAGGGGACGTAGACATTCTAACGCTCACCACCTTAAGTTGAGTACCACCCCTCTCAGAGCTCCCGTAATCGGAGACCCTGGCAGTGGGAGATGATAGTCAATACAGTTAACCAAGTCTATAGAGTAAGCAATTACCTCCAAGCTCACACTTCAGTTGGGATTAGCACACCAATAAACAGGGGCTCTCTTATCTCTAGTAAGAGCAGGAATAATTGCAAGCCAGCTCAACACGACTGTACCAGTCCAGTCGTGCTTTGAGAGAAAGCTCCTTTGGAGCCAACTGTTTCAGCATTGAACTTTGTTCCAAATTCAATGGCCAATGTGTTTGAGCTGCTCAAAAGAGAAGTTCAAACCCACTATGGAATTCTCCTTGAGCTGACTTCAGAATTGGGCTGCTGTAACTCAATCACTAGTGGGTCTTAAAAGTGCAATACATACCTCCCTGATGAAGGCTTTGAAAGGCTTGAAATTATCACACAAAGGACAATCAGCCGCTCTGTTAAAATGTAATGATAATTTCTCCAGTTTAAAACTTCAACTACTGAGAGGTGTCATCACGTGCCTAGAGGTCCTTAACTTCCAAGGCACCTAGACGAGGAAGTTATTACAACGCAAGCAGAGACAAATATAAACTCTACTCTAGATGACACACCTCTCTCAAATTCTGTTCTTGAAGAATTTGTGAGGTCGGCCCAGCTTGTTGAAGAACCAAGATCATGGGCAGTTCCACCGGGGACATCCGGTGAAGTCACAGTTATGTCTCCAAAAGTGTAATTTCCTCATCATTGAATCTGAACTCAGCGTGCGATCAAACAAAAAGACAAAAAAGGGAAGAAAAAAAAAAAAGCGAAAATTGACTTCCAAACATCAGATCAAAAACCAAAAAAATCAAAGGAAAGGAAGAGGAAAAAAATCTGAACGTTCTAAATTCTTCTGAAGCTTAAATAAAATATGAGACAAGGCTCAGGTGTGATTAGTCCATCATCAAAAACCAAGTGTTTCAGTCAACAGGTAGAAATCCCCAAAATCTAGTGTGGCCTTGCAAAAAGAAAAGCCTGCAAACCAGCCTTGTCGGTGGGAACCCATTTTTACAGAGTCAGAAAGTCTCTGAATAACAACTCAAATGATCAATTACAGGGGAAGTATCCATCTTTGATAAATCCAACTGAGACTACTTTATCTGTGGACAAGGGAGCCAGACTGTCCCTGTGGGAAACACTCAGGAAACGAACAGAGTCCAATTAGAGCCCAAAAGGGTAACAGACATTGGACAAAAATCAAGCAGGCATTCTGACTACAGATCAAGCCGACATGTCGCTGATGGAACATGGCGATGAGGAGAAGATGCAGATCTAAGCCTTTCACGATCCTCAAAATGGGCAGATAAATTGTGGCTTTATCTTATCAATTCTGAGGGAAATTCCTGACTTATTTTTGCTCTCTTCCCACAACATGAGTATGTAGGTTTTCCTTACAAGGAGTGCAGCTACGTAGCAGAAGTAGTGTTAAATATCAGTATGGGTGCCAATGCAATGATTAATGCTGCCATGGAATTTAGAAAATTGGGAATGGAGATCACGGCCAATCAACCAGACCACCATTCTAAAAAATTGAGTAACGGATCAGAGGTCTGTAGAAATAGCTAGGCCTCCAATTGTAGGGACGCTAATGAACGTAAGATCACTACTGTTGATAGAGCTGGGAGACAGGATGGAAGCGAAACTGGCCTTTTATTAGATAACAGGGCAAAGATTTCATCCCTATTGGCAGATATTCTGACACAGTTATTTCAGAAGCTGAACGTGGGTGAGGAATTGCTCTAGTGAAAGATCATTTAGACTTTATGTGCTGGAACACTCAGCGTTCTATTTCCTTTAGGGGCAAAGCTATGAGGGAGTTTATTTTTCAAAATCATGACCTGATCCTCTTCCAAGAAACTTGGCTTCAAGATGGTTTCAAGTTGGACGGCTTTAAGATCGTAGAACAACTCACTATCCGTCCCATTGGAGGCAGGCCTTCAGACGGCCTATTAATAGCGACATGTAAGTCACTCATGCTAAATTTGAAATCCATTAGTATAGGGGTGCAAGGAGTCATGTTTTCAAGGGTTTCCTTGAGAGCAGGGAATGAAATAAAAACAATGGTGGTTTTTAACCTATGTTGGAAACCAGCGAATTCCAGCTTATCATCGTACATGGAAGATCTTTCTAGTTTATTTACAGAGGTGAACTCTAGATATAGTCAGGATAGTATATGGTTGACTGGGGATTCAAATTCACATTGCCTGCCCAATGCACAGACGGAGGGTGATAACTCTGTAGGTACAGAAAATGGTGTAAAATGGAAAAAAATGTCTATCAAACTAGAATTTCATGTTGGTGAATAGGAATGTGAATGGAGATCTGATTCCAGCAATGACTCGGAAGAACGAGCAGAAGCAGTAATTGATTACTTGGTATGGTCTGTGGGCCTCTTTAGTCAACGTGAGCTTTTTAGAGTAAGAGACCTGGGTTCTAGTGACCACAACCCGTTAACTGCCTCTTTCTCGCTGACATTCCAAACTGCAGAGAAAGGTGTTCACACAGCTGTAAGGGTAAATTCCAGTAAAAATAGAATAGTGCAGTTAAAAAAATAAGGGTCGGTTCTGAACAAGAATTACTAGAGGTTTTGAGCTCTAATACTGAATCAGATCTAGGAAAGTGGTGTGCCCTTGCAGACTTCGTAGAGTTTTATGCCTAAATCCTAAAGTAAAAAATGGTTAAGAAATCCTACAGGCATCCTACAATAAGACATCATGGAAAATAGCCACAAAGGAAGGCCGCAGAGACTGACCACATACCTAGACCCAGACGAAAGCCCTCAAGTGACACTCCCACTCGTACGTACCGGACAAACTTATCCAGACCGGCAGACGCACCTAGATAGAGGTTGACCTGCATCACATCTGGATAGGATTGATTGAAGGATAACATGCCCACCCCTAGAAAAAACGTGAATGCTAGCATGTGCCACACTTGGAGTTGTGAACACCAGCCTGCGTGGCGTTCAGATGGAGTTGTGAGTGTTAGCATGCCCACACCTGGACGGATCTCTAAACTCTGGCCTGCGCCGCATCTCGATAGAAGTATGAATGTTGGCATGACCACACCTGGATGGAGTCCTGGACACTGGCCTGCGCCGTGTCTGGGTGGGAGTGGGGGGGCCAGCAGGTGCCACACTCAGACGGAACTGTGAATGTTAGCATGGTAAAGGTCAGGTAACCCACTAACCAATATAAGCTCATACTCTGCATCCTTATCTCACTCAAAAAACGTACACAACCATCTCTCGCAAAAAAAGCCGCACGCACTTCACAACACTGCAACTACACATAAGCCGGAATAACAGCACACGCGGACTGACTCCGATCCGATACCCGCACCAAAGCTTAACACCTGGTGTATACTGAGTTGAAGCCGCCAACAGAACACCACTCCTCTCACTATCCTACTCCCTTCTTCACATTACTAACCCATCCCACCTTTATCATTTACAGATCTGCGTGAGCGCCTGGGGACCATTTCTGTTGGTGACGGTGCGCGGTACAAATACCTTTAACATTTAACATAAGCACAGTTTTGACTAGGAGATGGCTGTGTGTAAAAAAAGTCTGGGGAAGACGATTCACGCCCTCAAACATCAAACGATCTCTACATCGGGTGTCCTTCTGAATTGAAGCTGTGCATTGCATATAGGAACTGGTCTAAGTAGCATAGATTTGCACGTAGTGTTCGCGATGGTCAACTGATGTTGGAGGCAGTTAATGCAGGAAATTAAAAAACACTTTGTGTTATAATTAATAAAATAATAATAATAATTAGGCATTTATATAGCGCTACGAACCCTCAGGTATCTGAGCGCTGCTTATTATTACCCACGGTGTGTGGTGCTCATTTATCGACCTCGGAAGGATGAAAGGCTGAGTTTGGCCCCGCCGGGATTCGAACCTGCGTTAACAGGCTCTGCACGGATGTCAAAGCGAGCGCTCTACTCGCTGTGCCACTTGACCGGCAATTAATCAACAACAGTCCTCTCAGGGACAATTTCAGGGAAATGCAGTTCCAGAATTGGCTTGGCTGAAATATATGGGTGATGTACTTGGGGAGAATCCAGTCACTATAGAACAACTAAATGAGTCCCCTTGGATTTTACATCTAGGCCGGGGGACCATTGAAAACTGATAATCCAAGCCTCTTGGTCAAGGGCACCAGATCCAAATGGACCGACTAACTGGATCCTCAAGAAGGATGCAGTTGCATGGGCACAAACGATCCCCATGACTGAACAATGCCCCTCCACCTAGCCTTCCTCATAGTATATATATATATATATAAACTGACCTGCTAAATGTACAATACTGTATGTATATTTGTATATATGCCTAATTAACATACCCTGTAAATAATGTAATGCTCTGCTCACCATTCAACTGTTTCCAACCCTGTAACCAAGTCCTTATGTATACGTACTCTTCTGCTCTCTGTTGCGCCCTGTTACCTCTGGGTTTTGCGCACTATATCAAATAAATAAACAAACAAACCCTGCTGCTGATCTTCAGAGGTATTCTGATAGCAAGACGGTGTCCAGATTCCTGGAGGCGGGCCATCATTATCCCCATCAACAAGAAGAGCGATTGGGTGCATCCTGCCAACTACCGCCCCAACACCCTCTTGGATGTTGATAGTAAAATTGTTTCGGGAATCATTTTTAGGGAATTGGATGAGTGGGCAGAAACAAAAAGGTATCCTCTCAAAACATCAACTTGGTTTTCATAAAGGCCTATCTAAAACTTTCAATGGCTTGATAATGAACATTGCAAATGACAAATCACAGTCAAATAACAGTTCCACCTTATATGGAGCACGGATTCATTTGTCAAAAGCCTTTGATACTCTTCTTTGATAATCTTAATAGAGGTAGATTGTGGCTTAAAATTAAGCAGAAGGGACTTTCGGAAGACCTGTTGGCCATTATTATTCATTTGCATCAGAACACCTTCATGCAAGTTAGGCTAGACGAGCTCTGGCATTTAACATCCGGTATACCAACGGAGCGTGGAGTGAGGCAGGGATGCATTTTGGCTACCTGTCACTTTAATCTCTATTTGGCAGATCTAGCTAGGACACTAACACAGGAATTAGCCAGTCTGAAAATTGGCACTTGTTCGATCAATTGGATGGTCTACGCAGACGATATACTCCTTTTGGACTATACGCCCATAGGCCTCCAAACCCTACTGGATGCTTTTAACAACTATGCTGCCTTAAATGACATAGTAATCAATCCAGCGAAGTCACATATCTTAGCCTTCTGTAAGCACCTAAAACGTGTTCCCAAATGTAGGTGGACGTTGACTGCTCAATTACTACCCGTTACAAAAGAAGTCCTATATTTGGGCTTCCGCTTAAGGGCTAGTCCATCATTAAGAATGTTGGAGGCTGCCATAGAGGAGAAAGTACTACAACTTTCGTGCCATAATCCAGCAATAAGTCATTCTGATTGATCCTCTCTAGACTTGTTTCATGAAATACACGCGGGTTTGCCCATTTGAGCGCAAATACAACACTTAGTACTCAGGCAGACCTAATTTGTATAAAAGGAATCATTTATGTTAGAAGTTCCTTTGCTTGATGGGTTCAGGGTTGTACACGAGCCAGCAAGGAACGGCATAAAGGGTCACCCATATGGAAGCTTAATTTGCTCTTGGCGTGTTTCCCCAAACACTAATATTGTGGATGTACAAGTTGCTCGTCCTGACATTTTGGGCTGTAAGATAACATGGCTCGATCCTCTGTCGCATGAAATTCGAATATTAATTCTCTTAAATGTTTCTTTTAACCCGCAAACAGTTGATTTAGCTGAAGTTCTTGCAGCAATTACTAACATTTTTGAAGACTATGCTTTTCTGGCTAATGTTTGTTTTATTGTACTGGGTGATTTTAACTCGGTGTTTAGATGCGAGATGGTATGGTTTGGGTGCGCCTAGAAGTTTCTCCCAGCCTGCTACACTTCGTGGACAATCGATTCGAGATTGTTTTGAGGTTTCAGATCTAGTTCCCCTCAATGGTAATTTTGGGGGGGGAATATACCACCTAGTTATACCTGGACGAGTGGTCGGTTTAGATCTACCCTTTATATTGTATTTGTATTCTCTCTTTTCCTTCCTCTTCTACATAGTTTCTGTGTAGAGCCAGACTTAGCTAGTGACCATGCCCGGCTAAGGTTTAGCTTTGATAACATTGGTAGACCAGGGCAGGATTTGCTGTCCAATACCTTAATGGTTAACCCCCGGAATTATGCAGTTAGATGGGCTCCTAAATACGCTGTCGGGTTTAACGCCTGCGTTGAACAGGATCTTGCAGAATTTATTTACTGATATGTGCCCTCAGGCATTCTCTCATTATCTTTAGTCCGAATGAATTGGTCTGATACCAGCCTCTAAGCTCTCTATCGGGAGCTGCCTGGGACCCTTTAGACACGGGTCTAATATAGAGGTGCGGGACAAGAAGAGAGAGTTACGTGGTAACATTAGGGGAATTATTAAATATGGTATTGATGTTCAACACAGAAATGTAAATGTAAATCTATTTATAGGAATTGGATGAGGGGATATCAAGCACTCTTGCTACAGTCAGATGCTGAAGTGATGCTTAAACCTCCGTCATCCTCTCAGTTGGCAAACTTTTGGAGCTTAGTTGAAGGCGGGGTCCAGCAAGTCTTGCTGCAGAAGCACTCTATTTCTGGTCTGGTGTGGGAAAAGTTCTTTACTGAGCTGTATGCCTTAGATGGCGTTCAAGAGGTGGGTTAGAGTAGCAAATGTGTTGACCATTGGTGGCCTGGACTATGGGGATTGTTAGACATCGATTTAGAAGGTATTCTCTTGGCCATTAAAAAGGCTAAATCTTCCAACGCACCTGGCCCGGATGGCACTAGTAATTTAACTCTTAAATCTGAACCCCTATTATGGGCTGGTGTCCTACTGCAGCTGTACCACAATGTGGTACAACGGAGTGTTAGCCCTGCGATGTGGAAAGAAGCCACAATTGTGTTCATTTGCAAAAAAGGGGGATAGGACCAATCAAGGTAATTATCGCCCAATTTCTCTCCTGGACTCCTCATTAAATTTTCGCTGGGTTTTTACTCTGTGCATTGGAGAAGTGGGCGAGTCCTACAAATATGCTGGACAGTAACCAGTCCAGTTTTCGCAAGGGCACTGATACAGCCCTTAACAGATTTATTCTCCAATTGTTAAAATACTGGCGTTAAACATCAAACACACTATTAATCTTGCCTTCCTCTATATTAAAAAAGCCTTCTACTGTGTTGAACGTAACAAGCTGTGGGGAATGCTCGGGGCGTGGGGTTGCCCAATGGACCTTATACTGATGTTGGAATTTTTTCATCAGGATCTCGGGACAAAGGTCAGACTCGATAAACTGAGCTGTTATTCTGGCTGGATCCCTGTTGCTCGCAGCTTAAGACAAGGATATGTCCTTGCCCCTTTTCTTTTCAATTTGTATATTTTGGGAATTAGGGATGCACTAGAAGGCTTAGTATATTTTGGGAATTAGGGATGCACTAGAAGGCTTAGGGGTTAATCTCCGCCAAGATTGGGTCATATTGTTATACAGTAACTCCTCTACGTTGATGACCTTGTTTTAGCGGACTACACGCCCACAGGATTGCAGAGGTCATTCCTGAGAGCCCACAAATTGTTTAAGGAGCTGGGTTTGGAAATCAAAAAATTCTGATTCTGAACCGCAGAAAAAGTGGGTCCGGGAGACCTAACTTTATATGGCACATACAAAGGGGAAAGTTACAGGTTGTAGCAGAGTTTAAATATTTGGGAGTTATTATTAACTCCAAATGGTCTAAGCTATTGGAGTCTAATGGACTGAGACTGAATACGATAATAAGTAAGTCAATTACGCATATTGGATAGAAGTATGGGCGTTTTTCGTCGATTCCTGCCCTGAAATTTTACAATCAAGTGATAGTCCCAAAATTGACTTATGGGTCAGAAACTAAATAGGTTAAATTAGACTGGGATAAAGAAGAGGCATTTCTTTGGAAGCGTATGTTAAGGCTCCCAGGTGGCTGCAATAAGGCATATTTTGGGCATTTCTTCGCTAAATTCTAGGGTTGAAAGGAAAAGTGTTTTGCTTCTATGCCTTACATTGTTTCCTTCTGGATCTACTCTGTTTAAGGACCTTAACCATTTGCTTGCACAGGGATACTGTCTTGTTTTTGAGCGGTGGGCAAACTTCGTTTTCCTGTTGTTGGTTAACAAACTTATCGAAGAGCTTGAGTATAAGCCAAATAAGGTTAGGGATGTGCACTTTGAGGCAGACTGGATCAATAACAAAGCGAAGCTTGTGGGCTATAAGATATTTGATCATTTTACAACGAATATTAAATCTTATAATGTCCCTCAGAAATGTTTTACTAGACATGCCTCCCTTTTCCTCAGAAAGGTCTGGCTACGAATTAAACTGAATCTTTTTCTAACCAATGATGTGATAGGGAATCGGGCTAGCCTGCCACAAGTTGAGAGTATTTGCCACTGTTTCATGCGGGGACATAGCTCAGCGGCAGCATGCTTGACTTGGGAACAAGACGACACGGAGCAACACAGGTTCGATCCCTCTGTTCTGCATTTCTTTCAAGCTGCTTTTACGTTTGTATGATATTCCTTTGATTTAGCGGTTTGTTATGATGTGCTGAATTGTTCAAATGTGTGTAAAGTTTGCTTTTTTTTAACTAAATCACACAATAAATGTTCTTTATTTTCTTTCTCTGAATCATTGGTAAAAAGTCGAATTACGGCTGAATGCAATCAAAATAATTTTTGTTAAAAAGTACTGAGCAAAGGGGAGTTTTGGTAACATGTGTTGCAAATACTCCAGTATAAAAGCATATTTGGTTAGTAACATTAGTTACATTTAGTGCAATAACTACTTAAACTGGCCCATTTTGGCCAAAAACACTGGCCCACAGCAGAAGGTTGGTCCAGCCTTTCAGACATTGCCCTATAGGCTAGCCCGAACCTGCTCACAATGCTTGGGACACGGTCACTTTTGTTGGTGGCCAGTCTCAATCGGGCAGGGGTTGGGAGTGATTTTTGAGGATGACTTGGCCTTTATATATCTCAGTAGTATGGAGGCTGGGTTTCAAGGTGAGTGGTGATGGCAACTCGAGCCCCTGACAAAGGCCTCCAATTCTATACTTCCAGAGGTGTGTTTCTAGAACTCATCAGGAGTTCTACAACTTCCTCTGTGGTAGGCCCAGGTGGGATGTGACCTCTGTTGACAAAGAAGTGTGTTTTGTGGCTCTGCTGTTCTGCCTGGGGTTTCTGTCTCTGGGCCCATGTGAACCAGTTTTTTAGGCCTGGGCATGGGCAGAAGTTGGGGTTTGACTATGCTGAACAAATCCTTAGAACAACCAAGTGACTGGCAGTCTGGGTGGATCAAGAGGCTTTGCTTCTATTCTGCTAGTCTTTTATCATCTTCTCCTTTCCAGTTCCCGGCCCTGTTCCTAATGTCCAAGTGTCACTTTCCTCCTCAATGGCACGCCATGTTCTCGTGCTTAGGGGAAATCTCCCTTGCACCATGTATCGTCTCTTCTCTAGCCTGTCTCTCCTTATCCACCTGCTCGATACTTTGCAGATGCTCAAACCTCCACAACCGGTCAGAGGGACATGATCCTTATCTTCTACTAGTTTTCCTTCAGATGGTTTCTTAACATCCTCCTGAATCCTCCGTCCACCCATGTTTCTCTCTCTGATGTCTCCCTCCCGCTTCAATTCTCTTCTCCAACCTCCTTCCTTTCACCTATGTATCTAATTTACTACCCTTCTGGTGTCTCCTTCCAGCCTTCTCACTTACCCACCCAAATCACCTCTCCAACCTCCTTCTGAGGTTTTCTCCCAATCTCCTCCCTCCAGCCCCACCTCTAACCTCCCCTTCTTACATTTATATTCCACACCAAATAATGATCTGCATGTTTGTTTCTCAAACCAGAAAAGGTATAAGGGATGCTGAATAATGGTTGATGCTAAACTGGAATAAATAAGGGACCAATGTGCTGTAACGCAGAGGTGAATATATTCGTTTTTGAAAATGAGGTGCTTTATCCATTGTTAGCCACAAGTTGATGAAAGACTGCATCGACACAATATTTACGTTTCTAGAATGAACGAGTACAGGGGTAATTTTGACACTTATTCATAGTAAGTAAATGCATCTATTTTAAATATATTGTGCAGACTTTTTGCCCCAGTCTGAGTGCATCATTCCTTCTGCTGTAAACTTAACAGGACATCTTTTTCAAGGTCATCATTGTCACAGGGATGACCACTGTGAGCAACAGAGGAACGGAGTAGGTTCGCGGTTGGCAAAAATGCCAATGACTGGCTGCTAGATCCAGGAAGCATGATCCATAAACAAGGGGGTGGGGCTATCTAAATTACTGCATGACTGTTCATTTTAAGAATGACAAAACCTATACCATG
The DNA here is from genome assembly GCF_040938575.1 of Ambystoma mexicanum. Taxonomy (NCBI): domain Eukaryota; kingdom Metazoa; phylum Chordata; class Amphibia; order Caudata; family Ambystomatidae; genus Ambystoma; species Ambystoma mexicanum. The sequence goes on from NC_090940.1 coordinate 303,693,937, forward strand.
GGTCTGAGCAACTCATTGAAGACCACCTATTCACGGGGCCCCAAATGCCAACGAACGTGCTGTGTAGCCATGGTAGCTATGGTCCCCAAGTCTGCGCGAACGTCATGTCCCGGGCTCCATGACCCGCATGCATTTCAGCCAATGTCACTGGGACCATAGGGCATGGCAGTAGGTAAATTCCCAGGTGGTTCTGTGCTTGCACAACCAGCTGACAGTCCTCAATCATCCATGGCCCCAAGACCAAACCTCAAATTGCAGCCTTTGTGAGATTTGCTCGGGTAACTCTTTGAGGAAGTTCTTTGGGGCAGATATTGGAAACAACATATGCACAGAGCCTTATTAAAAGGCAGGTTCCAGAATAGAGCAAGACTCTGGAGCAGCTCTTTCAGCAGTCCCATCAGTGCTGGGTTTAATTCTTTAGATATTAATTTTTTTTATTAATTATATTTGCATTTTTCATAAAGATACAAACATCGCATAACTCCTGAGTAAATCCACCTTTAAACGTACCTAAACATCCACCCCACAAGAAGAACGTTCACGGTATTACTGAGGGCAAAACCACTCTTACCTCCATACACGCCAAGGTGGGGACAATAATAAAGAAAAAGAAACAAAAATACAAATGCATACAAACATTACTGACCCCCTGCCAATTGAGATGTTCCCTTGATAGACACCAAACCATGATTCTCCCCACAAATTCCCACGAAACATTCAATCACCCAACTGGAGAGGCATCCGCTTGCTCTCAGAAGGTTCTACTCCTGTATACGAGCCATTGGCTGCGCCCACCAGCTCTAGTTCACGTTGCCAGGTTTACAATAGCCACATTTCAGAATTAACAATGCCTGTTCCATATGCAAAGACCCCCATACAGTCGTTAACCATTGCGATCTATTTCCCAAAATGTCCCAGAGCTTGTTCGTCCAGTCCGCCTTAAACAGGATGCGCACAATCATCCACTTTTGGGCTACCGCCAACCCCCCCCCCGCCCAGAACATAGCCTCCCACAATCTGGGTAACCGCGACTCCTCCCTGTCCCTTACCGGGATACCGAACAATAATTGTAGCAGATCCAACTCTTAACTGCACCCCAATAATATCCTTTATCTAGCTTAGGCCAGTAAATTTGGATCCAAAGGCACAGCCACCACATGTGAAATGAGGATCCTGCTTGACCACGGGCTCTGAGACAAAGCGGAGAGACTCCACTATACATTTTAGATAGTTTCAGGAGATCCAGGTGACAACAATGTAGGATCTTAAAGTTATACTCCATAGTCACAGTAAAAAGATTGCCATGAAGCGTGGCCTTATAAATTCTGTTCCAGGCCTCCTCTGAAATGTCCCCCATAGTGTGTTAGCCAATACTCTTTGGACCTTTGCCTCCCTGTAAGATCTGCAGTGACCGGGACCCATAGAGTCTCGACAGTATCACTTTCCTGGTCACAGCAGTGTCAATAGTTTTCTCATACGGTGTGAGGGGACACTCAAGGTTGACAATCCATCTAGTGTCCGCCAGAATGCCTGTCAAACAAATGTATTAGAGCGCACTGATTGTCTCACGGTCGAGCATCTCACCAGACTCCTCATAACAACTATTAAACACTTCCTCCACAAACAGTTGCCCTGCCCTTTCAAGACCTCTGTCCGACCACAATTGTGAATGTCAGAAGCCCCTCCTTCCCAGATCGAGAGGAACCGCCCCCCACAAGGAGCTGACGATAGTCTATCATTGACACTACCCCTTTTCCATAAGGTCCACAACGCTCCTAAACTCAGATGAGATCTGATCTTTTTGGGACTGCCTTTATCGAAGGCTACAAAGAGGTCCCTAACCTTTTTCGGATAAGCATACATATTCTCCAAATAAGTCCAGTGCATGCCCAAGTCATCCTTCATATTCTCCAACAGCACCTGTAGTTGAGCTGCCTTATAATATAACTGGAAATCCACAAAACCAAATCCCCCGAAGTCCCTAGGGAGTGTCAAGGAGGCCCTCTTCACCCTGGATCTCTTATGCCACCAAATGAACTCGGTTACCATGGCATTCAACTCTTTAAAAAAAGGACTTGAAGAGACGTGTCGGGAGGGTCGAGAACAGGTACAGCAGGCGCGGGGGAGCGTTCATCTTCACTGATGTCATTCTACAATACCATGAAAGAGTAAGGGGAGCCCACCCAGAGAGGTCCGACTTTATTGCAGCTAGCATTGGAGCACAATTAACATCTACCAGTATCGAACAATTGCAGTGGGAGGCGCTCCCCCGGGGAGGTAATCTCTACCAACTTCACCCTCATTCCCCTAAACGTCCCACAGTTCTGTATGCTTCAGTTTGTGAGCCGAGGTGGCATAACACTAGATTTCACAACATTCATATTAAGACCATAAAATGACCCAAAGGATCCCATTTGCACTAGTAGCTCGGGGAGGGAATGGTGAAAATCTGCAAGGTAACCCAAAATATCGTCCACAAACAGGGATATCTTAAAGTCAATCTCACCACATTGGATACCCCTAACCCCTGGGTTCTCCCGTATGGAAAATCGCCAGAGGTTCCATAGTCGGGGCTGTGGAAGTGGGAGGCATGCCAAAATGGGGGAGGCTGTGTGGGAGACCCCAGACAAAGCCACAGTTTTGGACCAGGGATTCAACAGACCTGGTGGGGGTGCAGCAGGTATGCAGATGGATTGGGTCACCCCTCTGGCAATAACAGGCAGGTTGTACTGAAAAGTGGGAACACAATGAAGGCACCAGCATCTCTGTAGAAACCACGAAGAGATTTATTCCAGGAAGAGGAATAAACCCATTGCCAGCAGGATACATTAGACACACTGGACAGGCTAGGCACAACCACGGGCATGGAACCCAGGGCATGGGATGTACCCTTGGATGCAAGGGGGGGGCATCAAAGGAGAAAGGGAAGCGTTGTAGAGGGAGTTGGACAATAAGGCTGGTAGAGATGGTGAGGGGGGAAAGGAGAGAGGGGGGCAGGCACAGAGGGGCACAGAGAGACAGATAGGGAGACAGAGACACAGGCAGACAGACACAGAGACACAGGAGGAAGGGGACAGATGCAGAGACACGGGGAGAGATTGGGGGAAATGCAGACAGGCCAGGAGCCCAATTGGTGGAAATATAGAGCAGGTTCAAGAGGAAAGGAGGGGAAGGATGGAGATGGAAGAAAAGGGTACCTGTGGAAGGGGCCTCCAGAGCTCTGCTGCCCCCCCCCCCCGTCAGCACACCACCACCCACAACCAAGAAAAAGAGAGAGAGAGATCCCAGTCTTTTCTCCAAAGGCGTATATAAGGCTGTTGTTCCACCCACTGCAGGCCCAGCCCTCCACCCAGGCAAGTGTTTGTTTGGTTGTCGCCAGGACAAGTTGTGTTTGGTTTCATGGGGAGATGGGATGCAGGGCTGGACACACATTTTCAGGTATTCTCTATTTAGATTTTTCTTAGTTGGGATTAATGAGTGTAGCAAAATACCCTGCCTCTATGAAGGAGAGAAAGTCAGGGTGACCCAGGGCGGCAGGCACCCTCCTCCTTGGTTAGTTCTACCATGGTCCCAGGCAGGAGGCGGAGGATTGTCACATGGCGTGCCTTTATGGTGTCAGTCCCATAAGAGAGCCTTCTTTGACAACTTCCCAAGATACATTGCTCCCGAGCTAAGATGTGAAACTGCATCAGCCCTAAACGTAATGTGCTGGGGTAGCTGTAGTGTACATTTAATGCAGGTATAGAAGTAGTACGAGAGGCAATATTACTCCATACAAATCAGAATGAGCACCTATTAAAAAGCACATACAATTACGCAATCAAAATCTCTTGCATACTGATGGCTGCATTCATCCCTCCTGAGCTTGCTTTCCTGTAACCAAGTGTTTGTTGACGTCACAACTAGAGGATTCAAATCTTCCTGACTATTCCTGTTCATCATACCCTGATCTGGTGCTTCTCTCCCTCTCTCACTCTGTTCGTGTTCTGTTTCCCTCTGCCTCTCACTATCATTCATTTTATGTGAGTGAGTTCCTTTGACAGAAGCGTGTGTGCTAGAGCCAACCCAGCTGTTGACAACAGTTGCGTGACCAACAAACACAGTTATCTTAAGGGTGTGGATGCCTGTGTTTTTTTTGTTGCAAACCCAGCTACTCCTGAAGAAAACAAAAAAGGAAATTACATCTAAATATTCCTAGGAGATAGCGGAAGAAAGGAGGCGGGGAACCCGTCGAGTGAGGAGGGCTCTGGAATGTGTTACATAAAATCAAAGTGCATTTGGGGAAGATACAAATCACCCCAGATCTTTATATTGGATCAATATGTCTGTGATAAAAGGGCTGTATATTTCAAACACAAGTATATAATTCACACAGGGGTTGCTGCTCATTTTCTTTCTCAACTCTTATCTGAACATTAAAATAACTTAACGTAACCATGTATACTGATACGGGCGTCATCAGGATTACGACGTTGGGATACAATGGCTGCAACACTGGGGTCAAAGGGCTGTCTAGAGAGAATGTTTCTTTTCCTGGTGCAGAGTTTTAGCCGGGTATCGGGTGCTCGGTCCCAACTTGCAGAGACAGCCTAAGAGTGTTATGGATGCATAGGATGCTGTTTTCACAACAGGCCGTGTGTGTCGCACTTCGTATTATAAGAACAGTCACCTCAGAGGAGCTCTTGCGTGCATTGCTAACGGCTCAGCGACTCGTGCTGAATGACCGTGCAAAACCTATACGGCGGCGGACGTGAACTCGGACGGAAAACTCGGCCTGTGCCAAATTCCAGCTTGAAAAGATCTCTTTCTGAAGCAGCCAAACAAGGCCTCTCTGCCTGCGCGCGCCTGTCCCGGGGGCGCTGCATTTAGCCTTCCAGCGGGGCTTTGCATGGGATTGGAAGGCCAGCCTCTGTTTACGCTCCGCGGACACATGCTTTGCATCAGGTTACCAGGATGGTATGCATCGCTATGGCGACCGGAGACTTGGACTGTAGGGGTAGCCCAGCCTCTCTCCCGACCCAAAGCTAGGTAAACTGTCAAGGCCAGCAGCACACGCGGCGTCATTCTTTAATATTAAGCGATTTAGGGCTTTTGCGGAGGGGGGTGGCGGGTGGGGGGTAGCCCCAGAGAGCAAGAGATGCGGGCGTAATCCCGTCTCTCCTCCACACTGCTTCATCGAAGTGCGCGAGCTTGGGAAATCACTTTGCCTCCATCTGCCTCACTTCCGTGGGAGTGCTTACAAACATGCTCAACACTGGCATTGTATTTCTGAAGTGTTGTTCCAAAAAAAGACAACAGGATGATACCTTAATTAGGCTAACAGAGTCGTTTATTTGCAAGCTTTTTAAATCTTCAGATCACTTCAGAAAGCATAGAAAGAACGAAGCTCTTGGAAAAACAGGACAGCTTAAGAATTCGCCTCTGCAATGTCTTATCCGTTTGTCCCTGAGTTTCTGATTTGTGCTCTCATCCTGTTGTGTTTTCAGTTTTTGGGATCAACACTTTTTTAAATCACCCTTGGCTAACATGGTACAAGCAAACTGAACTATATATATTTATAGCAATGCATGCCACAGTTTCTGTGGCTATGCTTCAAACAGTGCAGGAAGAGAGGGGCAACCTCTGGGGGTATTGAAGGGGTCTAGAGGAGCGTAGGCTCCAGTGGATTAGGAAGGGCATAGTATATTAAGAAGCTTTTATGCTGAGCCCATCACTACATTGGTGGTCTTGTGGTGCCAATTCTTGTCTGGATAGTTGTGTATTGTGTCCCTGCATGGGGTACACCATACCGTGATCGGTGGGGGGAAGAAAAAGGGTGAAAAGGTGGGAGGATGTGAAAACCAGGGATAGGACAGAAATGAACGAACTGGAAAGGTGCAAGGGTGTAAAGAGGGAGGTTTTATGGATGTAGTAGTAGGCCTGCATGCGTAATTGTTGAGGATCTATGAGGTCTCCTCGAAAGATTTTTTTTTTGATGATGGGCTATTAAGCTGATCCACTGGTGTTTCCATTTTACCCAGATGTTGAGAGGCATCCTGCATTGCTGTGTTCGAGATATGTGTTCCACGCCTCCAGCTTCTCTGTAATGTTTAGGGCCTATTGGAGTATACAGAGACCCACATTGAGTTACAAAAGACTGGAGAGGCCAAGGGCTTGGTAAGCTCTACAAAAATGGTCCAATGGGAAAGTGGCTTTAGTTTGCTCCGTAGTATCCAATCCCTGGACCATTACAGTGGGGAACAAATTAATGTTGGGTATCAAAAGAGAACTCCAATGGACTTAGCCTTGAGTTTGATGTATGGATTATGTGGAAACAGAGCTGAAGGCTGCAAGGTAAAAGGACCCTGCTTGAGTCCGCTTTCTTCTTCGGAAGAATCAGACAAAATCCGGGCTTCAAGTGAGTCAGGTTAGTCGGGCAGGCACCCCAGCTGGTCTAAAAACATCTCGCAAGCCGTCCCCCACTAAGTTCTAAGCGGCACTGAAAGCAATGCCTTCTGTGTGCACTTCAGAAGCCTGAAAGCAATCTCCAGGAAACTCATGCTAGTGAAGGATTGCAGGGATCTAGAGATCGAAGCTGTGAAAGAAAAATATTTACGGAAAGGAGAAATCGTGCTCTGCTCAAGTAGGTCAGCCCAAGCCTCACAACAGAACACCAAGGCTATCCAAATGAGTAGGTATGCTTCGTGGTTGGAGACATTTTGCTGTTAGGGTGAGTGCTGGGACAAATGACGTTAGCACCAAGCTCAGTGTGCATTATGCGCTCAGAATTGTTGCATGCTTGAATCACTATAACAGACAAATTTGTCACCTATAAAATGTGTGGTCATTCTGATGTCCGTAAAATGCCCTTTCATTTTATGCAAAGCAGTCTATAACCCACAATGGTGCTATTTTCCCCTTCTCTCATAGCCGATTTCTTTAGAATTAGGGTGGTCCCTGCACTAACATTCTGAAAATCTATATACAAACACACTATATGCATATCAACTAAGCCACTCACACACAGCAATTGAATCATATGTATTTTACAGTTCGTTTATAAAGGTGGCACCTGTGATTTGCAGTTAATTCGAAGCTCTATGATAACCCTCCCAGCATCAAAGAAACAACAAGATGCTACACCTCTACAATTAACCTTTACATCACAGTACTGGCCAATGCATCGTAGCACCAGAGGCAACCAAGGCTCACCTCTCGTCACATGACATTTAGAAACAGACCTGCATTCAGAGTTCAGGGTATGTCCAGTCTGCACGCATAAACACAACAGCAAAGCTATATTGCATTTTCCCTTTCGCTGCAATAACTTTTGTCTTTCACCTCTGCAAGAGCACATGGGAACCATGCAAATGTAAGAGGTGCATGCTATACATCGCAATAGCTTAGCTGAACTGAACATGTACTTACTGATGGAGTTGGTTATATAATGAGTGAGAGTGATTTATTTACTTATAGACAGTGATACATTTACAACGGAAATAAGATGTATTTGCAATATGCAGCCTGGATGCAAACAAGACCACATGAGACCTTGCTGAGAGATCCAACATGCTGGTTTACAGGGTCCACTCATCCATTGCTTGGAGCAGCACCATTTGCGCTTTAGGCAACACACAGCACTTATGCCATGCCCCATTGTGAAACCCCCCTCGAGGTCTCATACACCTTAAATCACTCTACAAGATTCCGTTTTGGTGCTGTTCAGGACGGGCATCCCTTTTTGGATTTTTGAGTGGCAGCTCGCTTAAAAGGTGCACACTGTATAGCAGTACATGTATCCTGTGCGTTGGACACGCATTTAGCAGGCATGGCATGGGTGAAGGGGAAGCATGCGCACTGAAGTGGGCGGAATATGGTGGCACACCACAAACAAAGCAAAGGGGCACAGGACCAACTCAGGCCAAGCACAATTGCATGCATTGGGAGCTGGATTAAGAGAAGGATTTTGGAGGCATTCCTGAAAGTCGGCAGGCATGGCCGGGCTCTCATGTCGAAATGCAGACAGTTCCAGAGTGCATCGCTTTAAGAGGTCATTTGAATTCTATGTGCAACAGCACCTGGGGGCTAGCAGGAGGCACGTTGTAAATGCGGTGTTGTATCCCTCACTATAAACAGAGTGTGGCAAGCAAGTGCAATCCGAAGCAGTGGACCAATGCGGGGCAAGTTCATGGAGACTCCTGAGGTGGTCTTATTTGATGAGCCTTTTGGATTTGGATGGAGAGAGGCCGAGGGCAGCAGAGAATCATACATTCGATCTTAACTCTGGTTGGGCCTCAATGAAGGGTTTTTCGTACTGGATCCCGTTGGCCTCTTTCTTGAGGTCTGCTGGTAGTTTATGCCAGTTCAGCTGGTAATCCAAGAGGCTTAAGTAAAGGGAACGGCATTATGCGGTTTTGTGTTGTTCGTCAAGTGACAAATACTGTTCCCTGGTATGGTTTCTAATGGACCATACATGGCAGTTCTGACACAACCACTCTTGGGGTGTGTGAGAAACCTGACAGTGTTCTCCCACCTACTCCCCCAGGACCCTCTAGTCAGGTGGCCAGGGAAGGGCCATCGCTTTTGGATCCCAACCCTGGGGGTGGACAAGCAAGAGAGGATCACCCGAGTGGAGTGTCACAGGGATTGGGAGGAGAACATCCAAGCGCGAGACATGGTATTCCCCCTTTTTCCCCATTCTACCTCAAAACCCTTTCCCTCAGCTTTCATGGGGTATTTCCAAACCTATTCCATCTCCCCACACCCCATTTCCGTCAAGTACTAGGACGAGGAAGAGGCAACCCGGGAGTAGTGACAATTTCCCATAGGAATAACATGGGAAGTCTAAGAGAAACTAACGGTATGACGAACTTAAGGTGTCCCATTAGCAGAGTCAGGCATTAACTAATTATCACTGACACCTGTTTTCACAACTATAAAACGGTGTGGTTCTACACAGATGAAAGAGCGAGCTGGGCAATGCTGTCTGGACCAGAGAAGCCAAGGAGCAGAGAGAAGCAGGATCTACGGCCCTGAGGAGAACAGCATACTGAGAGGCTGGCTCGGTGTTGGTTAGGGGCTGTTGCGTGGCTAGGAAGCTGTGTCTCCAGGAAGACTGAGCGAAGCATGCTACATTGCTCGTTCCCTTGGGACCTATGCTGGCCCCAAGGGTGTCTATTGTATTCTTTATTTATATAGCGCCTATACACATGAAAGTGTTTCAAAGCGCTCAAGGAGGGCGGGAACAAGGGGGAAAACAAAAGTTGCTCAGAGTCCTTGAAATTCTGAGATACTAGCCCGTGCAGGCAAGTAAGTGCGTAAATACAATTACCAAACTGAGAAATGGCAAATAGGCCTAACACTGATTCTGCAATTTTACAAGTGCAATTCAGGGGGAAGACAAGGGAGAACAGACAGACTACCATCAGGCATGTTGCATTTGGGTTGTTCAAGTGCATAGAGGGTAACAGGGTGGGGGAGGGCCATGTGCACCCGGTCGGTGGGTACTGGGGTAAGTGCAAAGAGAGCCATTCTCTAGTGTTACTGTAAGTGCAGTAAGGTGGGTGGGAGTAGGGCCATGAGGCAAGTGTGAGAGGACTGGAGGGGGTACCCGGGACTGGTGAGAATCTGAGGTACACCAGGCGGCCAGTCAGCAAGCTGTAAGGAAGAGGAGGGAGAGATGGAAAGAGCAGAGGGCTAGGTTAGCAGGGTAGAGGGAGTGCGAAGGAAGAGGAGAAGAGGAAGGTCTTGAGGAGTTTCCGAGCTTAAGAAGCTCAGGCACAAGACGGAGGGTCGGCAGGGAGGCACCTTTTGAGGATAAGGATCTCGCTCCAAATCTCTGCTTGGTTAACCGGCTCACTCGCAGAAGGTTGGAGGTAGATGAGTGCAGGGCTTGTGGGGGGATGGTATTTAGGTAGGCAGCGTTGCAGGTAGGACCCAGGCCCCAGAGAGCCTTGTGGACAATGAAGAGGGTCTTGAACTTGAATGGGGCAGGTGGTGAGAGCCTGACCTCATGCCCGCACAACCAGAAGGGACCTCTTGGCCATGCGCTGCTGTCCGGGTGAGTCTCGTTAGAGTAAGAAAGTGGGAGACTCTGGAGCATGCAGCTGACTGAAGCGGAGCGGGCGAAAGGAATGCATAAAGCGGCACGGAGCAGAAAAGAGGAAAGAAATGAAAGGAACTAGTAAAGCAATAGAGAATGAAAAGAGTGACAAGATTAACAGAAAGTAACAGAAAACAAGAAAAGCAGAACACGCAAGGGGCGCAAAGTGAAATAACTGTAATAAATAGTGCACAGGCGACCCGAAACAAGAAAGAAGGGTGCATTACACCAACCCAAGAACTTTAGTAAATAAAGGTTTTATAAACGAATATCTTTTGAGTCAGTGTCTCTCTTGATACCATGCCCGTCTCACAGATGATTTCTGGCCAAAGCTAGGTTACCATGATGGTGACAGCACTACATGTGAAGGTATGGGGAACCCAGCCGGATACAACACAATGAGCCAGTAAAGTAACTCAGTGTACTAACTGCAGAAATCTATATACAAGCTGCAAGACACAGCTTTGAAGGAGGCAGCAGGCCAGTCTCTGCCTTTAAACCTTGAAAAAAGCAGTGAACAGCCCATAGTTAACAGTAGTTCTGGAATAAACTTATTAAATCACCTGCTCACTCGAGAGGTTTGAGACACATTCAAGCAGATATTGATGTCATTATTATCATGATCCTTCTTATTGCCCACTCCCTTCATACCCCACCCACATCTTCCTTTGTGACTTCGGGAATCGTAATGCAGCCAGGAGTGATACCCACCACACCTGTGACATAATTGGTGAAAGGGTGGGGTTGCACTCTTCATGGACACCCTCACCTTACCCACGCATTTGCCAACTAATGGTAGAGTGGTGCCATGACTGATGGGGTTCCCTCTGAAAGTCATATGATTGCACTGGAAAGCTTTAAGTGTCTTTCACCTTTGATAACGGGGCGGGTGGAAAGGTGGTGATTTGGCAGTTTCTATGGATGGATCGTGGAACTGAAATGCAGTATGAAAAAATGTAAATCGCGGATCATCATGTAGTACTTCAAGCAGGGAGTTGGCATTGGGATGCCAGACTACTGGTGCAACAAATGAGTTTGGCACATGGAACAACATCTTTTTTATTCGTTTTGGCTATTAGGCGGCACTAAAGCATCAACTATAATCCAAAACTATTGCATTAGAGTGCAGCTAGGAAGAAATGGCATACGAGATGGGACACAAAGCTTGCAGGTGTTTGGTCATTTACCCAGCCACTGAATGCCCATGGCCATGCTAATCCCGATGCCCATTCCCACACACTTCCTGCCTCACCCCCAAACCCTACCAAAACACATCCTTCTGGCATCTCTTTGAGCTAACCTTATCAAGCCTTAGCAACAAACTTTGTGTTCGAAGTGCCAGCCAGGGTTTTGTCAAAACTTTCTTCTGAGAGTTAATGACTTAATTGGAGCAGTAAACACACCACTAGTGTAATAAAAATGGGCAAAGCAAGTATGCCTTCAGCCGTTCGATTTATAAACAGTATGTGTGTCCTGCACTGAAAGCCTGTTAAAAACAAGTATTGGCAAAGCCAGCATTTTGCCTTGTGTATAAGTATTAGGCATTTGCCAAGCAATTATATTATTAACTGCCTAGTTGCTTGCACCATTTTGCAGTTGCTACCATCTATGGCCGGTTAATACCACTACAGCAGTGCCCGTTAAATGCCTTTCCTATGCCTAAGCAAAAGCTAAAACTCGGTCATTGCCAATGCTCGTTGTCTGAGGTGTGTAGCGGTAGGATCATGATTTGGATGTTTCTAGCTGATGTGACTTGCAGAGGCGCACTCGTGGTCATGTGCCCACTGCGGTAGCTCTGACCACAAAACAAGCTGGGTTTTGTTTAACCAATATCAATCAGATCTGTGATAGGGAACTCGTATTTGAATGTGGTCTCACTATTTAATAATACATAGTGCAATGTTAAATTGCTTGTGTTTTAATACTGCTTCAATGGGTAAGGCTTACAAGCGCTGTGGGGGGGGGGGGGAGAAGGTTTGAAACTCGGGGGAGCTGGGAGCTATTTAGCGCCTGCTTGTAGACTAGAAGAGCCTGGCTTGCTTGGCAAAAACAGCTACCAGGAGCTACTTTGGGCCCCCAGGCCAACTGATGCAAACAAACCTGCTTATGTGACATCAACACTGCATTTGGGACATTCTATAAATACGCATTATTACATATATATTACATGTAAAGCATAAGGGGGCATAAATAATGGACACAATCATATGTTTGGATCTTAGGATGAAGTTAGATTTGCGGAACGTTATGTACTAGTGCTCCTGTTCCCCCAGTGGTAGCCCCAGGTATACCCAGAAGCTGCTTTTAGCCCATGTTTACCTAATCTTAATTTCAATCACTGAAGTAGGAGTACAGGGCTTTGATGGCAGAGGAAGACAAATATACAGTATACAGGGATAGGGTTGATAGCATGGGGAGCAGAGGGTAACATGCATCAAATATTTAGGATACATCCCAACCAAGTACATGACTAGCTCAGTGGAGGAGCTCAGCAACTGTAGAGCCAAAGGTGCCCCCTCCTGCCAACAAAGTTGGGAAATGCTAGCGATTGGTGCCCCGTTAAGAGAACTGCACCCACTCTGGATCCAAAGCCTACCTGCCACTGCTCTAGATTCCCGATAACCGCATACATGACGGGCAATGCTCTAGCTCATACAATATTTTGGCTCCTGTTAGCCCACAAAACCTACTTGATCTTCCTTGCTTACTTGGTCTTTGCCTATTGCAGACCTTTTAAATTATTTTACTATTTCTCACGCAACCACTTCTGCTTGCTGTCGTTTTTCCAGTGCAGTCACTTGCCGTCCTGTTGAACACTATTTTCCAATGTTAGTCCTGATCGCTCTAGGCACCAGTTCCACTAGAATACAACTTGACTGAGCTAGGCTTCTTCTACAAAGCAATTTAAATATCTCTACCTTGATCTTCCTTTCACCATCAAATATAAATGTTAAATATTGATCCTCATCTTCTGACTTATAGAATCGACCATTCACAAATGGGATCATGAAAAAAGCACTGTGCCAATGCTGCCCACAAGAAAGCCCACACAAGAAAGGCCACTTCCTCCAAAGACTGCTACCACCGTACAGCACATACCAATGCATGCAGCTGCTGCCAAGGAGCGCTGCGCATTCATGCCTTCAGCTTCAGCAGGCAGAAAGAAGGGGGTACACTGCTTGGACGCCACACAGGAGCAGGAAGAACAAGGGTAAAGGGGGCGAGTTGTGCAGGTGAGGGACGGCAGGGAGGGAAGCCAACGGGAAAACTGAATGAGAGAAGCGATGCAAGGCAGTGAGAGGTGACCATTGTGCAGGGGAGGAGGGACATTTGAAGGGTACAAGGTGAGAGCAAGGGGGCGCAGAAAAGGAGTTTAAGGGTTACGACTGCTAAAGAAAAACAAAGGAGTGGTATTTAGGGAAGCGTCATTAGGCAGACAGGTCTACATAAAAAGAGTGAGTGCAGAGTATTGGAAGAAGAGGTCTGTGCAGAAATGTGGGTCACCTGAAACAAGTGGATAAAGACATTCACAATCTATCCATTCATGAAAAGGTGAAGGTTGTCTATGGAAATTGATTGCAAAAATGCATTTTCACCACTAGAGGGCCACGCTGTTGAAAGCACAGACTACGGTGGATGGATGATGAAGGGCAATGAAAGCAGACCAAGATGGCATTGAATGGATGAGGTCAATAGACTATCACACAGTGGTTCTACCCCACCTGAGGGACAGTGCAGAGGTGCAGATGCAAACAAATTGAAGGTTTTCCCGTTCAAAGAGAGCCGCTGGGAGGAGCCGCGAAAGCCGGTAAGTGTCCGGCGACCCTGAGGAGACCGGAGCACTCCGAAGGAACTTTAAATAACTAATGGTTCCTGCATTTAAGTAAATGCTGCTCATGTGGAATATCGAACTGAAAGAAAACTGCTAATTGAGAAAACCCAAGTAAATGCCATCCATATTGAATACCGAATTGCAAGAAAATCGCTAATTGAACAAACACAAGTAAATGCTATCCATATTGAAAACCGAACTGAAAAAAAGTGTCCAGTGAAACGCGCACAAGTAAATGCTACCTATAATTAATGGCGAACCGAAAGAAAGCTGCCAAATGAGTAAGCTACAATATGCTGAATGGCGAAGGAACACTTTAATAAATATGTCAACCAGCACTGTCAATTAAGAACAGTATTGACAGAATTAAAGGCATATGAAGGATTGAAGAGTTGTGGTGAGTGTTATATGTGCAAGGATATCAAAAGGGTTACAAAGAATACAAATGGGGAAGTGAAAGCCCAAGGCAGAAAAGTCAGGGGCTCAACAGATTTGGGGTGGCTCATGGTTGTGTGACCTGTGATGGGTGGACCGCGTAGTCTGACAACTGCACCTCGACCAGGAAACCCTGAACGATGAACGAGCTGTAAAGAACTGTGAAATGCTTGGTTAAGCAAACTGGAAGGAGGGTCAATCGGACCCGATGTTTTCTTTTTGAACTTGGAGGAGATGAAACCCAAAGTGAGTGTTATGTTACAGTCTTTGGGAAGGGAACCCTGAGAGTCAAACAAGCAAAGGGCTTTGTCTTGGGGAAGGGAGTCCCAGAACCTCAGTTGTTAGCGAAGTCTGATGCATTTGAACGCAAAGAAGGTAAATGTAGACCTTGATCAAACACTGTTGAACTGATTCATTATTGAAACTGTGTTGAACTGGAAACCGGGAACCCGAAAAGAACTCAAACTGAAAGTAGCTCCGCCTTTACTTTTGACCACGTTTATTTTGTTGAGAAATATTCCCACATCATGTCTTGTTACAGTTGTGAGGAGAAGCATAGGTTTTGACAGACAGGCTTTCATTTGGACTTGCAGACACAGGCTTTCCTTAGGTTTCTTTAGGCAGGGAAAATCCCATTATAGTATAGGGCTAGTTAGGCGCTACACCATCCTGATCATTAATAACGTTTTGTTTAGAATTGCACTTCTGTTGTCTGTGTCATCTCTCTTGATATCATGCCCGTCTCACACGCATTATACATGTACCAGGGCAGGATAGTGAGTGCAATTTTCGACATAGCTGCATACTGTGCCTTTGTGTTGCAACTGATTGCACCCATGTGGCCCTCATACCCCTGTGGCGATAGAACACTTGTGCAGGAATGAGAGGACAATAGGAAGTACAACACTTTCCATGTGGCCGTCTAGCAATCACGCTGCCAATGTTTACACAATTGTATGAATCTTCTTCATTGGGGTTTTCAGTGCAGTTACCATTTTGGGTCACCCAGTCTAGGCGCAGTTGTCTGACAACACGTTCCACCCATTACAGGCCACACAACTGGTACACTTCCTTGACTGCTTCTCAGCTGACACCAGTCCACTGCTTCTCCTACGCAATGAGGTTTGTCACAGTCACATGTGTCACACGCTCCTGACGCAGTATGGTGGCTTGGGCAACCACCTTGCACTTGTTACTCCTTATATTTCCAGTGCTTGTTTATACAGTTCTTTGCACCAGTATTGGATTGCTTATAACCTGCATTTAACTCCATGTGCTCTCTTGGCTTTGCAGCACGTGTTTCAAATAATGCAGTTCATTAATGCTGTGTGCTTTCAAACTTTCCTTTCAATAAGGTTTACAGTCTTTCTTTCACACTTTTCAATATGACAAATATTTCTATCTTGCTTTCAATTTGTTCGGTATTCAAAATGCCCTTTAACTTGCTTTTGTTTTGTTCATTATTAAAATGTGCTTTAACATGCTTTCGTTCCATTCAGCATCATCGCCTGCCAGCCCGGTGTTCCCCCTCTCTGGTTTCACTCACTGGTCCTTCCACCGCCACGGGTTCCTGGTTCCCCGTGCTGGCGCTCGCATCTTCTCCCCGCGGTGGTCTTGTGGCTTGCGCACACCCAGCAATGCTTCCATGGCAAAGT
Organism: Ambystoma mexicanum; assembly: GCF_040938575.1. Lineage (NCBI taxonomy): Eukaryota > Metazoa > Chordata > Amphibia > Caudata > Ambystomatidae > Ambystoma > Ambystoma mexicanum. Next base: position 303,709,940 of record NC_090940.1, read on the forward strand.
AGGATGTGTAGGGCCGCTTCCTTCAGTCAGGGTGGCCTCCGTTCTCACGGCTTGCCACTGGCCTCCAGCTTCTTCTGCCATCGCTTCCAGATGCATATACTCTGCACTGCTTCACGAATCTGCAGCACTCCAACTGACACGCCACCTCTCCCTGCATGCAGCTGCTCGTGCTCCCACAGCTGTCCGTGCATCCACAGCGGACTCCATTTGTGACGGGTCTTGAGCCCATCACTCCTCCTACACTCAGGTGATCCTCCCTCGCATATGTACACCCAGGGTCAGGATCCAAAAGCGATGGCCTTTCCCTGGCCACCGAAGAAGAGGATCCCGGGGAAATGACGCGAGGGCACCCTCCGGTTCCTCACAGCACATAAGACAAAAAAAGAGAATGAACATTAAACAAATTGTCTGACATGCTTGTGTTTTTAGGGTAGATTCACTCTTTTTGGGGAATCTGATGAGATACACATTTTTGGCACAAGGTGATGCTCATGTCAGCACGTGCACATAAAGAAATGGGCATCAGACAGAAGCACCAAAAATGTGTACATCTCATCAGATGTTCCATTAAATGCCCACTCATTGTGCCTCCTTTGCGGCACAATTTTCACACAGGCATTTTTTGGTGATCTGCACCAATGCCTCCCTCGCTGTGTTAACACTAGCCCCGCACACCGTGCAGCCACAGAGAGCTGTTCAAGTGCTATTAAAGATCAACCCGCGTGGAGCACTTGAAAGCCGCAGGACACGGATCTAAGCACTTCAATGTAGAAAACTGGATTGTCTCGCCGACTGGAGCACAACTGAAGAATCCTATTCCAAACAAAGGCAAGGAGCTTACAGGTTTATAATCTCGTTTCAAAATCCTTTTGCTCACTCCCTTTTCTATTTAACCTTGAAATTGCAATCCTCTTTGAGCGATCGTGGGACTAATTGGGGCCAGTGCTGCGGCCTGGTGCCATTTTTGCCAGTCCCCTTTAACGCTGTTTGGGAGCCAAAACAAGGGCAAGGAGCCAGAGAACAGCACCCGGCAAAACTTCCTTACTGGGCAATTGTGATTAATTTGCACCAAGCATTTTGCCTTTTACGTTCTAGTGGGGCACAGTGACTCTCGATACTACTGAAAAAAGGGTTTTTGAACTTTATGAAAACGTTCGTCTCGTTTCTCAGAAGCCGATTTGGGCAGAATGTTGTGCAGACGCGATTCCTTCGGCATGTTTAACGTTGTGTGTTATTAATTAAGTATGGCCTGCCTGTTCTAAGGAACGTGAGTTCAGACACATACTAGAAGGATAAACAATCGCCGCAGAGAGTGAGCACAACTGTGATGAAGTCCGGCACAGTTGCAAATGGCCCAGAAGAGGAAGTCTTGGTTGAGGACATGCATTTGCTTTGCCTGGATTCTTAGTGCATTTGTATGGCTATGTATTCCCTGGCTCCTATATATAGTAATTCTCATTGGGAGCAGAGTTTCTCAGGGTGACCCTTGTCCACTCCTTCTGCCTGCGCAACTTCAACCACAGTTTTCTCTTCTACTCACTGGACAGGGTCCTCTTTCCACTCTAATCACTCCGAAGCATGTACTGGGTTTTCCATCTATCTACAGGCTCTCTGCTTTTCTCCTCTAGGAGCTCCGGCTTGTCTTCTCTCTGGGGTTCTCTCCACTGCTTCACTCTCTGGAGATTTATTCTGCCCAGAAGGATAGCTCAGCAGCAACGTGCTCGCCTTGGAAGCAAGATGACACAGAGCAACACAGCTTCGATCCCTGCATCCGCGCTTAGAAACCTCTGGATATTAAGCATGTTATAAATAACCTATCACATCATATCCCCTGGGACTCTCTGGTGGTTTCTCCACCCTTTTTTCTCGGCAGTTCTCCCTCTGTGCACTTTTTTGGTTTCCACTTTACAAGGTTTTCTGCACTTCTTCCATCTCCAGAGTCCTCTTGTAGTTTCCCATCTACTGGGTCCTCTGGTGGTTGCAACTTTCTCAGGGCACAAATCCCGGGATATGCAGGTGGATGGCGTCTGCCTATATTTTTAAAAGGTCAGACTCTGCCACCCCTGTGTGTTTAAATAATAAAAAAAAAAGTTTGCTACTTACACTTGACATGACATGAGCAGTGCCATGGCCAGGAGTCGAATCCAGGTTGTGTGGGTGGGAGGCATGACACAGGGCCATAAGACCACACACATCATTTATCATGGGCCAGTAAAATGTCACATATTGACATCCTGCTATACAGGACATGTTTTGTTAAATATATTTACATTGAACAGGTACATACCTTTTATAATTAGCCAGGAATGTAATAATACAAACTGGTCTCTTGACAACTGCTTATTTGATCTTTGCACTTTCTTCAGTTGTGAAAGACAAGCTGAATGATATGGGTATATTTAATTGTAGGATCTGTTCACTTCCTGTGATATCACTTCCCAATGCGTGCATCAGAGTCCCCCTTACATCTCCTTAAGAAACTTTTTTTTATAGACTAGAGTTGCCTGAAGGCGACGTGTGAAGATTATGGAATTTGAAACTTTGTTTTGGGCTCCTCGTTTGAGCATTGTTTTTATAGAATATCGTTTTTCAAGGAGGAGACAAAGGGCTTAATTACAAATTTGCTGGTGCGGAATTAATGTGCCAGTATTTTACTTTAATATTTGTATTTTATGGTTTAAAGCGCAGACCTAGCTTGAGAGCAGCAGAGCGCTGTACAGAGTGTGGGGCAGGCATTTGGGCTGGCATCTTTGAACAGTAGCACAGTACTGTGAGGTCTGTGCATCGGTATGTGTGTCCATTGGGATTAGTCCTTGGAATTTTGGAGACTTGGGGGGGGGGGGGGGGGCATTCCGAGCGGACACTGGGATCGAGTTCCAGAGGGTGGGTACATAACAAGAGAAGGATTGTTTGCAGGTCCTCTCTTTGAGGACGAGTTGGGATTCAAGCCGGTTGGTCGATTGCTGAGCGAGGAGTGTGTGCCACCAGATATGTGGACCTTATCCACCAGGTATGCTGGTGTGCTACTGGTGACTGCTTTGCAGTCTTGCACAGTATCCTGGATTGGAGTGGGAGCCAATGTAGTTTGCCTAGGATGGGGGCAATTCAGTCACATTTCTGTGCTCCCGTAATAAGACAGGCTGCAGCATGGTGCACTGCTTTTAGGAAAGCCAAGTGAGCAGCTGGGAGCTCTGTCAGGAGTGCATTTCCCCCCTATCGATATACAAGACCACAAGGGCCTGTACTGCGGTCCGAAAGTCCTGCGGTGGGATGAAGGGTTTGATTTTTCGAAGGGTAGAGATTCTCAGCTAGGCTATTTGGGCCTTCTTGGCTATGTGTTTCTGGAAGGACGGATTGCTGTCAATGGTGGAGCCTAAGGATTCTGATGGGCGCACATCATTGAGCCATTGGTGAACAATCAGTTTTTTAGCGGGTGGACCGATGACGAAAAATTCAGTGCTGGATGGGTTTATTTTGAGATAGGCAGTCGACATCTAGGACTGGATGATGGCTGAGTAATCGCGGAGACATATGATGTCCTGTGCGCTAATTACTCCCATGTACAACTGAGTATCGTCTGCAAGTTGGTGGATGGTTATATTGGGATCTTCGGGGAGAGTGCCCAAAGGGGCCAAGTAAAGGTTAAAAAGCATTTGTGAGAGGAAGAAGCCTTGGGGGACTCTACAGGAGACCTGGAGTCGGTTAGAACACAATGTTTTCACCAGGACAGCCTGGTGTCTGCCTGAGAGGTAGGAAGTGAACCAATTCTGGACAGTGCAAGAGAATCCCATCCTGTCAGCCAGAAGGGAGAGAAGGATGCAATGGTCAACAATGTTGAATGCAGCCGAAAGGTCAAGAAGGACGAGGAGGCACGAGTTGCCCGTATCCATGATTTGGAGAGCATCATCCACCACCTGGATGGTTGCCGTCTTGATACTACACTTTGGCTGTAACCCTGACTGATAGTCATTTAGGAGGTGGAGCTGGCGAGTAGTTGTGTAGCAACACATTTTCCAAGATTTTGACAATAAACGGGAGGTTCGTAATGGGCCTGTAGTTGGCCAGGTCATCTGGATTTAGGGTTCGTTTTTTCAAAAGAGGTTTTGTGAGACCAGTCTTGAGGGTGTCAGGGAATGATTCTTCTGCGATGGAGGCACACATTGAGATTGAGCACTGGGCCCGTCAATTGTTTAATGATGGAGACCAGAAATTATATAGTCGGTGTAAGAAGTAGGTTTGAGGTAGGCAATCATTTTGACGAAATCCAGGAGAAAGAGAGGAGAGAATTAGGAGGGGCAGTGTGCGTGCCAGGGGGCAAGGGATGCTAATGCTGTGAGAGGCTGATTGAATGGTCTCTTGGATTTTGTCAATAACATTTTTTTGATTTTGTTGCATTTTTCCTGAGTTGCTGGCACCTCAGGGTCAGGTAAGGGTTTGTTACAATGCTTTTACTACTTCTAGGAGAGCTAGACTGCCGCAATGGTGGTGGAGTAGTAAGCAGCTTTGGCCTTGGTAATCAAAATCCTACAGTTTGCATGCAGACATTTGAGGATGGCGAGGTCTCCCGAGTTATGGATTTTGTGCCACTGTTTCTCTAGGGCTCTGATTGAGTATTTGTTGGAGGTTAGCTCGGCGGTGTACCATGGGGCAGATGGTGTGGTCTTAGCCCGCATGGAGTTTGGCTATGTCTACAAACTGTTATGTGTCCCTGACCCTGGTTGGCAGATATGTCTTCCTTTCACCAAGTACTGCAACAAAGAAGAGTGACTTGGATACTCAGCCAAGCTGTAGTGGGTCCCTGATCCTGGCAAGCTGACCTGGTTTCCACCTACCAGATATTTCAACGAAGAAGAGTGGCTTGTATGCTCCTCCAAACTGTGGTGTATATCTGACCCCGGTTGGCAGAACTGGTTTCCTCCTTCCTCAGATCTCCTAGTTTAAAATTACGACTTGGTTCACTCGCCTGCCAAGCTCTGTGTTCCTTTGTATTGTTCTCACTGTTCCCTTTATGATCTCTTCACATCACATACAGACTCGGTTTACTCCCCTGCCAAGTATTGTCTTCAGATATATTGCTCTCACAGTTCTCTTTATGGTTTCTCTTATGTGAAAGACCTAGGTCACCTTCGCTCCAAGTACTGGCACGAAAAGGATCATACCTTCTTATCACTTAATATATTCTTTTCGCAGAAGAGTCCCAGACCCTGTATCCCTTGTTACCATATCTTGGTAAACTGTCCCTTAAGATTGCATAGGGGCATCTCCTTTCACCCACTTCTCATTCGTTATGCTTTTCAGGATTTTCTTTTCACCCTCTGGAGACCTGCCGCCACAGACTCAGCAGCCCAGTTACCTCCAGGGTCTTGGTTGCAGCCCTCCAGTTGGTCATGGGCTTCTCCATGTTCTTTTCTGCTTTGCCAGTACTCTGGCATTCTTGTCAGCTTGCTGCAGTGGCTCAGTGGCTCCAGACCCACTTCAGAGTCTCCCTCTTCGCCAGAGAGTGTGGTGCTGTTGGGCTGTGCTGCTTGCACTTTCCACAGCCAGCCTCTCGGTTTAGCAGTTCCAGTGGAGACCGCCCCTTCAGTGTCTCCACGCCTGGGTCTGCTCTTGCCGGCCTTCTCTGCGAGCCTCAGTCCCTCTCGCGGTTCCTCGATGGAACGTCTGACAGTCGTTCCTCCAGTGAAGATTTTGGCAGCTTTCTACATTTATCCTTCTCTTGCCGGCTGGTAAAGTTTCCTCGTCTGTCTGGTGAGTGAACCGGCCCAGATACCCTTGTCAACAGAACTGCTTCCCTTCTCCTTGCTCCTCGAGGGAGGGCTTGACACTACTTCCTGGTTTCCGTCTTCTATTTCTACTGAGGCTGGACCTATAGGAAGTCGGCAACCACTAGACCGGTCATTGTGGTTCCGCTCAGTGCTCTCCATGCTTCTGCACTTCTTCCTCATCTTAGTTTCCTTTACTGTATTGTGTTTACTGCAGTACATGGGACAGAAGGGTAGGGATGCTGAGAGTGTGGGTGTAAGAGAGGTATAGGTGGTGGGCGGATCCCGCGTTATCCCACAATAGCTGCCACTGGTCCCATAGGGGGTTTCCCTCCCCATGAGATCCAACCGCTGAGTAGCACCCCCAAGAGGACTATCTAGTAGCAGCCTCACCTCCCTGGCCTCATGGGAAGGGGCTCTCCCTACGGAAGCAGTGAAGACATCCTGGAATTCGTCACAGTTGGTTGTCCTTAATCTATACATGTCCTCCCGTGTACTGGCCCCAGTAACTGTTTCATTTACTCCCCCCCACAACCAGGTCAGAATGTCACTCAAACTCGCCCCATTGTAAGAAGCTCACTGCTCCCCGTCAAACCTGATTTCTTATATAGTGTACCTTCTTTTGTGATCAAAAGAGCATTGTTCCTCCCTGTATAAATAAATAAATACAGGCTCTTTTACAGCCCTTTATTGAAGGCTACCAAGACCCCAATGCAGGTGGACAAAGGAACAGACAAGTAACACAGATGTGACTGGAGACTATGGATTTTCTACTGTGAGCCACAAAAGTGAAGAAAAATACAGATAGCGAACAAATGTCAAATGAACAATTGGGAGGTATGCAGATAAGAAAAGAAAGACAAATTATACACATAGGAGGATTGTCAGGACCACCTGGCCTACGAACATGAGGTGGGGTACTGTTTCCACTCACCCAAAACAGAATAGTATGTGTTTATTTCGGGACATTGAGAAGAGTTGCAGAAACCAAGTTTGACAGGAGAACCTGTTGTTTGGCTCAATATACTAGTTAGGGCAGATTATTTATGCGTTCATTTACATTTTTAAGAGTGATTTGTAATAAGCTACAGTAGTCTGGCATTTTCGGCTACGCATTCCAGACCCCAATATCAGGTATGCAACATTGGTAGTACACCACATTGCTTTGAAATATGAGAAGCGTGTGCACAGCTTTTGAAATAAATGAATGGGATACTTCAAGGGCAGGGAGACTAGATGAGCTGCAGCATGCACCACTATGGCCCCCAGGGGCAGGGAGACTAGATGAGCTGCAGCATGTGCAACACTATGGCCCCCAGGGGCAGGGAGACTAGATGAGCTGCAGCATGCACCACTATGGCCCCCAGGGGCAGGGAGACTAGATGAGCTGCAGCATGTGCAACACTATGGCCCCCAGGGGCAGGGAGACTAGATGAGCTGCAGCATGCACCACATTACATGCTCCATCATGCTACTAAGCCACCAGGGTCCAAATACTAGCCATCATTTTGTTCTTCTCTGAGACAAAATGAAGCCCACGGATGAGGAGGCCAAAAACAGAAAAGCCCATCAATTCTAGTGTGGTAAATAGCAGGTGCATACCAGGCTCTCAAGTCATCAGCTGGTGCAATATGCAAAGACAGTCCCATAATCTGGCACATGGCATTGCTGCTGGCCCCATTCAACATTGATTTGGATATGTCTCACTTAACCCAGCTAAGGCACCAAGAGTCTTGCTTTCTGTGGGCCAAGGGTAGGGGCTGAAGAGTGAATGTACCCCCTAATTCCCACTCCTGGGTGGTTTCAATTTCCCAGTTCTTGGCAGAGTTCAGGCATACCAATTTCTCTCAACTACCTAAGCAGGAGAAACTGCATGTGGCGAGGCAATGTTGAGTAGCTTGCACTGCCACAGAGGACTTAAGTCTCCAGCATCCCAAAACTGTCTGCTATCTCAGGCCCTGTAGACCCAGCGGCTGGGCGATTCATAGCTCAGTATGCTCTTTAAAAACAGCACTACATAAACAAGCATTGGAAACGCCAACAGTGTTGACTTTTCTATAGGAATGGGATAGCCATTTGTCAGGCACTCTCATAACAGTAATAGGTGACCATAAGATGGCAACAGCTGGACAATGGTGTGATTACCTGGGCATATAATAGCAGTGCCTGGTAAATTCCATTCTAATAACTATACACAAGACACAACTGTTGGCGTTGTCAATGATTGTTTTAAACAGGAATATTGGGCAAGGAATCTAAATCAAGTGGCTGATAGTCAACATTTACACCAATAGCATATTGGCAGCTTCAATTAAGCCATTAGCTCTCAGCAGAATGCTTAGAAATAACAGTGGAAGGGCAAAGTTTGATGTTATTTCTTGAAAGAGCTTACTCAAAGAAATCCAAGGACAACGTGTTTTGGGTAGGGAGGACAGGTTGCGGGTGGGAAAGGCTGTAGAGATTAGCATGTTATTGGACAGTCAATGGGGGTGTAAATAACTAAGCAACACCCACAAGCTGTATGTCCCTCTTCACATGTCATCTCCTTACTAGCCCAATGCAATAGTTTCAGCTAATAGATGGTGCTTCAATGCTACCCAATATCCAAAACTAAAAAGCAATGATCACTGTCACATAGGTGAAGGGAAGGGCAGAACAGCCAGACCAAGATTTCAGATTAACAAAATAAAGATTTATTGGGAATGCAGTACATTGTTGGTCAAAACAATAAAATGGGAATTTGTTTAACTACACTAATTTGTCCAGATAAATGACCACCGAGATGTGAGCCGTGCTTTCGGACAGCTTAAATGAAATCACCTTTGGAAGTTCCAAAAGTATCCAAAAAGATCTCCAGTTATGGCATCTCTTGGGGTAATACAAAAATGGCCAGCAAAAGACCTCCAGATATTGTCTCTCGCAGATTATTACCCTGTAATTGCAGTTCTTGGGTTTTGGGGGCGTTGCTCGCTTCTTCCTGCTCATGTCAATCTTGTTTCAGTGTTTTCCTCACCGCTCTTCCGGCTTTCACTTTAGGGCGCATTCAGGTCACAGCTGGGTGAGCGTAGTAGGTAGCGTGGTGATGGAGCTGCTCTTCAAACAATGATCAGTGCCCAGGGAAGACAGGAGGATGCTCTGGAGTTTCCACCGGGTTTGTCACCACCTTCCTCTCTCTCCGTCTCCCTCTCAAGGTGATTCTGCAGCCACCTAACTCCAGTCTCTCACCCTGAGGGTCTTGCATCAGGTCCCATCTGAAAGGTTCCCTGAAATTGGCTACTTGCTTCCCTCATTTTCTTGGGTGGTTCCACTTCTCTCAGAGCCCCCTATGTCATCACTCCTAACCCCCCCCCCCCCCAACAAACCCCCGATTCTCTTCTAGCATCTAGTGTTCTGGCTCTACATGCAATCACCACTTTTCCTGATCATGATTCTGTGGGGAGTGGGAGGTAACTAAAGCCATATCTCCTGCAAGGCAATTCCCACCTCACCAGTCCAGAGGGCCTCGGGCTCCTACACTCCTTTGCCCTTCTTCCTCTTTAGGAACACTTGGTTCTAATAATCCTCCACCTCTCGCTGCACTTCCTGGATTTCTACATTTTCCATTTCCCTTTCCCAATCACCTCTCGAAGTAACCACTACTTCTCCCCTCCTGCCGCTTTTCTTGGCCCCTTTGGGCATCTCCCACCTAGCAAATGTCACATTATTCAGCCTATTGGGTATCTCACTCTTCTCCATCCCTTTCTACACCCCAGCTCCTAGGTCTTTCTCTCCTCAGCCTTCTACCCCCTCCTCACCCCAGCCTCCCAGGACTCTCATCCAGCCCCTTTTCTCTTGCTCCTTTCCCTCCAGAGTCTGCCCTCCTCTCTACCTGTCTCCAAACGAGTTCCTCCCCATTCACTCCTACTCCTGTCTGCCACAAGCTCAGCTTTTATAGGGCAATGACAGCATCTCTCGGGTGTATGGGAATGAAGATGTGCAGGGCTTGGATGGGCACTTGGGCCATGTAGATTCCCAGGCATGGGTGTATTTCTGGTGTCTGCTAAACTGCAACCTCTAGAAGGTCTATCTTGGATGTATCAGACACCATTCGGGCAGGTGCGAGGGAAGACGAGCATGATGTTTCATAACTCCTCAATTCGCTTAAAGGGTCAGGTGTATCTACGATGGCACAGTGACCAGCTCCTTCTATTAGTGGCATGGTTGGAGTAGGCAGAAGGGGGTGGGGGGCACACCAAGTGATCTGCCCAACGTTGACCTGGGGCCCAGCACCACAGAGCTTTTGGTAGCACTAGGATCCCTTGGCAAGTCAACCACACACCATGACGGGTAGAAAGGGGACCTCATCAGAGCACATTTACAGAATTCTTGAAAGTGATGTTTAAAAAGAGTGCTGACTCTGGAACTATTAATTCAAAGGGAAACATGATGCACATCCCAGTTTACACGGCACTTAATATGGCATACAATGTGCTGCTGTGCAAGGTTTTATACTGTAGTATTCAGAGCAATCCACTTGTAAAATGCGGGGTTTGCAGGCACTGAAAAGCAGGTCCTACTTGCAGAAGCTACTGAAATGCACTGGACTGAATGATTAGGTCACAATGCAAGCTCTATGAAATGCATCTGTTTGCATTCTTTTGCACTGATCTTTCTAACCTGAATGCCACCAGAAGAGAACTGCCTATCCCACATTAGCATCCTATCTTGTTTGCCCAAAAAGATGCAACAAATGTGCTTTACATTTATTTTTTTATATTAATGTTGTTTAAATGTCCTTGAAGGAGGACTCATACCTCCTTAAGTCATAAAGCTCATCACGTTGAGCTCATTAGTCAAAATTCTGATGGCCCTGTATTTGTTTCTAGTTTCCCCCCAAATAATGTTGTGCATCGGGGCCCCACAAATCCTTAAAATGGTTCTGGCAGGGTATGGGGTGCAAGGAGGTGGAAAGTGTGTTCTGGGCGCTTTGAAACATCATCTACTACCTGTATAAGCGCCTTACAAATGCACACAAAATAAATAAGGTGCCAAATATTGTAAGTAACATGGGCCGGTGCGCCACTTATCCGGTGCCGTGAGGAGCAGGATGGAGGAGTAGAAGGTCACAGAATGTCGGCTCCTCGCACCGGTTAAGTCACATTGAAGTTCTTCAAAGTAGCATCAGTTGAGTCAGTGAATCCGGGAAAACAATGCCTCGGAGAGCATGCCCCAAACAATCTCCATTTGGGCATTTACAATGTGAACACTCGCATTGTCACACAAAGCAACCTGCAGAGGGTTATACATCCTGACGAAGGGGTGCAGCTCCTGAACCTTGTGGAGTAATTATGAAACTCTTTACTAATAAAAAAAAAAAATAATGATCCCAGGAGATCAGCAGTCTGAAACAAATACAAGCTTAATCAAGGATGTCATTTCACCAAAATGCCAGGGGTAGCGGAAGTGACATTGCACGACCCTTGACCTCTGATGACATCACAGTAAGTGATGTCATTTGACCCGACCCCGAATTGACATCACAGGAAGCGATGGACCACGACCTTTCACCCCTCGACGAAACAGGAAGTGTCATCACATACCATTGTTTCTAAGTACACTACAAACAATATGGTTACAATAGCACTCTAAAGCGATATGCATTTCATACAGGAATGGATCACCATATGTATCGTTAATATCAGTGCGTATAGGCCCATATTACCAAATCACTGTGAATGCAATCAGACGTCCAAGGCTAAACGATAACGAGGTATTTTTATATAGCACTTGCGCTTAAGCGCTTCATATAGAAAAAATATAAAATCACACAACCTGTGTTGGTACTCATTTATCAACCTCAGCAGGATGAAAGGCTGAGTTGACCTTGCTGGGAGTCGGACCTGCAACCTGCAGATTACACACATTGCAGCAGCGAGCGCTCAACCCACTGTGCTATCTTACCGGCTCTAGCTATTAGAAAACCAGCCACTCCTGGCAACCCCTAAAAGACGTCCATGAGCTTTATTTACATGGCGAATAAAAAATAAAATAGTCAAATTAAATCATACGTGAAGCTTCCAAGTATATATTTTTTTATAATCGGTACGGCTTTATATCAGTCTGCAGGTTGTGCAGGGTGATGTGTTGGTTCAAATTACAAATAACCAATTAGATTGACTTAATCCCAAAATGCTCTTTGGAGCATTGGAGTCAGTTGGCACATTTTCACTAAGTGCCACTCAGTGGATACATTCCTTCCTAACATAGGATATCGGATATTCACTGGGGTGATCAGACCTCAGAATACATGTGGTGTTCCACAGGGAGCTTGCCTCTATCCAACTTTGTTTAATATCTATATGAAACCTCTGTTTGATATTCTGGAAAACACTAATGTCATATTTACAAATTACACGGATGATACTCAGTTACTGACTGAATTTCTGCATACTATGAACAGGACAGCCTCAAAATTAACGCTGTCTTTAGGATTATAAAGCAATGAATGCAAAACACTGGATGTGTTTAAGTGGGCCTAAAATGGAGTTGCTGATTTTGGCCCATCTCATTCAAGAACTAATTTATACCCAAGGTATGTCGACATTCGTATAATGACTGTATAATAGAAACACAAACAAGAGTAATAACCTTGGGCGCACATATGCATTGATCAGTTAGCTCAGAAGCCCAAGTAAAAGGAATTCTCCAAAATTCTCATTATTATTGGCAACTTCTACGAAAGATTAGACCATTAATCTCAGATAAAAACTGCGAAACCCTAGTGAGAGCTACTATCCAATACAGGATGGACTATTGCAATTCCCTGCTATGCGGAGCACTAAGGAAAGATCTGTAGACCTTACGAAATGATGCTGCGCGCATCGCTAAGAATGTACATCGAGCTGAACTTATCTCTGAATATAGAAAAACTCTCCATTGGTTACTCATTCAAGCTAGAATTCTATTTAAGGTACTAGTTCTTACTCACAAGTCAATTTATGGCGACGCCCCAGTTTATCTTAAAGAGAGAATTACTCTCTATAAGCCCAACAGAAAATTAAGATCTAGCAACACCATGCGCCTCATTACAAGTTTGCTGGTCTGGAAACAAGGGTGCCGGTAAACTCACCGGCACCCTTGTTTCTGGACCAGAAAACTAGGACTCTGCCTGCTGGAGTCGCTGTGCCTGACAGGTCTGACCCTGCTGGGAGCAGTGGTCATGGTAGGCAGACCGGTCATGGAAGCGCCAGGACCATTAACAACGGCGCCGGTGCTTCAGAGTCCCCATTACCATAGAGTCCAATGGGACTATGGGAATGGGGACTTCCATTTTACCGGCACCTGACTTCCCGGGTCACCGGACTTGTAATCTCCTGGTGGCACCGGGAAGTCAGGCGCAGGTAAAATGTTACAAGTCCGGCGGCAACCCGCCGGTAGCACAGGCAGGGTTATCGCCAGACTTGTAATGAGGCCACATGTCTCTAATGTGCCCTCGCCTGAATAAAACCACAGGAAATGGAAGATAGTTTATCGGGCTTCTCAAGCTGGGAATGTATCTTGTCCGTTCTTATTGTGCTGATGAGGTGATCCGCGCTCTGATACCTGTCGTGTTACCGGTGTGTAATAAAACAATATCGCAACAACAATAGGTTAGAAGAAGAGACACAACTAAGGGTTTCAAAAACAGGGGATGGCTTTTCAGAAGGCCCAATGCTTTAGGTCTTCATATGAGGAAAGGAGGAGGCCAGACAATTAACATTCTCATGGTTCAGTGTAAAACATGAGAGGAGGATTAGAATGCAGTAGTTGGAAACTAATGCCTTCATTTACTACAGAGGGGGTTGGGTTGGTGAATTAGAGGGCCGGCCCATGGCACTAAGCAAAGCATGATGGTGGTGTGGACAAGAGTAAGTGCCCGTATGTGGCTCTACATACAACCTAGGTGTGACAAAAAGCCTACTGCTCTGCAGAACTACATGGAGTATTAGTGGCTAAACCACCTACTCAGCCTCACAATACTACTAAACCAGACGCGCTGACCCAATCATACCGGTGAAACTGGCACAGCCTAACAGCTATACCTCCTGTGATTCTGTGGTAATGTGGGACACGGGCAGGCTATGCTCTTTGGGAGGGATGCAAGCTGGTACAGACAATAGTATGGTGGTACCAAAATAAAAGAATGTGCAACCAGGGTTCTATAAAAATAGGAACTTTAATAAAAACTGACAACGCACACAACTAATTAAATGCACTAAAGACCCACCACGGTAAGGGAAACACAGAATGGTGACTTTAGAACAAAGGGGCCCTTTAGGTCCAGACATTTGATATAAGCTGCAAAGTCCAAAGTTATTTGAGTGTGATTTGAAAAGGCAAAGAATGAGGTATTATAAGTCACTAGGGCCCATTAAAGCAGACTAGTGGGACAGGACCACTGCAAATACCTTATGTTCTTTTCTGTGTGGACCAACAGCATTAAGTCATGCTTTATGGCGTCAAATTCAAGTCTGTGTGCTTTTGGCAGCGGGCCGCTGTCAAGTTGAGGAGCGGCACTGCCGGATCAAATGCTACAGTATTATTTGGCAGTGGCAAGGTCTTGCAGGTGGAAGACGCTGGGGACAGCAGGCGATGTTAGGTCAGCAATGCTGGAAAACTTGCCTCAGGAGCAGAAAAGCAGAGACTGGCCTTCAGCAGCGACCAGTTTCGGCTGGCTCAACATGGTGTTGGGTTACTGCAGCGGTAAGGGCTTGGAGCTCAAAGAAGTTGTTGACCAGGCAATGGTGTCAAGTTTGGGATGCTGGAAGACTCAGCAGGTCTCAAATGCAAAGAAAGCAGAGCTTCAGCATCAGTGTTGAGCAAAACCCAGAGATACGCAGGCGGTCGAGTGCAATGGTCAGAGATGACTCCAATGGTTCGCCGGCAATAGTTTGGACTATGAAACAGGTGCCCAAACAGGCATCAAGGGGGTTCAGGTAAAACCATGATTCACTTCCATGGTTCTATGGTTGTCGAGAGACCAATTCCAGGATTTTAGAGGCAAAGTAAGTGCTTTTCTGTGCTTCCCTGGCAGGAAGGGTTGTACAGCACCTTGCAGGGCTTTACCACATCCAGTAAGCATGTTCCACAATATCAGTGTCTCAGTTGCAGAGGCCTTGTCCACATCAGCGTCACACCAAATGTGTCTCGGGGGTCAGTAGTGAGAGAAGCTTCCCTCTTCCTTCGACCCTTCTGTATTCACCTCTATGGCAGAGGACTTTGGAATAAAGGCCATCCACCTCATAGCCATTGTAAGGAATGCAGAGGCAGCAAAGCACATGGGAGGTCAGTGGACCATTATATTAACAGTAAGAGGAGGAGTTCCCAGAGCTAGGCAACCACCATGAAAAAGAGGACATGTTGATTCTACCCCAAGACATCAGAAGGCAAAGTTAATGGTAGAAGCTCACACGGCTGATATAAGAGCAATGCATATGTTAATGGGGAAAAAGCCAATATGGGGCCCTGTAGAGGAGGCTTTGGCAAGGAAAACAGAGGAAAGAGTATTTTGTAAACTAAATAAAAGGCCACTGCCAGAAAGGATGTACACACACCTGAGCTGCGAGGTAAGCTAGGAGCAAGGACGGAATGATATTCAACACCTCAAAACCTACTTAACTGCCTAGAACTAGAGAAAGAAGCAAAGCAAGAAAACAAAACCGAGCAGAGAAACCATGGGGACCTGGAACTGGAAAACTGTGTAACTTAGGTATTCCAGCACCGCAGAGAGAATGATCCACTGCCTCGGACTGTAATGCAGGAGACCAACAAAGGAATACCTATACTGTAGTCTGACCCCAGACGCAAAGGAGATTCAATACAAAATCCCAGGCTTGCAGCTACAAAATGCTGAGCAGAAGAAAAGGCAGAATATAGGATCCTAAGAAAAGGGTCCTGCCATGGACCCAAGAAACCGCTATTCATGAAAGTGCCCAGGAAAGGATTACACAGAGAACCCTGCACTTTAAGCGCAGGGGGCATGCTACACTCTAACTCGTAAGTCTAGGCAACAAGTTGCTTAAGCACACACAATTACACGAACACTGAAATCCGGTACACCGTAGCCTTAATGCAGATGTAAACCCTATTGAAATCAGAGGAAACCGATGCAAGGTTCCTGCTTTCCAAACGCGCCCAATGGCCTTTCCCCGCTGCTACACTTGCCCTTGGAGGTCCTGCCGATTATGAAGGGCTCCATTGCAGATACTGCTAAAAGCAGCTGATCCGCCGAGAGAAAAACCCACTGAAAGCAATTGCTGAATCCTCAATAAAAAAGCAATTTTTCATCATGCACGTCAATATTTGAAAGATGAGCATTAGAGACATCATTACCTCGGAAAGGGCTCATTAAATTACTCCAAAGGAGTAAATACTATACCAACAAATGGAATAATGATGGTCACGCCGACAACGAAATGTGAACAGTAACCCAGACGCTATCCGTAGGGATCCCGCTGAAAACGGCATAGGATCACGCTTACTTCCTTATGGGGAACTCCAGACAAATCTTACACTTTCTGGATTCTCTGCATCCAGCAGTCAGGCAGCTACAAAACCATGTGGCTCGTTTGTTCCCACCAACGTTTCCTCCTCAATTTGTTGGGTTTTTACTTACTAACAAACGTACGCAGTGTGTACTCTATCCATTGTCCCACGTCCCCTTTGTCCTTGTGCCCCGCCTCCCTGCTTCACGCTTCCCCCTCCTCTTTGAATCCTGCATTCACCCTTGCTGAACCTTATGGGCCAAGACTCGAAAAGTTACTGAGGTCCTTCAGTGAAAAGTCAACATCACACCATTTTTGTATTTAAAGAGCAGAATTTTCCTCAGAATTAGGAGATCTTTCTGGATGGGCACATGTGTCCTCTTGGAGTTGCACAGGGCACAGACAACTTTCTTTGTAGTTCAATATTAGAAAGTGAATAGCTACAATTTTGAATATTAACTTTTTTCTACAGAACTTGCAGGAACACAACAGCAGTCAGTGTTTCAATTAACGGGTGTCACACAACTCTAAGGTGCTCACTGAATTAACCATGGCTTCAGATATCGAACGAACCTATAATTGAGCAGGCAACACCCCAAGGCTGTGTGTTTTTGGAACAAAATCGTCTGGAAGGCAGCGGGGATGTGTGGTTATAATCTGTAAAAAGGAATTGGGCATGTATGAAATCAAAATGGAGTGTGAAGGGTGCGAAATTAATCATACCAAAATCCCACTCAATGATAATAGCAGTGTTCTCTTTATTCTAGTGTACAGAGATGCCTGCATTTAATGATCATTTAGGTCATCTGCTCTTACCTTTACATAAGCCTAATTGAGCCACGATTCTGTTGGGAGATTTTAACCGATGGAAAGGGGATCCGAAGGACAAGCAAGCTATGGACTTGCAACGTATGTTAAAAAATATGCATATCCATATTCATAATTCTGACCCCTCACATATCAAGGGACATTCTTTGGATTGGGTCTCTGTCAGAAATATGAACGTCGCCACCTTGCGTCTGATCGGACCATTCAGCCATTGTATGTAATGTGCAACTACCGGATATTTCGCAACAAAGTTATGAATCCCCCAAACACACTTTTAGTAGACATTTTAAGAAAGTAAAACCCTCGGAACTGATCACTTGTATGGAAGAGATCATGAATCTCACAACACACCATGATTCACCAAGTAAATTGGTGGAAATATATGGAACTCACGTTAAAGCTTGTTCAGACAGAATTGCTCCTGTTAAAGCTAAAATTGTAGGGCACCGCTCAAACCACCAGGACTGGCTCACCACAGAACTGGCGGACCTTAAACAATCTAAAAGGCAGGCAGAACACATTTGGGTGAAAAGCAAAACAGTGGGAAATAAAAGGGCTTGGAAATTGATCGAAAAAGAATATACGCAGAAAATGAGACAAAGAAAAGATTCTATAATGAGCAAATAAATAGGGTGGATAGTAAGGCGAAGAAACTATTTGAAATATTCAGGGAATGGGAAATACCTAGTGCCTTGGAAAAGACAATTTGTACCGGATAGGGATGACTGTTTGAGAATTCATCAGCCAATTGCTGACAAAATGACTTCAGCAAGCAACAACATGTCACAATATAAATCTAAGAGAACATATGGTACTGGTGGATATAGGAAGGATTGAAAGACACAAGGATAATCAGTAATTGTGTGAATGCAGTCCTGTCTCCATCATTGAAATACAGAAGATTCTGAAGGACATGCATCCTACCACCTATCCCAGGAACGCCCTACCCTCTATAATTATCCTGGAAGCTGTATTCCCCATTCCTCATGAGATTCGCTAATGCTTCCTTTGCTCATAGAACAGTTTAATCTATAATAAAGGCGGTAGTTGTGGCCCCCTCTTGTTAAGAAATCGGGGCTGGCCCCAAAGGAGGCCTTCAATTTAAGACTGATTTTGAACATCCCTTATTTACTTAAAATTTACAAAATTGTTGCAATACAACTACAAAAGCACTTGGAAGCCTCACAACTACTGCATATGAACAATCTGGTTTCCACAGTAATCATGGCACAGAGTGCTCTCCTGAACTTGCAAACCCAGATGTTGGTCACTTTGGAAAAGAGTACTACAGGGCTGCGGATCTTACTTGACCTATCAGCAGCCTTTGATTTGTTAGATCATAAACGTCTACTAGATTGTTGATAGTGGAAATTGTTCATATAGAGTGTTATTAAGTGGATGGACTCTTTTCTAAGTGAAAGAAAATCCAAGATTATTTGGGGGATGCCTCCTCGAAACCATCCCAGATATATCATGGGGTGCCACCAGGGGCCCAGTTTATCTCCCTCACTGTTTAATGTTTGTATTAAACCATTATGTGTAAAAATGGAACAGATAGGTCTGCAGTTCACAAACTATGCAGACGATATCCAGTTGACAATGGAGCTCAGTGGAGACTATGCACAAGATTTGGGAAAACTAAATAGAGTTTATGGTGTCATCAACGACTGGATGACAACAAACTGGCTATGCCTGAACAGCTCAAACACTGAGCTTATGCTTTATGGATCCAAGCAAGCAAGGGCCAACTTGGGACAAGCATACACAGGGTTTGAAATCAAAGGATGCCAAATCTTGGTTTTAGAGAAGGTAAACACTTAAGGTGTTTGTATGGAAGCAGCCCTGGGCACTGATGTTCATGTTAATTTTGTGGTGAAAAATTTGCATTATCACCTAAAAGTATTACGGCAGATTAGTCAGTTGGTCACTCAAACTGTGAAACGCTAGTCTGTGCAATTATCAGGCCGATACTGGACTATTGCAACTCCCTGTTCAGAAGGGGCAAGCAAAGAGTGTTTAAAGAAATTGCAAAATTCAGAATGACGCTGTTCGAATTGTCTGCAATATCCCCAAGACAGAAAAAGTGTCCAGGACTCAGAAAGAGCTTCACTGGCTACCGGTGGCGGCGACGGTTCAATTTAAAGTCCTTACCATGTTGATATGATATTTTATTTATATTGCGCCCATACACAATTGTTTCATAAATGTATGTTTGAAGATGCCCCTGAATACTTGAAAGAGAAGTTGGTGTTCTATATGTCTCACTGATCCTTGCGGTCGAGTGACGCTCAACAACTCATAGCTCCGCAGTATAAAAGAGCAAGGGGGAATGGAAGATCATTCCCGGTACTGGTTGCTCAGGCGTGGAATGAACTTCCCATTGGCCTCCGCTTGGAAGGACATCTCGCCTTTAGCAAACGTTTGAAAACTCTTCTCTTTGAGTAAGCTCGTTAGGAAGCGGTTGCTTGTTGTATCTTGTTTTCTTCCGTCCTTGTGTTGATGGCGCGCCCTGATGCCTACGGGCTTTGGCGCCATACAAACAGAACAATAAAATAAATAAACCAGAGAAGGATTACATTCCAAGTCAGCAGTGCCAATTCATTCTTTTTCTTTCTCTCTCTCTAACTCTCTACAGAAGAGCTTTCTTTTTAAATAATATTTCTCTGCAATTTCTTCATGCCAGCCGCAGCTAACCCTGCTACTATGAACACATGTCTATCCCTTTTTCAAGGGAAGACATGCGTTTTCCTGAAGATTGCAATTTAGCATTTATTTTATTTTTTGTATTTGTAGAGCGCACTACAGCCCAAAGGCATTGAGGTGCTGTTACTGGAAATTGTACGCAAGCTTGATTCAGGGTTACATTGGTAGCGGCACAACGTAGGGTTACTTGGTTACAGATACAGGCTTTTTGAAGCCAGCCATTCTAAATTGGGCTTGTATGTTGGGACCAACGATTAGGACAGTTTGGATGAATTCAATGGGATGCACACAGTAGCGCTCTGAGCCAGGTACTTAATGAACAGGTCCTGTTTATTAATATGTTGACTGGCACAATGAGTGTGATAGGCCCGCTCAGAGATGCTCATCTTCTATGCTTATTAAAGATATTTTATTTTGTATATGTTAAGCCCACTGAGAGTGTGCATCAAGTAACAGGCACAGGGAGTTTTACTATTGGTGGGTAGTGGGCTTTAGGAAAGGAATGGGTAAAGTTTAAATTGTGACCTTATCTAAATCATAAACAGTTTACATATTGTCACTGCCAAGCATCTAGAAGCTAGCCAGCTAGTTTATTAAGGCGGTGATACACCTTAAGGATGAATTCTTACATCTTTATAATTTATAGATATACTAACACTAATACAATTTCCCGTCTTTCCCTTGAATCCCATGGGAACCAAAATATAAAAGCTATTATTGGGATCTGGCATGCATCCGAGTTCACTTCAACCTCAAACCAAAACAGACTGGGCCACCTTGGCGTTCTTTCAAAACTGGGCATTTTGCGAAAAAAGCTGTCCAGACAGAATTGAGAAGGAGTGTGGGCGGTAATAGATGCGCAGGTCAGACCATTCATTATGTATAGAGCTGAAGACCCTATTGATGACCTCAGAGACGTGGGCAAACCAGCCCTCCTACTCCTCGACCTCTCTGCGGCGTTTGACCTGGTGGACCATGAGACCATCTGCCACCACCTCTCAACGGCTGGCAACTTCTCACCAGATGCTACTGCATGGATAGCATCCTTTCTCAGCGGGAGAGCAATGAGTCTCTTTTCAGACCAAGCTTGCGCACACCCACATCTAATCAAGTGTGGGGTTCCTCAAGGGTCCTGCATCTCACCTACCTTGTACAACCTTTTCACTAGATCCTTATTCAAATGCCTTGATCTGAAGGGTATTTCTTACACCAACTACGCCGACAACACGCAAGTCCTCATCCCCCTGTCAGGCGACTACGAAGCAGACCAAAAAACCCTCAATTCCATTTAGACCACCATTTAGACCTGGGTGGCCAAAAACTGGCTCTGCCTCAACAGCGCAAAGACCGAACTTCTTATCATCGGCTCTCCAACCACAATCAGGAAAATGGGCCCTCGATGGACTCCTTTCTCATAGACAGCTCTCGTATTCCTGCATCCCAGTCAGTCAAAACATTGGGAGTCTACCTGGATTCCAACCTCATCATGACAAGACAGGTGAATGCCATCTCATCAGCGGCAGCCTAGCACTCAAAACTTATCACTGCTGCCAGGCCCTTCTTAACGTAACAAAACTCCCTTACCATTGCCAGAGCAATCATAGGATCTCGCCTAGACTACTGCAACGCACTCCTACTAGGCACATCGGCTAAGAACATCAAGAAACTTCAAACAGTGCAGAACAATGCTCTGAGAGCAGCCACAGGAATTTCGAAAAGAGAACATATCTCTGACACCAGAAAATCCGTCCACTGGCTACCCGTTAAAGTACGCATCCTCTTTAAATCCCTTGCACTGACCCACAAATGTCTCCATGACACAGCACCTCGCTATCTCGCGCAAAGATTCTCTGCGCCCCCCATCTAGCAGACCTGCTACATCTGGTCAAACCAACCATCTCTCCATTCCCAAAAGCCTCAGGATTAGAGTAGGCGGCTCCAGCTTCCCAGTCCTTGCGGCGACCAACTGGAACCTACTACCTCCTGCCATCAGAGGCATGGAATCCCACACAGTCTTCAGAAAAGCTCTAAAAACCCTGTTCGTGTAGACGCTCGCTCGTCATGCCTACCTGTAAGGCATTTGACCACTGGAACACTGTCTGTAAAAATGTATAACCTATGTTCATTGCAACACTGCCTGTAAACAATGTATAATTTATGCCACCCCAACCCCTGTAACTAAGTCACATTCTTGAAACAGCGCCAAGATGCCTCCGGGCTCCCAGGCGCTTTACAAATATAAATAAATAAATATAAGCTCAGGCCTGCTGACACCACGCGTGAGGATGTCCAGTTGACCACGTTTATTAACTCTTAAGAAACCCTACTAGATGGGATATTAGGATGACAAAATAGGAATGTGGTCTACTGTCAATGAGTAATGTGGTACTAATTAATTGTTTGTTTACAGCATTATCTTGAGGTTTGTCCCACAATTACCACCTCAGTTTATTCTAGATTGCATATCCACTATGTTCTTCAATTATACTGTTCCCTTTTTAGTGCCACTGATATCTTTTGCAGAGATCAGGCCCATCTCCACATACTCACCCTGTTTCTCACTATCCAAATTCATCTTTCACATGGTCTGTTCTCGACTTGGCTGCTTGTGGCGAACAGGCATAGCAGTTAAAAATTACTTTTCTGGAGTTTCTTCTGTGTGAGAAATTAAACATACTCACGTGCAATGGAAGCAGATACGCTTCAAGTGGTTGTTTGAACACATCTCAAATCCATCACCTAGCACACCCTACAATCATCAAATAATATAATATAAGGCCAGATTTATGTTTGTTTGATGCAGTCATGCGCAGTAGAAACTGCCCCCTTCGCCTGTTGTCACCACTAGAGGGAGCTGTTGCGTTTGGAATATTAATACTCTGAAAATGAGCCTCATTACGAGTCTGGGGGAAACCAGCGCATTGCGGCCAGACATGTAACACTTATCCGGCACCCGATATCCCGGTGCCAAAGAGACATTAAAAGTCCCGGCAGATCGGAAAGTCAGGCGCCTGGAAAATGATGTTCCCCATGCCTGTGTAGTACCATGGGACTCCATGGGAGTGGGGAGATGGAAGCACTGGCACCGTTTCTAATGGTGCTTCCATGACAAGTCTTCCTACCGGGACCGTTGAGCCCGGCAGGTCAGACCTGCCGGGCGCAACGGCCCCTGCAGGCAGACTTGAAGTGTGGTGGTCCGGAAAGGGTGCCGGTACGTTTCTACCGGCGCCCTTATTTTCAGACCGCCACACTTGTAATGACGCCCAATGTCTCTCCTCATGCACTGTGGCCCGTGTACATAGACTTTCACAGTAGTTGGGAATATTCTACGTTAAGCCTGCCCTCATCGAGATTCTCCATCATCTATGGTCACCTTTCAACTTTCTCTTAAATTGCTACACAATTCTTTCACCTCACAGACTCATTGTAGCAATGTGCACCTAAACGTTCACAAACATCACCCCCTCTCCATTTTAACTACTTCTAGTGTCTTTCCCGATTTGTCTTTTGTTATCCCTTTTATCTGATCATCCACTCACACCCCTTCCCTTTTCTCACAAACTGCAGTCTGGAAACGCTTTGCAAGGGACACAAACCACATTTTGGAGAAGCGTAGGTGCTGAGAAACTACTGCAATGCTGATTTGGGGCAGTATAAAAACTTCATAACAATGTAACAACATAGAAAAAAAGAAAATGTTGCACGCTGAATAAACGAAAATAATGATACATTTTTAGGAGTCACAAATCACATTCCTTACACACAACCAATCCCATCTCTTGTTATTAAAAGGGTTTGTAGGTGACTAATCCACCTACATTGCTATTTTTCTTGCCTCAAAATCCGCTTCTGGAGTACATTCAATTGTGTTTCACGCCCATTCTCTCTATTCTGTGCCTGAAGACTGCACTGGCACGTTGTGTCTGTAGAGTGTTTAGTGCAGTTGGAAGAGCAAGTTGTCGAGTAAACTTACGTTTTTACTCAAACATTTCGAGGTGAGCATACTTTCTGCTGTTATCAAACTAAGCAATTGCTGCTCAGGGAAGTTGTTAGAAGGGGCTGATTATATGCAGATTATTCCCAAAGTAGCCAAGGAAACTTCTAAGAGTGCCCCAATCTCGAACCATCTCAACGAGTTGCTGGCCGAGCCCAATGACTACTCAGGCAGCAGCCTCGTGGCTTTATCTTTTGCACAAAAGCTATCCCATAGCCTGGAAGCATCTTCAACACACTTATCTCTACTACCGGAATAGACATTTTGGGGCCGAGGGGCCCTTTAGTGCTGGTCTTTAGGTACAATGGTATTTACATTGTTGGCGTTCACATAAATCCACAGTCCAGTGAGGAGGCCTCACTGTGGTATGAAGTGCTTAACACAAGCAGCAAGTGCCTGATAGCCTTATAGTAACTGCCATGTAATATCAGAAGCCCCCTGAGCAGTGCAGTAATCACCCTCCGAAACTTTACATTATCAGACTTCAAACCCCCCCCTCCATTCTGAGTTTCACAGTTGCAAGATATCCTACAATTGGTCAACTTGATTCATATCAGCCGATCCTACCCTTTTGTTCTCGAACTACCCTCGCCTGTCACAGAGCCTATTCCAGACCAGGACACATCTGGCCTCCAAACTTGGCAGCCCGGAATTACTATTCAGGGGTTTGTAAATGGTGGAAAAATAAAAACATATTGACATAATGACATATTGCCCATCTAACATGCTTCATACAGAAAATCCCTTTGATGCCGGACAAGGACACTTTCCTTTCTGCAATTCAGTTATGCGGTCCTCTTTAATGGATCCACACGCACATAAGCTATCAAAAAACATACATTTTCCCCCTTTATATCGCAGATGTCCACAGTTTTGTTTAACTCACCCATCCCTCGCACACCCTTTTCGTACTATACAACTACAGAGGACTTAAGTATATTCTTTGTAATAGAAAAAATACACAAAAAGTATTTTTGGCTGAAATGTAATAAAAACTTATTATTCACAGTGTGAATATAATCAATTACATTTGAATGATATTACATCATATATTCCGTTTCAATTGTATTCGCAATTAGCGCCTTTCGATTAAAAAAGAACAAAATAGTCCTCTGGAGTTGTTTAACACGAAAAGAGTGTGCGAGGGACAGGAGAGTTCCACAAAACTGTGCACATCTGTTTACTCACTTCGAATACCACCTAGTGTCAATGGTTGGTCTATCTCCCTTGCACCCCATTACTAGCTCCTGAACAATTTAAGAACATCGACCAAAATCTAGGAGTGCTCCTAGCACACAGATTATACACCCTCTATATCACCTCGTCCCTTCGTCTGTCGCATCTCACCCACTTTCTTATCCTCCTATCTTCTCTCTACTCCTTTTCCTCCTCAGACTAAGGCCAGGATACCCCAGAGAGGGCACAATACACTAATCTCCAGACAAGCCAGCTGCTCAGAGACAACTACAGTGGTGATTTGGCTCAATAGAAAAGCCTTGTAACAAAATTAATATTTACTTGTAGAAGTGGGTTAATTTACACCCGATATCCCACAGATTCACTGAACCTACTGTATACCTTTTTGGATAAAATGTAGAATTTATGTGGCAGTATAAACGATTCTAAGATAGTAATTTAATGGTAAAGACTGCCATACAAATATTTTTTTTTTCGAAGCAGCATAGAGTAATGAAAGTGTATTCCTAAAGGAGTGGCGGATTAGCCCACTATTTTAGGCCAATGACACCTAAACATATTGATTAGTTGATCCGAGGGTTCTCTCTGCCACATATATCCTGTTTGCCTTCCCAATTCCATTCTACTGGCAATGGGCAACCATTGGAGTGCTTTCAAGATGTGTCAGATGGCCTAGGGAATACACAACTATTGACACAAGAATACATTTAAAAGGCTGTATTGCAAAAGTAGGACATAAGACTATTGCATGGAAATTGTTTCAGGATGGCTGTGACATTAAAGATTCTTGGGAAACATAGTCCTTGTAAGCAAGGTTATATATGAAGGACAACAAATAAAAGGAAAACAGAAAGTTACACAGAGGAAGGTCTCCTGCTTAGTGGTTTTTTAGAGCTCAGGTATTATTGTTTCTTCTGGGGACCTCAAGGCTTCTCTCTGGATTTTAGGGCTTCCTCCCGTTGCCAAATATCCCATAAGTGCTTCCATTACTGGGGCTCTCCTTCTCTGTTACTTACTCCTCTTCCAGGGTCTGCCCTTTCCTGGTGAATAAATTCACTTTCACGCTTCACTGTAGCACCCCCCCATTCTGGGCTTAGGGGGCTCTCTGTAGTGTCTTTGGGTCTTATTACAAATCTGGCGGTAACCCCTAAAAGGGGCGTTAACAGAATTAGCGCCGCCAATACAGCTCCAATGAATCAGGAGCCGGCGCAAATACCGCCGACTGTAAAAACAGCCGGCGCTATTACAGCCGGCCACACGAGGCGCAAATCCAACTGCATCACAAGTCCATGTACAGCAGTATTAGTGCCAAAAACCGGTGCTAATACTGCCGAACCCGCGACGCAGTTACCTGAACCCGGTGCCTAAAATGAAGCAAGAGGTGTGCCCAATCCACCCCAGAAGGCTACATAAGGCACACCCATACCCACACATTGATTCCAATATCATGCTGCCACTAGCCACTGTGAGCTGGGATAGACAGCTGCTCCTGCTGTGCCTGGAAGTAGAGATGCAGGACAACCAGGCCAGGGCACAGGGAGGACAGGGTAGAGGGCGGGGGGAGTAAGAGGAGGAGAAGAGCCCAAGCAAGGCATGCACCCATTCCCAGGCCCTCGCTGTGGACCCTCACTGACATCTTGTTGGTGACCCTACACCGTCTCAACAGGGAGACCATTACTGAGCTGCTCAGTACAATACATGAGGACATAGGGAGCAGAATAAGCATCCGTACAGCTCTGCACCCACTGCTCAAGCTAGTGTCAGTACACTACAATTCCTAGCTACTGGCACCTTCCAGCACTCTGTGGTCATGATGCACGGCATGGCACAGCCCACAGTCTGTGCAGTTCTTGCCCAATTGCTGGATGCCCTACTGCGGCATGTGCAACACCACATCGCACTGCCCACCAACCCAGCCCAGGTCAATACCATGAAGGCAAAGTTCTATGCCGTAACCCAATTGCCTAATGTGATTGCACCCCTGAACTGCACCCATTTTGCATTGTTGGCCTCCCCAGGCCCACAAAGCAGTGTATCGAAATTGTAAGCACTACCACTCCGTCAATGTGCAAGTGACATGCAACCCCAACCTCATCATCCACTGCTGTACCCATTACCCATGTTCCACCCACGACTCCATGGTCCTACGGAACAGCACACTGCCAGGATACATGGAGAGGCAGACAACGGACCTGAATAGCGAGTAAAACTGTCAGCAAGTATGCACTGGGAAGCACCTGACCAAATTGGGGGGGTGGGTGGGGGTTGTGAATAATGACACAAAGCATGGCATGACAAGTAAATGCAAAACCACTACCTGGCCAGCTCCCGCACCAATGAGACAGTACAGGCCAGGGAACATGCACATGTTGTACACACTTGGATGGACATGCAGATGAACGCAGACAGCAGAAATTCATACCACACACATGACTACAGGTACCACATTGCAGCATGCATAATCCAAAAAATAAGAAAGAGCTCTGCCAGTGGCACACCCATGTTCCCATGTACACCCACCCCGGAATGCTGAACCACTGCTCCCAGAAGCGAAGGGAAGGCCGATCGGCAACCCAGAAAGCCACATGCACAAAAGTAATAGACAGCCACAAGACAGCCACCAGGGACATATGTCACCGACAGACACATCACAAAACTTCTGCTGCAACGTAACAGGGTGCATGTGATGCCAAAAGAATGCATGATACCAGTGACACACATGCCATGGGGTGAAGCCCCATATGAAAGCACATTGCCATGATACTGTGTAAGTCCACCCCCACACATTTCACAGTGACTAATGTCTGAACCTCTCCCCATGCAGGTGGCTCTGGGTGCCCACAGCTGGCTTGGATAATGACCCCTGTGCGTGATCCATGAACTCTGGATGACATAGCCTATAACCACGCACACCGCAGGACCTGTGTGTGCATTGAGCGCACATTTGGACTCCTGAAGGCACTTTTTTGCTGCTTAGATCGTACAGGCGGAGCCCTTGTGTACACTGCAGAGAAAGTAAGAATAATTGTGCTTGTGTGTGCCATGCTACACAATATCTGAATAAGGAGTCATGTATTCCTACCCGCTGACGTGGACATGCCACCCCCAGATGATAATGACAAAGTGTCTTAGGCAGGGTCCACATCAGGCAACGTCCGAGATGACGTGAGGGATGGGCGACTGGCTCGCTATACACCGATTGCCAGTTTATTTTAGGTCATTTCCCTCACACAAGCCATGCACCACTGTGTGACTGTCACTTCTGTAAATAAACTCCACAATGACACAATCAGGAATGTCCTTGCATTGATGTAGTTCAACTGTTTTATTCCAAGTATGTGCTCTGATTATCCCCTCCTCCCAACACCAACTCCCCAGCACACTATCCCCCCTCCCGCCACCAACTCCCCAGCACGGCCACTCAGGGCAATAATTGTCTTGATGTTGCCTACAACCGTGGCCTCTTACCCCCCTCACCTCCCTGCCAGCCCCATGTGATCTTGGGCGCAGGTGGCGCTGGGCCCAACGCCTTGTGTGCTCTGCTGCAATTCCTCAGTGGGAGTTGTAGAACTTTAAGGGATGGAGCCTGGCCCCAGAGCTGTTGGCATGTCAATTTGTTAGAGTGGCAGATGGCATCAGCGAGTGTCGAGACACCTTCTGACATCTCCCTGACCCTCTGCCCGTATGCTGTCAAGGCGGCCGTACATGCAACTGCCTCCGCCTGGCTCCTCACCATGTTCCGCACAGTCCTGTGGGTAGCCCTTGTAGGCAGTCACAGATTGCCTGCAAGTGTTCGTGTGGGCCCCATTGCCTCCATCTCTCTCTATCTGCGCTCCATCTCTTCCAGCCTCTGCAGCATGGTACTGCGTGGTGGTGTGTGGCGTATGGGAGCGGGCTGTGAAGTGGCCCTGGGATGAAATCAGGGGAGCCATAAGAAGGTGTGTCAACATACAGCTCAGGTGTCTGAGCACGCCGGCGGTGGCAAGGGCTGACTTGTGTCAGTAAATACTGATGGCATGGAGGGCTCTCCGGGGCTTCTGTAGGTGGCGACACCAGGCTGGTGTCCCCCTAGTACTCCACCGTTGCACTGCCAGCAGGTGTGGCCTCTGTATTTGAGCCTCCAGCTGCAGGAGTGGGTGCAGTGTGCCTTACGCTGGTCCTGGTGGCCTGTGGAGGGGTTGTTGGCTTAGCCCTGCTGTGTTGCGGTGTCTCATGGCGGGATATCTGACTCGGCACATTATGCTGGTGTGACTGCTGCACGGTGTTGTGGTCGATCACCACCTCAATCCCGCTGGCACAGGGTGCACCAGCAGGGGTGTGGTGTGCATGGCATTTGGTTAGGTCACTTGCCAGCGCTTCCTGATACTGTGACGCTCATGGGTGCTATTGGTGCCCAGCTGGATGGCTGCTGTGGAGAGTGGCTGATGTGCCACTCCGTCACTCCACCCTGTTGGCATGGCCGGCTTCTGGGTCTTCTGAGATGTGTCCCTGTCCACTGGGGCATCTTATGCTGGGCTGTCATTTAGGGGGGTTTGACTCACCTCCTGCCTCCTAGCTGCTGGCACCCGCCTTCGCACCGCCAACTCCCTCTATTCCTTCTACATCCAGCCCCGTGCTTCACTTTTCCTCCCAGGCGGTGAGGAACAGTGGCTCAACAGTGCCTCCTCCAGTCACCAGTGACTCCTGGCGGCGTAGGGACAGCAGTCCCTGCACCCTGACCCTCAGGTCATTCCACCGCTTACGGCAGTCCTCTCCGTCACAGGGCACACTTGCCACTGCAGTCACCTTCTTGTTGATGGAATGCCAGAGGGCTGTCCTGCGCTGTCCAGTGGTCGTACGTTGCTGACTGCCATATAGTTCGTCACAGCGGGCAATTACCTCATCTGTGAGGACCACTAGCTCCCCCTCACAAAATTTTGGTTTCCGCAGACTATGTTCTGCCACCTTGCATCCTCTCCTGAGACATTCTGGCTTCTTTCCAGGACTGGATGGCTGCAGGAAGTGGAGATATTTGATGGATTGTGTTTTCAAAATGTCCGCTGCAATGCTTCTCATTCCAGCAATGACGCAATTTCCACCAGTGGTAATAGCGCCTGGATCGCTGGTGGTAGTGCTATTAGTGCAGATTTTTCAGTGGTAAAATGCCATCACAAGGGAAAGGAAAACCTACAGTAAGTTCCCACCTGTGCAAAATCGTTTTCCCTTTGGGAAGGGATGGAGAAAACTGTTCTCCTTCGCAAGCACTGCTTCTGGGCTGGTGGGCAGGGTTGGGGTAAGTTCGTTTTTTTTCCTTCAAGGATCCTCACTTGTTGACAAAGGGGTATCTCTCGATGTGCTAGTGTTTCCCCATAGTATATTATTTTCTGAATCCCTGGAATCTGCTCCGGGTTTTCGATTTCTAAACCGGATGCATCTTGGGAGACCGTCCCAAATACCTGTTTCTTTGGGGCCTGGCAGTTCCTAAGAAGTTGCTCTCTCAGGGGGTTCAGGAATAGTTCAGTGTTGATCCTGTCAGTCCTACTCTCAGGTGGAGCACAGATGCCTGTTATATGCATGGTCTTGTTGATGCCCTGTCCTGATAAACTGCAGCACAATTTAAACATTTTTGGATACATATTTTAGAAAGGCCAACACAAAAAGGTACACACTCAACGGCCCTAGTGTGTCTATAGCAGTGGTTATTATTATGATTATTAATTGTGATTTAAATCATGCTCATTTCCAGATTCCTCAAACCTCTAAGCACAGGACTGTACATCATCCTCAAAATCCCAAAGCGAGCACATTACCCCCGATCTATCATCCCGGCCTTCCAACAATGGTGCCATCCTCCTTTCAGAAGAAAGTTATTCGGTCAGAACCCACTAAATGGTGCAACTCCTAATGCTCTAAAAATTGCCAAACATTGGAACAAGCAAACTTTCAGATGATAAACCAAATAACTAAGTCATGTTTAATGCATCACAAGCAGCCGGTATGGAAGCTCTCTTACCCCTATGAAGTTACAGTACACACGGCAGCTTTGCAAGCTTCTGTTACAAAGCCAAGTGGACTCCACAGAAGACCCACCTTTTTGATTTAGCTCAAAAAAAGGTTTACTTGTGGAACTGTATACAAAGGTTGCGCAATTGAAATGTATGGGCCCCATGAAGGCATCATGAGTAAGACACAGACAACAGGTTCATGTTGTAAGGATATTTGGCGTGTTACAGTACACAGTACAGCAATACTGCACAAGTAGCAAATTTTTTTGCAGCACCACCACCACAAGGGTGCGGTGCATTGCTATATGGGTTAGCAGATTAACAAGGAAAGACAGACTATTCAGTAAAAAACGATTTTAACATATAAGATGCAAATCTATTTTTACAGTTAAAAGCACACGTGTTCATTTAAAAATGCACACTATTTTTCACCTGAAATGCCTATATTGCTAGAGACACATTTGAAAATTAACAGCTAACCTATTAACCATTAACCTGACTAATAAAACCTTATTTTAATATAACCCACTAATAAAATGTGTTCTCTACTGCAGAATTAGGCATACTCTGAAAACCATTTAAATAAGTGTGCAGATTTTTCTCTTCTCTTCTCTGCCTGATTCTCCGTGTTGTTGTGCACAGTAACTGCAGGAAGGAGGAAGTCAGATTTGCAACAATTGCAAATGTATAAGCGAAGCTATTGTTGAAGAGTAGGAGGATGAGAGATGATGGATTTCATTGGGACACGTCATAAAGAGGGCTGAGAGGAAAGTTTTAGTGGGCAGTATCAGGGAAAAAGACAGGCGGACATCTTTCTGCACTACTGGGGAGAAGACCTGGCTGTGGGGTCCTGACTGAATGCAGATTCCTGTGTCCTGCTGCAGTCGACATTGGGGAGAGCTGAAAGAAAAACCTTTCCACTGGCTGAGGCAGTCCTATCTGAAAAAGCTGAGAATTCCAGGCAATGACCCCGGCTTGAGAAGGCAAGCGTTCCTTTTTGCTGGAGTTAATCCAAGAGAGCCACATTCACAAAGAGAAGCCTCTGAACAGATAAGGTAATTACATAACTGGGGGAGCTGTGTGTGTGCACGAAAATATGCAGTCAGTGTAGAAAAAATGAAAGTCCCGTGCGTGTCTTAATCAAGTGCTAATGTTGCAATTTGAGTTCTGTTCTCCGCCACTCTATTTGCAGTGGGTCATAGAAAATGCTTTGATTGTGCCATTTTATTGTTGTAAAGAATGAGATCGTGTTAAATACAACTTTTATAATACAGAAAAATATTTGAAAACAGACGGATGGTGTACTTACTGTTTATCATTACAGTGCTGTTGATGTGGGGAGATTTTTAAACAGTGCAATGGTCATTTTAAGACAGATGTGTGCATGTCAGAATCAGTATGAATAATTGTGAGTGACTGTAGTATAACTTGTTGGAGGTACATGAGCCAACGGGAAGAGAGACTCTCTGAACATAGCTCCCTACCGTATATAAGGTAGTGGAAATTACCACAAGACTACCACATATAGCTCTCTGTCGTAAATAAGTCAGTGAGTTTGCCCATGGTGGCGCACCAACACTATCACTGGAAAATGTGGTATCCCTAGAATGCAGGTCTGAGGTCTCTCTAGTGATCACACGAAAAATCTAAGCGAAGATAAGGGATTCTGGACATTGGGGCCACAAATAAAACAAGGGAATTATGCTCACCATAATACCACCAACCACGTATACCAAATATGCAGGTCTGGGTGCTGAAATAATGCATGTCCATTGTATTATTGTTGCACATGGCCAAATCTGAATACAAAGAGCGATTATTGCTAAGTTATTTTTCGGCGGTAATAAAATACCGTCAGGTCCCAAATCTCCACAAAATACCCTACATATTTATGGTGCGTTGCAGGCCGGGAAAGTGATCACAGAGTACCTACTGGGCGTGGCAAGCGTGTCTCACACTGCCATTTGCACATTAAAGGGAACCCATTTTATAATAGCAGTGTGCCACTAAAAACGAATTTCAGAATGTCACAAAGGGAAACCACATTCTCAGATCTAGTGCAATATTTAGAGGCAAAGTTATTTGCACATGGGAATTGGTCTTCGAATACCACGTTAGAATGGAGTAACCGCATTCAAGGTGAGGTGCAGAAAGAAAAACTAGACAATATTTTTGCAGAAGGCAGCATAATTCAGGTCTGCCTTACAAGATTATTGAATGCAGCCGATAAAAGTGCAGAGAAAGACTGTTTAATACGGCTATGCGGCAAAATATGGTTTATTTTAAACAAGTCCCTGCGAATGCAAGAGAATGATACTCAGCTAATTAACAGGTTAAAGACTGAATTAGATGGGACAAGTAAAAATCAGGAAATGTTGAGAGCAGAATTGGATGTATGCCAAAAAGACATGCAATTAAAATGCAGAGACTTTGATACTCAGTTATCCAAAAGCAAGAAACAATTTGAAGATAGTGAGCAAGAATTGACACACTTAAAAGCATTAGTGGATCACATTAGGCAGGATAAAGATGAGGTTATTTCAGAAATGCAGATTTTACAAAAAGAACATTGTGAAAAAGAAGGTGATCTCCAGAGTGCAGAACAAGAAATGATTAAAATGATTCAAGAAAGAGACAAAAGAAATAAAGAGTTCAATGAATGCCAAATGCAAATGTGCGACATGCAGGAGGCGATTAATAAAATGAGCGATGAAAATAATTATTTGCAGAATGAAGCAACTAGACTCCTTAAAAAGTGTAAGGACTTAGAACAGCAAATGTGCATTCCCAGGTCCCAAGAGAGGCGGCAGGGTACCACATTCAATGGAGTGGAGGTGAATTCTAGCTCTGCCCAAAGAGCTAGTGCCCCAGTGACTGGGCCGGTGACTGAACTTGGTTGCAGCGCCCTTGGGGGATTTGATACTCCCATTGGGGGCAGCCACCAATCTCATACACCTGAAAACAGGATTGAATCACAAAATAGTGCGATTCCATGCATTGCAACAAGTAGCCCCATAAAAATAATGAAATCCATTAAAGCCCTGATCAAACCATTTAAAAAGGGAGGTGAATGCTGCATTGAGGATCACCTAGAAGCGGTGCATGACATTTTTAAAGCACTCCAGATACCTAAGGAACAGTACAGACAATATTTTCATTTAACTTTAGATGCCCCGACGGCCAGCATCATAAGGGGATTAAATGAACAGCAGAATATGACATGGCTGGAGTTTGAAAAAGAAATTAGGCGTCATTTTTCTCCTTTTCAGTCATTGCAGGAGGCAAAGAAAGTCGCGTACACTATTACTGCTGGACCTAATACATCACCTCGCCAATTTTTACAAGACTTAAAAAGAGCATTCTCTCGCTTTGATGTATCTTTTGACTCAAATTCCAATGAGTTTAAAACCGCATACTTCTATGGGCTACAGAAAGACATCATATCCCAATTGGTCCGTGAATTTGACCGTGACAAGTCCCTTGAATGGATTGTACATCAAAGCACCAAGCTATATGAGGTACTCTATTGTCAGGGTAGAGAAAGTGATAAAATGAAAGATACTAGGCCTAAATCTAAAGAACCCTCAGCCACAGTAATGGAAATCAGGTCAGCCAAAATGTCCCTTGAGTCTGCTCAAAGCCAAGGTAAAAATAATGTGACACCTGAACAAAGGGGTAATCAACAAAGATCGCCATTTCCTGTACCAATGTTCCAATCACATGATCCTAGTAATAGAGAGAGCTACATCAGCCCTAGATATTTAGGAGATAGACCCCGGGTAAGATACCGGTCTGATATGGCAGGTATGAACAATAACCAGAGACAAAATCAAGATCAAAGAAATGATGATCCCTACCAGTCATTGGGGACACAGAGCAGATTTGATCCCAGCACCATGATATATGGTAATCAGGATAGGCCCCGATATGTGGATCGATTTACTGATAATGGAAATCAACATAGGGGCCAGTACCTACAATCTGAGAGACAGGACATGAGGCAAAACGTGAACTACAGTCCACGCCAGTACGATGATTCCCCACCAAGGGACTATAATCAAAGGATGGGTGCAACCCGCTCCCCTCCACAAATGAATCAAGAGTTCAGAAACCATCCCAACCGGTATCAATCACCTGAGAGGTATCAGAATAGATCCAATCAGGGGGAAAACAACCAATATCGACCTAGGCCACAGAAAGAGGATCCTAGAGAGATGGAAAGGTTCCAGTGCCTTGAGGCCCAAGTGAAAATGTTAGCTGAGCAAATAGGAAAGCTCTATACAGCGCAAAAACAACCTTCCAAAGAGGGGGCTGATGGCCATAGCAATGACCGGGGGGCTTCCGAAAAGTGACTAAGTACTCATGATAATCGCAGTGCCAAAATGACAGATTGCTCTGATATAATTTTGCATGACAACTCTGAGGTGACTAATGGATTAAAAATGAAAGTACCAGTAAATGAAATTGTGATAGAAAGTGCAAATACTTCTAAAAAAGAGGTACGGTTTAACTTAGAGCTAAATAAAACAGTAAAGATTTGCACAAATGAAAAAGAAACATTAGGAATTCCAAAAGAACAAAGGGACAGATTTAAGAAAAATGACTCATGCATGGGGAATACCAGTGAACAGGGAGTAAGTGGGGATGCCATGGCTCCTTCCCTGGGCAAGCAAAACAATGACCAAACACAGACAGAAAAAAGAAATACTCACAAGGAGGGTACAAGTCAATCACCTGAAAAATTATTTGAGCCACATATTTTTGAAGAGGCTGAAAGGGCTGGTATTACACTAAATGATCACAAATGCACAGAATTAAAAAATGACAAATTGCTGAATGATGATGTTACACATGTTCAGTTGGAAGGTTGTAATGTGGCCTCTGATGTTACCCAGATGGATGGGCGAACGGTGGCCACACTCCAAAAAACCTCTGAACATGGAGAAATGAATAAAATATCTCGCACAGAAATGGGTAAAAAGGAGGGAAAAATGTCTTTTCATTTACCAATGTGCTTAGCCAAAAGTGAAAAAGACCTGAGAAAGGTGAGCCCTGAAATCAGTAAGAATTCACATTTCTTATGTGTATTAGAGGAAGTTGAGGACAGATATTATGCACCCATCACTGTAGAAGAAAAATGCCACACCTTTGCTATGATTGACACTGGCGCACAGGCCACAATTATGTCCAAGGAGCTGGTAAAGAGTATCAATGAAGGGAGGCCTCCACAGAGTCAGATCACAGTGAAGGCAAATCAAGGCCCAGTGCATAACTTTAATGGGTAGGAGGTGCCCATCATAGGTGTAACTGAGGTTGACATAAAAATAGGAAAGCACAGAATGAAACAAGAGGTATTGATCACATCTATTTGTGAAATTCCATTTTTGATGGGGACAGATTGCCTGAAAAGATTGTCTCCTCTCATAGATGGGGTGAATGGAGTGCTGTGGTCCTTAACCAAAAAACCATTGAGGCCTAAGAAACTAAAATCACAAAACAGCAATATAAAAGAATGTCACACCGTTGCCAAAACAAATGATGCTGTGGAGGTATATCTCCAGAATAGCTGCATACCTAGTGTCACTGTTATATTAATGTGTCAAGACAAAGATCAGAGCGACAATGAAAAACTACCTGTACAAATATACTTGGACCCAAGGAAAGATTGGCAGACTGCTATAGATGAGCACACATTACGTTTTTACTTAAAAGAGAATACATGCAAACAGAATATTGTTCCTAAAACAGATTCAGAGAAACACATTACCACTCTGGCAGAGATACACATAGAAGATGAGCAACCATGGGTTCACGTTGGTATAAATGATTATCTTAAAACAATAAAAGCCACTTTAGCGCTTGAACATGAAAGGAGTTTCATTAATGAGAAATTGTTGCAAAAAATTATGGAGAGGGAAGAAATCCCGAAATTTAGGATTAAAAATCAATATGTTTCTGGGTTGGACAGTCCAGACTTTGAAAACCGAATTACAGGCAGATGCATGCTTAAAATTAGCATTGGGCAGAAAACAATTTACCATAATGTATGGATAGTGAGTGGAGCACAAAATGAATTTTACATGGGCAATGACATCATGCACAGAATGTGTATGGTGTTAGATTTCCTTAATCAAAAAATATGGTCACGCCTAGGTGGGCCGGCGCCTGAATTTGAAGACAAAAGAAGGGCTTATCATTGTGCACAACTAGTTCCTTATGCAGTCGAATTACAGATGAGGAAAAATACTATTGTTCCTGCATTTACAAAACAGTTTGCAATAACACTGAAATGCAAAAATGGACAGCAGATGAAAGGCTCTGATGCATTTGTATGCCTGAATGAATCCATAAAACAGCAAGGCCTGGATTATGAATACATTCCATTGGTAGATATTGGTGAAGGATCTGTAAAAATCATGGTAAATAATAAAGGTTGTCAGGACATTCATTTAGAGGAAAACTCCCCATTAGGAATGGCCATACAAAAATCACATTATACGGCAGATTTAAATAACATGGTGATTGGGAAAATTCCTGAAAAATATGTAGATGCCAAGGGCGAGTTGCCAGAACACCTGGACTCTCAGCCCAAAGGAATATTTAAAATTCATTCTGTGTATCCTTATGATTCAAATGAGACAGTGTGC
The DNA here is from genome assembly GCF_040938575.1 of Ambystoma mexicanum. Classification (NCBI taxonomy): domain Eukaryota; kingdom Metazoa; phylum Chordata; class Amphibia; order Caudata; family Ambystomatidae; genus Ambystoma; species Ambystoma mexicanum. Next base: position 303,747,557 of record NC_090940.1, read on the forward strand.
TGCCATCAAGAGGATTGCATAATATTTAATTTAAATGAAAATGAAACAGGAAATCAGCCCATTGAAGTGGAAGCTGATCTGCCAAAATATTTGAAAGTGGCAGCTCTACAAAAAGACACAGCCACACAGTTAGAGGAAAGCGCTGAGATTCCTTTACCAGAAGAGTTTCCAGAATTTTCCAGAATGGTAGAAGAGCAGATCTCCTTAGCGGATGCATGTGACAGCGATGAGGATCGACGCAATCTGAGGGAAATATTTATGGAGTTTAAGGATGTATTTGCAAAAGATGCTTATGATTGTGGTTTAACTGATTTACATGTGGCCACACTACCAGAAGGTTGTAGCAGAAATCCAGTGTTTGTACGCCAGTATAGACTACCGCTGGCATGTTTAGAATCATTGGCAGAGATTATTAAAAATTTGGAATCACGGGGAATAATTAGGCCCATTCATAGCACATCCAATACGCCTATTTTAGGTGTGTTAAAGCCAAATGGTCAATGGCGGCTGTGTGCAGACTTAAGAGAGTTAAATAAAAGAGTACCAGTATCTAGATGGCCACTACCATTCATTGATCAGGGCCTAGCTCAGATACATGGTTCAAATGTATTTACCACGTTAGATCTCACATCTGGATATTGGTGTGTGCCATTGGCAGAGGAGATACAACACCTATTTTCCTTTACATTTGACAGGACTCAATATGCCTGGCTTAGAGCTCCGTTCGGGTACATCAATAGTGGGAGTGAATTTGGCATATTTTTGAGAAAGGCCATGCCAGATGCAGCGGAAAGAGGAACAATAGTTTATGTGGATGATGTCTTGATAAAAAATGAAAACCTTAAAAGCCATTTTGATGAAATAAGACATGTGCTTGGCCAATTGCAGAAAGCAGGCGCCAAAGTATCTTTGCAAAAAGCACAATGGTGCAAGAAAAAAGTGAACTTTCTAGGGCATGAAGTGACTGAACATGGGCTAAATCCACAAAGGAAGAAAATAGAGGCCATACAAAGATTAAAAGATCCTAAAAATGTGAAAGGAGTAAAAAGTTTATTAGGGATGACAGGCTATAACAGAAAGTTCATTGAGAATTATGCAGAAATCACTCAACCATTGACTAAACTGCTTAAACTAAATACTCCCTGGAGATGGGAAAGAGAGCAGTCTGATGCAATGGCTAGATTGAAGGAATGTCTTGTAAAGGCACCATGTTTAGCATACCCCATAAAGGACAGGGATTTCTTTATAGAAATAGGCTTTTCTGAACATTGTATGTCAGCAGTGTTATCACAAAAACACGATTTGAATCACAAAACCATTGCATATGCAAGTAAGGCATTTTCCCAAGTTGAAATGAAATTTAATGAATGCGAAAAGGCCCTATTAACCACTGTGTGGGCGCTACAACATTTCCGCCCCATTGTTCAGGGAGAAAAGGTGATTATTGAAACAAATCATCAACCTTTGCAATTTTTAGAGAGTAAAAGAATTAGATCAGGCAATCTAGCGCAATCCAGAATCACTTCATGGACGCTGGCATTACAAGGTTTTCCCGTAGAAGTAAGATATGGACAAAATAAAAAGAGCCCAATTGCTCAAGGGTTAGCTGACTTACATGACTGTGCAGCTGAACAAATAACAAATGAAATGGATGTGGAAGCTAGTTTACAGGGATTTGAACAATCACCACACAAAGCTTTTGATGAAAAAACATGCAAGGATTTGCCAACTGTATATGTGGATGGTTGTGCTTTTCACATTGAAAATGACAGTAATAAACAATTAGTGGCAGGAATAGGAAATGTCTGGTTGAAATGTGAAGGCGTTCCTAGTATAGGGATGAGGATTGGAGATAGGAGCAGTCAGGTGGCGGAATTGGCAGCCATCTATAAAGCAATTGCTACTGCAGTTGATAAAAAGTTCAGTGAAATTGTCCTGGTGACTGATTCTGACTATGCACGGAATAGCTTTGTGGAGTATTTGCCTGGTTGGAAAGCAAGAGGCATGGTTACATACAACAAAAAGCCACTTAAACATGGAAAAATTATACAAGCCATAGACAAATTGGTGTCAGAAAATAATTTAACAATATACTGGAGAAAAATTCGTGGGCATTTAAAAACACCAGGAGAGGATAAGGAGGGAAATGATAAGGCAGACCATCTGGCTAAGATTGGGGCTGTGATGGGAGAATTGCTACCTATTGATTATTTAATGGGTGAAATACAAATTGATGCAGTCACACGTTCTAAAGCACCAAAGGAGGTAGATCAACCGGTGGTGCAGTGGAGTCATGACACGCCAGACCAAGATTTGATTGAGGCACAAAAGAATGATCAAATTTTGGGAATCTATTATAATCATTTGATAGATCCTGAACAAAATCCTTTAACAGAAAATGATTGCATGGGAAAAGAAGAATTGAGGGTGTTATTAAAGAACAAAACACGAATTAGATTACAGGATGGACTCATGATTAGAGAGTCCATAACAGGGCAAATACAGTGGGTAGTACCCCTTTCATTCAGAGGACTAATGCTACACCATGCACATGATGCCATAGGGGTTCACAAAAGACATTAGAAATACTAAAAGATTATGCTTACTGGCCACATATGTCCCAAGATGTGGAATTATATACTAGAGGATGTCTAGTATGCGCCCAATTTAAACCTGCTTCACCAATGCATAGAGCACCATTGATGAAAAGAGGCCTAACTCTCCCATGGTCAGATTTGCAAATAGACTATGTAGGTCCTTTAAAAAGGTCGAGCAGGGGACACCGCTATATTTTGAGTGTGGTATGTTTGATGTCAAAGTGGATTGAGTGCATTCCCGCACCAGATTGTAGTGCGCAAACAGCAGCCACATTGCTGGTGAACCATGTGTTCTCAAGGTTTGGGTTGCCACAAAGAATTGAGTCAGACAGAGGAAGTCATTTCACAAGTACTCTAATGAGTAAGGTATGGCAAATACTAGGTGTGAAAAGGAAACTACATATCGCATATCGGGCGGCGTCTTCAGGTACAGTTGAAAGAAGCAATAGGTCTGTTGTGGATATTTTAAAGAAATTTGTGGCAGAAGCAGGTTCCAGCTGGGATTTGCGTTTACCATTGGTTTTGATGGCAATCAGGTCGACTCCTGCCAAAGCAACAGGTGTTAGCCCCCATGAGGTCTTAACAGGTAGGAAAATGGTGTTACCACAACACCTACTATACAGAACACATGAGCAAACTCTAGTGAGTGCATCCACAGTTCATGAATATATTGATGAACTGAGGAGGCATTTGCAACATGCATTTGCTTTTGTGCAGAGAAATCTGGAAAGAGCTGCTGACAGTGCAAAGTCATATTATGACAAAAAGACATCAGTAAAGGAATACAAGGTAGGGGATCAGGTGTACAAGTTTCATTTTGGAAAAAGTAAACAGAAAAATTCTAAATTTCTAGCAGCCTGGCAGGGGCCATTTCGAATTATAGATAAAGTCTCTCCTGTAGTGTATAAAATTTTGAAAAATGAAGGTGAAACAGCAATAGAGCAGTTTGTCCATGTAAATCAAATCAAACCATGCCATCCCAGACATGAGATCAGGCAGCTTGAGCATGTGGAAACGGATAGAGTCCCTTGAGAAAATAAATGGGTGTGATCAGGAGGCAGTGACAAAGAAGTTAAAAAAAAGTTGATTGTTATGATGGCACATAAACACTGTAATATATGTAAAAATATATAATATAAATAAATAAATAAATAAATAAATAAATAAATGCACATATAACGGAAGCTCGTGGTTGGTGTGCAGAGAGAAAGTGTATTAAATATTGAATGCTGTTTTATATGTGTTTGTTTTCTTTTAACTTGTGTTTAATTTCAGAAAAAAAAAAAAAACGAAGTATTTTTACCAAGCATGTTTTATTTTTGGCAAAAGGATGAAGTTAGTATTGTGCTATGTACTTAATCTGTTTATTTTCTATTTTGATTTAGACAATTAACATTATTTGGTCGGAGGTTCCGGGATCAGAGGCCACGGGAGACGATGGAGTCCTGGAGTCCCCTGGATGAAGACCAAAAGATGCCTGCCTCCAGGTGGAGGTGAAGACAAAATAACGGGAATGCCAAAAGAGATGACTACTGTGGATTCAAGATTGCCAAGATGAAAGAGTACTCGAATGAACCGAATAACATCGCTGGTCGGGACATACCAAAAGAGACAAAGCAAAAGTTCCGGCATATGAAGTTCCACGTATTTATTATTTTAATTATTTATTTTAACTTGTTATATTACTTATTTGTTTTAGTTAGTTGTTTTATTTCATTGTTTTTAATTGACTTGGAAAATTTAAACTTAAAGTAATGCCACTTCCACTGAGAAGGCAAATGTGGAACATTTTATGAACTGATGGACTCAGATGAAATGTTGATTGCAAATTTTCATTGATGCACATGAATATTCATTTTGTTGGATTGCTATATTGTAAAAAAAAATAGAACAAGTTGTTTTTAGGAATTGGCTTGGATTATAGCCAAGTTCTAAAAACAAAAGGAGGGTATATGTAAGGATATTTGGCGTGTTACAGTACACAGTACAGCAATACTGCACAAGTAGCAAATTTTTTTTGCAGCACCACCACCACAAGGGTGCGGTGCATTGCTATATGGGTTAGCAGATTAACAAGGAAAGACAGACTATTCAGTAAAAAACGATTTTAACATATAAGATGCAAATCTATTTTTACAGTTAAAAGCACACGTGTTCATTTAAAAATGCACACTATTTTTCACCTGAAATGCCTATATTGCTAGAGACACATTTGAAAATTAACAGCTAACCTATTAACCATTAACCTGACTAATAAAACCTTATTTTAATATAACCCACTAATAAAATGTGTTCTCTACTGCAGAATTAGGCATACTCTGAAAACCATTTAAATAAGTGTGCAGATTTCTCTCTTCTCTTCTCTGCCTGATTCTCCGTGTTGTTGTGCACAGTAACTGCAGGAAGGAGGAAGTCAGATTTGCAACAATTGCAAATGTATAAGCGAAGCTATTGTTGAAGAGTAGGAGGATGAGAGATGATGGATTTCATTGGGACACGTCATAAAGAGGGCTGAGAGGAAAGTTTTAGTGGGCAGTATCAGGGAAAAAGACAGGCGGACATCTTTCTGCACTACTGGGGAGAAGACCTGGCTGTGGGGTCCTGACTGAATGCAGATTCCTGTGTCCTGCTGCAGTCGACATTGGGGAGAGCTGAAAGAAAAACCTTTCCACTGGCTGAGGCAGTCCTATCTGAAAAAGCTGAGAATTCCAGGCAATGACCCCGGCTTGAGAAGGCAAGCGTTCCTTTTTGCTGGAGTTAATCCAAGAGAGCCACATTCACAAAGAGAAGCCTCTGAACAGATAAGGTAATTACATAACTGGGGGAGCTGTGTGTGTGCACGAAAATATGCAGTCAGTGTAGAAAAAATGAAAGTCCCGTGCGTGTCTTAATCAAGTGCTAATGTTGCAATTTGAGTTCTGTTCTCTGCCACTCTATTTGCAGTGGGTCATAGAAAATGCTTTGATTGTGCCATTTTATTGTTGTAAAGAATGAGATCGTGTTAAATACAACTTTTATAATACAGAAAAATATTTGAAAACAGACGGATGGTGTACTTACTGTTTATCATTACAGTGCTGTTGATGTGGGGAGATTTTTAAACAGTGCAATGGTCATTTTAAGACAGATGTGTGCATGTCAGAATCAGTATGAATAATTGTGAGTGACTGTAGTATAACTTGTTGGAGGTACATGAGCCAACGGGAAGAGAGACTCTCTGAACATAGCTCCCTACCGTATATAAGGTAGTGGAAATTACCACAAGACTACCACATATAGCTCTCTGTCGTAAATAAGTCAGTGAGTTTGCCCATGGTGGCGCACCAACACTATCACTGGAAAATGTGGTATCCCTAGAATGCAGGTCTGAGGTCTCTCTAGTGATCACACGAAAAATCTAAGCGAAGATAAGGGATTCTGGACATTGGGGCCACAAATAAAACAAGGGAATTATGCTCACCATAATACCACCAACCACGTATACCAAATATGCAGGTCTGGGTGCTGAAATAATGCATGTCCATTGTATTATTGTTGCACATGGCCAAATCTGAATACAAAGAGTGATTATTGCTAAGTTATTTTTCGGCGGTAATAAAATACCGTCAGGTCCCAAATCTCCACAAAATACCCTACAATGTTCATTAATAAATCTTATTAACTTCAAAAGGTGTGGTGGTGTAATGCCTATCTTGCCCTATTCTCAGGTGGGATTTCCCTACCAAAAGTAAATCAAGGATAGTCTGCATCAGGAAGTCCAAATCAAATAAGTGTGTTAAATCCTATACTGGCCCTCACAACTAACTGAATACAATGAGTGGGGAATGTCAGTATCAAAAGAAATACTGTTTGAAATAAAGTTCTGAGCTTCTTCCAGCTCGGCTACCCCCTTCCCCAAGTCAAGGTAGTTCATACAGCACAGGGGTTCCCTTCCCCAAGAGTTCAAATCTTCCAGCTTTCAACAAAACACAGTTCCTTGGGACACTTCCCAGCACTTTTGACATCAGTACTTTTTACTGGCTTATATAGTTATGTTTCTTACTGTTTGAATCAAATAAGCATCTGCTGCAAAACACAAGCTTCTGTATGGATACTTTCCTTAGCTTCTCCATACAGGAGGCACTCTGTCTAGGTGCAGTTGTTGGACCACATGGTCCACCCGTTACAGGTCACGCAACAAATGCCCTTTGTGGACTGCTTTCCATCAACAATTGGCCACTGCCTTCCCTTGACAGTGCAGCTTGGTTCTTTCATCAGTGTCACACTCTTCTAACACTGTTGGCCACCATGCACTTTGCTACCCTTGTTCTGTATTCATCTGGCTTTGCCAATACAGGTTTCCTTTGCACCCGCAGTTCCTTTGGCTCTTTTAGGTTAGCCCAATACTTGACTTGGTTTCATACCCTTCTTGGTATTCTGTTGACTTTTGCCCCTGCTTCGGTCTCAAACAACACATTCTGTGGTATCAGCCACCTGTACCAATTTTCTTTCACTCCACTCACGAGTCAACTTGCTTTTGCTCTGGGTGGTATTCAAAAGTGCTTTTAATGTCTTTCAGTTTGCTCTGTATTCAAAAGGTACTTGTTTTGGCATTTACAACTGCTTACGTCCCCGTTCACAGGCTGCAGGAATATATTGCATGTGTGGCCAAAAGTGCCCTGTTGCTGGTCCTGGGCCCCCTTTCCCAGGTGGAGTTACCGGATATCTTTCACGGCACTTCTGCAAGGTCCCAGGCAGCCACAGTCTTGATTTCCCTCTCAGTGTCTCGCTGTAGCAATGCAGCGACGTTACGTGGCTTTGCTCCCACTGCTGGTGTGCTGTCAGCAGGTTCGGCTTCCCGGCGTGATTCCCCAGCTGGTGACTGCCTTTTTCTCTGCGTTCACCCGGGCCTCTGCCTTCCAACAGCCTTGCCTTCCCTCTACACCTGGTTTTGGTTCTTTAGCGATTCTCGTGCCACGGTGCTCTCCCTCCGCTACGGTCGAGGATGTTTCTTTGCCTTCTCCGCCTTCCTCTCCTGCTTCCCAGCTGATCTTCATTAGGCTCTTTAAATATTGCACGCTCAGGCTGGCGTAATTAGAGCTAGTCTGCTCACCTTGAAACAAGTAACACGTAGTCTGCATTAACTCCGGGCTCCTCTTCTTCGTCCTTGTACAAAGAATATGGTGTTCGGGGGTGTACATTTTAATAAAGTAAGTGTGCATAACTTTGTGTTGTCTCCTTTTTGACCCAATGTTGTGGTGGTGTTTCTAGGGCACGATTGGGGGGGGTGCTGGGGGGACAAAAGACTGACAGTAGCCTACGAAGGCTTGAGGAACAGAGGGTTCATTCTGCAAAGGGAAGGAGGGATACCATGTCTCACCCAAGGACATCCTCTCCCCACTCCCTAGGTTCCCTCCACCCAGGTGAACCTCCCTCTCATATCCAACCCCAGGGTCAGTATCCAAAAGCGATGGCCCTTCCCTGACCACCTGAGAGGAGGATCTGTGGGGAAAAGAAGCGAGGACGCCCCCAGGTTCCTCACAGCCCATAAAGCAAACCAATAAAAATAAAGTCTTAATTCAGAAAGCTTATCCCAGCTCTGTTTCCCGGACAAAACTTAGCTTGAGTTTGTGATGTCCTGATTTTTAGGCAGACCTTTCTGCCCCTGTCCACAGGTTGAGTAGCTTCTCTTAGGGAGAATAAACATTCTTGCTGAGGTTTCAAACTTTGCCGAAGTAAGGTCCACAGCTTCTCGCAGAGGTTTGGTGTGCTTGGATGGGATCCAGGTGCTTGGCCATGCTTAAAATGCTTCCCAGTCCTAAAGGCCTGATACTATTCCCCAAGCCCTACTCACGTTTCTCTTCGCTGAGCCAACTCATACTTGGGGACTTGTCTCCAAGTCTCAGGACTGACAGTTGGAATATCGGTTAGCCAGCCTCAGTGCCGATCGGCCACAAGATCCTTCCTCTTCCAACTTCCCTCAATTACTACACACGCCATGTGCTGCGCTGCGCTGCTCTTGAGCTAGGTCTGCACTTTAAACAATGAAATAAATAAATTGTGCAATCCCAGTGGCGAACACTCCTTTTTTCAGAAAACAGAAGCGATGAAAACCAAGTCTTTGGCATAATAGTTCTGCTATGAACATTATTAATCACCTATCTACTACTGAAGGACTATGGAGTGCAACTGTAAACAGCTATACTGATTTAATGTAACAGGACGGCACAGAAAATACAAGAGAATCACATCGTAAAGGATCACTATTTCAATGTCAAATATTTAATGAGTACATAAGTCCCATTTTGTCCTGTGCAAGTGCAATTGCACAGCAACAGCTGGTTAAGCTGGAGATAATGGCCGGTGCTCATTCATTTGTCTGTAACATTCCTACTTTGATTTCCAGTGATCAGTAGAAGAGCCTTACGCATGTGAAGCGGGGTGGGGGAGGGGGGCTTTGGAAAGCAGCCAACACTCCACTGTTGAGTTAGAAGATGCATCTCATGCAATCCAGGCTATCCCAATGTCTGGCCTGGGCCGTTGCAAGCTACTATACCGGCACAAAATGCTACTCGACCCCTCAAATCTCTGTAGGCACACAGCACTCCCTTTCTTACTCACCAGCAGTCAATTATCACTAGACAAAGGCTAGTGAACATGGTGGGACCTGAATTACACGACTGTTCCCATGGACCAATCAGCTGCCTTTCCCAAACAGAGAAACCAGAACTTGTGAGACAAGTTGTCTTTGTAGACATCTAGATCAATAGTGAGACGTGTGCAGCCAGAGAGAATTCCACCATCACAATGAACACCTCCAGAAGGGAGGATTTACATGGTGTGTAGAACCACAAAGACCAATGCCATCACAATGCAGATCACTGGAGGAAAGGGTATGTGCAACCATAAAGATCCATTCTAGCCCACTGTTATCACTGGAGGCAAGGCTTTGCAGGGTATGTGCAACCATAAAGATCCATTATACCCCACTGGCTATCACTGGAGACAAGGCTTTGCAGGGTATGTGCAACCATAAAGATCCATTCTAGCCCACTGTTATCACTGGAGGCAAGGCTTTGCAGGGTATGTGCAACCATAAAGATCCATTCTAGCCCACTGTTATCACTGGAGGCAAGGCTTTGCAGGGTATGTGCAACCATAAAGATCCATTATACCCCACTGGCTATCACTGGAGACAAGGCTTTGCAGGGTATGTGCAACCATAAAGATCCATTCTAGCCCACTGTTATCACTGGAGGCAAGGCTTTGCAGGGTATGTGCAACCATAAAGATCCATTCTAGCCCACTGTTATCACTGGAGGCAAGGCTTTGCAGGGTATGTGCAACCATAAAGATCCATTATACCCCACTGGCTATCACTGGAGACAAGGCTTTGCAGGGTATGTGCAACCATAAAGATCCATTATACCCCACTGGCTATCACTGGAGACAAGGCTTTGCAGGGTATGTGCAACCATAAAGATCCATTATACCCCACTGGCTATCACTGGAGGCAAGGCTTTGCAGGGTATGTGCAACCATAAAGATCCATTATACCCCACTGGCTATCACTGGAGGCAAGGCTTTGCAGGGTATGTGCAACCATAAAGATCCATTATACCCCACTGGCTATCACTGGAGGCAAGGCTTTGTGGCATATGTACAACCATAAAGATAATTTCTATTACACCGTAATCAAGGTTCGTGGGACACGTGCAACCATGCAGATCAATCCTATCACAGTGGTCACCACTGGAGAAAGGCTTTGTAGGACATGTGCAACCAGAAAGAACAAACAGTTTGCACTCCATACCACAGGAAGAAGGCCTTTGCAGTATATGTGCACCCATAAATATCAATCGTTTTGTACTGCACACCTCTGGAAGCAATCCTTTGTGGGATATGTGCAAGCATAAAGATCACTGAAAACCATTGAAATCGTGCATTTTAGGATATGCACCAGCATAAAGACCAATCCTAGTATAGAGAATACCACTAGAAGCAAGGATCTGCAGGTTATTAGGAAGCAAAGGGTCAATACTATTGCACTACACACCACTGAAAGTAACTCTTTAAAGGCTATCTGCAACTATAAATATCAACCTTATCAAACTGCATAACGCCAAAAGCAAGGATTTACAGGGTATGTGGAACCATAAAGCTCAATACCATTGCACTGCATACCCATGGAAGCAACTCGTTGCAGGCTGTGAAACTATGTAGATCAATCCCACCACACTGCATACTACTAGAAGCAACTCTTTCCAAGCTATGTGCAACTATAAAGACCAATCCTACCACATGGCATACCACTAGAAGCAACTCACTGCAGGCTGTGAAACTATAGAGATCAATCCTACACATAGAATACCACTAAAAGTAACTGAGCATGCTGTGTGCAACTATAAAGACCAATCCTATCCAACTGCACACCATAAGAAACAACTCATTGCAGGCTGTGAAACTACAAAGATCAACCCTATCACAGTGCATACCCTTAGAAGCAACTATTTGCAGGCTGTGAAACTATACAGATCAATCCTGTCACAGAGATTACCACTAGGAGCAACTATATGCATGCTGCAGAACTATAAAGATCAATCCTATCACATAGTCCCATCACACAGCATACCACTAGAACCAACTATCTGCAGGATGTGTGCAACTATGAAGATCAATCGTACCACACTGCATACCACTCGAAGCAACTCACTGCAGACTGTGAAACTATAAAGAACAATCCATCACACTTCCGATCTCTACAAACAACTCTTTGCAGGCTATGTGCAACTATACAGATCAATCCTATCATACTGCATGCCACTAGGAGCAACTATTTGCAGTTTGTGAAACTATAGAGTTCAATCCTATCACACTGCATGGGAGTACAAACAAATATTTTCAGGCTATGTGCAACTATAAAGACCAATCCTATCACACTGCATACTATTAGCAGCAACTCTTTGCAGGCTGTGAACCTATAAAGATCAGTCCTACCACACTGGATACCACTAGAAGCAACTCTTTGCAGGCTATGTGCAACTATAAAGATCAACCTTATTAAATTGCATACCGCCAAAAGCAAGGATTTACATGGCATGAGGAACCATAAAGCTCAATACCATTGCACTGCATACCCATGGAAGCAACTCTTTGCAGGCTGTGGAACTATAAAGATCAATCCTATCACACTGCATACCACTAGAAGCAACTCTTTGCAGGCTGTGTGCAACTGTACAGATCAATCCTACCATGCTGCATACCACTACAATCAACTTTTTGAAGGCTGTGAAACCATAAAGACCATTCCTAGCACATTGCATACCACTAAGGGATCCGGTAAGATAGCTCAATGGGTTGATTGCTCATCTGTTTGTGATCTGCAGGTTCGAACCCGGGCATGGCCAACTCAGCCTTTCATCCTCCCAAGCTCGATAACGGAGTATCAACTTTGGTTGCATGATGTTTGTATGTAAATATTTATTTTATTTGTATTTTTAAAGCGCTCACACAACCCACGGGCATTGAGGCGCTGTTACAGGAATTGTTTTTTAGTTGCATAATTGTTATTTTTTGTTGTCTTAGTTGCGTATTTATAATGCGCTTAAATACCCAGAGGTTTCTAAGCGTGGACCCGGGGATCGAACCTGTGTTGCTTTGTGTCGTCTTGCTTCCAAGGCGAACACGTTGCCGCTGAGCTATCCTCCCGGGACAATTACGTTCTCTGTAAAGCACTTTGGAGAAAGTGCTACATAAATAACACATCATTATAAGTAGGGATTTGTGGAAAATGTGGAAGTAGTAAGAATGATTTTGTTGCCTGGCATAGAGGTGTGAATAACGCATTGCTGCATACGTAAAACCAAGAACAACACTCCTGACCTAATGCAGACAACTGGGTGCACGGCCGCCCGGCAGTTGTACAACCAGAAAGAGTAATAACTTCAAAAGGGATACTTCTGTAACTCAAGGTATTTGAAATCAGAAAGAACGATGCTTTCACAATGCACACACCTAGAAAGATGTTTTAGCAGAGGATAAGCAACTGTGCAGAACAGTCCTTTTGCTATGCAACCCACAGAGGCAAAGCTTCTCTTTGTACAATGAATAGTCTAAAGGAAAAGGATAGGTTTACAGATGCCAGATATTAAAGAAGCTACCCCAAAACTAAGGTTCTCTTGACTTGGGTGGGAAATTCATTGTCAGTTCTTCATCTTTCTCGATACTCAGACCCACCTCTCAGGCCATTTGAATGCGGTGGGATAAGTGTGACCCCACATTTTGAATTTACTTCAATTTCCCAGCATGAGCGGAACATCCAGAACGGATGGTGGCTCACAAACAAGTACTTTGGACTGGCCTTGACCATCATGTGAGACCGTTCATGCATATCTGGTTACCAAGGACTAGACCTGTATGTCGAGCTTTTGCATAGTATCGGGTGTCAGATTTAGCTCTTTAGGGCTGGCCTTCCTTTCCATTAGTCTCAGAAGACCTGATCTGAAATGTCATCTGGGACCTTCCTTTCCATTAACTGCTGCTGGGTGGGACACAACTATCACAATTGCCTCTCTCTTCTGGGAGTCTTTGCTCATCAGGAATGGCTCCCATTGGTTGGATGTCTTCAGGAGACTGTAGTGCGAGATCTCTGTAACTGGCCTGGGATTTAAGTTATACCTGTTGGAGAGAACTGGAGATTGATAGGTGGCCCTCCTTATCGGCTAGAACTAGGCCTGCCTGTGTAGTCCTCCCCAAGTCTCTGTCACTAGAACTAAATGTTGCTCTGCAAACACAAAGAGTAGCATGCGCATATTCCCAAGCACCGCATCGTCTCCGTAATGGACCTTCCATTATAGAGCGATTCCTTGTGGCCGGAAAACACTGCCAGTGTGATGCCCTCAGTGGCTTCACTTTTTGTTTTTAAAACAAATATCTGCAATCAGAGCATGCCGCAATATGCCTTGTTAGCTTACAAACTCGCCAGTGTAACTCCAATCAGAAATCAAGTACTGCTACAAGACATTTCAGAAGCTCTGTGGCAATTAACAGGAAACACACTGGGCCTCATTACGAGTTTGGAGGTAGCCATGCCCTGATAAGGGCATGGCAACCCCCAAACTCGGGTCCGAGTCCCACAAAAGGTGACTTACTGGGCCATTCCGACCTTGGAGGGCCCGGTAATTCCCTTTCGTGGGACCCAGACCCGGTAAGTCCCCATTCCCATTTGAGCACCCATAGGGCTCAATGGGAATGGGGAGGATGGTAAGAACGGTCCTGTTAATAACGGGACCATTGCTACCACCCGGTACTGCTCGCGGGTGCCGCTCTGCACGCCTGGTCTGACCAGGCATCCAGATGGGCACCCGCGAGCATACTTGGAATGTTGCAGCAAGGTAACAACGGCGCCGGTAGCACTACTGGCGCCGGTGTTGCCTTACCGTAACACTCCTAATGAGGCCCACTGTCCACATGATGTTATGCTTATGTTTTTTGTACGGATATTATGCTTTATTTACAGAACAATTTAGGTAAATAGGTTCCCGGCATTAAACTTTATGAAACCGCTATGCAAGCTTATGCTGCAAGACTTCTCAGGTAAGTGCACGCAACCTTGTGCCAGACATGACAGACGGCGCTAGACCATCTACGCTAGCCCAAACGGTAAGCATTAAATGTTGACTTAATGCCATTTCATTAGCCAACTTCAGGATTATGATAACATCATAGTATATAGGTGTCCTCTATTGCAGCAAACTAGTGCTGTGAATGCCTATTCAGGTTATGTGAATTGAAGGCACCATGTTCATTCAAGTGGATTTAATTATCCGATAGTAACGTTGCTGATTTTTTGTTGAATATAGTGACACAAACATTTGTTTTTTGAATTTATTGACCTCAAGATTTTATGTGATTTTTTCAGATGTCCTGAAAAAGGGTTAGGAGCGAAGCACATGGTGGTCATTAGACAAGATAGCAGTCACCGGAGGGCCATTATATGTATTGTAATAACTGAAATGATTTGTAGACGATGAATGAGTCAAAATAATTGGGAACCTTTGGAAATTAAATACACGTTTGTTGCCCACATGGTACTGAAGGGCCTAATTCATGGATTTTTTTACAGTGCTTTAAAGTGACACTGCCGACACAAACCCTGATTCATGTAACTGTGCAAAGTGCATTTTTGCAGTGCAAAGTCCTTGCAAAATTGGTGCATAGTCATTTTTGCAGTAAAAAAAAATGACTGCACGGACTATGCACTGCAAAAACGCACTTTGCACAGTTCCATGAATCAGGGTGTGTGTCGGCAGTGCAGTCACTTTCCAGCAATGCAAAGTCACTTTAAAACGTGCAAAAAAAAATCCATGAATCGGGCCCTTAGTGCTCATTCCAGATCTGTTGTGAATTTGACAGTTGCGCTGTTATCATAAGAATAAAGATGACCAATAAATTGACAATGATACCAAGCTTTAACTTCTTGTGCTGTACAGTGCCCTAGAGATGGAAGTCAGTTGAGGGTGTGTCAGGGTGAACCTGGAAAACCTTGTGCAAGGAACACAATGACGGTCAAAGTCCTTACACTGGCAACACTAGGAGGAGCCTCCAAAGTGATTTGTTTGTTCAGCAACCAACGCAATGCAGAGCTCGCAGTGCACGCGGCGGAGACACCCATACGATTCTGGTATGGTTCAGTGGAGAACTACGGCAAATCAGCGTCATCGGGAGGCTAACACAACAGTCCACTTACAATGCTGGGTGCCTGGGCACGACCCACAGGCATACATTGAAGTTAGTCATTTCTGGTTCATTTCAAAATACATCTTCCATACAGACATTCGGATTACAGAACAATGTCTCTACAATGCACGAAAAAGCACCGCAGTCTCTTTCAGAGAAACTAGGGCTCGGGCAGGTTGCCATGCACACTTTGCATCAGCCAGTCAGCCAGTGCAGCGGCCCATCGTAGACAGGTCTTATAGAAGCGGGGTGGAGTGAAAAGTGTACCCACTCATTCCACTTGTCCAGTAGCCTTGGCTAGTCGATGTTGCTTCTAGTAACATTTTAAATCATATAAAACACGGAAAAAAGAAACACAAATATATATATATATATATATATCATTCTACAAACTGTCGTCTGAAAAGACTAGTACAGCCAGATACAAAAGCAGAAAGCTGCGGGCTCAGCTTCCGTGTCACTGTATTAAACACTCCTTTGTTCTGCGTTTTTGGAAACGTGGAGCTCATTAAATTGCCCACGGGGCTACACGCGAAGCCCTGGTGCACCGTCCCACAGTGCTTTAATGTCCACGGAGAAAAAAGGGGCGTGCTAGGAGGGGGGGTTCATATGTGTGGGCCCCTCCCTTCGCTCTGCAGTGAACATAAAACCCACAAATGAAATACAGTGCGCACATGCGTGTCTAAAACCCCGCAGGGACGGGCGCTCCGGTGGGAGACGGCACAAAGTGAACAATCAGCACTATTCAATCAGGTAATGAAGACGACGCCGGCGCCGCGCGGCGAGGACGTGCCTCCGCTGCGTGCTCCAGGACTCCCCACGCAGACCACGGACGCCCGCGCGGCCGCGGAGCGTCGCGGCTGCACCCCTGCAGGCCACCGTAGCACTAAAAGACAGGCCAATGGGAAAAAAACAGATGTAGTATGTCAGCCGAGCTGCGCCAAATTACACCAAAACATTTTCCAGCCGCTTGGGAGGGATACACAATGAGCCTTCTAGCAACAGAACTGGAGCGACGGGGTCACAGCACGCCCGAGGGCCTTGGGAGGGGAGACGTGCATTAAGCCATTGCAGATGCCATATTTCGGGGGCGCTGTTTAAGCAGCCACGAAGGGTGCTCGCGAGTATATGCGCTGAGCACCAGGCCTGGCTGAACATTTTGAAACAATTTGGTCCTGCTGCTTTGCCAGGCCCCCGTTTTGATTTAATCTCCCAAAGCCAACTGACCTCAAGTTGTCATCTCGGATAAAGCATGCGCCCACTGATTTTCATGAAAACAGACAAAAGCAGGTACAACATCCTTTCAAAAAGGGCTTCCAGCCAACTGTAGTCGCTATGGCGGGTTATCTGTTGCCTGGGCAACTGCGTATTGCTACGTGCTAATGGCCTGTCCTTTTGCCAGGCAACAAACAGCCTTGTGATGCAACTGCACCTGTCTCAGCTATGTGTTGCCTTGGCGACGGCCGGGTCGCTATGGTTACCATCACGCTAATCGCCTAGCAAGGGCAGACATACAGCACTCTTCTGCGAAAGCCCAGCTGTTCCTTCCAATCTCTCACTAAAGATGGATTGCCTGGGCATGTGATGGAATGCTTTGCAATTGTGATGCACAGGAACTGTGCGGATGTGCCCTGGAAAGATGGCAATGCGGAGCGCCAGCGCAAGCAAACATTACACATGCGGAAAACACGGACTGCTGCATAGCAGAAGCCAAGCACTGATATCGTGTAATGGATACGCGGTGGCAGTCTGTCCTGCCAGGCAAGATGGCTGCCAGGCATGGCCAGTCCCTATTTATGGAAGCAGCGCGGCCCTGCTGTGGCGAGTGCACTAAGGCGTCGGTATAAGACTCCAGAGGAATCTATAACTCTAGATGCCTGGAAGATAACCCTGCCTGTCTGGCAACAGCAGAAAAGATTGCGCGCCCACCCCCTCTAAAAGGCGACAAAGCCCACTGATAATGGCATCATTCTGAGAAGTGGCATAACATCACAGATTCCTAACGTGGAATCTGCAGAAACACAGCTCCTGGTTTGCGTTGGTTGCAGACACGTGAGCCCACCGAGAGCTGCAGGGGCTGCTTCTAAGGGCTACATTAAAGCTCGGACTTCCTGTGCGGTGAAGGGTGCTTCCCTGCCCAATTTTCACTTAATTTGCAATGCTCTTTTGGGCAACGTCTTGGTATAGTTTTGTGAATTGTAGCAATCAATCCATTATCATTAATACATCAAAAATCATACATTTGGATTGCTTGAAACTTCACCCCAAACCTAAATGACTTCTTTCCTGCAGTGAGCAGAGCCCTTGTGAAAAGGTTACGGGCTTCATATTTTCCAATGTCCTCTACTCGTTTTAAAAGTGTCTGCCCACCGCCACACTCGTCGTTTGCACTAAAGCATCCCACATTTACAGGCCTGCCACACACTTTATGCATCTCTTCGCAAAGCCACCACAAGAAGCTCTATAGGTTTCCAATATCAACCACAACACCGAGTACAAAGGAAAAACACAAACATGCGCAGGCCTGGCACCAAACCGGTTCTACCACCCCATGTACTGTTTACACCGAGGTGCCATGGCTGCATAGACAACAGAGGCCAGGATAAACTACTCTGTCAGTGGAGGCCAGTGAGTGAGCAGGGAGCCACTCACCGGCTTGCCCGCTGCTTTTCCACCTTCAACCCCGGGCACTTTGGACTGCGAAATATGCCGAAAGCTACTGCGCTGCGCTCACACGTCTGCCAAGAATGCATGAGCTATAGGTAAGGTTTACAAGCAGGCCAAGGCTTCAAATCAGATTTTGAAACTTAGTTCAGGAACCTTTTTACATTATTAATATACTAGTGCCTTGGGAAATGTTCCATGAAGAGCCATCGAAGGAATTTGTTTTAACCAGTTGGACGGGATCTCAGTTGCGAAAAGGATGCCATGATGAGGGCTAGTGTAAGTGGGGAAATAATCTCTATAGGGTAAAATAAGCCGACAGCCTAGCCAACAACAGAACAGCAGTGAGAATGTGTGGCCATCCACGGAGGCTTGAAGCCAGAGGTTTAATCAGTATTTAGGAAAGGATTAACAGTGGCCCATTGAAATAGGTTTCCATCAGTGCTGGCGTTTTCCACCACTAGCAATATGTTTAAGAAGGGCTGAGCTTGACACAGTTTGATAGCATGTTTTGTCCTGGCTGTATCAAGAAACACTGAGAAGTCATTGCTCCGACTGGACAGAAAGCAAGGCTTGGTTTCCTTCTCTGGATCACGTTTGGTGAAGAGCATATTTGTTCATTCACAAAAACTTGCCAGATTTTCTGATCTGAAGACTGTCAAACTTAATAGAAGCGTACCACAACCATACTGGAATAATGAAAGGGCCTGGGATTTGCTACACGATCTCCATTACTGGTATGCATTTTACATTGGAACGTGGTGCCAACCTTCCCATAACATGCACAGAACATCTTCTGACGGTCTTACCTTTGATATGCCTGAGGAGAGGTGGGCGGCGTGTTGAACACATGCGAGTAAGCGTGGTAAGGAGTCTTTTTCAAAGCCTGGATAAGGTTTTGCCTGTACTCGGGGTCAATGCACCACAAGGACCCCTTCCCGATACTCTGCAAAGAAATGATGGAGATGTTACAAACAGGCAGGGGATTCTCTGTTCCTAGCACATTCAAGTTACTGACGCATATGGCGGCGGCATCTGCCTGTTTACTAAACAGCGGCACCAAACAGCGCATGTTTGGCCCAGATCCTGAAGTGGGATTCGCATACACTATATGCTCCAAATGTATCTGCCAGGCAAAAGTATTCATCACTGTCTACGATTGTTATTGCAGGTAACAGATTTGTTTCGATCTGGGACTCCGCTGCTCAGAACAGGGAAGCCAAGATGGCAATTCTCTTCAATGTCAACTTGGTAAGAGTGGACCCTCTTCACTGAATCACAGAGTGTTGCATGGTCTTGCCACACGGTTTTTTTGTTTTAATTTTTTTTACAAAGTGGGGAACAAAACATAACATAGAACACGGGACCTTTCCTGATATAGAGTTAACCATGGCTAAACATTTCTTTTGCAAATCGAGAGGGCTTGCAGCAATGCAGTTTGCCAAGCCAAAAGCCATGGTAATTACTTTCACAAAGATACAACACAATCCATGCACTGAGAGCCTAGAGAAAGTCAATCTACAACATTTTACTCTTTCAAGCGCTGTGCCCCACAAGCCGCTTTCCCCGTAACCCTCAGACCAGGAATATTTTTAATCAGGCATTGATTTGGGCGTTCATTGAAAAAAACAGATAAGACAAACAGCAAAAAGCATCACGAGTACTTTTAATTACTCTTCTCATTTTTAAATTTCAGGCGAAAGAGGTTTAAAGCAAATGGCAATCTAGGTTATCGTTGCTCTGCCGGCTGCGCGCTGCCAAGTGACCCTGCGAAACAGAGTCAATTTGATAAGATTTTCTGTAAATGTTTACCTGGTCCCCAAATAGAAATGATGGCAACGTGTCCTACGAACCCTGTGCGTTTAAAGCTTTTCAACAGAAGAGGACCTTGAAGAAAAGAACGCAAGGCACCTCCCATGGGTTCTACAGCCACGGCGCCCTGCTCAGCATAATCACATGGCAGCTATGGGGTTCCCCATATTAACATGCAGGAACTGCTGCCCTCTCCAATTACTCGACAGCAAGGGCTGTTAATTTCTATGGCTGTGCTCCACAATATCTTATTGAAATTAATGCGTGTTAACTTGGTATTAACGCCGCTCATATGCCCACCAGTGAGTCACGCTATGTGACCAGCTGCGCACGTCACTAGAATGTTAAGCGCATGCAGGACAAGATCATGTTTGTGTTCCAACATACACCCCCAGAGGGAATTAACGGTCCTTGGCTTAGCAGGCTGCAGAAGCTGAGCAGTACCTATACTGGGACCAGCATTTGTTTGTGCGATGAAACACTTGGGGGCACAGGTCGACCGCTTCATTCGGAACTGCCACGGGTCTAGCATCAATGAGCAAAAGATTCTCAGGGCTCCAAATCCACCATCTTAATCCGAGGTCATACATGTAAAACAGATGTCGCTAGAAGATCGTGGTGCCAAAAAGAAAGCCAGCACATAGGTCATCTCCACCACAGCCAAAACGAGGGACTTTCGAAGAAGCTGGAGCACTGCGGGCCAGAGATCTAGAATTGGAGAGTTGCTATTGCAGGGCAGGGAAGCATGATTAGACTGCTATGACTAATCTGATGGGGTGGGATCACTACCCCAACCCGGAACATTCCACATTACATACACATCTCTGCCATCGCCTTCCCACCCCCATCCTCCCTCCCTGAGGGCAGGCCACGATTGCTTCCTCTAGGTGGGAACCATGGGCGGTTTGAGATTTCAGAATATAATCACTCTCTGCCCACCAAAGTGATAAAACAGGCAGCTGGGCCCATTTTCTCACTTTGTGGTGTAAGTGCCACCTGGGGCATACAGCATAAATGGTTACGGGAGGGTAATAGAATGCCATGAATCATTATGCCTCCCCTCACATGGTGAAGGAACTACTGCCGTACTTGAGGGAGTTCCCTGAATGATCTGGTCCGAGCATATTAAAAGGAACCATCGCTACCCTCGTGTCATGGAACCGCCTGGATCATCGTGGTCAACCAGCCATGCCATGTGGTGAAGGAACCGTCACTGTACTGGAATGCCCTGGATCACTGTACCCAAGCCACTACCATGGGGCATGAACCCTGATGGTTAGAATTCACTGGTACATCTACAAGGTTGTCTTTGATGTAGCGCTACCAATAAGGGGTGTTTCAGCCACTTTTACTCCCTAAAAATTGGCAAATGCTCCCAAAAAATAAAGTTGGGGGTAAAAGTTCACTCAACAAAAAATAGGAAAAAGACATGTAGAATCTTGCACCCCTGGTTTCACCCTCGCAGCTCCACGAATATTTTTAGACCAGAAGTGCACATAGTACCACAGGAAGAAACTATTTTAATTGCCTGATCAGAAGAAGTTAACATGTATCTTTTAATGTGCATGAATAACTAGGTGCAAAGAAATATTATAAAAACATTTCCGTTTTTCAGTTAAACATTTTTACCTGCTTTTAAAATACTCTCATTGGGAAGTGGACTAACATTTGTACTGCCTAAAAAAGATTTGTACTCCCAACTTTAAAACATAGGGAGTAACATACTCCCACTTCCAAATAATCTTATCTGGAGCATTGCTTTCAAGTCTTGTGTTCCAACAGCTCACAAGAGGGGGTTATTCCACTGACTTACTGACGACCCCACAAGCCCATTCTTATTTAGCAATCCTATCCTCATTGTTTTTAGTGTTATCCCTTGAATATTCTATGAATCTAGACCCCTCGAGAACCTATTTAGAATGACCACTGCTGATATAATTAAATGGCAACGCGTCTTTACAATGCTTGCATTGCACTACCACACTGTCATCGCAACAGTGAATACCATTGGCACAGATTCGTTTAAGGTGGCCTGATCTAACAGTGGCATTAAACCTTGGAGGGTGGAAACTGAAGAAGGGCATTGATGGGCAGGCCAATTAGACGAGGGCAGGTGTTTCACCGACAGCAAGTCAGAAGGGCATGGAGGTGTGGATGAACTTGGCAGAAGACCGGCATCAGCCGCTCTGCACAGTGTGGCGGGAAGGGAGCGGGCAGGGAGGAGGGCGACAGTTTTTGCATCAGGTGGGATGCGGGGGGCAAACGCAAAGTGAGACAGGGCGAAGGGTGGTGGCCCCTTTACAGTGAGGCGAAGCAGTGGGTTCAGGAGTTGGGGGTGATGGGCAGTGAAAGGAGGGGGACCCTCTTCAAAATGATGTAATGAAGGATTCCCCTTCAAAGCAAAGTAACAGGGGACCTCCTTGAAAGCGAGGTGAAGCAGTGGGGAAGTGCCCCTCCGCTGCAAACGGCATGATGCAGAGGGTGTCGCTCTAAACCAAGTCGACGGATAGACAATGCAGCCAATTAAATCATTTCACACATTAAACCTGCAGCCCTGGAATTCCTTTTCTTCGGCCACCTCTACATGTTTTCAAGCTCGTCATTTGACTTTTGTATTCTGGTGCATGAAAATGAACTGTGCTTTCAACAATCCGGTGGAAGGAGGGATTGGGGTTTGGCTCTGTCCTGGGGCCTGACCACTTCCGCACGGATTGTGTACCCTCTCCAAAGCGCACCTCAAATGTAGGGTGCTTTAAACTATTACGCCCACATCCCTCAGAGTTACTGCAACATACTCACTCTTCACCTAGATCTTACATTGAATGACACACTACGTATATCGGAGTCAAGAAACTCATCCCTTTCACACACTCTCCAGACCATCTCATTGCTTGAACACAGGGGTCCTCCGCTTTCATTGCGCATTGCCGCAGCTATGGGGTTCCACATTTATTTTAGTTTTCTGTGGTGTCTATTGGCACCCACGCCTTGGGCTCATTCTGGCGGTGGCGTGCTGGCACCCTGCACAGTTGGCTGGCTCCTTCTGATCACTTGATCTGTCTCTGCACACGGCAGCGATGTATCTGAGATTCTTCCCATGTGTACAGTAAATCCCGGGCGATAATTCCCCTTGCCCCTACCAGAAATATGCAATGGTGGCAGCCTTTTTTGCAGTGCCGACACCCTGATGCTAAAATCCACACATAAACCCAAACTATTGCATTAGATTAAAGCTAGTAGGGAGATGGGATATGGAGGCGGGACATACAACTTGTTGGCGTTGTTTTGGTTATTTACCCAATCACTGACTGCCCAAGCCCATGCTAATCCCTATTGCTTCACCCACTTCCTGCCCTTCCCCGCCCAAAACAAAGCCTCCTGGGATCTCCTAGAGCTAATTTTATTAAGCAGTACCATCAAACTCTTTGTTCAAAGTACCTGCCAATGTTATTTCAAGAGTACAACAGATAAAATAAGCAGTGTCGCGTATCAATTTGTTATACAGTTATGTAGGTTTGCTAATTAAACTGGCACTTAAATAGCAAACCTAGCTATGTAAGTTGCCCTGTTCAATGAAAGCACAGATCGCCCTGCATTCCTCTTTTGCCGTCAGGGCTCCCGCCAACCTCTTTTCTCTGTTCACTGCAAGTTCAAAAGGGCTAATGGAGAGAGTGTGCATCATTCTTCTCCACCCTTATGTGCCAGAGGCCTATGTGAGTGCAAGCAAGAATTTCTTTCTTTTTCAAATAATTGCTAACCAGAAGTAATCTGAGTAATATCTTTATTAAGCTAACCAAAGCCTGTCTGTCAAAGACAAGTATGTTATCTTTTAAAAAAAAAATGCAGTCATTCAATTCCATTTCTAAAAATGTTTTTTTCCTAGGTTGTCGCTGTATACTAATGGCAGAGGTGTTGAGGTACGTCAGGCGTTTCAGTGTGGACAGCTATACGAGCTGCTAGACCGGATTTGCATAGCCATAGCTGCATTCTATAGTGCATGGATGGGGAGCCGTGCCTGTGGCATGTGTCCACAGACGTGGTGCAAGTTATACATACCTTAGTCTCGGACCGTTTTACATTCAGTGTCATTGTCTTAGGTCTCTCAAGATGATAGATTGGTTGTTCAAGTGCATCTTTGGTGGTGAATAAACAAAGCTAACTAGATGTTTATGCATAGCAGTGATCAATAGTCCCATCCAGTGTGTACATTTACTGCACTACCATCACTGTAGTTAGCCTCCAGAGCTCGCTTTGCTCTAGGACCAGGATTACATTATATATTAGCACCTGCAGTAGAGAGAGCTGGCCACACTGTTTTCACAGCCTTATTATCATATCTGTGTCCATTCATGCAGTTGACCTTTTACAGAAACTCACCCAGGGCTCGCAAAGTATCGTCGCCCACTCACATATTAGAGTAGATTTTAAGAAGGGCCAGTACCATTTGCAGGGGATGTTTGAAACTTTAAAAATGTTTTACTTTGCAGTAAATGTCAAGTTTAGTGGAATTTTCAAAACTTGCAAGCTATCACTTTTCTCACTAATGTTTTACTTCAGTAGTACACAAAACTGCTGCATTATTCATTTTTATTTGTATGGTACACGTAACGTCTGGTGGCATTGAAAAATAGCAGTATAACATTGCTAATCAAATGCGTTTGTTTGCTAATCCAGAACATTTCATTTAGAAAACTCTTAACCAATTTTGGAAAAGTCATTTATGCCTTGAATTCCTGTTAAAAACAAGCACTGGCAAAGCCAACAATTTTGGCTTGTATATAGGTATTACATAGGCATTTGCCAAGCACTGATATTATATGCCCAGGTATTCACACCATTTTGCAGCTACAACGATTAAAGGTCAGGTAGTACTATAGAGCCAGTACCTGGCAAAGATGTATCCCCCATGCCTAAACAAAAGCCAAAACTGTGGGCGTTGTCAATGCTTGTTTATAGCAGAGGCCCCCCTCTGCCATGTAATTGAAGTGATCGAGTCAGATTTTTGCTTGCACAGACAAGCATGACAAAAGTCATGCCACTGCAGGGATGCCACACACACACATCAGAATGTGTAGGTATGTTGGCATGCTCTGGTGCCACATTTGCACATATGTCCAGAGTAGGTAGGTCTATGCCTATACTGTAATAGCCCTATCTTTGTGTCCTTGAGCACTCAGTGCACTTGCATACCTTGTTACAGGTCACAGCCAAAGTGAATTTGCATACTCTGATTTGTCTTAGAACATCCTGTGCACTGTACACTGTGTCCTAGGCCCACCTAGCTAAGCTGAACTTGCCCCTTGCGTTCCACTTCCTAATACTAATATGCCAGGCCACCAAATCCCTTATATCCTTATGAGATCTATCATCCTTCAGGCAGCTCATTAGCTTGGCAGCCTACCCTAACGCCACCCTCCTAGCGGAGAAGAAATCACACCCCATACCTTCATCAACATGACACCCAAGCCCAGCAGCCTTGCCCCTCCCAACCACAAATCCACAGATTTCAATATGATCCCTTGTACTACGTATATTAGAAATCTCAAATTACGTAGCAGACTCCCTAAGATTTACGAGCCTCTTACCAGATCGCTCCCACCCATCAATAAGAAAACTAACGGTTACCACACTATGACAACCACTAGCGCCCAACTGCCCAGCACTCTACCCACCCGTAGCATTTTGGTTACCCAGACTCCCACACCCATCCCCAAGGCACCAACCCCCAATACCCTTACCACATGTCTAACCACATCTAAAGAAGATAAGTCTACCACTAAAAGGAGCTCTCCTGACACCAGGTCACTGGTTGCCCATGCTATCGACACTGCCGACCTAATCACAGCAGACAATTTAGATTTCCCAGTCATAACCAAATCATGGCTACACAAGGCCGCAGGACCTGCACTCATGTTAGCCATCCCTGAAGGTCACACTATTCTCAGACAAGACAGAGTTGCTTCCCGAGGCGGCGGAATAGCTATCATATCCAGAGAGAATTTGTCACTGAGACTAGTAGCCCCACAAGACCTGCAATCATGTGAATTCCTCTCTATCAAGTTACCACTGTAGAACTCCCAATCACTCACAATGCACATAGTCTACAGACCCCTGGCCCGATTGGCACCTTTGAAGAGGATCTGCATAACCCAATTGCTTGTAATCTCAAACCAACCTCCCAAGTACTGTTGCTTGGAGACTTTAACTTAGGCCTGAACGATCCTTCGGACAATCAAGCTGTGCAAATAGTAAACTCCCTTAATGCATTGGGACTCACTCAAAAGGTGAACGCTCCCACCCACATCAAGAGTAGAACTCTGGACTGGGTAGCAGACCACAATTGTACAGCCACCGTTACTTCTATCTCCCCCTTATCTTGGACTGACCTTTTCCTCGTGTCACTGACACTCTCCACTACCAGACAAAACCTCGTAGCTCCCCAAGAAGCACCTCCCTGTCTAACCAGGTTCAAAAAGAACATAACAGTGGACAGTGTCATCCCCAATATACTACCTACCCTAAATTTTCTGTCAGACAACTTGGAACCAAGTACGCTGGTGCATGAATATAACAAGGTCATGCTCTCCACCTTGGACAAAGTCGCCCCTCTCAAACTGAGAGCTAGCAAAGCTAAACTACATCTCAACAAGTGGTTCACTCCACAGTTAAGGGACCTGCGACTATTAAAAAGAAAATGCGAAACCGACTGGCGCCTCTGCCCCTCTAATGAGAAAAAAAAAAAAAGAACCTAGCATCCACTGCATCACACTATAAAAAAGAAATCTGCCAGGCAAAAAGAAACTCCTACAATGAATGGATAGCTAAGTCCAACTCTAGCATGAAAGAATTATTTTCAATCCTAAAAGAGCTAGAGTCCCCTATCTCTCCCTCATCTGTATTAAAGACAATAATTGGTGCTCAGAGATACAACAAGCACTAACCAATAAAATTAACACTCTACAAACTAAAATAAAAAACAAGAAAGACTCTCTGAACTTATCTCAACCAACCAACTACCACTCTACACCAAATGCTAATACCTCCGATCCAAATACCACATTCTGCTTCACTAAAACAACAATCCTTGAGGTGGAAAAAACTATCCTCTCACTCAAACCGTCTAACTGTAAAGGAGAGATCTGCTCAGCGCATTTCATAAACGAGGCTGCAAGACACCTCTCCCCTTTCATTTCCAAGCTGATTAACGCCTCCTTTGCTTCCGGCACCGTCCCAGCTAATTTGAAACAATCCTGGGTACTTCCGCTTCTCAAGAAGCAAACTTTAGACCCACTCATCGCTACTAATTACCGCCCCCATCACAACAGTACCATTTCTTCTCAAAATTTTGGATAAAATTGCCTATTTGCAGATCCAGAAACACCTCGAACAGCACCAACTCCTAGGGGCCCGTCAATCAGGATTCTGACCACTACACGGGACGGAGACTGCACTGATAGACCTGAAGACACAGATCGATGAGCTGAGAGACCAAGGGAAAACAGCATTATTGCTGCTACTCGACCTCTCAGCGGCATTCAACTTGGTCGGTCATAGGGTCCTCTGTAGGCATCTCAATACAGCAGCCCACTTGTCTATAGGCGCTGTTAAATGGATAGAATCCTTCTTGAGCGAAAGAACTAGCAGAGTCTTTTCACCCTCTGCAGCTGCGGATCCCACCCCTTTTATGTGTGGGGTCCCTCAGGGCTCTTGTGTGTCCCCCACTCTCTACAATATATTCACTAAGCCACTGTTCGATGATTTGGACCTTCTGGGTGTCACCTACATTAACTACGCAGATGACAGTCATTCTCCTCCCACTTTCCGGGGATCATGGCAGGGACCTGGCGCTGGTGACTAGAATCTATCTCATCATTCAGGCACGGCCTGTGCCTGAATGATGACAAGACAGAACTGATAATCCTTGGCTCCCCTTCCAACATCTCCAAACTGGGGCATGAATATGCCGCTTTCATCATTGACGGTAATAACACCATCGTCTCCAAGGAGGTAAAAATTCTTGGTTTCTACCTGGATGCAACAATGTCATTTACTAAACAATTAAACTCTCTAGCTTCTACCACAGCTTATAATTGTAAGCTGATCAGAGCAGGCAGGCCCTTCCTTTCCAATGACAGCTGCCTCATACTGGCCAGAGCACTAATTCTATCAAGATTAGACTACTGCAACGCCCTCTACAGTAGCGCTAATAAATCTATCATCCAAAAACTCCAAATACTACAAAACAATGCCATCAGAGCTGCACTAGGCATTAATAAAAGATTGCATATCTCTGCTATCAGACGTCATCATAAATGGCTATCGACCCACAATAAAATAAAACTAAAAATCGCCTGACACAAAGCACTACACAATGTGGCACCGAGCTACCTAATTGACAGAATAACCAGAAGAACTTCCAGCAGACCGTCGGAACCATTAACAATAACTGCTTGGTAGTACCCAGATTCATGCTAGGCTTGTGAAACGGGTTAGAGAGATGGCCTGAGACAGCATTGGCTGGTGATCCTGATGCCTCCCTGGAAACCATGTATGATGTTTCAGAGGGCAGGCACGAAATATTGAGAATATACGAGCTCCTGAGAGCGAAGGCTGGGAAGGAGCTGCTCCAATTGAGACAGGATTGGGAGGAGGAGGTGGGTGGACCCATGACGGACGGGCAGTGGGAGAGGGCCCAGAGATACCATAAAAAGGTGTCCCGGACCGCGAGACTCCAACAACTCCAGCTGTATGTTACTCACAGGGCTTATCTGACTCCCCAGAAGATTGGAAGGTTTGGAGGCTCGGTTACGCAGAAATGCCCCAGGTGTGGGGAGGTGGAAGCGGGGCTACTACACATGTTTTGGGCCTGCCCAGAAGTGCGCAGATTTTGGGAGGAGGTTAAAATGAAACTGGCTGGAGGGGGAGTGGTGTTGGACGTCGGATCAGCGTGGTCATGTATGCTTGGGATTTTTCCCAGACCCCGGGACTTAAAGCACACAAGCAAGATGAAGGATTTGGCCTGTGTGCTGGCCAAGCGCAAGATTGCTATGGGCTGGAAGGCGGCCCACAGGCCCAAGGTAGAGCTATGGTGGGCGGACCTCTTGAGGTGGGCATAGGCGGAATCCATAGTCTGGTTTGAAGCGGTCACTAGAGGGGGTGAGGAAGAGATAGGGCCCCTGCTGGCCTGGCGGCAATTGGTGGCCTCTATGGCTAACCCACACCAGGGCCATGATGAATCGGAGGGCTCGGACGATGAGCGCATACGCACTGCGCTACCCGATAATGCTCCTGCGGATGACATGGAGGAGCCGGCTCTAGTTTAAGGGGGTGAGGGGGAGAGTTGGGGAATTATTTTGTGTAATATGATGGTTTAATGATGCTTCTATGTGCTGAAACAGTTGTATTGTGTGGTGTTTTGTTTGGTTTCTAAAATAAAATTAAAAATTGTTTTTAAAAAAAAAAAACTGCTTGGTAGTACCCAGATTTGGCGGCTCCATTTTCTCTGTGAAGGCTGCTGACCTTCCCTTTCTTCAGAAAGGACCTCATTACTCACCTCAACATGACTGAGAATTAGTTCTCCTCTGAAACATTGGCACGTTAGCATGACCAACTGTTAGAATGTAAATTGTGTATAGCTTCAACTACCAAGATGTAAATTACTCTGCGTAACTTAAGTACTGTACATTGTATCATACTGTTTTATTTCATGTGTTTGGCATCATTTTGCATACTGCCTGTATATTTGTAACATATGTAAGCTTTGCATAACCGTTTGCGCCCCGCTACTCCTGGGGCTGGTGCGCGTTATAAGTGTAATAAACAAACAAACAAAGGAAGCAGAAAGAGGCACAGTGAGAGGAAAACATTACACAAGATCACATTGATTGTCAGTGTCCAAAAGAGTATTTGAAATGAGTTTTGGTACCTTAGGCAAAGTACCATTTTGCTACACAGACTCCTCTGCATGCAAAGGGAACACACTGCATTCGTGACATAGGCTGTTGTCTAGTCTTACCCTTGTTTCGGCCCCAAACTGGCCAAGACCAAACTTGAAGTTGAATTCAACTAACTAAGCCAACAAAAAAATGTGATATCACTGCTACAAAGGGTATGATCGCATAAGTTCAAAATCCTACATTCAAACCATAGATTAAAAAAAAAAATACTCAATGATGCTGGAAAGTGGTCACACCTTCTCCCATTTTGTCTGCTGGGCATCAGTTATAGTTTAACACAAACGTAGAGGTGGATCAAATTCAGGGTTGTTTCTTGTGGGAATCCAACCTCAAGATACCTTTGAACCTTTGTAAACTTTTAGTGTCTAGAAATAATAAATACAATTAGTAAAGAAATATTCTGGTTTTGGAGGCAATTTAAATTTCTGCTCTACTGTTTCAATTTGGTGTATCCGTCAAGGGCACAGCTAGTTTGTGGCAAGCAGAGTCCATGCATGCGAATGTGTAACCAGACATAAATGGTGCTGGGAGGAGGCGGGGGGGGGGGGCACCTAGAAGCAGGCAACCAACACAGTGCCTGGTTTAAACCAGAAAACCAATGAAGAGAGGTTAAAGAAATTCAGCAAAACACACAGGTAAAGAGGGACGTGGCTATGACAAATACATACATGTTCTTAAAAGAATAACAACACAGCATTAGGGGTATTTTTCTAGCAGAGGGGCATTCCCAGAGAAGTAGAGGATACAATAAGAGGCTAGGGGCGCATGAGAAACTTCTGCATTGCTTTAGCCACAGAAACTATATCATAGGCTTGGGCCACTCTTTATGTGGGAGTGGAGGAGAAAGAAAACTGAAGACACATTTCAGAGGGCCTGGAAGGGATGTGCCCATCACCACCACAGTGGTCTTACGCCATCTGGCCTTGTCCACAAGGTGGTATATAGTGTTCCTGCCAGGGTGTCGTCAGACCTTCATCTGTGGAAAGGAAGCAGAAGTTTGGCGGTGATAGAAAGAGAAACGAGATAAAAGAATGACAACAAAATAAAAGGGTGGAAAATCAATTGGGACGAGTGGGAGGGAATATAATTGGCAAAGTAGGGAAGCGTGTTTCTCAGATGTGCCAGGGTATTGGTAAGCATGAGTGTAGGACTCAGGAGAGTACAGCTGGATTGGAGCAGAGGTTTATTGTGATGGGAATATTTAGAACCGACACAGCATGCTACTAGATCTTGTTCGATGGTGAGTGGTTGTGTGATGGACTTGTGAGGTACAAGCGGGCACTAGTAGTAATGCATGGAGTAGGTGGGAAATGAGCAAACTACATGCGCCTGATGCTACTGACTCTAGATTTCAATTTGATAACCTTGATCTTCAGAATTTACAAATTAACTTTTTGTTGTCCAGCACATGATTGTGCTACTATCCAGTCACAAAAGAATGCGAATTCATATCCAGGTGCATATTACATTTATTTAAAACGTAGGATTGTGAAATGTTCCATTTTAAATTGTGCACATTTGTGCATGATGTTTTTCACTGACAGTGCGTTCCAGAACCCATTCGCGGGCACAAAACAAAAAATATCAATAAATCGGTCAAAAGTCAAATAAAACCTTCCTCATTTAAAACCGCTCTGCGTGGGGACACTTCTTGATAAATCACGATAAATCACGATAAATTAACATTTCTCAGAAAACAAAAACGCATTGCCAACGAGAAATCTAGGGTCAGCCACTTGGAACCTGCCGGCCATCCACAAGTGTAAGGTCAGCCACTTCGAACCTGCTTACCATCCACAAGTGCAAGGTCAGCCACTTCGAACCTGCTTACCAGCCACAAGTGCAAGGTCAGCTACTTAGAACCTGCCGGCCATCCACAAGTGCAAGGTCAGCCACTTAGAACCTGCCGGCCATCCACAAGTGCAAGGTCAGCCACTTAGAACCTGCTTACCAGCCACAAGTGCAAGGTCAGCCACTTAGAACCTGCGTACCATCCACAAGTTCAAGGTCAGCCACTTAGAACCTGCCGGCCATCCACAAGTGCAAGGTCACCCACTTAGAACCTGCTTACCAGCCACAAGTGCAAGGTCAGCCACTTAGAACCTGCTGGCCATCCACCAAAGTGCGGCCATCCGAAGTACAACAGGTCTGAGGGGTCCTCAATGTGGAACTCCCTTTTGCTACAAAAGGTCAAAATAACACTGAAGCCCACCTGTTCCAATCCACCTACGGGTCCTGAGCCACTGATGTACTCTACAGCAGCTCCCACTGCCTCCTCAAACCTCCTGAATCCTCTTCCCCCTACCATTAATCTCAGCAGCCAGCTGTTGCTATGGTCACTATAAGTATAACATTAAATACATTGTTATTTCATCACTCTCAAACAAAAATTGCCAAGAAAAGCATGCAGTAGTCAATCTTGCGTTAATGAACAATGTTTAATGAGAAATGACTAATGGTTTTAGGAATTTCAGAAGATCCTGTCCCAATCAGACTAGCAATAGTACAGACAAGAAGGTTCCCGGCATCATCCAAGCTGTGGCCAATGTGATGTGGTGCACTGGGCTCACCAGGGACCATAGTTCTACCACTGAAAAGGCAGCACAGCCTGAGGTGGCCTGAACTCCCTTCCATCTAACCTTACAGCAAATTCCATAGTTCATACATAACACAGGAAGTCGCCAGTCCCCACCCTGCACAATGATCTTACACTTGCAATAAAAAATCAAATAAACCGCATCATGTACTGTCCGGCAAAACGCTCATGATTGAGATGGAGCAAACCAGTGAGATTAACAGGAGAGGAGAAAGCGGCCGTAGGGAGTGGGAATTCTTCCACTCTGAGGAGACTTCAGGGGACGACAAGTGAACAATGATGCACCCAACAGCCTTTCTCGCCCTGCAGACTGGGTGGCAGGAGACGCTGAGCACAATGAAGTATTGTCTTCAGCGATGGGCCGGCCATTGTGGATCTCTGCGGTGGCAGAGATAGTTATAGGAAGTGGACTGAAAAGGTTCCCCTTAGTACATGACTCCATTTGGAGTCATTTAGAAGGTACTTGAAAACAGAACATACGAATATCCTTGTTATTATACTTGACGGTGAATTCCACTGGCCGAATCTCCTGTTGAACTTGGATTTGCTCTACACTCCATATCACTAGGGTCCTTGTTCTGCAGGGCTGGCACATACTTGGTGGGTGACGTCCTCTAAGCAGGAGTGGCTGATTATTCCCTCCTCTTTCCAACCAACCCCTGCGGTTGTGGATAGGATTGCTTAGAGTTGGGCAGAGGGAGAGATCAGGGATTAGTATACATTATTAGGGCCTTATAGTGTGCAAGTGGGATGGGACAGAGTACACATACTATAATTGAGCCCAGTGGATTGTGAAAATCAAGCTTCGTGCCAATAGGTTTTCTTCTTCTTGATTAAACATTCACAAATCAATGCTAGCATATTGATATACTAAGGATGTCGAACATCTTCGACAGGTAAAAGGGGCGTGGGTATCATTGAATCTTTGCAAGAACTTTTTATAGAATTCATGGACAGCTGATCCTTTTGGATGCAGAAGCAAACATGGGGCAATACCTCCCCGTTTGAGGTCGTTCCTGGTCCTGCCTGTTTTAATCTTAGTTGGAAAAGTAATGACATGTAAGTTGATGTTTATTTGGTCACATTTTAATACACAGTACAGAAACTGTGCGGCAGTAGCGCTAAAAGTCGGTTCAATATATTTAACACATGCACTAAGAACACCATCTGTTTGAAAAGAAACAAAACAAACAGGAGGTAGGCGAGGTGGCAGAGTCTTGGGCTGGATGGGCAGGTGTCTGGCTCTAGCTGAAGTCTTCAAGCCACTAGTGCCCAAAATCCCAAACCGAGACCAGCATGCTCATGTGCAGAAGAAAATCATTGTTATTTTTAATAATCTTTCCCAGCTGGTCATGCGTGTTCTCTCTCTGCCATCCTATCCACCCCCTAGGATAGGGCCCCACTCATGGGGTGCAGTGGGAGGGTGTAAATACCACTTTGATCAAGTCTCATTCTTATCAGCAGTGCGTTAAATAGGAATATCTTCAGGTACGTGTACGTAGCATTATGTGGAGCACAGACTATGCGTAAAATCATTGTCAAGCTGCATGCCTGTGTCAAATTGCACACAGGTGCCCTTGTGAAATAGTTTTTTGGATATGCGTACATCTTTAAATCTTAAAAATTTACAGATGCAAAACTCAGGAGATTTTTTAGGCTAACATTAGTTTGCATTCTGGTACTTCTAGGCTGCCAGCTAGGATGGGAAAAACAAAGCTGCAAACATATTTATCCAGTTGGCTTATAATGCAATTTGCTTACTTTTCCAAGTCAACCCCATAAAACGAGTTTGTTAAGCCATACATTAATACCTATTTATATCAGCTAGCACTGCGAAGATTTGTGATCAAATATCTAAAATACAGACTTATTTCAAGTCCGTTTAATCTCTCACCTAAAGTGTGATTTCCTTCCATTATTGTATCTCCTTGCGCTGTAACTGTAAGAATCAGGACACCAAGTATGTGTTTTGTGCAAGGAGAGGGCTGGGGGGTCAAAATGCCTGGGTCAGCCATCGCAATGGGTCCTCTGGCTCTTCTACCTCTACAGGCACAAATAAAGGACTAACATTAACCCAATAATGGATTGTATAATGTTCACTTTGTGTGTTTGACAGTGAGATGGTTGTATTTGTTTAGGAAATGGTCGTTTAAAAAATGCCTGTGCAATCTTTTGAGAAATTGTACATATATTTGCAAGTATCAAAGACAGCAAAAGTAAGTTTTGCTATTTTCAAAACATGCAAAAAGTTCCTAAAAGGACTGTCTGAGATTTTCCCTGTATGTGTATATTGGAATGGATGTGATAGCCCATGTACAGGTGTTGTACTTCATTGCGGTCCATGTTCGCTCTTTATATCAATGAACAGTCAGCTGCGGAAGGAGGGTGCAAGATGGATTCGATGTACAGTAGATGAATGGGGGGGGTTAATGTCATGACCTTTCCTGGTGTCAACCGCAAGCTCTCTTTTCATACTTTATTTTAGTCGTAGGATTGCTTCAAAGAATGTTCGTTTTTACCCTCACAGAGACTGGAATATGGAGTCCAACTGAGGAAAAGAACTCTTGCTTCTCGAGCCACAGACCTGAAACTCACTGCTAATAACCATGAGAAGATTAAGAGTACCTTGACAGCTTCTGAAGAAAACACAAAATAAGACTCCTATTTGAGAACCCCTTCCCTGGTCACAAGCACAACTCAGCACCCACCACAAGGACAATGCAACTGGGAGCTGCCTATTGTTTCAATGGCTGTTTTTTTGTATTGCTTCTACGATAGCTCAGTGGGTTTTCGTTCCATCTTCAAAGACAAAAGCGGGGTTCGAAATTAAGATTCGATGAGCAGGACCTAAAACCAGCACCTGGTTCAGCTGATGTCGGGCATCACCGAACAGGCAGGAGCCACCCACGGGCAACTAGGAGCAAGTACCCAGCGAGCAGCAAATCGATCTTCCACATGAGATGCACATTTAACTTTTTGCCCTTTTGCATCATCTATTATGTTTAAATGTATTCTACATGTATCCTAAGTCTTCTTTAATAACATTTGCAAATACTAATGTCACATATGCATGTTTGTATGGCACAGGTTGGCCTGAGGAGCCAAAAGTAGCTCCTGGTAGCTGTTGGTTTCAAGCTAGCCACGCTCTTCTAGTCAAAAAGCAGGAGCTAACCAGCTCCCGGCAATTTCGAACCCTGCAAGTGTATAATGCTCAAAACCCAAGTGAGACCCTGTCATCCATTGCCCTGAGGCACATGAAGTGTACACAGCTTGGATAAACTGGTGGGAAGGCTTGAACCAGCAAGTTCTAATATATTATTGACAAAAACATGATTTCTAACACTCTGGCCCTGCTGACCGCAACGCTGGTTACTGGCAGGTGTTTGAGGACCTGTGTTTCACTGAATAATTGAAAATCTGAATCGCTTTTTGGTGTGCAGCTGTGCCCACGGAGTCAGTGTCTAGGTAGTGGTCTGCAGCATTTGGCAACATTGTTGTCCACATATTTTAGACTACAACTACTATTATCCCTCACCATTGACTACGCTGACTAGGGCTGATGGGAGTTTTATACTCCAAAACCCCTTGACATCGAAAGGTTGCAGACCCCTCGTCTACTAAAGGATCAAAAATACTGGGAGGGCTTTCACAATAACAAAATCTACTTCAGACTCAAAGCGTTGGTTAGCTTTGTTACAATGGACCTGCTTACGGTGTTCGAGAAAATGGTGCATTACAACAGCACCTTTTGTGTGACATCAAAACTGCCAAGTCCCATGTAAACAATCCAGGATAGCTAGAGTTAGTTTGAAGTGAAATGAGAAGCTAGTGAGTACTTCAATGTGGTTTTTTTAAAGAATCCCACCCTCACTTATTTTTGTCCCTGGGTAGAGCCATGTAAAGTTAATGCATTACACATATCCTTTAACTAAAGGGGCTCATGTGACGAATGTTCACTTACTTTGCAGAGAACATCTCGCAACAGTACTTTTAGTGTCCTTTTTGCAAGTTTTGAAAACAGCAGTCTACCTTTACAGGCGTTATTTCCCACAAGTGCATGGAATGCATATTTGATCATTTCTCAAAACTTTGAACATGCGTACTTAAAACTTTCATTTTCAAAACTTTCAGGCTGCTTAACAAAGTAAACATCCTAAAAAACAGTATTGGTTTATACCAGCGATGGTAAATGTAAGGCATGGCTTTT
The DNA here is from genome assembly GCF_040938575.1 of Ambystoma mexicanum. Lineage (NCBI taxonomy): Eukaryota > Metazoa > Chordata > Amphibia > Caudata > Ambystomatidae > Ambystoma > Ambystoma mexicanum. Next base: position 303,784,106 of record NC_090940.1, read on the forward strand.
CATTCTGGTGCTGGGCGTGTTTCATGTTTTCCAGCTGCTCCTGTGACCGCCTGGAAGCTCCGCCCGGCCTCCTTCGCGCCTTTGATAACTTCCAGGGCAGCGTCCCTGCACATGCGCGCTACCGACATGCCTAGAGCTGAGGAGCGCCGAACCGTACCTCGTGATTATGCCTCTCGCAATACGCCAAACCCCTAAAAAACTAGCAAATAAAAGCCAGCGGCGAAACGAGGCGCACAAATAAACTCTGGCAGCGTGCCGTGAAATCGCAACACGACTTGTAAGACATTCCCAACCGCTGGGGGTCCCCCCGGGAGAAGGAGAAGTCGCACTGCTACCTAATGGCGTTGTCCAACAAGTATTAATCTCCCAGGGAGATCAACAGTAGGGCGCCTAGAAGAGGCGGCCAATACAACTGCGGGCCTGCTGTCGACAACGAATAACTGTTACCACAAATGGGGGACCCTCGCCTCAACAGATACGACATCCGCCTCTGTGGGCTTTATCATGGCTACAATATTCGCAAAACTGGGGTGAAGCATGGCTTAATTGAGTTTATGCAATTTTGATGCCACATGTGTCTGGTCCGGGGTTTTGGTCTGAGCAGACTGGAAATTATGTCAGATGTATTATCAGGGGCAAAGATGGGAATGCAAGAAATAATGGGGGGGTCATACTGTTAGGCGAGGACTCACGAAAAGGCAGCACAGTGATCAATGCTAAGGCAATCCAAACCGTCAGGCAGTACTGCACCTCGCAAGCCAAGGAGCTGAACCTACCCAGAGGCTGGAACCCCCAGCAGGAACATCCACCTGAGAAGAGAAATCAGGAGGCTAGGCGTTGCGTCAGTAAGTTGGTGGGGCTGCGAAGAAAAGGGAGCACCTTCAGGGTAAGGTCTTACTAGAGGAACACCTCCTTTCCTTGGCAGGAATGACATCTGACTTTTTAAACAAAAATTATGGACGAGTGTCCTTCGAGAGCTAGAAACAGAGTACTGGAAAGACAGAAAAGAAAGGGAACATCACAGGAGACAGGAAGTTCTTGGGAAGAGATGTACTGAGCTTCTAGGCCTCCTGGCAGAAGCACTGCTAGGCAAGTACTGAAGCCAAGTCAGCTCTAGGAGTCAAGCAGAAATAACGAGAAGCCAAACACCAGAACTCACATGATGGCACACAGAGGCACACCAGTCGGATAGCTTGGAAAATTATGAGGTTAGGACCCTACAAGGCACAAAGAATACACTTGCAAAGAGCAAAGTATAGAAGAGGAAAAAGCAGCGGACCACGAGTTGGAAAATGAGTGAAGGAGGCATAACAACCACGAGCATTGCAGCTGTGTATTTCGGGAGCGACTAGGTGAAAAGATGAGATGTCGGAAGCAGTCGCAGAACTGTGGGTACCAAAATGAGGAAGAGAGGGTGGGACTTTCCTGGCAGTAGCCGAGGTTGCGTTTGCCAGAGGTGGCCACGGTGAAGAGGAAAATCAGCAGGGGTGTCTGTGGCGTGAGGGCGAGTTTGGCGTGACATGAACAAGCACATTGCAAGTAACACATGCTTGCTCCTGGGGCCGTTTTGAGGCGGCATGTCAGACACGCCAGCCTGTCCCTGGCCTCACAACCGCTCGCAAGCCCACATAAAGGGCGGTTGATAATTATGTTGGGATGAACCAATGGCATAGCATGCTCAGGACAGTGATGCTTGCGCCCTCAAAGGCAGTTTTGCACTGGATTGGTGCCTCATTGGGAAAGGAGGTGGAGCTCACAAAGAAATCTCTTAATTGTGGGCTTTGATGATACACAAGAGTAAAGGTGGGATTCTGAGCCATCAAGCAGGCTGTGCTATTGACATGGCATATATCACCAAAGGTGAAGGAGAAGATTTGGAAAGGGAAATATGTTGGAAAAATGTGTAGAGGAGTCACAGAAGAAGGCTAAGGAGAGTAATCAGAAGAATAAGAAAGTTAATTTGCAGAGAACTATAGTCAATGGGTTTTTCTGTTTTTATGTCTGATAAATTGGAAACGTTTCACAAGTTTGCCCCCAAACTGGTAGCTTCCCAGTATTTGATATTATTTACTTGTAGGGATTTCTTGCACAGCGCATGCGTGAATCAGGTGTGATGAACCTTTTAGGGATATGAAGGCGGGTCATCCAGAACTTGGCTGGATGACAAAGGCAGTAGATATTTGGTTAAACCATACTGCTATTAAACAGACTATCGGAGCAGCAGAACACATCTATTATAATTCTAAATTTTAAAGACAGATGTAATCCTGCGTCTGGCAAGAAAGAAAGGTCAGCTACAATTCCAGGATTACACAATCTCAATATGCACAAACTTACTCTGTTCAGATCTCCCAGTGACCATTGAATGTGGTGTGGAAACTCCTGTGGGAGACACAGACTGTATACTCTATGGTGTTGTCTGCTAGGCTACAGGTGCAATTTGAGTATAAAGTCTACTTTAGCCCTAGTCCTGAATCAGCCAGCAGCTTTGTGGATCAGTACTCTTTGCTTCCCGTAAAGCCCCTACTGGTGGTTTACTGAAGGCCTCTTCTGCTATCAGAAGGCAAACAGACGGGGAACCGATATGTAGCACACTAGCTTTCTGGCAATGCGGCGTGCAGACACATGCCCAGCGTCTGACTTCAGCGGAAGCTTGGATCTGCCAAAGACGCCGAAGACACATGAGGAACTGCTCCTGTTAAGGATATTGCGTTGCAACTTTCCATTACAGTGGCGTTATTGCACGTTTACCCTTCTCCAGTACAGTCTGATTCCTCCTCACTCCTTCCTCTCTTCGGTGTCGTTCTTGTGTTCCTCTTCTTTAGCCCCTGTCCTTCCCTTGCTGCTCCCATCTTCATTTGACCCTGTCTGTTTGTATTCGGGCACTTGTCCTCCACCTCGCCCTGCCGTTGACCGCCTCAGTGAAGTTCCTGGATTCCAGCTTAACTAGACTTGACTGCTGAAGGTTTTTTTCTTCCCTGTTGGGGAGTTTTTTTTTCCTGGGTCTTGCTTCCTTTGTGGAGCCTCACTACTTCTGTCTCCATTATTGGAGGAAGTGGAGGATACTTGAGGGGACCGGTCCCATCTCTTCCCTGAGAAGACATGGGAAAAGAAACGGGTGAGGCAAGTCGTTGAGAATCTGTCCAATTTCTCTTATTTTATTATTGTTCATAGAAAATTACTAATTGTCAAAAGGTGTGAATTGTTGGTTATTCTTCGAGAGGAGAGCACTCAAGCTGTTCAACCTACAGGAAAAGCGAGGAAGGAGAGGAGTGAATGGATTGATCCTTTTCAGGGTCAGAGTTGAGGGAATGCTATTGCACCAGCTGAGGGGAGTACTGACGGAAGTCAGAGAGGGGGAAAATTTGCCAGTCCCAGATCTAGTCATTGTGCATGTGGGGAGTAATGATTTTACCACTTTGGGAGAGCTGGTATGGGTCTTAAGGTTATTCCCCTAAGGCAATTGTTGCACATGATCACAAGATGGTATTGAAGTATGGGTTTGCCCATCCATTATTCAATGTGTCAGCAGAAAGATTAAACAATGAAATGCCCCGGTAGACATTGTGACAAATCTGGCGTAGTCGTCACTATACCCATGGAGGGTTTTCCCCCCATGTGGCCAGGGCAGAGGTTACCTGACACCAACCCTGGGGGTGGCTATCTGCGGGAGGACCACATGGGGGGTGGGGGGTGGAAGACCAACCTCGGTGGCGTAAAGATGGCTCACTAGAAGAAGACCGGTCATACCCACCACTTTGTGAGGCATAATTGCCTTCCCAGTTATGTATGTCATATTGTAACATGGAACTTCCTATTAAAAACCATAGACAAACATAGTTGTTCCTTTGGGTCTACTAGGACGAGGAAGAGGGCACGAGTAATGAAGATCACACCCGCTGAGAACCACACAGTACAGGCTAGTTGTTCCGAACAGCTGACCAATGCCGGGAACTTTAAAGCACCCAACAAGCTGGGAAGATGGAGACGCACCAGGCCGGTTGGGAATCTGGAGGGCCGCCGAGCAGACGAGATTGTGGCAGTGTCGGAAGAGGAGGCTCCGAGACCTGTGGTCCGCAGTGTGGAAGTAAGGAGCAAGAGAAGTTCTACCGGGAAAGATGCTGCAATTCGAGGACCGGGCAGCATACGCGACGCTGGGCAGAAGACAAAGCTTACTACCGGGCAATGTCCAGACCGTGGAGAACGCGGAAGCAGCCAGGAGAGACTGGTGACCCCACACAGGGAGATTGGGGCACCAGGGCGATTCGAGGCATACACTGCATGCCAATTGAAAGTAATTGGAAATCCTGGGAGAACCCGAGCAGGGGAGGTAGGGGAACCTACAGGGTTCAAAATTTAAATGGAGCTATTTAGCTCCTGCTTCTAGCATAGTAGAGCCTGGTTAGCTTGACACCAACAGCTACCAGGAGCTACTTTTGGCTCCTTGGGGCAACTGGTGCCTTCTAAACAAATAAATGTGACCTTAACTTGAGTATTTGTGAAAGTTAATAAAAAAAGAAATAGAACACATTTAAATACAATGGTTCATACAAAATGGACAAAAAGATAAAGGAAAATCTCTGGTAGTTCATGGTTCCTCTGCGGTAGCTCCTGCCTACTGGGTAATGTCGACACCCAGCAGCTGGTTTTAACTGCTGCTCATTGAATCTCAATTTCGAACCCTGACCTAGCAAGCATGTGAAGTTGTGAATGAAATGCAGGCAAAGGTCCATTACACAAATGCGAGTCTGGGACCTGCACCCAAATAGAGAAAATAGAGAAGTCTGATAAAGTCCTGGCAGGAGAGTATATCTGGCAATTTGAATGCAAGTCTGGGACCCGCACCCAAAATACAAATAGACATGTTTTAACCCAGCCCTGGCAGGAGAGTGCACCAGGCCTTTTTTTGTTCATGAGTCAGGAGACTCACATCTGAACTGTGCGGAAAGCAAACCAGAGGAGAAAGTAAAGAAACCTTGTGAATGTTTGAAATCTAGGGTAAGGAAAACAAGTCCCTTGAAAGGAAGAGATTGTAAGGAGAAGAAAGGACAATCTACAATCTTAACTATATATTTGAAAGTGAGGAAAGGCTGAGAGGAGGCGAACACCCTCTTGGCGCTTATGAGACTGTGGAAGAACTAAGAAACGTAGAGGAAGGGAACCCCACTTCCAATAATGCTGGAACTTTTGGTTGTTTATTTCTTTGACACCCTTTTGGAACTTTGAATTTAACTTGTGAACAACAGCTGCAAGTGGTAGCTAGAGAACATTAAGCTCTTTTGCAAATTATGATAGGTTTATCGTGTGAGGGTTAGCGTAGAGCTTTGGACATAGGACAGAATACCTATACTTTGGACATCTTGACAGAGATCCTAGTTCGTTTTGTTGAGGCAGGGACATCCCTCCTAGAGTTATGGAAAGGTAGGCTTTTTTCCAACCAATTTCTTTTAGTATTGCAATCAACAGTATACCTCTGTGTCTGAGTCTTACTCACGATACCTCACAACATCCAGTCATGGGAGTTTGTATATTGTGACTCATGCAGTGATCATTGGCCAACACATATTACATGTATGGAGTTAATTTATCCAAACTTGGGGTAGACATGTTTACTGACGAGGTGATGTAATTTGCCAGGTTGACTTTCCCCAAGTGCAGTATGTAACAATAAGTGCCATGCTTGGGCATGTAGGGGGCGTTCCCCCAACCAATAGGTTCTAGTGCCCTATGACAGTGCTTGTTTCAGTCACATTTGAAAATATCACAGTCTTGATTTGAAAAAATGGAGATATTTGGTAGGATCTGCTTGTCCCTGATTTTCTGCCACGGTAACAGCAGGCTGGTGAAATTATTATTATTAGGATATTTATTGAGCGCATACATAGCTTCAGGAAGCAACAGAGCGCTTTACAATCATAAGGGGAAGAATAAGTTAGGGAGCATAGAAACAAGGGAGTAGCGGTCTAAAGGGAGGGGGGCAATAGTCAGCAATGGATCTACAAGTGAGCAAGGGAGCCGGGAGGGGCACTCCCCATTTGCTACTGGACTGGTAAGGTTCACAGGTGTGGGAGGAACAGGTGCAGGGGGTTTGTCTGTTCGCGAAGGGGTGTCTCATTCCCTGGGCCTATTTGTGGGCTGTAGGTATGGTGCATGGCAGAATACGCACCATTGCGCTCATAATTAATTTTCTCCATATGCCATGGCCTGTGAGTGGAATTTAAGAATAGCTGAGCTGTGGTATTGAATTATAAATATTGTGGGGCATGAACAATAGCGGTTCCCATCATTTGAGATGACATTTGTAATAAACGCATCCAAAAAGATTTTTCTAAATATGAGTTATAGTGTGGTTATTGCCCCATGCGCTTCTCATTTCTGTTGCACTTCAGGCAAGGGCAGGATGGCTGAACAAAAGGGTGAGTGGGGTACAGGCCACGAGGGTCAAAAGGGGTGAGGAGCGGTAGCCTCAGGACGATGGACAACACACAAATGCATCGGTCTTTGCAACCAGGCCACACGATGGAAAATGCAGGGCATCAACGTTGTTAAAAGGACTTTCGTCACTGGAATAAAGTACAGCCGGCATTGTGTACCTGGAGATTCACATGGGCCCGCGCAACAACCAAACCCACACCACCATATGAGCATTACTGGGGCGAGCGCTTAAAGGCAGAACATTCAAAATGTCTGTTTAATTTGAAATGGAGATTGAAATCAGTCTATTTAATAACAATGGGCCTCATTACGAGTCCGGCGATAGCCGTGCTGATAAAACCAGCAGGCTCGTGATTTACCACCGCCTGACTTGCCGGAATAACCAGGCATTACAGCCCCGGCGGTCCGGTAAGTCAGGCAGCGGCATTCGTAATTCCCTATTCCCATTTGAGTGGGGAGGACGGAAGCACCGGCACTGTGCGCAACAGTGCTGGTGCTTCCGTCAAAGTCAGCAGGCTGGGGCCGTCCCGCCCGCCAGGTCTCATCTTGAAAGCGGGTTGACACCCGCCGGCCATCATAAAGGTTTGATGCCATCTCCAATATGCAACACTTTGTTTATGCCCCTTGTTTTATTCACTGGGTAAAAATAACTGGCTGTTTCCTTAGTTGAGAAAAACACTTTACTGCTACCCAGATGGAAGATTTGTAAACTGTCTTGCTCAGTGTGATGAACACAAGTGCGGAAATATTAGAGCTACTTATGAAGGATTGCTTGGTTTTACAGTGCGTTAACGCATAACAAGAGCAGAAGCATATTTCCCATCCGCGAGTGAGATTTACACACACCTGGCACCGCACCACTCTCCAGCATGTGGTGTGTGTTTGATAACATTTAACTGGCACGGCTAGTTTTCTTTGGAATCAGACACAAGTAATACGACACAGTATTGCTCAGATTACTTATGAGTAATCTTCGTTAATCCTAGTCCATTCTTCCTCATCACAGTACTTCTGAGGCCACGCATCCACTCCAGGAACCACTTTTTAATTTCTTTTTTTTAAACAGTACAATACCTTGTACTTACCCATAAGCCCTAGTTTCCAATTTCCAAGCCAGAGCATGGGATCGTCCCCCCTCAGGCAGGGAGAGGAGGGTCATTGTACTGTGACGAGAAAGATCAGTAATCAGAGCTCTTCCTCATCCCAGTAGTTACCTCTGAGGTACACCAAAGCATAGACAATGGGGAGAGTGTTTGATAAAAGTGCTCTGATCATCCCAAGTAGCCGCCGCCCTGCAGATCTCCTGCAGAGAAACCCCCTGTACGTCCACCCAGGAAGCAGCCATCCCCCTAGTGGAATGACCCTGGACATGTGCCGGGAAGGGCATTGCTGCCAACCTTTACGAAGCATTTTTGGTTTTACAGCATCTGAATGCATAATAAGTAGAGAAGCATAGCTCCCATGAGTGAGATTTACACAAACCTGGCATCTGTGACGAATAGCTGGATTTAGTCACTTCTACCCAGGGTGGAGCCATTCCCTGTGAGGCTGGGGAGGTGAGCCTGCTACGCGGTACTCTCCCTAGGGGTAGAGGCAACCAGGGCCTCACGCGGAGAGACTCCACCTTGGGGACAAGGATTTCCATTTCGAAGAGGTACTCCCTAAGTTACTCACAAACAACCCACCAATAACCGCTACAGCCCAAAGTAGACAAGAAGATCGAGCTAATGTTTGTTACTGTGGTGTGGGACCATTGTTTTCATCATGAAGAGAAGTATTCTAGTAATACTGAGAAGAAGAAGAGTGCCAGAGAATACAGAAGAACCAAGCAACAAAGAGGAAGGACTACAATGCTCTGCTAGGGAAGACCCAGCAATGCGTGTCATAAAATCAGAAAGAGGAGTTCTATTGGAAGGAGAAGCCTGGACGTTTCAAGTCAGCTGTGCAGTGAGAATTGAGAGAGACTGGGACACGCAGCATTTAAACCTGGATGAAAGCTGGCGTGTGAAGCTGACACGAGAAAGGCTCGAAGCAGGAGAAGCTGGGGAAAGGTAACCCCAACGAAGATACCGATCCTTAAGTGGTGACGTGACCGAGAGTCGGTGGACTGTTAAGTTCTGCAACAACGCCGAGACCACAGACCCATTTGTATTGCGGAGCGGACACCAAACTAGGAGGAAGAGAAGCTCAAAGCAAACTTGATGACGCAAGAGATACTTGCCATCTGAGTGCAGGCCCGGTGACGCCAACCCCAGTGAAAGGAGGTAACAGGGAAAGCAGGAGACCCTAGAGGGATACTGAACATAACGAGTGCATGCATCCTACTCCTACCAGTGAAAACAAAATAACGGATAAGATTCAGAATTACTATGTAAACTCGGATACAAGTATCAACAAAGAAAGAACACGAAAGAATCAAGAGAATCAATCCTGGAACATTCATGCTCGTCCCAGTAAAACTAAAGAGGTGCAAACAAGTGAAGAGCATTACTGGGACAATCCTTTTCGTCCCAGTAAAACCAAAGAAAGAGAAATTGAGAGTGTTTCTAGATGGCCCCGATAGGGAAAAGAGTGGACATTGTGTCAAGAAAAAGTAAGAAACCTAAAATGATGGGAGAGAGAACAGGAACCTCAGAAGGGGAAAGCAAGGTGTCAAGGACACAATAGAGAAGCTCAAGAACCCTATTTCTGAACTGTACAAATGGTCAAATTAGTTGCTAAGACCAACCTACGAATATGTTACTAAAGTGACTGTGTGGCAAAGCAGACCACGGGAGAAGAGAGTAATTCTCTTGTGCCTTAGTTAGTTTTGACAGTGGCAGAGCCATTGCCTTTGGATCCAGACCGTGGGGGTGGACCAGTGTGGGAGGATCACCTGGGTGAGGGGTCTTCGGGGAGTGGAAGTGGGACACTGGGTGGCGAGATGCGGTATCTCTCCCACTGCAACACCTTTACCCCATCCTACCAGATAGGATACGTGGGAACTTTACCCCCCCCCACACCCCTTTCCCTTCACAAACACTTCCACATCGACAGCCCGCTCTGGGTGAAAACAGACCCACACCCGAGCAGTGCATGGGCATGTCCCGCCCCTATGGTCAGGCAAAGTCAGGCATATACTGACAATCACTCACACCTGACTTCCATTAAACTTCCCCACACAGATAAAAGGCGGAGCACGAGAGCATAACGAGCGAGGCAAAGCACACAAAGGAACAGCAGTTTCGAGTCGACAGCTGAACGAGAGGAGAAAGACATTAAACCAAGAAGGGTTCGCTAGGAGGGAAATACCTTGACCTATTCGGCAGGAAACCACTACTTTTAAAGACACCTTCGAGTCAGAAAGCCCGAGGCCAGGAAACCAGACTGAAGAATCCTGCATTGTGTGTCAGAGATACCAGAGGCCCTCCTGCATAACCGACCAAGGCAGGAGGAGCAGCAGATGCCTTGGTATCGCCTTGGCTCCAAGAAAAAAAGAAACAGAGAATAACACAGCGGGTGAGTTGGGGAGACTGTTGCCAGACAGGTCTGTGTTGAAGTCAAGGTTGCAAGCGGCCACATTGTAAAATAAACAAACATTGTTGAACGCGTGTGATGAGAGACGCGAGTAAATCTAAATTGCTAGTGAATGTTTGAACTTAAGAAGGAAGGATACAATACCGTTGACAGAGTGGTCCGGCACCGTGAATGTGCTCAATCAAAGGTCTATGTACGGTATCTAGACAAGAGAAATTAAAGTAGAAGATTGATGTGAAGTATAATTGTCTAAAGTCAATCGAAGTGGTCCTGCGACGGTTTAAGCAAAACCCATCGCACATTGGAAAGTCTTCGATTTGAATATCGAGAGGATCTAAGCCCGGACTAGGGGCATCTGTGGTCCGAGCCCGGCAGAGGGAGACCAAATTGTGAACATTGTAGAAAAGGGATCTGAGCCCGGAGGAAGGGGATCCATGGTCCGAGCCCAGATGAGGGAGACCAAATTGTGAATTGTGAACATAGTAGAAAAGAGATCTGAACCCGGAAGAGGGGGCTCCATGATCCGAGCCTGGATGAGGGAGACCAAATTGTGAACATTGTAGAAAAGGGGTCTGAGCCCAGACAGGGGGACCCGTGGTCGGAGACCAAAGGAGGGAGACCAATCTTGAGCTTATGAATGTGAAGACCCTGACAAAGGAAAGGAACTTTTGTGCTGTGTTTGTTACATCAGGCTCTCTGCAATAAGAGACTGTCATTGCGAGAGAGACTTTAGCGGAAGACCCTGATGCCTATGTGTTGAACTGTTACCTCATGGCCAAGAAGCCAGTGTGCAAAGCCTTCACGTGCCGTCTTGCACCATGCTGGAAACGTGGGGAAGGGAAGCCAACTGCTCAACTATCATGACATATAATTTCTTGAACACTTTTCTTTTGCATACATGGTTATCCCACACATTCTGTATTTAGAAGTAAGGACTGGCAATAGGTTCATTAGTATATGCCCTTTGATTTTGGCAGACTCCACCAGGACTATTATTTGATGGTTGTAGCTTGATCCCATCCTTCGATTTAGGTTTAGACAGGCGTTCAACCAACCCATTTAAAGTTCTATAAACACCCTTGAACTGTGATCCCTTGTGTCTGTCTTCACTGTTTGATACCATGCCTTCCTTACACTAAAGAAAAGGGGTGTCCTTGTCCAGAAACGAAATTGCAAACTGTCCCCATGCCCCAGACCTTGCCTTTAAACAGAGGGGTGCTGAATAACTGAAGCCTGGGTGTTTGTTGCTGGGGAGAGAAGTGCTCTGCCAAGTGAAACCAAGTGTAATTCCCCATTGAAAAATGCACACTCTTTCCTGAGAGTGAGAAAATGACCCTGGTTGCAGAAAGACGTATTGCTTTGGGGCAAAGGAAGAAGGGGTCTATCAATCAAAAGTGTTCTCAAATGTCTGTGTGATTTCAAAACTGCTAGCATTTTTACGTGTGCAGGGAAACAAACATGCAAAGTGCTGAATGTGTGATTTGCTTTTGAACACAGAATAAGTGGCAGTTGTTTTATCTAAACCTTTTCAAGTAATATTCATGCTCTAGTAATCTGCCAAAGTATTATTTAACTTTTAAATAAAAGGGGTTCACGAGACAATATGGTGGAACTGGTATTTATCCTGTGTTCCATGGACATGAGACAACAGTAAAGTTCAAAGAAAAAGTGAGTTTTGTATTGAGGCTTTGTTTCGTGCCATCATTTAGTGCAAATATTCATTGAACCTATAATTTAAATAAATATATATTTGTCTGTAACCCAGCCTGGTCTTTGCTCATTGTTGACCCAGGGGGAGAGATCTACGTGGATCTATACGAGTCCTAGACCGGGCTAGCTGAACAAAAATAATCAATGTGCTGTGTGTCATCTTAATTGGGGGCATGGGGGCTCCCCATGTTAAGGGTGGTCTCCCAATATATTGTTACAATATGCATGCTTTCAAATATGAGTCATTCCTTCGAAGCCTGCGTGTTACCCGCTGGGGGCCTAGGCCAGAAGAAAGCATCAAAAAGTGGTTGCAGGGGTGCTATAGCACACCTTAATACATCGTTCATGGTGTTACTCTAAACTCATCCAGACCTGCCTAATGTTTTCGGGAAGGAAGAAATGAAGCAAACCGATTTTGGAGCAATAATGCTAATTTTACTCACTATTGAAAATCTATTCATCATCGCATGGGGCACTGAAATGGGCCTGGTATTGCTGGGATCACTGGGATGCAGATTGGGCTGCTTCAAATGCGGGTTCACTAACTCTTTTTAGATTGGCTGGTAGCATACCAGCATTCATGGAGATTTCAAGATCATGGTTCAGGTTGAAGATTCTCCGGTACCTTCTTTGTATATGCGTAACCTTTCAATCTCTTGTACATTCTATTATCAAAAATTCTTGTGTAACCTGTAACTCTTATGCTCCTCTTTAACCCGTTATCTCCTATGCTCTTTTATGTCAAGAACAGCGCCTCGATGCCTCTGTGTTAGGAGCGCTATACAAATTTCAAAACAAATAAACGGTGATCCCCGATATTATTCGCTCAGCTTGTGCAACACCCAGCCTCAAATTAAATCAACTGGCAAAACTGTAGGTTAACGAGTCTGGAAAGGAGTAAGTGGATTTCGTTGTCACCTCAGCAAAATCAAGCAGAGGACTGCCCAGAAGCAAATAGCTATTGATATCAGATTGCCAGCATAAAGCATTTAAGCCTATTAAGAGGGATCGGAGTTTATCAGCGTCTGAATTATGCAGTTTGTTAATGTAGAAAGATGCAAACTTGTCTTCAGATTGATCTGGTTTATTCATCAGGTGCAAGAGTGAAAGATGATGCTGCAATGGCATTCTGCCCTATGATAAAAACACTCCCAAAAGAGATTTAAAGCATATTTGATCAGGTATAATGGACCACAGATTATAGTGTGTAAAGTAGATTTGAGACTTTCTCTGTACTCGCTCCTTGTTCCCTCAGGGGTAGCTCCTGGTTACTGGGTGACGCCCGACACCCAGAAATTGGTTTTACCACTAGGTCATGAAATCCAAAGTTGAGACATGTATTACATAAGCACTAATTTCTAACACTCCACTATTCTTCCTATCTGTACCCCTTATGCTGTACAGCCCAGTGACACCAAAAGATGGCAAAAGCACTGCATAACCACACAAACATATATATTACAATACATACAACAAACCCCTGCGCTCTGAAGCCGCAATGCATGTTCCTACCACTACTCGCTCAGGCCATCTGTTAAGGTGTAGTAATCAAAATGGTTTAAAATGCTGCAATTCTGAAATATCCATGGTCAATACTGTGGATTTTATAGAATGGTTCTGCATTTTCCAGAAGACTATAACTCGTCAAGCCATCCCCTGAATGTGACAAAATTGTGTGGGTCAATCCACTCAGAATGAAAATGGCCAATTAACCAGTTCTCCGTGATGGATCCTCTCAACAACCACATTCAAGTCCCTCCAGCTTTCCCAGAGAAGAAATATCCATTTGCACATCAGTCTGGTCCCGCTGCCAAGGGCAGTCGATGATTGAAAGGTTAGGCAATTCTCAGCTGAACAGGGGGCACCAACAACAACCCCGAACACGTGATTTTGCTTTGTTGGGCATCTTCAGTGAAGATCCTACAAACGTAGCTGCGGTTAAAACTGCGGTTAAAATGCAAATCATCCTGTGAAACTGCTTTCCAAACAGTATAGAGGTGGAGACTCAGTGGCATTTAAATTCCAGTTTATATAGATCCCAATTTTAAGAATGTGTTATTAATGTTCTCCGGATTTGGCAGAAAGGAGAACAGACTCACAGTGAGATACAATGAAATTCCGCAGATCACATAATTTGATCAAGAGGTTAAATTGAGATCGTAAATTGGGTCAGTTCAAATTAACTACTAGACTCCATCACTGGCCTATCACTGGAGTTTAGTTTCTTGCCATTGGCCTCCTCCCCTTCGCTGCTGGTCGAAATTCCAAATACAGTGTAATCAGAAGAAAAAAAAAATAATCAATGGAGTTTAGGCCACTTTTCCGGTGATTAATTTTGCTCTGATGGCAGCTGGCGTGCTGCTCCACAAACTCTTAAAACCGCAGCAAGTCTGCGGCATCTCCAATCACAAGAGGGGGTGGGGGGACTGGATTACACTGGTCTCCATGGCAACAAGTGACTAAAGAGTGGATAAAGAGTCCCCAGTAATCTGAGCGGCGGAATGTTTCAAACTCCCAACAAAGCAGCCGCGCCATGTCAATTTCTTGTCCATGGCTGATCGCATTACAGAGACGCCACATTCATGGACTGATAATCAGTGCTATTAGGGAGTGCTTGCATGGCTTCCTGCGGCCACTGCAGACCCTTAAATAGGCTCCTGATGTGACGCGAACCTGTCAAATGTACCGGTGCCACAATCTCCAGTGCTTTCAATACATGTATCTCATTGATTTTAAATGGAAAAACTGAATCTGACAGCAAAACCACCATCCACCCTTTCCATCATGCTGCTTACTCTTCGTACCCATCATCTCCAACTTTACTAGCAATGTTTTCCGTGTCGGTTTATCCGGGTCTTGTAAAAATCTTTGGCTGTGTAACCTTCACCTGCAGACCACTCCAGACGTTAATGTCCCCATATGGCCTTTTCAGGCCTCCGTGGCCCTCGGGTGATGGGTATAAAGCTAGAGGTACCCCTGAACAGGCACATGTGGTGCCACAGCATTGGGGTATTATTCCAGAGAGCTGCTGGTGGAGAGGAGGGACCTACGCTGTGCCTCATCACCATGGTCCAGGGAGCCCGGGAAGGGAATCCGTATACATAAATAAAAATAAATAAAAAACGAACGGGAGAAAATAAAGAAAAGGGCGCAGGAAAAAATAACGAATTCCCAAAAATGTCGATCAAGGGGAGCGGGGTTTGCAGGGGTGTCCCCGTTCCATAAAAAGGAAAGCGGGGGACAAGCAAACTTTAAAAAAATAAGGAAAGGTCCCTGCGGCGTACCCGGTTCCCTTACATGTGCGTGAAGGGAACCAGTGTCATAGGGAGATTGCGGAAGCAACTGCACACTCTGTTGTGTGCCATCAGATGGCAAGTAAGGGCGTTGGGGGGGACTAGGGGGTCCAAAATGTCTGTGGGAAACAAAACCAGAAGGCTTAACAGAGTGATGTAACCTCAATGTCGAACTGTACTGTCTTTGTGGAATAATGGGCACATGTCTACGTCTTATGACCGAACACGGATAGTCTAATTAATAATACTGATTATACACCAATTCGATCCAGAGTATCAGTGATAG
Source organism: Ambystoma mexicanum (assembly GCF_040938575.1). NCBI lineage: Eukaryota > Metazoa > Chordata > Amphibia > Caudata > Ambystomatidae > Ambystoma > Ambystoma mexicanum. The sequence goes on from NC_090940.1 coordinate 303,799,346, forward strand.
TGGATCCATTCAAGGATGATTTGTCACATCACTAGAAAGTAGCTATATTATGCCTAACAGGAATGTTAATTGATTCAATCATACATACAACTCCCGATGCCACTTTCAGATGATGTTCACGTCTTTGAATATGGAAATGACAAAGAATGAGTTGGCCCGGTATATTACAGACTGCAACTCACATCAGGAATGGAAGCAATAGGATAGTCTATGTAGAGGACCTTGTGTCACGTTATGTTACACTCCATACCTGGGAGGTAACTGGGTCACATGGGTGACACTATTTGAGGACAACGAGAGCAATGAATGTAGTACCAACTTTAGACACCAACACCGAGACAATGGTTGGATTTTGAAAACGAGATTATCCCTTATGGATCTCAAGAAGACAAGGCAGCTATTGGAAAACATTACCCAACATTCCATTGAACGTAGCCAAGTGGTACCTGATGGGATGACGTGCTTACGTAACTCAGTTGCTTAGCAACAGAGCTTCTCCTAACACAAGATGGGTAACATATTATTTGCAGACAGCGAGATCCTTGAATATAGTATTAACTTAAGACACAAACACCCAGATACTGATTGGATTTGTTTAAAAGAGATTATCCCTTATGGATCTCCAGATGACAGTGCCGCTACTTGAAAACTACATTACCCAACATTCCACTGAACGTAACCACGTGGTACGTAATAGGATGACGTGCTTACTTAACGCGGTAACACGGTTGCTTAGAAACAGAGCCAGCGAATCTAGAGGTACGCAACGCTTTTGAACAGATGCAAGTCCACAGATGTGAACATTTAGAGCCGAATTCACCTGTGCATTTTAGGCGTTTTGAGGGCCAAACAACACTGATGCATTAAATTATTTACAAATATTGTACTCTTTTTACCGCCATCTGAGGGAGAAGAGATGTACCAAGAACCAGGGATTCTTTAACTACCTGATCCACGGGATCCTACAGGTGAGTCGTGTCAACTCTTAGTCATTGAATGTCAATAGATGACATTAGAATATAGGAGATGCATATTTGGCAGAGCCTTATACATAATGCGTACACTCTTGTATCAGGGTGACAGCATTATGGGACCAGCATGGAACCAATAGACGTCTTCACTTAACTACAAACCATTAGAGGAACGAATGTTGCGATTTTGTGAGGAACACCAATTTATATCCTTTGAACACACAGACAATATCTCTGATGTTATTTAGACATACTTATATAAAAACCTATATTTCAGCATACACGACCCACTGATCTGAAGAATAGAAGAGATTCGGAAATTGTTTGTCACTGCATGGAAATGCAACATTTCAAATTGAAATATACCATCACAACACTATGATAAGGTAATCACACTAGGAGATCCAACTAATAGTTAACTTTAATTCAGCTTTATTTTACATTACAGCTGACTTTTCAACTGGTACCACTTGAACCACTACAAAATTCAAGGACAAGTACCCAGTACCCATTACTCCGCATTGGTATTAGACACGGGGATATTGGACATAGTGATGTTTGAATATGGAACAATCTCGACTACATTTGTATTGAAAATAATGTATACTTTTTTGCTCCTGAAGAAGAGAGTTTCCTCTCGAAACGCGTAGAGCTCGTGATTCACAACTTATTTTGATTTATGTATTTGAAATTTAAATGCGAAAGAGTATCTAAATGAACATACTTAATATTGTATCATAATTGGACCATCTGGACTGTGTATGTCAGAAATACACAACAACTTCTCTAATTTCCTTTTTTATTAAAAGCATGTTTTAAAATAAATGTTTTGAAAATTGTACATAAAATCATCTTTTGATCTCAAGAACACGAAATACAATTTCTATAATTACATTGAAATGTATACAAAGTTAGTAATGAATGGTGGAAATAACTATACTAAATTTTGACTGAAGAGTTTCTTTCAGTACTGATGGTGTGCAGGGGATGGGAGTACCCATTAAATATGGGTATTCTGCTTTGTTTACACTTGGGTGGAGTCACTATAAGTCGCTGCACTGATACTGTACCAGTCTGTTTTACTTTAATACCTGCAATTTACCAGTGAGTGCAAACCCTCAGTAGTGGTTTGCTTTTGGATCTTGTTCGTACAGGTTGTGGAGGAGTGAGCGGGAAAAGGAAGAGGCAAAAAGGGAAGGGAAGCGTACTGGCTTATACTACCAACCCACCCACCACACGCAAAGTTCGCAAAAAGTAGCTTGCATTTCAGTGCCCTTTGAAATCGTTACAATGGAGCTCCATAAACATGACACCATTTAGCATGGAATCTTTGAAATAATCATAACCACTAAGAATTGCCCTGTCCACTTCGACTGCATCATTTTAACACCGTCTGAACCATTACAGAAGGGGCTCAATAGCATACATACAAATCAGCCTTGGTGCTGCCACCAAGTGGAGTGGTACAATTAGAAGTGCAAGGTCATTCTACCTTTACAGGAAAACTTGCTTAAGGTTTTGGCCTTGTTGGGGGAGGAGCATCTTTTATAAGAGATAATCATAAGGCTTGTCTGGGACGGTCTACAGCGAGAATAAATTCACCCAACTGTACACAGACCTGCGTAAAAGGCCCAGTAATCCGAAGAATAGGTGACAAGCTGGGGGTGTGAGCGGGAGGATATACTTGCTGCGCCGTGATCCCTGCATGTAGGTTGCAGGCGGAGCACAGCAAGTGGCTAAGGAGGATAATGCCAGAGTCGGAACGCCAATCATATCATTAGCTGCATTTCCATAATGTACTGATTGCAGACCAGCAGTGACAATGCTAGGAGACTGCCATCAAGCAATTATGGAAATAGCCTGCGCAGGTCAGATCAGGTATTGCGCCACCTCATCCTCCTCATTTGCCCAATGCTGTTGAGCGTTCACTCGCTGGGCAGGTCACTTGACTTGCTGATTCCGGGAGGCTTTTCAATTTGTTTAAATGGAGAGTCCTCTTTATAATGTGGAGCGAATGAAGACGCAGGTAGGACTAAAACCTCCCAACTGCGACAGAAAGGGGTTATTTCACAAAGGCATCTCATGGCTCAAAACTAAAGTTACAGCATTCCACTGGAAAACAGGTACAGAAAGGCCAGGCTTTCTTTAGAAGACACACAAGTGTTCTTATAGATGCATTAAAAAACAATCCGAATTTCACACGGGTTAGTGAGTGCCACCTGGACAGAATTTAAGAAATCCGGACTGCCGCTCCAACCATCTCCGTTCTGGGACACGCAGGGCACCTCAGCTCTTTTCAAACAGCTGGCTCAGGTAAGAAAAAGGCCCTCCCCATAGGCTCCCTTACTGAAAAGCCAGTTCCTCTCCATCCTTAGCCTCCCATAAGCGACTAAGCGAGCATCACATGGTCCAGGTGAAAAGAAATGTCAAGGGGGAGAAGGATCTCTTGTCAAAAGAAATCAGATCTGCCGCTGGTCAAAATTTAAAAATCCCATTGCCCTCTTTTGGGTTCATGGGCCATCAAAACTTGCCATTTCTTGAGCTAATCTTGTATGGCCAGTTCATCCAATCTCCATCAAAGCCAATGAAATCCCCAACCTTACTATCTATTTTAAAAATCATTACTCTTGTAGACAAAATGCTTACATGGGTCCCCAAGCCTCCACTACCTAGTTGAGGATTACAGGTGCTCCCAGGTATCATTTAAATCGCCACTCCTTATCCTTGCTATAGCATCTACAATTGGCTACCAGCTGGCTTCTCTCAAATGTCATTTTCTCACCTCAAAGTTCTAGCCGTCACTCGGATGGAATGTTGGTGACTTGTTACTGCCTTCCAATAAGTCATATCAACTCCCACATATACAATAATATAGATGAGCACTTCTTTCCAGTAGTGGCGAGCTCTCCTTGCATGTCTCCCCCCTTTCTACATAACCATGCCCCGGTGCTCTCTCTACGTTACAGGCCATGCAAGGTCTCCCTAGCCGTGTGCTGTCTCTTCTCTAACTGCTGCCGCCTTTGCTTCACTAGTGTCTCTTCTCTATCAGCTCCCTTGCATGCCACTCGCAGCCCACGCGAGCTCCCTTTGCAGGCCAGCCACGCTTCTTCAGTGGCTACCATAAAGCAGGCTGGAAAGACTCCAATGGAGAGGGGTTCAAGAGGGATGAGGAATAAGAGCAGGTAATAAGTGAGAGGTCCTGGAATGAGGAGAAAACAGGTCAGCAGGGGCTAAGGATGGCCGTCAATTCATAGGGAGAAGCAATGAGGAAGGAGGGAAGAGAGCAGTTAGTTGAGATACATGAAAGAAGAAAGAAGGGAGGGAGATCGTGATGAGAGGGTCGCACATTTTCCAAATTTAGAGGATAATTAGTGGGAAAAGTCGGCAGCAGTCAGAGAAGAGATAGCACAAGGGCAGCGAGACCCAGCATGGCTGGTAAAGTGGAGGAGCATTTGCCCGGGTGCGAATGAGGGGTCCAGATTAGATTACTATAGTAGAATGATTTGGTGATGTCAGGAGCTGTGGTGAAGGAGAGGAGGCAATTCTTTTATGCAAGGAGAAGAGTGGGCGCCTCGTCCTTATACCACCTATGGAGGTGGCACTGCATGTCGGTTTGAAGGAAGCAGAGTTGAGGGGTGATCAATGGCTAAGAGGCAGCGGGTAGAGAGGTGAAAGTGCTAGAGGGGTAGTGGTGGTAAAAGGGGGTGCTGAATGACACGTTAAAATAAAAAAAGATGATTCCAAGATTGCGCCTTGTCCCGATCAGACATGAATCGAAAGCTCAGCTAAATTAACCTTCTTTAATTAACTCAACAAAACACTGTATCCAGCTAATTTAGCAGCATAAGTGTGGCCTCTGTGCCCGGAATAGGTGGTTTGCTTTCGGGGGAACAGCAAGGCAGCCGCAGCCGAGAAATCTATGGAAGGAGAGAGGGTGATGGCGCAACTGCTCTGGGACATCCGAAGCCGTGGAGGAGCAGGACAGCGTCATCCGTACTGGGGGAAGTACCTCCCTGTCGGAGTCTGCACTCCTCGGCTGGATCCAAGGTGATCGGAGTGGCTGGGCGTAGCAGTCGCAGCCCACGGAGAGCAATTCTTTCCGGCTCCATGGCTGGCCAACACAGTTGGGAGTTCCTCCAGTCCTCCATAGACAGCTCAGACTTCCCGGAATATAACCCATGGTCGTTGGCAGGAGCGCAGTGTAAGGGGATTGACCCCGCCCACAGAGGCTGGCTTTGTATATAGACTGTGCAGGCCACCTAACAGGCCTCCATTAACTAAGATCAAACTGCAACGAAAGTGAGGGTGAGGCTTCACTTTGGCTTGGAATGGACCCCACCTCATGATCTTAAAGCCAGCAAAAGAGAGTTGGCTTGGTGAGACCCCTTCAGGTCAGTGTTTGTGGCCGGCAGTATCTGGATAGCACGAGAGGCTAAAGTGGATAAGCAGTAGCTATGTGAAACCCAAGTGAGCAAGGATATCAAATTCCCTCGCAGTGCGCTGTGGTGCGCTTTATATCCTGGAGAGGATGGGACTGCGTATTATACAGGAACGAGTGCGATGGTCTGAACTGTGCTGGCCCCCATTAGGCTGTCTCCCGCTTGCTTAGCCTGGGTGTATCCATCCCAGAGGGTCCTTTTATGTCACACAGATCCTGAGTTTTACACCGTGTTTGGGAAACCTTCTTGTGTGTGGCAGCCAATCACGGTCGATGTTGCAGCCTAGAACAAAGGAGGCCCAGCGGCGCTTGAACCAATCCCAAGTGAAATCGCAAGGTGAAGGGGGGGTCTGACACAGTGCTGGGGGGAGTGGGGGGGGGAAGGGGCCTCGAGATAAAGAGGAGTCAATGCTTAAAACATTCAGTGGAAAAACCCTTAGACCTGCCAACAGGCGCGATGGTTATGAGTAAGAACAATTTAATACAGTGTTTGCTAGATATGCAGGAGAAATTAACCTCTTCCTTTCAGACCCAATTTGTAGAGCTTAAAGAGGAGATCAAGCAGTCAACAAAAGAACTGAAGGTGGAAATAGGAGGAGCGATTTGATACCAGCGAGCGTGCATTGCAGGAGTTTGTTGAAGACTCTAGGTGAACGGGTGAAGCGCTGGAACAATTATTGCACTTAGTCCATAATTTGGAGATACAATGTGAGGACTTGGTGAACAGATCCTACCGATCTAACATCTGTCTTAGAGGTGTGCCGCAAACAGTTCTGGATAGGGACTTGAAGCAGATGGCACACCATTGTTTTGGGGAACCTCTGACTGAATTGCTGGGAGACGAAACTGGGATTGATCGTATTCATAGGGTTGGGCGAAAAGATTGGGACCAGGGGCTCTGTCAAGAGATGTTTTAGAAGTCCTCAATGAGTATGGTCAGAAGGAACCGATTCTGTTTTCAGCCTGGTCTGAGGGACATTAAGCCATATATGGGATTGAGGTCCTTCTTTTTCACGATCTAGCACAATCAATGCTCCTTAAAAGAAGAGAAATGCGTCATGTGATGAAACCCTTGGCTCAGAAAAACATCAAGTATACATGGACCTTCCCTTTTGGACTATTGTTTATGTGGGAGAACAAACAGACTTATACTTTGCTACAGATTGAAGATGAGGTAGACTCCTCAGCCCCTGTTCGTCGACCAATGGGACGGAATAAGAAATTATGGAAATGGAGCCAAATTTCACGCATTAGAAAGAGAAATTAAGTGGGATCTTGAAGCATCTGCAGCCCACAGTGACTTGTCTTACTACGCGGCAGCTCCTTTTGGAAGCATGCTGTAGGGGCTTTGAATATTTGGTTCCAGGAGGTGGAGATGGTTGAAAATAGCTACTGGGGAATCAGTCTTTAGGAGGGGGGTTGGTTTGTTGCTTTCTATTATGCTAGCAGCCTAGCGATTCTCGGGGTGGCTCACGTATTCAAGGTTTGTCACTGGGAATCACGGATGAGGGTGGTAGATCGTCCTTTGGTTCTTTTTGCCCAGGGTGGGAAAGGGGTCCTAGTTAGGGGCGGGGGGAAGGGGGAAGGTTTTTTCCAGGATCATTACGGCGGTTGGGTTGGGGGGGGAATTTGGGTGGGACTTAGTGGGCGGGGTCGGGTATATTCAGAGGTAGCTATGGGTTTACACCCAATGGTTTAAGGGGCGGGGGAAATATAGGCCTATCATATAAATGTTTCATGCAAGTGTTTATCGTATAATGTCCGGGGCTTTAATTCCCCCGTTAAAAAAAAAAGAAGTTGGAAGTGTTCATGAAACGCAAAAATGCAAATGTGTAGTTTTTGCAGGAAACATATTTAAAAAAAGGATAGGCAGTTCCTTGGGTTAATGTTGTGTTCCCCGGTGAAACAAGCTAGAAAGGAAATGTGGGGTTTTCATAGCATTCAAGAATCACTCTGAATCTTCAAATCCAGAAGACGCTGAATGACTCTGAGGGTCGGTATGTGATGGTACAGATTCTCATTGATCATTTTCCCAATACAGTAGTATCTGTATATGTGCCTAACTCTGGTCAGGAAGATATTTTGCAGATGGTTTTAATGCAAATAGAAAATGTTGCTGTGGGAGAAATTGTGCTTGCCAGGGATTTCAATGTGGCCCGGGTCCCTACTTTAGATAGAGTTGCGGGGGTGTAGGCAGGTGTGGTAGGCCTATCCGGCCATTTGTTACAGAAAATGTATCTTTTAGCTCTTTGGAACACGTGGAGAGTTCTAAAAAGGTAATGAGAGGGGATAAAAATATTTTTCGCAAGTCCATAGGTCCATGTCCAGAATGCATTTCATATGGGTTCGGACACTTTAATGGGTATGGTGGTTAACGTGGATCTGGGGTCTATTACCCTGTCTGATCATGCACCTGTCTCAGTGTCAATTGCGATTCCTGGCAGGGGAAGTGGTCTCTGGAGATGGAAGTTCGCTTCTGAACTTGTAAAGGATCCAGTTATAGTCAAGGAAATTGGTGAGAGGATAGACCGATATTTTGTATAGAACGATTCTTCAGAGATTAGGAGGGATACCCTGTGGGGCTCTTACAATAGCGGCTAAAGCGAGGAGGGATAAACAGTGGGGTCAAATAGAAAATTATTTGATATGATATGGTATGGCGTTTATAACGCGCCTATACACAAGTGTTTCAAGGCGCTACGAGGCAAGGTAGGGGCAACAGGGGGAAGACAGACAACAATCCTACTAGACCAGGTGTCACTCAGATCGCGCAAGTGCAAGGGGAAGGGGGAGAGTGTGGAGGGTAAGGGGGAGTGGACAGTGCAGTACATGGGATAAAAGAATAATAATAATAGTAGAAGTGCGGCCAACAGGTGGGAAGGGTAAGTGCAGACAACATGTGTCAAGTGCTGGAAGGGGGGCTGAAGGGATACAGAAACAGTCCCCAAGTTGCCAGGAAGGCAGTGCAGGTGTGCGACTTGCTGGGGAGGGGACCTGGGCCCGAGATCAGAGGGTGGCCAGGTAAACAGTGCAGGTTCAGGTTAGGTTTCAGCTAGGAGATCAGCAGGGGAGAGGAGGAGAAAAAGCCGAAGAAAAGAGAAAGGTTTTGAGGTGCTTCCGGAACCGGAGATGGTTCTCCTGAAGTTTCAGGGAGGCAGGGAGGCCGTTCCAGAGGAAGGCCCCACCGGAGGAAAGATCTACCACCAACTTGTTGCTTGGAGAATCGACTGACCCTGAGGGAGTTGGAAGCGAATGAGCGTAGAACTCGAGAAGGAAGATATTTAGGAAGAGAGAGTTGAAGGTATTGCGGCCCCAGGCCCCAGAAGGCCTTGTGGACAATGCAGAGGGTTTTGAACAGCTACAGGGAACCTGTGCAGAGATTTCAGTCCTGGAGAGATACGATCCTTGGGCTTGAGGCCAAGGACAAGTCTTGCAGTCCTGTTCTGGATGGGTTGCAGAGGTGGAGAGTAGAAGCAGGCCGATTTAGAAAGAGGCTGTTGCAATTGTCCAGCCTAGAGAACCAGAGCTCTGGAGGCAGTGAGCTTCTGGGGGAAGGAAAGGAAGGGAAGGATACCGCTGAGGAGGCACAAATGAAGGAAACGATGAATTAACCAAGAAGAGCTGAAATTTGCAGTTAAAGCTGCTTCGGTCCTACCAAGGTCAATTAGATTCAATCCATACATGCCTTGCAGAGCCATCCTTGCTAGACGCAGTGATATTACATCAGTGCTAATAAAGCAGATCGACTTTTAGCGAGGCAATTGCATGAACATATAGCCGTGCAAAGAATACTTAAAATCAATAGTGGCAGGCGGGGGGGGGGGGGGGGTTAGTTACGGATGATGATAGCGTTGTGAATTAGTTTTGTTGACTATTATGAGGTTCTATATATATGATATGATATTTATAATGCGCCTGTACACAAGTACACTTCTGAAATCAGTGCATCTCCCAACGCAAACTGAATATCTCTGGGTGCTATCTCAACTGAAATTGACAACTGTGGAGAATGAGATTTTAGAGGTTGATATTTCTGAGGTTGAAACCATGAGGGCTATCAATTCTCTTTTGCTTAATAAAGAGCCTGGTCCAGGCGAATATCTGGCTTGGTTTTATAAAAAGTATAAATCTAGGCCGACTCATTGGTGAACAAAATTATTCAACTCGTTTAAGGAGGTGGGCGGCGTCTTTCCCTCGATGGAGGGTAAGGTAGTTGTTTTCCTGAAACCTCGAAATAGCATTAATTAATACTGATGCCAAGTTGTACACTAATATTTTGGCAAATCGTTTGACCCCACTGCTCTAAGCTGATCGCCCGAGACCAATCTGGTTTTATCGCGCCCATCAAACGTTTCAAAATATTCGGCTAGTATGTCATCTTATTTAAAAAACATTGATGGCATAGAAACATGCCATCTTGCTATTGCTGGACACGGAAAAAGCTTTTGACCGGGTTGAAGCCATTCCTTTTTGATTACTTGGAGTTTGGTTCTAACTTTATTAATATGGTCAGGCGAATAAGCGGTTTCCATCCATTAGATTGTCGATCAACGGACAGCTATCAAGGTGAATCGCTCTTACGCACAGGATGAAACAGGGCTTGCCCACGTCTCCCCCATTTTTTACTTTATAAATAGAGCCTCTTTTCTCTATGATCCAGATAACCAAGGACATTAAGGGAATTGGCTTTGGAGGTGAAATGCATAAAGTTATAGCGTTTGCGGATGATATGCTGGTGGCCCCAAGCACATAAATATGTAGGTGTTAACAATCTTTCGTATGAAGGACATTTTCCTAGGTTGTTAATACCAGTGACTGTGGAGCTACGGAAATAGAATCCACTTACCATCTCGCAGTTGGGCCATATCGCCATGGTTAGGATGGCAATTCTGCCTAGAGTGCTTTATTATTTTCAGGACCTTCCCTTCCAGGACCCCAAGTCCTTTTTCATGTTGTTGAATAAGGGGATGACAACGTTTATTTGGTGAAAAGAAGAGGCCTTGCGTGGCTCTGACAACATTAATCACCCCCTGTTATGAGTGGGATTGGGCCTCCCAAGTTTTAGGGAGTGCTATGAAGCAGCTCAGCTTCGGGTAATTCGGAATGATTATCTAGGGACCGGTCCAAACGTTGAGTAAAGCCTCCTCTTGAGCAGCTATTGTGGTTGGCCCGAGGGGACAGACCCCGGAATGTCAAATATAGTAGTGTTGTTTCTCAGTGGTTAGATGTGTGGGATTGGTTGGTTTACCGAGGATCTCTTTCTACACATCTGGCTCCCTTCGCCCCATGGTTTGGAAATCCACCATTTTCTCTGGGAATGGAACAGGGGGCGTTTAGACAATGGCAGAGGGCTGGTTGTTTATAGTTTAGGGACATGATGGAGGTGGGGGGGTCAAATCTTCTGAAGATTGCAAAGGGTGAATGAAGGAGAAAGGCTGCGAAATGCACAGCTCAGGCATTGGTTATACTCTGCAGTAAAATGGCTGCTTCCAGAGAGTTGACAGTATTCAATAAGTTTATTACCACTCAGGCAGGTGAGAGAAATTTAATCTCATCTGTATACAAGATTCTTGTGGGGGAGGACCCATCAAAAGTGGGCACATGTAAAAAAAAAAATTGGATAATGAAATCCCTGGGGAACACTGGGAATATATTTCTGGTAATGTGCCCAAGTTAACTAGGTCAATACAGATTAGGGAAGCTGGGTATCAAATCTTATTTCAATGGCATGATACTCCTCTTGTCATACATGAGATATACTCCACAACGTCGCCAACTTTGTTGGAGGGGATGCAGAGAGTGTGGGGAATGGGTGCATGTGTGGTGGAGTTGTTCGATTCTTAAACCCTTCTGGGACAGTATCACTTATTTCTTATCAATGTTTTTATAGCCAACTAATATGGGTCTTGTTTATCTGGATCTTCATCTACCTTCCAAGGCTTTTAAGAAGGTTTGTATGATTCATCCGATAGTTGCTTGGTTGGCAATTGGTCAGAGGTGGAAGCAAAAAGAAACTCAGACAGAATACGATTGGCTGCAAAAGATTTGGCATTTTCTGGCAATGGAGTGGGTCACCAATAGGGTCCAGGGGAACCACCTTGCATTTAGGAAAGATTGGGGGTTTATTCTTTCTTGTTCCAATGGTGTCCTCACAAACACAGAATTTTTGACATTTTAGAAGTCTCTTTGTGTGGAGGGCGTGAGGAACTGTCATTTCATTTTTGTTTTATACCTCTGATGTTACCCTACTGTGGATGGGGAAGGTAAGACGGCTTTTGCAGAGGCTTATTTTGGGTGTTATTGTTTATTATGTTATAATTCAATAAAAATAAATTTTAAAATAACATCAGAAAATATCTTATCAATAGAAGAGGCGTGGGGTGGAGCAAGAAAGAGCAGGAAGGACCCGATTTAGATTAGGTAATGGGGCAGATTCATGTCCGCCTGACTTTGTGTTTACAGATGGTAGATATTGACTGGGGAGAGAGTGGGGAGGAGTCAATGGTGAGGTTAGGTGTCGGGATTGCGGAAGAGAATAGGACAAGGTCAAGAGAGCATCCTTGTCAGTTATTGAACATATTGTGAGGTAAGCGGGTGGTCAGAGAGGAGAGAGTCTAGATTAAGCTGTGTGTGAGAGATTCTGGGGAGGTGCTGTGTAGGTGATGGAATCAACAGACCAGTTAAGACTCTAGTTCATTCAACGTTCTTTGCTTCTATTAAAGGGATATTTACACAAGTGAGTCAACTCAAATAATCATGGTAACTCCCCAAAAAAGTATAGCTGGTGTCAGGGTGGTAAATAAGAGTGGTTTCCCTGTCTCAGGGTCTCCAATCCCTCTGCCCAGTCCAATTTCTCTTTCGAAGGGTGCAGATATCCGGGCCCTACTCATCCCTGAAGTAAAGTCAAAGTTCAAGAGTTCCAGAGGGGTTGACTCGCCCCGTTTCTCACATTCTGAGCTTACCAAGGCCTTGAACCCATTTTCACTTCATTACACTCTAGTTGTGAGCTTTCAGGAGTCCCAAACCCTGCAGCTAAAGAAGGCCTTCAGGTTCTTGAATAGTGTGGTAAAGTCAATACACTGGGCTTAACGAGGGTCAAATGTGTGAGGGGATGTACTTGAAGAAAGCCATAGCTAGCCCCAAATCTGAGGGCTGAATCTGCTGAGAGGATCCGAGTCCCTCTCCTTGCACCAATATGTGTTTTTGAGAGACCATTGCCTCCAGCCTTTCCTCAAAACCACAGTGCTCGCCAGAGTTTCTCTGTCTTTTCTAGAATCTCTCAACATGTGAAACCGCAGAGCACAAAAGATCATCAAGCGTACCCACGAGAGCCTCGGCAACGCATCAGAAATCTGCAGCCGTCATCAGAGAACAGCCCTCCAGCAACCGGCACAGCCGGTGAGAGAGACAAGCAGAGTGGAGGGAGAAAGCCGGGCCTCCACAGGTGCAAAGCCACTATAAAGACTCCCGGATGGCAGCGAACAGCAGCACTGGGCAAAATAGAGCCTGCTAGAACACCAGAGACTTACGCAAGGGACCGAGAACCCTCCCTGTGGAAACACGTACATTGGGCAAGGCAAACAACATTCCCCCCCGACCCCCAAAAAATATACTTGCTTATCAAACCTTCTGCAATGTCATAACAATTTTGTGGCATCCGCACACTGAGAAACTGGGCAGGGCGTAGCCCCATTTTAAATACATACCCTGTACATACATGCCATGGTAGTTAAAGAAAGTAAACTATTATTTGGGAGTGGAAGGCAAATGGCACAACAGGAGGGTTATGTAAGCAAGGGACAGGAAACAGCAAGTGCGGGTTCTTTGGTGAGGTCAGTTGGTCCAAGAAACTAGCAGGAAGAACAAACAAACGGCAGCTTGGAAAGGAGGTATTTGAGCAGGTAAGGTATTTGTTGCGAAGTGAAAGTGCTGCTGCAGTTTGAGTGTGCGTGATTGTGTGAAGAGTGACCAGACAAGGGTAGTGTAAGGAGTGAAAGTGAAATGACTTGTACAGAGTGAAAGAATGGGTTTTATGCAGTTTGGAGGGTGGAGTAGTGGCAGGAGAGTAGTAGTGGTGGGATGAGATTAATAGTCGTTGGAGCAGAGTGGTAGTAGCAGGAGAAGAGCGTTAGTGTGGTATAAGGAGAGTATTAGTGACAGGAAGGGGAGAGTAGAAATGGTATCAGGAGTAGTAGTGTTGGAGGAGAAGTAGGAGGGTTTACATCAACGGGCGAGGCAGAAGGTAGGGGGAGTGAAACATCGAAGGGACAGAGGGTTGGTGGGGAGGAGTTAAGGGGGAGGAAGTAGGCAAAGCAGAATAATGTGACAGTGGGCATGAGTGATACCAGCTGAATAACCAATTGCAAGGTGCGACCCTTATCCCAATTAGAACACTAATCTTTGGTGAGAGTAGGGAAAGTAGAGAAGCCCCTGAGGGAGTCACTGTGCCTGTATTTAAGGAATCATCACTAGTCAAGGTCAGCACGTAGACAGTATTGGTCAACAATTATTAGCACTACCCAAGGTTATAGATGCCAGTGTTGGGGGTGGGGGGTGGGGGGTGGTGGCAAGGCCAGAGCAAGAGCGACAGCCCTGGGCCCTACAAATATCTCACTATAGACCCTTGAACTGTCATTGAGAATCTCAAGTGTCATCTGTGCTGTCTGTGGCAATAGGCACTGCTGATCTAAGTCATAGAACTTGGCTAGGAGCGAGGAAGAGGAATCTATACTACTTTCTCCAGACTTATCCTATAACCTCCCACTTCCTCTGAACTTACACTGGGCTCCTTGGCCCCACCTGGAACCTCTTCCCACCTCCTGCGCCTACCCAAAGCTTTACTTGTGCCTCGGGAACCTTCCTACTCATGACCTCTTCTTCCCACACCTTTCGATTTGCTAAGCAGCTCTTCCCAAAACTCTTCTCTATACCAAACCTCAACTGCTTGCGTTCCAAATGGTTCCTTAGTTTTACTCTACCTGCAATGCCACCTCCTCATTGGTCACCATCCCTTCCTCCACTACACCTCATCCTCATCGGTTACCACCCCTATCGCTTTTATTATTATTACCACCGCCTCTGTTCTTCTGACCTCACCCGCTAGCATCTCTACGGCTTCTGTTACTATCACAGCCACCTCTATTGTTAGCACCTCTGCCGCCACGGTCACCTCAACTCTCACTGCTACCTCCTTTGCTGTTACGACCTCAACTGTACCACCTGTGCTGCTTCTGCTGACGCCTCCGTCCCAGTTGTTACCACTTTTGCTACTTGTGCTTCTACCTACTTCCCTTCTAAAGTCACAAGCTCCTCTCTCCTGCCTCTACAAATACATCATTCTCTCCAATCTCTGCCTTCACCAACGCTCTCCAATCTCCAGACGTCACAAAACCAGAGCATCCTGCTCTTACAACCCACACTGCCAGAATGGTCTGTCCATCTTAAATAGGGAGATCCTTTCTCCCCGTGGGTTTGAATCTAGGTGAGGATCTGCAACTGTGGCTGGCACTAGCTACTTCTTCCAACCTCAGCTGAGTCCTGCTAAGGATGATGGAGTTGGCCTGAAGCTATTTCGGGCTTGTGGGGTGTGTATGTATGTGTGCGCACATGAGCTCTATCTTTGCAGGGCACAAGACTGAGTGCTGCTGTTGTAGTGGCAAGTACAATTATTTCCAACTCAGTTTTCCTGCTCCCTGCAATACTCACAGCTGTGGGACGAGTTTGCAGAGGTTAGATAACTATAGGGATATATATAAATTACATATGCAGTGCAAAGGATGACATTTTAATAAAAAAACTAGAATCTCCAGAAATATAGTTCAAAATCCATCAAGCAAATGTTATGTTGCGTGTCTTTCATACTGTGCACATCAGCACTATAGTGGTGGATGAGGGTGAATGATAGTAATCATTGGGATGGATGTAATGTTTTAACCAGAAGGACAGGTTATCCAAAGGGACACAAGCTTTCCTTGTTAGTTACCAGAACTTTAATGGAGGCCATTCCTAGTGTAGTGATATTACATTGTCATGTTTTGCATGCATGACACAGGGTTCGAAATGGAAGGGGGCTATTTAGCTCCTGCTTGTAGCATAGAAGAGCCTGCTTACCTTTACACCAACTGCTACCAGGAGCTACTTTTGGCTCTGCAACCCAACTTGTGCAGAACAAACACACATATGGGAATTTAACTAGGTGCATTTTGGACAATCTATAAATAAACATTAGGACACATCTATACAACATTTAAAGCATATGGGGTCATAAATAATGGACAAAATGACATTTTTGCATCGTTTGTGGCAGTTATATTTGTGGAACACTATGTACTAGCTCACCATCCACCACTTACTCCCTAGGCCACAGACGGCAGGGTCCTATAGACAAGAAAGCTGGGAGGAACTGGCACTCTTAAATGAGTAGTTCTTTTTGTCTGTGGCTTCAGTGAGAACAAATCCATGGACAGGGTAGCCTGAAAGTTCTTGAGAACTGCTTGGAGCTTTAAAGTGATGTTAATGGTGGCGTGGGAGGTTGGATTCTTCTTTGCCTGGGGCTGAACTCTACTGGGAGTTAATCTGCTTACTCAAGCACATACTATCCCCTCCTCAACCTGGACTGCAGTTACTTTGTCCTGTTAATGAACGGCAGCAGGGTAATCTTAGATTCAGAAAGGTTGTAGAGTCTGCTTGTGCAGGTCTACATTGGTCGATGTGTCCCGTTTCCTTATCTGAGTACGGTTGACGCGTTTTATTTAATGATTTGCATTTTGTGGGGTACTACATATCACCTTCATGCTGCTTCACAGCCCTTGTCAACATTGTACAAAGTGACATAATGCAAATATGACATTACAAAAAAATGACATAATATAGCATGACATAACACAATGTATCATAACATGCTCATCTAACAAAATCGACAGCATGTCCAAATATTGAAGAGGCACAATGTCAGGATGGCGCCGAGTGAATGATTTTTGCTTTTTAGTGATTTATTAGGGGAATTACAAAAGTGAGGGCTGAATAAATAAGTCAGTAAAGTTGGGTTGGGATGGTAAGTGAAAGTCTCCTTGCCCAAGAGAAGCGAAAAACATTGAGTGTCGCCACTGAAGCTAATATCAACTGAATGAAGATGGAAGGTAGGGAGGGAGGGAAGAACTAGGGCTGAAAAATATACACTGAAGTCCAAAGTTTCTTCTCGGGCTTCCCTGCATAATACTCTCGGGTTTGGGGATCCTGCACCCCGCTTCTCGCCAGGATGCCACCCTGCACGAATATTGCATAGGTTCCCAGGTGTCCCCCCACGAGACAAGGTAGTCAAGACAGGTTGGGTGGAATGGGGAGAGAGTCCCTTACACTCTAACTGCCAGCCTTCGCACCCCCCCCCATCTGGACCCACCTGCCCTTCTTTGCTGCTCCAGGCCCCTCGTTCTACTGCTCCTTATTTCCTCCAACCCCTTTGGTTCTCCATTTATTCTTCACACTCTCATTTCCCCTTCTTCGCCCCTATTTGGTCCCCCCTTTGGGCACTTCCTTGCTGACCTTTATCTATTTCTATTGACTCCTTTCCCCTCCATCTTCCTTGCTTCTTCCCGAGCTTGCTGGAGAGCGCCCATCCAATCGTGGAGCATTTAAGGATTATGTTGGGGATTCTTCTAGAGCCTTTGCAAGTTGCTCACCTTCGCAACTACAGACGTCCTCCAAAGTTAACACATTCCTAAGTTTAATCACCTTAATGGCATCTTCCACATCCCGCACCCTTAGCAGATCCTCGCCTCACTCTTCTAAATGTTTGTTCAATTTGCCTTGAGCAACCGTTCTCCAACCTCCTCTAATCTTATATCCTCAGCAATGCCACTTCCATCCACCTCCAGTAACTTCTTCCCAACCTCTTTGGTTATTTTCTCCTCCCCAAAGACTCCTCCACCAACCTCTGTTAATTACCCCCCAATCTACTCTGGCCTTACTACCTCTCTCAACTCCACCTATGTTCCTCCTTCCTTCCTGCTTCAATGATCTCTTTCCATTAAATGTGTCATTTTGCTTCCTCCCTCCTATCTCTTGCTCTTTTTCATTATTTCCACTCCACTACAGATCTTACCACCTTCTCTAACTCGTTCTCCCCTGCTGGTCTCTCCTTCCTCTTCACTCCGCTCCTGGTCTCTATTCTAGTCCACTGCTCCATTCCCTCTGCTATATTTGGCTCTCCAATAACCTAGTTACTCATGCACCAAACTTTTCCACCCAGCTACAAACAATCCTTCCTTCTTCCCGTGAACCTGCCTGCTCCTTGACTGTTGCTGGAGCTGTTTCTTCAGGCTTCAATTGTGTGTTCTTCCACCGTCCTTGCACCCCGGACCAGGACCCAGCAATGGCCTGGCTGGTCCACCAATCCGGAGAAGCGCCACTGATTCCACCAGCTTTCCAATGTGCACCCGGATTACTCCTATAACCATCCTCTGGCATGGCGGCCACCGCCCCTCACCCCCCCGCCTTCACGATGCTTATGCAGCCCCACACACACCATCACAGGTGCACCTTAGCTCCTAGCTCACTAGGCTCTCAACAGCTAACACATCTCCTTTCCTTTTACACAGAAGCTACTCAGCTATCCACACTCAGGCCCTAGCAGGCCTGCCCATTAATGGTAAGAACTCACTGCAACTGCCTAGTGCAAGATTGCCCCTAAGCCTGCCCCTTTACCAACTCCCACCTTTCTCCCCTCCTTGTGCAAATCTCTCTGCAATTTGCTGTTATATGATCTTGATGTTTATTATTATTTTGTTTTGGTAACTTCACCAACACCACTCAATGATCAACTCACGTTTCACCATGAAATATTAACTGTATATACATGGTAATATATGCTATGCCATGTGTCTTTAACAATATGACCAACATCTTGCAATCATTGCAACTGTTAACATGTCAAACAATCAAATACAAACAGGTGTATAACTATCACTATGAACCCATGTCTCTCACTGTACGCATTCACGATACTTGCACACACTGTCACTTCCACATCAATGCACAGCCTTAAGAAAGGCCCTAGGTCGAAACACGTGTTGGCAATTCTTGACATGCAAATGGCATATACGTAATGTGCAACTGTAAACAACTTTGACTGCCCAATTTGGGCAGTTGTGACCTGGCCAACGCACCATTAAAATTCGACCAACCTTAAACATCGAACTGTGTCCAAGAGTTATTGGAAAGTCATTCTAGGGCACTACCATACCACTTGGCAACTCCCATATCCAGCGCCATTGTAAGCGAGGTTCCAAACACAGCTCTCCACTGTTTCTTATTATAGTCAGACACCCCTATGCTGGGTTGGCTCGCAGTTCAACCAGCTGCAGCTTGGTAGGTAGATGGGGGTAGGCTCACTGGTGATTGGTTGACTTTACTTCCTCCCTCAGTCTGATCAGGGTGGGTTTCCTGGGACAGAGGGTATATCAGGTGGGGCAGCCATCAGGAATCCCACTAGTTGGCCATGCCTCGGCTTGCTGCCAATCACCCTCAGCACTGGGTACAGGAAGTAAGTATTCCTTAAATTGTAGATTGTCTGTCTTCCTGGCTCCTACACATTCCCTGGGGTGGTGTGAGCCGGGTTTGGGCTGGAATAGCCCAAAGAAAGTAGGTGGGGAGTTGAAAAAACCCTCCCTAGGGTGGCGGCCCACTCTCTTCTCCAGTTCTCCTTACTCTGTGACCATGATTGTAATTTTCTGATGAGGTCTGGGTTTTCCTTTAGGAAACTCAAGGTATTATGAAAGATGTGGTTCCCCCCTTCGTGCTGTATGGTCCAGGTTGGTGGAAGTATTCCCTGGGGCTTGATGGGCTTTCTCAGTGAAGTGGTGGCTAACAGGCCCCTGCTATTCAGAGAGAGAGCTGCAGTGGAGGATCCAGGCCGCTAAGGGCACCACTCCCCTGTTCCACTGTCAAGTCAGGGACCTCGTCACAGTAAATATACATTTAGATAGAACAAGCACATCATTTAACTCCATTAAAAACGCTTTAAGGAATTATTAATACCATTCACCAAACTGTAGGTGGGAAAAAAATGTGGGATAGTTCCAAATATAAACACTGATAAACATCATTACAGGAAAAATGATTTGCCACCCATCCATTTTCACGACGAGGATGCACTTATGGGCAACAAATGGACAGCAAACTTTAAGCCAAATTTGCGAGAAGTTTGGCCTTCAACAAAACACCTCCATCAAATATTTACAAAGGCATGATTCAATCAAACAGAAAAACAGACGAGGCGGTTCTTGTCGCTCTCATCCTTTGGCATACAAAAAGGATTAGTATAGACAAGAGGGTGGAGCGATGCCCAGAAGAGAATGGGCAAATACTAACTAGTCAGCAGTTGTTAGAATCCATGATAATGATCTTTGCACAACAACAATCAGACTGGGGCACTATATAACGGATTGTAACACCCAACAAAAACTATTTCAGTGCAGGAAATGTTTGGACTCAGCCTTAGCCAGACAGACAGAGGTTCTCTGGCATTACCGGTCCTTATTTTTTTGGTTATCCAGCTCTTCAAGAATTTTGGGGTTACATTTTTGCAAATATAGAGTTATCTGGGGATAAATAAGTATGTCCAAGGAAGGAAACCATCATGCTTGATTTCCAAGGAAGAATATAAAAAGGCACATAATAATTTCTCCCAGAATTATGTGGCCAAGAAACTGGAAAGACCCACAAAACGTAAATACTATTTTTTGGAAAACACAGATTTGGGAAAAAAGATGCATTGCAGGTAAATTGAAATCCGAGGCTGGAGTTAGTTTGGGGGCATGTGCAGGGATATCCCATAAGATTACTGAGTCTATGCAAGGCGTCACCTGTAAAGATGGGTAGACCCCACCCACGAATGTCACACTTCTGTTGTGTTTGTACATTTACATGAAATGTAATTCTTTAAAAAAAAAAAAATCAATGGGGTACAAATGAAGAATAAACTTTTAAAGTCAAAACTGTAATTTAAGGACACTGGTGACCCGTAATGTTGTATGAGGTTATGCTAATAAGCGTGTATTATGTGCCCATCTACAGGCTGTCTAACAGTGCTGATGATACAAGCAAAGGTTATAAATCGGCAGACACACACAAAATGGAAAAATGAAACTTGGACGAACACTAAAAACAAGAACCTGTGCACTATTAGTGGTTACTTTTCTGAAGTATCTCACGAATGAAGTAGGACTCCTATCATTTGTAAACATGCATATTTCACAATGTATCGATTATAAGCATCCAAGGGAAGGCTCTCGAATAAAAACTATGTGCAGTCCCTCGCCAAAGATTTCCTAAAATTCCAAAGAGTCCTGAAAACCACCTGTTCCTTGCTCCTTGTGAACCTCTGACCCCTAAGGACGGAAGTCTTCTTTCCATGGATTGTTTCCTGGAGGCTTTTTATATAACGCTCATTCTCCATGCATTTGCTTCAGAGCGCTAACCTTATCCTGCAAGTGCTCTGTAGCGGGTGCATAGGGAACGACGAGCGCTTTGCAAAGTTTTTGATCTTTTAGCACAGAGGTGCACTACATACAGCCAGTGGCCTGTCCCGGCATCATTTGTAGCCTTCTAGGTCATCTGAGTTTCATAATGAAGTGCAGCTCCTTCTGACCCTGTCAGAAAAGAATGTGTGTATATATATATATATATATATCACAAAAAAAACTTTGTTGAGGGGACGTTATGGTTAAGTTGCCGTACCAAATACATGTGCACTTCCCTACAAAAAAAAAAAATGTTCGCCCTCCCCTTTACAAATTAAAAACGAAAAACCTGTGAAATTCGCCAGTTATGGCAGACTGAGCCCCCTTACTTGCCAACACCACTGTGCACTGCTATCTCTAACACCCAGAACATGAAAGATGTGATCTCAAATGTCACTCATGACATCACTGACGGCATTACATGTTTAGCCCCTTTGTTTTTGTTCCCTGCCATATATAATTATGTACATTCGGTAAAAAAATGTTGTTAAAGGGATGTTATACTTCACAGTGACACCAAACAACATCGCACATTCCCCCATTGGGTTAGGATTAGCAACCATAACTCCTACCATCTACGTGCATTGCTAAGACTAACACCCAGGACATCAAACATGACATCACAAATATCATTGATGACATCACTGATGCCATCACATGTGAAAATAATGTTAATGAAAAGTCCCTACCTACAATGGGTTATTTCTGTTACGTTGGTAGCAAGATGTCAGTGGTGATTGTATAATGTTAAACATTTAGTAGCTAGCTAACAATTGAAGACTTAATACACACGTGTGCTAGTACAAACAACACATATGTTAGACCCAATACACAGAAAGGAGAGGCACATACAGGAAAACTGGAGTAAGGAACAAAGAAACAGCATCATTAGAAAGTGTATCTTCCTGAATACAAATTAATTGTGTGTTTGAGGCCTGCTATTGCCTCATGCATGTGCATCATGAGCTGACACCAGACCCTAAGGAAAGTACTTTACGTACAAATGAAAGGGTAACGTTATAATGCACAGCACCTTTGCAATTTTTATATTGTGATTGTCAGTGAATAAAACCAACTGGCCTACATTTTTCAATGCAATAAAATAAGAGGCAGACATGTGATGGCATCAGTGATGTCATCAATGATATTTGTGATGTCATGTTTGATGTCCTGGGTGTTAGTTTTAGCAATGCACGTACATGGTAGGAGTTATGGTTGCTAAACTTAACATAATGGGGGAATGTGCAGTGTTTGGTGTCACTGTGAAGTATAACATCCCTTTAACAACATTTTTTACCGAATGTACATAATTATATATGGCAGGGAACAAAAACAAAAGGGCTAAACATGTAATGCCGTCAGTGATGTCATGAGTGACATTTGAGATCACATCTTTCATGTTCTGGGTGTTAGAGTTAGCAGTGCACAGTGGTGTTGGCAAGTATGGGGGCTCAGTCTACCATAACTGGTGAATTTCAGGGTTTTTTGTTTTTAATGTGAAGCATAAAGGGAAGGGCGAACATTTTTTTGTAGTGAAGTGGACAGGTATTTGGTACGGCAACTTAACCATAACGTCCCCTCAACAAAGTTTTTTTTTGTAGTGAATTTTACAGGTTTTTGGGAGTGCAACGTAATCATAACGTCCCTGTAGCAAAGTTTTTTTAACTGAATGCCGTACGTTTTTAGTAGTGTAAATGAATCATAATAGTACTTTAACAAAAATGTTGTACTACACTTATCAGAGTTCTAATAGTAACACAAAAGCATAGTACTGTAAAGGAATATTTGAAGTAACTGGCCACCTTGCAAAGAAATGTACATTATCCTATGCTGGCGCACTGCATGGGGGCGTGTTCGAAAAATCATACACACTTCACAATGACAAGTGTAACTGGTTGATAGTGGGAAAGTACATTGGGTGTTGTGGTTGGAATTGATAATTCAAAATTTTCTGGTGCAGAATTCCACAATGCAAGTGTTGAACACAATACAAGCACAAGTTCATACCGACGTATCTGGATCATTAAACCCCATTCCCTTCCAAAGAGTGTGGAATGAATGCCGTTAGCAATCGAGATTTTGCAGCAGTAATGCGTGGTATCAAAAAAGAGGATTTTTTCTCTTCAACCGGAACGCCTGCGGCGTTCCCGACTGAAGAAAAGAAATCTTTCTCAAGATGGCCACCATTGAAAAGGAAAAGGGGTGTAGGACGGAAACCATCTTCGCTTTCCATTGCAAGGTTGCAGAAAGCAAAAATGAAACAGTGTGCCCTTAATGGGAGTACAACATGTGTGTTCCTGGACAGATGTGGTTATTAGCAACATCTTTACCACAAAGACAGTTCCTGGTGGACATGGCGACCTGAATGCCATGTTTTGTCCCTTCCAGTAAAGACCAGTAGCCACATCCCCGACATTGTGACCATGAACCATACATAGAGGCTCCCCCTCAGAGACGGAAGCTGTACTGTTGATTTGTTATGTACATGATGACACTTGTTAAAAAAAGAGAACACAATCACATGCACAATACGAAGCTTTTCAGTCGCTGTCAATGACCTTTACAGACATGTGTTGTAAATGTAGTAATTTTTTTCTATAAAAAGAAGTGTAAAAAACGCAAAGGAGTACTGTACTTAAGTTAACATAAAATCCCAAAGAAACTGTGTGATGTGAAGCATACTGACATCAGAAATACTGGCAGCAACACCATTACCACTCACCTTTCCACATATAATTTCGTAAGTGGAACAAGTCGAAAGGTGTGCAGATGTGTGTGTGGAGGGGGTAACCATGTATTTTTTCACAAACATTTCTGGCCATAGGGCATCTGCGTGACAGAAATTGGCCCGATGGTCACAGAAAATGGGCGGACGGCACTAAAGCATATGAGATGGCCCTGACCCTCCCGCACCCAATGGTAGTGGTGTGCAGTACCTTTCTCAATAATGCTCCTTGGCGTCTTAATCAAATGCGTCCATGTGGACGGACGCGTCGTGATGTAGCAACTGTAAAAGAACACATTACGTCCTGCAACGTAGCATACTACATTGTAAAAACAGAGTAAATTTGTACAGAAAACACGAACATATAAGAATTAGTACATATACGTTTTATTTCACAATACACTGAGGGAAATCATCGCCCTATGCAATTAGTAAAGTTGTTTGGTTGCACAATGACCTCTGCGAAATGATCGCCCTATTCACATTTCCATACAAGTGGAAAGGTTGTCTCTTTGGGCGACAATGAAAATTTGAAAGGCCACGTTGTTTTTTCAGACACAGAAAGTAAGCAGTGCTGCCAAAGTAGTCGTTTTCCTCCCACATTGATGTGCAAGATGAAGTCAACCATTCAGATCTACACCAGCGGAAAGGATGGAATGTTACTTCTTATGACGACATAAGCGTACGGACATAGAGGGCCGACACGATCATCCTAGTGAATAATGACACTCAAAATTCCGGAGATAAGCAATTGGAGTTGACGATTGCAAAATCCGTCACTCGGTTGCTGTAATCCGTGACAATGACAATAGGGAAGAAAATATCTGACGGGGAAAACGGGAAAAAAAGATGAATACGCAACCTTTGAATAAACCAAAGTTATGACATAGCTTTTTCATTCAAAATGTATTCAATAGGACGAAATGCAGTGGAAACCTATGGAAGGCGACAATGTACAATGACCATATGTGGGTTAGAAAATGGAACGGCAATGAAAGCTGGAATGTCTTTATTAATAATAAAATTATTGTTTGGAGGTAGCTGCGCGATGGAATGGCAATCAAAACGTGTATCACCTCCCAATCTTTCTACAAAACAAAATTTGAACACATACTTTTTAAATTAAATATTATTAGAAGTTGGGAAAATGTAGTGGTATCGTACAAATGACGATAATGTGCATTGTCCATAATGGGCAAAAAAATGGCACCTGAGCATTTATCTTGTAAATCGTTAGGGACCTTTTTTTTATATGGGCAAAGTGATGAAATAACGTCAAAGTACTATATGGTCGGCAGACAAACACATAATTTGGACGGCCTCCATTGCTGGCGCTGCAGGCATAAAGTAGTGTATGGAGATCAGTGGCTCTTCAGGAACTAATTATGCATGGTCGGAGCACATGTTTTTGAAGCATAACCTTATCAAGTGATATGTTTTTCAAACTGTTACTCCCTACATTCTTTCTACTCTTTCCCTGTACATCAAGGTTAAAAAACAAGGGGCCCTTATGGGGGTCGACAAATATGCAGCCGTACTGAGTGCATATTGAAAACAGAAAACGCAGTGGCCTTCACTCTGAATGCAAATACATTTTCAGGTTTGCAACAACATATCAGCGGCTATTCATGAGAACGGCAAATCTTCTGCATGTGCAGAAGGGCTGTGTGTACGAAATAGTGCAGGTGGGAGTCTCAGATTTCAAACAGTAGGATGCCAGCCGGACCGCAGTAATGATGTGTATGTGTTGTACAATGAACGTATAAGTTCATTTCGTACAATGAGTAGTAAAGGCGCACCGTACCATATGACAGTGCTATCAATAATTCTTCCATGTTTGTTTTTCTACTACCACATCCCTTTAATGCTCACCTGTCCAAACAGTGTTTGGAGTCTTCTTCGGTTAGGTTTGTTAGAGCCGATGTTTGCGTTGAACAGAAAACGAAGTAAACATGGTGGCCATATGGAAAGATTACGACGCACTTCACGCTGTGCCACAACCAGTCAGTGAAAGCGCAACATGGTTGCGGCCAGCACGCCACAGAATAATCAATTGCAATCTTGTCCACGGAGGGAACAGGGAAGTGTGTCCGCGGAGCGGACATAGATAGCACTAATTTTTACAGACACACTTTTTGTTGGTTTTTCAGGGAAACACTGAATGGATTGTCACAAAATGTACAAAAGCACGCTTTCGCGCCCAAGCCCCTGGCGCAAATTTGGTGCAAATCTGTCCAGCGGTTTGCCCTGTAGCCATGCGCAAAATTTTCCCCATTCAGTCTATGGGGAAAAAAAGACTTAACTTTTCCCCCCCATATAACTTCCCCCCCTGGACCAAACATCACAAAACTTTGCAAAAAAATTCTGAGTGGCCCATATACTTATTTTTGCAAAGTTTGGTGAGGATTAGTCCAGGGGGAGCGGCGTTATAGGCCACCCAAAAAGTGCTCTTCCTATGGAAACAGCAACTATATTATAGCTCTCTCTTTCGGGACCGAGTGCCCTATTTTTTTTTTTTTTAATCGGTGCAGCTTCATCTGTGGTGGACGGGGTTGTTGCTTTTTAATTTTGGTGAGCTATTGATGCTTTAGGGTCACCTATAAACTGACTACACCTAAGTGGAAGGTCGGATGCGAGGCGCGACAATCGCGTAATACAATCACAGCTAAAAGTTTTACTGTAAAAAAAAAAATATTACGGCAAAAATGTAGTGGTTTAACCCGGTAAAGGTGTACCCCATTATACAATGTAAGGGGAGCAGGGGTAAACATTTTTGTCACAATATTTATTTGCGATTTTAAGACATGGAACCACAGTTTGTGGGTGTTGTTGGACTTTTTACCCATCTGCTCACCACCGACATGGAGTCCCCTGCCTAGTCTTGGGGACAGGCAGCGGGGTGGTCCACCCCCAATGGACCCCTGCACTAAGGCATGGAGCAATCACGGGAGCATTTCCCAGTGGGGTGGTCCACCCCCAATGGACCCCTGCACTAAGGCATGGAGCAATCACGGGAGCATTTCCCCCCACCTACAGCCACCAATGACCATGCGGGTACAGGGGTCAGGCCCAAACTCCTTGGAGAATCCCCCTAATCATAATGCTGGGGTGCCTGGAGAGCAACCCTGAACCCCGAGCTGTGTCAAATCTTCTCTTTTAAGGACACGGAAATCGTGGGTACATGTGGAGATAGCCTTCCCTACTTGGCTCAGCTGCAAGGTAGATTTTCACTAGAATTAGTCAAGACTTGCGCAGACCCTGGGAATCCTGTAGACGCAAAATATAAAATTGCGCTCAATAAACGAAGTGAAACTTAGGTCCATTGCTCGCATGGGTAACTAAACAAAGAAACGCCATTTCCTGCACCCACTAACGAAGCGAGGATTACACAATTAGCAGCTTCCCCATTGAAACACAAGCTTAGCATGCTTCTCAAATGTTCCTCTGGCTTTTAATGTACATGCCGAGAGAACAGAGGGACCCAGTGCAACGCAAACCATGTCAGCAGGGCTCCAAAGACGAGAGAAGGAGACCCCACACAAGACCAAGGCAATTCTGCAACCCAAGGCAGTGGCAGGCCTTCAGGATAACCATACTGCAACCCACCTTGCCACTGGCACATGTATCAATCACAGGACAAACCTACACACACTACACTGGGGCAATCCATGCATTTGAGCATCACCCACGGGAAGGAGAGGCCAAACTATAAACCAGCTTGCTCGGTCCAGGAGTGCAAAGTGTTTGGGGAGTGGCTGGATGAATGTGCTTGCAGGAGATTGGTGAGGAAGAGGTTTTTTGGAAGGTGGAAGGACAAAGTTACAGTGGAGAGGGGGGGATGCGCATCTGAAGAAAGTTATACGAAAGAGATTGTAGGAAGAGGGTGACAGATGTACTGAGGACGTTGGTAGCCGAGTTACCATCAGGAAACCATTTTACTCAGGAGGGTGGAGAGAAAGAGTTGCCATCTGTGGAGAGTATAATAGTGAGGAGGTTGGAGGGAGCCCATTATCATTTGAAGAGGTGGACTGAGGAAGTGTGAGAGGGAGTGAAGCCTTGCCGTCCGGAGAGGAGGACAGATAAACACTTGAAACAGTTGTGTATAGGCGAGTTATAAATGCCATAACAAAAAAGCAAGGGCAGAGAGGAGTTGCAAGACATGACGAAGTGGGAGGTGGCATTGGCATTCAGTGTACCGGGCTGCCGTTTCCAAACCCATCTGGCCTGTGCTAGGAAAGAGCGTTGGGCTTGGAGGGCGATTTATGGCTTTACACATGTGTAACCTGGCCCCTGGGTGGAGAGCAAGGCAGAGAGTCCCGGGGAGCATGAGCACCAGTGGAATGGGGAGAAGGAGGATACTAAGAGACAAACAGGACAGGCGGGTTTGGGTGAGATCAAGGGGAGACGAGGCGATGGACCAAGAGAGCAGGCAGTCAAAGGATGCTGCAACAGAGTGTGGAGGCCACTAGCAGAGAAAGTGTTGAAGGAGCGTTATTGTTTGGTGAGAGAAAGTAGTACTTGGGTGCGAGAGCGCCGTGTGTGGTGGGTAAGGTGAGTGACTAAGACTTAGCGGGAGAGTAGTGGAGTGTGACTGAGTGGGGAGGGTGACTGGGAGAGTGAAAGGAGGGCGAGTGTGAGAGAAGGGTGGGTGTAGTGTAGAGAGCAAGAGGAGGGAGGGGAGATTAGTAGGAACAAAAGAGTCAGAGGGAAGAGCTTGAGGGGAGAGTAGTGGTGAATATAGTGGGGGTAGTAGCAAGGAGTAGAGGTGAGACAAAATAACACATGAGGGACAGGAGAGAGAGAAAGAGAGGGGAGGGAATAGAGAGGGGGGGAGAAGGGTGAGGGCAGAAGGAAGGGAAAGGATGGAGGGAACATGAGGGTGAGGAAAATGATGGCGTGAGAAGGTTAAGAACAACTGAGACCGGGGTGATTGGAAGGCACATATTCCTGCTCCAAAGACCATTGGGGTGCCAGAATAGGATCCACCTAGAAATCCCAGGAGGAAACCAGATAAACGAGGCTGCTGTCTTAGGCCTTCAACGTTAGCCAGTCAGACATTAGAACGCAGGGGTATTGTCTCTACCGACCATGTTGAGAATCAGAGAAGGCTGGGCATAGGTGGGAAAAGCCCCTTTAAATGGAACCCCCTTCATTTGCTAATAAATACCCAGAGCCTTTTTGAGAGTTCAAAATGTATTCTTGAGGACATCTGTGACACACAAAAGCCAAGAATTTTGGCTTTGTCAATTGCCTTCTTAAATTGGGTTTTGAGAGCTTTAGTCTGGAAGGATCTGTTGTTACTTTCCTTTGTATGGGCCTCAAACTATCCTCTTCATCTCTGTCAGTAAGTTGTGCTGACCTCGATGGACTCGGCAAGCATTTTAGGGAGTACTGCTGTGGACATGAGTTCAATGGTTTTCCTGTCTAACTTGAAGTGGTATTGGTTGGTCCTTATTCTGGGTTTTCTCTGGGAGTACATTTGTATTTTGAATTTGTCACTTCGATGTTGGCTTTATATTCAGGCACCATAATTTCCAGGTATGTTAGCGTATGACCGGGCTTTCTGTTCCCCTGGTTGTGTCAGCGACAGAAGACATTGGATAGCAACATACAGAAGGCTGCTGATCCTTGCATTGGTATTTATATTGTAAAGCCAGACACAATGAACTGCATTTAGGCGCAGGCCATAATAACAGAAGCTCATTACCCATATATTTAAAAATGGAGCAGAGGGTGATGTATATTACCGGGAAAAATGTCTTGGGAGATTTGTACAATGCCAACATAGAGGACGTGTTTCTAAGATCCAAGGGTAGGGAGTTCCATAGTCATGGTCAGGACGTCATATATGACTACATCGAGCAGAGGGTGCAATCGGTAGCTTTTTATCTACATATCGAAGTAATTTGATTGGATGATAAAATGGGATCCTACCCGCTAAGTCTTCTCTAGTTTGAGAGCGGGTACCTAAAGTGATTGGTAAACTATGAATGTTGATGTTGAATTGGGCTAAGGGAACATCCCTGTCTTACTTCCCATTCTAATTTGCAGGAGTCGGTCCTCGAGTTGTTTACTTTGACACTGCACTCTGTTTGGGAGTAGATTCTCCTGATCCCATTGTATGTTTTCACACCAGTACCAGAGTTTTAGCAATGGTCCTTTGGCCCTCCAACCCCAAAGGATATGACGCAATGCATGCTAGGTTTCAAGGGCAGGTTTCTCTGTAACCATCGAATGTTTGCTTGTAATTCCTCCTGACGTACAGGCAGAGGCGTAGACAGGGTAGGGCCCGAGTGGGCAAGGCCCACTCGACATTTGTAAATGCCCACTCCTCAGCACCGCCGTGTGGGCAATTAAAGAGGTTGTCACTGTGGTGGGCCCACTACATTAGCTTCAGGCCTCACTTGTTAGACAATCCTGGCTACACCTCTGCGTCCAAAGCCATATTGAGTCAAAAACCTTTTGTAATTCAAAGAAGCAGGCTTTACTTTTTCGGTAATGTGTCCATGAAACATTAAGAATTTCTCCCTGGAAAGGCTAAAGGTGTTGCATGTCCAAAGTAAATTGAGCAGTAGATAGAATATTCCTTTCCTAAGTGAAATCCCAGCTTGAAATAAATCTAAAGACAGCATCACATAACAGCCAGAGGAAGACCGCTCTAAAAGCCGTCGAACAATCACAGACACAACCCTTTTTGGCTTGGCTTTATCAGTGTGGCGAAGCAGACATTAAAATGTGGGTGAATGAGGAGGGGACCAGTCAACCTTTAAATAATTAAACTTAGGATAACTTGTTTTAAGGGAGATGATATGGGGAATGGTTGTTGGAAATGGACCCAATGCATTGTGGCTTTTAAAAAGATAAAATGTGAGAACGTGTGTCTGATGGGGATGCTGGGCGCGAGGCATGGATCTCTCGTCACCTAAAGGGTGCCAGGGGTTTCACGGAGGGACAGCCCAAAGATGAAACAGCAGCATGGAGTTTGAGGAACCGCATGCACGCTCATATCCAATGCTATCTACAACATGATATTGTAGGTTATTTAGCGAGCACGTTGGCCCTGAGCTATCCTCCCGAGGTCCATGGTCCAGTATAGGATCTACGCACGTCACTACTTTAAAAAAAATCTTTTTAAAAAAAGGTAATGCCTCAGCCTTTTCTGGCTAAGAGAAGGTCGCTCCTTTTAAGGTACAGTGCATCAGGAATTTCAAACATTTAAAGCTGTGGGATTGGCTTCCTTTACTGGGTGTGTGGGAACTCCAAAATGGTCAACAAAGATAGAACCCAATAAATACCTGGTTTCAGACGACCAGACTTACTTACCCAGGAAGTCATCTGCATTCTACCAAAATCGTTGCTTATCAATATAACTCGCATTACAGGTAAGGACATAGCAGGTCATAAAAGCTTCCACTAGGTGACCATAAAGACAGTTCAGAGTGGAGGGACTACAGAAGAAGAATCATGAACCTACAACGGCAGCACCACCTACCAACACACTATTGCCTCTGACACTACTGTCCAGCTTCCAGAGGACCAGCATGTCCACACCCCAACAACGTGTCCCTCTTTACTTAAAGGGAGAGCAACATGTTGGAGCTGTGATTATGCTACCAAACACACACCGACAGTGGATTATCTCTTGGCCACACCCCAGAACTTTAAGTGTGCCGAGGCTAGGCAGGGCAGAGCACCAGTAATCACCCAAAGTGTTCTTAAACTGGGGTGCTGCCAGGGCTCTTAGCGGCTCCTTAGCCCCTGCAGCACCTGGCATGATTAGTAGTAGGTATTTGGCTAGCATAAACACATTTGAAGTGAGGAAGAGGTGCGCTCTGTAGGGAATATGGGCATACTATTAGCCCTTCCTTGCAGGGGCTTAACAGCTACAGATGATCATGGGACAGGCAGGCAGCAGGGGAGCCAAAACCCTAAATGAACACTTAAGAGCTATTAAGCACAGTGGGCCCGGGACATTTTTTGATTTAATGAAGCTGATTTACTCACTGATTGAATGGTTTATATCTCAAGGTCGGAAAATGATTTATTTACAGAGAACAGTTTATTTGGGAACTGAACCAGAGGGAGTTTCATTTACAGTGCAGACAGACCGGCAGCAACAAGGCCCCCTCCTCCCGCCCGAGACCATGGTGGGGGCCCCAAAGTACATGCTAGCAGGGCCTCGAGATGTGTACATTGTTTGGGGCAAGTGGCACTTGCCCAAGTCACGGGCCCCTACATTAGGCCGCGCGGAGCACAAGTTGGCCATGCCCCCTTCCAGAGGGCCCCCTCTGAAATGTGGAACCCACTTAATGCACCACCGCAGCACTATTGCAGGTATGCCACTCAGTTCTCAGTAATCACCACGCAACATGCTCCTTCCTCAGAGTGCCAGGTATGCTTGTGCTTGCCTGAATCTGCCTCACCCTGCCGAGGGACTCACTGGGGCTCACATGTGTTAGGAACTGCTCTGTGCCGTCTGGACAGCGGACATGCTTCATTCACTTCCATCGAAAAATATTCTTTAATGTGACATCTAGAACTAAAATAACTGAAACCCCACCACATTCTTGGCAGTCAATTGTTGTGGATGGCATCAAATGCATATTTGTTTATTTATTTATACAGCGCACCGATCCCTGGGTTATCTGAGCACGTTGCACACTGAAAACCATACACTGGCCTCAAAATTGGTGTGGTCAGGCCTAGTACGATAGTCGCTTGTTTTGTTCCTCCCCTACTTTTCTGCACCCTTCTGCCTCACCTTTTGTTTTTCTCCGGCTCTACCAGAAATGTCATCAGGCCTAGTACAGTAGTCGCCTGTCTGCTTCCATTTCCTCCCCACTCTCCCCCTCCCTTCTTTATCTATGTCTTAGCTCTTGCACTATCTGAAATGTCGTCAGGCCGAGTATGTTAGTTAATTTCACATCTTTACCATTCATGGCCTGTAAGAATGTCATACTTTCCCTTGTTGCCTGCCTTGAAGCGCTTTGAAACACATTGTGTATAGGCGCTGTATAAATAGACTATCGTATCACATCAGCCTTAGCCAGCATAGTCAATGGTGAGAGATCATATGAGTTGTAGTCAAAAACATCTGGAGGGTTGCAGACCACTGCTAGGGCTTTGGGGGCAGGGTCCAGCCCTGGGGCATGGATTTACTGTAGGGTCCAGCCCTAGTGCAGACCCTATGGCGCACTGATGCTGCACCCGGCCCTACTGCCCACCCCCTCCTTCCTAATCACGTGCAGCGATTTGAGATGACTTGACAATGGTGTTAAGTGAGCAGGACTACTTAAGCCCTGAAAACTGCCAACAAACAGAATCCACCTTTTTGTACTGGGTTTGTTAAATGATCAAGCAACCTGCAACTAAATTCATGATTGTGACTGGGGTGCGTTGACACCTTTGACGCCTCACTCCTCAGGTACCATTCTAAACTAGACAGAGATTTCACTGAGTGCCTCGCCAGGCCGCCATGTAATTACTCGCAGCACCCACCACCTCCCCGCCCCCCCCCTTCAGCTATTAATAGGGAATGAGTCGACGTCCGCGAACGCATCCCTCGCATGCAGCCGGAGTGCTCCACTGAATTACCGCCTCAGATGGAGCGGCTGCGGCCACGCCGGACATTAGTCTTCCATTGCCAGGAGCAAAACACGAAATCTGCAATGTATCTCCTCCTTAAGAGCGACCAGTCCCTGTGCTCCCAAGCGAGGCAGCGACCAGGAGAGGAGGAGGGAGGGTTAGGGGGGGGACACCACCAGCAACCGAACCACAGCAGTCAAGAGAGGCGGATGAGTAACAGGCTGGCAGGAATCCATGTCTGCATATATGTAACCACCTTAGTATGTATCTGTAATTTTAACTAAGAAATTCTTCTGCTGGGCTGCCTTCAATGTAACCCTGAACCAAGCCTACTTACAATCGCTTGCAATAGCGCCTCGATGCCTTTGGGCTGTAGTGTGCTCTACAAATCCAAAAAATAATATAAATAAAATAAAATATATAAAATAAATTAAAAAAAAAAAAATATATATATATATATACATACACACACACACACACACACATATATATATATATACACACGCACACACCCATTGCTTTGTCTGTGCTTGGCACGAGGATTTTGCAATAATGTACTCTGTCACTGAAGCGCTGGCTCCAATAATTTCGGGCAAAGGGCTGCTGCACCTTTTGGTGGTGTGATATTTTGGAGGTGTGATATACGCACACATTGTTTTTTTTTACCCAACAGTGGGGGGGTCAGAAACAATATTTTTACTCGAGAGGGGTCTCGGTATGAACAAGTTTGAATACTACTGCCCTAATGGAAAAGGTTTGGAGAGAAGTTTTGCCAGCCCTCGACCATCCCACACCAGCACACCCTTAACATTACCGGGCCCCTGTTACATCAGCCCAGTTGAAGTACTCATGACTAGTGATAGCTCAAGGTTCACACAGTGCTCCATGGGGGACTCCTCCCACTTCCAGGCAATGTATTAACAGATGTTATTTGCAAAACAGAAAGGTGATGGCTGGAAGGTTTTGAATTAATCATAACCACGGGCAAAGCTCTGGGCAACCCTCCAGACCATCGTTTTTCAGCCTGCCAAGCCATTACAGAAGGGGAAAAACCATATGCAAATCAGGCTTGGTCCTACCCCAAAAGGGGCAGTCCAGCCCGAACTGCTAGGTCACATCCCTTCTGCAAGGGACCACAAGCATCCCCAGACATGTTTCAGCCTTGTTGGGCGTCATCAGTGAGGAGTAGCTTGGGTCTCTAGGCCCGGCAGACTCGGGACCCACGTCTGGGCATAC
The DNA here is from genome assembly GCF_040938575.1 of Ambystoma mexicanum. NCBI lineage: Eukaryota > Metazoa > Chordata > Amphibia > Caudata > Ambystomatidae > Ambystoma > Ambystoma mexicanum. Next base: position 303,833,819 of record NC_090940.1, read on the forward strand.
CCGCCCACTCGGGGTGACTTTTGCAAAACAGAAAGGTGATGGCTGGAAGGTTTTGAATTAATCATAACCACGGGCAAAGCTCTGGGCAACCCTCCAGACCATCGTTTTTCAGCCTGCCAAGCCATTACAGAAGGGGAAAAACCATATGCAAATCAGGCTTGGTCCTACCCCAAAAGGGGCAGTCCAGCCCGAACTGCTAGGTCACATCCCTTCTGCAAGGGACCACAAGCATCCCCAGACATGTTTCAGCCTTGTTGGGCGTCATTAGTGAGGAGTAGCTTGGGTCTCTAGGCCCGGCAGACTCGGGACCCACGTCTGGGCATACCCGCCCACTCGAGGTGACTTTTGCAAAACAGAAAGGTGATGGCTGGAAGGTTTTGAATTAATCATAACCACGGGCAAAGCTCTGGGCAACCCTCCAGACCATCGTTTTTCAGCCTGCCAAGCCATTACAGAAGGGGAAAAACCATATGCAAATCAGGCTTGGTCCTACCCCAAAAGGGGCAGGCGAAGAACGGTGGTCTGGAGGGTTGCCCAGAGCAACGCCAGTGGTTAAGATTCATTCTAAACCTTCCAGCCATCACCTCTTTGTTTTTGCTGTGTCACCCCGAGTGGGACGGGTATGCCCAGACGTGGGTCCCGTGCCTGCTGGGCCTAGAGACCCAAGCTACTCCTCACTGATGAGCCCCAACAAGGGCGAAACATGTTTGGGGATGCTTGTGGTCTCGTGCAGAGGGAATGTGACCTAGCAGTTCGGGCTGGACTGCCCCTTTTGGGGTGGGGCCAAGCCTGATTTGCATATGGTCTTTTCCCTTCTGTAATGGCTTGGCAGGCGAAGAACGGTGGTCTGGAGGGTTGCCCAGAGCAACGCCAGTGGTTAAGATTCATTCTAAACCTTCCAGCCATCACCTCTTTGTTTTTGCTGTGTCACCCCGAGTGGGACGGGTATGCCCAGACGTGGGTCCCATGCCTGCTGGGCCTAGAGACCCAAGCTATTCCTCACCGATGAGGCCCAAGAAGACCGAAACATGTTTGGGGATGCTTGTGGTCTCGTGCAGAGGGAATGTGACCTAGCAGTTCGGGCTGGACTGCCCCTTTCGGGGTGGGGCCAAGCCTGATTTGCATATGGTCTTTTCCCTTCTGTAATGGCTTGGCAGGCGAAGAACGGTGGTCTGGAGGGTTGCCCAGACCAACGCCAGTGGTTAAGATTCATTCTAAACCTTCCAGCCATCACCTCTTTGTTTTTGCTTAACAGATGTTATTACACAATTGAATGGCTCTCAATAAACGGACCTTGCCAGAATGAAGGTCCGAGTCAGCCCTGCAGGGATATTTAAACTTGCGTCAGGAAAGAGATGTCTTGGGGGAGCAACCACTTCACTCAGAGAGCTAACTTTTGGACTGTAAAGTCGACTTAGCGAAAAACGGTGCAGAGAAGCCATGTCACCAGACCATTTCGATCTATAAGCTTGGTCCCTACAAAGCCAAAAGAAGCCCCTTGGTAGATGGCTAATAGGAAAACTACATTGAAAATAGATCAGCTGAGTTCTCATCAAGCCTAATGTAAAACGTCCCACCAATTGGCCCCCGGAATGGTCACAGCGGATATTGTTGCCCTTGTAGGCATCTGCGATTTACAATTAAGCACACACGGTAAAGTGGCATCAGCACCCAGAGACAGGCAAACGCATATAGTGCAAGGTGCAAAGGTGCACTGCCACACATTTTCCATCATTCAGTAATCTGGGCAGCCGCCACTCTCCCACTGCCCAAACCACTAGCTGCCAACCAAGAGTATTTTGCTGGGACACCGTGTTCAGAAGAAATCCCGCCAGCGTCACTGCAGCATAGACAGGGGGAACAAAAACTGTTGACATCAGACTCTGAAAAATGTTACGGGCCCCATACAATACCTGGCACTTCTTGCCCACCGCATTGCCGCTCTCTGCCCCAACTTTCAGTGCTATGCGGATGACACTCGGCTCATTGTAAGGCTCCCCTCTGCCACCTCTTCTTCTCTAATCTCGGTCTGTCTGCTATCCAGGAGTGGTGTGCCGCCAATGAGCTCTGCCTTAATGCCAGTAAGCCCAAGATTATCCTCATCAGCGCACCTGCTCCCTCCTTTCCCCATCACCCTCTGGCCGGCCTCTCTTGGCCCCCTTCCTGCTCCCACCTGTGAGGCTAAAAATCTCGGGGTCATCTTCGACTCCACACTTTCCTTCTTTCCTCACATCTCTGACGTCCCTAAGAAGTCACACTACCAGCTGCACCTCCTCAGAGGTATTCTTGCTTTCCTCTCCTTCCCCCAGAAGCTCACTGTCTCCAGAGCTCTGGTTCTCTCTAGTGTGGACTACTGCAACAGGCTCTTTCTAAATCTACCTGCCTCTACTCTCCACCCTCTGCAACTCATCCAGAACAGGACTGCGGGACTTGTCCTTGGCCTCAAGCCCAAGGATCGTATCTCTCCAGGACTGAAATCTCTGCACCGTTTCTCAGTGGCTGCGAGGATTAAGTTCAAAACCCTCTACATTGTCCACAAGGCCTTCTGGGACCTGGGGCCTCAATACCTTCAACTCTCTCTTCCTAAATATCTTCCTTCTCGAGTCCTTCACTCATCTGCCTCCAACTCCCAGGGTCATTCGCTTCTCCAAGCAAAGAGTTGGTGGTGGATCTCTTTCTTCGGCTGGGGCCTCCCTCTGGAACAGCCTCCCTGCCTCTCTGAAACTTGAGGAGAACCATCTCTGGTTCTGGAAGCACCTCAAGACCATCCTCTGTGCTTCTGCTTTCTCTCCTCCTCTCCCCTGCTGAACCCCTGGCTGAATCTGAAACTGCACTGGTTACCTGGCCACCCTCCGATCTCTGGCCCAGGTCCCCTCCCTGCCAGTTGCACATCTGCACTGCCCCCTGGCAACCCTTGCACTTGGGGCTGTTTCGGTATCCGTAAGACCCCTACCAGCACTTGACACCTGATGTCTGCACTTACCCATGCCTCTGCCACTAGTTGGCCGCACTTTTATTGTGCTTATTTATTGTTTTTATTTATCACTGTCATCCTATGTACTGCACTTCCACTCCCCTTCCCCCCCTCGCACTTTTCCTCTTTACCCCTCCCCTGCACTTGCGCAATCTCAATGTCACTTGGCCTAGTAAGATCGCTGTCCGTCTTCCCTCTGTTGCCCTCCCTTGCCTCGTCGCGCCTTGAAACACTTATGGTATGGCATTTGTAACACGCCTATTCACATCATATCACGGCATGCAACAGAGTGGAGGACTGCTACTGGACCTACAAAAACCTAGGTTGCAATAATCAATGCAACAGAGGACATATATGCCACATAACACCGGGCTAGACAGCTTTCTGCTACAGAGGCGAAGACTGCCACAAAAGCTGCACAAGCTCCACAACATATGCAAAAGAAGCCAGAACTGCAACAATAGCAGCAAAAGAGACGAGGAAGTGTCTGAGAAAAGGGGCCAAGGCAGTCACAGTAGCTACAAAAGAGGCTGGAAGCCCACAATGGCTGCAAAAGACCTCCACACTGTTGCAGTAACTAAAAACAAAAAAAAAATGGTTAAAAACAGTGAAAAGAAGGAGCATGCTTTTCTCACTGTTTCCAGCTCTCTAGCCAATCAGCAAGCTTGGGATGGAGGCATGTAAAGATTGCATTACAAGCCGGTCTTCCGGATGTGCCCCCCCATCCCAGTGCACTGGTCAAGGAGATACGGAGAAGTGTTGTCCTGGGAAGCCCCGTCCACAATAGTGGTGTGCGCGCCCTTCGCATCGTGCTCTAGTGTGCTGGGTGACCTTCGCCATCATGAAAGGCCTTTGCCACAGAACCTCCAACTTGGGTGGCAGTCATCTACCACACAATAGAGCCCTAGAGTGAGGGCTCTAATGCATCCATATGAAAAAACCTTGGATTTCTTTTTGGGATTCCTCCATTCACCTTCCCCTCACAAATCCCCAACAGTAAAACGCCAGAACAGACAGATCAACCCAATGCTAATGAAAGAATAGTTATACCATTAAAGGAATACAAATACCCTTGCGCTTTTTGTTCTAAAGCAAACAATAACATTCTGAAATGTTTGAAACTCCCCGTAGTCAAAATCATTTATGTTTTCTATATTATTTGCACAAAAGGCACATTGCCCAGACAGTTCATTAGCAACAATAATTCTTCGGATCATTTCGGGTCCTTTACATAGCTCTCTGAAACTAAATCTCTCGATAAACTACATGGGGCCTCATTATAAGCTTGCCGGTCTGGAAACAACGGTATTGGTAAACTTGCCGGTACCATTGTTACTGGACCATCAAACTACGAGGTCTGTTGCGGGTGCCTTACCGCCTGCCAGGTCTGATCTGGCTGGCGTACCGGCACCCGCGAGCAAACCATGTTGGATGCACCGGCACCGTCAATGAATGGTGCCGGTACATCCGGCCTCCCATTCCCATTGAATCCAATGGGACTCAAATGGGAATGGGGAGTAATTATTACCGGCACCCGGCAATGTGGATTTACCGGGTCCGCCGGGGCTGGAATGCCCAAGTCCCCATTTCCGGGTGCTGGTAAATTCATGACTCTGGCGGCAGCCGTGCCAGTAAATACCGGCACGGCTGCCGCCGGAGTCCTAATGAGGCCCATTGTTTCTTTCCACTAAATTTGCGTCAGTGTATCTCTCTGCAAAGTGAAAACTAACTTGGCCATATATAAAATGCAGTAACAAGTTTAATGTTCTAGTGGGCAAAACGTCACATTCATTGTAATGCTTAAAAACTGATATGGCATGTACAACCAGTTAGACGAACACATCTCCACACATTTACTAATGTCACACCACTCACTTACCCATCTAATCTATGGTACTATCTGATCTATGGTCTCGGAAGGATAGCTCAGGGGCAACAAGACAACAGGAGCAACACAGGTTCAATCCCCGGGTCCGCGCTTAGAAACCTCTGGGTATTAAGCGCGTTATAAATAACCTATCATATCATACAGTTTTTGAAATATATATTTAAATCAAGCTTCAAAATTCAAGCAATAAGTGACGAGTGCGTTGGGAAAATCAAATAGCATAACGTCGCCGACCACTGAACGGTAGTTTTAACACGTTTAAAGGATACTGAAAAGCTGGTTTTGTGTGCCAAGGCCAGAAAGTACATATACGATAAAGAACGAAGTGACATCATTCTAGCAGCATACACATATCATGAAAAGCAACGTTTACTATCCTCACGAGTGTACACGTGTACAGTCACAGCGTTGCACACAATGCAGGCATGAATCCATGTTCTACTTCATGTCTGCAATTCATGAACCGGGCCTGCTTTTGAAAGCTTCGCCTCCGCTGCGGCGCAGCCAGCGAGGACCCGCCATATCGCTAACTATGTTGCCACGGCAACCGCTTACTTGCCCCATCAACTGCAAACCAGTTGCCATGGAGACGCATACACAAGAAATATTCCTGTCTGCAGCTTAGGACTTGGTGGCTGTAAGAGAGAAAGCCATGGGCTGGCGTGCAGATGTAACGCGACTGTCAAGTGTAGATCACTGCATCATGTGTCAGGTGAAGGCGGCTGAGGCCACAAGAAGCCGGACATGCATCAGGGATTCGTGATCTGGACTTCAGCTGTCGAAGCTAAATCGATCATGAAGAGGCGATGCTCACCAATGGCCCCATTAACCGATCGTAGAAAATCAAAACGGGCGAAACAGGCCAGCAGAGTGCCTGGTGGCCCGCACGCAACCACGGGGGGGAGGGGGGGGGGGGTGGTAGTTCCCGCAGGCAAAGCCGAACTAGCAAAACTCCCAGACATTCCTTTTCACCAGCACAGCAGATTCCGTCACGATTTATCTGCCCGCTTTGGGGTGAAATTGCCGAGCGTTTTTGCTACAGGCACACACATTGTGCATGCAACAAGGGGTCTGAAACAATTTGGAAACCAACATTTAGGTGAAATATTTGTGCACTTGATGCGAACAGTGGCAAATGCAAAATGTTGCATACATAACAGCCAAATTTGCGAAATTCATATTTGGAGATGAAATGGCAAAGTGGGCAGATCTTGCTTAAAATTCGCACTTTCTTTCGCCCACTTGACCCACCCCAACAAGCGACGTTACTGGCTACTAATCTAGCTGCATAGGCTTCAAAAGGCGAACAAGAAAAACAATCTTCGCAGATCTTAAACTCATGTATGTCCGATATGAAAAGGCTTGTCGCACTGATGAAGTTCACGTGAAGGGAGGCCAGGACGAGAATCAATTGCCAAGACTATGTAGTCATTAGCTGGGCTTCAGAAGTCACCAGGGCTGCAGTGCGACAGTTGCTGATCTTAACTAGACCCCAGGGAGCTGCAGATCTAGAAGAGAATGCAGGCAGGGTGCAGTCAGCCTCACAACCTGGACTCTGTGCCATCTCATTGCATTTGCGAGGAGCTTCAGGGGCACACCACTGGCATCCCAAACAAGTCCCAACAAATAATACACCAGGATGCCTCCATCCACCCCAGCCCCGCACCCAGTGCTGACCTCCAGCTAACTTAGGGTACCAACAACTAGAAAGTCAGACACCGTATCCTCCAGCAGGAACCTTAGCCTGGCAGCGATGCTCAAGGTGTGGGCAAAGGGCCCAGACAAGCGGAGCCCGACAGACTTTGCTGCCATTCAGGGGTCTGCAACCTGCACCTCTCTAGAGGCTTTGGACTAGGACTCCCATGATCCCTCACCACTGACTATGCTGGCTAGGACTGTTGCGATTTGTAGTCCACAACATTTGGAGAGCCAAAGGTTGCAGACTCCTGGCATAAAAGGTATAAGGAGAATAAAGGCTGCTTCTCGGTCTTTCTTCTAAACCGGGACCTTCTGGGAGGTTTTACCCGTGGGCCGCTGCTTCACAACTTTTGCATTCGTTGAGTATAACTTACAAAAGCCATCAAAACTAGTTAACAATTGTGAATTCAACTGGGCTTGTGGTTTATGTTTTGTATATTTTCATGACATCTAAAGGCATAGCTATATGTGTTCTTGGTCCTGACATTTTTAATGTAAATGTATCTGCAAGACTGTATCAAAACTGTTTGCATTCTACTTGTGCAACCCTATGTAAGAGGCGGGGCTGAAACAGATGTACTTTTTGCAACATCATCAATTGAACAGCGGGGCCATGATTTCACTTATTTGCAAATATGCTGCTATGGGAATGCAATACATTTCTTCCTTTTATAAATGAGCGTACGTTTCACGTCTTTCCCCATTAAGCAATTGCAGCGCAAGTCTTTCAAATTCATGGTTACAAGGGCATCACAGTCACTCACATGCGAATTATGCAAGTGGACCTGTGCAGTTTCAAATTAACAAAATCCCTAACGTGTCGCGTATGATAGGGCTGTGAGAACGTCACAGAGCCTCCCAATGTACTGTGTATCGACCTTGGAAGGATTAAGGGCTGCACTAGCTTTGCCAGAATTGAAACGTGTCACTGCGGATTGCACCCAGATCTCTGAAACCAGTGCTGTACTCTCGGGCTACCTTACTTGTTCCACAAAGCGTTGTTTTCAGGAAGCACTGCGGATTGCACCCAGATCTCTGAAACCCGTGCTGTACTCTCGGGCTATCTTACTTGCGCCACAAAGCGTTTTCAGGAACGGTTGCGGCTTCCGCCATCCCGCTCTTCTACCGCAGCTCCCGCTGCCAGCCATGAAAAGCAAGCCTAGATACGAATTCAGGAAAGAACAAATTGGCAGAAAAAGTCACGATCCACAGCGCTTGTAAGTATGAATTAGACAAAGCGCATCAAGGCTGCAGGTATCTGGGTAGTGTGGATATACTGCCAGTATAATTCCACTGAGGTAAGTACAATTGCAACACAAACAAGTCCCAGTTTCACTGCGCCAAGTATAGCAAAATAAAAATCGGGAGTCCAAGTGATTTGTATGAAAGAACAGCCTTTAAAGTCCAAGGTTTAGTACGAGCAACAGCCTAACACGTGTTTGGAGCCTTTGATTTTTTCAGTCTGTCTAAACAGCCGACCAGCTTTAACCGCAATTGCGAAGCCTTCAGAGTACCTTTTGGGCATTGTCCCTTCAGCTTAAATTTCAGGCTCTATCCCTATTAAGCCTCAGATGAAGAGCCATGGAAGGCTCGAAATACGCGTTAGGCTGTTGCCTGTACTAATACTAAAGCTTCAACTTTAAAGGCTGTTCTTTCATACAAATCACTTGGACTCCCGATTTTTTATTTTGCTCTACTTGGCGCAGTGAAACTGGGACTTGCTTGTGTTGCATAGATATGAATTCCTAGACAAACAACACTCGCCCAGTAGCATCCACCGACACACACTAAAAAAAGTTGGCAGCCTCCAGTGCTTTGCTCAGCCACCTTCCTTCATTGGGGTTTGTAGAACATTTCTGGTACCATGTTGAGATATCATTAGACTCACGTTGCCAAAATGCAAACCTGCCAATGCTGCCTGTTGGCTTTGCAACCCTCATCGATGTAGCATGCGTTTCGTAACACTCTATTTCTACCACGCAGTGAGGGTATGGCCGTCACAACATAAGCAAAATGTGCACTTGCCACAGGCTAGTGATCTTTGACTCCTGGCGAGTAAGAAATTGTGTGCTTTGTGTATGCATAGAATTGGAGGTGGCGAGTTCCATTTTTATTGCTGACAACTTGAATTATTGCCACGTTATATATAACATTATTCTGTACGCATTATACTGAAGGTGTAAACTAAACAGTAAAAACCTTTGGCCGCAAGATAGATGGACTTCTACACTTTAATCCAACATATTGTTCTTGTAGTAAGGAAATCTAAAAGCGATGGATAGGAATGGCCGAGCTGACCCGTCCTACCTGCTGGGAGATTGCTTCCGGGTCATACCCTCCAGTGCTTCCGGGTCTTACCCCACAGAGCAGACGTCCATGCCGGCGGGAGAGGTTCCGAGCAGGCGTTTCATTATCATACAGATATGTAATTCGGTGATTGAAGTCTGGAGTCTAGCTGATGACCCTGGCACCTAGTGCCGGGAATTCATGAACTGCTCCTAGTATGGTGAGGCGGGGTTGCTGTACACTGGACCGCTTCCCCGTGGTGATAGACTGGTGGTCAGGTGTTGGGTCTAGACTACGGTAATCTAGGTGAACTTCATCGCATTACCCTCAGGAAGACGGCCATTATGAAGAGATATCGGCAAAACTAGTTGGTCTAGTGTCCATTGCTGAACAGAGAAAAGCAGGAATTTCTCCTGCCTCGAGTGAACATTTGTATGACACGATATATGATATGGTATTTATATCGCGCCTATACACATGGGTGTTAGGGAGAATTCTCTCTTTAGGCGGAATTTCCTAACCTAGTGAGTCCCCCAGCAGCTTTGCTGGATTTCTGGAGTTTGTTTTTTTCTCCTGCCAAGAGTGAGACTCTTTTTCTCCGACTCTTGGACATGATTTATGGTGTTCCTTTGACTGTTAATGTGTTTTATGGGCTATGGGGTCCTTTACTCCATAGGGTCTCATGTGTTTTTACTATGTGTGTTACACAGCACCCTCCGTGCAGTGACACCCCACCATAGACTCCATACCTGGGACTGACTACTGTCTCCCAGGGCATGTAAAGTCACCATTGGCTTTACTAGTCCCAAATTATTAACAGAAACCAGTACAAACCATCATATTGTGGACGTACTGGTCGGGGCAATTCGATTGCCCCGGGGTCTGTTAGTCGAGGGGGCACGTCTCCGTCCCCCCTGATCGAGTTTTGGCTGGTGGCAGTGGATACTACTTTTTATATTTGACAGCGAATATTTCCCTATGGGATTTTCCCATTGTTCGAGGCTACCAACTTTAATTATTTAATTCTCATAGCCTCGAACATACCGCCGGTTTATTTATTTAATATTAATTCGCCGGTTGGTATTTTTGGCCAGGACTTGATTCTAAAATGGCATTTGTGTTCTCTTCTGTGACTCCAACCCAAGTCGAGCCCTTTGTTCCACTTTTTGGCAGGCTTCTCCACAGAAGCCTCCAAAAGTGGTGCCACTCTGTCTGGGTACCACAGGGGGTGTGGGAGGGGGTTTAGGCACCCCGGACTGAGTTACCTTGGTAACTCAAGTCGCACTCTTGTGTGATTGGCCCAAGCATTTTTGATTGACAGCTAGGCAGAGTGAATGATATGTACACTTGCTGTTCATTATATGTGCCCAAGAGGATCCTTGTGTTGGATTGTTTCATAATGACCCCCCGATACTGGGCTATAGGTGGGGTTCTCCTCTCTAGATTAGGGAGGTCTCGGGGTAGCATGCCCGGTTACAAAGGAGAATTAAGCACTACAAATCCCCCATCAGAACATCTCTGAAAGAAGAATTCTGACCCAACTGCTAGGTCACGCCCCCTCTGCATTAGTGAGGTGCCCCTCAATCCCCGTGCATAGTAGGTGTGCAACCCTGAACTATATAAGGAACAGAACCTCTCTGTGGCCTACAGTATACCTCCGGTGGTACCTTACTCTCTAGACGACGGCGGCTTGCAAACGTTCATAAAGTCTGCATAGGTTTGGTTATAAATGGCAAAACCAAGAAGTAAATTTGCGGCAAAGACTGTCACAGATGCTGTCACAGATGTCTTCTTTTACAAAACGCTGACGGCAGCATGCCAGTGTGTATCTCCTCCGAGATGTTTTGTCCTACAACTCCCGTGATGCCCTACCATTGACTATGCACACTAGGCCCAATGCAGGCTGTAGACCAAAAAGGTGACAAACCCGGAGCACAATACATGTGTAGAGTTTGAGCTGCAAGTAGCGAGTCTAAGGGCTTGTAGGCTGGACGTGCAAAAAGGTTACAGAACAAAAGACGATTCACATTTTGATCAGAGATGCTTTAGATCAACAAAACAGAAGTCTAAGCACCCAAAAAGGAGCTCACGCTGGCAGCCTCAGAAGGGTACTTCGCATCACGATGCAGAAGAGACTTCCAAGGGAAGCTTTATGAGCTGCCCACTCAGGACAAACTAAAAATGAAACGGTTGAAATCAGCGACCTGCTCATTTTTACCAGGCAAAGCAGCGAGTAGGTGCTCTGCCGCGCCATGCTCCCGACTGATGTGTCAATATTTTATTTGGAGCACAGCGCCACGAAGTCTGCTACTTCCGGTCTTCTAGCTGATGCTTTATGGTCTCCAGCTTAAGTCTCAGGACTAAACTTCACCAGCTTCTGGCTTAGGCCTTTATGAATCCATTGAGTGCAAATGCTCAGAGCCCTCCTGGTGGAATTAAGTTATTTACTCTTGAGACTACAATCCAAGCATTCATTCAAACTGCACATTTCTAAGCAATCCAGCATTCATTCAAACTGCACATTTCTAAGGTTTGTGTGAATAAATCTGAGCTGGGATTTTAAGTTTTATAATAATTAGTTTACTAGTGGGAAAACATAAATGAACCCCAGACTCCTGGAAGCGTGGCCCGCCTGCTCAAATATCTAATATCCATTCTCCAAGAGGCCCAAGACATGGCTGGACAGAAGCCCCGAGACCCGATCAGTCAACCTCTGCTCTTTCTCCACCGGTTTCCCCTAAATGGCTGCCATGCTTCTAAGACCCTCGGTCTTCCTCAGAAGGTCCCCAACACTTAGATTACACAGTGAAGTAAGTCCTTCAAAAGGTTTCTTTGTTTGGTAGCATGGCAGGGGGCACTCACACTGCCAATGCTATGGTATACCAAGGGACACTAAACATGCGGTTCCCAACAAAAACCCTTTCCAGATCCAGCAAAGTCGCCGCAACTGGAAACGAGGCCGGCATTGCGCAGTACGAGGTCCTCCACTATGGAACTCACTCCCTGGAGAAATCCACAATGAAGCCACCCATCTGATGCTCAGAAAAAAAGCTAAGCACTCCTCGTCCCTGGTTCACCCGTCCCACGCGCTTTCATCTGGATGGGCCTACGGCAATTCACTTTGCAGAGCTGCGCTACACGTAAACCCTTGGCGTCAAACATCTACCCTGACTTTGCTACTGGTGAATATGAGAAAGCGTGTGAACGTGCATGATGGCTGCCTCCAATACCCTACTTTACATTTAATGCAGCCTGGTAAAGTCAGATTTCAGGGGTGTTTTGACAGGCCTGCCGCGCGTTCTCTTGTATATATGTATATATGGATTGGCACGTTTCCCGTCAGTTGCTGAGAAGAAGGTACGATTCATGGATCTGCACTCGCGCTGTCACAACAACCACAAATACAATCTAGAGACTCAATACACATCAGATTGGGTCTGCGCCACCCGGCAGGCAGCACTCGCAGGGAGTTCCATTAGGATTCAACTGAAGAGAGTGCGAGGAAAGGTTCTCCCCCGACTGCGAGACCGCTGTGACCCCGAGATGCTACAGTAGGTAACTCAATCGATCCATGCATCTTATTGCAGGAGGTGGCGTGTAACCTTCAGGTTCCACTTAACCTTTCTGGACACAACAGAATGGGTATAGTCTATTGCTACTCACACTTGAGAAGTCTTGCAGGGTTTGAGGGCTATGTTGAGTAAACAGATGGTCAGAATGCTTTTACTGAACTGCAATGTGGAAAGCCACAAAATGTGGACGATTGGACATAGGAGAATGAGCGATGATCTTGGCGGTGATCGCTGGTGACCTTAATCACAAATGATTATGATTTTTTGTTACCTTCGATCCGGTGTATTGGAGGAAGCTTGGAAACTCACAGGGCATAACGCGCATCATGAAAAGTTCATAGCGATATATAACAAACTTACTAAGAAATGAAATACACCAAAAAGTGAATTTGCACCAAAAAATAAGTGCAATCTCCTTCCATATTTGGAATCCAAAAACTGCAAGTGCATGTTCATTAAGTGGAAATTAATTGCTGTGCATGCAAACACATTGTTGTAGGACAGGGCAGGTGCGCGGATGAGCACACAAGGCCACAGGTCCAGCTCATGATCAAAGTTGGCACCCTAAGCCCACATGCAGTTCAGCAGGCCTCTTTTCCAATGCCATGCTCGTCATTAAGGAGTATTTAGGGCACATGGTACAGAGCTAATGAAGAGTTGATGCAGGGGTTTCCCGAGCCACCCTAGAGGTGGGGCAGATCAGAGCCAGCGAAGAGATGGAGCAGAGGCGCCCGGAGCCAAGGAAGCTCTGAGCAAATACCAGAGCCAGAGGAGAAGGAGAGCAGGGGTAAACAGAGCCAGCAAAGTACTGAGGCAGGGGATAATGCAGCCAGTGAAGAGCTGTGACAGGGGATATGGGGCACAGACAAGAGCTGGAGGAGGCGGTACGGGTGGCAGAGAAGAGCTGGAGACAGACAACACAGAAGACACTGGAGAGAGATACCTGAATACTGGAGCGAACGACGAGCTATGGCAGGCGATATAGGAGCCAGAGACAAGGTGGGCAGAGGCGATCCAGAACTGCACTTCAGCAGAGCAACACAGGGGACAGAGAAAGGGGGAGGAGAGGAGATCCAGAACTGCGCTTCAGCAGAGCAACACAGGAGACAGAGAAAAGGTGGGGAGAGGAGATTCAGAATTGCGCTTCAGCAGAGCAACACAGGAGACAGAAAAGGAGAGGAGATCCAGAACTGTGCTTCAGCAGAACAACACAGGAGACAGAAAAAAGGTGGGGAGAGGAGATCCAGAACTGCACTTCAGCAGAGCAACACAGGAGACAGAAAAGGGGAGGAGAGGAGATCCAGAACTGCGCTTCAGCAGAGCAACACAGGAGACAGAGAAATGGAGGGGAGAGGAGATCCAGAACAGCGCTTCAGCAGAGCAACTCAGGAGACAGAGAAAAGGGGAGGAGAGGAGATCCAGACCTGCGCCTTAGCAGAGCAACACAGGAGACGGAGAAAAGGTGGGGAGAGGAGATCCAGACCTGCGCTTCAGCAGAGCAACACAGGAGACAGAGAAAAGGTGGGGAGAGGAGATCCAGACCTGCGCTTCAGCAGAGCAACCCAGGAGACGGAGAAAAGGTGGGGAGAGGAGATCCAGACCTGTGCTTCAGCAGAGCAACACAGGAGACAGAGAAAATGTGGGGAGAGGAGATCCAGAACTGCGCTTCAGCAGAGCAACACAGGAGCCAGAGAAATGGTGGGGAGAGGCGATCCAGAACTGCGCTTCAGCAGAGCAACACATGAGGCGGAGAAAAGGTGGGGAGAGGAGATCCAGAACTGCGCTTCAGCAGAGCAACACATGAGGCAGAGAAAAGGTGGGGGCAGGAGATCCAGAACTGCGATTCAGCAGAGTAACACAGGAGACAGAGAATAGTTGGAGCAGATAATGCATGAGATGGAGAAGATATGGAACTAGGGACACCAGACCCAGAGAAATGCATGAGCGGCTACTGCAGAGGACCTTGAGCTGCAGATGCTGGAGCCAGGAAAGAACTGGCCAAGGAGATATGGGAGCTAAAGGAAAACCTGGAGAGGGATATCAAAGACAGCTTAGAGCAGGAGTAGAGGATACTCGGGACAGCAAAGGGCAAAAGCAGAAGATATGGGGTCCTAAGAAGAGCTGGAGCAGGTGCCATCAGCTCTGGGAAGTCTTGGATCGGGGGATAAGTGAGTCAGCAAAAAGCTGGAGCAGGGGACAGTGGGGGCTGTAAAGAGCTGAAGCAGAGTATACAGGCACCAGAGAAGAACTTAAGTAGGGGAGGCCGGAAGAAGCAAAGAGCTGAAGCCTGGCAATAGAGTAGGCAGAGCAAAGTTGGAGCAGATGATATGAAGCCAGACAAGAGCTGCAACAGGGGATAATGACGCCATTGATGAGCTGGCATAGGGGATACTGGAGCCACTGGGGCCAGGGAGCAAGGGGCATGGGAGCCTGAGAAGAGATGGAGCTGTGGCTATCAGAGCTAAAGAACTCTTGGAGCAGTGGTTTCTGGGGACAGCCTTGAGCAGGGGATACTGTAGCCAATGAAGAGCTGGCGTAGGGGATAATATATCCAGCAATGAACTGGAGAAGGGGATGAAAATGCTAAAGAGGAGCTGGACTATGGGATAGCATTGCTAGCACAGAGCCACAGTAAAGGATACCAGAGCCAGCAAACAGCTAGCCAAGGAGATACGGTAGCCAAAGAAGACCTGCAGCAGGGCACACTTGAGCCAGCAACGAGCGAGAGGCGCAGAAGCACTGAAGCCAAAACATAGCACGTGCCGATGGGTACGGATGGGTACGGATGCCAGAGGAGAACTAGAGTTGGGGATACTGTCTGCAGCCAGCATGCGCGGACCGAATGCGACAGCAAAGTCAGGGACGGGTCAGGGAATACTGAAGCCAGAGCTTTAGAGCTGGAGCCAGACATACTTGAAGGGTGTCCAGTCAAAGGGTCAAATGAAAAAGGGTCGAATACAATACGTTCGACTCAAAAGGACCGAAAACCAAAGGATTGAATGCCTTTTTTTTAAATGTATTTTTTTTTGGGGCTTGGTATAGGTTAAAATTGTTGTTTTTTTGGTCCAAAAACGGGGGTTTGCGCGGGACCCCCCCCCCCCCAAAATACATTTTAAAAAAAATGCATTCGATCTTTTGGTTTTCGGTTCTTTTTTATTCGAAACAATTGTATTTCGAATCTTTTCATTCGACCCTTTCAGCTACAACCATACTGAAGCCAGTGCAGAACTGCTGCGGGGAACACGGAAGCCAAAGAAGACTAATATCCCGTCCCAGAGGTTTCCAGAGGTTTGGGAAATGTTCAGATGCAAGTTAGAGTGGGAGTAGCAAGCGCTGTGAAAAATACATACAAGATGAAACAGGTCAGGACTTCACTGTCAACTTGATTATTTCACTTTAATCATTCAGAAATTGCACAGCGTAAAACATGTGAATTTGAATGATGCTAGGAAATACAAAAGGAGATGTTTGTGGCTCTGGAGCATGAGTCAGATAAAAACCAGAGGACGCTGCAGGTCTGCGCCTGTTCTAAACAAAAAGGGCTGGGTCAGTACCAAAGTATGGCCTGAGACGTGTTAAGACAGGGCCTGCTGCAGTCAGTCAAAGCAGTGGAAGCAGTCGGACCATAGCTATACTCCACTGGTGCAGGGCCAGAGAAAGGACGGAGCACGGCCTGCTGGCGTCAGATGCAAGCAGAGGAAGATGCATGGCCAGCAGCATGCCTCACAGAGACGGAATAAGAGAGCAGTAAGGTCCAGACAGGTCCTGCTGGTGTCAGATGCAAGCAGAGGAAGATGCATGGCTAGTAGCATGCCTCGCAGAGACGGAATAAGAGAGCAGTAAGGTCCAGACAGGTCCTGCTGGTGTCAGATGCAAGCAGAGGAAGATGCATGGCTAGTAGCATGCCTCGCAGAGACGGAATAAGAGAGCAGTAAGGTCCAGACAGGTCCTGCTGGTGTCAGATGCAAGCAGAGGAAGATGCATGGCTAGTAGCATGCCTCGCAGAGACGGAATAAGAGAGCAGTAAGGTCCAGACAGGTCCTACTGGTGTCAGATGCAAGCAGAGGAAGATGCATGGCTAGTAGCATGCCTCGCAGAGACGGAATAACAAAGCAGTAAGGTCCAGACAGGTCCTGCTGGAGTCCGATGCAAGCAGAGGAAGATGCATGGCCAGTAGTACGCCTTGCTGCGGTGGAGACGGAGTAAGGGAGCAGTAAGGGCCATCCAGGGTCTGCTGCAGTCAAGTAAAAAAAGCAGTGTAAGCAGTCAGGCCACTGCTATACTCTGCTGGTGCAGGGCCAGTGAAGGACAGGGTACACCTGCTTGTGTCAGATGCAAGTAGAGGAAGATGGATGGCCAGCAGTGTGCCTCGCAGAGACGGAATAAGAATGCAGTAAAGCCTAGACAGGGCCTGCTGGAGTCAGGTAAAAGCAGAGGAAGCAGTCCGGCCCCTGCTATCCTTCGCTGGTGCTGGGCCACACAAGAGACGGGGCATGGCCTGCTGGAGTCCGATGCAAGCAGAGGAAGATGCATGGCCAGCAGTACGCCTTGCTGTGGTGGAGACCGAGTAAGGGAGCAGTAAGGGCCAGCCAGGGTCTGCTGACGTTAGGTAAAAGCAGTGGAAGCAGTGAGGCCACTGCTATACTTTGGTGGTGCAGGGCCAGAGAAAGACAGGGCACACCTGCTTGTGTCAGATGCAAGTAGAGGAAGATGTATGGCAGTAGTGTGCCTCGCAGAGACAGAGAAAGGGAGCAGTAAGGCCCAGCCAGGGTCTGCTGAAGTCAGGTAAAAGCAGTGGAAGCTGTAGGGCCAAAGCAAGGACGTAGTAATTGCTGGGGTAGGCAACCGGACCCCCTTCAGATATTTTTGCCTGCAACTCCCACCAACCCCAGCCTATCTAGCTACTAGTGAGGATTGGGTACTCTGGTGGCATCACTGGGCAGGACAAAGTAAAGACAAGGCAGTGGCTAGTGCCGTTGCCAGTGCGGGGGCAGAGCAGGGTCTAGGTTATTAAAGTGCAGGGCCTGCACAGCTGCTGCTGGGGTTAGCCTGGAGCCAATGATCACGCAGTGGAACTCATTTTGAATGAGTGCAGCCGAAAGGCTTACTGGAGTGACACCTGAGCACACCATGGCCCTGTGTAGTCACGTACTCCCAGGAGCCCGATGAGATTAGTGAACTCTGTGCTCTCAAAAAGAAATCACGCAAAAGTGCCCATAGTCACACACAGAGCTTGCACACGCCCCACTCTACAAGTTGTGCTGACATTTCTCGGCATCCTGCTCAGGCTGACAGAAATGGTGCATTATAAAAACACTGCAAGAGTGGGCGCTCCTAGGCTCGCCTTCATGTGTTTAGCACTCTTTTGGCCCTATGGGAAAACATGTGTGGGTATGATCCGCCAGCATGCCCTAGTGTCATGTGGTAGCCCCCCAGATCATTCAAATAAATGTTCAAAGTAAATACATATTTGGATCCATTTCGTATGTGCCCGCTTCAGACTAGGTGCAGCTTAGGGTCTGGTGCCCTGTAGCAGAGGGTGAGAAGATGCCAACTCTACTCATGCAATAGCAGAGATGGGTTACAGAGATATTGGTGGCACAGAGGACCTTCTAGGAAAATCAGGTCTGTCTGAGGCTATTCTCAGTCTCCAGTACAGAATTTGCTCCGACACTCCTACTACTCATTCCGGGCCAATGGGCATTGGCTCCTTAGTGGTCACCTGTCAAGTGGAAAGAATACAGAGCATTCAAACTCTCAAAGTGCATCCCAAACGTTCAGAGACACTTCAAACCACTGAACATAAAAGATGGCATAAACCAAACAACAGGATTTAGTCCAAACATCTGACTTATTGCAAACTTATATCACGCCTAGAGACAAGTGTGTACAGTCGCGTTATAAATTACATATATCAAATTAAGAGGCCCAAATACAACGCACAGCAACTTCTATTAAAATCCGCCTCTGCTCTTCCAGCAAAACAACTGTCAAATTCAGTGACCTGCCCCGGAAGGGATTGCAGAGGTTGGGCAAGTATCCCTGGCATTACAGATCCTCTCCTGGCAAAGGCAACCCCTTCTTTGTATGGCAGACTAGGAAAGTGATAGCACTCTGCTCATGAAGAAGAATGGTGGTTACTTGGAGGGCAGAAGCTGTGGGCCTCACAGAGAAATGAGCAAGTCAAACGCATAGGAAACTTACTGTGGCTGAACACGGCTCTCAAATCTAAAACAAGAAGCCCGCTGTCTCTCGGTTTGTCATCGGGCTGGTTGCCGTCAGCAATGCCCAATGAACTGCACACAATTTCTTCAGATTATCCTGGCAATGGTGATAACATGTTTTTCACACATCCTTTGCTCCCACTACCACTGACTCTCAGCTTTCTAGCAATGAAAGTGACTGGTTCTGCTATAAACCTCCTCGATGGTACACACGGTAGGCTTACAGTCACCTCGCGAAGTCACCTTACTGGCAATAAAACCCAAAATGAAATAGAAGCAGCACAACATTGGAACGCCCTCCCCCCTTCTCAGAGTGGACTAGTCCTTCCCCGACTTCAGGCGAAACACCATCATCTGGCTTCCAGCTAATAACCAATGACTTACCTAGGACCGTTTCCTGGATAGTCCCAGCTACTCTCAAGCGTGGATTCACGATTCCTCCGCGTCTCAACAAATTCCTCCGCGTCTCAACAAATTTTACAGACTGTCCAAATGTGCTTTCTTGTAACTTTCTGCAGTATCTGCTATTTGACTCTGTATATACTGACTTTGTAGTATATTTTATACTACCCTGTATAGATTTGACTTTTTCTAATGTAACCTATGTTCCTGTACATTAGCATGTGCTTCAGTATCTCTCTGTACTTCACTGTATATGCCTTGTTACCATTCTGTATTCATGACAAGTCATAACTTCTGCAAATGCGCACAGATACCTCCGCCCAGATAAAGGTGCGCTTTATAAATCAATAAACAAACAAACATCAAAATAGAAAATGTTAACTTTACAATAAGCCAATTATTTTCGACCTAACCCATTCAATTCAGATTTATGAGCACAGAAGCCTTTTTCTCAAACTCAGTAAGAAAATGTGGAACAAATGGCTGTACTGGATAATATAAAGACCAAAACCAGTCCAATAATTTCCCATCCAAAAGGTGCCAAAATCGGAAACAGAAGCCACAATTAAAATTGACCAGCAAGCAGCTTTCAGAATACAGTACACAACAGCATGGATATGCACTTGCAAAGGTCATTGGATCGCTGGAGCGCGATGGCACAACATGAGGAGCCTTACCTGGCTGCGGTCCTTGTCCACTTTCTTAAAACACTTGTTCAAGGACAGGTTATGCCTCACAGAGTTCTTCCACCCAGTGGGGGCATTTTCAAAGTAGGGGAAGTGTTCCAAAATCCAGTTGTAGATGTCCTTGACTGGCAGACGCTTGTTTGGCGAGTCCTCGATGGCCATGAAGATGAGGCAACTGAAAGAGTAGGGGGGTTTGCAGTTGGGGTTCTGCTTGGCGTCATAGGGCAGGTCCGACTGAGCCGGGGAGGGAGGCGTATCCTCGTCCACGTCCTGGACGGGGCTGACACTTCGCAAGACCGTGTCCCCGAAGCTCTTGAGCAAATTCTTGCTCTCGTGCAACCAGTTCAAGTTAGTCAGCTCCTCATCCTCCATGGCCCCTTTCTCCTTGTCGCGTGTGATGGCTGGCAAGGAGGAGCAGTCCAGATCCTCGTCGTCTTGCAGGGCGCTCGAGATGGAACTTCCCCCGTAACACTGACTTAGTCCACTGGAAACACTAACCCCGGTGCCCTCTGGCTTCTTGCTGGGAGGCATGACGGGACCCATTTAGACCGAGGATCCTAGTGAAGCCAGAAAAGAGACATGTTAAGGCATGGAAGTATGCAGGCACCCCAATTCACAACATGCTGGGAAGTACTCCACCTACAATTTGAGATGTTCTGTCCACGCCCTACTTTTAGAAAGCAAAGCTGTCAAATTATTCCTCGAAGCCCTACAACGGACAGTCCACTGTGCTTGGTAAAAGACTGCTAAACCCACTCTTGTTAAAAGAAAGCTCAATTCACCAAACTGATTACCAACTAAAGTGCTGTATGGCAAGCAATAACAGTGACAGTAAAGGGTGAGAGTGGCATCAAGTACACCCCTGCAGCACAGGGTGCCCCACAATTGCTGAAAAACGGTGCATGTGTTTGGGTGGGGGATTCTGTGGGCACCCTCATTGCACGTTGCCCAGGGTCCCCACAGAATTCTAGGGTTTCACCTTCTGTTACAGCACTAAAAAGAGAGCTTGGCAAACGTGCATCCACCTTTCTTACCTAGGGTATGCATTTCTATAGTAACACCAGACAGCCACCACACAAAGCAAGGTTTTCTTTGCCGTTTTTTTCACAGTTAATGAATTGGTACAGAGTGAAGGAAACTTGACATTGGGTCTGTCAGTTGCGCAACTGTTAGCTAAGCATAGCCATTCCATAACAGCAACTTAATACCAACAGCACCATCCGTCAATGGGAAAGTTGATTAGTGGGTGGGAGTTATGTAGCAACAATGTTATTGCGGCTTTGGAGCACTTCCACCTTAAAGAAATATATTTTAAAAAAAATGCCCACTACGTTTCCTGAAAACTTAAATGAACTATGTATACAAAGAAAACAACCAGGGAGGTTCCGAAATTACAGATATTAACAACAATGGGTCTGGCCAGTAAGGGTCTAAGAAGGGTGATTGGCTGAGGGCATAGGTCAAGCTATGACTAGACCCACTAGTAATTGACAAAGGTACACAGAAAGCAGAGAGGGCCTTTCCTTCTCACAAGCACTACTATAACGGAGGAAGTCGTGTGTAACTGACAGCGGTGCCAACCTACAACAGCAGCATACTTGGTTGGCACGGAAACCTTATAGCCCTCCACAGTAGGGCATCAGATGCCAGCCTGCCCCAGAGACATGTCCTTTCGCTTTTCATATTTCGAGCATTGATCTACGGGTCACAGCAGGCAGACAGCTCTTGGCTGACAATAAACTGGGTGCAGGTGACCCTGGTTGCCTGGGGCCAGTTGGCGGGTATGGAATGCATATGTAGGAAAGAACACTGGGGAGTTGTACCCAGCGGTCAGTCAAGGTGTAGAAAAAGAACCAGCAGTACTTTGGCCTGAGTAGGGGAGACGCTGGGAAAGAAAAGGCGATTGCTCTTATGTTGGCAATGTTCAGTGGTCAATTGTCTCGGGAGGATAGCTCAGGCGCAACATGCTCAGCTTGGAAGCAAGACACGGAGCAACACAGGTTCGATCCCCAGGTCTGCGCTTAGAAACCTCTGGGTATTAAGCGCGTTATAAATAACCTATCATATCATCATATCACTGCAGAATTTCCAATTTGCTCTTCTTTAACAAACTAACTGGCTCTTAATTTAATAGTATCACAAAGGGTGAAGGCTCGAGTCGACCTCGTTTAGAATAGAAATGGCCAGGTGCGTTTGCACAGATGGTCACTTGTCAGTGTGCCATCGTTTGGAGCTACACTGGATATGTATTTTGCCAACACACGTACTAGGTCAGGGAGGAATAAAATAAAAAATAAAAAATAAAAATCACTGTGCACCGTCTATCGAGTCCCCTGAACTTAACTCTGACGGCGTCTGCAAATGGAAGTAAGTGGTAGGTCCCAGGAGCTCCTAAACAGGAAAATTATATGATGGCAGACAGAAAAGTAATTTAATTGCAGTGTTGCTATGACAACATGCTGCTCTCTTTCTGTTTAATTTGCTTATCTGCCAGTCTCATCCCAGAGGGACACACACTCCATTCTCTCGGTGCTCCTCCAAGTATAACCTGCATCAGTGACTATGCTCCTCAAAAAACAACTTCCATCGACGATGAGGCTCCCCAAAGTGCAACCTGCACTGATGCCAATGCTGCATCCAATCCAAACTGCAGATGCCGATGGCTGCTCTAAGACAACCAATGACGGCACTGGCGCACCTCCAAATACAACATGCGCCGACAGCCCTTCAGAAAAGGGGTGTATCGGCCGCTTTTACCCCCTATAAATAGGCACATACTCCCCAAAAATAAAAATAGGGTGTACATATACTCCCAACGATAAATAGGAAAGAGTCACGTGTCCCTGCTTTCACCCACACAGCTCCATGGATGGGATTGGGCCAGTAGGGCACGTAGTACCACAGGAGAACACTGCTATTATTACTGTCCGATCAGAAGAAGTAAACAGGTATCTTTTAATGTGAAGGAATAACAAAAACATTTCTGTTTTCCAGTTAAAACATATTTTCACTCGCTTATAAAATACTCCCATTGGGAATTGGATTTGCATTTGTATTCCCTAAAAAATAATTTGAATCCCATCTTTAAAATAAAAAAATAGGCAGTAAAATAATCCCACTTCAAAATCGTACCTGGAGCACTATGTGTCAACATTGAAAACCTTCCAAGAATAATCTGCATTGGTACGGATATACCGCTAAGTGCAGCCTCCATCAATGACAGCGTTCCTTATCGTAGACTCTGCATCACTTACGAAGAACTACGAAGTAGGCGTCAATGTGGCTTCAAGTAAAAGCTGCGTCAAGAGCAACATTCCTCCGAGACCAACAAGCATAGCCAACAAAGCTCCTGCCAACATAACCTGCCTCCATGCTCTTAATCCTCCAACAACAATAGGCATCAATGACGACGCCCCCGTCAGGGCAAGATGCATGGTCCAGCTAGCATCAGTCGCAATGCTCCTTCAAGTGCCCTCTCCATCAATGACGTGTCACCCAAGGCAACCTAGACCAAGGCGGATAACCGTTCAGAGTCAACGCGCACCACCAACAACAATCCTCCAAGTACAACTTCCCTAAAATAAACTGGTCCATCCTACAAGTAGATGCAACTTTTTGAGAAGGTTAAAAGCTATGCAGTGTGGATGGATGTTTTTATCTCCGAGGATTGCCGGGCACAGGAGAACAACCTAGTTACCATGTCAGCAATCTGTAGGCCCACCACACAGCTTAGCAGTTTCCATTCTTCTGTTTCAATATGATGCCAAATTCCCCTCCCCTCCATGGGTACACAAAGCAGTGCAGGACCACATGATGGACTGTGCAGTTAAAAAAAGGTGTTCAGTCTACTGCCAATTGAACAGCATCACCAGATAGGCAAACATCCATGCAGAAGCAGCCTCAGAACCTCTCCTCATTAAATGCTGTACGCATAAGGAGTTCGGTTTTAGTTTGATCGCTAAAAAAAAGAAGCGATTTTGCCATCCACATGGTCAAACGGTATAACTATGAGCGGCTCGACATTTAGAACACTCTGTCCCCAAGTCCCAGCACATACAGAAGTTAATGGTGACTATGAAGTCATATTTGGCAAACATTAGCATGCGCAGCACTTCTCGGTCACTGACGCGCACTCTCCACCCTAGACATGCAGCATCTTGCAGCAATGCTGTGAATTTGTGTGCCCGGATGCACTCCCATTCACACAGAGTCTTAGAAAGTCACAGGAAACGGAAGATCAACAGGCCGCCCTAGCCCAACCACATGGAGACCTGGTTTGGTTCCCAGCTCTGCCCTCTCCGACTTCCCTATGAGAGATTCTGGTTCATTGATGGCACCCAATTCTGCGCGCACTGCCTCCTGGCCCTCACTATCTGAATTTTGTTTGTCGTTCATCGCTAACAGCAGGCTGGGGGTCAATAAAGGCCTGGATGAATGAATTAATGAATGCACGGATAGTAAGGCAAACCATGGTGGATTATCCAGTTGCAATAGATTCTACTGCATCAAGTTGCAGTTGGGGGATTCTTCCAAATGCAGCCAGATCTGCCCATTGGAAAAAAGAAGGGAGGTTATACAAGGTAGACACACCAACAGGCACTATTAGACACCAGTGGCCCTATTGAAGATGCAAATGCGTTAATCTGGGATTTTTAGCAGATTAGTTCAAGCGAAGTCTGAACATTTATGAGGTAGCACTGCACGCAGTACACATGTGCATATGGTCACTGGACACTGCACTAGCCACATACAAAAAGAATAAAACGCGTGGGCCCACATAGATCTCTACCTAAAGCAGTGTGAGGGAGGGAGCCGCCTGGGAACAAACACTTAAAGGCTAGACGCATTACCCATGCAAGATTACATTTTAATTTAAACGGCCGTGAATTCGGCAGAGTGTGCAGTCTCTTGCCACTTTTTAGGCCACTATCCAGAAGACCCTGGGGCTGTCAAGCAACTGTTCATTTAAAAAAAAAAGTGAGCCAGGTGGCCCCTGGGCAAATGCACCCACATTCCGGTCCAGGGTTTCTTTTATTAGATAAATGCGTCATTGGAGCTGTACCTTAGGCTCAGCCCAACAGAACTAATTGCTAAGTGCTATCCTGGTGACATGGAGCCATCAAGTCAACACAAGCATTCAAAACAGAACTGGCGCCTCCGTGTCAACGGGGGGACCATGCCTCGGTCCGACTCCTGAGCTTCCATTGTGTTTTGAGAGTTGTGTCTTGGATCCATTCAAATGGACAAAGGCCTGACTGGAACAGGGTGGCTCCCGTGACACGGAGGCATGTGATAACATCAGATGGACAGGACTCCAGGCAGGGCCCAGGGCGCAATAAGGGGGCGGGGGGATTTACGGCAGCGATGAACACCGCTGCCTCCAAACACACACTGTGGCACCAAACTCAAGCCCATGCCCAAAAGTGCCCTATGGACGTAAGCAGTTACAAATTGCGATTGAGGGTCACTTGGGAAACTTGTAGACCCCATAACTCAGCGCTCCTTCTGAGCAGTTAGAAAGGGGGCCATTGGATTAAAGGAGGCGGGTGGCATTTTCCGGGGTAACACTCGCCGTTGCGCCGGCCTGCACTCCACGAAGGCCACGTCATTCGCGCAGGGCTTGCGAAACAATACAGGCTCCAAGTACATAAATAGCTGTGCCAGGCTGGCGGCGTTCGCACTCCCGGGCGGTTATGTGACATATACGGCCCGTTTCATTGTGTTTCAACAGGGCTGGAGGGCCCCGCGGCTCTGCCACAGAGACAGAACGACCAGGCGGAGAGGAAGGCTCGGCAGAGTGGGGAAGCTCACGTTTCAACACTCTCAGCTACTGTACTTGTAGGAAAAAAAGACCAGGAAATGCTGATTGGCCGAGCAGTGAGTCAGTCTGGGCTGTTGCTAGGAGACTGGAGAGTGCTCTTATGCAGTGCCATTAGTGGCATACCTTCATAACTGCTGCCATGTCCTAACCCGGCGCGCTGGCCCAGCCTGCACGAAAGCAACTTCTTGTTTATTGTTGAAGGGACCCTGCAGAGCTGGCGTTCACCTGTAACACGGGCGATACCCACAGCGCTCCACGCTGCACACACGGTGTGGCAGAAAGAGACACCGACCTGGGCAGAGAGCCCCGTATCCTGCAGAGAAAGCACTCCCTTCTGCGCAGCTTGCGAAAGGCAGCACCCACACCCGAGCCTGTAGCAGAGTTGCCCACTCTGCACGGTGTGCGTCCTCCATAATGTGGGAGGCGCGTCCAATCCTGCAGCCTGACACATTCAACTGCCCACATCGCACCATGCGTGCCCATAGGCCTGATAAGCAATGTGTCCACGATACATTACCCCCCCCCCCCACACACACACCATCGCAGACACACCCGTGCCCGCTTTCACAACTTGTGACAGAGGCAGCCGCCAAGCACAGTCTATGAGACGGCAACCAGTAGGACGCGAGACACACCAAGCACCGTGCGGCGCGTGCGACGCTAAGACAATACGCTGACGGCATCACACGTCCCCAAAAGGGCCCAGGCCTCCAGATGCATAGCCCCTAGCCCACCCAGCAACCCGACTGTGCACAGCAACGCATTTCAAAGTCGGGCAGAGCGAAGCCAGGGTACTGCCCACACCAGGCGGCACGCAGCTGTGCAGCTGGTAAAGCAAGTCTCGGGGGACACACGGCACTCCTCGCGCCCCCTGCCCTCCCAAAGCAGCAGAGGCAATGTGGACTTACCTGGCAGTGTGTACCCCGCGTGCCTGCGTGTGAAGGGGGAGGGGTCAGGGGCTCTGGCTGCCCGTCAGGACTGCTGAAAGTTTCCGGCCCTGCATGCTCCCAGAGCCCCGGCGGTGCAGAGACAAAGTGGAGCTCGTCGGCGTGTGGGTAGCTTCCCCGGTCCCCCCCTCCAGGGCGCCCTGCCCTGCCCTGCTCTACACAGCCAGCACACGGGGCTTCCGTCCCTCCAGCCTGCGCTACAGGAGGAGAGAGAAATTGTTTCCACTGCAAACAAAAAAAGGCAGCACATGACCAGGCGAGGGGGAGGGAGGGGAGCAGAGAGAAGCGAGAGAGAGAGACGGCGTGGGTTGGGCGTCAGCAGAGGCTGCAGAGTGAGAGCACAGTCTGGGGCGGGGGGGGGGAGGGAGAGTGGGGGGTCATAGGATGGAACGGAGGAGGGCAAAGAGAGTCAACCACGGAAGGGGGCTGATAGGGAAGGAAGGGTCGAGGATGAGGGAAGGAATGACATATGGTCAACGAGAGGGCGAGCGCGAGCCGGACATTGCAGCGTTTATGGGCAATGCGAGGTGGACAGGAAGGGGTACATGGCAAGGATGGCGCGCGCGGGAGATCACCGAGGTTAATTTGACAGGAGGGTGGGTCGGGAAGGAGGCTGCCGGAGGTCTGTCCAGTCCTAAATGGACCTGGTTCTGGGGGAAGGAATCAGGACTTGGGTAAGTCCGCGGGAGAGGTCAGAGAGCAAGGTACCAACCGAGAGGTCAAAGGTGGGAAAAGGAGCAGAGCAAAGATCAAACATTGAGTAGGGAAGAAGGGGTGGGGTGCTGGGAGAAGGAGTCAAAGGTAAGGAAGGGGCTTCTATGTGGGGTGGGTGCTGGTTAAAGGGAGGGAAGCTTGGGGGTAATGATGAGGGTGTAGTATATTTTGGGGGATTGTAAGCCAGGGGGAAGAGTAAAAAATCGGATCAAATGGATTGTGATGGAAGGGTCAAAGGGATCAAATGTAAGGAGCCGGCGAGAGTGGTCAGAGATGTTACGTTATCTTGCATTTGTATAGCGCCGTCTGCCATGGGTTATTATGTGAAAGCACTTTTGCCTGTCAAAGAGGCAAAGGAGGAGTATGACCGAAAATTCAGGAGTGGTAGGGAGGGGCAAAGTAGATGGTTGGGATGAGGGCGCGGGAGAGATAATGTGGGCAGGAACGCATGACATGGAGAGGGTGGAAGTGCTATGTGTATAAATGGACCCCATGTATCGTGGGACTCCACTGTACTCTATGCAGTGCAGCGCCAAGAGGAGAGATGGCTCGAGTGGAGGTGTTTGCTGCCCCAGGAGCAATGCCTGAAATCTACTCGCTGCATGGTGAGCAAGCTGGGGCACGTTGAAGCCATCTTACTTCCCTAGACCCCCAACAACATTTGGCAGGTGATGGAAGACAGAAATGAGAATTCAGCAATTTTGCAACAG
This sequence comes from Ambystoma mexicanum, assembly GCF_040938575.1. NCBI lineage: Eukaryota > Metazoa > Chordata > Amphibia > Caudata > Ambystomatidae > Ambystoma > Ambystoma mexicanum. Next base: position 303,861,741 of record NC_090940.1, read on the forward strand.
CTCCCATTTCTGGGTTTGAAATCTCCCTTTAAGAGTAGGAGTCAAAACAAGGTGTCAAATGTTGCACTCAGCACAATGAGCTAGAGAGAAGGAGTCCACAGTATGCGAATAAAGTCCTATTTAGGGGATAAGAATGAGTCAGAAAAAGTGGACAACAGTGAGGGAGTGTTCAAAAGGAGGGGTCATGTAAGGCATGGAGTCAAATGTAAGGGTAATGGTTAATGAGAGGGTGTTGAGGAGTGACATTTAAAATAATGGGTCAGGCAAGAGACCAGCTATAAACCACCCAGGCATAGACCCACTAACCCGATGCCCAATCACAAATTCCATTCAATCTGCACCCACAACCCTTGCCCCTTCAGCATCCATAAACGCAGCCCCATCCTAGCCTCACAATCCAGAACTCCTCCATCTGGTTAATTATTTGCTAAAACATCACTGCCGCCCCATGTATAACCCTGCAGCTTGTACATTCACACATGTTCCCATTCATCAACCATGCACCCTCCAAAGTCACAACTCACTGCAGACACCCCATTCACAAACCAGAGTCCTTCCCCATCTATGCACCACCGCCGCCACCCCACCTACAGGCGTTCTTCGCCTTCAGGTCCATGCAACACCTCAGCCACCTTAGCTTCAATTTCTTTTAGCTTCCCCGTCTACAAACCGTGTGCTTCCCCCATCCATGCCCTAGCTTGGCCGCCCAACCTAAAGGTGCTCTTAGCACCCACGTCCATGCAACACCTCAGCCACCCTACCTGCAGTTTCTCTTAGCTTCCCCCATCCATGCCCCGGCTTGGCCGCCCAACCTAAAGGTGCTCTTAGCACCCACATCCATGCACCGCCTCAGCCACCCTACCTGCAGTTTCTCTTAGTTCCCCCCATCCATGCCCCGGCTTGGCCGCCCAACCTAAAGGTGCTCTTAGCACCCACATCCATGCACCGCCTCAGCCACCCTACCTGCAGTTTCTCTTAGCTTCCCCCATCCATGCCCCGGCTTGGCCGCCCAACCTAAAGGTGCTCTTAGCACCCACATCCATGCACCGCCTCAGCCACCCTACCTGCAGTTTCTCTTAGCTTCCCCCATCCATGCCCCGGCTTGGCCGCCCAACCTAAAGGTGCTCTTAGCACCCACATCCATGCACCGCCTCAGCCACCCTACCTGCAGTTTCCCTTAGCTTCCCCCATCCATGCCCCGGCTTGGCCGCCCAACCTAAAGGTGCTCTTAGCACCCACATCCATGCACCGCCTCAGCCACCCTACCTGCAGTTTCTCTTAGCTTCCCCCATCCATGCCCCGGCTTGGCCGCCCAACCTAAAGGTGCTCTTAGCACCCACATCCATGCACCGCCTCAGCCACCCTACCTGCAGTTTCCCTTAGCTTCCCCCATCCATGACCCGGCTTGGCCGCCCAACCTAAAGGTGCTCTTAGCACCCATATCCATGCACCGCCTCATCCACCCTACCTGCAGTTTCTCTTAGCTTCCCCCATCCATGCCCCGGCTTGGCCGCCCAACCTAAAGGTGCTCTTAGCACCCACATCCATGCACCGCCTCAGCCACCCTACCTGCAGTTTCTCTTAGCTTCCCCCATCCATGCCCCGGCTTGGCCGCCCAACCTAAAGGTGCTCTTAGCACCCACATCCATGCACCGCCTCAGCCACCCTACCTGCAGTTTCTCTTAGCTTCCCCCATCCATGCCCCGGCTTGGCCGCCCAACCTAAAGGTGCTCTTAGCACCCACATCCATGCACCGCCTCAGCCACCCTACCTGCAGTTTCTCTTAGCTTCCCCCATCCATGCCCCGGCTTGGCCGCCCAACCTACTGGCGCTGTTAACCTCCACATCCACATTCATTAATATTTTATTACGTACTAAATAACGGAAACTAGTCTCTAAGCACGGGACTGGGATTCAAACCTGTGTTGCTCAGGGTTGTCTTGTTTTCAAGAAAAATGCGTTGCCCTTGAGCTATCCTCACAGCTTCCTTGCCCGCAGTTGCTCTGAGCCTCACCATTCACACACACGTGTCCTTCCAGATCCATGCACCACGTCAGCCATGTTATCTGCAGTTGCTCTTAGCCTCCCCATCCACCAGCCTGTGTCCCTACCCCAACCATGCACCACCTCAGCTACTCCACCCACAGGTGCTCTTAGCCTCCACATCATGCACCACCTCAGCCACCTTACCCGCAGTTGATCTTAGCCTCCCCATCTACACACCTGTGTCCTTCCCCATCCATGCACCACCTCAGCCACCCGACCTACTGGCAATCCTAGGCTCCCCATTCACAAGCTTGTGCCCCCCCCATCCATGCATCTCCTTAGCCACTCCACCTACAGCCGTTCTTAGATTCCCCACCCTCAAGCTTGCTGACACGCCTCCTAGCTACAACCCGTCCCACATCCATCTGTCCAAAAACCTACACACAATGTGACAGCCAAGCTTAACCAGCGCCACAGCTAGCCAACCCTCACTGTGTTCCTTCCCTCTTTCACATCCCAAACAGTCCCCAAACCCACAGAAAAACAGACGACACAAACAGCATTAGAACCTAGATGCGCTGGGGTCATAAATAGCGCGGTGGTAGTTCCAACTCCCACTTGAATAGATGGATTTTCAAAGGCTAGGGAAAATATATTCAGCGGCCCATTCTGCGACTTAGATTTTTAAGGGGTGAGAATCTGGTGAGTAAATACCCGTGCTCCACCCAGACCCCAAGTAAAGGGGCCACGTCACTCACCTCTGAAACCACCGAGGAGCGTCAGAGACACGCGCCGACACCCTATCCGCGTGTCTTAAAAAGCTGCGGGAAACTCCTCCGAGAGCTCAAATAATTCTCGCTGTCTGCCGAACAACTGCCCATGTTCCAGTTTTCAGGGTGCCCCCAGAGCTGCTTTCTTGCTACCCCCGAGTCCAGCAGACATGCTAGAGAGCAGGAAGTTGGGGAGGGTGTCCTCCTGCACCGAGCTGCCTTGGAACTTCGCAGGGACCCCCTCAGGCCTCGAGATAAGAGGGGGAGGGTGTTTATCTCCCGGCCATTTGTCGTTCAGACCCAGCCGCAAACTGCCTTCTTGGCTGAAAACCACACCCACTACTGCGTTGCAAGTTCTTTCTTTTGGAGAAAAAAATGTCTTGGCCACGAGCTAAACAAATGGCCCCTTTATCTCTGGCCAACTGTGACTGCCTTCTACATACCCAAGGAAAACACAGCAAAGCAGCCATAGCAAGGGCAGAGCAAGCCATCTATCGCCCTCTACTGGCGGACAAAGGAACAAGGCCAGTGTTTTTCTCAAGTAAACTTCGGGAACAGCTGATTCAGACTGTATAACCCTTCTCGGAGGTGACCGCATGGCGGGCTACATGAAGAGAAGGAACTTTTCTGGAAACTGGCGGCTGAAGTTCTGATTTGTAGAATCTGAATGTCTTGACCTCCCTCAAATCGGACGACAAACTCACCTTTTCTGCTGCACATTGCCGAAAATGTACAATAACAAAATAGTTTTTTTTGGCGCTTCATGCCTGATTATTCCCTTTTTCTAAGCTCAAGGCGGTCCCCCACCGAGGGACGCCCCCGGTGAAGCTGCGCGCCGCACAACGCAGCAATTATAAAACGGAGCCAGAGCGCTCATGTAATACGTCTTTATTTCACCAACTCCAACACGTACTGCTTTGGCCCTTCCCTCCCACCGTCACTTCCCTTCCCGCCCTGTGCCCCTGAACATAACTGTCCACGTGACACCCCCCCCCCCCCACACCAAATTAAACAGTTACCCAACAGGGGTTCCCCATAAACTTAACGTGATGTCCAGAGGCCTTGCTGGGGGGGGGGGAGGGGGCTAAGAGGGTTATAGCCCGTGGTCTTTTGGTTGTAGCCTCCCTCCCCCTCCCCCCATAGAATCTCAGGAGCTACAACCAAAAGTCTAGCTAGCCCCCATTCCCGACAGTTCCGACATCAGCGTAGCCCCGGGTGTTTTCCAGACCTAGCCACACCCCTGGTGATGTTGATCAGCCCATTTCTTTAATGAGGCGTCTAGGCTTGTTCCTCGCTCTGTGTGGTCTTGAGTTCGCCATTCCCAAGCAACATCTTTCCTCTGATCCATCTCCGTCTTCCAGACCACAAGCGTCCGGGTCTTCTCGATCTCTTTGATAAGGGTCGTCTGAGGCACATTCAATCGATCTTGACTCTTCACTTAACCTCCTGGGGCTGGTTAGGGGAAACCTTTTGAAGTGCGAGGAGTTTCGAGTGGTGGGTCCATGGTCCCCTTGGGCAGTAATAATGGAGCCCTTTTTCTCCATGAAGATCAATGGTTCATCTTTGAATGCAGACGTGTGCTTGTGTGTCTGTGGTTGTTTCACTGTTACCACTTCCCCTACCTCAAGCTGGGACTCTCAAGCTTTCCTTCGGACATCTGCGTACTATTTCATTCAATGTTTAGCCACTCGATCTTGTTCCCTCAGTTCGTTATCATTCGGCTGCTCACCCTCTTGAGGGCTAGGCTGCGGTAGTCTGGTATGCACGTCACTCCCAAACATTATTTCTGCTGGACTTTTCCCTGTGGAGCTGTGAGGTGTACTCTTGTAGTCTCTCAACCATTGGTGAAGCACTTGTTCATATGGCTGGCCCATGAGCTTGGCCACTTGCAGTGCCTGTTTGAGGTTGGCCATGAAGCGTTCGATCATGCCATTCACCTGCGGCCAGAATGGCGTGACTTTCTGGTGATGGAATCCCATATATTTGCTGAACCGTGCAACGTCTTGGCCAGTGGAGGGAGGCCCATTGTCTGTTTTTACCTTCCTGGGAATGCCATAGGCAGTGAAGATGCGGTCCATTACAGAGATGACATAATGTGCTGCGGTCGAGGATGCACGTTGAGAGTACTCGTCCAGGATTGCCAACACGTATTTCCCCGCTTCGATCGGTCCAAAGAAATCAGCAGCTACTGCGTCCCATATGCCTTGTGGTAAATATGACAGACATAGTGGTTCAGGGTGCCAATTAGGTTTGATGAAGCAGCAGGTGGGACCCTCTCTCAGGATCTCCTCTACCAGAGAGTCTAGTTGGGGAAACCACACTTTTTGGCACAGCATGCATTTAGTCGAGACGATCCCCCGGTGCCCTTCTTGGGCTAGTTCCACCATTCTCTGTTTTAGAGATGCCAGAATCGCCATTTTGTGACCTTTCAGCAATATGTTGTTCTCAGAGAGACCCAACTTCTCCTTCATTTGCTGGAGCCTGTCTACTTCCTTCCCTATGTCCTCCGACTCGAGGCGACCCCTTTCTTTGGCTCTCCTCCACTGTCCCGATCTATATTATCTGGCATGCTGTGTCTGCCTCAATTTCCTGGGCAAGGTAAGCTGGCTCAATGCACTTGGGTATTGCCTGCTGGATTAAATATCAGAGATAGCAGTCCGCTACCATTGGTTCAGGGGCGCAGCCACTGCTTGGATGGCGGGAGAGGAAGTCATCGGCATTCTCTTCTTTGCTAGGCCGGTGTACTATCTCGAATGAGTAGTCCTGTAGTCTGAGCCCCCACCTGGCGATGTGAGGTCACATTTTGGCCCAGGGGTTGCCATAAAGGAATAGTAGAGCCCGATGGTCGGTCACTACTTTGAACGGCTTGCCATAGAGAAAAAGATCAAAGTGTTTGCACAGCCACACCACTGCGAGACTTTCCCTCTCGGCCTGCGAGTAGTCCTGCTCCGTAGTTGAGAGGCTTTGGCTGGCGTAGGCAACTATGTGTGTGCGACTAGGATCTACTGGGTCGATATGGGCCAGCATAGCACCCAGCCCCACTGGGCTTGCGCCCACTGTCAATTCTGTTTTGCGATTAGCGTCGTAGTAAGACGTGTTCTGTGCCCAAGCTACTCTCTCTCGAATCGTTGCGAAGTCTTGTTGGCACTCTTCTGACCAGTTGAACGTAACATTTTGGTTAGTCAGTGCCCGAAGTGGTTCACTGACCATGGTGAAGTCTTTGATGTACCTCGTGCAGTAACTGGCGAGGCCCAGGAACAATCTCAGTTCGGAGACATTGGTAGGTGGTGGTGTCTCATTGAGTGCAGTGACCTTGTCTGGATCCGGCATCATGCCATTTTCTGAGAATATGTGGCCAAAGAATTTCAACGTGCCCTTCCTGAATTCACACTTTTCTTGGTTGAAGGTAAGGTTTGCCGCCTCCAGCGCCATGCACACCCTGGACAGAGTCTCGTCATGCTTCCCTCCATCAGCCCCAAACATTAGAATGTCATCACTGTACTTTATACAGTTGGGTATGTTTAATGACATGGATCTCCGCCTGAAAGATTTCCGCGGCGGAGGACACACCGAAGCTCAACCTTTTGTACCTGTAGAGCCCAGGTGCCTGACAAATGTCTTGATGTTCCGTCTTTATGGACTCAGTACTAGTTGGTGGTAACCCTTTTGCAAATCCAGTTTGGAGAAGACTTTGGCCCCATTTAACAGATGTATCATGTCCGTGATACGTGGCGCCATGTGTCTCTCCCTCTTAATGGCCTGGTTGGGTCTCCTCATATCTACGCACAGCCGGATGACATCTGAACCCTCTTTAGGAACCAGAACAATGGGTGAGACCCATGTTGTGGGGCCTGTTGCTGGTTCTATTATGTCCTGTTCTATCAACTTGTGCAGTTCGTCCTCTACTTTATGTTGGATATTCACCAATATGCTCCTATAGTGTTGTGCTACAGGCGGGTCTTCTTCGTCAATGTGCAGTCTGATTTGTTTGTTGTGCAGTTTGCCTATCCCTTTGAATAGGTCCGGGTATAGTTCTTTAATCATGTGCACAGGGCCAATGTATTTGTGCACCATTAGTTTGTATAGCAAATGTATTAGTCCCATGTCAACAGCTGTTCTAAAGCGGATTATGCAGCCACTTTCACTCTGTCGCAAGCACGTGTATGAATACTTTCTTTGATTGCGCCTTGTAGCGGCATGTGCTTTCAAATTCTAGACACCTTAGGGGAGATGTTGCTCCATACGGGTATATGTCGACTGTTGATGGTCTCAGTTTTGGAGCATCCAGTAATTCTTTGTATATCTGTTCCCTTATTACATTTACCGTAGCACCTGTGTCTATTAGAATTCTGTTGGTGTTTCATTTAGCCCCATTAGCAGTGTCGGGCTGGGCTCTGTCGCAGTCGAGTTGCCCAATGAGTAGGCGTAGCCCCTTTTCTGCTGTTCACCCTCTGATGAGCTGATGTCAGTGTCAGAGGGGGACTGTTCGACTAGATAACGCACGTGGCATCTTGATCTGCGCTCGGGTCGTGTGCGTGTTCCTTCTCTCCTCTGCTTGTCATCTCCTGATTCTGTCTCCTTTGGTTCATGGTCCTTGGGTCTTTGCTGGGAAGTCGCTCCAGATGCTTGTGGCGCTTTGAGGAGGGGTCTTGGTCTGTATCGGGCTGCAGGCTTCCTATGTCTTGCCCTCTCTCTCTTGCTAGTTGACATTCAGACTTCAAGTGTCCTTCTTCGCCGCATGCAGAGCATCTCTGTCCCATCGCCGGACATGTTCCCTCGTGTGGATATTCATACCCACACCAATAGCAAAAGGGTTCTTCCTGCCTTCGGTCATATTGTAGCCGGTGTACAGATTCTGCAAGTGTAGTTGTGTTGAAACTCTCAACCTGTGTGTCCACCGCCAGTTCTGCCCTTGGAAGCATCAGAATTTCACCAAGGGTGCAGGCCTTCTGGAGCAATTTTACTCTGAATGTTTGGGATTCACAACCTGTGATGATTTGGGAATGCAGGGCCTCCGTGTTGGAATAATTTGCAAAGTCACAGTGTTTCATTTTGATCCTCAAACGCATTAAATAGGTGTCCATGGTCTCGCTCTTTGCTTTCTGTGTGGTAAGGAACAGGTGGCGTTCATAGTCCACGTTGGTGTGTGGGGTGAAGCAAGCTGATAGTGCACCTTTTAGGTCCTGAATTGAATCAATGAACATCGCAGGCATTTCCTCAATGATGTCCAATGTCGCGGGTCCCGTCGCCAGTTTGATCAAGCACCTTTTCCTTTCCTCGTCAACGGCCCTGTGGCCTCCATGTACAGGTCAAAATCTCTAATCCATTCGGCCCACCTCAACCCAATGTTGCTGGTATCTGCCACATAAAAATCTCCTGCAAATTGCACTGCCAGTGATTCCGGGATTCTATATGGGGCTGTGGCCTGTGGGGCGTCCTGACCCCGTGCTTGGATGTCTTGATTTGCGGCCTGAGGGTCCTCCTGATCAGACATGGTCCCGTGGTGTGTGCTGGCCCTTTAAAATTACTGTGGAGTAGCCCAATTTTCCACACGGCTGTCTGATAAGGCACAAGCACCGTGATTGTTCCCAGTGTCTGTCTGAGGGCTTCAGGGGAAGAGGCATGGCTGGAGATGGCCGACGTGAGGCACGAGCACCATCTGACACCTTTCCTCCTTTCTCCACTCACCGTCCTGTGATGTGCACACACCGCCACGGCCCGGTCCTCCCCGACCTCTGTTGTGCTTTTTCCTGCCTGTCGCTGGGCAAGGCACCGCTGTGACCACCGCGGCCTGGGCAAACGTTTGCCTGCCATACCACGGCTCACTGCTGCTGCCCGGGTCCGTGCGCACTCTGCACGACCTCGTCGCCAGGGCCGAAGTGGTCCCTCACTGAGGGACAGCCCCCGCAAAGCTGTGCGCCACACAACACAGTATTTTATATGACAGAACCAGAGCGCTCATGTAATACGTCTTTATTTCACCAACTACAACACGTACTGCTTTGGCCCTTCCCTCCCGCCTCCCGCCCGGTGCCCGGAACATAACTGTCAACGTGGCAAACACTGCAACAGTATTTTTTATTAAATACTGGTTCTCAATTTAGTAACCGCCGAAGAATGACAGTCTACTTAGCCTTGCCAGCAAGGTAGCGGTGACAACTAAACATGTGAGCTATCTGCCTATCCACTGAGTCCTAATAAACTCCTCTAGTCCCCCTTCCTATGCCAACTTGCAAAGTCATTTTAAACCCAACAATCGATAGTGTGCCTCTTTTCTACATACTTGTCTCTTGCCGCTGGACGAGAATACCTGCATGTACTCACCAAGAAGTAGTACATGCCATCCACAAAAGCCAACCCAGGGGGCTATTGCAGTTGATGAGTTATAAGTGGTTTCTACTATATCCAGTTTGGGCATACAGGTTTTAAACCATAGATTATACATACCCAGCATAAAAAACAGGGAAATCTACTAATTAAATAAAATATGAACTGATTGCCATTGGAAATCATTAGTATGTGCAAAAAATCCAGCAAGTAAAAAACAATTTGGAAGCTGTTTCCAGTTTTGGGAAGTCTATTTAATGTCTTGATTTATTGGTAGTTTGGAACACACTCAAACTGACTGAACATTGGTTCAGAGCACAAAAGAAAAGAGGACATGGGATGATTGGCTGAACGGGAGGGGTGAGGGAAGAGAGGCTTCACAAAGCCGAATATCAACGAGACATATAGCAAACACCAGAATGGCTCCTACTCGGGTGGAAATTAATGACAAATAGATAGCAAGATGACTTCTCCTTGGTTCAAACATGTAAAAAAGTCAGTTCCTGAAATCAACATTTTCAAACCCCGGGTCCTGCTGCCCAGAAATCCACATGGGATTATAATCACAATATTTGGTGCCATGACTTCTCTCATCACTTCTTTCCCCAAGTCCAGTGGGTGTTCTCCTCTTCTTCATTGGCTATGAAAGTTCTTGGTCCTGGGATCGCACACCATTGCAGTCGAAATATTGGTGACCGCTGAAAGGAGGCTGAGAATTAGCAAGTGTGGTACCAAGGCCTCTGCCTGATCGTTAGCAAATTAGCTTTAGGATCGAGGTACTACTAACTCTGGTTCAGGTGTTCCCTGATTAACCCCCAATCCACCCCTCTCACTGTCATCCTTGCGCTTCCAACATTCTCTGATTCTTAGTGAGTTTTCTTCTCTCTTCTTATCTTCACTAGTTACTCCATCCTCACTCTGAACTCCTATACCGTCCTGGCCACCTCCCCACCTGCTCGAACCTCCTCCAGCCATTACTGGCCCACCAGATATTTGGCGTGTCTAAGGCAGCCTTCCTCTCTCTCGGCCTTCTCAGTCTTTCCCTCTCGCCTTTTACTCCTCTAAGCCTCTCAGCACTCCTTGCAATATTTCCTATTTTCTCTACCCTGGCACTTTCACCCCCTTGTCCCCTGGTTGTACAACCCACCTTACATTTTGCTCAATGCCTCCTGCTATGTACCCAGGTACCTGGTCCTCTTCCCTCCAAACCTCTAAGGACTCTCTCTCTCCCGGGCCTCCTGGGTCTATCACCTCCCATGTCTCCCCCCTCCTGCTCTTCTTCACCTCCTCCTTCCATTTTACAGACCAACCTCTGTACTCTCCTCCAAGCCACCTCTAGACACCTTCAAAATAATCTTCTTGCCTCCAGCACACTCATTCCCCTCTCATCCTCTCTCTCCAAACTGTCACAGCCTTCTGGCACAAGCCATGCTTTTTATAGGGCCTTAAGGGAATGCAGGTGTTTCTCATTATGTAATTGGTATGGAGATGTATTGCTGGCCCCTGCCCTTGCAGTTTTGATGTGGGGCTTGGGACGGATTAATTCCTCTCCATTGGCAGTCATCATTCTGCCTGCAACATCCCGGCCCTGCCCTCAGGGAGGACTCCCTTAGTTTACGTAGGTATTTGTCTGTGGGACCCAGTGAAGTGAATGGTTATCTGCTTGAATTTTCCTTCTTAGTTCGGGTTCTGCACCCTTCTCCTGAGGTTCTGGATATGATTTCTGCATCCACGTGAAGTGGGTGGAATGTGCAGGTACTAAAGGCTCTGCACCTCATAATCGGTTCTCTTAAAGGAACCATACTGAAGATGGTTAGACCCTTGTGACAACTCCCTGCCAAGCACATGGGGAATTGTGGGGTAGGTCAGGGGATCCAAACCTAAATGCTTTCGGCCCTGTGTCACATAGCAAAGGTAGTGCTCAGCCCCCTTGGGCAGACCACCCCAAAACCCTAGAGCAAGGCAGGCACTTCTTCACAAAGGGCCATGGGACCTATCAGACATTTTTGTGTGACAGAACATGCCGATGGTAGTTTTTACCAATGTTGAATTCATCCACATGGTTTGTTGCAAAACGTCACAAACTGTGACTAACAAATGTTGGCCAAGTTTTAGCTGAATCTGGGGCTATAGTCCGATAGTCTGATCCTGGTTGACAGAGAATGTCCAGTAGGCAAAACTGTATGGGTGTGGTTTGAACTTTCATCAGAAGTGATCATAGATTTTTGTTCAGGGTTGGGAGTGGTGGAAGAGACTTCTAGACCCATTGGATATCTACAGCAAAGCTCTGGCCTCGTATGTGTGATGTGATCATTTTGGGGTGGTGAGTAGTCAGCAAATGGACGATCGAAGGGCCCCTCAAGGTTGGTGGCTTAATGCAGTCTTGTAGGTCACCATTGCATTTTCGTGCAAATATTTCTGGGGTTGAGGAAGAGCGTATTAAAAGCGCCACAGTCTGAGACTGTGCCGATGGAGTTATGTCGGGGAATGTGGGATGAAATGGTCTATTCTATTATTATATTTCAGGTGCAACTGCTTTTACATGCTTCTTTAAACCCACCATAACATTGATGATTTTTGCCAAACATACTCCAATGTTCCAGTCACAAGGATGTTAGACTACATTGCACTGGTAATCTCTAATGACGGTGAAATATGAATGAGGGTGTCTGCAACCTTGATAGCGGCCGGTCTTTGGTTTATAGAGCTATGCATAAAACAATGTGCCCTATAGGACAAAGACACATTTCTGGCTCAGAAAGCATAGTTTTAATCTAATTTCTATACCCACAATGCATTACTCAATGGCTCTGAACTGGAGGTGAATGTAAAGGAATAGCTACTGGGTAGCGTTGTGGCATGTGCTGGTTGTTATCTGAAATACCTTTGTCCATCTACTCTCATTTGATTGACTCAGAGAGTTGAGGTTTTATTAGTGATGACTGAGGCTTCTGCGACTAAACCATTGTATTATGGTTTTTAGCTAGCAATATTGTTCATTTTTATGCTTGTGTTTTTCATTTATTTTCAGTGTTTGGGGAGTTGCTCTAGGTGATTGTGTAATTCATGGATTCCACAACATAGTTGATATGGCTTCAGCTTTATCTCACTGAATTCATGAACAGTTTTACATATTCATGTTCACACTTTCCCAGCTGCTCCATGTCAAGTACTTTGGACTAGTTTCCTACAGAAATTATCACCCTGAATTATTGATCTTTGCCTCTTTCTCTCTGGGCCCGTCCCTTCACAGCCTAGGGTCCTCCTTTGTCTCCTCCAAGTACAAAAAGTGAACAATACGTTTTGTTGTAGCCCCCTTGTTTGTGCTGCAAGTGATTTATCCTCATGTGACATACCAAATAGAAAACACAGTAGGCCATATTACCAAATGGGCAGTAACCGGCTGCCACATGGTAGCCAGGGTGACCAATGGATGTTCCGCTACTGCTGTTACAGACAAACAGTGGGACCAATACTACCAGGGGAAGTGGGACAGTATTAGCACGGGAATGAGTACCATGTTAATCTGGATCTCCACGCTCCATCCCTGCGCGGCTGGCTTTCATTGCTCAATGGGAGTTAAAGAGCTAGGTGCGCATCCAGGAACTTTCACCACTTTCACACTAGTTATGAGCTAGCATAAAATCGGGTAGATTCTATGAAAGGAACCTGCGGGTCTCACCAAGTCTCGAACTCTCGAAGTGTGTGTGGAGGTAGCCACAAAAGGCTCCCTCAACCCAGAAGAGGGGGTATAGCACATCGCACTTCAGCCTAACAAAAGGATTTCCACCCAGGGTGCCATGATCCACAGGACAGTAATGGGCAGGCGTGCAGGAAAATAAACCACTCATATCTTACCCCATCGCCCTCCGACATAGGCAAGGAGGGGGGCATTACTTTCTGTAATCCCACACCACCCTGATTTAAATGCACGGCAAAAATATTTATTGTAAACAAAGAATAATAGTAAATATTCCATATTGTGGACTAGGGTTTGGATGCCACCATTGTGTCTTTTTAACACAAATCGCTTCCAATTTGAGAAATACAATATTCTTTGCTTTCAGGAGACTTGGCTTGTTGATGCTTCGATAGCTGAAGGATTTGATCTATTCATTAATCCGGCACGCAAAAGCAAAAAAGGAAGGCCATCATCCGGCCTGTTAACCTTGGTCAGCAAAGATTTGGGAGCAACAACCTTGCCTCCAGCTAATCCCAATTCAAATATTCAATTAATTTAATAGCATTCCATGGTTAATCTGATAGGTGCCCAGCAATGGACCGAATTCCTGTCCTCACGCAATGCAGCAACAACTTCAGTCCAACACGGCAGCTGTGTATTGGTCCCCCCTGAGAAACCTTTCTTAGTGACCAACGATCAACTCCTTATTAAAATCAAATCATTAAAATCTTCTAGAGCGCCTGGACCAAATGGCCTTGCCAATGCTGTATTGAAAAGCAATCCCAATTTTTGGGCCAGCCTGATCAAGATCCAATTTGACCATATACTGGAAACTGGCAATATACCATCCTCATGGCAAACTTCCATACTGATTCCAGTATTTAAGAGAGGAAACAGACTTGAACTGGCAAACTACAGACTACTGCCCATGCTCGATTGTACAGGAAAGCTTTTTGCATCGATGCTTCTTGACAAACTGCAGACATGGGCAGATAGAACTGGCATATTCAACCAATTCCAAAGTGGTTTCAGAAAAGGCTATACAACCTCCATGAACCTGATGATCCTTGATCTCCTGAGGACTGAAGCTAAGACCAGTGGGAAACCTCCCTTATACGCCCTCTTTATAGACTTTCGTTCGGCTTTCGACACAGTTCCTCGAGATAAACTCTGGTCGAAACTGAAACTACTGGGTTGTCCCGAAGAACTCCTCTACTATCTGAGAGCCTTACACCGAAATACCGTGGCTAAACTCAAGCTAGATGCACAAGGCCATCTGAACGCTCCAGTTCCACAGAACTGTGGAGTGAAACAAGGCTGTGTTACTGCTCCTTTCCTGTATAACGTGTTCACATACAATCTTCCTCCAGCGATATCTGCAGTACATAATTGCCCTCCTCGGATCGGATCCGAGCACTGTCCTGTGCTCGCCTATGCAGACGATCTGATCATTATGGACCATACATTCAGCGGCCTCTCTAGATCGGCCAATGCGCTCTGGGAATACGCACTTAAAAATTGTTTGGTTATTAACAAAGAAAAAACCCAATTAATGGTATTCTCGGCAAAAAAATTTGCCAGACCCAAGCTAGTCATCCAGGGGACTGAGATAAAATACACCCCCTCATGTAAATATCTGGGTGTGGAGGTAGATGTCACAGGAGAATATACCAAGTGCATACAAGCTCGAATCACCAAAGCTGCACAATTAACTGCATTAATTCATCGTTTTGCAACAAAAAATTGTGGCTATACTATGTGGGGGGTGCGTCAGCTCTATCTGCAGATTTCGGTCCCTATGGTCACATATGGATTGGAGGCACTGCTATACACCAGCTTAAGTTGGCTCCAAGTCATTGAAGGTCAATTTTGGAGGCGGATACTGGACCTCCCCCAATGCATCCCTATGGCGATACTGAGACTGGAACTGGGGCTAACCTCCCTTAAAGCTACCGTACTTAAAAAAAAGAGCTGAGATCTATTCTAAGATGACTAATCAACCATCGAACCTCTTACTAAGATCACTGCTACAAGAAATCTCTAGGGAGGCGACTCACTATCAGCTGAAAACCCGTATGGAAAACCTGCATAAGGAGATTGGCTGGATTCCAGCATTAAGAGCTGTAAGTGACACATCGAAGAAGGCTCTTTCCAAACAAATAGATCTATGGGACTGGCTCGAGAACTATGACCATCTGAGCAAACTTACAAAGTATCAATTTATAAAATACAGACTTTACATCTATCTGAAACCACAGCTGTACTTCAATCTGAGTCCCTCTGGTAAATTAAGACGCTTCCTTCTTCTGCTGCGTCTCGACTGCTTACCGGTACTGGCAAATAAATGGATAGACAGTCATCTACCCTCGCAGGAAAGACACTGTCGAATCTGCAAGAACGCCTCCATTAATGAAACAGCTATACACCACTTAACTGCTTGCCCGGCCATGCTTAAAACCTATGAACTATGCTATGGGGAAGTGGTCCATAATTTGGAGCACATAAAAGAACCATGGTTCTGGTATCACAGCCTGAACTCTACTTCCATAAAAACCCACATAGCTATATATAGCATATGGCTGAATATTGAGAAGTCTCTTGCTATTACCATCTAGCGTATTCATCACCTCTAGCTTCTCACAGAACACTGGGTTAGCAGATTATCCCCTCCTTCCTATGATCTGAAGAGTTCATTATCATCCTTTAGGACATTTGGGCATGATACTGAACCTATGAAAACAATATAATTTATCTGCAGACATTTTGATTTGGGGAAGGGAAGGACTCAGATCCCAGAGGGAATAAACACATTGAATTGCATGTGTGTGATCGTATAGGATTATCAAGGTCTCCTAATGCTTTTCTTTTTTTGTTCTGTTTTTTCCTTTTGGATAATCTACTACTTTTTGGAAACCACATATTAAGAACTGCAAGCTTTTAAGAGAGGTCTTTACCTTCCCAACCTAGTCTGAATCTTTTTGATTTTGTTTTTTTAAATTTCTTCCTAATTGTATTCTTTTTTTATTGCTTGTTTAATATTTTCTTTTATCCTTCTCTCTCATCTTATTGTATATATGTGTAAAGTTTATATTTAAACTGTCTCACATTATTAAATAAATCAAATCATTAACAACTCTCAAATGGCCATGTCACAAATCAGAAAGTGAAGAATTGATATTTATAGACAACATATACTGGAATCCCAGAGACTGGAAAAAAGAATGCTTCACCGCTATGGTGACGAGCGAAATAGATGAATGCCTAATCAGACACAACAATCCTATAATAATTATCTGTGGTGATTTCAATTTAAACTGCACACATTTTGGAAAAATAGACACACTGCAAAGCAAGGTGATCCACCAGTCATCGGAGAGCAAATCAAGGGTGGAATTTTGGATGAATTAATTGAAAGAGTGTAAATTCCATATGCTTAATGGTCACATAACTGGTGACATTCCGGGAGCAATGGTCAGTCCAGCTCCACACTGGATTATTTCTTCACTAGGGAGAACCTGCTAAGCCGAATTGACCAACTAGAAGTGATTCAAATGCAGCAGCGCGATCATGGCCTTGTGAAACTGTCAATGCGCTGGACTCAATGTAGTTAGAAATCCAGATATTTACATGTCACAGAGATTACCTCAAGTAGAAAGCGGCAGCGCCTCAAGCGCTCAGACGTAGTTAGGTTGTGTGAACAATACACAAACTCGTCAAACAAAGAAACATAGGATCCAACTATCTACCACTACTTATGGCATCGAAAGACTCAAGACATTTGTGGGCACTGTTGAACGACAACACTACAGCGCAAAAAGGGCTTACTACAAATGCGTTAGCTGAAGAAGTGTGGATATCATCCTTTAGTGCCGTATACTGAGACACACCCAGTGATAAGGTACCAACAATGCCTGGGATTTACAACTATCTAAAACAGAAATCAAAGATCTCATTAAAAAAGCAAGTCCCTCGAGAGCCCTTGGGCCCGACGGCCTCATGAATAATATGCTTAAACGGGCACCTGAATAATGGTCATCCTTCTGCATCAAATTATTCACTGTCATTGAAACAACAGGATTTCTTCCAGATTCGTGGAGAAAATCGGTGGTAATTCCCATTTTTAAGAAGGGATCTTGGGCGGACCCGAAAAAATTACCGGCCAATTGCCCTGCTCCAAGTTTTAGTTAAGATCTATGCCTCCCAGCTACTAGCTCACAGACACCTCGATTCAGATAAAACCAAACTCTGACGGTCTCTTGTCCAAAGAGATAAAAACCAAAAAAGGCCTTAAACAAGGATGCCCCTTGGCATCAGAACTTTTCAAACTATTCATATCGGACATGAAACAAACTATACATGACCAAACGTCTTTCGGCCCGAAGATAAATGGCCACACAGTAGGGCGAATACTATATGCAGATGACTTCATCTTACTAAACCAGACTAAAATTGGCCTGCAGCAGAAGCTAAACCTACTACACACTTACACAAACCAAAATGGCCTTCAAATGAACACGGCCAAGTCGGCAATTCTGGTCCTGGAAAGTATAAAGGAAAGAAAAGACCAAATGAAAAATTCATCTGGCATCTTGCAAAGGCAAATCCGCTACAGTCACTGAATGCAAAATATCTAGGCATTGACATCAATTCGAGCCTGACAGATGAACACCATATGAATGCTCTGAAATCAAGGTAAACATCTCGACTACTCAAGCGTGACTAATCCACCGTGAATATGGCAAATTCTCTCTGGTGCCGATATTGAACTTCTATAAGCAGAAAGTGTGCCCCATACTAACATATGGGGCAGAGACCTCACTATGTCTATCGTGGAAGATCTCCGCGACATTAGAGGGTACTTTCCGGAAGAAGATCTTGGACCTGCCTCAATGCTTTCCAGTGCAACTGATAAAGCACAAGCTAGCACCAAGATCATGATATGAAACCATAGAGGGGAATACATTAGCACTCTACTGTAAGACACTACTGCAGGATTCTGTAATTTAATTTGACATCCTCAAATGCAAACTGACTAATTCCTCAGACTGGATTCTAAATGAATGCATCAAGCGTTGCTCAGATTTGCTCTTAGATGCAAGAATAACGAATCAGCTTCTAATGACTAACCCTGAAGCTGCTAATAAAAAGAAATCTGGATACGTGGCTGGATTCAAACTCCACATGAAAAATCCAAGTATAAACTTTACTCATTTGTATCCACAGAAATCAAGGCACTAGATACGTTCCCAAGCTATCTGGACAAATTTCCGATTCCAACACGTCGGACCATGTTTATGAGATTAAGGTTCAATCTACTTCATACCAAGGAAATACTGCTATCTCGGAAACTAATACAAGAGGACAATGCATTGTGCCGATTGTGCAATGGGCCAAATGAAAGCCTCAAGCATGTGATCCTATCTTGCCTGCAGCTAAGGGCCCTGAGAACTAACTATTTGGGCACCTTCATGAAAGACTTTTGCTCAAAGGATATTGACAGCTGGTGGCACAAACTGTGTGAGGGGAACAATCAGCGCTTGATATTTGCTCTAACGAAAATGTTGCAGGGAATCTTTGATGCACTGGCATGGGTAGAAAAACTCAACACAGTTGCATAACATAGGACAAAAGTAGCAGAGCAACAATTGGGATTTGAGAGAAGTAACAACGTGTGCTCTAATTATAATGTTTTATTTATTTATTTGTTACATTTATTATACGCCCAGACTCTGAGGTATCACGGCGTAGTTACAGACAGTTTGGTTATTATCATTTTGTTTTAGAAATCAACCTTCCATGTTTGGATCATGCTGGTCTACTCCATCCTAATGTATTTTTCTTGCCTGCTAACTCTACGTACTGCATAATTTCACTCTTTTTGTTCCTATTGTGACCTTGTAACTGCCCATGATCAATTTGGTAGGACACATCTTGCTGTGTTCTTTTTATTGTTTTATTTTGTTTGTTATGAAACAAACCATAAGCCGAAATAATAAATAAAAAAATTGGGGGCTTCAAAATTAGTTGCTTCCTTTAAAAAATAACTTTTATCGAAAATATGAAGTAGATGGCTTGACTGTGTGCTATTTGTTCTCTATTTCTCTCCCTAGTCCTGAAGAAACATGTTCTCAACTGAGCATGCATGCAGAACACCCGCCATCAACACTGTTCCCTAACACCGCAGAACACCCGCCATCAACACTGTTCCCTAACACCCGAGGTCCACTTAATCCTAAAAGTATTTATTGTGATTAATTGTTTGAACACGCAGTGAAATTAACTATCTATTGAACTATGTATTTTATGAAATTTTGAGAAATCTTTTGTATAAATTGAAAAGTTGAGTTATCAGCTAAATCAATAAATAAAAAAATAAAAATAATTTTAAAAAAGTATTATTTAAGGCTGAAGTACTATGGCAGACTCCCCTATTAAATCTGAAAAACGATCACACGAGCACACATGTTCTTCCTCACTTTAAAGCTCATGACCCATTTCCTCCCTCCATACTGCTCCCTGCACTGGCTCTCAGCCTGCCCCCAACACATTTATACAGTCGAAATGAGGGCCTGGGTTTTACATTTCCTGGGGCACTCTTTCCCTCCAACCAAAATGTGTTTTCCCAGAACCCTTAACTTAGGAAAATGAGTGGAATTCCTGTCCCTTGTTGCACACTATGCACTATGTATCTATTGAGCTTGGGTGGTGGGGGTGAGAGGGGGTGAGAGGGAGAGGGGGAGAGAGAGAGGGGGAGAGAGAGAGAGGGGGAGAGAGAGAGGGGGAGAGAGAGAGAGAGAGAGAGAGAGGGGGAGAGAGGGGGAGAGAGAGAGAGAGAGAGGGAGAGAGAGAGAGAGAGGGGAGAGAGAGAGAGAGAGAGAGAGAGAGAGAGAGAGAGAGAGAGAGAGAGAGATTGACGCACGCCTTCGAATGACAGTGACACTGAAGCCGATCACAGCCAAGAAAAAGCTAGAGCCAGAACGTGCACGGAGGCCGGACCGACCACATGACATGACCTCCCTTTGGCCCTCAGAACTGAAGAATCCCACACAAAATATCATATCCTCGAAACCCTGCTTTTATATAAAAAATAAAAGCCTATGACATGTGGCCTTGCGTTTTATGACACCCCACTTCTGATAGATATGAATTGCTTCTTGATACCCTAGCTACGCATTGGCTGTGCTCCAAAAACGACCAGTTCATCGTGCATGGATTTGGGTGACTTGAAACCTAATCTGTTTCTGCATTCTTGTTTTTCACTGTTGCTTTTGTCCGTTGGCACTTATTAGTACTATCATCACTGACTTCTGATCTTCACCAATTCCCTCCAGTATCTGTTCTTCAGCACTTGGCCCTCTAACTTTCCTATTGCACTTCTGATCTGAATGTTTTAAGGCTATGACTGTCCTATTCCTTCCCGTCTACTGTTCAGTCCCTCCTCACACTTGTGGCACTTCGCAACAACTGTTTGCAGCAGGTGAGTTATAAATGAACAACAAAATAATAAGAGCGTAATTAGGAGTGGCCCGCAGAGGCCCGGGCAAGAAGTGTGGGAAGAAGGCCAAGCTGTGCCATTTTTAGTTTGGGCTATTAGGTGTCACTTGCGACAACTATAAGCCGAAACTATTGCACTGGAGTACAGATAGAGAGGAATGACAAATGAGGAGGAACACAACGTATGTAGGTGTGGTTTGGTTATGTTGCCTGCCCATGGACATGCTAATCCCTATGGCCATTCCCACTTATTTCTGCCTCTGCCCGCCCAAAACACCACCTCATGGAACTCTTTGAGCTCGCTTTAATCAAGCCTTACCATCAGGCTTTGTATTCAAAGTGTCTGCCAGTGTTTGTTCAGAGTGGTCTTCGAGAGTTAATGACTCAGTTTGAGTTGTAAACACGCTACTGGTATAATAAAAATGTCTTTAACGGGCCTGCCTCCAGCCACTTGATTTATAAGCACTCTGCGTGTCCTTCACTCAAGTCCTGTTAAAAACAAGCATTGGAAAAGCCACTGAGGTTCTGTTTGAAACAAGCTTAGGCAAAGCTAACATTTTTGGCTTGTGCATAAGTTTCAAGCTTTTGCCAGATACCATTAGATGGCAGGTACTCACACCATTTTGCACCTGCTAACAGCAATAGGTAGATCATACCACCTCCACTGTGCCTGGCAAGTGCCTTTCCCATGCCTACACAAAAGCCCAAACTATTGCCATTGCCAATACTTGTTAGGCTTGTTATGTCTTTTCATGCATTTCACTGCCCTGTTACTCCTAGGCTGCCATATGATGCAATGTTTGGCCATGCCACAATGCCCCAGGGAGGGAACTAATGGCATGGCATGCTATCTGTAGTAAATTGTCTGGGGCCTCCCCTCTTAGTTCCCATTGATACCTGACAGATACTGCAACTGCAATGGCGCTTATTCCTGCAGTGATGATACAAAGTAGATCAAAACGCACCATACCCTAGCAACTGATAAAACCAACCACTTGACAACACAACCACACAAATGGCAACCAAGTTGAGAGGGACCACATTCCTGCCTAACACTGGGGCCACCTAGTATGGTCACCAAGGAGACTGGGTGCCTCAGCGAGCTAGTGGATGGCGTGCCCTGAGGGTGGTGTGAGGAGAATCCCCTAATGCAGAGTACGCGACTCAAGGCAACTGAGCAAGACTGTCTCTTTAATGGAAGCAGACCGCACACTTGAGGCGTTGAAAAGGCAATCAGGGGTTCAGCATTCCCCTTTATGCCAAACATGAGTATTTTATGCAGTCACAGAATAGATGCAAACTGAGACACTGTGCCTTTAGGGAGCAGAGCTCCGAGCCCGATAACATGCATGCAGCAAAGGAATTGGATTCCTTTAACATTGGTAGTGGGCACCCAGGCAGATATCGGGGCCACACCACACTTTCTTATGGCACTGACACCCTGAGTCGGCTTAACAAACTGGCGCTCCATCCACATCCCTGTGGTTTGGGATCAAAGAGCTCATACGGGAAACCGGCGCATCATTCAAAAGTTCTTTTATCTTGCTTGCTATCCTTTAACACTTCAACAGAGCGCGACAACCAGCTCCATAACATTTGTAAACAAGAGCAACGTGGTTGTTAGTCTGGGGGTTCAGAGCCAATGCCACAAATCAAACATAGGTGGATCAATTAGTTGCAAATCAAAGCCCCTCACTAATTCACATCCACAGGTGCAGAATCTCACAGCAACCCCAACCCAAATGGAAACGTTACATGACTACATAAGCCCAGAGACCCAATCAGGCAGAGTGGGTGTTTGGAGAAGGAGGTTGTGGTAGGAGTTTGGAGCAAGTTGGCGAGCTGTGAAGGAGGTAGTGGTAGGCATTGGAAGAGATAAATGAGAAAGGAGGCGGCTCGGAGCGGCAGGGAGAAGAGGCAGATGGTTGTTGCTTGGAAATAGCAGAAGTAAGTTGAGGGAAACATCAGGAGGTGGCTGGTGGAAGACAGCATGAGGAGGCTGTAGTGTAACCACAGGAGGTGAATAAAGAGACAGTAGGCAGAGGTTGGAGTTGAACATCGGCAGGTGATTGATTTGAGACTGCAGGAGGAGGTCGGAGTCGAGTAGCAAGAGGAGGTTAGAGAGGAACATCAGGAGATGGCTTGTGTTAAGAGTCAGGAGGAGGAGCAAGAGGCTAGCAAAGTAGTAGCTAACAAAATCAGGAAGGAACCAGAGCAAATGCTTGGCCCTAAACCGAGGATATGGTTGAAACCCAATATAAAGGGCAGCAAACTAGAGGAGGAACCAGCACGTGATATGGAATTGAGGAAGAGCAGGACCAGAGCAGTGATAGGGGGGCTGTAGATAGGGGAGAATTTAGGAATCTAAGAAACTGAGGTAATCAAGCCCTCTCAAACTCACCTGTGTGATGACAGGGTCATGGTCATGATGCTGTCAAGGGAGGAGGGGCTTCCAATCTGGGGCAGGAGGCTCACTAAAACAAAAGTTAGAACTAGCCCTGTCACAGGTATATGAACTAGGAGGTGGTGGTCCTCAGTCCCCCACAAATCCTCCCTATGTGCCACCAATATTACCTATGGTGCCACTCATTGTCTCGCAATGCTTTCTCATTTTCGTGTCCGAACAGTACTTCCCAGAATCCCTTGGAAGCAACTACAAAAACTCATAAAGCAGCAATTCATGCAGACCGTGAAGCTGCACCATGTCCCAACAACGACAAACACTCCAGAGAAGCATCAAACTCGCCATGGCAACAGAAAATCGAATTTACAGCACAACAGAAAAGCAGCAGGAAAGTTAGGAAAACTGTGCTGGAACAGGGGTAGGGGATTTTAAAGCCTCTCACTTGGGTTCTGGGGGAAAGTCAGGCACAGATTAGTGTTAGGTGTCCGGTGAATGCTGTAGCCAATGTGGAGGGGGGAAAAGCCACTGAACCACAAACCCTACACTATAAAACAGGCAGCAGGAAAGCCAGAGTGTGGGTTTTCTGGGTGAGGTCAGAAGAGGAACTGAAGGTGGGCAGAAAGACCAGATGAAGGACTGGGGAGGAGTGGAGTGTTGGAGAGTTGGTGGCAGAGCTTAGCCAATGTGAGGTATTTGTGAGAGAGAGTGGTACCAGTTGTTTAGCTGTGTAGTGTAATGCAATGAGTAGGGCTGGAGTGTATAAAGGGATGAGAGGGATAGTGTGAGAGATTGCAGGTGAGGAGTTGGTTAGTAGTAGTCAGTATGAACAGGAGTGAGTGTTAGGAGAGAGTGAGTCTAGCAGAGTGGGGAGTAGGCGTGGAGTGTAAGTAGAATGGTGTAGGAGAGAAGTAGGGAGAGGGTGAGTGCAGTGACTGCGTGTAGTGGGAGGGTGAGCAAGACGGCATATACCTGAGGTTGGTGGACAAGGGAGCAGTAGTAGTGCAGAGGGAGTGTTAATAGTAGGACAGTCAGAGGAGTAACTTCAACGGGTGGAGGTAAGGGCTACAAGTGTGAAAGTAAACAGAGGGAAGTGGAGAGAGCAGTAGCAGTGGGTAGTAGGCACAGTAGTTTGAGGAGTGAGGTAGTAGTGTGAAGGAGGTGGAGTAGAAGAGTGGAGAGTAGTAGAAGAGTGGAGAGTGAAAGGAAGGAAGGTAGTAACATCAGCAGGCAGAGATGGGTGGTAGGACAGAGAGAAACATTAGAGAGACAGAGGTAAAGGACGAGGCGAGGAGAGAAGGTGGGTGGAGCTGGATGGAGGATAGATGGGAAGAGAAGAGTAACAAGTGAATAGAGGGTTGAATGACCCATTTATACGCCCCCTACTAGAACTAACCAATGATAGTATAGGGCCAGCTAGGAAGCCCCTGAGGGAGTAAGTGAGCCTGCTTTTAAAGAGAACACCAGCAACAGAAGGCAGAGACTAGACAGTAGGGGTCACCGAGCAGTAGCACTAACAGGGAGTTGCAGAAACCTGGGCTACAGTGGGAATCCCACAGGAGGTGAGACAGAGAGAGCAGGACAGCCCTAGCACACTTCCCCAAATCCCTTTTCCAGACAGGGACTCTGGTCAACTTGTCTGTCTATTATCATTGATCCAAAGAACAGTTCATATTTCCAACTGTTTCTGTATAACAGGTTAAGATTATTGACATCATTGGCATTTCGAGTATTAGTTACGTTGTGTAAAGTACAGGTCACACTTAGAAGTAATGTGTTAGCTATGTTTATCATTTTCTGAAACAAAGGGTCTTGGCTTTTAGAACCGATTCATGTTAACAATTTTGTTTCTGTTGTGTATGAATGATTTGTGCGTGAAGTGGTGTGAGAGAGGAATGACTGATGTGTTTTCATTAGATAATGAGTTGCTGGAGTAGTTGTTGCTCCATTTCACTATTCTAATGGTTCCTTAGAGAATGGCACAGAGTGACAATGAATTTTCTAAAATGATTTAATAAACCACCTTCTAAAAGGATACATTATTGTGTACGAATGTCTTATGCCTGTGCATAACTGCTACAGGGTATTTTTTTCAGTTTCTGACTTTCTGGCAGAGACTTTCCTGGCTAGTACAGGGCCAGAGGGTCTGCATATTCGAGATTGTAGTGCTCTAAGGATTGCGCGTTGTACCCGATTGGCAGCCATTCTCTCTCACCACTCTCTTTCTTTCACTGCCGGCATGCTTTTATGCAGTTACAGAACTACCTTTGGGCCAAGGGTGGGGAACTCACTTTCACGGGCACTTTAAGAAATCCTCAAACCACAAAATCTTCCCTAGTCCTCATCTCATCCCATCAACCAAAGAGCCACCTGCATGGTTTCCGCAATATTCAGAAAAAAGTTATGGAGCCTCAACACCAGATGGCTGGTGTGAGAGGGAGCTGAGGCCTGTTGAAGACACTGTGGTAGACCTCTGGATAAGAGGTGAGGATTCTGGCTCAGCCTAGATTGAACGCCTGGCATATGCCGTTCTGAGCCGAAAGGTCCTACAACTTAAAGAGACAAGTCCCAACTTGACCCACTGGACACAGCACCTGAGCAAGTTAGAGTGAGGTTTGCAAAGGCTACCAGCCTGCTTGAACAACATTCTAAATAAAGAGACATGAGAGATTGGGGTCTTCATCACCAGCCGCTCTTTCTCTGAGCAAAAATGTTTGTGCTTCCCAAAACCCTCAGCAAATCCTTAAGGGTAATAATTGGAGTCCCCAGATAGATCCCTACTATCATATACTACTCCCTGATTCTTGCTACACATAATGTATTGATTTGGGTGAGAGACGGCTTTACAGTGGCAAAGGTGGAAAGTGAAAATGGGACCGGTCTGCAGTGTTAGGAAAGATTTCTTAATTGTGGGTAATTTTCCTTCCATGTGGCAACCCCTAAACTTTTTGCTGTTGTTTTCCACAGGATCTAGACTTTACCAGAGAAGTGCAGCCTTCTGCTGCACTCCTCTGGGCTTTCGCTCCATTCTTACGGGGAAACTGACATGCCCTTAAGACAGTCAGTACCGGGAAACGTTGTTTTCTGTAGTTTCTTTATCATGTTGCAGCTTTCGCGCAACATGTCACAAGAGGGCACTGTAAGCTAAGTTACTGCTCTCTTGGGTCTCTAGTCTTCTACAGGCCCTAGATAATCTCTTGGGATTGTTAACGAACGGTGCAAGTGAATCACGGACGGGACTGGTGGCAGCGATCGTTTCTTTGTGTTTTTGAGCTCCTTTTGGCGTTTAAGCGCGTTTCTCGCGCTTAGCTCAAAATGGTGGCCTGGCTCCCAAAATGGCCAGACCACGAGGCTTGTTGTCCTGTCCGCTGAGCGTCTTGCCCCCTTCAATCCTTATTTGGGCATGTACTTTCCCGCGAAACACAGATGCTTTTGCGGGCTTCTACAGGCCTTCTGTGTGCCTCCAGGATGTGGGCTGGGATGTCTGGTCCCAATACACATCCTGGGTGCCAGAGAGTCTAGGGTGGTGTGAATGCCTGGGACCTCCGTGGTCCGTGATAGGTCCACGTATGGTGTGCGTGTTTTGTGAGCAGATCTCCCATTGGGTCACCTCCGTTTTGGCGCGAAGGGAACCGCGGATAAGAGGGGCCTGGAAACACTACTACCATGTCGATCTCCCGAGTTCTCACAAACAAAGGAATACAGGAGCCAAGTATCCTGCAACCACAAGGCTGAACCGAGGAATCGCTGGTGACCCGCTGAAGGACTGCTCCTCTGCACTGCTGTCGCTTTGTGAAACCCTTTCTACCTCTGATCGAACGAGAAGGCCTGTACTGGTACTTCGACCCTTGGAATAGTGGGAACAACTATTCTCGGCATCTTCACCATCTCCTGCACGTAAGCCTTCGGAAGTGTCTCTGGGCCATCCAGCAGACTGACCAGCCTACCCAGGAGTCTTGCTCTGTAACCGCCGTCAGGTTGTGTTGTATTACAAGTACTTGTCACTCTCACACGATTCGTACACTTGGCATTCCCAGGTCTGAAGTGAGTAGTGTACATTTGGCTGAAATACACACGGCCGCTCCGTTGCACTGCTGTGGTAACAAACTGTGCGGGTTCACTGCGTTTTGGACATCCTCAACTCAACTTCTGCTGCTGGGGAATCTACACGATGCCGAGACGTCCCCTGCTCCTATCTGAACCTGCCAGCACTGAAACTGACGCAGAGAAGCCTGGGTCTGCTTGCATCGGGGACCGGTGAGTAGCATCGCTAGGAACTGGTAGCCCTCCTGCAGGAGCCCATAGCTTTTCCCCGCTGTGTCTAACAGCAAGCCTTTCCGTACTTGCGCTCTGCTTCTGCCCACAGTGGAGGCTGTGCTTGAGTCGTGGAGCTCCGTTCATCTTCATTTGTTCACCGAACGAAACCGCCTGATTCCCTCGAAGCGACTCCCCTTTTTGCCCGTTGGCACCAGTGTGTGCAGGTACTTTTTAGCACAATGCTCCACTCTTCGTAGGGCTTGGACTTCCTTTTAGTTAGGTGCCCCTGAAGGCGGACTGGGTCTAATTATTATTCGCACTGCCTGTGTTCCTCCCCATCTAGGTGGTCTACACATTTTGTGCGTCTAACTCGTTAGACTCGTTTGTATTTGTATATATATTGTATTGGTTTGGTATGTGTTGGTTTACTTGAGTTTTATTGTGATTTCTCGCTACGGTCAATGTTACAAAGGCCTTGTAATAAATGTGTATATATTTTTAATATAACACCTGCTTGGAGTAATTTGTAAGTGTCCTTGCTTTGTGTGCTCATTGCAGGCTTTCAGTCACCCTCGCCCCTCTTGAGACCTAGTCTTGACCGCCGCGATCGCTACCCTGATTGGTCTGGCTTGTCCAGAGGTTACCCTGTTCCAAGAAACTAGGCTGGCCTTCTGAACCTCTGCCCCTCCAGGACAGAGTTCAGAAATCCGTTTTAACATGCAGAGCCCAGTGATAGGAGTGTGGTGATGAGGTCATGCTGTGCCTTATTATGCCGTCCTATGCCTTTTAATGCTTTGCTATGCATTATATGCACTGTTGCGCCATGTTTGTCCATCTTATGCATTGCTTTATGTGGCTACTTTATTGCTTCTTAGGATACTCTGCTCTTGATTGATGTGTTGTTGTGTGATGTTTACACCCGTAAAGGCTGATGGATCTAAACACAACTTGAGACCATTGAAAAGTTCACTAGTTTTATGTCTGCATCACACAAAGAGGGTATTAGGTGTGGCTGGGCACACAGGATGAGATTAGGTCATACAAAACAGACCTCTGGGTCTCACTAGAACTGTGGTCCTCAGTGCTTCCTTCTCTCTCTTGATCAGGTCTGCCTCCTAGGCAGACAAACACAGACTCTGGGAGATATAGTGTCCCAAACACTTCTTTCTTGTTTGTAATTCCAGAGGTTGCCAGTAATGATGGTAGGATCATTGGGTCCTTCTGGACTCTCTAACTGACTCTCTAACTGGGTACCACCACCCCCTCATCCTCTCAATTCTCTCTTCTGCTCCTCACATCCTCCCCTCCACTTTCTCTCCTTCTCCTCTCCTCCATCTTCTTTGCCACAATTCCAAGCTCCAAACTGAACTCTGACTTTCCTGCACCTTTGCACCCTTGCACTACATCTCTATGCTTATATACACTAGCAGGGCTGGGGCTGTGGAATTATGAGATCAGTGTCAACTACCAATTCTCCGGGTGCATTGTATTTAGTAATGGAGTGACCCACATGCAGAGCTTTGAAAGAGGTGATGCACCATTTTGAAATGATTTTGTGCATGGCTTCTCAACGTCTGGTTCCCTATTGTGTACACAGGGCTTTGTGGTGCTATTTCACCGAGTGCCTGGTTGCAGCACTAGGAGCAGTTTTGTCCTTAATGCCCTAGCTTCTTGATTCATATTGTATCACTGCTTTTGGGCCTTAATGGGGTTCTCCATGTGGTGGGGCATTTTTAACCTAGGGACGGTTGACCTGGGAGATCCCTCATACACCGCCTCCAGGGCCAGCATCAAGGAACGGCTAGAGGTCCCTGCTCCCATCCTCACCTACTTCTACCCCTAACCTCCCACAATTGACCTCATGACCGTGCAACACACCCTTTGTTGGGTAGCCACCCCACTGATTACAAACTGTGAAGTTGTGCTTCTTATTGATGTTTGATACCAAATCTGCACCATAATAACTTTCTCAGCCTCCCGCCATAACCAACGTCACTTCCCACCACAGCATTCAACACAACGATGAGAAGCACCTGTGAAGAATCCTGCAGATGCCTCACTGAAACCCTCCCTAAAGTCTCCCCCCAGGTGGCCAGGGGAAGGCAGACACTTCCTGATCCCAACCCTGGCGGTAGTGTACTGCGGGAGGATGGCGCGCGGTAGAGAGGAGATTCGGTGGGAGGTATTTTTCCTCTGATGGAGAGATTCTTACCACTGTGCCAAAAGATGTGATGGCTTATTGTCATTTCAATGTCTCTCAACCTCTCATTAAAGCTAATGTTTTAAACCCTAAGGTTGTAACATCAATGCACACTATGCCAAAAGAAAGATTATTTTTGGTATCTTAAACTAAATGTCCTCCTCAATTCCAAGGGTACACTAAAAAGGATTGTGGAAATGTGGTCTTCTCTAAACCATCTTTCTCTGTAAAAGTAAAAACCCACAGCCCGTCTGTTAACAGTATTGAGGGAATTCAATCTACCCTTATAAATAATCAAGAAACAGAAAAAACAGACTTTGTTAAAACAAATTACATGTTTCAGAATCCTCGAGGGACTGAGGCCAGGAAGGGACTGAAGAGGCAAGTAGATGTAGTGGTCAGGCAAGTAAGCCTACCTAATAGCTATTGCAGGAGTAAGGCAATTGAATCTAATGGCTCACACCTGAAGCCTATTGTCAAACCCCTAGGGCATAAAAAGGCCCAGCAGGAAAGCAGAAGGAGAAGGAGCTGTGACAGGAGTTGGAAAGCGAGCAGTAGTAGTAGCAGAGGAGAAGCACAAGGCTGGCAATTCACAAGGAAGTGGGAGCATAGAAGGGACTCTGGAACATGGAGACAGCAGATTTCACCTGCAAGTTCTGAGAGGATCCTGTGTTCCCAAAACCTGTACTGCAGAGGCTGCGCAGAGCAAGACGTGCTGGAAGTGACGTTTTACTTTTATTTGAATTGTTTATGGTTTATTAGATAACATTTTACAATGTACATCTCATTCACAAAAACAATGTATTGTCATCCATATTTCTGGTCAAAGCAGACTTTAAAATCCAAAGCAAGAGAAATAAATGTATCAATCAAAGCAAATTGCCATCATAACAAATCTATTATCCATTAAACCTTAAAAATGTGTTCAATACATTTCATTACTGCCAAGACCAGACTTGATTTATCTTCAATAAAAACCTGTCCCACCATTCAAAGGCCAACAAGGATTCTGTCTGCTTGTAATGCTTATGCAAAATACAAGCCAGAATAGCATGACATCGATTCACAGCCCTTTTTGAACACTCATCTCCCATCACAGTAATAAAACCTGCGTTTCCGCAGGCCTCACAGAACAAACGAGTAGCAGCGTAAACCGAGCAAGTTCAGATAAGTATTATTCAAGTGGACTTACTGCAGAGAATAGTTATTGTATTGTCCATTGACGGACGAATACAGAAAGGGAGTCGGAGCACACTGCAAGTGCATGATAAGGGGTCCTGGGAATAAAAGCGAGAGAGAGAGAGGGGCGCTGGGTTTTTCCACTTCTAACTGGATTTTTCCACCCTCTGTCCCTTCGACTTGTGATCTGCTCTTTGACCGAGAGCAAAACACAGCTGAGAAGGGTGGGGAAATGCCCCCATAAAGGAGAGTGCATTGCATGGCAAAAGTTAGTTAGAATCCGGACCCCTCGGTAATGCAGTCTTGCTGAAAGGGAGGACGCTCCGCTTCAGGTCCCACTAGACCCAGTGATCTCTTCGCCTACCTGCTGAGGAACTAAGCAGTGCTGTGGTGGCCGAGATGAAGTTTTCTTCTGCATCCTGTTTAACAGTGATATTTATTATATCCATACTTTTATATATCTAAGTGTATGTTTTTTTATTTGTATGTATATATGGAGTGAATAAAAGGCCTATAACGAGCCATTTGTTTTATGACACTTTATTGTTTATGTGTGATTTGTTGTTTGTCCGAGTCCAATGACTCGCTTTTGCTAAGGGGGGCCAGGGAGACGCAAGTGTTAGTGCTTCCCCCACATGGCCAAACATAGGCAAACCATTTTGGCGCTGTGAGCGTGGTCTTTTGTGCTGAGTTGAATGCCAAAGGATCCTGCTAATCATTTAAAAATGAAAGTGTTTGGACTCTGAACGGGAGAAAAGAAAAAAAACTGATTTTTCTTTCTCCTCTTTTTTTGCTTTCTTTTTCTGTTTTCTTTTGATTTTTGAAGGGAAAAGACAGAAAACATTGTTGTTTAGGTGTATGTTTGTTGTGATATTGTTGTTAGCGAAGTGAAACATCCATTCAAATAAGATGGCTTCCCTGTTTAGGAAATAAAGTGGCTCCGCTGGCGGAGACTGTTCAGAGGTAACTATCCCGGAGTGGTCTAAGAGCATGTATGATAAAACTGCACAAACCTGGGCATGTGGTGTGGGATTGAGTGAGACTTGGGATACTAGTATAGGAGAGGCAAGTCTGGACGAACTGATTAAATGTTTACAACAAGTCCCAATGAAAAAGGGGAAGGAATGTTCAGTTCTTGGGAGAAGAGGCTGGATTTTGTTGCATGCTTTTCGTAAAATGCATCAAATGAACGTGGAATTACAAAATAATGTTCAAAGATTGGAAAAGGAACTGGTTGCTGAAAAGTAAATTGAGTTAATGCAGCAACTTCAAATTAAATTATATCATGATAAGGCAGACAAATACTAAGTGGTAGCTGAACAAGCTGTGGTAAGGTGGCTCACTATAAGTATCTGAAGAGAAGAGGAAGGGTTAATAATCGCAAGGTCGCAACTGTGATTGCCTCTGCAGGTTTACATTGGGATCCTGATCAATGGGATGGTGATGTTTTTGACAGAACTACCACTAGCAGTGATTCTGAACCAGACCCAATAATGAAGCCTAAACTGGCATGTAAAGAAGTAACAGTTAATCCCTTAATACGCAGAAAGTTGCGTCATCACCCATTGAATCCTGGAGGCGGAGTGGTAGACATGACTGCTCTTGAAGATTATTCACAACAGGAAGTCGGGGAAATAGTCAACAGGGTAAAGCAGAGAGCGGGTGAATCTTTGCTGGCGTGGATGGTCAGAATGTTTGATGGAGGGGGTGCTGGTCTTGTAGTTGATGGGACTGAATTTGCTAGATTTTTGCCCTTTTCAAATGATGTTCAAATACAGGAGACCCTGTGTGCGGGCCCTCCTCGTGATGGAAACGGTGACGATGGGCAATTGTCCCTTTTGCAACGAGCAGCGCAAGGATGTAATCATAATTATCCTATTACGTCGGATTGGCCAACTGACGAAAAGAAATGGTACACATTGAGGGAAGCTATTCAGAGAATTAGGGAACCAGCTATGAAGGAGGCTATTCATCTAGAAACACTGGAGCATATAGGGTTGGTGAATGTATCTGTTTCTGCTAGAAACACTTTGGTTCGAACAGCTCCCCGCTTACATAAATGTCATAATTACATTATTAGTGGGTATGACGGGGAAAGTTTCTGATTAAGAAGTCGATGCAATGATACAGCTCGCTGATTTGGGTGAATGGGAAAAGCCAGAAGAGCGTACCCGGGAGAGGGAGGGGCGAGACGAAAAACGCACCTCTGGTAGGAGATTTGACAGTCAAGATTCCTGTGTATCTAGGAAAGATATGTTCCTGGCTCTATTGAAAGTTGGTGTGCCACGAGAAGGTATTGATGGGATTGAAACATGTGATATGTATTTATTGTATAAAAAACGAGGTTTGGACAGGAAGGAGTGCACAAACAAGTAAAATGACGGGATGTACGTAAACCAAAAAAGGAGATGAATCCTTTTGGATCATCCCCTGAGGGGGGGCTGATGATGAGTCTTCTGCTAAATTAATACCCTCCCAACCAACTTATGCTGATTTGAGGAAAATGGTTAGCGCCATGGTAGAGAGGGAATTTAAAGGTTTACACTCTAAAGATGAATAGGATAGGGGTCAAACTCCGGTAGCAACATCCCATGTTAAGGTAGACAGACGACCTCATGTTAAAGTGAAATTGTTTTGGCATTTGGGTAATACACAGGAGGTTCGAGTCTTAATAGATACCGGGCACAGGCCTCTTTAATACATGGGAATCCTTCCAGATTGAAAAGAAAACATTTTATGATTACAGGATTGGGAGGTAAGGAAACCTCAGCAGTGCAAATAGAAATTGACATGAAAATTGGGCAATTTAAAAGAGACACTTATCAAATGTTAATTGTTCCCCTGGCTGAATATTTTATTGGATTTGATATTCTAGAATGATTAACTGTAGGATTGGGAAGCAAAATATACCAGTTTGGGGTGAGTGCCTTTACTTGCACACCTGTAGTGGTTGGTCATTTGAAGATGTCCCGTGTGCAGGTTCTGATAGCGACTAAAAGAGAATCCATGAAACAATATCGGATTCCCGGTGGGCAGAAATAAATTTTGGAAACAGTCAAAGGATATGTTGAGGCAGGCGAATTAGGTTCTGTTACCACTGCTTGGAACAATCCCATCTGGCCTGTCAAAAAACCAGATGGTATCTTCAGAATGACAATTGATTATCGCAAGTTGAATAAATATACTCCTCCACTGGTATCGGCGGTGCCTGATGCCATAACGTTGGTTGAAAATATACAGAAATTTGAGGGCATTTGGTACGCAGTGTTAGATTTGGCTAACAACTTCTTCACCGTACCGACTGCAGTTGAATGCCAAGAACAATTTGCGTTTTCATGGAATGGGAGGCAATATACTTTTAATCGCTTGCCTATGGGCTATATGCATAGTCCAACGATTTGTCACTGGCTGGTGGCTGAACACTTAGACAAGATTCCATGTAAATCAGATGTGCAAATTGTGCATTATATTGATGACATATTATTCATGGTAAGGATGAATAGAGTGTGCGGTTCCATTTGGATCTCATTAGAGAAGGTTTACTTAAAGAGGGATGGGAAGTAAATGATGCTAAGACACAAGGTCCGGCAGAGACCGTTATTTTTCTAGGAATACAATGGTAAAATAGACATTGAGAGCAAACAAAACATTCTTGAATCTCCGACTCCAAGAACCAAAAAGCAGGCACAATAGTTTATTGGGTTGTTCGGATTTTGGAGGCAACACATTCCGTATTTGGGGAAAATTTTAGCACCCCTTTACAAGATCACATGTAAAAATATTTGAGTTTGTATGGAGTGAATAACAAGAAAGGTAATTTCAATTAGTGAAATATACCAGTCAAAAGATGCTGTATTTGTGGCCATTAAGGGATGGTCAGGTGGAATTGAATGTGTCCATACAAGATTCCTATGCAAATTGAAGCTTATGACAAAAACAGGGCACAAAACTAGTACCTTTAGGCTTCTGGAGTAGGAAATTACCAGACGCAGGTGATAGATATACCCCTTTGGAAAAACATTTATCTTGCTATTGGGTACTCATATACACTGAACAAATGACAGTTGGTCATGATATTATATACCTATTATGCAATGGGTACTTATTTCCCCAAAGACAAAGACGCACAGAATTGGTCATGCACAGGAAGCTAGTGTTATTAAATGGAAATGGAACATTCAAGATCGTGCCAAGCCCAGTAAAAGTGGTGTAGCTAAACTACATGAACAGGTAGAAGGTGTTCCGGTAACAGATCTCGAACCGGAAGGTGGGAGAATTACTGACAAATCTCCAGTCACGCGGGGGATCCCATATGGAGAATTGTCTATTGAACAAGTTGAACATGCATGGTTTACTGATGGCACAGCCAATTGAACGATATTGGAAAGTAGTAGCGTACAATCCCAAAATGAAGAAGGTGCTCACAACCTCGGGAAAAGGGAAGAGTAGCCAATTTGCAGAATTGTATGCCGTTTATCAGGCACTAAAATAAGAAACTCCTGGCAGTTGTCATATTTATACTGATTCATGGTCTGTTGCTAATGGGTTGTAGTTTGGCTGCTGACTTGGAAAAAGAATGGATTGAAAATTCATACAAAAGAAGTGTGGGGAAAGGAAATATGGCTAGACATTGCTGAAATGCTAATGCATACTACTGTGATGGTGTATCACGTGGATGCACATTGCGCAACAGACTCATTAGAACGCTGGTTCAATTCTGTTGCAGATGAACATGCAAAGATCGAAGTCATGGACTCAAGGGCTGAGCAGGAGGATTTGGAGGGGATTGCCAAGTGGGCCCACCAGAAAAGTGGACATCTCGGAGAGAAGGCTACTATCAGGTGGGCACAAGATAAAGGAATTAGCATCTCGTTAGAAATTGTAGAGACTGTGATTTTACAGTGGCCTATATACCAACATCAGAAACATTGATCAATTCCACACATAATTCATGGTACATTGAAAAGGGGTAAATTGCCCGGACAGATTTGACAAAATGATTATATTGGCCCTATGCCCATGAGTAAGGGATGTCAATATGCTTGCACTATTGTAGATACGTATTCCGGCTACCTAATGGTTTTGCTGTGTAAGAGAGCTACCCAATCGAACACTATTAAATTGTTGGACCAAATAGCTGTATATTATGGTATCCCTTTGCAAATTCAAAGTGATAATGGATCCCATTTTAAAGGTAAACCGGTCATTGATTATTGCCAAGAGAAGGGAATAGAATGGATTTTTCATATCCCTTATCCCCCGGAAGCATCTGGATTAATTGAACAAATTAATGGTTTATTGAAAGAGCAACTGCGCAATATTGGAGATGGTACTTTGCGAGGTTGGCGAGAACACATAGTTGAAGCTGTT
The DNA here is from genome assembly GCF_040938575.1 of Ambystoma mexicanum. Taxonomy (NCBI): domain Eukaryota; kingdom Metazoa; phylum Chordata; class Amphibia; order Caudata; family Ambystomatidae; genus Ambystoma; species Ambystoma mexicanum. The sequence continues at coordinate 303,897,407 of NC_090940.1, forward strand.
CAGATTTTGAATTACCTTCCCACTGCGAACAGTGAGACCCCATTAATGCGCATGTTAATGTCGGCCTTGCAAATTAAACCAATTCGAGCCAGTGAAACTTTGCTGTAATGGGAAATAACCCCTGGTGCGTTGGCTTCTTATCGTGCCACTCCTGTGTCTGCTGGGGTGGATTTGCATTCAAGGGAAGAAATTCGACTTCAACCAAAAGGCATTGCTGCAATTGACACAGTGATTCGTGCACAAATCCCATCTGCACATACGGATTGATTGCCCCAAGATCCTGCTTGGCCTTGACAGGTATTCAATTATTGGGAGTGATTGTGGATGCTGACTACCAAGGCGCCATTAAAGTTATTCTCTTGAAAATCAGTGAAAATGTACTGCCTATACATAAAGGGGACAGAGTGGCACAATTGATATTGATACCTGTTAAACTTTCTATGGTAAAGAAGGGTGAGCCGCCTCCCACGGTACTGACAGTCCTTGGGGACAAAGGGTTTGGCTCATCAGATTCAATGGTCCCGGGTGCAAAGGTAGGGGTCGAGAAACCTACTGGTCTGCCCGTGCCGCTGATGTAATTGCAGCTGGGTGGGGGAGCTGTTGAGCAGCCAGCAAGATGGCTGCCTGAACGAGGAGCTCCAGCCTTGCGCAAATCCAAAACTTCAAGAAATCTGTTTGTGCCGAATTGCCAAAGGAATGAAATACAGCTCGCACAACTACTAGATACTGGTCATCTGTGGTTGAAATTCCGAGTAAAATCAGATTGTGCTGGAGAAGCGACGACCGTCTGAACATCCAACATCACTGAAGCCTTTGCTGCACGGTGCTGGGGGAGCTGTTGGCGCGCTTTGTCCTGTGGACTGCCCATCATCCAGTCCCTGATGCGGCGCACCCTGCCTTGCTGTGCATCTGCCGGCCTGATGGAACAAGCACCTCGGCTCCCGTCCCTGCTGGGCCAAGCTCACTAAACTCAACAACGATCCAACTGCCACCGGAGGTGGACCCTGCTTCATGCCGCTGCGCCGTGAGAGGTGCTCTGCGGGGAACCACGACAACTGCGACCGGGCTGAGCCTGGGGTCGGGTGTGTTGCCGGTGCTTGGCGCAGGTGGTACCCATACCCCGAAGGCAGAAGAAACCCTGATTTCGCCCCTGGAGAGGAGGTAGGTGACGCTGACTCTGTGGACCGCCACCACCCAGACTGCCATAGGGCTACGTCGCTGCCTATGAGCGCAGAGTGAGCGGGGTGCCCTACTTGATTCCCGCTACTGCTGTGCTGGGGGACCGGGCTCTGGCCCGTCACATCACTGGGATTTCACTGCAACAGCGTTTCCGGTACAGCTCAGCCCCGCAATACCGCTCCCTCCGCTGCCCGGAGGCCACGAGAATGTGTGGCACGCTACCCCGATACTGTTGTGCTGGAAGTCCGGGCTCTGCATTGAATCATCGCTGAGGTTGCGCTGTCACCGCGGGCGGTAGCCCGCACTCCTGCAACAGCTTCACCCTCTGGTACCACCCGTGAGCCATGCTGAGTGCCAGAGCTGGGACATGGCTGATGGTGTGCCCTGAGGCTGTGCCCTCGAAGGTGAGTGATTACCTTCAGGCGTTCCACCCTTGTTGCATGCTCCATATACACGCTGCAAGCTGCATTATTCCAGTTTTGCTGTGCCCTACATCCCCGTTGCACTGCTGAGGTGCGCCGGCCACCTCACGGCATGTGCTGCGGGCCGCTGCCTGCCCCTACTGGTACCCAACCACACACCCATAACAACAACTGAGAGGAAGGCAGTTGTGGCTGCCCTGCATGGTGCCGGGTGCACCACGGTGGCGCAGCCAGGGTCGACTTGAGCTGGGGAGTGGCCTCCCACCACCACCCTGCCCCTGCTGCAGCGCCCACGAAAAATGTGCTTGGAGCAGACTATCAAGTATCATATCCAACACGGCGCCCCATGCTGCGGCATTGCTGGGAGCAAAGTACACTGTGCTGGGGTATCCCTGGCGTAGGGGGCAGAGTTGTTACGATTTCTCCAAACGCATCATCCCGTCATCCTGGCGCACCCATGCCCAACACTTGTCCATATCTGCACCTCTGTGGTGCCCTACACTGCGACTGGCCTTACAGACGGCCTGGCCCCTGGCACTGCTGACTAGGCCTCTGTGATCCTGTCCATCATCGATGGCCCCCTGGCGATGGGTGTGCAACCCTACAACCCTAGAGTGCGACAGACTTGGCGGATGACACACCTAGGCTGATCTCCTACTGATGGAAACTGCTCAACTCGCAGAGGCACTGAGTGGGGATAACTCATTGCGACGTAGAGCTGTGCAACACTGCAGTGGTCTGCTGGTGACTACCTTCCCGTAATATGTAACTTCTACAATTGTGGCCAACATGACAAAAGGTGCTCGATCCAAACAACAGGCCCTATGGATACGTTCACTAGTACTCCCCCAAACCCTCAGACTCTGCCGCTGCGACACCCGAAAATTAGGGCTCTTCAACGTCGAAGGCCTCCAGGGACGACCATCTGCTCACAGCCATGCAGAAGGGCTTCTTAGCTGTAAATGTTAAGCTTGATGTCATTGGGCCCCATTCCGAGTTTGGAGGTAATCATGGCGCTATTAGCGCCATGACTACCTCCAATACCGGTACCGAGTCCGCCCTCGTTCAATGGGGACTTACCGGTCTATTCCGGCCTTTGCGGGCTCAGTAAGTCCCCATTGAAAAAGCTATTCCCCATTCCCATTTGAGCCCCCATAGGGCTCAATGGGAAGGGGGAAGGCGCTAATAACGGTACCGCAAATTGCGGTAACGTTATTAGCACTAAAGTTCCTTATTGGGTCCCGTCGTTAACGCCTGGTAAAACCAGGCGTTAAGGAAGGGACCCGCTAAGGGAACTCGGAATAGGGCGCAAAGGGATTACAGGCACCGGTGTCCTTACCGGTGCCCGGTATCCCTTGCGCCTAACTCGTAATGAGGCCCATTGTCTCAACCATTGGCTCCCTGAAGTCCAAACTTGAAAAAGAAGGGGTCCGGATCACAGAAGTGGAAACGGCAGTGAGTGAAGAAGAAGACAAAGCAGAGAAGCACAACCGTGACATTGCACACCTCCAGAGTGGATTCAGTAAAGTCTGCAATAAATGTGACGATTTAGAATCTAGGTCACGCCGGAACAACATCCGGATCATAGGGATTCCGGAGGCCTCCTGCAAAGGCCCAATGGAAGAATTTGTCGAAAGCCTTCAGAAAACACTATTTGACTCCACTCGATTCTCTTAGTTGAAAGAGCGCACCGGGTCTCGGCCCCTGTTCACCTCATTTTACGCATGGCGCAGGAGAAGGGACCTCTCCGCTTTGAATCTGCTGACATTCACATTTACCCCGACTTTGCCACCAACGTGCTGTCTAAGCGCAAATCATTTGATCCAGTTAAAAAGCTGCTACGTACCCGGCAGGTCCAATATGCACTGTTATATCCGGCAAAACTACGCATACATCACTCAGGGAAGGCACAGTTCTTTGAAGATCCTGATGAAGCCACAGCATACATTGAGTCCAATATTTCAATTTCACTGCCACGGTGGGACCGCAAGGACGACTACAGGTCTCCCAGAGACAACAAAGGTCTGTCCAACATTGAGAATGACGGACCTCCTTTGTGTGACTGGGCCCTAATCCTGAGCAACTCTTGCCACGTGGCTGGCGGCACACAAGTGGCGTCTGACTAACCTTGCGATATGCACGCAGTGCACCCCAAGAAGGTTCTAATATGTTATATCTTGTAAGGGATTTTATTGTCAAGTTTGTGGAGATGATGTGGGTGGGGGAGGGGGAAATTGTTGAAACTGTTTATGATTGCATTGTATGTTTAAGGCCACAGTGATGCCCAAGCAAACTCTGTATGCAACCGATCAATTGCCATGAATGGCCCCCACATGTTTCTGTACGTAATTCCCTGGTCGATGTATCTACTGCAACTCTATTGTAGACTGTTTTTCAAAGATGTATGTTTTTCACCGCACTGAATAAATAAAGTTTTTTAAAAAAAAGAAACCAAACTTGTCTCCAAATGGCATAGGCCTTATGAGAGAGCAGAACGAGTGGGAACCTGCACTTATAAAGTAGCCCAACCAGAAAGGAAGCAGAAGCTCCACCTGCACCAAAACAACATCTTGAAAGAGTGGAAAGAGAACCCGTCAGTCACCCGTGCCAAAGTCCTAGCCTGTCTGGTTCCCAGAGAGGTAGATAACTTTGAATTAATTCCTGCCGAGCTATCTATCCAGCAACAAGTAGATTTAAAAGATATAGTAGTCTCATTTCCCGATGTATTCTCGGAAAAAACAGGAAGAGTAAAAGACACATACCGCTATATTAGGACACCTAAATGTAAAGTGGTTCACTTAAAACCATATTGACTGCCAGAATCTCGAAAAAACAGATAGTGATCGAGGAAATCGACAAAATCTTGAGAGACAATATTATTGAACCATCATCCAGCCCCTGGTCCTCTCCTATCGTGTTGGTCACTAAATCTGACCATTCCTGGGGATTTTGTGTAGACTTCCGTAAAGTTAATGCCATCTCGGACTTCGATGCATATCCCATGCCTCGCATTGATGACCTAACTGTAAACTCAGAGCAGCCACCTTTTCTAGCTACCCTAGATTTAACCAAAGGGTACTGGCAAGTCCCTGTATATGGGCCAGATAAATAAAAAAAAAGCGTTCTCAACGCCTCTAGGACTATTTCAATTTAAAGTCCTGCCTTTTGGCATACACAGTGTGCCAGCCACTTCCAGCGCCTCACTGATCAAATTTTACAACCCTACTCTGATTTCTGTGGAGCTTACTTTGACGATATCATCATTTATAGTAAAACCTAGGAAGATTATCTCTTCCATCTTTATACCATCATGAAAGCCCTCAGAAAAGCTGGCCTTACTGCAAATCCAGCTAAGTGCAGATGGCGCAGTCAGTCATAAAATACCTAGGCTTCTTCGTATGGAATGGGAATGTACAACCCCAACATGAGAAGGTAAAAGCTGTCTTGGATACACAAACCCCCCAAGACCAAAAGAGACCTTAGAGCTTTTTTTGGTTTAATAGTGTATTACTGTAGATTTATCTCAAACATGTTTTGGCCTTGTTGGGCCTCATCAGTGAGGAGTAGCTTGGGTCTCTAGGCCCAGCAGGCATGGGACCCAGGTCTGGGCATACCTGTCCCACTCGGGGTGACAAAGCAAAAATAAAGAGGTGATGGCTGGAAGGTTTATAATGAATCCTAGCCACTGGCATTGCTCTGGGAAACCCTCCAGACCATCATTCCTCACCTGCCAAGCCATTACAGAAGGGGAAAGACTGTATGCAAATCAGGTTTGGTCCCACCTCAGAGGGGCAGTCAAGCCCGAACTGCTAGGTCACATCCCTTCTGCACAAGACCACAAGCATCCCCAAACATGTTTCGGCCTTGTTGGGCCTCATCAGTGAGGACTAACTTGGGTCTCTAGGCCCAGCAGGCACAGAACCCATGTCTGGGCATACCCATCCCACTCGGGGTAACAAAGCAAAACCAAAGAGGCCATTACCAGCACAGCAACCCCAGGTGAGCTGCAGGGCCCCTCCACTCCACTCTTGCCACCTTGTGGCCATGGTCGGGTCCCTATGCGGCCCCAGGCCCCTACCTGTTGCTCCGTTCCCCATTCTCCCCGGCTTCCCCCTTCCCCTCCCTCCGCCCGCCTCCCGCCTCCCGGACCTCCCTCCTCCCGTGATTGGCCACTCGGTCCTTACACTGTGTTTGGGCCTGCAGCTTCACTGTGAGAGAATGCCATTACCAGCACGGCGACCCCAGGTGAGCTGCAGGGCCCCTCCACTCCACTCTTGCCAGCTTGTGGCCATGATCGGGTCACCATGCGGCCCCAGGTCCTCTCGTGTTGCTCTGTTCCCGTTCTCCCCGGCTTCCCCCTTCCCCTCCCTCCGCCCGCCTCCCGGACCCCCCTCCTCCTGTGATTTTCTGACTGTCTGGTCCTAACTGAACCAGCCATGGCAGCCCTGTGGCTAAGGGCCCCAAGGCAAAGGGTGGCTCCTGCACTGGCGGCTCCAAGATGTGTCTGCCGGTGTCCGCAGGTGAAGCAAAGGAAGCCAGCAACCAGCAGACACCAACAAAATTGTAAGTGTGGCATGGGTGGGTTGTAGAGCAATTACTCTACTCCAGAAAGCCCTTGCCACTCTACCTTACCTTCCATAACGTAGACTGCCATAGACATGCATACTTGGAGAGATTTGTGACCACCAACCTAAATCCACTCTTGGGTGAACTGTAAATGTTGCATTCCATTACATACTAACATACTAGCCAATGTTAATTAGTGCCACACCTATAGAAAATGATCAAGATTAGCCTGCATCACATTTAGACAGGTGTAACAATGTTAGCATATGCCACAATTAGATGTCATCCTCAACTTTAGCTTCTGTCACATCTAGATAGAAATGTGAATGTTAGCATGTGCCTCACTTAGATGTCATCCTCAACTTTAGCTTCCGTCACATCTGGATATAAATGTGAATGTTAGCATGTGCCACACTTAGATGTCATCCTCAACTTTAGCTTCCGTCACATCTAGATAAAAATATGAATGTTAGCATGTGCCACACTTAGATGTCATCCTCAACTTTAGCCCTCTTCACACCTAGATAGAAATATGAATGTTAGCATGTGCCACACTTAGAGATCATCCTTATTTTTAGCTTCCGTCACATTTGGACGGAATTGTGAATGTTGGCATGTGCTGCACTTGGATGAAGCTGTGAGTGATGACGGGTGCCACACTGGGATGGAGTAGTGAATAATAGCAGGCATCACACCTAGACACAATTTCAAGGACAGCAATGCCAACTAACCAATCCACTAACAACTTCATCCCTCTCCATACCCCTCTCAAACTCTAACCAAACATAACCACAAGCCTAAACACAGCAATCCGCACAAACTTCAATACGCTGCAACAACAAAACAAACCACACATAGACTTGCACAACAGCACATGATGACTACCGGCCGTAAAACACCCCAATCCCAGCCAACTGACCCACCGGGCTGAGGCTGCCAACAGCACATCACTGCTCTCTTGCACTTTTCCAGCTTATTCCCACTAACTAACCACCCCTTTGCCCTTTTTCAGAGCTGCCAGAGCGTCAGGGGACCACTGCAGTGGTGATAGTGTGCGGTACAAATATCCTTTAACATTAACATTAACATTAACATTAACATTAACAAAAACAGCTAGGCTAACCGATAAACTCCACAGGCTATCGAATCTCCAATACTATGTGTTTCCTCATCCAGTCACCGGAACACAACAACACTCTCACACTCTTCGTGATGCTCTGCCTCGGGTCTGTCAACCCCTAACTCGAAACGCAGGAACACTCTTGCACTCTCCGAAGTGAAGTTTTCCCCAAGTGAGCCAAGTTGCTGTGATTGCAGAGTCAAAACCATGCAAGAGCCCAAGGCCAGAAGCAGAAGGCAAGCCGAGGGTTTTTGGATTGAAAGAGACTCCCAATTAAGGTGTGCCCAATTATGGTTTCACTTTGAAGACTAAATCTTGTATTGTATCCAGAATTGACTTTCTTTATTATTCCAAGAAGCTGCAATACTGAAGAGAAGAACAAGCATTACCCAAGCCAACAAGTGATCCCTTTTCATAGTGAAACAAGTCTTGTTTAAACCTATCCACCTAATCTGTGAAGTTGTCAACAGTCCAATGGCCTCAGACATAAGTGTGGCATTGTTTCCTGAAGCTGAAAGAGTGGAACTACAGCTTCTGCGTAATTACTTGGGCATAAAAGGTGGTAGAAAGCTGGGGAAGGGAAGCTGGGTGCTTGTAAACAATGTACAGAAGTTAACCGGTAATGCTAAAGACTGTTGAAGCTGAAAGGAAGTCATTCTTGTGGACAGAGACAGGTAATGCTTGTGTCAGTCAGACAGACGGAAGAGGCAAAGAGGCTGCCCCCTTTTAGAAAGTCATAAAAGGGAAGAGTACCATGCCTACCTGAAGAGGTTGAAGTGTCTTGTCAGACTTTGCCTGATTATTTACAAGTACAAGGCAGTGGTAAAAGTACCTGAACTGTCGTGGTATACAACGTTGTCAGCGGATGTCACATTGGAGTGGTTTGAAGTAGTGGCAAACTGTGGGACAAAGGTGATTGTTCTCATGGTAACAACAGTAGAAGGGTGGTTGTTTAAAAGGAAGCAGCAACCCAAGGAGAACAGAGCTAGCAAATATACTAAATGTACTGCAGACGTTCTAACCAATTGTAAAGTTGTAGATGGAGAAGTCCTAAAAGTAACTAATACCTATTCTTTTGAACTAATCCTGAAGATAATACAACCAGGATTACCACTGATGCTATTTTCCTTCCTGGAATGGGAAGGGGATCTTTTCAACCACAACCAGAGAATTGTTACCAGTGGATTTTTGTTTGATGACATTTTGTTTTGACTTGGAACTGATAAGAGCTGTTTCAAGACTTTTCTTTTCCTTTGAAAATTTTGTAGCTGACTTTAAAACCTGGGGAAAAGAACTTACCCGGGACAGTTGAAGGTCATCCAAATATTGTTCAATACTGTTTATTATCTTATGTTGCTTTATCATTTTCTTTCAATGTTTGTTGTTTAGAGTGAGGCCCAGATTACCCATGCTAGAGATTGTTCCGTTAGCCTTTAGACTAGGCGGGGAATTCCTGGGTACAGTAGGGCAAGCAATGCTTTATTTGAAAACATTTAATTTAATAAAATGTCTTATTTTGAGAAAACTACCATTATCCGCATCACATTACTGACCTCTAACACAGCACCAAGCACAGAGCCAACATTGCATAAACCAATTCATATCACCACATACAACATTGCCTGAACCAAACACTAGCCTGCAGACCACCCCATACGAGCATAACTCTCAACTGACCTTAACAGAAATCAACCAAATACGTAATGTGCATGTAGTGAAGAATCCAATGAATGTGTCCCTTCTCCCTGGGGATGGGGGTGGGGGGCTTTGGGACTAGGGGGATGAGCCTGCTATTCAATACCCACTCTGGGGGACAGGGCAAGCGGGATCCCACTAGGGGTGACCCCTCGCTTACATTAAGTCTTACATGTTTGTTGGTTACATGGGACGTGAACAGAGCAAATATGTGCAGGGCCCCTTTGATGTGGATGGCTTGGTTTCTGCCCTGCAGTTGTCACCACCTCAACATACAAGCCAGGACCAACCAAATCTTTCCTGTTGTACCACAGAGGAACTTAAAGTCTGCTGAACAACAGAAACGAGAGAGTGCATCTACTGGAGAGCAAGGAATGCAGGCTTGCAGAGCTGTGCAGAGGAGGAGGCATATTGCAGGCAGATGACATTTTGAATAGAGACTGGTGACAGAGCGGAAGATGCTTTATCCTCGATAAAGGCAGAACTGCCAGACAGCGAGGGGCAGCTGAGGTAGGAAGTGCCACCACCACAGAGACCAAGAGTTACCATTGTCTCAGGTACCGACGCCAACGCTTCCACTTGAAGGAAGCCACTGGGGCGGCAGTCTGCACCGACTCTGAGGGAATGGAGCACGCCTACCCGAAAGGGCCAGAGAACCCTGCAGCCCTCGAGGGGCTAACCGAAAGACTATCCCAGTAGCGGGTGAATGAAACACAGCAACCGACAGGGCTAGATAAGCCTACAAATGCAAGGAGCGAACTGAAGGACTATCCCAGGAAGTGTTGATTGAAACACAGCAACCATCAGTGCCAATGAATCCCATAGCCCACGAGGGGCTAACCCAAGCACTACCGTGGGAGGAGCTGAACGAAACGCTGCAACCAACAGGGCAGAGAAACCCATAGCCTGTGAGGGGCTAACTGAAGGAATACCCCTGGAAGGGGTGAATGAAATGCAGACAATGCCAGGGCCAGAGAAGCCTGTAGCCACAAGGGGCTAACTGAAAGACTACCCCAGGCTAGAGTTAAAGAAACCAAGCACCAGACGGGGCCAGGGAAGGCCGTGCCCACAAAGGGACAACAGAGTAACTACTGTATGGAGGGGAGAATGAATGCAGCAAAAAATAAGGCCAAAGAAGCCCATAGACCATGAGGGACTAATTGAAGGACTACACTTAAAATGGGTGAACCAAAAGGTCTCTGCAATAAAGACAAAGATGCCCATAGCTCACCCCGGGCCACTAGAAGAGTGCCCATGAAGGCCCAGGAAAGAACTTTCTTGGGTGCTTTGTGGGTGTAGAAGAAGGAACCTAACAAGGATGCTTGATGTATTAAATAAATAAAGAAACCTATCTCTCCCTACGTATAAGGGGTTGACCCTGTCTGAATCTAGAAAAACTTTAGTGACCTGTCAGAATGTCCGTCAAAATAAATGTTCTTCCTGTCCTCCATCAGAAACCATCTAATCTAACCCTAATACTAGAAACTTAGGCTTTTAGCTAAAGCAGTTTGTGTTTCCTTCACCAGGAGAATGACTCCCTTCTCCTGGTTGAACACTCCAGTGTTACAGCATAAACAACTCTTTCAATGTTGTTGGGGAGGCATAGCATCACAAGTATGACACTGACACAATGGGTACAATTTGTAAAACCTTTATTGAAATTGTTGGGGTTGGAGAAACTCCTATTCTGCCCTATACCTAAGATGCGAATAGACCCGACTATCTAATAATAAATAACGCAGTCCTAGTGGAGTTTGTCAAATCAAAATGGCCTGTGATAACAAAACCTAATGCCTGCCCTATTTCTTGTACAAAAAAACTATGAAAAAGGAGAAATTTATGCAAAAGGAAAAGTCAGTGTTCAAATGAATAAAGGGGATTGAACCAACTCTCCTCCCCAAGTTAGACATTACAGAGTAAGACTGCCCCTGTAGGCAGGATGATACACTCTGGCTCGGCTTCCAATGCAATAAAGTTCCAGAATGTGAATCGAGGCCAGTCTGGCCTCCCACGTTTAAGTCTCTTTTCTCGACTTCAAAATAATGTTTCAACCTAACACATTTCTCGTAGGTCCCCCTTAGCCCTCCTCAGACCTCTCACGATAAAGTTCAACACAAACTTGCCATGGGGGATGGAGGGTTGGAGGGGTGGAGCTTCCTTAAGCTTAAGCTTAAGCTTATTTCACTTCGGGTCTCCCTTTGTTGGAGCTCGAACCACTTTTGGATGTCGAAGACTTTCTAATGTGCATGATTTACTTTTCAGACCCCTGCAGGATCACTTTGACGGAAAGTTTACAGTTCAACTTTCACTCTCGCCTTCTCTAGGAGTTAAACCTCCTTATTTCACTTTTGCTGTTCTTTCGCTTTCTCGCTTTGAACAATTTACTTTTCACTGAGACTTTCGCTAGACCACTCTGTTACTTAATGTCGCTGATTTTGCAGCTGTCTTTTACTTCAAAGTTCATTCACAGGTCTGTCTTTACTCGCATCTCACTCACAAGCCTGCAGCTTTCACTTGTGATAAAATGTTGCTATTTCAAACTTTAACACACACCAGTCCTTCAGGTTGCTGCCCAACTCGCCGGATGTGTGCGTCTTTTTTGTGGTTTCGCGATATCCAATTCACGAGTCAAGGTTAGTACCACAGGCTTGGCCTTGCCTCTCTAACATTGCTGTTCACCCGGAAGGGTCGCTGGTGTCCTTGAAACACAATTCAGTCTTCGCTTGGGGGGGATCTGGCCGTCTCCACAGGTTTTCCATGGCTTGTCGGATGCAACGACATCCGGTCGGGAACTCTCTGGGTTTTCGATCCGCTGCTCCCAACCCTTGGTCCGTTACTCTGCTCCAGTAGGTTTGCCTTTGTCCCGGAAGTTCTGCTCATACAAGTGTTCCGGCTTGCTCAGAGTGTCTTTGGGTTCTGCCTTTTATTCGTGCGAGGAGAGCTAACTGGTATCATGTGTATGCACTTAGTGTAAAGTGCCTGTATTTGCCTAAATTGATTAACGGGACATGTCCAGTATGATGTGAGAGTTAATCTGGCTACTCTCAGTCACCCTCTTCTCCCAGTGTTTGTGTAAAAAAGGCGGGGGGGAGTTGGGAGCTCGGAGCATCCTAAAACATAGGATGGGTTGGATAAACAAAATAAGGGGGAATACTGCATCCCACCATCAGCTATCTCACCCCCACTCCCGAAAGACCCCTCACACAGGTGAACCTCCCACACTGGTCCACCCCCAGGGTCTGGATCCAAAAGCGATGGCCGTGCCTTGGCCACCTGAGAGAGAGATCCCTGGCGACTAGCGGGTGAGATAACCTCTGGTTTCTCACAATGTCCAACCACAAGGGACCAGGTGTATGACTAACTTCTCCTGGTCCTTCTGTCAAGGTTCCAAACGGTATTCTTTAAATACGATTGCAGATAACTTGAATGAATTACTCTCTTCAACCCCTTTCAGGAAGTACATAAGCTCAGAGCCTTATTTGGCATCCATTTACCATTCTTATGAGTGACATCTTCCCAAGGTGTCGTCCCTTCTCCCTATGGGGGAGAGCCTTCTCATGAGGCAAGGGAGGCAAGGCTTCTACCCAATAGTCCTACTAGGGGTGGTTTAATGCGGGAGGACCTCATGAGGAGGGACTCTCCCTATGGGGACAAGGACGACCACCTGGCGTGCAGTCCTGGAACAAACATCACCCACACACATTCCCTAGTCCTACACTTCACATTAAATTCTTCCTTAGAGAGCAAACATGTATTATTGTCACAGGGTTCAAACCAGCCAAGTAGGAAGGACTAGGAAGAACATCAGAGGTATGAAGATTTCACCTTCAAGTACTGCCACAAGGTGGCTCATTGCAATCATGAAAAGCACCACGCGATCATAGACTGCAGGTGTTGACGATAGACGGAAGCGGGGCCAATCCCTACAGAAAGAAAACTGAAAGCAGACCTGAGTTTGTTTTTGAGGATCGAGGAACCCGGGAGATTTGAATCCCAACAGAAGCAGGCGGAGCAGCAGAAGCTGGTGAGACACTGCAAAAGTCCACTGATGACCCTGTAGGAACAGCACCCACCACCCTCTGCCCGACCTGGACAGAAGCGAGGTGACGTAACCTTGGCCAAGTGGCCCAGAGGGTCCCACAGAGACACAGAGATTACAAAGGTGGGAGATCTGCGAGAATGCCATGTAGCCCACCTACCGAAGGAGAAGGCGGCCGCGGCAGCAAAGTGGAAAACCCATCCCTGGAAGATTTGGAGCAGTGTGTGAGTGGTCAGAAATGAAAGACATACACAAAGTTGTCATAGTTTCTATATAAGACATTTATAGGAAAATACCTCCCTCCCCCTGTTCTCTACCTAGAAAACAAAACTAAGACTCTGTCTGTGCCAGGATGTCAGTAACTTAAAAATACATATTTGTCTCTAAAACAACCTATCCTAACCCTCACAGTAGAAACAAAACAGTGAAAGGAAAGGTTTTTTACTTGATGTTGGAAAATAGTGTTCAAACCAAAAGTATAATAATAACTCCAACGAAAATGTTCTCCAAGGTAAAGACCCTTGCTTCCAGAGGGTAGTTCACTTCCCCTGGATTCTTAAATAGGATGGCAAAAATGTCTCTTTAGCTAACAGTTCCTTTGTCTCTTCACTGGACTCACTACATTCTTGTTTAAGCAATATGTTCTGTAACAGTCTTTCTGTATAATTCCTAATACTTTTGTAGAGAGCCTGGTATACTCTCCTGCCAGGAAGATTTATACAATTTCGGCTGCCTGGTGTACTCACCTGTCAGGACTTCTTATGTGTGTCACAGTTCTTTGGCTATACTACAATAGCATATTCTGTGGTGCTTGGTATATCTGTGTTATCCTTTGCTCAATCCTCTCGCCCACACTGGCATCTCATGCATTTATACTTGATTGGGGTTTATCTTTGTACTTTGCCTTGTCTGCATTCAAACATTCTTCTTATTGGGTGTTGAATTTGTACTTTTCCTGGACTGCACTCAAACAAACTTTGGGTGTTTTCTGCATTAGCAAGTTCATACCATTCCTACACTTGTTGGCGTGCTTGTCAGAACGCCCTAGTATCCCCATCTGCTTTGGGAAGACTCTCTGGTTCCTTCCAGCGTCTCCGACTCTGCTCACGCCTCCTTGGTGTGGCATTTTCCCCTGCTTTCCAATTTTGGAGTGTGCCGACCCTGATCCAGCAACCGGCATGGCTCTGCAGTCACACGCCGGCTTTCCTGTTCGGCTTGGACCGCGAACCACTGTCTCCTCAAGCGGCCCGAGCTCCAGGAGCTGCTGTGCGGCTCTGAGCGTCTACACTCCCCTTCCTGCTCGTATGCAGCATTTCCCTTTCTGTCCCAGCGGCCTTCTCCGCTCCACCATGCCATTATGTGTGCCTCGCGATTGAGAGCCTTAGCATTGTGTTCCACGTCTCCTCCTGCACTGCTTGATTTAATAGTGCGGTTGATGTCTTTAAATGTCCCACGCAATGAAGGCTTGGAAAAATAACTAGCCTGCGTGTTGTACTTCAAACTCCTTTCACTTTGCACAATCTCCCTCAAAACCGAAGTCTTATTCCTTCCTGCCAACGCCCTTCCTCCTCCCTCTCCCCTCCTTTCATCCTCTTCCCCCTGCTCATCTCACCATTTCTGCCTCTGCCCGCAATCTAGACCGCCACTTCGACTCCAACCTCTCCTTCACTCACCATATCTCTCTTGCCTCCCGAGCCTGTCGCAACCACCTCTACAATGTTTATCAAAATCCGATCCTCTCTCACCTTCCACACCACCAAACTCTTAATTTCTTCCCTTATCTTTTCTCGTCTATTCTACTGTTCTGCTCTCCTTTTTGGCCTCCCTACCTCTCATCTTGCCCCCCTCAAATCCCTCTACCACTCTGCAATCTGCACCTTCTGCTCCTTCTCTCCTCACGACTCCATCTCCTCTTCGCTTTCTTCTCTTGTTTGGCTTTCCTTTCACTCTCAACTTAAATTCAACTTCCTCTGTCTTGTTTTTAAATCTCTAAATGATCTTGCCCCTACCTACCTTTCCTCCCTCCTCTCTTTCTACTCTCCCTCCCGCCCCTCCGGTTTGCTGACCACTTCCTTCTCACTGTTCCACCTTCACCCTGTGCCCCTTCCCACTTCCGATCCTTTCAGCTCCTTGCCCCTCTACATTGGAACTCTCTACCTCTTCCTATCAACTCCATCTCCTCTTACTCTTCTTATCCGCTCCTCCTTAAAATCAGACCTTCTTCATCCCCCCGCCTGACTCCTCCTTCCTACTTCCCTCTTGCTTTTCCCCTACCCAGATTTTCAACCTAATGATCTCGGCAAATTGTTCTGCATATTATTCTTGATTATTTGACTCAAGTCTTGTACTTATTGCTTCTAATGTATTCTTGTTGTTTTAATGTAAAGCGCTTTGGTTTAAAGCGTTATATAAAATGTAATAAATACAAATCCTCCTCCTCATCTCAATACATGGGTGATTATGGGAGTTGGAGTCCATGGATGTTAGTGGATTTTTAACTCTTACACGTTTCTTCTTTAGAGACTTCATATAAAGGCACAAAAGGTGTTGTGTGTGAGTTGTGGGTGCTTGGGTCAAAGGTGGGGGCCTGACCAACATGACAACAGGCTATTAAGAACTCCGGTATAAGGGGGTCTTCCTCATGGGAAAGAGGGGGATACCGCTTCTTCTCCAATTAAGTCAAAACATCTCCCTGGTAGTTTTCTCCTCCCATGTGATCCTCCCTCATAAAAAAGCCCCCAGGGTCAAGATCAGGTAGCAGCTGGTGCTGTCCCCTGGCCACATGGGAGGAGGTCAATGCCTGGGAATCAGTGATGACTCCATTGGATTCATCACTAGGGCCTGGCACTGCTTGAAGATATAGGGGGGCACAGGAGGCACGGTGGGGACATTAAGGGAACCACTGATGTGGAAAGCATCTGAGGAACCCTTCCTCATCCCAGTGGCGTGCATAAGACCACTAGACACGAGACAAGGGTCTGGAACCTGAAATTAAAGACAGAAAGCATCAAATGAAATTGTTCTCATTACAGTGGGAAAAGGAAAACCACTGACCACCAGAGAAGGTCCTGGGACCCAAAACTAGAGATAGAAAGCATCAGAGGAAATCTTCCTTATCACAGTGGGAAAGAGAGAACTACTGACCACCAGAGAAGGAAGAAGGAACTTTTTGTTAGTTTACCTTTTAGTTATATTGAGTGAGGGATAGAAGTGTGTTTTGACACAGGATGGTGGAATTTACGTTGCTGGACATTCTAGCAGACCCTTTTAGTGTTAGTTTTGAGACAGTGAAACCCCTCTTAGAAGTTAGGGATAGTAAGGACCTTTTTCACACATAAATAAAAGTCTATAACCAAAACCATGCCACCTTTGTGTCAGCTTCCTTCTTTGACATTCTTACAGTTCTCTGTGCCTTTCTTGTATGTCTCTCTATTGTTCTTTTTATCGCGATGAGGTATTTGTTTCCCGTAGCACTCAGGTTTTCCAATGGTGTTCTTGGGCTACTGCACCAAGGGAGATGGCTCCAAATGCCCTCTGTTTCAACATGGTATTGGGTGGACCTCTGCCACGAGGAAGTGGACTCCTGACAAAGCCTGCTTGGGAAGTGGTATACGGATGACCACTGCAATGAGGGAGATGACGCCCGATGCTCACTACGTGGGCAGTGATATTTGGCTGACCACTGCGATAAGGGAGATAACTCCCGATCCTCTCTGCTTGGGCAGTGGTATTGGGCTGACCACTGCAACGAGGGAGATGACTCCTGATGCTCTCGGTATGGGCAGTGGTATTTGGCTGACCACTGCGATGAGTGAGATGACTCCTGATGTAATTTGTTTGATCAGTGGTATTGGGCTGACCACTGCGGCGAGGGAGATGACTCCCGATGCTCTGTTTGGTCAGTGGTATTGAGCTGACCACTGCAATGAGGGAGATCACTCCTGATGCTCTCTGTTTGGGCAGTGCATTTTGACTCACCACTGCGATGAGGGATATGATTCCCTATAAACTCTGCTTGGGCAGTGGTATTGGTTAGACCACTGCTACGAGGGAGATGATTCCCGATGCACTCTGCTTGGGCAGCGGTATTGGTTAGACCGCAGTGACGAGAGGCACTCAGGCTTCTTGGTTTGGCTTTCCAGGATCCTGGTCTTCCCGCCATTCTGATTGTTTTGTTCTCTGTCGGGACATGGCTCTGGATCTTCCCAGGGTCATGGGTTCCTTCCTCTGCGATTTCGACACCTGTGCCGCTCCACGGCAGGCTCCAGCTGGTGGTCTCGGCACTGTTTCCAGACCTCACAGTCCACCTTTCTGCGGTCGCACCACCACCCCAATTGCTTCTTCCTTCTGGGGAGTTGGCTTCCAGCCGGCTCCTGGGACATTCTAGAGGTGTCCCGTTCTTTGCAGCCTCCACCTGGAGTAACAGCTTCTCTGCGTCTCTGGTCCGCCGGTTTGAATCTCCCGGGCAGGACTTGCATGGTGCTGGCTTTTGTGTTCTCCTTCATGGTCTCCCTTTCACCAGGCTGTACATCTGATTCTCTCTTCTTGCAGTCCTTTGTTTCTTTTTATCCGTGACAGCAGGTTTCCCCACCCAGCGGACTGTTTAAGTCTGTTCTCTTTGTCCATAAAAAGTTTCTCATGTCTCTTGATAACCACTTTGTCGCAGTACTTAACTGGCTTTGCAGGTTGTTGCTCCAAGTTTCTCTCACTCTTCTTCACCCCAGTACTACCAATATTGGGTATCACAGTCACATTATAATAACAGATAGTATTACTGTCAATTGAGATGGGGGGTGGAGACAAAAGGGATAAAGTGTTGTGGGGTGAGGTGTTTTGTGACCGGGTGTTGTGGGGGTGTTTTCCCAAATGGCTTTGCTTATCCCCAGGAGGGGAGTCTTCTTATGAGGTCCTCTCTCATATTGCTACCCCTAGGGGGATTATTGGGTAGTGGCCTCACCATCCCAGCCTCATAACGAAGGTCTCACCCTTGGGCCAATCGTCACAGTGTACTTATCTGCTCAGAACAAGCCTACATATCCCTATAGATGGGATAAAAACCTGAACACTTGACCAGGACAATACTTTGCTACTTTTTTCTTCAACTACAAAAGACTCTAAGAAATATTGGGTGGACATTAGAAACCAGACGCTACTAATTCCCGGGTGAAGTAAACTCTAGAATAAGCAACAACTTGGATCCTTTTTTTCGCCATCGTCTTTCAACACAGTAAGGATAGTGATAGGTGAACATAGGTTTTGGTACATAGGACTGAACTTAAGTTGTAAGACATCCTGACGAGCACCTGTTTATTGTTTCATAGTGTAGGGAACCCATCAAAATGGTAGGGATTTAGAGAAGGTTTTAATTTATTTTACTAAAGTGTCATTTTAACTAGACTTCTGTGTCTGCCTCCTATAGCTGACCTACCACAATGTTCACTTCATGCATACTGGGGTTACATCCCAAAGGATTATGCACCAAAAACACCTTGAAACCGGTAGGCAAACATAGCTTGTTTCCATATGATCTGCATGCATCAACATTACAGAAAAGCATTCTTGCAATGTTACCTCTACTCTTACAAACAACACCCTATGCATTCTCTTGCTGGTCCTAAAGTGGCCAAGAGACCACACAAATGGTTACAACTGCCCTATATAAAACCCCAAAACCTAGTATATTCATACCAACAGTGAAATTACATTTTGGAATGAATTTACCCACCTGTAGCAAACTGAATGTGTACATATAGTATGTGTGGTCAGATCGGCAGTTCGGTGCAATTAAATTCTAAGAAACCCGCACTTGGTTTTGAACTACAATATATGATTAGCTAGTTTAAGAATGTTAGTAAATGCCCCTTTGAAGCAGGAAACTATTTAACATATGGCTTGATCAGCCTTTATGTTTTTGCTCATCTTTATTCTTTTTACATAGTCTATTCTAGTCAGTATTTTAATAAATACACATTTAACCCCAGTAGCCAACTCCACCAAACTCCCTGGAGCATCCCTGTTTTAGGCCTTGGCAGGGCGTGTAGTAGAGGTGGTGTGGTGGGCGGGATCATCCCACCAACAACATAAAATGTAATGTGTGGGTAGAAATGGACCAATACGTTCCTGAAGTGTTGGTTGAATTGATGCCAGCTTGAGGGCTCAGCTCCCTGCCCTGAAATCCTTTTGAGACTACATAATATGGCAGAATCTGTTTATATGGTGGATCCTCCAAATTCAAGAAATTCCAGAGTGGGGGGTGATGAAGAAGGGGTTACTGAAGCCAGATGGAGAGAACACGATCCATCTAAGAGAATGAGAGAAGATGGTCTGGTTATCTCCTTTGCTGAGGCACAGTCCGCTGAGGACTATCTGACTGAAATCATGGACAGAGTCATACTCTTCACTGGTAAGGACAAGCAGACTGTTTTTGAGATGAAAAAGGACCAAGTCCTAATGCAAAAGTGCACAGAGGATTTGGAAGCTAAGGTTTCC
Source organism: Ambystoma mexicanum (assembly GCF_040938575.1). Taxonomy (NCBI): domain Eukaryota; kingdom Metazoa; phylum Chordata; class Amphibia; order Caudata; family Ambystomatidae; genus Ambystoma; species Ambystoma mexicanum. Next base: position 303,916,917 of record NC_090940.1, read on the forward strand.
AGTTCAGAAGACCAGTTTCAAACTCTGGGAAGGAAAGTGTCACACCTGACTGATCTCATAGATGCTGCCCATGAAAGGAACTTTGAACAGGAAAATTACTACAGGAGAACTAACATCAGAAAAACAGCTTTTCCGGAGGGCGCTGGTGAGCAGCCCAGAAAATGGCTGCTTAGCTGTCAAGCTCCGTTCCTGCCAGCTGGAATCCGACAAATATCGGCACTATCCTCAACATTCCCTAATAATAATCCCACGATTTGCTTGCTGACACCCTCCTTACCGTGTGCTCGAAATTTGGAGCAGAACTGGCGCCCGGAACCCTTGAAACAGACTACTGCATCTACTGCGGCTTGCGGCCTCCCTGCGGTGCCTCGCCGTTGCCGTCTCATGGCTGGCCGCTGCATCCCCTGGCTGGGGGCGCCGCCTTGCCGGGTCCCATAAGCCACCAGCCACGAGTGTCCTGTGGCGGTTCTTGGTCGGGGGAATCTGGTCTCCCACTGTTGGCCGCTGGGCGGGCCCCCTGGCCACCCACCGCCCCGACCATGGGCGTGCAGCGAGGCGGCCCGGTGCTGCTGCTCCGACGGCCACTATAACCGGACGGCGGAGCTGTGAATTCCCGCCCCTGCGGGTCGGGCTTGAGCCCATCTGCGCCCATCCAGAAACGCGGCCCCAGGCTTGGTGAAGCGTGGGGCCTGGCTGTGCTGCACCGCGGCGCTGCACTACTCAGTGTGCGGTGGCCCAGAAGACTCACTGGCAACGCGCGACCGGGGCTGCTCTACCCTCCCAGCACCTTATGAACTCAGGCAGCGACATCAGCGACCTGCAGCGGCTGCGGGGCGTGGGCCGTGCCCCCCGCGGCTCCCTGAGCGCACGGACCCACGGCCGGCGTGGCCCCCTGTGGCGCGCTCCGGTTTGGAAAACACGCGGCCATCACCCCATCTTGCTGCTGTAAGACAGCGACACGTCCCTGCGACCAGCTGCCGCCCCTACATCTCATCGGACCTTGACCTGGGCCCAGACCCACTGAGGGGGGCACGGCCCCTCAGGGGGTGCCATCTCGAGCCGGGGAACGCACGGGCCTAGCCGCCCTAAGGCTATAAGGTGGGTGCTGAGGGCCTGTTTATACCCTGCAGCTGTATACCGGTGGGCCCCCCTACCCACCTCATTTCTTGCACGGCGTCAAGTGAGCCTGGAGATAACGAAGATAGACTGCCTACACATGGGGCCGCCTTGCTCCCCCAGTCCCTCTCCGCCCATGGTGGCCCTGTCGTCTGCACACCAACCATTGGAACCTTCCATTGTACTATTCCCTTGGTCATTCTTGAAATAGCGGGCCGCGTGGCCACCCTTCATGGTCCCTGATTTACTTAATCCGCTGCTCCCCTCGCTTCATTGGGCTCCTCATATCCATGTGCAAGGACACTCCCACAGCAAAGCTGTGACTTTAAGGGTGCCATTAAAGGAGGAAATACCCCACTGGATCTACATACATCGCTGAGTGCTCCATCACCTCCTCAGTCTGGGGGAGCTCCCCTTCTAACTCACTAACAGCACGCCACCCTGCTAGCCGGCGTCAAGCGAGCCTGGAGATAACGAAGATAGACTGCCTACAAAGGGGCCGCCTTGCTCCCCCAGGCCCTCTCCGCCCATGGTGGCCTGTCGTCTGCACACCAACCATTGGAACCTTCCATTGTACTATTCCCTTGGTCATTCTTGAAATAGCGGGCTGCGTGGCCACCCTTCATGGTCCCTGATTTACTTAATCCGCGGCTCCCCTCGCTTCATTGGGCTCCTCATATCCATGTGCAAGGACACTCCCACAGCAGAGCTTTGACTTTAAGGGTGCCATTAAAGGAGGAATACCCCACTCGATCTACATACATCGCTGAGTGCTCCATCACCTCCTCAGTCTGGGGGAGCTCCCCTTCTAACTCACTAACAGCACGCCACCCTGCTAGCCGGCGTCAAGCGAGCCTGGAGATAACGAAGATAGACTGCCTACAAAGGGGCCGCCTTGCTCCCCCAGGCCCTCTCCGCCCATGGTGGCCTGTCGTCTGCACACCAACCATTGGAACCTTCCATTGTACTATTCCCTTGGTCATTCTTGAAATAGCGGGCTGCGTGGCCACCCTTCATGGTCCCTGATTTACTTAATCCGCGGCTCCCCTCGCTTCATTGGGCTCCTCATATCCATGTGCAAGGACACTCCCACAGCAGAGCTTTGACTTTAAGGGTGCCATTAAAGGAGGAAATACCCCACTCGATCTACATACATCGCTGAGTGCTCCATCACCTCCTCAGCCTGGGGGAGCTCCCCTTCCAACTCACTAACAGCACGCCGCCCTGCCATCCCAAATACACCTGGAAGCAACACTAGCCACACAGGAGCCCAACCGCCCCCCACCCCAGGCCCCTCTGCCCACTGTGCCCGCGGCTGCCACGGGGCTCTGGAGAGGACCACCGCTATACAGATCCCTGGCTATTTTCACTGCCCAGCCAGGACTGGCCTCCTCCAACCTTTCGGCGCGAAAACCAGTTCCTCCAAACTCCAGCTGTCTACAAGCCGCAACCATTCGCCTGTCGCTACCCCCTATAAGGGACTCCCGCCTTGCGGCCACCACTAAGCCCAATGCGTTGGGCGCTGCTTCCCACCACAGCAGTGTACAACTGATCACAAGGGGCGAGCAAGATGGGCACCATGGATAAGTTCACTAAGGCAGCACCCAGGGCGGACCAAGCGTCGTCCTCCGCAACACAAGAAGATGGAGATGTCCTCCTGGACCCCCCGCAGCCGGACTTGGCCGCAATGATGGAGTCCATGGCCAAAAAACTTTGCAGCTTTCCATGAAAAGCTAGGTGATATCAATGCTAATGTAGCCTCCTTAAGAGCCAAACTAGACCAACATGGCGCCAAGATCACTGAGGCGGAGCAAAGAATAGGAACCAACAAGGACAATGTTCATACTTTACAAAACACAGTCACTGAGCTCGTCCGTGACATGAAGCAGGTCAAAGCTAAGCGCGATGACCTCGAATCGAGGTCGCGAAGAAATAACATTCGCATAGTGGGGGTTCCCGAATCTGCACTGAAAGGATGCATGGAACTTGTGGTTGAAGAACTTCTTAAAGACCTCCTCAATAACCCTGAGCTCTCTCCATTCTTCACGGTTAAAAGGGCGCATCGCTTGTTGGCACTCTGGCCCAAACCAGGAGACTTCCCCAGACCAATAATTGCAAAACTGCTGAGTTACAAGGACAGAGATCACATACTCCGCCTGGCCAAAGAGAAAGGGGAACTAAGGCTGGACTCACAAATCATCAGGATTTTCCCTGACTTCTCAGTGGGGGTGCAGATGGAGCGCCGTCAATTTGGCGGTGTGAAGAAAATGCTAAGAGGCAGGAAAATTGAGTACGCGATGCTCTTCCTGGCCCGACTAAAATTCACCCACTGCAACAAACTTTACTTTTTTACGGTCCCGGACGAGGCAGTCAAATTCATTGAGGCACAAATCCCACTAAGGGATCCCCCGGAGGAACCTATGGACAACGACTAATAGCAGGGCTCCCGGCCCCCCCTTTTGTAGACCTCATTGGTCGTAGCCAATCTATGGGCTGCCCCCCCTCCCCCCGGTGGGTTGTCGGCCCCCCTTCTCCATTCTACTTTGGGCCTAACATAGCCCGAACGTCAACTTATCAAGAACATAACTTTTTCAAGGGGACTCATCCCTACTTGTCCCGTCTATAACACCATACACGTAGCCCGAATTCCGAAAGCTAAGCTCTACTGTTATACACCGGCCTATGGTAGTATCTACTCAGATCTCGCTACCTAAGAACATGTTTGCCCTTCTCTCGTAACCTAAGTTTCATCAGCCGATCAAGAATTACTGATGTCTATTGTAATATGCATTAACCAATGTGGGTCAGGTGGCAGCCCCCACTGCAGCTGCAATGCCCTCTAAGGCGGAGTGTTTATGTTTAAGCCCCGGTTGGGCTATTGGTCAGGCGTCGCAGAGTTGGGGATGGCACGCAGTTGGTCGCTACGGGGGTGGGTACTATCACACTGCTAACTTGTACCGGGTGGTGAGGGAGGGGGGTGAGGAAGTTGGGGAATGTTACACAAGAAATGGCGAGATGGTGATGACTGGTCTTAAAGAGAGGCGTTCCCACGCCATCACAGCGCACACGGCGGTAGACAGAGACAGATTCTATACATGGGATGTCCCGTAAACTGACAGCATGGCCATTAAAATGATGACATGGAATGTTCGGGGATTGACGAATTTCACGAAGTCCCGTAGGATCACGGCATATGCACAAAGACATGGAATCAAGGTACTCCTATTGCAGGAAACACACGCTCTGAAACTCCTATCTTCAAACCTTGCACAGACCTGGGGCCAGAACAGATTCTACACCCAATACTCCACCCAAGCCAGCGGGGGTCCTTACCCTTAACCATAAGTCGGTAAAATTCACACTCCACACGTCCCACATCGACATAGAAGGCAGATATGTGATTCTCCACTGCACGCTAGCTAATGAAGAATGCTTGCTCGCTAACTCGTACATGCCCAACATTGATTCCCCTGAATTTATAGACGCAGTGACCACCATCCTCATGAGATATGTGGAAGTCCCTGTCATATGTGGGGGGGACATGAATCTCATACTTGACAACGTCCTGGGTAGAACAGCCATTACCCGCAGGGTCACAGCTCGAGCGGCAAGCGACTCCATTCAGACATGAGTTCCCTAAATCTACACGATGTGTGGAGAATGCTACATCCCCAAGAAAGAGACTATACTTTCTATTCAACGGTTCCTCAAGAATAGATATGTTCCTCCTGTCGGGGAGCCGCGTGGGCAGGGTTTCGGATGTCAGGATCCTTGCACGCAGGCTCATTCCCCTGTGCTGCTACAAGTCCAACTGGGTAATACACTGGCGGCTCGACCCGCCTGGGGCTTTAAATCTCATGCTCTATCTGACATAGGGCCTCATTACAACCCAGGCGGTAAATTCCCTACTTTACCACCATGGTGTAAACTCTGTTTACACCATGGTGGATGGCGGATTTACCGCCCCATTCCAAGGTGAGTGGGGCGGTAAATCCCCATTCCCCATTTGCCCTTCTCCATTCCCATTTTTGCCCCATAGGGCATAATGGGAGTGTGGAAGGCGCTAATTACGGCACCGTAAATTACGGTGCCGTAATTTGCACCAAGGCGGGTTAGCGCCTTGCATTTTAACGCCTGCTAAAAGCAGGCGTTAAAATGGTAATCAGGCGTTAAGGGTTGACGGCGCCGTTAAACCCTTAACGCCTGAGTTGTAATGAGGCCCATAGTCTTTAGGGCTGAGATCCTAGCGGACATAAACACATTCTTTGAGAATAACAATACGCTTGACACGCCCGAAGGGACCCGCTGGGAGGCTTTCAAAGTATACATAAGAGGGATGTGTATCTCGAGGGAGGCGGGGGTCCTCAAAACCATAAGGCAGGCCCTAAACAACTCCGAAACCAAGCTCAAGGACCTGGAACAAGAGTACACTGCTACACCAGCTCCGGCAACCCTAGCAAAGATTAGAACTGAACTAGAACTACATGAGTCTTATGCCCTGAGCGAGGTGCGATACTATGCTCGTCCTCTTGCTGCCCGAAAGTATGGGGAGGGAGACAGACCTGGAAGAACCCTGGCCAAACTGGTGCACGCGGAGTGGGGTAGGACCCGAATATATAGCATTACAGATGAAAAGGGCTTAAGACACTGGTCAGATCAAGCCATCATTGATACCTTTGCTAGCTTTTATGCCAATCTTTACGGCCCCCAGCCCGAACACACAGCCCATGACTTGGACGACCTGCTAGAACCCATCCCTATGACCCTCATCTCCCAGAACACCAAGGAACAACTCGACGCCCCGTTCACCTTAGATGAGATGGTCCAGGTGATTTCAGAACTCCCCAAAAACAAGGCCCTGGGCCCCGATGGGCTCACATCTGAGTTCTACCAGGAACATGTCGCCATCTTAGCTCCCATACTGTACAGGGTTTGGACCGAATCACTCTAATTATCCACCCACCCTCCCTCCTTAAGGGAAGCCCTAATAACTGTCCTCCCCAAACCAGGGATACCCCCAGACGAGTGTGGGTCCTACAGGCCCTTATCGCTCATTAACACAGATATGAAAATCTTTGCTAAAATAATCACTAACAGGTTCCTTCCATTCATGCCCCATCTAGTCCACCCGGACCAAAGTGGTTTCGTTCCTGGCCGCTCCACTGCACTTAATATCCGGCGTCTATTCAATGTGATGTCCAGAATTGATCCGAAGGCTGACTCAGTGGCAGTCACACTAGACGCCCAGAAGGCATTCGGCATGGTCTCATGGCAATATTTATGGGCCGTTTTGGGGAAAATGGGAGTAGGACCCAATATGATCTCCTATATCAAACTACTATACTATATACGGGACCATCGGCCAGGGTGCTAGTCAACTCCACCGTCTCCTCTCCCTTTGCGCTACATAGGGGTACCCGTCAGGGATGTCCAATCTCCCCCATCCTTTTTGCGCTCGCCATCAAACCCATGGCAGATCATGTCAGGGACCATCACACCTGCAAAGGCATCCGCATACAGGACACACCCAAAATCATCTCATTGTACGCTGATGATGTACTCCTATACATCAGAAACCCCTCGACATACCTAGACCCGATCATCCGAGACATAACTAAAATAGGCACGTTTTACCATCAACTACTCTAAATCGGAAATATTCCCTCTCACTAAAGCAACCCAGCAACCATCATGTGAGTTCCCACTACGCTGGTCCCCGGGGGGCATCAAGTACCTTGGAGTACAAGTGTCACTAACCAAAGCTTCCCTACTACGAGACAAAGGCACAGCTCATCGAATCCAAGATGCTCAAATGGCGCAACCTCCCACTGTCCCTTGCGGGCAGATTGTCCCTAATAAAAATGATCGCAGTCCCCAAACTCCTCTATATCTTTGCCAATGTACCAGTGTGGCCCGGGAAGCAATATTTCAAGGGGCTCCACTCTGCGTGCGCCCAATTTCTCTGGCACTCCAGAGCTGTCCGCAAGAAGTGGCAACATATGACCCTACGCTATGATAAAGGGGGTTTCACAGCCCCAGACCTAACACTATACTGGAACGCGGCACAGGCCCAACATGCCACACACTGGTACACACACCTGAACCCGCCCCCTCACGTCAAGTTGGAGAAACTGGCAGGTGATGGGACCAACATTATGACCTTATAACTACACCGCCATCCCAGACAAACGCCCCTTCAGACCCTGTGGCCACTACGATCAGAGCGTGGAATGGTATTCTACACTCTGAACAAGAGCATTTCCCATACTTCCCATACAGCAATTTCCTGGACTCTCTCCCACATACGACCAACATTTATTGCGACATTGGGAGGACCTGGGCTACCGAGCTCTGACTGACCTGTACCCCGATGGTAAATTTATCACCCCATAAACATGGCGACCTGAACACTTCAACTCAGCGCTTGAGCTACTACAATACTTTAGGCTAAGAGCGGCGGTCAGGGTGCTTTGGCCCTCCTAGCCAGACGAGCCCCCAGACTCACCAGAACTGCAATGCATAGCGAACTCCACAGGGAGCAGGGGCATAATATCATCTCTGTATAAAATACAATTGGGAAAACTAGAGGATACATCTCTCAAACCACGGGAAGCATGGGCCAGGGAGCTGGAAATGGAAATCACTGAGGGGACTTGGAGCAAATTGTGTGCACACATGCGTAAAGTCTCCCTTAGCGCCAGATTCCGGTCCATACAATATAAACTCCTGAACAGGCTTTACTATACACCGTACAGAGTAGCAAAATTCACGCACACCCTGACTCACACATGCCCGAAATGTAAATCTGTGGAGGCAGATCATATACATATGTTTTGGTCCTGTACAGCGATAAATATGTTTTGGATGGAAGTGACAAGAACGCTCTCTGAGATAATTGGGTCCCCAGTAGACCTGGGCCCATTGGCCTTGTTGTTCGGAATATGGGCGGGGGAAAATACCAAAAAAATGTCAAAATTTTTAAATGTAAGTGCTATTGTCGCCAAAAGGTGCATACTACAATGTTGGAAGCGCCGCAACCCCCCCCACCCTTGAGATGTGGCTGAAAGCCCTCACTTGGGTACAAATGTGTGAAGAAGACTATATTGGATCTGTGCCCCTACCATCCCGCCCCAAAAATGTGTGGACCGAATTCTGCAGTTATCTGAACAACAGGGACGAGATGGAGTGGAGCTCCACCCCCCCCACCAGCTCCGTCCAACTCACCATAAAAATTAAGCACTTCAAGCTCCTTCGAGCTGTCAATCTCCCCCTCCACAAAACTGTGCTGCTCGGAACAGTTGTGATGTAATGTCTATATGTGAAACTGTGATGCTTGTCTGTCTCTGCGCAATGTGTACTGTACCAGTCATAACCTTCTGCCAATAAACAAAAGTAAAAAAGAAAAAAGAAAAACAGCTTTTCCTAAAGGAGTATAAAACGGTCGCCTTATGGACTTTATGCAGAAAGTTCTTCCAAAAATACTGGACCATCCCCAGGGAAGCCATTGGAGATTGAGAGAGCTCACTGCATCCTGGCCCCAAGACCTGCAATGGCTAAGCCTCCCTGTGAGGCTTTTGAAATTTCCAATAAAAGAGTTACTGATGAGGAAAGCCAGAGAACTTGGTGATCTGAAATGGGGTGATAACTACATGATCATGCTCTTCAAGCACTACAGCAAAGAAATTGTTGCCCAGAGGAAGCTGGTTATGGACTCAAAGCGCTTGGCGAGGGAAAGGAAAATTTCCTATTATATGGTCTATCCGGCTACTTTTAAAGTGGTTGTGGATGGGGTTACCCATTCATTCACAGATCGCTTAGAAGCCCATTACCTTTCAGATGCCTTACAACCTGGGGCTGCTGGAAGTGTACCCCCTAAGAGACCAAAACATTACCTAATGCCTGTATTGTTGGCTAATGTTATGTTATGTTAAAATATCTTATATAGCGCACAGTCGCCCGAAAGCATCATGGCGCTCTAGAGGAAATAAAGCAGAAACCCGGGCACGTAGCCATCAATCATCAGCCACTAAAGTTAGAAGAGATGGGTTTTAAGGGCGTTCCTAAAGGCCAAGTGGTTGGATGTTTTTTCAATGTCATGGGCAGCTTGTTCCATATCTGCGCCGCAGCAAAAGAAAAGGCCCGATCCCCCAATTCGGGAACGGCGAAAAGATGGCACACAGAGTAGGCCAGCTGACTCAGACCTCAGAGAGCACTTCGGGAGATAGCGTGAGAATTTCACAGGGAGATACTCCGCCCCCCCGATCATCAAGAGCACGATGCACAATACAGAGTGCCTTGAATTCGATACGTTGGGCAACCGGCAGCCAATGCAAACAGCGCAAAACCGGAGAAATATGGGCACCATAAGCTGACCCTGTCGCCACCCACGCTGCAAAATTCGGAAGGTGTTGTAGTCGGAGGACCAGGCCCGTAGGCTGTGCAAGATAAAGAGAATTGCAATAGTCCAACCAACTAGATACCATCGCAGCTACAACCAGTGGGCACAGGGGAGGTGGTATCATATGGAGTACTTTTGTCAGGATTTTCAGGTGGAAGAACCCAGTCTGACAGATAGAAGATACCTGAGCATCCACGGACAGGGTGGCAGTCATGATTACTCTTAAATTCTTCACCTTCGCCGTGGGGACAGGAAGAGAACCCAAAGAAGAAGGATAAAAAGACGCAATCCAAAGTGAAGGACCAGGAGGAGAACCCACCACCAACACCTCCGTTTTGCCCATATTCAACTTCAGCCAATTTAGGCCCATCCACTCCCCGTTGGCTGATGAAGGCTCGACGACACCCTGTCCCAATCAAGATCTAAACGGATCGGGATCTGGGTGTCGTCGGCATACAAATAGCATCCAATGCTGAAGGAGCGGATGAGGCACACTAAAGCCCAGATGTAGATGTTGAAGAGAATCAGGGACAAAGCAGAGCCTTGAGGGACACCGCAACTAAGGTGACAAGAATTAGAAGAGAAAGCAGAAGAGATTGAGATCTATTCACCAGAAAAGAGGAGAACCAGGATAGTACTTGACCAGATAAACCAACTTGGGCCAGGCGGAATAGCTGGGTAGGATGATCCACTGTGTTGAAAGCCGCTGATAGGTCCAATAATATCAGGGCTTCGACACCTCCTGCATCCACTAGCTTGGCCCCATCATCCTGGAAGGAGACCAGGACGCTCTCTGTGCCCCTGTCTGGCCAAAAACCAGACTGGGCTGGGTCAAGACAATCAGATAGTTGAAGAAAGCAGGACAAGAGAGGAGAAACCAGTGATTCCATAAGTTTCATAAGAACAGGTAGAAGTGAGATAGGCCGAAAATTAGATGGCAGGGAAGGGAAGAATCCAGGGAAGTTTTTCTTAGAAGAGGGATTACCCACGGCCTTTAGCTCCTGCGGTATAAATCCCGATTGACAGGAGGCATAGACAGCACCCGTGATCACCCCTAGGAGGTCAGGGGAATCTCCTTCAGGACTCTTAAAGGCACCACCTCAGAGGGGGCACTAGATTTATTCTGCTGAATCGCCTTAGAATCCAACTCTTCAAAGAAGAGAGGGAAGGGAGACCAGCCAGGTCGAGTGGTGTCCATAGCACGGTCAAGGGGGCTGTTGCCAGAAATAGATGTCATGGCAGCTGGCACAGTATTCACTGAAATATTTGTACGAATAATCTCAAAATTGAGATAGCAAATCAATATCTCCTGGGTCATCTTGACAATGGGTGAACACTTTGCTGTGGAAGATAAGGATTTAACTACTGCAAAAAGAGCGAAATATGCTTTATTTGAATCTGAAATAGCAACTGAATAGGCCCAAGAACTGGCCTTATAGGTCGTAATCAGTACAGCATTTGCATTCCGCTTGACTAAGTTTCAATCTGGCAGACCTCAATTACTCTGAGAACCAGGACTCTGAGGGAAGCCTGCAAGTTTGAATAAGCCGAAGCGGAGCTACTTCATCAGCTGCTGGCAGGAAAGAGGTCAATAGACGCGCTAAGGAGGGAACTATAGCAACCGCACATTTGGTTTTGATAGAAGATACCAGGGTTTGTGTGTTGACCAAACGCCAGGCCTGTTACCACACTTTAGCTGGCAGGATCTTAGGCTGTCTTTGCACTGGCAGGAGTGAGCAGGTCACCAAATAGTGATCTGTCCACACCATAGGCTTTGCAAGTTGAAAGGTCAGCAGACTTTTTTTGGCCAGTACTTCATCAAGGGTATTCCCCCATATTATGGGTGGGCCCTACCACATTTTGGTGAAAGTCCAGATCAGTAAGGCTAGTAAAGAAGGCATCAAGGGCAGTGGCTCTGGGAAGATTACATTTCAGATTTAAGTCACCCAGCACTATCAGATGCGTAATGTCTTTGGTTTGAATCATCAACTTGATGGTTGTTGTTACTCTTCACAACATTTTTAAATGTTATTTATATTAACTAGAGTGCTTTAAAATGGTATTGAGGCGGTTGTATTTCCTTTGTAAATGTTCTGTTATTTGAGATTTTGAATGATACATCAGGAAGGAGCGTAGCAAACACGAGGTCCTTTCCTCTAATGCACCATGTCGCCACACATTCTGAATGCTGACTATGGCGCCGGAGAACGGAGACCGGTGCTACCGAAGAGGCTGCTGACTTATGGCCCCCCTTCCTTGAAATGGAGAGAGCTCTATGAGCATGGATCTTACCGGACAGATGCAATCTCGTCCTTCCTGAAGATTGACTGCTTGCCCCTGCTGTGGCCCAGCCTAGTAGTAGGTTTTCGGTTGGATGCAGAGGCGTTGATGGGGGGAGGGGCTAAGAGGGCTACAGCCCCTGATCTTTTGGTCATAACCCTGGATAGAAACTAAGGAGCTACAGCCAAAAGGCTAGCTAGCCCCCAGTCCCAACAGTTCCGACATCAGCATAGCCCTGGGTCTTTTCCAGACCTAGGAACTCCCCTGGTTGGATGGGTGTTGACTAATGTCGGCCTGTCATTTACCCTTGCGGCCGGGCAGCTGCTGAGTAGCCCACTTTGGTCCCACTATGGGATTTTCCACCTGCCGATGGGGTCCTGGAATCTATGCTTCTGGATTGGGGGGACATAAACTCCGGTCTTTGGCAAACTGTTGGACCGTGTGCAGTTTTCACTATTTCTCACGGTTGGTTGCAGATATAGAAGAAATGGGGGGTCAAGGGTAGTACATCTGAACTCAAATTTCAGAGGGGGGGTTCGTTTTATTCTTTCTTTCAGGGGGACTCTAAAGTGGCGAGCTGAATGTGCGTGTGACACATGCATGCAGTCACACTATTTTTCTCTGTATGTACTTGACCGCTTCATCCTTGGGGTGATTTTGCTCCTATGTTTGTGGTGCTGGATGTTGCAGTGTGGACAATATGTGAAACTAGAATTGAATATTGTGCACTGGACACTGCTTGGGAGACACTATGTAGTGCACATATTTTATTTTGGCACCTTTACACTGGAATTTACTCCCTTTTTGATGACCTGCTTATGTGTTATTCACGATAATGCTAGTCGCTGGGGCTCTTATTTACCTGGGATGATTTGGGAAATATTCCTTTGTTTCAGCACATGAGGCTTGTTCAGATGAATGTTAGAGCTTTCCTTTTCTCTGTCTGTCGCCTTTTCTGTCTACCTTCTTATTGCAATGTGATCGTTTCTGCTGTGATTTTAAATCTAGAAATGTGCTCTGGGGAGCCTTTCTGTACATTAGGCTAAGCCACAAACTGTGATGGGGTATTGCATCTGAGATGTAGGTTTGTGAAGTTGGATTATTTGTTCTTAGTTATTTTTGAATCCTGCAATGACCTCTATGTTGTTTATTGTTCATCCATTACTTTACCTTTCACCATTCAGTTGAAGAAATGGTTGTAATTCTCCTGCCAATGCTGTTGAGGCATGGGGCAGGTGCTGTTCTCCCTTTAGCTATCTTATTTCTTGTGGTTTGGTGAGTTCCCAAAACGGGTAACTCCCGTCTCCTGAACACTATCTAAGGCTGTATGCCAAGCTACTTCATATTAATAGTCTTCTATATTTTTCATACATATGTGTACATAACTTCATATTAGTAGGAAACAAAACAGCCCTAAAATATTTAGTATAGACACTCTTAAAGCTACATTCACCAACACTGATTTGTGTAAAGCAAATATTTTTCATTTTCAATATAATACTGGCCCAACGCATTTCGAGAGAAACTCTCTTCATCAGGGGAATGTTCATAAAATCTATCTAGAAATAATCCAGAGAAAAGATGTTGTAAATGTTTGTACATCTCTCTTCCAATATACAATGTAGCAACGTATTGTTTACAACAGGCAGGTAATTTTCCCACAAGTACCTTTCGTTTCCGGTTTCTTAGGACTTACACAGTCGTGAAGATTAACCATTTATTTGATTGTGTAGTTCCTAGTGTAAACATGATGACCAATTATTAGAAGAGTAATCAACCCTCATGGGGATGCAAATATATATAAGCTACAATTATTTTGTTTATTTGTTAATAAGTTATATCTCACCTTTCTCTTCCGTATAGTGGTGCTCCTGCATTTCCTATAATGTAAACTTGCACCTCCTGTAAAAACAAATTACATTACATTCTAAGTAATCTACACTATATATATAACACTTAAGCCTCATCACGAGTCTGGCGGTATCCCGGCAGTAATACGGCCGGGATACCGCCAGCGCAAATAGCGATAACGCTATTCGGTCCGGCACTAAAACGAGTAGCTGTTGGGTGGTTATTGCCCATTCCCCATTGGGTCCTAATTGTGCCAACGATAACAGTGCTGAAAATGGCTGAAAACGGGCAGAAAGCAGGATTTTTACCTCCAGCAAAAAGCTGGATGTACAACTCCTAACTTTCCACTCAACTCATGATTGGGCCAACCGTTAAATGCAGTGGTAATGGCGTTACCAGTGCATTTGAGGGCTAGGGCCCAACTCGTGATGAGGCCCTTAGTCTCAGATTCTGTGACCAATTATAATAATAACTCACCTCCCTGTGGGAAGGGTCTAGGCGCCCAACTGGTGATCCACTATATGGCCCTTTGTAACTTCTTGAAAAACACTGCTCTTCAGTTCTACAAATGAACAGAGCTTAGTCTATGTAATCATTTTGTCATACACTATTCATATTATTTCTGCAGTAGTCTCAATATGGTGAGCTCTCAGAGTCTGAAAGCATAAATTATTGGTGTTTTTTAAAAAAAAGTTGAAGATTCTAAAAAAGGCTGCTCACTCACCTCGAGTTGAGGTACATCTGTGGATATCTGGTGGTGCGATTCTTATGTTAACAATAGGGATTCTCCAATTGTGTCTAAAAAAAGAGACACTGGGCCTCATTATAAGTTTGCCGGTCTGGAAACAAGGGTGCCAGTAAACTTACCTGCCACCTTGAATCCGGACTGGTAAACTACAAGTCTGCCTGCCGTGACTGCTGTGCCCGACAGGTCTGACCCTGCCGGGCGCAGCGGTAGGCAGACTGGTGACGGAAGCATTTGCAATGTTAGCAATTGTGCTGGTGCTTCCGTGACCCCACTTCCATAGAGTCCTATTGGACTCTATGTGAATGAGGACTTACATTTTTACCGGCGCTTGACTTCCCAGCCTCTGGACTCGTAATGAGCCAGTGGCACCGGGAAGTCAGGTGCCAGTAAATCATTATGAGGCTGGTTGCAACCCACCTGTAGCACCGCCAGGGTTACAGATGGGCTCGTAATGAATAGTCTGTAGTGAGCAGCTTGCCCCCAATCCTTGTGGACTTACTTGTGTACTTCCCAGATACAGAGATACGTCTGTCTGACGCCGTCATTCTCAGAAAGATTTTGTGCTGCCCCAAAATGGGCGCTTTGTATTGCGTGCCTTGTTGTTGTGACGTCATTGCGTTGTGATGCTGATAAAGTCACGTATGTAAAGAGACCGTTTTTAAAACAGAATTTTATTGTTGTCCTGTACAGGGATTGTGAAGCCCCTTTTCCTCCCAGTACAGAGGGCTTCTGTATTGATGGAGAAAGATGTTAGTTGGATAATTTGGCTAAGGACATTGGGATTGTAATAGACGTGAAAATAGACATAGAGAGAAATTGATATGGGCAGTCTAAAGGTCATATGTGTGTTGTACTAGATGGTTAAATAAGTTAAGGGAAATGGAAAACCATCCATAACTGGATAACTCCTCTAATAGCTCATTCTCCTGTACAGTCCTATGAATCTTGTGTTCTATTTGCTCTTACACAGGTATTCCCTTAGTTGGAGAAGCAAAATGTATAGTTTCTCAATTCAAGCAACCAGATTATTATTAATTTCTGTTTTAATATTGGCGTAAAAGTTTAGTTCCAAATTTTAACCGAAATACTGACACCTTGTCCCCCCCATGTGATGCATTCCTTGACATGAACCCAATATCTCAATTATGTGACATACTGTTCTCTTCAATTTACTGCCTCATGGGGGTGTACATTCTACTTATCCATGAATGTTATCACTATTCATGTACCTTGTGTTGCGAGTAATACAAATATCCCTTGCTCTACTCTGCAGAGTGTACAGTCTGATGATTATTTTGTTGCTCTTATGATTAACATTTCAAGAGATGTGATCTCCCCTTGCCTACTCCGTAGGGCGTACAATCTGACAGTCCCTGGACCGCTAGTTTAGTCAACAAACTATTCCAGAAAATAGACATATCAAATTATGGGTATATATGAATTGTTAGAAGGCGCTATTCCTGGCTGCTCAGGTAATATGGATAATAATCTGGTTTTAGTTAAGGGACTCACAGGAAGCGTCCCAAATAGAAGTCTTCATTCATACCTGATGGGACTATTGCATCCAACTGATTGATCCAAAATAATTCCCCTTTGGACAATTTCTTGTTAATGTCTCCACCCCTTGGTAGAGGGTGTACAATCTCTAGAACCACACATTTCAGTTGTGCTATTGTGTGCTTGTTATCTCCAAAATGTCTGTTCACTGGTGACCTGATGTTTACCATCCTAATGTTTGATTTGTGCTGCCTCCACCTTTCTTTTAATTTACGGATAGTTTGGTTCACATAGTATTTGCCACAAGGGCATTTCAGGGCGAAAATTGCATTCTTACTGTCACATGTTGCAAAGTCCTGGAGTCTGATTTATTTGCCAGTATTCATATGTCTAATATGATCCCCTTGAGAACGTTAGAACAACGTTGATAGCTGATGCACAGAAAGGTGCCTGGTTTTGGTTAATATAGTGTCTCTGTGCTGGTCTCTTCAATTTTTCTGCTCTAAGTAGCGTATCCCTGATGTTCCTCCCTTTTATAAGCCATCATCGGGTGGCTCTGGAAGAGCCTTTGTAGTGTGGGGACAGATTATTTTTTTACCACCTTTGCCACTTGAAAACTCTAAGCTGAATATTTCAGTGTGTAAATGAGTTTGTTGGTTTACCTTTATGGGGTGGTTTCAGCAGGTCTTTCCTTTGGTGTGTCTCATCTCTGGCCACCGCAGCATCCAAAATTACCAATGGATATCCCTGTTCTAGGAATCTCTCTGACATTAGGTCATACTCGCTTTGCAGTGTTCAAGTGCTGGATACTATCCATTTCAGTCTAAGGAAATGGCTGTATGGTAGGCTCTCCTTTAAATGTGCGTGATGGAAGCTGTTGTAGTGCAAGTTGTTGTTAACATCTGTAGATGCTTGTTAATGTCCCTTCTCTGTAAGTGTTCCATACATCTAGGCAGTGTAGACCTGGTTCCCCTATCTCTTTGTTCGTGCCACTGATTGATGTATTTGAAAAAACAGGTTAATTCCAGATGTGTCCCTCCCCAAATGGTGAAAACATTGTTGATATATCTTCTCCAGAATATAATTTTCACGCACCAGAGTTCTTTGTGTAGCACATGCATCTTCTAAAAATAGAACATAAATATGTCTGCATACGTCCGCGCTACTGATGAGCCTACTGATGAGCCCATGGGGGTTCCAGAAATGTGTAAATAGAATTTCCCTTCGTATTGGAAGTAATTGTTGTATAGGATTACATTTATTAGCTGTATTGTGAAGACTTTATGAATCTGTATATCTTCATGTTGTAACAACATCCATTCCATAGCATCAATGCCTTCATGTGGAATGGCCGTGTAGAGACTACTTACAATCAATGAGAAAAGTATCAGATCTGGGTCTGGTAACTGTAGCTCACCCAACATGCTTAGGAAGTGGGACGTGTCTTTAAGGTTATGTGGATGATTGCTGTACAAGCGGTTGTAGTGCGGTATCCAGATTGATAGCCAAAGGGTCAAAGATACTGTACGTACCTGCTATGATTGGTCTGAACAGTGGATCAACAGAGTCTTTATGAATTTCTGAAAGGACATAGAATACCAGGATGATAGAATACTTTTGTATGAGAAAGTCTGCTCTCGTAGCATTGATCCAAGATGCGTCTTTTGCTTTCAGGATTGTTTCTTCTATGAGTGATTTAATCATATTGGTAGGATCTTGTTCCAAATCTAAATATGTCATTTGGTCCTGTAATAGTCTAGTGCAACCTTGATGGTACAACTGTGTGTGCATTATAACTAGAGCCCCTCCTTTGTCAGCTGGCTTCATGGTTATAGTGGTGTCTTCTGATAGTTCCTTTAGGATACGTGCTTGATGTTTTCTCAGGTTGCCTCTCTTGTGGGGGCTGTATTTGATCTTCTTCAGATTTTTTGAAGTGTTGATATTAAACATGTCAATAACCGGATGTTCACCTATGGATGAAATAAGCATTTGTTCTTCATCTTCTGGAAACTAAATCAAAGTTCCTTGACCTTTCCTGTATTTCTGGTAATGTCTCAAAAAATAATTTCAGTTCCATTTCCTCACAAATTTCAACATATTTATCTTTTCCTCGAAGTTTGAGCTATTGTTTACAGGAAAAACCTAAGTTCAGTGTGTCCATCTGTGTTTTGCTGAACTGCTTGGATGAGATGTTAACTACTATAGATTTTGTTGCTTGTTCCTTGTCCTCAATTTTTGTCATGCCCCGCATTCCTGCTTAAAGTCGTCCGGGGCATCTATTTCCAGGTGGAAGCTGCCCTGGCGACTGTTTTCAGTTCGCGGAATACGCCGCACTACATTATCCAGCATTCCTTCTTCCCGCGGTCACCTGAAGCGCACGCAACGTGCCTTGCGTCCTGAAAATGATACCGGTATTTAGTACGGCGTATCCCTGCAACAAGTGCTCCTAAACTAAGTAATTAGTTCGAGTGCCCGAATTATTGACTTTCTGATTCCTGTGTTTCCTGGACCCGGCTTATGCTTTAAGGATTTCTCTTGAACGTTTTGTCCCTACGATTTCTGGCGCCATTTCCCTCGGCTGTTTTCCCTTGGTAAACGAACTCACGGCTTTTCTTAACAGACTGTTTCCCTCTTGCCCTTGATTGTTGTGACGCCTTGGAACCTGTTAACCTCAAGTTTAACGCGATACAGAACACTAGGAAATTCTGAACGAAACCTCTTTTCAAGTTTCTTTTCCCTCTTCTGGCTGCTAACTCCACTGGCTTTCTGAACCCTTCAACCTCACGTGTGTCACAATCCCACAAAACACCTTTTTTCTGGATCTACCATCAACGCTGCTCTCATCACCAAACAGTGCTCTACACATCGAAGTGACCGATTGAACGATCTCCTGATTTGGTGGTCACTACTTGGATTGGATATTTTCACTTTGGGGACGCTTTGCTGAATTCTTTGGGGATTATTTTTGGACTCTAGTTGCGCCCTCGTGCCGTTCGGGTTAGGTGGATTATTGCACAGACTTCCTTCAACTGAGACTTCCTTCCTTCTTCACCTTGTCATCACTTTGCTGAACTCACATAGGTTGTGGGACTTCCTTTTGGCTGAGCAGGTAAGAGAGGGTAATTGCGGGCGGGTGATTGCTGCACTTTTGGTAACTCTGGCTGCTATCTTGAACCATCGTTCTTGCTTTGTTCCCTTATCTCTGTTATCGCTGCACCTGCCTTTTCACTCAAGCCCCTGACCTGTTAGTAATATTTTATTTCTACAGGCTGCGCTCTTGGGGGGAAAGTCTTGTTAACATCGCGTTCAAGATATCCCAGAGCAGAGGGGCTCCCAAGGTGGATGCTGATTCTGTATCCTTTATAAGTCTGTATCCTTTTTCAAGATTGTGTTAAAGTGTGACAATTTTCTTCTGCCCTCTTCTTGTCCACCTCCGTCTAAAAAAGGGACTAGTCCTGTGTTGGTGCCAGTGGTATTTCCACTAGCTTGTCCTGTTGGTGTATCCCCTTTGACAGTCACAACACTAGTAGCTGTGTTCACAGTGCTTTTACCTTCTCCACTTGTCACGTCGCTACTGTATGTATTGCCTGTTGGTGTTGTAGGTCTAGATTGCCTCGGTTGTCTACTGGGTCCTTGTCTGTTATTTTTATAAAACCTTGCCATGAGTAGACTATATCGCGGGCATAGTTCAACGTATCTCTTTGAAATCTTCTTATCTTCCTCTGTTCTATGTCTTTACGGTAGGAGTCCAGTTTCTGATTTGTCTTCCAGGATCTTATTCAACTCGTCTCTAGATTGTAATGACGCTAACTGCTCTTTAATCTAATCTTTTTCTTGATGGATACTGGTGCCTTCTCCCCCGCACCTGGATCAATCAATATAACTTGGTGAGCTTATAAGGTTGATTGAATTATCTTAAATTATTAAACTTAGGGTGTGCAGAGTGCAGTATATTCAGCATACTTATTTCCTGTGCCAGTTTGCATGGCTGGGTGTGTGTGTTTTTCTCAATTATGCTCATTTTTATTTTTGTTTCTTTTTCTCACTTGTCCTTTCTTTACCTTCTCCCCCCATTTATGTATTGATGCTCCTGATACCAGGGCGGTTTGCAACGGAAGCTCCTTTACTTTCTCACAAGAGCTTAGATAATTTGTCTGGCTTTTTGGGCTTTATGTTTAATACTGCACACAATCTGAATGTAGTCACATCTGGTTTTAGGCTGGAATGTGAAAGGCATAAAAGGAAGAACGTCTTCATTTTCCTAAGCAGGAAACATCCAGATATTGGGCCTCATTACGAGTCCGGCGGTCGCCGTGCCTGAAATTCCAGCAGGTTACCGCCGGACTCGTATTACCATTCTGCCTCCGTCATTCCCGGAATTACCGGGGCATTACGACCCCGGTGACCAGGGAATTCCGGAGGCGCAATTCGGTAAATCCCCATTCCTATTGAGTGCCATAAGACTCAATGGGAATGGGGAAGTGGAAACACCGGCACCATCTTGTGATGGTGCCGGTGTTTCCACATCTTCCTGTCGGCGGGTGGTGTTAAACCCGCGGGTAGTGTTAAACTCGCCAGGTCAGACCTGGTGGAAATGACACCTCCCGCCTGCAGAACTCGAGATCACCCGGTATGGAAACAACGGTGGCGGCGGATTTACCGACACCGTTATTTCCATACCAGGTGACTCGTAATGAGGCCCATTGTGTTCCTACAGGAAACCCATTTAACATTGGAACAGGTGGATTATATTTTGAACAGAGCGTATGTGAAAGAGTTTTCTAGCACTTTTGCCAGCAACTCCATCAGTGTGGCTATTCTGCTCAGGAAGGATTACATACATACATAAATACATAAAGTTGATAGGGTGGATGTAGATTCAGAGGATAGATATGTTCCAATTAAGATACGTGTGGAACACAGGTGCTTGGTGCTCTTCAATGTTAATGTGCCAAATGTAGCGCAACCAGATGTTTTCAAGAAAATTGGGGACGTTTTAGCTACCATTGATGATGCAGAGGTAATACTGGGGGAGACTTCAATTCAACTTTAGATGCAGCATTGAAAAAATCAGGCACTGTTAGCTCGCATGCTGAGATTAAGGCTAGACAATGGTTTTTGGGGCATGGATAGATAATTGGGTAATGCCACTCACAGATGGTGTGTTAAGAAGACTAACAAATTGGCACATTTATAGAGCTGTATAGTTGTAGGAAACTAGCTGTCGACTTGGGACGAATGACTGAACTGAGCATTGTGACATGGAATGTTAAAGGGATTTATTGTCCGCAGAAGAGGAGGAAGGTGATGGCTAGGATATGGAGAGCGAGAGTAGACATAGGGCCTCATTACACGGTAGGCGGTAAGGGTTTACCGGTACCGGTAAGGGCACCGGTACCAGTAAACCCTTACCGCCTTACTACGAGGTCCCTTTGCGGGTCCTCCCTTAACGCCTGGTTTTTCCAGGCGTTAAGGACGGGACCCGCAAAGGGACCTCGGAGCTAATTACGGTACCGCAATTTGCGGTACCGTAATTAACACCTTCCCCATTCCTATTATGCCCTATGGGGCAAAAATGGGAATGGGGAAGGGCCTTGGTGAATGGGGAATTACCGCCCCCGCTCACCTTGGAGTAGGGCGGTAATTCCGCCATCCACCAAGGCGGACTCAGTACGGTACCGGCGGCAACCATGGCGCTAATAGCGCCATGGTTACCGCCTACCGTGTAATGAGGCCCATAGTCCTTTTACAAGAAATGCATTTCACTAATAAGGACAGGACATTTTTGACTTGTGCAAGATACCCACGTGAATTGTCGAATTGCTTCTCAACAAGATCGAGAGGGGTTAGCATCCTGTTCAGGAAAGGTATGAATGTCATGGTTGATAGGGTAGCTATGGATGGTGAAGGCTGGATTTTTTTGTGGATATGAATTATAATGGAAAGGTCCTGACTGTGGCATGTGTGTATGGTCTTTGCTCACCGGGTAAGGTCTTTTTTGAAGTAATGATGCAGTTACTACGTGATATGTGGGGAGTCATTAATTCTGGGGGTAATTTCAACTGCGTTATTGATCATAGTATGGATTGTACTGGCCAATGCAGATACACACATTTAAGAGTGTTTAAGGAATTTAGCCTTTTTCTTCAAAGATTTCACTTAGTGGATGTATGGAGGGCTTTACATCCATCCATGAAGGAATACACATTCTACTAGACAGTACATAATTCATTCTCAAGATTAGACTACATTTTAATATCCGATAAGTTATTAGACAAGTCTTTGAGTGTAGACATTAGGAGGAGGGAGATTTCAGATCATGACTTAGTAGACCTTCGTTTGGATTTTTGTCGAGAGGGTTCTAAGTTTGTAAAATGGCGGCTCAAAATAGGGATTTTGATGGAAGATGACCTAGTGTCAGGCATTCGAACTTTCATTGAGGATTTATTTAACGATAATATAGGGTCTGAAAACACCATGATGGTGTGGATAGTTTCAAGGCAACTGTAGAGGTGAACTAATTAATAGGACCTCATATATAAGAAAAGTGGTCTGATAGAATTGAAATCTCTCGAAGCGGAGCTATCCGGTTTGCAGCAAAAGTATGCACAAACTGGGAATGTAACAGATCGTCTAAGAATGAATCGAGCCCAGGAAACCTTAGCTAATAAAACTAGCTGGCGGAAACGTTGTTTTTTTTCATGAAACAAAAGTATTGGGAAAATGGGTACAAGAGTGGCGGGTTGTTAGCTAACAGATTGAAGGGGTTGAATGAAAAGTTGTATATTCAGATAATAGAGGATGACCATGGATAATTGATAGTGAAAAATGTTTGACATACGTAAGGCTTTCCGGTCATTTTATGCATTTATGCATCAATATATGGAAGACATATTTCCATGGGGTTCCGACGTGGATGACTTTTTTCGGTCTATTGAAATTCCTTTGTTGAGTGGGGAAGAATGTGCTGGGATGGAAGAACAGATAATGCTTGAGAATGTTTTGTTAGCAATTGAGCAGCTTAATGTTGTAAAGTCTCCAGGTTTAGATGGCTTGCCTGTAGAGTTTTACAAAACATTTAGATCAACTTTAGCACCCATTCTAGGTGAGTTGCTTAATGTTTTCATACAGGATGGGAGTGTTTGTCCATCTATGCAAGAGGCCATGATCACTTTGATACCAAACCCGGGAAGAGACCACCAAAAATGTCTAATTCATGTATCTCAGGTTGGATTTATGAGGCGTAGGTTCAGGTATGATAATATAAGGACCATTATTGATATAATGGGTCTCCGGCAAACAGAAACTCAGCATACTGTGTTGATATCCATCGATGCGGAGGAGAACTTTGACAGTCAACTGGGAATTTTTAAAATTTTACATGAGATGGATGGGTTTTCTAAGGCTGGTGGTTGTATACACAATGTTTAGAGGGCAAAAATCTGCGGTGAATAATGAATTATTGGACACGTTTGCTCTTACGCTGGGTACGAGGCAGGGTTGCCCTCTGTCACCCTTTTTGTTCAATATTGGATTAGAACCTTTGGCGGCTCACATCATGGGTGAACAAAGAATAAGAGGACTAAAGTTTGGGGGAGTTGAGGTCAAGATTATCTTACGCAGATGACATAGTGGTTATCCTTTCTAACCCAGAAGAAGGAAGTACAATTTTGAAGAATGCTTTTCAGAAGGTAGGTGAAATTTCAGGCCACAAAGTTAACTGGAATAAAACAGAGGTTTTACCACTTTCGGTGGCCTGTAGGAGAGGGGATTTTGCGGATTGGAACTGTAAGTGGTCAGATTCACATTTAAAGTATTTAGGGATCTACTTGATCAGGGATCTGAAGAAAATTGTAGAATTCAACCTAAATAGGCTAGCAGAGACTTTGAAAAAGGACATAACAAAGTGGGAACATTTGAATTTGGGAATCTGGACTAAAGTCAATGCAATAAAGATGCCTCTGTTACCAAAAGTGCTTTATATTATACAGTCCATACCACTGAGGTTCACAAAAAAGATGGTGAAAATGATTGATCGGATCTTTTAAAATGTTCTGTCGGGTGAAAAGAAAAAAAACAAAAATCCTGATGTTCATTGTATTACGTAGTGTACAGGAGGGGGGTTTAGTTACCCTGATTTGGATAGATATTACAGAAGTTCCATACTGAAGAAAGCTGCATATTATATATCACCTGAGAATCTCTGAGCCTATTTGGTTTTCAATTGAGAGGGGAAACTTCAAACCTTATAAACGGAGCAATATTTACTCAATGGCGAAGATACCGAATGTGGCTGAGAAGTTGCCCACGACTACGGTGACTAGAGAAATACTTAATTGCTGGCTATCTAACTTTGAAGATAATGGGCCTCATTACACGGATGGCGGTAAGGGTTAACGGTCACCGTTAATGGCAACGGTGACCGTTAACCCTTACTGCCGTACTACGAGGTCCCTTTGCGGGTTGAAGGATTTAACGCCTGCTTCTTGCAGGCGTTAAAATCCAACCCGCTAAGGGACCTCGGAGCTAATTACGGCACCGCAAAATTGCGGTGGCGTAATTAGCGCCTTCCCCATTTCCATAGAGCCCTATGGGGCCGAAATGGCAATGGGGAAGGGCAATGGCAGAAAGGGGATTTACCGCCCCTCCAACCTTGGAATGGGGCGGTAAATCCCCTTTCCGCCAAGGCGGTGCCGGTATTTTACCGGCATGAGCCATGGCGCTAATAGCGCCATGGCTCACCGCCTACCGTGTAATGAGGCCCAATGTCTATCTTACTTATAATGCCTCCCTCTGGCATAATCCTGGTCTTCAAATTGCTAATAGGACATTGTATTGGCGTAGTTGGGTTTGGAGGGGATTACTTGAGATAGGTGATGTGCTGTGGGATGGACGAATAGTACCTTTATGAGGAACTGCAATGGTTATATGGTCTGAGCAATAGACAGAGAGTTAGATTCAATGGACTTGAGGCGCTTTTCTTACAGAGACTATGCATGTTATCTATGCCAATACAGGATGAACCGGCAAGGTGTACTATAGTTGCTTCATCACCACGTATGGTATCCACATATGTTAAGCATATGCCCGTGGATCCTCTCATTGATGATTCCTGAAAAGAATTGAAGGGGATGTGGGAAGACGACCTGGCTTGTGAAACTTTGGATAAGGAATGGGGGCAGATAGGACAAGTAGGTTTTAGGAGCAAGTTAGATCTGAATTTGAGACTTACACATCAGAGAATTTTGGGACATCTGTACTGGACTCCGGTGCGTATGCATGGTTTGGGCTTGATTGAAGATTCTGTTTGCTGTGGTTGTGATAAGGAGAGGAGTACTCTTATGCATATGTTGTGGGATTGTTCTAGGACGAAGGAATTTTGGGGGGATGTATTGGACAGAATGGATACAGTATTATCAATGACCTTTCCTAGGATGCCTTTGCAAGTCCTTTTTCTAGCCAATAGAAGACGGTGTAAAATTGCTAGAAATTATAGTCAATGGATTGACAAAGTGCTAAAAGTGGCTATAAAACAAATATTAAAATTGTGGAAAAGAAGGGAAAAAAACACGAGTGGAGAGGTGGGTGAGTGATGTGCAAGTGTTCTCTGACTTTGAGAAGGTCTTGTTTAAAAAACTAAATAAAGAGGATGATTACTTAGAACTCTGGTCACCTTTTCACAGCCTCTATGGTGGGTGGGTAGGTAATCACTTGCTTGTGAAGTAGGTTCGTCGAGGAATTCTGGTTGGGTGAAGTTGTGTACATTTCATTTTTTCTTTTTTTTAAAAATCTTTTTCTTTTCTTTTTTTTTTCTCGATGTTGGGTCGCAGTTCGATGTATTCTGTGGGTATTATGTCCAAGGACAATGGGCCTCATTAAAACCCAGGCGTTAAGGGGTTAACGGCGCCGTAAAAGGTGTCGGCGCTGTTAAACCCTTAACGCCTGATTACGAAGTCCCTTAGCGGGTTGCACTTTAACGCCTGCTTTTAGCAGGCGTTAAAAACCAACCCGCAAAGGGACCTACGAGCTAATTACGGCACCGTAATTTACAGTGCCGTAATTAGCGCCTTCCCCATTCCCGTTGAGCCCTATGGGGCAAAAATGGGAATGGGGAAGGGCCATGGCGGCATGGGGAATTACCGCCCGCCAACCTCGGAATGGGGTGGTAATTCCCCATTCCGCCATGGCGGAGTCGGTAAGTTACCGGCATAGACCATGGTGCTATTAGCACCATAGTCCAATGCCTGGGTCGTAATGAGGCCCAATGTATGTTAGTGGGGATAGTGCCATATTACAGTTATTATAGCACAAGCCTGTATCTTAGGATTCTTAAGTTGTGTTTGTGTATTCATTGATTGCTCAGAAAGGAATTATAACTCTGATATTACATGAATGCTTGTATTAATTGCTTGTTGGTTATTTTGTAAAATGAATGAAGTGTTGAAAAAAAGAAAAGAAAATTCCTTGTGACTCTCATGGAGACATGGGAGCTACATGTTTGGCGTTATTTACACTAAGGGGATAGACAGTGTACCTTTCATTCAGCTCCCCATGGGACCTCATCACGCATTAACTTTTTTGTTTCTGGTTAGCAGAGGGCTTTGCGGGGATGTGTGTAGCACCAGTATAGGGAATATTGTGATCTCTCACCACGCTAGTGTCCTGCTTGCCATAAATAAGTTGGCAGATGGCTTGACAGGGAGGAAACAGTGGAGATTGAATCCAAGTCTTTTGTTAGATCTGGATTTTGTCAAGCACGTTGAGATTGAAATCAAGTTATTTTTGGACGAGAACAGGGGCTCGGTTGAAAACATATCTGTTGTTTGGGATGCTTTGAAAGCGACAATACACGGGAAGGTGATTCGTTTTGAGTCTTACAAGAGGAAACAAAAACAGGCAAATCAAATCAGGCTTGAGGATGATTACAGAGCAGCTGAGGAGCAATACAATTGCTCCCCTTCGGCCACTAACATGACCCGTACACTAAATGCTAAGCCGATTCTAGATTGTGCACTACATCCAGAGGCGGAGAAAACTTTGTTTTTCACTCATCAGACTTTTTGAAAACAAAGCGAGAAAACTGGCACACTGTTGCCAAACTGTTTGAAGCTTAAAGAAAAAGCGATCCGTGTTTTTCGTTGTAGATGAGGATGGTTCTATTATGAGAAAGAATGAGTGGCTCCATGGGGCTTTTCAGCGTTATTATGCTTCTTTGTCTGGGGATGATGGTCACAACGCTGAATCAGATGTTTGCGAATACATGCATCGAGTGGAGGCTTCTCGCCTGGATGAAAACAGTAAACTCTGTCTTGACGCGGATATATCCGTTCAGGAGGTGGTGGATACCATGGATTCAATGACGGCAGAGAAGTGCCTGGGACTGGATGGGTTCCCGATTCAGTTTTATAGAACTTTTGGCCAAATTCTTGCTCCCTTTTTGATGCAGTTATTTGCAGGGATTATTAGGAATGAATCTGTTACTGACACCATGCGCTCTGTGGAAAAATCACTCTGATTGTGGTAACGTTCGCCCAATATCATCGTTGAATGCAGATGTGAAGCTCTTGGCAAAAATGTATGCTAGAAGACTTAATGAATTGCTGCAAAAGCTGGTTCACAGGAACCAGACTGGATTTGTGGGTTGAAGGAATAGCTGTGACAATATGAGGGAGCTGATGAAAGTGATTCATCGTAAGAAGCACTCTGTTGATGCTTATGCGGCTGTAAGCATTGATGCAGAGAAAGCATTTGATAGAGTGAATTGGTTATTTCTCCGTCATATACTGCTTAAGGTAAACTGCGTCCTGCGATTTATGCAGCTCTTTAGAGCTTTGTACAATGTGCCAGAGCGGCAGTGTCCGTGAATGGCTATACGTCTGAGTTCTTTCACATTCAGAGGGGCATGCGTCAAGGGTGTCATCTATCGCCTTTACTGTTTGATTTATTCATAGAACCTTTAGCTATTGCACTTAAGACGCATCCAGACATAAAGAGCATTTCAGTTAGAAACTGTACCTCAAAGGTGCTCCTCTATGCAAATGACCTTCTGGTGATGATCTCGGACCCAGAGCGCTCCTTTCAGGCACTAATGTCTTCTTTGCAGATGTTTGGCAGCATTTCAGATTGTAAGGTTAATGTCTCTAAGACTTTAATCTTGCCAATCTTGTCTTCGTGCCACAGAGGCTTGTTTGATGTAGGTCGCGTTGCGTGGGTTGCGAGTGGTTTTAAGTATCTGGGTATCCAGATTTTCAGAGATACCGATGCACTTCTCATGCACAATATTAGGTTTAAACTTGCAGAAATAGATGGTCTGTGTCGAAAGTGGGAAAGACTGAATTTTACGCTATGGGGTAACATTAGTGTGATCAAGAGGTCACTGCTTCCGAAGCTGCTATATGTGTTAGGCATGCTGCCCCTTCCTCTTTCAGGTAAACTAGTTTCAGAGATATGTCTTTCAACAGGTTTCTGTGGGGCGAGGGAGGCAGTTCTATGTGATTATCTCGAATATTAAAGGCAGCACAAAAAAAAAACCTTTTTTCCGGCTGATTTTGTGCGGCCTTTAATATTCAAAATACAATTCCACCCCACCACAGCCCTTCGAATTTGGGGGATTCACCCCAAAGTGCCCCTTCAACATCTTCCTCACCTCAACCCCACCTCACACTCACACACTTTTACCCCAGCCCCCCGCCTCACATACAAATCCAATTCTCAGGGCAGACTTTCTAAATCAGTTTTTTCATTTTTGCGAAAATTAAAAATACCTTTTCACTTAAAGGATAGTTCCGGGACTTTTTTTTTATTGTCCCTACGGTTCGGCCATGTGTTTTTAAGCATAAATCGGTAGATCGTAGAAAACTTTCCTATGGACCTTACCCGACTTTTCGTCCATTAACACACTCGAAATCAGCCGCCATTTTCTGATAATCCTATCATTTCCCCCCATCGACCTGGCTCACCTGCTTTTGCGTCACTAAATCAAATCCCCCGCCCCTGAAACAGACTTTATCAAAACATTCATATTCCCTGCCTCTATCCGTGACGTGACTGTGATGCGTAGGCAAACGCGCCCAGGCGTCTTGTACGCGACTCCACACAGAACCCGGAAACCAACACAGATCAGCTCACAACACAGCGCGCCACAATTCGGAATATGAAACTGTACTTTTAAATCAAACCGCAAGATTGTAAATTTGGTAAAGTACATTTATTTGACATCAAATGTTTAGAGAATATTCAGCGATTTGCATTTTTATTTGCTCACGTTCCAAAAAGTTTGTTTTGAGGCACGCGATGTTCCTTTGCTGTACACAGGGTCTTAGATCATCTCACAATACAGCGCCACAATTCGGAATATGAAACTGTGGTTTAAAAGCAAACGGCAAAATTGTACATTTGGCAAAGTACATTTATTGGACATCAAATGTTTAGAGAATATTCAGCGATTTGCATTTTTCTTTGCTCTCGATCCAAAATAGTTCGTCTTGAGGCAAGCGATGTTCGTGTGCAGTACACAAGGTGTTGGTCTACGATAAAATAAGCTCTTCGGTCGCACTGATAATCGCATGGCTGTTCCAACAACGAGGCACTAGGCCACCACAACGGTCTGTATGTTGCATCTAGCTGTTACCGCGTAAGGGCATACTTGTACTTGGCGATCGTCCCATAAAATGGTCAGGGTGGTAACGTTGTTCACGCGGAGAAGCAACTGGCGGTTGTAAAAGCCATCCGCCGGTGTCTGGTACTCGTGACACATACAATAATGAAGGATGTACCTGTTTTAAAAACATAAAAAATGAAATTAGTCTCACCATCAGATCTTTATTAAAATTATTCATTTTATATATTAGGTCGGGAAATCATTTCATAGCTAGGACAGTGAAACTGGGTATTATACGTCAAGGGGGGGCTGTAGGATACTGAGACAGTCCCCCAGTGCAGGGGTTGACAGGGAGGCAGTGCAGGTGGAGAGTGGAAGGGCCCAGGACCGAGGTCGCAGACAGTGGACCAGTTGTAGCAGGGGAGAGGGAGAGAGAAAGCAGAAGCAAAGAGGAAGGTTTTGAGGTGCTTCCGTAAAAGGAGATGGTTCTCCTCAAGATAGTGCGCGGTACAAAACAATATGCCACATAGAACGAACAAGTACAACTTAACCCGTCTTTAAAGCTACTGTATAGTAATTAAATTGCGGTATAAACTCATCTAAAGAGTTACTTACATTATATTTGCATTTTCCATTGTGTCTGTGCGTAGGGCAGCCCCGAAATACCACTCCTTCTATGCCGACGTTATTTCTTCTAATGAACGAACATTAAATGGCTTTCGTTTCTGAAATTATATTCATTATCGCTTCTTAGGTTATTGCCCCACACCCCCAAAAAGAAGTCTTTCGGGATGGTCCCGGCGTGTCAAGGTCAAATAACAATAGAACCTTATACTGAGTCGTGGGCCATTCCGGCACCCGAGCAAAAAATCAAAGCAGCTGACCTTCACTTTGAACGAGCACACATTCCTAGTTAGCTACATTCAGTGTAAGGCCATCTCACAGGACTCACAGAGCAATCACTTTTATTTACACAATACATAGCTACACATATTCAATGGGCCTGCGACATGAGGAGACTCGAGAGAACAGACAATCAAATTACAATCATTTAAACCGTGATGTGTATTTCTCAATGAGCTCTGCTTTAGGTGGACATGGAACAGAGGCAATGTTGGGTGGCAATGCAGTTGTCCCCTGCACAGGTTCGTTCACAACTCCATGTATGTGCCTATCTAGGACATCAACAATAAGTCTCTCAATAAACTCATATTGCATATCCTGAAACATTGGTTTGATCACCCATTGTTTACTTCTTTTAGTGAAGGCCTTATTGTAGTGAAGCGTCCCTAAAGTTTCGGTCGTCCTACTTTGTTGACGGCCAACATTATGGTTATGTGCCAAGACCGCTAGAAGAGTCCGATTTATCATGCCCTCCATGCCAAAATGCAATCGTTTTGGCCTGTACTTTAGGCACATATTGTGGAACACCTCCAAATCTCCTGTGTGGCAGAATTCTGTGAGTCCCCTCAAATCTCTTGTTATAGTTTTATCAAATACAATCTTTTCAATGGCTTTGTGAGCGGGTGATGAAGGAATCAACCACTTCTTCTTCCGTGCCTCCTCTGTGGACAAATGGCCATGTTCACAATTGTGGAAATGTTGGTTTGTGGTCCAGCGGTGAACGTTGCTACAGTGTAGCATTACTGACCGCCATTTTTCCAGTAGAATTTCCAACGACCCTCCACATGTT
Source organism: Ambystoma mexicanum (assembly GCF_040938575.1). Taxonomy (NCBI): domain Eukaryota; kingdom Metazoa; phylum Chordata; class Amphibia; order Caudata; family Ambystomatidae; genus Ambystoma; species Ambystoma mexicanum. The sequence goes on from NC_090940.1 coordinate 303,948,100, forward strand.
TTTGAGCTCCACCAAAGATGGTTGCTGATTGACTTGGACCACTGTGAAATACCTTGCATATCTTTTTTTTTACCTGCAGCCGACATTTTTTTATTGATTGTTTTTGCAAGATGCCAAACGTCAAATTGGTGATTTATATTTTTGTACTCTTCTCTCATTGTCTTGGCAATTGAAACGTGTCTGTCTGTGGCTATCAGGTCGATCACCATTCCCCGCGATTGTAGTTCTTGCAATGATGCTACAAAGCCAACTTTCTCCATGGCCACTGAGGATGTACTTTGTGACACCTGCACGACCACCGAACTCACAATTTTCTTACTTTCCATGTCCTGAAAGTGGTAGGTGCAGTACTTGGCTGAAAATCCTGGGCTGTCGCACTGTCCATCACCGGCTAGCCTGAACCGTTTGCCCGCGAATGTACTATCAATAGACATTTTTTCCATTCTCCAAGCTTCGCTAATGGCTGGAAATAGATAATCGGTTTGGTATTTGTAGAACTGAGTTTTCGCAATGAAATGGATTCCCACAAACTGAAAGAAAGACTCTAACTTTTTAAAACTTGAACCATTAAAAAGTGCAGCCGCTGCACAAAGTAGATTGCCTGCTGGCAGTTGCCCCAGCATGGGTTGTGCAGACCATGAGAAAGGATGATATTTTGTACAGGTGGCATGTATTTTAAGGTTAGTGCCTCGAATTGCACGAGTCACATTAATCAATGGCTCCCCACATGCTTACCCACCAACCGAATGCCCACATTTCATCCGAATAATAATATCAATCAAACAACTATCGAATACAATGAATTTGGCCTCTTTCCTTATACTGTCACTCTGCATCCCAGCTGGTTCGGCCTGTAACGTTGAGGACATGTCACTCACATGAAAGGTAGAATCTCTGATATCGTCTTCTGCTATGTTCAGTGATATTGATGGTGTTTCATTGTCGTCCACTTCATTCTCTTCCATTGCAACATCTGTTCCTTCTCCGGCGATGGGTGAATAAAACAATTTCTTCAACTTTCTCGCGGTCTTAGTTTTTGCGGGTGTGGATTCTGTGAATTGATCTCCGACTGCATCCGAACTACCAGGAGGACATTCACTATCAATGGCTGGTGGTGGTATAGCTCCGTTGTCAATCACTTCATATTCTTCCCATTGGCACGATGCATCTCCAGTCTCAAGTCCCTGCCAAAAGGTTTGACAAGCAACATCTCTCGTTCGCTTCACTGTCTGTGTAGATCTAGTTCGTACACCCACTCGCAAGTAGAGGACAGATTGGAAAAGGGATGTTCAGTTTAAACACAACTTACAGTATTGAACTATTAACAGTGAAAAACAACATAATATAGTGACCAGGACACTAACCTTCTTTTGCTTTCTTTTCTTTGAAACTTTCTTGCCTCGAACTTCAACATCAGGACGCTGTTGCTCCGATACGTGTGTGCATGTCTCCACTTCCTCTTGCGCTGCAACGACTATATTTTCATGATAAGCACATCCATCACGCACTGACGCTCCATCGACTCCCTGAAACATAGAACTTTCATTAGTATGTATAATAATATTGAAAACACAAAATGTACTTGGGGACCAATACCCACGTACATCTCAATAGCAAAACACGAATGAACGCTTTGTGTAGAACATTCAAACGACAATTATTCACGCATTATTGATCTAGTTAGATGGAACTGTCAAGATCCATACCTCGGGCTCCTCATAGACTTCCATTGATGATATTATTGAAGATGATGCTTCAGTAACTCCCTGAAACACAGTAATTGCATTAGTATGGTTTTCTATTTTGTTAAAAAGAACATAAACTTTGTGCAGGCGTCAACGGCTCATCTAAATAGACCTGCACAAATGATCAGTTGTCTAAAATAAATAATGGATATCTAAATATGATTCGATTTGCTCTATCGTTGGAAGTGTCATCACCCAGAGATCTGCATCAACTACTAGGGGTGATGTTCTTGTAGAAGAAGCTCCGTCATCTCCCTGAAACATAGTACTTGCGTTAATAAAGAAGGAAGTATAGCGGATGTAATCACGTCATATGATTTCGCTTGATCGAACTGTCAGTATCCATACCTCGAAATGCATAAGAACATCAAGGGACGATGTAACTGCGGTGCACACTTCTGCAAGCTGTTGCGCCGACCCGTAACTGCATGCTCCCCCTTCTTCTTGGACTAATGCTCCATCGACTCCCTGAAACATAGGACTTCATTAGTAATGAACACAATATTGAAAAAAGAAGACACATAGGAGGGCGACGACAGAAGGACATATCATTGGCTAAAAACGAAAGAAACATTGTGTGTAACAATCACGCTACAAGAATGCAAGATCTGATGATCTCCATCGATGGAACTGTCCGGAAACGTACCTCGAGCATCTGAGTGACATCAACGGTTGTCGTCAATGCGTTGGACTCCTCAGCATCTCCCTGAAAGACAGTACTTGCATTATTTTGGATAACAATAATTATAACTGAAAACAAAGACTAGAGGACGAGTACAAGGGTGTACCATTAGGTAAAATAATTACACGATAAATTAAAACTATTGATTTACATGCCTAAAACAAGTCAGTGGCAGAATAGCTAAGTAAGATTACCCGATAGGCGCTTGAAGTGGCTGATGACTGCAATAACGACACGGATGGAGAATCTTCCGCCTTCATATTGAGTGGATACATAAATGGGGAAATTATTGTTAGCTAATGCTACACACTACCGCAAGGCCAAAAGATAAATACGTAAACTTGACTCACCAGTGGAGGGATGTGGACGAATAGAGTGGGAATAGCGGTTGAGAGCAATTTTCGCTTCGCTCGCGGTGTGTTCTTCTTTATTAGCAATGATGTGGAGTACATGTCTGAGCTAAAGTGCCTGCTGCAGATGCGGTATCGATCACCCCTCTTGTCCGCAAAGACTTCTAGGACTCTACTTTCAAGCTCAGACGGTGGATATCCGCAATATCGGACCCATTCTCTTATCTGATCTATTGTTTTAGGGAAAACATGCATTATAGTACCTTCAGATTTTTTATGGGTCTTCGAAGGGCAACCGCCAATGGAACAGGCAGGCATTGTGGAAAGTTCTGAAAAGTAAAGATCAACAATTCTCTATGAATACCAATGTGTTAAAAAATTAAATGACACATAAAAGGTTCAATGCAAGGTTCGTTTTGGTTCTTGGAACTATACACGTTATTCACATGCGGATAAGTATTTGAATAACTTTAAAAAAATAGAAAAATAATTTGACTAAACTCAGAACATGTGACTAGTTCCTTGCATGTACTGTCTTGAACGAAAAGAAATTGGACGCAAAATGATTATGGTACATGGCCTTACCTTGACGAACAAACAGTTAGATGCAGGGATCAGAGTAGTTTCTTGTTGTAGAACAGGGAGCAGTTCACAGGTTGCAAACTGACGAGTTTCCTCGAAGTGGTTACGGAAGTTCACAGAGACGAAGATAACCAGCACCTTCACGGGTTGACTAGCAAAGCGCAAAGAAGTTCTCATTAGAAATATGAAGTGGGTTATAAAGAATTCGAAACAGGGGTGTGTTTGTGAATGAATGACGTGTATATGTCATGGCATTATGCGGTTTGCAGGGGGGCGTCCAGCGTGAGGGGGGATGCTTGGCAGGAGACACGGGGTCTGGAGGTAGACATGGGAACAACAACCCATGCTCTATAGACCACTTTGAAGTGTACATGGTCTTTGGCACCTCTTGGCCTTTATCGCTCCCTGACAGCTCCACTTGCCAGCGCAAGTACCCCGGTGCGAACTGCCTTTGATAGGGCGGAGGGGTGGATTGGGGCAGTGGTCGTGCAGACAAGACTCGTTTGCCGCAGGGCCTCATCAAGGAGAGGCCATCTAACTGCATGTAAGAGGCAGGCTGCAGGATCTAGTACATGGAAGGCAGGGGGGTGAGTTTATAAATACCTCACCCTCCCAGGAGAATATATGGGTGCAGTTCACCCTGGAGACCCTGGATGCCTAGGCAGTTAGTCAGCAGCAGGCTGGCCTGTGGTGGCAAGGCGGCACGGGCCAGAGGGGGTCATCTCTGTACCCGGTGCCCAAAAGGATGATTTATTATGATCAACTATATTGATTATTTACCTATAACCATGTTTTGTATCAATAAAATCCAACGGCCTTTTATTGCCAACGCTTGAACAAAGTGGTGTGGTAAGTATTTTTGGGGGAGGAGGCAAGGCCGGGAGGCTTGATGCCAACCCGCAAAATAACATACGTATGTCTGCTGCATATGGGTTCAACGGTTATGTGGATTGAAGGTGGGCGGCCAGCGTGAGGGAGGATGCTGGCCGGAGACATGTGGTGTGACAAGACAAGGCACAGGAAGACTATTCAATGGAGACACACTAGATTCATTTAAAAAATCAAAACAACCATTGTTAAAATATATGTTGGGTTTTATTTTAGATCTTAATTTCAATTGAACATAAATAATAAACATTACACATTGTAAAGTTCCGGTTGCAGCACATCCAGGGAAAATCTGCGGTATTGTCCAGTGTCGCTGGGGAAATGTTGTCTAATGGCAAGTACCGCACAGGCAGGTATTACTCTCCGAACGCGGTGTCCGAGCCTCCCGTGAAGCCACCAAGTGAAGCAACGATAGGCCACCAGCCTGTACCACCTGTGAAAAAGAAAGATGCAAACTGTATTAAAATGACAAAACTTTCTTATCACTGTCGATTCAGGTAAAAAATGTCATTCTGCTTTGAAAAAAATTCTATCTAGAAAATGCACAATATGGAACCAATTTACATGCATTCGAATGATATGTAGATGTAATTTTATATGTGGGAGACGACCATGAAATAGTAGTGGCATCACTGACATCACAACCAGAGTATACTTACTCGTTACTCGGATTACGCGGACGAACAGTGCCGCGAAGTTCGTGCATAAGCACCATCATCATCCTCAACACGGTCCGTGAGAGGCAGGCTTCCCTGAACTCTGGCAGCTCGGTGATGCATTGCGGACTTGGCTCGCCTTCCGAAATGTAGGCCAAGCACCCGGAATTTTCACGGCAGCAGCAGTTCTCCTCCTCAGTTGGCATTAGCTCGCACCGATTGCACGTGCACCAGGTGGAAACGCCGTCCATGCGACATGGTCCAGGCTCTTCATCCGTTGACTGGTCCTCCCAACTGCCGTCCGAATCCCCATCGTTTTCGCGTGCTTGCCTTTCCAGTACTTCTTCCTCGGTGTACTCGGGCTCGTACATATACGGCATTATTGTAGCCATTGTGTGGTAAAGAAAGTAAAATAATTTACAGAGATGGTACAGGTGTTCACAAGGCCTAGAAGCGGCGAAGGTAGCTGACCAGAGCACAGAAACGAGTCACAGAATACTCAAAGTAACACAGAGAGAGTAATGGAATCGAAAATCTGCTGCTGTGTGTTGTGAAACGGTGTGTTTATACTTATTGAGGAAAGAGGCGTCCTGCCATTTCCATGGCGACACTTCATTAGCTGAGGCGCAGCGATTGTTGACACGAAACGTGCTTTGGCGTTGGGAAATGGGCGGTACGCGTCTGCTGATGTCAGGCTCAGGGGCGGGGGATTTGATTTAGTGCCGCAAAAGCAGGTGAGCCAGGTCGATGGGGGGAAATGATAGGATTATCAGAAAATGGCGGCTGATTTTGAGTGCGTTAATGGACGAAAAGTCGGGTAAGGTCCATAGGAAAGTTTTCTACGATCTACCGATTTATGCTTAAAAACACATGGCCGAACCGTAGGGACAATAAAAAAAAAGTCCCGGAACTATCCTTTAATACCGAGGCAGGCAGGCCAAAGATCCCGATGGATGTTCTTTAGAAACCAGTGAATTTAGAGGCTTTGATTTTTCTAGAGTGAGGCAATATCACTCTGCCTTTACATTACGTATGCTGAACTACTGGCTTCTATCAAGAAATGTTGAATTTCGAAACTGGGTCCTCATAGAGAAGGAGTCAGTCTCCCTGACTCCAATTGATTGTCTGCTTTCAGGAAAAAAGACTTCCGATTGGATTGACTCCGCAGTCTCTTAGACATGTCATACGTGTTTGGAAAAAAGAGTAATGAGATTTGAGGGTATAAATATTTACTTTACAGGGGCTCGTCTCTGGAAGAGCCCGGCTGTACATGTTGATAATTGTACCCTTTCTGGGTCACGTGGCAAAGGGCTGGGATTTGGAAGCTTTCACAAGTTCATGATGCCCAGAATATGCTTAGAGTTCTTGCATTTTAAGTATAAGCTGAGACGAGCAGAAAATCGCTGTTATCAGGTGCTAAGAGGTGTCTTTGACGCGTTATTCTCTCCCACTAATGCTAGCTTGCATGGGTAACCCATGATCTTGCAATTGTCTGGAAGTATGCTACCGTCTGCCTCATTGCTTTACAAGCTTCTTTTCCCCCCAGATCCATCCTGGCTTCTCAACATGGTAGAAATAATTGTGTCTCAGACCTTGGCTATAATATGTCTGATATGGAATGGAACTGGGTATGTGCAAGTCCAGCTAGGTATAAGATTGATTTTAGCATATTACCCATTACATATACTGGTCCCCATGGAGGATGTAGTTCTGCAAACTATCCCACTTGCTGTAGCGGCACGGGGCCTATGGGTACTACCTTAGACATGTTTTGGCAATGCCCAAAGGTTCGACCGTTCTGGGATAAAATCCTTCAGCGCATGGACTTGGTGTTGGGTCTCTCCTGTACACTGCTGATCTGTGTGCTGGGTCAGTTCCCACCCACTATTGATTAGCCTGCCAGTAAGTTATTTTGGGTACAGAGCTTTCTTGATGGCTAAAAAAGACATTCTGAGGTTGTGGAAGAGTGATCTGCGTCCCACTATGAATGATTGGCTGCTTAGCCTGAGGCTTTTCTGCAATAGAGAGAGAAAGTCTTTCCGAATCAAACAATAACTTAGTAGAGATGATGATATTGGGGGCAGTTTTAACAAGTTGTATGTTTGATGTGTTCTCCCCCCGCCCCCCCCCATTTTTCCTTTCTCTCTTTCTAAGGGGTTGTTGCTTTGCTTTTACTTAATGCAGTTTACGTTCTTTTTGAATAATTTTGTTTTGTAATCATTTGTTTCCTTTGATTAAAAATTAATAAACATATTTAATTAAAAAAACGTGGCCCAATGCTGTATCTTTCATAGCATTCCTTTACTGAAAACGTATATAGGAAGCCCTGCCTTCATTATTCCTGTGTGTAAGTCCCATGTCATAGGCTACGTGATGGGACTAGTGTGATCCTGCAGCGCCAGGTGACACCTTCAACTCCTTGAGTCAGGCCCTGGAGAAGGTTCACATGGATACCCAGACCACACCCAGCCTATCACCAGCTTCATGATAGAGCATGCCAGGAACACCACTAGGCCACAGACTGCCACATCCAAAAACGGTCGGACGTTCCAGGACCCAGAATCCCTGAATCATAGGTTCTGTAAAGAGCAAGGGAGGAGAGCAGTGATATCCCCTGCCATGTATTGGCCTCTAGGGAGAGGGAATGGAAGGCTTAGAGTTCACCATGCCAGGGGAAAATGTAGCACATTGAACTGTGCTTTAGCCCTAGGGACAAACCCCTGCCATTTTGTGTGAAAACCCCTAACTAGTAAAGTCCAGAGACTCTCTGCCAGCTATTCCAATAAATATTTCCGGTAGGTAGATGGGTGTTCTATCAGGCTCCTTTAGCTGCATTTGGTGCCGCGGAAACAAGGAATTGGGCCTGGTTAGCCACCGCTTTGCAGCCATGCACCCCTAAAACCTATATAGCATTACACAGCTTTAGGAATCAGCCCATTAGTAACTTAAGCTAGAATATGCAAGGTTGTGTACGTTTATTTAAGAAAGGTGCATGACGGTTGGATGAGTATGATCTTTTGTTAAAAGAGAGGTGGCTGAGGGACACTCCCCTTTTAGATGGCTTTACCACTTTGCTAAACCCACCTGTAAAAGGAAATAAGGGTCGCCCTCAGTGAGGGTGACTAATTGGGGTTAGGAATGTTATGGGTATTACAATCAATATTTGGTCAAGTGATAACCCTTTTCTACAAGCAGTAGAAATTATATGGGACTCTATGGGGCTCGTTACAAGTTTCCCAGTAACCAGCGGGATACTGGGAAACTGCCCCTACCGTCTCCTCAGCCTGATATCCCGGTATCACCGGGATATTACGGGTGGCAGAGATGGCGGTAAGTTCTCATTCCATAGAGTGCCATTGGACTCCATGTGATGGGATTGCCGGAATGACCAGCACCGGTGCCGGTGATTCCATCATTTCTTTGCCGGTGATGGCCGAATCTACCAGCAGGTCAGGCCTGCCGGTAGGTCAGAGCCCCCACCGGCAAACTCGTTTTTTTCAGTCCGGTAAAAATATCAGCGCAATTATTCTGGCATTTTTACCAGACTGGGGACCTTGTAATGAGGCCCTATGAAATATACATGAATTATTCACTTCTTATTAATGTTTATTGGAACCCACTGAAAATATCCAAAGTATTGTTATTTAATCATATATCCTCAATATTGTACAGTTGGCTGTTAACCCGCGATTTGAATAGTATTCTCATCGCAGGGGAATTTCATTGCTTTTGCAACTACCAAGATGGGGATCCCCCAGCCACCAATGTCTTACACAAAAGAATCCCAACAATGAGGAACTGAATGACTGGCGTTGAAGAGTGCCTGGGGATTGTGCAGGTTTAACAGTAACATCTGTGGGACATGCATATCACTTGACATGGTGTCAGGGCCCAGCTGCATCGATAAAATGGACTCCCTACAAGCTTATCCACTAATACATCTGATTCCTGAAAGGATAAAGCATTATCGAGAGATATGTGCTCTACTCTGACGTAGTCTTGCTGCTGCAGGCATTAGATTCAACATGGTCTCTTGACAATGACACTACTGACATTTAGAGAGGAATTAAAAATTGTAAATCATCACGTGCAACAGGATCTGATGGTCTCTCAAACATTACCCTGAGAGACAATCACATCTTGTGGTCCAGGATTTTAAAAGTGTTATTTGGCCACGTACTATCTTCTTATTCAACCGCTCTTTATTTGGAAGACCTCTCACAGTGTAGCAGTTTAAAAAAAAAAGAGTGACAGGGTTTTACCTAAGAACTATCACACTATTGAGTTGCTAGATGTTTCTAGCAAGGGTTTCTCAGTTATCCTGTTTAAACATCTTGAAAGCTAGGCTATGGGAAACAAAATATAGATCATACATTAATCTAGTTTCCCAAAAAATGTCGGAACCTCCCTGAATGGATTGAATCTTCTGTGTAGTAGGGCTTCTAAAAAGAAACAACCAATTTACGTGGCCTTTGTGGATATCACCATGGAGTTCCACTGTGTTAATAGATCTTTACTTTGGTCGAAGCTCCAGAAGAGAGGTTGCCCTAGTACATTATTAAATATTTACGATATTTACATTGTGTTACCAAGATCCGGATTCGACAGAATGCACAAGGATCTCTAACCTTTCCAATTTTAACTTACAAAGGCATACGTGTTTTTTTTCTTTGCCCCATTTCTATTTAAGCGGAGTTGCAGCAGAGTTGCAGTCTGGGCAGTGTACTCTGACTTACACTGCTCCCTGATCGAGTTTTGCCTGTTTGGTCAGCTTAAGCAGTCTTTCTACAGCCTCTATGGTACTGAGTGGGTGGCGCCCATTCAAAATACCTACCGCAGATTTGCGGCAGAGTTGCAGTCTGGGCAGTCCGGCCGTGCAGGGCGGGCTGCGGCTGCTTGGCTGCTTGGAAATATCAAGGAGGAAGGCCGTTCACTCAGGAAAGTGAAGCGGCGTGAGGAAAAAGAAGACGTTGACCAGGTACAGCGTGAGCTGATCCGCCCTCATCATGCTTCCCGAGAGTCCCTTCCTTTGGCTGGCGAGAAGCACTCCGGGGGTGTTCAGAGCCCAGAGCACCCAACTAACATATGACCCCACGATAAGTCTATAACAGCAAAAGAAGTGGCAAACGCAAGGGAGGGGAAATCACCCCAACGAACACTGTGCGTGACTGAAGTGCCTGAGGTGGAGGGAGGTATGGTGCGTGAGGTGGAGGGAGGTGTGGTGCCTCAGAGGTTGGACCAAGAGGGTCACGCTGAATGCCCATTTACTATTAATGTCACTATTGCGGCGCGCACAGCGATGCTGATTGACGGCAGAATGGCAGAGTCCAACATTTGTCTTACCAGTCGGACCCCAGAGGTGTTTGAAAAAGAACACATTTCCCACCAGGACTACTGTGAGATCGCTCCTGGTGATGATGACGGAGTGTTTATTCTGACTAATAATGCAAGTGGGGTGCCCCTACCACAACATGTTTGAGGGCAAGACTTTGGAATTTCAAAAACCGCCGGATTAAAAGGGTCTGTAGTATCCTTACGACAGACACCTTTGAAACGAACAGGAAATGAAACGCTCGATGTTAACAGCAGAGGCAAGGTGATAAATAAAGCATTTGACCAGGGTCGTTAGGGCAGAACTTCAAGGGGAACTATGGCATAGTGGCCGCAAGACATAGTTTCACGCAAAGGTCAGACAAGAATATTTGGAAGGCGAAAGGATCTGCTCCATCCGACTACTTTGCAGCGAGCTGCTTTTTCTACTGGGATCCCATAGAAGCAGTTTAAAAAGTGCATACAACGCAGAATGTACCCTCATCCCAGGTCGAGATACCAGACCTACTACTATCATATTTAGTAGCTGAGAAACACGCCCTCACCTCACTACAAAATAACAAGAAAATAGTCATTAAACCATCCGACAAAGGAGGCGGGCTAGTGATTATGTTAGCTACACAGTACAAAGACATGGTACTCACACTGCTGGAAGACAGAGCAAGTTATACCATTTTACAAAAAGATCCCACTAAAGAACTTAGCCAAGAAATTTCAGAGGCGGTCAAATATGCTTTACAACACGAGTGGATTTCTAAGAAGGAGGCAGAGTTCCTCAGCAAACCCCTTGGCAGAACACCGTGTTTTTACGCGTTACCCAAGATCCATAAGGGTCCCCGCAACCCACCAGGAATACCTATTGTTTTGGGTTGCGGGTCTATCCTCTAACCACTTTGTAAGTTTGTGGATTTCTTTCTACAAGCAATTAGTACAAAAACCTCTACCTACTTACGGGACACAACACAAACAATTACGATCTTTGAGTGGCTGGAATGCGATCCAGCAGAACAGGTACTTGTGACTATGGACATAAAGTCCCTATACACCAGTATACCTCAGGAAGCCGCAATTGAATGTGTTCGAGAATGGCTCACAATTTATCCAACACAACATCGGGTGACCATAAATTTCATTTTGGAACTTATGACCACAGCATTATGCAAGAATTTCTTTACTTTCAATAATCAAATATACTTACAGCCGATGGGCACCGCCATCGGCGCAGCCTTTGCCCCTAGCCTGGCCATACTGTACATGGCCAAATACGAAAAAGAGTATGTGTTTTCCCACCTTAATAGATGGAAGGAACATGTAAGTCAGTGGCACAGATTCATTGACAACGTCATCTTTATTTGGACAGGCCCTTTGGAAGAGTTGGATCAATTCTGGACATGGCTTAATTCTTGTAATGAAGATATCCAATTTACTATGGAACATAGTAATCTCGAAATCAAGTTCTGTATCTCATTATTCGACACAAAAAGACGGTAAATTGGAATGCGATCTACATCGCAAACCTACGGATCGAAACTCTCTGTTACACCATGCCAGCAACCACCCCACACATACCAAGGACAACCTTCCATACGGGCAGTTTCTCTGTATACGAAGAAACTGCACTTCCATTGAGGACTTCAGGAAACACTCCGAAGCCCTAGTCACGCGACGAAGAACAAGAGGGTACCCGAATAAACAACTGGAACAAGCCAAAAAACGAGCCCGAAAAATACAAACAGGGACTCTCTGCTCCAACCCACCCCAGAATCACCAGAGACTGGCGAAGACCGGATGAGCTGCGTAGTCCCCCATGGCACTCACGCATCTCAAAGAAAATTACACGTAAATACTGGTACCTTGCTCAATTGAACTTAGCTGCGGAACCCATTCCTAGGTTTGTATACAAACAAGCAAAGAACATAAGGGAACATCTTGTTCACTCCCTTTACCAACCAGACACATCCAGCAGTGGCACATGGAATTTGTTGCCCCTTGCAAGGACATCACCCCTGTGGCAGCTGTGTCGCCTGCCAGTTCACAACGAAAATGAAATCCTTGCAAATAGGAAGGAGAGAATGGACCCTAAGAGATCTGACAAATTGTAAAAGCAATAATGTCATCTATTGCATACAATGCCCTTGCGGTTTACGATACATTGGTCCGACCACATGGATGGTGAACATCAGAATATCCGAACATCGGTCTAAAATTAGGTATCAAAACATGACAGCACCCTTAGTGAACCACTGCATGTCAGCCAACCATACACCAAATTACATTTTCTGGTGGGTGGTAGAAAGAATTAAGGGAGGGCCGGACATCCAACAAAGCCTTCTGCAAAAGGGATCCAGATGGATACATCGTTTGGATACATATGACCACGGCCTGAATGAGAATTTCCAGCCAAACGCCTTCTGAAGGCTACCTGCATGCATACACACCATGTTCTTACCAATCCACACAGCTGAAGGTTGTGGGACAACCACGGGTGCTGGAAACTTGAGACAGATGCATGCCTATTGTCGGACATCATCCTCACGCGTCCACTATATGCCTTTTCCCTTGGGACATAGCATCCCATAGTCCCAGTACCTTATCTACTGGTGCCCACAGCTACAAGATTGAGGTACCTAACCATAGGCACAATATTGCAGTAATGCCCTACAACAGACATACAGACAGCAGCATTCACAATCCTTCGCCAGCACCTAAGCTTTCACGACCCTAGATGGTGTAGATCGCTCACACAGATGCCGATGCCACACCAGCTGGTTCCGGTCTGTACACACAATGCCAACACTACCTATAGATTATTCAGATCACCGACTGATCTCTATATACACACATTGGCATTGGTCGATACACATAATGACAATATCATTTGACTGTTATTCAGATAGCTGTATGACATTACCTACCGGGGGCTTCGGCCCACAGTGGAATTTTGACAACATAACATCAGTACATCACTATTCCCCAATGGTATACAGCGTCATGCATTAGCGGCAGCACCATGCCGCATGCGTGATCATCTTGGTGACCACATATAAACAGTCTGCTGTGGCAGGAACTTCTTCCTTAATCCTTTCCAGCACCGTTGGAACACCGGCTGCAGCAGACACACGACTGAGACGCGGGCAGGTAAGAGTTAATTATGTGCAGCAGGATTTGGGACACATCCCCAGGGCAGCCCCACAGACCACACACCTCGGTCTTTACATGGCTTTAATGGCCGTGCTTTCTTATACAGTTTTAGTTATCGAGGCAAACAGGAACACCTCTGACGGACACAGGCAGGTTGCTACACTGGGGAGCTGAGATAAATATATAGTAACTGACCTCCCCTGTGCCTCCAGAGCCCCCATCAATAAGCTCTGCACTTAGTCCCCATAATAGCTTGCCAGGACACATACGCCGGACATAACCTGACATAATACAACCAAGAAACGTTATGCCCATATGACGGAGATGACGTAGGCTTCCTACTAACTATGGCCTCTGGTTCTGCTTTCCCCTACAGGAAAGGGAGTTGCGGAGCTCTCATAGCAGGACTCGGCCCTCCGCCAGATACTCCAGAGCTTTTCCACACGTGGAACAAAGACCGTCAGGTAATGGGATTTTAGGTACCCGACATGATGTCCGATGATGTCTAAATGTGCGGGACTACGCCGCAATACCTAGTGGACCTGCCCAAACAAGCTCCTGTTTTCTGTCAAACTTCACCCTGATCTCTTCACTGATGTGCACATACTTAGCCAAAGGTTTCAATACAGACAATACCTGCCCTCCTAGACGCCTGGAGAAATTGCACCTACAGGCATATTACCTATGATCTATTGGTAACCCACACCCAATTAACTCAACATAGTTACCACCAAAGTCGACTGTGAAGTCCCCTATCGATGATCAGACTCGAATATTGGGATTCAAGCCTCGGTAGGTAAGTTGATGACCGGTGCTTTGAGCAATAACAAACTAGTGTTTGTGCCTAGTATTCACAGGCATCCCATGAAACACCCCACTCACATTCAACATTTGTTCTTACCCACAGGGTCCTCGACTTGGAGCCCTGATGAAGGCGGCATCTGCATAGTACATGCCCGCCGAAATGTGAAGAACACAGGGAGCCACCGCATAGGATAGGTCGCCTGTTTTGAGATTTTGCCACAAATTTGTTTTTTTCACGTAGGCAAAGATATTTTTAACCATATGACCCTGAAATAACATTGTTCTTTTTCTTAAATCTTGTTCTTACCAGGCGTAACATTGAGACCCTTATTGCCCCAGTGCTAAACTGACAAATTGACTCCCAGCCACATCTGGGTCACAATCATTTCACAAGAAGTAAATCTCATCCTTCTGAGACTAAATGCTTGTCAAAAGAAAACACTTTTTTCCCCTCAATCTGCACTGATAATTGTTCATAGTATGAAGTTTATGGATTTGTACAATGTACATCACAATTGTTAGCTCGTTCCAAATGACACAAATTAATTGTCTATCATTCACAATGGTTGACTTAATGTTAATATGATGATTATTAATGAATTGTAATTGATACTCATAGTTTCTTTTTTTCTTTTCTCATGCTGCTCTCCTTTGAAATTGCTAATGGATTTTGCTTGTACAGAATAAAACAAATGTATTTTCCTTTATACAGAGTATATTAAATGTATTGACTAATGCTTTATTTTGTTTTTAATGTTTTTTGATGGATTTGTTGGAATGGTATTGAAACTTTGGGTGTGTATTCATAGACTGAACTACGTGGATTTCCAACTTTGGAGACCCGACAACATAGAATAAGGATAGATCAACTAATTGAATCTATCCATGAAAGGTATTGTCTTCTCTTTTAGAGAACACAGGGGTACACCTCTTTGTTGACCTATTACTATTGGAAACATCTATGCAAATGGAAAGGGGGGTCTGGGTCCTGTAACAACGAAGGATCAAGTTAGACAGCATAAACAACTTCACCTTTGGCTCCACCTAACCCCTACAGATTTGGAGAAACTCTGGTTCCAAATAAGGTACAGGCCACATTGGAAGATATCGACAAGAGTGGCGTGACAGGAGCCTCGATATTCCACCCGAGGTATCTACCACCTTCGCAAAATATGGTCCAGCAAGATGGAGGGGACAGATCAGTCACTCAAACAGGGTTGGACAAACCGAACGAGGTGATAAGAAATTTGAATCCTGGACCAATTACCCCCTATGAAGACTCCCCACAAAACATTCTGGCGGGGTTGGAAAGGGGGCCGTTTAGTATCTCAACTACAACGCAAATGGATAAGGAAGCCACGGAGGAACTTCCTTTAACTCAGCCTAAGGAAAACCCCATGGAAAAGGACTTCTGGATGACCTCCACGTTAACAGCAACCATTGCACCATTTATGAAATTGTACAAAAATATGTCTGAGCAACTAAAAGACCAAACAACAATGCTAGCAGTGCTGCATTCTAAGATGGTTTTTGTGGATGGGTTTGTCACAGGTATACAGAACAACATTGACAACAGCACAGCAAGGGTGTCCAAATTGTTCCATAACATCCTGGAACCCATAATCAAAGAGAAAGAACAGAGGAGAGCATCAAGAGCCTTTGAGTCAATGGACTTTGTGAGATCGAACTCGCCGGTACCAAGTATGGAAGTACGAAGCTCAGTGATTATTAATAGTGACAACAGCCTAGACAAGGCAATTACATTGCCCAGTGATCTCGGTGGGGGAAGTACTGCTATTGAACACAGGGCACCAGCCCAACTGAAAGAAACAAAGGGGGCTACAGTAACACTGGGAACCCAACGTCAAGATGAGGAGAAAATAAATGACATTGAACAGATATTGGTAGTCTGTGAAGAAGAAGTTATGATCCCAATCAAGGATCAACTGCAGGGGAATTAGGTGGTGGAAAAAAATAAAAGGGTGCCCACCTTGAACCCAGACATTCAGTCAAAGCAAATTTGCTAAATTTTTATGAAATCACAGGCGCAACTAGGAAAATTTACCTCACGAGCGCCTGTGAGACAGAACAAAAAATTGAAAACATCAGATGTACAAAGAGAGTTGGGTGACAAAGGAAAACAGCCCAAATAATCAAAAAAATCAGAACAAATCTAACAGCTGTAGGTCCTTTATTCAAATGTTAACCCTCCCTATGGAATCAAGACGAATAGAAACTAAGGCCCCAAAGAAAAAGGAAAAGAACCCAGAAAATTCAAAATTACTGCCTGAGTCAGAAGGGGTGGTGAACGACGATCAGGATGATGACCACACAATGACAAATTTGCTGGACTTGTCCACTTACACAGTCTCAGAGATTGATCACGAGGACGATATGGAGAGTGAATATTGCGATGAAATTGAAGTGGAAGGCATCACAATGAAAGTGAGGTGGAAGGGATCGTGGACAGCCAAACTGCCAGGGTCAGAGCTCCCCTGGGCCTCAAGGCCCTACAATTGAGAGGTTCATCTGGTCCACTCTCTCCAAAGATTAGGAGGGAGGAGAAAGAAGTTTCAAGTCAGAGAGATACAAGAACAGACGAGGACGAACAGGATGAAGAGAAAGAAACCAGAGGTCACATGAGCTCATGGCGCAAAAGACAATCAGGTATCGACTACTGAAATGTAAAAGTCTCTGCAAGAGGGGCAGGTGAGATACATTGTTGTATAGAAGGGAAGTAGAAAAGAAAATGATCTTAATTTAAGAAGGGGCCAGCTTTTCTCTCCACCACCACTACAGATAATTAAAGAATCTAGATCAGCTAATATTATACAGTGCAAAAGCAAGGTCGACGAAAGAAAGGACCGAGTAAAAGAACTGAGATCGGAAAAGAGTTGGAAGCACGACGGCCTAGTCCTGGAAAGAATGTTCCCTTTAAAGGATGGCCTGATCATGAATAGAGCTAATGTTATCAGACTATTACATCATGTACCTGTCACTCTAGAAATACGGATACCTCTACTTTGAGACCGCAAACGCATTTTGGTGGCCGTGGACCAACCGTCTCATGCACGATACGACTGAATATAGGTTTTTGAGTTTGCCAATGAACGGCCATTTACATGTAACAAGAATCGCCATTTTGTTTTCTAACCATTGCTCATTGCTTTCTGTTCCTATTGCTTCGCAGTATATTGTCCGCTTACACTGCTCGACTGTGGAACATTGTTGTCTGTATGTGAAAAGGACAAGGCCGCAGGGCCGTGAGGATAACAAGAGTTCGCTGAAACACAAACGTAGGCAGCGCCAGGAAGAATGCCCGGCTCCCTCCCGAATGTAGCCTTCAAGCAGAGCTGCAGGGCATTTAATCATTTCACAGCTGCCAGCCAGTCTCGTTATATGGTAGAATATGTTAGAATAATACTGCTAAAGGCTTGAATTATGCTTTTCTAATGGCCCCCCTTTGCTGAGCCCACTAGAGCATGTCGCCTCCCAGGACGCGAATAGCACCTGATAGATAGCAAGGTCCGGAATGCAACTCCCCCCCGTATGTAGTTCGCTTCCAAGAACAGAAGCGCCGTGTTCTATTCAATAACCAAAAGATGCCTACGCACTCACAAATTGCAAATTGTTACTAGAATAGATGTTTGAAGGTGTCATAATGGTCGGAGATGTCCATCATCAAACCAGGTTCAAAGAAACCCAATAAAGGGGGGTGTTAAACATGTCATAGCTGATTGTTTGATATGCATTTTGTATATATGTAACTGATGTACGTAATTCTCTGTCTTGCGTCCCTCGAGGTCTAGAGATAGACGTCGCGGGGCGTGAGACCGAGTTGGCCACCTGAGAATTTTGCTTTGCAAGAAAACCCTAGCTTTGGGAATACAACCTCGTGTCTGGCGTCTCTATCGTGTGTGGTGACCCGCCTTGTTTCCATAGAGGTCATGGTCCCCTAGGGTCCCCTCTTAAGATGGTGCCCGAGTAGGGACCCTCCCCCACTTGTTCCTTCGCGTAACGTTATAATTGAGAAAGGCAGAGAACGGCGAGGACGGGACGATCGAGCCGGGATCAAGAGGTGTTTGGGGCGCCCTGTAAAAGTGATGAGAGACTCCTTTGCATATCTGCACACATCTGATCCCTGATCGAAGTGCCTGGCTAGAGAACAAGGAGGCGAGGGTCCCGAAACGAGGCGGAAGCCAAGAAACGCAGACACGATGTCCTTTGGTGCGTCAGTATACAGACGACTTGATTTATCAGGTGAGTCATTCCCCGATTCAAAGGATCCTGATATTGGTTGAGAGTTGACTTTGCAAAATCAAACGCCCTAGGTAAGGTTGATTAACCAGGGGGAATGTTGAAACATACCTGGGGTATTGTCCACCCTAGCAGGGTTTTTACGCAGTGGTAGACAATCTTTGGAAAATGGCCAAATTGTACCACCTGGGGCAACTCCGGCGTATGAGATGTATGTGAAGTATGGAGTGGGTGCGATACTATTCTGTGAGACTTGGCATAGGCAAACCAGAAAGCAACAAGACCATCAGTGGCCGATTAATGGTAGTTTTGAGATGGCGAGGATAGATAACTTCGAAAGGGTGTTGATAAGAAAGAAAGCGCGTCCTGCAGCATTTGAGACTATTAAAGACTGGAGAAAGGAAGCAATGCTCCGATTCAAAAGCAGAGCAAAGCATGCGTGCAGGCATAAATCAAAAGGTGAGGTAGCGGAAGAAAAAGAAGAGAAGGAGTGGACAGAGTATAAGAAGGGCAGGTAGGCGTGACCAGTTGAATATAGAAAAGATATACCCACAGCGAGAATTACACATGGCAGATGAATTGATAGAAACTATATTGACCCATACAAAACAAGGCCCAAGATCAGAAGTAAGACCAGACACGACAGTAGCTATTGCCCAGACCCCGCACGTAGCCCAAGCTCCCCCTCCGGTAGCTCAAGCCCTCCCACAGCCACAGACCGCGCACGTAACACCTCCTACTAGCCAACCAGGCCCACAACAGGCACTCGCTGTTCCCATTGTCCCATCCGCACCTCCCGCCTTAGACACAGACTTGGTACCGTCTGTTCCTCCTGGGGTTGAAGTTGAAACCGCGGGGGCAAGAGGCAGGACTGACAAACGGGAGTGCACGAGGGTAACCCGCAGCGCAATCAGCAAAGAAAGGAAGGTGGAATTGCAGCAACAGGCAGAGATGTATATAGACGGGAATGATGGGACGGCAACATTGGCTTCGATATATGACTTTCGTAGAAGCAACGAAAGACAAGTAGTGTTGGAATGCATGGGTGAATATTTGGTGGAGGAATGGAAACAGCTAATTGGGAAATTGCCACCGCAGCGATTGTTAGATTTGAATGCATTAGCACGCTGTAGGGAGAGGGATGAAGAAGTGAGAGAACATGTGTATAGACTTTTTGAGCTTAAAGATGAATTAGATAATGACTATGCCGAAATATTTACTGCACCTGGGTACAGGAGTAGAGATATCGGGAGAAATAGAAAGGACACTGTAGAGCCATATATACAACGACGACATTCGATGTCATCAGTACAAAGGGGCGACAAGTTAAAAGTATGTATGCGAGAAGCGTTTAGATGGATGTCAGATCCTAGTATTCCCACAATGGAGATACACGAGATATTTGATGAATATTCCATGCCTATGAAAAGAAAAGCGCTACAATCGATGGTTGAAGATTTATTAGATAAAGATATAAAAAACGATAAGGCCAGCCTGCCCGAAATTATGGCAGTATATAGAAGAGCACTAGAGCGAGGGACAGGAGAAACAGCCCTATCATTGGATCTGTGAATATTGTTACATCTAAGAGAAGGGGGAGGGACGGTAAGTGGGGCATTTCCTAGAGAGAGGTCCCACCTACCTTTGTGCCTAAAGTGGAGGTTCCCGCAGTGGGCGGTGCGGCGGTGCAGGTGACACCAGCCCACTACACCGCCCAATATGTGCATGTCCCCTTTTCCAGACAGGAGGTGAACAACATAAAGCAGACGATTCCTGATATAAGAAAGAATCCTGCAGGGTTTTACAAGGAAGTAGAGTCCTGCCTACAGTCATCCATGCTTACCATGGGTGATATAGACCTAATATTCCCGGTGATCCTGGCAGCAGACATATGGAAACAAATAAGGAAGGTAGATGACACAACGGCCTTTGGTGCCACATGGGCGGACTTGATAATAGAAGATAGAAATAAAGCAGTTGGAGGAACACCAGGACCGAACCTGGTGGCATAACCAGCACGTATAGTACAGAAGTTAAAAACAATTGTCCCAGAGAAAAGAATCCAATGGGACAAATTGACTGCATGTGTACAAGGCAAAGATGAGTTGGCTACAAATTATTTTAATAGATTTGAAGAAGTATTCACAGACTTCAGCGGGCAGGATGTGGGCTCAGAAGCAGGAAAGAGGTTATTGGTTGACAAATATGTGAGGGGGTTAAAACTTCCAATTCAGGATCTAATAATGACATCAGAGAGTGCATGGCAAGCAAAAACATTGGGCGAAGTATCGCATATGGCCCAATATTATGAGCGCAGAGTGACTGCAGGAAAAGAAAAAGAAGAGAGGGATAGGGTAAATCTAAAGACATGAGTATTAATGCAGCAAGTAGTAGGACATAATAGAGGGCGAGGGAACGCACAAGGAAGGAGTAGTTCGAATATGCATGGGGGAACAGTGGGGCCGAATCAGTGTGCATATTGTAAAGAGGAAGGACATTGGCGAGCGCAATGCCCGCATCTACAGAATAGAAATGGGTCTGGTCAGAGGAGACAGCATAAAGGACACCCAGGAGCGAATGGACCAAATAGGAATGGTATGCAGCAGCATCATAATAACGGAGGTAATCAAATACAAGGCCAAAACCAAAATGCCCCAAACCAGAGTCAGGGACAGCAAAATCAACAATATGGAAATCAGAGTGGGGGAAATAGAGGGAAGAGTGGAAATATTTTCGATACACAGCCAAACAGGTATTACAGCAATAGTAATGATTACACATCGGACAATGTGTTATTTCCCCAATAGGACAGCCCAGGACAGGGGTCGGAACCAGTGTCTATTCCCGTGAATCAGAGAGGACCCTCCGTAGAAATGAGAGTCGGGAATGAGGAGCACCGCTTTCTTGTAGATACAGGAGCACAGAAGTGTTCAATAGACCATCACTTGGTTCCGAATATACCACTGTCAGGGCAAAATAATATTTCTGTAGGGTTCACAGGTACACCAGTCATAAACCCAGTGTCCAAACCAGTCCCAGTTACCATTGGACCATTTACCGAACATTGTCCTTTCCTTCTAACAGAAAATTGTGGAGAAAATTTGTTGGGATTAAATTTGTTGAACAAACTAAGTTCTGTTATACATTGCACGGCAGACGGAGTGTTTCTAACGATATGGCCACACGATGCCCCTGTGTCAGAATTCATGTCCGAAGCGTAACCAGGGGAACTAAGTAAAGTACCAACCTGTATATGGGCAATGCATGACAACGATGTGGGATGTTTAAAAATATAGCCAGTAAAGATTATTTTGAAAGACGGTGTTACCCTACCGCGAATACCCCAATACAAAATTTCGGGTGAAGGTGAGAAAGGATTGAAGAGTATTGTTACCGATTTGGTGAAATTAGGGGTAATAGAGGAAATCACAGGCAGTGCATGCAACAGCCCGATTTTTCCGGTTTATAAAAAAGGAGGTAATGAGGTACCATACCGTTTCATAATTGATCTACGTGCATTGAATAAAGTAGTAGATCCGCAATTTCCTCTAGTGCCAGACGTCACTACAATATTGACAATGATACCTGTTTCAGCAGAATATTTTAGTGTAATAGATTTGAAAAACGCATTCTTTAGTATTCCAGTGGACAAGAACAGTAGATATTTGTTTGCGTTCACATTAGGAGGACGATCATTCACATTTATGCGGATTCCGCAAGGTTATACGGAAAGTCCAAGTATTTACAGTAGCGCATTAAAAGAGCAGCTAGACATGCTGGAATTACCCGTGGGTTGTGTACTTTTGCAATACATAGACAATTTATTGCAAGCTGCAGACACAGAGGAGATTTGTAAAGAAAGCACTGTATTACTACTGTCACACCTAGCGCCACATGGCCATAAAGCTAGTTTGAAGAAATTTCAGTATAATCGAAAGGAGGTGGCTTATTTGGGCTACCTACTTTCGAAAGGGGGGAGAAGACTAACGCCAGAACGCATAGAACGTATTTCTTGTATGCCTATTCCAAAGACACAAAAAGGAGTCGGAGCCATAATAGGCATGGCTTCATATTGCCGACAATGGATTGATAATTTTGCGTTAATTGTGAAACCATTAGTGAATTTGACTAGAAAAGATGCCGTTATGCCTTTGCAGTGGGATGAGGAATGTCAGAGAGCATTTGATGGATTGAAACGCCAGAACGCATAGAAAGTATTTCTTGTATGCCTATTCCAAAGACACAAAAAAGAGTCAGAGCCATAATAGGCATGGCTTCATATTGCCGACAATGGATTGGTAATTTTGTGTTAATTGTGAAACCATTAGTGAATTCGACTAGAAAAGATGCGGTTATGCCTTTGCAGTGGGATGAGGAATGTCAGAGAGCATTTGATGGATTGAAAACTGCATTATGCTCGGCTCCAGTTTTGGGTACGCCGAACTATAAGAAAATGTTTAGACTATTTGTGTGTGAAAGTGAAGGATGTGCATTGGCGGTTTTGACACAGGAACAAGGTGGAAGAAATAGGCTGTGCGGCTATTTTTCTTCTGCGCTGGACCCAGTAGCGCGCGCACTACCACGATGTTTGCGATCTGTCGCGGCGGCTGCTGCGTCAGTGAAACAAACGGAAGGGATGGTATTGGGGCACACCTTAATTCTGATGGTGCCACATGCCATAGACGTTCTATTAAATAGGACACAGACGCAACACCTCACCTCTGCTGGATTGACAAGATATGAGATTATCTTGTTCGCGCCCCATATCCAAATTATGAGGTGTAGCGCTTTGAATCCTGCAGAATTAATGCCACTAACCATAAAAGAAATTGGGGAGCATGAATCACCTCCCCACGATTGCTTAATGGTCACTGAGGAAGAAACCAAGTGAAGAGTTGATTTAAGTGATATTCCACAGAAAGAGCCGGATGGAGAGTTATTTTGTGACGGCTCATGTTTTAAATTACCAGATGGCACGACAACTGCCACATACGCTATTACTACCGTAGAGAGTGTTGTAGAAAGTAAAAGAATTCCCTATAATTCAGCACAAGCCTCGGACATAATAGCAGTAACTAGAGCCTGTGAGATTTCTGAAAATTTGAATGTGAATATATATACTGATAGTCAGTACGCGTTTGGAATGGTTCATAACTTTGGTCAACTCTGGGCTGAGAGAGGGTTTCTGACATCACATGGTGCCAGAATTCAACATGGCCCTTTGATTGTACGATTGCTGTCTGCACTCACATTTCCAAAGAGCCTAGCAATAGTGAAATGCGAGGCACATAAAAAAGTAACATGCAAAATAGGAGAGGGAAACGCGTTTGCAGACAGAATTGCGAAACAATCTGCCACTGATTTGAATGCCAAGATAATGACGGTTCAGACAGAGGAAGTACCCTGTATGATAGAAGATGGAGTTGTGACTGTCAAAGAAATGCAGGCCGAGGCTACGGCCGATGAAATACAGGGATGGGCAGAGGGATCTGCTGAGTTGAATTTGGAGGGTTGTTGGGTGGACAAGGTAACTAGAAACTGGATGTTGCCAAATTCGTATGTGACTGCAATGGTCACAATGGCCCACAGCCCTACGCACATGTGCGCCAAGAAAATGATACAGCACCTTTCTACAGTATGGCAGAATGTAAACATAAAAAAGAATGCAGAGAGGTTGGTGCAGAAATGTATCACGTGTTTACAACACAATGTAGGAAAGGGAACAGTGACTCCAACAGGCAGTTTTGGGCCGCCCTCCATGCCGTTTGAGGTAGTTCATTTTGATTTCATAAAAATGGAGAGGTGCCAAAACTTAAAATACGTCTTGGTGGTAATCTGTGCATTCAGTAAGTGGGTGGAGGCATATCCTTTAAAAGATTGCACAGCAATGACTACGGCAAAAGTAATGTTGAAGGAGTATTTTTCCAGATTTGGCTTGCCCTGGGTCCTATGGTCTGATAATGGACCGCATTTTGTGGGTGCAGTGGTATTACAGATATGGGCTGGTCTCCAGATTGATAAGAGATTCCATAGTTCAAGGCATCTGAGTTCTGCCGGTCTTGTGGAGAGGCACAACAGGATTCTTAAATCAAAGATTAGCAGGATTTGTGTGGGAAGCAAGTTGAGATGGGTAGATGCATTACCAATAGCACTATTATGCATGCGTACGTCTGTACAGGCTAAAACTGGGCTCTCCCCGTACGGAATCGTAATGGGAAGGCCGGCAAATGTTTGGTGCGCACCTCAGCCAAAACGGCTCAGTGAGATAGAACATCCTGTGCTTAGTACTTATTGTGGCCTTTTAATGTAGAAATTGCGTTTGATTCATCAGCAGGTGCAGGAGGCATTACCAGTACGGTATACCGGTCCGGGGCACGCGCTGGAGCCAGGAGACTGGGTGCTGCTAAAAAACCTTGAAAGAAAGTCACCATTAGCACCCAGGTGGCGCGGGCCCCATCAAGTACTTTTAGCGATGCAGACGGCAATACGGTGGATGGAAGGAAGTCGTGGATACATGCCACCCATGCCAAAAAGATTCCAACTGCACTGAAAGTCTTGCCTGACACTGCTGACCGGAAAGAGACAGCGGTCCCAGAAACGAAAGAAACTGTTGCCAGTGAGCAGCCACCTCATCTGCCAAAACGTGAAGTGAAACTCGAAACAAAGCCTGAGACGATTGCCAAAAAGGGGGGAGGGCAAAGAGTGCCCCAACGTTGCCCAGCAGAATCGACATCACTGCTGAACGACGTGAAATCTGCCTTGCAGATACCAGCAAAACCAAATCGTGTACCCCTTTGGCGCCCATCAGCACGCCAAAAAACGGATCTGCATCATTGGCGCGGTGCACACCAGCACCTGCAGTAGCGCCACAGGCTGACTGCAAGCCTGAATCTGAAAGTGCACCGGCACTGTTCACGGATCATACGATACCAGGAGCAAGGCGATACAACCTGCAGCCTCGGAAGACAAAGTGATCCGCATTCTTTTTTTTTGGTGTTTATGTCAACCTCTGGTTCAGCTCATGGACGGAGAAGGAACCAGGGGTGTAGAGGAGAGAAGCATGAGAATTGTGCATATTGGACAATTCAAGACTCGCGGCTCCTCGGTGCGATCATAAAAAGTCCATCTGTCCGGAACCAGAGCGGACAAGCTGGGCGCACATGGTACTATGGCAAGTGAGATAATTGATTAACAGTACATGTGTCCGGAACCAGAGCGGACAAGCTGGGCGCACATGATACTGAGGCGATAACTGATCAAAGGTCCTCTGAGCAGTATAAGAAGGGACAAATGATCTCGCCTAAAAACGAATAATCGAATACAGGCTAAAAAGGACAGGCAAAACTGAACTGTGAGAATTCCACTGAACTTATAGACATCAGAGCAAGCGCGACAAAGAGAGATATCCACAACGAACTGTGATAAGGAAGAAGAAGGACGACGAGAAACATGCCGGGACCGGTTCCAGCCTCCTCCTGCACCACAACCGCTGAGAATGAGTCAGTTATAAAGACTATAAGTTTAAGAAAAACGCATGATAAAACAAATTTTATGCTGACACTAACGATAATAATGTGCTTTATGAGCGTGGTAGCACCAATATCGACAGCCCTAATATTATGGTGGGTAGAAACAATACACCCATTAAAAATGTTTTTACCAATAATTAATATATCCACTACTGAAAGCCCGGTTCAGGTGATCACTTATACCCTACCCCCAATGGAGGAAAAACACAGGGAAGGTTTTGGAAATAACACCTTACTTCTGATAATGAACATGACACATGCAATCCTAAAGAAAACAAACTGTTGGGTATGTGCCCATTTACCACAGCATGCAGGAAAAGGAATAGGGTGGTATATGCAGCCATTACCACTAAGTTCTGCATGTAGTGCATCCTTAGGTGCAATGTTCTATTGGAAGTGGAATAAGAGTAATACGGGTCAATTAGACAGAACCAACATGAATGAGTTTGAGGAGATAATAATGAAGCCTGTGGGTTGTTCCATTTTCCATAAAGCACAAGTAATAGCCCCAGAGCCCACGAGGAAAAGTACACAGAAGATAACACGACAAAATAGACGAGATAGATTGTCCCCGCCAGAAAAAACATCTGTAATGATGTTTCGTGTAAGAACAGAAGGGGACAAAGATGCAATTCCCCCATCTTACACGGTGAATTATAGCCCTGGTTGTATGAATACAGTAGTACTGAAATGGGAAATAGAACCAGTATATGTAGGTGATCCAGTTTATTTTATAAGAGGCGAGAAAGCATACCCTTGGTTGCCCAGAAACTGGGGAGGTACATGTTACCTAGGGCTACTGTTCCCAGGGGTATTCCTCTTAGAAACAGCAGCCGTGGCCAGATTATCCAGAACTGGAGTCAAGAGGACTGACAAAGGTGTTTTAATAGCAACTGATGTAGCGAAATAATTCATTCCATTCTTAGGACAGATAGTGAACTCCTATAATATAAGGCAACTGTCCAGAATCCTAACGAATACAACAAACACAACAACAGATATATTATTTAACATGACGTTGGAAGAAAGAGGAATCAGGTTAATGATGCTGCAAAATAGAATGGCTCTCAATGTGATCCTGGTTGATCATGGGGGAATTTGCAAAATAGTGGGATCAGCATGTTGCGTTTATGTCGATGACTATTCCCCCACGATCTTTGAAGCAATAAAGAAAAAGCACATTCTAAGCTCTGAACTCCCGACGGGAGAAGGGAGCTGGGGAATAGGATTTTGGTTTTGGGGAATACTACAATCTTGGGGATGGAAGTTGATCTCAATATTAGTAGTGGTGTTCGGAATATTCCTAACGTGCTGTTGTTGTATACATTGTTTACCCATAGTTTGCGCAGAGGTAACTGAGGGATGCATGCATATGATAACAAAGAAAAAACAACCTCATGATCGAACTAGCCCAGACCCAAATGAGATGAGAGCAGTGAAAGAGTTGATGGCAATAGATATTGATGAAGACAATGATGTCCACGATAGCATGCAAGACTCAGATATAAGTACTTCAGATTCAGCATCACTAGAGGAGGTTCCAATAAATAGATGAGACGTTTGGCATACGGCCAAAGGAGGGTTTGTCAGTCTAGAAATACGGATACCTCTAGTTTGAGACCGCAAACGCATTTTGGTGGCCATGGACCAACCGTCTCATGCACGATACGACAGAATATAGATTTTCGAGTTTGCCAATGAACGGCCATTTAGATATAAAAAGAATCGCCATTTTGTTTTCTAACCATTGCTCATTGCTTTCTGTTCCTATTGCTTCGCAGTATATTTTCCGCTTACACTACTCGACTGTGGAACATTGTTGTCTGTTTGTGAAAAGGACAAGGCCGCAGGTCCGTGAGGATAACAAGAGTTTGCTGAAACACAAACGTAGGCAGCGCCAGGAAGAATGCATGGCTCCCTCCGGAATGTAGCCTTGAAGCAGAGCTGCAGGGCATTTAATCATTTCACAGCTGCCAGCCAGTCTCGTTATATGGTACAATATGTTAGAATAATACTGCTAAAGGCTTGAATTATGCTTTTCTAACGGCCTCCCTTTGCTGAGCCTGCTAGAGCATGTCGGCTCCCAGGACGCATATAGCACCTGATAGATAGCAAGGTCCGGAATGCAACTCCCCCCGTATGTAGTTCGCTTCCAAGAACAGAAACGCTGTGTTCTATTCAATAACCGAAAGATGCCTACGCACTCACAAATTGCAAATTGTTACTAGAATAGATGTTTGAAGGTGTCATAGTGGTCGGAGATGTCCATCATCACACCAAGTTCAAAGAAACCCAATAAAGGGGAGTGTTAAACATGTCATAGCTGATAGTTTGATATGCATTTTGTATATATGTAACTGATGCACGTAATTTACTCTCTTGCGTCCCTCGAGGTCTAGAGATACACGTTGCGGGGCGTGAGACCGAGTTGGCCAACTGAGACTTTTGCTTTGCAATAAAACCCTAGCTTTGGGAATACAACCTCGTGTCTGGCGTCTCTATCGTGTGTGGTGACCCGCCTTGTTTCCATAGACGTCAGGGTCCCCTAGGGGCCCCTTTCATACCCAGTCTGAGATTGTTAACATCAAATGACTTAACTATTATTGAATTCCTTGGTGAAAAAAGGACGGACAGGGTGATTCTCTATTCAGCCACTCCCCTTATAAAAAAATTGTTAATGGAAGAAGCCCCGCGATTGAGACCTCTGGGCTTTGACCTAAAAGAACAAGAAGTGAAATGGTCACAGTGTGCAGAGAGATCAGAAAGGCACAAGGACCGGGGAGTAAACAGCCGAGACGGGAGAACTACCACGGCTGGAAACTTATCAACCAACAGAAGCCTTACGGAAACACTAGTACTCGATACAAAGAAGACTTGCCCTTAGGGACAGATTTAGGGTGTGGGGAGCAGTAATGGCTCAGATCATCATTGGAAATGGTTGATGGGTATGTTAGCTGATAAGATTGGGAAGCTAAATAAGCCAGATAGAAGGAGGAAGAAGAACTTAACCTTGTAAATTGGAATACAAGGGGATTTGCCCACCTTTTTGTAAAAAGGGACCTTCGTACAAATAATCAGGACATAATAGGTCTCCAAGAGACTTGGATAAGAGATCAACCGCTCGTGGACGGGTATTCAGTGTATTTGAACCCACCAATAAAAAGAATAAGATGCAGACCAATGTCGAGTCTTCTAATAGCGATTAACAACAAACTGCACCTCACTATTGTGGAAGAAGTAAACCTGACGCTGTATATACAAATGTTGGTGGGCATATTTACAGAAAATTCATCCTGCAAAGAAAGAGCCTTGATTCTGATGAACTTTTATTGCAACCCGGCAACTCTTAATAGTGGCCAATTCTCTGGTCAAATGACATCATTAATTGACAAACAGAGAGTAATATGGAAAGATCCCTGGATCATCCTATCTGGAGACTTAAATTGCACATGTTTTAACGAACAGGGCGTGGAAATAGAAATTGAAGAACAATTGCTGGGGAACACGCAGGCAGATAGAAGGGGTCTCGTCTGGAGGAATTAGGTGGAGTAAAGAGATATTACAATTTTGAATGGAACTACACCTGGAGATATACCAGGGAAAATTACAAGAAAAGGAAAGAATGGGGGACAAGTATTGGATTATATCTGTACATCAAAAAATATGGCTATGGCAGCACGACAGTAATCGAAACAACTAGGAGCTATCGCAACATGTTGTATGCAGCGTGGATATTTACAAGGAAGCCAAAGGGAGACATCTAGGATTTTGATATAGATGTTAGACCAGGAAGAAACAGATTGAGAATCAACAAAACACAAATTGATGGTTACATAAAGCCCTGCAAAGTTCAATATAGCATCTAGACACCAATACGGGGAGCAAACACTTGATTACTTGCCATTATTCAAACTCTATGAGATCAACAAGGGGAGCAGTAAAAGACCAACAATTAAACACATACATAAGTATCATAAAATCTTGCTGGGAAAAAAAACCCTTATTCCAATCAATTTGTAGATTAAGAAAGATAGCATCGCATCAGACTGAGGTAACAATCCATGGCCTGAAGCAGAAGCATCGAAATTGGACCAGACTACATAAGAAAACAATGTAGCAACACGATGCAGAACTGATGCTCCAGAAAATAAGAGCTAAGAACACGGCAGAGATTTTTGTCTTTAATAAATAGCATTGAGGCACTGCAAGATGCTTTGTTGACTAATCCAATTTCAGCTACTAGTTGGGTAAAATATTTTTCAAAATGTTTCGCCAAAGATCTAACGGAGCCAGTTAATCCATGTCGACAGAATTAAATTTGGAGGGTTCCTGACATTACTTTGTCCTCAGTAAAGGAAATCATACTGAGAAATAGCAATTCAAAAGCCCCGGGCCCTGACGGGATGTCGAACGAGATGTATGAACAAGATCCATCTAAATGGGCAGCCTTCTTAGTCGCCATGTATGACTATATACTAAAATCCCAAAAGATACCATTGTCTTGGAAAACAGCTATCTCTATCCCAATTTATAAGAAGGGGACAAGGTCGGAACCCGCAAACTACCATCCGATTACGCTGTTAGATGTGCCAGGAAAAATATTCGCACAATTTGCATTGAAGATCTTAACAACTTGGTCATTTCTAGCTGGTCACAGGGACGAGTGGCAAGCGGGCTTCATGAAAAACATAGGTACAAACCTGAACATCTTCATTATCAATATATTAAAGGCACAAGTGGAAAGAGACAAAAACCGAAGACTGTATATTGCCTTCATAGACTTCTCACAGGCCTTTGATACGATCCAAAGACCAAAATGGTGGTCTAAGCTGGAAAAATGGGGATGTCCAATGGATGTTTTGAAGATCATAAAGGAGCTGTATTCAGGAACTAGTATTAGGGTTAGGCTGGATAAATCAGGCCTTTTATTGCCTAAAATAACTACCAACAAAGGCCTTAAGCAAGGTTGCCCGCTGGCACCTGAACTATTTAACTTGTTCATCTTAGATATGAAAGAGGATTTTCTAGGAGTTCGATGTTTTCCACTGAAGATAGCAGGAATATCCATTAACAGACTCCTTTATGCTGACGACATGGTATTGATGTATCAAACGCTGATTGGCCTCCAACGTCAACTGGAGGCCCTACACAAGTATGTTGAACACAATGGTCTATCCGTCAATCCACAAACATCAAGGATAATGTTTTTGGGTGAACCTCTAGGTAGTCCGTTAAGGAAAGCGAAAGCATGGTACTTAGCGGCCGATAAAATCCTGCAGGTCAAAATCTTTACATACCTAGGAGTCTGCTTAAATACCAGCAGAAAAGACACACCTAGAGTGGAGGCCCTGAAACTGAAAGTGATAAACCTTGCTAGTTAGGGAGTCCTCTTGAAGCAATACGGTGCCTTCTCATTGATTCCATTAGTTTCATTCTATAGGATGAAGGTGGTGCCCATTTTAACATATGAGGCAGAAACTTAATTTACATTTCAAGCAAAGAAATGTCCAATACTAGAAGGTCTTTTTTGGAAAAAAATATTGAGACTGCCAAAAAGGAACCCCATCCAGGCAGTGCGTATGGAATTGGTCTGACTTCAATTAAAGTGATTGTAACCTGGAAATCCCTATCATTATATAGAAAATGTATTGAAGACTGCCCCATTGGAGGATTCACGACGTTAAAAAAGGCTTGTGAGGAGCATACAGGACTCACGTTACAGGAGTGGAGTATCATCTGTAAAGCCATTCTAATAGATTTGGATGAATTTGAGAATACTCTGATAAATAATCTGGATAGGATTTTAAAAAAACTGTACACCAGAGATTGGATAAGAACTCAAAAGAAAGGCAATCCCTTCAGTCATATGGGAAACCTCTACAAGAGACTAGACGCCTCAACACACTGCCAAAATATTTGTGCCTATTTTCCAAACTGGCATTATAGAGATACATTCTTGAGGCTGAGATGGAACTTGTTTGCGAACAGGGACATTCTAAACCACAGAAAGGGAGATAAAGGTTTGATAACATGCAGACTATTTGAAGCCAAGACCACAGTGGAATCTCTTAAACATTTGTTACTACTTTGCCCGGCAATGAAAGACAACAACCCTGCTGGCCCACAAGTTAAGTTTGTACACAGTAAGATCTGTGGATGATTGGTGGAGAGAACTAGTATCAGGACAATGGATTTCCACGACTTTAGCATGGATTAAGTATTTGAAATCAATAATGAAAAGTATCCAGGAAGTGAAGGAATAAAACATGAAACAACCGTTAAATGGTTGTCTTGGACACAAAGACAAGGAGTGAATTAAACAGATGTGGACATTATACAGTATTGTCTGTACCTTTTATTTTAATTGTTTCATATTTACTTTTAGTTTCTTTTGTTTTATTGTTCTTTTAAGATATGGAGAATGATATGATTCTGGAAAGGCAACATTTTATTATTTATAGCCACATAAGCCTAATAATAAAAAATAATAGTAATAATAATCTTTTCATTTCTGATGTTGGATAAGCACTTAAAGAGGCA
This sequence comes from Ambystoma mexicanum, assembly GCF_040938575.1. NCBI lineage: Eukaryota > Metazoa > Chordata > Amphibia > Caudata > Ambystomatidae > Ambystoma > Ambystoma mexicanum. The sequence continues at coordinate 303,980,605 of NC_090940.1, forward strand.
AGACCTCCCCAACCCCCAGAATTCGGGACTGCATATATTAGCTAGTTGGCATACAAGGACGATTTGGACCATTTGGACTACACTCCTGTTGGCCTTCAATGTCATCCTGAAGCTCTAGATAATTATCTCAACAATAACAACCTAAAGATTGATCCAGCTAAAAATAAGATTCTTACTTTTTCCAACCATCATAGAAATAAGCATACATTTGTATGGAGTTTAAATCAAACAAATCTGGAATTAGTTAATTCAATAACTTATCTAGGCTTTTCTATTTGTGTGATGACTAAGCTGGGGACTTCTGGGTTAAAATTGAAGGTAAATTCTGGGGGCATTCGCTTAAATTGCCAAAAAGTGTACCAACCATAATAATATAAAGGGCCTTATTGTTTGCCCCTTTGAAGTAAAATAAAAATGATGAAGTATGCATTGGTGTGCTACAAGGGATACAAAGGAATATAAATTGTTTTCATATATTGCAGGAGTTGAGAAACCTTTGAATTCATTGCCCCTATACCTTATGAAATTCCCAAATGCGATGTGGAGAGCGTGATTCTTGAGACTAAGATTTCATCTGATCCCTACAAACGAAATCCTAGGGGCAGGACCGAATATTGAAAGGTCTCAGAGGCCTTGCAGATATTTCAAGAATCCTAGTTTGGTCGAATCTTGATTTGTTTGGTAGATGAATGTGTTTTCTTGACACCTATTAGGCACTTGAATTTTGCTTAATTTCAGCATGATATGAATTTTGTTACTTACGGACGTTTGGAAGAGTATCCTAGCCAATTTCACTGAGGTTAGCTTCTGTGAGATATTTAAGGATTTTTTCTTAATATAATTGTTTAAATCTCTTTTTTTTCTTTATTACCGTTTTATTTAATGTTACATTTTGTGCATTTGTCTCTTATTACTATAATTAGTGAAAGGTTTGATTTTCAAGCCAAAACACTAACTACAATAAAACATATCATCAGCTAACGTGCCACACACACACTGTGACTGGTTTTAGTATGGCAGACAATAAACTGAAAAGGCAGGATAGCACCCAACCTGCAAGAGCCTACGATTCTACTGCAATGGGTCCCTGTAAGCCAGACAGCGTAAATCCTAGGACTTGGCATGAAAAGAGCACTTAGTGAGCAACTTCCCTGCTCCACGGCTTGCGAGCTGGATTTGTGGAAGCCTATGGACAGCAACACAGCACAAGAAAACATGTAAGCTAGATTTGTGGGAGCCCATAGACAGCAGCACAGCACGAGAAAGCAAACACTCAGTACGACGAAGAGACAAAAGTGTAAGAGGCAACACATGGGTTTTCTCTATGAAAGCAAACTAAACAAAGATGGCAGCCTCTTGCCCTGAAGGTTCGGAACACAGGCCCCATTACCTCCACACACAAATCGATCTAGATCGGCTTGGGGTTCTATAGTGCACCCACGAGTCACCCAATCACAAAGTTGGCAGGATCCAGAATCCCATGGAGGTGAAAGTAATCTTGCAATCGAGATGGTAGTGGGCGGACCCACTGCACAAAAAACAGGCCAAGGAGTTTGGAATAGTGTGGTGAAGGAGTTGAAGGCATGGTTAGAATGCTTGGTGGTGTGGTGAGGAGGAAGGAGGTAGAGCAGAGGTGTCGGAGAAGGATGAGGGACGTTGACTGGAAGTGCATAGGGGGATTGAGACTATGATAAGGAGGAGGTGGAGGAGAAAATAGCAACCGCAGGGGAGGATGTGGGGAAATACAACTGTGGAGTTGAAGGAAGGAGAGAGAAAATATCAGGAGAAAGAGAGGACAACTAAAGGGAGGTGCTGGGGAAACAAAGAGGAGTGGAAGTGAAGGAGGGGGGAAGGCGATACTCTAGAGAGTAGGAACGACACAAGAAAGAGGTGCAGGTAACAAAATCAAAGAGATGATGGCAGAGAGGAGGAGATCTAATGTGAGTTGCAAGGTGAGGTGGAGGAGAGAAAAGCTAAGAGGGTGTCAGGACACATTTTCGAGGGAGCACACAGGCCATCTACCCAACTCCCCCTCCTATGACAGTAGCGTAACACAAAATGGGTGAGTCCCCGAGCTCCTCAAAGAAGCGTATTCTGTGCAACAGACTCTTGGGCTGGCCTGGTCCATCACTCATGCCTCAAACTTATGAGGATCATGCTGGCACAGCAGTCTGCTCTAGTTGGAAGATGGAAGGGTTTTAATCAAATCTTACATCTTAAACCTTACATAGAAACAGGGTTGGGGGGCAGTGCCTGGTGCCTGGCACCCCAGTGCTCAAGCCTTCACTGTGTGCAGCCAGTAGTATTATTATGTGCCTGGCAGTAGCAGAGGCAGCTTTTGGTGCCAGGAGGTAGGGCGAGCCGGACATTGACATTATAAAAGATTCAAGGTCAGTGGCGGCAAGTGAATATTATTAGTCCAGGGGCAATAACATCTTTGACAAATTAGTGCAAGCGAGCAAGCATAGCAAAAGAGCACTCATTAATGTAGGGGGGATCAGTTGTTTATCATGAGAAATATTTTTAAGTAATCTGTTAAAATTGAGCGTGTTACAGAATAATGTTTGAACAAAATAGGTTAAAAGCCATACAATTGGTTATCTAGGGTAATACATTAAAGCATCAAATGGATGCGATGACACCAACAGTACACAGGAGCATTTAACAACAGTTTCAAAATCTTCTCCCGTCAACACCAGATGCGCCCCCTTGCTTCTACATTTTAGGAGGTAGAGATCCGGCCCCTCCTCTTTAAGGAATGGCTTCCCCTTGACACCTTGGTCTACACACCCTCTGCTCTCTTTCTAAACAGAGACTGGTCGATGTGCTTCCTCCTTTCCCTCCCCTGGTTTCCTGTAGCCCCCTTGCTGCCAAATTGCCCACCCTCCCTCTCACCCGTTGTTACCTACCTTTACTGATCCCTTGCATTCTGCTTCCTTCACTGTGTCATTCACCCTTGTAAACTTGACTTGTAAAGTGCTCGGTTGCTTCCCAAATAGGTCCACAGGTCCAAATAATAATAATAATAATAATAATAATAATAATAATAATAATAATAATAATAATAATAATAATTGTGATCCACTACAAAGATGTATTTTTGGTCACACAGCATGGGTGGACTTGTTTGCCTCCAGTCTGCATATTGCAAATACATTTCCTTGGCTCAGTTTGTAAATAAATCGCTGTTTATAAGGATGATGAGCCCACTAAGCAAGTCCCTCCCTAGGAGTCTGGGGAAACGAGACCTCACTCGGTCGGACTCCCCTCTTGGGGACAAGAACAAGGACTCCTATTCCACGATGGAAATCCCACTGCAAACCATCTTGTCCTTTATATAGATGTTGGAAAGACTTTGGCTTCTCCTGTAAAGATCATATTCAACAAAGAGAGTATTCTTTGTCTCTATTAGCTTCAGGTAATGCTGAACACCAACTGAATACCATAGTCAAGGAAAACGGACACAATTCTTGTTGTTACACTGACATGTATAAAGAGAGAGCAAATTGTGACTGGAGGAGCAGAGCCAGTGGTGGCGTGTGTGTAGAGAGTCCTACTAGCTGGAGGCTGGAAGCCAGATGCCCAGACTGAGCAAGAAGCTTCGGTCAGGGAACGAGACTCGACGTGAAGACAACTGTCTTCTCCTGGCGCAACCACTTACGAACAGTGTTGGGCCTTGTGCCCTACAATGGACACAGACACCAGAGACTGGGCAGGAACCGGGATTGCTGACCTCTGCCCGAAAAGCCCCTATTCTGCTGCACCGTCCGGAACATAGCCTATGTCGATTTGGAGACATGAGGAGTACCGAAACCAATGCAGGTGCAGAAAACAGTGGGAAAACGTTACGAACATTACATTTCATGGTTGGAAAAGCTACCAAGAGTATGACAGTTTAAGCAAGTTTACCGGGCACACGGCCCCACAAAAGCAAAGGTATAGTGTTACGAACATTGCATCTCACGGATGGAAAAGCCGCCAAGAGTATGAGAGTTTAAGCGAGTTTACCAGGCACACGGCCCCACAAAAACAACGTGAAAAACCTATGAACCTTGCATGTCACAGCTGGACGAACTGTCAAGAGTAGAGTTTATCGGGCACACACCCCCACAACAGAGTGAAAGATATTGAACATTGTATACGAAGGCTGAAATAGCCAATCAGGCTAGTGAATATTGCAATTGTAAAATAAAGACATCCAGGAGGGAACCACAGGAGTGTAGGGGAATCCCAATACTTGAAGGTGGAAGACTGAGATTTGTCTTGTCAAATCATCCCGAATGGATGTGGACATTTGAAATAGAATCTGTGAAAAGTACCAAAAAGGTGGGCGGCTGATAGTTGTCTTGCCAAGTAATCCTGAAGGGATGTGTACGTTTGAAAATAAAACCCGAGAAGATTATCAGTTGAAACCGTTTGCTTTGTTAAGGAGGGAACGTGAGACCCCTCACAGAGGATAATTATAATTTCTCCCAAGAGACTCTATCTGAAGATTGTGAGAAATATATTGTTGCACACTAAAGAACCTTGAGGCTGTGAGCAAGTCTACTACAGGTGGGCCAGGCAGAAGCCCACACTGAAGCTGCTGTGCTAGCCTCCCTTTTTCCATTAGTTAGGTATTTTCAAAAGTGGTAGGGACAGTTAGTTAGGTTTTGGGCAGCAGACTGACTTTGGACTTAATGTGTACCCATAGTTTTTGTTTTGCTAGGTGGGGAACTTCCCTCATAGCGATAGGGTTAGTTAGGCATTTTTCTCTTAATTTAAATAAAACCAGTTGAACATGTCAATAATTTGTCTGACTCCTTTTGGTTCGCCATAGTGGGTAAATCTCCCTCATTCTGTAAATAATAGTCCTATGGCAGGGTTCGTAATAGCTGTGAGATACTTGGCTCCTAGTTATAGTCTAGGGGAGTCTTGTTAGCTTAACACCAACAGCTACCAGGAGCTACATTTGGCTCCCTGGACTAACTAGTGCCATAAAATATAAATAATTGACAAACTCAGTGTGTTTGGGAATGTGTATAAATGAGCATTATGGCCCATTCTGAAGGCATAAAAGCCTAATGGATAATATATATATTGAACAAGATGTTAAAGTTTGCATCTTATATGTCAGTTAAATTTGTGGCATGTTATATAATAGCTCCTCGTTTCCCCAGAGGTCGCTCCTGCTTATTGGGTGATGCTGGACGACCAGGATCTGCTTTTAGCATCTGCTAATCAAATCCTTATTTCAGTAACTCAATTATCATTCTGAGATTAATCATGGGGATAAATCACAAATTAGTTCCTGACTGCTTTCCATAAAATCAAAGAGCATTTGGGGAACATAAAAAAGGACACAGATATTGATATATGCCTGTGATAATGTTGTAACCATGCAACTACTTTGAGCACACAATTAGTAGTGCGATTCATTTGTCACAATTCTCACCCTAACAGTAAAATGTCTGCAAAATATGAGTCATGTATGCCAATTTGAATATGGTTTTTTATTTGGATGTGGGGGTTTTGCTGAACAGAAAATTACTTTTCATTGTGCTTGCTGCAACAGAAACAATGGGCCTCATAAGTGTGCCGGTCCAGAAACAACGGTGCTGATAAGCTTACCAGCACCTTTGTTTCCAGACTGGCACACTACGGGTTTGCCATGCCGGAGCCACTGTGCCGGACAGGTCTGATGCTGCCAGCACAGCAGCCACGGTAGGCAAGCCGTCACGGAGGCACCGGCACCGTTAACAACAGTGCCGGTGCTTCCATGGTCCCCATTCCCATAGAGTCCAAGAGGACTCTATGGGAATGGGGAATTACAATTTGTCGGCGCCTGATGTCCCAGAACGGTTGTAATCCCCCGGTGTTACCGGGTAGTCAGGCGCCGGTAAATCATTACGGGTACAGCAGCAACCTGCCAGTAGCACCGGCACGTTTACCGCCGGACCCGTAATGAGGCCCAATGTCTCTGGTGGCAAGAAATGGGGAAAGTCAGCGTGTTACTATGGTCTCTTTTATGGGGGACCCCGCTACGCCAGTGCCCCAGTGTCCCTCCACTCGACTTCCAGAACCTGCCCTCTCAGCAGCTACCCCGGGGCCACAAGTGCACACAGGGGCTGGTGTTCTACCCTCCTGCCCCCTTTACTCTGGAAACCCCTGGGGAGGTGCATGAACTGGTGTCTGTAACCACAATGGCAGCTAGAAGGCTGAAAGACAGCAAGGTACAAAGCCAGCCCACTGCCAGAAAAACTCGGAAGTCACTTCCGGGCTGCTTGCCACAGAGTGTGGAACAGCCAAATGTGGTATCTGCTCAACGACAGAATAGCATTGCTCCATTGTTGTGTTACGTTATTGGGATTTATACTCCTCAGCAATGCCACGTCCATGGTTTCCAGGCACTCTATCTGGAACCAGACACCTTTAATGTACCACTGTTGCAGAATCTCATGGCAAGCTCATTTGTTAGATAAAGTGAACTTAGGTGGATGTTCTCTCCTCCGAGTTAAGCTATTGTTTTCTGCTCACAGGGCAATGGGGAACTGCTCTTCTATCTTCACCAGTAAAGCTCTGACACTTCACTGAATGGTGAGCCTCTGCTACATTGGGGTGAGGGAAAAGGTAGAAAACATCCCCCGAATACCCCTGAATACCATACTAATCAGTGTCTGTCTCCCTTACAGCCTGGGGCTCTCATCATCATTACCACTGCACCAGACACGCCCAAGACCCTGTCCCTACTGTCCCTACTCAGCGCCTGACAGGCAGACATACCGGGTTGAGGGGAGTGGGGGGTTACTCCCGATTTACACTTACCCTCTCTGATAGGGACTGAAGTGACACCCACCCTTAACTTCTCTGCACATTCGCCCTACAGTGGCTCCTGACATCTGGGCAGCACTCAGCTAATCTTCAGAAACTCCGGAAACCTACAAAATGAGGAGATCCAATTATCATTCCAGGGTGCAATGTAAAAGGCTATCATAGACATGGCCTCAGCCTTGCAAACCAAGCAAACGGAAATGGCCTCTTAAAAAAAATAACCTAGCCCTACCCAACCAGCTTGTGGTACACCAAAGTGCCATTATGCTCCTCCAAGAAGGAAAATGTGAGTCTACTGTGCCAGAACCTTCCCGGATGGCTATTTCAGATGGGAAGACCTAGGCCCCGTTAACCATACCCCTGAAACTAGCTTCCATAAATGTTTCCTACATGAAAGGGCAAGCAAGTTCAGAGTTAAAGAAACAAGGGATTTCTGGTTAAAAGAAATGAGGACAGTAACACCAGAGTCCGAGATTCGAGCACAAATTGTAGCTCCACTGCTCTTGAGCTAGATCATTGCTTTAAACAATAAAACAAATCCTCCTCCCCCATGCCAGTCAAGTACCATGGAAACCCTGAACACATCCAGCCATTCCTCCTGCACTTTATGAATCAGCCACTGTGTATGGAAAAACAGCAAAAGCCAATGGGTCCTTGACGTTACTTAGGAGGAAGACTACTTCCTCCTAAGTAACATCAATGGCTGTGTATTTACTGAGGCTTCCCCTTTGGTGACCAACCAAGACCCAATCCTAGAACACTATGACCCATTCGTCAAAGCATTCAGGCACATGTTCGAATGTTGAAACTGTAAAAAGTCCCCAGGTACTCATTTTATATATCAAACAGGGGGCAATGGTTTTGTGTCCTACATTGATCAGTGCAAATACATGCTGGCTGAGATGGACTGGGAGAACTATGTCCAACCCACTATCTTTTACCAAGGCCAAATGTAATTAATACGAAAATCCAATGTCCAAGTGATACCTCCACCATCTACGGTCAAGGAACGGTTAGAGTGACGTAAAACAATGCCCTTAGAGCTGCGCTAAGTATCCGCAAAAGGGAACACATTTCCCAAGCAAGAAAATACGCTCACTGGCTTCCAGTAAAACAGCACATTCTTTTCAAAACACTAGCAATTACACACAAGTGCCTCTCACTCAATGCTCCCCCCTACCTATCAGAAAGGATTACCTCCTAGACCGACCAGATCTCACCTCACCAACTAGATCTACGTCCCCTCATTCAAAAGAACCAAAGCGGGTGGCGCCAGCATCCAATACTTAGCACCAAAAACTGGAACGCCCTCCCCACAGCTCTGAGAAATGAAAAATCATATACTGTTTTCAGAAAAATGCTCAAAACGAAACTGTTTAATTAAGTATTCTGCATAACTACTTCAACTCATGCCAAATCAAGCCACTGCTCCACTGTACCTTTATTAGGAACTTGTAATCTTGCCTGCACGTCTGAAACTTTGTATGTAACTAAAGAATGTAATCAACAAGCCATCCGGTGCAAGCGCTACGATGCCCTAGGGCCGCCGGCACTATACAAAAATAAATAAATAAATAAAAATAAAAGAGCTCATGCTGAAAATACAACAAAAGGCAAGGAGAAAGGAAGGGTATGAAGGGAAAGGTTGCGCTCAAAAACCCATGTTTCGACCAACTCATGCGAGGGGACAGTAGCTCGTAACCAAAGCAGTTACTGGGAATCTGGGGATTGATCAGCCTGGCGGTACGGGAAAGGTGCAGAGAAATAATCTCTGCACTACTGTGGCTTGACTGGGCATTCTGTTGAAGAGTGTCCTTAAAAAACAAGAAACCTGCTTGGGCCCTCAGTAAAGAGTCTTGGATTGGCGGGCCTGGTCATGCAAACCACACCTCAAAGAGATACCACATTTTTTAAAATTCTATTCCAGTCTTTAACAGCTTGGCGCAATACCCAATGTTGTTATAGAGTTGTATATATGCTTGGTCAGCTGCTAACCTGGGCTGTATCCTGTGACTGGTCAGGATTATGGCTACATGAAATGAAAACTGTTAGCCTTGGTTGTGCTTGTTCCTTGAAAGAAGTTTAGACTTGATTGGCAAGTTGTGGTTTGTTCCAACTTTTACAATTTAATTTTGACATCAATTGGGTACAGATTGTTGACAATATATTTTCTTTAGTGCATTCACAGACTTGGTTCAATTTTTTAGTTTTTTGTTCCAATTTATTCAGTTTCAATTATAACATTAATTAATTGCAGGTTGTTGGCAATATTGTTTCTTTACCATATTCAATTTAATCTTGTCACAGTTACTTCACTATGGCGAAAACAATTGCCTTGAATTGCTTGTAGGTTGCCTGTTGTCTCACCTGCCGCCTGCAGAGTGAACTAGATTCTGCCTCTCAATACTAGCACTCCAATTTTTACTTTTGTCACAGTTACTTCTCCGTGACATGTACAGTATTAACTCTCCAATTCTTGGTTTTCTCACAGTTAATTCACTGTGGCGTAAACAATTGCTGGATACAAATGTATGCTCTCAATATTGGCTCTCTACTCTCATTAGCTCTCAGCACGTGTTTCCCCGCCCCTGTAGGGGCAATTCTTCAGGAGAAGGGATTAAATTCCCTATTATTTATGGAATTGCCTAGGAGTAAAAATACAGTGGCCCTCATTACGACCCTGGCGGAAAGGGGTTTACGCCGGCGTAAACCATGGCGCCCCTTTCCGCCTGACTACGAGTTCCCGTAGCGCCATGGTGATTTTTACGCCTGCTTTTTGCAGGCGGAAAAATCCATGGCGCTACGGGACTTGTTGTTAATTACGCCACCGTAATTTACGGTGGCGTAATTAACGCCTTCCCCACTCCCATTATACCCTATGGGGCAAAAATGGGAATGGGGAAGGGTAAATGGGGATTGGGGACTTACCGCCCCGCCAAGGTCGGAATGGGGCGGTAAGTCCGCCAACCACCATGGCGGAGTTGGCAGCTTTGCGCCATGGTGCAAATTGCACCATGGTTCTCCGCCAGGGTCGTAATGAGGCCCAGTGTGTGTTAGGATCATGATTGAGAGTTTTCAAACTTTTCAGGCAAACTATTACTAAATTGTCTATATGTGCAACCGGCCACACTTACTGGTGCTCCTTAGTATAGTATTGTGACTTGCTTGGGATAGACCTTCTTGTGTTGAGGATGTTACGGATGGTGTATCCTAAAGAGGGTAAAACGTGCATGGGTATTTTAGAAGGAGGTTCTTTTAGCGCTACTCCTGAGGAAAATTTAGTGCTGGGGTTCGACTATTTTCTTAATGTTAGAGTCAAATACCTAATGTGCTTATCTGTGAGTGTCTTTGGTTTCTCTCGATCTGTGGTGGGATTCCGAGTGTTGTTACTGTTGCTGGACGCACAGCGTTTGCATTCTTGAATCTGATCGCGCTACGATCACGTCATTGCGTAGCTCTCGCGTGACATCATTACGTATGCACGTCGTAGTCGCCATTTTGTTTTGGGATCAATCTTGCGGTAACATGATTTTTTTTAAAGATTTGAATTAAGTGCTATTTCTATTCAATAGGGCATTTGTCATAACTACTTTCATTTGTGCTTGGGGCTATTGCCAGGGCTTATCAGATGAGCTGGTAGGTGAGTTGTGTGTTTGTTTACCTATGTATGAACAAGCCCCTCCTTATGCTTATGTATTTTTAGAGATTAGTAGCAGGTATGGTGAAATCACTTTTGTGTTTTTTAACTGTTATTACCATATACATTTCAGTTATTTTGGTTACATTAGATAAGCTTACATTCCTAGTGAAGAAAAGGTATAAACATACGATATCTTTGCGATATGGCAAAATCGATACTTGCAGTTTAACTATGAAGTAGCAAGAGAGTTGTAGATGATAGACAAGAGGTTGTTTAGCATCACATATTGCTGTTGTTAAGATCTTCTGTGGGGTACAGCTTGTTGTTGAACGGTTTCTTTGTATCTGGTCAATATAGAATATGCAGCATCTTTATAGAAAATGGTATAGTTCTTGGTCCGAATTCAGACCTGAATGGCATGAGTCCATAATACATATCCATTTTGCTTCATGTTTGCGTAGAATTTGTTCAGTGTTTCCTCCTCTTGGTGGTGGTTTGATTTTTTCAAACCATAGAATCTAAGGCCGATTAAATCTTCGTCATTATGGTGGTTATTAAAATGCATTGCTAGAGGTGATCGGATTTCTTAGTTGTGCTTCTAATGTAGATTTCTTTGCATATGCACACTATTGCATAAATTACAAAGGTACTGTTGCAATTGATGAGTTGTTGGATCTCCTTAATGTCACCTGTGGGTAGTTATAAATATTTTTTGCCGTAATCGGAATATTTGCATATTTGGCATTGGCCGCATCTGTAGTTGCCTTTGAGAGGTGCCTGTAACCATGTTGTTGACGTGGGCGCTCGTTTGTGCATTGTGGCTTGGAAATGTGAGGGACTTAACTTGTCTTTAAGACTTGGTGCTTTTCGAAATGTTATAGTTGGATGTTCATCCAGAGTGTCTTGTAAATCTTGGTCAATCTTGAGGATGTTCCAGTTTTTAGATAAGATATTCTTGATATTATAACTGTTGGAACTGTATGTGGTGATGAATCTAGTTTTCGGAAAGTGGGAGGTTCTCCTGAGAGGTTTTTTGTCTTGAAGCAGTTGTGCTCTTGTCCTAGTAGATGTCTTGAGATAGCTTTTGTTTACCAAAGATTTGCTGTACCCTTTCTCAATGAAGTTGTTTTTCATTTGGTCTGCACATTTTTCGAAGTCTGCTTGTGTTGAGCAGTTTCTTTTAATTCTCAACATTTCCCCAAACGGGATATTGTTTATGACATGTACCGGATGGTTGCTTGTGGCATGCAGTGTGCTGTTTACTGCTTACGGTTTGACATAGAGAGTGGTCAAAATCCTGTTGTTTTTTATGTATAGATTGATGTCCACAAATTGATTGTTGTTTTGCTGCTTTGCATCGTAAGGGTAAGATTGTAGGTGTTGATGTTAAGATATATCAGATATTGTTCCAGTTTGTCCTGACTGCCATTCCATATGAGTATGATGTCTTCTATATATCTTGCCCAGAAAATTATATTGTTGTGGTCTGTAAATGATGGGTGCCACCATGCGTGTTCAAGCTCGTAATGCCCCATGTATAATTTGGCATACGATGGGGCGAAATTGGCACCCATGGCGGTCCCTTGGATTTGTCTGTAAAGCTGTTGGTTGAAAATGAAGATGTTATTGTTCAAAGTAAACTGTAGCATTTCTAGTATCATATAGTTTTGGCCGTTGTAGCATATAGATCTGGTTATGAGAAAATAGTTTGTAGTATGCAGACCTTTTTCATGTAAAATGCTGATGTAAAGAGAGGAAACGTCCATTGTAACTTGCATGAATTCTGGTTCCCAGAACAGATTTTCTAATTGCTGAATTATGTGTTTGGTATCACGGACATAGGAGGAGAGAGATACTGTTAAAGGTTGAAGTTGATGATCTATATATTCCGAAATGTGCTCTGTAAATGCTCCGATACTGTTAATGATTGGTCGGCTGCTTAGAAGATGGAGATATGGTTTGTGGATTTTTGGCACAAAATATATGGTAGAAGTGATTGGAAATTGTATATTGAGGTACTGGTATTCTTCATCTGTGATGCAATCTTGGTCCCTCCAGCACTGGCTCATTAGTTTCCAGTCTTCCTGTAATTTTGGTATTGGATCTACATTCAGGTTTTTGTAGCATGCCTGGTCATTTTGGTGTGTCATAGCCATTTGCACATAGTCTGAGGTTTTTAACAGCACTATGTTTCCCCCTTTGTCTGCGATTTTAGTTTTTAGTTCTGTATTCTGTTGCAGTTCTTTTAATGCTTTACGTTCCAGGTATGTTAGATTGTGTCTTTGTCTGTTTTGTTTGCCTCTTAGATAGGTATTCCTGAGATCTTGTTCAGTAACTTTGAAAAAGGTATTAATTACATTATCTGGAGATAATATTGGTTGAAATGTCGATTTTGGTCTGAGTGATGTTTCTGATGCTAATCCCAAAATGATGTTTTGTTCTGTAGCAAAGAGATACCACCACAAACCCCTGTGACACCAGCGATTAACTGCATATACCTTGGGATCACCTTCTCAGGTGCAAGGTCCAAGTACAGAAAAGAGCCTTGATAGACTGTGGGGCCACTGGTAATTTCAATACATGGTCTCTCAATTACTAGATTCCTGATGGCAAGTAAACAAGCTACACTATCTACTAAAATGGGAAGGTTCCATGTAATAATGTCGCCACAAAAATATCGCCATGCAAAAATATCACCGAAAAATGGTCGTTTTTTGTGGCGACATTATTGCATGGAACATGCGGGGGACACCCCCGCAACCCCAATTTATTTATTTTTTTTTAAAATGTTTTTTTTTGTTGCCCCTGTCGCCACATATATGGTCACCCAAATAATATCGCCACGACATTTTCCCGGCGATATTATTTACGGCGACCATATATGTGGCAATATTAATACCTGATACCAATGGGAAGGGTACAATCCAGAAATCTATAGCTAGGAACCTATGTATAACACACGCTTCTCAACTTCTGAAAGCCTGCCACGCACTACATCCCAATTGACATGGTCATCAGATGTGACTTAAGCAGGAAACACCTCTGAGGACACATGTCAAGTGAACACACGGACCCTCTATCACCCCCCACAATTAGCCCAGGACCCTCTCACCTCCCAGGACACTGGACCTCACCTGCTTACATTCCAAACACCACAGGCCACAAGTGTTGGTGGAGGCCATGGCTCTCGTACCCCATAGTCCGGACTCGGGGGGAGGTGCATGCAATGAGGCTTCATTTCATAATAGCATCTAACAGGTTGGAATGCAGTGAAGGCAAAGAGTCGACATGCAGCTGAAAATCCTTGGACGTCACTTCCAGTCCACTCACCTCAAAGAATCTGGAATACCCAGAGAGTGGTGCCTGTTCAACATCAGAATAGCATTGCTCCATTGTGCGACAACAGCAGTTCATGACAGGAGCTTGAAGACACTCTGGACAACATGCAGAATCGCCTAGTACGTTTATTTGCTAGATAAAGTCAAGCCAGGAAGTACGCCCTCCTCTTAGGGGATTTAGTTTCTGCTCATAGGTCAAACTGAAAACTACCTTCTTCTGCTTTCAGCTGAAAAATCAAGCAACCTGGGGAGTCCTTGCTACATTGAGGAGGAGGGAATAGGGCGGATCTGCACCTTCTATACTTTAATAAACCTTGTCTGTCTCCTTCACTACATAGGACCCTCTTCAGGAACAGATCTACCCAAGAACACATCCCTACCCAGCACATGATAGGCAGTCGAGCCAGTGGATGACCCCAGGTTTACAATTACCTTCTCTGATAGAATCTGAGACAAGCCCCTTTGGCCGCTCTGTATATTTGCCCTGCAGTGACTCCTGATAGCTGTGCAAAATGGAGCCAGTCTTCACAAACTCAGGTACTGACAGGGGCAAAGAGGAGCAGGGCATGATGAGGTAATGAGGAGGAAAGAAAGAAAGCTGTGTGCTGAGGGGCAGGAGAAGAAAGGAAAGAGAAAGGTAGGACAAGGGGATGTTCAAGTCAAGGGGCAAGGAACTACCGGAGTGGTTAATGCGCAAGTACTGGCAGAGACTGTGGCAGGGTCTGGAACCAGAACCAAGATGGTTAATTCTGGCAACTTCAGGGCCCAGTATGACATTGACTATGATCAAATGGAGTCCACATTTAGGTGATCCAGGACTCCACGGCTTGGGGTCCAACCCCTGCGTCTAGAGAACAGCAACAAGCTGACAATCTATACAAATGACAAGCATCCAACCACAAGAGCCAAGTAAGTAGTGCTCAGTCTCATAAACCCAAAATGACATTTTGTACAGTTAGTTTGCAAAGATTAAGGCAGAGGGAAGGACTGATGGACTACGGTCCTCCAGAGAGCCTGCTTTCCTTATATTGCCTCGAGGTACAATGATGAATTTAGTTTTAGGACAAAACACCTTGTGTTTAAAGGCAAGGTTTGGGAAGTGGCATTAGTTGGGAGTTTTGTTTTGGACCAGGGGAACCCCTGTTCATCATAGAAGTCTGGGGTTGACAGGAAAAAATAAATTCAGCCAACTACTTTAATGATGATAACTTCATTTCCGCTAGGAAAGAGGACAGAGGTTTTGAACTCCTCCAAGCTCTCCCCTGTGTCAATCTATTTGGGAGCTATTTAAATTAATATATCCAGTCAAATATGCTAAGAGTCTACACAATTTGCCTCCCACCCATTATTAAGGGAAGATATTAAGGCAGGCAGATCGCCCACACACCTGTTGTCATTTGGATGAATCTACCTATATTAAAAACATCTGTTTTGGGGCACTCCAGAAAGACAGCAAGACTCCTCTGTGTGAACAGCACAAATCTGTTCACAGGCTTCTGTCAAAGATCCATCATCCATCCCTCATTTGGCTCTCCTTAATAATAGGGCAGAGTCAGCTTTTGGCTTTCCCAGATGGTCTCCCATACAAGGTTTAAGGCTCCATCAATTTTGAGGCCTCTCTCCTCAAGTAAGGTCAGGCTCCTGTCTCAGGATTCACCCAGGTGGATTATAGGCAAGTCATTTAAGATGTTTAACAGCTCTGCCTCCAAGATAGTTTTTGACAGGTTTTTTCCTTGTTTGTCTGTCCTTTCAGAATACAGAGAAGGTTTTTTTAATGTATAAGCCACACCTCCAATTATTACAATTAGAAGATGCCAGTTTAGTGGTGCTAACTTTTTCATTAGAGGATTATACTCTCTTCTGCCTCCCAAGAGCCAATCCCTCTCTGTTGATAGGCCCTTGCTGTCATATGAGGAAAATGATGTAAAAAGGTACACCTTCTGTCATTTACATATTTTTTTACATGTCAGCTTTTTACTCAAAAAGTCTGTACGTGGTAAATGTTTGTAATTTACCAATAAATGCCATAATATATAGATATTAATGTTCCCCTAATTGTGACAGATAGGTGGAAATTACTTTCATTTCAGCAAGTTATTGCACATGCAAGCTATGGCTTTTCACCGTTTATGCTAAAACAAACCTAGTTGGGAATGTGAAATTTATTGATCATAGATCTAATTTAATAAGCCATTAGCCCTCCAACTACCAGATTTATAAAACCTTTGGGCCAGCTAGAAGTATCTTTTAGGATGTCACAGGGTTATCAAAAATTTGATTCAGATACAAATGACATCAAAACTAATGCCTTGAAAACAGCTTCAAAATGACATCTGTCCTGACCCTGTAAGTACCACAGTCCAAATATTATTGAATAAAATTAGATTTGTAATGTAAGTCAATGTCAACATGAATAACATATATAAGTTACAGTTTTGTTTTTGATTCTTGGTCCCATTTCCCTGAAAACACATGGTTCAGGGCCTCTGCTTTAGTTTCTGGTCTCCATGTTTATTTAACCTGCGATAAACGGATAAATCACTCTTATAAAGTCAAAGCTGAGCTAATGGATACAGCAGGGATTGTATCTCTGCCACCAGATGGTCTCTGACATCATGAGGCTGGACTGGCATTTGCCATTTTGTCCTTGTAATGGCTCTGTGGTCAGTCAGCCCGTCATAAATACCCGGTATGCATGGGCCGAGGTCTCACAGAGATCTGGCTTTTAGATGAAGAGCCAAGCAGATCTTGCAATGGGGCAAGGCACTTGAGAAATCTGCCAAGCAACTTGGGGCATGTCTGTTTTGGGCTCAGAAGAGATATACATGTTGCATCTGAACACAAAGTAGCCTTTTCAATTTGTTACATTAATTTTCACAGTGCAGCATTTTATTTATTTTAATGACTTGCATTTTGCTATCCTTGTTTAATGCACTTCTGAATCAGTGTATTTTTCTTGCTTTGCAGAGCAATGGTTTATTCAATGGGGCAACAGAAAATGAAATCCTGCATGTTCATTGTCATTTACCAGGTGCATTTTCATCCTTAGCAACATTTTTAACTCCATGAATTTATAAATTCAGCTGCGAAATGCACACACCTTCCCATTCAACATGGTGCCACTTTCCGTGTTGCTTAATTTTCAGGGTCCACAGCATTTGATATGCTACAGTTTCAATGACAAATGACACTTTTCGTCTCTCAACCAACAATGTGCCCTTTCCATCTTCACATATTCCTTATGTCACCTGCAGAAATACATGTATTTGGATTTGATAGGCACATTTACCAGTATTGAAGCTTTAAGGCAGGCTTTTCATTCACCATCCTGCCTTACCATAAGAACAACGTATTTCAAATGAGAGGCTCCAATACTAAACTACGGTGCTGAAACAGTATTCTCCTTTTATCCTGAAAATTGGTCATTCATCAAAGGAATTTTCTGGAAACAAGTGCTGAGAGTTCCACCCAGTACACCCATTCAAGCTTTACGCATGGAACTGGGTCTGACGGCCATGAAGACCATCGTCACTTAGAAGTCGCTAGCGCTTTACAGAAAATTTTTGATTGCAACTGACAGTGGCGTATTTGCAGTGCTAAAGGAAGCAATTACCAAAAACACTGAAACTACACTTTCCGAATGGCAACAGATCTGTCAAGCCATCATCATCGACTTGGGAGAAAATAATCAAACTCTAAAGGAGAACCCAGATAATATAAAACGTAAACTATACGTCAGTGACTGGATAGCCACTCAAGATGGCAAATAAGATCTAAAACGGTTTGGCAAAACGTGTCCTGACCAAAGGAAGCTAAACACGCTCCAAAATACCTCGACCAATTCCCTAACAGGTTCTTCAGAGACTACTATCTTAGATTTAGATTAAATCTACTCCCAACAGGTGTGATAATTAGCATCAGGTCAACCATTTGTACGAAACCTCTCTGCAGACTATGCCGGTCTGAGGATACTATAGAGTCACTACACCACCTGGTATTGTTTTGCCCAACCATGGAGGACAAACAAATCCAACTCATGGCAGAATTTACAAAAAAAAATGTTGGAAGGACTGCAGAGGACTGGTGTCTGGAACTATTAAGGGGCAATCACATTTCTCTCACCCTATCCCTGGTGAAACTATTAATCGAAATCTTTGCAAGAATCAAGGCTGGAACGAGCCAAGGAGGAGTGGATCGTGGAGGCACAGAGGACAAGACCTGAACTAGGCGTTGAGGATCTAGTTCCCTTTTGTTTTTCTCTACTTTCTCCTTTCTGTTTTTTCAATAACATTTTTGCTACTTCCTTTTTGTAGTTTAATTATTCTTTATGAGCTTCGCTCTTATGGGTCTTACTCTTTTTTTATTTACCTTAGGGTTCTAAAGGTTTATGTAAGCCAAAAGGGTTTTCTTACTGTTGAACCAAATAAAACCTTTATAATAATAAAAAATAAATTATAGGCATAACCTGGCCTTTCCCTTTGTCATGCTGGGGCTGTCATTAAACTCCACAGTTACTATTTTGGGGGAGAATTACTGGAATTTCCCAAGTCAGCTATGAAGTGGGCTTTCTTTGCAGGATAATATGCTATATAAAAGGTTGATATTCTTAACATAAGGCCACAGAAAGCAACCTTGAAATAATTAGTGCTCGTCATTCTCAAGAGCAAGAATATTTTATTTCAATGGTGGCGCCCCAATCATTTTCACGTGATGACAGACCCAGAAACAATTGTAAAGCAAACCCAACTGAAGAGTAAATGTTGATGCCATCTCACACCCACTGCACGCTAAACCTTGTCAAAGACATACAAACCGCTCAAAGGGACTTGTGGTCTTGCTCTGGGATTTAGAATACTTCCACATATATTAAATACACATTGCTCAAGATAGGGACAGAGAATCATGACACTCATATTTCAAATGGTACTTAATGCCAGAAAGTCCCTTTCTAAAGGCTCTGAAGCATTGCTGTAAATGGAAAAATGTATTCTGGAACCCACCTCCTGAGGGTCGGGGCATGCCCACAGCAAAGGGGCTAGAGATAGGGGTAGGTTTATATCAGGCAAGCAAGTGATAGGCTTGTAAAAAGTGTAAAAAAACAGAGGACTAAATAACACTTCATTTATACAGATGACTTGAAACATACACGACACACCAACCAGACAATATATACATTGTTTTAGTGACATGTTCAGCAAAAAAGCATGGTTGTAACTTTAGTTTTCAGAATCCTAATGGAAGACTAATATTACCAGCATGCAAAGTAATGTGTGTGGAATGATATGGTCCGAAGTCGTCAAGTTAAGAAGATTGGATTGGAATCAAGGCCTCCCGTTTCCACCTTCAGCAACACAGTCTTAATCACCACAACAGTTGCCCTAAAATGGGTAGCATTAGAATATTAGGCCAATTTTGGATTACATTTTAAGAATCCTCTAAACTCCCTTCCATAGTATTCATCTTTTGGGACTCGGGGAGGCGGGTTGTCTGGCACACTACTAAAAGAAATTACAGCTGATTGTGGAGAGGAACATAACTGGAGAATGCATCAATGGTAGCTCAGTGGGTTGTGTTCACTGCATGCTGCGCCTCTCTTGAAAACATGCATGTTAAAGGTTTCAGTTTTGGAAGAGCTGTCTCAGCCTTTCATGCTTCTAGGACTATCAGCACAATTAGGTGTGAGTGTACAAATGCATGTTTTTTAAGTGCCAAAAAACAATTGACCTTGTGGGTGGTCTTCTATACAATATTTTTAAAATACATATATTTTATAGTTCATATACAAAACACATTACAGCGGTGCATGGAGATTTAGGTAATGAAGGGACTGTGTGACGATAAATGGAACTCAAAAGCATCCAAGTAAAGCACAAGACAATGAAACATCTTCTTTCTAATGAGGCACATATGATTCAATTATAAGGAGAAATAGTGTACCGATAAAATAAGCAGTTAGGTGTCACCTCAAGTAATTGACAGCACCCTACATATTACACAGATTTTGCCACATATCAGAAACATCTTCGAATTATGAGGAAAAAATATATTCAAGACAAGGAACTTGGTTAGCAGAATTGTAAATTTACAACATGAAATCCAGAAAACAACAGTTAAAAATTGAACTATTTACAGTGATGAAAAACAGTGGCCTTGCTTAACGAAAACAATATACCAACAGACTCCACAAATGTAGGTGAAATTCACAGCAGCATTGTATTTCATCAAACATCACCTGCTTTCTTATAAATCATGGACTGTATTTCTAAATATGTGAAAAGGCCAATTGTGATGGGGTTGTCTGCCACAAATAACCATGCTGACGCTGTCTGTCAATCCAAGGGTCGATATTTGTTTAAATACAAAAGGCAGATTAGCTGTAGGTTCTCAAAAAGGTCATGTTAGAGTTGTCGAACAGGGACACCTATCCGTCTTTCTCTAATTTAGGCTGGTGGTGGTTTACACTAAGCCAATGACTGACTTACTTCCTAGGGATCTTCTAACTCTCCTGGACTTGATCCTGCTTAGTGTTCTAGGGGAGTTAGCGATGGTGCCTCCTTTCACACAGTTCACCGACTCATTACTCACGCACTCTCTCACCTCACCCTCTCCTACGCTGGATCCCAAGATGTTCTCCTCCTCCACGACTTTATTGTCCACTCTGATATTACACTCTGCCTTCCTACCTCCACCCTGTGTTTTTACTTCTCTTGTCACAACTTATCTCCCTACTAATATTACCTCCAACTACCACTGTCCTACTCTCTTAATTGTTACCTTTTCTTCCCCTTTTCCTCCTATGTAATGTTCTCCTCTGCTACAACTTCGACCTTTCTGTTCTTACCACTACTCGCATTCCTTTATTCCCTCACTACTACCGCCTCTCTACGACCTCTCACTACCACTACTGTCTACTGCTACTACTCTTTCTCTACTACTACTGCTTCTGTAGTACCTCTTCTCTCTCTCAAGCCCCACTCTTGACAGCTGCTACTACTACCACTACTACTACTTCTTACTACGAGTACCTCTCCCTCTGTCTACTACTCTGCTACTACTATCATAACCTCTACTTCCAACTACTACAACCTCCTCTCTACTCCCACTACACTAACTCTTTACTCTCATGCACAAACACTCCACAGAGCACTCTCTACAATAACCTCTGCACTCCTGTCCCACTCTCCTCCTCTGGTCTCTTGGACGCTCCTCCCCCACCTCCTGTCCTCACCCAACTAACCCACACTGCCCACTTCCCAGACTTATTCTTAAATACCCCACCCCTCCCAGGATTGGTCAACTTACCCTACCAATCACTTACAATAATTCCAGGGACGTGATAGGGAAGGCTTGGGGAGGCTTCATAAGGGTATCACACGGGTCGGAAATATCCTCTTCCTCCGAAGATAACTTTGTCTCCCCTCCTTCCCCTTCCTCCTCACCTTTAGCTTTAGACTTGGGGTCTGTCTTCCTCCTTCCTTTCAGGCCAGGTCTCTCCTTTTTTCTGTGAAGATAAGGGCGGCCACGGAAGGACGCCACAGTGCCACTAAATAGTGGGCGGTGGTCGATCCCCCGTGACTGCCGGGAATGGGGAAAAAGCCAGAGGCACAAAAAACCCCAAATAAGATGTGAGATGGCAGAAGACTCCAACTGCACCCACCGGAAGGTAAGCTAGAACGAGGATGAATGATGGCGAGAATGCTCACTGACAGGCCAGTAAAGGCACCGGGCAAGTGAATGAGGAGGGAGAGCGGTAAGCAAAGGAAGCGGAATGAACAAAAGCTGAGCAGAAGGAAGAAAGCAGGCGTAAGGCAAGAAAGATGGAGGATGGAAGGAGAGGGAGGAGCCACACGGCGGCGAAGGAGAGAGAAGCTGAAGAATGGTAGCAAGAAGACAAACAAGGCAGAGGAAAGACAGGTAAGCTGGCGGAATAAGCAAGGAGAAATGATCCGGAGCGGTGCAACACAGGAGGAAACCTAGAAAGTTGCAACGCGTCTGTCACCCGGAAGTAGCTGGTAATAAACTACCGGTGACGGACGCGATAAAAGAACTAGACCGGTAAACGGACGTAAGAGAAAACATGATGGAACAATCAATGGCGGCCCCCTTTCCAGCGATCCCAAACGCAACATCTGCTCCAGGGCATGACAAAGGGCTTGTAAGTCCCATCCCCTGCTCCATGCAGTCTTGCCGTGTTTCTAACGTGGGCGCAAGATTGGTTTCTAAGGGACTAGTGTCCCTGGGGTTTTGGACCTTCGTGGAGGTACCCATTGGTGTTAAAACCATGTCCCTTGTAGTTTACTGGGCTGTTAGGGTCTTTCTGGAGGCTTTTAATTATTATAGCCATCCCTGGTGGCTTAGTGGGGATTTCCTTCATATGGCCACTCAAGAGGCCTTTGTTCATGATAAAATTCTTGGTGCTATAGTGGTTATTGCATTACTAAGTCCTCCATCTAGACCTCCATTCATTAATTGTAATCCCTGGTGGTTTAGTGGGGTCATTTTTACAGCGCAAGCTCCAGTAGGCGCTGTCCTCTGGATCTCCGCATTGCTTCCAGCTGGCATGTTTATTTTGCTGCAATGAAGCAGTGGTCTCTTGGGCGCTGGCTCCACCCCCTCCTGAGATGCAGGTAGGCTGGAGCCTTCCCGGGTGTCCACGGTCTCTGGTGTTTTGCTGTATCATCTTCTGCTCCAAAAGGAGTGGCAGAATAGTGTTGGCATCCCACCACGGCTTCATCTCCCACAGGCTGCTCCTGTAGTGCTGGGCCACCGCCATCCTCGCAGTGCCTCTCCTACTTGCGGTGGGGCCCGTGGTGGGGCCTGCCACCAACGTCTCAAGGTAAGGCGGGGCAGGGAAGGGGCCTGCCCACATGCACAACGGCACTGGTGGAGGTGTTCAAGGTCAGGCTCCCTCCCTCCCCAGACAGGACCATGTAAGCGGATCTGTCACACCGGTGTTTCAGAAATGTTCCAATGTAAACAGTGTATTTAATTTTTCAACAGCAAGTGGAACCTTGGTTTATGCCTTCAAGAATATTTGTACATGCAATATTTTAAAATCGGGACAGTGTTATTGTGTAAACACATAGAAAATCTATGGTTTTCTGAAAGGGCTGAAGCCAATGCTTGTTTTGCTGTTTTATTACTAACCTGACTGTAAACTAAACTCTTGTTGAACTCTGCCTTGCCTTGCTGTGGGGTGGGGTGGATTTAAGTGTCCCAGAAGGCTTGCCTTAGCTCTTCAGAGTGATAAGATGTATTGTTTGTGATCATGAAAACACATTAGGGTTACACAAATACAAAGGGACATTTGGACTAGGGCTCTGAATTTTTGAGACAAATCCCACACATTTCAAGGGAGTATTTCTAATGGATACATTTAAAAATTCAGTAGAGGAGGAAACCTGCCGTTCAGATGATGATCCAGCTTGTGAAAACTGGGCCTGGCAAATTAATGCACTTATATTTTCACCTTTGAACCGTGAATCCCCATAAAGCCTAGCAGATGGCCAGTCTAATGGAAACTCAAGCAAAGGAGACCATTCCCAGCAGATCCAGCATAATCATTAACTGAAAGTTCTGCTGGCTGAGTTTCACAGTTCTAACAAATACAGCTTAAAGCTGAATCTCTGTTGCAAGAATATATAAGGCTATTTGAACCAACACAATTCATGCATTTAAAAACCTTTTTTGCTTATAAATCCACAATCATATAAACAAGTAACAAATGGAAAACATGTGTTATGATCATAGCATATTCATTTATCATATGAAACCAAATTCGAATTGTCCCACTTTTAAGAAACTATATATATAAAACGGAAAATCTGTTTGTTTATTTGTTCCATATACAATTCCGCACGGTTCCACCAACCTGCACTACATTTTCATAGTTACCTGTTAGGACCCTATGGATGCCACTGGCTTCATGACATGTGAACACCTCACACTGTTGCATATATGAGGTGGTTGCCTGAAAGCGGTGAAACATTAAGGTGGTCGTAGAAGGACCGCACAGAGCTCATTTCAAGTGTTCTGGATGCGAGGAACAAAACATTAAGGCTTGAACTCCAAGTTTCAAGGCCCTAGGAAACACAGTTTCTGGGATATTCGCACAGCAACACGCAAAACTTCAATGTGGTCATAGAAGGACTAGACAAAGCGCATTTTAACCGTCTTAACACCAGGAACAGAACTTGAAGGCTCAAAAACCACATTTCAAGGCACTAGGACACACCAATTTTTTACTGTTTTCTATAAAAAGTGATTCAACTTGGTTAATTATTTTTCTTTTGACCTTTTGTAAAAAGTAATGAATGTTTGATTAATTATTTGTAGATTAAAGTGAAAGAATTATTGAAGATTTATGCCCCTGATGAAGAGAATATGAATCTCGAAACGCGTTGGGCCAACCTGAAAATAATAAAAAAGGAGAAGATATCTTTTCCTCTAAAAACTAACAGAATTATTGTATGTCATTCTTTGGATGTATTGAATTACATATCATTGTCATTCTAAAAATTGTATACACTGTATGTGTGTAAAATATACAAAAAGTCTTCTCGAAACTAGTCAGACCTGTTTTTACATCTCCTTAGGCTTATTGCCTCATTGACAGTGTGCTGGGGACGCAGCTTTCCAAGATTTGAACATACTGCAGCACACCAGGGTGAGGCAATAGGTGGGGTGAGTGCACAGAAGCTCCCATTAGGCTGGAGCCCGCCAATTCTCTCTCTCCCTCAACATCTGCTCTGTGATTGTCAACAATTGAGTGTCATCATGTCTGTCTATAGAACCCATACATAGTATTGGCACTTTTTGCTAGTAATTGATACAATTATTAATAACTTCCTGAAAGAATATGGCACATGTTCATTCCACGTATGCAAACACACTTCTAGGCCAGGGGAATCCCAGAAATCCATATTTCATCAATGGGGCGTGTTGCTATGACGAAATATGGAATAATAAATATTGTTAGGTCTGTTGCTTGGTGTACTAATGCATCCACTACAGGGCCCTGTGTTTGATTTCATGGCCACAGGTTTAAATCCCAGCATGTCCACTCAGCCCTTCATCCATCTCAGATCGATAAAATGAGTACCATTGAGTTGGGTAACAATAAACATCTGTTATCTGTCAATAGCGCCAAGATAGTCCTCTGGGGGTGAACACTCGCTCTACAAATACACATGTTATGTTATGTATATTGTGTTGAACGTGTTCAGAGAAGATTGCCCCTACCTTTTTTAATGTCAGAATTATTATCAGTATATGAAGATTGGGGTTTGTGAGAAACCAAACGGTGTCTCACCCGCTAGTCATCAGGGACTTGTCATCCAGGTGGCCAGGACACAGCCATCGCTTTTGGATCCAGTTCTTGGGGGTGGACCAGTGCGGAAGGATCAGCTGGGCGAGGGGTCTTGGGTGAGTGAAGGTGAGGCAACCGGTGGTGATACGTGGTATTCCCCCCTTTTTTGTTCATCCAACCCCTACTATTCATTAGGATTCTCTTGGGTCCCAAGTCCCTCCAATCCCTTTTTTACACAAACACTGGGCCAAGGAAGAGGGTGACTGAGAGTAACAAGACTAGGTCAGACAAAGTCAGGCACTTGACTTTAAGTGCATACACCTGATACCAATTAGCTCTCCTCAGACGTATAAAAGGCAGAACCTAGAGACACACTCTGAGCAAGGTGGAACACGAATACGAGCAGAGCGCATGAGGCAAAGGGAAACCTGATGGAGCAGAGCGATGGACCAAGGGACGAGAGCAGCGGGTCGAAAAACGCAAGAGTTCCCTACTGGAGGTTGTTGCCTCCGACAGGCAGCAAAAGACATGTGGAGAAGGCCAGATCCCACATCATAAGGCTGCATTGTGTTTCAAGGACGCCAGCGACCATCACGGTTGAATGGCAAAGTTGGGGAGGTGAGACCAAGCCTGTGGTACTAACCTTGACTCGTGAATTGGAAATCATAAAACCAAAAAAGAAACTCATACAGCCAATAAGTTGGCAACCAACCTGAGAGACCGGTGTGTGTTAAAGTTTGAAGTAGCAACAGTATATTGCAAGTGAAGGCTGCACACTTGTGGATGAGACACGAAGAAAGGCAGCCTGTGAATGAACTTTGAAGTAAGGACAGCTGTGAAATCAGTGATACTGAGTAACGGAGTGGTCTGGCGAAAGGAAGTAGCCCACTCGAAAGTCTCCATGAAAGGTGCATTGTTGGAAACGATAAAGTGAATGAACAGCAAACGCGAAGTAAGCAAAATTACCTCCTAGAGAAGGGGAGAGTGAAAGTTGAACCTTGAACTATGAGTCAAAGTGGTCCTGCTGAGGTCTGTAAAGAAAGCAACGCACATTTGAAAGTCTTTGAGATTGGAAAGCGGTCTGAGACCGACTGAGGGCGACCCGAAGTATAATAAGCTTGGGGAAGGGAGCCCCCTTGCAAGTTTTGTTGAACTTTCTTCTGAAGAGGTCTCAGCCCAGCAGAGGAGGACCTACGTGAACTTTGTTGTGAAAGGTCTGAGCCCGACAGAGGGTGACCTACGTGAACTTTGTTGTGAAAGGTCTGAGCCCAAGACAGGGGGGGCCTATGTGAACTTTGTTGTGAAAGGTCTGAGCCCGGCAGAGGAGATGTAAATTCCACTAAACGTAATTCGATAAATACCCTAGGATTATTGCCCTGCTAAATCCCTGGAGTGGGAGGCAACTGGGGAGATGATAACACAAAAGGGCACCCATATCCAAAAGAACACTCAAATATTACAGTGGGGAAATGCACTGTGTTTCTCACTATATTTAAAATCAAGTGAGATTTGACTTCTTGTAAAAGACATTGGGCCTCATTACGACCCTGGCGGAAATCGTGGCGCCAAATGCACCATGGAGCACGGCGGAAAGCTGCCGATAGCGCCATGGGGGTTGGCGGATTTACCGCCCCATTCCGACCTTGGCGGGGCGGTAAATCCCCATTCCCCATTTTACCCTTCCCCATTCCCATTTTTGCCCCATAGGGTATAATGGGAGTGGGGAAGGCGTTAATTACGCCACCGTTAAATACGGTGGCGTAATTAACAACAAGGTCCCGTAGCGCCATGGATTTCTCCGCCCGGAAAAACCAGGCGGAAAACGCTCCATGGCGCTACGGGAACTCGTAGTAGGGCGGACGGGTCCGCCGCAAATAACGCTGGCGTAAACCCACTCCGCCAGGGTCGTAATGAGGCCCATAGAATTTTGTGCACTCAAAACACAACACAGGGTCTGATAAAGTATTGTTAACAGAATGAGAATAGGATATTGTAGTTTGCTAGTGTGAACTATAGCATTCTTTCACTCTACTAAAGCTAAGGGAGAATACATTTAAATAAGAAAAGAAATGCCTTATCTGTGTTATGTGCGCTGTGTAAAACAGGGAACACCTCCCAGTTCTGACAGTGCAACATTTCGTAAATGATATCTAATATAAAATTAATCCTATAGTAGTCACATGCATAGTCAAGCTCTTTGGGCTATAAATTGATGGCCACGATTCATAGCCTAAATCAGGCTTGTCCAACCTTTTTGAATGTGGGGCCGAAGCATTCACTTTTTGTCACCCGGAGGGCCGGCGAGCCAAAAGTGAACACCCTGACCCAAAGCAGTATATTCAAAAGCGATGGTGTGTGACCTTTCACACAATAGCATCAAAGGCATAGCCATGCAGTCCCAAAGATAGCTTTTGGTGTTGGGGGCAGTGATGAAAGGTTAGTTTCTTGTGATTTCTTCCAGTGTGTATGTGTTGATATTTCTCGGAAATAGTGGGGGCGACCGAGCGTAGCGAGGGAGCTATAACAATATAGGGAGGGTTTGGGGGGGGGTCCCCCCCCCCCCCAAGATTTTGTTTTCCAAATATGGGGCTGAAATTGTGCATTTTACAGCAGGAAAAGTGACCAAAAAGCCATACGTTTACAATCAGTTCTAAAGGGGAACATGTACATTCCATGTCACTAACAGCAGACAAGAACATTGTAGAACACAACACATTTTAATGATCAATGTGTCCACAGTGTAAGACAGCACTGTCACTGATGTAACACATTGACATGCTGGTTGTGCCCAAAATATGCCTCTGTAGCAACATGTCTGTGCTGGCTGTTACCAATTTAGGCCAGCATTGTCCTCTACAAAGCATGATTGATGCTGCCTGAGCATGTGCAGTGTGCCCAATACATATGACAGCTTATCTCTGTAATACACATTCATTACTTCTGTGGTAATGAAAGAAGCATAATCCAATTCCAGGGGGCACCTGAGGCAGTAAAAGTCCTCCGACACGGCCTGGTTTATTGGTCCGCGGACCCGACAAACATTGAATAAATAAATCGGGCAGGGGAGCCGACTTATGAATTTCCAGAGTGGTGCCCAAATATAGGAAGTGACATAACCAGCACTTATATGACCGCATTTGCACGTAGTCGCCAACTTGGTGCGAGGGGGCGGGGGGGTGCAGAACAGTGGAAACATTGGCTAGCATGTATTGCATATACTAAAGGCAAGTAAGAAGGAGGTTTAAGCCTTCCAGTTGCATCCCAGTAGGCCAATACTGCCCCTACTCCACCCCTCTATAATCATCCAGGTTGTAGTAGCCCTCAAAAGGCAGAGCAACACAACTAGGATAGGAGAACGAAATGCCATCCCATCCTGTGAGTGTGTCAAACCTCAGAGCAAAGACTGTGCGTGTGCCTTGGAGCACAATCTCACTAATTTGGTGCAATTCGCGCAAGTGGGTGCATGGGAATGCCATGCGTGTGTGTGTGGGCTGCATACCCCGGATCACTTGCTCACTTCTTCACTGTGAAACTCTGTCCAAGGCAGTATTGTCCCAATGGTGAGAAGTGTCATATTTTCACATTAACTATGCTTAAGCTCTTTGGGTTATTGAATAGTGCTGCTACATTCGGAGTTATTCCATCCCTTTAAATAAATTAGCTCTTGTATAACCACAACAGTGTTGATTTATTCTGATGATGATGAAGATGATGTTAGACTTGCTCAATAGTTCTGGTTCTGTATAATTAAATGTACTTCAGATCTTCGGAGTCTCGGGAGGATAGCTTAGGAGCAACACGGGTTTGATCCCGCTGGGTACATTATACCTTTACATCGGTGCACCCCTCTTACCAAGAGGGGTGCACAGAGGGGTGCACAGATGTACAAATACACCCAACCCAAAACGATTTTTTAGAAATTGGGGGACAGACTTGCTTTGCATCTGTGCCTCCATTTCTAAAAATCGTTTTGGGTTGGGTGTACTTCTACATCTGTGCACCCCTCTTGCCAAGCGGGGGGCACGGATGTACAAATACACCCAACCCAAAACGATTTTTTAGAAATTGGGGGACAGACTTGCTTTGCATCTGTGCCTCCATTTCTAAAAATCGTTTTGGGTTGGGTGTACCTCTACATCTGTGCACCCCTCTTGCCAAGCGGGGTGCACAGATGTACAAATACACCCAACCCAAAACGATTTTTAGAAATTGAGGGACAGATGCAAAACAAGAGCATCTTGCTTTGCATCCGTCCCACAATTTTAAACATTGTTTTTTACCCGGCTTTTACCCGGGCCGCCAGAGAGAGACACAGTATGGATGGAACAAAGGACCATCCATACTGCGTCTCTTCTCTCCGGCCTGGGGGGCCGGAGCACCCGCATGCTCTGCGCCCCTGAAACTGGGCCGTGGCCTGTAACTGCCTCTGGTGCTGGGGGCACCAGAGGCAGTTACAGACTACGGCCCGGTTTATTTATTTATTTGTTCAATGTTTGTCGGGTCCGTGGACCCGATTAATTTATGTATGCAGAAATAAATAAATTAATCAGGTCCACGGACCCGACAAACATTGAACAAATAAATAAATAAACCGGGCCGTGGCAGAGGCAGTAACAGTCCTCTGCCACGGCCTGGTTTATTTATTTATTTGTTCAATGTTTGCCGGGTCCGTGGACCCGATTAATTAATTTATTTCTGCATTGCAGAAATAAATTAATCGGGTCCATGTGTCAAACTAGAAATTATATCATGCCTCCTATTGCTATGAATATATGTATATTGGCCTACGCCAAGCTGCTAACAAGCTGCCTATAAACTACATGTGAATAAACTCGCATTGCAAGGTTCTGACCTTAAAAACCATGTAAACTGTCATTTTGGGTCAAGCCGCCATTTTAGGTTTTCTTGCTCTATAAACTTACCATGTGAGCTAAAATGGTAGCCTATGTTATTCAGAACAGAACTTGATTGTCATGACCTCTGTACAGCTAATGTATAACTTGCCTGCAGGCCACTTGTTAGAGTCATGAGCTGAGTCCTTGTTCTTCTGCTGACCTGTGTGCAATGGATTACCTGTATCACCGAAACTGATCTATAATTGAATGAGAACACCTGCTTAACTATATTGTATAAATTAAGTCCTGCATTGTAATGTTAGGCCTAGAGCATACATTATTACCATTTCTTCTTGTTAATGTATAAACCTAAGATGAACTAGATTTGACCTGGCAAGGGACCCTAAAGCAGTAACTTATTTATGGAATGGTTAACCTGCAGAAAGGCTGGACAACAGGCTGGAGAAATGTATAAAAGCCTGACTGTTTCAATGAATATTTGCACTCACTGAGCACGCCGGAGTTCGCTGTGTTGTACTGAGGGTCGATAGCTATCTGAATTTTGTTCTGTTCTTTTGTAACTGGATTCAGTATAAAATAAAGTGCTTTGTATGTTCCTTTGTAACCTGTGTTTGGTGTGTTTCCTTTTTGGTTACCCTGCCTCATATTATTTCCTTGTTTTCACAGTTGGCGCCCGGAATAGGGACCCTCAAGATTGATGCCGGATTATTGAAGGTTGACGCACGCTATCGGACCGGGATCGGACAGTGTGACATAACGGGCCCGACTGAATGAGACGCGACACCTCAACAGCGCTGCACAATCCGTTCCCTGGACGATAGCCGTGTGGTCTGAGACGGCATCTTGACGAGGGTCAATTTTTTGAGGCGGGCAGATTTGCCGAAATCACCATACACAAGGTAAAATTCGTTAGGTAAGTACTTTGTAAACCGATCGGTCCTCCTTAGGTTTGGTCAGGTGAGTCGTTACCCGACTCTTAATTCAACCCTGACAATTTGAATTTGGCGCATCGTATCTGCAGACACAATTATTGACCAGGTAACACCGAGTATTTGAGAAATGCCTGGGAAATTGTCTAGCTGCTTTAGGGCATTATTCCGCAGCGATAGACAATCTTTGGAATTTAGCCGTCCGGCACCAAAGGAGGGGTCACCGGCATGTGCTATGTACTGTAAGCATGCCATTGGAAGTGTAGTATTTAATAAAATTTGGCACAGACAAACCAGACATGCCTCCGAACTTCAGTGGCCAGTCAATGGTAGTTTTGAGATCCCTCGTATTGAATATTTAGAGTCAGTCTTGTTAAAAAAGAAGGCCAGACCTGCAGCATTTGATGTTTTGCAAAATTGGAAAAGAGAAGCGGTGCAGCAGCTTAAAAGTAGGGAAAAACATGTGCGCCGTCATAAAACAAATGCTGAAAAGGCGTTGTTATATGATAAGGACAAACAGTCTGAGTCGGTAGGAATATGGACAGGGCTTTCTCACTCGGTATTCAGAAAATCTATCCTTCTAAAGATCTTCATGTTTCTGATCAGTTTATCGACAAATTGTTAAATGAACGAAGGCCTGGTGCCTCTGCACCACCTCCGTATGTTCCTCTTCCTCCTGCTGTACCTCTTCCTGCTGTTATTCCTGCTCTTCCTGCTCAACCTGTTGTTCCTATTCCTCCGGTTGTTGTTCCTCCACCTGCTCCTCTGCCTCTTCCCATTGCACCAGTAATAGTACCTCCATTGAATTTGCCTGCACCCTCACTCCCAAGTAGTTCTGTACCGCTTGTAGTTGATCAGGGTGCGGGGTCAAGGATTGTTACTCGTAATACTGTTCCTACAGAAAAGAAACAGGATTTGTTTGCATGGGCTAAGCATTGTATGGAGGGAGATGATCGAGCTAATGTTCTTGCCACTCTTTCTAATATGGATAATTTTCCTGAGAAAAACGTTTTCATTGAAGGTTTAGGGATTCATTTATGTGTAATGTGGGGTAAATTAAATAATGCAGACCTCCCACAAGGGTTGAGGGACCCGAATACTTTAGCGTTTTCAAGAGACACTGTGGAGAAGGTACATGAGCATGTTGAGAGGATATTTGAGTATAGAAAGGAGTTGGAAAGGTTACGGAATGAGGATGACGAAGAAGAAAGTATGTATGTACAGAAACGATTTCTTCCGTGTCGTAAATCGACATCTGAGGAGGCGCGGATTTGTATAAAAGATGCGATTAGATGGATTTCAGACATATCGATAACTCCAGTTGAGGTATATGACACATACAGTCAATATACGC
Organism: Ambystoma mexicanum; assembly: GCF_040938575.1. Lineage (NCBI taxonomy): Eukaryota > Metazoa > Chordata > Amphibia > Caudata > Ambystomatidae > Ambystoma > Ambystoma mexicanum. The sequence continues at coordinate 304,012,840 of NC_090940.1, forward strand.
TAGAAATGCAGAGGAAAGTGATACAGGTTATGGTAGAGTACCTGCAGGATGAATGTTTAAAGAGAAAGGTTAGTTGTCCCACAGAGTTATTGAGCATTTATAAGAGAGCTTTTTCACTTGACACTTCTTCAACTGCTTTAGCGCTCGACTTAGCTCTGTTGCTTAGTAAGCGTTCGGAGTTGCCTACATCTCAGTTGCCTATGAGAGAGGTTCCTCCGACATTTGTCCCAAAGGTTGAGATTCCTGCTAATGCTGCAGCAGGTACACCTGCTGTGGACATTCCTGCACATTATGTATCGCAGTTTGTTCACGTCCCGTTTTCACGACAGGAAGTGAATACTATTAGACAAACTATTCCTGACATTAGGAAAAATCCGACAGGGTTCTATAAAGAGATAGAGTCCGTTTTGCAGTCCTCAGTGTTTACCCTAGGCGACATTGATTTGCTATTCCCTGTACTCCTGCCTGTAGATTTGTGGAAACAAGTTAGAACTATAGACGATGTACCAGGGTTGGGAGATACATGGGCTAACATAGTTAGCCTTGATGGGGAAAGGCCAGCTGGTGAGAGACCACCTCAGGTGATACTAACTTTGCCTGACAGAATCATTGCAAAACTGAAAACTATAATCCCCGAAAAGAGAATTATTTGGGACAAGCTTACGGCCTGTGTCCAAGGAAAATCTGAGGGTGCTACCGTGTTCTTTAATGGGTTCGAACAGGTATTCTCGGATTTCAGTGGACAAGACTTAGGCACAGAGTCTGGGAAAAGATTATTTGTGGACAAATTTGTATGTGGATTGCTGCCTGACATCCAGTCACAAATTATGTCTTCTGAGAGCGCTTGGCAGGCGAAATCCCAATCAGAAGTACTGCACATGGCTCAGTACTACGAGAACCGTGTCAATAATGAAAAAGATAGAGTCGAGAAGAGAAAAGGTGATTTGAAGACTAAAGTATTGTTACAGCAAATTGTTAGAGGCCCCAGAGGGGGTAGTTCTCAGATTAGAGGTCAGTATGTTCCACAAGGGAATGTGCCCTTGGGTCCTGTGAATATTAACCAGTGTGCCTATTGTCGCCAGGAGGGTCATTGGCATGCACAATGCCCCGTCCTTCGACTGAGGTCGAATAACACATTTGGAAATATGGGTAGACGATCCAGAGGTCGCCCGGGTGTAGGGGGCCCTGGCAGAGGCCAGTTTTCGCAGGATCCCCAACAACCTTTTTCACAGGATAATCAGACTTCGAGTGTGGATACTAGAAACATATTTGATCATCCTTCTGCTGCATATCTATCTGAAGAGCTTCCTTTTGATGATATTTTGTTTCGTTAGGATTGCCCGAAGCAGGGTTTGGAACCTACGCCTATTCCCGTTAATCAGAAAGGTCCCTATGTTGAAATGGTAGTGGGAAATAGGAAACATCCATTTTTGATAGACACTGGAGCACAGAAGTGCTCCATTGATCATTCTCGGGTTCCAAACATTCCACTGTCAGGGCAAACCAATGTTTCTGTAGGGTTTTCTGGCACACCAGTTGTTTGTCCGGTTTCTACACCGGTACCTATTTCTTTGGGTCCCTTTACGGACCACTGTCCATTTCTCTTGACTTCGAATTGTGGAGAGAATTTGCTGGGGTTGAATCTGTTGAAGGGATTAAATGCGGTAATTCATTGTTCTTCTGGTGGAGTGCGTTTGACGATTTCACCACAGCAATGTTCTGTTTCGCAATTCTTGACTAGACCTTTGCCGCCAGAATTCAGTAATGTACCAGAGTGTTTGTGGGCAGTTGATGACAATGATGTCAGTGTTTTGCAGATTGAGCCTGTTAAAATAGTTTTGAAACATGGAATTAAGCTGCCCCGTATTCCACAGTATAAGATCTCAGTTGAAGGCGAGCGAGCTTTGAAGAGCATTGTTTCCGATTTTGTGCATCGTGGGGTGATTGAGGAGATTGCAGGAAGTTTGTGCAATAGTCCGATTTTACCCGTGTACAAAAAAGGTGACAATGCAATTCCATTTCGTTTTATAATTGATTTACATGCCATTAATAAAGTCGTCGCTCCGCAATTTCCAATTGTGCCTGATGTGACGACAATATTAACCATGATTCCAGCTACAGCTACTCACTTCAGTGTTGTGGACCTAAAGAATGCTTTCTTCAGTATTCCTATACATGAGGATAGTAGATACTTGTTCGCGTTCACCTTAGGGGGACGCTCATTCACATTTACTCGTGCACCTCAAGGTTATACTGAGAGTCCTAGTATTTATAGTAGGGCTTTGAAAGAGCAGCTTGATACCCTTGGATTGCCCCCTACTTGTACGTTGCTTCAATATGTTGATGATTTGCTTTTAGCCGCTGACTCTGAGAGCTCTTGCAAAGAAGGCACTGTGTTGTTGCTCATCCATCTAGCTAAGCATGGTCACAAAGCCTTGCTTAAAAAGTTTCAATATTGTTGCCAGGAGGTCGCCTATTTAGGCTATCTCCTGTCAAAGGAGTAAGCCTAAATAGTAAGAAGATTGACACCTGAAAGAATAAAACACATTTCTGGCATGTCTGTCCCCAATACACAAAAGGAAGTTAGAGCCTTGATAGGTATGGCTTCTTACTGTAGGTTATGGATCCCAAACTTCTCACTATTTTTTTTTTTTTATTTTATTGCATTTATTACTCGCCCAAACCCTTGGGTACCACGGCGATGTTACAGACAGCTTGGTTAAAAACATTTCTTAGAAATTGCCAATCGGGCGCAGTGCATGTGAATACAAAATAATCGTACACGCAGACATTTAATGCAGGGCTACAGTACAGTGATATTTCCTGAAACATAGAAGGGGATTTTAGTCTTGGTTAAATAGCCACGTTTTCAGGGATTTCTTGAAGCCTGAGAACGTTTGCTCATTTTTGATGGGGAGGGGAAGAGTGTTCCAATATGTGGGTGCGAGGTATTGGAAACTACTGCCTCCTGCCTTAGTGGTCTTGTAGCGGGGGATGGCTAGGAGTAGTTGACTGTTAGATCTGAGGGGCCTCTTTGATACTTTTTTGGTGATGGCGTGGTTGAGGTAGATGGGGACACAAGAGTGGATGCATTTGAATGTGATGCACAGGGCTTTGAATGTGACCCTGGCTTTGATGGGGAGCCTGTGATGGTTTCTTCTAATATTTGAGATGTGATCTGACTTCCTTAATCCAAGGGCCGCCCGAAGGGCTTTATTTTGGATAAGCTGTAGTTTGTTTAGATTGGCTTTTGAGGTACCCAGGTAGAGTACGTTGCAGTAGTCGAGCCTGGATAAGATTAAAGCTCTTGCCAGCGTGATACAGTTGGTGGGTGTCAAGAATTGGCGACTGAGAGCAATAAGTTTAGCGGTGTAGGAGGTAGAGGAAGAGAGGGCGTTAATGTGCTTGGTCATGGTGAGGTTGGCATCTAGGTATACACCTAGTGTTTTTACTTGTTTGAGTACTGATATGTTTGTGCCATCGATGTTGATGGATGAGTAATCAGCATGTAATGCTTCTATTTTGGATTGGGAGCCCACAATGAGAACCTCAGTCTTCTCATCATTGAGACAGAGGCTATTTAGTGCCATCCAATTTTGGATTATGGCATATATTTTGTTGATAGTGTCGGTGTCTTGAGTGTAGTCTCCTGATAAAGGGATGAGGATCTGGGTGTCATCTGCAAAGTTGGTGTAGATGACACCCATGTCGTCTAGCGCTGAGAAGAGGAGTTTAGTGTATGCATTGTATAATGTTGGTGCGAGACAGGAACCTTGAGGAACACCAATGGGTACTATGATGGGGTTGGCGGCTTCTTTACCTATGGCGACCCTGGAGGTGCGGTCAGCAAGAAAAGATTTGATCCAGGTAGTAGCTTCGGTGGAGAAGTTGAAGTCTTTCGCTAGTGTGGCGCACAGTTTATTATGGTCTACTAAATCAAACGCTGCGGAGAGATCGAGTAGGAGGAGGATGCAGAGTTTTCCTGAGTCTCTGATGGTATCCATCTGGATTTTTAAGTCAAGGAGTGCCGTTTCTGTGCTATGGTTGGGGCGGAAGCCTGATTGCCTTGTGCCAAGGAGGTGGTTTTGTTCAAGGTGAGTTTGGACTTGGTTGTATGCTAATTTATCCAATATTTTGAGGAGAAATGGGACAGTTGTTATTGGCCTGTAATTAGTGGGCACAGTAGGGTCTAGGGTAGGTTTTTTCAGGAGAGGGGTGACCCAGGCTTCTTTGATGCTAGCTGGTACTAGGTTAGTATTGAAGGATGCGTTCACGAAGTTGGTGATAATGGGGGTGAGGGTGTGGGCGCAGGATTTGACTACTGAAGCGGGGACAGAATCTCCTTTGCAGTTGGAGGCTTTAAGTTTGGCGATGGTGTCAAACACTACATTTTGGGATACTGGTGTGAAATGGAATGGGGAGCTGGTGAATTCCTGATGTGGTCGATTTAGATTAAGGAGGGCAGGTTTGTTGGCTAGTGATTGTTTTTTGGATGTGATTTTTATTTGGAGTAGTTCAATTTTGGCTGTTAGTGCATCTTGAATAGTGGTGCACCATTCCTTGCTGGGGGTGGTTGGGTTTATGGCTGGGGTAGGGTTTTCCAATTCTTTTAGAATGGCAAATAGTTCCTTGGTATCTGAGGTCGCATTGCTGATCCTATTATTATACGCATTAGATTTGTAGGTAATAGTAGCTGTTTTGTAGGTTTTGTTTATTTCTTGGTAGGCTTTTTCTGCCTCTGCAGTAGGATGTTTTCTGTAGGCATGTTCACATGCGCGTTTGGTTCTTCTGAGGGCGATAAGATCATCATTAAACCAGAAGCTAGATCGCTTGTCTGAGCGTTTTGCCTTGGTGGTGAGCGGTGCTATAGCATTAATGGTTGCAGTGAGGCAGTTGTGATATATGTCTGCTAGGAGACAGGGGTTGTCACTAGTGATCGAGGTAGAATCTAGGATTTTTGAAAGAGGAGGCGTAAGGTTTTCTGGCGTGAGTTTGCGGGCGTTTCTATTTTCATAGGTAATCATGGTTTTAGGTTTCTTTTGTGTGGGTTCGGAGGGATTGATTGTAAATACAATGTTATGGTGATCAGTCCAAGTAAGAGGGGAGATGGCCTCAATGGTTATGGGGGTATTAAGGGAGAGGATCCAGTCAAGAGTCCTACCTTTGATATGTGTGGGTGCATTAACTAGTTGGCTGAAGCCCATGTCCTTCAGGGCGGAGTGAAGAGATTCTGCTTTGGCATCTTGGCTGTCATTAAAACCTAGGTTAAGGTCACCCAGGATGATGTATTTTGAGCTAGGTTTTATTAGTGGAGCTAATAGCAACGGAATTTCAGTCTCTGGGTGGTTGTTGGGGCTAGGTGCTCTATAAATTACTATTAAATTAATCGTAGTTTTAGCATTTATGGGAAATTTTACTAGTAATGTTTCATACCCTTCAATACTTTCGATGGGACAAGATCTAAGCTGTAATTTAGTCTTGACTATTATAGCAACACCGCCTCCTTGTGAGTGGGTCCTATCTGTTCTAAATATGGTGTAGTCAGATGGGATTGCCAGAGTTAGTAGTGGGCCTGATGCTTGATGGAGCCAGGACTCTGTGACTACTAGTATGTCGAGCTGTGATTCCATAATGAGGTCGTGAACTTCTATAGCATGCGCCCCTAAGGAGCGGGCATTGATAAGCGCTCCTTTAAAGGTGGATAGTAATTTATTGGGGGTGTCCGGGGCTGCTTTGGAAGTGGTGTTGGGTTTCTGGCTAGGAGTATGGTTTTGAAGAGGGGGAAGTGCTCTGGGCCTAATTTGTTCGGGAGGTGTGTGTTCATATTTGACTGGGTTGGTTGGGTTGGTTCATATTTGACTAGTGATAAAACCGATGTTGGCCTTGACGAAGAAGGGTATTTCTTCGCCATTGCCATGGAATACGGAGCATCAACATTCATTCGAGTTGCTCAAGACTGCATTATGTTCGGCGCCAGTTTTGGGCACACCGAACTATGAGAAGGCCTTTGTGTTGTTTGTGCATGAATGTGATGGATGTGCTTTGGCTGTATTAACGCAGGAACATGGAGGGAAGAAGAGGCCATGCGGTTACTACTCTTCCGCCCTTGATCCTGTTGCATGCGCTTTGCCAAGTTGTTTGCGCGCTGTCACTGCTGCTGCTGCGTCTGTAAAACAGAGTGAGGGAATGGTCCTAGGCCATGATTTAACCCTGATGGTGCCTCACTCTGTAGATATTCTATTGAACAAAACCCAAACGCAACACCTCACTTCCGCACGACTGACAAGATATGAATTAATCTTGTTTGCTCCCCACATTCAAATTAGGAGGTGCTGCGTTCTTAATCCGGCTGAACTCCTACCTTTCCCGCAAAATACTGTTTGCAGTGACGAAGAGTCACATGACTGCCTGTATACTACTGAACAAGATACAAAAGGCAGAGTTGATTTGAGGGACACTCCTTTGGATAACCCACAAGGGGAGCTGTTTTGTGATGGCTCCTGCTTCAAACTACTGGATGGTACATCCACAGCTGCTTATGCAGTCACTACATTGAGTACGGTTGTGGAGACCAAGAGAATTACGCATAACTCTGCGCAGGCCGCAGAGATTATAGCATTGACTCGAGCTTGTGAGCTTTCCGAAGGGCTAACAGTAAACATATATACTGATAGCCAGTATGCCTTTGGGGTGGCTCACAACTTTGGGAGACTTTGGTCAGAGAGAGGGTTTTTAACTTCGCATGGCACCAAGATCCAACATGGCTCCCTGATAGTACAATTGCTTTCAGCGCTTGCGTTCCCTAGTCAGTTAGCAATCATTAAGTGCGCAGCACATCGCAAGATTATAGATGATGTAGGGAAAGGGAATGCTTTCGCTGATCAAATAGCTAGACAAACTGCCTCTGATCTCTTCACGGAGATGTATGTTTCAAGGGAGATTGTAGATGCCTATGCAATGGATGAGGGTGTCGGGTCTGTACGGGATATCCAAGCCGATGCCACATTAGAAGAATACAAGAGGTGGGCTGAGGGCTTGGGGAAACTCGATGATGATGGGTGTTGGGTGGACATGGTTGAAGGGAAATGGTTGCTGCCTAATGCCTATATAGTAATGATGGTTACCATGGCACACGGTCCCACACATGTGTGCGCTCAACAGATCACGAGAATGTTAGAGAAAGTCTGGGTAAATGATAAGATTTCAAAAATTGCCCAGCATTATGTCCAAAATTGCATGATTTGCCTACAACACAATGTGGAAAAGGGGACAGCAACTCCAAGAGGTAGCTTTGGGCCTCCTTCTGTCCCGTTTGAAGTGATTCACTTTGACTTTATTGAAATGGAGTGATGTAACAATCTAAAATATGTCCTTGTGGTCATTTGCGCCTTTAGTAAGTGGGTCGAGGCTTTCCCTGTTAAAGACGCTACAGCCATGACCACTGCAAAGACCATGTTAAAGGAATTCTTCCCACGGTTCGGTTTGCCGAGAGTTATCTGGTCGGATAATGGTTCGCATTTTATCGCTGCTGTAATTCTACAGATATGTGCGGCATTGCAAATTTACAAACGATTCCATTCGGCCAGACATGCTCAGAGCGCCGGATTAGTGGAAAGACACAATGGTATCATAAAAAACAAGCTCGCTAAGACGTGTGCCGGCACCAAACTAAAATGGCCGGACGCCTTACCGATCGTGTTACTTTCAATGCAGACAACCCCTCAAACTAAGACTGGGCTCTCTCCCTTTGAGGTGGTAATGGGGAGACCTGCTAATATTTGGGGTTTGCCTTAAAGCTGCGCATTGCGCGATGTAGAAAATGTACTTCTCTCCGACTATTGTAACCAATTGACTAAAAACCTGTTTTCAATTTATCACCAGGTGCGAGAGGCATTGCCAGTGAGATACGAGGGCCCCGGTCACAGTCTACGACCAGGGGATTGGATCCTCATTAAATCCTTCGATAGAGCGTCTTGCCTCGCACCACGTTGGAGGGGCCCCTACCAGGTGCTCCTGGTCACTCAGACTGCGGTGCGGGTAGGAGGACGTCGCCACTGGATCCACGGCAGCCACACCAAACGGATCCCACACCCAGTGCCATACGATACAGAAGATGCAGAACCCCTTTCCGACATTGAAACCAACGTACCCGAAACGGCAGACGGTGGAAAGAGAGTATCGGAGGCCGTTCCGGAAGTTGTAAGGCCCGACAAAACGGCCATCTTGCCCCCTTGCTCTCCCACTGCATCGTTTGTGGATCATCCATCTTCTGATCCAACTTCCGTTCACTCGCCACCTCCTGTGGGAAGTGACGACATCCTGTCTGCTGATTCTTTTGTACCGGAAACTGTGAAGTATAATCTCCGCCCAAGGAGATAGGTTTGCAATACGGCTCTTGCTGTACAATTGAAAGAATTTGAGGGCTTGCATTTTTTTGGCCTAATTGCATAAAGGGTTCTGCTGGCTAAGGGTTGTGGGAAAAGACATTAAGAAGACGCGCGACCGGAGTCCCCAGCAAACGAACAATTGGTGTTTCTCGATTGAAGACGACAATGCCCGCATCCGCTACCGTTCGTACTGAACTTTTGGACAAAAATGTGACTAGGAGAGACAATGAGCAGATATGTATGGGGGCCCCGAAAACGTTTTGTTGTCTACTGGTGATAATCACGGGACTTTTAGTAACTGTTGGTTGTGGGTTTTGGTATCTGGAGAGAATGTACCCTTTGAATGATTTCCTACCTGTTGAAAATATAACTGTTGTTCCCACTCCTTCTGTGCAACTACATACCTTGTCACCTAGAGATCTTTTGCATAGACGGAACTATCAAAATAACACTCTACTTCTAATTATGAATGCTACCCATGCAATCTTTAACAGAACCAATTGTTGGATCTGCTCGCATTTACCGCAACATGGGGATAAGGGGCTAGGCTCGTATATTCACTCTTTACCTTTGACAACTGCTTGTTATGCTTCACTTAGAGCCCTGTTCTTTGGCCGATGGAACGATAGCATCTCGGGGGAATTTTGATAGCACTAATTTGAATAGTTTTGAGAAACGTGTTCTGACTCCCCTGGGATGCTCGCTTTTCGCAAATAGGAGTAAGCTCAATATTGCTTCTATTAGGCCTTCTGATAGACTGTCTCGTCCTTTCCAATCTTTGATTTCCTTTAAAATGGCTCCGATAGGCAATAAGGATGCCGTGCCTCCTTCTTATACTGTTAACCATAGCCCCGATTCAGTTTCTTTCTGCATACAGAGGAATGGCACCCGGTCAATGGGAGATTTTAAAGGTTGTGCCAACGTTGCAAATTTGACTGGGGAAGACAGACCTTTGTATGTAGGCGAACCTATCTATTTTGTTTGCGGTAATGTAGCATTTCCATGGTTGCCCAGGGATTGGCAGGGAACTTGTTATCTAGGAATCCTGTTACCTGGGGTGTTTATAGCAAGTACTGTAGAGGTTTCGAAGGCTCGTCCACGGCGGGACGGGAATGGCGACACTCCAGCACAGGTTTTAGGAGATGTAGCAAAATCATTCCTTCCATTCTTTGGGCAGATAGCGAATTCCGAGGATATCAGGAAACTAGCGAGAGTACTGGAGAGAACCATCAACCGGACCACAGATATACTCTATAATATGACTTTAGAGCAGAAAGTGATCAGATTGGTAGCGCTTCAGAACCGGATGGCATTAGATGTCATTTTGGCTGAACGTGGTGGAGTATGTAAACTAGTGGGGTCCGCTTGCTGTGTTTTCGTACCAGATTCCTCCCCAACTATTTTTAAGGCAATACAGAATTTGCACATTCTTAGTTCAGAAGTGCATGTTCCCGAGGGAAATTGGGATCTTAGCGCTTGGTTCTGGGACTTCTTGCAGTCTTGGGGTTGGAAAGTGCTTTCAGTCTTGCTGATTATTTTGGGAATTCTGCTATTTCTTTGTTGTTGTATCCAATGCCTACCAAGTATATGTTCAATGCTAGGGGGATGTTGCGCTCAGGCGATAGGTACAATAGGACATAAAGTGTATGCCCCGGATAAAACCTCTAAGGAGTATGTACTGAAAGAGATCTTAGTAAAAGATCTAATGGCGATATATATTTCTGACAGCTATTCAGGGTGTATGGACGATGACACATGGAGTTATTTGCAGGGAGATCAGAAGTAGTTTAGCACTGGCATAGGCCAAAAGGAGGGTTTGTCAAACTAGAAATTATATCGTGCCTCCTATTGCTATGAATATATGTATATTGGCCTACGCCAAGCTGCTAACAAGCTGCTTATAAACTACATGTGAATAAACTTGCATTGCAAGGTCCTGACCTTAGAAACCATGTAAACTGTCATTTTGGGTCAATTCGCCATTTTAGGTTTTCTTGCTCTATAAAGTCACCATGTGAGCTAAAATGGTAGCCTATGTTATTCAGAACAGAACTTGATTGTCATGACCTCTCTGCAGCTAATGTATAACTTGCCTGCAGGCCACTTGTTAGGGTCATGAGCTGAGACCTTGTCCTTCTGCTGACCTGTGTGCAATGGATTACCTGTATCACCGAAACTGATCTATAATTGAATGAGAACACCTGCTTAACTATATTGTATAAATTAAGTCCTGCATTGTAATGTTAGGCCTAGAGCATACATTATTACCATTTCTTCTTGTTAATGTATAAACCTAAAATGAACTAGATTTGACCTGGCAAGGGACCCTAGAGCAGTAACTTATTTATGGAATGGTTAACCTGCAGAAAGGCTGGACAACAAGCTGGAGAAATGTATAAAAGCCTGACTGTTTCAATGAATATTTGCACTCACTGAGCACACCGAACCACGCCGTAGTTCGCTGTGTTGTACTGAGGGTCAATAGCTATCTGAATTTTGTTCTGTTCTTTTGTAACTGGATTCAGTATAAAATAAAGTGCTTTGTATGTTCCTTTGTAACCTTTGTTTGGTGTGTTTCCTTTTTGGTTACCCTGCCTCATATTATTTCCTTGTTTTCACACACGGACCCGACAAACATTGAACAAATAAATAAATAAACCGGGCCGTGGCAGATGCAGTAACAGTCCTCCGCCACGGCCTGGTTTATTTATTTATTTGTTCAATGTTTGCCGGGTCCGTGGACCCGATTAATTTATTTATTTCTGCAATGTTGGGTCCGCCCAACATTGCAGAAATAAATAAATTAATCGGGTCCACGGACCCGACAAACATTGAACAAATAAATAAATAAACCGGGCCGTGGCCTGTTACTGCCTCTGTGGTCCCCCCCCCCTTTTAGGGGGCACCAGAGGCAGTAACAGTCCTCCACCACGGCCCGGTGTATTTCTTTATTTGTTCAATGTTGTCTGTACAGCCTCGCGGGCCACATGAAATGGCTTGGAGGGCCGCATTGTGGCCCGCGGGCCGTATGTTGGACAACCTTGGCCTAAATAGAGAATTGCATGGTAATTCGTGACTTGTAAAAACCATAGATAGTTCAAATGTGAATTGGGAGGTGAAATGGAGTTTACCCATCCTAATTTCATTTCCATGGAAAATGATACCAATATAAAGGTTGCCAGTTAAAGGATTGACAGTGAAAGGGTCGACAGGTCAAAGGATCGATACCAAAGGGTCGACAGGACAAAGGATCGAATTTTTATATTTTTTCACATTTTTTTTTTTTGGGGGGGTTCCCCCCAAACCTCTTTTTTTGCTAAAAACCCCTTTTTTTTCCAAAAACAAAAAATATATATATAATTTAAAAAAAACATTCGATCCTTTGTCCTGTCGACCCTTTGGTGTCGATCCTTTGTCCTGCCGACCCTTTTGATTCGATCCTTTGACTAGACACCCAATATAAATACATCCTCTCTTCTCTCTTGGCATTGCACAGTAGGGGAAGGGCTCTGCATCTGTGAGAACTGATCTGTCAAGTAAAGTGTGATGGGTACCCATTCTTGTATTAGAAAATCATAAAACCATTTTCCTATATTGGACGGGTGAACCAATATCCTATGAGTTCAAAATTGATAATGCTGTTTTCCTAATGCAAACCTGCAGAATTATATGAAACTCATTATATCCTGCATTCAAACGGGAATCCCTTGCTAGAAACCCATAATCCCACATTCCCACAGGGCGCAAACCGATGTGAATATGTGTATATAAATTATATTGTTGTATGCAACTTTTCTTTGGTACCAGTACTTTTTTTGATGCTGAAAAAGTTTCTTTCTAAACTTGCTGATTGATTATAAAGAAACTAATTTTCTGTAAATGTTATTTGAACGAAGTTTGAACATACTGGCCACCAAGTGGCTATGTAATTAGGGAATACGATTGTGTTTTGAAATTAGATTCTCTTATTAGAATTAGAAACATCATTAGCACCCTGGATGGAGGCGCTAGCGAATCAGGGAACTCGGAATGCAGGCTATATTCTCTTGTACTGTGCCTCCCTTGCTTCCCCCTCCTCCCCAATGCCGGTGTTAGCATCCATGAGGAAGCACTTGCAAGTACTAAAGGCTAAAAGAAAATATTTAAAAAGGGAAAAACGTACCTACCTTCAGTTCTGCAATGACGCTTCCATGACAGGGAGTCTGCTGTCATTATTTCATCATAATCAAAACTGAAAATTGACTCCTGTAGCAGACGCAGTGCCACAGGACTGACGGAAGTTACCTTTTTAAGTATTTTTCTTTAGCCTTTAACACTGCATGGGCTTACTCATGGATGGTAATGGCGATATGACCCTCGTCAGTGGGCTGTTATAAGCAGGATCAACCGCCGCCTCGCGTCATATGAATGTGTATATTACATTTAGTGAGACTGTCAGAGGCAGGTCAACTATAATTGTGTATGCAAGTTCTCAACATTCACTTATATGAGAGTGGCGACTTCCGCTGCATAAGTTAAGCAGACCACCTTTGATTTTCTTTTATTCAAATAAATTCGAGCTTCAATTATACACAGAACAGGTTTCGTATCCCAGAATTCTTGGGTGGTATTGTGTACCAGGGAACGATGCATCAGGGATTGCCACTCAGTGAAAAGACCAACACATCAATACATATCTCCCAACAGTTTTCCAAAAGGCTTGGGACAGAATCCAGAGCAACAGCACTAAACAAGCAAGGGTACAGTGGAGGGTAAAGAGTGGGTAAATTGGGCAGACTGAATAGGTTTGCAGTCCATATATGCCTTCAAGTTGTGTTTCAAAGTCCACAATATGCTAAGCTCATTTAATACCAGATCTCCTATGTCCACATTTCAACCATTTGTTCATTTTGATGCGGTTAGGTTGAGACCCCGAGCTAAACACATTCTGCTACATAGGTAATCTGAGGAGAAGGCGGCGAAAGTGTGCAGCTTTAAGATTTTTTTTTATCTGAGACAAGATATTTTCGAGTTTACACATGCATGCATGCATCTATTGCCATCGTTGCAGACGAGTGTAACTTTGAGTCAAGGTAACAGAAGTTGGACAACATCTAGTATCTGAAATGAAAAGAAATGATACTCTAGGATTCCGCCAGATGGAGAGGATGGACCAATGGGGGTGGGGTTTGAGGTGACGGCAAGACTTAGGCTTGTAAAAAGCGTAAAAAACACAGGGCTAAAATAAAATAACACTGTTTCATAGAGGTGATGTGAAACGTGAAGAAATCCCACAATAACAACTTGACCATATATAAATTACTTGAGCAGCATGTTGATAAACAAAGTATGATTGTAGCTTTATTTTCTTCATCCTAAATAGTAGCCTAGAATTACTAACATGTAAAGTAATCTGAGCCTAAACACTTCTAATCTGCGTTTTGAGCTGTAATATCAAGATTGAAAGAAGCACACCGAAGTAAATGCCACTGCTTCCCGTAATTATTATTTCATGCAGCTCTATACGCCACTTGCCTATTTAATCACCAAACGTAGACACCGCTTAAGCGACAATAGGCTCCTAAGCACCCACTCACTCGTTGTTGTATCTATAACAATCTCACGTTTATCGCAATTTGTCTTGAATTAAAGCGCATCAAAGACAAGATTGGGAACAGCAAGTAAATGCGAGTGCAATGTGTAAAGTTCAGACACGGTTTCGGAATCTGGGACACATTTTGCCGGTTTTTGAAACCGGCCCAATCCCAGCGCTGACACCATCGATAACCTGTTGGTGCTGCACTGTACATATGAGAGGGGAAATATAACCACTGCCCTCTCCCACAGCAAAATCAAATGAAAAATTTAAATTGTGCAGCTAATCACGTGGCCTCTGAAAGCCGCCAAGTAGTGTCAGTGAAGCCCAAGTAGTGCATTTTGGGAACAAGAGGCGGTCCTGTATGTCGTTTTTTCTTTTTTTTAAATTGTTTTGGTTTTTAAAAAACCTTTACAATTTCATACAAAAAAACAATGGAAATACAATAACATTTCTAAAAAGAAAAAGAAAAGAAACAACAATTCTCAATGTTTAGCAACAAACAATGCTAAAGATCATTAAACATCCAATTAGTACTTTAGGCTTTTCATTTGCCTTCTCCATTTTCCTAAAAACCCCTCACTCTATCACATTTCAGGCAAATGTTCCCCTTTGTTAACTCTAAAGATTTAAGAAAGGCTGCAATTTCACACACTATTGATGCAGATGCATCGTTGCCATACTTGATCCACCGGCAACGCCATCCATTTGCTACAGAATTTGCTCATAGGTGTCTTTCTAGCCTCTACTAAGACCGAACAGTCCAAGACCATATGTCTACATGTTTCAACCATGCAATCAATTCCACAGAACCTGCAATTACCTTGATTCTCCCCTAACATTCCCTGCCTGAGGAGAACGTCCTTGGAGTCTAATATATTCCACCTCAACGTGAGAAGTTGTTTACGGATAAAGTTATTTGGGAATTGAAACATGATATATGAAATAGTTGCCCTGGACTTATGTTCTGTTGACAAATGACTCAAGGAAGAGTGCGCATGGAAACGTTCCAATGTGTGACCCCAGTCATTGTCAAAGAGGGATTTGTTTACTTTTCCCAGATTCATTAATAACAGTTCTAAATCCAGCTCCTCCAAGACCTTCTCGCACTCCTTTTCCAGGACACATAGAACATCCTCTTTCTTACCCAATGTTCTCATTATTACTAGATTCTTTTTAGCTGTTCATATAGCGTATCTTCCATAGGGTTAACAATTTTTGCTAACAGAGATCATTTTTTCCAACAGACTCCAGCCTTGAGTGATATCAGCCCTAGTTCATTCAAACTGGATTGCAGGCATCGGAATTGCATTTAGTAGTTTCAAACACTGCCTCCAAATTAAGGCTTCCAGGATCTCCAGTCCTTCAATAAGGGTGGCCCCAAACCCTTCACCACCGTACAACAATTTAGGGACAATTTGCCCCTCATAGAACTGGACGACCTGTTTGATCGGAAACCTACCAAATCTTCCATCAAGCTTTATTAGTTACGTTGCCAATGCTTCTGCCTTAGTTTTCAATCCAGCCCAGATTTTTCCACCAGAAGGGCATGCAAACCTTTCAAAACCCAGATAAGTCATGTGATCAGAACATCTGATTTTGCACTCCTCTAGGAACCATGACACATTCTCCCCCTTTCTTTCCTCTAGAGAAGTGCATTCTCCCCCTTTCTTTCCTCTAGAGAAGTGCAAAATCTTAGTCTTTGCGGGACTGATTTTTAGTCCATTTTTAGTGGCATACACCATAAAGCCATTCATTAGTCATTGCAGACCCTTTTTTTGTGGCATTGAATAGAAGGAAATCATCCGCATATGATAACCCAGAAACTCTCAAATTGCATATTTTAGGTGACATGAAACCACATTCCTCTAGCTATTTCCAGGCGTCAGATACGTACAAATTGAAGATAGACAGAGCTAAAAGGCACCCCTGTCGTACGCCCTTTTTTACTTCAATACACCTGGATAAATCTCCTTTATTTAATCTTATTTTAATTGCTGAATTAAAATGGATTTTCATCAACATCTTCAATACGTCACCAGCCAGCCCCCATTCATGCAACTTAGACCATAGTATCTTTCGATCAACCCTATCAAACGCATTAGAAAGGTCTATGGAGGCTACATAAATCGACCCTTCCTTCAATGCCCAAGCAGACTGCTGGAAGACTTTGAACACTACGCCATTCAAGGGTGTTGAGTGGCCCTTTCTAAAGCCAGTTTGAAGCATTGAGAGCCTCTTGGAGTTCCTCACCCATTCATTTAGATGGCCCAAGAGCACTGACGAAAACAGTTTACAATCTGCATCAGTCAGTGAGATTGGTCTATAGTTCTTGGGATCGTTTCTTGTCCCCTGCTTGTAAATAGGAACTACATTGGACAGTTCCCATGAAGAAGCAAACACCCCTGGTCTAACAATAGCTCTAAATCAGATTGTCAAGATCTTCCCCCAGATTTCTGATTCAACCTTCAACAGGGCGTTGGTTACCCCCATCGGACCTGCTGCTTGGGAGTTACTGCAAGCCCTAATTAAGGCTGTGATCTCCTCCATCACCATAGGCAGTGATCTCTTGTCCACCCAACCTTCCGCTACTACTTCCTGGGTCACCTCTAGTACCTCCTCCCCGCTACCATACAGCTCTTCATAGACGGCCACCCACTGCTGCGCTGACACTGCATTTAGTTGTTTGAAAGAGTGCCCCATGTCCCCCGAGTTTACCAGCTGGCAGAAAGCTCCAGCAGCTTTCCTGATCAAGATGGCCAGCATTGATTCTGCGTCCCTCTGCAGCATGATTGCTCTCCTGCTCTTACAGTCATTTCTATATGTCTATTTTATTCTCTTAACAATTTTGGAATATGCATCCCCCTGGAGGTGCCCAATTTTAGCCATTCTCAACTCCCTTCCCATCCTCCTTTTTGCCCCTGCCAGTTCCTCGTCAAAAACCTGTTTAGTAGTGCCAATTCCCTTTCACCAGGTATGTTATGCCCCATGTTGAAATGTATTCAGTAGCCCTTTGAATGCTTCTGTATAAAAGACTAATTTTCCATTGCAGATCTGACTACATATAGGGTCCCCAGATAGCTATTAAGACTAGTTCTTTATCTGTCCCAGTCTATTCCCCTTCGCATTTGAGATTACCTCCCTTGGACCCCCTGTTCTGTTTGCAGCACTTATTGCCACAAATTCTGCCCTTAAAATGCAGTGGTCGTTAAATTCACTCTTGATACCTTTAAAATTACTGCATTTCTCCAAGAAATTGAAGTTTGTGCAAAAGTATTCGATGGTAGATGTTAGAAACCCCCTGTGCCATGTGCGTGTTCCTCTCTTTCCCCCATCAAAGGAATCATTCAACACTACAAAACCTACTGCCTTCAACATCCCCACCCATTTTCTACCAGCAATTAGTTTAGGGTCATTTATTTCCCCACCTACCCGGTTGTTTAATACCGCTAGCCAACTAGCATTCATGCCGCCTGTGACTATGACATTACATCCCTCCTTCCCCTCCTGCCACTGTATGATGAAATCCGAGATGCGAGTCAAAAAATACTCGGAATTGTTTTTTTTTAAAAACAATGTTATTAGTTTTTGAAAACTGTGCAATGTACAGACTTATATACTTCACATGACAATACACAACTAGTTGTGTCTGTTCTTTCCAAACCCCCCCACCCTCTTCCCCGCCAATTCCACTCCCGACATCAGATAAACTAAGCATTCAACAGGCTGCACTCATTATAGCAGGTAGTTAATCCACTGGTTGACCCTGGGCTTGCCCATCTTCATCGGTACCGTTGTGTGTGGAGGCTGTCAATTCCTGTAACATATGCTTCACAGGAGTCCAAATGTACATGTTGTTCGCCATGGCCCCGTTGGGCTGCTTCTTGCCACACTGCGGTTTCTGCAACCGTCCACTTCTGGAGGTCCTTCCACCATTGGCGTACCTGTGGGCCTTTGCGTGCTTTCCTCCCTATGGCTATTCTACGTTTCGTCAGGATATATGCTAGATCTTTCAGTTTACTAACATGTCTTGTTTGCTTCGGTCTTGCGAAGATAGCAAGCAGGCCGTTGGCGATCCTATGTCTAATGTTATTCCTGTTTTGGACAGGGCCTGGGCTATATCTTCCCAGTATTGTCTAATCTTTGTACAAGCCCAAAACATGTTTACTAGGCTGGCATTAATCAGTCCACATTTCGAGCAGCATTGTCCGTGTGCCTTATTAAATGTAGCTATTTTCTTCGGGGTTAGATATGCCCTGTGAGTTAATTACAATCCAATCCGCTGTAGCTTAGCATTTCTGGACACCTTCTTGTGATAAGCCATCGCTCTGCCCCAGCCCTCATCTGTCAGTTGTTCCTGCAGGTCTGCTTCCCAGTTAAGCCTAGTCTGCACAAGCATAACCCCCGGTCTCGACATTAACGCTTTATAAATCCTCGATACAGCGTGCCCTCCTTCTGAAATGTCATAAAAATGCCTCTAAATTGGCTATCCCAGGGTGCCGATATACAGTTATCAGGAGAAGATAACTTTTTAGCTCTTCACTATGGAAGGCAACTGCTATAGCCCCAAATGGATGTGTCAGTGTATCCACCTTCGTCAGAGCCAATGAAGACTGAGCTGCCACTAACGGTCCCCCCGAAGGCTGCCTTCCACAACTAGGCTTAACCGACTGGAAGGAAACCTCATACTCGTCCAAAGAAGGGGCCTTCATTAGCCAGGTTTCCTGTAGGAGAATTAAATCATCATCACTCAGCATTGTAAATAAATCGACATTCGTTTGCATCTGTCCATGGCCCCTAGTGTGCCAAGATATGAGCTTCAGAGTTTCCTGCTATATACTACTTTTAAGCAATGCCTTATCCCTTGGTAAGTCGTTTTAGTGAGAGGTGTAGCTACTACAAGCAAACATATAGGCATGTATATTAAGTGGGATCTGTGGAATGCTGCAATTGTTAATCCTGATGTCAAAATGAAACCAAATTATGGGATATGGAAACATTCATTTAGCTCCCTTTGCCTGACTATCCTTATATTCTAAACCGAGTTACACAAGCATTATGGAGTCCGTCTGCCTCAGCCACAATGTCTTTACACAACTGTTGCACTTTTTTTGCATTAAGCGCTATGTCTTTACACAATTTCTGCACTTATTTTGCGTTAAGCGATATATGTTGTTTTTATATTGATATATAAGATTTTCCCGGCCATGACAAATTCTAGTCATGCAGGGCAGCAATAGTGAGTTAAGTTTGCACAAAGCCAGTGAAACCATTTAGATGGTGTATACTCTTTTCATCCTCGCAGAGTGATTGCACTGGGCTTAACCACTGTCAGTGTGCCTTTCACCTTTAGGCGCAGTATTATACTTATCATAGCAACGAGACAGCGCAAGCTGTCAGGCCTGGGAAACAATAGCACATGGTCAAGTTGCCATAATCCTGGCCCCAACAGAAAGGCGTTTTCGCACTTTTTCTAAGTTAATACGAGTGATGATTGGTCGAGACACGGCGAGACAGACAAATAGATCTGAACTACAGGACCTCCTTAAGGAAAGGTCTCTAAGCTCACATATTGGGTCAGTCTGCAGGTTTTTTTTAACGTCCTTTTATCGGCATCCCTTACCATGGCACTTCCTTCCACGGGGTCACGCTTTCTTGTCAGCCTTTAGAAGAAGCTTACTTGTACGAAGTCTTCTGTAGCATATTTAAAAAAATACAAATATGTATACACCTAATTTCTAAAACTCAGCTACATTTTTGAAATTTCAGCCATCACAAGTAGGATCTCACCTGGCAGTGCCTGGCACTTCACTGGTAACGTTGTGGCCCTTTTTTGAGTCACTTAGTTTGGTCTTCTGCCCATGCACACAGACTTCACTTTTCAGGACATGTGTTTTTCTCTCATTACATATTGCTCTGATAATGCGCAGTACAAAGGAAAAGAAACTGCACTGTAATTAGCTGTTTCTTACACACTATACATGTGTGTGTTCTTTGTGTCTAAAACTGAGAGGTTTACCATCAGGAGCTAGATGTAATGGACACATGTATGTATGTATGTATGTATGTATGTATTTAATTTTTATATAGCGCCGGTAGCCCGGGGGCATCAGGGCGCTTGTACATAAAACTCTGGTACTACAAAACGGACAACACGTGTGAGACAGACGATGAATACAGATACTATTGCGTAACGAGGTCTCAAGAGAAGTCCTGCGCCCAAGATCTCATCTAAAAAGGTGTGTCTTCAGCATCTTCCTAAAAGCAGAGTGATTGACTTCAGATCTAAGAGATTCGGGGACGCTGTTCCACAGTTTAGGAGCCAGCACAAGAAAGGATCTGCCCAGCCCTGTTTTTAGCTTAAACTTGGGCACGTGTAGGAGGCATTTTCCACCCGAGCGTAGGTTTCTGCTGGGGTTGTAGGGCACTATGTGAGTTTTCAAGTAGGCAGGCGCTGTGCCATAAAGGCACTTGTGTACCAGGCAGAGGGCTTTGAACTTGATACGCTCTTCTACTCTGAGCCAGTGCAGAGCAAGCCTCTCTTCAGTAACATGGTCTTTCCTTTTCAGATTTTTCACTAATCTGACCGCGTTGTTCTGGATCACCTGACAACTAGATAGATCCTTGGATGCGGCCCCCAACAACAGGGCGTTCCCATAGTCAAGCCGTGAGAGAATAATGGCTCTGGCTATCGTTGCCCTGTTTACTTCATTAAGCAGTGGTTTGATTGCTTTCATAAGCCTGAGATAGTATGCTAAGTTTTTTTGGAGGAAGTTAGTCTGGGCGTGAGAGTCAACGACTGAGTCGACCATCATACCCAGAGTCTTCACCTTGGGAACCACCTGGATAATGGCGTTTTTAATTTGAAAAAAGTTGTACTCTGCCCCTAGTTTTTCCAACTGACGACTGGAGCCAAACAACATCAATTCGGTTTTAGAGTCGTTCAGGCACATCCAGTTTGCCTGCATCCAGTCGTCAATTAACTTGTAAACCTTGGTGAGCGCTTCGCTGTCCGTGGCATGATTCCTACCCCCCCAACTCCAAAATGAGTTGGGTGTCATCTGCGTAATTTGTAAATGACACTCCGGCTTTCACCAGAAGGCTGCACAAAGTGCGCATATATATGTTGAAAAGCATTGGGGATAAGCTAGCCCCTTGAGGCACTCCGAATATGATGTCACATGGGTCGGAGAAACTGCTACCCCAATGTACTCTCGCTTGGCGGTTGGAGAGAAAGGATAGGAGCCAATCGATGGCTCCCTCCGAGCAACCAACGTTCTCCCTAAGCGCCTTGATGAGAAGGTGGTGATCCACCAAATCAAACGCTGCACTAAGGTCTAAAAGCATCAGCATCCCCAATTTGTTGTCGTCCAGCATAGTCAGCATCTGATTCTGCAAGTCTAGCATAGCTGTTTCAGTGCTGTGGGATGCTCTAAAGCCGGATTGTTGCTGGTGCAGAATCTCCTGATTCTCATCAAAGTGTTGGATTTGCTGTGTGGCTACGTTATCCAACAGTTTGAGAACAAAATTCGAGTTGGTTATGGGACGCAGATTTGCGGGATCCTTGGGATCTAGTCCCGCTTTTTTAACAAGTGGGGTGATAGTGACTCTCTTCAGATCTTTAGGCACTGTGCCCTCCTGAAATGAAGCGTTCACTATTCTCCGGAGGATGGGAGCAAATATCTCCTTGTGTTGAAGAATAATACCAGGGGGCAGGATATTTTCTGCGCAGGTAGTTGGTTTCATATTATTCATCACCTCTAGCATATCTGCTTCAGAGATAGGGTCAAATTTAAAGAGTTGTTCTCTGACAGATACATTCCCTTCGGTGGGGCAGATCTCCTGATTTGAGGAAGTTCTGGCCTTAATAATGTTTTGTCTCGCTTTTTCCGTTTTGGCTTGGAATGCATTGAGCACCATATTACAGTCCTCCTCAGATGGCGTAAATGGGGGAGTAAGAGATGTAGGTTTTTCTATACTTTTCAAAATATTGAAGAGTTTGCTAGTATTATTATCAGCTTGCTCGATTTCTGTGTTGAAGAAATTAGCCTTGGTTGACTTAATTTTCTCTTTATATTCCCTATCCTTCCTTTTCCAGCTAGCTTTACTATCCGCCGATTTAACTGTGATCCATTTTCTTTCCAAAGTCCGTTTTTCCTTCTTCAATAGAAGACGCTCTGGTGTGTACCATTTTTGGTTGTTACTGTTCCTCCTAGTTGCGCTACACCAGTCACACACACATATGGTCACAGGC
The DNA here is from genome assembly GCF_040938575.1 of Ambystoma mexicanum. Taxonomy (NCBI): domain Eukaryota; kingdom Metazoa; phylum Chordata; class Amphibia; order Caudata; family Ambystomatidae; genus Ambystoma; species Ambystoma mexicanum. The sequence continues at coordinate 304,035,056 of NC_090940.1, forward strand.
TTACAGGTTAGTACCAAATCTATGGTCATGGGTACTTACTGCCTGCTAGCAACCCAGCCCTACCTAACCTCGTCTGAAATCAGCTATTTTTTTCCAGTGACAAAAGTTCGGAAGTGGCCATTTCGGAAAGGAAGGCTGGGAGCAGCTCCACCGATAAGCGTCATACTAGCATGTTTTACTCTGTACAAGGAGGCAAACACACCAAGGAAAGAGTAAAAAATAGCAAGCAACTGACATGAGGGAGCCTGGCTCCCTCATTCCATCCACATGACTCAATGCCTATGTTCAGGTCCGTGGTACCAGGAAGGCAGTGCCGCAGTGCAAAGGAGTATGCAGTAACACATGATATCTATTTGAGTTATAATCTATTATTGGTCATCAAATAAATCCATTGAAAATGAATATTACCTTTGTACTCCCTAAAAATCCTTTTACTCACAACTTAAATAAATAGGGAGTAAACTACTCACACTTCAAAATGTGATCTGGAGCTTTCCTTGGCTGGTAAAGACACACGTCTCTATACTGTTTGTGTGTGAAGTGCTCTCATACTGCATTGTAGCTTTCAGAGTCAAAACTGCAGGTGCTGCCTAATACCTACACCTCACAATATGGAAAATGTAGAAGCAAGAAAGTCAGTTTAGTGAACAGAACATGGCCAAATGTGCACCTGGGTGTTTTCACCAACATCTGAGCAGGTTGTGTTCTGAAATGTTCGACTTTAAAGCAACACATCCAACTACGTAATACAGCCCTGTTACTGATTCTATCCTAACGCTGTGCTCAAAAAACAACAATGTCAAGGATGGGTCAATCTGCCGGAATACCGCCAAACAGAAATATCATTACCGCCACTTGGTCCTGCTGAATTACCACCGGATTACAAGTGGCGCTATGGTGGTGTCAGTCCACATTTATGGAGACCATTGGACTCAATTGGTATTTCGGTGGAATTACCACAGGTGGTAATTCCGCCAATGTTGATGATTTTTTTAAAGGTAAGGAAGGAAGTAGTTTCTTACCTGTAACTCCATTTCTCCAGCGTTGGTATCATTCATAGATTCACATGCTGTGAATATTCCCTGTCGTCAGGCTGGGAATCTCCGGTCACTTATATTTGAATACCTTTCCTAAGGAAAAACTTCTGACAGCTTGAGTGTCCTACCCACATTGTTGTGGGTACTTTTGGTCCCTACCAATAAGATGTTGATTGTATAGCTCCGCCCCTGCAGCTTCCCCCTCAGATTTTCACCACTCTACCCGGAGGAATAACACATAGAGAGGGTGTTTGCCTGGAGGGGAAGGCTAGAGGGCACATGTGAATCTATGAAGATACCAACGCTGGAGAAATTGAGTTACTGGTAAGAGACTACTCAATTCTCCAGCATTGAATCTTTCATAGATTCACATGCTGTGAATAGATTTTATAGCAGTATACATGACAGGAGGCGAGAGACAGGCAAACAGAGATTACAACCCCTGAAACTATGCACGTGCAAGAAGCATATATACGTAACGATAACCCCAGAAGCTGCAGGGCATACATACCTTACTGGAGCAGCCGCTGAAGGCCTGCCCATCCTATTTGTGCGTCCTCTGTGTGCTGCTGCTGCTGCAGGCAGTAGTGCCTTGTTAAGGTGTGAGGCATTGCACATGTTGCTGCCTGACAAATGTCTTTGATGGGCATGCCATACCAGAGTACTGCTGAGGCCTCCGTGTCCCTTGTGGAATTTGCCCTGGCTGCAGTCTGCAGTGGCCCATTGGCTTTTGTCTGACAGTAGGAGATAGTCGAGGATATCCACCTTACAATACCCTGCTTTTTGATAGCTTTCCCCTCGTTTGAAGGACCGAAAGCGATACAGAACATTCTTGCGGCTCTGAAGGATTTGGCCCGGTCCAGGTAATATTTCAGCACCCTTTTGACATCCAGGGAGTCTCACGCTCTCTCTGCTGGGGTGGTGGTGTTTTAGGAAGAAGGTAGGCAATGTGATAGTTGCGTTTTTGTGCAACTCAGACAGCACTTTTGGAATAAAGTGGGGATTGGTGGAGAGGATCACTCTGTTGGTTGCAAACCTGAGGAATGGAGGGTCCACAACCAATGCTTATAGCTCTGAGACCCGTCTAGAGGACGTAATAGCGACCAGGAAAGCCAACTTCCAAGTCACAAACTTGATGTGAGCTGAAAAGCGAGGCTCAAAGGGGGGCTTCATGAGGCCGGCTAGGACCAGGTTTAGGCTCCATATCGTGGTATCCTTTTCTTTGGGGGAAAGGAGAGGAAAAGTCCCTTTAGAAAATGTTTGAACAGTCTTTCGCTGTAGAGGGGTGGTCTCCCTCTTTTTCTGGTGAACCTGGAAATTGCTGCCAGGTGTACTTTTATGGAGGAGATAGTGAAACCGTCCTCCACTAGCTTCAGCAGGTATGGAAGGACCTGTTGTGGTTGTATAGCCAGTGGTTGCAGGTTGGACTGTTCTGAACACAATGTGCATAACCTTTTCCACTTTTGGTTGTACAAGCTGTTAGTAGAAGGGGCCCTAGCTGCTGCCAGTATGCGTTGACATTCCTGCGGGATGTCAAGGTTGCCGAATTCAGAGGGATCAGGAGCCACGCTGTCGGCTTGAGGGAGCGTGGGTGGTGATGCAGGATTTCACTGGTGCTTTGCGACAGAAGGTCTGCCTGGGTTCCCAGGTGGATTGAGTTGTCTGCCGATAGGTGGAGGTCCGAGAGCCAACTTTGTCTGGGCCCATATGATGCCACTAAGGTAATTATGCAAAGGTATCTCTGGATCATTTGGACTGTTCTCCTGATCACCGGTATGGGGGAAACATGTATGCAAAGATGTTGGTCCAAGGGAATGAGACAGCGCCCCCCTGCAAGCTTGGGTGCGGGAGCCTGCTTGCAAATTATAAGCACTGTTTGTTGGATATTGTGGCAGAGAGGTCCAGTGGAGGCTGGCCCCATGCTGCGAAGATTCTGTTGATTTGGCTGTTGTGAAGCTGCCATTCGTAGGATTGTGCCGTGTCCCTGCTGAGGCTGTCTGCGCGCTGGTTGTGCATCCCTGGCAGGCGGAATTCTTGTAGAGTGATGCTGTTGTGAATGTCCCAGTGCCAGATGGTTTGAGCCTCTTGAGACAGGGAGCTTGACCTGGTTCCTCCCCCTGTTTGTGGTGGTAAAACATTGTGGAGGTATTGTCGGTGAGGACCCGCACTACTGAGTTGTTAATTAATAGAAGGAAAGATTTTAGGGCCCAATGGACTGCCCGCAACTCCAGGATACTGATGTGCAGGGACGAGCCGTCGGGAGTCCATAGGACTTTGATTGGGTGTTGGCTCAAGGAGGCATTTTTCACCAGTGTGAACTGGCAGGTCATCTCGAGCAGTGGCTTGCCCCCTGAGATGTTGTGTATCGTCCACCATTGCAGTGAACAGGTGATCCTGTCTCCCCACGAACCTTGGGTTTGGGACCATCTTGCTGCCAGGAACTGTTGTGCCAGTCGCATGCGCAGCCTGCAATGGGGTATGCAAGACAACATGGTTCCGAGCAGCACCATGCATTTGCGCACTGGGAGCTGTTTGTTTGGGGTGAATGAACGTGCCAGTGACATTAACCTGTGAATTCTGTCAGCCGAGGGTTTGTCCAGGCTTTGTGCCATGGAGAATTGCGCTCCCAGGAACACCAAGGTGTCCAGGATGGGATGCCACTTTCCGTCTGGCTTTTTTACCATGAAGTACCTTGAGTATATGGAGGAACCCTTTCTATAGTTCTTTTGGCTAACATTTGACGCACCTCTTGTTGAAGGATCCGATGATGCAGATGTGACACCATTACGGGAGGTATGGGTTTTTGTTTGCGCTTGAACTCCAACAGATGGCCATGTTGGATGACATCTAGCACCCATCTGCCTTTGGTTATTCATTGCCACCTGTCGCTGTAGAGCGCCACATTTCATCCGACTTGTGTGCCCTTGGGGCAGTCATTGTTGAGATTTTGTCTGCCTACCCCTTTGAGATGTGGCAGAGCTACGTTTACTTTGCGGTTGGCGGTAGACCCTGGAGTGTTGGAAGGACTGATAGTTCCTTTTATAGCCCTGGGAGTAGTAGTCGGATCTAGCATACCCTTTGGTGTCTTTAGTTGAAGATGATCTAGTTTGACCTGAGGCTCCCTGAAAGGGACGAAAAGATGTTTTTCCTTGTAAGGAAGTTAGTGACCGTGCGGTATCAGAATCTGCCTTCATGGCCTGAAGAGCCTTGTTGATTTTGTCACCAAAGACGTTTTGCCCTCGAATGGCATGTCCACGACCATATGTGCACCTCCTGCCTGAAGTCGGTACAGTGTAGCCAGCCATGCCCTCGTAGGACAACCCCATTACCAATCTGTTTAAACCCCATTTCATCGAGGTCCACATTGATACTTATGCTATGGTTAGAGGCTTTGTCACCCTTGCATACAATTGTCATGGCTTCCTTTCGTTGTTGGTCGGGTAAATGCTCTAGGATGGGAGCTAGCCGGTGCTAGATTTCGTGGTCATAGCGAGCTACTATGGCTAGGGCGTTGGCCGCTTTAACCATCATTGCCCCGATGGTAAGTACCTTTTTGACGACTGCATTTATTTTTCTGCCTTAGATTTCCGGTGGGGCGGGGTGCATTTCTGCTGCGAGCGTGCTTTGTTAGTAGCAGCTGCTGACACTACGGACTCCAGAGAGGGCTGAGAAGTGAGGTACTTAGGAGTCATGTCTGGTGCTTTAAACCTCTTGTCCAGCTTACCTTTGACTGCAGATTCTGTAAAAAAGTGCTTCAGGGTTCGTAACCCCTCCTGCCAAACATGGTCTAGATTGGGTATAGCGAGCACGGCTTTCCAGCGTTTCCCCATGTGATCGAAAAGAAAACAGTCTTTCTTTTCCTCTGCCGGTGTTAAACCAAATTCTTGGCACTCTTGAAACCATGGCATGGAAAGCCCCAATGTCGTATGGCGACGAGGACTGTGCCGGACTACCTTGCACTCTGCTTGGTCTGCATTGTCTGTATCCCAGGTATCATCGTTACGAGGGGAGTAAGTTGTGGTGGAGGAGTCCTGATTTGTATCCACCAGCTCCCCTTCTTCTTGGTCACCTAACGGCAGACCATCCGTACATGGAGTAGGGGGTCTATGGGGAGATTGAGACCTGTGAGTTGAGTGTGGGCGTTTGGGGTGGTCCCGGTCATGGGACGTGCACCGCTGATCTTTCCGTTGAGCGGGACAAAAGACCTTGTAAAGTTGGCAGTACTTGCAGGGATAGAAATGTGGTTTTATTAGTGGATAGGCTGCCACCCCTGTGGAATTCGAGGGTGTAGCAGGAGGGAAACCGAGGGGTGCACAGGCTTGTTGTCTTACTGGTGTTCTTTCCTCTCTTCGATGGAAGGGAATGGAGACCCTGTCCTGAGAATTGGACTGGATTACTGTACATTCTTCAGAGTCTGAATCTGTGACACCTGGGAAATCATCCCTTAGCGTCTCAAAAGCTGACGTGATTTCAAGTTGCAGAAATTTATCAGGCATGATTTCTGTATATTGTATGGGGGATACTCCTCTGTTGAGGTCCTAAGGTTTCCTTTAGCACAGGAGGCTATGGTTAAGCCTTCTCCTTGCAGCTGCATAAGCTGAATAGGATTGTCCATGGTTGAAACCACGGGAATAGACGTTGACAGGTAGCGGTCTACTGCTTTGGAGCACCCCGCTGGTGTTTTCTCGCTGCTTGGTGAGTGATTGTTTTTTTTGTCGTCTATGCGTGGACCGTCAAGGAGTGATATCGCGATTTCATCATTGAGCCGGCTGTTGACATTTCGTGTCTGGACGAGGACCTATGCCTCTTTCTGGCCGAATGGAACTCCGACGATAAGTAGTGTTTTTTGTTCGTCGACAAAGAGGTTTTCGCGTACGACTTATCCTTATGTTTATCTTTCCCTGGTGAGGTGCCCTCGACGACAAGCGGGAAACTGACTCCATTGTCGGTAGTGCGCCTTGGCCTGGGTGAGACGTGGGCGATGTTGATAGGTGCGACACCAGTTTTGGGTGTCACCACTGGTTGCAATCTCACATTTTCTCCGATGACTGCTAATCTGTGGACAGTGGGACCTCGTGGCTTACCGGTTTCTTTTGGGAGAGATACTGCGATCGCTGGGCCTCATGACTCTGGCTGGTCGATGATTTTACCTCACAATGGGTAGAGTTTTCTGCTTTTTCACAGGTCGCTCTTCTGACCTGGATTTATGGCTGGACGGCAACCTCTTTGTCACTTCTTGAAGAGCCCACCTCCAATGCAGGGTACAACCCCTCATTCAGCCAACGGATTAAGCTATGCTTTCTGTCTTTAAAGGTGTTTTTTCAGAGAAACCCCAACAGATCTCGCAGTCCTCCGACAAGTGATTTGGGTACAGGAAGTATATGCAGTCTAGATGTCTGTCCCCTTCGCAGACATTTCTTAGGCTGCACGTCCCAGAGTCTCTAAACAAGGATTACTTTTTAGACGCTGAGGTTTCCATGTTTGTTGCTGATGCTGTCAAAGGGTCGTATCAATTTTTTGTTTTGCTGAAAGATGAAATTATTTTTTTGAGGATGAAAAAGATTTCTCTTAGGGGAGACGAACACAAGGATTCCTATCAGCTAAGACAGTTGAAATCTAAGGGGAAGCTGCTGGGGCAGAGGTACACACTCAACGTCCTATTGGTAAGGACGAAAAGCACCCACAACCATGTGGGTAGGACACTCAAGGTGTCAGAAGTTTTTCCTTAGAAAAGGTATTCAAATATAGGTAACCAGGGATTCCCAGCCTGATGACTGCGAATATTCACAGCATGTGAATCTATGAAAGATCCAATGCTGGGGAAACAGAATTACCTCCAGCATTTTGCTGGGGGTTTTTCCTCCACGTCACCACCAAAGTTGTAGTATGGCGGTGCGGTAATGCAGTGGTAATGCTGTGAGAACTCTTATACCACTGCATTAGCGCAGTCCCCCCCCCTCCACAATGCCACCGTACTTGTAATGAGGCCCATATCATGACACAGTTCAAGGATTGATGTTGTCTACCATGCATCACAAACTGATAGCTTTAAGCCCCGGGCAGCAGATCTGCGATGTCATTTAGAAATCACCTTTAAGTATGGTCTTGCTAAAGCAATCTAAACTCATCTACTTCTTCCACTAAAACACACCTGTGTTCACTACTTCCAACAAACTGTGGTTTTCATCAAGGAACCACGCAGTAACCAAAAGAGCGAGTCCAGAACATGTTCCCTTCCTAAATGATTACTGAATCGATAAGCACAGAAATCCACATGTGATTTGGCAGTTCTCGCCAAACACCTACATGCTCAGATTCCAGCAACTACCACTTCATCAACTTAACTACGACCACAGAGACTACGAAAATCGAACCAATGCAGCTGGGCACGAAAATCTACAAACACTGGACTTCGCCTCCCACACTAAACACAAGGGCCAGACCCTAATCCTGCTCAATGCTTGTTTACCAGGTGGCACACACACAAAGGAACACTGAACATGGAAAGAGACATGACAACACACCAGAAATGAAAAGTACAAATGCTTTGACCATGCCTGCTTTCCAACACCCATGTGTGGAAAAAAGGCATTTTCGTACCCTACTGGTATCTGGAATCAATTGATGCACATCCCAAAATATATTCTTACAAGAATGAACAGTGTCACCCATAGATTAATGCCTGCTTACTCAACCCAGATCAAAAACGATCTGCATCACACTGCCGCCAACCACTTTGAAACAGATGACGCATGATGCCTCTGAAAACTCAGACTGTGTGACCCGCAGGCATAGATGGACTCGATGCTGCAGCTTGCCAATGCACTCATGGACACTAATCCCCGCAGAAGAACACACTGGTTCGGACAGACCCACTAGCACGTTACACAAAACGCCGAAGCATCCGGTGATACCAGCACAAACATCAAACCCAAAAAAAGAGAACCCCACATGCCAGCCCAGTGATCATTGCTCTGTAACATTATGCAATTGTCTCATTGCAGTGAGTCACAGGATGCTCTATGTTCATCTGCGCCTATTTCCCCTAAGGTGACTGCAGGGAATGTTGGAAGCCCTGCCTAGTCCTCAGAAGATGCTGTTAGAAGCACCGCCACACCTATGTTTACCATCCATGTCCTCTCCATGCGGACAGCATATGCTCCACAACTGTGTCTGCCCTCACACCAGTAGGAATTATCAAAGGTTGGTCTGAGCAGCATCCACCTTTTCCCCTTTCGCAGGCTACTTCCTCACCTGGCCCTGTAAAGCGAGAAAGACCAAGAACACCAAGTCTATGTCTCGTGCCATCGTTTTGAATTGAAGTGCAGCCTGGCATTGTTATAAATACCCGATGCACAGTCAACATGGACCAGTTGTCTAACATTGCGACACACTGAGGGCTAGATTCCCCTGCCACAGATGAAAGGCTCTGATCTCACACCTCAGGGGATGGGAACATGCATCTCGCTTCTCTCGTGCACAGGATCTCCAGGTGGTGTCTGCTTTGCATGCAATACATTGATCACACTTTGCAACACAACAGACAGCAAGTGGGACATGGCCAGTGTTTTGTTGGCCATTGTGGGTCTTGTCTGGGCATTTGTTCTAGGATTCCCTTGTGGGCCCTTTGTTGTTATACTCTGCCTAGCTCTGCCACCTCCTCAGTCTCTGTGATCACATCTCCCGAAGGGACTAGGGAGGTGAGCCCGATACATTCACCACCCCCTAGGGGACAGGGTAAGCAGGGTTCCTCTGGAGGTGACTCCCCAATAGGACTCAGGGAAACCCCAGCGATCCTTAAGACACCATCCCTTTTCCCCAGAGACTAAAACATTTATGGGATAAGCAGGAACTAAGATTTGTGAGAACTCGTTAACAATGGCTGGCTCAGCTTCTGACCCAAACTTCATTTTATCCTCTTTAGGGAAAACAGTATAACAACGGAAAACCCAGCCTTGTGGAGTCACATCAGGTGAGGAACCAATCAGGAAAGAGTATCCACAGAGCCCGCAGACTTTAAATACGCAGCAGCGCACATTGAAAAGAGAGATATTTGGGAAGACAGAACGCCAGATGTGGGGTCAAACCCATAGTTCTGTACTAGGAGAATGCAAGGCAGCATGGCAGGTGAGAAAGTGGAGCCATCGTGTGGTGCAAACAGAGCGAAAATGAAGGCAGAGCCCGTAGGAGGAACCGCCCACAAGCCTCTTCAATGAGCTAGTTGGAACCAGGTGGAGATGCCCACCATCGTGGAGTCCAGGTGAGGAGACGCGCAAGAGGCTCCCTGGTGAGATGAGAGGCAGTCCACCTACATAGCCATCCTCAGGAGCACCACCCATCAGATACAGGTACGCGGTGGCTTCTGAGGAATGAGGGGCAGGTAGCAAGACCAGAGGAAGAAGCACCGGTGTGGGGAAGAAACAAATACGCCCCTGAGTGGGGAGAAGAATCAAAGGAAGCTTCATTATGGGGAAGGAACAGGGAAGACCAAGGGTGCGGAGGAAAAGAGAGAGCACCCCAGAGGTGAAGAAACAACAAAGACATGACAAAGTGGGGAGAGAAACCGAAAGAAGCCCCGGGGTGGGGGCAACAGAAGCAAGGAACCTAGAGTGGGAAATGAGCAAGAGGGAGCCCTAAAGGGGGAGAGGAAGAGACTGAAAGAACCCCAGATTGGAGAAGGGGAAATACAAATGTCTCCCCGAAGAGAGAAGGACATTGAGACATACAGGTTTCAAGGAGAACCAGAGACCCCCGGCTGGAACCCCAGGAATGCATTCCAGCCATACACAAACTATATGTTTTAGGATTGTGGACATAGACGAGAGGGCCTACGGTAAAGAGACACAAGGGTGAGGGTAAAAAGCCAGCAGCCAACCCTTTCCTTTGTTCCTTTGGGCAAGGCCCAAAAGCTATTTTCTTTTGAACAGTAGGGAGAGAAAGTAGGTTAGAATAGGATTTCTAGACAGAGGACCTCATTTATGTTTGACCATCTTGACACCCTATCTATTTCCTGAAAACTAGAATAAATGGATCCAGGACATGGCTGCTGGCAACAGTTCAAGTGTCAAATGTCTCGATGTGTCTGCACAGAGTCTGCAATAGTATCACACAAACAGATTTAATACTTCAGGAGAGATGCCATCCATTCACAACCATTCTAGCTGTGCATGACTGCTAGGATTTGCCCAGCCAGTCTACGTTCACTGCTATTATTTTGTAAAGTGACCCTTTGTTGATTTTAGCTTTAAAAAAATGATACTTGCAGAGGTAAACAGGGGAACAGACCAGTAGGTGTGACACAGCCAGCGAGAACACCTCTCAGCTAATCAAGGGAGGGGTAAGGAGGAATCTAGAGCCAGCCCTAATCTGGAGGGCTGACGTAATTGAGAGAGCCACTATTCCCTTTCCCCCTTGTGCCTTCATGTTTCTTGGCAGTCCCCAATGTTCTCACACCATACTTCAAACAGTGTTCCCCCCATGTTTCAGCCAGCAGATGCTTGCCTGACTCTGTTTTTCTAGAGTCCTGAAGATATCCAGCAGACAAGATCATCCATAGCAGCAAAGCCTTCCAGCGGCATCCACGCTTCATGAAACATACACTAACCAGACCCATGGGAGTGGCAACAACCCTCCTGGTCTGGCAGGTGCCCCACACTAGAAGAAAGCTAACTGCGAGGAGTGAGCACGCTGGCAGAGAGAACACTAGAGAGAGACTCATGAGCTACCCAGAGCTGCCAGCCTTTGCTAACATGCTGCCAAAGGCGGCAGTTCCACTAAACCAGCAGGAACTTATGAAAAAGGGGCATAGACCCCCATGAATGAAAACCTTACCACAGGGCTGACAGATTATAGGTCCCCTAACAAAAACGAGTTCAATCCGCTTCCCAGGCCGCCATGGATATTCCACAACGGGCCCATGCGGAGGAAGTGGGCAAGGCTTGACCTGCCAATTATATATTTTGAACATTGTAACACCTCCTGAGTGGGGAAGACAGGGTGGGACTGTTCAGGGACAGAGGCCCAATCCAAGCACAGGGAGGAGGATAACAGGCCCCCACAGGAAGCAGAAAGTGTGGGCTGTTCAGGAGAGGTCAGAGAAGAAGGGGGAGGTAGTGGTGGAGCAAGAGACCAGTAGGAGGTAGGAAGGAGCAGTGCAATGTGGAACCATATTCTAGATCAAGTGATCAACCACTTGGTTGATGAGAGCAAGTGGGACTGCAGTGAGTGTTAATGTAGCGCGTGTGGTCACAGATGAATTAGTGTAAGGAGTGAATGTGAAGTGTATGGTACTGAGCAGAAGAAAGGTGTGTGAGTAGGAAGTTTGTGGAGTACTTGGAGCAGTGTGGTGGTCGGGTTAGGAGAGTGGGGAGGAAGCATAGTTTTGTGTGAAGAGTCGTAGTAGTGTGGGAGGAGGAGCAGTAGTGTGGGATGAGGAATAGAAGTGTGGGAGAAGAAGGTGTGGTAACATCTAAGAGGGGAGGCTAGACTAATGGACTAAGAATGACACCAAAGGTGCAGTAGAGATGAAGGGAGAGAGACGTTGGAAGGAGAGGGAGTGCAGAGTGGGGAACATATAATGGACGGGAGAGAATCAGCATGAACGAAAATATAAACTCTAGCCGGGTTGCCAAATTCCCGTTAGAAAACTAACAACTGGCTAGAATAGGAAAAGTTAGGAAATCCCAGAGGGAATGTAGTCAGCCAGCTCTTAGACTAGCACCTTTAGTGCGAGACAGTTACTAGGCAGTAAGGGTTATTATGTAGTATCACTAACCTGGGGTTACGGACGGCTGGACTAAAGAGGAGGGTACAATTTGAGACGAGACATAGAGGGAAAACCTTAGGCCCCAAGGAAGATAATGAAATACCACTAAACCATCTTTTGGTCTCAGAGTGATTCTTGAGCCGTCTGGGACACAGGCCTGATGCAATATTGTACTTCAAAGAAGGGCATAGACCTGCCATAAACTCGGTATGCCACTGACTCACCAAGGTCACCCCGCCTCACCAACTCCTTTGACTAGAGCCACTTCCTGCGAGATCCCACACATCCACTCGGAAACCAGCGCATTACCCCCATCTCCCTTATCTACCCAAATATCCTCCAAAAGTGCTGCCTCCCCCATCTCCATTTTCCTTTCCAGCACTACAGACCCAATATGCACTATGGTCATCACTAAGCGCCGGAAGTTTACCACAGTGGTCGCGGAGCAATACAATCGACTATTTACTTACCTCTGAACCACGCAGAACTTTAAAGGATCTAGGTAGACGAGGTAATGGTAAAGCAGGGTGGAGGATGAAAACGAATAAGGCAAGAATAGAAAAATAGCGTGAGACCGTTGTTTTATGATGCTAGTGCATACGCAAACACTACAAGGACTTTATTTACAACTGAATTGCTCACTACAGCAGAAAATCAGAAATCGAGAAGCTATATGTACTCCCCTTACCTAGCCCCTTAAAAGAGGGGTCTTCTGTGAGGCACATACATTTTATTTTAAGGAAATGGTACAGTCCGGGACCTCCGGGACTGCACCTTCAGTAAAGGGTCCTTCAGCGTGGTTGCTGCTCAAGAGACCCTTCAAATAAAAACAGCTGTGGCGAGATATGTAAAGGTGCGAGCGGAGCGCCAATGGGACAGTTCAGCCCAATCCTCACTTGCGAGGGTCGGGTTGGGGCCACACCCTGCACCTCTTTTACAAATACCTGGTAGATCCTGTCTAGGATCAGTGGCGCCCTATTGCAAGGAGGTGCGCTGCACAAAGCGGCACCACAGCGCTCGGGCCTCAGTTTACTCCACAGCACCCCATTTTCAGGAGGGGCCCGCATAGTTGATCACAGCTGTGAGGGAGTATCTGTGCAGCGCCATGCTGTGAGGAAGGACACCAAAAAGGTTTTTTTTTAAAAAAAAAATGTGATGTGTATTTTGCATGTGTGAAGTGCGTGTCAGATGTATGTGTCAGTGAGTGGTGGGTGAATGAGATGAGTGTGTGTTTGAATGTTCTGTGATGCCATTGTAGGTCAGGGCTGTGTGATGTTACTTCTGCGACCCCAGGCATTTTGGTAACATGACGTCCCTGTTTGCCTGTCCTTGTGTCACCTTGCATATATCATAAAGTGTCCTTACGCAGGGTTGTCTTCCTTTAGGGGTTGGGGTCCTTCCATTCGTTACTGCCGTTCCTTCCTGATCTTTTTGCCATTTTCCAAAGCAGCGCATCCGGAGCGCCCCTTCTGACAGGTAAGGATTCTTAATAGAGGTATACGTATGAAGTCGAATGTGTTGCCTTGCCCACCCACCTACCTACCCCCGTCCTTCGCCATGTGCAACACACACCAAGCCCCTGGCGCATACATTGAATGATTTGAAATATGGCTTGCCAGAAACATATGCATGGCCTCTTGCTTCACCTTAACGCGTCATACCCCAGTGCCCTTCATCTTGGCGGTTATGCTGCCTGATTTCAAAGCTCTCTGTATCAGACACCAAACTTTTAAACAAAAACGCCAAAAACGCCTTTCCTTGCTCATTGCCATACTCTGATGGAGTCTGCCATCTTGACGAATTAAAAAGTAAAAATGAAGTACTTCCATAAATCAAACAAGCATCGTCACACTACAGATGAAACCTTAACCCACGCTACCACTCTTTCACAACACTCATTTTAGCTGTGGCAGAGAGGTAACCTACCCAAATTAAAGGGTTGTGTAGCAGTGGTGTACTGTCAGTTGTGTCATTTGTAGTGTGATGAAGTTTCTTTGTTTTATGGAAATACTTCATTTGGAAAGAGTGTTTCTACCTCAGTTTTTGCATCACAAACATGTTGTAGTTGTACACTGTGTTACAGTTGGACCGAGTGTGTGTAGCTTATCCCCATAGGGATGTTTAGTGTGTATTGGTTGCATTTCGCTATTAAGCGTGTTGCTTCTGTCTTGCGTGTGTATAATGTGATTGCAGCAAATGCACGTGTTAATAGTAATCCTGCCTAACATGCATTGTGTGTTAGTCGCAGTCCTATAATGTGTTGAAGGTGTGTGTGTGTGTAGGCACATGCATCTTCCAAACTGTCACCTAACAGTCATGATATGCTCATGTCCTAGCAAAGCATGCTGATATAGAGTGGTGATGGTGTTCATGTGTATGTCTGCGGATGTGCCATCTGCAAATCCTCATGTGAATGCCGTTTGTTATGTGCATAGTATGTGCATAGTATGTTTGTCATGGCCCTAAAGAGTCATGACTGTGTATGAGTTTGTGTATGTAAATTCCTCTTCCGCCAATGCATGTGGTTGGTGTTTCTGTCATGTGTGTGCATTATGTATTTCTGCATGCATCATACACTAATGCACATATCAATGGTGTTCCTGCCTTATGCGCTTTGTATTGTATATGCACCCCATTTGTGTGTGCGCGCGCGCATTCGGTCAGTTACACACACAAATCATGGTTCATGCATTCTTCATGCTTCCACCTCTCCTTCCATTCATCCATCAGCGTCCCTATCCATTAGCCCCCAATCCACCAGCCATCCCTCAGCTGCCTTCCACACCCATCCCCCTGCCCATTCCTGCGTCTCGTCCTCCGTTCCACACATCCCTCTCTACACCCTTATTTCTGTCCATTCCTCCATCATTATTTCGATCCCACATGCCTCCCTATCTATTCTTAACCCCTCCCACCCACCATGCCTCTCTTCATATCTCGCTTTCACCTTCAATCCCTACCTTTATCCCTCCCTTTCCCTCTCCAAGCCTCCCCAGGTCCATCTCCACCCCCACCCAGACCTCGGATCCTGCCTCACTGACATTGATCGTTGCATGACGGTCAACCACCTCCTGCTCAATCCTGGAAAAACAAGAGATCATGATCTGCAGAAAGATAGCCCTCTTCCTGCAACCCACGCCATGGCCTTCCTCCGCAGCCCCCCCACACCCTCGGCTGCATTCTGCCACAGTCATAAACCTGGGCTGCTCGATGGACACCGACTTCACCCTATCACACAACAATAACACTGTGTCAAACTCCTGCTATCTATACCTCTGGATACTCAGAGGCATCTTCCCTTACCTCTCCTACCCCACAGCGTGACTGCAATCTTGTCCATTGTCCTTTCCCATCATGCCTATGCCAACTCTGTCTACCAGGTAGCCCCTGCCTACCAACTCAGAAAGCTCCTAAGAGTCCAGAATTCTGCCACTAAGCTCCTCCTCACCCTCAGCCCCAGAGAGCACATCACCCCGCCTTCCCAATCCTCCACTGGCTCCCAGTCGAACGGGTTGGTTTCAAAGCCAGGTGCATCACTCACTGAGCACTACACAAGACAGATCCAAAATACCCTCAACAGAAAATCACCCACTACCACTCCAACAGAAACCTGTGCTCAGGCACTGCTCGCCTACTGGTGATCCCCTCTTTCAAATCAACCAGAATTGGAGGCACCACCTTCTCCGTCCAAGCCCCCACTATCTGGAATTCTATGCCACTTAGAATCTGACGCATAGAGGACCACCTGGCGTCCGGAGGGCCTACAAGACATGGCTATTCCCTCCAGCACTCTGACTATCCCTGTCCTCCTCTTGAGCTAGCTATTCAAACCAGGATGACCACGGCAGGAACAAACTCCTATACAATCACCAAGGGACGGTAAGCATTATTTGCCGAAACTAACTAGACTAACAATACGCAATCGAAAACAGGAGAGAATTCACAACGCAGATATAAAATTAAGAAAGCCAGAAACATTGGACGGATATGTATCGCACCCCATACTTATGGGAGACAGCCAAAGGCAAGGCTAGCCAATGGATTGCACTTGGACTAATTCATAGGGTAGGCAATGTATCACATTAAGATGAATTTTAAGGGTATCTACGGTTTTGCATCTAGATGAGTTTTGAGGGCAGCCAATGTACTGCATTTAGATATAATTGTGAGGGTAACCAATGTATTGTGCTTAGAGGAATTTTGAGGGAAACCAATTTATTGCACTTAGATTAATTTTGAGGGTAGCCAGTGTACCACATCTATTTAATTTTTTTAGAGAGCCAGTGTACTGCACTTAGATTAATTTTAAGAGTTACCAATGTAATACTTCTAGACAAATTTCTGAGGGTAGCCAATGTTTTGCATCTAGACAAATTCTGAGAGTAACCGATGTATTTGAACACATAATGACTCTCCTGCTCTAGCATAATCTCCAGACTACCTCCCAGCACACATCCAATACATGCACCACTCTAAGACACATTGCACAACCCCTCTGCCATAAGTATGCAGCCATGCCCCATGATACAGATTTGGTCTAGCTGCACGCATAATGACTCTGCTGCTCTTGCATACTCTACAGACTACCTCCCAGCCCCCATCCACTACATGCACCACTCTATGCCACATTGCACAACACCTCCGCCATAAGCATGAAGATATCCCCCACAATAAAAATGTGGTGCACACATAATGACTCTCCTGCTCTAGCATAATCTCCATACTACCTCCCAGCACGCATCCACTACATGCACCACTCTAAGACACATTGCACAACCCCTCTGCCATAAGAATGCAGCTATGCCCCACGATACAGATTCGGTCTAGCTGCACGCACAATGACTCTCCTGCTCATGCATACTCTACTGACTACCTCCCAGCAACCATTCACTACATGCACCACTCTATGCCACATTGAACAACACCTCTGCCATCGGAATGAAAATATCCCCCACAATAAAAATGTGGTGCACACATAATGACTCTCTTGTTCTCGCATACATTCACATGCCAGCTCCACATGGGTGTCTAGCAGGGACTTGGCCACCGCTACCTACCTTCGTATTGGCTATAAAGCACACACACATTCTATGCCTCTCTGACGAATTTCTCAAACCTGGACCCCTGTCTCCAAAGGACATTCAACCTACAGCGCGTTGGGACCATACCAATGGTGAAAGGTGCTATAGAAATGATAATTACATTACATTACATCTCTCCATCCATTCTCTTCCCTCCATGTATCCATCCCTTTATCCTGTCGTCCCATCAATCCCCCAAATTCATCCATCTCTCCATCCCATCCCTCCCTTCGTCCATCCATCTTTACCCCTCCATCATACCTCCTTTCCCCCTCCATCCATCCAAGCCTCCATCTATCCCTCTGACTCCATTAATCCTCCATCCTCCCTCCAACCCACCTTCATCCTTCCCTCGATCATCCCTCGCTCCCTTCGTGTCTCCATACCTTCATTCCTCGTTTTTACCCCTCCTCATTCTATCCCTCCCTTCTTCCATCCCTCCTTCCTCTTCCTTTGCTATCCCAATCCCTCCATCCCTTGCATCTACACATTCTCGTGCTACCCCTTCCTTTTCATGTTTGTTTACATGCTGCATATCTTTCAATGCTACATGTATTACAAGGGCCCATTTATGTCAGTGCTGCGTTTGTTAAAGCTATTCGTCTTCCAAAGCTACTTATTTAAATGCTACGTGTGTTTCAAAGCTCCATGTGTACCGGTGGTGAACGCGCGAGATTATTTCACTGCTAGTTTGTATCAATGTTACATTTAGTTCCAAGCGATATATGTTTAAATACTACATGTGCGTCCAGCTGAGTTAAGCTTCTTTCTCCTGTTTATGTTCCATCATTGTTTCTGAGGATTCTGAACAATACTGCTTTGCTTCCCCCCTTTCCTGTGATTTGTCATGCATTAAGTGCATTGCATTGTATCACAAGCTCGGTGTATATAAACTAATATAGAAACTCGTTATCAGATAAAACATGAGTACCTCGAATTTTGCAGATCCGATTTTCAAACTTGTTTTGTCATGCACAACCGCAGTACAATGGCGAGGTTTGTGCCAAAACATCGAAAATCAGAATAGCTAAGTTGGAAATATGTGTCCCAAAAGCATGTCTTTTGAGGATCTATAGAAAGCCCAGAGCAAAATGAATGTTTTGTCATCATTCTATTGCTACAGGAAAACGTTTATGAAACATCACCACATTTGGCCAGATCAGTTGCATGTCAAATTTGGGGGCTTTCGTAAACAAGGTTAAAAGCTACAGAGAATAATGGGCCATATTCTAAGAGCGGCAGTCCGGAAACAAGGGTGCTGGTAAGCTTACTGGCACCCTTGTTTCTGGACCGCCACACTACGAGTCTGCCTGCAGGGGCTGTTGCGCCCGGTAGGGACAGACCTGCCGGGGCGCAACAGCCCCTGCAGGCAGACTTTTCACGGAAGCACCGTCACCGGTAGTAACGGTGCCGGTGCTTTCGTCTCCCCACTCCAATGGAGTATTATGGGACTCCACAGGAATGGGGAGTTACCAAACCCATCGCCTGAGTTCCCGCGCCGCCGGGACTTATAATGTCCCGGCGGCAGTCATGCGACAGATTCAGTGTTTTTCTCGGTCAGAGGCAACCCGCCGGGGACACCGGCAGGTTACAGCCGACCTCGAAATGAGGGCCAATGTTTTTTTTTTCATTTTCCTGTAACTGTCATGTAACCTTAACTATGGTTTTGCTATCACGAAACAATAAAGGGATGTAAACTGTGCACTCGACACTATCCCTTGGTTAGTGGTATTCTCTTGGCGATCAAAGAATGGTGTGCTGCCTATATGCATACAATGGCGATAGGTAGCAAGTGACTTTTTTTTAATAGCTGCTGAATAGCTTACAACCTGAAATGTTTATCCCTGACAATAATATATATTATACATGCCCCAAAGCAGAATATCTGTAAGCAGATTCAGTCTGGTAGGCCTGGAAATGGGATCTCCTCAGTCAAGTATGATATCAGTGGTGCGTATATGGATTACGTGGAAGACAGGAAGAACATGGAATGAGTACACTCCCCCAGCTGTGAAAAGGGAAAAACAGAATAATAAGCTCAGGTTAAGATAAAGCCTTATCACCCACTGTCCTTCTGGCTTCTCCCAATATGTACCCTATTAGCTGGAGTTCCAGTCTTTGTAGTTAAACCTATCCAAGGCACGTCGATACGAGTTTGGCTGAGCCAGAAAATAACTCATCCCCGCAGGGGAAGTGGGGAAGGATGAATGTAAGAATGAAGGTTGGGGAAGGAAACAATGGGCCATGGGTTCCAGTGGAGGAGGGTCGGGACAGAGGGTCTCCGAGAAGTCTGACAAACAGTATTACACAATCCAGAGCTGTGGATCCACAGAACTGTTGAAGCCAAGCTGAATGGAAAGCAAAGTTCAATCACAAGCAGTTCAAAAAGAGCTGTGGGATAATCCAAGCCAAGCCGAGTGGAAAAACCAAGTTCATACACAAACAGTTCAATAGGTTCATAGGCAATAAGTACAAGGAACACATCACTTGCAGAGTGTAGGTAGCACGCTGACTCGAGAGCCAGGAAGAGGGACCAGGCATCAGCGAGACACTGGGCTTCATTATAAGTTTGACTGTAGCCTTGCCGATAAAACCGGCATGGTGCCACCAAACTTGTGAAAATGTAGGGTGCCGGCGAATGGGCAATTACCGGTTCATTACTACCCTGCCGGACGCAGTAAGTGCCCATTCCCGGGCGCCTGAAATGAAGTCAGGAGCAGTGGAAGGATGCTGGCTTTACTTCCGCGTTGGCAGATGAGTGACGACATGACAGTGGCGTGTGTGTGGCCCGCGGCGTGTCATGGAGAGCGGAGCACTGGGAGGTTCTACTCCTCGTTCCATGCCGATCCCAGATCCTAAAGTGTGGGCGCCAGAATTGGGACACTCCGTTATGCGGGGCGCGCACCATGGCAATAACACAGGGTTCCATAGCTAGCCTATCTCTGCCAGCTGCAGGCTTATGGCTCTTTGTTCTAAAGGCTTTCCAACCTGCGGTCTTATAATCTTCTAGAACATATAATAGCTAATCCTCAGTGAACACTGATACATCAAAAGGAGTTGTACTGCACCAGGCTGTTTCATCTTCATTGAATACCCATTATTGCCATTGGATTCTACGAAGCCACACCCCTTGGCGGTGAGAAATAACATCTAGCAAATTACAAAAATTGTAATATTAATAAAAATGGAGGGCCCACTAAAAGTTTAGAACTTGAAAACCTGCCTTTTTCCTTGCTAAAAGCTCCAACCATCCTTTGTATGACGCACTTGCACTGTTTATGCAGCTCAAGGCCAACTGCAGCACCAATATGCAATCCCAATGATAACCGTACGCTTTACAAAAGACATTTACTTAACAGAAGGATGAGTCTGCACTCCCTGTTATCATTCAAAAAGATGAGGTCTATCTAGAGTCAATCCTACCGTCTATTTCATGTGACATACTGACATGTAACCTCCTTCCCACCCAGGCCTCCAGATAAGGTTTGTACCAGTTACTTTTTTACGCATGAAAATCTTGTAACTTCGACAGCTTTATTATTTTCCTATGTACATTTACGCAAGAGTTTAGGGCAGAGGGCAGTGCAAAGGTCAGGTTACTTGACAGAACCCAGAACGCGTCTTTTTATTATTATCTACATGGATGTAATTGCAAACCATGGAGAAAATCTTCTGAAGCAATGTATTTCTCTGAAGCCTTTCAAAAAAATAAACTGTACACTGTGATTTGTTGTGTGTAGAAGCTCATGGAACAAACAGAAGCACTGTGCATATTTATTTTCCTAGCATGTTAGGATTGTATGTTTAATAAGTTGGAAAACTATGTTGCAATTGTGAATGAATCTTTTGTAACCAGTTATGCTTTTTTTCCCAGTGAAAGCAAACCAGTATTGCACAATTGTATTTTTCAGAGTTCCTGTGCTGTGTGCATAAACATGCGGAGGCAGATCATTTTTACACTTATAATTTAATGTACACACTAATCATAAAAACAATGTACAAACCGATGAGTATGCACGGTCTAGATTGCATCCATTCTACCTTGCAGTCAATGGAGTACATTACCATGAATGGTCAGTGGCAGCAGAGTCTTTTCTCAAGGGTGAGTGATTGTCATTAAACCAAACACACGTGTTATAGCCTCTCAAATCTTCAAGACTAAAAGTAAAACATCCAAAACCTGACTCTCCAGGAAGTGCAAGCGCTGTTCAAAAACAAACAAATTAAAGTTACATTTGTACTTTAAACAGAAACTCAGTAAAACCTGTCCCTGTGATAATCCAGATAGGTATTTAACCTAGCAGTACCAACTTCGGTTTGGTGATAATTGTGATAAATATGTTTGCCAAAAGCGCTATATAAAATAACAATTTGAACATGAGATTAGGTATAGAATTTAGCATGGAGTCCTTGCCTCTCTGCACTGTTGTATCATAACTTTGGCATGCTATTAGGTAGTAATAGCTCCAGGAAATTAGGACTTTCATTAAACATCAAAAGACAATTCTGCTATCAAACCTCAAAACACACAATACAATTAATGTTTGCTTTACTATGTAATTGACTAGGTTTAAGTGTTTTCAACATTTAAATATATACAGGAGAGATCAAGTGGCCAGACCTGAAAAAATGAAAGGTGTATTCTGTCACAATGCAGAAAGCTGCCACATGGTAATGATGTCCATACAGTTTTCGGTTGGATGCCATATACATTTATACTCTCTTGAAATCACATTTACTCTTAAAGTTTAAAAATAGGGAGTAAAATACTCCCACCTCAAATTCTTATCTGGAGCACTGTTCCCACTGCTTGGGTGTTCAGATATCATCCTAATACCAGTCACTTCAGTGTGACTTCAGTCTATCCATAGTAACTGTGGAGCAACAACAGTAACTATAGAAAAAGGCAAAGCAGGAGACCAGGCAAGAGAGTGTCATGGAAACAGAAAAGTGAGCTGTCTGCGTAGGCCATGCACTCCTTATCTGCAATATAAATCTTGTGTTGCTAAAGCCAAAGCACCTTTTTTATTTATTTACTTACATTTGAATGATAGTTGTAGCATGCCTACCACAAACCTAAGTGTCCCATAGCTCAAATTCTAGCGGATAAACCATTGTAATCAAAGACAAAACTAAAGCATGGCTTTTATCTCCCCAGAGAAAAAACGGTACATAATGTTGGGTGGAACGAGAAAGGATGAAGGACCTTTGGGAAGAGCTAATGGAATGAGGTTGTTTGGGTGCCCGAGTAATGGAGGTATGCAATATCTTTCCCACTGTCTGTTAGGTTTATAGTAAGGAAGGCGGGCGACCCACTTTGTTCTAAAGGGTGAATAGTTGTAGTAATGTCTTTATTTTTGTATTGTTTATTGGCTAAATCATCGTTTAACCTTAACAATATTTCATTCATGATTTAATTAATAGTTTCTGCTTTATAATATTTTAAACTACAATAAACAAAACAATTATTAATGTATATCAACATTAAAATTCATAAATACACATCCTTATTCAAAGAGACATTTTTAAAATGAATCTTATAAAAGAAAGAACGTTGTAATAGCATTTCATTCGGAATCGTCCTGCAAACCCAGCAAATTAACCAAGCCCACAAGTACAACGCTAATGATACCGGAACACCTCTTGGCAATCTTTCCAGAAGGAATCCTTATCGAACAATTGTTTAGTACCCCTACATTTTACAAAGTCCACTTGTCGATTGTGATTCAAATTCGGACAATGCATAATCAGATGCGTCAGTGTCTCGATTGTACCTTCCTTACTACAAAAGTGACAGGCAAATCATCAGAGTCAATCAGTTTGTACCTTCCCAATATTTGTCTGGTCTTAATTAGATTCCAACGGAACCTAACAAATTCCTGTCTGGTCTTTTGACAGGGAAGCAAATCCCAATGTTGTGCCATTTTTCCCAGTTGCTTATGGTCATGTGCTAGATGCAACATGCTCTTCAGTTTGTGGAAACTATCTGTCAAAATACACCAGTCATAGGGCCTCACTACAAGTTTGGCGGTAGCCTTGCAGGTAAAACTGGCAGGCTGCCGCCAAAATTGTGAATTTTTCCGGCACCCAGGAATGGGCATTTACCGGGTCATTACGGCCTTGCCGGACCCGCTAATCGCCCATTCCCGGGTGCTGGAATATAGTCTTCGCCATTCCCATTCGAACCCCATAGGGCTCAATGGGAATGGGGAAGCTGGATGCACCGCCACCATTCGTGAATGGTGCCGGTGCATCCGTCATGCTCTTCTCGCGGGTGCTCGTTACGTCCACCATGTTGGACTTGGTGGGCACACGGGGACCCGCAAACACAACTCATAGTTTGCCGGTCCAGTAGTAACAGCACTGGTAGCTTACCTGCGCCGTTACTACCGGACCGGCAAACTTGTAATGAGGCCCATAGAGTTTTATTGTTTTTTTTTACTTTATTCGGAAAGCTAACTAAATCCTGTCCGGTAAAGCAGACTTTCTCCAGAAAAGAGTCACATAACTTTCCAAAGTCCCTCAAGACTTTTTTCCTCGCCATCTTCCAGAATTTGGCCCAAGTCTAGTAAAGAGAATATAGTCTTGGAGTCAACAATTTCTGAACGAAAGTTAGTTATTTCCACTTTATGGTGGCCTTGATGCTGCACAGGCCCAAGTCAAACAAAATTGCCACAGTTGGGACAGTTTGTTATTCCCAGCAGCCTTCTACAGAGTCTACTTTCAATTTTAACAAAGAAGTCAGGGACCCAGCTTGGATACATCTCTATTCCGTAGTTCGTTTTGAGAGTAAAGTGCTGATGTAGTACTGTACAAGAGATAGAATTGTAAACCTACAGTACCTGTTTTTAATAAACAGCATTAAGCTCTAAAATAAATCATGATTTTCCCTTTATTTGGCTAGCGTGTGATGTAGAAACCCAAATATATAATAACAGGTAAATTTTCCAGCTGAGTTCCATTCAACACCCATTTTCCTGTTGGATGATATGTTTCATACCTTAGTTTTTGCTGTGTTGATTTTTAAGATATTCAATAATAATTTGTTTTTATAAAAGTAATTCGTTTTTTATACAGCACTTTAATTTAAAGCGCTTTACATAAGACATATTTACATACATTAATATTATTACCCAATCCCAATTGGTACTCATTTATCAACCTTGGAAGGATGAAAGGCTGAAGTGGACTTGTGGAGATTTGAACCTACGACCTGCAGATCAAACACAGATCACAGCAACAAGCTTTTAACCCACTGAGCCATTTTACCGCCATCAACGCAGCAATTTGCAAAAGCAATTATTATTATTATTATTTTTTTTTATTGTGCAATAGCCAAAGTTTGACTTTAAACACATACCAAGTGATAAAAAACAGAACGATAAAATTGAATCAGATAAAACAGTTACATCAAAAACATTTTCCCTTATTCAAATAAGGTTAAGACATAGCCATTAATAAAAAATGAAAAGGGAATAAAAATAAAAAGAGGGAAGAAAACAAAAAGAGAGAGAGAGAGGAGATCATTGCCGCAGAAGGACCCTAAAAAGAAAAAGCACACCTGTCAATGATAAAAACAAGAAAGCCCACGGAAATTACAGCAAATACATGATAAAAAAAAAAAAAAGAAATAGCAGAAATCAAACTAAACATAGACCATATCAATGATCTGAAAGTTTCTCTCTCTCCCCTATCAATCTCCATCACTGATGAATCTGAGCTCCCTTAAGGTTCTAATGACCTCTAGCGAGAGACCAGACTCATGACCTGCCGATGGTCTCCCCCAGAATTCATCGGTGTTCAACCAGGATTCATGATAGACAAACCTGCCAAATCTTCTCCCACTCAGACTCCAAGTACCCGGGCATTTAGATAGTAAATGTTTGGTCGTATGGACCTCATTACCAACACACTTATCACAGGTCGATACGGTATTGCCCTCCCCATCTCTGGTTGCCAATATCTCCTGGGTTGGAAGCAGATTTAATCGAAATCTCAAAAAAGATGTTCTAAAGGATGGATCCGGTGACTTTGATAGATAGGCAGGCACTACAGACAGATGGAATTAACAAAAGCAATTAACAAAATCTGCAAACCCACAGGGGTACAATCTAACAAAAGGTAATCGTCTGCATGCGCCAACCACGAAATTCGTTGGTGGTCTGTGTTTGGTGAAAAGAATGCTGCATGTTCAATGCATCTCGCATGTCTGGAACATAGATTAAATAGACAGGGTGCAAGGATGCCCCCCAGTCTAAATCTGTTCTGGGCTGACATTTCTTTCGTCAACTGCCCAGATTTTTTTATCTGACCTGTGCAGCAGTAGATGTGTGTAGCACAATAATAAGCTTCAATCGAGCTGATGGAATAGCCCACACATTTAATTTCCTCCATAGAAGATTTCTGCTTAACAAATCGAATGCAGATGTCTATGGTTGCTACAAAAAATTAGTTTGTAACTCCATTGCAGTACTAATTCCTGACCGTGCTTGAGGATATACTGTAAAGAACTCATGGTGACAACAGTAAAGACAACACAGGTGATCACAGTTCAAGGGTGTTTACTTAATGAATGCAGGGTGGAACAATGCCTAACCTAAACCTAAATCTAAGATGGGAGCAAGCGTTAACCATCAAATGAAAAATAAGGCAGTCCTAGTAGCGTTGTGTAAATTAAAAGGGCCTATACTAAAAAAAAATATTGCCAAATACTTACAACTAATTACAGAAAGAATGTGGGATACATTGCAATAAAGAAAGAAGTGTTCTCAAATCATAAGTCAGGATGGGCTTTAGGCAGGGGTCTCCCTTCCCACGTTTTGAGCATGGGACAAAGTGGATCTCCTGAGCAAAGCACACACTCGAGCTTTCCCCGCATGAGCCGACAGTTTTGTATCAGCTATCAGGTTCTTCGATGGTTAAGTCTCTTTTCAATATAAAGTCTCTTGCCTTCGGGGCCTGATCTATCCAACAAACAAATACAAAGGTTATGTTCCACTGCGTGATAGATTCACCCCTGGGTCCCCCTTTTCTGGGCGTAGACCCCTCACTAATCGTATTCAATAAATCAAATAGCCAGTTCCTTTTTCCAATGAACCTTGGATGGTAACTTTCCATTTCTGGATCTCCCACTGCCGGGCTCGGACCCAAATGACAAGGGGGACAGTTCACTTCCCCTGCTCTTCCAATACTTCTTGTATTCACGAATCCTAATGTCTTTTAAACAATTCTTCAGACTTCGTGCCTGGGTCTCCCTCTTCCGGGGCATACACCTTTCACAAATCGTACTCAACAACTCAACTGAACAGTTTCTTTTTCAATCAACGTTTGGGTGGTAACCTTCAACCCCTAGATCTCCCTCCTTCGGGCTCGGACCCCTTTCAGATGTCAGCCTCCCTCCTTCGGGTTCACTATGGCTTTTCTTACTTTCACAAAACAGTTCACTGTGGACAACCCTCTGCCAGGTTCACTCCTGTCAACACACTGTTCATAGGGACTTCAGTCTTCACCCCTTTTCGTCAGCATCACTTCCCCGGGTTCACTCAATCATTTCACCATACGCAATTCATTTCCCTTAGCTTCTCAATCATCTGTTGGTCAAAGACTTTCGATGGCACAGAGGATTTGACAAGACCCCTGTATGACCACTTTGACCTCTTCTCGTCTCTTCCCAGGGCCTTCTGCTTACAGTAGTTTCTACTATCGGGTAATCGCCCAGAGTTTCTGCCCAAACACCCACGTGGTGTCGGATTCCTCTGCTGCTGGATTTCCCCCTCTTTTCTCACTAGTGTCTTTAAGTTCTTTAAAAGTTCCAATACAGCCCTTGGCAATTTATCGTTCAAAACAGTTTAGTTTCTTATTGGCTCTTCCCTCGAATCACTGGCTGTGATGAACGGCTTAGCTTTGTTCGTCTTGAGTCAAGGTTAGTACCATAGAGACCGCGTCTCTCCACGGCCTAGTTATCAGCAGAGGAGGGTCTCATGTACCTTAGACATCTGCTACAACACACGCTGGCTATTTTTTGCAGACTTATAATTCCTGCTGCAGAGGTTTCACAGGCCTTGGTCGAAAAGGGTAAGGTTGCTTCACTCCTTGTGACCCTCTCTGTCTGCATCGTCTTTCTCCTCCTCTTGAACTGCTGTGCTGAGTTAGCCCTCACGTTGTGTGGCCTGCCTTGCTCATACTGTGCTCTCGTGCTGCACCTTTAATCCCGTTGGGGAAGGGAAAGGGTCATCAGGTGTGTGTGTAATTCTGCTCAATTGCCTGACTTTGCCTGACCCTTGTATTGAGACATGTCAGGCAGGGCCGGTCTTACAACAGATGGCACCCCAGGCGGGAAGCATCGTTGGCGCCCCCCTCCTCACTCGACCTGTGATCTCATGCATGTGTCATGGGCTGAGCAGCGGGAGTGGGGACTATGAGTTAACAAAATTGTCAATGCTGGAAACTGCTGAATTTCATGAACCTCAGAAAACAGCAATAAGAGGGTCAAACCCGAACAGGCCTGGTTACGTTAGTCTGCTTTTGCTCTTCATTTTTTAGTAACAATGGCCAGTTTGCTGCTGTGACTCAGGTCAGAGAATCGACAATTTCAGATCTACACTAATGCCATTCGTATGGCCTCAAACATTTAGCCACTCTTAAAAGGTGATGAACTGGTCTTGAACAGTGTTACTCAAACCTCCAAGAACAAGCACCAGCAACATACCCACTGATAGATGTACAAGCCCGTCTATCTCAGCATTAAAATACATGCATTTATGCAATATGTATGGCATCAAATATTTCACGGGAAGTTAAATATATTTAGGCGGGACACACGTAAACAATATCACTACTCCATGTGAGTGGTAAAGTCTACTTTAAACATATGCAGAGAGCTGACATGCATGTAAAATTCAACATAGCTCCCAATATTAATGTTGGAGAGGTGGCGTTCTAAAATTATGACATTACAACGTGGACTTTACATTGAAACATACAGCAGTGCATTACCGCGGCACAGAAATGGCAGTTCGAGTGTTGGGGTTTGTTTCGCTCATGCTCGTGAACTCTCACAATTCTTAAATGTTTCCTTTGTGCTCCCGACCGCACCATGAAACTGTAAGATCGCAAAGAAAAACGATGTCTACCATGCCAACATAAAAACAAAAACAATCAAATTCTTAAAGGGTGGAAGGCAATCTTTTCTTGGGACTAGTTAAGTTTACTTTTTGTAAATTACTAGTCGCGTGCTGCTTGAATTACAGCGGCACTTGCACATTGTGCAGTGTATGGACTAATTTCATTTCAAGGGACTTGGAGTACTGCGGGTATCAGGGGAAGCATCTCCAGTGTACCCCAAGCGTAGTGCGCTTTGCCCTCCACCCTCAGCCCAAAGCCTTGCAGCCCTGCGCTTTTTCACATTCTCCATTATGGTAAAGAATATTGTTCCAAGCTTGGGAGAGAAATGGACTATGCAGAAGGAGCTGCCTCCCCAGAGTGTGTTTAGCTGCTGGTGTATCAAATGCAGAAATGGGTGGCATCAAGACTCAGAGCCCCACGCTCTGAAACACCTTTTGCGCACTGGTTGGTCACACGACAAAGTGTGAGCAGGTGATTCCCCAACACTTGAACCATTATTTAGAGACCTGGCTTTGATTAATGTAGCGTTATCTAGTCATGGCATTTCCCAGCGTTTGTGTTAAAGGAGATCGGAAGCTGCACCGTACGGGGTATTTTAAAGGCCATGAAATGATGCTACAGCATGTCGCCCCCAATGGAACAAAGAAAGTGAAGCATGCATCCTGCAAGTCTGGGTATTTGCATTATACGGAAGATGGGCCAACCGTCCACAGAGACGTTTCTACTGTAGTTGCTGAGTCACTTTCCCAAGCCAGCTGCTGTGCAGACTTCGCTCAGCTTTTGGTCCAGCGCCTGCATCCATCCTTCACACCATCATTCACAAGGCGCGTTTGTGTAGGTGTTTGTTTATCTCGTTAGACTAGCGTGATTGCTATTCCAAACAAAAGAAGCACAACGACATAGAAGAGTATAAGACAAGTCTGAGCGAACAGTGAAATGTATTAAACTCTTGCACTAAAATAAAGTCAGCAGTGCATGCCCAGGAAAGAGGGAACGACGAACAATATGCTCGGGAGTGGGAACTAGGGGGGCGTAGTAACCTCCAAACCGGCCCACGCGTGGTACTGGCCTCCAGCGCCTCGCCCGCAAAGTGATTTTGGCCTGGCCATGGGCCGAATGGCCGACGGACGGACCAATCCAACCCCGCTGGAACTTGCAACTGTTTAAGATCTGCTGATGGTGACACTCTGCCCAGGTTTTCTGAGAGCCGGCCTTTTGATCTCCTGAGGAGAGTCCACCACCAGTGCTCGCTTCCTTTTTCATGACTACTTGAGCCTTGACAAAAGTGTCTAGCTTTCTGGCCTCCAGAGGCCGTTCTTGGTTGGCCCAGTCATCTTCGCAATACCATTTTAAAATAAATAAAACACCTATGCAGCAATAGGCCTCACCTGCGAGTATGGGAGCAGGAGGAAAGAAGTGTGCTTGCCTCGGCAGGCTGGAGTTACTGCCGGACTTCCTAAAACAAGGCCCAATCAGCGAGGGCAGGATGTGGCAACTGTTTGTATTTGCTGATTCTGCTGCTGCTTAGCAGTGTGTGCTTGTGATGGGAACAACTTCAGGATTTAGTGACCCAATCGCTCCTCTTTTCTGTAATGGCCGGGGCCGACAACACCAGCCAGCCCCAATCGATCCACACTTCAGTGTCAGTGTGCGCCCATAGCCTGGAGGAGGGCACACCGCATGTGCGCCCATGGGCCTGGCTGGCGCCAGCGGTGCTGGCGCCACCTGGGGCTTGGGGAAGGTAATAAAGCAACAAATGTTGATCATTTATTTGCCAATTGCCATGGCCTGCTTGAGGGCCGAGACCAGACCCGTTTCCTGGGCCGGGCGAGGCGGGCATCTGCCCGGGGCGCAATAGCTCCATGGGGTGCAATTGCCCCAGTCCCTGGAGCCTCTGGAGAGGATAGAATTCCCCAGTTTGTGGGGCGGCGCATTGACGTGGGGAAAGTTCCGCAGGTCAGGTGCTGCCCCTTCCGACTGTAATGTCACATAGTACAAAAGTACTACGTGATATTACAGAAGTCAGAGGCTCCCTCTGACCACTTTCGCGCCACTTGGGGACACCAATAAAAACACTTCCGGTCCCAATGCAGCTAAGACCAGCCTCTTCCATCACAATGCCGGCAGGAAACTGCTAATGGTGGCCCATTAGTCACTGAATGGTTTCGTGCTGGCATTGAGATGGGAGGGGAGGTGCACTGGGCCGTGGGGAGTGGGCGTGCCTTGCAGGGACGCACCGTTGGTACCGGCACGGTACAAACGGAGATCTGTTTGGGCCCATGGTGCGTCCCTGCAAGCCCAGAAAATGGCCAAAATAATAGTTTAAAGCAGCGCTATTTCTTTCATGCCGCTTCTTTTCCAAACTATATATCAATTACACTTTAAACCACTTCCATGGCACTGGTGATGAGTTACTTCACTATGCGGATAATAGCTTTGACCAGTGTTGCTGAATAAATATTCTTTAAGCCATGAACCGGTTTATTTATTTATTTATTTATGCAATGTTTTTCGGGTACATGGAGACGGATAATTTATTTATTTATGCAATGTTTGTCGGATACCTGTATCCGACACACATTGCATAAATAAATAAATATGCAGGTACCCGACAAACATTGCATGAATAAATAAATAATCCTGGTCCGTGTATCCTTACAACAGTCAAGACTTTACTATATCAAAGCATACACTCGATTCCCATTCAAATAATGTTAAAGTGATTGTTTATTGGGTTCAGGTGTCTCCTTGTCATTGCCCTTTTGGCTTAGGTTGCCTCCAAACCCCCTTCAGCATCTTGTGCTCTTTGTTGGTTGTATATACTGCATCCTATGCCATGTTCATGGTCTCTTGGTGTGCCCAGTCCTCATTATCTGCAGCCTAAGTGGGACTGGGACATACAATTGTCTTGGGCACCAGTGAAAAAGTGGCCCACCGTTGCAAATAGCAATTCATTCCTTGTGTGATGGACTGTTTGACTTTGGGTAGGAGTTCCTTAATGGTGTAGTTTGGGAATGGTGCGCAGGGTGCAGTGGGAGTGGTGCGCGGGGTGCGGCAGGAGTGGAGAGCGGGGTGCGGTGGGAGTGGCGCATGGGATGGGGTGCGGGGGAGCATTCCTAGAGTTTCGCCCTGGGCACCAAATGGACTACAAACTGCCCTTGCCGAGGCCACAGCCTGCAGCAGTGCCAGTGGTAGAATACACATGTAACACGTTTGTTTCCTAACATTATAAAAATTAACAGGCACATTCATTTTTATAATGTTAGGAAACGAACCTGTTACATGTGTATTCTAGCAATGGCACTGTGGACTGCTGGTGCAGTGCCCCCTGGAGGCTGACTGACGTCAGGCAGCCGCCTGGGCTGCCTGATGCAAAGACCGGCCCTGATGTCAGGTGAACGGCTCGGGTGTTAGTCCATTGTCTTTCGTGTTGTGCGAAAGTGTTCATGTCGGAAAAGGGGGAGCAGTGTTTTGGAATATCCTACGTGATAGGATGGGGAAAAGGTGTAGGAAGAAGGGGGATACCGCATCTCACCCGTCAATGTCCCACTCCCACTCCCCAAAGACCCCCCATCCAGGTGATCCTCCCTCACTGGTCCACACCCAGGAACTGGATCCAATAGCGATGGCCGTCTCCTGGCCACCTGGATGACAGATCCCCAGGGACTAGCTAGGGAGACACCTTCAAGTTTCTCACAATACCCATTCAAAGTTGTTCCATGACCCTTCCCGAACCCGTTTGCCATTTATTAAGATGCCTGACAATGACGGTCCAGTGCTTAAGATGTTTTAAGGGCATGGCAGCGTAAATCTTGCTGTCTGCATCAGGAATTGAAATGGGACATTGTTTTTGGGTTCAGATCTTCGGACACGTTTATAAATTGGGATGCTGTGTGATATTTTCAATGTACCAGGAAAACATTCTTTTTTCTTTACTTCCTGAAACAGTGAGAAAAATATAGTTGTCCAACATAGGGGATTCAACTTTAAACGTTTGTTTTAAAGCCTGTTGGGGCAAGTTGCCCTAGATTCACTTGCCCCTCTGATAGTGTCAAAAATACTCTGTGGTGAGAAATTGACTTCCTTATACTCGAATGAGTTTAAGTTACATTTTTTTCGACATTATCTTCACAATACAGGGATTTAAAATGAGTAACCCATGTGCTCTCTGCGACTGCGTTTAGTTGAACGCTCTTTTGATAGTCCTTGCAGAGTTCACCAAAAGCTAACTAAATGATTGCCTTTAAGGCACCCTAACATCTGCACTGAGTCCATATAATATAACTAGGGTATTTGACCTTTTTCCCAGTTTTTACATTTCAAAGTTAATTTGGATATCCTTCTCAATTCTTCTGCAGCTGAAAAACAGGCTCTTCTAACAGTCCTTATTCTACCCTCAGTTTCTGCTTCTTTGCTGCTATACTTGGATCATAAACATGTGATGGCCTGCAACCAGTGTTTGAAGGACAACCTTTATACTTACTGGTAACCATTTTTGAGGATATTACTTGTTAAAAACAGTTAATTGTGAACAACCACATTTTATGTTGTGAATCAGTGGAATCCAATAGTTGCTCCATCCTATTATTGAATTTTTGTATGTCGACCCTATTCCATACCACTCGATTTCCCCCAAAGTTGGCAATCACTTCATGTTCAAACATACTTAAAGAAGACTTGGGCTAAAGGTTCATTACACAACTCAGAATACAATGGCCACTCCATGGGGTGGCTGCTGTACCTAGTTCTAACAGGTTTTTAAAAGCTATTCATCCATGAAGATGTAATCTGAGGTGCTCTTTTCATTCCCCCTAAACCAGGTGAAGTATTCCGGCGCATCCCCTTTAACAGTACCATTTACTTTGAGTAATCCCGGCGAGCTCATACAGGCACATCACAGGGTCCCATTTACAATCTTTAAGAGCCACCATCTCCAAAAACCTCAATGTTGTTGTCCTTACTGGAATACTTGTATGAGGTCCAGGTAGAACTTAAGTCACCAGTTGTAGTAATAGGTGGATAATAATTACACCATCTGAGGAAGCTTGCCTCAAAGGATTACGTTTCTGGAATTTTCTATGAGAATAACACTTTTTGAAGAAACTGATTAGTTGCGTGGAGGAAATTCCAGTTGAATGCTGTTGCTGGGATATGGGTCTTTGAATATGTACTTAACTACTATGGGGGAACATTCCATCTAAGTCCAGTTGCATCGTCAAACAGGTTATTGGTTTCACATCGTAAATTTATATAAGGAAGTGAGTTATTTTCAAATGATTCTCACATAAAATAAACAAATGCACGCTTTTGGAGAAATTGTTTTCCCTTCTGGAAGGATTTGAAGCTTCCCCCGATGTTGGTTGTGATTTTTTTTTCATTGGACCTTCACAATGCACCCAGCCTATGAAATGCAAATGAACACCTCACATTGCACTATTAATTAATTAATTCCTCTTTTATAACGCCCTTAACACCGGAGACCAATCGCTAACCGCTGTACCGGGATTCGGACCTGTGTTGCTCTGCATTGTCTTGCTTCCAAGTCAAATGCGTTGCCCCTGAGCTCTCCTCCTGGAAAACTATATCAAACAATCACATAATTAACAGAGGTAGGGATATAAACATGGCACTTTACAAAGGCCCATCAAAGTGCATGTTGCCCTAAATCTGAAGGGCTTTATCATTGGTTCTTCCTTTGTGGATCTAGGTAGTTGTCTGCGGATAGGACACCATATATCGAAATATCAGTAATAATACTTAGAATCATTCAGGAAAAATAAAACTTTGGCTTGCCCAATGAGTGTAACCAAGCATCACCTATGTGTGGCCGGTTGCATGTCATTTCATTGCCTGCCTGTTCATCCCCAGGCTTTTTAACGTGCACATTCCATCGAATGTGCTCATGGTTTATTTTTGTTTTTGGGGGGTAGCCCCCCTAGGCCCTCTCCCACACTTTTTTTCTTGCTATTGCCCACTCGCCCAAACCCTTATCTGCCCTTTCCCACCCCCGCTAAAAAATTCGATGAGCACATTCGATGGAATGTGCACGTTAAAAAGCCTGGGGATGAACAGGCAGGCGATGAAAGGACGTCGTACCGTGTGGTCACAACAATGGCTGAAAAAAGTCCCCACACAAAGGGGCACAGAGATGGGCATGTTCTGGACTACAAGATAATACTAGAAAATTAACAGATCACGGTCAATGTTTTATAGCCTGGCCCTTCTTAAAAGGTCCAAATCCCAGCACATTTTGTTTCTAAAATCCCAACTCAGAGCCCAAGCCTTGTTGGTTCCTATCATATGACTAGGAACACTGAATAGCATTAGAGGCCCAAAATAAACCCCAACGACAAAATGTTTCAACAAAAAATTGTGTAAGTCTAATCAACATCATAACGATGTTTTTTAGCCAATCACAAGGCAGGTAGCGCAGGCTTTATTTGCCAGGACATGCCCGCGTTACCCCAGCTGCTGCCTGCCTATTGTGGTTTCCCCTCTCGGCTCCACTCCCACTTGCTACTTGCATGAGCAGGGATCGCCCTCTACACCAGGCCTCCTCTCTCTCTACCCTTTGCACTACTAGTCAATCTGTAGTGCTCCACTCTTCCATCTACCCAGCCTCCTTCCTCTGTAAAATAGGACAAATGCTTCTTTTAGGCCAAAGTAATTCACATCTTGCGATTTATTAAGTCACTAGAATTGCTCGATAGCATTGCCACAACTTTAGGCAGTTCATTTGTTTAGGTTTTATGCTCATGTTTATTTACATTATTATTAATATGACACACTACAAAACAAATTGTTTATTGGCGCTTCAACCATAAGGAGCTGGATAAGAGAGAATACATGATTAAGTTTCAGAATAATCAACGCTCGGTGACAATTCAATGGATATGTGGTTCCCTTAAGGGTGGTCCTTGTATATTTTGCCTCGTGTTGCTGTGTTGTACTAGAACAGGCTGCAGTTTCCGTTTGAATGACCTCAAGTTCATATATCCACTGGTGAATCGTCCCAGAGTCTTGCTTCTGTTGCTGAGATACTTCTGTCTCTATTACTGTGCATCATGAATTGGTGATAGCCTGACAATCGCACTGTTAGGGTCGGGTGGTTTCCATTTAGTTTGTTTTATCGGTCACTTAGAGCAGGGGTGATGAAGCATTTGAGCACTTAAAAAATAAAGAATCTTGAATGATAGAAAGACTTTGTCACACCAAAGGTCAGTGCAAACTCCTCTATGGAGAGTGGGGGTGAGGAGTTACTGGTTGACTTTTTACTAGTCTGACGATCAATCTGCCTGACTCATTCCTCCACTTATTGATTTGTTCCAATTTGATTCTCGGGCAACAAGTTATTTATTGCATTGAAAGATCCCAGTCATGATTCGACCTGTGCTCTACCACCACTGCATGGTTTTCTTTATGGATAAAGGGGAATTGATGTAGGAATAATGGCTGTACTGCTGTGGTGAGCTGAATGTTGAACATTACATCTGCATCCTGCAGGGTTCTCTGGTTTCCCACCGATCCCCTGAAAAACTTATTTTTCACATAAGAAGAAAACGGGGGCTGGGCGAGGGTGTCTATTTTGTCTAGGATGTGTTTGAGTCCTAGAATGTCTATTTCCATTTTAGTTTAATACTTTTGAGTGCAACCATCACCCTCACCGTCCATGAACTCAGAGTGCCAGAAAGGAAATGATTCTCAATGAAAATCAGCATGTTATTATATATTTAGAGATGGGCCTTAGGCCGATTAGTGAGGACGTTGCCCTAAAACTTTTACTCTATCGGTTTAGAGTTTGGACCGCCTTCAAGCTCAGAGTGTATCGTGAGGCAATCACATGCATGTTGGGAACGGAGGGTGGTAGATCCCTACCATGGTTCGCACATGTTAAAAAATAAATATCTGACTAAATTAAATATAGAACAAACACTGGCATAACCCTCTTTGCACTACGGAAGTACTTGCAGAAAAGGTAAAGCATGCCCTATGGGCGGTGGCTGAAGGGTGGCTGAAGTGGATCTGATAAATGCATGTAGTAGGCTGGTATCGGGTACTCCTATCTGGCTAATAAATTGTGCCTGGGCTATGAAAAATATCTAGATGTGGTTAATCCCTTGCATGCACGCAACCTGTACAAGAAATTCAGGTTAGGGCAACTGAACCTAGTATACCGAACAAGCAAATGGGATGCAACTGGAAGTGATTCATGCCCGGCCTGTGGCTCAGCCAGAGAGTCTTTAAATCACTTCCTGTTTTTCTGCCAGGGATATCGTCTAGTTAGGAATATGTACTTAAAGACAATTTGCAATGCACATGATACACGTCGGATAAACCAAGCCCTATTGTTATTCGGACGGTCTAACGACATAAACATTAGTTTGCTTTGTGGCAACCTACATCTTCCTGGATACCCGCACTGCAAGCCTGCACACGATTGGCTGCCGCGAGCCTATCACAGCACACTGCTCACCGGCAGGCACAAGCCGGCATCCGCAACCAAGGCGGACGAACAAAGGCTCCTGTCTTGAGCCTGTCTGGAGTCGGGCTGGACAGATGTAAGTACATTACCGCCCTGCACTGACTTGATCCGCTTACATGCAAGCCAATATAACCCTGCCCGAGTGATGCCCACACAGTGCTCTTCACGCCTTACCTCTCCTACGAGATGATAAATATGCCACTGTACCCTTTGGGTTGTATCCATTGAATCACCCTTAAACTGCTCCATTGCCTTAAATAATCACATGCACCTCTATATACTGCTGTTACCAGGCTATACTGACCAGCATAGAAGTGCCCTGCGCTTTATAACTACATCTAGCCCATCTGTGTTTTTGCATTGTTTAGTCAAGAAGTGCCCTGCGCTTTATAACCACATCTAGCCCATCTGTGTTTTTGCATTGTTTAGTCAAGAAGTGCCCTGCGCTTTATAACCACATCTAGCCCATCTGTGTTTTTGCATAGTTTAGTCAAGAAGTGCCCTGCGCTTTATAACTGCATCTAGCCCATCTGTGTTTTTGCATTGTTTAGTCAAGAAGTGCCCTGCGCTTTATAACTACAACTAGCCCATCTGTGCTTTTGCATTGTTTAGTCAAGAAGTGCCCTGCGCTTTATAACTGCATCTAGCCCATCTGTGTTTTTGCATTGTTTAGTCAAGAAGTGCCCTGTGCTTTATAACTGCATCTAGCCCATCTGTGCTTTTGCATTGTTTAGTCCAGATGTGACCTAACTATTACCTAGTGCTGTGCTAATTTGCAAACGCTTGCTATTCTACCCACACACCAGATGCACACATTGCATCTTACCCACCATACACAATGTTCCTCCCGGGCCTTTACTCTATACTACTGAGAATCATTCTCCACCTCATCAACTCTGCATGCCTGCCCAGCTCACCCCTCAACTTGATCAGCCTAGGCATTACATCACCCACCCTCACTGAGCCTAGCACCACTATCATGCTTACCCTACTCTCTCCCCCATGCCTTACGGACAGGCTGACCAGATTACGATCCAGACTTCCCAAAATACATGAGCCCAGAGCCAGGGACTCCACACTATCCAAACTCACAAACCGAACCTCCATTAGCACCTGCAATAACCTTACGCTAAAAAAACCCAAACTCAAACCCCTCAACACCACTACAACCAACAACAATGCGCTCATCACAGCAACCACCACCACCCCTGCCAAAACCACTACCCCACCTATAAAAGGTGCCCTCATTAACGCTCGCTCCATAATTGCCCACGCCACGGACATCGCTGATCTCATCTTAGCTGAAGATCCAGACTTCTTAGCCATAACAGAGTCCTGGCTCCATGCAGCCGCAGGCCCAGCCCTTTCGCTAGCCATCCCCATTGATTACACCATCATCCGAGCGGACAGAACTGAAGCTAGAGGCGGAGGTTTGGCCATCATTGCCAAGACTCACCTTAACATCAGACTCAACTCCGCTACACACCTCCCATCATGCGAAGCACTTACAGCCAAGCTACCCACTGCCAATTCCCAAACTATATCCATTCACCTACTATACAGACCGCCTGGACCCCTGGGATCTTTCTAGGAAGACCTCAGTGCCATCCTTACCGACGACCTAAAAAACACCTCACAATGCCTCCTCTTAGGAGACTTCAACTTAGGTTACAAAGACCACAAAGACAATCAAGCCTCCCTCATCAGTAACACCATGTCTGAACTAGGCTTCACACAAAAAGTATCCAGCCCCACCCATAACAAAGGGAGAACCCTTGACTGGATAGCAGACTACAACTGTGCCGTATCAATCACTAACAACACTCCCCAATCCTGGACTGACCACCATCTCCTTTCCTTTTCACTCGAGGCCTCAAGCCCCATAACCAACTTGGCACTAGCTGCAGCCATCCCCACGAGAAGCAAAAAAAACATTACAGTGGAAAAATTTATCCCGCTCATTCTTCCTACGCTCAGCCAACTCCAAGACTCTAATCCCTATGACCTCGTAGAAGGCTATAACAACACCATGCGCACAGCCTTAGACGCCATTGTACCAATAAAACTCAGAAAATGCAAACCAAAAAAGGACCTCAACCAATGGTTCTCCAGCCATCTTAAAACCCTTAGATTGGAAAAGCGTAAACTGGAACAAGTCTGGAGACAGTCTTCGACAGACCATAACAAACTACTGCTCAACAAAATAACGGCCAACTATAAAAAAGAAATCATAGCGGCCAAACAAGATTCCTATAACCAGAGAATCTCACAATCCAATTCCTTCCACTACCAAAGAATTATTCACTATCCTGAAAGAATTGGAAACACCGGTGATAATTCCAGATACTTGAGTTAAGAACAAACAATGGTGCACCAGCGTCCAAAATGCACTAAACAACAAAGTCACCGGCCTTGAAACTAAAATTAAAAACAAGAAAGACTCCCTCACCAAACTCACCAACCCCATCAACGCCCACTCGAGCCCTCCACCCTCACATCACACACCCAACACTGCTCGCTTCAGCTTTTCCAAAGTCTCTACTCTCGAAGTAGAAAAAAAAATTCTCGGCCTTAAACCCTCCAACTGCAACGGCGACCTCTGCCCCCCACAAATCATTAAAGATGCGGCAAGAGACCTCTCGCCATTCATCACCAGACTCATCAATGCCTCATTCTCCTCAGGAACAGTCCCCAGCAACCTCAAAGAGTCTTGGGTCCTCCCTCTCCTCAAAAAACCCTCCCTCGACCCATCCATCCCGACCAACTACAGACCGATTACCACCGTCCCATTCCTGCTCAAAATACTAGACAAGACAGCATACCAACAAATCCAAAAATATCTTGAAACAAACCACCT
Source organism: Ambystoma mexicanum (assembly GCF_040938575.1). Lineage (NCBI taxonomy): Eukaryota > Metazoa > Chordata > Amphibia > Caudata > Ambystomatidae > Ambystoma > Ambystoma mexicanum. The sequence continues at coordinate 304,074,402 of NC_090940.1, forward strand.
CCTAGGCATAAGACAATCAGGCTTCAGACCCCAACATGGGACTGAAACCGCCCTGATAGACCTGAAAGCCCAAATAGACGCCCTTAGAGACAACGGGAAAACTACATTACTACTCTTGCTAGACCTCTCTGCGGCGTTTGACCTAGTTGACCATAAAATCCTATGCAATCATTTAGACTCAGCTGCCCACTTCTCCCAAGAAGCCATCAGCTGGATTGAGTCATTCCTCAACAACAGATCCATGCGTGTCTTCTCCTCCTCTGCCGCCGCCGAACCCATCCCCATCACGTGTGGAGTCCCACAGGGCTCCTGCGTCTCCCCAACTCTGTACAACGTGTTCACGAAGCCCCTGTTTGACGATCTAGATGGCCTGGGTATCACCTACACCAACTACGCCGATGATACACAGATCCTCATCCCATTGACGGGAGATTACAACCAGGATTTGGCCTTGGTGAACAAGGTGTATCTCATCATCCAGGCATGGATGGCTTCGCACAGTCTATGCCTGAATGATGACAAAACTGAACTCATCATTCTTGGTTCAACCTCCAACCTAACAAAACTCGACCACAACTACGCTAACTTCACCATAGACGGGAACCCAATCAAGGTTTCCAAAGAAGTGAAAACTCTAGGAATATACCTCGACTCCTCCATAACCTTCCACAAACAGGTTAGCTCGATGGCATCCTCCACGGCCTACACATGTTAGCTTATAAGAGCAGCCAAACCCTTCCTTTCCACCCAGAGTTGCATTACACTAGCCAGAGCCCTGGTATTATCCACACTGGACTATTGTAATGCCCTCTACATAGGAGCCAGCAAGCAAATCACCAACAAAATTCAGACGCTACAAAACAACGCTCTTAGGGCAGCACTCAACATTCGTAGGAGGGAACACATTTCCAATATCAGGAAATCCCACAACTGGCTCAGCACAACAGACAAAATCCTGCTTAAAGTAGCATCGCTCAGCCACAAATGCCTGAACAACGCTGCCCCACGCTACCTGGCAGACAGAATACGCAAACACACCCCCAACAGACCCACCAGAACCTCCAACGCCAACCTGCTCACTGTCCCCAGGTTTAAACGCACCAAAATGGGCGGCAACAGCTTCCAGGTGAAAGCACCTCAACACTGGAACTCCTTACCACCATCTCTCAGAACACCCCAACCTTACTCACATTTTAGACGCAACTACATCCATTGGCTAAAGAACACAAACCATTAACACCTCTAACACCACTTGGTTGCTTTCCGCTTTGTATGCTTATATGTAAATTTGTAAAATATATGTAATTCTTTAAATATATGTACTGCATTATCTCCTTCCTGCCAAACTGTATTCATGTCCTCATTGTCACACTATAATTATGTAATGCAATGTATAAGCAACCTGTAACCAAGCTTTGAATAACCATGCTGCTCATGCGCCCTCATACCCTCGGGTCTGGTGCGCAATACAAATCAATAAACTAAACTAAACTAAACTACCAGGCATTGTGCATAAGAGTGAGAACTCTGAAAACTGGCGGAAAAACGAGCCAGAGCAGTGACTAAATTGAAGAGCTCTTCATCCGCACTGTACCAATAGATTAAAGGTCTTAGGGCAACGTCCTCACTAATCGGCCTAAGGCCCATCTCTAAATATATAATAACATGCTGATTTTCATTGAGAATAATTTCATTTCTGGCACTCTGAGTTCATGGACAGTGAGGGTGATGGTTGCACTCAAAAGTATTACACTAAAATGGAAATACACATTCCAGGACTCAAACACATCCTAGACAAAATAGACACCCTCACCCAGCCCCCGTTTTCTTCCTATGTGAAAAATAAGTTTTCTGGGGATCGGTGGGAAACCTGAGAACCCTGCAGGATGCAGATGTAATTTGCAACCATACCTTATGTCACTGTTAACTCCAAATGCATTGTATTGCCTTTTGTACATTCCTATGAGCTAGGACAAATGCCTCTAGCCTCTAATGATGCTGTTATCAAAATTATAAAATCACCTCCTTGCCTTTTGAAACTTCACAATAAGGTTAAAAATATTGGGGAGAAGTTGTGCTGGACGTAGGTGAATCTATAACCCTGTATTGCAATGTGACACTGATGCAATGTAATTTTCCTTCCAATGATGCTGTTAGTTTATATGTGCACTTTATTGTCTTTTGCACTTTCATATGGGCTAGGAAAAAAGTACTTTATGTGTAATTTTCTGCTGCTAAATGCATAAGTGCACTTTATTGCTTTTTTGCACATATGTGTGAGGATCATTGAACCATTGATATTTGTGCTGGCAAATTATAAATTAAATGGACCTTAATTGAAGAACTCATAGCTTGTGATATCGCAATGATAGCTTAATCGTATTATACTATGTAATCTTTCCTTGAATGATGCAGCTAGTTTATATAAGCACTTTATTGTTCCTTATACATCTGTATGGATTTAAAAAAAGCACTTAGTGTGTAATATCTCCGCTGCTAAATGCACAGGTGCACTTCTATTACTTTCTGCACATATGCCCTAGGACCATGGACCATGGACCCATAGATATTTGTACTGGTGAATCTAAATTGACTGGACTCTAATTGAAGGACTAATACCTTGTGACAGTGTGATGATGGTCTTATTGTGTTTTATAATGTTATATACAGTTTACCCAGGTTGTCTATTAACTGATGTGTTTTAACTTAATCATTATAAATGTTGGCATTGTTATGTGTTATGTGGCAAATGACTTAACTGTTGAATAAATGCCTTATGATGATGTATACATCCCTAGTCAGAAAAGCTCAATTCTTACCCAACGTGCATAACGGAGTTAGATTGGAAATTGGAAATAATTAATTGCTAATAACATTTGACTCGTGCGACGGATTTGGCTGAAAGTTTGCAAAAAAACTATTGTCGCGGCCCCCAGATCTCACCGCCCTGAGACTGGAAAGTTTCAGAAAGATTCTTTGAAAAATTTAAGTGTTATTAGGAAAAAAAAAAAAAAATCAAAGTTTCGGCCTAGTCCCCATTCATTTTCCCATAGACAAAAAGGGTCAATTTTTGCCGGACCGCACAGCCAAAACCGCTGGACAGATTTGGATGAGGTTTGCAACAACCTGGGCACGCAGCGTTGACTCGCGATCCTTTTGTGGTTTGGGATTATTCCGTCCAGTACTTTTTTTTTATAATTACACGGAAAAGGGGGTAACCCGTTCTCCAAAATTGATAGGGTACGTTGCCAAGAAACTGGGTGTTTAATACAATTCAGAAAACAGTCATTTGCAGGTGAAAAAACATGCGAATGACAATAGTCTAGATCTGGGGGGAGGGGGGGCAAGAGGACACCAAGTGAAATTTGGGAGTTGGAGGGGGCTAGGGACCAGGTTTGACACACGAGGCTCACACATTTGTTGCATACCCTTGGTTATATCCTGGAGTAATATTGCAGCTACCCGACACTTCAACTGAAACTGCGTCACAGAAACAAAAAGTGTTGCAGGGGGAACGGGAGAGGGGAGGTGAGGAGGCCACCAGGGGAGTGGTGGGAGCTGGCACATATGTGGGGGGCACTTGCTGAGTGTCTGGGAGAGCAGTAAAGCATTTTGATTTTTCGCTGTTTTTCCCCCGATAGCCACTGTTATGATAAAATAGAAAGAACTGGTTTCACTGGTTCTTGGCATATGCCTGGGTGTTTACCATCATGCCATGGTATAGCTGCGTTAACGTGCTACGTCAGCTGAATGGTTGTTATTGCACACGAGGCTATGTAGAATAGCCGCAGGTATTAAGCCACAAATATCTACGCAATAATTATTATTTCGTGAATGTTACACCACACAATTTCTTTCTGATTCCATGCCCTCACCTCTAACCTTGTGTCAATTGAATTTTGAAACCTTGGCAATGTGTGTTTTTGAATATGTAAAAACATGTATGTTTACCTGCAGCTAGACAGGGTGTTGTTCATAGCCACAGCTACATGGATGCCTAAGGTCTGTGAGCCTAGTCCATAGCGTCTCACAGCCGTAGTTATGAAATGATGATTTAAAACATGTTTTGTATGTTATTATATCTGCATATGTATGTAATAGGTAGTCCTTAAAAGGACTGTTTTGGGGGTACAGTGAGTGTAGTATTTCAACATATTTGGAGTACAACTGTCTCCAATCAGGCACAAAGTTTTAAAACCAGCTATGAAATCTGCAGTCCTTCTCTGTAGGTAAATGACCCCCAGTTTGAATGTGTACTTATAGTAAGAGTGGAGCATGGATGATGTCTGTGTTTTGGTGTTTGTAATTGGTTGGTGTTACTTTTGCAATTGTGTGCTTCCCTGTGATAGGTTGCAGGGAAGAATGTGTTGGCTATTTTAGTAATTTACTCCAAATAGTCCTCTTTGTGTGCCATTGATTTTTTTAAACTATGATCGCCACCATTCTGTTCACTTTTGCCATTCTGATTGCAGTACTCATACTGACTCTGTAACTGATGTGAACATATTTGGATACGCTATATTAGGTGTTTTTTTGTTGCTGAAAATTACAAATTAGATTTTTAATTAAGAATATATGTTGTGCTACATGGTAATTCTTTTGGGAAGGTATAACCTTTATTTTTTTACTATGCAGAATTCATACCATGGTTTGTTTTTTAAGAAAGAGAACTGTTTGTATTTTCAATTTCGGTCTATGTTATAATTGTTAATATGGTCTTTATATGACTTTGGTGTGTTTGTTCTCCCTTACTATTAATATAATTTCTAAATATACAGTGGTATATTTGGATATCTCAAAATGTATGACAACATTTGTAACAGGAGTTTAAAAAAAGTGGTGGTGGTCTTTGATTTTGAAAAAAACTGTTTATGTTTGCACAGTGTGAGGAATCTGAGGGCGTTTGCACGTCTTTCCCCAACATATCCTTCTTCCATGTGGCCAGGGAAAGGCTGTCGCTCTCGGATCCTGACCCTCGGGTGGATATGTGAGGGAGGATCACTTGAGTGGTGGAGACTTGGGGAGGGGGAAAAGGCCCCCTTGGGTGAGACACAAGTTTCCCCCATTTACCTTTTATAAGGAGTCTAATATCCACAAGGCCTTTGTAGGTTATTACCAGTCCCTTCCTCATCTTTTGCATAAATCATCTCCCAGTAAACACCAGTCAGGTACTGGGACGGGGAATAGACACACCAGAACGATACAACCTTGCTTTCTGAATTCTTACTCATACGGACACCACTTAGGTACTGAGGCTAGGAGGCCACTATTAATGCAGAAGACAGACTGGAAGAAGAGACATGAGCGATCTAGTTGTTGGACTCATTATCATGGAGCGGGGAACTTTAAAACTGGCTCAGCTGAGAGGTTTAGAGAGAGGCATGGAAAGAAGCAGCGAGAAGGGTGCAAGATAAGAGTTCCAAGGCAGAAGTTGTGTGGCGAGAAGTCACCTTCCCTTGATGCTGGAGAGCATGATCCGGTGCAGCGAGCGAGAGGGGCTTGTTGGCAGTCTGAGGCGGAGCTGAGGAAGCAGTGCTGCACTGATCGTAGGTACCAGGAGCGTTGGAGAGACTTCTGAACGCTCAGAGGTGCAGGACCACTGACTGCAGTTTACTGGAGCTCCGAAGTAAGCAGCAGGGAAGCGAGGAAGCTGTGGAAGACACTATATGCCAGAGGAAACTAGTGAGAGCAGACCGCAAGTGGAGCCGTTTCTCCGGAAAGCTGCAGAAAGTGGAAAACAGACCATGAGAGGGCCGGGGAGTCCGGCTGGGTGATGAGGGGGCACCAGACATGGCGGATGGGCGATTTAACACAAAAGACATTTAATTTTGAATATCTGAATTGAATATAAAGAAACCAATTGAATATCTGAATTGAATATAAAGAAAGTAATTGACAAGATAAGAAGCCATAATAGCAAGCATTGCCAAGCATCAAATAAGCAGCAAGCATTTCCAGGAGTCAAATAAGCAAGCATTACCAACATACAAGAATAATTGTGCAAACAAACTATAATCGTAATAAAGCCTGTACGCAAGAGAAACCTGGCAAAAGGGCACCAGATACTTTGATCAATAAACCTGAAATAGAAACTACGTTTTCTAGCAGGAGAGTGTACTGGGAAACTTATGATACATTGTGCAAAACTATAACAATAACTGAATTTACTAGCAGGAAAGTGTACTGGGATGCCTATGTTGATCTTGCAAGTGAAAGCTACTAAACAAGTGAATGATGACAAAACAAGTGAATATAAAGCTTCACGGGCACTGGAAAGGTTACTAAGCCCAGCCTTACCATGAAGCTGAAACTGTGGCAAGATACCTATGAAATGGATCCAACTAAGGTGTGTCAGTTGCCTGACATGTAATGGGTGGACAGTGTGGTCCGACAACTGCGCCTAGACCGAATACACCCACCTAAGGAAAAGCTACTTTGTTATTGTTGCGACTGAATAAAGGAAACCCTGTATGAACTGAAATTGAGGAATTGAACCTTATAAATTGGTGAAAGGCAACCAAATCCAGAGAGTTGGGAAATATCCCAAGGAATTGTGTTATTTTGAACTTTGAATATCTCAAGGAATTATGTTATTTTGAACCATTGGAAGACTTGAAAGCTTGGGGAAGGGAACCCATCTTTTTGTAACATGAACTACTTGAACTTTGGGGAAGGAAAAAGCCTTTTCCACCTAAGAGCTGGAAGAAGCTCTGAACTTGTATCTGAACACTTCTGATTTGATGCCGACACCCCTACACATTGTATACAACTAGAGGTGAGGGCAGGTATAGGTTTTGGACACAGACATTTGCTTTGGACTTCCTGACACAGACTATCATTATTTTTATTTAGGATGGGAAATCCTGCCTTAGCATAGGGCACATTAGGCCTTTTTAATACAAGTTTGTATCCCAAATCATATTCAGCTGTCTGTGTCTACTTCATGATGCCTTCACAACATGCAGGATGTATATTGAGATTTAAACTGCAAAAAGACTGTGTTCTAGGTCCACTTAAATCTGTTCATGCTCACAGAGCAGTACACATGTATTTAGGAAATGTAATTTTGCACCACATGCAAACTCAACCTTTTTGGTGCAGTTATTTCCCTTTTCAACTCAAAGTGCTTTATGGCAAAGGCAGATCTCTGAAGTAACAAATCATGAACATGTATATGGATTTCTGATCAAGTTCTGGAATCACAACACGGCCATTAGCACATGCGAGTCACATTCTGTGACTGGGACTTGTAAATGGGTCGCAGTTAGAAGCAAAGACAAAGTGATTATGCACAATTGTTTAGATGTGGAGAATAGATAAGGTTTTCATGGGTGCACCTTGGCAGAGGTGCCAAAAAGCTGAACATGAATGAGTGTTGTTCTGTGAAGCATTATCCTCTTTTCACACTATATATCGGGGCTTAGCTGCAACTTGAAATCCCCATTAAACTGGTGTTTCTAGCAAATGTACTTTTCTCTCCTCCAATGAAATGAACACCTAGAAATGGGTACACAGTACTGCTGTGTGCGTATTTACAGGTTTGGAGTGGCTCTAGGAGAATCAAGCCTTCTGTAGCATACATCTAAAAGTAGGCCCTGCTTTTGAAATCTAGCTCCTACCTAATAAATGAACGTCATACTATTAATGTTAACAGTATTTATACCGCGCACTGTCACCACCGAAGTGGTCCACAGGTGCTCTGGTGGATCTGAAAAGGAGAGTGTGCAAAAGAAAAGGGAGAAAGTGGGGGGTTAGTAGGGTGTAGTGAGAATATGAAAGTGAGAGTTGTGATATCCTGTTGGCAGCTTCAGTTCGGTTTGCACTGTTCGCTTAGATTAAGTGCAGTTTTCGGGTCGGTGCAAATCCCCATGTGCCGTGTTATGTGTTATTATTCTGTTGTTGCAGTGTGGTGAAGTACGTGCAGATTGCTGTGCAGAGAAGTGGTTGTGTGAGATTCTATATGGAACAAGTTACTTACCTGTAACTGTTGTTCTCCAGCATGGGTCTAGCATGGATTCACATGCTCATGAATATTCCCCGTCGTCAGGCTGGGAATCCTCTGTAAAGAAAAAACCAGTATCAGTTTCGTTTCTGATCTGTCTTTCGTAGTAATAACCAATCACTGGTCTCTGCGTCATACTGACCACAGCCAATGACTGCCCTCTACCTAAGCACCGCCTCTGGCAGCCATCTTCAGATTTGGAAGCACGTGAAGTGGCAGTATGACCAAGTGAAGAGCCGCAGAGGGGTAGGCGGGAGGGTTCGCATGTGAATCAATGCCAGACCCATGCTGGAGAACAACAGTTACAGGTAAGTAACTTGTTCCTTCTCCAGCATGGGGTCTGGCATGGATTCACATGCTCATGAATAAAGAATACATAGCAGTACACACATGCACAACCACGGGAGGTGGCAAAGGCTCAACATTAAGCAGTACATCAAACTCAACATTAAGCATCTTACCTCCTCACCAGGCTCACCTCAGGCGAACAGGTTGCGCAGCACTGCTTGGCCGACCCTGGACTCCTCCCTGGAATCCCGGTCGACGCAGTAGAATTTCGTGAAGGTGTGCGTCGACCTCCACGTAGCAGCCCTGCATATGTCCAGCAGGGGCACACCAGAAAGGAACGCCGTGGTAGCTGCGATCGCTCTGGTGGAATGGGCTCTCGGACAGCCAGGCAGCGGTCGGTTTGACAACCGATGACAGTACATGATACAGCCGGAGAGCCATCTGGAAATGGAAGCCTTCGAGAGAGCCTTCCCCTGATTAACAGGTCCAAAGTTCACAAAGAGTTGTGACGTCTTCCGAAAACACTTCGTGCGGTCCACGTAGAACTTCAGCGCTCTAGCCACATCCAGCGAGTGCAAAGTCCTCTCAGCCGGCGACGAAGGCGACGGGAAGAACACAGGCAACACCAAGGGTTCGTTGAGATGGAAGTCCGACGGTACCTTGGGCATGAAGGAGGGGTGCGTCCTGAGCACTACCCTCGTGTCGTGAAAAGTCAAGTACGGGGCCTTGCAGGAAAGGGCCTGGATCTCTCCCACCCGTCGTGCGGAGGTGATGGCCACAAGAAACGCTGTTTTCCACGACAGAAACTTCAACGGGGCCGAGTGCAGAGGCTCGAACGGAGGTCCCATGAGCTTGGTCAGCACCACGTTGAGCTCCCACGCCGGGGCCGGAGCCTTCACCGGCGGGAACGATCTGAACAGTCCCTTCATGAACTCTTTCACCAGACGATGAGACCATAAGGACGTCCGGCCCGTGGTTCTGGTGTATCGGGAGATCGCAGCAAGATGAATCTTGATGGACGCGTGTGCCAGTCCAGCTTTGGCCAGCGTCAGCAGGTACGGCAGTACTTGGGGAGCCGTAATCCGTAGAGGGTTAATCTTCTGTGCGTGGCACCAGACAGAGAACCTCTTCCATTTGTGTCCGTAACATTTAAGAGTCGAGGACGCCCTGGCCTTTGCAAGAACCTCTCTGCAGTCGGCCGGTATGTCGTATCCTCCAAACTCTAGCGCTGCAGGAGCCAGGCCTGCAAGTTCAGCGATTTCGGGTCGTGGTGGAGGATGGCGCCTCCTTCCCTGGAGAGTAGATCCGCGTCCACCGGCAGCTTGATTGGCGGGGACGCTGACAAGTCCAGAAGGTCCGGGAACCATATCTGCCTCGGCCACGCAGGTGCGACGAGGATCATCCTGCACCGTGACCTCTTGAGCTGGTTGACGAGCCGGATTAGCAGTGGCAAAGGAGGGAACGCGTAGAGGAACAGGCCCTCCCAGGGGAACGAGAAAGCATCGCCCATGCTCCTCGCCTGGGGAAACCTGCTGGCGAACCTCCGGCACTTGGAGTTCGTCGCCGTCGCGAACAGGTCGATCTGGGGTGTGCCCCACCGTCGGAAGAGGCGATCCACTAGATCCTGCCGTAGTTCCCACTCGTGGCACGAGCGCAGCTCCCTGCTGAGTGAGTCGGCGATGGTGTTCTTTATCCCTGCCAGATGAAACGGCACCAGAAACATCCTTTGGGCAACGGCCCAATGCCACAGGTCCTGCGCCTCTTTGGACAGCGCTGGGGACCTGGTTCCGCCCTGTTTCCTGATGTAAAACATGGTGGTGGTGTTGTCGGTGAAGATCCTCACCACCTTGCCCTTGAGGGACGGAAGGAAAGACCTGAGGGCCCAGAACACTGCACGGAGCTCCAGGACGTTGATATGGAGGGACTTCTCCGTCGGGAGCCAAAGGCCTCTCGCGTGCAGATTTTCGGTGTGCGCTCCCCACACTTCCAGGGAGGCATCCGTGGTCACTGTCTCCTGGTGGTCTGGGGTCTGAAAGTCCATGCCCGCCGTCAGATGCGCGCGGTTGCCCCACCACCGGACCGCTCGGCGGAAACTCTCGTCGAGTGTGATCCTCTCCTCGAAGCCGCCCGTCGTTTGGATCCAGCGCGCGTCCAGGAACTCCTGCAACGGGCGCATCCGGAGCCTGCACATGGGAATGAGGTAGATGCAAGAAGACATCATTCCGAGGAGGGACTTGATGGACCTCACCTTGGCCGCGTCGGAAACCAACATCCGCTGTACCTTGCCCAGGATGGACCTGGTCCTTTCCTCCGACGGGGAGGCCAGAAGGGACACTGTGTCGAGCTTCGCTCCCAGAAACAGTGCGTTTTGCGCGGGTACCAGGTGGGACTTGGCGTAGTTCACGGAGAATCCCAGGTCCGTGAGAAGTTGGACGGTCCTTGCCGTGTGCTCCACGGCGAGCTCCCTCGTCTTGGCTCGGATGAGCCAGTCGTCCAGGTAGGGGTAGACGTGGATCCCCTCGCGGCGCAGCTGCGCCGCCACCGGTGCCAGGCACTTGGTGAATACCCTGGGTGCCGACCGTAGTCCGAAGGGGAGGGCTTTGAACTGGTAGTGACGCCCTTGGACCACAAACCTGAGGAATTTTCGGTGCCCCTTTAGGATGGGAATATGGAAGTAGGCATCCTCCAAATCCAACGACGACAGGAAGTCTCCTTCCTCCAGCTGCCCCAGGACGTGCTGGAGGGTGACCATCCGGAACTTCTGCGCCTTGACGAACTTGTTCAGACGTCGCAGGTCTAGGATGGGGCGCCATCCTCCCGTCTTCTTCTTCACGAGGAAGTATCTCGAGTAAACTCCGGAGCCCCGAAGCCTCTTTGGGACGAGTTCGATGGCTCCCTTCCTGAGCATCGCCTTTACCTCCAGGAGAAGCTGAGGGACGTGAAGCTCTTTCCTGGCCACGGGGGGGACGCGCGGGCACCTTCTTTGAAACTCGAGCGCGTGGCCCCGGGCTAAGGCGTCCAGCACCCAACGGTCGGTGGAGATGGACTCCCACACGCTGACGAAGCTTGCCAGCCGGCCTCCCACCGGGGTGCTTCGGTGGGGGCCCGACCCCACGGCCGGTTCAATCCTGTTTCGACGAGGCTTTGCCGCCTTGACCTCCTTGGCGACGACGGCGGAGTCCGCCAGACTTGCCTCGTCCTCTGTAGGCCTCCTGAGACGACGAGCGGGCCGCTTGACGGTAGGTGGAGGAACCGCCGCCAGAACCTTTGGAGGCGCCCTTGCCTCCGCTGCTCCGAAAGGGCGTCCGTCGTTGCTGCAGAACCCCAAGGGCCCGGGCCGTCTCAGTGTCCGCTTTAATGGCCTGAAGGGAATCGTCCACTGTTTTCCCAAACAGGTTGTTCCCATCAAACGGCATGTCCAGTACTCTGGTCTGTACGTCTTGACGGAAGTCCGTAGCCTTGAGCCATCCACGCCGCCTAAGGCACACGCCGTTGCCCAACTGGCGAAACCCAGTGTCAGCGATGTCCGTCGCAATAGTGATGGCGTGGTCCGACGCCACCTCACCCTCCTGTAGGATCTCCAGGGCATCCGCCCTCTTGTCGTCCGGTAGGAAGTCCAGCAGGGGAGCCAGTTTGTACCATAGCTCCCTGTCGTAGCGGGCCACGATAGCCAAGGCGTTGGCCGCTTTAATCGTCGTCGCTGCAGACGAGATGACCCTGCGTCCCATAGCGTCCAATTTCTTTCCCTCGCCGTCCGGTGGGGAAGTCGATGTGGAGGCCGCACCCCCCCCCCGCTTTTTTCCTGGCCGCCGCGGAGACGACGGAGTCCGGGGTAGGCTGCGCCCGGAGGCACAGGGGGGCCGCGTCCGGGACCCGGTACTTCTTCTCGTACCGGTCTCTTCTAGCTGGCGTCGTGGAAGGGTTCTTGAGCAGGGCGAGGCCCTCATCCCAAATGTCGTCCAGTAGAGGCACCGCGAGGACCGTCTTCCTCTTGGCCTCGCGCCGTTGATAAAGGAATCCTTCCTTTTTCTTCTCCTCAGGGCAGAGTTGGAAAAGCTCGGATGCCCTGGCGATCATGGAGTGGAACGATCCAATCTCGTCGGGCGGAGAAGCCCTGGTGGGAGGTGACGACGGTAGATCCTCGTCGTATACCTCGTCGTCCGTACCCGTCGCTGCCGTGTCAGTCCCCGTATCATCCCCTCGGGTGGACGGGGAGGAGGGCTGGACGGGGCGCGACGGCTGAAAAGGAGGTGGAGGGTGAATCCTTCTTTTCTTGGGCGGGGGAACACCAGACGGTCCCGGTTCAGGATCCCCTGACGGGAGCGGTTCCTCCGTCGGCAACGGTAGTCTTGTCCTTATCTCTGAGCATAAGGACTGTATAGCCAACAAAATGGCCGCCGAGTTGTCTTGCGGCGCTGGCAGAGGGGAATCCGACGGGCGATCAGGGGCCCCGTCAGCACCCTCGACGATGACGTCGTCACCTGCGTCGGGATCCATCCCGACGGGCCGGTCTTCTTCCACGCCAAGGCCGTGGCTTAAGACCTCGATCAGCTCTTCGTCTGAGGTTGAGGCCGAATCTACGACGACGCCCTGCCCCCCCTTTTTCTTCCCCGCCGGGGATTTCACGGGGGTCCTATCGATGGGCACAAAAGAGGACTCCCTCCGAGGTGGCAGGGAGACTCTGAGCCCCGAGGTCGCCACCACTGGTGTAGCCTCCACAGGCTGAGCCAGGGCCGCCGCGACAGTATCGATAGAGGGCTTGGCCGGATGGATTAAGGCCTTCACCACCTTAGGTGCGCTCACCGCCTTATCCTTGAGGGGGGGGACACTGCCTCGCTCCCCCTCCGATGGGGCCTTCGAGCTTGACCGGGGCCTCTCCAGGAGCTTCGCCGGGTGCTCGCCCTTCCTCTTACCCGACCCAGAGCGTTGGCTCGTGGTTGATGGTGCCGGGGAGGGTGCGCCCTGCCTGGCGCCCGTAGAGCCCGACCGTTCGGCGCTCCCGGTGCCAGCGGACTCGCGGTACTTGGCCTTGTGTTGGACCCCCGTCGCCGGGGCGTCCTCAAAGGTCTTAGAAGACCGCTCGGATTTCTTCCTCTTCTTCTCGCCTGACGGGCTCTTCCCTTCCAGCCAGTTGGCGAGACGTTGATGGCGGTCCTTCATGGTCCGCTCCGACATATTGCCGCAAAACGCACAGTCCTTCTCCACGTGCGTCTTGTCCTCATGTAAGCAGTAGAGACAAAAGGAGTGTTCGTCCTCCTTAAAGACGTTCTGCAGCTGGCATCCAGGGCAGATCCTGAACAGCTTTCCGGGCGTCGAGCTTCCCTTCTCCTGGGCCATGTCCGGGCCTGAGAAGCTTCTGGAGTCCTCCAAAAGCATAGCTCGACGAAATCTTCACCCTTGAGGGGCGCAGACGAATCCGACACGGGTCCCCGTTGATCGGATGGAGAGTCGGTGGAGCTTGAGGCTCTTTTGACCGAAAAAACGAAGTTTTTGAGAAAAAACGTGAAAAAATTAGCACTAACGCTCGAGAGCAATAGCACGAGGATCCCAACACATGAACGTGCGGTAAAAATCTGAAGATGGCTGCCAGAGGCGGTGCTTAGGTAGAGGGCAGTCATTGGCTGTGGTCAGTATGACGCAGAGACCAGTGATTGGTTATTACTACGAAAGACAGATCAGAAACGAAACTGATACTGGTTTTTTCTTTACCGAGGATTCCCAGCCTGACGACGGGGAATATTCATGAGCATGTGAATCCATGCCAGACCCCATGCTGGAGAAGAGAAGTGTATGCAGAGAGTTGAGGTTTTAGAGTTGGGTTAGCAGGATTTCTTTACCTCTTTGTCTTTGCATTTCTGTGCTTAACATCTATGATTATCATGTGCGTTTGCTATTCTAGTTTGTCCGCCTAGTTGGCAGGCACGTTGAGGAGTGGCAGTTTTCTTCTGTATTACTCTAATGGTATGTGTACCTGGCTGATGCAGGCGTGTGGGCTTGGCGATGTTTAGGTTAGAGGATTCTGATCCCCTTGTGGGGTGCTTGCTTACCTAAGTTTCCTCTGTGGACTAGCGGTATGTGGACATGGGTGGTCGGGACGTCCTCCTCCCGCCCTCCGGTTTAGGGAAGATAACAAGATGTCGCTTTTTTGTTCCTACTGAACAAACTTCCCCTTGAATACTCTACCTGTTACCAAATATTTCTGCCCTGGTAAATATGTCTAGCCTTTTTTAAACTTAGATTCCTCTAACCAGTTGGGCCTCATGATAAAGTCATGTTTCTAATTCTTTATCATTTGTATTTGTAAATACTTATTCAAAGGAGCCCTGTGTACATTTACAAATGTGGAGAAGTGTTTTCCAGTAAAGGATTACCTTCTTTACATTTTGCAAATGTAATTTTGCCTCTTACGCAAAGTCTACATTTTTGGTTCACTTCTTTGGTTTTCGCACTGTGCAGTAGGTCACAGCTGTAATCTTAATCTCAATAGTATAGTGTCCAGTAAGTGTAGTTTCCCTCCCCAATAAAATGAATAGCTATTTATCCCTGCATAGTACTGCTCTTTGTGCAATTGTAGATTTTGAGTGGTTCTGTCATACTCCAGCTTTCTTCAGCATTCATGTCTATTTAGGCCCTGATTTTCCAATCCTAAATGTGATCTACCGGTTACTTATATACCAAGAAACTGTTTTTTCTTTTTAGTCCACCAAATTGTATTTGACTCCTAGGAAATCATTTGTCTCTCTTTTAAACATTTCCATCTGTTCAACACATACTTTTCTGCTATAGTCATTTAGGAAATGTAATTTTGCACCACATGAAAACAACATTTTTGGTGCAGTTGTTTTCCCTTCCAACTCAAAGTGTTTTATGGCAAAGGCAGATATCTCTGAAGTAACAAACCATGAACATGTATGGCGTTTGCTAATCAGGTTCTGGAATCACAACACAGCCATTAGTACATGGGAGTAACATTCTGTGACTGGGACTCATATCAAGTGGTTTGTGTTAGAAGGGAAGACAGTGATTATGCAAAATTGTTTAGATTTGGAGAATAGGTAGTGTTTTCATGGGTGCACCTTGGCAGAGGTGCCAAAATGCTGAACATGAGTGAGTGTTGTCCTCTGAAGCATTATCCTCTTTTCACACCATTTATTGGGGCTGAGCTGCAACTTGAAATACCTGTAAGCTGAGGTTTCTAGCAAATGTGCTTTTCTCTCCCCCAATGAAATTAACACCTAGAAATGGGTGCACAGTACTGCTGTGTGCGCATTTTCAGATTTGGAGTGGCTGTAGGAGAATCTGGCTTTCTGTAGCATACATCTAAAAGTAGGCCCTGCTTTTGAAATCTTAGCTCCTACTTAATCAGTTGCCGTCATAACAAGAAGTAGCTTTTTTGCTCTTACTGAACAAACCTAGCCTTGAAAACTGTATCGCTTACCAAATATTTCTGCCCTGGTAAATATATCTAGCCTTTTAGAAACTTAGATTTCTATAACGAGTTGAGCCTCACGATAAAACGGGATAAGTGTTTTCCATTAAAAGATTACCTCCTACCCTATCCTCTCTACCCCAACCTACACATCCTACCCACACCTGCTCTACCCCAACCCATTTACTCTACCCCACTCTCGTTACACTAAACCACACCTACCCCCACCCACACACCCTACCCCATTCTCTTTAACCCCACCTACGGTACCCCCACTCCTTTCCTACCCCCACCCTCTCTACCCCATCCACCTGCCATATCTCACCCTCTCTACCCCCACCCATCCACCCTACCCCATCCTCTCTACCTCCACCCACCCTACCCCACCCTCTCTAACCCTGTCCACATACTGTACATAACCCTCTGTAACATCACTCAGCATACTCCGACCCACCCCATTTACCCACACCCACCCTAACCCCACCTACCATATCCCCAGCCTCTCTACCCCCACCCACTCATCCTACCCCATCCTCCCTATCATACGCTCCACCTTTTAACCCCACCTACCCACCCTACCTTCACCATACCTATACCTATACCTATACCTATACAGTTTGGGTGGCTCTTGCTTTTATGTACTTTTTCATTTTTAGAGGTCTAGTGGTGACTTGTATGTACTAATTATGTTCCTTTCTTTACAACATAGGTGTATAATGCCGGCGAAAAATAAACAGGAACGTGCCAGAAGGAAGGATCATGTGCAGGGAAGTAAAGTATTAAAATCTAGTCATGTTCATACTGATGTTTCGTGTTTTGTAAAAACATGTTCTGATGGCAATATACAAATGCTGTTTAGTGATAACATTTTTGAAAACGTCCAAATTCAGATAGAAGACATGTCAACAAATGACATGAATGGAACCAAGCGCATTTCAAGACATTGATAATACAGAAAATGTATCAATATCGTTAGTACATAGTAAGAAACAACAGCGTTTTAAGAAAAGAGAAACTTGAACTGCTTTAGGAGGAATACAAATATTCATTAAAAAATTATCCTCTCTCGAGTCTTTACAAATCTTTTGAGAAGTGTGAAATTAACATCTAGGCACATGTTGAAGCGTTTTCTGCAAAAGAAAAAATAGAAGGACTAATCAGAAAAGCTTTCAATATGAAAAAAAATGTTTATTCTCGTGTTGAACAAACTTAAGAAGTTAATTAACATCATAACACCATTCTACACAAAGGTGTAAACAGTTTGTGTACTTACACGACACAACTTTTGTGGAGTCTTTGGTGGAGAATGGAAACATATTTCTCATACAGAAATATTATTTAATGAAGAGAGTTACATGCAACAATGGGATGTAACCCTAGCTATTGACAATAGTGGACGTAGCTATGAAGTACAAAATGGTGTGATTTCTGGAAAAGAAGAAATCTGAAAGACAGTTCATTGGTGTTTATTGAACTCTCAAAGAGGGGTGATAAACAACTATCTAAACCTAAATCTAAGATGGGAGCAAGCTACGACCATCAAATAATGCAGAATGCAGCCCTAGTGGAGTCTTGTCAGATAAAAGGGCGTATACGAAAGGGCATATAGCCAATTCTTACTATTAGTTACAAAATAGTGTGGGGTGCAATTCATAAAAGAAAAAAGTGTTCATAAAATGATAATCAGGATACTGGGGCCGATGGTCTCTCTTCACCACGTTTTCAACACGGGGTAAGGCAGTTCACTCTAAGCAAAGCGCAAACTCTGGCGTCTGTGAACGAGGCTATTATGGCAGTTCCAAAATCAGGGTCTTCCGTACTCAATTCTCTTGTTTCATCAAAGTCTCTTGTTACGGAAGCCCTAATGTATAAAGCAAGAAACATAGAAAGTTCCTTTCTTCTTGCAAACAAATGATCTTGGGTGTTTCTCCCTGGATCCCTGTCAGCTGTGCACAGATCCCTTCTTCACATCAACTAGTCTCCCTCAGCCGGGCTCAGACCAATTGTGTATTTACTGTTCCTTCTCGGGTGACTCACGTTTCACCCTGGATCCCCCTCAGACGGGCACAGATCCCTTCTTCACATCAACTAGTCTCCCTCAGCCGGGCTCGGACCAATTGAGTATACTTTATATGTATCGAAGACTTTCGATTGTGCATGGGTTTTAGCTTGACTCTACTGCAGGACCACTTCGATTTAAAGTTCCTTTTCTGTCAACGCAGTTTCCCTTCAGTGAGATACTCAACAGAGACCTTCGAATGAGCTCCGCCTTGGTGAAGGACCACTCTGTATACGGTACCTGCTTAGTTTTCAACAGTTCAGTCACTCCTTTTGTTTCCACTTGTTCACCCCCTTTAGCACATGTGCTTCAAACGCAGTCCTTTGTGGAATGTTTCATACAATTTTGCCGCTTGCAACCTTGGTTCAAACAAAGGGTGATTTCCTATTGGTTTCTCTGACTCACTGCATGGGTTGCTTTTACAAGCGGCTTTCTTGCAGGAGCCAAGGACAGTACCATGGCGGCAATCGCTCCTCCCAGCCTGGCTGATCGACATGGGAGCGCCCCGGATACCTTGGAGGCACAGTGTAGGTCTACTCAGCTTCCGTTCCTTGTTTTAGGCTTTTCACATTCCACAGCTCGTGCAAATAGGATTTAACCCAGATATATATTTTTTGCAATAGGTTTAATTGACCAGGACCTGGAGTGCGCGCCTCGCCCTCCTTCATTTTTTCACTTAATGCTATGGGAGTCCCGGGCTCCAGAGGCAGCGGCACCGGGGTTACTGTGCCCCACTTTAGAGAATCATAATTGGGAAGGACTTGTGCTTTTTGAGGGGTGTCGGTCCCTGGTCACCTGAACTGAAAAAACGTTTTCACTACAGCTACCAGAATCTTTTGAGTCTTATCAGTAACACCTGTTAAAGAAACACAGCCTCCCTGATGATTATTTGAGATAAGAAAGCGCTTGGAGGAGAACAACTACAGACAACAGAACTGCAGCTGATGGGATCTAACCCTGTTAATACTGAGCAGGTGTTACTGATTAGACACAACGGATTCTGGTAGCTGTAGTGAAATGTTTTTTCAGTTCAGGTGACCAGGGACCGACACCCCTCCACGTTGTCCTTTGGACGCAAGTTACCGGACTCCACTGGCAATTGGCGAAAAGCACACGTACTCACCTTGCCAGGGTGAGTACCTCCCTTTCTTTCTTTACCGCTCAGAATTTGTGCCGATTATGTTACAGCCCTGTGCCCATTCTTTGCACATCATTAACTATCTGTTTTGTCCACAATGAATAAGCTGCTGGTCTGTGCTACTTTAAATATCATTAATACCCTACACCACTTATTGTAGGACCTGGGGCTCCCGTGTAATTGATGCCCGATGTCCTTCATTTTTTCACTTAATGCTATGGGAGTCCTGGGCTCCAGAGGCAGCGGCACCGGGGTTACTGTGCCCCACTTTAGAGAATCATAAAAAATTAACATTTTGCCTACAGTGTCCTGCCCACTCCAGACCCCACGCGCAGCCTGGCAACGGATTTTACTTTAGGTGCTGCGCAGGCGGGGGGGGGGGCGTTTTTTCCATTTAATATTGAGAGTTTAGCTAGGAGCGCCATGTATCATCCAGCTCCCACACAAATAATGAATGAATTTTAAAAGTTGCAAGTGTCTTTCACTATATGTTGCAATGTAGTTATATTGTCCCTGATTTTCGCCACAGATAATCTGAGTGCTGCTGCCTGCTCGGCTTCGGGCTTTGCCCGAGTTCTAGTGGGAGGCTATCCGCTTGTGTACTCCTGGTTACCACACCCTGCTAGTGTGAGCAGTTTGAGGTGCACTTGCTCAGCGTATTCCTCTGTTACAACAATAGTTTGAGCTGTGTGGGAAGCACATTAATGCTTTCTTGTTGACAGAATTACATTGTATTTATTTATTTATTTATTTATTTACTTATTTATTGTCCTTTAAAGAGGCAGAAAGGTTGGAGGGAGAGGTCGTTAACAGACCTATAGGGGGCTTTGCCTTCCTTTCCAGCCACCACTCAGACCTCTATCCTACGCTAACCTTAGTATTTCATAGACCCATTAGCTTAAATTTCCCATTCGGCTTGTTCAGGACAAACTCAGTCCGTTCACTTCCCTTAGACATTTCTCCTCCCCTAGAAGTGAGGACTCCACTTGCCTTCGTAAAGGCGCTAAAGAGCTTAGGCCCCCCCTTTTTTCTTTTTTCCCTCATTAAAGGGACAGTCCTCGGATGCAGTGTCATCCTCTTGCCTGGTAAGCCGACCATCACGACATTGATCCAAGAGTCCTTGGTATCCTTCTTTGCCCTAAGGGCAATAGGGAAAGACCCTACGAAGGAGATAGATGAGGTCTGGAAGAGTGGTAACTGTGAGATTGGGTCAGATAGAACAGTTTGCTGAAGTGGCTAAAGAGGGAAGTAACCCCTATTTTCCCTATTGACGTGCAAGTTCTGCTGGGCTGGATTTGAGATCTGTTTGCCTGCTTGGCAACACCTCCATCCTTAAAGAGCGGCGTAAATACCCTGCATTTGTCTTTTCCTAAATTAGACAATACCAATATTAAAGATCTTTGCGGGAGGAAGGATTGCTCAAGGGCAACGCATTCCTCTTGGAGGCATGACAACACAGTGCATCCAGGGTTCAGATCCTGATATAGTGCTTGGAAACCGCTTGCTGGTATAGGGTGAAAAAATTCACGAAAATATCATTTCCGAACCCACCCCTATACCCGTTCCTCCCAAGGCTCTGCCTTTCCCCGCTAATATGTCAAGCGGTGTGAACAGCTTCTCTGCTCAAGGAGTTCAGGCTAGTTTTTACCCTCGGGGGAGTTTTTTGTTCTCCATTGGGGAACGGACCGGCAAGACACCTTGTACCCCTGGAGGGTGGGGGGGGTTGCAGTTAGTACGGCAGGGGGTGTGTTTCTGTCTATTATTCCCTTGTCAGTTTTTCAGGTGGATTACATAATAAAGTTACATTTCAGGGATGCGCACATGATGGTTTTTACAGTTTTTTCCTCAGCTGGAGTGTTTCTTCAGTACCAGTGCAGGTCTACAGAGGCTCAGATAATATATACTTGTTTTGGCTCAAGAATTCTCAGTTTCTCCAGACTCCTATGGAGCTAGCGGTACCCTTTCTACAGTCATGGGGGTTGGTTATAAATGCAAAGAATTCATATTGAAGCTGGCACAGGGTGTTCAATTTCTGGGCTTCAATATGGGGGTGTTGATCATCTTCCATCCAGGTTATCTTCCAACCCTCTCTATTGCAGGTTGTTACAACACCTCAACATCAATCATCCTTGCGAGAATCTGTCTTTCTGCTCCCCGAGAGACTCCTTTAGCGGTCAGACAATTTGCTGCCTGGATAGCGGGGTAAACATTTTGGTTCCCTTTCCGGAGGTCTTTCTGGTATCAGATACCTGCAGAGTGTACTGGGGGTGCCAGAATAGTTCAGTTTTTCCTCAAGCGGAAGTTAGTTCTCTTCTGGTAGGCAACTTAGTATTAACTGTTTAGCGCTGCTAGCGGTTTCATAGTCGAGAGTCTTTTTCAAGGACCATGGGTTTCTTGTGTCCCCTTAGGTTAGTCTCTGTTTCCTCTATATGATGCATCAGTCATCAGTGGAGAATGAGGTCCAAGCCCTAGCACATTTAGCAGGGGTATTTAGTTTCGGTCGGGATTGGGACATTCTATTAATGCGGAGTGTCTTCCGGAGGCAGCGACTCTGTTGCGGATTGGAATGACAGACATCTCCATGGCGAGAGCGACTGGATGTAAAAAAGGTCTCTCCTGCCAAGTTCTTGTCTCTCTGAGGTCAGGTTTAGGTAAATATCTTTCCCTCTTGTCATGATAGCAGAGTCCTTGTTCAAGGGCACAAGAAGGTGTCAATGCTAGCGATGGGTGACCCTCCCCCCCTTGTTGGCCCTTTCTAGGTATGGTTCTCGATTTTCTGGATTTGGCAGTGGATATGATTCGTATTATCTTTCTCCTCCAGGAGCTTCTCTCTGACTCGTCAGGTCTCTCTTGAACTGGTTATTAAGGGTCTCAGTCTTTTATGGCTCGGAAGATTGAGTTCTTCCTGGTGTTTCTAAGGATTTCACAGGAATGTCATCACAATCTCCTGGGAGGCCTCTTCTAAGTTAGGCTACTAATCAGCATGTCGCTGCTAGGGGATTGGATATGGCTAGGGGAGTGTTTGTGGTTAATGGTAAGCCACGGGATGAGCTCTTCTAGGTGCACAGGGCCCTAAAGTTCATTTGCTTTAAGGTTCCGCTTAAAGCTAGGTTTGTTCTATGGCATGTTAATAAGGTGTCCCATTTTTCTACTGCTCTGGGCCTTCCAATGAAGGTCTGTCTTCCCAAAGACTGTTTTCCAGGATAGCCATGTGGTTTTGTCTTGTTTTCAAATACAACCTTTTTCTGTTGTCAAAGCATTGGACATGGCCAACAAATGTTCGCCCCTCAGGAAGTAGTTTTCTTTATCTCGAGGAGAACTAAGTGTTTATCTTTTTACTATAGTTATCTAGGCTTTCCAGAAGATGGTATGTCATTGAGTGTTGGAAATGTTTTGAGTTGAAGGCAGAGGCTCTTAGCCTCCTAATACCTATCAGCTGCTGTTCATATGGTAACCCTATTGCGAGGTCCCTGGTCCCCTCTTTAACCAAATAGATTTAGTAAGTATGCGGAAAGAGGGAGTTAAATTGTTCCTTTGGTTCTTCAGTTAAATGTGCTATGGTGTTTAGAATTGTCATACACCGCCCTTGGAAGTACTGGCAGAAATGGAGATACACCTAACATGGCGGTCTAGAGTTCCACCTTGACGGTCTAGTCTTCCTCCAAGATGGCCGCCTGCTGTATAACACCAAGGGAAGTGCTACACTCTGTGCGTTTTATCCGTCTATGGTATTCGCTGCCAGTATCTGTTTTCGTACATTGTACTTGCGTTTTCATTAGTATTCCCCTTCATTTCTTTTTTTTGTCTGCCTTCTGTTGTCGGCTTCCCTCTCCAGCACTTGGGTGTCATTTACTACCTTCAGGTAACTTGGTTCGCTCTCCTTGCTGGCACGCTCTGTTGTTGGTTTCCTACTTTTTCTCTATCTCTCTTACCGCTCTGGTTTCCTGCCTTTCTTACATGGCTTCCGAGAACTTCTGCCTTCAGAAGTTGTGTTTACCTTTCTGTTTATTTTCTCTTCCCTGGATCTGTCTTGTGCTACGCTATTCCTTTGAAGGCACATCTTTGTAGTATAGCACAATCTGCAGACGTACTTCCTTCATCAGACTGTTGTGCTCTGTCAACTGTCATCCTCCGTTAGACCTTGTGCCCTGCCAGCTGTCTTTCTTCTACTAGAACTAGTCCTACCATTTACCGGTGCTACTTCTAATGTACTACCGGAGCAATTCCTACAAACTGCTGAAGCTATTCAGAACCTCTTGAAGAATTGCAACTTACATGGACTAAGAACTTATCCAGATCTCCAGCTCTTTCACATACCATCTTGGGCCAACTACAGTCAAAGACATCAACCAGGGTTTTTTTATGCCAGGAGGCTTTTTCCCTAAAATTTTGGGGGCTTGCTCCTTGGGGTTCACCTGGTCTGGTTAACATTACCGGTCAAGGCGGCCTCCGAGGGAGCGCGTCCCTATTTTCGCCAGAAGGAGAAGAAGCTCATAGAACAGAAGAAATCATGCAAGAAGGAGGTCACTGAAACCCCGGACAGTTCAATTGAGGACACAGGTGAGGAGCAGTGTTGGGATATCACCCGGGTCTTGACAAGAATGTTCTCCTGGGGGGAGGGAATTATCAAAGCAACTGATTGGTCAAGGGAATAATGATTCAAAACATTTTATTTTATTACAAGCGTATTGATTATGTTGGGGTTAATGTGATGCAAGGGCTTTAAACTTGCATAATATGAAGCCTCCTGTCATGCAATAGAATGGTTAATCCCCCTCACTAACGTGACAGGGGGTTTAGATTCTATTAAAGACAGGAGGCGAGTATTATCCCACCCAGCCACCCTTTTTTCTGTTTCTTATTCCACCCACCCACCCTGTTCTGTTTCATATTGTTTCACGATGTGGGTGAGAGGTCCTATCGAGAAGAGTTTTGTCGTAGTTTCAGGTTGGGAGAGGTTGAGATCCCTTCAGTTTCGCTGGATCCTTCCTCCGTGCTACGCAGTTGGATCATTGCAGTGGGCGTCTGGTGCAAGACAGCTGCAGAAAGAGGAGTTGGCATTAGAGTAAAGGACATATATAGAGAAGGGTCCCTGCGCATTGGTCATCTGCAGGGCCTGACCTGTCCTCCATGTTGGATTGGGGAGCTCCCCTTGCATTGACTGTGAACTGTATTTAGTTCTGTTATTTAAACTTTTTTGTTTGTAAAAGTGTTTTCTTTGCTGCTGTGGTTCAGAAGTAAAGACTGTTATGCATAATACTCGCCTCATGTCTTTAATAGAATCTAAACCCCCTGTCACGTTAGTGAGGGGAATTAACCATTGTTGGCTCTTTAATGGCCTTTTTAGTTTAGAGGTCATCAATTATGAGCAGTGACTGACATTTGCAATTTTCGGCAAGAGGTTTATTGAAAAGTACTGTAAAAGTGAACAATGTACATAAGCATGCAAGATGCTATTAAAGGAAACATTTAATTGTACTGATTCTTTAAATAATATGCAAAATAATATAACAGTGAAAATAAAATAAAAAAGTTGCAACGCTCGGAAGCAATGACACTATTCACCCCGAAAGAAAACCAACATTAGATTCAGGCAGCAGGCTGCAGGCACACATTCACAGTGCAAAGTCCGACATCTAACTCACAAAGCCTTGCCAAAGTTAACTTTGTCTCCAACTGATAAAAACCCGCAACGACGCGGCACTCTGTTTGTGAAAGCGGTGAGGACCAAAAAAACTGAAAAGCAAAGGTTCCTGGGACTGAGGCGTGGATGAATGGGGGGCTTTTGTGGAGCACGAAAGCAAAGCTGGGCCTCAAAAGGAGGGCGTGCGGCCCTGCTCCGAGGCAGCCAACTGCCAAACGGTTATTGTGGCGCGCATCGAACAGAAGGCGCGTGCAATAACAAGCAGCAAACTCATTTAAACTCTGAAAAGGTGACTAATGAGCTCATTCAAGCTGCTTATAAATTATTCTCTACAACACTGAGTGCACTCGAGACAACTGCAAAGTAAACTTTCTAAAACACACACTGCCTGCCCACGAGGGTGCTCGTCAAACATTGACGCCGGGGCTGTAGCGTTTTCAGCTTTCGGCATGACAGGCAGACTGCATAGTAAAAAGGGACGTACAATACATCATAGAAACAGTTAACACGATTATCCCATTACCATTACTAACAATGTATGCATGTAATTGCTGCTTTGCACCTAATAGCAAGTCTTGACCACATCAACGGTGCTCATTTTAGATTAGTGAAGGAGGCAGCTTGTGGTGGGGTGAGGGGGGGCGGCTGAAAGGGCGCCATGGATGCCCCCGCCCGCTGTTTTAGACAGTCGGTTTCTGGTATTCCAACCACTGGCCAGAGGGTAAGGCATCTCAGCAGCAAGGCTCCCCCTACTGAATTTAGGAGAGTGGTGTATTTTAGAACTCTCAGAAATGCGCAATGTTAATGCACACACACAGGTTGCAAACCTCACAGTGAGTCTGTCACTGCTAAAAAAACATGCCACCTCAAATGTTATCCCCCAATTTCATGAGCACTTATAATTGTATAAATTAAAAGGACGACATCGTCCCTGTTTGTGACGCAACGACGTCCAAAGGCCACTTTATTTGCTTCTTTTTTGTTTTTTGTATCAAAAGCTGCACTGAAAATCATTGCTCCTGTTGGGTTAAGGCAGTCAGCGTTGATGTTCGGTGTGAATTTTGAATTTCTGAAAATTCTAAAAAAAAGCCGTCGTGTGTGGCAGTGACCCTGACGCAGGTGACTTTTCCCAAGGGAAGGCCTGCGCCACACAGCGTCCACAGCCGTGTTACCTTCATGGAGCTGGAAGCGTCCCGCCACGCAGAGCTCCCTCTTCCGGGATAGCTGGAAGGATCCGCTGCGCACGCTCTGCTGTTATGGCGAATTTTCAGACACAATCCCCTCACCGAGCTGAAAACATGTCTTGACTCATCAGAAAGTCGTCCGGTTCCCTGGCCTTTCAGTGCTGAAGGGTGTTGTCAAACGCAGGGCTGCTGTGAGAGTGTCACATGGCCTGCCCCCATAACCTGTCTGACGAGCAGGGCTTACTTACTTGGCAGTCCGTTTCTGGGAACGGCAGAAGCTTCCTGGACTGGCGGTGTGCCTACACCCTGCTCCTGCTTCTCTTCCCTGGTGATGACACCCAGTGTGATGTCAGTTTAGCCCCAGGACTCTCGGCTTTGTCGAAATAATAACAGATTGTGCTGCAAAAAAGGCTAAGCAAGCAGTCTTCACAGGAAGGCCCAGGCTATTGTGGGTGGGAATGGGGGAACAGCAGGGCCGGCCTTAGGGCAGGACTGACCCAGGCGACCGCCCGGGGCACCCTGTCATTAGCCCTTCCCCCCGCCATGCCACCTCGGGGGAGTCGTTCAAGGACTCCCCCGATCTGGCATGGTGGGAGAAGGCACGGCAGGCACCCTATTGAAATTAAATGCACTCTGCTCAAAAAACAATAGGGCGCCTGCCATGCCCATTGACACATTTGGCGCTCCCCTCCACCCCATCCCTCATGACCAGGAGTGCACAGCGGGAGAATCGCAGCGGCCGCCTAGCTGCTGTTCGCGAATTTTAGGTCAAGGCATGGGGGCTGCGATTTTGCACAATCTTCTTTACTGAAACTACCAGATGCAAAGTATGAAAAGGTTAACTTAGAGCAACTAGAAAAATGAATACCCTGAACCTGCACAGTGTAGCCCAGGGAAATCTTAATCAGTTCAAAGCAGTGCTGGAAATGGAAATGATTATCTGTGGGATCCCACTAGCCACAGGTGGGGGCGGAGTGGGGGTGGGGACTGGAGAGGTTAGGAGGGTGGGGTTGAACGTTAGGGGGAGGGGGAAACGCCAGAGATTTTTCTCAGCCCCCTCCCCAATAAATAAACCTTTACATTTCAGGAGATGAATACATTATTAAAGAGCCCCCTCCTCAATAAATAAACCTTTACATTTCAGGAGATGAATACATTATTAAAGAAAGGAGGGGCAATTCCTGTAATGTTGCAAGCAAATTAGAAAAGGTGCAGATCTTTCCAAAGCTCTACTTGAATATTGTCTACTGAGTACAATCATACGAATGTTCATGGGTCACTCACTCGACTTTGGTCCCGATAACTGTTCGATTCCCAGTCTCTGGAGCAAAAATAGATTGCTTGCATTAATGGCCACAAATAGTTTTCCAGCCTCCGAGACACAGGGAGACATTTTTTGCAGGATGATCCAGGGAAAATCCGGCTCAATGACCAGCGCTGATCCCAAGCCTAGAAACACCCCCTTATGATATAAACTCCTCCTCTTCTTTAATGCTACAAGACTCAGTTAAGTGTGCTCCTGGCCCTACTTTTGGATAACTGTACTTGTTTGTAGTTGCTCTTACAGACACTGCAGTCCCAGACCGTGGCACGTGTATGGATTCCTCTTCCTGAATGTTCAAGGTGAGAGCGCGGCGGGAGCTGCCGCCTTCTTCTATCGCCTGCATGCCTCACGCCTTTGTCTTGGTTTTGTAATCCAGCGTGGCTGGTGTTATGGTATGCTCATGGGTTCTAAGTGATACAGACACCTGCCGCAGCTACGTTCTTTGTCATAATTCCACCCTTCCCCTCCTCCCTGAGACATGCAAGTGCAATGTTTTTTTTCTCCGCAGACCGCTCTCTAGATCCTTATGTTGGAGCCGCACTGCTGAATACTTTGTTTCAGCATTCTCCTGTCTATTACTTTAGTATCACAGTGTTTTGTTGTTGCTTCTGTTGGGTTGCCGGGTCAGCAAGGAGGATTCTATTCGTTCTAGCCTGGAGGAGGGCCCCACCAACATATCCGAGGAGCAGTTTCAACACCTAGCTAAACTTCGTTGGGGGCCTTTCAGTCCTTCTCTTCCACCAAGGTTGCTACTCTTTCTGCAATTTTTCAAAAAATCTGATAAGGAGAATAAGTCTACAAATAAAAAGGTCTATTTTACTCCTGTTGTGGAGGAGCAATTCTGGTCAGCGTAGACATCTGGCCCTTCAGAAGCCCAGGTTCAAAATATAAACCAGTCAGTAAAAGGCATGGGGGTTTCTAAACCTAAGACCTTTAAATGGAAAAAAGTGCTGCGAGTTCCTCAGAATAAGAAAGTTCACTTCACAAAAGCTGCCTGTTCCTCCTATGAACACATGACCAAAGGAAGTAAGCCTGCTAAGAGGAAAAGTGAAGTGGCTTTTACCTTCTCCCCGGGAACTGATACAGACTGTGACACAGATTCCTCTGACGTGGTGTTCGTTGTGGAGAATGGCAGCCGGCATATTTATACTGCTGCACTCAATGGTGAGGGACATGCTACTCCTGTTCAAGAAACATCTGATGCCACTAAGCGAGTCTTAGATCATCAGGGCTATCCATTGCTTGAACACATGCCAGATCCAGGGAGCGGTCCCCCACACCTCATGTGGCTAGGTATCTGGATAAGAGGTCACACAAACCATTAGAGAAGGAAAAGAAAAATAAGCTTAGGGTGCAGTGCCTAGACCTTCCACAGTTAATGAGTCCAAGGTTACATCCGAGTTAGACTCCCAGTTGGAAACCATTATGTCCAAGTTGGGGAAGGATCCCAAGTGGGCACTGAACATAACAATGAAGTTGTGTCATGACAAGTATGACGAATCTGGACAATTTGTCCCTTCTCCCCAGAGGGTAGCCACCACTTGTGAGGCTAGGGAGGTGAGCCCACTCTGCAAGACCCTCCCTAGGGGTCTGGGCAAGTGGGACCTCACTGGGAGAAACTCCCCTCTTGGGGACAAGGACTCCCAGTCCAATGAGGACCTCCCTGAAAGAACTACCTTATCCGAATACATGGGATTGGAAAGCACTGAGTTTTGTAGTAGAAGTACCAGCAATCCTTCTTCCTCCCTACTGGCTTTAGGTAATGCTCACTGCTATAAGAGGGCCACAGTAATTGGAGAAGGACACACCTTTTATGATCGTGATGACGTTATGTGCACTGTCAATGGAGAGAGACTGGAGAAGCCATGTGTGACTCTTAATGCTGGGAGGAGAATCCATGGTACGCAGAGGCAAGCCTCTGGAAACTGTTCTCTGTAATTTTTTCGATTTTTGTATGTCGCCTAACCAAAATACTGATTTGTTTAGGCTGATTTTAGGCGGCATACAAAAATAGGAAAAAAATTACATTTTCTCAAACCCCTCCCCTCACCCTCCGCACCCCACCCTCTCTTGCCCCATTTGCTACAAATCGGGGGTTTCACACCCTAACACATCCTGGAGGGGCGCAGTTCCGCAAAGCCTGATAGCTGGAGGCTATTAAGTGGGTGCGCTGACCAAGCAGAAGGCTCTGAGCAGAGGGAGCGCCAAGACAGGAAGAAACCCATCCTTTCTGGTGGTGCAACCACTAGAAGTTGGTGGTAGGCTAGGCACCCAGCAGCAGACGTGAAAACCAGAAACCAGCAAGGAGCCAGAGATTCAGAGCTCTACACGGCGAGTGCCGGTCCAAGCGGGGCAAGCACGAACAGGGAGGAGATCGCTCCCACCTGGAGTACGCCAGCAAAGGCAAAACATTGTGGGGTCAGAAAATGCAGAAACCATTTCCGGTACGAGACCCTGGGAAACTAAAACAAGCACAAGACCCAGGTAACCTGGAACAAGAGTGTTGCGAATCCTGATTGTCAAGGCTGGAGAAGTCACTGTGAGGGTGAAAGCCTGAAAGCATGGAACAGGGATGCATGCCCCTGTAAAGAGAGTGAAAGAAACACAAGTATTATCTATGAATGCTGGGAAAGCTGCATCAGAACGTGAGAAATATATACAGACACACGTCTTGTGGATCACGGAGTCAACGGAATAGGTGTGATTTGCATCCTCTCTGGGGAAGCCAATTAATGTGTCAAAGTGTTTGCATTGAAGATAACAAACCACCACAGAGTCATCGGACTTTGGGGAGTCCCAGTGCCACAGGACGTGAAACCAAAGAGAATATCTACAAAAGTAAGCCTGGAGGGATTTTTACTACTGGAAGAGTCTAAATGAACCCTGATGAAATTTAGCCAGTGTAAACAAAGAGTAAGATAAAGCAAGAAGAATTGTCCTTTGTTTCCAGAGAGGGGGGAAGGCAAGAACTGTATTAAAATACTTATATTTTAACTGACAAACTATGCCAAGGACTGGATATCGTGAAGGAGTATCCTGAATTGAAATTTGAGACTGAGAGAAGTACTCCCAAGAGCCGGGCAAAGCAGAAACCTATGTTGAGGTTGTTCTGCAAGCCTCTTTTCTTTTTAGACAGTTTTTTTCTAAAGTGGTAGGGCCAGTTAGGAATTTAGGAACTTGGACTCTGGACTCTTTATTTGGGATTACGACGAGCACCCTTAGTTTTTGTTTTGTAAGGCATGGTATTTCCCTCATAGTGGTAGGACCAGTTATGCATTTTTCTTTTGATTTCAATAAAATCCACGTAAACCATGACCTATTGTTGTCCGAGTCCTCCTCCTGTTTCGCCAAACAAGGTATTAGATGTCGAGGGACCATTGATTAAAATCTTGGATTTGGCGGAAGAGGCAATGGCAAAGGAGGCAATGGAAAACTCCACTCCACTTAGAGAGTGGGTTCATAGAGCAATCTTTTTCTTGGGTAACGCTTACTGTGTTCTGGCTGCAGAGCACAGGAAACATGTGCTGTTGGCCTAGGATCCAAAATTTGGTGATTTAGCACCCACAGGGCACGGCTCAGATGCAGGCTCCTTGTTGTTTCAGGACAAGTGCATTAAAATAAAATACTTTCAAATCTATGAGGCTCTTTGAAAAGAGTGTTTTGAGGGTGTATTTCTGAACAGGCCAGGAAGGTTACAGCTTGGTTTCATGGCTGAGATTTTTAGGGACCCCAAAGGCATAATCATTTTACCTCCAAGGTGGGAAAGACTTCTCACGCCAACACGTTCTTCATCCAGCAAAACAGAGGTTGGCACAATCAATCCAGCTTCAGTAACAAAGGATTTCAGAGACAATGATCCCAAAGAACTAAGGGCTACCAGGTTTCAGATTTCTTTCAGAGGAATAATTGGGAGCAGGCTGGATGGGTTTTTACGTTCTTGGTTAAGTATAAACTCATGGCCCATGGGTTCTTCAACCATCCAGAGACTCCACATTCTCCTTTAAGTGACACATTTCAAGGAATTCACACCTTTTACAATTGTGTTTTCTCAAAAGAATGAAAGTTTAGTTCACCAGGAGGTTATGCAATTGAGGGAAAAGCAGCTATTGTTCAAATTTCCATGGGTACTAAGACAGGGTCGGTGTCATGACCCTGTCAATTGGTGGGGTGGGGGAAGAGAATATTCTCAACCTGAGGCAGGAAGCATATTAAAACAAAAGTCAGAACTAGCCCTGCCCCAGACAAGTGAAGTGGAAATCGGGGGATCCCTAGACCCCCCAAAAAAATATCCTGCATGTGCCGGAAACATTCACTATTTGTGTCTCAATGCCTCCCCAAACAGTTACTGGCCTCCGTTCCTTCTTTTCTGTTTCAGAACTGCAACTCTGCAAACTCCCTTATAGGCAGCCAGGAAAAGGCATACCGGAGCAAAACAACCGCAAAACCAGAAATACTGCCATTCATGCAGATTGTGAACCGGCACCACAACCCAACGGAATCCAGCACTGCAGAAAAGCACAAAACTCACCAAAGCAGCTAAAAACGAACTTCAAGACCCCTAGCACAGCAGAGAAGCAGATTAGAAAGCATCTAACACTGTTGCACAAACTGTGCTGGAAAAGAGGAGGGACCTACACGTTTTTCTAAGCTTTTCCAGCTGTTTAGCCCACCTCTTGCGGGAAAGGCAGGCGCTCATTGCTGCAAGAAGTCAGGTGAACACTGCAGCGAATGAGGTGGAGAGGAAGGCACTAAAGTACCAGCCTCACAATATATAAAATCAAGCAGCAGCAAAGACAGAGTGTGGGTTGTACGGGTGAGATCGCAAGTGGAGCTGGAAAGGGACAAAGAGCCCAGGTGTAGTAAGGACGGCAGAGTGGAGAGTTGGAGAGTTGGGAAGCTTTGACAAGGTGAGGTATTTGAGAGAGAGTGGTGTCTCTGGTGTTAAGTGCAGTGTTTGTATTGTAGAAATTGGAGATGGGAGTTTGGGAGCTGAAAGTGAGAAAGAAAGGTAGAAGATAGTGCGGGAGATAGTAGAATATTAAGTGCAGTAGGTAGAGTGAGAGGAAGTGAGTTGGGGTAGTAGAGAGGGGTTGAGAAGTGGGGTCCAAGGAGAAGGATGTAGTAGAGAGGTGGGGAGGATGTGAGAGTAGTGAGAGTGGGTGTAGTGGAAGAGTGAGCAGGGCACTATATCGCTGGTTCGGTGGAGAGAAGATCAGTAGTAGTAAGAAGGAGTGGTCGAAGTAGGACAGAGGGAGTAGTAGTTGTGGGGCAGTAGTAGTAGGTAGAGTGGTAGTAGTGATAAGAGCATTGGTAGTAGAAGTGAGACAAGCAGAGATAGTAGTGAGAAAAGCTGTGGTAGAAGTAAGAGGAACATTGGTAGTAGTAGTGAGAGGAGTATGTAGTAGAGACAGTAGCAGTAGGCAGAGCAGTAGTAGCGAGAGCGGTAGTAGGAATGGTAGTGCAGGGAGTAGTAGTGGTAGAACAGGAAGATTAGTAGTACTGTTGAAAAGGAAGACTAGCAGTAGGGAGGAGAAGGTAATGGTAGGACATTGGAGATAGTTGGAAGAAGAAAAGTAGGAAAACTGGAGAGATAGAAGGGAAGGACATGGGTAGGAGAGCAGGTGGGTTGACTTGGACTGAGGTGGAGAGTAGTAAGGAGAAAGGAGCTGGAAAACCAGATAGCACACATACACTACTCTATCAGAACTAGGTTAGGTAGTAGATCCCTGAGGGAGTTAGACAGCCTAGACTCAGGGAAGCCATCTGTATTTTAGATCAGCCTTGGGCAGTAGGGCTTACTGAATAATAGCACTAACCAGGGAATATGGACACCTGGGATAAGATGGGATTCCCATGGGAGACAAGTGAGAGAGGGATGGCCCTAGTGCCACTTTCCAATTTCCTTTTCTAGCATGTGCCTCTTTTAACCATTACTCCAAGAATCGTCCATACCCTCTGTGATCTTGTCAATAAACCCTTACATTCCCTCAAAGACTTTGTGGATTATTCAGCCCACCTGTGACACTACTCACGAATTTGTAAGACATATCTATCAATATGAAAAAATGTAAGGTGGCACTTCAGTCATCCTCATGGAATCCAACAGTTTTGTAAATGACAATTTTTGTTTTAAATTAATTTGTAAAAATGATTTATAAAAGTGTTTTACAGTTTACAAGACACTTTTACACTCAATTTAAAACAAAATAATGCACAGTTGTACACAATTGTTTGAAAGGCTTACAAGAAAACAAAAAGTAAGATTTAACAAAGATCGTCAAAGGCAACATCTACTCTCATAGCAAAAATCAAATCAAGTTGGTGGTCGATAAAATTTAGTAGCTAGAGCTAAAACCAAAACCCTAGCTCAGTCCACCCTGCTCCACCCTCTGCAATTATTTTCTTTAAACTCAAAAGGATTTCCTCTAGAAGCAAGGTTAGAGCAATAATTAAAGTCTGATTTGAAGTGGTCATGAGCCTTTCCCACAGATCGTTGGACAAAATATGAGCAGTCGAGTGTACAAGGGGCTCTAGATGGTTAATTCTCAGCTGTAGGAAAGAAGGGCACTCCAGCACTAAGTGGAATAATGATTCGGTTAAATATAAACCACACATCCGGCAATTCCTCAAACCTATCGGAGGTCCAATTTGGGTCCCACGACTTCTAGGGTCGGTAGAACATTTAATCAGAATTTAAAATACAAGTCTCAATGTTTTTTAGATGGAAACTTCGCTAAATATGGTTGTATCTTAGACAAAGGGACGAATAAATGGGGATTATTTGTATACAGTGTATATCTGTTTAGGTCTCCATGGTCTTGAATTCTATCCCATGTGATGACTTTCCTTCTTTTCATATACTCACTGTCTGAGACACCCAGCGAAATCATTTCAGAGAAGTAAATGCATTTTCTATGAAACCTAGCTAGTGCTGAGGTAGGAGGCAATTTACCCCTCAGAAGGGTCTTCATGTAGGAACAAAGGGAAATACCTTCAGCCCCCAGAATTTTAGAATAGAGACAGACACCTTTTTATATATTGTACCCACCAAGAGGTGAGGCCGAGCTCTAATCTAGTAAGACTGCTGGGTGTGGGTTTAGGTACTCCTAAAACCGTCTCCCAAATCTTCCCTTCCAGTTTGTCAAAAAAGGATCTGTCCTGACAAGGCATTAATTCACAACCATACAGAATGATAGCAGTGACTTTAAGTTTGTACAGTTCAATTCATGGCAGAAAGGAGAAGGCGCAAAGCTTCCTCCGAATGGGCCCATCATGCGAGTGATGCTGGCCCCAAGTTTCATGATCATTCTTTCCCTTTAGAGCTGAGATTGTTTTTTTGGGGAGATTAGGAACCCAAAATAGATTATTGTGGGAACCTGCTCAATCTTGGCCTTATTTAAGGTCCAAATTTAAGACTTTGGCCTAGCGCTTTGTGGAGTAAGCTAGGATAAATGATTTCCGGGGGCTCGGGTGATTTAGCTCGATATACCCATTTATCCCATCCAGAAGTCTTTGGAGCCCCGCAAGGGTGTAGTCCATCAACAATAGATCATCCGCATAGGCAATGATGTTTACTCTTAAATCACCCCATTTGGGCTTGAGTCCCCCCATGATAGGGACTCTGTCCACAAATCTGGCAGGAAATGATTAAAAAGGATGAGTCAAAGAATACAACCCTGGCAGACCTCTCTTGTAACTATGAATGGTTTTGATAAATCTCCAAGGGCGTTTAGTCTAAAACTTACAGTGTTATTACTGTAAAGTAGCTGGATTATTCTCAGAAGTCCTGGACAGATTCCCCATCTTGTCAACTTCCCCCAGAGTAAAGCAAGGTCGATGTTGTCGAAGGCTGTCATAAGATCTAAAACTGCTATGTATAGTGTTTTGCCAAAAGCACCGCCTATATCTGAAGTGCATGTGGATAGAGCAAATGAAGGTCCCCACCCCTTTCCTGAACCCTGTTTGCAGTGGGCTAAGCAAGTTCTTACTCTCCACCCATTTATTTAGATCTTTCAAAATTAGTTCTGCAAAAACGTTGGCCGAAGAATCAATCAAAGCTATCGGTCTACAGTTAGCAGGGTCTGATCTCGTTCCTGATTTGAATATAGGGATGATGGTAGCTCTATTCCATGAACTAGGGCATTCCATATAAGCCATGATCTGGGAGAATAATCGAAATAGGATATCGGTCCATAAAGGGTCATCGTCTTTGAAGAATACGTTAGAAACCCTGTCAGGCCGCTAGCTCTAGAATTTCTTAGCTTCTCAATCACGCTAATGATGGCTGCTTTGTTGTGGTTAAATGCCCAAGAGACACCGTCCAGTGAACTAGGACGCTCTATAGCTTTTCTTTCAAAACCTGAGTTACATTTTTTAAAAAGATGTTCAGACCAGGCCTTTTACACCACACCACATACTTGCAAGGCAGATTGCTTAGAGGTAGTACCATTGATTATTCTCCATAAGGCACCCACATCTTTGTTAATCAGTTTACTAAACAATTTCTGGTTTCCCTCAATATACAGATTCAATCTGTGGTTCTTGAGCCACCTGGTAAAGGTCAGTCTAATCATTTTTTTCTCCTTCACATAGGTCTTCGACGAGAGTTTAGCATACGATAGTTGCTTGATGGCTCTACTTTTATCTCTTTTCTTCTCATTGATGATGATATCAAAAGGTCATTTATGGATAGGAGCAATGGGGTAAGACTGTGGATTTGAATCTTGGCCTGTCCCATCCAAGTGACTAAGCCGGTGACTGAAGGCACTAGGGGATGTGTTCACTTCTTTCTCAAAATCGGAGAGTCCAGCTCACCACGCATTGAGTCTATCATTGTCACTAGTCATGGTACCCCCCTCTTCATTTCTGGGTTTAGTACCAGATACCGTCAGATTTACAGGACCTGATCAATTTGCCACTGGAGAAATCCCCAATAATAAAGTTAATGAGAGCATTGAAGGATCACTACGACCAGACATAATAATCTCAAATGACTTAATGTTCCCATGATCAATATTAGAGAGGGATACATAATCGATAGTGTGTTCAGCCCCAAAGTTACGCCAAGTTGGTGTTTTCACCAACCGTCCATTGAAGAGCAGATTTATCTGATTGAACCCCCCATTGTGAGAAGGAGGACGACCAGGCCCCACCGTTCGAAGCACAAGTCCCCTGCTAGGAAGGACAATAAGGATCGTTGAGGCATTAATGTCTGCCTTCAAATCATTATCTTGGCAGCTGATGTCACACAGATAGTTAAAGTCGCCCCCTATCAAGATTGGTGCCAAGGGGGAAAGCTTCCCCATTTTATCATTAAGGTGTCTAATTCTTCCAACACAAGATCCATAATGATTTGGTAGGGTTAAAGTAGATGTTGATAATCAACAAGTGCAAATGAGCCAGAACGGATTTGTCGATCAGTTCTGTTACGAGTCAAGCCTCTGATTTGCAGCACCAATTCTTGGATGAGCGACCACAACAGGTTCTGATAGTGGTCAACAGTCCACCTCTGGGTCACCCTCTTATGCCTTTTATAGCTAGCTAACAATTTACCATTCTGTCATCTAACCTCGGTTTTTCTAAAAACCAGGTTACTTATAGCATAATAATGTCAGTATCAGACACAAAAGGGGGAAAACCAGGTTGCATAAAAGAATTGTGACCCCGTGATTTCCAGGAATTAATAGTATCAGAAACCTGGCGTGGCAGTTGGCAAGGGTGGTAAGGTGCTAGCAAGCAAGTCCCACCCAGCATCAGGTTGGGAGCGAGGTGCGTACCGCCGGCGGTCATACTCAAAGTGGCATGTTATTGACAGGTTATGTTTGTGAGCTCTATCCTGAACAATCTTTTTATCGTTGTGATAACAGTCAAATCTGTTTATCAGAAAGACCTCTTGATGCTGGCATATCAGAGTTACGATCAATTTAGGATGGAAAGATACTGCACATCGACCTAAGCGACTTCTGTCAAACAGATGTACACATTTTATGTCTGATGATGAAATTGAGGATAGTTCAGGAATTGAGGACATACATTTTAAGATGAAGGGTATTAACCTCCTGAGAGATACGTTGATGCCAGGGAACTGTATGACTAGGTTGGAGCTGAAAGATGTCTTTCTGGTCATTCCTATGAATGGTCCCAATCAGAACTTCCTTCTATTTGTGTGTGACAAGAAATGGAGATCTGTTTACCTACCTTTCGGTCTGTCATCAGGCACTTGTTGTTTCAGCAAGGTGATAAAACTGGCAACAGCACCTTTAAGGGTATGGGCATTCTACTGATAATCTATCTGGGCAGCAATTCTTCTATATCCCAGTCCAGAAACCTAGCAGTTGTATACCTACACATCAAAATAATTACTTAACTTAAATAACTCTTAAGTTCGGGTTTTGTAATACAATGGAAAAAATCTTATCTCACTGATGTCAGTCTATTGGATTTCTGTGGACTCGCACATATACGCCTCACTTTAGTTGCCTTTATCCAAGATTAAGGCCATAAAGAAGGAGATCAGATTGGTTTTAGCAGTCTAAATGAACTCAATGAAAACTTTGGTGTTGATTGTGGGTCTCCAATCTGCATCAATTCAGGCAATATTTCCGGGTCCTCTTCACTATCTGGAAGTGCAGAGACAAAAGGCTTTTCACTGCAGGAAGGGCCTCAGTGAACTCGCGAGTTTCACCTCTCCACTGAGGCCAGGGTGGAACTCAAGTGGTTGTTCAATCACATGTAAGCTTGGGATGACAAAGCTATCTTTGTGATGACTCTGGATCTCATTATAGAACAGGATGGCACTCTGGGAGTGCTGGGAGCTCACAATGTGTCCGTCACATAAGGTGGAAGTTGATGGCAGGATCCTTGGCTCTGAAGAGAATGTTGAAGGATTGCGTGGCTGTTTGCATTCTTCTGAAAATTGACATTTCAGCGGTTCAGTACATCAAAAAATGGATGGTGCTCGATCAGGCTCATTGTCAGCGAAAGCAAGGGATGTATGGCATTTTTGATTGGACAGATTGTCATGCAGGCAGGATACCTGCCTGGTCTACATAATATTGTTGCCAATTGGAATTCAAGATACCTTCACGAATCCAGTGATGCAGATTACACCCATCTGTGTTCTGCCGAGTAGATACTATGTGGGGTCCCCTAGAGGTAGAATTTTTTGCATCTTGCTTCAATGCTCAACGTCCACAATTTCTGAGATGGAGGCCAGACCCAGCGGCAGTCTCCTGGGATGCCTTTTAATAGAATTGACAAAAATCGGGGGTTATGCCATCCCTTAATTTCTCATTATTCTGAGACTGATTTGGAATGTGAGCTGTGACATGGTTAGTAACCTGCCATTGGGTAGAGGAGATGGGAGCCCATCTCAGTCGGGGGTTGGAGGCCTTCCAGGGAGAAATCCATATCCAGTCCTACCCTGTAGACAGTGGCAGTTGGGAGGGCCCCAATTCCTATCCCTCTCCCATTGCCAGCATGTTTCTATGCATACCACTGTTATCTCAAACCATGCCTCTATTTCCAGATGCTAGCCAGTGTTTTCCTATTTTGTGTAGAAACCCCACATCAGACCAGTGCAATCAAAAATACCCCAGAGTGAGAACAGATCCTGTGCCTCACAACCGGCCACAGAAACAAGACACCCTACCACTATTGGTCAATGACCAGATGTTACGGAAAGGGAGGAGCCCAGCGGGAGACAGAGAAGGAACAGCAACCATACATCTTTCACCACAGCACCGCGCACAGAGAACTACTTGCAACACGAACACCTGAGCAACCCAGACGCTGCAAGGAGCAGCCAGGGAGAGACAGGCGAGCTTGCGCTTGAAACCCACAACCACCAGGAACATTCAAGCGGGATTGTGACTCTCCCCACCACTGTACTTACTTGCAGGGGCCAAGACAGAACTTGGACATGTGCCCTATTGGGCCACCATGGCACTTCCGCATCACGTCCACATGGAGAAAGTGGGCGGCGCTTAGCCCCATATTCATGAGATTTACTGGTTCTGCCACGTATGGAGAGGTAAAGACAGGTCAGGATTGGATAGGGACAGGGGCCCAATCCAAGGAAGGGGAGGATGATAAATGGAAGCAGCAGGAGTAGAAAGTGTCAGTTGCCAGGGTGAGGTCAGAGTTTGAGGTGGAGGACAACCAAGGGACTGGCAGGAGAGAGGAAGGAGCGTCAAACAGCGGGTGCAAATTGTGGAGCGGGTGCGGTATGGCTAGAGAGTGGAAGTGGTACTGCGGTGTGAGTGTGTGCATGTTAGTGTGGCAAGTGTGTAGAAGGGACGTATAGTAATAGAGAGCAGTAGGAGAGGAGGGTAGTGATTTGTTATGTTATGTTATTGTGATATATCTCATGCACCACTGCCATTTTCAAGGTCTCCAGGTGCCCAGGTGGATCTGAAAAGGAAGGGGGGTTGGGATGGGTTAGTTAGTGGGATTGAGAGGGAAAAGCGCAAGATAGCTTTGATGTGCTGTTGGTGGCTTTAGTTTGGAAAAAACAGTCACTGTGTGCTGGTATGGTTTTTGTTGGTCGACATTGTGTGGTGTTTGTATATGGGTGTTTTATGTGCTTCTTGGATGTTGTGGAGTGTCGGTAGCGTGCTTGTAGTTTGCAGTGTGTTTGTTTTTGTGGCAAAGGTATGTGGTTTATTTCTTCAGTGTTGAGTGGTGGGTATTGTGAAGGCATCATTAAGGAGGACAAAGGCAACAGATTAAAAATTCAAAATAAACACTTGTAATAACTTAAATGTCAGGATGGTTAAAAGCCTAACTTGCCCTATGCTAAGGTGGAATTTCCCTACCTGAATGAAACTAAAGAAAGTCTGATTCAACAAGTTCAACTTAATAGTCCGTCTGCGTCCAAAACCTATCCTTGCCCTCACAACTAGAACAAACAAAAGTGTGGGGATGTCAAAGTTGAAAAGAAGCAGCGTTCTGAGCTTCTTCCAGCTCACAGCTTCTATTAGCTCCCCTTCCCCAAGCATAAGAAAGTTCCATAGAAAAGATTCTTGAAGTTTACCATTTTACAGTTCAGGGCAATATAGTTAAGTAAATAACAAAATCATATCTCTGCCGCCGGAAGTAACGCTGACTGGCTCGCAGTTCACAAACACATCATATTCAAAACCCTCTCCCTGACCCACAAATGCCTGGACAACACTGCCCCTAAATATTTAGCCACCAAATTCAACAAAACACAATCCAGTAGACCCTCTCGTTCAGCCTACTTACACCTACTCACCATCCCTAGATTCAAACGACAGAAAGCAGGAGGGTTTAGCTTCCCGGTGGTAGCACCGAACACTGGAACACCCTCCCACTTCCCCTACGATCACAGGACTCATTCTGATCCTTCCGTAAAGACCTCAAAACCTGGCTCTTTACACAAGATCTAAAAAAGTAGCAACATTCTCCTTAGCTTGCTCTGAAGTAATACCTTACTAGTAATCCCAAACTAGTAACCTTATGCATTGACCAAGCTTTTTCACCAAAAATCTAAGTATGTAAACATGCCTCTCAAATTCTATGCACGTAGATATGTATGTATGTATATATTCTTTCTGCAAACAAGTGCCCAGGTGCGCCCGGGTTAGGCATGCTCTACAAATGTCTAAATAAATAAATACATGAACCAATCCTGGGATTCCCTTCCCCAAGTTTCAGTTAACACAAATCCAAAACAAAGGAATCTAGAGACTCTGTTCCAAAGATGACACTTGTAGTCCCTCAAGTCTCACACAGGTTCCTTCGTACATGTTCCTGTGCACAAAGCCACCTTTTCTTGATTCTTTTTATTGGCCTCTGGGCTTAGGGTGTACTCATGGGTGTATTTGGCTTCTCCTTGGCTTCCTTGTGACTCTGCCACCTTGTGTTACACACCCCTTTCCAAACTGTAGTTTTGCCACACTGCATTCACTCATTAAAATTGGTTGTTTGGCTTCCTTCAGTTTTTAATGCGTTCGAGTTCAAGGTTTGATTTAATTTGTTGTGCAACCTATATTTGATATTGTTCAAATGTAGTTCAAAGTTTAGTGTGCTCTTATGTAGCTCAGTTATATTCACTATTCAATATATACTTGTTTGCTTCAATGTTAAATGTCCCTTAAGTTCGGTATTCAATATGCATTGGTTTTCAATAGTTTTAAGATTCATAAACTTTACGTGACCTACTTTCATTCAGTTCAATTTTTAACAAGGTGTGACTTTCATGCACTCCAATTTGAATTTTAGCCTCATTCATCTTTCTTAGCCATTGGTCTTTCGATATAGTCACATACTGTAAATATTTCAATTTCCTTAGTTGAAGACTTTTGATAACTTTCCTTCTTTTCTCCAAGGTACAAAACCACTTCAACAATACTTTAATTGCTTAAGAATGAAGAGTTCATGGCATTCAGAGCCATTTTCGAAAACGTGTGTGTTGCTTTATAATGCCACACGACCCCTCTGATGCAATGTACAAGTCTCTTGTTTCATTTAACAATAGCAATTCACTTTGTAAGGCTCGCAATTAAAGTAACAGCAGGTTTCTCTAATTTGCAAACTCACCAGCTCACTTTGAAGTCCTTTTCCATAGCGTGCTGGCCACAGACTTTGCGGTTTGCTTCCGGGGCGTCTTTCTCCACCCCTCAAACACTCTTGCGCTCTCGCACCATCACAGAACAAGCATTCCTTTCGATGGGATGAAGGACCGCCCCTCATCTCGCCTCCTTCCTTTGCCTCGCCTCTGTACCACAGAGCTCCTCCTCCCACAACACATTCACCTGGACCCTCAGCGTTCTCAGTCCCCGGTGTGCTTCTCATGGCTCCCATCAGCGTCTCCCCTCCCACGTCTGACCTCGCCTCTTTTATAAACCTGTGTTGTGTAAAGGTGTTGTAGGTGTGAGTCCTTTCTTTTAATTGCCTGACCATAGTTAGGCTTATTAGTAAGACATGCCTGGTCCTTGTAATGGTACTCCTCTGAGGCCCTCTTCCTTGTCTCAGTACCAAAGTGGTGTAGCTGCATGTTGGTGTGTATAACTCCTACTTGTCTCTTCCTCGTCCCAGTACTGTCAGGTCTCCCATGTGGGAAAATGAGGGGAGCTGGTTTATAATAGCACAAACTCTGGCTTCAGAGTTGCTTATTGTGCTGTGTTGGTGGTTTTCCAATCGCCAATGTTCTCTCTTTAGAGTGGTGAGTTAGAAGCCTGTTTTTAACAGTTTCCTGAATTTTAGGTGATCTTATGTTCTTTGTATTTCCTTTGAAAGCGAGT
The DNA here is from genome assembly GCF_040938575.1 of Ambystoma mexicanum. Lineage (NCBI taxonomy): Eukaryota > Metazoa > Chordata > Amphibia > Caudata > Ambystomatidae > Ambystoma > Ambystoma mexicanum. The sequence goes on from NC_090940.1 coordinate 304,116,736, forward strand.
TCCAAAGTCTCACCGCTATGCAGGTGAATGTTGATCCCTGAATTTGCGTTTTGTGTATTTGTGCATTGTTTCGGTTGGAGGCAAATATCGTTGCTAGACCTTAGTGTTTGTGTTGGTTTGTAGGGAGCGATTTTTCCCTGTTTGAATTCTGCTCCTTGGCCATGGATTACTCTTTGTGTCATGCAGAGTGTTTTGAAGAAGATTCGTTATTTGACTGGTAACCAATTTAGTGTTCTTAGTGCTGATGTGATGTGTTCTCGCTTAGGGGGTCTGAGGAGTAGTCTTGCTGCTGCGTTCTGTGTTCATTGTGGTTTTATCATAAGGTATTCTGGCATTCTGAGATAGATGCTGTTAGCATAGACTATTCTTGACATGACACGCGAGATAACACCAAGTGTTCTGTGCGGGAAGGTGAAGAAGGGGAATATCCTCTTGATTGTGAGTAAGTGAAAGAAGCACTTCTTAACTACTGCGTTAACTTGTGGCTCTAGTGTTAGTTCATTGTCCATAAGTATTCCGAGATTTTTCACCACTTTGGATGGTTCTGGTGGGTTTCCCGATTCGGTAGGCCACGGGATGTGGTGGTTTTTCAATGGGTCATTGGGTGCGAACATTACTTCTGTTTTGTCCGGATTGAGCTTAAGGCTGTTGGTGCTCATCCCCTTGTTTAATTCACTGAGGCTGTTGGTGAGTGTTGGGTCTTGTTCTTCGCTAGCGTTGATTTTGTAGAGGACTTCAGTGTTATCTGCGTAGTTGTAGCAGGTGAGGCCATGTTTTTGATGAGGTTAATCAAGAGGGTCATGTAGATGTTGAAGAGTAGTGGTGATAACGATGATCCCTGTAAGACACCACACGTTGTTTTATGAGGAGCTGACTTGTATAGTTGTGAAAAACAAGAGGGTGTTTCACAGCCTAATCCCCAGGGATCCCGTAATCAGGTGGCCAGGGAAAGGCCATCGCTTTTGGATCCCAACCCTGGGAGTGGACAAGCAAGGAAGGATCACCTGGGTAGGGGGTCCTAGGAAAGTGAAGTGAGGTAGAAGCACCTGATGGTGAGACATGTTACACCCCTTTTTCCACAAACCCCTATCCCTGTCTATTTTATGGGAAACTACAGCTCCCATAATTGCTCCCCACTTCACTCTGACAACACTACTGAGCCGAGGAAGATGAGGAATGAGTCAAGGCAGATTACCTCTACTGACTTGCAATGGCATTGTCCCTTTAATGAGACTAGGCAGAGTCAGGCAGGTAATTCTAACTACACACGCCTGCCAGTTGTCAACTCTCCCTGTAAGGATAAAAGGTGTCATGCACAGGCACACTGTGAGCGAGGCGGAGTACGAGAAGGAGCAGCTCTTTCGGGGCTGATGCAAACCTGGCTATTGAAGATGGAAGGGCAAGAGGCTGATCGGGAGTTGCAAAGAACGAGGGAGCGCCAGCAAGAATTCCACACTTTTGGAAAAGCCGTAAGTGTTCCAAGACTGAAACCGAGTGAGCAGAAAGGAGATACCTTCAAAGTACTTCAAGGCGGCCCGCTACCCTCACGGGTGAACAATGGAGTTGGGGAGGAGCAGAGGATGCATTGGTAACAACCTTGTCTGCTACATGAAAGGCGTTAAAGAAAGAAACCCAATTAACACGACCAGTGAGTTATCAAAGGCAAAAAAAGCCTGGTTTGTTTTAAAAGCAAAAGTGACTGTAAGAAGAGTTGAAGGTTGCGTGTGTGCAGATAAAACACATAGTGGAAAGGACAATTGCTGAGTTGTGAGGAAAGTATACAAAGTAACAGAGTGGTGCTCTGAGGCGGAATCACACATTCCAAAGTCTGCGTGAAATGTTTTCAGTTAAGATAAAACGGGAAACGAAGGCAAGAATGTAACTGCGATCCCGAACGAAAGTTGATTGAGTGAAAAGCAAAGTATGTGAACTCTAAATTCGCCAAGAGGGCAACGTATATGAACTGTGAAATATTCCAAGAGTGCAAAGTAAAGAGAATAAGAAACTACAAGTATCAAGAAGCATTGGTGTTGTGAGATGATGAAGATTGTTGATTGGTAAATTGTTTAAAGGGAGGTCGAAGTGGTCATGCAGAGGTCTACATAAAATCCTTGCAGTTTCGAAAGTCTTTGACAGTAAAAAGTTGGACAAAGACAAATCGTGGGGAAGGGAACCCCCAGAAAAAGAAAAACAGGCTTGAGCCTGGCAGAGGGAAGCCTGTGCTAAACTGTGGTAAAGTGAAAGTTAAATGTGAAGGAAAGACAGGCTCAAACCTACTCTCATGGGTCTGAAGCCTACTTGTGTCTGGTCTAGTATCCGATTGATTTCTATATGTTCCAGGATTTGTTTGTAGAGGTAGCTTTCTAGTAGTTTTTCCGGGTATTGGATGTTTAAGATTGGCCGGTAGTTGGTTAGGTCTTAAGTGTTTTCCGATTCATCTTTAAGGAGCATGCAGGTGGGAGTAGTAGTAGGAGGGAGGAGTAGTGGCTTGGATGTGGGAGTATTGCACAAATTGGAGTAATAGTGTGGAGGATGTAGAAACAACATCAAAGGGTGGAGGCAAGAGCTTGGAGGAGTGACAAGATTGAGGGGACAGATAATTAGTGAGAGGAGTTAGGCAGAGTGCGACATCAGTAAGAGTAGTGAGAGGTAAGAATTAATGTTTTAGCTAGGGCCTTATTTGCAAAGCACTATCCCAGCTCCATTGGAACACAAACCTCGGAAAGTGTAGGGAGAGTTAGGAAGTCCTAGAGGGAGTCTAGTGAGATACAGCGTTCAGCTTATAGACTTTATCGGTTGCAGGGGGGCATGGTTGATTTCAATTGCCTGACCCTGCCTGGCCTTGTTAATGGGACATGGCCTATGAAGATGTGGATGTGCCTCTATCTGCATCTTCTACGTCCCAGTACCATAGTGGTGTTTCTCATAGGAAATCTGTTCTCCTCTTGATTTCCTCTTCTTCGTCACAGTACTTGAGTAATAAAGGGGAAAAAGAAGATTGTGTGTCTTAATACGTTCTATGAAAGCTGGGGGGGTTGAGTAGGTCACTGTTAAGGAAGGGGAGATACCATGTCTCTGGTCTAGGGGTGTTCTTAGGATAGGAAATTGGTATTGGTTCTTTCAATCTGGTACCCTCAGTAAATGAGGTTAACAGGGAAGGAAAAGATTGGTTCTCACAGAGGTTGATATTAGAGGGACGGAAGGATAAATCTGGGTTATAGTTAGAAAAAGGGGTTTTACATTCTCTTGCTTTCCTCCAAGTGTGAGTGTTCAACAGAAGATCTTGGGGTAGGATAGGACATGCGTGATTATATCCTATGATGGTAGGGGGGAGGTAGGATATATCGAGATTAGGAAAAGGGGGATGCCAGATCTCATCTTCGGGCATCCCACTTCCTCTCTTCAAAGACCTTCCATCCCAGTACTACCCCTTTGCAGCCTCACTCCTGGGGTCAGAATCTAGCAGTCTTACCCTTCTCTTGGTTACCTGAGGGGGGTCTTATGTAGGTTAAATGTGAGAATGCCCTAAGATTTCTCACACACCGCTAGAGGGACTATTTGGTAGCGGCTGCACCTCCCTAGCCTCATGGGAAAGGGCTCCCCCTTTTGGAGAAGTGATGATACCTTGCGAATCATCACATGACACTAATACTGGTGGACCCGGTTAACCTCAAATTCAATTGGTGATAAATGAATCAAAGCGGGTAGGCTAGCATGTTGATAAACCTATTGGTCTGAAAGAGTTTATGCTTGACAACCCAGGATAATGTATAATTTAATCTAAGGATATAGTACATTTCTGCTGGAAACGCTCTGCAGATGAAACTGTTTACCACTGCCCTGAGTCACATACTGCAGTAAGGTGACAAAAGTGCATGCTAGAGCAACAGTGGGACATCTAGCTTATCTATTGTGGCAGAGTATGCCAATTAGGTTTCTTGTTGAGTCCTGTGACATGATATCTCATACGATACATCCATTGTTGTTCCATAGCATCAAGTTTTGATCTGTTAGATCTATCTAGCACGGTTTATAGTGATAATTTCGTAAACAATACTGTTGAAAGTCATTATTTCGAAAAAAAAATAATGTCGAATTTTTTTTCAAAATGGGGGGTTCCCCCTCGAACCCCCCTTTTTCTTTTTATTTTACCCATTTTTTATACTTACCAAAGCCAAAAAATACATATAAATAAAAAATAATGTATTCAACTTTTTTTTTTTCGACATTATTTTTTCGACATTTTTGTCATTTGCCATTATTTTTTCGAGATTATGACTGACCACCATCTAGCACTATTGTGTCAACTACCCACCATAGAATGGCATCTCCATTGTGATTATATTCACCAAAGTGTGAGACCAGTGGTGCTTCTGTGTTCTTGCAGTGTATGCCAAATCTGTGTTCTTTGATCGTAATGTGCATAGGGTGCATTGGCTGTCCAATATATCTAAGCCATAAGGGCATTTGATACAATATATCACGTTCCTTGTTTTGCAGTTCGTCATTGAAGAGTCTACATCTGATCATCAGTCAAGAAAGAGGATATTTTCTTAGTGAACTTGCAACGACCACATGGGTGATGTCCTTTAACTGGTTGCGTGTTCCATAGGTTGGTTTGATCCGGTACGTGTGTTATTACATACACACAATTTTCTTGGAGTGGACTTATTGATCATTCAAATGTGTGCCTCTTTTGAATGCAAATAGTGGGGTTTGTTGGGATGGTAAAGTAAGTTGGACCAGGTGCCAGTGCTTATTGTTGACATTAGGATTAACTGTTAAGGCGCAATCTTCTCTGAGGTAGATTCACAAGTTTTAGCTGTCAAAAGGGATTCTCTTGGGGTGTATCTTGCTCTCGTATTGGAATGTTTAATGAGTTTCTTTGAATGACCTTGTTGTCTCAGCAGATTGTCTAGAGATGCCTACCTGTTTATTGTTGTCTTCTAGCAATTAACAATTGCTATGGATGCGTAAATATTGACCATGTGGCAAGTTGTCCCATATTGCTCGTGGGTGAAAGCTATCCTAATGTGATAGGGTATTCTGAGCCATTGGTTTTTGGTAGAGGGTGCATGTCAGTTTGCGTTCTATGTGTTTGATCATGATGTCCAAAAAGTCAATCTGTTTGTGACTCATTGATTTGGTGAATTGAATGTCAGAATGTTGACAATATAACTATATGAAGAATTCCCCAAAGGACCACATTCACCTTGACAAACGAGAATAAAATTGTCAATATAATGCTTCTCGATTGGTTGAGGAGAACAGATATTTCTTTCATACATGGTCATGTATAGAATAGTCAGACTGGGGGCGAATGCAGTACCCATGGCAGTACCTTTAATTTGTTGGAAAAAGATCCAGAAATTGGAAATAGTTCTGTTGCAAATCTAGGGTCATAAGATCATTATAAACACTAGTGAAGCATAGTTCGGAAGGGTCACTGCATTTAGTATTGCTGTGAAACCTTCGATTGCCTCATTTTGTGGTATATTTGTGCAGAGCAGCTGAATATCAAGGGTAGCCAAAAGTTTGTTGTTATGATCAAAAGGCATTTTTTCCAATAAATTGATAAATATAGTGGTGTCTCTAATATAGGTATTTGTTGATTGATTGGCTGAATAAAATGGTCAACATATTTGCTCAGGGGCTCCAAGATGGAGCCACAGCCTGAACTACAGGTCTTCTGGAGGGTCTTGTTACAACTTTCAATTTATGAATTTTAGGTAGTGGATAAAAGAAAGACATTGATGTATTCAAATTAATTGTGTGTCATCGAGCCATTTTAGAGCCCATACGTTGGCACAGCTTTGATTACTGACTTACTGTCTTGGGATCTTATTTCGTTTTTTTATAGTTACTTCTACATTGAGAAGATTAAATACCAGCTCCTCATATTGGTCAATATCCATTATGACAATACCACATCTTTTATCTGCAGGTTTAATGATCAGATTCTGCCTATTCTTCAAACTTTGCAATGCTGTTATTTCATTTTTGTTTAAGTCGCCTCAAATGAGATATGTTTCAGTAAACATTATTTTTGCAGTATGGTGAATCCCGGTTATTCGTCCCTTCTCCCGAAGGGAGAGCCACCCCCATTGAGACTGGGGAGGTGAGCTCGCTAAGCAAGAACATCTCTAGGGGTTTGAACAAGCGGGCTCTCAGTGGGAGTAACTCCCCCTTAGGGGACAAGACACACAGCTTTTAGCAAGCTCTTCCCCAAATCCCATGTTCTCTGCCTATATGGGTCCCGAAGAGGTTGTGAAAGTGATAACGCCTTTTTTTCTCATCTAAGGTTAATGCTGACCCCAACTCAACTCTCAAATCTTCTCATCAGCAGAACTTTGTCTTTCCTTACAGAGACCCATGAGAAGACTTTGCAACAGTCACCTGGAGGTGGAAAAGACCAGCTGACATAGATGCAATCTGCTAGGGCAGAGAAGCCAAAGCGGAAGGCGCCATAATCGTCTGGAACCAATGCTGCCTGGAGGTGTGGGACCACAGGGTGTACGTGGTGGGCTAACAGCCCGCGAACCTTTGCAGAACCCAGTAAAGTTTTCCTCTTGTGTCCTGAGAGAGGTGGCCAAAGCCAGAGAAAGGCCCGGCGTGTCTCTAATAAGGGCACCGCTGGAGGAAACCAGATAAAGCACTGGCAAGAAGGTCGACAGAAGAGGAAAGCCGAAGAAGCGCCTGCAAGCCTATGAGAAGGTGGCCACCGGAGGAAATAAAGAACAAGCACTGGCAAGCCTACACGAAGGCCGCTGCCAGAAAGAGCCTGAGAAAGAGGTACCAGCAAGCCATTGAGAAGACTGCTGCCAGAGAATTCCAGAAAGCGGCCTGACATGAAGAAGTCTGCCTCCCATGGGAGCCACCAATTCTCCCTGGAGAGAGTACCACAGAGTAACAGGTTTCCGGTTTGGGCCTGAGAAAGCTATGTGGGCGGTAAGGCTCCACAAGGAAGACAGGGAAGTACCAAAGTAATTTGTCTCCTAGATCGGCAATGCTTATGAGAATGCGAACCACTGGCCCATGCAAACCAAGGAAAATGTATAGGCTAGAAAGATATTACACATAAGGAGATACATAAGCAGGGTGCAAGCCAAAGAGCTAGAGTGCCCAGTGCAGGCCTAATGTGACCAAACTATGATATGGATAATGAGGTGAACCAGGAGGTCCATGAGAGACAGCTAAACAAAAACACAGAAAGTGACTAGAATCCTGAAATAAAGAGTACTGGTACTGAAAAGGGGGCTTTTAAGATATATCCCAAGCAGTGGCGTATTCAGACTTTCTGCTGCGCTAGACCCAAATGAGTGTATGCGCTCCCCCCTTCCAACTTTAGTCTTCCTCTGCCAGACTCTGCACCATCATCAGATTCCGCTCCTTCAACAAACTCTGTCTGCATTGTCCAAACTACACCCTTTCACCCCTATTGTGTGCCCCATTTTGGCTCCATAACATTATAAGAAAAATGTTAAGGTTACAGGGATTACAAAGTTATAGCTTCTTCACTATTAATTCAAGCCTGTCATCTTCTATATTATAATAGTTGAAAGAGTGTTTCAGATCTTTGCTGCCCAGGATGTGGAGAGGGCAGTGTGTTCTACAGTTGAGTGCATTAGAGGGACTTGTTACGTCCAATTGTCTACTTTCGGTCAGGTCAGAAAACAATCTTTTAGAGGAAGCAATGCCAACTGGACACAAGTGAGAGAAGGTTGGAACGAGGAATTTTGGTTTCAGTGCTTATATCTGGTTTCTCTCACAAATTGCCTGTTGTCACTCTGAGACGCCCCTATACAGGACTGTAATATTAATGCAACATAACTAAATGTCTACATCCGGTCTTGTCAAATGGTAAAGTTTACAAATGAAATGTATGCAAGTGGTAAAGGCACATCTAATAAAAATGCAGGGTAAAAAGTGCTCAACCCCCTTTGATGTTGGCAGAGGGCAAAATGGAAATAAGGCAAGTTACCTGCTGCAGCCGATGTACCTGCAAACCGTTGAGCTGGCAAAATCACAAGTGAAGTTTGTAACCTCTGCCTGGGCATAAACAACTCAGTAGAGTAAAGACAGTTGGAGAAGGTTCTTGAAATCTTTGGCTGTGCATTCTCACAGTGGAGTAATGGATAAGGGGGCCCTGTACATTCATGTGTGGGAAGCAAAATCATTCCTCATAGCTGCACAATGGAGGCATCTTTTATAACAAATGAAGTGGTACATACTGTTTACATCATTGCTGTTTGTGCAATTGTCCAAAATACTCAACACTCCAAATTGAGCAATGGGTTGGACGCTCCAGCACAATATTACCTTTGTGGGTATGGTTTAGGCTGTGGGTGTTGCCAGTTTACGTTGAAGGTGATTTAAAATGTTTGTTAACTCCGTAGAGTTGGTTGGACTGTACAATACATAGGAACATTTTGAGATTTGTGAGAATAGATATAGATGTCCTGCTGTCGTTTGAAGTACTGTCTCACAGTAAAAGTCCTGCCTTGTATTTATACATAAATATAATTGATGTAAAGATTACTTCTAAACATCACAGTTGTGCATTGTGTGACATACTTTGCAGTTGGTTCTCCTGGTAGTACTGAGCGTGCAGCAGAATGTCATCAAAGATGCATAATAAACCCAACAGGGATACCATAGGCCTGCTTAGCACTGAGCAGCTTCTGTAAAGATGGCTGCATAGATTTCTTTACAGGACACCTTCTTTACAGCTGGGAAACAGTGTACCTTTGGCACACAGTGGGCCTCATTACGAGTCAGGCGTTAAGGGTTTTCGGCGCCGTAAACGGCGCCGACCCTTAATGCCTGATTACAAGGTCCCTTTGCGGGATGGTGATTTTAACGCCTGCTTTTTGCCGGCGTTAAAAACCATGCCGCAAAGGGACCTTGGTGCTAAGTACGGTGCCGCAATGTGCGGCACCGTACTTAGCGCCTTCCCCATTCCCATTATGCCCTATGGGGCAAAAATGGGAATGGGGAAGGGCCATGGCGGAAGGGGGAATTACCACTCCGCCAACCTCGGAATGGGGTGGTAATTCCCCATTCTGCCATGGCGGAGTCGGAGAGTTACCGGCATGGACCATGGTGCTATTAGCACCATGGTCCATCCGCCAGGGTCGTAATGAGGTCCAGTTTGTGTTCTCACCATTATAGGGCTTTAGGTATCCTTTCGCCGGTTTCTTGATGCACATGCACATTTAGATTTACTCTTCGCCATTTTAACTTCTCTATTATCTATTGCATGCTTGCACCTGTTGGTCTGCCACAGAACGCTGAAATGTGGGGCCAGGGAGGGAAATGAGTGCTTGCTTCTGAACATCATTTTAATGCCACCTGTGGTAACTCTGTGCTTGGCCTAAGCATAGGCATGTGCTTAATATTGTAAAATTATGTGTCATTTTTAACCTTTACTTTTTGAAGGGAAAGCCCCCATTATTGCAACGGTTTAAAAAATGTATGTCGTGCATTTGAATCTAAAAGGGATTGCTTAATACAGTGTATGTGGGTATTGATTAGAAAGAACTCCAAAGATAATGTGAAGCAGCACCAATAAAACCAATGAGGTTGTGGCTGTTTTGCATATTTAAGAGCATTTTAGGAAGATAAGAATTACCAAAGAGGGGGGGGGCGTGGCTACAGGGCCATGTAAAGGGACGTGTTCTGGAGGAGCTCCCGATGATCCTGCCATGATCCGCAACGAAAGTGCAGATACAGAGGCCTGCAGAGAATAAAAACATGTGTGCATGCACATGAACCTGTGGAGCGAGATTGTAAGGCACTTGGAGCCTGCAGAACGGGGTGCAGAGGAAGTTCTGCACCCACTCGGGAGCGCGGCAACCCAGCTTGTTCAGATCCAAGATGGCGATCTGACAAAGAACAAAAAACAAAGGGACGACCACCGCCCGGAACGAGGAGACGGTGTGCGAGGGGAGCAGTGGCGCCGGCGTCCTGCTGAGTCTCTGTGGGATCGTAGGGCCTGCATCAACTGATCCAGATCGCATTAGAGTAGGAACAGTATACAGCGTGCGTGCGGTGGCGCGACGGTCTGCGGGACCCCTGCGTTCCTAGAAACAACAAATGGAGGCTGGCCGTGGCTGTATGGCGTGCGCACAGAGGCGCTGCCACGATATAAACAGTGCGATCATACGGCTGCAGCGCCCCAGGCGCGGATGTTGAAAGAGATACTTGTATCAGCGTATTAAGGAAGGAGCTGAATGAACGCTGCGCCCGGCTGCAGGTGATCGCGAGCAGGCACGTAACATTGTAACAGTGGCCCCCGAGGCTAGCAGGGAGGAGAGAGCGGCGGTGACTGTACACACGGACATTGGCAATCAGACCCTGAGCACGCAAAGTGAATGGGAAGAACTACAGGGTCTGCTAACAGATCAAGGTAGATTCCCCATAGGACCAACGACACGGCAAGCCAAGTTGCATGTGAAGAGTGCCACTACCGGTGCAGTGAGGTGGATGAGACATAAGGGACAGGGCATGCTCCAGGGGGCAGCCCCCACTGAACATTAAAAGCTGAGGATACCATAATACCTGCTGGCCAAACAGGGGCACCCAAGCATTATTCCCCAGGAAGGCTGTGCCCAACACGGAATATCACTGAATTACGCTATACGGTTCAAACGCCTACATGGCACACTGACTGGGACCCAGACGGAACTGGCCCAGAAGGGGCATAGCAGTTGTTGCGGCTAGCGCCGGATTAGGAGGTGGATACTCTATTGCGGCACGCAGCGCGTGGCTCCCCCCTGAGCTTAAGTGCAGGCAGAAGTCCGGCCCTAGCGGGGCTAGAAACAATAAGTGGGGGGGCACGTCCACGGCTCCCGCTACGGCGAAATGTCAAATAAGCCCCCGAGACTGAAGGGCAAACAGCCCATGCTAGTCGAGTATGCCAGGACACCGCCTGACCCGGAAGGAGCCAGGAGTAAAGACAAAACTTTAGCCGGGGGAATGGCCGCCATGAGCACGAACCAGGAGGTCCTTGCAGCGATTGCCGATTTGAAGGTGGCCTGGGAGACCAAGCTTGAACTGCCTGTGACGGAACTGAAAACAGCGCTGGAACTCAAAGTTGGGGCGGTACAGGAGGACGTGAACCTCCTTAGGCAGGATGTCAGGACACTGGCGTAGCGCACAGAGACTCCCGAGAAAGAAGTTGGCCCGACCACAGCGGAGTGTGCTGTGCATAAATCGGAGCTCCACGCCTTGGTGCAACGGGTGGGCAACTTGGAAAGCAGGGCGGAGGAGGCGGAAGGACGTGCCCGGAGGCATAATATCTGCATTGTTGGACTACCGGTGGGGGCTGAGGGTCACAACCCTACAGAGTTTATTGAGAATATGCTGATGCAGGAGATCACTGGGGGAGCCTTGTCCCAGGGATTCGCAGTGGAAAGGGCGCACAGAGCCCTAACGAGGAAGCCGCCACTGGGTAATCCGCCAAGGCCAATGATTGCCAAGATCCTAAATTACCGGGATCGGGAAAGAATCCTTGAGCACTTCCGCAAAGGAGGGACGATACAACGAGGGGCGGCGAGCATAACTGCCTACCCGGATTATACCCTGCTTTTGCAACGAAGCCAAATTAACTTTGGGTCTGTCAAAAGGAGATTGAGAGAGGCGGGCCATAAGTACATATTGCTCTACCCGGCCAAGCTGAAAGTTTTCTATAAGAACAGGACATTGTTCTTCGACACCCCTGAGGACGCCACGGGGTGGCTCGACATGCAAAGCTGCCCTCAGGAGTCGGACATCCAGAAGGGAGATGGAGGAGGAGGAGATAAGTAAAGTTTAGAGGGAGCACTTGAACTTGGCGGGACTTGAGACCATGTGCTTCCAAAGTAGAACCAAACGCAGGGATGCCTGAGATCTAGGGATGGAGCTGGGCAGTTGATGGGGTTGGGGTAGGGGTAAGAGGGGGGGAGGGAAGGGATTGTGTACTGTGTTTTTTTATAGTTAGGGGGGGTGTTCAGTTGGGGGGAGCCTACACTTGGGAAAACAAGATTACTCATGGGAGACCTTAAGATAGTCACCTGGAACGTGAGGGGGCTCAACAGCTATTTGAAAAGAAACAAGGTTATGATGTACCTGCGCAGGCAGAGAGTGGATATAGCCTTATTGCAAGAAACTCATCTTACACAAGCAAAATTGGATGTGATACGGAAGAAGTGGAAGGGGACGGTGGTAGGAGCGGCGTACTCAGCATATGCAAGAGGGGTAATCACATGGGTGGCCCCACATGTCCCATTCCAGTTGCTGCATTCTGCCGCAGAGATGGATGGCAGGATGGTGGTGCTGAAAGGGTTGGTGGAAAACAGAGATCTGCATTGTAAACACTTATGCTCCGAATCAGGATACGGCCTTGTACTTTAGGAACTTGTATGGTAAACTCAGTGGGAGTGCAGGGGGGCCTGTACTGTGGGGAGGCGACTTCAATTGTGTGCTAAATCCTGTACTGGATAGATCAGACTCTAAAATGGACAGACCCACTCCTGCTGCAAGGGTGCTGCAGTCTTTGTTGACAGATTTTGGGCTGGATGATGCATGGAGGGCACGCCATCCGCAGGATAGGCAATATTCACACTATGCAGCCCCATAGGGCTTGTATACTAGACTAGATTATGTGTTTGTCACACATGAATTAATGACCGAAATACCGCAGGTGGAATACAAAGCAAGAGTTCTCTCAGACCACTCGCCACTGATAGTAGTGTGGCAATACTGGCCTCCGAGGGGGAAGATACCCACATGGCATTTGAGAGCAAAGACACTTAAAGACAATGGGCCTCATTACGAGTCCGGCGGTAACCGCGGCAGTAAAACCGCCTGGTTACCGCCGGACTCGTAATACCATTCCGCCTCCGTGATTCCCGGAATTACCGGGGCATTACAACCCCGGTTTTCACGGAGGCGGAATGGTGTTAATCCCCATTCCCATTGAGTCCTATGGGACTCGATGGGAATGGGCTCATGGAAACACTGGCAGCATCTCGTAATGCTGCCGGTGTTTCCTCGTCCGCCTGCAGGCAGGCGGTGTTAAACCCGCCAGGTCAGACCTGACGGGAACATCACCTCCCGCCTGCAGGAGTCGGGATCAGGCGGTCCGGAAACAACGGTGGCGGCGGGTTTACCGCCACCGCTATTTCCGGACCGCCTGAGTTATAATGAGGCCCAATGTATTTAGGGAAAACGTGTGAAAAGAGATAAGTTATTTTGAAATAAACACTGGTAGTGTTAAGACAGCGGGCACACTCTGGGAAGCTTTCAAAGTAGTAGTGAGGGGAATTGCCGTAGCTAAATCAAGGGGGCTACAGAATGGGATACTGGCCGAGCTGCAGGATGCTGAAAGAGAGCTGGAAAGGGTGTTGGAACGGGGTGGTAATACTAAGGAAGATGCAGAAACAGCATTACGCCTACAGCAGAAATGTGCAGTATGTTGGGAAAGATTGTGTAACCTCAACTATAAGAAATATATAGAGAGGCAACATGCAGGAGGGGACAAGGCAGGTAGAGTCCTGGCGTGGCTCTTTAAAAATGAGATCCCTAGGCCCCCAATCAGGACGATAGCGAGAGAAGATGGCAGCATAGTGGATACGCAAGAGGGCGTTAATGAGGAATTTGTGGAGTATTATGGACGACTGTATGGGGACGAGACAGGAAGCAATGGGGTGGAGATAAGGGAAACGCTGGAAGATATTGGATTACCCCGGATCAGTGCAGAGGAAAGGGAGGAGCTAGACGCCCCGATCACCTTAGAGGAACTTGAGGGAGTGGTAAGGCTGTTGCCCATGTGCAAAAGCCCGGGAACAGACGGACCCCCGAGTGAATTCTATAAGGCATTTAAAGCAGAGGTACTCCCCCCGTTGTTGGTGATGCTCAACGAAGCATATGAAGTTGGGAAATTACCGGAATCCTTAAGGGAAGCGATCATTATACCACTCCCCAAACCCAATAAGCCTGGCAGAGACTGTGGCTCGTATAGGCCGCTGTCGATGCTGAACCAAGATAGTAAGATTCTAACAGCGGTATTGGCGAATGGAATGAGGAAGATCATCAGTAAATGAATACACCCCGACCAGACAGGATATGTCCCAAATAGGAGTATCTCAAATAATCTTAGCCGACTTCACAGAGTGGTCGAATATGCTAATTGGGATGACAGCGAGATGGTGATAGTATCATTGGATGCGATCAAGGCATTCGACTCGGTCAAGTGGCCCTGGTTAATGGCGGCCCTGGCCAATTATGGGATGGGACCGGGATATCTTAAATTGGTAGAACTGTTGTACAGTGCGCCATTGGCCAGAGTGAAGACAGGAGCAGTGGTTTCTGGAAGATGGCAACTCAGTAGAGGTACCAGACAGGGCTGCCCATGGTCCCCCATGCTGTATATTTTGGCTTTGGAACCCCTGGCGATTCATCTAAGGCAGCAATATGATGCAATAGGCATAGTCATTGGGGAGACACCACATCTTATTTCATTATATGCAGATGACATGCTACTGTATTTGCGCTACCCAGAAGAGAACCTCCAATATATACTGGAAGTGATAAACGGTTTGCAGAACTCTCAGGTATAGCTGTGAACCCCAGTAAGTCCTGTGTGTTCCCGTTGGGCAGATACAGAGGGCTTCCGTTGGAGAATCTGCCGGTCCTGCAGATACCGTGGGAGGTTACAACGTTCAGATATCTTGGGGTAGATGTATACCATACGGTTGAGGCTGAACATAGGCACAACACGGTGAGGGCAGTTGAGAAACTGAAGAGCAGTATGACATTTTGGACGAAACTCCCCTTGGCCATAATGGGACGAGGGGCGATGCTCAAGATGGTGGCGCTGCCCAGAATGCTGCACTGCTTTGCGAACATCCCATACTCAATACCCAGGAAATTCTTTGCCAAGCTGGATGGTATATGCAGGGAATTTCTATGGCATGGGATGAGGAACAGGGTAGCCCTGTGGAAATTACAAAACCCATATGAGAAAGGAGGCCTTAAGTTGTCAAACTGGGAGGTTTATTACGTGGCGAGCCAATTACAATATGTGGCTAAATGGCTCTCTGAGGAGCCCACCTTAGAACATAGGCTGCTTCAGGAGGACTGCGCCCCATACTTCCTGAGAGAAATGATATGGTTGCCCAAATCGGAGCTGGGGGGTCGCCCGGGGATGTTGGGTCTGGGATGGGGAATGTGGCAAAGGGCATGCCGATTAATGGACAGGCCGTCCCCATGCTCCCCGCAGATCCCACTAGTCACAGTGGTGGGGAAGGAAACGCAATTGAGGCTGATGATTAGGAAGCATTGGGAACCGGTTGGGATAGCAGTAATGGGGGATGTGTGGCAAGAGGGGAGGGTATTGGAATTTGAGGAACTAGTGGAACTAACTGGGTTGAGTGCCAGGCAATATATCACATATCACATTGTAGCGCGACGAATAAAAGACATTTGGTCTGAAGTGGAACTGGCGGAGGAACCGGACACTAATCTGGATATGATATATGATATAACAGAAGGAGGACACGAAACGTCTAGAGTGTATGAAATGATAATGTCCCGAGTGGGCAGGGAGGTGGTGCAACTGAGGTTGGATTGGGAGGAGGAAGTAGGGACCCTGATGAGTGATGGGATGTGGGAGAGAACGCAGGGATACCATAAAAAAGTATTGAGAAATGCTAGATTGCAGCAGATACAGCTGTATGTAACCCACAGAGCATACTTGACGCCTGTCACGGCTCGCTCCCTTCGCTCCCGTTCCCGCCACTTGGGGGCATGTTTTGGGGTTTCTTCCCTACTGGACATTTCCTCCGAACCTTATGCTACAGTGTCCTGATGAATTGGGAGCGCTAAAACCTTATTACCCGAATTACTTTCCTTCCGGATCCATTCCAGGTTTTTGGCAGCCAGCATGCTACTGCTACTTTAATCAAATGACTATGCGTCCCAGAATGCCTGGCTCACTGCCTCACCTCCTCCCTTGCAGGACAAGGCTGGGTGGAGGATAGGCAACACCTGTGGCTGCAGGTGCAGCAGGCGACACGCCTGAGGGGTGTGCTCGTTAAGCAGCTTTAAAAGCCTCAGTTTGCTTCAGTCCAGCGCTGGTCATTGTTGCAGCGTTCCTGTCGTGACTGGTCCCTTGTTCCTGGTTCCTAGTTTTTGTGCCCAGTTTCTAGTTAGTTTTTCTTGTTCCTTGTCCTGGAATTCGTATTTGTATGCCTAATTGATTTCTGCCTTTTGGAAATCCCTTTCTCCCTTTCTCTGTCTGCAGGCAGCCTTTCTCTGAGCTTTCCTTTTGCTGTAGCCCAATTGCCTGTGTTCACTGTTTCCTAGAAATTGTCCTTTGCTACTGAAAGACTTGTTGCATTAATCTTTCCTTTACAGGTTTAGTTTCCTGCCTTCTCATCTTGGATGGGTGGGAAAGTTTCCCTTTTGATATCGTTTTCACTGCTCCTGATCCTTGCCTTCTATTGGGATCCATGCCATGTTTTCCTTTACACTTTTACAGTTATTTCCTATTTTATTATTAGGTGTGGGAAGCTGTTGTAACTAGCTCCTGTGTGATTATCTTTTGTTTTCCACACTGTACTATTCCTTCTTGCCTCTTGACTTGGGTTTAGGTATTTAGTCATCCTCACTCTTTGCCTTTACTGCCTTCTGGGTTCTTGTTTGATATACAGGGTTGTGGGTTAGTACAGACTTTTTGAGTGGTCTTTCCGGTCCTCGTGAATACGGACATCCAAGTGGTCTTTCCGGTCTTCGTGAGTACTGGCATTCATGTGGTCATTCCGGTCCTTGTGAGTACTGTTTCCAAATTCTTTATTCAGTACCGTCTAGAGTGTCAGCTTACAGATTCTGTCCCTGCTTGCCCTCTACGTGGGCTTAGCGCTGTCAGTATCTGTAATAGCATAGTGGGTAAGGAGTTGCCGACTTTCCTTTCAGTCATAAGGAGGTTCTAAGTGCTTACCCTACATTCCTTTTCATATAGTGGTATACACGAGTCTTGGGTATTGAATGCACGTTGTTATATTCAAGGTTGTTTACTGTGTATTTTGTGCACATTTCCCCTGCCATATCCATCGCCTTCTTCCTTTCCTAACAGAATGACCAGCCGTTGTTCCCGTTTGAACATGGCCAGATTACGAAGGAAAGGCAGCAAGGCCTCTAACAAGCTTATACAGAAAGCTTCCCTTACAATTACCCGTGAAAATCGAATCTCTACTCCTGACTTAAATGAACTCCTTGACACGAATGGGTATTTACGTGCAAAGTATTTTACCCACTGGGTGGCCCATCCTACATTGCCTGATCCTAGCTCTGTCTTTAATTTTGATCCAGAGTCTATGTCCGCACAAGCCTTAGCAGTGGAAAACAACACACTGCTAGAATTTATACACACAAGTAACTCTGTTATTGAACCCCATGGCTCCGGTTGTGCTTTACCTCAGATTGAACAGTTTCATGATTCAAGCATGAAGGATGGAGGGGTTCCTTGCATATCTTCTGTTTTCTGCCCTCAGTCTACAGCTTACTCCTCTGCACAGGTTCTTACTGTGGTCTCTAATGCCAAGGGGTCTGATGCCAATAGTCTGCTTAAAAGAAACACAGACCACGTCGGTAAGAGAGAGTATAGATCACAAGAACTGCAAGCAGTAGATGACAATATACAATCAGTGCACTTCCAGATGGCTAGGGCAGGATCCAGCCCTGATGCCACCATGCCTTCCCCTGTGCCTACTGATAGGGATGTACAGTTAATGCGGGACATGCTAAAAGCAGAATTTGAGGAGTTAAAACAAGAATACATTTCCTTAAAAGAGGAGAATAAGATGTTACAGTCTTTTCTGAATACACCTCCAACTTTATCCGTTGATGAAGTGAATACTGTTCAGTCCCTGAGTGCGGAGACTTTTGTAAATCATGATACTTGTCAATATGTAAGATCTATTGGGAGTGAAAGTCTTTTTTCAAGCACAGCGCTTATTCAGGGCACAGGTTCTGACAACTGTCCTACCGTTTGTCAGGAATTGCTGTTAGCTGAAGATTCACAAGCCACTCCTTTAACTGAGGCTTCCTGTGTAGCAGTTTGTCATAACTCTGAGCTTGAACACATACATGCTTCTGATTTCCAAACACAATCCACAATGGTGGCATACACAGAATCAGTCACAACTGTAGGCTTAGGTTCTGCCCTTGATCTAGCTGCTGAGACTGAAGTAGACATTCAAGCTGATGTGGAAAACGATGCTACCTCTGTGTTCGCTCTTCCTTCTGCCAATTTCGGTCACTACGAGCAGTCAAAGACAGTGCAGAATTCATGTTTTGAAGGACTCATTCCACAGATTACTGAACCAAAAACCCGGCAGGCGATCCCTGAACTGTTGATTGTTAATCAGCCACTTTCAGAAGCTAAGACAGAGGAATGGTCAATTGACGAAATCCTGATTAACAGAGACTTTACTATGGTGATTCCTCTGGTTGATTTCGACTTCTACAAAGGAAGAGACTCTGTGTCATCCACTAAGGAGAGGGACGGCAGGGGTTCAGCTCAGACTTTGGTTACTGGTGCCAAGGGGTCAACTGCCTTAAAGGGGCTTTCCATTCCTGAACCACAAGTGTGTCTGTCGACTTCTGGGACTTCAGACTGTCCTCCTACTACCATTGACTCTTCAATAATCCTGTCCACAGCTCTGCAGTCATCGTTGGCACACGTAACTTCGATCAATAAAAAAGTTCTATGTCTGCCAGTCACCCAAGAGCCTTCACCATGTACGCAGTCAGAGCCAAAGACCTTGACAAGTTTGTCTTCAGCTAACAAGACGGCTCCAGCTTGCATGCCCTCAGCCTCAGAATTTCCTCTGGCATGTCTGTCTTCGGCTACAGTGACTCATCCAGCAGATTATCCTTCAGCCATGGAGCCTCCGGTAGTACATTCTAAGTGCATGTCTTCGGTCCCAGAGCCTACTGCTAGTTTGGCTTCAGTTCATGAGAGACCTGTATCCTGCTCAGCCTCGCTGTCAATATCGGAGGTGTACCTGTCTACACTGTCAGATCCTGCTGCATATTCTTCTGCTCCAGAGATTCCTCCTGAATCCCAACCATTTACTGATGAATGTCCATCTTGCCCTTCTTATGCTTCAGGGGGATCACCAGAATGTCTGCCTTGTACACAAAACAATTCTCCCAACTACTTGACTGTAGCATTAGCGCCTCCCGAATATGCAACATCTGAGCCTGAGACTTCTGCCAGCTCTCTCTTCAAAAACATCAAGCCGGCTCACGACTCGGGAGGGCCTTACATGCGAGGCCGCTGGACTTGCCTGGAGTATTACGAGAGAGAAACGGATGCCATCCGCCACGGCCCAGTCACCGAACGACTAGCCGACCAGGATAGCGGGCTGGACGGTCCGCGTTTGCACTCCGGTTTGGATCAACCGCTTGACAACCCTTTTGTTGCCGGATCCCACATGAGCCTGAGGGAAGGGACGGGCACGGCCTTCCAGCTGCAGCGCCAGTTGGGTGCTAGTAGCCAAAGGAGGGGAATGTCTGCTGCAGTTCAAGATGTGCCTGTTTTTGCTCCCGCTGCTAGTATGCCTGATGTTCCGAGTACTGTGTCTAACACTCCTATCAGTATGCCAAACGTTCCTGCGGTTGTATCCCACGTGCAACAAGGTGGCTACTTGACTGGCTACATGACTGTCAACGGGAGTGCCAGCCTCGTACAACCCATTGGATCTCCAGACCTCCAAGGCATGGAACTTATGCAGGCGAATCTTTGTCACTTTCAACCACAAACCTTTACCCAGATGGATGACAGAGTATCCGAACCACTACCTCAGCCGCCACCTTCCTCTTCCGAACATAAACATTTCCTGAAACCTGCTGTTTCCTCACCTCCTGTGTGTCCACTCTCGGCAGTGAGGCTAACAGAACTTCTACCGTTGTCTAAGGCATGTAGCACCAGCCTGCCTCTCTCCTCAAAGATGTATGCATATCCTCTTCCAGTGACTAAGCTTCCTGGACCTTCCAACTCTGCTTCGGGTCCTGCAAGTCCTTCATGCCTTTCTTCGACCCATGAGTCTCTTCCTCACCGAAAACCCGCCTATGGCTCTTATAGACTGCGGCCTGATTCTATTCATTCCAGTCCTTCTGCTTCTGCCCGTGGGTCATCGTTTCCGTCAGTGCCACTTCTGAAGACAAAGCGCTCCTGTCATGGAAAGAAGATGTTTTGTGCGAGTAACGGCCGCCTGGAGTCGGCCGTGGGAGGGGGTATAGTGTCACGGCTCGCTCCCTTCGCTCCCGTTCCCGCCACTTGGGGGCATGTTTTGGGGTTTCTTCCCTACTGGACATTTCCTCCGAACCTTATGCTACAGTGTCCTGATGAATTGGGAGCGCTAAAACCTTATTACCCGAATTACTTCCCTTCCGCATCCATTCCAGGTTTTTGGCAGCCAGCATGCTACTGCTACTTTAATCAAATGACTATGCTTCCCAGAATGCCTGGCTCACTGCCTCACCTCCTCCCTTGCAGGACAAGGCTGGGTGGAGGATAGCCAACACCTGTGGCTGCAGGTGCAGCAGGCGACACGCCTGAGGGGTGTGCTCGTTAAGCAGCTTTAAAAGCCTCAGTTTGCTTCAGTCCAGTGCTGGTCATTGTTGCAGCGTTCCTGTCGTGACTGGTCCCTTGTTCCTGGTTCCTAGTTTTTGTGCCCAGTTTCTAGTTAGTGTTTCTTGTTCCTTGTCCTGGAATTCGTATTTGTATGCCTAATTGATTTCTGCCTTTTGGAAATCCCTTTCTCCCTTTCTCTGTCTGCAGGCAGCCTTTCTCTGAGCTTTCCTTTTGCTGTAGCCCAATTTCCTGTGTTCACTGTTTCCTAGAAATTGTCCTTTGCTACTGAAAGACTTGTTGCATTAATCTTTCCTTTACAGGTTTAGTTTCCTGCCTTCTCACCTTGGATGGGTGGGAAAGTTTCCCTTTTGATATCGTTTTCACTGCTCCTGGTCCTTGCCTTCTATTGGGATCCATGCCATGTTTTCCTTTACACTTTTACAGTTATTTCCTATTTTATTATTAGGTGTGGGAAGCTGTTATAACTAGCTCCTGTGTGATTATCCTTTGTTTTCCACACTGTACTATTCCTTCTTGCCTCTTGACTTGGGTTTAGGTATTTAGTCATCCTCACTCTTTGCCTTTACTGCCTTCTGGGTTCTTGTTTGATATACAGGGTTGTGGGTTAGTACAGACTTTTTGAGTGGTCTTTCCGGTCCTCGTGAATACGGACATCCAAGTGGTCTTTCCGGTCTTCGTGAGTACTGGCATTCATGTGGTCATTCCGGTCCTTGTGAGTACTGTTTCCAAATTCTTTATTCAGTACCGTCTAGAGTGTCAGCTTACAGATTCTGTCCCTGCTTGCCCTCTACGTGGGCTTAGCGCTGTCAGTATCTGTAATAGCATAGTGGGTAAGGAGTTGCCGACTTTCCTTTCAGTCATAAGGAGGTTCTAAGTGCTTACCCTACAATCCTTTTCATATAGTGGTATACACGAGTCTTGGGTATTGAATGCACGTTGTTATATTCAAGGTTGTTTACTGTGTATTTTGTGCACATTTCCCCTGCCATATCCATCGCCTTCTTCCTTTCCTAACAACGCCACAGAAGATAGCTAAGTTCAAAAACGCTGGATGCCAGGTGTTCCCGAAATGTAATGCGGAAAAAATGCGGTAATGGTACATATGTTTTGGGCATGCCCACTGATAGAGAGATACTGGGGGGAAATAGCACAGAAAATGGAAGACAAAGGGATCTGTATGCAGGTTGATACCGTGTGGGCCTGTTTGCTGGGAGGGTTCCCTAGATCGCGTAAGCTTAAACATGTAAGCAAATTGAAAGATCTGGCGTATGTCCTGGCAAAGAGAAGGATCGCGATGGGCTGGAAAGCATGTCATAGGCTCAATTTGGATACGTGGTGGAGGGATCTGCAGAGGTGGGCGGAGGCGGAAACAGTAGTCTGGCAGGAAGCGTGTAAAGGGGAGACAGAAGAAGAAACCGGAGCCCTAGCAGGTTGGAGGCAATTGATAGCTGAACTATTTGGGCCCTCACATGAGGGTTCGAGTGATGGAGACACAATGTGCTCCGCTAAAGAGGACTCCCAACTGCAGAAGGAGGAGACTGGAAAAGAGCGAGAGTAGGCTTGGGAGGGGGGAGGGATTGGGAGATACAGTGTGTTGGAATATAATAATGGACGTGAAGCCAGGATTGACATGGTGTATCCACTGTAAGTTTGGTTTGGTTTGTTTGTTTTGGAAATTAATAAAATCTTAGAAAAAAAAAGAATTACCAAAGAGCTTTATATTTGTTATATATCTGTGAGAGTGGTATGACTGAATCATTAAATACCTAAAGCACAACGGGTTTGGTACGCATTGTCATTAAAAAAAAAGATAAGTCATCCTAACAATAAAGCTTTTGTAGATAACAAGCATATTTATGCTTGGCCAGCAGTCACTGTAGCTGTCAGAGTGGAATGACTGCAAAGAGCTCAAAATTACTCATGCAGTGTTGTGGATCAGTCAGGCTGGGAGAAACAAAACTTGCTTTATATTTAATAAATGTCAACAAGTAAATAGAAAATAAACTGAAATAAAATGCTGCCCTATGACTGGGCCTAGTTGGCCTTGTTGTAAATATGTCACTGATCCCAAGTATTTGGAAGGGGATGAGAAAAGTAAGCAAAGACTGAAAACCAACTCATTGGAAAAGGATTAAGAAGTGAATCTTGTTTTCATGAGCTGCATCAAAACTAAACAATTTTAGAGCCAGGGACTGTTGGCAAAGGCCAAACACAGAGAACTGTGACAAAACTTTATTTTCGAGAACTGTTACCTGAGAAGGGTATCAGCCAAAACCCAAGCCTAAAAGGCATTTACTTTATGTATTATAATTTGTATAGAGTGGTAGGGTCAGCTTTGATAGATTAGGATTCGGTCTTAGTACAGATTTCTTATGTTGAAAAAACATCCTGGCGAGGGCCTTAAGTTTTCAGTTGCAGATAGGAAACCACATCAGACCAATAGAGACAGGTATGGTAGGTTTTTCATGTAAATTCATAAAAATCCTGTTTCAACTATGTCCAGTGGTCTAACTCCTGTAGTGCTTCTCTGCCACAGCATACATGACTGATAAACTCATATACCTGTATCGATGAAGGAGTTAACGTCAAAACATAATAATCTTTTTGTAACCTTATGTAGACCAAGTAGAGGACTGCACAACTTCAGGCTATGAAGTACTGTTTGAAACATTGGATTATGTGAGACAGGCATGGTAGATTCAAAACTTTTATTTACTATGGTTCCTGGGTTGGTGTAATGCATAACTGGCCCTAACTCTAGAGGGAAGGTTTCCTTAACTGATGTTTCTAAAGACTGTTGATGTATAATAGTAAAAAAAAAAAGAGTGTCTGTGTCTAGACCTATGCTTGTCCTCACTCTTTACAAACATTTCATAGGAAGTCTTTAAAAAGGATACATAGTGGTTCAACAGAAAATAGGAAACCGGGGTTGGTTTTAGGTGGTCTTCTTACCAGGTGTAAGTTTAGTCTATGTCACAAACGTTCAATCAGAAAGGGTGGTTTGTAAGACCTTCTCCACAGAGCCCTTGTAATATTCTCAAATACTTTCAGTCTCTTTGGTTCCTTGGGGTGCCCTTCCCCAAGCTCCAACCTTTCTAAGTTCCAAACATCACAAAATAAATATAACAGATCCTTTTGAAACTTCTCAGGATTCCCTTCCCGAAGCTTCAATGCTTTCAATACTGCAAAACAATAAGTCTCCAACTTGGTTAGGCCTCTCGGGGTTCCCTTCACCAAGCTCAGGCCCATTTTAGTTTCCAACACAAAATTCAAGTTTGTCAGGATGTACTTTGCTTTCCTTCAATACCAAAAAATGAGAAGTATTCCACTTTGTTAGGCCTCTCAGGGTTCCCTTCCCCAAGCTTGGGCCCTTCTTGGGTTCACACACAAGTTCAGCTTGTCAGGATGAACCTTTCCTTTTGTTTACTGTTCTTTCACACACACTTCACTTGTGGGGTACAATCAGGGACTTTCGAAACTGCCTGTTTCTTTGCTCCTCCTAGGCGTGACCACTCTGATCTGTAACCCCCTCTCTTTATTCCTTGCTCTTCCTTTTGGGTCTTTCACCTTCAGATGCTTCCTGCACCCTTTCTTGTTCTCCTTTGATTCTTCCTTGTGCACACTTGCACCTTCTTTTTGCTGTTCCTTCCTTCACTGTGCACTCTTGCACCTTCCTTTGCTTTCTTATCGTGCCTCTTTCACACCTTACATACTTTCATTTCCCTTAACGTTCCCCCTTGCACTTGCCTGTTTCTTTCTTGTGCTTCCCGCACACTTGATACACTGTCCTCTCCTTACTAACACGCTTTGCCTCTATGCCACTTTTCCTTCTTTGCACTCTTCACATGCCTTTCACTTTACTTTTCTTCTGCAATGCTAGCCCCACTTACGTCTTTCTCTTCTGTGCCGCTAGTGCACCTTCCCTCCCTCTATTTCTCTTGTTCTGATAATTTCTTACACTTTCTGTCCTTTGTACACCTTCTCTTACTTTCCACTCCGTGCTCCTTTAAACTGTGTCTTTCACCTGCTCCGCTTCAGTTAAATGCACGCTTCCGAGTTTCTCTCTCTCTCACTCACCGGGTAGTGTCGCATTGACAAGCGGTCCCTCTGGATATACAGGGTTGAGGTCAGGGTCTCACCACCTGCCCCTCAGATACCCTTGGGACCAGCACACGTCCCAAGGGAACGTGCATGGTAACGAACACCACCAGCAGGAAACAGGCTGCCTTTCTCTGGCTCCCTGGAGGCATGGCTCCCTATTCACGCTGCAGCCCCTCACAAGCACCGGGCCAGAGTCTCGGCACAGCGGCCTCCTCCAGGCTTCAGCTCCTGCTGCTCTCTGCTCCTAGGCTTCTCTGGTCCGGATAGCCTCCCCAGCTCGCTCTCCTTCTTGTGAAAAACCACACCTTTTATACTTGAAAAATAGTAAATTGGAGTCAGGAGTAAGTGGTCATTATTAAGTGCTTTACTCTGCCTGACTCTATTAGTGGGACAACTTGAGTTCTTTCTATAGTAGGCTGCCCTTAGTTTCCACATGTTGTTTCTATGGGTAATCTTCACTGATCTTAGTTGCCTCCTCCTCGTCTCAGTATTTGTTAGAAATGGGGAAGGGGGCGATGGAAGGGTTTTGGAGGGTAGATCTATTACCCGCTACTCTATCAGGGAATTGACAGTGGACATACAAACATTCGTTTTGATGGTATTCCCTGTGATCTAGATTGGTAGAGAATGAAGGGATATTAACATCAGACTTCTGTCTTTGTTTTATTTATTTATTTATTTATTTTTGCATTTGTATGGCGCACATACAGCCCAGGGGCATTGTGGCGCTGTTACTTGTAGGAAACTTAGTTACAGTAGGTACAGAGTTCAAACATTAGTTAGCATTGGTATTATACATTATATGCATAGAAGGTCCTTAGTACAGAAGACTAATTGCAGTAGTGAACATTCACAGTATCCCTGAGGAAGGAGAAGGTAGTCTCATCAGCAAGTAGGGTTTATCAGGCGAACAGGGTAGTTTTCATAGCCTTGCGGAAGGCAATGAGTGATGGTTCCTCTCGCAGGGTAGTGGGGAGGGCGTTCCAGTGTAGGGAGGCAAGGTAGGGGAAGCTGGCGCCACCTGCTCTAGTTCCTTTTACCCTGGGTACGGAGAGCATATTGGCATAGGGTGTCCTGGCAGGTCTTGTGGAGGAGGCAGGGTGGATTCTTTGTGACAGGTAGGCTGGTGCGGAGAGGTGGATGCATTTGTGGATGAGGGTCAGGGCTTTGAAGATAATCCTCTCCTTTATGGTGAGCCAGTGGGAGGCTTTTCTGGCGGCAGTGCTGTGCTCTCTTTTAGAGATGCCTTGTGCTGCATGCAGGGCGCTATACTGAATTACTTGCAGTTTCTCCAGATTTTTGGTGGAGGTCCCTAGGAAGAGAACATTGCAGTAGTCCAGCCGGGATCCAGTGATGGCTCTAGCTATGTTGGTGCAGATGACTTTGGAGAGAAAGGGCCTGGCTGCATTGAGAAGTTTTGCATGGTAGGCAGCAGAGGAGGCGATTGCATTTACTTGCCTAGTCATAGATAGATTTGAATCTAGATAGACACCTAGAGTTTTTACTGTGTCAGATACTGGAATTCTGATGGAGTAGATGGTGAAGTGGCTAAACTGGGTGCCAAGTTTTTTGAGGGTGTCAGGGGATCATACGAGTAGGAGTTGTGTTTTGTCCGAGTTGAGGCAAAGACAGTTGACAGCCATCCATGTTTGGATGGTATTGTATATGTTGTTGAGTCGTGGAGTCAGTGTCATAGTACCCTGTAAGTGTGAGAAGGATCTGCGTGTCGTCAGCGTAGTTGGTGTAAGAGATGCCCATGGCGTCAAGGATGAGAAAGAAGGGGTGAGTAAAGATGTTGTAGAGGGTAGGGGAGAGGCAAGAGCCTTGACGTACACCGCATAACATGATGGTGGGTGAGGCAGTGGCTAGATCAGAGAGGACCTGCATGGTCCTGCCTTGTAGGAAAGAGGTGATCCATGTGGTGGCTTCTGGGGAAAAGTTGGCTGTGGCGGTGAGGTGATGGCATCGGACGTCATGATCTACAAGGTCGAATGCAGCAGAGAGATTGAGGAGAAGAAGCAGGACCGGTTTACCTTGGTCTCTTGCGTCATCCATCGTGTTTTTGAGGTTGAGTAGGGGGGTCTCTGTCCCATGTTTAGGGTGAAAGCCGGATTGTCTCAGTCCCATGAGTCTGTTCTCTTCGAGGAAGTGCTGAACTTGCAGGTATGCTGCTTTGTCCAGAATATTGAGTAAGAACGTGACAGTGGTAATTGGCCTGTAGTTGTTGGGTGAAATGGTATCAAGTGTAGTTTTTTTATGACAGGCCGGACCCATGCTTCCTTGAGGTGTGAGGGGACTTTCCCTGTGGTGAAGGAGGCGTTGACAAAGAATGTTAGGAATGGAGTGAGGGTGTCTGCACAGTCCTTAATAATAGAGGCGGGGCAGGGTTCGTCTTTACCATTGGAGGGTGTGATACCTTTCATGAGGTTAATCATGTCTTTCTCCTGGATGGCTTTGAATGAGAAGGTGGGGGAAGCATCCGATGGGGAGGATGCGGCCAAAGTGGGGGAAGTAGGGAGCGCAAGTCTGGTGTTCATAATTTTAGCTTGAAGTGAGTTAAGCTTGTTACGCATAGCTGTTTGGATGGCATCAGACCATGCCTTATCTTTGGTGAAGTTTTGGGGTGTCGGAGTCTCAAGCTCTCTAAATATGGCGAACATTTCCTTGGTGTTGGATTTCGCATCTGTGATTCTGGTTTCGAATGATTTGGCTTTGGCTTGGATAATGGCTTTCTTATATTCTTTTAAGCGTGATTTGAAGTCTATTGTGTCTTTGGCATCGTGGGATGTCTGCCAGCGTGCTAGTGCAGGACGTTTGTCCGTACGGAGTTTAAGGAGGTCTTGGGTGAACCAAGCATTGGTGTGGCTAGTGGGTTTAGTTTTATGCGGTTTGAGTGGGGCGATGGAGTTGATTGCTGCAGTGATGGCAGTGTCATAATTCTGAGCGAGGGTTTCTGGGTCATTGGAGAAGGGAGGTCTAAAGGCAGGTCCCTGTAGAAATGGTAGGAGTCTCTCTTTGGTGAGTTGGCGGGCACTTCTTGTGAGGGCAGGTGGTAGGGGGTGAGGGGAGTGGGGTGAGGTTCTAGTGGTAGGGATATTAAAGGTGATGATATGGTGGTCAGACCAAGGGGTGGGAGTGTTACCTGTGATTGTGAGAGGGCAGTTGTGTTGAGCGATCCAGTGTAGTGTTCTGCCTAGGGAATGGGTGGGGTCTGTGGTGGCGTTCATAAATCCTAGGGTTTTAAGGGCTGTGTTAAGTGATTTGGCGGCAAGATCTTTGGTGTCATTCAGGCCTAGGTTGACGTCACCGAGGAGGATGGCTTTGGTTGATTTCTTTAGATTGTTTGCCAAGAGGTGGGTGAGGGAGGACTGAAAGTCGCCTAGAGGGCCTGGTGGTTGGTAGGTAAGGTGTAGGGTAATGGTGCAGTGGTGAGAAATGGTGAGTTTTACTTGGAGATAGTCGCTATTATTGTTGATAGTTTTGTCAATATTTCGGATGGGGATGGAATCTTTGCCTATTAGTGCAACTCCTCCATCTTTAGTTGGGCGATCCTATCTGGTGACAGCATAGCCTGGTGGGAGTGCGAGGAATAGTGCATGTCCTGAAGCTTCATGTAGCCAAGTTTCAGTGACCAAAAGGAGATCTAGGTCATTGGTGGGGATGAGGTCATGGATGTCGAAGGCGTGGGCATTGATGGACCGGGCGTTGATCAGGGCACATTTGAGGTGGGGTTCAGGGGTGGGGGATGTAGTGGTTACTATCGTAGGGGTCACATTTTCTGATGTCACAGACACAGGCATGGTAACATTTGCATCAATACATTGCATGATTGGGGTAGAAGAATTGGGCCTGGCAGTATGAGCATTGACAGTAGTGGGGGTCCCATTTTCTAGGGTACAGGCATGGTAACATTTGCATCAATACATTGCATGATTGGGGTAGAAGAATTGGGCCTGGCAGTATGAGCATTAGCAGTAGTGGGGGTCCCATTTTCTGGGGTCACAGACATAGATACAGTGGCTTTGCAGTCAATACATTGCTCCCTAGAGAGACCTAGAGAGACCAACTTTTAGTTGGTTTTTCTTCCTCCACCTTGAGCAATTGACTCGTTCCTTCCTCCCCCATGGGTCATGGATGACGGGATTGGAATTAGGTAAAATTAGACCTGGATTTGGGTGGCTGGAATCAATGTATCCCATGAAGGCATCCGGGACTTCCTCCTCCTCTTCTATTGCCCTGTCAGAATACAGCATCTCGCCTGGGGTATTCCCACGAAGACAACCCTGGAATCCCCTATCCAGGTGATCCTCCCTTGCTGGTCCACTCCCAGGGTTGGGATCCGAGGGCGCTGGCCCTCCCAATGCCACCTGAATAGAGGATTCTTGGGGTCTACATGTGAGAATATCCCTAGGTTTCTCACAATTACTACGGTTCAAGGTTGGCTAATCTCGACTAGGAGGAGGATTGCGCAATCTCAGGATACTCATGTTTCACTGAAGCTTAGGCCCATTGCTGAATAATTTAATACCTTAAGTACTATGGTTATTCCCTGAATTGAACCTCCATTTGCTTGTCTTTTTTAGAATTGCACTCAGAACTCTTTTAATAATTTGGACACTTGGTTAGGACTCTGTGTTATATGAAAGATCTATTTGTCTCTGTATTTAAATTCTGGACTGTGTTAATTTATTACTGTGTCTTAACTGTGTTTTTAAACATAATTGTTTCTTTTTTCGGAATTAATTATCTGCATTTGCTTTGCATCTTTTGCTCACCATTCTTCATTCATATTTGATTTGTATCCGTGGCTCTTCACTTGTTTTTGTGTGAAATATAATCGTTAAAAGGATGTGAGTCTTTGGCTTTTTCATTAAACTGTTTACACAGCATATATTGTTGTTTTGGTATGGCTATTTAGGACACCTTCAATTAGTGAAAATTAATTTGATGGGTCTTAACTAAGTGTGTACATTAAATCCAACAGGAACCCCATCGTTTTGTTGGAACTATAGGCCGAGTTCCTTGTTGTAGTACGGGCCCACACACGTAAATATATCTACTCCACTTATAATAGCGAATAAGGGTGAAGTTGGTGTGCAGTTTTCTGCAGCCTTGAGAACTGTCTCCCTTGGGTTGAAGAAGTTATGTATTCCAGAGCACGGCCCTGTAAAACAGTTGTTTTTCTGAAGATGTGCATTTGGGTTGGCATACCCACAATCCTTTGCTAATTTGGCTCCTAACTCAGGGTGAACTAATATATTACTTGGGGGTGCTGTCGTATTGTAATATATATATATATACGTGATCAAGCGGTGTGTTGCCGCGAAACGCGTCGTTTTTGTTTGTTTTCCTTATCATGCTGACTGATATTTATTAAAAGCACTTTTCAGTCTGAAAAAGCGTTGGTGTCCCTGTCTTCGTGTGGAGAGTCATCCAGGCGTCCTCCACTGTTCCAAGGAGTGCATTCCGCCTACTTTTTGCCTGGTCTCATTGTGGATCAGTATTAGAGGGTCTTTTTCTGAATATATATATATATATATATATATAAAATAGGCTGCACCTGGGCTACTCTTGCCTAACTTTGGAGTGCCATACTGATGGTAGCTCCCTCCCCCTCCCCACTCCCCACTGAGGGCTAACATTGAAAATGGGGGAGAGTTGGATCCTGGCTGGCTCTACACTACAGTTACCAGAATTCCCTGCTGCCACTGCCTGGTACATACCAGAGGCATTCAACCCTGCACACCTGCATTCAATAAGCCCCCTGAAGATCGCTGAGGCATGAATACACGCTAGGAGGAGAACATCTTTGGACCATTTAAACTTACTGCAGCTGGGACCCAGAGTAGAGCCCCTACCACCCCTCTTGTTTTGTTTGTGTGTGCGTATATATATATATGAAATGAAAAACCTTTTACTAAAAATAATCTTCATAAATGAAATAAAACTGACCACTTCTTCCAGAAGTATGTTACCCGTATGCAGTGAGATGTCAATATAATTAGCTAACTCTCTTTATTAGATAGGACCTGCTCACAGGCTGTGCCTGCACGCCCTGGCAAAGCATAGCACCTGGAATAGCACATTCTCGCAATAGCACCTGGAATAGCACATTCTCGCAGTTCCCCCCACCCCCATTCTTTACTCCTCGTGTTTCTATTCATAGCAACGACGCAAAAGCCCACAAAATGCCATCTTACATCTTAAATGATTTGCTACGGGCAATGCCGGCCTTGCTTTGTACATACACATTTGCATAAATCATTATTCGAATGTTTTAATCTCAGCGCCATTATTTTGTTCCCAGGGCACAAATTAAATGCATGCTTAAAGCAGAGTTGGGGAGAGTTATTTCGAAATGCTTTATGAGGCGGGATTGGCAATTTCCAGCTCGCATTTCATACATAATGTAATTCCTCTTGTTTTTTTCGTTGCACGCGGGTGAGGGACTGAAAGCGCCTCATGAACACGTTTTGAGAGTCTTTCCTGGAAGGAAGCCTTTGGAAAGACGACGGTGTCGCAATATCACCGTATATTGAGAGAATGTGTAAACTAGCAATAGGAGGCAGAAGGTTAAATAGTTTTCGCGGGATAACAGTGCTCCCATTTTATAGCTTGTTTTGTTAACAGACAAAAGAAATCGGCAGATGAAAACATCAACGCGAGGCCTCCCCGCGCGCATAGGCCTGACCACTGTTATTGTCACTCGTTGACGCGCAATGTAAGCTCTGCTCTGATGTCTCGTCACCTGAAGGGGAAACAAATTATTATTTGCGACGGAAAGGGACTTGTTCATCGCGGGCAGCAAAATGTGTAGTTTTCCGCCGCGAGATTCCCGCCAGCGGCGAACATGGGTCGATGGAAAAATTCTCTCCTGTGCCAGGCCATTTGGGCCCTGGATAGTGCCCCTGCCACATGTGGTAGCAGAAACAGCTCCATGCAGGCTCGGGCCAGGCGTCATGGACGTGGGGGGCACGAGAATGGCGATTTTAATCGCCAAGATGCTGCTTCTGTGGTATCAGCATCTAGACTCGCTGTTTTGGCGCTCCCCACTACTGCACCACCTCCCACTCGGATAACTTTGGACGGCTGCAGCTCAGGGCAGTTTCTAGCCAACTTGGTGCCCAGGGCGAAACACCAGAATGCTCCCCGACCCCCACCAGACCCCCTCCACCAGCACACGCCATTCCCAAACTACACCTGTGCGTCCTGTGACAAAACCCCTCCTCAATATGAATACATAATTGCTATAAAAATGAAGCTGGTTTTGATTGATTGATATTTTATTTCTATCGCGCTCGTACACAAGTGTTTCAGAGCGCGACAAGACAAGGGAGGGGAATAGGGGAGAACAAAACAGCGATTTTACTAGGCCCAGTGACATTGAGAACGCGCAAGTGCATGGGAGAGAGGGAGGGGAAAAATGCATGGAAGGGGGGAGAGGTGGAAAGTGCGAAGCAGAGGAGAAACAGATAAATAACAATAAATAAATAATAAAAGCAACAAACAGTGGTAATGCAGCCAGCAATTTGCAAGTGCTAGGTTTAAGGCAGCAGACAGGGTAGGTCCGATAGTGCAGGAAGAAAAAGGGGGGCTGTATGGGTACAGATACAGACCCCAGTGCAAGTGGTGACCTGGAGGCAGTGCGGGAGGGTGGCAGGATGAGCAGGTACCTGGGCCCAAAAGACAGAGGGTGGCCAGGTGCACGGTGCCAAGAGAGAACAGATCAGCAGGGGAGAGGGGGAGCGAAGGCAGAAGAAAAGAGGAAGGTCTTGAGGTGCTTCCAGAACGGGAGATGATTCTCCTCAAGTTTTAGAGTGGCAGGGAGGCTGTTCCAGAGGGAGGCCCCAGCCGAAGACAGAGATCTACCCCCAGCTCGTTTCTTAGAAAAACGACTGACCCTGAGTGAGTTGGAGGTAGAGGAGCGAAGAGCTCGAGAGGGGAGGTATTTGCGGAGGGATAGCTGAAGGTATTTTGGACCCAGGCCCCAGAAAGCCTTGTGGACAATGCAGAGGGTTTTGAATTTAATCCTTGCATCCACCGGGAGCCAGTGGAGAGATTTCAGAGCTGGGGAGATACGATCCCAGGGCTTGAGGCCAAGGACAAGTCTTGCAGTCCTGTTCTGGATAAGTTGCAGAGGGCGGAGAGTAGAGGCAGGTAGATTTAGAAAGAGACTGTCACAATAGTCAAAGCTAGAGAGAACCAGAGCTTGAGAGACCATGAGCTTCTGGGGGAAGGAGAGGAAAGGCAGAGTACCTCTAAGGAGGTGCAGTCGGAAATTTGACTTTTTAGTCAAATTAGTTTCATCACATTATAATGCAAGCACTTTATTGAATAATTCTAATGGGAAAACACAGCTGTTGCTGTCCAAGTAAAAGGTTTTTCTGTCACCTGCACTTAGGGAAGGCCTTGCCTGAATGCAGTTTCAAACTGTCCGTATTGGCACACTGCGGTGTGACCAGCGTACCGGGGTATGAGGGCCCATTGCCCTCTGTCCCTGTATTGCAGTGTATTTCGTAAGGGGCAATACTAGACTAACCATATGAAATATTTTCTGATGGAAGGTTATCATTCCAAGATGGACAGTCTGGTACACTCTTATTGTACTCTTTCAAAATATTTCTATGAGAGTGGGAAAGGGGACAAATAGCACCAGTGAGGCTTCCTGCATACTTTGCATTACAGTGATCAGAGATCTCTATATTGGATAAACAAGCCTATGATAAAAGGATTGTTTGTGTGAATCTCTAAATTCATGATGGCTCACATCACTGTTCACAACACTCACCTCTACCTTAGAATGTTTGTAACTGTAAACCATACATACTCATTTGGGCAGCTTACGTTTTTGGATCCAAGTATAAAATGGCTGCAACTACAGACACTCAAATGGGGTACAAGGGCTCCTTTGCTTCTTGTTTCTGAAGAATTTTAGATGAGGAAGGGCTGGGTCTCAGTGTGAGCATGCCCAACCCCAATATAGAAACATCTTTTGGGAATTATACATATAGACAGGACAGGATACCGTAGAAGAAAGACCCAATAAACAATGCACAGAAAGGCTACACAGAAAGAATTGTACCTCTTAGAAACTTTAGCCTTACCAGTAATAAGGTGATGAAGCGTTTTAAACAAAACCGGCTTCTAATGCATGGTAAAGGGTCCACAGTTCCTCGGCCACTACCTCCTCACCATTACGCAGGCCTCATGGTTTATATCTGCAAAAAGAGCAGGCCCATGCTTTATTTAACAGAGCTGGCATAAGCATCTCTTATTAGTGCTGGCCTGCAGCTAGTGAAAATCATGATGTGCCAGTGTAGAAAGAGCGTTTGGCCTAGTGAATGTACAATTTGAAGCAGATTCTTTGATTGCGTTTAAGTGTGGGCACAGTATGGCATGCTGGTCAGAGCCACATACACAAAACCTTCAAGTATGCTATTGTATGGACATTGGACACATCAGACAAAAACAGGCATATGTGCTGTTACATCGGAAGCGCCACATAGATGCAATTAATCAACAGGGGGGTGGCTTGTGCAGCGCACAAAACATTGCTGCACACATATCACTGCATTGATTTGCCATGGACTACTGTCTGCATGGTGACACACAATGAACTCAACTTTCCTAATCAAGGTGCCAAGTGACATTGAGTTGCCATCTGGTGTGCACGCTAGGCAGTGGCTGGCTTGTTTAGACAATTAGAAGATCTTAGATGCTGAGCAGATGCATTTAGTCCATATCCCAAAGCAGCAGCCACTAAAATGCTTAAGCAAGAACATGACAGTTAACCTTCCCAGGGATGTGCCATATGTAACTAAAGAGTAACATACACAAACATCTTTTTGGTATGTCAAATAGAGACATGAAAATAAAGAAAATAATGCGCGAGCCTGCATGCAGATAGAAAATGTGTGCCATGCGTATTCATGGAATTGTTTGCGCAGTTACCGTATTCGCAAGTCGCAAGCCAAACTCCACGAAAACGCTCACACCATAAACAGCCAGATCAGCCACCTTTGCGCCCTCCCCGGGCACTAATACATGCACCCTTCAAACAGTATGTGGCATTCCCCACAAGCAGGCCTGCATCTCGGGGACCCTGCGCAGGGTCCCCCATAACTGTTCTGGGTACCCCGATAACCTACGTATGAAAAATCGTAACTCGGTCTGAACACAGAAAATTTGTGTGAAAACCCCGTAAACTGTTCCTGCACCCCGCTACACTGCTTACGCGCACTACTGAGTAAGTTCCTAACCCCGGTTGTGTACACGCCCCCGAAATCCGACATGCAACCCCACTTACGCGCTGCAAATGCTACACGCAAGTGTACCTACGCCTGCTTTCGGGTGGCGGATGATATGAAGGACTTGTGTGGCCATTTCCCGGCCGAGAGGTTGTGTGATGTAAGCGATATTCAATCAACACTACAGCTAAGTCAATGCCTAGTCTGGGATGCTGAGGAAAACCCTTATTGATGTATTTTTATATCCAGTTCAGTACTCTGGATGACAACCCTTGTATAACCCCCCCCCTCTTAGAATCCCCCTGACACCACTGAGCCAAGAAGTAGGTTTGTTTTGCAAATTAAAAGGTTTACTTGGACAATTCAACAATATATATCTATCACACTTTTATAATATATTAATATCTGATAGTACACTGAGACATATGATGTGGATCCACAATGGGTAATGTTACAGTGGTACACTTGATTACTTAGGCGTGGTATAGAGGATGAGGTAGCCGAAAATGCTTTATGGTTTCAAGGAAATGCAATGAGGAATAAAATGCAGTACAAAAATACTTGATATTATTTTAGCAAAAGATAAGATAATCACTGTTTCTCTGGCAATTCACCGCCCTCCCCTATGCAATGTAAGAAATGGAAGGAGATGGAAAGAGGAGCACACAGTTCTCAGGAATGCAATCAAATACAATACGAAATTCAGTTCCCCCCAGCAAGCTTAGAGGAAACAGGTAGGAGTTTGAGACACAGGCCCAAAATGCTTTTTAAATGTGATGGCAATGGATGGGAAAATGTGCCAACTGATTTTAATTCCCTCTAGAGATTCAGGGTGAGTGGGAGATGCGTGTTGGTATTAGTTCAGGATCACTTTAGTAATGCTCTATGAGTTATTACCAAGTTGCAAACGGATTTTAACAAAAGAAAGAATGGAGCTGCTATTTTGACAAGTGGAGAAATTGAGCCAAAATCGCAAATCGCGGTAAATTTCGCGATTGCGTAAATCGTGATTAAAATGAAAGTTAAATTTCGTTCCTAGCCCAAACGGTTCCAGAGATACGGACGATTTAATAAAGGTAGATTTTCGGATTTAAAGTAAAACTCAAAATGACAGGTGACAGCTTGCAGCTGCAGAATTGACAGGTGACAGTTGTGCAGCTTTAAAAATGACAGATGACACAATTTCTAGGAGGCTGTTCTACTTAGGTTAACATAGTTTGGATTAGATTATTTTAACTACGAGATTGGTTCTGCACAGTTCTGCTAGGAACTCACAATATCAATTGGCCTCGTCGCGGTCTGGTCAGGTTGGACGGGACTTCCGGCGGGTGGTTCTGAAGTCCCGGCTATCTGGGTGAGCTCTGCTCTCTGGGTCTATCAAGCACCGGATCTGCTCACAACCGTCTGGTTTGTGGTTCTCTCGGGTTCCAGATACAGCACTGCTTTCTGGATACTGCTACAGGTTCTTGCAAAAATTCTTGGCAAAATTCAAACAGCTCGGCCGGCTGATGAATAGTTTGGTTGGTTTTGAGGCCTGCTGAAGAAGATTCAGCTGGTGGATTCAGGCCTCTCTGCTACAAATTCTGGAGTTAATTTCTGCTACAGGTTCTGGAGATTGATGGATTTGAAGTCTGGATCTCTGGATGTGAAGTCGTCGGTCAGCATGCTCCGCAGCAAATGGAATTGAATGTCTCTACCTGTCCCAGCAGTCTCTTTTTATGCGTTTTGAAAATGGGTGTGTGCCTGGGCCTAGCTAAGCCTGCCACTCTCTTCTTGTCATTGGCCCAATTCTCCCCTCTCCCATGATTGGGGGAAGGAAATGGATTGTCATCATGATGAGGTCCGTTTATGGGTCAGAGGATCCTCCCCTGGTCAATTTGCACACAAATCTATTTCTGACCCAAATACATATTTATCTATGTACCATTTTTCTAATATTATAGGTCCAGTTAACATATTTTCTGTAGCACCAAACCATCCGATCCCTGTCTTTGTACGATGTCGTGTCCACTGATGACAGAATTCTCCCCTTTTCATCCAGATAACGACCTCTAAACCTTTCCAGATTTTACACAAATGTGCACCAGGGATATGGGTTACAGATGATAAAGTGTCAGATTTTTAACATGCATACATTTGGAGTAGCAACCTTTTTTCCGCTACTATCCCTAGGAACATACCACAGGGTCCTAACACCTCTTAAAATGTGCACAGAAAAATCACAAGAATAATGATATTATTTATATAATTTTGACAGGTCCGTACTATGAATTATCCATCTTTTTAAAAGTATGCCCTGGTCAAAAAGGGGTGTGGCTTCCGACATCACATGGTGGAATAACTGGTTTATCCATTTCCCCGAAGCTCAGCTGGCTGGCAGAGGCACTGCCCCTCCCAGTTTCCCCCAAGAGGAAGCCACTTTACGACGCCCCCAATATAACATTTGCCTGAGTCAAGGAAGTTTCATTGTTCTGTCCCTTCCAGTTCCCAGTTGCTCCACCCCTAATCTAATCAGAGAGGTGTCAACTCCTTTTGGTGGGGAAGCAGGATGCAGCTAGGCCTGAAAAGAGTGGCTGAGCAGGTTTCTCCTGTCGGGGGTAGTTGTCAGGCAGAATTCAGCTAAATGTCACTTTAGTTCCCAGTTTGAATCAAACTTACAATTTTTACATATACATTAAATAATTACTTCCTTCAAGTCATTTCAGAATATAGTTTTACATTGTATCCACCTCTTAGCAAGTCTTTCCTTGGCCTGGTTTTGTTTCATTTGTTCAGTTTTACACAAAAGTCTGGTGGTTTTAAAATGCCGGCTTTCTGATAGTGGTGAGTACCGGTATTGCAACCATTTTTGGGATTAAGAAAATTAATTCCCCACAGTTCTGAGTTGCTTTTTGGCAATCAGCATTGCCATTCCCAATGGTTTCAGGCTACTGTGTGTGTAGCCCAATGGTGGTTTTAGGCAGTACCCTCCTGTGCTCACAACATAGGCAATAATGGGTGGCAGCCTATTCTTCATGTTTTCCCTGTGCACTCTCTGGGGAGTTCTGGCCATCATGATGTTTTTCATGCCAGTACTGCACAGTTCTATGGTAGGGCTTGGATGCATGGGTAAAAACATCCCACAAGCCCCCCTCTTGCAATGGCCATTCTGTCCTTTCACTGATGGAACTCGCAAGATCTGGGATGTTCACCTCCTCTTCTTCCAATTCCATAGATGGCACAGTTCAGCATCTTTTCCTCCTTCCAGTCGATCAATCAGTTCTCCTTGCTGGTCCTGATGGGAGGATTGGGCGGTACCCCGGGCCTCTCAGGTCTCTGCTCCCGGTCCCCGGTTGTCCTCCTTGGTCAGTCTCCATGGTTTCATCTCTCCTAGGATGATAAAGCAAAGCGGCAATACACATTCCTAGACATTTCTTCCCCACCATTGATATGGTGGGGTGGCATATACATTTTATAGTCAAAACATTTGCGTTCTTATTTTAACCAAAACAAGATACAATTATAAGACTTTTCTTTCCAAATCATAATATTTTAGAGACTATATGTGGGATATTTTAGGGTTGGAATTGAATTACTCTGGAGCGGCCCCCTCTGGTATTGCAGAGGACTCCTCCAGTTGTTGCATAGTGTGTCTGGGATGGCAACACTTTAGCTGATTTATATGGACCCACTTGTCTTCCCCCTCTGCCAAACTGCCTTTGGGGATGCGGATCTTGTAGGCCACAGGGGAGATTTTGTCTAGAATTTCAAATGGTCCCTTCCATGTAAGCAAACATTTTCGCTGTTTGGCCTGGTTCCTTTGGAAATTGTATAGATAGACCCGGTCCCCCACAGTATATTCCTTCCTGGTGGTCTTCAGGTCGTAGTGGGTTTTCATGCTATCAGCTGATCTTTCTAGATTCCGCTGAGCATAGGCAAAAGCATGCTGAAGGTGTTTCCTTAAATTCTCTACATACTCATGAGTTGTGGAGGCATTTATCAGTGTCTGCTCTTCAGTCCTGTAGAGCAAATGCTGGGGAAGCACCATCTTGTGTCCAGTCATCAACTCAAATGGTGACATTTTAGTTGCAGATGAAGGGGTAGATCTGATGGCCATTAGGACCAGAGGTAATCGGATATGCAAACTTGGCCCAGAATCTGCCACACACTTTTTTAATATGCTCACAATGGTTCGGTTGTATCTCTCCACTGCTCCAGAAGAAGCTGGCCTGTAAGCAATGTGTAGCTTCCTTTTAACCCCAGTATCTCCCACATATTTGTCATTACTTCACTGGTGAAGTGGCTACCTCTGTCTGACTCTGGGAGACATTCCACCCACTTGGTAAACAAGCATGTAATGGTCAACATGTACTTGTTTCCTCTAGACGAGCGAATCACAGGGCCTACAAAGTCGATTTGCAAATCTGACCATGGCAGTGTCATCCCCCTCTTTTGGAGAGGCGCACGGTGTGTGAGGGATGATGGCTGTAATTGTGCACATACAAGACACCCCTTCAAGTATTGGTCGAGGTCCTGCCCCATGTGTGGCCAGTATGCAACCTCTCTTAAGATTTCCAGTGTTGTGTGAAACCCCCTATGACCGGCGGTGGCCGCATCATGGGCGTGACTTAGCATCAGGCTTCGGAATGAGGTAGGAACCACCCACTGATCATGGCCGGCTTGGGATTTCCTTATCAACAAACCGTCTTGGATTCGGAACATTTTTGGACATTTCATCAACACTCTTAGGTCCTCTTTCCCGATGTAATCGGTATCCGTCAAGGGAAAGTTCTCAGGGTCCTCAATGTGTTGGTAAAACTTACCAATTATTGGATCCCCCTTCTGAGCTGTGATCAAATCAGCATCAGGGGTCTCCTTACTCCATTGTGCAGTTGAAAGATCATTGTGAGCATTGGTCTGGGACGTAGTGATAGCAGTGACCTGGATTTCCCCCAACAGGGACTCTATCTCTATTAGATCCCCTTGGATGGCCCCGGTTTTGGCCAGCTGATCAGCTAAGTGATTTCCAGTTTTGTCTGGTCCCTCTACTTTGGAATGACCCTTGATCTTTTTCCAGTAGATGGTCAACCCATTCGATGTGACCCGATCATCAATGTTTTGAATTAACTTCCCATGTTTCAAGGGTTTGTTATTAGCACATAACATGCCTCTGGTTTTCCAATTAACCAGGTGCTCCACGAACCCGTTCCGTACATAATCCGAATCTGTGATTATGACCAGTTCGTGGAGTTGATGTTGGACAGCAGTGAGGATGGCCTGATGCACAGCCATCAATTCTGCCACCTGACTACTTCGGGGACCAATTTTGTATCCAGCAGAGGGTTCTGGGGACTCATTCACCCATGCGTTCCCTACGCCGGTCACCAGTTCTTTCTCCCCGTTGTTGTCAACCTGGTAAGAGCATCCATCCACATAGATAGTGGGCATTCCCTCACACTTGTCTTCTACAAAGACTTTGCGTGGGGAATTAAGGTATGCCTCCATACTGCCCTTGATTTTTAGACTTTCGTCCTCGAGACAGTTTTCTCTGGCACAATCATGCAAGTCAGCCAGATCTTGCGCGAGGGGACTCTTCTTGTTTTGCCCATATCTGACCTCCACAGGAAAGCCTTGCATTGACAGAATCCAGGAAGTAATTCGGGAATTACTCACATTTCCGGCCCGGATCCTGTCACTTTGGAGATATTGCAGAGGCTGGTGTGGAGTCTCCACTATGATGTGTTCCCCCTGGATAAACGGGCGGTAATTCTTCAATGCCCACACCGTTGCCAGGAGTGCCTTCTCACAATCGTTGAATTTTTCCCCCACAGAGGATAAAGTTTTGCTCGCATAGGAGATTACTTTATTGACCTTGGCATGCTTTTGGTATAATACTGCCGTCAAGCACGTATTAGAGAACCCTGTCTCCAGGAAGAAATCCTTGTTTCTGATAGGGTAAGCTAGGCAAGGCGCTTGTGAGAGGCTTCTTTTGAGTTGTCTTACTGCCTCGGATTGTTCTGGACCCCATTCCCACTTGACCCCCCCCCTTCAAGAGATGAATCAGGGGTCTAGTGATCTCTGCGTAGCCTTCAATGAACTTTCTGCTGTAATTAGTCAGTCCAAGGAGGCTCCTTAGTTCCCGCAGAGTTGTGGGATCCTTCAGTTTCTGAAGTGCTTCCACTTTCTTTTCTTGGGGACAGAGGCCCTGAGGAGTAATCTCATGCCCAAAGAAATTAACACAGGTTCTACACCACTATGCTTTCTGGAAGGAAAGTTTTGCTCTGGCGGCCCTCAACTGTGTCAGAACATAACGGATCTCTGCTATGTGTTCTTCCACAGATGAACTTTTGATGAGGACATCATCTACATAAGCCAGGTTACCCCTCGCACCGAGGTTGGGCATGGCCTTATGTAGGAAAAT
Organism: Ambystoma mexicanum; assembly: GCF_040938575.1. Classification (NCBI taxonomy): domain Eukaryota; kingdom Metazoa; phylum Chordata; class Amphibia; order Caudata; family Ambystomatidae; genus Ambystoma; species Ambystoma mexicanum. The sequence continues at coordinate 304,158,128 of NC_090940.1, forward strand.
GTTGAATTCATTGCCGGAGTTGAGGTATCCGAAGGGAGTCCGGGTCCATGTGTACTGCTGGCCCCCAAAGGTAAAAGCCAGTTTGTATTGGTCCTCCCTACTGACAGGCACGGTCCAGTATCCATTGGTCAGGTCTATTGCAGTGAATACCTGTGACCCCCGAATCTGGGCCAGCCCTTGGTCAATGTAGGGCAGAGGCCATCGGGAAGTATGGACCCGTTTGTTGAGCTCCCTAAGGTCGGCGCAGAGTCTCCACTGGCCGTTTGGCTTCAATATTCCCAGCACCGGATTATTGAAGGTGCTGTGTACTGGACGGATTATTCCCCGGGACTCAAGGTTCTTAATTGTTTCAGTAAGGGACTCCATGGATGCGAGAGGCAAGCGATATTGCTTCACAAACACTGGAGTCATGCCAGGGTCCGTGGGAATTGTTGTTGTGTGGATGTCGGTGCGACCACAGTCATATGAGTCTACCGCAAAGAGATCTTGGAAATCCAAGAAAACTTGTTTCAACTTTTGCTTCTGTTCCAGAGTCACACAGGCATCAGCTAGGTTGACTCTCTCTTCCACCATCTGCCTGAAGCCTGGAAAGACTTCTGGTTTGGCTATCTCAGCGGCCTCCTCCAGCTGGGTGGAGAAGTCCCTGGTCAGAGTGCTGATTTGGACTGGAGGCTTCAGGTGGGAAAGGCAGCCCTCATGGACCTGGAAAATCACCTCATCCCTCCTGAAGTCACAAGTCACATCTTCCTTACCATAAGGGCAAGAAGTGTGCACCAGGAAGTTCCCCCCATGCCGGGTGAAAATCCTGTCTGGTGTTGTATTGTCCTCACTGTCACTGTCAAAACAGTCCTTGGGGATCGGTCCTAACAGTTCATTTCCTAAATCAATGGAGAAATGTCGGTCATCAACCGCCATTCCAATAATGGGGCCTGCGGCTAGAGTAATACTCTTTAAGTCGCTGTTATCCACCTCTGTTGGAATGGTGTCATGTTCTATGTTGACTAATGGTGTTGGGTTTACCCCTAACCCTTGCTGTTGGAGAGAAGCATTTAGATGAATATAAGCATCAGGGTTTTTCAATTTTTCTCCTCTTTTAACTTTCACTTCCAGGGAGAATTGTCGGGTCCTTTATGGGATGGTGACTTCCTCTTTAAGCTGAATTTCAACTGCATAAGGTAGCAATTGAGCTGACCTAAATGCTTTTTCTTGATCATCAAAGCCCATGGGATTATCCGCTAATCGGGACCAAGCTTTGAAGTTTATTAGGTCCAAACTAATGGCAAAGCGATTGAGAATGTCACTGCCTAAGTAAAAGGCGGCAGTGACGTCTCGCACGACCCAACAATTATGAACTATGCTCTTTTTGCCAATGGAGATTTTGAGCATACACCTGCTTGTCAGGAGATGTTTGGAATTAGGTGCTTCCAGGTCCATTTCCCGTTTGTCTAGCAGTTTGAATGTGGGAATGGCTAGATCTTTTGGGAGTTGGCAGAACATGGCTTCGCTGATGAAGCTCTTACCGTTGTTCACACACACTCGAGCGAGAACAGAGTCCTTCCCATCATTTAACTGAACAGGGATGAACAACTGCTCCCCAATTTGCTGAATATCAGCCAGGCTCTGAGCTGATTTCACCTCTTTCTGGACTATAGGAGTGGGAGTGTCTGATTGTGGATTGGTAAAGAATTTCAGAGTGTTTCCTTCCAGTCTGTAATACCACCTTAAACTGGAAGGAAGGTTGATTTTCAGAAATAGAGAGGACCCCCCATCACCAGTCTGTTGTCCTACTGCTATTACTGTCATGTCTGGAATTTGGTTGTTCTGGAAGTGAAATTCTACTTGGTCAGATTTTTGTTCAACCATGTGGCAGGTGCCATTTAAACTAAAATGGTTGACACTCTGTTTTAATTTTATTGGTCGACTAGTCTGAGTCCAGAGGACCTAGTTTACGCAATCTATTAGGCGTGACAACCTTCTCAGGAGGTCATTCCCTAGTAAACAAGGGGTGCCCTCTGGAGTCACTACTATGACCGGGTGTTTCACCTTGTGTCGCCCAATTTTGATGTCCAAATCTGCAGTCCCCTCGACAGGAATTTCCTTCCCGTCAAAGTTCTGCAGTTGTCCAGGAAGAGAGGTGAGAGGAATACGGTAATTCTCCCCCCTTCTTGCATTTAGTTCATCAAAGGGCCTTTTGGACAGAAGGGTAGCTTGGGATCCAGTGTCCACCAGTGCCAAAATTGTACCCTGCCTCTGTACTTTTACCGGGGCATAATATCTTCCCTCCTTCTCCTCAAGGGGGCAAAGATAATGCACATTTTTGGACAACTGGTGGGCTAACTTTCTGGTTTTGAACATTGCTAGCGAAGAGATTTGGGCAGAATTCTATGGAGAGCCTGGGGAATCTGAAAGAAAAAGTTGGCAACTGGAAATGGTTGCGGGTTCTGGGCCGCCCCCCCCCCTTTTTGGAGGCAGTCATCAGGATGGGTTTGACCCATGGGATTTTGGTATTGTCGGTTCTGGGATGAGATGATGGGCGGCGGTAGCTCAGTCTCCACATCTCCCCAGTCTGAATTGGCATCCCTGGGGACCCATTTTTCCTTGGGAGGAGTTCCCCATCTCTGAAGGAGAAGATCCTTTTCCCAGGATCTTCTGAGCATCCCTCTCCCTCAAATTGGAAGACCTGTACCTCCTCCACAAAGTGGGTCTGTTTGGGTCCTTTGTTTCTCCTACCCCCCCCCTCTGCTCCTTGGGAGGCAGGCCTTCAGGGGCAGGAGATTTTGTTTCCGGTTCCTGGTTTTCCAGGGGCTGTTTACAAGTTGGGAAGGAAGCTTCCTCTAAGGCTTTACACCCCCCTTCCCCTTGTGCGTCCTCCCTGGGAACTGGTGGGTTATCGGGTTGCTGCCCCGTCATTGTTCTGGAGCACCAGGACCAGAGTTTGGGGCATTCTGCGGTGGCATGCTTATCTGAGGGTTCTGTTGAGCCCTCAGTATGTGACCCAGATTTCGTGCCATATTTTGGACCTGGCGCTCGAGTTGTGAAACCCGCTCAGGCTGATACGGGGTTCTGTTTTCTCCCCTGGGCTGATCCCGGGAAGGATAGCTATCCCTTCTCTGGTAATACCCTGGGTTGGGAAGATTCTGGTACCCCTCCACCCTTGGCCTCCCCTCTCCCGGATTAGGTTGTCTGGGCTCAGGGAATTGGGGAAAGAAGGATGGATGATTTTGGGGCTGGAAATTGGGTGGATAACTGGGGAAAAAGTTCTGCCCAGGATTTGGAGAATTTCTGCCCTCCTGTGGGAAGTTGGGAGGGAAGTTCCCTAGGTTAGGTGCTTGGCTGGATCCCCCCCTTGGGCTGGAGGAGTCCACACATAACCCAGGATTGGTCGGTTTCCCTTGTAGCAGGGACTTACATAGTCAGGGGAGCATTTGTGGGACTACCTCCTCGACTCCCTGTCTGTGACTGGCCCGAGGGCCTTCTGGGCTGTGAATTATTTGGTGCAGGCAGGTTTTTAGGCCCCCCCATCTCCAAATCTAAAACGGGTGCAACCTTTACCTCTGCCACCTTGGCAGCAGCAGGGGTGCTGTTGGTTTTGGGGTTTTTCGGCGCATTATTTTTATTTTCGATGGGCTTCTGCACCTCATAGATCCGGGTAGCCTGTTCAATGACCAAGTCTAAAGATCTTTTCTCATGAAAATCTCTCACGGGCTGGGTCATTATGTATTTGGGTAAGGCATGGAAAAACATATTGATAAATTCTCTGCTATCCGTGCGCACCCTTCTGGTGGTCTGCACAAAAGCACGCTTTAATTCTTGCACAAACTCTTGTGGGGCCTGATCCTCCCAACATTGCAAATTGTAGGCTGCCTTGCGAGCCTCTTGAGGATTTCTGTGCACAGAAAAATGTTTCAAGATGGCCGCCCTGTATGTGGACCACCTTGAATGGTTTTGATCCTCCAGCCCTGCAAAGAAACTGGAGTATTCTGGTGAGAAGGTCCATTTGACGTACTGGATGCAGCTACTGCTGTCCTTCAAATGGAAAGTCTCCATCATTTGCTCATAGAGCTCCAAGTGTTCCCAAACAGAATACTTGGCGTTCTTATGATAGGGCGTGATGACACTCCTTATTGCCTTTATTTGTTTCAATGGGTCCTTAAGCAAGGCCCTTTTTGCCTTATTGGCCTTTTTGGTTCGGGTAACCCTGGTCCATTCATCCTCTGACTCAGAAGCACTGCTCCCAGAGGTGCCCGTCTGATCTTCCAGGTTTTCCCGGATTCTGCAAGCCTGGGAATGGCTGGCAGAATGTGAGGACCTGGTCTCCTGTGTCCTGTAATGCTCAGAGGAGTCTTCAGACCCCTCCTTGCTGCCAGGATTTGATGGGTACCGCCCCCCCCCCACTGACCTAACTGGGCAGAGGTTTTCAGGATGCCCTTAATGGGCCTTCTCTCCTGGGGTTCCCCACTAAATTGCACTGTGCTTGGGTGCCCATACCCGGATGCCCGCCCCTCCATTCCTGGGTGGTACTGCCCTATGAGCCCCATGCTTTTAGCTGGATAGTAATCTGCCATCCCTGTGGCCCCGTGCTCATGTGCGCCAGGGAACATGGGGGTGGCAGAGTCCAGAGGTGAAGGCCTCTGGCACTAGGGCTCCTGAGGTTATGCTCAGGAGTTTCTCTTTCCCAGCGAACCTCATCTCTATCTGCCCCTGTTCCCTGTTGCAATGCAAGAGCCTGCGCTTTCAGTTCCTCAGTTAAGGCCTTACTAGACTCTATCAGTCTCTCCTGCATCGCTACCTGTTGCTGGAGCCTATCATTGTGCTGACAGAGAGCCTCATTTTCTCTCTGTGCCTCCTGATTGGTCCTGGAGTACTGGGCCAGTCTCTGCTGCAGGAGGGTTACCTCCTCAGTCCCATCCTTACTGGCCTGCTCCTTTCTTGCCAGAGCCTCCTCCACCCTCCTGGTGTGATCTAACAAGCCCTGATGCTCTTTTTGAAGGTCACCCAGGCCCTGGAGGGCCAAGTGATTTTCTTCAATTTTTCTTTTTAAATGGCAGACTTCCTGGCCTAAGGTATCCCTTTCCTGACCAATAGCCTGCATTTGTGACGCCAGGTCGTCCCTCTGCCTTTGAAAGGCACCAGCTTTCTGGCGTTCTTCATCAAACTCTGCCTGGGTATCCAGGTCTTTCAAAATCAATTTATTGCTTTCCTCTTTCTCTCTGTCTAGTTGGATTTGCAGGGTGGCTACTTGCTCTGTGCATGCCCTGTTGAAATTGATCTGTTGCTCCAGCTTTTTCTGGCTCTGCAGTAAGGAGTCCAAACTGTCTTGGTGCTCCTTCTGCAAAGCCAGAATTCTGTTATCCTGGTCTGTCTTTTCCTGTTGCAGTATATCCATGTCCTCTTTTATTTTAATGATATACTGCCTACTATCATTTTCTGACTCCTGGCTCCTCTGCAGCCTCTGCTCAGAAGAGACCAGGTCAGATTGGGCCTTTTCTAACGCCATCTGTTGCCTATTTGCCAGATCTTGGCCTTCAGCACATTTGTCCTGCATGGCTCCCATATATAGATACAAATATGCCGCTATCCTGGCAATCTTATTCGGTTCATCTTTGGCTTTAGTGGCCATATATAGTTCACTCAGGGCCACATGTAGGGGACCCTGATCTCCCCATATATCTGACCCTGTTTCAGTGACCTGTTGCGCGATTGCCTGCAACCAGACCGTTTGGTCCTGATGAGTCCACTCACCTCTCACAAATAGCTTATGTAAGAAGTGCTCTCTGGCTATTTTCATATCTACCAAGGTCGTCATTCTGGAATTTGAGTTCCTTCCTGACTTACAGAAGTTTGTATTTTATTTTGCAAAACAGACCGTTTCCTTAGACCGTTCCTTTGAGGGATGCTTTCACAGTGTAAAACAGTGTGGTGATCTAACCGGATATGTGTATCTGGTCAGTTGGCACACTGTATTAATCTGCACAAGTGGTAAATCTAACCCAGAATATCCCGGCTCCGAGCCCCCACTTTTGTAAGCGATATTCAATCAACACTACAGCTAAGTCAATGCCTAGTCTGGGATGCTGAGGAAAACCCTTATTGATGTATTTTTATATCCAGTTCAGTACTCTGGATGACAACCCTTGTATAACACCCCCCTCTTAGAATCCCCCTCACCCCACTGAGCCAAGAAGTAGGTTTGTTTTGCAAATTAAAAGGTTTATTTGGACAATTCAACAATATATATCTATCACACTTTTATAATATATTAATATCTGATAGTACACTGAGACATATGGTGTGGATCCACAATGGGTAATGTTACAGTGGTACACTTGATTACTTAGGAGTGGTATAGAGGATGAGGTAGCTGAAAATGCTTTATGGTTTCAAGGAAATGCAATGAGGAATAAAATGCAGTACAGAAATACTTGATATGATTTTAGCAAAAGATAATATAATCACTTTTTCTCTGGCAATTCACCCCCTCCCCTATGCAATGTAAGAAATGGAAGGAGATGGAAAGAGGAGCACACAGTTCTCAGGAATGCAATCAAATACAATACGAAATTCAGTTCCCCCCCAGCAAGCTTAGAGGAAACAGGTAGGAGTTTGAGACACAGGCCCAAAATGCTTTTTAAATGTGATGGCAATGGATGGGAAAATGTGCCAACTGATTTTAATTCCCTCTAGAGATTCAGGGTGAGTGGGAGATGCGTGTTGGTATTAGTTCAGGATCACTTTAGCAATGCTCTATGAGTTATTACCAAGCTGCAAACGGATTTTAACAAAAGAAAGAATGGAGCTGCTATTTTGACAAGTGGAGAAATTGAGCCAAAATAGCAAATTGCGGTAAATTTCGCGAGTGCGTAAATCGTGATTGCAGAAAAAGTCGTTGGAAAGCCTAGAATCACAGCTTTAAAATGAAAGTTAAATTTCGTTCCTAGCCCAAACGGTTCCAGAGATACAGGCGATTTAATAAAGGTAGATTTTCGGATTTAAAGTAAAACTCAAAATTACAGGTGACAGCTTGCAGCTGCAGAATTGACAGGTGACAGTTGTGCAGCTTTAAAAATGACAGATGACACGATTTCTAGGAGGCTGTTCTACTTAGGTTAACATAGTTTGGATTACATTATTTTAACTAAGAGATTGGTTCTGCACAGTTCTGCTAGGTACTCACAATATCAATTTGAAATAGGCCTCGTCACGGTCTGGTCAGGTTGGACGGGACTTCCGGCGGGTGGTTCTGAAGTCCCGGCTATCTGGGTCAGCTCTGCTCTCTGGGTCTGTCAAGCACCAGATCTGCTCACAACGGTCTGGTTTGTGGTTCTCTCGGGTTCCAGATACAGCACTGCTTTCTGGATACTGCTACAGGTTCTTGCAAAAATTCTTGGCAAAATTCAAACAGCTCGCCCGGCTGTTGAATAGTTTGGTTGGTTTTGAGGCCTGCTGAAGAGGATTCAGCTGGTGGATTCAGGCCTCTCTGCTACAAATTCTGGAGTTAATTTTTGCTACAGGTTCTGGAGATTGATGGATTTGAAGTCTGGATCTCTGGATGTGAAGTCGTCGGTCAGCATGCTCCGCAGCAAATGGAATTGAATGTCTCTACCTGTCCCAGCAGTCTCTTTTTATGCGTTTTGAAAATGGGTGTGTGCCTGGGCCTAGCTAAGCCTGCCCCTCTCTACTTGTCATTGGCCCAATTCTCCCCTCTCCCATGATTGGGGGAAGGAAATGGATTGTCATCATGATGAGGTCTGTTTATGGGTCAGAGGATCCTCCCTTGGTCAATTTGCACACAAATCTATTTCTGACCCAAATACATATTTATCTATGTACCATTTTTCTAATATTATAGGTCCAGTTAACATATTTTCTGTAGCACCAAACCATCCGATCCCTGTCTTTGTAAGATGTTGTGTCCACTGATGACAGAATTCTCCCCTTTTCATCCAGATAACGACCTCTAAACCTTTCCAGATTGTACACAAATGTGCACCAGGGATATGGGTTACAGATGATAAAGTGTCAGATTTTTAACATGCATACATTTGGAGTAGCAACCTTTTTTCCGCTACTATCCCCAGGAACATACCACAGGGTCCTAACACCTCTTAAAATGTGCACAGAAAAATCACAAGAATAATGATATTATTTATATAATTTTGACAGGTCCGTACTATGAATTATCCATCTTTTTAAAAGTATGCCCTGGTCAAAAAGGGGTGTGGCTTCCCACATCACATGGTGGAATAACTGGTTTATCCACTTCCCCCAAGCTCAGCTGGCTGGCAGAGGCACTGCCCCTCTCAGTTTCCCCCAAGAGGAAGCCACTTTACGACGCCCCCAATATAACATTTGCCTGAGTCAAGGAAGTTGCATTGTTCTGTCCCTTCCAGTTCCCAGTTGGTCCACCCCTAATCTAATCAGAGAGGTGTCAACTCCTTTTGGTGGGGAAGCAGGATGCAGCTAGGCCTGGGAAGAGTGGCTGAGCAAGTTTCTCCTGTCGGGGATAGTTGTCAGGCAGAACAGCATCTAAATGTCACTTTAGTTCCCAGTTTGAATCAAACTTACAATTTTTACATATACATTAAATAATTACTTCCTTCAAGTCATTTCGGAATATAGTTTTACATTGTATCCACCTCTCAGCAAGTCTTTCCTTGGCCTGGTTTTGTTTCATTTGTTCAGTTTTACACAAATGTCTGGTGGTTTTAAAACACCGGCTTTCTTATAGTGGTGAGTACCGGTATTGCAACCATTTTTGGGATTAAGAAAATGAATTCCCCACAGTTCTGAGTTGCTTTTTGGCAATCAGCATTGCCATTCCCAATGGTTTCAGGCTACTGTGTGTGTAGCTCAATGGTGGTTTTAGGCACTGCCCTCCTGTGCTCACAACATAGGCAAAAATGGGTGGCAGCCTATTCTTCATGTTTTCCCTGTGCACTCTCTGGGGAGTTCTGGCCATCATGATGTTTTCCATGCCAGTACTGCACAGTTTTATGGTAGGGCTTGGATGCATGGGTAAAAACATCCCACAGTGATTGAATCCATGAATAAGTCTTGCGCCGCACAATTGTGGCCGTGCAAGACACTGCCTGCAGGCTGTCCCTCGGAATGCCTATTTTTGAGCAAGTTCTTGCCATTTTTGGTGTTCTGCCCCCTTCCCAGCCCTCTGCACAAGCAACGCCCACGCTCTGCATGGAGTCTCACGGCAGGCCCTCGACAGCTCACAGAGACGTGCCAAGCCCATGTGAACTCTACGCAAGTCTAGGAAAAGTACAGCGCATTCGATTCCATGAATTGACGAACAGGGATTTGTGTGCTGAATGGCGTGCAAGTACCCTATTTTCCACGCAATTAATTCCATGAATCGGGAGCTATGTCTTTTCATGGTCACAGGTACGTCTTAGTTACTGACCTGTAACTGTATTTCTCCAGCATTGGTATCTTTCATAGATTTACATGCTTGAATATTCCCTGTCGTCAGACTCGGAATCCTCTGCAAATTAAATAACAAAACATATTATATCAAAACTTTCCCTTGGGAAAGAAAAGGAAAGAAAGCTACACCCATAGGGCCCTATAGGGCTTGTGTAGCCTTTCACTTGTGGAGTCCCTCCACCTCCTTTTGGTGCTTTTAGGTCCCAACCAATGAGGTGGCAGGGCTTAGGCTCCATCCCACTCAGACATCTTCAGATTTGGAACCGTAAGTATTAAGACTGATAACTGACGGGTGGAGGAGCAGCCTCTCCCCAGTGGAGGAGGGCGGGCGCATGTGAATCTATGAAAGATACCAATGCTGGAGAAATACAGTTACAGGTAGGTAACTAAGACTTCTCCAGCATTGGACCTTTCATAGATTCACATGCTTGAATAGAATACCTAGCAGTAGTAGACCTCATTTCATGATTGATGGTGCGTGTGCTATATATGTATATATATCTTGAAATAAAACTTATAGCAAGCAAAATGAGGCTACAAGGAACACATGTTATGGGACGGTGGGAACCATTAATCAATAGTCACCACAAGAACAAGAGGCTGCTCCTACCTTAAGCAAATAAATGTTGGAGTACTGCATTTCCCACCACAGATTCATTTTTGCTGCCTTCTTCCAAGCAGTAGTGCCGGTTGAAAGTGTAGAGAGTACTCCATGTTGCTGCCCAGCAGATGTCTTTTAAAGACAGTCCTGCTTGGAAAGCTATTGAAGTCACCATCGCTGTGGTAGAGTGCGCTTTGGCGTTGCTGGCAATGGGTTGTTTCTGAGTTCATGACAGTGAGCGATGCAACTGGATACACAACGCGTCACGCTCTGTTTGGAGATGCATTTGCCCTGGGTTCATCCCGCAAAGGTGATGGAGAGACTTTTAGACGTCCTGAATTCCTTGGTCCGTTCTAAATAGAACTTGAATGTTCTTGCCACATCTAGGGAGTGTAGCACACATTCGGCAGTGGTCCTGTGCTTGCCGAAGATTGTAGGTAGAAGGATCCTTTCTGCCAGAATGGCTTCAGACACGATATTAGAAATACATTTAGGGTGAGGTCGTAAAACAACTTTATTGCTGTGAAAATTGGTGAAAGGAGGTTCAGGGCACAAAGCCTGTAACACCTCGATGCGCCTGGCTGATGTGATGGCCACAAGAATGGCTGTCTTCCACGATAAGAATTTAAAATCACACCTGTGTATGGGTTCATATGGTGCTCTCATTAATGTGGATACGACAGTGTTAAGACTCCATGGGGGAGCAATTTTCCTTTGTCTGGGAAAAGAGCATGTGAGTCCTCTGAGAAAAGCCTTAACCGCTGGGTGAGACACTAGGGAGCGTTGATGAGGTTTGGTTGTGTATGCGGCCACAGCTTAGAGGTTGACCTAAATGGAAGATATTGCTTGACCCTCTTTAGCTAAGTGTAAGAGGTAATGTAGTATTTGCTCTGCAGATGCCAAGAGGGGATCTGTGTTAGTCTGTAGACACCAAGTTCTGAACCGTTTCCACTTTTAGAATATGTTCGTCAAGTAGACAGAGCCCTTACAGCCTGTAGTATATCCCAGCACTCGGGATCTATCGTGAGGTTGTGGAACATTTGCTGCTGAGGAGCCAGCCTCTGATGAATAGACTGGCTGGATTGTGGTGAAGTAGCTTGCTGTTCTGCTGGGATAAGAGGTGCAAGTGAGGTTGGAGATGAGCCGGTTTCTCGATCACTAGTTGAAGGAGCGTCGGGTACCAGATCTGGCGTGCCCAGATCGGGGCTATTAGTATCAAAGTGCAGGGCTGTTCAATCATTCTGCGCAGTACCCGTGAGATCAAAGGTGTCGGTGGAAACCCATAAAGGAATTTCCCCTTCCATAGTACGGAGAATGCATCTCCCAGGGAGTGTTTTTCCAGATACCTAGAAGCGCACTGATCGCATTTTGTGTTCTCGTGAGTTGCGAACAGGTCTATGCTAGGCTTCCCCCACATGTGGAATAGTCTGTCGAGATCTTCGTTGTTGATCTCCCACTCGTGCGATTGTAAAAACTGCTGGCTGAACTTGTTTGCTAAGATGTTGTCCTTGCTGGGGAGATGCTCCACTCTCATGTGAATTTTGTGATGAAGTGCCCAATTTCAGAGTAGTTGTGCCTCCTGCGAGAGAATGCTGGATTTGGTTCCCCCTTGTTTGTTTGTGTAGTGCATCAACGTGGTGTTGTCCGTCTGCACTGCCACAATCTGCCCCGTCAGTAATGGAAGGAAGGACTTTAGAGGCCACCAAAAGGTCCCAATTCCCAGCACATTTATGTGTAGGCAAAATTCTGTTGGTGACCATATCCCGCTGGCCTGGAGGTTGCCTAGATGAGCTCCCCATCCCGAGAGCGATGCGTACGTCCTCAGTAGAAGGATGGACATGGGAGATTGAAAAGAGAGACCTTGGAGAAGATTGGGGCAATTGGCCCACCATCTGATTGCCTTGTGAAAACTCAGAGTGTGACAAAAAATGTCTTCCCATGACCCGCTGTGTTGAGCCCATTGGTTGTCTAGGTCTTCCTGAAACGGTTGCATCTTTAGCCTGCAGTTTGGTATGAGGAAGATACAGGAGGACATCATGCCCAAAAGGTACTTGTATTGCCGACAGTAGAGCTTGTCCTGTCCCCAAACCCTGCAATGAGATTTTGCAGTGTCATCACTCTGTCCGACAAGGGGCGTACCGTGGGGACTCGAGTGTCAAGGTCTGCTTCTAGAAAAATCACTGTCTGTGCAGGCAGAGGCCGCAGACTTGTCCTCGTTGATTGAGAAACCTAGGTCCTGCAGAAGTTTTGTTCTTCCTCCCACTGCTGCAGACGCTGTGTTTAGGGAGGTTCCCTTCACAAACCAATCGTCCAGGTAAGGGAAGACCTGGATTCCTGAGCGCCTGAGATGAGCGGCTACCGGGGCTAGGCATTTCGTGAACACTCTTGGTGCAGATTTGAACCCAAAGGGCAGCACCTTGAAATGGAAGTGTTGGTTGCTGACTATGAACTGGAGGTTTTTCCTGTGTGTTGGATGGATGGGAATGCGAAAATATGCGTCCTCCAAGTCTAGAATGGTGAGGAAATCGTCCTTTTTGAGACAAGGGTGAACCAATTACAGGGAAACCATTTTGAACTTTAGTCAGCGAACACATTTGTTGAGGGCCCGCAGATCTAGGATCGGGCGTTACTGGTCGTTTTTCTTTTGCATTCGGAAGAAATGGGAGAAGAAATCTTTTCTTTGCTGAGGAGGGGGTACTCTCTCTATGGCAGCCTTTCGTAGTAGTTTGGTGGTTTCTACCTTTAACTGTTGCAGCTGCATAACATTTTTCTTTGGTGGTGGGCGGAGTGGGAGTTTCTGTATACATTCTATGGTGCGTCCCCCTTTTATCAAATGAAGCACCCATTTGTCGGTTGTTATGGTGCTCCAATGGTCGAGGTGCTTTGAGACGCATCCTCCTACCAGGGTTAGATGCAGGAGGAGCGTTGGGTAAGGGTAAATTCTTCTTGGCCTGGCTTCTGCCTTGTCCCAAGCCTCTCTTGCCTCGTTGATTTTGGTAACTGTTGTAACCTTGTTGGTACCTGCCCCCTGACTGGTCGGAATTTGAGGAAGACATTTAAGCCTGGAAAGATTTTCCGTAAGATTTATCGCCATCTGCAATGATGACCTTGACCTCCTGTTGGAATTCTTCCGGGGGATGCTTTTTAAGCTTAGACATGCAGAGCTATAGCTCTCTGTCAAACCTAGCCATCAAGGCCATGGCGTTGCTGGGCCTTACCGTAAGTAATGAATAATTGATGATAATTCTGTGCTTATTTATTTATTTTATTTATAACATTTGTTACACGCCCAGACCCTTAGGTATCACGGCGTGGTTACAGAGCAAAAAATTCAGATATTACACACAATTATTCACATATTGCACAATGCAGGCATTCAAAACATGATTGTGTTCAGTTACACGATGATTAGTACAGTTGAATAAAGCATATTTACAAACACTCAATGCAGTTATCCTTTCTACTATTTAAAGAGTCATGTTTTGAGTGTTTTTTTTTTAATCCAGAGAAGGAGCCTTCTTCTTTGAGGCTATTGGGGAGGGAGTTCCAATGTTTGTGGGCTAAGTATTGGAAGCTGCTGCCCCCTGCTTTAGTATTGTTGTAGCGGGGTGTCTCTAGAAGTCGGAGGTTGTTGGACCTTAGTGTTCTAGTAAATATTTTTTTTTAATGGCTTTGTTTAGATACTTGGGCGCAGTGCCCTGTTAGCATTTGTAGGTTATGAACAGTGTTTTAAAGATAATTCTTTCTGCAACAGGTAGACAGTTGTGATGTTTCCTGACCTTAGATATATGGTCTGATTTCCTGATTCCTAGAACTGCTCTTATGGCTTTATTTTGTATAAATTGCAATTTTTTCAAATTGGATTTTGAGGTACCTAATAATAAGACATTACAATAGTTAAGTCACTAGAGAATCAGCGCTCTGGCCAGAGTAACGCAGTTTGCAGGGGTGAGGAATTGTCTGCTTAACAAAATTAATTTAGCTGTGTATGCTGTAGTGGAGGAGAGGCTACTGATGTGTTTAGTCATGGATAGATTAGCATCCAAGTAAACTCCTAGGGTTTTTACTTGTTTCAAGACTGGTATGGTGGTGCCATCGATGTTGATGGATGCATAGTCATGGTGGAGGGTACTAATGTTAGATTGGGAGCCCACGATCAGAATTTCTTCTCATCTTTGAGACAAAGGCTATTTTGAGCCATCCAACTTTTGGATAATAGCATAGATTTTGTTAATGAGTATGGTGTCATGGGTGTAGTTACCTGAGAGAGGCATGAGGATCTGGTGTCATCTCCAAAGTTGGTGTAGATGACACCCATATCATCTAAGGCTGAGAATAGGAGCTTTGTGTATGCGTTGTAGAGTGTGGGTGAAAGGCAGGAGCCTTGTGGCACTCCAATGGGGACGGGATGGGATCATCTGCTTCCTTGCCTATAGTGACTCTAGAGGTTTGGTCAGCTAAGAAGGATTTAATCCACATAGTTGCATCCGTGGAGAAGTTAAAATCATTAGCTAGTGCTGTGATTGTAAGAGCGCCGGGTCGAAAGGGTCTGCAGCATCCTCCATTGTAGGTTGCCAGTGAGGGCTATTCTCCTTGGGCTGACCTGGTAAAGGTCCCTCCCCCTCTGAGAATTCCTCCTGTAAAATGATACCCAGGAGCTCATTCATTTCAGTGACTGGCGAGAGAGAGACAGCGCCTTCTAGTCCTTCCAATTGCGAATGGCCGCTTAAGGCCTCCTCTGGTTGAGGGAAAAAGCTCCTCAACAACCTTTGCCAGCGTCCCTTGCATAGATGGCAGTGTTAGCCCATGTCCTTGGCCTGTCAACGGGTCTTCCGTTGATGGCGGTGGTTGCTTGGTGGACGATTGCTTGGGTATTGATGAGCATACGGTTGATGGGCTTTCCGTCAACGACCTATCTGTACACGAGTGCGTTGTCGATGGGCTCTCTGTGGATGACTTAGTTGCTGACAAGTGCTTCGTCGACAAGGATGTCTTCGTGGTCGACAAGTGCTTGCTTGATGATTCCTTCATGGACGAATGTTTCGTCGACGAGTTCTTCGACGACAGTGATGACTTCGTTGATGAGAAAGCCGGTTTGGTTGTAGACGATGGTTTAACCATCGGCGACGGTGCAGTTCTAGTAGACGGTGAGGTTAGATTAGTCGCCAACGAATGAGAAGAAAAAGATAAATCTTTCCCTTTTTGTGGATCTCCCGTCACCATACCCTCCTGGGTTCTGGAAGGTTTTTTAGAGGACTTTCCACTCCTCTTCCTGTCCTTGGTTGGTGGGGAGTGTGCTCTGTGCACTGAAGAAGCTCTCCTTTTAGGAGCTTGCTTCTCAGTGTGCCTGGAGGAGGCTGATGGTGCAGTCTCGCAGGATTCCTCATCTGAGGACATTTGTATGCTCTCCAGGTGTAATAGCAGTCTTCTGTGCCTGCCCTCCAGGGTTTTCTAGGTGAACGTTTTGTATATACATCATGACTGATTGTTATGAGGGTAAAGGCAGTAAACGCAGAGTTTGTGTGGGTCCTTGATAACGATTACCTAATTGCTACAATTGGACCCGTCCCTGAAGAGAGAAGTCTTCTCTTTGACAGTTTGGCCTTGCTCAGCCATGAGGAGAAGTGAGTGACCCAAACACACAACGTTTCTGGGTGTGGAGAGAAGAAATACCGGCATCTGAGAATAAAGCTAAGAAGCATGAGTAAGAAGGAAGCTGAAAAGGCTTCATTTGGTTGGAAAAAATAGAGATTAACTATGAAAAAATTGAAAAAGCTCAGACAGCTGAAGATGATTCCCCTGTACTGTAAGACACAGTGAAAGAATCTGAAGATGGCTGACTGGAGTGGAGCCTAAGCCCTGACACCTCATTGGTTGGGGCCTAAAAGGACCAAAAGGAGGTGGAGGGACTCCACAGGCGAAAGGCTACACAAGCCCTATAGGGCCCTATGGGTGTAGCTGTCTTTCCTTTTCTTTCCCAAGGGAAGGTTTTGATATATTATTTGTTGTTATTTAATTTACAGAGGATTCAGAGTCTGACGACAGGGAATATTCAAGCATGTGAATCTATAAAAGATCCAATGGTGGAGAAGAACAAGTTACTCTCTTACCTGGTAAGGTTCTTTCGATGGGATGGTCCGACGACGTATTCCATATCTATAACAGTAATCACCACAGCTGTGCTGCTTTGGAAAATCTTTGGCGTCTGCGTCCTGCATCGATGACGTCGATAAGCCACCCTCGAGGACCTCCTATGACGGCCAACGTCACTGGATGTTATAAGTAGGATGCACGACGCCTGTAGCCTCAGTTGTAGTTTTTTTCCAGAACGTGTGCCACCAGTCTTCTGCCAGTTTGACACACAAAGCCTTGCAGAAACGTAAGCTGCAATCGCATAAGATATTCTGTAGCGGGGAAGGTAGGGAGGGAGCGATATGGAATACGTCGTCGGACCATCCCATCGAAAGAACGTTACCAGGTAAGAGAGTAACTTGTTCTTCGTGGGGATTGGGTCCTCCGACGTATTCCATATCTATGACAGACTCCCAAAGCAGTACCAATGCAAGGAGGTGGGAAAAGAATTTAGAAAACAGAAATTTAGCATGCCCAATCAAATTGCGGAGTAAATGACCGCCTTGACTAAGGCCAGATCCTGCCCCCGGATGGAATTGAGGGAATAGTGACGTACAAAAGTCTGTACTGAAGCCCAGGTGGCTGCATCACAGATGTTTCGAATAGGAACACCGCTGTGCAGGGCAGTAGAGGCAGCCACACCCCTGGTAGAATGGGCCTGTAAGCAGACCGGCGGGTCCTTACCCGTCAAGCGGTAACACTCAGAGAAAGCCAAAATAATCCAGCGAGACAAAGTCTGTTTCGTCACAGCCTGTCCCAAACGCTTTCCAGCGTAACCAGTGAAGAGCTGATCGTCCACTCTGACACGGGACATGCGTGAAATATAAAAGCTTAACGCTCTCCTACGATCAAGAGTATGGAGCCTCTCCTCTTACTTACCAGGATGTGGAGGAGGATAAAATGCTGGAAGAACAACCTTCTGGCCTAAATGAAATTCCGATACCACCTTCGGAAGAAAAGAAGGACGAACTCTAAGGACAACCCTGTGCTTATGAAACACAGTGAAGGGTGGCTTAAGTGAAAGTGCCTGTAACTCACTCACTCTGCAAGCGGAATTGACGGCAAATAAAAATACAGTTTTAAGAGTTAACAGTCTCAAAGGGCATGTATGCAAAGGCTCAAACGGAGCACCCATCAGAAACTTGAGAACAAGGTTCAAATCCCAACCGGGCACCTGGAAAGGCGACGGAGGGAACACATTAGTGAGCTCTTTCAGAAACTGAAAAATTAAAGGAATTTTAAAATAGGAACACTCTTCAGATGAGCGCTTAAATATGGACAGCGCCGCCAGGTAACCTTTAACGGTACCCACTTGCAGGCCTCTGTAGGCCAAAGAAATCAAAAAAGACAGAACTACAGGAATGTCACATGAAAAAGGATCCACATTCTTAACCCTGCACCAGTCGCAGAACTTACGCCAACGGCAACGGTACAGGGACTTTGTTGCTGGCCGTCTGGCCGACAGCACCACCTCCATCACGTCTTCAGGGAGGTCCCAATCCTTATGCCTCAACCTTTCAGAAACCAAGCGTGAAGGTTGATGGACCTGACCTCTGGATGGAGAACCTGACCGCCCTCCCGTGAGAGCAGATCGTCTCGGTAGGGAAGACGACGTGGAGGGCAGATGGACAAGTCGAGAAGGTCCGGGTACCACGTCCTCTGGGCCCACGCTGGAGCAATGAGGATCATCCGGGAACCGAACCTCCGTAACCTCTGCAGTACTTGCGGGATGACGGGGACTGGAGGAAACGCGTACAGCAGTGGGAATGACCACTCCACCACGAACGCGTCTCCTAAGGCTCCGTTTGGAGGAAATTCCCGTGAGCAGAACCTCTTGCACTTTCGGCTGACACTGGAGGCGAAAAGATCCACTTGAGGGTCCCCCAAAGGGCGAAGATCTCCAGGAGAATCTCCTGAGCCAACTCCCACTCGTGAGAGATCGCGTTCTGCCTGCTCAGAGCGTCCGCCGTCTCATTTTCGTCTCCAGCCAGATGAACTGCCGAGATCGAAACTTCCTGCTGGATTGCCCAGAACCAGAGCTGCATCGCCTCCCTGCACAGAGGAAGTGACCCTGCCCCCCCTTTTTGTTGAAGTAGTGCATGGCCACTGTGTTGTCCGTCAGGATCAGGACATTCTTTCCTCGCACAGTCGGCAGAAAAGCCTTCAGCGCTAGCCTGACGGCCCTCAGCTCCAACAGATTGATATGGAGTCTGGACTCCGACGGAGACCAACGACCGCTGACTGTCAGCTCGTTGGCATGAGCTCCCCACCCCGTGAGGGGTGCGTCCGTCACGATCGTCACCTCCGGCCATGGCAGCCAAAATGGAGCTCCCCTCATCAGATTGCCTTCGTCGGCCCACCACAGAAGGTCCCGGGCGACCGAAGACGGCACCTGAACAGGGTCCGACATCCTGCCGGAGGACTGAGACCACTGGAGCTTGAGTGCCCATTACAAAGATCTCATCCGCAACCTGGCCTCTGGCACCAGAAGAATGCAGGATGCCAGGAGGCCGAGCAGTCTCAAGAACTCGAACGCTGGGAGAGTCTGGGCAAGTTGAAACTTGTGCACCATCTGCTGAATGTGATGAGCCCTCACCTGGGGAGGAAAACACTGCCCTAGGGACATGTCGAGCACTGCTCCGATGTACTGGAGCCTCTGAGTTGGTGTCAAATGGGACTTCTTTAAGTTGAGGGAGAAGCCCAACTTGTGGAGGGAGTGGCAGGTGACTGACAGATGATCCAGGACTTGCTCGGGAGAGCGCGCCCTGATCAACCAATCGTCCAGGTAGCGGTAGACGTAAATCCCCCCTTTCCTGAGGTGCGCTGCCACCACTACCATGAGCTTGGTGAAGACCCTCGGGGCGGAGGTCAATCGGACGGCAGGACCCGAAACTGAAAGTGCGAGTCGCCAACCGCAAACCTCAGTTACTTCTTGTGCTTTGGATGGATCGGCACATGAAAATAAGCGTCCTTGAGGTCGAGAGACACCAACCAGTCCTGAAGCTGAAGGGCCTGGAGGACTTGAGAGAGAGTAACCATCTTGAACTTGTCCTTCCTGAGGAGTTTGTTCAAAGCGCGCAAGTCCATGATGGGTCTCAATCCCCCGTCTTTCTTGGAAATCAAAAAATAAGGGGAATACCATCCCTTGTTCCTCTCCGCTACAGGCACCAGTTCTATGGCGCCTTTCTCCAGCAGGGATTAAATTTCCTGCGCAAGGAGCGGATCCGGACTCTTCAAAGAGAGATTCCTCGGTGGATTGTCTTGAGGCCTCTGCTGGAAAGGAAGACAGTAGCCGTGGGTTATGATCTCCAGAACCCACACATCTGAAGTAATGGCGCACCACTCTGCAAGATGCTGCGCGAGCCTTTCCCCAGCCAGCGAACCATGGGACATGGCCTCATGACTGAGCTGAAGCGGCTGTGGCGTTGCCTGAGGGCAAAGAGGCAACAGCCCGAGCAGCCTTGGCACCTTGAGTACCTTGTTTACCACCTCTGGCACTCCTATGGTGGCCCCTTTGACTGGCAGCTCCTCTCGCTTTACCAAAGGATGAGTAATAACGAAAGGAACCTCCCCCCCATTGCTGTACCCTAGGACGAAAAAGCGGAGGTTGTCGAACTGCAGTGCCCAACAACTTCGCTGCAGCTTTTGAGGTCTGCAACCTCTCAAGGCTCTCGTCAGCCTTGCTGCCAAAAAGATATTCCCCGTCAAAGGGCATGTTGATGAACCGGGCCTGCACATCAGGAGCAAACCCCGACTTCCGCAACCACGCAAACCTGCGTATCACGGTGCTCGCCGCCATGGACCGGCTGACGCAATCTGCCATGTCCAAACCCGACTGAACGGCCTCACACATGGCATCCTTGCCATCCTGAACCATGGCAAGGAAGCCATCCCATTCATCCCCTTCGGGAATATGTTCAGCTGCCAAGGAAACACAGTTCCACAGAGTGTGCGTGAAATGAGACAAGGCACAAATGGAGTTGGCCGCCTGAAGCTCCATACCCCCTGCAGAAAACACTTTCTTCGCCCAGCCGTCAAAACGATTGTCGTCCCTATCAGGAGGGATGGTAGGGTACGACGCCTGCTTTGCCGGGGCCGTAGCCGCCTGCACCACCAAACTCTCCAGAGTAGGGTGCTTGGACAAGTAGCAGGAGTCACAACTGGCTGGGCGGTATTTTCGCAGCAAAGACTTGCTCACTGCCAGGAGACTCTGCGGAGCAGTCCAAGCCGCCGCCACCCTCCTCTGTAGAGCCATATGAAACGGCAGTACCGGGTTAGTTGATGGTCCTATATCGAGGATATCCGTAAGGTCATCCTGAACAAACTCCCCTGGGGGAGCAGACCATCCTAAGTACTCGGTGACCCGTGACATAAGGCGCCGGTACGAAGAATCGGCATGACAGCCAGGCTCAGGCCTAGAAAACTCCACCTCCGGAGAGGTGTCCAGCCCACTAGCATCATTGAGGGACTGCCTCAGGTCCTCAAACTGGCTATGGCCTGAGAGAATCTCGTCAGGCACCGTGTCAGGCACCATGCCATCATTAGAGCCCTCATCCACCTCTGAAATGAACTCCAGATGGCGGTAAGAAGGCACTGAACTGGAACCAAAGCCATGCTTGACGTTGGCCAGAGCCTTTCTCGGCAGTTCCCCCGAGCCATGGGATACCCCCGTCGACACAGCCCCGAAAAGGCGTTGAGGGCGTCGAGTGAATCGGTGCTGGTGTCGAGAGAATCGGCATCGACAACAGACGCAGCGCCGACAGCAGCGACGGCGTCGACAAAGGCCTCGAAGGCGGAGCCCCGAGCGTGTCCCTTCGTCGGAGGCGGAGCCTCGAGAGAGTCCGTCGACGACCTTGGCGCCACAGGCGGCGATGTCTTCCTCGAAGACTTCACAGGTTCATGCGGTCTCGAGCGCGTCGAAGACCGGGACCTGGAACTGGCATGCCGAGAACGATTCCCCTTGTCCGAGCGGGACCTTTCCCACAAATCGTGATGACCACCCGAGCCCGAAGGCGTGCGAGCGGCGTCTCTCGGCTGATCATGACTGACCCCACTCGGAGGCGTGGACAGACCAGTGCCCTGCGATTCGAGAATCGCCAAAATGTTCTTCCGGAAGGAAGCCCATTCCTCCGGTGTCGCATGCTTGGTTAGGTAAGCGACCCGCCGACGGGCGGAGTCCTCGGACGAGGACGGGGAAGGCAACCGATGATGGCTGTTCCGGGAGTCGCCCCTCGAGTCGTCCGTCGAAAGCCCTGCAGACCTCGACTTCCGGGGCTTGGACACGTTACCTACCGATAACTTCTTCTTGCGCTCCCGCAAGGCTTTCGACGTGAGCGACTAGCAGTCGACACAGTCATCCGTGTCACGGGCCTCCCCGAGGCACCAGAGGCAGACGTCGTGCGAGTCCGTGACCGACATCTTGGACCTACAGTCCCCGCACTTCTTAAAGCCCGGATGCGGTGTGGAA
Organism: Ambystoma mexicanum; assembly: GCF_040938575.1. Taxonomy (NCBI): domain Eukaryota; kingdom Metazoa; phylum Chordata; class Amphibia; order Caudata; family Ambystomatidae; genus Ambystoma; species Ambystoma mexicanum. The sequence continues at coordinate 304,179,763 of NC_090940.1, forward strand.
GACGAGGTAGACATCTTCACGAAAAAATATTTCACAAACAGGTTTGAAGAACCGAGAAAGCAACACAAACTCCAAAGAGTCGAGGCGCGCCGATATTCCCGAAGCGAACACGTTCGCAGAAAAAACGGAACTGAGGCTACGGGCGTTGTGCGTCCTACTTATAACATCCAGTGACGTCAGCCGTCGGAGGAGGTCCTCGAGGGCGGCGTATCGACATCATCGACACAGGACGCAGACGCTGAAGATTTTCCGAAGCAGCACAGCTGTGGTGATTACTGTCATAGATATGGAATACGTCGGAGGACCCAATCCCCTCGAAGACTTGTTTACAGCGGTCTCAAGCTTTGATGATAAAGCTCTATCTGCAAGATAAACAATCATTAGTCTTTAATTTGATAATATTCATGAGAGCTTGCATGCAAGAAACACGCATAGACACTGAGTGCGTGACTCCCATGAAATGTGCCTGTGATTCATTTTAGGAGACAGTTTGTAGATGGGTAAGTTGGCAAGCCAAGAGTCTACCTGGTTGACTGTGGTGAAAGTGAGAAGGGATTTGCCTTGTATAATGTTCTGATTTAGCCTTTTTAGATGCTGTGTTTGTGAAGAACCTTGGTGCATGGAGTTGGGTAGAACCTTTTGTCGACCCCCCTTCTGGGTTTAGGGCACGCATATCCAAGAGGCAAACTCTGCCCACTCATATATATGTATCCTTGAACCAGGCTCAAGCTGGCCTATAGGGGAACAGGCCCATGGCCGAACCAAAAACACAAAATGCTGGTGTGGGCAATTTATTGGATCAAAGTGGGCCACTTTTTTGGCAAATGTGGGCCAGTTTGAGGAGTTACTTCACTATGTCGTTAATAGTTTTGACCAGTGTTGCTGAATAGATATTCTTTAAAATACACAATTTACATCACATTTTATTTTTTAAAAACTCCCCATTGGGGAAATGAAATGAATAGCCATTTGCAACTGAGGGTCACTTTTTCATTGGTGCCTGAGACAATTTTATGGCCCAGCTCAACCCTGCCTTGAACTGTGGCTAGTACATTGAAGACGCGCACTGCCATTGAGTCGCCCGGAGAGCGTGATTGAGTATATGACGCTGCATGTACAATTTGAAGCTATGCACTCCGTAGGGTCCATATGTATAGAGCAAAACACTGCTCCAAATCACAGCATCTGCTTGTTTATAAGTGTTTCTTCATTCATCCACACAAGCTGGTTAACGCGTTTTACCCAGCAGGCTTCATCAGAATAAAAAACATGCGTCTGAAACATTTCGTTTTAAAACCAGATATAGTCCCATTTCCCTTTCTCCCCAAACCAAATTGTTCTCCAGAATGTGTATAAATCAATCGCCATATTGGAGTGCATTGGTTTACATTATTGTAAATGGAGTTTGTTTAACACACATGTCCATTCTCGATGGAGCATTTTCTTACATTTCAATATACTACACAGAATCTATCTCAGTGTTCATTATACGCCCAATTAAGACAAAAACGTGATCTTCACTTTAATAATTAGAAATACATAGATCATAAAGTGCTCTAGTGCTTTATAATGTGTATGTGCAATGTGTACTATTTACATGTCCGAAAATGCTTTTTTTGAGCCATGAACCAAGAAATGTATGGTCAATTGTTGCAATATGTTTGGAATCATTATATTAGTGGTCACATAATATTTGTAATCCCAGCTCACGTGTCGATAATTCGTTCAATTCATTACATATTGTAAGGCGCATAGCGCCACAATTGTGAATCTCTTTGGGTGCTTTCCCAAATCTTAGTATACATGGCGCACAACGGCTTCAAGTGCTGTCTCTTCACACTTCTGAGAATATATAATATAGTATGCAAACTCATTGTTTAAAGTGCATAATATCAAGCAGTGTATCATGCCATCATAGCCATTGTATGAAGAAGTTAATATTTTATTTTAATTTAAATTGTATCATGCATATAAATTGCCATGGAACTCATATTGTGATGTACATTCTGTATGTATTTGCATCTCCCGAGGCTTACTCAAAGTATTAAGATGCATGTTGTAGACTATAAAGTGCAGAATGCAGAATGCATATACATTACATAATGTGCATATTGCTGAGCAACTTGAAGTGCTCTCTGGGCCGAAATAATGACCCAGTTATTGAATCACATCTCCCCAGGCATAATGTAGATCTCAAAGTGCATATTGCAAAGATTTTAAAGTGCATGATGCATACAGAGTTCATAAAGTGCATAGTGCTGAATATTTTCAAGTACATACTGGGCCGCTAAATCAGGCTATTTAGTACTAGGCATATTCAGTCATAACACAGATATTAAAATGCATGTTACAAGAAATTTATGAAGTGCATAATGTATTCAATATTCATAAAGTACATAATTCTAGGCAACTTTATCTGTCCTCTGGATCAATGCCTCAGCACACAAAATAAGAGAATTGAACATGTGATTAAAGGACAATGTTGCTAAAAAGAGGCACATTTATCCAAGATAAATGGGATATCACAAATCATTCACATCTTGTTCCTTTCTTACTCTTACTTTCCTCTCTGGATTAGTTGAACATAATATGCTTTTGGCCAAAATCATCTCTTTTGCAGTTTAGAGAATCTTTATGTGCCTATGAAGACATAAATTTCTTCATCTAAATTATGACCTCTGTGGTCTTTCGATCGAGATCAATAACATGTCTAGATTCTTTCTGACGCAAGATTTTCTCTTTGTCTCCTCCCCTGGGATGAGATTCTACTCTGTGTATTGGAAAATAGCCGAATGTAGCTAGTCGCCGTTGTGGATCTGTGCAAAATGTTCGGCCAGTGCATAGGAGAAATCATTTTTTGTGTAAATTGAATTTTATTGAGCTTTTACATAAAGGATGCAAACTCTTCAAAATATTTAGCAGCTGCTGTATAACGCCTATACAATGTAGCAGCATAATTCAAGAATGTAAAGCATTAGAATTTAAAATAAAAAAACCCGAAAAGCTACAATATCATCACTGTTTTTCCCCTCCGATAGTACCCTCTCCCTCCCCCTACCTTCTAACCCTCCCCAATCCCTATGGTGGTAATATGCAAATGTGGGACTATCTCTTACGGCCCTCATTTGATATGATAAGGGTGTTAGGACCAGCTACTGGGTGATTCGAGTTGTGAAGACTTTTTTTCATGTATACATTCAAGTCTCTTTGGGTCTCTGTGGCAAACGCCAAGCTCCTCATTGTTTGAGATGACCTTCCCAGTCTCGGCGGATATTAGGATCTATATCGTTCCATGAAGAGTAGCCATTGCATGTCGATGTTCGATGTTAGAGTAAGATTCAAGCAAGGTAGCAGTTAGGTTTTCCATTTCATATAGTTCATAGACTTTGTTGATCCATTCTTTTTTGGTCAGTAGGTAAATAGTGAGACAAACTCTTGCTGCCAACATCAAATTTCTCGGCATATGCAGTAAGAGTGTGTGCCTGTTTCCTTGTACTTCCAAGCTAAACAGCACCAACAGGGGGTTTAGTTCCCTGCTAATGCATCTAAGACCTTGATCCATGCCAACACCTCTTTCCAGTATTGTTGCACCAGGGAACATTCCCACAATATATGCCAGGAATCACAGTTACCATTACAGTTCCTCCAGCAATAGGGACATACGGCAGCATACATTTTAGAGAGCCTAAGAGGGGTCGAGATGTCATCTAAAAAGGAGTCTACTGTTGTGCATTGTATACTGCACTGCTGTGTTGTAAGACCAAATAGCCTTATAGATAACTTGCCACATGACTGTGTCCTCCAGAAGTGTTGGATCTCCTTGCCACAGTGTCGGTGTGTTAGGGATTTTCAAATGACCCCTGATCAGGAGAGCAAGATATAGGTTTGATATTAGGCCCTTGGTTGTCGATCCTTGGTTGAGAATGTGTTCAAATGGTGTCAATTAACATTTCAATGTGTCACCCCATCGTCAATCTGATAGGCAACCCTTTAATTGCAGGTATAATAAAGGGGGTATTGATCTAATTTGCAGTGCATTCTCTAAGTCTTTCATTAGAAAGCAACCATCTTTCCAGGCTTGACCTGCCCTAATTAGGTCTGCTTCATAGTATGTTTGGCAGCGTGAGGGCTCAGCTATGTTGTCCCTGATGGGCCGTGCCCATATGAAGCTGAGTGGTGACAGCCACAATGTAACGTCTTGCATGTTTTTAGATTTTTTCCACAACTGCCAATGCACGGTCAGAACAGGGTGCGTTATAATTCTGCATGGTAGATGTGTTGTTACGACCCATCCCCATTCCCCAGTGTGACTGGAGCAAAAAGGTTTTTCTCTAATTTTACCCATTGTTTGTCTTTGTTTACCCGTAGGTGGCCTACCAAACGCTTAACTGAGAGGCCTTAAAAATATTCATGTATGTTAGGGAAGCCCATGCCACCCCTCTCCCTGGCTAACATCATTGTATTGTAGGCAATACCCTGTCTTTTCCCTGCCTGTAGAAATAAGAGGAGGCTTTTTTTTCATCTTGTCGTGCAAAGACACTGGTAGCTCAATCGAAAGGGATTGGAACAAGAACAGTAATGTGGGCAAGATATTCATCTGAATGGACACGAATTGTGCTGCCAGGATAGCGTAGTCTTTGACCATCTCTCCGTGTCTTTCATTGTTTTATCCCAGAGTGGTGGATAATTAGCTATGTATAGGTCATCAAAATGCCTTGTGATGTTCACCCCATAAAAGTTTCCAGTTGGATATCATGGTTGGTTAAGTGACGGTCTATCTGGTGCACATTGACTGAGAGGGATAAGGCAACTGTTTTATTAAGGTTTATTTTGACGCCTGAGACTGTCTGATATTCCATAATAGGTTCAATGAGCACTGTGACTGATGATTCTGGATGTGTGATATATACCAGTATATCATCTGCAAATAGGGAGAGTTTATATTCCCTATTGTGCCTCATGAGTCCCTGAATGCGCTCGTCCAGACATAAAACCCAAGCCAGTGGTTCCAATACCAACGCAAAAACTAGTGGAGAAAGTGGGCACCCCTGTCTGGTCCCATGGGTCAGAGAATTCAGCTGATGCTACACCATTGACAATAACCTTCAGTCTAAAATTCTTAGATAGGACTTTCTCCCCAGCCAACCATCTAGGGTCAAGTCTAACTTCCCGTAGGACTGCTTCCATGAATGGCCACTCTAGCCTGTCAAATGTTTTCTCAGCGTCTATGGAAATCAAGACAAGGTGAACATCTCTTTCATCTATTCCTTCAATCAAGTCTAACGTTTTCTGAACATTATCTGCGGCTTGCCACCCCCTGATAAAGCCCACTTGGTCATTGTGTATTAATTTAGGCAATATCCTTCCCAGTCTTTCCTCCAGTACACTGGCAAATATTTTAGCATTGACGTGGAGCAGGGAGATTGGCCCATAAGATTTAGAGTCTGTTTGGTTGCTATCTTCTTTCAGGAGAATTACTATCCTAGCTTGTGTAAAGGTATCGGGTGCTGTTCCCTTATCCATGGTCTCATTAAAAAGCATAGTTAGGAATAGGACAATCAGTGTGCTGTATGCCTTATAGAAAACTGAGGTAAACCCAGCCTGCCCTGGTACAGTCCCTGCTTTCAATTTAGACATTGCGCTTAAGATTTCAATGCCATCGAGGGATGTCCTATCTTCTATTGTGAGTGTTTGGCAGGTGGTTTTCGAAAGGTATTCCCTCACTTCCAGTGTATCACTCATCTTTTCCCTGGAGTATAGTTGTGAGTAATATTGGCCACATTTGTGTGCAATTTCTACGAGTTGGTTTAGTAATACCCCACTATCATTTCCTGATTTTAAGGACCATGCGGTCTGCCCTTTGACGTCTAATGCGAATCGCTAACAGTATATGGGCTTTATCACGTTTTTCATAGTATTTCTGCTTCAAAAAGTGAAGTTGTGCTGTTACCTTCCCTTTTCAGACATTGTTAAGCTTGTCCCTCAGTTCCATACTTTCATGAAGCCGATCTTTGCTTGGGTGTGTGTCTCTTCTCAGGGCTGGTTCTTTTGTACGAATTTCCTGTTTTAGCTTGCATTCCCTTAATAGTCGGTTCCTCTTCTTTGCAGCTCCTTCTTAACAGGCAACAAACTGTGGCCTTTGTCACTTCCCAGACAGTGTTATGTGACACCTCCACAGTGCCGTTCCTCTGGAAAAAGTCTCTCATTTCTGTGTAGAGGGCTTCCAGAAAAACAAAGTCACAGTATAATATATCATTACTTATACATCTTTTGTCTGCTCGGATATTGCGAACAATGTCTAACTGTAAGGAGCACATATTGTGGCCAGACCAGCCAACAATATGAACGTCTGTGGTGATCATCAAGTGCTTCTAAGACACCTCAAGCAAAATATAATCTATTCTGGAAAAGGTTTGGTGGGGTGGCGAGTAAAACGTAAATGCCTGCCCCTGTGGATGCATAGTCCTCCATGTATCTATGAGGTAATGCTCCACCAGTAGGGAGTTTAGATTGTTAGGTTGTTACTCCCATGGATGGTGGTAGTAGCGCTCCCGCCCACAACAAGAACCAGTCTTGCATCAGGGTTATTATGGTGTTAAGATCGCCCCCACAAATGAGCCACCACATTTGACAGGTGTTCAGGAGTGACATTACTTCCAAACAGAACGAACATTGGTGTTGGTTACAGGCATATGCCGAGCATAGCGTCACCGCCATCTGGCCCGTCCTACCATTGACAGCCAGTAACTTCCCTTCCATTCTCTGTGCACTTGTAAGACGTCAACGCCTAATGACGCTCACTATAACATTCCCACACCAGCATTTTTCATGGGACCTGATGATCACAGGGAACCCACAAGTTCTCTATATCTAATGATATGCTTCTGACCCTTTTTATATTTTGTTTCCTGTACAAAAAGAATATCAACCCTTGACATCTTGAACTATTTCAGTACCATTGACCTTTTCTGTGGGGAATTGAGGCCCTTCACGTTCAGAGACCCAATTAATATCCCATTAATGCACATTTATAGGGTATGTTGTGTGGCATTTGTCACCCAGACTGCCTTTTTATGGATCATAGAAAATAAACAATGGGTTGGACTATTACATCACTGATATTATGGCCCGCGGGCGCAGATGGTCATTGTGGCAGCGGTGGAGGGGTATTGGGTTAATTGCTTGTGGCTCTCCCAAGATGGCGCTGTGGAGATGGAGTGGTGTTGAAGCCCCCAGTTGTGTCTCACGATGGCTGGCTCCGCCCCCGTTGTCAAGGAATGCATATTAGTGAGGAATCTCTTTCTGGCAATCAAGAGATTCCTCACTAACCCTTAAAAACTTTGGATCTAATTCGCCACTGACGGGCGACGCCACATCCGGGCCAATCCATTTTGACCCACAACCTGCAGAGTATCCACCAATCTGACTCCACGAGCTGTGTTTCCTACACTGCTCCACCAGTCTCCATCACACAGCGCTGAGTGAGACTGTATAGCGACCTTATCGTTCCTCTGACGATACAACACAGAATGTGTTACCCTTCACCCCCATCCCGAAGAAGGCTACGCCATCAACTAGCTCCCATCCATTGCCACAGGTGGCCAAAAAACTACAGTGTCAATCTGCGACACAACGCCTTGTCCTACTGTGTTGTTCTACACGTTTTGTTTTACGATACCCATGGACCACTAGCAGTCCTGGGCACCACTTACTCCTGTTTATACTGTAATGTCCATTTGTCTTTTTGAGATTGTGCACGAATATGAGGAAAACGCCCTCAATATGTAAGAGGATGGTACATATCAGTACCCCCAATTGTTAAATTGTCTAATCTGTCCGTTATCTGTCCTCTTACAACTAAAGCAATACTTATCATCTTGCTACAACTTTTGAGATTTAATGAATGAATCCAAAATGTATGCTGTTTTGATCTCCCATCGTAATTTTTTTCTATACTGCTGCACAGACAGAGCAACGTCGTGTTGCTACCCTTTCTGTAGCCACGCTCCGTGAGTTTCACATAGTTCTTCCAGTACTCTGTCCTGTCTCCCCTAGCCCGAGCTCTGTGTAATTCTGCTTTCTCTCCTTCTTACCAGCCTCTGCCGTCATCGGCAGTCGTACAATTTCATGTGGCGGCTCTGATCAAGTTGTTAGCTTGCCGGCTCCCGATCCTCAGCTTTTACGTAGGACAGTATCCAGGCGCTTGGGGGAAGAGTGTTTTTACCTTTCATATCAGGGTCGCATATGAAATATCATGTTCACTTTGTTTCTTCAGCGGTCTGCAACCCATCAGTTTCCATGGCAACCATTCTTGCATTCCACAGACCAGGAAGTTAGTGAACGCTCTGTTCCAGCCTGCAGTGCAGTCTTGCCACGGATCTCTTCCTTTGCAGAAACAGGTAGGGGGGTCGCTGCAGATCCTGTATATGTACTGGAGGCTTTTCTACCTCAACCTGTTCTAATCCCTATTCACACTGTTTCTCTTGCATCCAATAGCCTTTTCTTGTCTCTCATTGACCTCCTTTTCACGCATGAAAGCTCCTTCCTACAAACATGGTTCTTTCTCTTCATTTCCATCGGGTAAGCGTGATTCCACTCTCTCTTACCTTATCAGCAGATTAGGATCCTAATCCTTGTGCTTGTGTCAACAGATCCCAGAGGTCTGCATGGTGCGAGTCCTTTCCATTGAAAAAGTAGCAGCTCTTCATTCCAGACGATTCTCCTGCAGAAGAGCAGCACAGGGGTGACGTCCCAGCTTTATTGGACTACAGAGTTTTCTTCCCCATTTCTACTTGTCAGAATCACTCTGCAAGCAGCCAGCCAGGGGGCGACCAGGAGAATTCTCCTTTCTTCACCAACGGCAGCTCCTGATCCAGGTAGGAGGTCTTCTGTTATACAGGGAAACGTATAAACAAAACGTACTTAGCAAATTCGTCAAATTTAGATAAAGCATCAACTATGCCCCAATTTCATCAATCAGTGCTGCCATGCAGAAAGCTGCAAACACTTACCAACAGCAGGAGAGGGGTTTAAGAAATCCTTCTGTAAAATAGTTAACTGCATTATTGCAGAATCAAACATTAGCTTTCTCATCCATTGTTTCATGTACTGAGATTTGATTGATGAAATCGGCATAGTTGATGCTTTATCTAAATTTGATTTTTAACTGGAGCAAATGTCTGGACAATGGAGTTAAGGATGAGATGCCTTTGACGGATTCGCTAAGTACGGTTTGTTTAATGAGGACACTGAAGAAACGTGAATTGGAACCAAGCTCGCATAAATAATGACCTGTTTGTACTAAGTAACTCCCTGAAGAAGATTTAAATGTATAGGTCAAAACATGTGGTGGTGACAATTTAGTCAAGAAAATAAGCACAAGAAGCAACGAGTATTGATTTGTTTGAAAATTGTGAATGAAGTATCAATATAGCTCTTGTACTCTCAAATACTTAGGGTGCAGCGCAATTAGTCAACATTGTTTCTTATCGTTATTTGTCATATAAAGCAGTACCACCCAGATTTTTTCTGCTTGTTCCACCACTTTCATAACCCAATATCCCATTTCTTTACATACATATCGAGGAATATACCCTGCATTAAATACCACTGATTCCTTTGCCCAACCCTCCACCCCCCTCCCCAGAGTCTCCCTCTGGAGCATCTCCTCCCCAGTATAGAGACTCCCTATTAGAATTGTGGCCAACAAAAGGAAACCCCTTGCTCACCGACTCAACAATATTTTTCTATAGGTATACATTTCGGATCCTCTACCCCTTCATACCAGCAGTTTAATTTAGAAAGGAAGGATACGTTAACAATTTGTTTCCCCATCCCCAAATACATAGAAGCCAACAAGTTGAAAATTCCAAAATGGTACTACAGATTGTAACCACCTGAGCACACAACCAGAGTTAGCTTAACACAAGGAGGAAAACTAGCCATTCCTCATGGAGTGTTGAACCTGCAGTATTTCCTTGAGCCTGTGGAGCATCCTCTTCTCGGTTGTGACTTCAGGATATCACCCCCCGGGCCTGGTTTCCGAGAAGCTGCTCCCAGGTCTGAACCATTAGCTTCTGCGATTAACCATCTTAAGATGCCTTTGCCTTCTGCCTCTTCTCCCCATATGAGCAAGTATTCCTCACCTCGATATTCAAATTTCAATGAGAACGGAAATCCCCATTGGTAATTGACACCCCTCTCTTGTAGCCATTGTGTCAGGGCACAACAGTCCTTTCTTTTGGTTAAGGTCATGGCCCGATAGCCCCTGATAAATACGAACCCACGCTCCATCCAATTCTTTTTACCCTCTTTCTCTAGCCTTCTGGACAATGTCCATCTTCTGTTTGTAGTGATGACTTTTTGCCAAAACAAATCTCGGGCCATTTGGGAGCCTCCCTCCCCAGTGGTTTTATCAAATGAGAATGTTATGTGGGTGGGGGTCATCAAAGAAACACGTTCCTTTACACGTTTGTCCAGTGCGATGGCGGATTCTCCTCTTATCGCATTCAGACCCATGATGCGTATATTGTAACTCCTTTCTCGATTCTCCAGGTCATCAATTTTGGCGGTTACGTCTATTTCTCCTTGCTCCAGGTCTAGGAAACAGCCTTCGTATTTCATGTCTCTGATGTCAACAGATTGCAGATTATTTTCAAGGGCTTCCAGTTTATCTTCGACCGTGTCTACCCTGGATTTGAGGTCAGATAGGGCTGTGGTGATTCCCTTTTTCATGGACCTAACCTCACCTATCAGCAAACAAATATCCGCTTTGGTGGATGATTCCTGCTCTGCTCCAAAAATGTCCATTATTTCACCTTCTTGATGCATTACATCAATGTCTGATGTATAGCGGTATGTCTGCAATAAGGTTGCTGTTTGCGGGTCCAGTTTGCCCTCACCCGGCTGTTGTATGCCTGGTTTTCCCAGATTCCACTTTGTTATGACTAGTCTTTAAAAATGCCACTCCTAGGGCTTTTCACAGGCGTTGCCAGAATAGCTGCAAAGCCCTAGTTAATTCCTGTGCCTCAATCGCTCCAGGCAACTACTGATTCTCCTTTATGCAGTAGCTGATGTGGCAGCAGCTCAGTATTACTGTATTCCGTGGCATTTCCCCCTCGATGCTAACCTTCAGGGTGCAATAGGGTTTGCAATGCTTTGATATCAATCACTGAATGTCGCCGAGGGGGCCTTACTTCTTCCACTGTCACTGGCGTTTACACTAATGCATTGCACTGGTATCACCATTCCCCGGCTGGGTTGGCTTCTATTGTCACTCTATCATGGCGGCAATCCCTTTGTGATACCTCTCTGTGTGGACAATGCCTCGGTTGCTGAATCCTTGTCCCTGACTTTGTTGGCAAGCTAGCCGGTATGTCTCTGTTGCACACTAAGGTACGGCTCCTGCTATTTCCGTTCGGCGTTGAATATTCCACTTGCTGCTGCTATCGTGGGCGAGGTGCTGTTGAGCGGGGTGCTGCCTCCTACGCCAGTTCACTACCATGTCTATGCTCTGCTGCCCCTAGGGCTGCAGTTGTCTCCCGATTGGTTGCGCTCCATTCCACAGCTGTAAGTAGTTGCCGAGTCGTTTCCACGTCTGTTCAGCACGCTCCTTGTCTTGCTATCTCAGGTCTCGGATGCATTTGCGGGTCATATGCCGCCAATAATCATTGGTAAGCAAAGGAGATGACATATCATGCGTCCATGTCATCCACACACCTGGTGGTCTCTAAATCTCTATTTTTTATGGCACATAAGTGTTGTAAAATCCTGGTCTTTAAAGCATGTATCATACTTCTTGCATACCGCTTTCCACAGTCACATTTTAAAATATTTACGACATATGTACTCTCACATGTTTTCTGTTTCTGTATGGTAATCTTTCTCTTCGTCCGTGGGTTTATGTATTCCTTTATATTTGCATGAAACTTTCATGCTTTACATTTGGTGCATTTCATAAACCCTCCTTTTTTAGCAGGTAACCAACTAGTACTTGCTGTTTGTTGTCTGAGTTGAAGGTTGGTAGGTGCAAGTAGAAACCTTATGGATGGGGGCTTTTTATATGTGAATAATGCTTTGTCCCCTATTTGTGTGTTAATATCCAAGTCATTTGTAAGGATTGTCCAATGCTTGTTCAGAGTTTCTGGTCATTCCATCGAATTTTTACCATCGAATGACCGTTCCATCTAAAAAAATGCATTGAAAAAATTACCATCGAATGAATGTGCTTTCCTTTTTTTTAAAATGGGGGTCCCCCCAACCTCCCTTTTTACCCTTTAAAACCCATTATAAATAACACTAAACCCTTTACCTTGAAAAAACATGCATTCAATGCATATTTTTTTGATGCAATTTTGTCAATGGAATGGCATTCGATGGTAATGTTTTAGATGAAATGACCAGATACCCTTGTTCAGAATTTCTTGACCACTTGTGATTTATCTGAAAATGTGGTGATAAATCTTGTTTGTATTGTTTCTTTTTGTGCAGTCTTGGCGAATAAACAATCTTCTCTATTATGTTTAGAAGCTCTTATAAATGCTGCATCCACCACACATAGAGGGTATTATCTATCCATGAACCTTTTAGCTGATGTTTGTGAGTGTTTGATATACTCTATTTCTTGTGAACAGTTTCTCTTCAATCTAATAAATTCTCAGTATGGAATGCTCCATTTACATTTCCTGGGTTATGAGCTATTGCTGAAAAGTGGCTTTGCACTGCCGACACAAACCCTGATTCATGAACTGTGCAAAGTGTATTTTTCCAGTGCAAAGTCAGTTCCATGAATCAGGGTTTGTGTCGTCAGTGCAAAGCCACTTTTCAGCAGTGCAAAGTCACTTTGAACCGTGCAAATATTCCATGAATCGGGCCTTACGTATTGCGTTGGTGCTAGTCTTTTCTGTGTACCGTACTTTGTATGTGGCCATGTTCTATATATACTTTCACATCTAAGTATTGACTCTCTGCTTTATTGCGTTGTTATGTAAATCTTAGGCCACCAGATCTGTCATTGATTTGAGTCGCAAAGCTGGTCCACGGTTGTGTGGTCACTCCCCATAATATGAAGAGGTTGTCAATATACCTAGCCATAAATGATTTTTCCAGTGTACTCCTCAGGTTCCTCTGAGTTAAAGGGGAAGTTCACTCAAAAATGTTATGCTTTAAAAATGTTGGCCATAATAAAAATAATATAAAAGATATATTGGCATTATGTATTTTTAAAAGTATCTATGGAAAATAATGTTTTTAATGACCCTTCATGTCTTTATTTTCAAGCACTTGAAGGCAGCCCTTTTCTAAGCTGAAGCAGTTTACTCATTTAATGATGTGCTCCCGCGGCAAACAATCAAGCAAAAGCCCCCTACTGGGAACTTGTGCTTATTGCTGCTGGTGAGCAGAGCATTTTTCAGCATGTAGGCAGAAGCAGCATCTACCGACTCACCATGTTCAAAAAGAATTAATGCTAGCTTTGTGAGGCACCAATAATTTTTGCAGATGTCATACTTTCTGTACATGTTAAAAAAGCAATTGAACCTTGGGGGGAAACTGGTACACAGAGATGTTGTTTGTAATGGCTAAATGCATAATGCGCACATTAGTGAGGGCGAGCTGTACACTGTTTTCCATGAATCACTCTATAAGCACACGCACATCTCTGAACACATGCATGTCAGGGAGAGTCCCCCTTATATCAACAAGAAAAAGCTTCAAAAGTGCTGATCGCATTTGCCTGTGACTGCAGCCTTCTAGCTAAATGTTATTTTTACTGAGACGGGGATCGAGTAATGAGCGCCCCCAAACTTTAGGCTAGAACTACACCATGGCGTAATAAAAATGACCTGAATCCCTTACCTGTCCCCCGCTGTCAGACTTGTCACCAAATGCCAGTTCCATGGGCGCTCTGAGTGTGACAATGGTGCCTGGCTGTCAAAGTGTCCTGGGAAGTCAGACTAGTGCCAGATTTGAGAATTTTCATCCACACAGAACACCCGTCACTCTGTTGTCCCTCTCGACCTCATTGGATCACCCAGGATAAGGGGGTAAAGGGCTCCCAACCTGCGTTCTTCGCTTACCGCAGCCATTCCCAGTACAGAGGTACATACCTACGAGCGCTGAATCTGCTTTTCTTTGTGCTCCCTTCAGTGCTGGGGACTCGGTTGCTATGCAACACAGCAGGGGTGCACCAGCAGGGAGTGTGGAGGAAGCAGCGGAGAGGGAGGTTTGGCGCCAGGTATGGCCGTGGGTGAAATAAGCCAGCCGAGCGCTATGTGTATCCAATGGGGGTGGGGGTGGATGGATCCTCTTCTCTGTGGGAAACGCTGCGGGAGGTGAGCCGGGAGCACAGGGGAGAGGCTGGACACACGGGCAAAAAAATAACAGCCCCTTGCATAAAAGAGCAGTAAAGCAGAGCAAGAACACGGGTGACTCGGAAAAACAGTTACATTACTGTATGCGAAGGCACAACACATGGCAGCAGCAGCCAAACACTGCCTCCTGAGACTCCATTTACACACATGAATTAATGTTTGTGACAAACCCACATGGTCCCACTCCTCCTTACCGCAAATGTCCTTAGGGCTCCTGCTTATTTCTTTCTTGTTTGCTTGCAGCTGACATTCCTCCATGCACATTGCTCTGGTGTCCTGGTTTTCTCCAGCCTCCACAAGTTCTGAGTCTGTGGGCTCACAGTTGCTGCTGCCTGCATGCTGGAAAATGCTGTGCTCCCCAGCAGCAATAGATTGTTGCCGTGAGAGCACAGCATTAACTGGCACAGAGGAAACTGCTTCAGATTAGAACATTTCTGCCTCCAAGTGCTTGAAAATCAAGACATGATGGGTCATTTTAAAAATTATTTTCCATAGGAACTTTTTTTAAAAAAATGCCATTATCTCTTTTACTATGCACAACGTGTCAACATGTCAAGCATAAGATTTTTGAGTGAACTTCCCCTTTAAATATTTCTGGTTCCCACATCACCATGGTTAAATTTGCATATGGTGGAGCAAATGTGGTGCCCATTGACATACCACATGTTTGGAGATAGTATGTGTTGTTCAATATGAAGGCATTATGTTCTAGGCAAAATGCTAACATCTCTATGTTAATTTCCACATGTTCCCTATGACTGATAGATTTCATGGGAAGAAAGTGTCTTGCTACTTGTATCCCCGTGTCATGTTGTATACATGTGTATAGGGAGACCTTATCTAATTTAGCTAGCATAGATGTTCCACAAAGGGAAAGAAGAATTGCAACATTTACGTGCCATTACAGAATAGAGATTTCTCCTATGCACTGGCCAAACATTTTGCTGAGATCCCAAGGGGGACTACACTTCATTAAGATATTGTGTAATAGACAGAGTAGAATCTCATCCCAGGGGAGGAGACAAAGAGAAAATCTTGTGTCAGAAGTAATCTAAACATATTGTTGATCTCTATATGAAAGTTCATAATTTAGATGAGGAAATGTATGTCCTCATAAGCATAGGCACATAAAGATTCTCCCAACTGTAAAAGAGATGATTTTGGTCAAAATCACTTTATAGTCATACACATCTCTATGAGTAAGAAAGCAACTCGATTTCAATGATTTGTAATAACCCATTTGCTTTGGATAAAGGCCCCTTTTTTTAGTACCTTTCTGTTACTACACCTAATCACAAGTTCAAATCTCTAATTGGGTATGCTGAGACATTGATCCCGAGGACATATTCCATTGCCTAACATTATGGAATTCATGAATCTTGAATACATTAAGCACTTCATATATTGCTTGTAACATGCATTTTAATATCTGTGTTATACCTGAATATGCCCATTACTAAATGTAGCGATTTAGCAGCCCAGTGTGCACTTCAAAATGTTCAGCACTGTGCACTTTATGAACTCTGTATGCATCATGCACTTTAAAATCTTTGCATTATGCTCTTTAAGATCTATGGCATGCCTAGGAAGATATGTATCATAACATGGCTGTTATATCGACCCAGAGTGCACTTCAAGTTGCTCATCACTATGCACTTTATAGTCTGTAATGTGCACCTTAATACTTTGGTTATGCCTCGGGAGATACAAATACATACAAAATGTACATCACAATATGAGACGTATGGCAACTTACATGCATGATACAATTTATATTGAACTAAAATAAAAACTTCTTCATACATTGACCACAATGGCATAAGCTGCTTGATATTATGCACTTTAAGCAATGAGTTTGCATACTATATGATATATTCCCAGAAGTGTGAAAATTTGACACTTGAAGCCGTTGCGCACAATGTGTACCGGGATTTGGGAAAGCACCCACAAATATTCACAATTGTGGCGTTCTGCACCTTACAATATGTAATGAATTGGGCAAATTATCGACATGTGAGATGGGATTACAAATATTATATGGCTACTGATATAATGATTACAGACATATTGCAACGATGGAGCATACATTTCATGGTTTATGGCCCAAAAGAAGCATTCCCAAATATACCAATGTAAATAGTGCACATTGTACATACATATTATACAGCACTAGAGCACTTAATGATATATTTATTACTTATTAAATATTACTTATTATTAAAGCGAAGATCAAAACATGTTTTGTCTTAATTGGGCGTGTAATGAACAAAGATTCTGTGGAGTATTTTGAAATGTAAGAAAATATTCTTTTGAGAATGGACATGTGTGTTAAACAAACACCATTCACAATACTGTAATCCAATACACTACAATATGGTGATTGATTTATACACATTTTGGAGAACATTTTGATTTGGGGAGAAAGGGAAATGGGACTATCACCTGGTTGTAAAACTAAATGGAAAAGACATATGTTTTTTATTTTGATGAAAGCCTGTTGGGTGAAAGTTGTTAATCTGCTTGCGTGGATAATTAAAGCAACACTTGTAAACAAGGAGATGCTGTGACTTGGAGCCATTATTTGAACTATGCATATGGATCCTATGGAGTTTCGGCGAGTGTGAACTTTCAAACTGTATATGTAGAATCATCAATTTGAGCCAAGTCTCCTACGTCACAACCCTGCCACCAACTAACCGTAGCTGGAAGTTCACCTCCAGTTCAGAGCCACATCAGCAAGACATTGTGCTTTGTGGGTATGCAAATTAGCCCAAATGGAAGCCTTTTGCTCCCGAAAATGACCTATGACTTACAGGGCAGCACTACTTTATACATAGCTTAATCAACCCAAGACGGACATTTCTGAAGACTGTCAGACAATTACATACCTGTAAACGGCAGGGACTAAGTTTTCTCCTCCGGCACTAATACAACGTTTTCTCCCGATCCAAAATGGCGGTCGGAACAACTACGCGACACACGGTGCGTAGTGACGTCAGTTTGCGTCCACGGCGTGGTGACGTGATCATGTCGCGACGCCATGGACTCACCATAAAAAGCAGCGGCTCTCGAGGGGTGCAGCGGACAATCGTATCCGATGCACACCCTCGAAAGCGACCGCCAAGATGATCTAAGACCAAACAACACTTCCAGGTAAGCCCAATAACAGCAACCTAGCATATTCTAAATGGTAGAACTTATTTTTGTTAAAGAAGATGTTACTTTTCAACTGTAATAGGCAAACAGCCAGGCTAACATCAACCACACATTTAAAAATTATATATTTTTTTTGTAGATTGTTCAGAAAACTTTGGATATAGACAACAAATTTGTGTTAAAAAATGAGACGATGAAGGAAATTGATGTAATATCAGAAGCTAGCACTAACAAGGAAATCCCAATATATGTAAGTAGGTACCGTATAAAAATAAACTTGAATTGGGCGAACCTGATGATGATCTGCTCTATAAAGCATTGATTTGCTGCTTTTTTCTTTCTGTTCCTTTTTTCTCTTTAGCTCCAACCAGCATAACTATACGTTAGAAATCCCTCCTGAAGATCCTTGCCAACACAAGCAAGGTGAAACACGTGTACAGGGTGAACCTTATAACCCTCACAACTGAGAAATAATGTATTGAATCAACTGAGGGTGAACCTTATAACCCTCACAACTGAGAAACAATGTACTGAATCAACTGTGTAATCAATCAAATAAAATTTATATTTGGAGCGCAAAAGTGGAAGTCTGGTATTTTTCCAAGCAATTACATACCTGGTTTCATCCTTATTAGAGATCATCAGTGTGGTATAGTCTGACAGTCTTGCAGTTGGATCATTAGGGCATATAAACACACGTCCTGTGGGCACTGAACTGTTTACATTCATAGCTTTACAGAGAACTATGTCCAGGCATAGGTTTCAGTGTGGTCTGTGTGTGAAAGCACAACTTTTCACGTTACTGTGACAGTAAGCTTAAGTGTCTATTGAAACAATTGAAGCCGAAAGACGGCCCCCAAAACAGGCCCACTGGCTAAACCATTGGAGACAGACGTTTCGGTGTATGTCATTAGCCAGTGCACAGTCACTTTCCTGTTGAGGATCTCTCCTGCTCCGAATGGAGGATGGGTGGGTGTCGGAAGGGACCTGTATTTGGTATTGCTCGCCACTCACAACCATCCCCCCAATACGCATGTGAAGCGGTAAACACCCTCACATACGCTTATGACTTTGTTATCCTGGACAGAACACCAATATGCCTACAACGTTCCCTGAATGCACTATTTATTTATGCAGAGGAGAATGGCCGAAGGATAAACATGCCAAAAACTAAAATATTGGTGTTTGGTAAGGATCAAAGGTGAGAAATACATTCAACTGGACATTGGGGGGCAAAACAACTGCAACAAACTAATTCCTATAGGTATCTGGGGATTGAGGTAAAAGCCACCTCCTCCTTCACCCATCTGTATGACTCAGTCAAGCCTAAAATCTGGTCCAGGTGGCTGGTTCTGAAGAAAGTGATTGACAAGTGGGGTGAACGATCACTGGAGGCAAAACTGATTGCCTATAAAACTGCAATTGTTCCCAGTATTCTTTATGCTTTGGAGATTTTCCCTAGGAGGTCAATCAATTGGTTGCCAAAATTGGAGGGAAAAATCCTGAAATCATTGCCGGGTCTACCGGTCTCAACACCAGTTGAGGTGGTAAGACTGGAATTTGGCCTCCAGTCTCTCATGTCTAGCAGGATTTTTGCCTCTTGCACATTGTGGGTTGGTTTAACATTTGGCTGGGGAAGGCATGTCTACTGCACGCGAGTGTGGCCCATGCAGAATGATACTCTCGCAGTGTTTGGTTGAGAGAATTGGAGAGCACGTTGTCAAGCTATAGCCCTACCTTGCTCCTGTGAACAAGATGTTCCTGGTTTCTTGGGAAAAATTGATGCTGGGAGGAGGAACTATGACAGATCACTCACCATTGCACATTTAGAAGGAAGGCGTAAATATATGCCCTTCACTCATCAGGGGGGCTTTTCCCAAGGCCAGCGGCAGTATCTAATAAAGTGGCGCTTTCCTCCCTTGATTCGATTTGTCTTACTGATGCGCTTGGATATTCTGCCAGTCTTTGGGGTTCGGGTTGCCTGGCAGGATATCCCATTAGAAAAAAAGCCTCTGCCAACTACATGGTGTGCATATTGAAACTGTAAGACATGTTTTAACATCTTGCCCCAGTCTGAGCATGTATTACACCGAAGCGTATGCACATTTTAGACTCCATGAAAGCAATCAATTCTGGAGTCTACTTTTTGCAGCCGAGTTGTACGTGGCTGTTTCTGTCGCTTATTACGTCCAGCTAAGGGTAAATCCCATATTGGAGGAAAAAAGCTGTTTGCTGTCTCCTACCTGTCGAAATAAGGGAACTATTCATAAATAAGTATGCCTGTGCTGATTAAATGAATAGGTGACTAGCAAGGTCAGATCCTTTCAAAATCTCATAATCATATTGTTTTGTTTTTTTACATGTCTTTTTGATTTCTTTGTAAATTAGTCCCTAATAGTTTTTTCTCCTTTCCTTACTGGGTTCTTATTTTTAAATTGCACATAAATGCACTTCTTTTAATATTGGTAGTGTAAAAGGTTGTTTACAGCTGTATGCACTCAAATAAATATTAAACAAATGGATGACCACAACAGGATGTGTGACAAAGACTGAGGGTCCGATTCATGGAATATTTTGGGCGTTTTAAAGTGACTTTGCACTGCTGAAAAGTGACTATGCACTGCAGACAGTAATCCTGATTCACGGAACTATGAAAAGTGTATTTTTTCAGTGCAAGGTCATTTTTGCAGTACAAAATGAACTTTGCACTGTCTTTGCACTGCAAGAATACACTTTGCACAGTTCTATGAATCAGGGGGTGTGTCAGCAGTGCAAAGTGCAAAGAAGTAGCCATTTGCATATCAGTCTTTGTCCCACCCACATGGGCAGTCCAGCAATTCCACTCTGAACAAGAGTACCAACAGTAACCCCATACACGTGTTTCAGTCTTGTTGGGCCTCATCAGTGAGTCACTTAGAGCCGTGCAAAACAAATCCATGAATCGGGCCCTGAATTGGCCACAAAACCCATGACTCTGTGCATAGGTATACAAAAAAAACTGCAAATGAAAGGAAAACAAATAAAAACATGTGAATCCCTTAGTGAAGACATTGTTATGCAGCACTGCTGCCTATGCTGTATTTGCGCGCCTGCTGCAGGCATCTGTTCACACCCTGCAGCAGGTCACCTCTGTAGTAGCGCGAGATAGAACGGGAGGAGGGCGTGGCCACGGGAGGCCCCTTGCGGTGAGCAATGCTGCAGCGAATTTATACCCAGCGAACCTCCAGTCCCAAGAGGAAGACTCTGTTTGCATAGTCATTTCTATTAAAAAAGCAGATGGCATCCTTTCGGCGAACACAACGAGTAATTAGGCGCCGCTTTGCAAAGCATCGCTCCGAATGTGCACAACAGAGTCACTTTGCATCGACTCGGACCGCATTCCAAGTCAGAAGCGGTTGGCAGCTGTAATGCAAATGTGCAGGAATCCAAATGAGTATATATGCTTCATGAATAGTCTCTTTTCTTTTCTTTATGGTGTGTGTTGTGAAGAGAAATGAGTGCCGAGCCCAGTGTGCATTACGTACTTTGTGATTCAAGTATCAATTATACAAAACAAGTAACACATACATATTTGTCAAATATAAAGATTTGTGTTAATTCCCTTGTTCCCTAAATGGTTTTGGGTTTTACGCACAGCTGCCAGGGTCCCTCATTGGTGCTATTTGACTGTCTTCCCTTTGTCATAGAGTTAATTCAAAATAATACACTAGAACTATGCCAGACTTTTTATCTTGACATGATAGCCTTTCTCGGTTCTCTAAAGAAAGCTTCTCAAGAAAACCAAATAAAAGAAATACAACAGAACTTCTAATCTAAGGGCTATCTATGAGAGCGACTTGAAATTCTTCCACTGCATGACATGATAGGTTATTTATAACACGCTTAATACCCAGAGGTTTCTAAGTGCAGACCCGGGGATCGAACCTGTGTTTCTCCGTGTCGTCTTGCTTCCTAGGCGAGCACGTTGCCGCTAAGCTATCACAGCCTCTGCAACCAGTTTCAACCTACTAATAGAAAAATCGGTCTACACCACTCAAAATCATAATATCTACTCTAGTAGTCAGCAAGCTGGTCTACTGTGTAAGCCATTCCTTGCACTTCTCTTCTAATCCCTTGTTTCCTTCAGCATAGTTCTCAACTTTGCAACCTGTTAGTTTCCTGCCCCCCACTTCATTCACACCGGCCCCAGACTGGATGGATCTCCGTGGACAATCACTCTCTATTTATATCCCTGCTACTCGTCTGTAAATAAATCCATGGTCTTGCTCTTCATTATGTCGTGGACTGCATCACGGCACTCTCCCTCTCGGACTCGTCACCCCTCGTCTCTCTGCGATGTATCCGTTCCCTACCCACGCTGCACCTGCTCCTGCCTTGTGTCCTCCCTACTTGCCGCACTCCGTTCGAATGCTCTCCTCTGGCCATCAAAGCCATTTCAACCATAGAGCTCTTCAAGTCACGGCTCATTCTTCTTCTGCTGGCATCAGAAGGATCCCCCAAACCCTTGCACCCTCCAATCCAAATTGACTACCCCACCCACCTCTCCTGCCCACAACACTCCTCCAGGCAAATCACAATTACGTAATTGCCGGCCTTACGCTCTGAAATGCCAGATAGATGTATGTTGTGTCATACTGTCACTGATATAGGTTCCCCCTCTTTCCACTTTATCAACTGGTACAACTCATTCCTTCATGTATCACCCTTTTTGTAAAGACCCCCGACCA
Source organism: Ambystoma mexicanum (assembly GCF_040938575.1). NCBI lineage: Eukaryota > Metazoa > Chordata > Amphibia > Caudata > Ambystomatidae > Ambystoma > Ambystoma mexicanum. The sequence goes on from NC_090940.1 coordinate 304,202,015, forward strand.
AAGGACTGCTCACTCTCTCTACAACTGCTCACTCCGTCAGCCACAGCCCTTTCTGTTCAAAATAACAGCTGTCTGGTTTGGTTGCTTGTTTATTTAGCCTCCAAAACGATTTTGCACAGATAATAAAATTAAAGATTTTACATGACTTTCGATAAGCACGAAAGTGTACGGACAGACATTATTTTAACACAGGAAATACAAGTGAGTATCGACCTCTCTCTTGTTGAGGTACAATTCCCAAAGTGATGCACAAGTATACAATACAGGTAAGTGAGAACATAGGATTTTGTACAAGGTGCGACCCAAGACTGTAGTAGGTCCGGGGATACTGAACAAGATGGTGTACACAACACTATCTATAAACACATATCCAGGCATCCAGGCATTGTGTCACGGAACATTGACACTGGAGTGTTTTGGCCATGCGGGGTTGGGTAAGAGCCCAAGGTAGTGGTGGCCTTCATCAGGATAATCGCTGATCACGGGGCTGTCCGTGTAGGTAATAGTCTGCTAAGGTTGCAGCGGGGGCGCTGTGCTTGAACGTCCTTTTTGAAGTGCTGGACTATGAAATCCCATGTCACAGGGTTGCATGGGATCACTCAGAAAAATCAGGTCATGCTCGCCAGATGATAGGGCCCGGTGTCTAGGAGCAGTGCGCAATGGTCGCTGCTAAGGACTTTCAAGCACAGCGCCCCTGATGCAACTTTAGCAGACGATTACCTACACGGACAGCCCCGCGATCAGCGATCATCCTGATTAAGGCCACCACTACCTCGGGCTCTTACCCAGCCCGCATGGTCGAAACACTCCAGTGTCGATGTTCCGTGATACAACCCCTGTGTATATGTGTTTATAGATAGTGTTGTGTACACCGTCTTGTTCAGTATCCCCGGACCTACTACAGTCTTGGGTCGCACCTTGTAAAAAATCCTATGTTCTCACTTACCTGTATTGTATACTTGTGCATCACTTTGGGGATTGTACCTCAACAAGAGAGAGGTCGATACTCACCTGTATTTCCTGTCTTAAAATAATGTCTGTCCGTACACTTTCGTGCTTATCGAAAGTCATGTAAAATCTTTCATTTTATTATCCGTGCAAAATCGTTTTGGAGGCTAAATAAACAAGCATCCAAACCAGACAGCTGTCTAAGGATCTCCCACCCTGATTTCTAGCATTTTGTATACATGTACCCTCCTGGGCATATCAGGACTCCGCCAGGCACCCTTTATTTATCCCCTGTTCAAAATAACACCCATATTCTTCCATGAAAACAAACACAAATCAGAAAATAATGTACATGGTTATTGTCACAAGTCTCTCCCCTTCTCACCTGTCTTTGTTGTGTACTTGCGACCTTCTGGGTTTTCTTCTTCTTCACGGCCTGAGATTTGTATAGACCCGAACGCTGGTCCTCAGCGTCCAGTGTGAGGATATCGGTTCAGCTTCCAGGAGTCTTTGTAAGTCCAGAGTAATACCAGGATGTAAATAAGTACGCTCGGAGACACGGAGGTCTGTGACTCAAGTGCGGTAGGGTTTCCAGGAGTTTTGGAGAGGGAAAAGGAACAGAACGGGATTCAAGGAACTGGAAATAGGGATAGAAGCGAGAGCCCCGATCGAACTCTGGCTAAACACGTCCGACTACAGGTAGCAGTTGCGTTGAGACGCGCTGAGCCGCGGGGGTGTGTCTCTCTTGTACGATGAGCAGCGTGGAACGTATAGACTGGCCAGGAGCGTTCTGTTCCGGGCGGCCATGCTGGAAGGATCACTGTATTCAATCCCCTGCGAGTCAGGGACCAGGAGGTCCAGAAGGGACGTATACGACGGTTCATAACAGCATGCCTCCTCTGAAACCCTGCTCCTCCGGGTTTGCCCAGATGGATCAGATGAAATCGTCGAACCAGTCTGGGAGCATTCATGTTTGACACAGGTTCCCAGGTACGCTCACTGGATGGGTAACCTTTCCACTCAATCAGATATTGTAGTTGACCACATCGTTATCTTGAGTCACAAATCCTGGAAACCTCGTACTCCAGTTGATCATTTGCGATAACAGGGGTGGATCTAGGAGCCGTTCGGGACGACTGAATGTATGGTTTTAACAGCGAAGTGTGAAATACTGGATGGATTCTTTTCCAGGACTAAGGCAAAGTCGAAAGGCTACTGGGTTGATCTCCTGTATAGAAAAAGGACCATTATATCTGGGAGCCAGTTTATTAGGGCGCAGATGTCGAGGAAGAAGCTTCGAAGATAACCAAACTTTATCTCCTACTGAATATGAAGGTCCAGGTCTTCTTTTGGAGTCAGCATAATGTTTGACATTGTGATGAGGTTCCCGATGCAGGAGTCTACTGCAGGCACTGGGGTAGGGTGAGGGAGTACGAAAGGTAGCACCGATGGATGAAATCCATGACTACAGAAGAAGGGACTGGTCTTGATAGCTGAATGATCTGAATTGTTATAAGCAAATTCAGCCATAGGAATTAGGAGTGACCAATCGTCTTGCACTTTGGTGGCGAAGCAACGAAGGTATTGTTCGAGAGGCTGGTTCACACGCTCAGTGGCTCCATTGCTTTGTGGATGGTAGCCAGATGATAAGGCACGTTGGATTCCCAAAATACGACACACTTGCTTCCAAAACTGTGATATGTAGTGGGGTCCTCGGTCTGAAATGATCTTGGAAGGCAGCCCATGAAGTCGGAATATATGTTTCAGGAAGATTCCGGCAAGGTCAGATGAGGACAGCAGTTTGGATAAGGCTGTAAAATGAGCCATGTGAGTAAACAAATCAATGGTAACCATGATTGTCGTGTAGCCTCTAGAGGGTGGTAATTCCACGATAAAATCAGTGGCTATAATTTCCCTGGGTCTTGTTGGTATTGCTGGTTGGAGTAGGAGTCCGGCCGGCTTCCTATTATCGTGTTTGTTCTGATTGCAAACTGCGCATGTTTGGACATGGATCTTAATGTCATCCTTCATCTTCGGCCACCAAAACTGTCTTTGTACTAGATGGAGAGTGTTGGTAATTCCACAATGTCCCGAATTGTAAGAGGATTCAATTCAACACTACAGCTAAGTCAACGCCTAGTCTATAATACTGAATGGAAACCCTTATTGATATATCTTTATGTCCAGTTCATGCGTTCTGGATGACTACCCTTATATAACACCCCTCTATCAGAATCCCCCTGACCCCACTGAGCCAAGAAGTAGTTCTGTTTTGCAAGTTAAAAGGTTTAATTGATAATTTAAACAATATATATATATATATATCACGCTTTATAATAAATTAATAATTGAATAGCACACTTAATCTGATATGATAAAGATTAACAACAGAGAATCTGGCACTAGCACACTTCTTTATAATCACTAAGGAGTTGACATGAAATGGATAAGATAGCACACTGGTAAATAGGGACAGAAGAATAATGTGGAAGAGAATGTTTTATAGGGTTCAAGGACATGCAAGGTTGAATGAATGAAATGCAGTATAGAAAATACTCAATATGATTTCAACAAAACAATGTAATCACTTTTCTCTGGCAATTCACCCCCCCTTTTATGCAATGCAAGGAAATGGAAGGAAGCACACAGTTCTCAGAAATGCAATTCAAATGTAATTCAGTTCACCCAGCAACTTAGACTACAGAAGTTGAAAACACAGGCAAAATGCTTTTAAATGTGCTGGAAATGAAGAAAAAAATATGCTAAAATGCTTTTAATTCCCTTTAGAGGTTCAGGGTGAGTGGTATCTAGTTAATATTAGTCCAGGCTCACACTAGCAATGATTCAGGGATGATTAGCAGGTTAAACGAATTTCTGGCAAATGGAAGGCAAGCAGCAGCAGCTTTTTACACGTGAAGAAATTGCAAATCGCGGTAAAATTCGCGAATGCGCCGAGCGAGATTACAGAGGAACTAAAAGGACTATCACTATCGTTATTGGGTCCTAAGAAAGCCTAGGATCTCAGCTTTCAGATGGAAGTTACTGCAAGTCTCTAGCACAAACGGTCGCGGAGATATGAGCGATTTAATAAAGGTCGTTTTTCAGATTGAAATTTTAAAGTTCAAAAAGACAAGTGCAGCTTGCAACTAGAAAATGACAAGTGACAGCTTTGCAAATGACAGGTGACGGTTAAGAGACAGTTCTACTTAGATTAAAATAGGATTGAATTATATTATTTTAACTAAGAGATTGGTTCTGCACAGTTTTCTAGGTACTCACACTATATTTAGAAATATGCCTTGCCACGGATCTGGTCAGGGTTAGGACTGGACTCTGGTCTCTGCACTTCACAGTGATCTGGGTCAGCTCTCTCTGGTTCTGCTAACAGTGATCTGGGTCAGCTCTGCTCTCTCTCTGGTTCTGGAAATTTGGTAGATTTGAAGTCTCTATGTCTGCTCTCTGAAGGTTGATGGAGGTAAAGTATGGATTTTCCCGGCAGAGCTTCCAGCTGCAAATGGATTTGAAGGTCCCTATCTGTCCTGTCTCTCTGCTTTTATGTGTTTTTTCAAGTGGGTGTGTATGCAGCATCACTAGACCCTACCCCTCTCCACTTCCATTGGTCAAACTTCAATTTCTCATTTGATTGGGGGAGCTAAGTTGTGTCAGAGTGATGTCATTTTACAGCCTGCAGAAAGTCCACTCCTCCTGTCAACTTACACACAAATCTAGATTTGAACCAAATACATATTTGCAGAGGTACATATTGTTTTAAAATCATATGCACCCCTCACATATCACAGGTGGTATCTCCTGTTCAAACTCTGCTCTTCCTGGGAGCTTGCATTCAGAAATGGCAATATTTTGCACTTTTTAACTGGTTTGCAATTCCGGACATTACCCCAAATTTACACACATGTGCGCAAGGAGTATGGACATTAGTTGATGAAGTGTCAGATTTTTCACATGCACACATTTTGAGTAATATCCTCTTTTCCGCTAAAACCCCCCTGAACATGCCACCGGTTCTAAAAACCTCTTAAAATGTGGGCAGAAAAATCACAAGAATTATGGTGTCATTTAAATAATTTTCACAAGTCCGCTCTATGAGTTATTCATCTTTTTAGAGTTATGTTCTGGCCCCAAAGGGGTGTGGTTTTCCTCCAGCACAAGGTTGAATTTCTGGTTTTTCCAGTTCTGCCAAGCCAGCTTGCTCTCACAGGCAGTGCCCCTCCCCTTCACTTCCAGGAGGAAGCTCCATTTACGACTGCCGCCAATAAAACCTTTGCCTGAGCCAGGACAGGGCTTTGTTCAATTTCCTGCAGAGCCCAGGTAATTCAATCAGGGAAGTGTCATATCTCTTTTGGTGTGAGCAGCAAAAGGGCAGCTAGGCCTGGGAACACAGCTGTGACTCAAGTTTCACTCCTGATGGGGGTAGTTGCCAGGCAGAATTCAGTTCCTTAAGCTGTCATTTCTGTTCCCCAGTTTCTGCATTCAAATAAAACTAAACATTTTCACATATGCAGCTAGAAGGCTGATTCTAAGTTTAAAACTATGACATTTAAACAATTGCAACCTATGTGACACTCAAAAGTAGGTCACTCAGTCAATTTAAACATTTAGATTTTTTTTAGTGTCTTTCAGTCCAAATTTACTTAAACTGCTGAAATCCACAGCGCAGCCAGTCTTGTTATAAACCTTCAAGTCACTTCAGAATATAACTTTACATTGGATCCACCTCTCAGTAAGTCTTTCTTTGGCATGTTTTGGGTTCATTTATTCAGTTTTCTACAAAAAAGTAAAATCTGGTGTTGTTTTAAAACGCCGGCTTTTGGATAGTGGTGAGTACTGGTACTGCACCCCTTTTTGGGATTTAAGAAAATGAATTCTCCACAGTTATGGGTTTGCTTTTGGCAATCAGCATTGCCATTCCCAATGGTTTCAGACTACTGTGTGGGTAGTCCAATGGTGGTTTTAGGCAGCATCCTTCTGTGCCCATAACATCGGCAAAAATGAGTGGCAGCCTATTCTTCATGCATTTCCCTGTGCATTTTCTGGGAAGCTCTGGCCATCATGATGTTTTCCATGTCAGTACTGCACAGTTTTGAGGTATGGCTCGGATGCATGGGTAAATACATCCCACAGAATGTAAGGTATCAGGACAGAGACTTGTGATCCTTTTTCTCAGCCCAGGAGTTGGGATGACTTTTCCCTGTGCATTTCCCTGTGCATTTTCTGGGAAGCTCTGGCCATCATGATGTTTTCCATGTCAGTACTGCACAGTTTTGAGGTATGGCTCGGATGCATGGGTAAATACATCCCACAGAATGTAAGGTATCAGGACAGAGACTTGTGATCCTTTTTCTCAGCCCAGGAGTTGGGATGACTAAGCGATTGTCCTTAAATAGATATCCATCCTTTGCTGTGAGATTCCATCTGTTATTTTTCTTGTGCTCCTTCCAGATGTCCGAATTTCGAGTTTGGCCTTGAATGTTTTCCAGGAGGGTGAGAGCTTGGGCCACAAAGATTGTGGGGGGAAACATCCTTGGAAAGGTCCGATCCTCAGTTTTTTCGTAGTCAGGACGTCTGGATAGGGCATCACCAATTATGTTATGTGTTCCAGGAACGTGATGGATTTCAAACTGATATTGAGCAAAAATGAAGGCCCAATGGGCTTGACGACTGTTTCTGCATTCCAAGGATTGTAGGACTTGAAGATTTCGATGATCCGTTCGGACCTGCACTGGGTGTTTGGCTCCCAGGAGAAGATGGCGCCAATCAGTAAAGGCTTGACCAATGGCAAGCAATTCCTTTTCCAGAACGGAGTAATGGGTTTCACTGGGTGTTGGAGTGCGAGAAAGATAGGCAATAGGGTGCTCTAAGTTGTCCCCCAATTCTTGTTTTAGGACGGCACCAATGGCGTAGTTGGAAGCATCAGTTTCAACAAGAAAGGGTCGCTCTATGTTAGGTTGGGCTAGGATGGGGGCTTGTGTAAACTCCGACTTCAGGCGGTGAAGGGCTGCGTCTTGGGCTGCGGTCCACAAGAAGGGGGTGTCTTTCTTCAATAAGGAGACGATAGGGTGCACAATCTCAGAAAAGGTTGGTATGAATTTACGATAAAAATGTGCAAGTCCTAGGAAGGATTGTATCTGTTTCACGGTGGTAGGATGAGGCCAGGACGAAATGGAGTCTACCTTTGAAGAATCCATACCAATCCCTTTAGGGCTAAGGACAAAACCGAGATAGTGAACAGTTGAAACATGAAAAAGTCACTTCTCAGGGTTGGCCAGGAGCTTATGTTCTCGTAGACGTTGCAAGACTGCCTTCACGTGTTCCTCATGTTTCAATGGTCCCTTGAATATATCAGTATATCGTCTAGATATACTATAACGAAGATGAACAACATATCAGAGAACACTCGATCCATGAAACGTTGGAAGACTGCTGGGGCATTAGCAAGACCGAAGGGCATGACCAGGTGCTCAAAATGGCCGAAGGGGGTTTTAAAGGCTGTTTTCCGTTCGTCACCTTCCTTAATACGAATGAGATGGTAGGCACCCCCAGGGCTTTAAGTGGGGTAAGAAATCGAGGGGGGGCCCTCATTTGGGGGCGTGGCTTGTGGGGGGCGTGGCCTAAAACGTACGCAAATCGTAAGGTATGCACACACATATATATGCATGTCATATATCTGTGTGCGTACCTTACTATGGTTTGTGTTCTTTGCAAGCCATCTTTTCTAAACATAGAAATATGTATTTCTATGTTTAGAAAAGATGGCTTGCAAAGAACACAAACCATAGTAAGGTACGCACACAGATATATAACATGCATATATATGTGTGTGTGTGTGCATACCTTACGGTTTGCCTACTTTTCAGGCCATTTTTTTAAAAAACATTTCGGTTTTATAAAAGATGGCTTTGAAAGTACACAATTCAAGCCATATTTTATAACGCTTTGACTACGGACAAAATTGTCCGTCGGCAAAGCTTTATAAAAGATGGCTTGAATTGTGTACTTTTCAAGCCATCTTTCATAAACCTCGAAAAATATCAAGGAATCCCCAGGTTCGCCGAGGGTTAAAGACGCCTCGGCGACCTGGGGAAACAAAGGGACAGTAACTGCCTCTGGTGACCCCTCGCGCGAGAGGTCACCAGAGGCAGTTACTATGATTTACAGAAGTGGCAGCCAGGCACAGCATTGCTGTGGCTGGCTGCCACTTCTGTCAGATCGCCTGACTTCGTGGCAGGCGCATATCCCGTCGCGGCTGCTGCCGCGACGGGATAATGCATCCCGCCAATGTTGCGTGTGGTGGGACGGGGGCCCCGGCAGGGCCCCGGCTCAGTCCCACTTTTTGGAGACTGCCGGGGCCCGGCCCCGGCAGGCCCCGGCCCACTTAAAGCCCTGGGCACCCCTAAGGTCTAATTTTATAAAGATTAATGCACCTCTGACTGCTTCTAGGATATCCGAGATGAGGGGCAAGGGGTAAGGGTCCGTGAGAGTGCACTGATTTAGCCCACGGTAGTCCAAACATGTTCTGAGTTCCTTGGTGTCTTTCTTGGGCACGAAGAACAATGAAGCACCCGCTGGAGATTTGGATGGGCGTATGGTGCCATTTTCCAGGTTAGTATTCAGGTATTCACGGAGAGCCTTCTTTTCAGGTTCTGATAATATAAACATTTTGCCGAAAGGAATCACTGCTGAGGGTTCTGTATCGATGGCACAATCCTGTGGCCTGTGAGGAGGGAGAGCTTGAACTATAGCGGTCAAAAAGACATCAGAAAAGGCTTGGTAGACCTTGGGAATCTGGATGATGTTAAAAACGGTAACTGGACCTTGTTGGCTCTCTGGGAAGTCTTCAGAGGGCTTTGGTAAGGTATTCTGGGATAAGCAGTGAGCCATACAATATTCGGATCCTAGGAACAGGGAACCTGCTGCCCAATTGATGTAAGGATTATGCCTTTGTAGCCAGGGCATTCCAAGAACCATCGGATAATGGGCTGATTTAATGAGGTCAAATCTGATCTTTTCTTGATGGTGATTAATAGAGAGTAGAATCTCTTTAGTCTGAAGGGTAATGGGTCCTGAAGAAAGAGGTCTCCCATCAATTGCCTCTACTGGTTGCATTGTTGCTCGGCTTTCGTGTGAAATGTTGGGGCAGTGGCCCAATCTTGATCTAGAAAAACGCCCATAGCTCCGCAGTCAATTAAAGCCGGATGGGGTAGGATTCTGTCTTGGAAGGTGATAGAAGGGCCTGAAGAACCACAAGATAATTTCGTCCAGGAGAGTTCAAGGATGGAATTGATGTGGAGCAAACATCTCTCTCCCGACACCGTGCTCCATCTAGGATCGGGAGCTGGCGTTTCCCGAACACCGTGGAGGGGCAATGGGACATTCTCTCACTAGATGTTTATCAGAGGCGCAATACATGCACAGACCAGTATGGATCCGCTGCATCCTTTCTTGAGGGGTAATGGGACCACGGAAGGCTCCTAGTTGCATAGGTTCTGGGTCCGGGGTAGGAGGAACAGTAGGTTCTGCTCTAGGAACAGGTTCCATAGTGGTCTTTTGGAAAGTCGCCTTAGATTTCCTTTTCTCTGCTCTTCTTTCTTGGATTCATAAATCTATTTGCAATGAGCGGTCCATAAGAGCCTGGAAGGAGCTTGGGCGGGCAACCCTTGCTAGCTCTCTTTTATTTCTTCGTTTAATCCCCTTCGGAAGAGAGTAAAGCTGGCTTCTGGAGACCAATCTGATTCTTTCACGAGTTGTTTGAAACGAGTAACATAGGTGAGCATATCGTGGGACCCTTGTTGAAACTCGAGTAGTCTCTCTTGAGCGCTATACACCTGTTCTGGGCAATCAAACATTTCTTTAAGGGCTCTCACAAAGCCATCATAGTCATCCAAGAGGGCATCATTTGAATTGACCAGGGGGGTTGCCCAAGTCAATGCATTTCCAGTGAGGTGGGAGATCATAAAGCCCACCTTTGCTCTAGGAGTGGAGAAATAGTAGGGCTTGAAGGTGAAGTGAACTAAACATGAATCAAGGAAGGCGCGGAGGGTCTTGGAAGAACCACCATACTTGTCCACTATTCCTCCCAATATCACACTTTCTTTGGTTGCGGAATCACGTGATAGAACTAGCTGTTTTAGTGCAGCGTTCTCTGCCTTGAGGTTCTGTACCTCTGTAGTTAATTCCTGCATACCTCGCATGAGGTCTTGAACTGCGGCTTCCATCTCTGTGTCTGTTTCGTTTTTAAGGTGTCTCAATCTGTCACAAGTCTCTCCCCTTCTCACCTGTCTTTGTTGTGTACTTGCGACCTTCTGGGTTTTCTTCTTCTTCGCGGCCCGGGATTTGTATAGACCCGAACACTGGCCCTCGGCATCCAGTGTGAGGATATCGGTTAAGCTTCCAGGAGTCTTCGTAGGTCCAGGGTAATACCAGGATGTAAATAAGTACACTCGGAGACACAGAGGTCCGTGACTCGAGCGCAGAAGGGTTTCCAGGAGTTTTGGAGAGGGAAAAGGAACAGGACAGGATTCAAGGAACTGGAAATAGGGATAGAAGCGAGAGCCCCGATCGAACTCTGGCTAAACACGTCCGACTACAGGTAGCGGTAGCATTGAGATGCGCTGAGCCGCGGGGGCGTGTCTCTCTTGTACGATGAGCAGCGTGGAACGTATAGACTGGCCAGGAGCGTTCTGTTCCGGGCGGCCATGTTGGAAGGATCACTACATTCAATCCCCTGCGAGTCAGGGACCAGGAGGTCTAGAAGAGACGTAGAAGACGGTTCATGACAGTTATCCTAGGTTTTGAACATGTTCTTCGACCAGTACAAAGGTAACAGTCCTATTATAACGACAATGCTTTCTGGAAGTGACTATTAGAAATGAACATTGTACAACATTTTTTAAAAAGCCAGTTACATATTTTAGCACAATAAAATCATTCATTTTTTTAGTAGCTGCTTTTGCAGAAAATGCACATCATTGTGACCCTAAAAAGGCCCTTCCTTCTAGGAAATAATAATAATAATAATTTAGCATTTATATAGCGCTACGAACCCTCAGGTATCTGAGCGCTGCTTATTATTACTCACGGTGTGTGGTGCTCATTTATCGACCTCTGAAGGATGAAAGGCTGAGTTTGGCCCTGCCGGGATGCGTCAGCAGACTCTGCACAGATGTTAAAGCAAGCGCTCTACTCGCTGTGCTATCGGACCAGCATTAGCACATGCTCAATCTTCGATGAAAGCCAATGATCTATTTCTTCTGTGACACCAAGGCAATTTTTAATTCTTCGTGCTGATCATTGATTGGTTGGTAGTGCTGCTGAAACAGCACATTTGTCACGGTATACTTTTTTTGTGTGAATCTGTCAGCAAATTAATTTGTTAAGCCGATCACTTGGCTGCCATGAATCCGCTCCTTGTCCTGCCTCTCAGCCGAGCTCCTTTCTCAGGAACTGCCCCTTCCCCCATAGGAGGTGGAATACCAAAGTACATTTTTTCCATTCCTAGCACTGGGCTTGGCAAACTGGTGAAACAAGCATCGGCAAAGCCAACAGTTTGGGCTTTTGTGTAGGCATGGGAAAGGCACTTAGTATTAACTGGCCATTAATGGTAGCAGGGTAGCAGGTGCAAAAAGGTGCGAGTACCTGGGCATCTAATAGCAGTGCCTGGTAAATACCTAATCCTTATAAACAAACTGTTGGCTTTGCCAGTGCTTATTTTTAACAGGACATCCGTGAAGACACGTAGAGTTCTCATAAAGTGACTGGCTGAAGGCTGACCCGGTAAGACATGTTTATTGCCCCAGTAGTGGGTTTACAACTCCAATTAAGCCAATGGGCCTCATTATGACTCTGGCGGTAGCCACAGCTGCCGCCACTCATGAATCTTCCAGCGCCCGGGAATGGGCAATTAACGGGCCATTAGAGCACCAGTGGATCCGGTAATTGCCCATTTCCGGGCATCGGAAAATATTAGTCCCCATTCCCATTTGAGTCCCATTGGACTCAATGGGAATGGGGAGGCCGGATGCACCGGCACCATTCATGAATGGTGCCGGTGCATCCGTCGAGGTCTGCGCACGGGTGGCGTTCCGCCCGCCAGGTCGGACCTGGCAGGCTGAAATGCACCCACTCGAAGAACTCGTAGTTTGCTGGTCCATAAACAATGGTACCGGCAAGCTTACCGGTACCTTTGTTTCCTGACGGGCAAATTTATAACGAGGCCCATTAACTGTCAGAATACTGCTTTGAAAAAGTATTGGCGGGCACTTTGAGTGCAAGGTTTGATGGTAACCATTAGTTATAGCAAGATAAAAGAGATCCCGGAAGGATGTGTTTTGGGCGGGGAGGGGCAGGAAGTGGGTGTGAATGGCCATAGGGATTACCATGGCCATGAACAGTCAATGGGCGGGCAAATAACCAAACAACACCTAGAGGCTGTGTGTCCCTCCTCATATGCCATTCCTCTCTGTAGTCGAATGCAATAGTTTCGGCATATAGATTTCGCAAGCAAGACCTAATAGCCCAAACTAAAAAGAACAATGTTGTGACTACGGGAAAGGGAGTCTACAAGGCAAGTTAGCAAAGGAAGCTATGGGACTACTTTCCCCACTTTAAGTGCCTTTGCAAAGTTACAGCTTATTAATAGAGTGGGAAGAAATGTACTCTTTTGCTCCTTACACCTAGAACAGCAGCCGCCTCTCTCCTCTAATTTGAAAAAAATTAGCTCTAAAATGTGTTTGGAGATTGGGATTGCAAAGCCCATCGATAACACATTGAGTAGAATCCTATCTCTCAGCTAGTGTTCCCTAGTTTTGTGTGCAGATAACTGCAAACCACTTCAAATGGCTGAATATCATCACTTCTGCTCCTCCTCCTGCTCCAGTTTCTATCTCTCAACCCCCTGGGGCAAGTCCATCCTCACTCCAATGTTTGTGTGTAAAATACCAAGGTATGGGAATGCTCTGCCCAGGGATGTCATTTCACCAAAATACCAGGGGTAGCGGAAGTGACATCTCATGACTGTGACCTCTGATGACATCACAGGAAGTGAGGTAATTTTACCCCATCCCGAAGTGACATCACAGGGAGCGGTAGAACACAACCATTTACCCCTTCAAAAAACAGGAAGTGGTCACACATAGCATTGGTTCTAAGTTCACTATGAAAAATATTGTTACAATATCAATGTAACGTGATATACATTTCATACAAGAATGGATCACCATATATATCGGCAGAAAAAAACCTGCTATAACTGCAACTTGCGAAAAGCTAAATACATAGTCCAAAATGGATGCTTATTCTACTCTAAATGCTTTTTTGAGGATTTTGTCTGCATTGTGAATTTGAGATGTTTAAAAACAGACTAAATCAGGGACTCCCCTCTGAAGTGTGCCTGAAATAAACCTTTGATAAGTCAAGCAATTATTGTTTAGAATTCCATAAAGATAAATTATTTGTTATTCTTATTCTTTCGTTTTTAGGGTCACTACTCAAGATGTTCCACTTGAACCCCCTGTTTTTTTTTTTTTTAAGAAGTCTTCTGAACAAGAAAGCCAGCCACTCTAGAAACAACAGCCGAGGACCTTCAATTTGTTAAAAAAAAAAGGGGTAGCAAAGGAGACCTCAGGGGTCGCAAGTGCGAACCCTAAATGACGTTCCTGTCTTTGCCTCCCGCTGCGACTGTCTTACTCTCCTTTATTATGCTAAAGTTGCATACACTCGAAAAATCTTCATTTTCTAAACAACGGGTAAAGCTACGCTAAGTGATGCAGTGTCTTGGGTGGCACCAGGAGTGCACCTAGACTAAAAGGACCCTTCAATTCTGGGGGTGTCGACATACATTAGAAACTGTGGGGAGGGACAAACTTACTTGTGTGGAGGGAATCTAACTTCGTTACGAATTCTAATGAGTAGGGTGACCAGATTTTAAAAATGAAAAACCGGGACAGGACACTGACAGAAGCACTACAGCTTCAGCTGAGAAACTAGTCCTGCTTCTATGTGGGTGGCCTGTCCCGTGTCATACCGGGAGGATAGCTCAGCGGCAGCGTGCTCGACTTGGAAAACAAGAAAACACGGAGCAACACAGGTTCGATCCCTGGGTCCGCGCTTAGAAACCTCTGGGTATTAAGCTCGTTATAAATAACCTATCATATCATATCATATCATATTTATAGAGTGAGGAGAGAGCGCCCGGGCTCCCAAGACTATTTTGAGTTTTAAAAACCAGTCCACGATTTGCGGATCGGGTGGATATCATCCAATTTTTTGGCCAAACCTATGGAAAAATCAAGACATCCAACGAAAAGCCAGGATGTTATGCACCCGATCCCCAAATCCCGTGACAGGGTATTTAAACTTTAAAAAGTCTCAGGACCCTGGACAAAGGTGCAAATACTGGGACAGTCCTGGCAAAACCGGGACATCTGGTCACCCTATTCTGCTGCAACTTCAATGTTACTAGCAGTTAACTCTCTCCTTCAAGTCTGAAACCACACACTTCAAAACTGCGATGAGAATGAGATGTTTGCTGTAACCCCCACCCAATAACTCCCCTGGCATGCAAGTAATAACCCCACATTACAATTTCAAATACGAATGCAGGTGCTAACAATGAAACGTGTTACGTTAGTAATTGTCTGGCATGTGTTAACAGGGAAGCTGTATGCAATATTTATCGTCTGTCTCCTGTATTGGCATGGCTCTGTAGGTCAGTCAGGTCCAGTCAATGTAGCCCAAAAATGTCGGGGGTTGTGGGGGAGAGGGGCTAAAGCCCGATCTGCCCAAAGGCTGTTGCGCCACTGGGTGGCATCACGCTGCCAGATGCTGGCACGGCTGCTACGAAGGACTAGTTGCGCGCGCAGACAAACCCTCGCGGTACCTCGTGTGGGCGAAGCAGAATCAGAAAGTGACGCTCGTCGGGCCGTGAATAGCCATAAATCCTTGATGCTGCTGCAAACCCTTGTATTGGAGACCGAGAAGCGTCCGATTCACGGCTCAGCAAGGAAAGAAAAACAAGACGACGCATGTTCGCTATGTGCAGGGGAGGAATTGGGCTGGAACTAGACGGACCTGCGCTCCGTTACCATAACAACCCAAATCCCCAATATCTGTAGTCCAAGCTATTTCTCCCATGCAGCACACGTCCTTCATCTAAGCTGCTAGTGGGGTGGACTAGTTATTCATTTACATGCACTATGAAGCAGCTGTACAACCCAGGCCTGACACGCATACAACATGTGCAAGTCAGTATCTTGTGGTTTACACACCTTGTACCACAAATATGAATATTGTGACGAATAAGTAACAAGCTCCATTTACATGACTTGCTCAGATGGGTGTTATGTTTGAATTACAATTACAGACATATTTCAAATATAAAATTCTTTGGTCATTTTTATGTCCCCAAAATGCTCTTTGCTGTTATGCAAACCCCTAAGATTCAGTCCCTCCTGCAGAGGACGGCCACATGCACTTGATTGGGTTCTTGCAGGAGATCCGGTGCTGCTTGTACCAGGCTGGGACTCAGCTCCGTCCACATCACATCACTCTGAACCCCCAGACCTCCTACACCCTGGCCCACCCCTCTTCAATGGGAGGGCATTTCCAGAGTAACTTTGGTCAATTTCCAGCAGTGCTTACATCACTTCCTCTCGGGTTGCCGTTTAGGAAAAAGAGGCGGTCTCAAAAATAACAAACCAATTAAATTACAGAAGGAGGGAAGAGGAGGGAAGACTGCAGCCTATCCAGGAAAGGGAGACGAGTTAAAGCAGGTGGCGCGTCCTTTGCGCTTATCAAAAGGTAGCATGGGTGGCGGCCTTTGGATGGGAAAGAAAGAGATGTTAAAACAAGTTTTTCAGACCTACACATGGGGCTTGTGGGGGGCGAACATTTGCTCCCTGAGTAGCATCAACAATTCAGCAATCACTTGTACCCGAGAGGTTCCAAGAACCCCGAGAGATCTCAAACCAGAAAAGTGCTGTGAATTCAGACAGCGTTTGAATCGGAAGAGGTTCTGAGAAAAGGGCGAGTACTTGCACCTGAGGTGCAAAGAACCCAGAGAGGGCTTGAACCTGACGGAAGCTGAGAGGCTTGAGCCTGAGAGATGCTGAGCACCTTTAAAGCACTTGAACCTAACATGTGCTGAGAATCCTGAGAGCACTTTAACTTGAAGAAATCTGAGAACCCTGAGAGCACTTGCAGCCGGGAGGTGCTGAAACCCCCGCAGGGACTTGAACCTAAGAGGTTCTGAGAACCATGCGAGCCCCTGAACCAGAGATGTGCTAAGAACCTTTGAGAACTTGAAAGTGAGAGGTGTTGAGAATGGTGGGAGTACTTCAACCTGATAGGCACTGAGAATCCAGGTTACACTTCAACCCGAGTGGTGTGGAGAAAATCTATACCTGAGAACTGCTGCACTTGAACTAGAACACTGCTGAGAATCCTGATAGCACCTGAACCTGAGAGGTGCTAAGAACATTTGAGCACTTGACCGTGCAAAGGCCCGTTATAGCACTGAACCCTGAGAGGTGCAGGTAACCTTGCAAGAAATTAGACCAAAAAGGTGCGGAGGGAAGAAGTAAACAAATGCACTGACAATTCAAATCGAAACAAGCAAAGTTGGGCTTTATGGGAACTGATGACCATATGTGCGAAGGCTGGTTGTAGAGGAAAGGAGGTGGATCCCAAAGAGAACAACCCGAGTCTCCAGCATGAAATGCTGACTCGTGAGTTAGAGTGCTGTGAGCGGATGGGCAAACTTCAACGACTATGTTGGCAACTTTCGGGCAAGAATGCTAAGTACTGAGAGAAGGGGAATTTGGGGGATTTAAATTCCACTTGAAAGAAATTGAGAGAAAGCAAAGACTGTGAACTTACCAAAGACACCCAAGAAATTGCAGCTCATTAATACATTGGCACAGTATTCATTCAAAAGCTGGACTATATGGAAAAATAAAAAATACATTAAAGCCTCATAATTTGAGCTATTTTGTCTCGCTAGTCATTTGATTGTCAGAAGTCCCCGACTACTGTGTGCCAATTTGTGTTTGGGCAGCAATGGACTGTTTTGAGCCTATTGTGCACGCAGTGTATTTTTAAAGCCGCCATCCCCTGAAAGTAGTATTCCTATGGAAGGGGCTCTGATGGCTAGTGGAAGTTGGCCATATCGATTGGGGGCATGGCCTGAAAAACACACCCCAGGAATGAGAATCCTCAATTCTCACTGAATGAGGTCATGTTTCACGCACTTGAGCTCGGTCTAAGTTTTGGCCAACTGGAAAGACCCTACTGACTTTTGTAGAATGCTACAACAGGGAACCACCATTTGATATTTGTAACCGTTTATTGAGAAGCCACCCTCAACAAAGGGAGTTCCTTCCCTTCCGACTCAAGTGGTGGCACAACAAACTGGGAAATATATTAGTATTTATTTAAATTAAAAGTAAAATAAATTAGCACGAAAATATAAAAAAACACTTTATCTGTGGCATAACTCAATCAACTTCTCTCAGCATAAATACATTTTTAAAAAGTGAGTTAAAAAGAACACAATCACAATTCTTAACTTTCTGCAAATTTCACTTCACAAAATAATGACACTGATCAACAACCAAGGCTCTTATTTAATGTTGTGCGATTTTGATTTTCCTGCAGGCTTAAAAGGGTATCAGTAGGATTTCAAGATTGGTAAAAATACATATGGCAATTATAATTTTGGCCACACTTTTGGTTTAAAATAAACACAGGGTGATTTATCGCTTTGTTTTTCAGACCCCCTGCCCCCTTGCTTTGGTCTATGTTGAGAAGTCAGAGAAATTAGAATGCATTGGGGAGTTTTGGATTTCAGAACCCCCTTACTGAAAGGCCTGTGTTGGGAAAGCTGGATAAAAAGGTTGGACAGATTTAAGAACAAACGCCCCTTTTCCTTAAGACGTCGGGGTCAGCTGGACAACAAGGATTATCAAATTAATTTATAGGCTATATGTTTGAGAAAAACTGGGAAGTGAGCTTTGTTAATTCAGAAATGTAACAATATTCACTCTGTAGTGTTCTGCCAAATGGGGAATTAATTAAATTAATATTTCTGGTTAAATAGGCTGAGGATCTACACAGTTTTGCCCCACCTCCACCCACTATAAAGGGAAAGGATTCAGGGCCAGCAGACTCCCCCGGCTTTTGGATTCCCATGGCTCAGTTCTACTTACATAGCAAGCCTCTGTTTAAGGTTCAGGAAAGCTAGCTGCATCCAGGACCATCTGGAAAGATAGGGCAGGGATCTGGTCACTCCACTCTCAAAGATGGCCTCCCACTCTTCACCATAGGACCCAGTCAGCTTTGAGTCCTTCCTAGAAACAGACAGCTCCACCCAGATGCACTCTCAGCAATCTCCTCTGGTGTCTCCTTACAGCTGTCAGATGGTAGATTTCAGCAGCCTTCCTGATGGTCTGTCTCTTGTCTGTCTGTTAGTGTTTTTCTCCTTTTTCTGTGTGTATCATGTCCTAGTACCGTCCCCCTTATGTAGCAGTGATGACACCACCAATTTTACAATCTTGGGGAAGTACCCTGCAATAATCCCTGCCACTAGGATTGGGCAGTTAACCTATCTCCTCCCAAACCCAGTCTCCAAGTCAGGATTGGTTTAGGGGTCTAGAGTAACATAGGGCAATTCCCATGTGTCATCATCCTTTGTTCTCCTTTCACATTTTTGGCAAAAACTAGTCATGTATCACAACTTCATAATTTTACTAGCAACTGCCAGACTAAACATATTTTCTGATTTAGATGATCATGGGCAATTAGATAAGCCGTCCACCAAATATGTATCATGTAGCACCGGCATGTGCCACCTTTCTGCCGTTTCCATAAAACGCACAATAGTTATGAATATGTAAGTTAAGCATATCCCTAATTTCATTTTCCACCCGCTCACCAACTCTCAAATTTGGAACATGTTCGGATCAGCCAGAAACCTAGTTACCCTGCCCCTCGCAGTTCCCAGAGTCACAGGAAGATGAATTTTATATCCCCAAAATCGCCGGCAAATTACATAAAAAATGGTACATAGATGAAATCCATCCGCCTTATGATGGCTGAGGAAAAGGCCTAAATGGTAATAGTCCTTTTAAATAAATTGTGAATCTTCATGTGGGACAAATGGCCCTGCTCCTGCTTCCGGCCATTTGTTTTCACTGGGTTATCCTATAACTGTATCAGTCTCCTTTGTGTTGGAAGCTTGCTCTTTGAAGTGAGTGCCCACATTTTCACACATATTAGTCATCCTCCAGCCAAGGGTAACTTTTGCTTTCAGAGCCAGCAGGTTTGGAGAACACTGAATGTTGACACCTTTAGCAGGACATTTGTATTGCAATTGGTGATTAGATGGGAGCTGTGACATCCAGGCTGGAAGTGGGAGATGTCCTTGTGGAGTTTTGCCCACAGCTAGCAAAAGGGTCTGCCTTGGGCTGACATTTTCCATGAAGACAAAGTGGCTCTTCAAATGTCACTGGAGTTTTGTAGGTGACACATACCATGCATTGCTGTTGGTCAACCAGCACATCATGTTTTGTTTTCCTGACATTTTTCTGTGAGCACTGATATTTTTTTCCACTTTTACTTTTTTTAAAACCGTTCTTATTTGCACACAAATGTGCAGCCCGTTTTTGTTTTCAATGTTTAAAAATCCTGTTTTCCATGTGACAGGGATCTCTGATTCCTCCTTTTGTAAATTAAAATGCTGCTTATCCATTGGTAATGACAGGTAGGCCCCTTTCCACAAGGCTCTTTAACTTTACTTGAAAAATGAACACAAAAGCAAGGCTGTTTTTTTCACTATTTTAAATCTTGCTATTCATGTGAAAAGGACTTATGTTTGGGGCCTTTAAATGCACCCCACATATTTCCATATAGTGCATTAATATTCTTAATACTAATATGACTATCTTGGATGTGTGAAAAGGTATGCCAGATGCAGCATGTGTTAATTGCTTTTCATACTTGCATAACTGGCAGGTTATGAGAATCGTTCACAAAATAATCAAATTCTTCTAGATCATTTTGGTCAAAGGTAATGCAGGTGAAACAATATCTACACATTTGAAGAGTTTAAGCAACTTAGAATATTATTTGTAATTCTTGGAATATGTTTGTCTTACTAAAATGGTCTACAGCTGACTGAAAGTCCAACATTTTCTGTTCATTTCTTTCTTATCAAAATAATATGGCCTGTGTTGTGTGGTTAATGAGTCATGCAGGGGGATACATATGAGGGGATCGGGAGTCACTGGTCTATCCTCTCTGTGCTTTTTCATAGCAGACAACCTAGTGTAAGGTGTTCATTGACCCTTTTGGGAAACTGAATGCTCTGCAAAGTGATAATCCAGATAAGGAAATATACAACTGTTTTACTCCTTTTAAATAGGCCGCAATGAAATTATACGATGTAAGAAAACTTCCAACAAAAAAAGACTGTGGAGCTGCATATATACACATTTCTACGCCAGGTTCCCACATCTGCTCCATCAGTGTGGATTAGGTTCTTTGCAAATCAAGCAAGTATTCTTGTCCACCAAGATTTTTCAGTGTCCTTATCTACAGTGGACCTTAGTATTCTTCTGCCAGTTCTCTCCTCCCAGATGAGTCCTGATCTGGTTCGACTGTCTCATAACTGTAAGACATCAGTTTGTGAACACCGAGACCTCTAGAATCCACTTGCTTCGTACCCTCTGTAGAGCACCCAGGGTTCTATCTGGCGGTCTGCCTTATTACATTTCTGCGTCAAACATCATGGAGCTATGATTCTAAAAGGTCACATTTAAATCCATCAATATGCAGATGTCACACAGCTCTACCTGAGAGTTATAACCTGGGAAGGCATCGCCTCCTTCAAAACCCTACTAAATGCCTTATATGTGTAGACGGGACTCCTACACACTCAAGCAAAATACCACCCAGAGAGTTTCTCATCATCCCTACCCTTGCAAACTAAACAAATTCAAACCGGGATCAACAACCAATTAGCTCTGGGTAACTCTCCCTCCGTTGCCATGGAAGTAAAATTCCTCGGCTTCACATTTGATTCACTGCTCTCCCTACAACCATACATATAAAATACAATACATCTACTTCTTAGCAATTGTCATGCACACACTCCAGTGCGTTGGCGGTCAAGGAGCACTTTGCTGCTTCAAGAGAACTGTCAGTTGTCTTTGGACACATATGCACGGCCTTCGGCCCTTTTGCCACTTTCCACCTTCTTCCTGGCCCCTTCCTCCTCTGAGCGCGTTCTTGTTTGGTTACGCCAGGCCCTGCCTCCATTCCCCTTTGGCCCTCCTCTACCCCCCCTTCCTGACACCAGATTGGTGATTCCTCTGGGTCAGGTAACCCTGGAATCTCAGCCTCTTAGGAGGGACTCTCAGGGCAGTTGGTGAAGGGCACAGGCAAAGCGTGCCTTCCTCATGACGCCATCCATCCCTGTGTGCCTGTTCGCTCTGCCGCCCAGCCCTGCCAGATGCCATGCTCGTCCTCTGCAGCTACTTCTAAGTAGGATACGTTGTCATTCATTCTTACCACTGCTGCAGTTACCACAATGGTATTGTGCTTCCGAGAGTGTTCCAAGTGTAGGTTTGTTACACTGAATCTAGCCACCGTTTATATTCGAACACACGTGCATCCCACCGCACCACACCCCACCCCTAAAATCCTCCAAATGTAGGTCTGCTACTTTGACCTCGACACTGCTCTGTTTTTCCCACATTCGCATGTCTCTTCCCACAGTGTTTCCAAGTGGTGGGCTTGCTGTTTTGAATCTCGCCACAGCTGTGTCTTTGCCACACTCGCATTTCTTTTCCCCCCAGTGTTTCCAGGGGTGGGCTTGCTGTTTTGAATCTCGCCACAGCTGTGTCTTTGCCACACTCGCATTTCTTTTCCCCACACTGTTTCCAGGGGTGGGCTTGCTGTTTTGAATCTCGCCACAGCTGTGTCCTTGCCACACTCGCATTTCTTTTCCCCACAGTGTTTCCAGGGGTGGGTTTGCTGTTTTGAATCTCGCCACTGTTGTGTTTGGGTATGGTGACGTGTTGATTCAGTGAATGTAAGCATACTGCTGCGTGACAGTGTGTGTTTGTGAGGTGAGAGCGGTTACGAAAATAGGTTAAGAAGTGTTTGTGAAGCATATGGTTACAGGGTGAAAGGAGGGTGTTTGAGTAGGAGTAGTGTTCGGAGGGCGGAGTATTAGCTTAAGGAAAGAGTATTAGGGCGGTGGAGAGTTGTAGTGGGAGGTGGAGAGTCATAGTGGGAGGTCGGAAAGCCGTAGCGGGAGGAGGAGAGTTATAGCTAGAAAAGGAGAGCAGTGGTGAGAGCAGAAACAGTAGCATGAAGTAAGAGGAAAAGAAACATCGAAGGGAGGGGGAAACATCCAGAGATGTGAATCATTGATGGGACAGGAGAAAGGAGGATGGAGTTAGTTGGTAGCAGTCAGAGTAGAAAAGGAGAGATGAGAGTGGGCGTGAAAAGGCCAGCCTGACTAGAAACAATGTGAATTCTAGGTATTATCTCTATTCCCAGTGGAACACTAACTGTTGCAAAGAGTAGGGACAGTTAGGAAGTCCCTGAGGGAGATTACACAGTTAGCGTCTCAGAGTACCACCTCTAGCGCAACACAGCTCTTAGTAGGGGGTCAACATTTGCTTGCAAAACACCTGGGGATTACAGATGTGTGGGAAAGGGAGGAGGGTCAATACAAGATGAGAGAGAGGGGGAGAGAGTGACAGTCTCAGGGCCCACCAAAATAAAATAAAAACCCTACCCTAAACTGTCTATAAGACCCAGTGTGATTTATGTGACAGTGTGTACGGTTCACTAGGGGCGCAACTAGACAAAACCTTTGGGGATGTGGGGGGCTAACTCTTCAAATGGTAGGGGAGGTGCTACCTTCAGAGACTGTGTGGAGGCGAGGAAAACATGCTTGTGTGATGGGGGTGGTGTTCTCCACCAAAGAATGCTTTTGGAAACTAGTGAGCTAGGAGCAAATGTTACAATTTAAAGTACATCAGGCCCCTGGCACTGCCAATAAGCATGATAGGATTGAAAGACAAAATACCATTTTCTTTTGGTACTTGCCAGCATAGCAATGCTGTGGTTGTGATGTGGTGTTTGGTTGGCTTTTCAGCTTCTAGTTCATTTGCATTGTCCAGAACAATTGTACCATAATCTCATGTAAGCAGGAGTGGTGCTGTGTTTGGAGTCTCTTTGGTGTAGTCCCTGAGCAACTGAATAAACAGTATAGGCCCTGAAGTCGTGTCATGGCAAAGTGTAACGTGGCATAGCATGCCTTAGTTTAACATCACACAATATAGCATAATAAGACATAAAGGCTGGAGGAATAATGTTTTGCATCAATATAAACTAATAAATGTGACCAAATGTGATGATTCCAAAATGTTAAATGTTGTCCTCAGTTGTTGTTGGCAGGTCTGTTGCGCAAGGTTTAGTAACAACAAACACCTCACAATCAATCTATGTCCCACCCTAACCAACAACATCCCAACACATAACTCTAGCACTGAGACAGCACAGTTTAACGCCACAGAACATACACCACCTGAAGATCTATGTGTCTGCAATAAACTTACCTACACCCACACCCACCTAGAAATGTCAGTCCAACCTTCCAAGCCACTACTCTGCCAGACACAACAGACAATCACACAAACAATTGACATTATCAACCTGGAGTGCATAATGCCCATTGCTACAGACAATTCAAAGTGACTCACCACTAACAGCCCTATCTTTTCAGATCGGCACACCCTGAAACGGAGCACCCTTGCCCTGCTCCCTCTGATCCTGCGTTAGTCCCCTGCCCATCCTCTTGAACATCCTGAAGCACCAAGACACCAAGAAAATCCCAGAAGTTGTGCTGTACAGGACTCAGTAACATAACATAAAATACTTTCAATAATTCTCCTGTGAGGCAGAGCTCCAGCCAGCCCAAGCAACACTGGTGGTTGGCAGCAACAGGGGAGGACATTAACTTAGTTTCTGGTGCAGTCAGTCTGCTACACGAGAATCCGGTATCAGGTAACAATCTCCCAATACATAATGTCCCCATAAATAATGTCGCCGGGAAAAGCCGTTGGCGACATTATATATAGCAACGTTATGTATGGGGGCGGGTTATAGGGATGTCCCCTGCTCCCCTTGTAAAAAAAATCAAAAAAATCTGGGGTTTTGGGGGGTGTCACACATGTTCAATGTAATAATGTCTCTGCAAAAAACAGTGACATTTTTGCGCGGACATTATTACATGGAACCGCGAATCCCTGGTGCACTGACGGACTGGAGGGAATATATATCTGCCTGTGGAACCGAGGAACCAAGTGAAGGCCAGTGCTATAATAACCCAATTGTAGGCAATAGCCTCGGAGTCCCCCGACAAAGGATCACGAAGTGACACCATTTTGTTCATAAAATATTTAAATCTGCCTGACTATAAGGAAATGTACGGATAGTTTTTTTATTTTTATTTATTGTGATTTAGTTCAAATTAGAACTTTACACAAGCTTAATCAAAATACAAATACAGAATTCTGTTAATACAAGTATATACAAGTGAATTAAAGTAAATTAAATGAATACATACAACAATAACAATTTCACATAAAGATCAGTGTTAAAAGTTCATAAATTCATAAAATAAAAAATAAATAAAAAAGTCACAACTTCCCAGAATCCTAGGAACATACATTCACCAAATCATCAATTTGTCAATTCACGGAGCACCCACCATAACCCTGAGTCTCGCGGGAAAACCCTCCTCATTCAGGCAGCAGAGATTTAACATGTAGCCACAATCGGTAGAGGGCAATTTGTATGGCAATGGTGTCTGTGTTTAAGCGATAGTCCCCGAAGGAATCTGCTACGATTTCTCATATCTGTGCACAAATGGTCCCAGCTTAACACAGGGTGCAAGTACACGTCTAGCCGTTTCCAATTAGCCTTTTATGCTGCAAACGCGGCAGTGCCTACCTTCAATAGCTAATTTCAAACGAGGACCCGTGACTGACTGGACCAGCAATTGGTTTATACGTAGTTTCAGCAGAAAGAGTCTTGTGTCCGGGGCGGGACATGGGAGCAGGTACGGTGGGGTTTTTCTGTATCGATGTACTACATGCGATACTGCTTCAGACCCTTTTAAATCAGAGAGATGGATATAATTCCCGCACCAATCCCATTTATTGAATTCTTTTCAAAGGATTTTTTCAAATGGACATAAGACATGTTTCTGTTCTGCCCAGCAGTCCAGCCTATCTCTGTGACGAGTGTCTCGTTTAGGGTCTTATAGTTCACGCCCCTGAGAACCCTCTCTGTGTCATAAGTCTGCCCTACAACTGCTAGCAGCTTACAGACGGTGTCATAGCAATTTACGGACAGTATCCATCACTTCTAAGCCCTCCAATGTTTCCAGTTAAGGCGCAGTGAGATTACATTATTTCACCAGGATCACTACATTTGGTTAAGCAGTGAAGCCAGGATTTTAACCCACTCTGCAATGTAGGCACCTGACCGCGTACCTTCTGAGCACTCGATTTGGCGTTCAAGAACGACAGCAATACAGTCTTACAGAGTATGCGTGCACAGAACAGAATCCAACTGGACGTTATGTAAAGCCTTACATAAAAGTGTTAAGTCTAAAGAGGATCTTCCCTAGCTATATTTTCCATATCCTGCTAATGAAGACTACAAGTCCCAGAATGCAAACCACTTGTATTTGCATGTTAAAGTAGAAGACCTTGTAGACATAAACCCAGCTTTAAAAACCAGCTTTATTTTGTGACTACTTGTTTTAATCTGTGCCTTCCTGACCCACTGTGGCCGTTTGGGGCCTCTTGACCTCTTTGCACACGCTCTAGTGAGACTCCAGAGCTGAAGCCTTTCTGTAAAAAGCTGCCCTTGCTCTTCATGTCTGAAACCTGTGAATAACACGAAGATGCGCTGTCTCCTATATAACCATGTTTACCCTTCCAAGCACTCACCTGACATGCAAATGCTGACATCCTGATGACTGAAAGAAAACCTGACTTCTTAGCATCAACAATGTACTATAAGGGTTCAACGGTTTCACTCTTAAGTTTGTATCTTTTGTTTAAAAATAAACCACCTGTGACTCACTTTCATTTTCTAGCAGGGACAGACATTTAGGTAATTGCAGCTGTGTGGGAGCGCTCAGTTGGAAACGTCCCATCACACACACATATCTCTCTCTCTCTCTCTCTCTCTCTCTCTCTCTCTCTCTCTCTCTCCCTCTCTCTCGCCCCTGCATTGTGGAAAGAGCGCCTTATGGTTTCATATTAACACGAGCCTGAGTGGGGCCCATTAGTGTTCACAGTCGTGCTACCAAAGGATTACACATTGTAGGGGCGCAGAAGAGATGAGCCCCCAGTTTCGAACTGGAATATACTGTTAGTGTTGAGAATATATTCGTTGCTGCCTGAGTTCAGGTTGGACTAGAGCGCGCTGACGCTTTCCTTTTAGGTGGACTGATCCGGGCGAGATATAATGCCTCGGTCGGGGTCTCGTCCTGCCACCTGTTGCCCACATGCCCCCGCGCCTGTTTCATTTAGGCGCATGGGAGTGGGGAGTGTTCTGTGCACCCCAAAGCAGACCCCGTTTCTGAATACGGGGTGCGCTTTAAAATGCGCAGAAATTCCCTTCTGATTTTCGCAACTGCAAGACGTGGGCAAATTCCCTTTCAGACAGGGGCACCTCTTTTTTGGGGGAGCTTATGCAATCATCTCATCATTTTGGCAAAAAAGGTTTTGAGACTGTGGCCGCCTGCCCTATCCGAGAGATGGAATCAGTGAGTCGAGCTGCTTGACTGATTCTGCAAAAGTCAGCACATTCAACAGCTTGCTGCTGCTTTGCAAGGGCGTGCGCCTCAGTATCCAGACGCGCATGTTCGCTGCAGTTCACGTGTTGTAAGTCCAGGGGAAATGTTATTTTATGTTAAAGGTTCTTATGCCGCACACTGTTGCCACCTGCGTGGTTTCTTGGTGCTCTGGCGGATCTGTCAAGCAAGAGGGGGCGGGGTAAATGAGTGGGATTGAGCGGGAGAAAGAGCAAGAGAGCTGTGACGTGCTGTTGCCAATTTACGCTCATGCATGTGTATAGCCCTGGTGAGCCGCGCTGGCTCTGGGATCAGCACCAAGCACACCAATCAGCCGTTGCCTGCCTTACACATGGAAGGCAGCTCATCATCACCACACTAACACACTAGTCCATTTCTCTAATTATATTACCCTTTTGACGTCTGCCTTTACGCCACGTGTCACCCGCAACTGAAATAGCCCAGGTGCACATACGTTCGGGCGGCATTTCTGCTCAACAATTACGTTGATCAAAGCCAATGTTATCAATTATTAACCACCACTCAGAAAAGCCAGACACTGCCTACATTATTGAAGCGGTGCCGATTTGCCTGGCAAGGATCCAGCCTAAACGAGTTCACGCAGTGCTTGCTGTGATGGTTACGGTGCATTTATGTAGTGCCGGCTGGAAAATGAAGCATCTCTTCTCGCTTATGCAACATGTGCTTTCGTTAACTCAGGGCTACTCCTTTTATGGACCTCAGAAGAATATGTTACTCAGGCCCTGGTGATATCTGAACCCGTGAACAACATGGTACATGGTAAACAAGCATTGGCAAACCCAACAGCTTTAGGTTTTGTGTAGACACGGGGGTCGCCATTTTGCAGGCACTGCCTTAATGTTACTACCTGGCAACAGCAGGCAAATGGCGTTACTACCTGGGCGTATGATGGCAGTGCCTGGCAAATTCCCATCTAACCCCTATACAGGAGCCAAATGATTCGCTTTCCCAATGCTTGTTTTTAACAGGAATTCGGTGCAAGGACTAGATGTAAGGAAACACTTACTGCTTCTAAATCGGTTTATAGTCTTTCCATCAACAGCAAAAGCATCTAATGCCATACCATCTAAAAAAAAAGCATCTAATGCATTTTTTTCCATTTTTTTAATGGGGGGTCCCCCACAGCCCCCCTTTTTTAACCTTTAAAGCCCATTTTTATTAAACTAAACCCTTTACCATCTAAAAAAAATGCATTAGATGCTTTTTTAAGATGGTATGGCTGTCGTTGCTTTGGTTGTCGATGCAATGACCGGATACCTATAAATAAAGTGGACGAAGGCACACTTGGTTATGATATTTTTACTACTCTAGAAACTGGTTTATTGCTGCAATTATAATAATAAGGTGGTCTGCCACAGTAGCAGGCTTGTGACCAGTGGAGGAGCCCTGTTCAATGTGACCTTGCTAGGTGGGGGAGGCAAAGCAGCAACACCGCATTTCCATTGCTATCAAGGGACATCTCCATTGCTATCAAGGGACATTTGCACCACATACTACTGTCGATTTTTGACAAAACTTGGTTTTCACCGAGTAAAGTTCAAATAATAAAAAAATAAAAAAATAATAATAATAATTTGATATTTATATAGTGCTTTTATGCAAAGCGCTTTACATAGAACATATTTTTTATATCCATTACTAATATTACCCAACCAAAATTGATACTCACTTTATTGACCTCGGAATAATGCAAGGCTGAGTCCACCACACTAGGATTTGAACCTACGAACTGCAGATCCAACACAGATCACAGCAACAGCGCATAACCCGCTGAGCCATTTTACTGCCAATTATCCAATTAATCCATGAAGTTTCAGAAGGCTGCTCAGAAAGCACATAGGTGGCTGAAAGAGATCACAGGGGGATGTGATTTGGGAAGGGAACATAGTTCATTAGTCCAGCTTATAGGCAGCGCTTACTGTGCCATCTGATAGCCAAAACTAAAAAGGGTCTCTGCTATTCGTCTCATTCCCTTTGACTACAATTGGTCCCAGTGTTCCAAACATTGCAAGAAATATGTTTACTGTATTTTATTCTCTCTACAGATTCAAATTTAACAATTTCACTGCCGGATTAGTTTCTGGCATCTCCAAATTTGCTGCCACCCTTTTTTGGAGAGCAATGTGAAAAGGTAGTATAGGATCCATCTGCGGACCCTTATCCGAGATGTCCGTCATAGCATTCAGTTCGGAGGGGAGGCCTACTCCACCCCATATAGTCTACCACTTTGGACATTAGCTGTCTATATGAAGCATCTGTGTGCTCCCCCGCTTCAGTTCTACCAAAATCTAGCTCAGGCGCGGTGTCTACCCTACTGGCCATCTGTAAATTATCATAAAGGTCTTTCAACCTTGACTCATCAGAAATAAAGCTTTCAGGCACATTTGGTGTACCAAATTGGAGACCAAAAGGTGCATAGTTGTCTGAAAGTTCATTTTCCTCATATATTGAGGCGACTTAAAATAATCTTTCCTTGGTAAAGGGACATAGGGTTTTTCTGGTATAGGTATTGAGGGTTTATTAAACTGTGGATTTGACGCTTGAGGGGTCATCAAAATCTTTTTTGGTATCGATAGCCTGGTTTACATGGACGGTACAGCTGGCGTTGAAGGCGCAGCCGGCGTCAATGGCAATGCTGGTGTCGATGGCGCAACTGCCGTTGCTGGCGCAGCTTCTGTCGATGGTGTCGCCAATGTCGAGGGGTTAGCTGGCGTTGAGTGTGTGCATGCGTCAAAGGCGTTGATGGTGTCAACGACCTCAACCTCGACTTAAGTTTATATATACAGCTCGAAGGATCCTTCGATGACTTGTCATCGCGTCGAGGCCTCGACGGCTCTCAATGAGGATCAGGCCTTAGGCCCAGGCTCGAGGGTGCGCAGGATTTGGCTCGAGCCCTTTCATTACCAGCTTCTTTTGAAGGTGCGGTAGGAGCATGGCTTGCCGTGGGTTTTTTTGTTGATATATTTTCAGCATTTCTGCTCTAAATGCTTCCCAATTCGGCAGGTGTGGAGTTTTTTGTGGGGCAAGATACCCTTTATGGGGAGGTGTCTGACGACGAAGTCGAAAAAGCCGACCTGTGGTGCCTCTTTTTTGACTTCCTCAACAACGATTAAGAGTGGTGGGAGCCACTCCTCGATCTTGATCTTTTAACGTCTTCCTCCGAGGAGGGTCACTGCATGACTCGTCAGTCAAAGATGTTTTTGGTCATGGTAGATGGAGATTTTTGGGGGTTTTTATCTGATACCAATTTCTCCTTTTGCACCTTCAGGGCCTTTCCGGTTATAGACTGGCATTTGGAGCAGACCAAGGTCTTATGCTCTACCTTGAGACACCATAGACATATTTGGTGTTGGTCGGTTAACAACATTTTTGAATCACAATCTCGACACTTCTTGAACCCGGTCTTCGGAGTAGTCAGTGTCGATGAAGACGACGTATCGCAAAGTAACAAATGAAGTGCGCTGCATTCCTTGAGCCGATAGCTTAGGCGGAAAAACAACTGAAGCCACCGGGCGCTGCGTGTGCCATATATGCCTTCGATTATGTCATCCTCGAGACCGAGGCCCTGGAGGGACATCGAGTCGACTGCCTCAATGTACAGCGCCCTCTGCTGAATTTGTTTTTCCGAAGCAGCTGAAGCTGGATATCGAATATCAAAGATGAGGAATACGTGAGAGGACACAATCCATTTGAAATATGGTTACTGTATTTTTTTATCCCTACATATTCAAACTTAACAGTTAACAGGATGCCTTTCTAGCTCTACACTCCACCTATTTAATCAGAAAAAAATCATCCAAAATTGCATTCCAACATATATAGTGTCAGCCTTTTGACAGAGAAACATTTACATGCTGGTGTTTCATAAATGAGACATGGATTACACTGTGGATACCTAAGGGTTCCTCTGGAGTTCACACTGAGTATAGAGCACTTTTCCTCCAGCTATATTCACTGGTGACCTCATGTTGGGGTCCAAGCACATAGGCTAGGTTCTCTAACTGCAAACTCATTTAATGATTGCTTATCAAAACCCAAGAGAAGTACAAGCCAGCCATTCAATATACATACACCCCAACCAACAATGAAACAGTGCAAGGACATCAAATCAATCCTTAAAATAAAACTCCCAATGATAACAAACTACTCGTATACCCATTGTGCAAAACAATTTCATTTACTTAGCCCATAAGCCAAGTACAGCCCTTAGACTCTGCCACCTGAAACCTGGAACTGCATATCCCTAGTCCCATTCTAACACTTCTGATACATCCTATGGCATAAACATAACTTGTTTGCCCAGGAACCATAAACTTGAAATAATCAAAGTATAAGGTTCAGGGCACAAGTCGAGGGACCACCCAAATGGACAGCATCTGCCCGCTTTTTTTGAGAGGGTGGATACCCCTTCCCTGTGTTAAGGAACTAAAAAAACAACCATTTGCTGCTCCCACTTGAAGTGGACAGTGTCGTAGCTTGGATTTGAGCTCCAGTAGTAAATTGAGAGACCTAGCCACAAGGCTACAGGAATCGCTTAACAGGTAGTGCCGAATTGTCTCATATTAACATCTTGCTATACAGGACATGTTACCGATCTTTGATTCTAAAAGTTGCGTCCGCGGAGTTGGCTCGCCAGAGTTGCGAGCAGTCTACGGCAGTCCGCACTGCCTTTCCAGTCTTTCTACGCTTGCCGTCTTTTTTCCAGGGAGGAGCAGTTAAAACCCCTGACCCTACGCGAAGCGGCACGCGGAGTTGGCTCGCCAGAGTTGCGAGCAGTCTACGGCAGTACGCGGCCGTCTCGGCCGAAATGGCCTCTTCAGCCAACTCAGACTTACTTAACCCACTACCAGTGCCGACAACCCCGTTGGGTCGTGTCCTACGCAGTCAGTACACACGTCTGGAACGAATCGACCGACGCAACAAAAAAGACAGAGGAAACCTACGATCCCGTCCAAATGTAAGGAAGGGAAAGGGGGTGGCTAAATCTATCTCAACCTCCTCCTCCTCCTCCTCTCCACCGTCTAGGTCAAGCTCGCCAGACATCCTGCTGCTGCGTGACGCAAGCTCCCGGGCCGACAAAGAGGAAGGAACTGCCGTGCAAACCGAGGCGGACCTACTGAGGGACGAAGTCTTCGACCAGCACCTCGCTGATACTGGAACTCTTTCGCAGTCTAATCCTGACGTGATCTCACCCGAAGGCTCCACAGAAAATGGCGAAACGACGACGATAATTCTGTCTGACTATACGCCGTCCTCTGCATCGCAAAATCAGTTTTCAGCTTCAGGAGACCGGCCTGCCTCCGCTGCGGCGAGTGGGACCACACCTGACGATGCCGAAGGGCGCCGTCGGTTTGACCCCAGCGGCATGGTCTTACCGAGCTGACAAAAACCCCCGGACCGTTCCGCTTCTGCCGCGGCTTTTGCCATGGCGAGTGAGATCGCACCGGGCGACGCCGGAGGGCGGCGCCGGTCTGACCCTAGCGCTCCGGTCCGGGATGAATCACAGAGTCTTGAACTTCCAACTGATTCAACCTCGCAACAAATCTTCGAAAAGCGCAACATCCATACGCACGCTTTACAAGCTGGAAACCAGGAAGACAACCTAGTGGCATGTGCTAATTTTGGAAGTATCATTCAAGTCGAATGGCATGCAAACTCTGGCTATACGAAAACATTTGAAGAAGGAGACTATATCGAAACGCCTACCATTTTACCATCACACCCACCGTTAACTTCACCGACAATAGAGAGGTCGCTAGGTTCCTCGACTCCTCTTTTAACGGTGGCCCCCTCTACCTTCCCCGTGGTAGCGGACCCAAGTTCAGCCTCTGTGAACGGACTGGCCTCAGAGCGTTATGCCTTACAAAGGCAAACTGCTATAGCTTTATTAAAAAGAAAAGCACTTCATCAGAAGAAACCCCGTGAATCCGGGACTCCACTAAGCTCCAATCACTACTAAAGGAAACAGCGTCCAACAGCAAAGAAAATCGAGATTGGGAAAATGCTACTTTCCAAACCCTTAACATGCCATGTACTAAAAGACTTCTTTGCCAGACAGACTAAGAGAAAACTGGTGAGGGAAGCCGAGCTCTCGGATGCTGAACTATTGGATGCAATTGCTGAAATTCCCCCGGCTCCTAAACAATTGAAAACGGGGGAGGTCGATTCACCGAACTCACCGTTAATCGACTTATGCCTCTCTCCAGTAAGGGCTTCAGACTTCCCGCATAACCTTGACCACCCACAGCTAATCCCACCTACTGGACCCACACAACCAGCTCTCAACTTGCTCGTTGAGTCATCTGAAGACCGAGTTTTGGGACCTAGCGTCTTGGCCCCAGATAAAGATAATCTACCAGCAAATGCCAGAAACGAAGCCTCGCCTGAAAGAACTATTGCGAACCAACTCGCTCCATGCACACGCTCTTTAGACCATCAGAGAAACTCCTCTACTCCGGGAAAAGACAAATCCCATGAGTCTCCTCCACCAAAGTTAAACCACGAGTCAAAAAATTAGTCTGCATACATGTTCGCAGTGATGTCAGCTATCACGGTGGCCTTGTCCCCATTTGTAAAACTGTATGAATCGCTTAACGATTCAATGAAAGACCTGGTGGCAATAGCGTCCACTACAAACTCAAAAGTGATCTTCTTGGAAGGCTTCATTATGGTTCTCGACCAAAAAAACATGGAGCGAGAACATCAGTGGGAGCAAAGAATGACACACGTAGAAGCCACATTAAGACTAAGATCCCCACATACACTCTGTTCATCAACAAATATAGACAGACACACAACCATTCAGGAAAAATCGGATAAAGCAAACAAGGGTCAACCCATTAGGGAAACCCAAACTACTCTTGTAACTAAACTATCAAAAGAAGGCTGTCAACAATCGAGGTGGACGACTCATATCCCTCTATCCCAGACTCCTCCTTGATGAACCTCACACAACACTTGGAACCGGAAGTTACTTCAAATTTACACTTCGCTTTGCCAAAGCCTTCATCAATAGGAATAACAAATGCTTCTATTGCCTTACCTATACTGGGTTTCACAAAAGTGTCCCCGACTTCATCGACCTCAGCTGCTTTGTTCGCACCCAATGCGACAAAAGAACTACCGTCCGAGGCACGGTCGGGAAATACACACCCTACATCTGTCATCAAAACGACACCGTATGACAACAAGCCGCAGGACAACAACAAAGAGTGCATTGATACAGCACCCCAGTCAAGGCCGGACTCAACCAAAACAATAAAAGACCCCCCAATACACGTCCAAACCACGAGTCAAACCCGCCTCTTTAAAATGGAACAACTAATGTCAGGAAAGAATTTTTTAGTTCTGAACAGAAAAACAGTTCTTACAATATTGGCTAAAGTGCCTAGTCTGACTCATTTGTCTACTACTAACTTCGTCTTAATTGAACCTTACCACAGGCAGAAAAAGGCCAAAGCATATCTACACGTAAAAACCATTCCTCAACATGAGCCAACTAAAGACACGCTCGATGCACTGAATCAACTAGGCTTTGGTCTGTCAGAAATGCAACTATCTCAACCTGCTTTTCAAGTAGGATCAATACATCACAAGACAAATTCTCCAACCACAAACCGCAAAAAATCTGCTCAAGCAAAACAGAATACAGAGTATCGAAGTCACTATGCAGAAACACGAGAACATCAACGTGAAAGACCTAAACACACGCCACGGTCCTGGACAAGCAGAGCCCACCACCTTAGACCTGAAGGAGGTCAAAGTTGGAAAAAAACCCGTCTCAGGTCAGACAGAACCTCCGTGAAAGATTTCCCCTCGGACCATAAAGAACCACTGAACCAACCACAATCACGGGCTCCATCTGGTCCCTGGTCTTGGTTAAGAAAAGTGCTAAAGCCAAATCCTCAAAATTAGCAATTACCTAACAAAGAACCGCAAACTTCGGACAAATCTTTGTATCAAACCACTGAAGGTCTTCCCCAAATCATCTCCATGTGCTCCTGGAACACGAGAGGCCATGACCATCTGCTAAACCCAGAAACACAAGACCTAGCAAAATTTGACATAATCTGCCTCCAAGAGACTTGGCTGAGGGAAAAAACAATTTTAGATACCGAAATATCACCGGCAATAAAAGGCATCCTTGGAAGACCATCATCAGGCCTTCTGACTTCAATCAGAATTGGATCCGGAATCGACGTCAAGGCAAAGATAGCTGAAACCTATGGAATCCTCGCTCTTCAGACAGAATGGTGCCATCCGAATACAAACGCTAAGGGAAACCTGAAGTCAAAGCTGGCTATCATCAATACTTATTGGAATCCGCAAAGATCTACAAACAAGGAATTTTGTGAAGAAATGACCACCCTGCTAGACAAGATCACTGCCGAACTTTGTATTGACTACATCATAATTTGCTGTGACCTGAACGCAAATTGTGACCATTTCAGTCATGTTGCACCATCGACAGCCGCAAAAGTAAGAGGAGACTTGTGGTTAGACCTGATGGACGCCAGAAACTTCCATAACGTGGCGATGGTGAGGGGCCAACTTCCTGCTTTTCTGACATGGGAACGTGATTCTTCAACAGCTACACTCGACTATATCTTCACATCCCTTGCTCTACTACCTTACGCGTCTACCTTCGAGATCTACAAAACGAAAGAAAGCGATCACAACCTTTTAACCATGACGTTGGAATCTATAATTCCACTGAGATCGACCTATACACCTAAGCTGGAATTGGCAGCGAATCAAAGGCGGCTTCAGCTCACACCATCAAACATCAAAGAAATAACGAAAAACTATGATGAAGCCCAAAAAAATGCCACGGGTGCTCTGACAAGGCCAAACTACCTGCCCCTTCTTCTACCTCATACGCAAAAGCAGAAAAGCTGCAAGCCCACAGTAACAACTGGTCACCACGAATATGACAAAGTAAATTCCAACGCGATTACAAAAGAAACACCAATGAAAATGTTAAACAATTGCTGGCTGCGGCGACCAGAACTTACAGAACATGGGTAAGACACCGGAGGGTGGAACTTTATCAGAAGGACGCAGAACAGATGTTAAAAACATTAACGTCGAAAAGTGTTGGAGATTTCTGGGCTCTAATAAAGAACAAGGGCATCTGAAGTGATGACAAACTCTTCAACTTGATACCGGAATCATCGTGGACAGCTTTCTATTCTGCCCAATTCGCTCCTACCTCTATATCTGCTACAGAGGTGGAAAATCAAAAGGAAACACCGTGGATAAATTTAGCAGTCCAAGATGAAATAAAATCAGTAATCTCAAAACTGAAAACGTCCAGAGCACCTGGGCCTGATGGATTGACCAACATAGACCTAAAGAAAAACCAAACGGAATGGTCCCTTTTGATAACAAAAATTTTCGATCATTGCAGAATATCTAGACAAGTCCCGAAAACATGGACAGAGGCAGTTATTGTACCCATTTTTAAAAAAGGAAGTAGAGACAATCCAGCGAACTATCGACCTATAGCCCTACTGGACATCATGGGCAAAATATTCGCGACCTTACTCCTATCAAAATTTCAAAACTGGGCAAGAACCTCTCCTTCAACTGATCATTTCCAAACGGGATTTCTCAAGACGGCCTCGACAAGCATAAACATCTTGATCTTGAACATCATCAAGGACAACGTAAAAAACGGGGCTCCGAAAGTTTTCCTTGCATTTATTGACTTATCTAAAGCGTTTGATAAAGTAAGCCGTCAAAGATTATGGTCGAAATTGTCCAACTGGAATTGTCCAGATGAAATATTGGACCCAATAATCGCATTACACACAGAGACAACTATGCAAGTCCGATTAAACCGACAAGGCATGTTATCGGAAGCTGTAAAGGTTGAAAGAGGGGTCAAACAAGGATGTCCCTTAGCCCCTGCATTATTCATTGCATTTCTGGGTGACTCAATATACGCAAACTTTATTGAGAGCATTCCCTCCAAAAGTTGGAAACAGCGCAGTGTCCAGGTTGCTCTACGCCGACGACTTGATTCTGATGGATCAAACCCAAGTCGGTCTTCAGCGCCAGTTGACAAACCTGGCCAGTTTCATCACCAAAAACGACCTAGAAATAAACGTAGAGAAATCGAAAATCTTGATCTTGGGGAACAAGCGCTCAAAATCTAAACCGGGTGGCACCTGGTTCTTAGACAACGTAAAGATCGAGATAGTTACAAACATCAGA
Organism: Ambystoma mexicanum; assembly: GCF_040938575.1. NCBI lineage: Eukaryota > Metazoa > Chordata > Amphibia > Caudata > Ambystomatidae > Ambystoma > Ambystoma mexicanum. The sequence goes on from NC_090940.1 coordinate 304,239,120, forward strand.
TACTTGGGTGTCATGATTGATGAATTAAGAACTGAGAACTCAACCATCGTGGCTTTGTGGGCTAAAGTCAAAACACTTACCACTCAAATAAGACTGATCGACAACAAATATGGAACATTTTCCCTAATACCGGCGATCCAGTTTTACAGACAAAAGGTGGTACCAGCTTTAATCTATGGAATGGACGTAGCGCTCAACATACTCGACTCCATCTGGTCAAAACTGGAGGGATACCTCTGGAAAGCTGTTTTGGGCTTGCCAAAATCGACATATATCGCAGCCATACGACGCAAACTTGGCTTATTATCTCTGTCAGCATCCATAGAACAAAGCCAAATGAGAGCATTGAGGAAAATCATTGACCCGGACTCACTGCCAATATACAAAACGATTCGAGAAGAACTCAAGATGGGGCGCTGCAAAGCATTGACCCTTTGGGAAAAAAAACTAACGTCAAAACTAAAAGATCTTGCCTGCACCCACGAGGATTTAATCCAAAACCCGGAAAAAATCAAAAGCAAAGTAGCACAAGAAGACTGGATCACTACATGCAATCTGGCAACGGCAAATAAACTTCTTGGTCACCTTCCACCCACCACCAATAAACTGAATCTTCCGTTGAACTATTGCATCAAATTTCCAAACAAGAATCTTCGGAAAATGTTCATGCGAACAAGATTAAACCTGATGCCAACGCAAGAAATTTGGGCTATTCGCACTCAATCAATAAATAAAACCTGCAGACTATGTCTAAACCCGGACATTACAGAAACAGTAAGACATCTGATTTTGAATTGTCCTAAAACTGCCCACCTCCGAGCGGCATTCTTGCTGCCGCTACTCCAGGACTCCACTCTTAGAGAAGAACACACTTGGTGGTGTAGATTGATTGCCGGGGAGAAAACAAAATGGGTTATAGTGGCAGTCAAGATCCTTGAACCTGCCTTAAAAAAGGCTACTGAACTCTGACTTTAATAACGAACTTAGTCAAGAACGCAATCTGTGAAACTACACCAACGGACCTCAAAAATCGGTGCGCAAGCAAAGAAACAGCCACGCTGAATTTTTATACCTTGTAAAAATCAATTCTTTTTGGTTAAAATCAAGTAATAAAAAAAAATTTAAAAAAAGAAAAGTTGCGTCCGGTTTAAGTTACTTATCTGTAACTCTTGTTTTCCAGTACCGGTCTGGACTGGATTCACATACTCATGAATATTCCCCGTCGTTAGGCTGGGAACCCTCGGTAAAAGAAAAAACTGTTCCACTTTTGCTTGAAAACTGTATATCTTTCACATTGCAGGTGAATGTTTTTTTTCAAATCTTTTTAAAACCACTGTAACCTTCTTGGTGTTGTGAAAACATGGCCAAATGCTCCAACCACAAGGCTGCCAGGACTATACTGCACTGAAGATGCCTAATAAGAGTGAAATCAGGTATGTAGTTGTCCTGACAGCCTTGCAAATGTCTTTCTTGGGTTGATTAAGCTATGTATAATGTAGCACTGCCCTCTAAGACAGACATTCCCTGGAGAAACAGGTTTGCATTAGAGCTAACTTGCATACCCACAATGCCTTGCTATTGTGGCTCAAAACTGGAGGTGAACTTCCAGCGATGGCTACTAGGTGGTGTTGTGGAATGTGTGACTTGGCTCAAATGGACTTTCCTACTATCTCCTCTAAACCAATCACTGCCTTTTGGGTCATACTGCCCCCGTCCAATGACAGTCCTCGCCCTAAGCCCCACCACTTGTGGCCAAATTCAGATTTGGTAAGCATGTAAAAATGGCAGTATGAACCAAGAAGAGCCACAGAGGGGACGGTGGGAGGATTTGCATGAGAATCCATGCCAGATGGATTCACATGCTCATGAATAAAGATTACACAGCAGTACAAATACACAACCACAGGAGCAGGGGCATCATTTAACCAAAATGCCAGGGGTAGCGGAAGTGACATCACATGACCCTTGACCTCTGATGACATCACAGGAAGTGATGTCATTTGACCCCGCCCCAAAGTGACAAACACAGAATGCAATGGCACACAACCTTTCACCCCTTGACAAAACAGGAACTGGCGTCACATAGCATTGTTCCTAAGTAAACTGCGAAAAATATGGTTACGATATCACTGTAATGTGATATACATTTCAGACAAGAATGGATCACCTATGTATCGCTAATATCAGTGTGTATAGGCCCATATTACCAAATTACTGTGAATGCAAGCAGACGTCCAAGGTCAAATGATAATGATGTGTTATTGTATAGCACTTAAGTTTAAGTGCTTTTTATAGAACAAATGTACATACAATATCACCCAACCTCTGTTGGTACTCATGTATCGACCTTAGAAGTATAAACGTCTGAGTTGGCCTTGCTAGGATTCAAACCGGCAACCTGCAGATCACATACACATCGCAGCAGTGAGCGCTCAACCCACTGAGCTATCTTACCTGCTATAGTAAAATAAGCAATTACATGCCTGAATGTTCTCAAAGTCAGAAAGCAAATTACACTCTGTAGTGGATACAATTAAACTGGTAACTGTGAACAGCAGGCCAGTTCATCTGCAGGTCTGTTGCAACTTTGGCCATATGACAAGCTTTCATGGATCTACTTTTCAGGCTTCATAGGTTGGCAAAATACATACCATTGGGAGGGTTCATAACTGTGTAGTAAAGAATTTAGAGTAGCGCAGGGAAAGCAGCGCACTCACACAGCATCTCGTATTCTGGGCATTCGTTACTTCATACATACAACAAAGCATTTATTGTGGCACAATGAAATCAAGGGCCACTTTATGTGCTATGGTCAAATATTTCTACACTGTACACAAGCTTTTAGGCACAATGATTTTGTCAAGTGACCGAGGACACCGAGATGGAATGTCTTGTGATGATCGTAACAGAGACAACGGCAGAAAAAAACAGGCTATCACTGCAACCTGTGAAAAGCAAAATACAGAGTCCGAAATGGATGCTTATTCTACTCTAAATGCTTTTTTGGAAGTTTTTGTCTCCATTGTGAATTTGAGGTGGTCAAGAACAGACTAAATCAGTGACCAACCACTGAAGTTTGCCTAAAATAAACCTTTAATGAGTCTAGCAATTATTGTATAGAATTCCAGAAAGAAAAATGATTTACTATTCCTATTCTTTCTTATATTGGGTCCCTGTTACATTTGTGGAACTCCCTGTTTTTTTTGAGAGGCCTGAACAAGAAAGCCAACCACTCCAAAAACAAAGTGCCACTTTAAAAAAAAATGTTTTATTAGGGGTAGCAAAATAGAGCACGGCGACCCCCAAATGACATCCCTGCACGGAAGGTGGCAAGGCGCAACAGAAGTAAAACACTCGCCCTTGGAACAGACTCACCTCAATTGAACAGGTTGCGTAGCACTGCTGGCTGACCCAGGTCTCCTCCCTGGAATCCCTATTAACGCAGAAGAACCTCGTGAAGGTGTGCATGGACCCCCATGAGGCAGCCCTGCAGATGTCGAGTAGGGGCACACCAGAGAGAAACGCTGCCGTTGCTGTGATGGCTCTGGTGGAATGGGCCTTCGGCTGGCCTGGAAGAGGTCTGTTAGCCAGTCGATGACAGTACATGATGCAGCCGGAGAGCCACCTGAAGATGGAAACCTTCACCAAGGCTTTCCTGTCATTCACAGGTCCAAAATTAACAAACAACCGAGAAGGCTTCCGAAAATTCATCGTGCGTGCCATGTAGAACTTGAGGGCACGAGCAACGTCCAGCAAATGCAAGGCCCTCTCCGGTGGCGGCGATGGATTCGGAAAGAAAACAGGTAACACCAAAGGTTCGCTAAGGGGGAACTCCAACTGAACCTTCGGCATTAAGATGGGCTGCGTGCGCAGCACCAGCCTTGTCACGTGGGAAGACAAATACGACTGTTCACAAGACACGGCTTGGATCTCCCCCACATGCCTGGCTGAGTTAATCGCCGTGAGGAAAGCCGTCTTCCACAAAGGAAACTTGAGTGGGGCCTGATGTATCAGCTCAAAGGGCGCCCCCATTAACTTAGTCAAGTCCACAATGAGTACCCAAGCCGGGCAAGCAGCCTTCACTGGCTGAGAAGTTCTGAAGAGGCTCCTGAGGAACTCGTTGACGATCCTCTGCAACCATAGGGAGGGCCTACACAGTGTCCAGGTGTAACATGATATGGCAGCCAGATGTACCTTGACAAAGGCGTGAGCCAGTACAGCCCTGGCCAAGGAGAGCAAGTATGGTTAAGAGCCATGACCTGCAGAGGAGTAGCTTTCTGAGCGGGGCACGTCACAGAGAATCGTTTACACTTATGGCAGCAGCACGTCAACGTTGAAGAGGCTCTGGCCTTGGCCAGGATGTCCTTACATTCCGCTGGTAAAGAATAATGTCAAAATTCTAGGGCGGCAGGAGCCAGGCCCTGAGGTTCAGCGGCGCCGGGTTGTGGGGTGGGGTAGAATTGCTCTTCCCTCTCTGGCGCGAAGATTGGGCAGTAGTGGTAGCCCGATGGACCAAGCTGTTGAATGACATAGCAGGCTACGATACCATATTTGTGGTGGCCATGCCGGAGCGACGAGTATCATCCTGCTGTGGCACTGTCTGAGTGTGATAATCACTTGTAGCAGACGTAGGAACGACGGGAAAGCGTACAGGAACAGTCCCTCCCAAGGGAAATATAAAGCCTCCCCCATGCTCCTAAACTGCGTGAACCTGCTGGCAAACCTCTGACACTCCACAAAGAGGTCGATCTGGGGTTGACCCTATTAATGGAATGGGAGATCCACTTGGTCCTGGCGAAGCTCCTACTTGTGGCATGATGGTGCTCTTTGTGCCTACCAGGTGAAAAGGGACAAGAAACATGTCCTGACAAACCACTGAGTGCAACAAATCTTGGGCCTCCCTGGAGAGAGCCGGAGAGCGCGTCGTGCCCTGCTTCCTGCTATCCAACATAGTGGTGGTTTTGTCCGTGAAGGTCCTCACTACCTTGCCCCTCAGCAATGGCAGGAAGGACTTGAGTGCCCAGAAGATGACACAAAGCTCCAGGATATTGATGTGAAAGGTCTTCCCCTCTGGCAGCCAGAGGCGTCTGACAGCCAGAGGCTTCTGGTGTGCAACTGCCCGGTGTACGCTCCCTAACCTTCCAGAGAAGCATCTGTGGTAACTGTCTCTTGGTAACGAGGGATTTGGAATGGGGCCCCTTGAGTGAGATGAGATTGCATGCCCCACCATTGTATTGCTCATTGGAACTCCTCGTTGAATGCAATCTTGTCCGTCCAAGATCCCGACACTTGCAGCCACCTCGCATCCAGACACTCATGGAGATGCCTCATCTGCCGTCTGCAAAGGAGCACTAGGTTAATGCAGGAGAACATCATGCCCAGCAATAACTTGACGGCTTGCACAGTAGCTGACAGTGCTGATGACAGGTGCTGCACCTTCCCCAGGATGGCTAGCACCCTCTCTTCTGATGGAGACGTCAGACAAGTTACTGTGTTGAGTCGAGCTCCCTGATCCGTCAGAAGACGCATGATCCTTGCCGTGTGTTGGTGCGCCAAGGCGTGGGAGCGAGATCAGACGAGCCAATTGTCCAGGTAAGGGTATACCTGGATGTCCTTGAGATGAAGAAATGCCGCTACCGGGGCAAAGCACTTTGTAAAGACCCATGGGGCTGATTTCAGGCAAAAGGGGAGCGCCTTAAATTGATAGTGTCGCCCCTAGACCACGAACCGCAGGAACTTGCAGTGCTTCCGGTGGATGTGGACGTGGAAGTAGGCATCCTCCAGATCTAGCGATGCCAAGAAGTCGCCTTCCTCCAGTTGTCGAGCATGTGTTGCAACATGACCACTCTGAACTTCTGGGACTTCAAGTTTTTGTTGAGGCGTCTCAGATCCAGGATCGGCCTCCACCCTCCTGACTTCTTCTGGACCAGAAAGTATCTGGAGTAGACTCCGGAGCCCTGGAATCACTGGGGGACAGGAGGAAATCGCCCCCTTCTTCAACATGGCACGGACCTGCTGCAGCAGGTGCACCACATGTTGTTCTTGTCGAGCCACTGTGGGAATACAAGGACACCTGCGTTGGAACTCCAAGGTGTCTCCCTGTTCAAGGGCATCCAGCTCCCATCTTTCTTTGGTGATGGTCTTCCATGCACTGATGAACCTCGCAAGCCGGCCTCCCACTGTGGTGCACAAGTGGGGGCCTGAGTCCACAGCCAGTTCAGGCCTGTTTTGGGGTCGAGCTCTGCCCTGTGGGCACCGCCAACACTGTCCTCTGCTGCCGTATGCCTGTGAGAGACCTCTCTAGGCCTCCTGAGTTGTGGAGTGGGAAGGCTGCCAATAAGGGGTATATATCTCTTGGAGGACCTGCCAGGCTTTCCTCTCGAGGAACGAAAGGATGATGACCGAAGTTGATGCAGGGTACCCAGCGAACGTACCCTCTTCATGTCTGTCTTGATAATTTGCAGAGATTTGTCAACAGTCTTGCCAAATAGGTTCTCTCCATCAAATGGCATGTCCACCACTTTGGACTGAATGTCTGGTGTGAAGTTGGTGGCTTTCAGCCATCCCTGCCAACAAAGAGACACTCTGTTGCACATTTAACAGAACCCGGTGTTAGCGAAGTACACCGCCACTGTGATGGCGTGACCCGAGCCCACTTCCCACTCCTGGAACAGCGCAAGAGCTTCTACCTTCTTGTCTTCAGGTAAGAAGTCCAAAATAGGGGCTAGTTTATACCATAGTTCCCGGTCATAGCGGGACAAAATGGCCAGGGCATTAGAAGCCTTAATGGTGCTGGTAGCAGTACAGATGATCCTTTTCCCCATAGCATCCAGCTTCTTCCCCTTCTGACCCGGAGGCACCATGGACAAGGATGACTGGTTCGCAGAGTGCTTCCTGGCAGCAGCTGAGGAGACCACAGAGTCAGGCAAAGGATGGCATATCAGGCACCTGGGGGCAGAGTCCGGAACTCTGCATTTATTCAAGCCTGTCTAGCTTGGTTGGGCCAAGCCCTTATACCAGATATCATCCAGCAAGGGGACGTACATGATGGTCTTCCGTCTGTACTCACAACGTTTGTAAAGGAATCCTTCCTTTTACATCTCCTCAGGCACCAGTTGGAAAAGGTCCGAGGACCTGAACATCATCGCATGGAAGGAGCCGACCTCATCCGGTGGAGAGGCCCTGTGCGGGTCAACCGTACCCACTGGTTTATGGTAAGCTGGTACAAGGTCATCATCTTCATTGGTGTCCATCGAGTTGGAGGTAGTGGTGTTGGTTGATGCCTTGGACCAGCAGGGTCCTTTGAGCTGTGCTTGCGCCGGCATGGTCTCCTGGGAAGCGGTCTTGGGGAACTCCTGGACGGAGCTGGACCCAGTGTGGGCAGCAGTCTCTGTTGAATTTCTGCTACAAGCATGTGCAGCATGGTCAGAATGTCCAAAGACATGACCCTGGGCTGAGGTGTGGAAGGAATGAAAGTGTCACTCGCAGTCGCGGTCATCACCACGACTGGCGATTTCTTCCGCGTTGGAGTTTGAGAGGACGTAGAGGAGGATTACTTTAGTCCTTTTTCTGTGTTTCGCTCCGCAGCTCCGAACGCGGGACGCGACGCTGCCGGGAGTATTTAATCCCCGCCTCCCGGCAGGTTGTTGCGTTGCAACCCTCCTCTGTTGTTTACTTTTCGACTCTGGGTCCTTCGCTCTTCCTCTACACCTCGCTTTGGAATTTCTCAGGGGATTTTCCCCTTGGATACTTTACTCAGGGGTTCCGGCTTTTCAGAACACCGTACTTGTTTCCCTTTTTTTTCGCCGCCGTCCATGGGCGGCACTAGCTGTGCTTTTTTCTCCGGCGCGTGCGCTCTCTCTCTCTCTCTCTCTCTCTCTCTCTCTCTCTCTCTCTCTCTCTCTCTCTCTCTCTCTCTCACTTTTTCTCCTGTTCCCTCACCTTGCTCTTTTTGGTCCAGTCAGCGTGAGGGTTCCTTCCGTGCTCCTCCGAAGTGCTTTTATGGAACATTATCGACCTCCACTGCAGCCTCCTCAGCCGCTGCCTTCTCCGCCTGCGCTTCAGGCCTACTGCTATTGTTGGACTTGGACATTTATTGCCCCCGTCAGTTGTTGGAGATCCTTCGCTTCCTTCTTTTCATCTGGGAACAACTGGCCTTCTCCGACAAGTCTTGGCACCTCTTATCAGGGTTTTTTCCCCTTTGCGGGTTTTTCCCTGCATTTTCTGGCTTGGTCCCGGAAAGGAGGTCACTGTGCCGCTGTTCTCACCCAGCGGCCACAGTGGCTTCTCCCCGTGACAAGCCCACGCATCAGAAAAGAGAGAGAGACTACCTGGCACGTCGAGGACTGCAAGGAACCATTGACTCGGAAATCTCAGGTGAGGAGAACGTGGGTACAGGGGAAACTCAGCCAAGGGTACTTGTCAAGTCACAGAAAGGCAGAGGATCCAGAGTGGTGGGCCTCTTCTGGCGAGATGGAGGACTGGGCTCACCTCGTGGTGACCCATCTACAGACATGGGTTCCTGACCCCCTTCATGGTAAAAATACTAGTCTTCAGACAGATTGTCATCACCCTCATTGGAGCTCGTATAAATCTGTACCAATCTCACTGGGGCAGCCTGTGGTTCTGGACTCTTCCTAGGGTCCATAGGAGTTTTACCCTTTCCCCTCACTGGAGACGAGCAGCTGCTGTTCCCGTTCCAGGGGCTTTTGCCAGAGCCACGGCAACTGCTTCACGCCATGGCAGTAGGGACACCCGTGGGACGGACGTTGCTGTGACTGTGGACACCACCATCTTGGCCAGATCCCCTTTTGATGAAAAAGTAGTGGTCGTTGTGGTGGTAGCAGGAGCCTTCGTCGACGTGGTCGTGGCTGTTGATGACAAAGTTGTTTTGGCCAGTTGAGCTGACGGTGCCGATGGCGTCGTCGAGGAGGACAGCGAAGGGCCACCTTTGGATCTCTCCTCTGTCGCCTTGTCCGCGTATGCTAATCAGAGTTTTGAAGGAGTCAAGGACTTTCTCTTAAAGGGAGTGCCCCTCACTGGTAGGCTCGCTTTCATATTTCTATTGGTACTTTAGGTAGGGGTATCCTACAGTTTCATAGACTGCAACTGTCCAAGAACTTTGTACATATTCATATATTTATAGTTGCAGCACACTCTCTTCCTGGTTACACCAAATTTGTATACTCGCCGTAGAAGTGGTTGGTGATGGCGACCTTGTCCTTCCCGACCTGGGATCCGCAGCAGCGGCTAGCCCAGTGGGATCAACAATGTGTGGCCTTGTCTTCTTTGAGACCCCCGAGGGCAGGGCATCCTCAAAAGGTCTTGACCTTTTTTCTGATGGAGTTTGTTTGTGGGTCCTGCCTGTCCTGGGGAAGCATGACCATGTCCAGACACAGAGTCAGAGACTTTGCCCGATTTGAGCCACTGTGCCAGCCTGCTGTAGCGATCCTTTCTCATCGTTTTTGAAAATCCATGACAGACCTTGCATCTCTCCTCATCATGGTCCGGATGCAGGCAATACATACATTTATGGTGTCGATCTTCGACGTACACGTTCCTCAATCCACATTTCGTGCAGAGTTTGAATCTCTTCTCTTCAGTCATGATGGAAAGGCGCAATGTAGACCCAAGACCAGGCCTTCTCCAAACTCGATGAAAGATCTGCGATGTAGTGTGATCTTTGCCAACAGCAGGTTCCCACTGCCGGTAGTCGACCTCCGGTCGAACGATCAGACAAAATTGGTCAAAAAATGTAACAAAATTTTGCCAAAAACTTAAAATATGAAGAAAGAAAAGAAGATGGCCACCAGGGGTGGAGCTTAGGGAGAGGAGTAATACAGTTTTCAAGCAAAAGTGAAACCGTTTTTTCTTTTACCAAGGATTCCCAGCCTGACGACAGGGAATATTCATGAGCATGTGAATCCATGCCAGACCCATGCTGGAGAACTTTCACATATACCGAGCAATGTGATAGTAAATCTGTTCTCTTGGCCAATGCTTAGTTTGTCTTGTGCACTTTCTTCAATTGTAAATGGCAAGTTGAGTGAAATTGGATAATCTGGTCTGCACACCAGCACAACCACCATCAAGATTAACTTTTCTTACTTCACAGGCTCACCTTGAGAGCCAGAACTCGTCTTGCATGATGCCACTCTTCCAAATTCAATCCGGAATTTAAGAGAGCCTTAAACAATCATCTAATCTCTGGAGTCTCTTTGTAAACAAAGGGGTCAATTCACAAAACATTTTTTCCAGTATGTGCGTCTTACTCCGGGAACAAAATGTAATGAGTGCTAGCACCAGTTACATGCACTTCACTAGAGGCTGCCCACCTGATTCACACAATAATATCTGACCATTTTGTGGACGAATGGCTAGGTACAAATTGCACCTTCTGGTTTAGTTTGCACAAATAGCTGTTACAGTCAAGGCCGTTCATCTTCTGGAGTGGGTGTGTCAAAGTGTGTGTCATCTGAGAATGAGCCCCCACGCACACGTATGCAAACTAGAAAGCAGGCACAAAAAGTTGTTACTATCTGAAAAAACGATCTCTTGTTGCTTAATGTGTATCTCGATATTACTAGAGTCAATGTGGCATTAGAAGTGTGAAACTTAAAATACTGCCTTACAAAGTCTTCGGACAAAGTGGAAATATGCAAAGGAAAAGTATTCTGCATTGTAATGTGATGCACCGTGAAGTGGTCTCGTCTACGCACTTATGCCAATTTGGTGGCCTGATGGTACATGGTTCTGCAAAAAAGATGGGGTCTTAGTTGGTTAGTACAGGAGGCAGGTACATAACCGCTGGCATTGATGGGTACAGGATGGAAGCACCTGAGTCCTGTGTGTCGCTAGGATTTTCTGGCAAATCTGGCAGTGATATATGGGTGCAGGATTTCTCCAGAGGGGCTGATCTAACCAGGGAGCTGGTAGTGTAAAGAGTGGAGACGTGATAGGACTAAATAATGTGAGAAACCTTATGATATTCTCCCACCTACACCCCCAGGATCTTCCATTCAGGTGGCCAGGGAAGGGCCATTGCTTTTTGATCCCGGCCCTGGGGGTGGACAAGCAAGGGAGGATAACCTGAGTGGAGGGACATGGGGGATTGGGAGGAGGATACCCAAGGGCAAGAAGACATGGTATTCCCCCTTTCCCAATTATACACCAACCCACTATCCCTCAGCCTTAATTGGGTATTTCCATTCACACCCGTCCCCCCTCCTAATTTCCAATAGGTTCAGGGACGAATAAGAAGCGACCGTGAGCAATGAGGATTACCCATAGAAACAAAATAGGAATACAGAGTGAGGCCTGCCATGTAACACCTTTGAATTGTCCCACTAATAGTGTCAGGCAAGGTCAGGCACTTTATTATGACTATTCCCACCTGACTCCACTTGACTCTTTACACCAGTGTTGTTCTGCCCAAGAGTATGAGCGAATTGGAATTTCTACTGGGACCAGGCGAGCCAAGGAGCAGGAAGCTGCAGTGGGAGAAGCTTGGAGAGTCCGTAGGAGAATGGCATGCCGAGACATTGGCCTGGTGTGTTTGAAGGGCTGCAGCTTGGCTAGGGAGCCATGTCTCCAGAGAGCCGGAGTGAGGCAGACTGTGACCTGCTGGCTAAGCCCAGAGAAATGCTTGTTCCCTTGGGACGTGTGCCGGTCTCAAGGGTGCCTGAGGGGCAGGTGGTGAGACCCTGACCTCGACCCAGTGTATACTGGGGAGACCGCTCGCCAGTGCTGCGCTTCCCGGTGAGTTTCATCAAAGTGAAGATAGAAACTCAGGAGCGTGCAGGTGGCTGGAGCGGGAATGGAAACAGCCAAGATGTGTAAGCGGCACAAAGGTAAAGTACTGAAATCAAAAAAGTGATGGGTGGAAGAACGATGGTCTGGAGGGTTGCCCAGAGCAATGCCTGAGGTTAAGATTTATTCTAAACCTTCCAGTCATCACCTCTTTGTTTTTGATTTGTCACCCCTAGTGGGACGGGTATGCCCAGACGTGGGTCCTGTGTCTGCTGGGCCTAGAGACCCAAGCTACTGCTCACTGATGAGGCCCAACAAGGCTGAAATATGTCTGGGGATGCTTGTGGTCTCGTGCAGAAGGGACATGACCTAGCAGTTCTGGCTGTACTGCCCCTTTTGGGGTGGGACCAAGCCTGATTTGCATATGGTCTCTTCCCTTCTGTAATGGCTTGGCAGGCAAAGAACGATGGCCTAGAGGGTTGCCCAGAGCAATGCCAGAGGTCAAGATTCATTCTAAATCTTACAGTCATCACCTTTATGTTTTTGCTTTGTCACCCATAGTGGGGTGGGTATGCCCAGATGTGGGTCCCGTGTCTGCTGGGCCTAGAGACCCAAGCTACTCATAAATGATGAGGCCCAACAAGGCTGAAACATGTCTGGAGATGATTGCGGTCTCGTGCAGAAGGGACGTGACCTAGCAGTTCGGGCTGGACTGCCCCTTTTGGGGTGAGACCAAGCCTGATTTGTTTATGGTCTTTTCCCTTCTGTAATGGCTTGGCAGACGAAGCACGATGGTCTGGAGTGTTGCCCAGAGCAATGCTAGAGGTTAAGATTCATTCTTAACCTTCCAGCCATCACCTCTTTGTTTTTATGAAGGTAAAGAAGGCAGAAAGAAAGTGAGAAAGTAAAGCAAGCAGAAAGCAAGAGAAAGGAAAGCATAAAGAAAGATGCGCTAGTGGCGCAGACGTACAAATAAATAAGAGGAAAGTGAACTTTAAAGAATATATGGGAAAAGGGTGCAAGCAACCCAACTAACTGAAAGTGAGAAAGTGAGAGAAAGCCAAGAGAGGGGGCAAGCGACCTGAAACAAGAAAGACGATGCAAGAGACCCGAAAGCAGGACAAGAGGGTACAAGCCATCCAAAGGCTGAAAAGGGAAAGTGCAAGAGGCAGGACAAAGAGAAAGGAAAGTGCAAGGGTGCACAACCAAAGGAAAAAGAGTAACAAGAGTGTGTCAGGGGCATGATAAAGACAAGAGGGGTGTGCAAGAAGCACTGTAAAGTGAGAAGAGGATGCAGGTGTGCACAGCAAAATGAAAGGTGAAAAGAGAAGAAAAAACAGAGTGGAAAGGGCACAGGAGGAACAGGGGCCAGAAGAAAGAAACAAAGTACAGAGAGAGGAGTCAGAAGTCAGAGTGGTCGCGCAGGGGAAGAGTCAAAGCATTTTTTAAAGTCTCTGGGACAACCCCATGGAAAGAATTGTGTGTTACAACAGTGCGTCTTGAGAAGATAACCTTTTTTTTTTTTTTTTTTTAAATATTTATTTTAAACAGGCAGGATAAAGCAATACAAAATATGATCATTCACGACAAATGGCATAAAGGAGATATAGTTGGTTGCTCTTCCCTCCCCTCCCCCGGGTCTTAACGTTCTTCTTCCTGTCCCCGCTGGGAGTTATCGTCCCGTAAAGTTCTCCTGGCTAATTGGGGCTTGTATGTCAGGGCTGGATAATTCTGATCAAAGTCTAGGATTGGGCCCCAAATGTTCTCGAAGCGATGTAGGTGGCCTGCCCCGGCAGCCGTCACCTTCTCTGCGATTAAGATGTCCCAGATTTTTGCCCACCAAAAAGGCATTAGCGGTCCTTCTGCGGTTTTCCAAGTGCGAGCTATTACGTTTCTGCCCGCCAGTAGGCATTGGGATAGTAGTTTGGCCATAGGGCCAGATCTAGGGTAGATCCCGGGGACTGGGGCTCCCAGGAGGATGGGTTCGGGCTCCAGGGGAAGTCGCACCTGAGTGATGTCTGTGATTGTTGCTAGGCATTGTTTCCAAAAGGTCTGGGCCCTCGGGCAGGACCACCACATATGAAAGAAAGTCCCTACTTGGCCGCATTGCCTCCAACAGTTCGGGTTGAGTGTGGGGTTCATATGGTGTAGTCTTAGGGGAGAATAATACCATCGAAGGAGGATTTTGTAGGCGCCTTCTCTGTTCGTAATGCAAGATGAAGAAGTGTGAGCTTGTGACCAAATGTCAACCCATAGCTGGTCTTCGATTGGGCGGCCTAGGTCCGCCTCCCATTGGGCCATGTACCGGGTTTTAGAGATTAGGAAGTCATTTTGGAGGCGTTTGTATAGGGTGGAGATGCTCCCCCTGGTTGGGAGATCATTTAGGGTCAGTTCAATGGCCGTGGGGGGGCGGGTGGCGGCTTGGCGGGTCTGTGGATGGGAGCACCAGTGGCGCAGCTGAATGTACGTGAATCTGTCCTGTTCCTGAAGTTGGAAGAGTTCTTTACATCGCCTAAAGGTGCAGGGCTGTCCCCCTTCGAAAAGTTGCCCCAAGGTCTCCAGGCCTCCCGCTATCCAGGATCTGAAGTTCCGGGTGGACCAGCCAGGTGAAAAGGCCGGGTTCAGGAACACCGGTGAGGAGGGGCTGAGTCCCACTGGTGTTTTCTTTTGTTTCAGCGCTTTATCCCAGGTAGCAATAGTGTGTTTGGTGGACCTCAGGAGGTTCTGCCACTGGCGGCGCTCGGAGGGATTGATATGCGGGAGAAAACGTAGCGGGAGCGGCAGTTGTGCCTGTTCGAGGTCCACCCATCTCGGGCGGTTGGTAAGTATCTGCCATGTTCGGATGCAGGCGAGTTGGGCCGCCATCTGATATTTTTGTAGGTCTGGAACTCCGAGGCCACCCAGTCTAGCATTGCCCAGCATCGTGGTCCTAGGGATTCTGGGCTTCCTCCCTTTCCAAATGAACCGTGACATTTTCTTTTGTAGATTTTGAAGGGCCGGTGCCGGGATTGGTACTGGAAGCGAAGAGCAAGCATATAGGAACCTTGGTAGCAAGTTCATTTTACAGGCCGTGATATGACCCATCAGTGAGATTTCTTGCGCCGCCCACCGTTTTAAGTCTGCCTCGAGGTCCGTGAACAGTGGGAGAAAGTTTGCCCGATAGACTTCCCCTGGGTCAGCTGGGATCTGGACACCCAGATAACTGATGCTCTTAGTTGTCCATTGTATCGGACATAGTGGGGCCAGAGCCTCCCGGACATCTTGGGGAAGGGCCACCCCCATGGCAGCTGACTTCCGGAAGTTGATGGCAAAGCCGGTGACCTTTCCATAGCTCTCTATCTCAGCTAGGGCCTGAGGGAAGGAGGTGCGAGGTTCTGTGATGGTTAGTAAGACGTCGTCTGCATAAAGGGCCAGTTTATGGTGTGTTGTGTTCGATTGGAAGCCCTTGATCTCCGGGTTTCGCCTGATCCGTTGGGCGAATGGTTCCATGATTAATGCAAAGAGCAGTGGCGATAGCGGGCAGCCCTGTCTGGTTCCACAGGTCAGGTCAATAGGGGGAGAGAGGATGCCATTGACTCTGAGAAAGGTCTTGGGCGCAGTATAGTTAGCCAAAGTCATGGCGCAGAACTCTGGACCAAAGCCAAAGGCCTCGAGAGTAAGCCTCATGAAGTTCCAGTCCACTTTGTCAAAGGCCTTAACTGCATCCAGGGCCAGAAGCACCAGCTCTCGGGAGTCTCGGGAGGCAAGTTCCACCAGGTTCAAAGCTCTACGAATGTTGTCAGCGGTAGAGCGGTGTGTGATGAAGCCACTCTGGTCGGCGTCGATTATCTCTGGCAGGATCCGGGACAGGCGGGTTGCTAGAATTTTGGAGTAGATGTTGGCATCTATATTGAGCAGAGCAATCGGTCTGTAGGACGCAGGATTCTTCGGGTCGCCGCCAGGTTTGGGCAGCAAGACTGTGATTGATTCTTGCATTGACGGGGTTATAGTGCCTGTGGTTCTGAATGAGTTAAACAGCTGTACCAGGGGTGGGAGGAGTTGGGGTTTGAAAACTTTATAAAATTTTGCCGTGTAGCCATCCGGGCCAGGGGCTCGAGACTTAAGGGATTTTATCGCCTCATCGACTTCCTCGCCGGTGATTGGGGCTTCCAGTGAGTCCCGGGCTGCGTTCTCCAGTCGGGGGAGCGCCGCCCTTTGAAGGTATTCCCTCTGTTCTTTGACATTCCGAGGCGGGGCGGTCATTACCTGGGTCAGGTGGGTCGATGCAATTTGAAGCTTGTCGTGATCTGAGTATTGCGTCTTGCCCTGCTGATCCCGTAGGCCCACGATTGTGTTATTTCTTCTTATCTTGGCAAGTTTAGCCACCAGTAGTTTGTTTGCTTTATTATTTTTGGCATAATAGAACTGTTTGGCTTTCGTCATTTGATGGGCGGTATATTCAGCATAGTGGGCTTCAATTTTCTTTTTTGCTATTCGAAGAGCTCGCTGCGTTTTAGGGGTCCAGCCCTTCTCCTTATGGATCTTTTCTGCCCTCTCCAGTTCTTCTTCGAGGCCCTGACAAATTTGTTGTTTATGTCTATGGTAGGCTGCCCCTTTGGCAATCAGTTCTCCCCGCACCACTGCCTTCATTGCATCCCAGGTGTTGGCTAGGGAGGTATCTCCGCTAGGGTTTTCCTTAAAGAAGTTGTCGATCGTGGTTGCGATTGCGTCTCTGAGTGGCATCTCATTAAGGATGGGGTCGTATAGAATCCATCTGCGCCGCTGGGGATCAGGAGGTCCCTGTACTCGGATTTCCAAGGTTACCGGGGCGTGATCGGATAGGATTCTGGAGCCTATAGTCACCTCCTCAGTGAAGGCGAAGATTTGCGGGGATATTAGAAGAAGATCTATCCTGGAGAATGTCCGGTGAACATAAGAATAGAAGGAGAAGTCTTTTTCAGATGGGTGGAGCACCCTCCATGAGTCCACCACCCCCAGAGTCCTGAATAATCGCAGGAGGGCTAAGGCCGTGGTGAAGTCTCCGGCGGAGGGTGGATGCGATTTGTCTTTTACGGGGTCCGGGACCCCATTAAAGTCCCCACCGATCACTATCTGGCCCTCCAGAAAGGGAGAAAGAGTTGTGGTTAGCGAATCATAGTAGGGCGCTTGGCCCAGGTTCGGCGCGTATACGGAGACCAGGGAGAACAGCTGTCCCGCTAGCAGGCATTTCACTGCTATGTAGCGTCCTTCCGGGCAGCTTATGGTGTCCAGAATCTGGGGATTCAGCCCCCTCCGGAACAGGATTGCTGTGCCACCTCGCTTGGAGTTGCCGAATGCGAAGAGTTGCTTTGGAAAGTCGCGAGAGTGTAGGTGGCTGAAGTCTGCCGGTAGCAGGTGAGTTTCCTGTAGCATGGCCACAGCGGCGGTATCATTCTGGAGTTTTTGTAGAATTGATTTGCGTTTAGCCGGCGAGTTCAGTCCCTTGACGTTTAGAGAGACAAACTTCCAGGTTTGCTGTTCTGGAGCGGGACCTGGGGTCGCTGATGAGGCTTGTGTGAGGGGGGTGGGGCTACTGAGGAATCAGCCATTATGTCGTGGGAGATGTGACCATCTGTTATCCGGCTTCTGGGGTTTTTGCTCGGACCGCCAACGGGAAGTCCAAGATTTAACTGGGGATGGGGGACCCATTATGGGGTTGGATCCTCCCCTGGCCAACGGGGCTGTGGAACAGAGAATAGCCAACATGGCTGAAAATGTGAGTGATATGCTCCAAGGACTCATAGGTGGAATGTACCTTGAAGCTGGGCATGGGCCGTGGGGGGGGGCCCGCTGCATCGGGGATGGAATTCATCCGTGTTTTCAAGAGTGGCGGTCGGCTCCGCAGCGCCAGGATCGCTGAGCTGGGTCATAGGGGTCGGAAGAGTCCCTTGTGGGGTCGTTCCAGGTTATCTTCTCCTCCTAAATCTCGGAACCTTCGACCATGTATTTTGTTTGGACCTAGGGGAGGCTATGAGGTCCGAGTCAGTCGCCGCTTCGGTGGCCTGTGGGGGCGAGGAGTTAGCGGGGACCGGATGCAATATACTTCCAGCGTCGTCTAGATGATTGATCCTGCGTATGGTACCCTTATAGGAGAATTGCAAGGCTGTAGGAAAGAGCCATTTGTAGTGAATTTTTTGGGCTTGAAGGAAGGTGGTTAGTGGGCGAAGGGCTCGCCTTTTCTGGAGGGTCAGCGGAGATAGGTCTTGATAAATCTGAAGAGGAATCCCTTGGAAGGTGATTTCGTTCTCAGAGCGACTTATTGCTGATATGGCTTCCTTTGTTGTAAAGTGATGCACCCTGGTGATCACATCAGGAGGGCCGTCTGACTCCACTCCACGGCGGGGGTTTAGTCTGTGAGTGCGATCCAGTAGCAGTAGTGAGTCCTCCATATCTGGGAGGAGAGATTGAAAGAAGAGGCCCACGTATCCGGCAAGCTCTTGGTCTGGGACTGACATAGGAACCCCCCGGATGCGGAGGTTGTTGCGCCGGGCTCTGTTCTCCAAGTTTTCCTGCTTATACTCCAGGATTTCAGATAACCTTTTGTTTAAAACTAGAGGGGCCTAGGCTAAGAGCCCCACAAATGACATTGCTGAACTTTGTGAAGAGAGGCCTAGACTTGGGGAAGGGAACCCTGAGAGGCCCAACAGGAACTGTGTTTTTTTGTTTGGAACTGGAAGAATCGAAGTTTGGGGAAGGGAACCCCAAGAGACCCAGAGACATTGTGAACTTTATTGACTTGTTGCAAGAGCCCTGCGTGGAAGGTTCCGAGGGTAACCCTTTGGAGTTAAACATTTTTGAACTGGCAGAACTACACCTATTGGTAAGACACCTGGTTTAAATTTCCTTTTTAACCACCATTTTTCCTTTAAGAAGACCCCCTATCACATTTGCACATATGAACAGTCTTGGGCAGATTTCGCAGCTCCTCTCAATTTAACAGTGGAGAGAATGCATAGCCGCGTAACAGAGGTCTATTACCCTTAGACTGTAAAGGGAAACTAAACTTGAAAATACCTATTTAGACCTGAAAGTGTTTCGCGCTTTGCAAAAAAATGTATCCAAATAATCAGACAACACGAAAAGAGAAATTAATCGTGTATTATGGTTTCTGGATTGACTGTACTAAAAAAATAAATCCATTGGTGTCTTAGCCTGACTTTGTTTTGAAGTCTTACATGCGGAAATATGTATATATATATTTGTTATATATGTATATATGTATACGGCAATCGGACGGTGTGAGACGCACATCGATACATCTCTCTCTTTCTCCGCCTGAGACCAAGGTTCTCCTTAGAGAGCAGCCACATCTAATTTCTGACACCTTACGTTGGAACCTTTTCTTCTCATTCACAACGTTATAAACAGGGCTGCCTAAGAGCTAATTCAAACAATGTTCAACAAAACCAATCAAAACAGTACAACTTCGCAATTTGACTTCAATTAAATAAATAACCCCTGATGATCTGTCCGAAAACAGACGGTGAAACACGTGTTGGGTAGCAGACAATAAGGCATAACCTCACCACCAGTGTATCCACACTACAATTGGTAGAAAATCAAGCGAAGCAAACCCTAATACTGTGAAGTAACAGTGATTAAGAGGGTAGCAGATCCACAACAATCACTTTTGTGCATTTAGGGTATAAAAACCTGTGTTACCTTTAACTGTGAAGTAACAGTGACCAAGTAAGAAACAGTGACCATAACTAAGTTAACCTGAATTTCTCTGTGATGTAACAGGATTCATGACAATTCATTTTTTCAACAACAAATTGGGACAATATGCAATTTGATCTTTATTCTGCATAATCACCTGAATGCACATAATTGTTACCATCAATTAAAGTTTATAAGTTGGGAAAAATTACAAATTGTGACGTTACAGTCTCTTTATTTTTCCGTATGTAAGACTTCAAAACAAAGTCAGGCTAAGACACCGATGGATTTATTTTTTTAGTACAGTCAATCCAGAAACCAAAATACACGATTAATTTCTCTTTTTGTGTTGTCTGATTATTTGGATACCCCTATCACATTTGGTTTAAGAGTGAGGGCATGCATAGGTTTGGACACAGACGAACGTTGTTTTTGGACTTACGGAGATCGACAGCCCTTAGAAGCATCAGTTGAGGGAACAATCCCCTTATATTTGGGGCCAGGTAGGCATTACACCAAACCCACAAAGGTTGATAACAAAGGTTTTCAAACTGTTACTTTTGAGTCTGTGTCTCTCTTGATGCCATGCCTGTCTCACAAGAGCTATGTGAGAAAACAGCTGTAACTGGGAACACAATTCTTTTTTACAACTGAGACTGTGCTGCATGTTGCTCCGGGGCAAGTTGTGCCAGCTAGAGCACAAGAAGTAAATTGCTTTCATTTGTGAACCCGGAACAACACATTTACTTTTGCTTGTTGTAAACTATGCCTAGGTTCACTTACAGCATTTCCGAATTTTATTTTCAGGTGAAAGTTATGACCAGAAATTAGCATAATTGTTGCCCAGCGTATCACCCAAAATTGGGTTTCTCTGTGAATCAGCCCCAAAGAGCCAGCAACCAATCAACTTCAAGAACCCCTGGCAACCAGTGCCCTCCTCTGAGCTTTTCAAAGAGTTTACGTCCATGAAGGGCTATTGGCTCCGCCCTGCTGTGCACGAGGGGAGACCTCCTTAGCTTGCCAGAACATGGAGAAGGAGCCATGTTGTTATTCGTGGACTCGGGGGATGGTGTGTGCAAAGTGGATGGACCTGGTGGATCACATTCAATGGCAATGCCAGTCTTGCTATGTACATTCTAAAGCAGGGCCCTACAACCTTTGGTTCTCCAAATGCTTTGGACTACACCTCCCAACAGCATCAGCTACCATAATCAATTGTGAAGGGTCATGGGAGTCATAGTCCAAACATCTGGAGAGGCTTGGATTGCAGTCTGCTGAACCTCAGGTAATCATCCACAGTAGGGTCAAAGCAACTTAATTACAGCTGGACCTGCTGGGGCTCCTCTGTGGCCAATGGTGCATTCCAGTGTGAGGCGCTCTCAACCTGGCACCTTTTGGAGCCATTCAACGCCACCCCCAGAGCCCTCTTGTTGTACTGTTGGGTCAGCATTACAGGCACCTAAAGACACCTATTGATGTACTGAATGAGCTGCAAGGTGTTATTAGTGCGTATGTCACCGAAACCTCTGATTTGTAGGTACACTTACGCTCTGCCCTGGCACAGAAGAGGTTAAAAAAGAAAATATATTTCTGGCTTCCTAAAACAGAACATATACTGATACTCCGAAGAGCAGTCTATGATTGAACATAACATCCTTGCCATTTTTCGTATTGGTTAAAGACAGTGATCGTGTTCCTATCATAAAGATTGCCTGGCACTACTCCCCACCAAATAATCATATCCGTGTTTCACTCACAACAAAAAAGCTAAATTTGTAAGCCTCAAAATGATTGAAATTTCACTAAAAAGGTACACATTGTGTTATTTTATCAATCTACGACTCATTTTAAGAACCCTGAAAGACAAAACGCTGTAAAAGTCAAAGGTCTGATAACTGGTGTCTACAGCGCCAATATCTTGCGCTCCAACATGGCGTCCTGTCAAAAAAATGCGTAAATGAATCTCCATATTTTGGATCAGGCAATCAAGAAATCTCTTCTTGGAGCTCATTTAATGACATATTGTTGAGCGCCTTATATCAAAACGGCTCCTGTTATACACATTTAAACTGAACCACATACGCTTGGCCTATAAAGAAAAGCTGTGCTACCTCCCTTGGAGAATTTTGGGAATACAATTTTGTCCTGATGAAGGCGTTTTTAATCAGAACACCCTGAAACGTCATAATAAATTCCCAAGTTCAATTCGGTGCATTAAAACCATAGCCCAAAATTGATGTCCTATTGCACTTTATACCAATTGTTTGTCATTATTTTGGATTACACATATACCGTTAGTTGCACCTCTGTAAATATAAAGTATGTGTCTATTTTGTTTCTTTTATTAATCATGATGGACTTTCCATACATTCGCAATTCAATTCAATGCGTGTATTCCAGTGTTTTCTCCATGGAATCAGTGATATATGAGGGGGCAGCAATTAGTGCCAAATGTCCTCATTAAAATGGTAACATTATGGTTTGAAAAGGTAATAAGTTGAATTGTTTGCAGTAGGAACATACTTGTGATATAGGTTGTTCCCGAGTTCTCTACTGCGGTACGGAATCCCTTTACACATATAATGATCTGAATCTTCAACACATCAATTAGATCAAGGATCTACCTCTAAAAGAGCTGTTTTGGAATCAGGAGGAACACCATAGACACATGCAATAGAATTATGTATGTTGAGTTACCACCTACTGCTATTTTTATCATGCACACATTCCGCAAAATGTACAGATTGGGGCGCAATATTTCCTTTTTCTTGTTGCATCATTTTGAAATCAATACTTCTTTAAAGTGAGGGGTCTAAATAACGCACTCTAGAGGACACGGCGCGTGTTCCAGCGGTGAAGAGCCCTGAGACCAAGGCAGGAATGATATCAGCCCCGCTATGGATTGCTCCTCATTTAGCGCGGGAAGCCTTCCCTGGCCTCTCACTGTACGCAGCCCGGATTTGCTTGACACTGCCGAGACAGGGCTCTCAAAACAAATCAACAGAACGCATTCAAACTGCAACACACACAATTTAAAAATCAATAGCAAGCCGAGATTACCAGCCTTGAAAAGGAGACGTGGCGCAAGTAAGTGGTGTCTGGGTGGTGACGTCAAGGCCGGAGTGGATTGGAAAGATAAGGCAGGGGTCTTTGTGCCATTCAAGAGGGTATCGCTAGGCACAAGTCCAATGCCATCAAATCGCGGTCATCTAACGGGAATCCCTATGGTGGAAGGGCTATAGAAATCCAAAGGTCTGAAGGCTTATCTGGCTTTGTTTGTTTGTTTATTTATATAGCGCACCGAACCCTCAGGTATCTTGGCGCATTTCAGCATTATATGGTAAGTACAGGCATGGATAACGCGAACAATCGCTAAATTACCAAACATAGGAAGTACGTAGGCATAGGTAATCTTATACAGGCGTTAACTTACAAAACATTACAGATATGTACAATCAAGGCAGATAAATGCACTAATTATGCATCTTGCGAGATTTTAGCATTTTTTCTGAAGCCATGGTAGAATGGTTCAGCTCTTAGGTCAACAGGCAGGGAGTGGCAAAGTTCGCTGCAAGCACGGGAAAGCTACTTCCGCCTGCTTCCTGAAGCTTATATCGTGGAACTTTGAGGCAATGTGCGTGTAAGGATCTGGTGGGTCGGTCCGATGTGTTTCTGGTGAAAATGCATGTCAGGTATTTAGGAGCCGAGTTTGAGAGGCAGTTGTGGGTGAGGGTTAGAGTTTTAAACGTGATTCTGTCCTAAACTTAGGGCCATTGTGTGTTGCGCCTGGCAGTTGAAATATGCTGGGTTCTGGGGATATTGAGCGCAGTTCTTAGGGCGTTATTTTGCAGTATTTGTAGTTTTTGAACATTGTGCTTACCTGTGGTATAAGGCGTTGTTGTAGTCTAGTTTTGAGAAGAATAATGCTCTTGCCAGTGTGGTGCAGCTTACTGTCAAAAGAAAAGGTCTGCAGGCATTGATTAATTTTGCAAGTGTAAGCTGTGGCAGAGGCTGTGGAATTGACTTCTCTGCTCAAGGTTAGGGCTGCATCAAGATAGATGCCCAGTGTTATTACCTCCTTCGATAATTTTATATTGATGCTGTCTATGTTGAAGGATTTAAATTGGCTACTTAGTTTATTTAGTCTTGCCGTGGAGGCAGTGAGAAGTATTGCTGTCTTTTTGTCGTTAAGACAAAGACCGTGAGTGGCCATCCATGCTTGGATAATGAGATATGTTTTGTTGAGTAGAGTTGAATCGGTGTCATAGTCACCTGAGATGGGAATGAGAATCTGAGTGTCATGCGCATAGTTAGTGTAGGTGACACCTACATTGTCAAGATCATCAAAGAGTGGCTTAGTAAATGTATTGTACATCGTTGGAGAGACACACGACCCCTGAGGTACTCCGCAGGTGACCGGAGTACAGATTGCCAAGATCATCAAAGAGTGGCTTAGTAAAAGTATTGTACATTGTTGGAGAGACACACGACCCCTGAGGTACTCCACAGGTGACCGGAGTAGGCTCAGCTGATGCGGTTGGTGCAAATACCCTCATGGTTGTATTTTCCAAGAAGGATTGTATCCAGGCAGTGGCTTCGGCGGAGAAGTAGGCCGCTGTTGTCAGGTGATGGCATAGTACTTTGTGACTGACCAAATCTAAGGTGGCCGAGAGGCCTAAAAGAGGAAGGAGCACAAGCTTGCCTTTGTCCTTTAAATCATCCATTTTGTTTTTTAAGTCTATTAAAGCTGATTCTGTGTCGGGTTTCGGTCTAAAGCCTGACTGACGCAGACCAAGGAGGTTGCTGGATTCGAGGTGAATCTGTAAATAAGCCACCCTATCTAGGATTTTCAGGAGGAATGGAATTTTTTAATAGCGGGAGGACCCAGGCATCTTTTAAGTTGGTAGGGACTGGGCATGTTTTTCAAAGGATGCGTTTATTAGAGTAGCGATGAAAGGTGCTAGTTCCTTGGCGGCCTCTTTGGTAATGGGAGCCAGGCATTTAGACGGTTTAAGGCTGGCTATTATATCCATTACTTCACAGATGGAAATTGGTGCGAATTTAAAGCGGTTGCAAGGTTTTACAGAAGTCACCTGTGATTCCTGCAAAGGCAGGTCCCCAGAGAGACTTTGTTTTTTTATTTCGATTTTCTCTTGTAAAAGAGAGATTTTTTTGAGGAGAGCAGTTTGAATATTCATGCACCAATGTCTTTGATACAGGATTCGACAGGTGGTATGGGGAATTCTAACTCTCTCAGGATGATGAATAGTTATCTAGTTCTGGAGTTGGCCTTGTTGATTCTATCTTTGTAGGTGTCCTTTTTAGTTTGAAGGATCTCGGATTTGTATCTCGTAGAGATTTTGGAGTGTTTTTCCTTGTTCAGTGCTATAGGGTTATTTTTCCATAGGGATTAAGTTTTTCTTTTTTCGTTGCGTAAGGCTTTGAGATTAGTGGTGAACCAGGAGTTTAAGTGTGCTCGAGGTTTTCCTTTGCACATTTTTTGCGGTGCTATTTTGTCAATAGCTTGCTGCATGGTATGGTTATATCATTCTACTAATGCTGATGGGTCTGTACTGCTGTGGGTGGGATTGGTAATGGGGTGGAGCAAAGGGAATAGATTCTCCACCGTTATATTACGATTGTTTCCGGTGGGTGCCGGAGGGGCTGGTGAATTCTTCAGATTAGATTGTATGTTGTCTTGTAGGCTGAAGGAAATGATGTACTTGTCTGTCCAGGCACAGGGTTCATTAAATAGGATCTTGATGTCACAGTTGAGATCAGCTAACCAGTCTAAGGTTCTCCCTTTGTTATGCATGGGCATGTTGATGCAGTGGGAGAAACCTAATTCCGTGATGGTATTGGCAAGTGCTGTGCCATTGACATTGTTTGTGTCGTGAAGGCCCAGATTGAGGTCTCCAAGTATTATGATTTGAGACCCTGGTTTAGTGTTTGCGGTGAGTAGTGAGGTGATGTCTCCCTCGAAGGTTGATATTGGGCCTGGTGGTCTGTATATGAGGTGCATAGTTATAGTGTGTGAGGCTGGGAGTGGTAATTTGACAGTCAGGAGTCCTCTTGAGGGGAAAGGTAGATGAGGTAGGACCCTCGGTCCCAACGTGGTTTTGGCGATGAAGGCAATGCCGCCACCTCTGGAGGTTTCTCTGTCTAGCCTGAGTATGGTGTAGTCTTCAGGTATGGCTAGTGACAGAGTTGGTCCTGCTGCGGCATGAAGCCAAGTCTCAGTTATAGCAAGGAAATCTAGTTGATTACAAACTATAAGATCTGCGATGTCTAAGGCATGAGCTGACATGGATCTGGCATTAACCAGCGCAGACCTGATGGGAAATATATCGTTATTCGACGTGTTTGGAGGAAGGAGGGAGGATCGTAGTTGTAGAACCTTCCAGCACAGAGTAAGCTGGGCAACAGAAGTTGCCTCTCCCATACTCTATACGTATTTAAAATTTGAAACAAAAAAGTACAAATTAGTTACCACAGCGACTCATGTACCCCTAATGTTATGTCATGTTATCCAATATTTTAGACCGTGGCCATCAACCCCCTGATGGTCTTACGGCACCCGGCCTTGTCCGAAAGGTGGCATAGAGTGACATGGCCAGGGTGTCACCCGAACTTAGTGTGTGGAAAAGAAGTGAAGGTTTGGGAAGTAGATGATAGTAAGGATAAACTATACAACAGAATGACCAAAATCAGAGAAGAAAAACAAATTGGCATGAGTGGGAGGGGATCTGGTTGTCGAAGAAGGGATGCTTTTTTCTCAAATGTGATAAGTTATTGGTAAGCATGAGTGCAGGAGAGTACAGCTCAGATTAGAGCAGAATTTTATTGCGATGCAATATCTAGAACTGATGAAGCAGGGTGCTAGATGTTATTAAATGGTAAGAAGTTGAGTGATGGACTTGAGAGATGCACACGCGGGCCCTAATGTACGTCTTTTAATGGCACAAAGGTACGCGTTTTAGAGTGCCTTTTATGGAAACATTAAAAAAACAATGAAAAAATGCAATGGGGAAATGGAAAAGTTAAAAGAAAGAGGAGTGGGGAATCCCCCTCTGAAGCAGTAAAACACAGAAAACAGCACTTTAAACAGTTACTTGAGTACTAAAGAAAAGTTTGTCTGCATATTTAACAATAAAATAATGGCACGGATCCATCTTGGCTTGCTGAACATACTTCTGGAAAGGAAGTGTGATGGAGTCCCCTGTTAGGACTTGCTGGTGGATGGTGGGGTCACAATGGAGGGCAGGTGCTGTCACAAGCCATGGAATATCAAGCCTAGGGGCAGTATGTGGTGGATACCATGGCTACCCTCTCCATGCCATGTGCCGGAGGGAGGGGCTTATGTCATTGCCAATTTAAACAGCCCTGGCCCTTTAGGAGAATTCAGGAATGGGGTCCTACAGAGTTGGCAGCCCGGCACACTTTGTTCCCCTCACTGAAGTTCAGAAATCACATATGACTCTACATAGAGAATGAGCACGACCAGAACTAGGATGGGAAATCAATAGGCGTTCAGACAGTCATCTTACAAGGGCACCGCTGCCATACACCTAAGGTCAGATAGGATAAGGGAGACCACTGCTAGGCATGGCCAAGGGCTGATAACCAGAGAGAGGACCAGCGAATGGGAGGGACAAGCTCACATCAGCTGTAGAAGCAATGCACCAGATGCAGAAGCCAGGCGACTCTCTTTAGGCAGCTGGGGTAGGGATTGGGTAATGTTCCAGAAATGGCAACAAATAAAGTTTAAAAGTAAGGACAACCTTACTCTCAGGTTGTCATGCCCTCTGAATGTCCAATAAGGGTCTTTCCTCTTTTAACGTTTCAAAAATGTCCCTAATATTTTCTGTACAAATAACTAGGGCAGTGTCTTCCCTTTCCCAAGTTTCTTTCCAGTATATCTCACAATCCACTTGGCTCTTGTTTCTTTCAGGCACTGTGATTATGAAGCTTATGTTCTTGTTTCCTCTTGTT
The DNA here is from genome assembly GCF_040938575.1 of Ambystoma mexicanum. Classification (NCBI taxonomy): domain Eukaryota; kingdom Metazoa; phylum Chordata; class Amphibia; order Caudata; family Ambystomatidae; genus Ambystoma; species Ambystoma mexicanum. The sequence continues at coordinate 304,266,537 of NC_090940.1, forward strand.
TTCTCCTTGGTTTTACAGCCAACCTGGTACACTATCCTGCTAGGTACTGTGACTATGAAGAGTGTGCTTAGCTCCCTCTTCATATGTGAGTGAGTCCCAGGCTTTGCCTTTTCTGTACTTTCAGATTGTATGTTTTTTCTTGCTTTATTACTACGACTTTGTTGGTTACAGCCAACCTGGTACACTCTCCTGCCAGGTACTATGAGTATGAAGATTGCTTTGGCTCTCTCTTTACATAGGTATGAATCCCAGACTCGCCTTTTCTGTAATTGTGTTCTTCTTGTTTTTCTACTGCTACTATTTCATTGGTTACAGCTAATGCATGATAATCATGTTCCTGCAGTGGCATAAACATTTTCCAAAAGAATGCTACAGCGACCAAGCGTACCGAAGGAGCAAAGCCTATCCAAAGGAGACTTAGGGTGTTCTCCCACAAGATAAATGCCTGAATAATTGACTTAAATAGTGCATTATACAGCACACGTTCTGCAAAAAAAGTGGTAAAAAGCCAGTGCTTCTGCAATTAATTTTGTAGGGTAATGCCAATCCAAAAATCCAATAGATGCAAGTAACATACTATGCACATGAGCATTAACGATTTAATTAATGTAATGCGTTGCCATTAAAAATGCAATGCCACAGTAACAAAACATATTCAAAATACCTGCACAATGTAGACCAGTCTAGACACGTAATATGTTTGCTTTAGCTTTGATGATGGCAAGTAAATAAATGCCATGGCATAGTGTTACGCTCACCTGGTATCCACAGGGACGCCACCCAGCTGGGTTACTCGCTGGTATGCTTCTCAGCTTTGCCCTGATGTGGTCTGCGGGGAAGGTTCTGCCTTGTGGTAGAATTAGGCGTGCTCTCTGTCCTGCCTTCTTTGCAGGGGCGCGTTGTCTTTCATGGGCGAGTGCGATCCAGTTACTTCACTGACGCCAGCCCGTTTGATATTGTTCAGGTAGGTCTTATTGCTGTTCTTTAGTTTTGTTGCTATCCTGCATGCCTTTCTTTGTTTAAAATGTCTCTTTTTTCTCCCTTAGGTATGCGGAGCTTCAGCGCGGCGAACTGGCTTGGTTGAGCTCTGCTGGTAAATGATGGCGCATTAAGAGCGCTATGATGCGGTAAGTAAGTGCTATGCGCAGCGCTGCGAAGTCTTGCCTTTGCTAACCTGTGTTTTCCTTCCTTGTAGGTCGCTGTTTTCTTCAGCGCGAGTGGAATGTCCGGAGTGGTGCCAGCCGAGAGGCGACCAGCCAGGTAAGCCTTTTGAGCAGTTTGTAATTTGTAAATGTCTCTACAGCTTTCTTTAATGTTGCCTCTATCTTCCTCTTTCAGGTCGTTCTGTCCGGGAGGCGTGCAGATTCGAGGAAGCTGTTCTCAGTAGATGCGAGTGTTTAAAGATGAAGATTGCAGGTAAGATGGTGCTGCTAATGTTGTTTCTTTTGTCTCCTTGCAGGTTCTGCTTCTCCGAGGTCCGAGGGAATAGCTGGACACGGTGAGCGTCACGTTGCAAGCTGCAAAGTAACACGAAGCATGTTCTGCAGTTAGGGTGTGGTTTATATAGCCCAGGTAAAGTAGTACCAGGGAAAGTAGTTCCAGGCCTGCCACACCCAAAACACTAGACCGCATAGCTTGGTTCTTAGGAATCAAGCTATGTGGATGCCTCCATGTTGGCTGACAATACAATAAAGTAGTTCCCAAGCACATTATTGTTCATGGTGTATGAGCCTGGCGCCATACGTGCCAGGACTGGCCCCATGAGGGCTTTTGAAGAGGATGCCAGGCTGTAGAGGCCCGAGTCCTGACTCCACCTGGACAATGGGTTTGCCAGAGGGGGTTTTGGGCGAGGGTCGTGACACATAGTAAGACAGGCCTAGACTGGCTGCACTAAAATGCCCGTCTAACCACGTATACTTACGTTATCATAGATGCCCAGAGAAATATGCAATGCTACAGTAAGAAAAGGCTACACTGGGTGAACCGAAATGCTAGTCTAGCCAGCTAATAACACTTATCATACTTTCTTTATCAGAGATGCCCAGTAAAAAATATCAAGCCACAGTAAGAAATGCCTAGTCTGGCTGAACCAAAATGCTAGTCTACCCACGTAATAACAACTATGATGCTTGCTTTATTACAGATGCCCATTCAAATACGCCATGCCACAGTAAGAAATGGCTAGACTGGCTTCACTCAAGAGCCAGTTGAGCCACTAATAACACATATTATGATTGCTTTATCATGGATGCCCATAATTTTAACGCACCTCCTTGTCCCTTGCACATGTCCCCTCGACCACCCACCCCTTCCCTCAACCCCCAAAATCAGCTCCACTGGGCATGATTAAACACAAGCATACACACATTCACTCACTCATTTACACATGCACCCATTCACCATACACTCACACACATGCGCACCCAGCCACCCATACATCATACATTCACTCATTCACACACATTACATAATATACATATACAGACCCTTGCAAGCAAGCACGCCCACACATCTATATATAAAGAAAATATTCATACCCTGTTCACCAAATCCATCGAACCGAAGGACTCCTCTGCAGGCAGGCCTGCGGCTCCCATGCTCCACGCAGCAGGAACCAGCTCTGCTTCCTGTCATGTGCAGAACAGAGTAGCCTAGGTCTGGTTTCACCAACCAGTGTTACCAACAGACTCATTACGTTTAGTTATAACGGCAATTGGACCCGAACTATGCAACATGCAGGGAGGCAAGGACATTCCATTGAATCACATGTCACATGACTGTAGACGAATGCCATTTGGCAGAATGATGCAGTTTATGCCACACACTATATCACATCCCGCTTTGAGCAATAACCACCCGTGTCTGGGAAGAGCATGGCCCATATTTTTGCTATGCCTAAACCTTCACAAATTGGACACATTTTAAGAGGACGAATCATTAGCAATGCCGATATTGGGCTGAACCAGATTCCTTGGGCTTATGTCTGATCCCATTGTCCCTCGTGAAAAGAGAGGCAACTGAAGCGCTTTCTCATACCATAAGAAAAGACCCCAGAAGCCAAAAGCGCATGCACGACACCTTGAACTACAACACGCTTATTGGATCCGAATAGTTCATGTCCCTCATCTACACCAGAGTGCAAAATAGAGCTGGGCTGGCAGGTGGGTTGCTGGAAGTGTGTGAGTAGAATTTCCAGGACAAAGGGTGCGCAGCTGATAAACGTGTCCTTGCTCCTATGACTCAGCCTAACACCCTCCAGACTTGTTGCAAGACTTTAAAAGAAGCCACAACTGAAAGAGAGAGGTCCTGATACTTACCACACGTCATACCCTAGAGCAATAGCCAGAAAGATTCCCAAGCACAGCTAGGTCCAGCTGGTCATTGCCTCTGCAGTGGACATCCACCCCACACAGTGTTTACAAATGTGTCAATTCATCAGAATCTAGGTGTGAACAGCACATGCAAGTCAATAAGTCAAATACCTGCACAAAGTTCGTAGCAAATGCAAAAATAGTGTGCAAACTTGTATGCAGCAGCCAGCCATGTTTCATGTGCCATGACATAGTGATAGGCATTTTTCACGAACCATTTATTTAAATATTTGTATGGATGCATGTATGCTTGTGTTATGAGTGAGTGACTGATGGGTGCAATAAACATACAAACACACATTTATACACCATACCCACAGCAAGCACTCTCTGTTTCATTCACACAAACATCCATCATGCACTTACTCAAAACACAAGCAAACATGCATCCATACACATATTGAAATAAATAAACAAACATACAAATGCAACAAAATGCCTTTTTTTGCACAAACCCCCCTCCCCACCGGCCAAAACCAGCTCTCCGTCTGAGGTGCTGTGGGGCCCAAGGAACAGGGATGGTATTTTTCTTTAAGAAGACATCTATGATCGATGTCTAGTAAAAAAATACCATACATGCTCCCCTGGCCCCTCAGCGCCTTGCATACACACAATCACTTTGATTGTGTGTGCGTGTTTGGCGCTTTGAGGCCCTGGGGACTGGAATGGTATTTTTTTACTGGACATCTATTATAGATGTCCAGTAAAAATACCATCCCCGACCCCTGGTCCCCCGGTGCCTAGCATACATACATAACCACATTGATTGTGTGCATGTGTGAGGAGCTTGGGACCCGTGTGCTATTTTTTTACCGGGCATCTATGATAGATGGCCAGTAAAAATAAACATGCCTTACCCCACCTCCAGCGCCTCGCAAGCACACATAATCACATTCATCATTATTGCGATTATGTCTGACTGCAAGGCGATGCCACGTCATGGAGCATGCATGCCATTTTTTTTTTACTGTGCATGGTTGATAAAACAAGCATGATAAGTGTTGTTATGTAGCTAGACTTGCATTTTAATGCAGCAAGTCTAGCCATTTGTTATTGTGGAATGACATTTTGTATTGGCATATTTGGTAAAGCAAGCATGATAAGTGTTATTAGGAAGCAAGAATGGCTTGTTTTATGCAGCCAGTCTAGCCATTTCTTACTGCAGCATGACATTTTGTATTGGGTATCTTTGATAAAGCAAGCAGGATCAGTGATATTATTCTTACTGTGGCATGACATGTTGTATTAGGCGCCTTTGGTAAAACAAGCATAAGTGTTATTATGTAGCTAGACTGGCATTTCAGTGGAGCCAGTTCAGTCATTTCGTATTGTGGTATGGCATTTTTTATTGGGCATTGTTGGTAAAGCAAGCATGATAAGTGTTATTATGTAGCAAGACCGTCACTTGTATGCACTTAGTCTAGCTATTTCTTATTGCGGTATGACATTTTGTAAAGCAAGAGTGATAAGTGTTATTATGTAGCTCAACTGGTATTTGGTGCAGCCAGTTTGGCCATGTGTTCATACTTTGGCATGCATGTTTCATGGTAAAGCCAACTGCACTATGTTCTTATGTGGGGATACTGCCATAGATTGGCACAACAAACATGGGCATGTTTTCTTATAGTATCATTACTGGCATTATGCACAAAGCAAACAGGCGTATGTTCTTATATGGGAATAATAGGGTATAAGGTTGCAGTCAGCATGGAGCTGTAAGGGCGCAGCCAGTGTGAAAATGTTTTATACTGGCACATATTGTGGGAAAAGGCATCATGAAAATGTGTTGCAGAAATGCTCCTCCGCACTGTTGGTGACTTGCATCTATTGGATTTTTTCATGAGTTACCGTACACAACCCAATTGCAAACTGTTTGCCTTTTTACTCAATTTTTCAAAAAAAGTGTGCTAAAAAATGCACCATTTTAACCCATTATTTTTTTTAAGTTCTCGGGGAGAGCACCCTTCTTCCCTCCCACCCCCAACCCTCCTTGAGTGGTGTGGGCTCGATTGCTACGCGCTCTGCTGCTGGGCCACATCGGGGACACACATTTACACCACTCCAGTTAAAAAAAAATGCACCAGCCGCCACTGTAACCCACTGAACTATCCAACACGCCCCCTCTTCCTGCCAAACCCCAGCAAAGCTTCTGATGAAAAAAGTCCTCGAATGCTCACCGTGTCTGGCGGGAAATCTCCCAGTGATAAGGCAGGCGGCGTGTCTTGTATTGTTCAGCCGAGCGTCTATTTATAAGATCAATGCAGCGCCGCGCATTCTTTCACACATCCTTAATATAGCGCGCGCTGCCTGCCCACTGATGCGCTATCAGGAGCCGGTACGGGGCTCATTTGCCAACTGTGCCACTGTAGATAGTAGGGAGCGTGGACGCGCCTGTTGCTAGGGAAACCAATGCAGCCCGCAAAGAGTGCCAAGCTGTGTTAATTCCTTCGCCCGTGAACCCCAGGGGAACAATAACATTCATCTTCACCCCCCTTTTGTCTATTCTGCTTTCATATTTCCTTCCGCGTTATCACATTTATCTGGAGCACCTGAAATGTACAGATTTCTGAGACGTCCCAAAACATGGCGGCTTTTTTCCTTCTGTTGCCAGGGGTTGACTCTATAATGCAGAATTTAATGCATTTCGGGTGGGGAGAAATGGCCACCTCTTGTTCTTTACATCCCTTTATGTAGGACAAGGGTAGAGAGAGTCGGCGGAATGCGGGCGGTGGCATGACAGACGGGGTCAGAAAATGAGACGAGATCCTACCCGTATTCCAAGCACTGGCATTGGAAACATGTCAGCGCTGCCACAAGCAGAAAGGATGCCGACATGGGACACCCTTCATCGAACACAGAGACATGTTGATCTAGGCGGGAGAAGAAAGAGATAGTGCGGCCGAGAAGCTCAGGAAACAGAGTGCCAGGCATAGAGAGACAAAGGAACACAGGGAAAGGAGAGCCACAAAGAAAGTGTGAAAAAAGAGGTTGAGAGGTAGGACTAAGAGCGGAGGGAAAGAAAGACAATGAATGGTGGGCACAGAGCAATATTGAAAGAGAGCGTGGAAAGACAGAAAGATGGCTAGATGAAGAGAGAAAGAGAAGGAGAGAGAGAGACAGGAATATATTTAGAGGGGGGAGAAAGAGAGAGAAAGACAATGAAAGGTGGGCAATGGGGGCACAGAGAGCAATAGTGAAAGAGCGTGGAAAGACAGAAAGATGGCTAGATGAAGGAGAGAGAGACATGTATGTATATATATATATATATGGAGGAGAGTGAGAGAAAAAGACAATGAAATATGGGCAATGAGGGGAACAGAGCAAGAGTGAAAGAGCATGGAAAGACAGAAAGATGGCTAGATAACAGAGAAGGGTGTGCGGGTATATATATATATATATATATTTCCCTATATAGATATGCACACAACGCCAAGAAAGTTATGGTGAGTTTAAAAAGGTTTTGAAAAAAAAACTTTCACCTGAAATGTGAAAGTAGGAAAGTCCATTTGAGCCAAGTCACACATTCCATAACACCACCTAGTAGCCAATGCTCCACCTCCAGTTGTGAGCCACAACAGCAAGGCATTGTGGGTATGCAAATTAGCTTAAATGCAAACCAACCACAAGGCTGTCACAACTATACTGCACTGATGATCCATAATAAGGGTGAAACCAGGTATGTAGTTGTCCTGTCAGCCTTGCAAATGTCTGTCTTGGGTTGATTAATCTATGTATAAAGTAGCAGTGCCCTCTTAGGAGAAAAAGGTTTGCATTTGAGCTGAAAGGAATTGAAGGACAATGCAAAAAAAGAGGGAAAAAGAAAACAAAAAAACAGAGGCAGTTGGATAATGAAAAGACCAAAGACAAGTGAAGCAAGTTGCAAGAAAGGACCTCAAGGGACCATGGTGACTCAACCACCCCCACCACTGAAGGGATCAGTTTGTGTTGGGCCCACGGCAGATGATGTTGAGACGACGCGGCCGCATCCAGCCTATCAAACCACTGCTGAGCTGAAGACATACAGAAAATAAAGTAGAGGACACCAGAGCAGGTAACCGAAAGGCACGTGGTGTCTCCCGGGAAGGTAAGTGCGACTCAACCTCGGTGCAAGGTTTGCAAAGTGTGACACGAGAGGAAGGAGAGCTTGGGCGAGTGTGAGCCCTCAAGGGGAATTGGCCTGGAGGAGGACCAGGAAATTAGAAGGAACTCAGACGCTAAAGCCCCAGAGCAGTCAACAACCAGACAGTAAGGGACTGGAAGGTCCATGCACAACACCGACAGTGGCCAAACATATTGGAACATAGAGGGTTGATGCTGGCCGGCAAGATTCAAACTGCCCTGTGACTGGTTTGTTACGAGGAAGGGAGCTACTGAGTCCTCAAAAGGCATGTCACAACTCAGCGTACGGATTGTTGTCCTGCCCATCGTTGCGGCCCTTGTGGGTGATCTATAAGAGAAAAGGGCTGCTTATTCCTTAACGAACTCCGGGCCTGCAAGGAGAGTGAGTTAGTAGAGGTTTAGGGGGCGCATCCTGCCACTACGCAACAAGGAAGAACACCTAGCAAAATAAAGCCATACGTAGAGCTTGTGGGCGATGGCTGCCCCCAACACATCGTGTAGCTTAGCTCGAACCCCTTGTTCATGGAGAGAGAAAACAGTGCACCCCCTGTAAAGAAACACTTGCACAATATTCGCGATCGGGGGAGGATAAGTTGGCTAATGACAACATGTCAGCATCAAAGGCCCCACTGAGGAACCTTCCTTTGTCACAAAGCAAGATGGCAAAGAAATACTCTGAGACTTAAGGGCTATGAGATCTGAGATACAAACCATGGTTGCTGAACTCAGAGTTGAAAAGGGAGAGGACAGAAATGAAGCGTTAGAACATAGCCATCCCTCTATTGATCGCCTCAACATTAAATCCGAGAGAAGACTGGATGCATTGGAAAAGCTCCAAAGAGAGCTCTAATATAAACTGGACGACATTGAAAGTAGGGAAAGGATATGCAACATAAGGGTTTGGGGAACTCCGTGGGAGCCAAACGACACCCCTGAAAGCACTAAAAGGGAACTTCAGAAAATTGTGACCAAGCTGCTCCAAGAGGATGAAAACACGACAGTGAAGATGGACCATGTCCGTAAACGAGGCAAACCAAAGGTGGGCCCGTGAACACACTTCCACGAGTATAAAGATAAGGACAGGATAATGGGTGGGTATAATTTTAAGGGGGGGGAGACAAGGGTGTTTGTCCCCCAACTTTTGTGGCACGGCATTTTGTCCCACTCATTTGGCAGGGGCCCCTTTCATTTAGATGTCATTCCTCCCCAACCGCCTCCCCAACATTTTCAGCAAAGTTACTCCACTGGACAGGATATTGCAGAAAATGTAAGGCAAGAAGGCCCATTGACCATAATGGAAAACCCTCCATCTTCAAGATTTATGAACTTTCACCCTAGTGAGAAGGCGGGAGTCCAGAGAGCTAACGTTGTGGCTCCAGAAGGAGAAGATTAAATACAGGTGGGCATACCCAATCGCCCTTGTGTTTAAAGTGGGCAAAGACATTAATTAGTTGAAAGACACCAAGGATATTACCCAAGTCACACCCAAACCCGTGCGAAAGAGGGCGGCAGGCAAGGAGGGAAAGGTCAGGCCACAGCAGATAGGAACATCCAGAGCCCAGAGGATTCAGATGGACAGATAAAAGATCCCCAAAACCAGAACGTTTATGAAATTGGCTTACAGAGGTTTCTGAAAAGGAGGAAGGGGAGATATCTAAACTAACATTGAAAAAGGTCTTTGAACAGCGGAAAATGGACACTAGAACTAAGTTGCCAGGAGTTGGGGGTTGTGCTCCCATTAGGGATGCCCCATGGGTGGCAACAGCACACTGATAACTGAAATTGCAGGATGCCATTTGTGCTGTCTGTGACAGGGCATCCCTAAAATGAGCCACACTGACAACCACAGCTAGTTCAAGGGTTTTTATTTGGGATTTTATAAGATTCGGTAGGCTTAGATGAAATCGCCAAACTTCAGGGCAAACCGGGATATGGGGGAATTTGGCAATAAGGCCACCCCTCTCTCTTAAATCCCTCGGTTTGCCCCCTCCCTAGCCCAGGCGTCCATAGCCGTGGTTAGTGCTGCCGCTCAGGGACACCTACTGTCTGAATCTTGATCTAGATCTTAAGGTGGTTTTCCTCAGGCACAGGCTACCTGACTCCATAGGGGTCTTCTAATTCTCCCTTGCCTAACCTTGCTTGGTGTTTCAGGGGTGTCAGGGGATAGTGCCTTACACTCACGGGGTTGTAGTCACTTGCAGCGCACGCACAGCCTCAGCTTGCCCTTCTATGATTCTGCCCTACAGTGTCCTACTCCCCACCATGCTTCTGCCACTCCAATGTTTCACTCTGCCTTCCTACCTCCACCCTTAGATGTTAACCTCTTTCTTTCTCTTATCCTCCTCCTTCTCCACCCCTGCACTCACTATTACTACTACCTCCAACTACCACACTACTACTCTACTCGCTACTTCCTCTCTCCTCGCCTCATCTAGTACTAATTCGCTTCTTCACCCCACTCCTACCACTACTCCTGCTCCACTACTGCTTCTCATTACTACCACCAATCCTCTTCTACTCCTGCTGCTACCACTTCACTTCTACTATGACTTCACCCTCTCTCCATTACCTCTCACTACTAAAGCCCCTCCTATTACCACTTCTCACTACTACTACCTCTCTGCTGCTGCTACCATTACTACTACTCCCACATTCCTATAAAACTACTATCATCTATCCTCTACTTCTAATCTATCACTACTTCACACGCTCCTTTCAGTCATATACAACTGCTCCACAGACCCCTCTCTCTAACCACTTCCAGACTCCTTCTCTCAGTCCTCCCCTGGTACTTGGCCTTCCTCCTTCTTGACCTCACCCTACTAAACTCACACTGAATCTTCCCATGGCCGACCTTAAATTCCCCCTCTACCCCATGATTGGCCGCCTTTCCCTGTCCAATCACTTACCTTACTCTAGAGGCCACAAAAACCAAAACAGTCTATAGGTTTCTGTTCAGCAGGTAAGGAGTGGTTGGGAGGGGGTTTGCCTGACTGTACCTAGAGCCGACATACTACCTGTAGCCTCTATCATCAACAAGTGGAATAGTAATTCAAGTCCAAAATACAAAATGTGTGAGGAAGTGATGGAATAACTGCCCTATTTTCTTCTTGTATGTCCCGCTTATGGTCTTCCTAGGTCGTAACATATTCTCCCCTGCTTAAGAAGAAAAGGATCCTTGGACAATCCAAATGCCACTCTGTCATTGCTTCTGGGGAATCTGATACGGCTATCGCCAAATTAAATGCTAGTTTCATCTATGGTGCCTGGAGTCACAGAGCAAAGAAAATTATTAGCCTTTGAGCACAGAGTTCTCTGAGTTGTAGGTACTATGGGGCTGTGAGCGAGGATTTCAAACTCAGTATTATTCTGGCCTCTCCTCGCTTTCCCCATTTGCCAAGGTTGAACCCTAGTCTTTGTTCCAGTTTTAAGAATGTGTGATCTATAATGATGTAATTTTATATTCCATTAAAGGTTTTATCAGATTAATGGCACCTCTCATGTTCTTATTTAATATCTCTTAGGATTGTTGTGTTTTTAATCTGTATTGTTTTTTTATATCAACTGTTTTTATCTTTTGTATTTTTTATACTGTCACGAAAGGCCCAATGAGCTGGAAGTGTAATGTGGGATGTTTTAACCCACTAGACTCTGCCCTGCGACATCCCTGTGTGCTGATGGTGAAAGAATCATCAAAAATGGCTGCAAAAGCCTTATGCGCGCCAAACCTATGAAAATTGCGCTTTGAAACTGGAAAAGATGGATGCCAGATCTACTTTGCCTGTTGTCAGTGGTGGAAGGAGACCACACTGCTAAAACATGCCACTGGGCTGCATACCAAGGAAAAATGGAAACTGCAGGAAAGGCAGTGCTTTATTGCAAGAAACCCAGAAATTGCTTTTAAATCCCCTTTTCTTGGTTGCTTTAAATACAAAATACCGGACCAAGACACCACAAAACATCCAATATCTTTGCTGGGTGTTACCCCGCCACTTCATTTAAGGAATCAATATGAACACACAATGTCATGGAAAGCGGAATCTATCATGAAAATAGCCACAGTAAAAAGTGTGCTTGCCTGTGAAAATCTGTCAAAATCTGGGTGCAGTGCCAGCGGCCGACTGTGACTGTTTCAAAAGCCTGCATTTAAACTGCAAATTTGTACCATTAAGATCTAATGTCTTAAATTAAGTGACTTGTTATCAAAAGTAATATAGGTTGCAACTATTTAATCTCCATGGTTTAGAGACTGGAATCAGAGTTCTAGCTGCTTGATTAAAAATTGCAAGTTTTATTTTAAATTAAGAACATTATATAGATTGACAGTGGGCCTCATTACACGGTAGGTGGAGAACCATGGCGCAATTAGCGCCATGGTTCATGCCGGTAAAATACCGGCACCGCCTTGGTGGAAAGGGGAATTACCGCCCCATTCCAAGGTTGGCGGGCGGTAATTCCCCCTTCCACCATTGCCCTTCCCCATTCCCATTTTTGCCCCATAGGGCATAATGGGAAAGGGGAAGGTGCTAATTACGGCACCGCAAATTGCGGTACCGTAATTAGCTCCCTGGGTCCCTTTGCAGGTTGGTTTTTAACGCCTGCAAAAAGCAGGCAGTAAATTCCCCAACCCCCAAAGGGACCTCGTAGTAAGGCGGTAAGGATTTACCGGTACCGGTAAAATACCGGTACCGGTAAACCCTTACCGCCTACCGTGTAATGAGGCCCAGTGAATTTAGCTGAACTCAGAGTCACCAAACAAGTTTCCCCCAGCTTTCCCCAACAAAAGGCATCTCTCCTACTTCTGCTCTGGACCAGGAACTCACATTCAGGTGTTGATTAAGAGGGGAGGAGATTTTGGGCTGCTGCTCCTGGGTGAGACAATGAATCTTCCTTGGCTGAAAAGATATGCAGACTGTAAGTGTCAACAGTGGCCTCTGCCAGAGGAAGAAGGCGGGGAGTGCTCTTGAGCTACAAGATGGAGGCGGAGACAGACGTTTTTGTTGATTCACAATGCACGGAAAGCATATTTATAAAAAGACTAATAAAGGACTGTGCAAATTTGTAAACATTGTAGAATTAGTAGCAGTGTTAATGTGATTTTTTTGGGCACATTTTAAGAGTTGCCAGAAATCTGTGCGATGTTCTGAGAAGACACAGTGAAAATTCTGGTTTTGTAGCAATTGTATTTATGTCAGAAGCATGAAACTTCATATGATTATGCCCAGTTATCATGCGCACATATGTACAAAATTGTGGACAAATCAGATGCTGTGTCCCGGATAAAAAGTGCAAAAAATTGTCAAATCCAGACCCAAGACCTCACAGCTACGGGGCTTGGAAGAATATTTGCTCCACAAAATATGTGATCTATGTATGTCATTGGTATAAAGATTGTACACATGTAAAGATGTATTATATCAAAATAGATTTCATGTGCAAAAGGCAAAGGGGAGGTTTTCCCTGCCTCATAAACTGCATCATCATCATGACACACTGGTTTCCCCTCCAATCAAGGGAGAGAGCAGGCTTTAGCCAATAGACTACCTAGGGGGTGCACCTAGGATAATTCAGTATACCCACCCCTTTATCAAACACATAAATAGAGATGGCTGAGGACCTAGAAAGAGAGACTGAGCCACCCACCACCCCGAATTTGGCAAAGCACTCTGACAGAGATCCATCCATACTCCTTGTTCCAGACTACAGAAACTTTGCAAGCAGAAAGGATCAGAGCATAGCTGAACCACTTTCCGCTGGGCCTGATTTCCAGAACCCATCCCTAAACTTAAAGGGGAAAACAAAGAAGCAGCCAGGCTGTGCTGTAACTGCTTGCCTGCCGAAGAATCATCTTCATAACCAGAAGGGCAGATTAAACTCTGTCTGGTGCCATGCTGTGCAGACCAGAGAGCCATTGCAGATCCAGTCCAGTCGTTCTGTGCAGTGCAGACCAGGGCGCCTTGCTGTCCAGTCCTGCCATGCGGTGTCCAGAGGGCCTTGCTGATCGCTGACCCGTCCAGTGTGCCCAGCAGTCTGTCCCAGAAATCTTTGACCAGAATCCCTGACGGTTCCATTCAAAACATTGGTAGTGAGTATCCATTGTATAGGATTGTCACTAGCCTATGTACTGTCCATAGCCATCCCTATCCAAACCAAATCTATCTTATATCCAGAACTGTATTGTAGAAATCTTTTTGTCTCGCCTGAACTCCCTTTCTTATCTTATCATCCTTCTGTAATAATATTGTTAAAATCATCTTTGTGCTGATATATGTTATCTGAAGAAAGGCAAGAGTCTCTGCTGGCAAAATCCTGATCAGTGACGTCCTGGTATAGTGGTTGTGCTGTCATGTAGTTTGTATCTTCATAGTCCATCCCTAGTGTAAAGAAAACTTGCTTGTATTTTAAAAGCGCATCTTGTTTCACATTTTGCCTCTGTCTGAAAAAAAACGACCTCCACGAAAATGTCCATAACTTCTTCATACTTTATGCTAGAAACAAAAAGAGATGGGCCGGCCGTAGGGGGAACACCGGTGACATGCCCAAGTGAGTTAAGGTTCCCCAGATCGGTAGCAAACATGGTTGGAAATAAAACATCACACCTGTATATATTGGTAACATTGTGCTTTGCTTTATCGAAGCAGGAGGTATTGGCCATGGTTAATTCTGGAGCTACGGGCAATTTTGTAGACATTACATTGGCTGCACAGTTAGGCTTGCCATTACAGGAGAAGGAAAAGGTAGAAGGAGTGCAGTCAGTGGATGGATCACCGTTAGTGTCAGGACCCATTCGGCAGTAAACAGAGAAATTGGAGATGGTGTGTATGTCGGGGCATAGAGAAGAGATTACATTTGATTTGATCGCTGGGCCTCAGTTTGGCTTAATCTTGGGAATGCCATGGTTAGTAAAGCATAATCCACGGATTGACTGGGAGAAGCAAAGGGTGTGGTTTGAGGAACATAAGTGAAAATAGGGGGGGGAGGAGGCACTGCTATCTGTTACAAATACATGTTCAATGGAACAACCGTGTGAATGTATAGGGTGGTACACTGATATGTTTAATAAAGTAAAATAGTATTTCAGGTGCAGCTGGGAAAATCTCGAGGCCACTCGAGATCCAAAATACAAATGCACAAAACACACCCTGGACGTTGCTGCCCAGGTGCCCAATGCCGCACTCCTAACAGGATAGTATACCAGGTCAGTTAGCTCAACTAGAGCAGGAAAGAAGACTCAACTGAGTCAGTTATCCACAATAGTTGAGGCGATAAAGTTGCAATTTTCATGGCGAGTACCATGTCAAGGTGCTCCACAATTTAACAAAATCTTATAGCCATTCAAGTATACACTTCTTTCAATATTTCTGTCTGTCTGCTAGAGTAGAGAAAGGAAAACAACCAGACTAACTCAAGGCAGGTTCAACAGAAAGCTTCAAATGTTTATATTTAAATGTCTCTGTGCGTTGCACTGTTAATTTCCACAGCGCAGTGTATAAACAGTAAAAAATAGTAATAAATTGTCACAAGACAGTGATTAAAAAAACAACAACAATGGTACAGTTTGAGCTGTAAAAGATTGTGTAAACCAAAATAATGTCAAACCAATGAGTGTTACAAGTTGTATCACAATTACATCATTGATAACTTTTAGAACTTCCCACATCAATCTTTTCAAGTTTTCAACATAGAATAAGCACTCCTAGGAGACTCACTCCAGACCTGATAATACCTCATGAGTCCTGCCCTCCGGTCCCATTAGGTTAGTATATCTTCCAGTTAATTTTTTATTATGGAATATTATATACAACACCCATTGATGAGTTTATCTAAAAAAATTTAGGATCCAACCAGAGACTACACTTTGAATATATTTTGAAACATGAGCACATCCAGTCCTGAAGATGGATTAATGTAATCCGAAAAGCGTTGACACCCAACACCACCTAGGAGTGCTTATTCTATGTTGAAAACTTGAAATGATTGATGTGGGAAGTTCTAAAAGTTATCATCAATGATGTAATTGTGATACAACTTGTAACACCCATTGGTTTGACCTTATTTTGGTTTACACAATCTTTTACAGCTCAAACTGTACCATTGTTGTTGTTTTTTGAATCACTGACTTGTGACAATTTTTTACTATTTTTTACTGTTTATACACTGCACTGTGGAAATTAACAGTGCAACGCACAGAGACTTTTAAATATAAACATTTGAAGCTTTCTGTTGAACCTGCCTTGAGTTAGTCTGGTTGTTTTCCTTTCTCTACTCTAGCAGACAGACAGAAATATTGAAAGAAGTGTATACTTGAATGGCTATAAGATTTTGTTAAATTGTGGAGCACCTTGACATGGTACTCGCCACGAAAATGGCAACTTTATCGCCTCAACTATTGTGGATAACTGACTCAGTTGAGTCTTCTTTCCCACTCTAGTTGAGCTAACTGACCTGGGATACTATCCCGTTAGGAGTGCGGCATTGGGCACCTGGGCAGCAACATCCAGGGTGTGTTTTGTGCCTTTGAGGAACATAAGTGTCAGGAGCACATGTTATCAGCAGTAGGACCCGCATCCTGGTTGGTTCAAAAGAAACTCACTGATCAAGTGGTGGGAGCAGTTGGATCGGGCATCTCGGACCAATATAGGGAGTTTGCAAAGGTGTTTGATAAAGGAGCAGCAGAAAAGTTGCCCCCTCATCGTCCCTACGATTGTGTCATTGAACTGGAAGAGGGAGAAAAATTGCTGTGCAGTAGGATTTATGCTCTCACTGAAACGGGAAATAAATATCTCAGGGAATATTTAGACGAGATGCTGGCCAAAGGGTTCATTCGACATTCTACGTCCCCGGTCTCCTCGCCGTTATTCTTTGTCCCTGAGAAAGAAGGCACTTTACGAATGTGCATTGATTATCGCGCACTAAATAGGGTTACTGTAAAAAATAGGTTTCCCTTGCCATTGATTTCGGTCCTGTTGGATCAGGTGAGGTCTGCTCAGATTTACACCAAGTTTGATTTAAGAGCGGCTTATCATTTGATCAGAGTGAAAGAGGGGGTTGAGTGGAAAATGGCTTTCTGGACTAAGTTTGGATTGTTTGAATACCTGCTGATGCTGTTTGGTCTATGTAACGCCCCTGCGGCTTTTCAGTTCTTTATGCAAGCGGTGTTGCAAGATTATATTGACATTTTTGTTATCGGCTATTTTGTTAATATTTTGATATATTCCGATTCTCCAGAACAGCATGTAAAACATGTACTGTCAGTGCCAATTGTGCGTAAAAATTGGAAAAATGTGCATTCCATGTAAAACAGGTGGAGTTTTTAGGGTTTATCCTGACTCCCACAGGGGTGGTAATGCATCCTAAGAAGGTGCAGGCAGTAACAGACTGACCGTCTCCACAATGCATCAAAGACATCCAATCCTTTTTAGGATTCGGCAATTTCTATCGGCGCTTTATCAGTAATTTTTCTAAAATAGTCCCTCCCATCACACAATTGCTTAAGAAGGCTGTGACGTTTGTGTGGAGTTCAGAAGCAGAGAGTGCGTTTAAAGAATTGAAAGTGGCCTTTACTTCGGCCCCTGTGTTACGACATTCAAACACAGAAAAACCTTTTCAGGTGGAGACTGATGCTAGTAATGTTGCCATAGGAGCCATACTATCACAGAAGGATGAGGAAGGGGTATGGCATCCAGTGGCGTTTTTCTCAAGGAAATTAACGGGGTGTGAGCAGAATTATTCAGTAACTGATAAGGAATTATTGGCCATTCGGTCAGCATTCTTAGAATGGAGACATTATCTACTGGGGGCCAGGCATCATGTGGTGGTGGTAACGGATCATAAAAACTTACAATACATCAAGACCGCTGAAACCTTGAGTCAAAGACAACTACGATGGTCCCAATATTTTAATGAATTTGATTTTGTGGTGACATTCAGACCCGGGAGTAAGAATGGAAAGGCAGATGCATTATCCCGGCAACTAAATATAGCCAATACAGTAGGAGAAGTAAAGACCATAATCCCCCCGGAAAAGGTTGTGGGGGCAGTTACTAAACAATTAACTGATCAGATAAAGAAAGTATTTCACTCACAGCAATTGCAACAATGGGGAGACAGTCATCCGGCACGTACGGTGCGAGATGGGTTGCCTTACCACCAAGGTCATTTGTACCTGCCCACACGCAGATTGCAGGAGAAGGCGTTATTTCAGTGTCATAATTCTCCACTGGCAGGACATGCAGGTCAGAGAAAGATGCAAAGTATGTTGGAGAAATATTTTTGGTGGCCTACATTGAGACAGGATGTTGAGATGTATGTGGTACAATGTGAACATTGTGTACGTAATAAGGCAGATCATGTTAAAAAGAGAGGTTATTTGCAGCCATTGCCGACACCCGAAAGGGTATGGACTCATATTTCAATGGATTTTATTACTGATTTGCCTCCTGACAACAAGTTTGACACCATTTGGGTGGTAGTGGATTTCTTTGTCCAAACAAGCTCACTTTGTTCCCTGTGTGGGTTGTTTTGTTTGTTGTGGAAAGTTGGGGCAGGAAAGTTAGCAGAATTGTTCTTACAACATGTTGTTAGACTGCATGGTTTACCGAAGTGTATTGTTTCAGACAGAGGCTCACAATTTACATCCAGATTTTGGCATTCTTTCTGTCGGATTCTGGGAATCAACGTGCTGTGTCCACTAGTTATCACCCCCAAACCGATGGACAAACAGAAAGGGTGAATCAGACTTTGGAACAATATTTGAGAGGTTACTTGGGAGATGGCAGGGACTCATGGGTTCAGGCACTGTGGTTGGCTGAATTTACCTACAATAACACTTTTCACAGTTACTTGGGAATGGCACCTAGAATGTTTGTACAGATATGAACAAAACATGATACCTGAGCAACTACCAGAGATTGAAACACTGCCAGTACTGCAAGAGCGTAAACAGTTGCTTCTAGAAGTCAAACAGAGGGCACGCACAAATTTGGAAAAAGCCAAGAAATCATATAAGGAACAAGCAGATAAGCACAGACAAGAGAGCCCGCGGTACAAAATAGGAGATCGGGTTTGGTTATCTACTAGAAAGCTATCATTGGTGGGATCCCGTAAATTTATGCCCAGATTTATTGGTCCCTATGATGTGATTAAGTGTGTCTCGGATACTGCAGTAAAGTTGAGGTTGCCAAAGACTTTGCCGCTACATCCGGTATTTCATGTATCTCTGCATAAACCTGCAGCTCCTGGAATGAAGACTAAACAACCTCCACCTATGATGAAGGAAGGACACATGGAGTAAGAGGTGAAACGCCTTTTGGATGCCAAGAAGAAAAAACAACAGTTATGGTATTTGATTCAGTGAGTAGGCTATGGACCGGAGGATTGCTCATCGGAGCCGGCAGAAGCAGTGCATGCCCCCCGGTTAGTTAAACTTTTTCATCTAAGACATCCGCATAAGCCTGGGAAGAGGCCTGGGAGAGGAGGTAATGTGAGGAATGAGGGCTGGAGGCACAGGAAAGTAACAAGTTGTGTCTCCCAAAAATAGGGCTGGTGTATACCAAGTGAAGACTACAGTTCCCAGCAGCCTGTGGGAGTCTGTAGTGCAGATACGGACGCATGATCACGTGCACGCGGTCAGCTGCAAGGAATGAGGCAGCATAAAAGAGCCCCGGACTTGGTTCAGGTGTGGCTTATTGTTGTTTGGGTACAGTTGGTGCTAGGAGGCATACGGCGGTGCGCGGCACAAATAACTATGGACGGCGAAGCTCTGCCAGAGGAAAGGACAAGTTGACTAGGAACTGCGTTCCCCGGAGTGACGAACGGCCCGGCTGCTGGTATCAGCGTGCTACTTTCACTCCGAGAAGTCCCGCAAGGCTCTCAGAGTTCAGATAAGTGATTTTTACATTGCAGGGAGGGCCAACGTCCATTTCATATGTACTGGAGGGAGTCTGTGTAAAGACCGGTGGGGGGTTTCTGTACTTCCACTCTCTATATGGTAGAGGAGAGGCACAACAGACCCCAGCCAAGATTCTCTATTACGGTAGCAATGGAAGAGCAATCAAGGCCTAGCTTCTCAGGAGGTGATGCGGGCTGGTTCTTAAGTACAGTGTAGTCCCCGAACCCCCACAAAGGAATGTCCACACACTGTATTACTGAAAACAGTCTTTATATAATTAATATTCAAAGGTATGTACACGATCACAATAACGCACTTTGTACTTGGAAGTCAATAATGATAAATATATACACGTCTAGAGTGGTACCACTAATGTTATCAAATCTCATTAAAGTGCATCAACTGTGCGGTTAAAATGTCACACAGATCAATAACGAGGAAACCAGCAATAGAGATAGGCAGGAACGTAAGATGGTTGAAACAATAGCCAGAATGCTGACCCCTACCACTAGGCACAGTTCTGGGTGGAGATCCCCCCACCAGGGCAACCTGTAAATAAACATATATAGCACAAGCCCAGTCCATATGTTGTCAGATAGTCTTACTTCTTCCTATTAAGGTTTTATCCCCCCCCCAATGTACCTGGTGGAGTAGAGTTCTCCGAAGATGCGTCGACCGATCCTTCTTGAGTGCCTCCCTTTCAGGCGGGAGCCACGGATCGTCGAGAGGTGTTGGGGAACTTGGCGTTCGGTGTCGGGGAATCGACGGCCCTTCTTGAGTGCCCTCCCTTTAAGGTGGGAGTCACGGGTCGTCGAACGTCCGACGGTGAACAGGGTGAACTACGGCAGGGAAGTGACAACTTCGTTCCTAGCGGTGCTCGTCGACGACAGAGCGTTGGCGTCCTGCAAGGAAGAGGCATGCGGGGCACCTCGGTGACGATAGTTCTGGACCGCAAAGAGATGATGAAGAACTGTGGCCCAGCAAGGGCGTCGAGTCGTCGGCGTCTCTGCGGTCTGTAGGTCACAGGAAACCCACCGGTGGGTGCTCCTCAGCGCGTCGACGGTCGGGCTTTCTCCGGCGGGAGACAAGCGGATGCCGATGCAGACAAGAGCGTCCGATGATCAGTTGAAGTTCTTAGGCAAACGGGAGCATGGTGGCTCCGGTCGGCGACGGCGGTCGTCGACAGTGGCGGACAACAGTCCGGGTGCTTCTCCTTGGAGTTCCGCAGCAGTCCCCGTATCGGGAAGGCAGCCTGTCGAAGGTCTGTCTACCAGGGAGCGTTGGCAAAGATCAGCTGTGCACGATGGTCCCTCGTAGCTCGGGAAGAGGGCGCCTTACCAGGTCCTCTCTGGGTCAGTCCTTGGAGGCACAGCAGCTTTCAGATTGTGAAGTAGAGCAGCAGCAATTCTTCTCTTCCAGCAGGACTTCAAGGTCAAGTGTCAGTTAATCCAGTTACTCGTCGTAGTGGACTTCAGCTTCTGAACACGATTCCTAGCAGTGAGAGGTCCCCAGATATACTGTTGATCTCCCATTCATTCTGCTGGGTCACACTCAAGCATCCAATCACGACTACGGGCATTCATGCAGGCAGGCAGCCAATCAGGCACACGAGGTATTCAGGCCATTCACTTCTCCCCAGACACTCACAACAAGTTATGTGTATTGGGACAAGTACCGAGCCATTCAACACTCCAAGATGCATTCATACCAGTTTCGGGCGGGGTTGTCTCAGTCATTGTGTCAACCACCAGATACTAGACACCCACAACACAGAATGCATATTCGTCACACACTCTATTCACCCAGGTCCCACCCACAGGAGGTACCCAAAACATACATCACCGGGAAGGCTGCAGCTAGTCTGACTGGGCCTTCACAACAACACCATATATGGCACTTCCATCCAACAGCCAGTCAGGGGGAAGGGACAGAGTCAGGGCTTCCCAGGACCTTGGGAAAACAAGGTAATGGGTAATAGAAAGCAAGAGGCCACCGGGGCCATCTTGTTTTCCATCAGTAATCAACTGATCCCAATGGCAGGGCCGGGGTATCCCAAAATGGAGGATACTCTGCGCACCTGTCAAATTCAACATGGAGCTGCCACCAGCCTATACCCTGCTCTGTGGGCCACCCACAGGTGCCCAAAAACATACACTAGGGGCACAGGGTTGTACCCCCACCCTTGGGTGCCATAAGGGTATCCCACGGGTCCGTTCACCAAACCAAAAGAAAGAGAGCTGCACCGCCAGGAGCCCCACATGAACTCCTGCACGGAAAACATGACAGAACACACGATGAAAAGCAGTAAAGGACAAGGATACAGAGGCCCTGTCCTTCCAATGCATTTCCAGCATCACAGTCGCCCACCCCCAGACTGAGGTGGAGGGTGCCTAATCTCCCACGGGATAGACACTCTCATCCAGACGGTTAACATACCTTCTGGAAAGGCCATCTGCATTATCGTGACTCTTCCCTGGTCTGTGCTCTATGGTGAAGTCTAGCCCTTGCAGGCTAATGGACCACCTGAGCAGTTTCGGGTTCTCACCCTTCATCTGCATAAGTCACTTTAGGGGCTTATGATCTGTTTGGACCTTGAAGGCAGACCCCGTAAGGTAGGGCCTAAAACGCCCAAGGCTCCAAACTATACTAAAACACTCCTTTTCAACAGTAGCCCACCTAAGTTCTCTACCCTTGAGTTGTCTACTGATGAATATGATAGGATGTTCTCTCCCTTTGTCATCTAACTGGGACAAGACAGCTCCAATTCCGGTGTCGCAGGCATCCGTCTGGACGATAAAGGGTTGGCTGTAGTCAGGCGCACACAACACGGGTGCCCGACACAGACTTTCTTTCAAGCCTTTAAAGGCCCTCTGACAGTCTTCAGTCCAATTGACCTTCCTAGGCTGCTTGGGTGAAGTCAGAGCTGTCAGTGGTGCAGCTATGGTTCCATAGTCTGCCATGAAATTGCGATAGTACCCAGTGAGACCCAAAAAGGCTCTCACCTGGGTTTGAGTAGTGGGAGTCTCCCAGTCCTGTACATCCTGTACCTTACTGGGGAGAGGTTGGATTTAACCCCCTCCTACCTCATGACCAAGATACATGACTTTCCCCTGAGCTATCTGGCACTTGGTGGCCTTGATAGTGAGGTTAGCCCTTTTTTAGGCCCGCAACACTCTACCCAGATGTGTCAAGTGCTCTTCGCAGGTGGCACTGTAGACGGCAATGTCGTCTAAATAAGCCACACAAAAGGCTTCCAGCCTACTGAGAGCATGATTGACCAATCTCTGGAAGGTGGGAGGGGCATTCTTTAACCCAAAAGGCATGACCCTAAACTGGTAGAGTCCCTCTGGGCTGGAGAACGCCGTCTTTTCCTTGGCATGGTTCATCAGAGCTATTTGCCAATAGCCTGAGGTGAGGTCAAAGGTGCTCACAAATTTGGCAGCACCTATGGTGTCCACGAGCTCATCAGCCCGGGGCAGTGGGTGCGCATCAGTTTTGGTGATGGCATTGACTCCTCGGTAGTCCACACAGAACCTCCAATCCTTGGTACCGGCCTGGGAACTTGCCTTGGGGACAAGGACCACTGGACTGGACCAGGGACTGGTTGAGGGTTCAATAACACCCAGATCCAACATCTTGGCGACCTCAGCCTGGATGTGGTTCTTAACCGTATCTGACATTCGGTAGCTCTTGCTCTTGACAGGCACGCTGTCACCAGTGTCAATCTCGTGCTTACACCACGGTGTAAGGCCTGGCGTCAGCGAAAACAGAGAGGCATACTGCTGGAGCAAAGTCCTGCAGGCCCTCTGCTGCTCGGTTGTCAAATCTGGAGAGAGCTGCACTCCCTCCACTGAGCCATCCTGAGGGTTGCTATGCAGCAAATCAGGAAGGGGCTCACTCTCATCCTCTTCTTGCTCTGAAGCCAGCAAGAGACATGAGACTTCTGCTCGCCTGTGGAACGGCTTGAGCCTATTAACATGGAATACCTGAGGGGCTACCGCTGGGATTCCCATGTCGACCAGATAATTGACCTCGCCCATCTTGGAGACTATCCGGAAGGGGCTAGTCCATTTATCTGCCAATGCCCGAGGCTTGGTAGGCTCCATCATGAGGACCTCCTGTCCCGGAGTCCACTCCACTTGCGATGCTTTAAGGTCATGCCAGTATTTGTTCAATTCCTGGCTGGCCTTGAGATTCGCCGTTGCTTGTCCCATCATCTGTGTCATCCTCCGTCTGAGGCCTAACACATAGTCCCCCACTTGCTTGGCGGGACCGGGAGGGGCGGCTTCCAAACCTTCTCTGATCAAGGCGAGGGGCCCCCTCACGGGATGTCCAAAGAGCAACTCAAAGGGGCTGAAACCAACACCCTCTTGAGGTACCTCTCTGTAAGCAAAAAGCAGGCATGGCAGGAGGAGATCCCATTTCCTCCTTAGGGGCTCTTCCAAAGCACCCAGCATGCCCTTGAGAGTTTTATTAAACCTCTCAACCAGACCATTGGTCTGGGGGTGGTAAGAAGTGGAGAACTTGAAGGTTACCCCGGACTCTTTCCACATGGTTTTCATGTAACTAGACATGAAGTTGGATCCTCGGTCAGAGACAACCTCCTTGGGGAATCCAACTCGGGTGAAAATGCCCAGGAGAGCCCGGGCAACCACCATGGCCGTAACAGTCCGAAGGGGTATAGCCTCAGGGTACCTGGTGTCATGATCTACCAAAACCAGGATGAACCGATGTCCACCTGACGTGGGAGGGTCAAGGGGACCGACGATGTCGATGCCCACCCTCTCAAACGGTGTGTCAACCACTGGCAATGGCTGCAGTGGGGCAATGACACTGCCTCCAGTCTTGCCAGACAACTGACAAATTGGGCAGGTCCTGCAGTGGGACTCCACTTCTACTCCCATCCGAGGCCAGTAGAAATGGGCAGAGAGCCTCTGCTTAGTCTTCTTGGTACCAAGATCACCAGCCAAGGGCACCTCATGCGCCAACTGCAGTAGGAAGGGCCTGTAAACCTGGGGTACCACCAACCTCTTGAGGGTACCAGGTTCAGGCTTAGTGGGCTCACTAACAAGGAGCTGACCCTCCCAATAAATCCGGAAAGTCCTAGGCACTTCGCCTTGTACCTGGGACAGGGCCTGTTTCCTCAGACCCTCGAGAGAGGGACACTCTCTCTGTCCTTTACAGAAGTCTGCCCGGGAGGGTCCCCCTTCAGCTAACAAGCATTGAAGATCGGGATGATCCTCCGGGTTGAGAACCTCTCCCACAGGAGAGTCTTCTGGCTCTTCTCCCACAGGAGTTGAGATGGGGTTTACCACTGGACCCAGCCCGTCCGGAGGATGGATCCCAATGGGTGCTGTAGGAACAGCAGGAAGAGAATGGGCTCCCTCCACAGAGGCGGCCTTCTTGCTCTTCCTTCGTCGTGCCTTAGGCCGCCCCTTCGGCTCGGGTACCTGACTCACAGCCAGACCCGGTGTCACTTGTGACCTAGTGACAGCAGCAGCAGTCATGGGAAGACCATCCGTGATCAATCCCAACTCGACTAGATCGTTACCTAACAGAATGTTAGCAGGGACGTTGTCCTGAACCAGGACAGGAAGCTTTGCTGTCTTGTCTCCAATTACGAGTGTGACTCGGGCTACAGGCGATAATTTGGGAGGCCCACCAGCTAACATGGTGGTTCTCAGAGGAGCATCTACATAGTCCTCTGGCTTGAACAGGGTCCTGTCCACCACTGTCATGCTTACCCCTGTGTCTCTCAAACCAGTAGAAGGCTGGCCATTCAGGAGGACACTTCTCAAAAATCTACGGGTGTTCTGTGGGATAGTCGCCAGTACTTCCGCATACTGGTCCCAGGCCCCAAGGGACACTAAGAAAATCTCTACGGGAGCACCAAAAGTGATCCCGGTAGAGGAGGGGAGGGCCGTGGCCTCCACCTCAGACATGGGGTAAGATTAGGTCAGGCTGACAGCCTGTACTCCGAGTGCCTTACCTTTACACTTGGAGTCACCCCTTTTGTGATCCAGAGTCCCAACAAGTGCCGGGAGTGCGGGGTACGGTACTGGAACCACCGGGAGCCTGCTTTGCAGCAGGTGGACCACTACTCTTATTCCCACCCACAGATGACTTATCCCCACTAGATTATTGGGTCTTAGGAGAGGAGGGTTTAGGTTTATTCAACTGTGACTGCTTTTGGGACTCCTCAGCTTTCTGAGAGGCCCCCTTTTCTTTGTCCTTGTCCTTCCCACTGGAGTCCTTAGGGGACACCCGGTGGGAGACCCACTTGTCAGCCAACCTAGCCAGATTAAAGGGATCCAAAATGTTCTGGTCAGCAACATACTGATGCAGCTCCAGTGAACAGGCTTCAGAAAAATGCTCAAAAAACAACAGGTGGGACAATTCAACAAAAGTTTTCACCTTGTAACCGTCAATCCACCCCATCATATTCATGTGCGCAGCACTCACCCAGTCGACCCAAGACACATTCTCTCTTTTTTTAAAATCCCTGAACCTTTTAAGATATTGGGTAGGTGTCTTGCCAAACTTGGTAATCAGAGCAGATTTCATACACTCATACTGACCCCGTTCTTCCACACTCAGCTTCAGAATACAGTCATATCCAGTTTGAGGCACTCTGCTTAGCAAAAACTTAGCCCAATCTCTTTTGTCAACATCATGAATTGCACAAACCATTTCAAACGCTTCAATCCATTGGAGGATATCAGAACCCTCCGAAAACACACCAACCAAATCCTTCATAAATTTAGTGGCTGGGGACCTGACACTCTCACTGGGTTTCGCTGAAGTCTCCACTCGAGCTTTCTCTAGCTGGATTCTCTGACATTCAGTGTCCTTGTCTTTGAGTTCAAGATCCCTATTCTTGAGTTCCACTTGTTGCGCCAGCAACTCTTTCTTAAGCTCAGCATCTATTTCCAACTTGCGATATTCAAAGGCCAATTTCATCCTTAATAACTCAAGTTCCAAGGTATTGCTGGGGTTCGGAACAGAGGCAGCAGGAATGGCGGCATTCGCAGAAACATATTCAGTAGAAACCCCAGGGGCAGAGTCCTCATTGGTTGCATTCCCCCCTCATCAAGAGTTTCACCATTGGTCTGGTAGTCCACCAGGGCAGCTATCAGCTCAGCCCTAGACTTATCCACAAAGTCTAACTCCCTGGCTTCACAAGCACTCTGGAGAGCCTCTAAGCTCATCCAAGTCAATTTACCATTTGCAATAGACTCCATTGCTTGTAATGCAGTTATTTTGTACACACCCAAACCTTAATCGAATAAAGTGCAGATATTTTGTAAGTGGCACGGTTATACACTGATTCTTAAAACCATAAGCATACCACCGCTGCCACCAGTGTAAAGGCCGGTGGGGGGTGTCTGTACTTCTGCTCTCTATATGGTAGAGGAGAGGCACAGCAGACCCCAGCCAAGATTCTCTATTACGGTAGCAATGGACGAGCAATCAAGGCCTAGCTTCTCAGGAGGTGATGCGGGCTGGTTCGTAAGTACAGTGTAGTCCCTGAACCCTCACAAAGGAATGTCCACACACTGTATTACTGAAAACACAGTCTTTATATAATTAATATTCAAAGGTATGTACACGATCACAATAACACACTTTTTACTTGGAAGTCAATAATGATAAATATATACACGTCTAGAGTGGTACCACTAATGTTATCAAATCTCATTAATGTGCATCAACTGTACGGTTAAAATGTCACACAGATTAATAATGAGGAAACCAGCAATAGAGATAGGCAGGAACGTAAGATGGTTGAAACAATAGGCAGAATGCTGACCCCTACCACTAGGCACAGTTCTGGGTGGAGATCCCCCCACCTGGGCAACCTGTAAATAAAGATATATAGCACAAGCTCAGTCCATATATTGTCCGATAGTCTTACTTCTTCCTATTAAGGTTTTACCCCCCCAATGTACCTGGTGGAGTAGAGTTCTCCAACGATGCGTCAACCAATCCTTCTTGAGTGCCTCCTTTTCAGGCGGGAGCCACGGATCGTCGAGAGGTGTCGGGGAACTTGGCTTCCGGTGTCGGGGAATCGACGACCCTTCTTGAGTGCCCTCCCTTTAAGGCGGGAGTCACGGGTCGTCAAACGTCCGACGGTGAACAGGGTGAACTACGGCAGGGAAGTGACAGCTTTGTTCCTAGCGGTGCTCGTCAATGACAGAGTGTTGGCGTCCTGCAAGGAAGAGGCGTGCGGGGCACCACAGTGACGATAGTTCTGGACCGCAAAGCGATGATGAAGAACTATGGCCCAGCAAGGGCGTCGAGTCGTCGGCGTCTTTGCGGTCTGTAGGTGGCGGGAAACCCACCGGTGGATGCTCCGTGGCGCGTCGACGGTCGGGCCTTCTCCAGCGGGAGACAAGCGGATGCCGATGCAGACGAGAGCGTCCGATGATCAGTTGAACTTCTTAGGCAAACGGGAGCACGGTGGCTCCGGTCGGCGACGGCGGTCATCGACAGTGGCGGACAAAAGTCCGGGTGCTTCTCCTTGGAGTTCCGCAGCAGTCCCCGTATCGGGTCGGCAGCCTGTCGAAGGTCTGTCTACCAGGGAGCATTGGCAAAGATCAGCTGTGCACAATGGTCCCTCGTAGCTCCGGAAGAGGACACCTTACCAGGTCCTCTCTGGGTCAGTCCTTGGAGGCACAGCAGCTTTCAGATTGTGAAGTAGAGCAGCAGCAATTCTTCTCATCCAGCAGGGCTTCAAGGTCAAGCGTCAGTTAATCCAGTTACTCGTCGTAGTGGACTTCAGCTTCTGAACACGATCTCCCATTCATTCTGCTGGGTCACACTCAAGCATCCAATCACGACTATGGGCATTCATGCAGTCAGGCAGCCAATCAGGCACACAAGGTATTCAGGCCATTCACTTCTCTCCAGACACTCACAACAAGTTATGTGTATTGGGACAAGTACCGAGCCATTCAACACTCCAAGCTGCATTCATACCGGTTTGGGGCAGGGTTGTCTCAGTCATTGTGTCAACCACCAGATACTAGACACCCACAACACAGAATGCATATTCGTCACACACTCTATTCACCCAGGTCCCACCCACAGGAGGTACCCACAACATAAATCACCGGGAAGGCTCCAGCTAGTCTGACTGGGCCTTCACAACAACACCATATATGGCACTTCCATCCAACATCCAGTCAGGGGGAAGGGACAGAGTCAGGGCTTCCCAGGACTTTGGAAAAACAAGGTAATGGGTAATAGAAAGCAAGAGGCCACCAGGGCCATCTTGTTTTCCATCAGGAATCAACTGATCCCAATGGCAGGGCCGAAGTATCCCAAAATGGAGGATACTCCATGCACCTGTCAAATTCAGCAGGGAGCTGCCACCAGCCCATACCCTGCTCTGTGGGCCACCCACAGGTGCCCAAAAAACATACACTAGGGGCACAGGGTTGTACCCTCACCCATGGGTGCCATAAGGGTATCCCACGGGTCCGTTCACCAAACCAAAAGAAAGAGAGCTGCACCGCCAGGAGCCCCACATGAACTCCTGTGCAGAAAACACGACAGAACACACGATGAAAAGCAGTAAAGGACAAGGATACAGAGGCCCTGTCCCTCTGATGCATTTCCAGCATCACAGTCTGTAATACTCATTTTCCTACAAGAGTCTCTGTGTCAAACGAGATCCGAGGAAACTACAACCCGGTCATGTTGGCAGTAATGCTATACTGAGTGAAGTTAACTCGTGGCTGGCCATATTACGATGACGAGTGCTGCTAACTCGTGTGTTTAGAACTGCCTGGTTGGGGAATCAGGAAAAAGAGGAACAATATGTGTTTTATGTTGCTTACAAGCCTGCCCAAGGGGCCATGTGTATTGTGTTTCATATATGGGAAACTCCATTTGTCATGTGTTCATTACACTTGCTATAATATATGTTTGTTATGTTTCATGGTACTGATTATGTTTCATGTGCACACATATTAAGGTGTGTGTTGAGGCACAATCTAGTTCTGTTCAAGTAGGAGACAGTAGGCAGGAATTAGATAGGGAGGGTTTTTTCCCTGGTGCTTCCCCACTCCCTATCCAACCTAGGAGAGTCCCTTACCCTCTTCCCGGTGTACCTAACTTCCCCCACCCTATCCACAACCTCTCCCTAACTCCTCTTCCGGGAGGGTCGAATACATTCGGCTTCTGTGGTTCGGGGGAGAGTGTCGATTTCGCTTCTCCATTATTGTGTGTTTTTGACATTAGGTCAGCTCAACTGCTGCCTTATGCAGTTGAAATTCAGATTGGAGAGGAAGTCACAATCCCAGAAAGGACCCAACAATTCTCCCTGGAAGTGAAAGTTAAAAGAGGACAGAAATTGAAAAACCCTGACGCCTATATTCATCTTAATGCTCACTTCCAACAGCAAGGGTTGGGGGTAAACCCAACACCACTAGTCAATATAGAACACAACACCATTCCAATAGAGCTGAATAACAGAGACTTAAAGAGTATCACTCTAGTCGCAGGCACCATTATTTGAATGGCGGTTGATGACTGACATTTTTCCATAGATTTAGGTAATGAACTTTTAGGATCAATCCCCAAGGACTGTTTTGACAGTGATAGTGACGGCGACACATCACCAGACAGGATCTTCAACCGGCATGGGGGGGAATTTCCTGGTGTACACTTCCTGTCCTTATGGTAAGGAAGATGTGACCTGTGACTTCAGGAGGGATGAGGTGATTTTACAGGTCCATGAGGGCTGCCTTCCCCTTCTGAAGCCACCAGTCCAAATTAGCACTTTGACCGGGGACTTCTCAACCCAGCTGGAGGAGGCCGCTGAGATAGCAAAACCGTAAGTCTTTCTAGGCTTCAGGCAGATGGTTGAAGAGAGAGTCAACCTACCTGATGCCTGTGAGACTGGAGCAGAAGCAAAAATTGAAACAAGTTTTCTTAGATTGTCAAGATCTCTTTGCGGTGGACTCATCTGACTGTGGTCGGACCGACATTCACACAACAATTATTCCCACGAACACTGGCATGACTCCAGTGTTTGTGAAGCAATATTGCTTGCCTCTCACATCAATGGAGTCCCTTACTGAAATAATTAAGAACATTGAGTCCCGTTGGATAATCCGTCCAGTCCACAGCACCTTCAATAATCCGGTGCTGGGGATTTTGAAGCCAAAAGGCGAGTGGAGACTCTGTGCTGACCTTAGGGAGCTCAACAAACAGGGCCATACTTCCCGATGGCCTCTTCCCTACATTGACCAAGGGCTGGCCCAGATCCCGGGGTCAAAGGTATTCACTGCCATTAACCTGACCAATGGGTACTGGACTGTACCTGTCAGTAAGGAGGACCAATACAAGCTGGCTTTCACCTTTGGGGGGCAGCAGTACACATGGACCCGGACTCCCTTCGGATACATCCACTCCGGCAATGAATTTAACATTTTTCTACATAAGGCCATGCCCGACCTGGGTGAAAGGGGTAACCTGGCCTATGTAGATGATGTTTTAGTCAAAAGCTCGACTGTGGAGGAACACATAGCGGAGATCCGTTATGTTCTGACACAGTTGAGGGCTGCTGGAGCAAAACTCTCCTTTCAAAAGGCACAGTGGTGCAGAACCTGTGTCAATTTCTTGGGGCATGAGATTACTCCTCAGGGTCTCTGTCCCCAGGAAAAGAAAGTGGAAGCACTCCAGAAATTAAAAGACCCCAAAACTCTGTGGGAACTAAGGAGCCTCCTTGGACTAACTAATTACAGCAGAAAGTTCATTGAGGACTACGCAGACATCACAAGACCCCATATTCATCTTTTGAAGGGGGTGAAGTGGGGTCCAGAATAAGCCGAGGCAGTAAGACAACTCAAAAGAAGCCTCTCACAAGCGCCTTGCCTAGCTTACCCTGTCAAAAACAAGGCGTTCTTCTTGGAGACAGGGTTCTCAAATACATGCTTGACTGCAGTATTATATCAAAAGCATGACAAGGTCAAAAATGTAATCTCCTATGCAAGTAAAACTTTATCCTCTGTGGAGGAAAAATTCAACGATTGTGAGAAGGCACTCCTGGCAACGGTGTGGGCATTGAAGAATTACCGCCCATTTATCCAGGGGGAACACATCATAGTGGAGACTCCACACCAGCCTCTGCAATATCTCCAAAGTGACAGAATCTGGGCCGGAAATGTGAGTAATTCCCGAACTACTTCCTGGATTCTGTCAAGTCAAGGCTTTCCTGTGGAGGTCAGATATGGCCAAAACAAGAAGAGTCCCCTTGCGCAAGGTCTGGCTGACTTGCATGATTGTGCCAGAGAAAACTGTCCAGAGGATTAAAGTCTTAAAATCAAGGACAACATAGAGGCATACCTTAATTCCCCACCCAAAGTCTATGAAGAAGACCAGTGTGAAGGAATGCCCACTGTCTATGTGGATGGATGCTCTTACCATGTTGACATGTTGACAACAACGGGGAAAAAGAACTTGTGGCCAGCGTAGGGAATGCATGGGTGAATGACGCCCCAGAACCCCCTGCTGGGTACAAAATCGGTCCCCGAAGTAGTCAAGTGGCAGAGTTGATGGCTGTGCATCAAGCCATCCTCACTGATGTCCAACACCAACTCCACGAACTGGTCATAATCACAGATTCAGATTATGTATGGAACGGGTTTGTGGAGAACCTGGTTAATTGGAAAACCAGAGGCATGCTGTGTCCTAATAATAAACCATTGAAACATGGAAAATTAATTCAAAACATTGATGATCTGGTCACCTCGAGTGGGATGTCCATCTACTGGAAAAAAATGAAGGGTCATTCTAAAGTAGAGGGACCAGACAAAGCTGGAAATGACCTAGCTGATCAGCTGGACAAAACCAGAGCCATCCAAGGGGATCTACTTGAGATCGAGTCCCTGTTGGAGGAAATCCAGGTCACTGCTATCACTAGGTCCCAGACAAATGCTCACAATGAACTCTCAACTGCACAATGGAGTAAGGAGACCCCAGATGCTGATTTAATTACGGCTCAAAAAGGGGATCCAATAATTGGTAAGTTTTATCAACACATTGAGGACCCTGAGAACTTTCCCCTGACGGATACCAATAGGGAAAGAGGACCTCAGAGTGTTGATGAAATGTCCAAAAATCTTCCGAATCCAAGACGGTTTGTCGGTAAGGAGATCCCTAGCTGGCCATGATCAGTGGGTGGTCCCCACTTCATTCCGAAGCCTGATGCTAAGTCACGCCCATGATGCGGCCACAGCCGGTCATCAGGGGTTTCATACAACACTTGAAATCTTAAGAGAGGTTGCATACTGGCCACACATGGGGCAGGACCTCGACCAATACTTGAAGGGGTGTCTTGTGTGTGCACAATTTCAGCCAACATCCCTCAGACACCGTGCGCCTCTCCAAAAGAGGGGGATGACACTGCTTTGGTCAGATTTACAAGTCGATTTTATCGGGCCCATGATTCGCTCCTCTAGGGGGAACAAGTACATGTTGACTGTGACATGCTTGTACACTAAATGGGTGGAATGTCTCCCGGCCCCAAATTGCCTTCCAAATTGCAAGGCAGAAACAGCAGCTGCCCTTATGATCAACCATATCTTCTCGCGTTTTGGACTACCCCAAAGGATCGAGTCAGACCGAGGTAGCCACTTCACTAGAGAAGTGATGACAAAGATGTGGGAGATACTTGGGGTCAAAAGGAAACTACATATTGCCTACTGACCAGCCTATAGTGGTGGAGTTAAGAGATACAACAAGACAATTGTGAGCATATTAAAAAAGTGTGTGGCAGATTCTGGGCCAAGTTGGGACATCCGACTACCTCTTGTCCTGATGGCCATCAGATCTACCCCTTTATCTGCAACAAAAATGTCACCGTTTGAGCTGATGACTGGACGAAGAATGGTGTTCCACAGCATCTGCTCTGCAGAACCCAAGAGCAGACTTTGATTAATGCCTCCACAACTCATGAGCATGTTGAAAATCTGAGAAAACACCTTCAACATGCTTTTGCCTATGCTCAGCAAAATCTAGAAAGATCTGCAGACAGTATGAAGACCCACTATGACCTGAAGACTACTAGAAAAGAATACCAAGTAGGAGACCGGGTCTACTTATACAATTTCCAAAGGAACTAGGCCAAACAGCCCAAATTTCGCTACAAAATCTGTATCCCCAAAGGCAGTTTGGCAGAAGGGGACAATAAGTGGGTCCATATCAACCAACTGAAGTGTTGCCACCCTAGGCACACTCTGCAGCAACTAGAGGATTAATCTGGAAACCCAGAGGGGGACCTTCCAGACCCCTAGAATTGCAACTAGAAAACTATTCCATCGGTTATAATTAGGAATAATTGCAAACAGATAAGATTGTCATTATATGCCAAATGTATGCATCTACCCCACTACATGAATAGTGGTGGGGAAATGTCTACAAATATGCTCTGTTTTGCCATCCTAGAATTTGAACCATGGATCCTAAGCACCGAGGAGGACCACTCAAGGACCGGAAGGAAAGAGCCAAGAGGCCCGGGGTATCGCTCCATACTCTCATCCGGAACCAGAGAGGAGAACCTGTCGTTTCAGCGCTGATGGGAGAAGCAGATGAATTTTGCCATTTGGACCAGAAAAAAAAACTGAACACCCCAATCTCGCGACTTCCCCTTGATGGGCGGTCAAAAGTCAAATCGCGAGGGGGGGCTTTGTGGGATGTTTTAACACAATAGGCTCTGCCCTGCGCCATCCCTGTGTGCTGATGGTGAAAGAATCATCAAAAATGGCTGCAAAAGCCCTATGCGCGCCAAACCTATGAAAATTGCGCTTTGAAACCGGAAAATATGGCTGCCAGATCTACTTTGCCTGTTGTCAGTGGTGGAAGGAGACCACACTGGTGAAACATGCCACTGGGCTGCCTATCAAGGAAAAATGGAAACTGCAGGAAAGGCAGTGCTTTATTGCAAGAAACCCTGAAAATTGCTTTTAAATCCCTTTTTCTTGGTTGCTTTAAATACAAAATACTGGACCAAGACACCACAAAACATCCAATATCTTTGCTGGGTGTTACCTGCCACTTCATTTAAGGAATCAATATGAACACACAATGTCATGGAAAGCGGAATCTATCATGAAAATAGCCACAGTAAAAAGTGTGCTTGCCTGTGAAAATCTGTCAAAATCTGGGTGCAGTGCCAGCGGCCGACTGTGACTGTTTCAACAGCCTGCATTTAAACTGTAAATTTGTACCATTAAGATCTAATGTCTTAAATTAAGTGACCTGTTATCAAAAGTAATATAGGTTGCAACTATTTAGTCTGCATGGTTTAGAGACTGGAATCAGAGTTCTAGCTGCTTGATAAAAATTGCAAGTTTTATTTTAAATTAAGAAAATGTTATAAATTGACAATGAATTTAGGTGAACTCGGAGTCGCCAAACCAGTTTCCCCCAGCTTTCCCCAACAAAAGTCATCTCTCCTGCTTCTGCTCTGGACCAGGAACTCACATTCAGATGTTGATTAAGAGGGGGGGAGATTTTGGGCTGCTGCTCCTGGCTGAGACAATGAACCTTCCTTGGCTGAAAGGATATGCAGATTGTAAATGACAAATTAGATGTTGTGTCCCGGATAAAAAGTGTGAAATATTGTCAAATCCAGACCCAAGACCTCACAGCTACGGGGCTTGGAAGAATATTTGCTCCACAAAATATGTGATCTATGTATGTCATTGGTATAAAGATTGTACACATGTAAAGATGTATTATATCAAAAATAGATTTTATGTGCAAAAGGCAAAGGGGAGGTTTTCCCTGCCTCATAAACCACATCATCATAATGACACACTGTTTTCCCCTCCAATCAAGGGAGAGAGCAGGCTTTAGCCAATAGACTACCTAGGGGGTGCGCCTAGGATAATTCAGTATACCCACCCCTTTATCAAACACATAAATAGAGACAGCTGAGGACCTAGAAAGAGGGACTGATCCACCCACCACCCCGAATTTGGTGAAGCACTCTGACAGAGATCCACCCATACTCCTTGTTCCAGACTACAGAAACTTTGCAAGCAGAAAGGCTCAGAGCATAGCTGAACCACTTTCAGCTGGGCCTAAATTCCAGAACCCATCCCTAAACTTTAAAGGGGAAAACAAAGAAGCAGACAGCGGTGCTGTAACTGCTTGCCTGCCAAAGAATCATCTTCATAACCAGAAGGGCAGATTAAACCCTGTCTGGTGCCGTGCTGTGCTGTGCAGACCAGAGAGCCATTGCAGATCCAGTCCAGTCATACTGTGCAGTGTAGACCAGAGCGCCTTGCTGTCCAGTCCTGTCGTACGGTGTCCATAGGGCCTTGCTGATCGCTGACCCGTCCAGTCCGGTGTGCCCAGCACTCTGTCCCAGAAATCTTTGACCAGAATCCCTGACGGTTCCATTCAAAACATTGGTAGTGAGTATCCATAGTATAGGATTGTCACTAGCCTATGTACTGTCCATAGCCATCCATATCCAAATCAAATCTATCTTATATCCAAAACTGTATTGTAGAAATCTTTTTGTCTTGCCTGAACTCCCTTTCTTATCCTATAGTCCTTCTGTAATAATATTGTTAAAATCATCTTTGCGCTGATATATTTTATCTGAAGAAAGGCAAGAGTCTCGGCTGGCAAAATCCTGATCGGTGACGTCCTGGTCTGGTGGTTGTGCTGTCGTTTAGTTTGTATCTTCATAGTCCATCCCTAGTGTAAAGAAAACTTGCTTGTATTTTAAAAGCGCATCTTGTTTCACATTTTGCCTCTGTCTGGAAAAAAAACGACCTCCACGAAAATGTCCATAACTTCTTCATACTTTATGCTAGAAACGAAATTTAAGTGTCTCCTTGAAGCTAACATCCTAAGCTTTCCAGTGAACGCAAACCGCATCTCAACTCCCTACAGTATTTCTGCAATTGCGCTTGCCGCACTCAGAAAAGTTTGCCGCAAATTTTTCGTTTGGCTCAAATTTATAACGTGTGAAATAGCTTTTCATTGCACCCGACCTCAAAATTAAGTTTTCTCATTGCTGATTACTCTCAAATCATTGCTAGGTTTTGTTTGAACCCATACAAAGCGGCTCCCATTAGAATTTCAACAATTTTAGTGATTTAGACCATTTTTAGTGTTTACCCCATTCATTCAAAGCCAACTTTAAAACCATTTTTGACAGTTTGCCATTCAATTCTGTTTTTCTCTGGTGTTTGCTGGGGGGAAATTGGGATTGATACTATTTGCTTGAATTCTGCATTCCTGAAGCATGTACTCTCTTCTTCCATTTCTTTATATTGCATATTGGGGGGATTGAAGAGTGTGCAGGGGGAAAGAGTAACCACATTGCTATTGATTTGAACAAACCCACAGAAGTATTGTTGCTGTGCTGCATTATTTTTCGCATCATTACTCCTTGTGATTAAATTGATTGTTTAGTGTGACATCACCCCATTGGTGATCATTGTATACCCATTAAAATAGTGTGATATATATATATATATTGTGCAATACATAAATACATACTTTTAACTTTGCAAACCAGCCTGATTCTCGGTTCAGTGACCGAGGGTGTTAAAAGAGAGGGCCGTGATATAAGTGGTACATCGTTCAAAATAAAAGAATTTATAGACACAAATAATTAATTAAGGGTTTCAGTTGTGCATCACACGCTAGGCATTGACTTAGGTGAAGTGCCGGGTTGAAATCACTTACAGTAAATACACTCAAACAATCGATCTGGCACCCTGAGAGGAGGTAGGGATTGGGGTCCCCCACTCCCTCCCCGGACAGGGCATGGAGACAGGCCCTGTCACACATCACAGAGGGGCGGACACCCTGAGATGATCTGGGAAGGACACTTTGGAACAAAATGGCCCCAAGAAGGTTAAGGAAGAAGAGGTAGGACAGGGCTTCTCTTGACTCTTAGATAAGAGACAAAGAGAGTCTCAACCATCTGGGCTCATAAACCCCTTAAGACGAATGGGGTATTGGAGCCTAAACTTAGCTTGCAATTACTGGTTAATAATTTTCACCTGTGTTGTTGAAGGGTTTAAGGGTTTAGAAGGAGAGAGATCGGAGGGATGTGAGGGAGGCGAGGAGATCACAAATCCCTTAATTTCAAGATTTAGGGGAATGCTAACAGTGCACTGCATTGTAGGGGCACAGCACACAACAAAATCTTAGGATACAAAGGTACATGAGGCAGGGCTTACCAAATAGATGACAGAATGTGATGCCACCTTATAGCGGGTGAAAGGTAGCCACCCTAAACGTGAAAAGTCTTTACACCCCGCAAAAGGGATCACTGTTATAAAGGGAATTAAAAGTTGTGCCCTCCACATTTTAATGCTCCAAGAAACCCACTTCAAGATGTAACTGGAGAGATCCCTAAAGGGTACTTTGATTGGGAAAACATTCTGGGCTTCACTGAAAATCAAGAATGGGGGTGTTGGTAGTCCATTAACCAGAGACCTCAATGCGACACACGTAGTAGTACTGAAAGTACTTGACAACAGATTGCTTGTGAGTAGTAGTACTGAAAGTACTTGGCAACAGATTGCTCATGAGTAAAGGGGAACATGTGGGGAACATGTTACGCACTCAACCAAGGACAGAAGGACTTTGTGACCAGGGCACTACAAAAAGGCACTAAATGGGCAGCAGGGCTTTGAATCCTGGAAGGATACTTCAACCATGTGTTTCACCCACGGAGGATCAGACTAACAATAGGTAGGAAGGAGAGCGACCATGACCACCCATTGTTGATATGCCATTCGGTCGTCTTTTACAGAGACACGGGTGGGCAGATGCTTGGCAGCTTGTGAAAGGAAACAAGCGATGGTATACCTTCTTCTGCCAGGCACACAAGAGCTACTGACGGACAGGCTTAGTCTTTGTTGAAGAACACAACTCTCCCATTGTCGAGGAGGTAGCAGCGGTACGTAGTACATGGTCAGATCACCACTTTGTGCGAGTCCAACTGAACTGGCCAACTGTGGTTAGATGGAATGGGCAATTGCAATCTAATGCTTGCACGTGTTCCTGTGTCTTCTCCAATGTGTACTCCCATATCCTGTTGCTGCAAGGCTCTGTGCCTCCTCCTATTTGCTGCAGTAACACTTCTGCTTTTCTTCTGCCTGCTGCTATGCATTCTGCCCAGTGGTGCCATTGTTGCTGCCCCTTCCATGCAGTCGCCAAGTCCAACTACTGCTAGTAAAGCATCACGTTTAGTCCACTGCCACTGCAGCGCAGGGAAACCGCCTTGCACTCCGCGGCAACGTCCTTTGCCTGAAATAGACAGAGCTTTGCCTCTTGGCTTTTCCCACAGACATATACAGTCCCCGAGGACATTTATCTAGCCTCCTGTATCTCTGGGTTTCCAAGGTGGCACTGGAGATGGAGCACCCTTACCTTTGTGAGACCACCTTAAGAACAAAGATAAGCGCCCATTTGCGGCCTGCCTTTTAAAGATACCTGTCCTGTAGAAGACGTTTTTGCTAAATTTACTCTGGGGTGAAAGCTGGATTGGTGAGACAGTGTCATATAGCATCAGTTACTGAGGATCAGTCATAGGCAACTGTACCAATGGAAGTACTTTTAACTGCATAAAAATGGGGTACATTATTTTAGAAGCGACCTGGTTCCACATCCTTGCTTATATGTGCCAGAGAAGGGTCAAGCCTCCGGCCTTGAGAGGCAAACTCCTATATCCATCTCTTCAGAAAGACAGACCACTATTCTGCAGATTGGAATGTACAGGATGTCGATGTGCAGCAGTCTGTGTAACTGAGCTTTCCCTCACATTTTCTTGGACAAAATCAGCAATGGCAATGCATCACCTGGATCACATATATGTATTCTTCTAATTTAATTATGTTTAACCAGTATCCACTGTGACAGGGCCAACAATTTGTCCTTGTTAAGAGTGGGAATGCAGAACCAGCCCCAAAACCACGGGGAGATGTGTCAATCGAGGAAGACCCCATGCCGCCCCTCGGCCTATTGCCAGTATGGTGTGCTAGAAAGTACCCCACTCATAAACCACACGTCTGCCAGCTAATACTGGTCATGTTCTCCATGTCTTTTGCAGAAACTACGCTGAGGAAGCGCAAGATCTGCCCCGCATCGCAATGGGAGACCTACCGAAAGGAATCCCCAGCGTTTCTTTTCCTCGGCTCAATCTTAACATTTCGGAGTCTGGGTCAGTGAAAATCCTGCCCGCCGCAACGAAAACACAAGTGGCCCTGATGAGCAAGGGGAATTCCGATGTAGAGTCCCGCCATGATGGCAGCAGCAGAAGTCGGACTTACCCTAGTGAAACCGCCCCATCACGAACTGCTGGAATCCTTGATCCGCGACAATTCTGCGCAGAGGAAGTAGGCTGGGGTTATTCCCCCCCTTTTAATAAATCACCTTTACACACACACATCCTGGGCCAGATATAAGACATGGAAGACCAGCAACAGAGGCCCAACCCCACGAGGGAGAGGAAGATACAAGGACGCAACAGGAAACAGGAAGCGTGGGTACCCGGGTGAGGCCAGAGGAGGAGAAAGTGGCAGACTACGAGACAGAGGAAATAGCAGAGTTTAGAAGCAGATTGCAGAGAAGGTGAGGTGTTGGTGGTTTTGAGGAAGGGTACAGCAAAGTGATCGAGCGTGTGAGTAATGATTGAGTACAGGTAGATAGTGTAAGGAGTGGCTATGAAGAGATTGCTACAGAGTGGACGAAGAATGTGTGAGTGGTAGTGGTGGCAGGAGAGTAGTAGTGGTAATGATAATGATATGTTATTTATATATCGCTTACTCCTAAGCGCTTTACATAGAACAAATGTACCCACATGGTTTGGGGAGGAGAGTGGTAGCGATGAGAGGAGTGTTGTTGAAGGAGGACAGTAGTAGTAGTGGGTGGAAGAGAGTC
Source organism: Ambystoma mexicanum (assembly GCF_040938575.1). Taxonomy (NCBI): domain Eukaryota; kingdom Metazoa; phylum Chordata; class Amphibia; order Caudata; family Ambystomatidae; genus Ambystoma; species Ambystoma mexicanum. Next base: position 304,306,842 of record NC_090940.1, read on the forward strand.
CTAGTGAGTGGAGGGAAGTATTATGGGTGCGAGAAGAGTAGTAATGGGTGGAAGAGAGTGGTAGTGAGTGGAGGAGAGTAGCAGTGGTGGCAGGACAGTAGCAGTGGGAGGAGGAGCAGGAGGAGTAGCCAGGAGAGTAGGGGAGTAGTCAGGAGAGTAGTAGATTGTGAGTGAGAAATAACACAGACCGGAGGCAATAGGTAGGAGGAGTAAGATATCAGAGGGTCTGAAGAGTGTGGGTGGAGTAAGGCAGAGAGTAAGACAGTAAGAGAAGAGAGGAGAAGGGGGGAGTGGGCGTATATGAACAAGCCTGAATCCAACATAGCAACTGCAAGGCACTCCCCTAGTCCCCAAGGATACCAATATCTGGATAGAGTAGGGACACCTAGAAGTCCCAGAGGGAGAGTAGAGAGCCAATGCCTTAGGTAGTCATGATTAGCCTAATTCAGACACTAGACAGTAGGTGCTGCCAGTCGGTAGCACTAACCTGGAGCTACAGATGCATTAGGATAGGGAAGTGTGCAGTAGCACTTTTTGGGCCTATCTATGTGCAGAATGGGATTACTATAATAAACAGTGTTGGACCCAAATGACCGGACAGATTCAAAGAATATGGCAAAGTACTACTCTTATCAGTTCAATAAAGTACGGCAATCAGTTTGTAGTTCACACAGTAACAATGCAGATTAGTTACACCATAGCTTTATACCTCAAAGTGCGTCAGCTATGACATCATCCCATGTGGCAAATATTACAACCTATTGGGTTTAGGGATTCGTTAGGGGAACAGATTTACTTATAGAGTGTATACATTTTAGTTACTTTATTGGCTGCTACTCTCTGGTAGGCAAGCCTCAAACTTCCCTCAACTACGTGTAATACAGATTATAACAGTATAACAGTAGCGGATCGGCTCATGCAACATTGTATGCTCATTGTTGCATAGGCCCTCGTGATAGGTTGGCATCCTCTCCCAACCTTGGACTCTGAGCTCACTAGCAGCACGTAAGTAAAACAAAACTCAGGTGCAGAGAACAACGCCAGACTACCACTGTGACAATGAAACAGCTAGGCGGCTTGATGGAAATTAAAATGGTCTTTATTCACACTATTTCATAAAGAAAAAAAAATAAGCTTTAATCAAAAGTTGCTGCAATGTCCTTTCTCTGTGCTTAGGCCTCTTCTCTGATCCTTGCAGGGGATCTGGTAAGGACTTCTGGCAAGGCTTCTCCTCCTAGTCCTCATACGCCCACCAGCCTTCAGCAGCTCCTGATGTCGTGTCTGGTTCGATCTGCAACAAAACCAAGAATGAACACACTCTCGCCTTCCAGCGTTGTCTTTATATAGGCAGAGTTTAACAGGCCAATCAGTGTTCACTTCCTCCTCCAGTCTATATAAACTCTCCCAAGCCCCACCCCCTTTTCCCTTGAGGCATTGCAAGCTGTCCCGACCTCGATTTCCACCCGCTCCCAGTTCCAGTCATCTCTGACCAGGTGAGTTCTTAGTTTCTTCCTGGAAGGGTTTAGGTGGGTCTCTGGGAGTCTTGTGTTTTTGTCCTGCTCTATTATGTTGTTAGAACGCTGACTTTCATAATCCACGGCTCTGTGATTCTCATGTGGGTTCCAACTGCCGAGCACCCGCAGGTTCCCCATGCTGCGGCAGCCCCGCCTCTCCCTGCTCGCGGTTCCTTGATTTCTCTGCCGGCTGTCAGAATCGAACGTCGGCGTTACTTCTAATTCACATGAGTGCGACGTTCTGACTCTCGTGTGTCCGCCCGAAGGTTCCACGTCTTTCATACCACCACTAGATTCGAACGTCGGCGTCTCTGCTACTTCGCAGAAAGGCTGCGTTCCGATTCTTTTGGGCCCGTCCTGGAGTTCCATATTACCCTTCTCTGTCTGTTTTTCGCCTGGATTAGACATTTCCTGACCCCACCATTCCCCAACCAGGTGGGCCTCTGGGTCTCGGGCCCCTCCGTGGTATAACGGACCCTCTTTACTGTTACATACACCCCCGAAGCATCCAGCCGATCGGGCTGGTCAGGATTTCTGGATAAGTAATCCGGAACTAATTGGAAAGCCGCTGGTCGGTGCACTGTTTCAAAACAAAATTCCTGTAGGGTTAAGAACCATCTCAATACTTGTTGGGTTGAGTCCTTGTGCATGGCCAACCATTGGAGGGGAGCATGCTCTGTAAAAACTGTAAACTTTCTTCCAACGAGGTAATATCTGAGTGTCTCAATGGCCCATTTGATAGCTAGACACACTTTCTCAATGGTAGAATACACCACCTCATGTGGTAATAGCTTGCGACTTATAAAGGCCACTGGTCGTAGATCTGTTTCAGTACCTTGTGATAGTACGGCCCCTATTCCTATTCCTGATGCGTCTGATTGCACAAAAAACCTTTCTTGGAAATTGGGACACCTTAGAACAGGTTGTGTTGATATTATCTGTTTCAGCTCTGTAAAGGCTTTACAAGCTTCTTCATCTTTAAGCAGGTCGCCTTTGTAGGAAGATTTGAGAGCCTCTGTCAACGGGCTGGCAATGGAAGAAAACAAAGGTATGAAACAATTATAATATCCAATGAAGCCAAAGAAGGCTCTGATCTGTTTCTTATTGCTGGGCATAGGCAGTTTCCCTATTGCTTCAATTTTGTCCAACTGGGGTCGTATAACCCCGTCCCCGACCAGATATCCCAGGTATCTAGTCTGATTGGCGGCCAGTAGAGTTTTCTTTGGGTTTATGTTAAGACCTGCTTATTGCAACGATTTTGTCACGGATGATAGTTGACTCAGATGATCCTTCCAGTTTTTACTGTATACAACTATGTCATCCAGGTAGGCTGCACTGTATCCCTTATGAGGAGCGAGAACCTGATTCATCAGTACTTGGAAAGTTACTGGGGCTCCATGTAAACCAAATGGTAGAACTGTAAATTGATATAGACCGGAAGGGGTAGAAAAAGCGGTTTTGATTTTATCTTCAGTCCTTAACGGAATCTGCCAATAACCCTTTGTCAGATCAATGGTACTAATGTACTTAGCAGTACCTAACTGTTCAATAAGTTCATCAATACGTGGCATGGGGTAGGCTTGGTATGTAGAGATGGAATTCAATTGTCTGTAGTCCATACAAAAACGTATACTCCCGTCTGGTTTTGGAACCAGAACAATAGGGGATGACCAGTGGCTACATGATGGTTCAATTACCCCTAGCCTCAGCATCTCCTCCACTTCTGCTTGCACTGCATTCCTTTTTGACTCAGGCAATCGGTAAGGACGGATCCTTATGCTCTGTCCTGGTTCTGTTTCAATTTTGTGTTCTGCCAAGTGTGTTCTTCCTGGGTAGAAGGAAAACACATTACTTAAAGGCTCAAGGTGTTCCTTCAATTCTCTTTTCTGTTCTGTTGTGAGCTGTTTTCCCCACTGAACTGAATTGAATGCAGGTTCCTGGGTCATTCTTCTGACTACCTGTATGGTTTTGTTCAGGGTCTTCCATTCCTTCAGCAAGTTTACGTGGTAATTCTGTGTTTTTTCCTTCCGATCGGGTTGATCCACCAAGTAATTTACTGGACCTAATATTGCCTTTATTTTATATGGCCCCCTCCATTGGGCCAACATTTTGTTCTGGCTGGTGGGCAATAATACTAACACCTGGTCACCTATTTTAAACTGTCGAACTCTGGTGTTCCGATTGTAATATTTTTCCTGGGTTAACTGGGATCTTCCCAGGTTGGTTTGTGGCAGCTCTCTCATCCTAGTTAAATTATCCTGTAGTTCAATCACGTAGTCTGTTAGGGTGGCAGGCTCTTCTTGACCTTCCCATTCTTCTTTGGCAATATCCAGTATTGTTTTCGGTTGATGACCAAATAATAATTCAAAGGGTTAAAAACCTGTTGAAGATTGTGGAGTATCCCTTAATACCATTAGTACCCAGGGTACTGCTCTGTCCCAATTCATTCCGGTAGGTGCCGTCGCCTTCTTAAGCTGTCACGACTCGCTCCCTTTGCTCCCATTCCCGCCACTTGGGGGCATGTTTTGGGGTTTATTCCCTACTGGACATTTCCTCCGAACCTAATGCTACAGTGCTGTGATGAATTGAGAGCGCTAAAACCTTATTTTCCAAGTTACTTGCCTTCCGGATCCATTCCAGGTTTTCGGCAGCCAGCATGCTTCTTTAATCTAATGACTATGCTTCCCAGAATGCCTGGCTCACTGCTTCATCTCCTCCCTTGCAGGACAAGGTTGGGTGGAGGATAGGCAACACCTGTGGCTGCAGGTGCAGCAAGCGGCACACCTGAGGGGTTGCTTGTTAAGCAGCTTTAAAAGCCTCAGTTTGCTTCAGTACAGCGCTGGTCATTGTTGCAGTGTTCCTTTTGTGACTGGTGCCTTGTTCCTGGTTCTTAGCTTTGCGGCTAGTTCCTAGTTTCTGTTTCTTGTTCCTCTACCCTGGATTTCTAATTTATGTGCTTAATTGATTTCTAGCTTTCCCTTTCTGTCTTCCTCTGTCTGCAGGCAGCCTTTCTCAGTGCTTTCCCCTTTGATGCAGCCCAATTTACCTGTGTTCTCTTTTTCTTTGATTATGTCCTTTGCTACTGAAAAGGTTGATGCTTTAGTCTTACCCTTTATAGATTTAGCTTCCTGCCTTTATTCCTTGGAGGGGTGGGAGAAGTTTGCCTTTTGTAATATCGTTTTCCCGTCTCCTTACTTTCTATTGGAATCCATTCCATGTTTTCCCTTGCACTTCTGCATTTATTTCCATTGATTATTAGGTTTGGTGTGCTGTTGTAGCTAGCTCCTGTGTGAATGCCTTTGTTTTCCTCACTATTCTATAATCACAATTCTTACTTGCCCCTTGTCTTGAGTCTTATGTATTTAGTTATCCTCCACCCATTGCTGTTATAGCCTTCTGGGTCCCTGTTTGATCAACAGGGTTCGTGGGCTTACTGACATTCTAGTGGTATTTCCAGTCCTCGTGAGTACTGTTTTTAAGTTCTTTATTTCAATATCATCAAGAGTGTCAGCTCACAGATCCTGTCCTTGCTTGCCCTCTACGTGGGTTTAGCGCTGTCAGTATCTGTAATAGCATAGTGGGTAAGGAGTTTGCTGACTTTCCTTTCAGTCATAAGGAGGTTCTAAGTGCTTACCCCACATCCCTTTTCATATATTTGTATTATTGTTTCACTCTATCTGCACTCCTGGGTTTTAGTATACATGAGTCTTGGTTCTTGTGTGCACGTTGTTTGATTCAAGGTTATTCACTGTGCGATTTTGTGCACATTTCCCTTGCCATATTTGCTGCCTTTGTACTCACCTGATTAATCCTGACATAAGCATTAGTTTGATGGTCTTGTTATAACGCTCTACCAAACCATCGGTTTGTGGATGGTAAACCGACGTCCGGATTTGCTTTATTTGAAGCTGTTGACATACTCTTCTCATCACTCCTGATACAAAATTTCGACCTTGATCCGTTACTATTTCTGATGGTATTCCTATCCTGGCAAAGAATGGAATCAATTGGTTGCATACTTGGATGGTACTTGTTCCTCTCATCGGAAAAGCTTCTGGATATCTTGTAGCGTAGTCCACCACTACTAACGGATATCGGTATCCATGACTACTGGGTTCCAGTGGACCTACTATATCCATGCCAGTCCTAAAAAATGGTTCTTTGATTAATGGAATAGGTACTAATGGGGCCCGTCTTGGTTTGTTTGGGTTTGATTTTTTGCATGTGGGGCATTCATCACAGTACTTTGCCACTTCCTTATAAACTCCTGGCCAGTAAAACCGCTTCAATATTTTCTCTAGGGTTTTTTCTCTGGCCATGTGACCGCCTGTCTGGTCATCGTGAGCCATCCCTAGTATAGACTTTCTGAAACTCAGGGGTACTAGAAGTTGTTCCGTCTCCTGTTCATCAGGCTTTTTGGTAACGCGGTATAGAAGTCCCCGCTGTACTTTAAACCTCGGATAACTGCTGTTACTCTCTGGGTCTTTCATTGCTTGCTCGAGGACATGCTTTAAAGATGGGTCAGTTAGTGTTTCGCTTCTAAAAGAAACTCTTTTATCTTCAGAAATCCAATCTACGAGTCCACTGAAACTCTCCACCCATCTCTGTTTCTCTTCTCTCACTTCTCTTCTGGTTTTCCTTGGTATTCTCTTACTATTCCCTTCAATATCAGTTTCTGAGAAAGGAGCTCTTCTTAACCATTCCTTTTCTCTAACACAGTCATCAAAGTTGGGCAGGTCAGTCCCTATTAACACAGGAGCAGGTATATGAGGCATGATGGCTACCTCCATTGGGGTGTGAACCCCGTTAACTTCTATGTTTACTTCTTTTGAAGGGTAGGACTTTACATCCCCATGCACACATTTCACCGAAATATTTTGCTTCCCCTTTTTCCCCAAGACACTTACTTCTGGTCTGATGGTGGTTTGCTCGCTTCCACTGTCGACCAGGCCTTGTCAGGGTACACCGTCCACTCGAACTTCCACTGTATAGGGCTCTCTTCTCCTTCTAAACTCCTGGTTCTGTATACAACCAATCTCCATAGGTTTGGGTTTGTTCTTTCTTGGGCAAAATCTGGCGATATGTCCCCACTCCCCACAATCATAACACTGGGGTTGCCTGCTGGAGATGGGCCATGTCGAACCTCTGGGATCTACCTTGGTTGGCTTTACTTCTCCCAAATTCGTGGGTCGAGGAAGTAGGGGTTTATTTCCTCCTTCCACAGGATTTATCCTGGCTCCACCTGCCTTTTGGAATGCTGTGGCAATGTCTATGGCTTCATTGAGAGTGGGTCTATGGTGTTGCCGGACCCATTGTTGAATATTGCTTGGAAGTGCATCCACAAACTGCTCTAACTTCACTTTGTCCATGATTTCAGGTATAGTGCAGCTGGCTGGTTTTAACCATTTTTCGGTTAAGTCGTGTACCCGATAGTACAGTTGCCTTGGAGTTTCCCCATTGTGAAGTTTGGTTTGCCGAAGTTTCTGATGATAGGCCTCTTCATCCACCCCCATCCTTTCTAGGATGGTTCTTTTTATGTCTGCGTAACTTGTGTCTCCGTTAGGGTTTGCCGCCTGGTAAGCCCCTTGCATTGAGCCTGTTAGCAAAGGAGCTATGAAGTGCCCCCATTTCTCCACCGGCCACTGGGAGTTTCTAGCGACCCGTTCGAAATTCGTAAAGAAATAACCTGGATCCTCGCCGGCCTGGAACTTCTGTAGAATGTTGGAAGGGGCAGGCGTCATGGCTCTATGAGCGACCACCGCTTCTGTTACTTTCTTCAGGGCATCCTGGGAGGCAGCTTGCAACTGTAGGGCTTGTTGTATAGCTTGTCGATCCGCCTGGGCTTGATGTCCCTGCACCTGCACCAGTTGCTGGAGCTGTTGCTGTCCTTCTGCTAAGGCCTTGATGATACTCTCCATACCGTGTTTCAGTATCCCACCGCTGCCACCAAATTTGTGACAATGAAACAGCTAGGCGGCTTGATGGAAATTAAAATGGTCTTTATTCAGACTATTTCAGAAAGAAAAAAAAAAAAGCTTTAATCAAAAGTTGCTGCAATGTCCTTTCTCTGTGCTTAGGCTTCTTCTCTGATCCTTGCAGGGGATCTGGTAAGGACTTCTGGCAAGGCTTCTCCTCCTAGTCCTCATACACCCACCAGCCTTCAGCAGCTCCTGATGTCCTGTCTGGTTCGATCTGCAACAAAACCAAGAATGAACACACTCTCGCCTTCCAGCGTTGTCTTTATATAGGTAGAGTTTAACAGGCCAATCAGTGTTCACTTCCTCCTCCAGTCTATATAAACTCTCCCAAGCCCCGCCCCCTTTTCCCTTGAGGCATTGCAAGCTGTCCTCGACCTCGATCTTCACGCGCTCCCCGTTCCAGTCATCTCTGACCAGGTGAGTTCTTAGTTTCTTCCTCAAAGGGTTTAGATGGGTCTCTGGGGGTGGGTCTCTGGGAGTCTTGTGTTTTTGTCCTGCTCTATTATGTTTTTAGAACGCTGACTTTCATAATCCGCGGCTCCGTGGTTCTCATGTGGGTTACAACTGCCGAGCACCCGCACTGCGGCAGCCCCGCCTCTCCCTGCTCGCGGTTCCTTGATTTCTCTGCCGGCTGTCAGAATCGAACGTCGGCGTTACTTCTAATTCACATGAGTGCGACATTCTGACTCTCGTGTGTCCGCCCGAAGGTTCCACGTCTTTCATACCACCGCCAGATTCGAACGTCTGCGTCTCTGCTACTTCGCCGAAAGGCTGCGTTCCGATTCTTTTGGGCACGTCCTGGAGTTCCATATTACCCTCCTCCGTCTGTTTTTCGCCTGGATTAGACATTTCCTGACCCCACCATTCCCCAACCAGGTGGGTCTCTGGGTCTCGGGCCCCTCCATGGTATAACGGACCCTATTGACTGTTACAACCACCCACTTGCCCAATGAGCCCACCATCTCTCATCGGTCAGGCCTTCAGCCAAGGCCTCTTCTTCACGGTTGACCTTACGGACTGTTCTCTTCTCTGGGACTTTTAAGGGAGTCTAGGTACACCACTATCTTCGTCTGGAGCTTAATGAATAGGCCTTGCTTTTCGAACTCTGAATCACGTGTGAGGAGACCACGATTTTGACCAGTTCTACCTTTTATTTAGTGCTATTTAATTCAATTAAGCTGGGTGTCATTACTCTTGGCCTCTGGAGACTTAGTTGCTCTACCTCACATAGGCTTGCCTGCATCTTTTATTGTGAATACTTGGCACTTGCAAATGTTTGCTCATTTACTTAATCGAACAGAAATATGTCCCTCATACGTTGCTTATCCTCATTGACTCCCCTTGTACCCTTTAGTAGCTTTTCACTGTGGCATCCTTGATCTCTAGCCAGCAGCTATTCTATCTTCATGCATACATTTGTATTTCCAGCCAGTGTCAGCTCTGCAGCTGTGGTCTCTCTCCTTTGAGCTCTCTGCTTTCTATCATCGAGAGCCGACGTCCATCTTTGCAACATGGCCAGTTCACCTGTCTTATGTTGTCTACTGGAGCAAGCTTCTATATGGCTCATTTACCTTGCGTTTCTGCGTATATACATTCACTACTCATTTGGTTACTTAACCTCTTTGTATATATGGTTTCTTCTTACTTGTACGTATGTTTTACTCTTCTTTCTTCAGTTACGTCTTCATTCTTAAGTATTCTTTTTTTTAAAACCTTTATTTTTAGCTTTTATATCAACATAATACAACCACGCACCCACATTAGGGTGAACTTAACTTGCGCCAAATCCCACTCGCCCCGCCCCCACTCAACCCCCCCGACATCTCACTCCGAAGTTCAGTGCACATTGTGCTGCATATTGCATCGCCCCAGTTCGGTGTCCCAGTGACATGGAGGTATTAAGCCAAATGATCTGCCGAAAAAGACCTCCTATTCTAACTGGCGATTTCTGGGGAGGACGGAGTCTCCTCTGCTTCGTTCATCGGAAAGGTTACCAGGGGGGCCCAGATGTCAGGCAGACGGGCATGAAGGGGCAGCAGTTTAATGAAGTCTGTTTCCACATCTTGGCAATACAGAATGTCCCTGCGCCAAGCAGCGACAGTGGGGGGGGACCTCGACCCCAGGCCATGGCAATCCTCCTCCGGGCAAGAGTCAACAGCAGGCTAGCCAATTTTCTTATTGGTGCTGACAGAAGCCTCATCATACCGAGCAGGGCTGCTGTCTGATTCTTAAGTATTCTTATAGCGTTTAGTGCGTCACTGTATCTTCGCCTTACATCACTTTGCATCTGTCAGATCTTCCTTACAACTCCTCAATATTCAGTGGTGTCTGCAAATCTCCTGCTACCACCTCAGTATGAGGGTACATTCGATACGGTTGTCTGAGTGCCTAACTTCTCTCATACACTTGATGCAGTATTGGGATGATACCTGGTGGCATGCAGAGTGTCTTCCTGTTATTCATCCAGTATGATGGAGGTGAGGGGGCAGAGTCTATCAGTGGCGTACATGTATGTTCCTCTACAAAAGCAACACCAATAGACGAAAGAGAGAGAGAATGCCCCCCACAAACAACTCAATAAAGACCCTTGAACTTTCTTTGAGACACTGGGTGGTTTGTGTGTAATATATGTCACGACATGTACTGTATATTCTTAATCCTATCTGTATCCATTTACACCACACTCTGGGCTTTTAACCTGGCTATAATTCTGTGTCACACCAGTCTCACAAGATTTGTATGATCTTCAAAGAACTGCGAGCTATATAGAGGCATTAGAAACACACAGAGCTGGAGGTTAGTTATTTCCCCTAAGTAGGGTAAGTTCGCTTATTTGCCCCCTTAACATAATATTTACAATATAATACATGTATTATTGGTAACTTAATGGGATAATAGAAGACTGATCCTACGTTCAGGTGGGATGCATTGATTAAACACACAAGGTGAGTGTTGCCTGATGATGACAATATGATGTGTATTAAAAAGTGGAAAGGCTCACTGCATACACCCATTTTAAAATCCTTTTTAAGACAATGTGGAGCCATCTCTACCAGCCAGAACATTTAACTCTAAAATATGGATAACACAATCAATAGAGGACATTTCAGATTTTCTCCTAATAATTGTTGTTAGACAAAGGTAAGTGTGACAAACGAATGCATATGGTTGAACTATAAGCCCTTTCTTTAAGCATGTTAACCTTTGGTGTGCTATGACATTTAGAACCACGGTTATGTGCAGATCCAAGCCTTTATAATTTCAAATGTTCGTGTTCCACCAGTGTGGAGTGAGCCAGCAGTGGCTGGAAGGGACAGGATGGGCCTTTTATCAGCGTCACACCTTAGCTTCCACTGAGAGTGGTGGGCTGAAAAAAGCACCTCTCCCCTGGTTCAGCCACTGTGACCTTGATAGAGTAACACAAGGTCTTGGTTCTGTTCTGGGGGTATAGGTTCTCAGGACAGGAAAAAAAATAACACGATTGGCAAAGAAAAACCTGCCTGCTGTAGCAGTCCATGGAGGGAGTAGATCTTTCTGAGCAGGACTCCGTAAGGTTAGAGCTGGTAGGTCGACAGCAATTACGCCAACGTAGGCCAGGACCAGGAAGGAGAAGCCAGGGAGGGAACAGGGTGAACAAGAACAAAATAACAAGGAAGAGAGGGCCGGCAGGAAGATAGATAAGAGAGTGTTGAGGCAGAGAGCAAGGAGGGAGGTAAGGAATAACGCTGTGGCAAACAAGAGTTTGTGATGCGCTGAGTTTACAGAGGAGCTCCATTAAGAAGACAGGATCCGTCGGGGGCAAACCTCTGGAATCTGTCACTGACATGCTGACGTCCCAGTCATGCATGCAGACGTCTGCATACGCCATCTTGGCTTGGGATGGTGTATCCTTCATCATTGCCATTGGGACCAGGATGCTAAACTGTGGCTGCGGCGCAGAGACCTGAATGATGTGTCGTGGTCGCTGCAGCAAGTCCTTACACCTTCATCCCAGGACTCCCGTCTCGTCCCACCTGCCTTTTGGGTGAAGCCAAGTGAGTCAGTACCAATGCCACGGAGGACTGCAGAAAGTGGCTAGGTGGTCTGCAGACCATGGCTGAGGCTTCTATTTAGAGAATGCTGATTGATTTGATTTGATTTGAGGATTTTTACCACGCATACCCATGGTGGGACCGAGCAAGAATGCATCTGGGTGCAGGGTATTCATCTATACATTTGTCGCTGTGTAGGGAGTCAAACGTATTCCCTTTGAGGGAATCTACAGTCCAATTTCATCAGCATGGTGCATGGTGCAGTAAATTTGGCTCAAAGGGAATACGTTTGACTCCCTTGGAATGCTATTTAAGAAAAATAGAAGTTTGATTCAGGAAGTTGTGGATATGATTCCAGACCTCAGAAATTAATAACTCCCTGAACTGAGTGCTATAAAGAAACCGGAATTACAGAGAGAAGTCAAAAAGAAGCACAAGACAATTTTCTGCCCCTGAAGAATGTCCGGTTATTAACAAACATTCAGGACAGAAACTTATATAAGTCGGGCTTAGCTGTTACGCACAGTAGCAAATAAGAACAGTTGAATCAGCTACTGTGGATAATGTTCAAGTAGTTGTTTAACTTGAATATGTGTGGTATTTTTACCACTTTTATATATTGTGTACTTTTTATGTGATTTAATGCAGTTTTATGTGAATGTCTTTTGATACTTGTGCTGTTTAGCAAATGAATTAAATATGATATTTTAAATATTGAATACATGTCATTTATGATATTTAACATAGCCTTTATTTGGTGAGTGGACTATGTTAACTGGTTTCAGATTGCTGTGGATAACATATTGTATTGTACAAATATCCATGAACTCCCACCATCTTCTTAAATCCAACTGCGTACCATCTACATACTGCGTGGAGTTTGTGGTGAAGAAATTACATTTTGTGATCAATATGGATTCCTGCGCGGGTGGAATCTGTCAGGTTACATTTTGAAAATGTTAAGAGATGAAGATACATTACAGGTTTTTAAAAAAAGGATTGTAACATTGAAGACAAACAGAGGTCAATGGAAGGCGTGTTTCGCGCACATCCTTGCGCGTTTTCTTTTTTAATGCTCGAGGGGAAAAGGAGGAAGGTAGTTGAATGTAAAACATGAAATAAAATGGTTGAGTGGAAGCCTGTGTCTGGTAGATAAACATCTCGTGTTACTTACGGTTTCGTCTGCGTCAGGAAGCTGCAGCGACGGGAGGCCTCGCCTGTCGAGAAAGAGAAGTCAGCCTGTTACTGTGGCAATTTTAACCAGGTTACATCCTTTAAAAAAAAAAGGCTTTGAAGGGGCCCAGAAATTGTCACTGTTACTGTGAAACACAAACACGAGCAACTTTGTTCAGTAAACGGCCGGTAGGCTTTTCAGATCGAGAAATTGGCCGCCGGGCTCGCGCTTCCGCAGTGTGCGGTGTTGCTAGGGTGCACCCCAAAGATGTGCTCTTTATGTGCCATATCATGTGACAGTTAGTTCACCAATTATAGACTGAGAAGAGCTGGCTAGGTTTCATAACTGTGCATTTTAAGGAACACTTCATTCCGTTCAGGCATAGCCAGGTAGCCTACAGTTTCATAACTCCTAGACCTGCCTAGCCTAGCTCGGAGACTCCGGGTTTCCATGCTCTGAATAGGCTGGGCCGTTTAGGGAGGTAGACGCCGGTTATAGCCTCTTACCAGCGTCTACCTGCCTACACGGCCTATTATAACCACAATATGCCATCCACAGCCAATGAAAAAAAAGAGTGGTCAATATTGTAATTGGTTATTTATAACGCGCTTAATTAATGCCCAGAGGTTTCGAAGCGCGGACCCGGGGATCGAACCTGTGTTGCTCTGCGTCGTCTCGTTTCCAATGCTTGGCGCCTCCAAACACTTGTGTATAGGCGCGTTATAAATGCCATATCATATCATATCCTAAGGCGAGCGCATTGCCCCTGAGTTATCCTGCCGAGACTATACGTGAACCACTTGAAACTTAATGATAAAGCTTAGGCTGTGGGGTTCTACCACATTTCCAAAGAATCCAAAGCCACCCCTCCCCCCAGAAAGTCCTCATGAGGGAAGATAAATAGGTAAAACCATAACTATGGACCACCATCCACACCGCAGGTCTTTCGCAGAGGGGACCTGTCGCTACAGACCCCATCGCCTGAGACTCTGGTTATAATCCACCCAAGGAAGCAGCCTTTGTGGTCAGCAAAGCTTTCAATGAAACCATTCTGGTTTTCTTATTAAGGTATGAACACAGTACACACACCTTACACACAGAGGTAGTGTACACTGGCACGACGTGATGACATTGAGATCAGTGATACAGCAGAGGAGCCCTGTGTGACCATTTTTGGGAACTTGGTGTTCTGTGATTTAAATATACTTCGATCGCTCACCTGGACCTGGGCATACAGCGGTGATGCTGTTCCCCTGCACTTTCCATGACAGAGGCCAGCTGGTATTCTTCTGCAGGTACATTCTAACAGTAACAGGAACTGCGGCTGACATTTTGAGAGTTTGATCATTTGTAATATCGTTTCATGAATTGCAACTATTTGACAAACATCGTACACACATGGATGCATCAATCTAACTATGTTTTCTTGGATTTTACATAAAAATAATGTAAAAAAATATAACAAAATGTGAAAAATGAGATTAGCATAATTTCTCAATCATTTTTGGTGAGAAAAACCTTACAGCGACGATCCAGGTGCAGGGAGCCCCCCTGAGGGATCTCTATAGCAGGACGTTCACCCAACTATGTGAAGGCCAGATAAAGGTCCGGCGTTTATGCCACTTTTTGAATTTGGGAGCCTCATCAGGGAGCTTTTATGAATGGGGAAAGCTTCTCCGGGGTCACAGTCCTTGGGCAGCGGGCATCATCTCTTGAGACCTAGCTTCGGCAGTATGCCGGAGTCGGACCGGGAACCAAAAGTGGCCCTGGAAAATGTTTCCAAAACGGCCGCATATTAACATATTCCAGAAGCTTTGCAACAAATTCTCTACTTCATCCGACTCAAGAGGCCCACAGTGCAGCGGCCCACCGGGAACCCTCCAGAGTTCCCTGTAGGTCAGTGCACCACTGGCGAGGTTGCAGTGCGTGAAGCTTGCAACGATCCCTAAACCTAATATCCTTGGGAAGAAGAGGAGCTGGCCAGAAGCAAACAGTGGTCAAACCTTTTTTCTGAAATCCACAACAGGAGATTGACAAGAAAAATAAAACTAGAACCTTTGCACCAATGGAAAATGGTACAACAACCGCACGCGCAAAAGAAACAAAGACCAGTCAATGTTTGACATCCATCCTTAATCGCCATTGGGCCTTCGGCAAGAGCGGAGCACTCTTTAGCTCCAATGCCGCGCCAAAGCGACCCAGAAGCTCCAGATGATACGTCTATCATTTCTTATTGCTCTTTGTGCCTTAAGTGCATTTAAAGGATCATAATTGTTACATCCTGATTGCCACTGGGACTACGGAGCAGGTGCGCTCATTATCTGAACAGGCGTCTGACGGAAAGCCGTTCCAGCTAGAATGGCAACAGCCCTTGCGCGGTGCGAAGGGAGCCGAGGTAAGCAATTAGCCTCAGAATCGCAGCAGAAAAACAGCTTATTTCATCAAAACATATTTAGCGGAAACACTGGGGCCACGGATCAGGCTCAATGGGTTTATCCAACGAGCCACAACCGGGAGCTTGCCGGCTGAACGGCGGTCCTTGGTCTACCTGCACCCGCCATTGGATTTCAACTCTTCCAATGGGGAAAAGGGGTGGACATGTACACTCAAGAAAACATATAGCAGGATGTTTTACTGTGATGCAGAGGTGGCATCTTACGAAGGGTTTCCACTGCTGCTCCAGGGGTAACACTCCACACAGCAGGCCACGTGTGTGCATGGCAGTGTAACCCCGTGCACGTGCGCTTTGTCCCTCCCACTGCTTGCACTGTAACTCGCTGGGGGATTGCACTGGCTGCGGTGAGAGGCGTAACACTGCTGAGAAGAAGCCTTGCACATTGCAAGTCTAGCGATGCACGCCCCCCTCCCTCCCCTCCCCATGTCATGATGTGGAGTATCCGGGATTCCTGCTGTTCAGGAGTGGCTGGAAAGGAGACACGATGGCAGAAGGCATACTTTTCCCTTACTCCCATCCTGCTTTCACTCCCTACCCCCGGCCTTGCCACTTCTATCCTTTTTCTCTTTCTCCGCGTCTATTTGTTTCTAACATTTTTCTATCCAGCTCTCTATCTGCATGTTTCTTTTTCTTGCTTCCCGTCTTCTTCCCTTCTTCCTTTCGATAATTTCTTTCATTTGTTCTCTTTTTTCATTCTCTTGCTTACTCCTATTTTATTACTATCTCTTTTCCCGTCTTTCTTTCCGTCTTTATTTCTATTCACCTGTTATCTTTCCTTTTTTTCCACTTTCTCACCTCTCTTTCTCTCTCTCGCTTTCCGGTTCTTTCCCTTTGTTTGGTTGTTACTTTCTTTCTTCCTCAATGTTTTTCTGTCCTGCTTTCTTTTTCTTCCTTCTGTCTCTTTCAGTGTCCATTTCTTTCTCGCTCACATTCTCCTATTTGAATTTTCTTCCCCCATTCTCCTTTCTCTTTCCCTCTTTATTTCAGTCTCTTTGCTATATTTTCCTTCTTTCTCTTTCTTATTCCGAGCTTATTTCTTTCACTTTCGAGTTAGCTCTCTACTCTTTCCTCTTCTTTCTATTGCCTGTATTTCCTTTTTCTGCATCATTTTGTTCTTTCTCTCCATCCTTGTGCCTTTCTTTCGACCCTTCCTTCATTCTTCCTTATTTCTTTCCTTCTTTCATTAATTCTTTCATTTTTTCTTTGGCTCCGTTGCTTCCTTCTTGTTTTGTCCTGCCTTCTTTCTATTTCTTTGTATTTTTTTTATTTCCTTCCTTTCTGCTTCCATTCTTTCTTTCACTCTTTATCTCTTTCATACTCTTATCGTTCATGCGTTCTTCGTGTGATCTTACTTTCACTCTTCCTTTAGCTCGTTCTTCCTTTCGTGCACTCCTCTTTTGCTCTAACTCCTGCCTTTTTCTTTTGTTTTCTCTTTCTCCCCCTTTAAGCAGGATACAGTACTTTGAGTGTGGCGTGTGCTATGCGAATGGTGATGGCAAAAAGGTTTAAAATCAAACGCTCTGGTACTATATTGCTTTATTAATAGCATGCACACGTATGTCAAATATAACAGTTAAATGAAAAGGGTACATATCCAAGCTTCCCAGTGCATTGAATCTGACCCCCTTCTCAGTAGAGATGGGCCGATAATGGTCTCTGTTGTTTCAGCAAAGAGCGTATCCGACAACAAAACGTATCCCACTCAATGTGAAAGAAACAGAAGCATAACAGCAGGAGTTGTATCTTGCATAGCATGCAAATAACACATTGGGATAATCATGAGCGGCACATTGCTGAAGGGTAATGAACTCAATAAAAATATAGAAATCACCCCAAAATGAGCACTCAACTGGACTCCTGTGCTCAGCCATTTTAGATGCTGAGCCTCTATCTTGTAGGAAAGCAAACACGGACCAGGGAGTTATCACTGCACTACATAACTGAAACTGACATGTATATCTAGGTGTATCTCTCTCTCTCCCCCTCTCGCTCTCTTCATGTTCAGTGCTGTGATTCAATGTGGCCCTCTGAACGTGTTTCCTGCAGAAAAGTATACGGCGGATACATTGAGACAGCAGTCAAGTTGCTCTAATCACTATCTTGAAAACAAAACAGAGTTCTTACAAGTCTGCTGCTGTTCTCAAAAATACCACTGGAGCCTCATTCAATGTTTTAAAGAGCAGCTATGCACCGGAGTGCCCCTTTAAAGTGACTCAAGCCTGAGATAGATCCAGAAAAGAGAAGTGATGGAGTTAGTCCCTTCTCTAATAATGTATTACTTTGTTTATTTATTTAAAATTTTAAACAAAATGAACTTTGTGTCCATGTATCGTGGGACCGCGATACTGTACGATATGCCAATAACAGATGATAGTCCTATAGAGGTGCAACTAACAAAGAAAGATAACACAGAAAGAGCAAGGACAGAGTACAAATATAATATCAATAAATATAAAAGTTCAAGTGAAAATAGCAGAAACAACACAAACCACAGTAGAGTTCAACAAGAGCCCAATAGGGGGCTGGATCACTAAGTGGGGTCGGGGCAAAGTAAAAAGAAAGGTTTCTAGAGCTTTGTGAAAAGCAGGGAGCTGCAATAAACCTGAAATGAATAGGCATCTAGTTCCACAGCTGTGCCACTGCTGTGGAAAAAACATGGCGGAAAGATTGTGTCTGGGTGAAATGTTGGTATTTCCAAGCAGGGTATGTCTCTGCTCTACATACACCTAGGACCAGCGGAGACCCTAAGCTTCTCGGACAGAAACTCAGGCTCCCTTATGGGACATGCACTGAAAGTCAAACAGCAGAGGGGTATCCCTACAAATTATCCCCACCAAAAATATCGCGTACATATGGTCGTCTGTCTTGCCATAGGTGATATTTTTGGAGGGGATAATTTGTGGGAGTGGGGGTTGCGGGGATGTCCCCCGCACATTAAAAATAATGCGGGCATTGCGGGGGTGTCCCCCGCAGGGTCCATGGCTCAATAACGCCGCAAGAATATGGCAATATTTTTGTATCGCAATATTTTTGCGGGGATATTAACACATGGAACCTAGCAGAGCTTGCATTGAACACGGAAGTTAAGGGCCAACCAGTGCAGTTGTTAGCGAATGGGAGTGCGGTCCCCGAACATAAGAAATCCATGGGCATATCACACAGCAGAGTGAAGGACAACGTTAAGGGGTGCAAGCCAGGAGGCAGGGAGATCCGAATGGACTGTATTTCGACCATCCTCCCTGGACCACACAGGTCTGAACAGTCATATCAAAGTGGGTGCCACATGTTAAAAAAGGTTGAATTGTCTTCAAGAGATGAAGGTGATACAATCAAGCTATTGAGACACGAGAAAGATGAGTTTGAAAGTCAAGTGAAGAATCCAGTGTGAAACCTAATGATTTAGGAAAAGAGACTAGAGTAAGTGGAGCTACCTACTGCAGTAAGTCAGTGTTGGGTAGGCACTGGAGAGGAGGAAGTGAAAAAAGGTAAAGTCAGTTTCAAATGGGTTGAGTTTTAAAGAAAAGAGAGACTTCAAGTCTTTAGTGGCAAGGTGCCCCTCTGTAAGGTGAAGTATTTCGACCGTCATGACACCCAGAGATCAAGCTGCGTGTTGTTTGCATATTTATTTATTTATTTATTCACATTTGTTGAGCACACAACAGCCCAAAGGCATCGTGGTGCTGGTTACAGACATTTTGTTTCTTAGTTACAGAACATATTCTTGGTTACAGTTGCGTTGACATTTGCAGAAATGATGGATTGGGATTAGTTGAAGAGGGTGGTTTTTAGTTTTTTCCGGAAGGCTACGAGGGAGTTTTCAGCTCTGATATCAGCAGGTAGTGAGTTCCATGATTTGGATGCTATGTATGGGAAACCTAACCCACCCGCTGTGACTTTGTTTATGTGCGGGGTGTGTAATAGGCTGGCGTAGCGCGGCCTGACTGGACGTGTGGAGGTGGATTTGGTTATGGTCTCAGATAGATATGTGGGTGTTGTGTGGGTGAGGCATTTATGGGTGAGAGTGAGCATTTTGAATGTAATGCGTTCTTTGACTGGGAGCCAGTGTGCTTCTTGTCTGGCATGGGTAATGTGGTCTCTTTTTGGGGTGCTGAGTGCTGCTCTTAGAGCATTGTTCGGTTAATGTTTTTAGCTGAAGTACCTGCTAGGAGGGCATTACAATAGTCCAGTTTAGCACTGACGGTTGCTCTGGCTATAGATAAGCAGTTGGGTTTGGAGAGGTATGGCTTTATTGCATTTATAAGTTTCATGGTGTAAGCTGAGGCGGAGGAGATGGCGCTGACTTGCTTTGTCATGGATAAGGTAGAGTCAATGTGAACCCCTAAGGTCTTCACAGAGGTAGACACAGGGGTGATGGTTTTGTCTATGGTGAAGTTGGAGTATGATTTGTCGAGTTTGGCTAGAGTTGTTTTTAAACCTAATATAATGATTTTGTTCTTTTCCCCATTTAGGCAAAGGCTGTTGGCTGCCATCCAAGGCTGGATGGTGGAGTAGATTAGGTTCAGAGCTTCAGTGTCTCTGTGGTATACTCCAGAGAGTGGTAGGAGTACCTGGGTATCGTCAGCATAGTTGGTGTATGCAATACCCCGGGCGTCAAGCTTGTCGAAGAGAGGCTTAGTGAACAAGTTATATAGAGTGGGAGCTGTGCAAGAGCCCTGAGGGACCCCACAGTGGATGGTGGTGGGGGCTGCGTTAGCAATGTCGGAGAAGACCTTCATGGCCCTGCCATCGAGGAAAGAGTTGACCCGACACCACATACTCTTGTGGATCCAAGGAAATGTTAAATAACATGGGATATGGGACTGAACCCTGGGGAACCCAACACAGTATCAGGGTAGTGTCATAACAGGAGATCCCTATATGGACCAACTAACTACATCCTGGAAAGAAAGAGGATAACCACATCAGGATGTGACCACCCGGGTCCAAAAGGGACAAGATGGAAAGCAATGCACCAAAATCAACCCTGTCAAAAGCCCATCCAGGTCACCCATGGCATTACCCACCACCTGAAGTGCAGCTGTCTTGGTGTTCTTGTTTTGGCAGAATTCGGATTAATAAGAATGGAGCAATAGCTGAGAATAAAGTTGCTTTTGTAAATATAGAGAATGGGCAAAGTTTTAAAGAGAGCTGAGACGCCTGCGGATATCATGTAGTTGGCTGAAATAGAAGAGAAGCAATACAGAAGCGATGAAAAAAATCTATTGAGAATACAGGAGTTGGTGGGTGAAGATGTAAATTTGAAGAGTAAAATGAAATGAAAGAAAATTATGAAGATTGCAGATGGCCAAAGGAATACTATTCCATAGTGAAGGAGTAGTAACTGAAAAGAAGTAACCTCCAATCAGAGAACAAAGGAACCGCAGAACCACTAAGAGTTTCTGATTGGCAGAGTGAAGGCATATCAAAAAAGGATCCCGTGCCATGAAAGACCCCATGACAAATGACCTTGATTGTTGTACTCGCTGTGTTATACGTATTTGAAGGTGCTTGACCAGAAAGGGTTCTTTTGCGCTCTTAAGAATAGGGTTCAGATTATGCCTAGGGCTGTCCTTTGCATTGTCTGGACTAGAGTGTCCAACTGGGAACTAGTGGCATACAAGTCTACTCTAATTTGACACTCAAGATTTGCAACCCCTGTGTTGGCAGAACCCCTGTCCTTTGGTACACTCAGCAAATTGGATCGGTTTGAATTTTATAGAAGCATATTGATTTTCCAAAGTATTTCATGATTTTAATATATTATGGTTGTATTGCTGCTTGTAATTGGCCTTGAAAACATGGTCAGTGAAAGGCAACAATGGACACTATAATAAACAAGGGTGATATCTGCCAACATAATACTTATGATGTATTTAAGAAAAATGCTTTATGTAAACTTTCTGCCCTTGTAAGAGGTCCCAGATGTGGGAGTTTGATTCCAATGTTCTTAACACATTTTCATTTGGTGCATGTAGATGATGTGCAATGGCAACAGGTGCATAATGGCGATTGGGGCTCAGCTCCACCCACCGGGCAAAGGCTATCACTCATCCTTCAGTTCAGGTGCAATGAGTATGACCACATGATTGGCAACTGTCTACAAGGGCATAGGCCCTTCAAGCCCAGTGTCAGAAGCACATTTGGGTGCCAGGAGGAGGCTGGCACTGGCTACTGAGGGGGCACAGGCATTGCAAATGATTGAAGGTTGATGGCAGCAAGAACATATCATTAGTGGAAGGTCATTAACATCTTCCACGATTTAGCACAAGTAATCCACTAATGTAAGGATAATGCGGCACCCTAGAATCTGACAACACAACTGTGCTTTAAAATATACTTTGTATTGGGTCTAATCTAAATAAAATGTAGCACTTTCCTATTGGGCAAAAGAATAGACATGCACAGTGCTCTTAATTTCTGATCGCCCTGTGCACTTTTCATTTCTAGCAACCTTTAATAACAGACTCTTCTCAACAGATGATGAAACGCTTTCCTTTGCTACTATGCAGTGAAGATGTCCTTCAATTTGGAGTTATTTAGTCACTCTCTATAGAGAGAGTGTACTTTTTAATCAGATATGTTCCCTTTAGTTAACCCTGGAGACACATTTCTGCACAACACAGATCCAGAGACTCAGTTTACCATTGGGAATCCTTTGCTTAAGGCAGGGTCTGGGGAATGTTGAACAGTTGGGAATTACTTTTTTTGATGCACCTTCCCCTTTAAGGGTTAGTTGGAGTTGGCAACAATAATGTAGGTGATACTCAATGAATGTATATGACTATATAGGCCGTCATTATGAGTTGCCCGGTAAACTGTAAAAGTGCTGGTAATAACGTTTACGGGCACTTTTACCGGACCAGCCAACTACAACTTTGCTGGCAGGGATGGAGGATTTTCCTGCAGCTAAGAACAGGACGTACATCTGACCCCTTCTGGAAAAAACTGCTGGTATTACTGCCACGATAATACAGTTGCTAATGTGGGGATGAGCCTTTAATCACCTTAACCCAAACAGGGTTAAGAACTGTGCACTTAAGAAGCAAGTGCACAGTTGTACATAAGCAAGTTTATTTTTATTATACAAAAGCTCTGGGAAGCGATTGGATGGTGTTGCAGGTCCAAACTAACCCAAGTCTCAACAATACAACATCAGTTGGCAGTTTATATACCTTTTGCAACAATTTAAAACACCCCCTAATACTTTTATTACCATCCACCCCAAACATGATTGGACAAAACCTCTTCTAAGAAATCCCATCTTTTCCCAATTCTTCCATTTCCATTGGCCATACTTATTTTCATTATGATCTTCAGATCATATTCAAAACACACCTCTTCTTGGGGGTTTGTCCATATGATGTCAGTGCATGGTTAAACATTGGTAGTGAAAACATAATTCATTGCTAGCAATAACTAGCCTAAGGCTTTTAACTTTAAGTATGTTTGCACATGGTCCTGTTGATGTATTTTGGCAAAAAAGAGGAAGGACTGCATAAACATGATTTTCTTTGAACTATAGATTGTGATCTTCATTCCACAGACTCCAGGTGCCTTCTAATTTATCCGGTCACATACAACCTCTGATGACCTGGAAGAACACTTAACCGTCGGACTCTGGCCTCGAGCCTCATGTTTATTACCACCAAACAAATGATTACCCCCTTTTTGAGATTTTAAAACAAAGGACAAGATAACATCTGTTCCCTTGCAAGGACTGTAAACCTTGCCCTGTTTGTACAACCTTATTACTAGGTAACTAATTATCTTTTCCCTCAAGAATGTCCCTGCTACTTAGAATGCATGTGTAACAACTAACCGTGGAGAAAAGCACCCCATTGTATGGATTAGTGTTTGTGTTGCATTTGCAGTTTTAATATTGTATCTTTCTTCATGCATGAAGATCTAATATGTATAACTTCTACATAATTGTAACACTAGAAGTAACATATAATTATCTCACTTCGATTCATATGGATTTGCAACACTATCCGAGTTTTGCTGCCATCCCCAGGAATCAATATGGTGTGCGCAACATGAATCCCTCATAATAAAGCGGACGCTCCTTGACCACCCTGGCATTCCCCCCTTTAGTTAATACTTTAACTAACAAATCATAATAATCTTCTTGGGGAACATCTCTACAACCATCTCACACCCCGGTCTCAATATGAGCATACTCCTCTGCTGAATCAACCCAACTCCCCACCATTTCCGCAATCTACCCGCTGCTCTGCACAAGCATGCCAGTTTGGTGGAGGAAGCAAAACAGCTTCAGTTTTGAGTACCCGTATTGGGATGAAGTAGAAGCGACCCTAGCCTTGAACAGGGTTAAGATCATCATGGCTGCACCTGTTGGTACATGGGCAGAGCATCAATGTAGAATGAATTGGCAGGAACAAAAAAGAATAAGTAAAAAGTCAAAGATTGGCATCAGAATCTTCACAGCAAAGCTCAACCAGGGAGGTACCCATGAAAAATAAAGAGTCAACCCATGAGTCGTCTGTGATCCGAGCCTCAGTTTCCAGGATCACTTTCAGTTTATACAGAGCAGCAATAGTTCTGGTGAGCATGCCATTTTCAATGTCATTGGGAGGCACAAATCTAAAGCAGGTACAGCCCTCCATTGCTGTGAAGAGGTCGAGTAGGTACCGGTTTTGCAAAGTTATGAGCCTCCGTGCCTGTAATTCTTCCTTAATGGCACTAAACGCTGACTCTGAAGTGTTTACAATGAGCAAGAGTTCATACCTGGTCACCTAAAGCCATTTGGCATTTGCCGCTGCTTGCACGTCAGGTGCCAGGAGATAGTTAAAAAATGTGTTGGTGTGGCTAAACAGCCAACATTGATCAGGAATGTCTGCTAAGGCCTGTGATGATGCTGCTGAAATGTAGTTGGGCCTTTTCTTTTGTTGTAATTTTCTGGAATTTCGCCATCAAACATAGTCTCTGACTTGTCTATATACAATGGTAAAGGGCACGCAAGGGGAAGCAAGGGGCACAGGTAATGAGGGAGGCACATATGTAATTTTGGGCATTGGATGGGTCTCTTTGACCACCCCGGCACTGGTAAAACCAGCAAAACAACCCTATTGAGCCCTATGGTACTTCGTGGAATGGGGATTTACTGGGGTTTTGCCACTTGGAATCTGCCGGTAATTCTGGCAGACCAAGTGACGGAAACTTAATTCTGTTTGGTGGTATCCCACTGGCATTACCAGTGGGATACCACCAAACCTGTAATGAGGGCCCATATCTTTATTATCACCTGGATAGATTTGGGAGATTTCAAATTTCCCCCAAATCACATCAGTGTCCTTTGACTATGTGGGAATTAATACAATTATACATTAATATGAAATGCTAGGGATCTACTCTGGATGCCCACCCCATTAATAGGAGGAATATATTAATTCAAACAGATCCCCACCAATGGTTTGTTCTGTTGGACACATTTACTCACTTTAAATCTTTCCGGGTATATGCACAGGAGAAGTCAACAGGCATTCTGGGTCATCTCATTAGAAGCAACGGGACCTGGTTATTGATAGTACTCCAAAAGCCCTTATCCTCTGGTTATGGTTATGGATGGCCCCCAGTCTCAATCCTTCTGTCTGCCTCTTATGATGGAATGCCCCAGCCCTCCTCCTTTTTCTGTCCAAATGTTAGTTCCACCTTCCTTCTGGCCTTCTTGTCGCCATCAGTTGGTGAATCTCTCTAAATCTGTCTAAATTATGACATGCCAGCTCATTGGTTGATACTCCTGATTTGGTATCTCTTTTCTTCTGTCGACACAAGTCCTAGCCACTTCCCTCTAATTGCTCCTTAGGCCGCTAGGCCCCATTTCTGGGAATCCTTGCTCCACCCACCTGAAATGGTATTTTTGAACAAGTCAGATATGAGTTTTAAAATCTTCAACATGTCACTTTTCTTCAATTTACAGATAAGAGTCACAAGCCACATATTTCCAAATTGGTATGACCATGCCAGTCGCAATGACCTGTGTCTGGTGTCAGCACATGGTTGCACATTCAAATGGCAGATTTCCCCCAGAATGAATTCAGTTTGAATCTTGATATTTCACGGGCATGTATCTGATTCAATAAGCTACCATATTCCCGACTCTCCAATCCGTAATTTTTGCTGGGAAGCTACAATCACATTTTAGCTTTTAACTCTGGTTCCCAAGATCAAATTCTGAGGGATTTCCTACCACCAGATATGGCTTTTTCTGTGTTTTTCCAGAGACATCTGAACCATATCTGTGTCTATTATGGTTCCCCAGTCTATGAGCAAAATATGCTTCTCCATATAATCCTGTGAGACCCTCTACATATGTGCATATTATTCATTCAATAAAACAGCACCTTTCTGTTTCCAGCCCTGTAGGCAACTTCACCATCTGTTTTTTGTTCACCTAGCCTGCATTAAAACCATTGACATTCCTTCATGGCTAATGATCTAAACATATGCTTCCTTATCTGCTTGAAAAGAGGGGAGTAACTCTGCCCCTTGACTCATGTGACATTCTCTGGTGTCTGTCAACTGTCAATCAACCCAGAACTCCACCACAATTTGAATTTAATTTCAAGTATTATACAGAGTTTAAACATCCATGGGCTGCATCTTTATTTACTCAGTGTTGGCCATTTCACCCCAATAACCTCCATCACAGGCACACGCTCCAGCCCCTTCCTGGCTCTGTTGAGCTTCAAAGAGTTTCCAGATAGAGAGGTGAAGGAGTGTTTGACCTTTGTGGTCTGATCAGGGTAAAGGTTTCTGTGGGTGTTCCACCACAGGCTGACGTCAGTCCTTGTGAACAGAAACAAATGCTTTTAAATTCTGCATTTTTATTTCTTTACATGAGACCTGCTTTAATATTTGACATCACATCATATGTTTTTCTCTATCTTCATGCCATCAATGTCCATCCTTGCATTATAATGTATAATCAAATTACTCTGGCAATGGAGTTAGTTTCATGTTTAAATTGTTCAGTGTTCAATGCTGTAGAGTTCACAGATTTTTCCATGGCAGCTCTCTGCTTTAGGAAATGTGCACGTTAGTGCATCTATTATGTTTAGTGGGAAGTAAGCCTCATTTCGGCCTTGTCATTTGTACTGGGAGGAACCTGAAAGTGTCCTCACCTCTTTTTCCCCAGACTCCTCCTCTCAGGTGGCCAGGGAAAGGCCACCGCTTTTGGATCCTGACCGTGGGGGTGGATATGCAAGAGAGGATCACCTGGGTTAAGGGAACTTGGGGAAGGCGGAGAGGACATCCTTAGGGAAGACACAGTTCCCCCCCTTCCCTTTCATAATGAGACCTCTATCCCTAAAGCCTTTGTGGGATATTGTCAACCCCTTCCCTTCTCCTCCTTTCAATCTGTTCCCCAGAAACACCATCATAGTAAAGGGACGAGGAAGAGACCAACTAGGAGGACACATCATCATTTCATGAACACCCATATATATATATATATATATATATATATATATATATATATATATATATATATATATATATATATATATATATATATATATATATATATCAGAGACCAAACAGGTGAAAAGGCTACTTTTATTAAATCAGACAATTCCAAACACCACTCTGGTTCTGAGAAGAGGAAGTGGACTATGGAGGCATACCAGAGGAACAACCAGGCATGTCTGTAAAATGAAGTCATCCAGAGTCAAGCAAGAGAACTCAAAGACCCACACCTGGGGTCGCTTTACACACCTGATGGATATAAAAATGACAGCGATTCAGAGGGAGAACGAACAGGTTGGAGGAAAGGAAGCTGGAGACCCAGGAGGCTGGAGCAGTGCTAAGCAGGAGAAAGGGATGCTGTGGTCATGGTAGGCAGTGTAAGGGTCCAGAGGTCTTGCCATCCGCCTAAGCGGGTCTCGTGGGAAGAAGCAGTGGAGCTCCCTGTGACTACTGCTGCCGCCAAGAGAAGACAGGAAAGTGGGCGAAACGTGCAGTGCAGACCGTGAGAGGAAGGCAGAGCCAGGAGAAGCCGGGAAGCAGCAGAAGCCTGGAGAAGCCCATTGTGAAGGACACGAGGAGGAAGAACGCTGCCGCGTGCGACCAGTGAGTGTAGAGCCAGTGTAAACTTTGACTGCAGCGCTCCGGTAACGTTTAGCAAAGTCCTTTGCTGCTGCCGAGTGGAAGGCAAAGTGAATAAAAATACAATTGAATGCCAGAACTATTATTGAAATAGTGAATGAAGTGCAACTGAAGGAAGGTGCTTGTGAATATTGCGCAGAGTGAACAAGTATTGAAAGCAATTGTGAATACAGCACTGAGAAAGAAGCACTGAAAACATTTATGAATGCCTCACAAAGTCAATTGAATATTCAAGAAGGAAGCAAAAACAAAGTAGTGCCTGAACCAAGTAAAATCAAAGTCAATAGAGTACTAAAAAGGTACAAAGTTGGAAACTTAACAGTGGTCCAAAGTCCACAGGGGCCCAGACATGGCAAACTGAATGTGAAAGGGATTGGTGTTGGGAAGAGCCAGAGATGTGCTGGCAAGAGCCAGAGAATTACAAACTAGGATAATAAAGTGCATGGTGGCTAAAGCAGCCAAGGGACAGTGTCTGGAATATTGGACAGAGAAGAATTAAATAAGCATCACTGTCAGATGGAACCCGTGGCTAAGTGTTGATGAAAGCAGTAAGAACGGGTATCGGTTGTGTGGGATGTGTGGTCCGACAACTGAACCTAGACCAAGTACCCTAAGTGGAAAAGCCAATGAAAGCATATTTGAAGTCAAGCTTATGTGTTGCTACATCTTTGTCTGAAAACTGAAGTTAAGAAGCAGAACTGCGTTGATTTTGAAAGCGTGAAGTTTGAACTCCTAGGGGAAGGAAACCCTGACTTGGGAGGTGTCCCAAGGAACTGTGTTATGTTGGAAGCAAGAAAGTTTGAACTCTTGGGGAAGGGAATCCCAGTATTTTGAGAACTATTTTGAACTTGGAGAAGGGGAAGCTGATTCTAAGCCAAGAGCTGGAAGAAGCGCTCAACTTTCTTTTGAACACTATTCTTTTGAGACCGACATCCCTACACATTGTATCCATTTAGACACATACAGAGACTTAAGTTGGACGTCATGACACAGACTAACTTTGTTTTCTTTAGGTACGGAAATCCCAGTTTAGCAAAGGGCAAGTTAGGCCTTACCCCACCTTAAGTTTTAATTTAAATAAATCTACTTCGAGTACAAATTTGAATCTGTTGTCTGTGTCTTGCTTCATGAGGCTTTCACAGTACACAGAGCACAATTCATATTTTTCTTTGTCTTTAGACTATACTGGGATA
Organism: Ambystoma mexicanum; assembly: GCF_040938575.1. NCBI lineage: Eukaryota > Metazoa > Chordata > Amphibia > Caudata > Ambystomatidae > Ambystoma > Ambystoma mexicanum. The sequence goes on from NC_090940.1 coordinate 304,335,313, forward strand.
TTTGGCAGTTGAAAGATCAATGCCAGCATTTTCGTTTGCTAGCCAACAATGCACTTTCTATATTCCTGAACCTTTGGGCCTAATTAGCCCGCTGCAGAGCATTTGTATCATGATGCTGAAAATACCCCACAACCAACAGTATACATGAGTATTTTGAAAGATTTCTGTGATGCCTGTGTCCAAAACATATGTCAGAATTGTGTGACGGGGTGGCCTACCACAAATAATCAGACTGACTCCTGAATATCAGTTGAAAGGTGTTTATTTAACATCTCAACTGTCAGAATGGGTAATTCTTCTCTTCAATCTCTTGGGGTTTTAAGGGACTGGTGAATATTGGCGCTAGGGTCGTCCCTTTCCTCTCTTGCTTCCCCAGGCTCGGGATCCCCCCTTCAGACGTCCCTACCGGGTTGTTAGTGTTCTACTGATCCGTAACCCCAGACTGTTTCTTCTCACTACGACTTAAGGTATTCTCCCTAAGTCGTTGGCTATCTGACTCCCTAGGGAACTTCTAACTCTCCCTCTCCAATCAATGGTTAGTTGCTGGGAAATAGAGAATGGTGCCTTCTTTCACCCTGCGTCACGTACACTCCTTCCACAACCTCTCACTCCTGACCCTTCGCTGTACAAATCCCTTCCCACTGTTCTCCCACCACGTCACTGTCCCTTTCAATCTCTCACTCCGTCTTTCCACCTCTACCCTTCGATCTTACTTCCTTTCTCACCCCTGTTCTTATAACAACTGATATCTCCCACTACTAATCTACCTCGGTTTCCTCATCTCCCTCCTTCCTCTCACTCTACTTCTTTGCCTCTGACTATTCTTCTAATCCTAACTCTTCTTCAATCCCGCACCAATAGCTACTCCTGTTCTCCCACTCACTGTCGCTCTTCAAGCTATTACCTCGAATACTGTTCCCACCGTGCTACTACCACTAACTCTCTCTACTACCTTCCAGAACACTCAAGGATATGGTCCTCTGCAGACCTCTCTGATTATTATAACCCCCTCAGGAATATGGTGCCCTGCTCACCTTCTGTACTAGCCCCTGTTTAACCCTCAGGTACACCCAGGGATTTGGTGCCCTGCTCACCCTTCTCCAACTAACTCCCACTCTACTACTAATAGCCTTTGCTCACTACTCCTGCCACCTACTACCTCCACTCCCAACCATTACTACCGCTGCCACTACTACCTCACTCTACTACTCCTACTGCCAATCTACCTCTACTGCTCACACTCCTCTCTCACACAAACAATCTACAGAACCCCTCCTTAACAATATCCTCCGCACTCCAAAACGCTATCGCCTTCACTGGTCTCTCGGACGTCCACCACCTTCTCCTGTCCTTGTCCAACTAACCCACACTTGCACATTCACACAGGCTTACTTAAATAACCCACTCCGTCCCAGGATTGGCCACTTATCTTACCCAATAGCTTACTTGGCCCCAGAGGGTGTGACAGAAGATGGCCAAGGCAGGGCTTGAAAGGGCTACTAAGCCCTGCTCCTTTTCCAACATTGACCCTGCTGGGGACCTGGTCCGCTGGATTCTCCTTAAAGCTTGTAGGCTTTTGAAATTAATGATTGCCCAGATCCCTGGTGGTTTAGTGGGTAAGGCCTCATGGGACCTTTAATACATTTCAAACATGGGTTAGTGGCACTGCTATCTCCTTTGCGCCGGCTCCAGCTGACTCCGTCAGCTGGTGCTGCATTTGCAGCTGGTGTTGTGAAGCTTGGTGGCACCCTGTGACAGGAATGCAACCTCTGCTTTGCTGCTTTCCTGTGTCCTGAACCACTCTGTGGCGGGTAGGCACTGTCTTCTGCAGCCTGGATGCCACGGTTGTTGCAAGTAAGGAGGGGTGGGGAGGGAGTCTGCCTGCACGCAGGCACAGATAGGGTGGGCCCTCTCCTCTCTTCCCCCTTGACAGGGCCACAATGGTGACGCTGTCACAAATGTCATTGTAAATTGCTTTCTTGAAGCTGTGCCCACCATATATGCCAGCATTGCCTCTGTAAATCACTTTAATGAATCTACATCCATAATAAATGCCAGCATTTCCAGAGTAAATCACTTTGATGCTGCACCTGCAATATATCCAACATTGCCACTGTGAATCACTTTCACCAAGCCACCCTTAAAATCCATGCCAGTGTATCAACTGTAAATCACTTTCAGGAAGCTGCACCCCCAATAAATGCAATTATGGTAACTGTAGATCACTTTGATGAAGCTGCACCCACAATGTATGCCAGTATAATCTTTGTAAATCACTTTCATGAAATGCACCGACAATGAATGCCAGTATGGTAAATGTAAATCCCACCCCTGAAGTTGCACTCACAATATATGTCAATATGGTCATTGTAAATCACTTTCATGATGCTGCGCCCACAATTAATGCCACAATTCCCAATATAGCACTTTGTTGATGATGCACACACAAAATAAGTCAGCATTGCCACTTTCACTAATTTTCCTGATGCAGCCCCCACCACCAAAACACATGCAAGTATCACTCGTGCACAGACACATACACACAACACACGCACATAGTCAGTCACACAAACACAGACCCACACAAACATATACGTGCATGCTTAGATTCACTCACTCACATGCGCACACACAGACACACACACAATTTCAAACTCTTACACACACTGGCAGGGGTGTTGCTAGGTCGGGAAAAGTTCTGGGGCTATCCCAATGTCAGGACTATTAGGACTCGGGGCTAGCTAGCCTTTTGGTTGTAAACCCTGAGCTTCTATCTGGGGCTGCAACCGAAAGCCACAGGGCTTTAGTCCCCTCAACCCTCCACCCCCAGACCTTACCAACGCCTCTGCACACTGCAATACATTCAAGCAAGCATGCACACAAACACATTTTTTGGTTTGACTTACCTTTGCACGCTGCTGCTTCAGTCTTCTCTCAATCTGGGCAGGACAATGTCAATGCTCCAGAACAAGAGGGATGCCGAGCATGCTCTCACTAGGTTGCCTAGTGACCAGTGGGCAGCAGTATGAGGCCCCTAAATGCTGTAGGGCTGGCGCTGCTTGCCGCTCACGCCTGCAGGCAGTTTATCTAAAGGCGGTGCTTTGCTGCCAGGCCAGTCCAGCAGAAGGCTGTGGGTGTACCATGACTGAAAGAAAGGGATCAAGGGGAGGGTGACCTCCCCAATCTATGCACTGAGGCTGCCACAGTTCCAGCGGCCATTTGGGCTGCTGTCCCAAGAGGAGACCTGCAGCACCTCTGTTACTGCAGGCACTAGGTGGAGTAACGAGGTCCATCCTATAGAAAGCCATGAGAGCTTCGGTTTAAATGTGCTCCTCATATCGCTCTATGAACCGGTTTGGAGGCAGGATTCAGGGAGGAAAGCGTCAATGAACTCCCCACCCTGCTTCCTCCCTTCTGTTACTTTGCAGGCCCTTTAGAGATGAGCAGAGCTGATGGGCCTGAGGCTTCGGACATTCTTCAAAATATGTCAGGTTTAAAAAAACAATGTATGCAGGGGTGCTCTCTGAATATGTCATATACACGTGTGTATGTGTGCCTTGTGACAGAGTCCCATATCTGAGGCTAGGGAATTGGACTGGGATAACCATGGGGACTTCCACCCACTCTCTTATGTAGGCACTGGAAAAGGTTAATGGGGGATTGCCATGTTCCCCAGTCAATCCCCAGCCTTATAGGTATTCCCCGTAATGCTGTCCATGAGGAATCCTAGAAAGACACGGTCATGGCACAATGCTGGGAGTTACAAACAGCCTATGGAGCCAAGACCCTGATTGTCAGAGTCCCCTAATGCTTCTGAAGAGGACTGGTTCATTGAGAGATGTGAGTTGCCACCTGCCACTCATCGGCCACCTGTGAACTCAGACCTGGTACCTTCACAAGGCATTGTACATCTCAGAAATACGAATTGTTACCTGATTTTCAGGCGAAGAAGTAGCCGCTAGCAAGCAGCTGCAACAGCTGCATTCCATGCTGAGGAAACAGCATGGTGGGCAAAGCAGACATAGCCTTGAATGGCAGAACGGGGGCTGCTTCACGAGCCTATACGTATCTGGTTCTGAAGTTCTAGTAATGGGGCAATGCTCTGTATCATAAGTCCCGGCCTCACTTTGCACACTCCTGAGACACTTTAACCAATTTCATGTCCGTGATCCCCTTTCTGTAATGGCTTGGCAGGCGAAGAACGATGGTCTGGAGGGTTGCCCAGAGCAATGCCAGAGGTAAAGACGGGTATGCTCAGACGTGGGTCCCATGCCTGCTGTATCTAGAGACCCAAGCTACTCCTCACTGATGAGGCCCAACCAGGCTGAAACATGTTTGGGGATGCTTGTGGTCTTGTGCGTAGGGGATGTGACTTAGTAGTTCGGGCTGGACTGCCCCTTTGGGGGTGGGACCAAACCTGATTTGCATATGGTCTTTCCCCCTTTCTGTAATGGCGTGGCAGGTGAAGAACAATGGTCTGCAGTGTTAACCAGAGCAATGGCAGAGGTTAGGATTCATTCTAAACCTTGCAGCTATCACCTCTTTTGTGCTGCCGTGGTCTAGCCAACAGGGGAATAAAAGGGAATGGGAGGCAGGAGGCAGTGTGGGAGGCAGGAGTGCAGTCAGAGAGGCATAGACTAGTGCCTAGTAGTGCCGCAAGGTGAACAGGCAGAGAGATAGGAGAGCGGCGACAGAGAGGGAGAAATCAACACAGATGTGGAGAAGGTAGGAAAGAGTTTGGAACCGGAGGAGGGAGAAGTCAGAGTAGAGCTTGGGAAGTAGGGAAGGGGGCTGTTCAGAGGAGGAAGAGCTGAGAGCAGAAGTGGAGGAAACTGAAGTGGGAGCAGCAATTTAAGTGGTAGAAGTGAGAACAGAGGTTCAAGAGGCAGAGCCATAGCGGGGCAAAAAAAGATAGAAAAGGACAGGATAGGAAGAGGCGGACAAGAGGTTTAGCGACGAATAGGAAAGAAAATGTGTCAGTCAGGGAGAAAGGACGAAGTGTACACTTGTGTACGAGTGTGACATAAATAAAATATCATATCATATCAAGGAACTGCAATGTGGTGTCCCTTTGGGATTGGTGCTGGCTCCCCTACTTTTTAATGTATATATCAACCCTCGATTGAACTTGATCGTGTATTCTGGCTTGCCCACACATAATCATGTGAGTGAGACAAGACAAGCTGAATGTCTCAAGTTATTTCTCAGACTGTGTGTTGGCCATCGATGCATGCATGCTGGCAACAGTATGAAAAGGAAACAGATTTTGGTTACTGCCAAGCAGGCAGGCTCACGGTCCATGCACCGAGAATAGGCCCTCGGTCCCACTGCCTAGTTTAGAATGTGGGTGCTCTGGTCGATTCCAATCACTCCCTGTCTCCCCTAGGTTAGTGCAGTGGTAAAACCGTATTTCTGATCTCTACACCTCAAAAGGAGAGCGTCTCTCCATTTGTATAGTTCCAAGGTAGAGTTTCAGTAAGTAATCGCTTTAGTTGTGTCTTTTCTGTCTTGACCTGCCCGTACTCCAACTAATCAGACTTGAACACCTTCAGATCGTGGAAAGGCTGGCTATTTCCTAAGTTCATAGGTCCTGTCTCCCCAGCACCGCGACCATTGTACTGACTCCCTACTGAGGACTGTGCTAAGTTGTATGGTGCACAAAGTCACCATGATTTTGGACCCCAGGTTCTTAGCGGCAAATTCTACAAGTATTTACCATAATGTACACTTTGATCCACCGCTCAGGTGCTGTGATACAGTCAACCTTTCTGATGCTGTTGTTGACCTTAACCTCTAGAATGGTAATTAACTGACATGTTAGACTCTTTCCAGTTGATCACAGCAGGTGAGAATGAGAACAAGTCTCTCCACTACTTCCTATAACATTTGCGGCCTCTCCTGGACATGGCCTCTCGTGTCCTCATCAGTCTTTAAATGGTGCCTTTGGGAGAGCTTTTGGCTAACCACAGTATCAACACCCACCAATCCCCTGAGGACATCATACTTTATTGATAAGTCAAATAATTATTTGATTTAAAAAATTAAAATTCTGCCACTTGCTGGAGGGGCAAGGATTACCCGACGCCGAACACATCAAAAAGATGAAATCTAAAGGAATGTCAAGCTGGCAATCGAAAACAGGAAATCCACCCGTTTCCAAATACTTCCGGGGGTCGGGGTTTGCATCCCCCTCGCACATGGCAAATCCTTCAGATTCGACCAATGAGCACACGCTGTCAATCCATGCATGTGGACAGAGCCATTAAAGGCAATGCATAATTAACGAAATCAGCAGTTAAGACAGCTCGTCGTGTTAACGCTTCTGCTGAAGAACTATCCTTGAAAATGACAGGTGGAAGGCTTGATGCGTGGGACAGGCTGACCTGAACGGGAGGGGGGAAGGGGCTAAACGCGATCAGCCTGGACTCCAACCCTTGCAAAAGCATCGAGTGCTCTCCCCCGTACAGTTGATGCAGTGCAACAGAGGTGGGTGGGCCAGCTATTCCAAAATTCCAGCAGGAGTAAAGCGTTGTCCAGACAAGACAAACATGGGCCAGGAAAGAGTACAGGATAAGCCAAGAAAGAAGAGTGAGGCACTATAAACCCCAAAGAGTGAGAGTGACCATTTAAGGCCAAGAAAGATCAGCAGGTGGGAGGAAGAGAAGGACGAAGAACTATGGTCCTAAGTGAATCAGCGAAAGCCTCATCTGCTGATATATCTTAAACCTAGGGGTTGTTTTGGGCAGAAAATAAGCCTAATGTATACTATGACTTGGATTTCTAATGTATACTATGACTTGGATTTCTAATGTATACTATGACTTGGATTTCTAATCTATACTATGACTTGGATTGGAGTCCCTTTGTTGATCCACTTTGTCCTGAAAAATATCAATTTAATTCTTAAAGAGTTAGATGTGGCGAACATGAGAAGAAGAGGGCCTTTTATGCTCTACTCCATGTAGGCTCCATTCTCCACTGATTTCCCGCATGGAGCAGAATCCACATGTGGAGACTTCAGACTGGAGCATTTCCAGCAGCATTTATGTATTTATTTATTTGTCGGTTTATATCACGCCAGAGACCACAGGCATCAGGGCGCAGAAGAAGAGAAGAATCGGAATGGAAGGCTAGAGTCAAAAAGCCAAACAGGTTACTCAAAGAGAAGAGTTTTCAGACGTTTTCTAAAATGTAACAAATTTGTTTCTGTACGCAAATCTTTTGGTAGTTTATTCCATGCCGTGGTGGCGTGCATGGGGAAGGATCTTCCAGCTCCTCTGACACGCCTACTCTGTGCACAATCGTTAGTACTTCCTCATTAAGTCTAGTGGCTCTTTTAGCAGTATGCACTTTCGTCCGATTTTTCAAATATCTAGGTGCTTGTCAGCAGCACTTGTGTACAATAGTCAGGGCCTTAAACTGAATCCTGGCTTTTACCGGTAGCCAGTGGAGACTTCTCCTATGCTCCGAGATAGGCTCATCACTGCACCGTAGCCCCACCCACAGGTGGAGGGATTTGATCCTCCTTTATATGCCTGATTCCCGCAGGCTGCGGCCGCTTCTTCTACAGGAATCCAATGACAATGATGGTGACCCATAGCTGACCTACACAACCCACCCGTGCGTGCATGGAATAGGTCAGTAAGTATTCACCACATGAAGCAGGGACAGGTGTGTGAACCAAGGGACTGCTTGCGTTTTCTCGCCCATCACTGCTTCATGCAGCAAATCATGAGAATCAGGAGGAAGGAATCGGACACACAGACGCTATCAGGATCTTTCTGATGGATTCTCTGGCTCAAGCAGAATGATCCCCTACATGAGTACAGATGCCAATTTTATGCAGACTCTGCCAATGCAAGTCAGTGTTAGATTGTCTTAAAAGTTCTGCATGCCACCATTTTGTCTCCTTTCATACTTACTTCTTCCCTGCTGCTTGCACTCCCATGCCTCCTCTGCCATTCCCCACCGGATGCCAAGCCCCCCGTCTTTTATTGTGGCAGTGTATACATCTTTTCTGCTGGCCTGTAGCTGGGCCCAGTGCCACAAGCAAGCTGCTCTCCGAGTTTCCCCTTGCCTGCACCTTCCTTTGGACAGTTACTTTGGGACTTGGCATTACCTTTGGATTGCGTCGGTGGTCCGCCTATCCCCAATTTACCCCACCAGCCTCCCATAGCTGTCTTGGAGGTGAGGCGGCATTGGTGTGGTCTCTCAGTGGGTCATTGGGGTGGGGCGATGGCCCAGACAGCTGGCTGAAGTTTTATGGGGTTCAGGGGATTAACATACTGGTGACACAGTTTACTTTTGGGTCACCCACATCTTGCCACACACCCTGCTCTGGTCAAGTGCTGATTATGTAAATGTTGGGTGCCGTGAGCTCTACCGGCTGGTATGGCCCACAATGCTCAGCATTATCGCCTAACTGTGAATGGTTCTTCTTCAGTGAAATCCAAACAGCCCTGCTGCTGCAACCTAGACCTGCCATGAAGCCCTACTGCCAGGCCTGCCTAAATCAACCATAGCTTTTTTTCGAGAATGTCCTATAAAATGCTGATACGTCAATCACCAGATCAAAAACATACCCCGAGCTTATAGACCTTCAATTATTCGTCCCTTATTAGGCTGGTTTTCTTTCAGGATGGTGGAAACCAGCAGAACAACGCCATCCCGAAAGAAAAACAGCACGATAAAGCAACTAGCTCAATTTACAAGACCCATTTCAAAGAGGGACATTTTAAAAGGAACTACATGAGGGAGACCCCAGGACGAACAATATCAATAACTGAAGAAACCGTGGCTAAATCCACAATACTGGGACTCTGTGGTAAGCCCACGAAGAAACACCATTAGAATCAAAGGGATAATAACCCTTTGAAATAGAAACTGATAATGATATGAGTGACGTTTCATATGTTTTAAACCTGAATCCTATAGAGAAAATTAGTTGCTCAAAGCAGATTGTAAACTATGTATATACACTTGTATGCATGACTAACATGAGATGAACCTTTGAGAAAGATTGGACAAATGTATTTGTGGTGATTTTAAGAAGGACTGTGCCAAATGAATAATTGTACCAATTGAATAGCACTCATGATATTATAACATTCACATCACGTACTGTAACTGTGCCTTGAGAAAGCCCGGGGAAGGGCAAAACAATTGCATGTGCCTCCAAATTGAGTATGTTGCCACTTTGTAACTGATTATAATTTGTGACAATTTGTAAACAATTATATTTTGTAAACTATTGCAATTTCACTTTGGTTTAGAACCAATAAAATATTACTATTACAATCTCACTTGTAGGTTTTACTACTTTAGGCTGAGAGCTAGGCGCAAGCAACCCAACAAACCCACACCCTGTACGACATCTAGATGCACCCCATTTCCCGAAGACCCCTATTTACCATCAACAAAGCCATACAGTCTACTAATACAAAACGAGCAACTGAAACCCTAGGGCACTACAAGAACCCCTCTGCCACCAGGCAAAGACAACATGACAAGCATTCTCCCTCTAAACACCCATGCGATGGCAAAGACTGCCTGCACCTGTGTCTAAGGTTTTGCCTGAAACAGATCAAAACATGGCAATTCACAATATTCCTGGAACGCAGCCACCCCCATGCAGAACTGCAAGGACTCCACAAAGACACTGTCAGCCTGACAAATTGCCACTGGCCATCACATCATGAACAATGAACTCCCACTGCAGCCAATACTGGATCGTCCTTTGCAGTGTATTCATCAATTCTGCCATAAAGTGATTGAATAACCAGTCTCCAGATGCCTGGATAGCCAGTCTCCGGGCTATAAAGAAACCTTCGGATAAATGCATACATTTGGAGTCCTGAACAACAACTTATGCACAAACAGAGGGAAGGCACATCAATTACCTATAACAAAAAGCACTACAGGGCATTAGACGGGCAGCATTGACATATTTAAGGCGCAAACCATTTTTAATGTACAACATAAAAGCATTCCCTCTCCATGAAGGTCCTACAAAAAGGTTCCCCGGAGTTTATTCTCTGCACAAAATGTGGTCAGGCATATAAGAAAGAGCCCAAATCTATGTTTAAAACTAGCACACAAGGGCAAAATGTTGCTAATGTTGCAGTGATGCAAACAGTGTGCTGCAAATGCAACTGTGTGACCTTTACAGCTCTTTAAGTCAAATGTGAAACATGGGTTAAAGATGTGTTGATCTTCATGAACATGACAGGGGGTGCCATACCTTACACACCATTTAATTGGTGACGATATTCAAATGTTTCATCCAATTGTCTTGTGCTCTAGCACCTTGAAGCGTCTCTTTCGCTAGAAGAATTTACCAATAAGAATCTCACACCAAATAACTGGACAGACTCAAAGAATATGGCAAAGTACTACTTTATTCTGAATTTAATAAAGCAGCATACACCGGCAAGCATCGGACTGATCCTTGCACACACACACAAAAGTGATTACACAGAGGTCTTGTACCCCCAATATGACGTCATCCTACATGGCAAACTGTAAAACGTATAAGCGCGAGGAATTGGTTATGGGAACATATCTACTCATAGAATATATACAGGTTAGTACTTCATTGGCTGTCTTTTATCTGTAAGACACAACTCGAACTACCTATAAATACATATAGTTCTGATTATAGTGGACAAAATGGCTGCGGATTGGTCTATGCAACACTGTATAGCAGGTTGCCCCATAGACCCACTGATTGGTTGGCATCCCCACCCAACCTAGGACTTTTGGCTAGACTAGCAGCACATAAGGAAACCCAAACCCAGGTGTTTGAGTCACGTCAGATTACTCCCCACTTTCCCAATTAGCTCAACATCTCTCATCAGCTTGACCATAAGTCAAGGTTTCACGTCTGTAGTTGGCCTTGCAGTTGCTCTCTGTTCTGGGACAATCAAGGGAGTATGAGCACATCACTATCTTCAAACAAGACTTAATGAATAACCCCTGTTTTCAACTTATCCATCACGTGTGAAGAGAACAAAAACGAGTCCATTTCAACTTCCTATTTACTGCTATTTGATTCAGCTATACTGGTGTGCTTGCTTCTCTTGGCCTCTAGAGACTTGCTCACTCCACCTTGTATGACCTTTATTCACCGTTGATTGTCCAATATTTGGCTCTTGTAAATGTTTTCGTCTTCCTTCATCTAAGAAAAATATGTCTCACACTCATGGCTTAGCCGTCCTCCCTTTGTACTCTGCAGCTATTCCCTGAAATAGTATCATTGATCCTAGGCCAACATAGACTCCTCTTTGTTTGCACCCAAAGCTGTTTGCCAGCGTCTCGTGACTCTTCAGCCCTGGTCTGTTTCTGAAGTAGTTATAATGAATCTTTGTACAACCCGGCATACATTTTCCAATTATGGCCGTCCTTGCCACGTCATGTAGTCCTCTATAGCAAGCTATATTTCTCCTTAACCTTGTGTTACTGCGTACTTACACTTATTGGTCACCAAATTACTTTATCTTCTTTCTGCATACACAATTGCTTCATCATTTCGTACATGTTTCTCTTGTCGCTTCAGTTACAACGTCACTCTTTAGTATTTTCATACCGTTTCAGTATGGCTTCACGTATCTTCCTCATGACATCACTCTGCCCTCGTCAGATGTCCCTCAGCACTCCATGATGTCCAATAGTGCATGCAGACAACCTTCCCCACTCTCAATGCGTGGGTGCATTCGGTATGGTTGTCTGAGTGCACATCATCTCCCGTACACTTGAAGCGGTATAGGGACAACACAGGAGGGTCCAAATGCAGCTCTTCTGCTGCTGTTGCAGTATGATGGCAGAGAGGGAGTGAGAGTTAGGGTATATGCGTCTACCTGCTCCTCTACATTCTTGCCAACATTCAGCTAATTATTTACGGGTTTACATTTCATCTGTTTTTGAGCGATATATCCAGTTTTCCCATTTTTCTTGAATTATCATAACACAAGTATTTAATCTTGCTTCATGCAAACAGATTTAAACAGGAAGGTTTTTTAGAAATCCTTATTTTATTCATATTACGTTGAGAAAAAGATGAACTGTTCCTTTTATAAGCCCAGCTGATTGAGATGGTTATGATCTTCACTGATTCCTCTGTTCATTCCGACCAAATTACAGCAACTATTCGGGTGAACGAAGGATGGGGGATTGACCAATGAAATCAGAGAAAGTGAAGAGGGTGCAGTTATGAGGCTTGCCTGATGGCTAGAAACAGAGCGGTATGTGACGTAGAGGACTAAGATAACAGGACAGGCAAGGTGCAGCCAGATGGACAAGACATTGACTGGACATTGATCTGCATCCTACATCAGCAGGCATAGAGCCAATCCCATTGGCTGTACCATCAACTCAGCCGAAGAACTGAAAAGCAAGCAAAGCAGTGGTGCCCTGAAATTAGCATATTTAAAGGGCTCTGAAAGAGCATTGTGCAAGGAAGGGGCGGGCTCAACCTTGATGGTTCTCCAAACTGGAATCTACAAATGCACCATGTTAAGGATTTCAATCAGGCGACACACACCTTAGTCTCAGCCCAGTATGCAGCGTGCAATTGAAATGCTTATGTTTTTATGTTAGATTCAATATTGAGATGGTACAATGCACATATCACACCCCCTTTTCAAATACCCGGGGTCACAATGGACCATGAACCAGGCTGGTTGGTAAAATATAATATTTATTTATTTGAAAATTTAAAAAAATTATACAATTTTTAATATGGGGCAGCAATTACCAATGGGGTGATAAGAACAATAGGAATGTAAGCAATGCACTTAGTTAACCTTCTATTGACACATCTACAAAACACCAGGGAACAGGAGCATTTTAGGTAAGATAGCACTTGAGTTAGAATGTTCCCCTGCAATGTTCCCTCAACCCACAAATCATTTTGCGTGGATAAACAGAAGCAGCAGGTAATCAAGAATGACAAATGGAAAATAGAATTGAAATCCAACCTTCCCTCCCCAAACAATAGAGAAAAACAGATTTTAAACACTGCCAATGCTAACAATGACACTCAGAACTTTACTGAAAATCTGATTTTGCCAAAAACATACATTTCTACAATTACAATCTCTTTTATACACACAGGTTATATATTATGTATAGCACAGATTAGTCCAATCCTTGGGTCTGTGGGACCTTGTTTCGCCTTTCTGATACATTTTGGTAATTTTAAACATGAAAGATTTGGCCTAAAATTCCTTAACTTTATACACAGATGCGCATTATCCCCAAGGATGTGTGTACAACATTTTATGTTTGCAACATTAATACTTTCCTTGTAATCTGTCCTATGTTGTAACTTCTGTTCCCCATGCGGCAATGAGTTCTACCAAGTTTTAAAAGAAAGCACATACAATTATATTTGAAACTGCGAACGTTTTACATTTTTACTAATTCTTGCTGCAGAGATAAACAGCTTCTAAAGTTTCTTTATAAATAGTCTTTGGCACCAAAAGGCAGTCCCTTTGTTGGGTCATTTTTTTTCTTTAACTCCCACTGCAACCAACTGTCATTTCCTTCCAGGCAAGGTAGGGGTTTCTCATCTTAATTGAAAGGTTTTATTGCCCTTTTACACTTGACAGGTTAATGTCCCAGGACTTCTATTGTCCATCCTAGAGCACAGACGAATGTTTGACGAGTGTGTGAACTTTCTTTGTCCTGGTCCATTCAAAGTTTTTCAAGCTGGCAATTACCAGTTTCGTGTCCTGGAAGTTTATGGTGTGTCTCCCTTCCTTGGGAAAGTTTCATGGCTGGCACTGGAATGACTGGCTTTTCTGAGAGCTTGCAAATCCAGCCCATGTGTTTTAAACACTTTAATTTCTTATTTTGGGTCCTGAATGAAAACAAACCTTCGAAAGAAGCCTATGTGTGTATTATCACCACTAACATAATCCTTTTACATTGCTAAGTAAGCAGGCTTTCATTCAAAATTTATTTTTAAGCAGGCCAATATTTTTCAGTCAGCAAAGCCCATTTTTCCACATGTGTTAAAACTGCTAGCATTTCTTTCTTTAAATTCAGTTTGGTAGCTCCCTCAGATTGCCCACACTGTCTTTGCAGCTGTAGTCATTTCCTTGAATGCAGGAGTTTTATCTAAAGCATAGATACATTTACACTTGACCTGGCTCAGAGAGTTAAAGTCTCTTTGAACTGCTTAGCCTGGATACTTTTTGGCAAAAAATAAACGTGTGTTCCTGTGCGAGTGAAAATGCCTTTGCTTATTGATTTCTGTCAGAGTTGGTTTGACTGGGTCTTTCATTCAGGAATTATGCCTGGTTTTGGCGAAGTAAAGTGAAATATCATGGGCATGACTGTGCCTTTTTAATCACAGTGGTTTCAAAATGAACAGATGGAATTAGCATTAAAGCAGCATTTTTAAAGGGAGAAAATGTTTCATTTTGGAGGGGATTTTTGGCTTTTGCAGCAATGGCAGTGCTGCCTTTCCACTAGATTCCATTTATATGTTTCAGGACACACTGGAATACTTTTTCAGTGTGTCCCTTTGTTCCATTTTGCCTGAAGTGTGCTCGGCGGGATGGTGCAACCATCTTTTTGTTGCTACCAAAACACAGTTTTGAGGACCTGGTGCGCACAGGTGCCAACGCAGCCAGGTTGCTGTTTCTTGCGCAAATGCAGCTTAGTGAAGTGGGGCAATGCCGTTGAGTGGGGCAATAAATCCCACAACCAGATCCTTGTGCGTGAGCAAGCCAACAAGAATACACTACAGTCTGTAGATGGATCAGGTCTTGGCTACAAAGTTAGCCATACTGCTGACAGTGATGCAATGTTTTATGGTTGTGCACAGAAGAAACCATCTGAACTTCTAGAGCAAGTCTTCCTTTGAAAACATCTTAACATGAGAGGAAGGCCATTTGTGAGCCAACGTGCAGGATTGATACGCACCTTTCAAGGTATACTTTGGGTCCAATTGTGCCACGCGTGTGTCAAAGTGGGAATGAGGGAATTATACCTTCATTTTGACCAATTAGAAACACAAATAAAACATTTTTTTTTAAATGTCATCTTCATTTACATCCAATGTATATATGTTAATTTGGTGTGTCTGGAGGAGAGGTCATGGATAGGCAATGTTAATGGTGGACACACCTGCACGTGTTACTTTTCTCACTGATCTCCATTTTCTCTTGGTTCAACTTGGTATAAGTCAAATTTGGTACCCATGTACATTTGCAGGAAGAAATACCTTTAAAAAATGTCCCTAAAATTCGTTTACTTCCTCCCACTGTTTGGCTTTAATTTCAATGAAATATGTGCAGGTCTTTTTCTCACTTTTGACCTTCCGTGTTAAAGTTCCTTGCCAGGGACCCATGTCTGTTGTCTGCTCCTTTTTTGAGAATCGGGGGTGCTATTGCCCTGCAACTTGGACAATTTTGGCATGGAATTCTTTGTGAATCACCATGCACATGCCAAAGGCGTGAAAGAGCTCCCGCCAAATTTGCCTAGCTACCGTATTTTGGGTGTGAAAATGTCTTTGTGAACCATGCAATGCAAGCATAGAAACAGATGAAGCTCACCTCTTCCCTGTTGTTTCAGGATTGTTGTATGACCAGTGACAAATAAGAGTTAGATTGATGAACAGCTATTTCAGTGTAAACAGTCATGTGGTCTGTTGGAGGCCAAAATTTAGCTTAAATGTGTGCGCTTATATTTTCGCTTTGAGCAACTATGGCAACATCAAAAGATCACATGCATAAATGTTTCATGGCATTTAGTCCAAATCACCACAAACCAACATCTGGATGAAATAACTGCATCCAAATCACGCTGATTGAGTGCTCCATTTTTCCTTATTGCCGCCCCAGAGGATTGTCCCCATTTGAACGATCTAGCTAGTCACAGGCTGTGCTTTACCAAGTTTGGACTGTGACAAATCTAGGAAATTCACCACTTCTCCCCAAGGGGGATCTCCCCCATGAAAGGCTAGGGAGGTGAGCCTGGTATGCAATATCCTCCCTATTGATTGAGGCAAGTGGTTCCTCACTGGGAGAAACTCCCCTCTTGGGGACAAGGGCTCCTGTTCCTGTGAGGAACTCCCTAGAGAAAGCCACATCATTGCCCACATGATGTGTTCCACAACCATAGAAACTCTTAACAACTGGGTTGAAGAAACACTAAATAGATGTCAGAACCTTACAGGCAAGGAACATGTCCCTTTAAATCCTAATATCCCATACACTGGGATGAGTAGGTTAAATAATGTACACCTAACATACAGAAACGGGAAAGACAGAGGCAGCACAAGCCATAAAGCCTGCAGGTTTGAAACTCACTTGAAGTGGAGACGGGGACACTGAGAAGGAACAGAGAGAGAGAGAGACACTGGGATGCCAGCCGAGCACGAGAAACCCTGAGAGGAGAGATAGAGAGAGACGCTGGGACGCCAGAGTCAGGGCACCAGCTGAGCATAAAAAACCTAGAGAGAAGAGACTCAGAGAGTTACGCTGGGACGCCAGAGCCAAGGTACCAACCAAGCCCGAACGGAGGTGTTGGTGAGACCACAGGTACCCTTCTGACCCACCATATGCCTTAGACTTGTAAAGTGCCCTGAAAATAGCCTTGTTTGGGTTTTGGCACTGTGTAATAAATCTTGTTTTGGACATGCAACTTCCCAAAGAACACATAAGATAGATAACTTCCCCAACACTGTGGAACCTGCTCTAAGATACATGTTTTAAAATACAACCCTATTAGTGTCTAGAATAGAAGCTTTTTAGAAGGAACACAATTTTGATTCATTTAAAGGGCCACACAAGTATGACTATAAATTAGAGATAGAAAAGGAATCAACAGTTAATTTTAATCGGCATTAGGAGTACAATGAAGGTAGAATCCATTCTTTTCGGTGCAATGTTATTAAGACAAATTACACTGGTTATTTAAATTTACATTATTTGCTTGGGAATGAATTGGAGAAATAACCCCCATCCTATTCCAATTTAAGAGGTTCAAAACACTATTCAGGGTTTCTCTTTGTTATGTAAACTATGGTTTTCACGGGTCAAGTGCGCAAATCTATCAAACACGATGTACATCATGTCACAAATCAGGATATAAATTGCCCCTGTGAAAACTAGGGGATTCATTTATTTGGCTACTGTCAAAGGATAATATGCCCTCCATAATAACAGATTGTAAGGCATTGTATTTGAAATGTACCTCCACAAAGTTTCCCTTACAGTCCAGTCCCAATTCAGCAGCATAGCTTGTATAGGATTCCCCTAAAATACTTTCTATTGCTAACAGAGGTTTAACTAGTTCATGGAATTTATATCTAAATGACAGGGGTTTTTGTCCTCACTTTTCGTTTGTTGTTTGAAAGGCACAGGACAGATGGGTACATCAACATTTCTTGGCAGCTTTGCCAACTAAGCTCTGCTTCCAGTCTGTCCCCTGCTTTCAAAATCCCTCTCAGGAAATCTGGATCTGTCTTGGAAAGAATTCTGCGTCGGAAACCTCTGGAAAAGGCCTTCTTAATGGGGGTTTTAAATCAGCCGCATCCAGGTGGAACACCAATCAGCACTTGTCTTGTCAGACAAGCTCCTTTTTGCAGCAGATTTCCAAAGACATCTCCCAATTTCCTGCATGTTTGACCTTAAATACTTGGCAAACTCCATCACCCTTTGATATGTTACCTTCAGATACGGACACTCCCAATTATCCTTCCCTTTATTCTAATTTATCCAATGTATTTTGCCATGGGAAGGATGTCCCCTCCTCCCATCCAGAGGTATGGTAGAATTACACTCAAATCTATTTTCCCTGAAATTTCTGTTAAGATCTGTGATGAATCCAAGGAATCTCTTCCCTCTCCCCAAAGGGAAGCCACGCCTTAGCGATTAGGAAGGTGAGCATGCTACGCTTAACACCCTCTAGGGGACAGGGCAAGCAAGATCCCACTAGGGTGCTCCCAACCATTGAGGACAGGAAATCCCTAGAAAGGGATAAAAGTTATCCTCCCTTTAACTCAGGCGCTAATACCTTTGTGGGCTATGTGAGGGTTGCACTGTATGATACTTTAAAACTTGCTTTTAGAATGACTGGTTTGTTTTCTGACCCCATGCATTCACAGGCCTTGCTTGAGACCAGATAACATTGGCTGATCCAAACCCCTGGAGGAGTGGCAGATTAAGAGCCAATCAGAAGTGGCAAGAAAGAGAAAGGCCAGTAGACCTCCACGTGGGAGGTGTGGCAGGATAGAGCCAGTCTATTCCAAAGGTGGGGCATCCAGGGGCGGCAGCGGCCTCCGAGCAGTCACTGTGCCTGCTGAGTTTGGAGCCAGAAGAGCCCAGCCTAGAAGAGCACAGAAGAGTGAACGCCTTCCGAGCAGCGAGTAACCGGCATGTAGATAAGTGGTTGCTGGAGTTCATCCGGAAGCCAGCAGGAAAGTAGAGAAAGCTGTGTCTTGCACCACAGTTGACAGGTTTTGGCAGCAGCTCCACATTAGACTAACTCACTGGTCCTCCCGAGGAGTACCACCTGGAAGTCCGAGGTATACAGTGGCTCTGTGGAATTGGTAGGAGGGAGGCGAGACCAGACCAAGAAACCCCAGAGTGGAGTGAAAGCTGAGAAGCCCCAATGTGGGGTCAATCCAAAGAAACCCCAATGTGGGGTGAGAGCATAGAAGCCCCATGGTGGGGTGATCCCAAAGGGACCCCAAGGTGGGCTGAGAGCAAAGAAGTCCCAAGGCAGATAGAGAGCAAAGAATCCCCAAGGTGGGTGAGAGCAGAGAACCCCCAAGGCAGGGTTAACCCAAACAAATCCCATGGTGGGGTGAAATCTGAGAGACCTCCAAGACAGGGTTAGAATCAAGCGGCCCCAAAATGGCAAAAGACTAGAAAAGCCACACAGTGGGAGCCCCACGAGAAGCCCTGTGGCATGGTAAGCCCAAAGAAACCCCCAAGTGTGGTGAGTATGAAAGCTCTGAGGGAGAAAAAGTACCAAAAGTCCCCAAGGCGGCTAATACAAGGAGAAACCCTAGAGTTGGGTAAAATCCATAGACCCCCACAGTGGTCAAGAGGAGTAAAACAAGCCCCTGAGTGGAGATATGAGTAAGAGGCCCCAAGTGGGAAAAGAGGAAAATGACAAGAGACAGACAAAATCTAGTTTGGGAGAGGTGAGAGAGGTAAACTTTAGACTGGCAAAAGAGTTGAGGAGAGGAAGGCTGAAGAGACATTCAGTGTACATGTTTTGCTATGCATCTGGAAGAGGAGACTTTTGTGTACAGATAAAACAGTGTGGGGGTCAGAAACCAGCCATCAACCCTTTATTTGGGCAATGGCACCAAGTACGTCTGTGTTGGATTTGTGTTTCCTTTTTCAGTAGTAGGGTCAGACCCGGGTTAGAATAGGGTCCTGGACAGATGACTTTATGTAAGACATCCTGATGAGTACCCTTTAATATTTTCCTTTATAGAGTAGGGCAGAGAATCCTAGGTTTAGGGACAGCTTAGGCGTGTTTGTCTAACAAAGCAGCTCTCAGAGAATATGCCACTGTGTCAATCTTCTGATAATGATCTACCACAGAACCTGTATCATTATTGAGATATATATTCGGAATTGCAGGACAATTCTGAATCTTTGGCTATCCTTCATATTCCAATAACTGGTAATATGAGAAAGTTATTGAAATATGTAAATGTATTCATCATTCGCAAATATTCATACATTACGTTAATAAGTGTGTGATGTGGAGCATGTTGCTTAAATCAAATCAGCATTCAGTTTTTCAAATCATGCAAAACATTCAAAAGTTATAGCCGACATCATGGTTTCAATGTGGTGCTCTCCAAATGAATCTTATTTACTTTGTTTTCCAAAAGTTGTGCATTGCATATTATAATGGAACCTCATCATCAACAGAAAGATGGACAAATGCCTCTGAGACCCCAGGAAATTATTCAGACACAGAATAGATCATTGATGATTGCTCTGACTCAGGTCAAAGGGGTCAGGGTGGAATGGGGATCTGGCTTTTTGAAGCAGGTTTACTAAAAAAGCAGGCCCAAGACTTTTAACCCAGTGTCCTCAAACTGTGAAACTCCATTAAAAACATGTGCAGTTTCATTTCTTGATTTGTAAGGTGGAACACGTGTTCTGATTTATCACAGTTTGTCTGTTAAGCTAGGTTAATAGAGTAAATACTGATTAATGGTGTATCTGTTCTACCACAAATTTGACCTCTTGACTTTTGGCTTAAGAGCTGATCTCTGAATAAGGAGAGGCCAGAAAGATTGTGGCTGCATTTACCATTTATAGTGACATAAATGCGAAAAGCAACATTAAAAGTGTACTTTTCACTTAACAAAACACACTATGATGTATGTTAATGTTAAAGGTATTTGTACCGTTCACCATCACCACCGGAGTGGTGCCCAAGCGCTCTTGTGGATATGAAATGGAGGGTGTGAAAAAAGGGAGGGGAGTGAGGGGGTTAGTAGGGTGTAGTAGGAATAGGAAAGTGAGGGTTGTGATGTCCTGTTGGCAGCTTCAATTCGGTTTGCACCGTTCGCTGAGCTTAAGTGCAGTGTTCTGGTTGGTGCGAATTTTCATGTGCTGTTGTGCCGGGTTATGTGTTGTTTGCTTGTTGTTGCAATGTGGTGAAGTACGAGCGGATTGCTGTGCAGAGAAGTGGTTGTGTGAATTTCTGCATGAGAAGTGTATGCAGAAAGTTGAGGCTTTAGAGTTGGGTTAGCGGCCTTATCAACACATTTAATTCAATATGCCTAATATACAGTACAGTGACTTGTCATTTTCTCACAGAACTTGCGAGAATTACAATAAACTTCATTGGTCATTTGTGTGCCATGGCCGCACAAAGGAACACTGTTTGCATTGAGCATTTGCTTGGAATAATATTGTGAGATTAACAGTATATGGATGAAACACCATGCACAATGCAATGTATTTAGTGAATGCATTATATTTGCATTAAATAATCTTGACATATAGTCGTACCTCCTTGTATACTCCTGCCCCCTAGTACTGTGGGAGATTAAACAGACAATGGGCCTCACTACGACCCTGGCGGTGATGGTATGAATGGTGCCGGTAAGGCACCGGCACTGTTCATACCATCCCGCCGCATTATGAGTTCTGCTCGCGGGTTCCTGACAGCCCGCCAGGTCTTACCTTCCGTGCTGTGCGGCACCCGCGAGCATAACTCGTAATTGCGCTGGCACCGTTATCAATGGTGCCGGCGCATCCATGCCCCCCCCCCATTCTGCCCTACAGGGCAGAATGGGGTTCGGGAGTCCGGCAATACCGCCACCCACGAATGGGCAATTACAGCCCCATTCATCTCATAATGGGTCTGTTATTGCCCAATCGCGGGAGGCAGTGCCGGTAGCGAGCATGGCGGTAGCCGTGCCTGCCATACCGCTGTGCTCGTAATGAGGCCCAATGTTCTTATTGTCTGTGGCGCCTGAGATCAACTGGGTTAATTTGTTCCTACTCCTTTCCCTGGTGTCTCTTATTTCCTTGCTACGGTCCTGAGGTGTAGGCGATCTCTCACCTCCTTGATAACCCTTGTTGCATGATTGCCTTTCAAAACGTGGTTGAGAGTTTAAAACTTTGGTCCGGCAACTTAGAGTCAGGAAGATGCTTGTCATGTGGTGCAAGGTTCTGCAATCTTCTGCTGCTCTGCACCTGGAAACACTCGTCTATAGACGCTATACAAATGTCCAATAAATACATTTAAAAATGGTTGAGTTTTGCCCTGACTGCACCCGGTAGCCGCAGACTGGGAAGAGTGGTCCACGAATTGCTCACGTGTTTAGCCATGTGAGCCATAGAATGTGTGCGCTTGGCTACGGTGCTTGGTCTACAGGGCTGTCTACGCGTCCCACTCTACTCAGGCGAACTGCACATTGGAAGTGGTTTCTTAAGTGCAACTTAACCTCTGTCCTCGGGACCCAGGTACCTGCTTACCCTGCCACCCTCCCGCACTGCCTCCGGGCCACCCCTTGCACTGGGGTCTGTAGATGTACCCATACAGCCCCCCCCTTTCTTCGTGCACTTATCAGACCTACCCTGTCTGCAGCCTTAAACCTAGCACTTGCAAATTGCTGGCTGCACTACTGCTGTTTGTTGCCTTTATTATTTATTTATTGTTATTTATCTGTTTCTCCTCTGCTTTGCACTTTCCACTTCTCCCTCCCTTCCATGCACTTTTTCCCTCCCCCTCTCCCATGCACTTGCGCGTTCTCAATGTCATTGGGCCTAGTAAGATCGCTGTTGTGTTCTCCCCTGTTCCCCTCCCTTGCCTTGTCGCGCTCAGAAACACTGGTGTACGAGCGCGATAGAAATAAAATATCAATATCAATAACTGACATTCATTACTGGCTGGGTCTGCTGGGCTGGGACACGTGACCTAGGGGTACCAGTCTCTGGGGGTACCATTTAACATCTCCAGGGTTTGCATTGCATAGAAGTCCCTTTGCATTGTCCCAAGGTCCTTCCCAACGTCCCTTTCACTTGGTCACAGTAAGTGCCACTCTAGTGATTCACACGAGGCAGCAGAGGGCACACTGCAATTCTCCAATCCTTCCAGTGGCTCAGGGAATTTTTGAATGATTGTTTTTTGTACTAATAGGTCGTGTTGTTTTGTTTGCTATTTTACTGACTTCATGCGCTGTGACTTTGTGGAATTAAGTGCCCCAGTGTTCCTTCTGTGTGCCAAATTCTATTTGTTTAGGTGTTTAACTGTGGGGCATGTTTTCGGCTGCATACACAACACAACTGTTATTCTTGTATTCCTCCTTACAGTAAGAAGTCCAGTACTCGATTTGGATATTTACGTTCTTTAAATTGTCCTTTTTATCGCAGGCGTCTGTTTTTTGGATGGCCACGTAGAGGTGTGTGTCTGGGCCCCCAGTAGACCCTAAGCCTGGGGCAGTGGGTGGAAGAGCGAGATGTTCTGAAGGTGACGAACGGGGAGCGAAGAGAATGGAGGAGGCACCCTGATAACCGGGGCAGGGGCCTTCCTCCTTTCCGTTCTCTCGTCCCTCCCCCACAGGGGCAGGGGAGAGGGCAGCAAGGACAACAAAAGAAAGGGCGCCAAAAGCCCTCAGAAGCCCGCGAAGGGCAACAAAAGAAGGGGGAGGAGCTTGGGCTACATAAGCGGAACCTGGACGTCGTCGTCGCAGGATGACCAGGAGGGTTGTGGCAACCTATGATAAGACAAAGACTCCGAATGAGCCATTGCTAAACCGGAAGGGGCTTCGCCCATTCTAGACAGCGCCTCCTGGGAGCCTAAACAGCGGGGGTGTCTGGCGGCAGCAATTGGGGCTCAAAACTTCCCCCCAACAAACGGCGCTCCCCAGTCCGCAAAGACCTGCAGGGGCAGGCGGTTCTCAGACTCGAAGGCCTTGGGGGAGTTGTGCCTGCAATGGACATGGAGGTAAAGGGGGAAGCAGGACGAGGAGCAGTCGCCACACTTTTGGAGCTAATTTTAATACCTGTTTGCAGTGGTTGTGTAAATGTAAAAATAAATCTGCGGCCTTGTTATGCCAAACTAAAGGAAATGTCTCATGCAGCACCTTACTGGAGGGGAAAGGAAAGGGGCCTGCAAAATGAGAAATGTTTGATACAAGTGGCATAGCTAATGGACAAATGCCCAGGTTATCAGATCGTGGCGCGGCCATCTTGCCAACGTGTCCAGGCGTTCTAGTGTAGCTGTGAAAGGTGTGGGCACCCGATAGACTACCCTTCCCTGTTTCTGTGCTTATACCCCTGATAAATGGGCATGCCGAGTATATTTTGGTGCTTATTAAACAAAAGGTGTAACTGCCAATACTACCATTAAACCAAACAATACTAATGCCATCGACATGGAAATGACAAGAGAAGGCCATGGACACGCTAGAACCGAAACCTGGGCCCTGCAGGTTGCGCGCAGATCTCGTCAGCGGGCGCTCCACTCGCTGAGCTACCTTATTTATCACTCCCCTTGCATTGCCAGCTCTTCGGCTGCGGAGCTGCTCTCCGCCACGACCTCTACGGCGGCTCGACAATGACAATCTTTTCCAAGGCTCGGGGGGAGGGTCCCTAATTTAGCCCAATCCCTGGTTGCCTAATGGGAGAAACAGGCGGCGTGCGTGTAATTGCGGCCTATTTTCCGGCGAGGGTTCAGCCCTTGAAGGCTGAATTCATTATTGAGTGTCAGTGACATTCGCTATCTCTGCTCGGGAAATGGGACTGAAAACAGGGCTGGACGTGTTGGATCTGGACAGTGGAGGGTTAAAACGAGAGACGATGAACGTGTGGGCGGGCGGGTCGGCCATTCAGAAATATGTATGAATGGAAACCGCTGGCACTGTGAATGGCCGAGAGTGGCACTGCTGGGGTTTCCCTCGAGGGACACCAGCCGCCGCCCACGCCCCAATTTGCCTGGGCAGGCTGATTGGGGGGGAGCAGGGCTTCAGAACAGTACCAAGCACACAAATGGCATTCTCAATGTAATGCGCTCTGCAGAATCCCGTGCACGAGCCGCATATCACAAAACACCGCATAAACACGAAATGAACGCAAGGCTGCAGCCGGTAGCATTCATTTCCTTCTGTTTCCTTTTTATTTACAAAGCACAAACAATTGCCAAAATAAAACGCTCGCTTTGAGGTGCTGCATATGACATTTAAAAAAAGAATACATGAAATCGGTAAAATAAGAACTAAAAGCACAAGAGCTGAAAACACAAACACAATTCAGCCTTTATAAACACCGGCAGCCACTGCAAAGAATTAAGCGCTGCAGTCTGCAGCCGCAAGGATGTCCCAAGAGGAAGGGGCGGCAGTCTAGGGGCGCCACCCCTCGCGGGGACTCGCAATGGGCGTCTATCGGTGGCTGTGGGCCCGCGCTGCTGGCAACAGAGACCCACCCCCACGCAGTGACGCGCAGCGGGTAGCTGGGAGCTCCGGGCCTCGAATGCAGGGATGGAAGCCACAGTCTCTGTGCCGCCATGTCCAGCTCGACGAGCAAAGCAAGCACGTGGCAGCGAGTGGGCCGGCCCACTGGCGACACTGTGCTGCGCGTGGGCCAGGTAAGGCATCTGGCTCACGGACTCCGGATTAGGTACAGATTCGGGATTATAGGCAGTGCAGGAACTGGACAGATTGCACTCTTGGACCCTCCCACCCACCCCCTCTGCCTGCGGTTGGAGTGGTCTGAGTGATGGAAGCAAAACTGAGGGCCAGAGTCCCCGCCGGGTGGAGCAGCACCCAATATCCTAAAGGAACAGAATCACGTGCTGTTGGGGGGCACCTGCAATGGGGACTGGGCCATGAAGTCACAATGAGGGTCACTCAGATGGTATTGTTTGCATCTAGTCTGTATAAAGTTAATGGATTTCTCTGGTGCTTATAAATGAACCACTCTCTCACTTAGAATATACACAATTTTGTGAATAAATCATCTAGGGGGAACAGAGACAAATAGCACCAATGTGGTCTCCTGGTCATCTGCATAAAAGCAAAAGACATTTTGGAAACAAGAATGATCCCAGAATTTTAAATAAGTCTGTAGTAGCGATGGTTTTTGTTTGAAAATGTTCATTCCTTGCCAACACTTGAGTGTATGTCTTACACTATCTGATGTAATTTATTATGCACACTAATGGTCACTGATTCTTTTGAAAGTGTCATTTCTGTACATACTCCTTTTTGGAGATCATTTTTACTTGTTAGACAATAACTGCAAAATTAATAAATAGCCACTAAGCTATTACAGCAGTTTTCTTTATGTATTGTTATTTGCTCCAAGGCAGTAACACTGGATGCTTCGGGGTAGCCTGAGATATCAAACTAATCAGATATCCAGAGTATTTGGGTTCTACATTCATTGTTATACAGGCGAATCAGCCTTAAGCCTTCTGTTTGTAAAGAACCACACAGGAAGTAATAGTGTGTGTAAAAATATTTTTGTCGGGATGAGGTCAGTTCCTTGTTCGTATAATAGCTTTTTCGATGCCCTTTACCTGACCTTCCCAATACATAGGGCCTTCCCTCCTATTTACTTGTAGTAGCGATTCAAGCAGGCAACCCTTCTGAGCATGTTATTTATGCACACTGGATTTTCTGCTCATATTATTTATCACAACATTCATCCTAACAGAACATTATCTGTAAACCACACGCCATGTACACTCGTGTACAGTGCCAGTTTACGGATGTGATGTTGGCCTGTTCTGCTGGAGTGAGGACGTCTAATTTCCCCAAATGCTTCACAACGCGTGTAGGTCAATCTCCCGGTGCCCCTCCCTTAAGGTAAGTCTTCAGAGGTGTGTTTCTAGATTTAGGGGGGGTGCACAGGAGAAATGGCTTGGACTGGATAGGGGTGACAGAGAGAGCCCTGGCAGCACGCCCACATCGGAGCATTGGACCGCAGGCATTCACGGAACCGCGCTCCGGCATCACCGATTTTGCCAGAGCACAGCCCGGTTTTGTTCTGGCCCCAACCCTCGGCTGGCACTGGGAAGGGCGTATTGACAGTCAGGAAGATGCATACCTTGAGGCTGAAAAGCTGGACATTATATTGGAGGGGAACCTGGCTTTCTCGTGGCCAAGAACTTCCTAAAAGTACTGAAGCCAACATTCCAAATTCAATTCATGATTTTGCAAATGCTCTCGCAACACAGTGCGACGGGAGAACCTCCAGAAACAATAAAAGCAGATTTTCTAGAAAATATCCCATTTCGCGCCACTTGGCCCATCTCTTTTTTTTTTTTTTTAAATTTCACTTTTATTGATTTTGAAAAGTTCGGCAGTCGCATAAATGCAGCTTACATCTCTTGGTTACAAAAAAAAAAGCGAGCATGTAAGTATTATAACAATCAGTTATGTCGCATACCTGAGAGAAAGGAAGAGAAAAAAGAAAGGAAAAAGAAAACCCCAAACCATTGCATCCAAACATATCCCACCCCTAATTCCCACCCCCCGCACAAGATATCAAACCAGAACTTAGAGAGAGCATTGAACAACATTAATTAACCGTCATTTCAGTCATGGCAGTGGGCATAAAAGTCGCGCATTGATTTAACAGACACGTACTCGAGTCAATCCAAGCGTTAGGCCTTCATAGCTTTAGACATAGCGTGTGTCAGACACACTTTACAACGCATATATGGAGCGAAACTCCGACCAGGCGTTCTCTACCGTGGAACGATCCCCATGCAATGCCGCAGTCAGGCACTCCATTCTGTAAATGCTCAGTGCGACTGCTCGCCATTCACTCTTGCTGGGGAGCGTGGGTCTCTTCCATGTCATAGTAAGACATGCTCGAGCAGCCATCAATAGACCCTGCACCATTTTGCATGCCACCACTATTCTATCCCCTTCCTCAGTTAAAGAAAACAAAACGAGCAGTGGATGCATCTCTCTTTCCTCCCCGTCGAGGTCCCTGATCCAGCTAAGGACTTCTGACCAATAGAGTTGGACCTTTGCGCATCCCCACCACATATGCCAATAATCGGCCCGCCTCCCACAACCCCTCCAACAGTTCGGGCTCACTCCCTGGTACATCTTGGCCAGCCGGGCAGGGTCGTATTGCCATCTGTATAGTAATTTGGTGGCATGTAATTTATATTGGCACGAAAGGGAAGACTTCGCCGTCCTTCTGCACATTTGTAACCATAGTTTTGGGGAGATTTGCCTGCCCATATCAGCTTCCCATTTGCTCTTAAGTGTCAAGGAGGGTTTAATATCGATTTCAATGAGTGCGAGGTACATAGCACTGATCAGACCTTTGGAGCTAGTGCACAAATCAAGGATCTTTTCAAACGGCGTGAGGTCTTTTTGTAACTGTTGCTTCCATATGGGTCTGGTCATTACCCCCTTGAGTCTAAGATACAGGAAGACCGAGAGGTTACCTATGCCGAGGGCTTCCTGCAACTCCTGAATGGTAATAAAGGAGTCATTGCGGCGCAGTTGTCCTGCCCTTTCTAGCCCCGCCTGGTACCATGCTTCATAACTCCCTGGTTCCGGAATAGCATCGCGGATCCCTGGTGACCAGAGATGCCCCAGTGGGGCGGGCCACGTTGTGACACCCACCATTTTCCTCCCTGGTTTCCATATCGACCATATCGTGCCTATGATGGGATGGGATTTGACAGTGTTACGTAGTTGTGGTCCAGGCACCCATAGCCATTCACTCATGATAAAGGGACGGAGGTGGTAATTATCAAGCGCTATCCACTGGGGTTCTGACTGCTGTCTGAAATGTGGGACAAGAACCCTAAGCTGAGTGGCTCTGTAGTATGTCTCAATATCTGGGAGGCCCACCCCAGCGTTATCTTTTCTAAGTTGAAGGAGGGGTCTCGGGATTCTTGGCTTTTGGCCTTGCCATAAAAAGGTTAATATCAATTTCCTTGTGTCTGTAAAGTAGTCCGGGGGCATTTGAATAGGGAGCATTTGAAATAAGTACAATATTTTAGGGAGCAGGACCATTTTTACAGCATTCAGACGCCCTAGCCACGAGATGGTAAGTTTGGACCACCTTTGGACATCTTTCTGGAGAGCAAGGGACATTGGGGGGAAGTTGGCCTCATACAGGGATCCAAGGTCTCGGGTAACGTTAATGCCCAGGTATCGGAGCGTAGTGAGGCTGACCTTAACGCCCAAGGGGGCGAAGCGCTCGACATCCGCGTCTCTGCGGGTGTCTATTGGAAGGACGACAGACTTGCCCGTGTTGATTTTCAGTCCTGCCAGCGCTCCATACTCCTCAATAATACTAAATGCTGCCGGGATCGAGTCTAAAGGGTCGGTCACATGTAGCAAAATGTCATCTGCGTATAGTCCCAATTTATATTCCCGGTCGCCCACCGTGATACCCTTAACTCTGGCGTCATTTCTCAGTTTTTGTGCCAACGGTTCCAGAGACAACACAAATAGGATCGCCGACAGTGGGCAGCCTTGCCTTGTGCCTCTCTCAAGGGGAAACCAACGAGAGTATCCCCCGTTCACCGCCACGGACGTCACAGGGGAGCTATAAAGTGCTTTAATGGCACGGGAGAGCTGTGGTCCCAGCCCGTATGAACTCAATACCCTCTCCAGGAATTCCCAGGAGACTCGGTCAAAGGCCTTCTCGGCATCCAAAGACAGGAGAGACGGGTCTCCCTCCATCTCCTTTGCTTCGTGGATTAGGTGCAGCGTTTTTCTCATTGTATCCGCGCCCTGTCTGCCAAGGACAAAGCCAACTTGGTCGGAGTTTATCAGCCTAGGGAGGAATGTCTCTAACCGGGCTGCAATCACTCTGGCGTAAATCTTCGCATCGATATTAAGCAAGGAGATGGGGCGGTAAGAGCTACAGTGTCTGGGGTCACGGCCCTCTTTTGGGATGACCGCGAGGAGGGCTTGCGAAAAAGATGGAGGTGCCTGGCCTGTGATAAAGATGTGGTTAAATAGTGATGTAAGAAAGGGAGCAATGAAGGGGGAGAACGTTTTATAGAACCCAGGCGTGAATCCATCGTCCCCTGGGGCTTTGCCTGTTTTCAACCTCTTGATGGCCTCTATGACTTCCTCTTCAAGAACAGGCATGTCTAAGGAATCCGCATCAGTGGGTGATAGTGTGGGGATCTGCAATTCCTTCAGATATGCATCTATACTCCCTACGGGGGGGGGCGGGTCACATGTATATAGGTCTTCATAAAAATAAGCAAATGCTTCCTGTATGTCCTCAGGGGCCGTGACTACCGTGTCTGTGAGAGTGCCATCAAGTCTCTCGATCGTTTCAACCCATCTCTCCGCTTTTTGCGCGCGGAGGCGGGCCGCCAAGAGAGCGTCGGCCCTGTCACCCTTCTCATAGAACTTCTGCTTGAGATACTGTAGGGTCTGTGCCGTCTTACCGGCGATGAGTATCCTCAACTCCTCCCTGAGACGGCGGACTTCGGCAATATGTGCAGCCCTCTCAGATGGGGATGACTGTGCCATGGCCTGGGCCCTCCCAAGCCTTTTCCTTATATCCGTCTCCACCAGGGCACATTCACGTTTTTTATCGGCTCCCTCTTTTATTAATATTCCCCTCAGCGTCGCTTTGCCGGCCTCCCAGACGTGTAACTTCCCCACCTCCCCTGTATCATTTATAAGGAAAAACTGTTTTATTTCATTTTCCAGGTTTTCTCTGAAGACCAAATCGGCCCATAGAGAGTCGTTGCATCTCCATTTGGAGTTTCGTGGGGCTAGATCGTGCCAGGGTATGTCCACCGTCACCATATCATGATCCGTCCAGGCGGAGGTATGTATACTAGCTGCCTGCATTATACGCGTGAGATGTTCCGAGAGAAAAATGTAATCAATGCGCGTAAGCGTGTCATGGGGGAGGGAATGGAAGGTGAAGCCTCTCTCCAACGGGTGTAAGTGACGCCAGGAGTCAGTGAGGCCAAAGAGGTCAAGGGTCAGCTTGATGCTCGCCTCTTTTGATATACCGGGTGGGTCTGCTGCGTCTGCTTTGGATTGTCTATCTAAGGAGCTGTCCATCCACGTATTAAAATCCCCGCCGAGGACCGTGTGTCCTTTGGCCATTCCAAAGACCTTTTCACTGATTTTATGCAGAAATCTGTTCTGCCCCTGGTTAGGTGCGTAGAGTGTGGCGAGGGTGACTATCGTGCCCCTTATGTTAGCAATGACTATGAGGGCCCTCCCCTCCTGATCTGTCCATGTCTCCATAATAGTGCTCTGCAGGCTCTTGCGGATTATGATTCCCACCCCCGCTTTCTTCAGAGCACCCGAGCTCCAGAAGGTGGGCCCAACCTCCCGTGATGGAATCATTCTCTCCTCACCCTTCCGATATCTCGTTTCCTGAAGAAAGAGAATGTCGATCTTCGATCTCTTAAATTCCCTGGCCACCATAGATCTCTTGGTGGGGGAGTTCAGCCCCTTAACATTAAGCGTGCAGATACGTATGGTATCTGTGGAAAGTGTGTGTGTCATTTTAGGTCATATACGTGTGTATGCACCTCGAGTGTGCTTGCGACAGCGCCAATTCCGTGTGTAAAGCCCTCGCGTACGTGGATACTGTGCTATTTCTCCCTTCAAATCTAAGTTGTGGTCGATTAAATGTTGCCCATCCGCCCCACCCTCCCCACCCTCCCCACCCTCCCCCATCCCCTTTATGATCGGCGCCCGACCCGGCTGGGTTGACCTCACCCAGTCGAATTCGGACCATCAGCGGGGACCGCAAGAACAAGCAGTCCCGTCCCATTACAAGCAAACATAACAGTGAGCCCCCAACAGACAAATCACACAAAAACCTGAGTAAACCGCAGCTTCGAAACAGTACTATCGACTCCCCCCAGAATGTCTATACTGCATGGATATTACCTCATATCCATCACCAAGTTCACCGTGCAAACAGAATCGAATGCTCCATACGTAGGTTGATATGTCGCAGTCAAGGAGCGCCTCGAGGAAGGCGTGTGCATCCATGATCCTCAATGAGCAAATAACACCTCAGTCGACCCCTCGGCCCATCGGGCGGGGCCCCAAATGAAGCGATCGGGGTAAGGCGCCCATCTGAGGAAGGCATTTTTCCCCAGTAATTGAGCACACACGACCCCTGTCCAAGTTAGTGCTCCATGTCACGCGAGTCATCCATCCTCCGAAATTTCCTGGAGCCCTGGATACGCCTCCGACGGGGGCCCTTGATGCGCCATTCAGCTTCCTTTATATTTGGATCCCCCTGGGAGGGCTCCCCTGCGTGATCGCCCAAGAGATCAGCTGTGCAGTCTGCAATTTCCTTCTCCGATGCGAGCTTTATTGTCGAGCCTTGCCACTCGAAGGTGAGAGAGAACGGGTACCCCCATCGATATCTGCTTCCCTTGTCTTTCAGCATCCTTGTAATTGGGATACATTTTCTTCTCAGAGCAAGCGTGAGGGATGATAAATCCTGGTAAAGAGAGACAGTCGCGTCACCCATGGTGAGTGGTGGGGCATTTCTAGCTTTTTCCAAGATGCGGGCCCTGTCAGCGTAGTTGTGAAATCTGACTAGGACCGAACGCGGACCTCCTGCCCTGCCTCCTGCCCTGTGGACGCGGTCGATTTTGGGTTCGTCTACCAGATCGTCCTTAAAGAGGAGTTTCAGGATGTTGTGGATGGATTGCCTCAAATCAAGATCAGTCTCCCCTTCTTTTTCGGGAATGCCATGCACACGTATGTTGTTACGACGTTCTCTATTTTCAAGATCGTCCACCTTCAGCTTTATTTCCTCTTCCCTATGCTCTAACTCCGCAATACGAAGGTCCATCTGCGTTTCCAGCGTATTTAAGGAGGTTTGATTGTGTTCGAGCTGTTCCACTCTGTCATCCATTTTATCCATCCTTTGCGTAATCTTGTCAATCCGACTCCCTATGTCTGCTCTCATGCTTCTCATTTCTTTGAGTAGGTCAGCAACGTCCCCTTTAGTTGCTGCGGCCTCAGATCCTTGGGAGGCCATCATTTGCTCGTCCGGGCCTCGGGGGTCGTCTTGCGATGGGGTAAACTTGTATTTTGCCAGTTTGTCCATAGGGTCCTTGGGTAGTGGGGTCACATCCACACAATGGAGTGCTCTCAGGACAGCGTCTGCACGTGGTGGTGTGTCTTGCGGGCCAGATAGGTTCCGTGTCGTTGAGGCCTGTGGCCGTGTCCGGAGATCCCCGGCCAGGCGAAGTGACAGTTCGATGGGACCAGCAGGAGCAGTGGCCGACAACGGGGGCCGAGGAAGGCACACGGCCTGGAGTCCAGGGGCCCAACCCTCAGCCCACTGCAGCCCGGAGGAGAGGGAAGCGCGTAGCGCCGATATCCCCGGAGTGCATTTTTTTCCCACCAGAAGAACTGTGAGCTCGGGGGAGGGTTCGGTATATCCCCGTAGAGAAGGCCTTCCTCCGTTGTCGCCCTGGCGGGGACCCGCGCACCGGGCGCGGCCTAAAGTCTGGGACCGTGTCTTACGCCGATCAGGTGAGGCCTGTGCGTCTTTCAAGTTGCACGCACCTTCTCGAGGGTCCACGAAGTCGCCAGTTTCCTGGGGCCGTGTCAGCGCAGCGTGTGCTGGAAGCTTCCAGGCCTCGCGTGTCCTCCTTCCGTATGACGCAGGAGAGTATTTCTCCGGAATGCAAGGTCCGATTTCGATCGGAGTTGGAACCAGACGGTGCCTGGGAGGTTCCGACACCAGGTTCCGACGTTCTTTTAGCCAGCGGGGGTCTCGTGGTGGGGGCTCAACCCACTTTTTGGGACCCTTGCGCGGAGCTCACACGGAGAACGTCTCCATCCGTGCGCCCCCTGGTGGCCGTCTCGGCCCATCTCTTTTTGAACGAAAAAATAACATGTTCCTATGTACTCAACATGGAGTTACTGCCACGCCAACACAACTGCCATATTGAATTTGGACACCGTGATGTGTAATGCACGTCAGCGGGCTGCTTGGTAACACTCACCTGAACCATAGGCCACGAGTACCACCAGGGGATGTGAACTGAATGGGGCTATGATATGATATGATATATTTCTATCGCGCTCATACACAAGTGTTTCAGAGCGCGACGAGGCAAGGGAGGGGAACAAGGGAGGACAAAACAAAGATCTTAGTATGCCCAGTGACATTGAGAATGCGCAAGTGCAGCGGAGAGGGAAGGGGAAAGTGCAAGGGATAGGGGAGGAGTGGAAAGTGCTGAGCACATGATAAAACAACAACTGGTAGTGCAGCCAGCAAGGTGGCAAGTGCAAGGTTAAAACACAGACAAGGGGTGTCAGGTAAGGGGACTGTAGGGTTATAGATACAGACCCAGGTGAAAGACGTGTTCTTGGTTTCCCTTCCAGTGGATGTCCCTTTTCAGCAATGGTCCCCATGTGTATGGGCTAGAGCAGGGCCTTAGAATTCCCATGAACAAGGATATCAGTGTGATATTGTGAGGCATGGTCTGAGCCAAATCTGTGCGCTCCCAAACATCTGTCCCCAAGTCTAAAACACCACCAGTAGACATACATGTGTCTAGAGTTTTCCCTCCGAGGACCACCCACTAATTAAGCCTAGTAGCTGCACCGATGATGTATACCAGCATCCAAAGGCACAGCCACCAAGTTAACAGGCTCATTCCTTACAGAGGCCTTCAAAGCTGGGGTGGCCTTTGACAGCTCTAAACTAGAACACCAGCAGTAGCCAATACAAGGGAGAGATTCCCACTCGGAATGCAAAAAGCGAGCTTGGATGAGGAGAACTAAATACTGGGAGTGTGGGGAGGGTGGGACCCTATTCAGGAGCCACACGGGAGGGACGGCCAGCAGGAGAAGTCTCCAACACCAGGCGAAAGAGGACCCAGTAGGTAGCCTAGAGCTGTGAAGGTGGCTGGTACACATGTGTCTTCCCAAACGAAGCAAAACGGGGAGACTGGCACAAAACAAGTTAGCAATCGGCTATGATGCTTGTTGCCACGTTGGAACACACAGAGAATGTGTACCTACGCAGCGGCTTGTGGGAAGTGACATTAGCGATTAAGCAAGCAAGAAAAATACACAACATTCAAGGATACCGAGGCAGTGGCACCATGGGAGGGAAAAAACATCACGTAAAGACCCCATTATGTGCAATATTGGCAGTTAATGCCTGCGTTCCCAATCAACTGATTGGCTAACACTCCACTCCCTTATGCTACTGGTATCATGATTATGTTTAATAAACGGTATTACCCAAATTGACCTTTTCCAATTGACCTTTTGCACAATTGACCTAATTATAGTGGTCCTAATTGACCTTTATATTATTTTAGTTATTTTATCTATGTATTTGGTTGGTTTTAGATTATAAATAATACAAGGGGATTGGGTGGGGGTTTGCGGGGGATTTTGGATTGGGTGGGGCGGTTGCGGGAGATTTCCCCAGCATATAAGTCCTACTTATATGCTGGGGGAAATCCTACTTGACCTTCTAAATTAGGTCAATTCTTCCGAGATCAATTCTCCCGAGATCAATTGTGAAAAGGTCAATTAGTATACAACCGTTTAAACATCATTGTCACCATCTAATCACACTGTCAGTTGTACTGAAGCGGGTCAGCCAACAACAGACATCTCCTAAAGATGCCCAACATCCGAAGGCCTATGTCATCAGATTAAATGGACATGCACTTAGACTACAGCTCTGACAGACAAAGAACGAAGCATCAAGAAGCGTGTGATAGATATTGTATCATGCCACATTGAGGGAAACGCACAGTTCCCCAAATTCACAAAAGTGACATGCGCATTTCTAGGGGGCCGTGCACCAGTGTAAATGATGCGCTTGTTGGACCCGTTTAATATATTAGTGTTGGGCGCACATACTTCACAGTGCCTACATGCGGGGGTGGGGGTGCAAGGCGTGCATTAACCATGGTGAAATGTTAAAAAGAACAACGTTAATTGCTGTCTCTCTGAAGGTGCGAGAAATGTGTGCACAGAGGGAACAGCTCATACTGATGCTTTCCCATGGAGACAAAAGCACAGAAAAGCCTCAAACTGACCTTCTCTGCATTGCACAACCCTCTGTACATGCTCCGAAACAATGCAAGGGGATGTTTGGACTATTCATGCATTTCAACATCAATCCAGTATGTGATTACAGGAGTTTCATTTAAGTGTGGCGCAATACCCCTCCTCCCCCAATTCATCACACCCCCGGATTTGCCCAATTGTGCAAAAGTATCCACAAAGTGGATGCACATGTGTGCACTCGGAATGCTAACATTTGTAACACCTTTCTAAATCCCCTACATCTTTTTTTGTACACACATGAGGATGTGCGTCCGCGGGATCACCAAGTCCGGTCGTCAATGGACAAATCCACTCCACATTTTAGAATAGGCGCACAAAATACATTTGAAGACAGTGAATCTAAATGGGACGGTATTTGCGCAGCCAGTGGCTACCCTGAAATCCTGGTGTGTTTGGGTCTCTTGAGGAGTTTACTTAGAGAGCCTGGTGCAAGCCCAAAAATGTTACGCAGATGGGGCCCTTCATCATGACAATGGCCTCTAAAGAGAGCAGAACATCCTTGTGAGAGGTAGGTTTGTGTTTGGCAGAGCTGCACCTCAATGACCCTCATCGGTGGCTTTTGAGTATGCTAGTATTCCTCTATTCGGTATGGGACTGGTGTAGCTAGAAAGAGGCCGTCCTTGAGCGAACATTGACATACTCACAGGGTATTACCCAAAATGGACCTTTTACAATTGACCTTTTATCCTAATTGATCTTCTGCACAATTGACCTTTATATTATTTTAGTTATTTTATATATGTATTGAGTTGATTTTGGATTATAAATAATATAAGGGAATTGGGTGGGGGGGTTGCCAGGGTTTTTTGGTTTTGGATTGGGTGGGGGTTGCAGGGGGTTTCCCCGCCCCCCGCCTATATGTCCCAATTGACCTTTTAAATTAGGTCAACTCTCCAGAAGGTCGATTCTCCCAAGGTCAATTGTGAAAAGGTCAGTTAGTATACAACCACTCACAGTTCTGCCTACAACTTGGTCCCAAGGGTATCCAGTGATTTCATCGCTGGAAATAAACACAGAGGAGGAAACGATATTCTTTTAAGCCACTTTCCAACACTTTCCCCAAATATTGTAGGACTGGAGTTTGTTCATATAATTGCACCAGTCATAAAAATGTTGGGAAGGCCGTTTAGTAGCTTACAAACATTTTTATTACCCTCTCAATGTTTATTTCCAGTGATGACATCACATATACCCAGGGGCCCCTCCAAGGGGTGGCCAGGGGGGGCCATGGCCACCCTTATAAAAATGCTGGCCCCCCCATCGGCCACCCCATGAAAAAGCAAAAAAATACACTTTTTTTCTTCCCCTCTGAACTGTGCATGGACAATAATCACATGTGCAGTTCAATGTGAACACATTTTTTTGTTTGTTGCCGCAGCTCACCACCCGCGATGGACTGGATCAAGCCACGTATGATGGTGGCCCTACCCCCATTGATCGCACAATAAACACAACCTGAGTGCACGCATTTCTGTTTTGGCTGGCACTTGCAGGCTTTGTTCGCTTCCAGGCACTGAAAAGGAGACCTGGGCTGCGGCGCTGAGGGATCGAGTGGTTGTCCTAGGCAAGCACTTCAGAGTTGAGGTATGTGGCACCAGGGGTGGTGCCAGGCATGGGCGTGGGAGGGCTAAAGTCCCCCCCCCTTCTGCAGCTGCCTATTTGCCATGCACAGGCCTGCTCGCTTGACCTCAAGCCGGCGCTCTCCACACTGCTTTATTTTCTCCTCACAAAACTGATTGTGGGGGAGGGAGGAACAAGCCCATTATTATTAAATAGAACAATTGTGGAGGTGAGACGCCCCTGGAAGAAGAGAGTACCTGCTGGCTGCGAGATGCATGCTGGCCACCTTAGCAGGATAATCGGTGTCTCTTTCAGTGAGGCAATTCTCCTTGTACCCATCGTGAAGAGTACACCCTTTGTCAAAAACGTGTTGCTGCGGTGCCTGCCAATTGAAAGAGCAGCTCTTTAAATTGTATCTGGCCTACGTGGCCAGACCATGTCGTATGCGAACCCTGCCACGTCGTCATTTGCCAATCGGCAAAGAGCAGTGCTGCCATCATTGCTGCCTATCCAAAAACAGGGCCCCTCCTGTCACAGCCGTCCCCTGGACTAGAGGCCCATGTTCGGTGACCTTTACTTTCTACCCCCAAATACCTTTGCCCTTCTACCTGCCCATTCGACAGGTGGGAGGCATTTCACTGCCCTACTCTCCACACAAGACACATGATTGCTGCCCACCTTCACCCCACCCTTGACCGAGGCCAGCACTGCACTGCCCTGATCTCCCTACACAATTCTGCTCTCCTCACACACGCAATTTCTTTATACTTACACCTCCTTACGCAATCCCGACCATTCTGTCACCACCCAGAACAAATGAGCTCCTAGGCCTGTTGTGCACAGCTAGATTTGGTCCCTCTATATAGGACTTCTAGAAACATTTAAATTAAATAACTATCAACTTTCCCACTAACAGATGTGACTCCCCTCATTCTTGTGTGCACTTCAGAATGCTGCATTAAAATAGAAACGAGCACCCCTCTCTAATGCTTCAGAGGATGACAGTGTCCATATTACTTGCCAATATGCTTCAATACACCAAGTCCTTCCCTTCCTTGACATAGTCCTTACAACTTGCGGCACTTTCACCTCTCGAGTCACCTTATGTAAGCAAATAGCTTTCAAATAATACTTTAGTTTAATTCAAATGCGGACTCCAAATAGCACTCCTCCCACTCCCAGAATGCTCTCTTTGGCTAGAAAGCTCCTAAGCATGTGCACAGGCTGGCAGCATTACTTGGCAGGGTAGCAGGAGGATTGAGAGTGACAAGAAAGAGTAGGATTTGGAGTAACGCGAATCCCCTGTGGACACTATAGCACCTTCCTCGCCCCAGTTGTAGATATATGAGGCTATAGCAAGCACCATTAAACACACACACTGGAAATGCTGCAACACATTTGCTGAAGACCAGATCCTTAATGAGCAATGCTTTCTGAGCTAAAATGAAGTCCAACAAAGTCTACAACATGAAATGTGTAATGCTTAATGAATGTTAAGGGACACATGCTTACATTGTGGTCCTGCAGATTTTGGGCACTGATACACACCTCCTTTCTGCCCATAAAGCTGCAATGCCACCCGAGTAATGAAATTGGATCACATTAAGTAGTAGAACTTTCTGGTGTCCTTAGTCCAACACAATCATTTGCTTTGCCCATCTGCCTTTGATAGTAGTTGCATGTTTCCAGCTCCATTTCCCTGGAACAAAAGCTACTAACAGTGTGCCAACAGAGCGAAAAGGAGCAACCCTGTGTAAATAGATGGCCCTGCCTAGGTAAAACATATGAGGCAGCCCATCAGGGCAGTTTTACAGACTGAAAGTAGGGAGAATATGCTTCAGTGATATATGAAAGGGCATTTACTTACGAACAAACCCAGAGTAGAAGTCATTTCAGATGAGGCTCAGAGGAAAGAAGGGCCCCCCAATTTCCCTAAGCAGTGAGTTGAAGTAATAGCCACTAAATAAATAGTGCCATAAATGACAAAAGCTGCAGGTGCACCTTTTGCAGAAGGGTCTAGTCGGGAGACTCACACTCTAAGTGCATGGCATGTTTTACTGCCATTTTTGGGCAATGGAAAGCCTACTTGAGTGTTTGTATGTGATGGTGGGGTTGGAGTGGGGATGGGTGGGGGAGAATACTACAGTGGGGCTGGCCTGGCAGGGTCTTACTGTGGCATGGAATGTTGTACTCACATTAAGGTCAAAGGCAACATGAGTGTTCTTACATTGGGAGCACATGCTTCCTTATCTTGACTTGGGGCTTTATTATTTTACTGATGTTTAA
The DNA here is from genome assembly GCF_040938575.1 of Ambystoma mexicanum. Classification (NCBI taxonomy): domain Eukaryota; kingdom Metazoa; phylum Chordata; class Amphibia; order Caudata; family Ambystomatidae; genus Ambystoma; species Ambystoma mexicanum. The sequence goes on from NC_090940.1 coordinate 304,374,689, forward strand.
GGTCAAAGGCAACATACATATTGTTACATGGGGGAATATAACATGATGTGTGCAACAAAAATGTTCTTATATGGGGGGATTTGTGTGATGATATGCTATTTATATAGCGCTTTCACCAAAGCGATTTTCAGAGAACATATTTACATCAAATGTATTACCCAGCCGAAGTTTGCACTCATTTAATGAGCTTTATTTATTTATTGCATTTATTGACATTGCGCAAACCCATACGTATCACGGCAGTGGTACAACTTGGTGAGCAGGGAAAACAGTACAGTACAGAGTAAGAGAGGTAACAAGTTGCAAAAGCAACATAATAGTTTGAGGTCCATATAGGAGGGTAGAGATCACAGAGATCACATTGAAGTATGAAAGACAGAGTTGGCCTTGCCTGGATTTGAACCTGCGAATCACACTCGGATTACAAAAGCATGCGCTCAGCCCGGTGAGCTATTTTACCGGCTTGCCAGCAAGAGCATGTTTTCTTTCTGTGGCATTGCAGTGTATTACTGGTGTTAAGGCCAAAGGCAACATACGTATTCTAACATTGGGGTGGGGGCATTCATGCTGCCTGCAAGGCTATATGTTTTTTTACTGTGGCATGACATTTTTTATTGCCGTTAGAGAGCAAATACAACATGATGAGTGTTATTATATGTGGAGTGGGGGATTTTTGTAGCCAGCAAGGATATATTTTCTTAATGTGGCATGGCTCTTTTTTCACTGGCATTAAGGCAAAGCCAACAGGAGTATTTTCTTACATGGGGATTCTGGCGCGTATTGGGAGAGCTAGCATACACATGCTTTGTTATAGTATCGTTACTGGCATTATGGACAAAGCAAACATGATTATTGTCATATATGGAAATATTGGCATATATAGGTGCACCAGAAAGGACATGTGTGAGCACAATCAATATGAAAATGCTTTTTTACACTTGCAGAGTACTGGCATATAGCGGACAAAGGCATTATGAAAATGTGTTTGAAAATGCTCCGGTGCATTGTTGGTGGCTTGGAATCTAACATACTTTTCATGTCTTACCCTACAAAATCGATTGTAAACTGGGTGGTTTTTACCTAATTTATCACAAAGTGTACTGTAAAATGCACTATATTTTAACACATTATTTAAAACCTTTTCTCAAGGGGACAAACCCCCTTTGATTGGTTCGCCCTCCCTCAATACTCTGTCACTCCTATGTATTTGGCTGGGGGCAGAACAAGTGCCCTTCCTTCTGCAGGCTCTTCTTAATGTGGGCCCTACTACATTATCTCCAGGCCCCACTTGTTACAGAATAACGGCTACGCCTCTGGTGAGTTGGGGTGAAAGATGGATCTAATGGGCCAAAGGAAGGCGTGATATCTACTCAGCCTACTGGGCTTGCAAAGCGGATGTTAGGACGAGGGTGGTTCAGTAGCCCAATAGGTTTAATGTCCGGGCTCACTAACAGTTTTCAAAACTGCCATCCAGCCCCGCCAAAATGTTGAGGCTGGATCCGCCCCTGTTTGGCACCCTGTGTGCCACCCCAAGATTTCCTGTGGCCTCATCAGGCCACCCCTATGAAACATTTCTGGAGGCGCCACTGCATATACCTAGTTCCAAGAAGAGGTACCTTGAAAAACAGTTAAGGCAAAACACAATAATCAAAAATGCATGGTAGCCAAAACCTTTAGCAAAGTGGCCCAGCCCAGGGTTGGTCAACTCTTGTCTCTGCAAAAGGTGTATTTGCAGACTTTAAAGTGGGCTAATACTTCCTTCTCCTCCATTTCTCTAAAGAGAAGAAATGCTTATGAAATAAGGTTGCCTCGTCATTATTTGATAAAGTAACATTTGAAGTTCACATTCAGTATAAAATAACTTGTCTAAATGGCTACACAAAAGTTTCAGCTCTGACACATGCTTAGTGAATACTAATTTCCATTTAAAGTGAAGACTACTGCCACCAATCTTAAATTGAAGCCAATTACTGTACCCTTAGGCCAGGGGGAACCTCATGAAACATACTGAAGAAATTGGAGCAAGATGAAGATGCAAGAGATAACGGTGCCCACAACCATCAAGTTGCACAAGAATGTTGTTGATGTTTTTTTTGGTGACAATGGTGAGTCCATTTAAGCCCATAACATGGAACACATCCAGTCTTGGCAGGCCTCCAGTTGATAATACCTCTACTTTTTTGAGTGGAGTCAACACCAAAACTAGACTCTCAATCTTCACGTGCACCAGCTCCTTCCCACCCATCCACCATCCACTCCAGATCCTCTCACCCACCTGACTGCCTGTTTTCGGATGCTATAAAAATGCCAGCTCAACTTTTACAGGTCAAATTTGTTTGTGAGCAGCGATCTACTGGGTACCAGTAAAAGCGGTGCTCCTCTGATGCCACAGCCAAGATCCATATCTTCAGCATCCTATGGGTCAACCATACATTTCTAACACTGGCCCGGTATTCCTCCATAAACGAATTATCTCCACCCGTAACCAATATGATTATCAGAGCAGCTTCAAAGAGAGGTACAAGCTTAGGCCCTCAAGCACTGGAACAAGAGTGAACCTCTCAAGGGGACAGGGCAACTCAGCTCATGACCGCCAGGAAACCAAAGTCTACATCCAGCCCTAGTAACTACCTCCAGGACGGAAATAAGTTGCCTGAAAGTAACGGAGGTAGCCTACGGGGACCTCCAGGAAACCAAAGTCCACATCCAGACCTAGTAACTCCCTCCAGGACGGAAATCAGTTGCCTGAAAGTAATGCAGGTTAGCCTACAGGGACCTACAGGAAACCGAAGTCCACATCCAGCCCTATTACTCCCTCCAGGATGGACATCAGTTGCCTGAAAGTAACGGAGGTTAGCCTACAGGGACCTCCAGGAAACTGAAGTCCACATCCAGCCCTAGTAACTCCCTCCAGGATGGAAATCAGTTGCCTGAAAGTAACGAGGTTAGACTACGAGGACCTCCAGGAAACCGCAGTCCACACCCAGCCCAATTAACTCCCTCCAGGACGGAAATCAGTTGCCTGAAAGTAACGGAGGTTAGCCTACAGGGACCTCAAGGAAACCGAAGTCCACATTCAGCCCTAGTAACTCCCTCCAGGATGGAAATCAGTTGCCTGAAAGTAACGGAGGTTCGCCTACGGGGACCTCCAGGAAACCGAAGTCCACATCCAGCCCCAGTAACTCCCTCCAGGACAGAAATCAGTTGCCTGAAAGTAACAGAGGTTAGCCTACGGGGTCGTTTGTGTTTTCACTCTACAAATTGTTCTAGATGTGAATGAAAAAGTGTAATACCTCTCAAACAAGTACCATACCGCTTTTGGGGTGTTATTCCAAGAAGAGCCCTGTGGCTCATCCCACCAGCGCACAGAAAACAAGTTCAAATTCCCAAAAAATCCATGGGGATTTGAAACTCGTCTTGACAACTGTGACCCCACTCAGGGATGAGGATCGCTGCTGTTCGGGCATGAACCCACTAATCCAGCGGGCCACGATTCCTGCATTACCCAACCTGAAATATCCAAATAACATGAGGCCTACACGTAAAGCTGGAGGGACATTGTCTCAACGGCGTTCAAATAGACTGCGGTGAATACCTGTGCACAAACGAAACGCTAGTCCAACAAATTGATCTGGAGAAAATGGGCAGAGCCTTCTGCCCCACTGATCCCATGGGAACACATGATTGTAATTACTGCAGAGTGCGGGAGTGTAGTGTGCTTGAACATAAAGCCTGCTCCTCTAAACTCGTGAATCGGGCCTACCCAGCAACTAGTGGTGCCATTTTTTTTAACAATTATTAACTCAATGGCTAAACACTACCCTTGTTTAAAAGTCAATATTCAAATAGCTATTTTATTCAAATGTGCATAGAGTGCTTTCTCTGGACTAAGTAATTATAGTATTGGCAAAGGAAAGGGAGTTCTCACCAGGGTCGGACTGTGGCATAACATTGTCGCGGGCACCAATGAAAAAGTGGCCCACAGTTGCAAACGGCGATTCATTCCTTCTGTGACAGACCGTTTGAGTACTACACAAGGTGGAGTTTTTTGATGAAATGTGATGCAAATTGTGCATTTTAACGAATATTTATTCAGTAACTCTGGTCAAAACTACTAGCCGTATGGTGGTGTAACATATCAACCTGGCCCACAAAAGTGGCCCACTTTGACCAAAAAAAGGGGCCCACACTAGCATTCTGCGTTTTTGGTTCGAGCCTTGCCCTATTCCCCTACAGGCCAGTCGGAGTCTGGTTCTCACCTAGTCACCCATTGTTTAAAGAGAACAGATGAAGCCCCTGCAGTCCTACCTTCCAAAACGCTTTGAAACTGCTTTAACGTCAGTCAAAGAGGTGGGCCTCCATGCTTGCTGGTGCTGCCTGGCTATTACTATGATGCGTCACTGCTGTAGCTGTAGATCGGTAACCCACCTGGCCATGTATGTTTCACATGATAGGGTGAGATAATGATCTGATAGCATGTCTGTCATCTGTGACGAATCCATGGAATTCATCTCTTCTCCTCAAGGGAGATTACGCAATACATTCCCTAGGGCACAGGACAAGCGGCATCTTACTGTGGGTGACCACTCTTAGGTGCAAAAAAAGAGCACCACAAGTAATGCTGTGACTACACCTCCCCGTAAGACAGAATCCCCATTGTTTATGGGTTACATGGGGATTAAATCATGTTATAGTGTAGAGGGCCCTTTAACTTGGAATGGCTTGGTTGCTGATCCCACCCCGTTCACCTCTGTTCCTGAGATGTGGAACCAATGCGGTTTCTTCTCACGTATTAGAGAAGAACATACAAGGACGTACCTGCCAGGGAAAAGTCCGCCTGAGCCAGGCTGCAGACAGTGGAAATCTGCGTTGTAACGATGGGTGGCTTGAAACTGGGAACACGGATACGTTTGATACGTATTGGATGGAGAAATACCGGAGCCCGCATAACGCTGCCGAGTCCAGAGTGCAGAGAGCTGGAGAATCCCATATCCCCTGAAGTGTGAGGCAAAAACGCCCTAGACGCGATGCACTGACACTCAAGAGCAATGACGTCAAGTCGAGGATCCTCTGGGAGAGAGCCAACGACCACTGAAGGGTGGCTCTACAGCCACATGAGCCATTGGCTCCTCCTACAAGCAGCGTCGCCAAAACCCAGGTTCATGGGGCAGAGAGAGAAGGGCGGTGAACCTCTGCAGTACTCCAACAAGGGGTTAGGACATTGTACCACACACATGGGCAGTCCACGTCGGGTTGAGAGACCCAGTACCCCAAGAGGTGGCAAGGACATTGTAGCACACCTACGGCAGTAATGTCAGAGAGCCCACGACAGGCTAACAGAAAGATAAGAAAGATAGAAACACCCCATAGGGGTGAATCTGAAGCCATGATCCCATGAGGGATCTGTCGATCTGAAGGACCAGAGGGCCCAACCAGGGCTGAGAAACAGAGCGACCCATGGAGGGTTGCGAATCATAATAATTTCAAATGGGTGATGGAACCAGAAAGTCTGAGATGGACTGAGAAAACGAATCAGATAAGAAATACTGAGATACTCTGGAGGGTTGAACAAGAGAGACCAGTTAGGCAGAGGTTCAAATCATGTTGTAAGACACAAGTGACTGAACTATAAGAACATATTTTGCAACTAAAGACTGAACTTTTTGAGTCAAGGACGTACATTGATGAGGGGTTCAGGGGTTCCCTTTTATAGAGAATTAGGAAAGACACCAAACTTGTTTTGAACTGAACCAGCAGGCTAAGGTCTGAACCCAAAGGAAAGGACTAGAGATACCATTGGGTGGTCGTCACACACTAGTCAGCCCAAGCTAAGAGGGGAGCAGGATACTTTTATAGGCCGATTTATGTTTCTTTGTTATTAGTGGTAGGGTTCAGGCAGTAGCACACAATAGGTTTGGCAAAGAGGACAAATGCTATGTTTCCATACATCCTGACGACCAACAGTTTTGTTATTTTGCAGGATAGGGAACCATGTCACAGAGGTAGGGATAGGACAGGCGTTTCTTTACTTTAATAAACCTGAAGCAATTGAGAACATGTCTTCAGTTCCATCTCTTATATCTGATTTACCACTCTTCCTACCAGAAACTCCTGCAATGCCCTGAAGAAGGCCTGAATTACCAAAATGGCAGCGTCCAGCAGGAGTTCCGGCATACCTTAAAAAGTGTGGCGCTCCTCCATGGAGGGATGGATGAAAGGGGGCTTGAGTTCTTTAATACCAACAGCAAACGGTTCCATATAATAATGTCCCTGCAAAAATGTCTCATGACAAAAAAGTCGACGTTTTTTGCGGAGACATTATTACAAGGGGAGCAGGGGACATCCCTGCAACCCATCCCCATATATAATGTCACCAAATATAATGTCGCCAATGGCTTTTCCCGGCAACATTACAACCCCTTGCACTGGGGTCTGTATCTGTACCCATACAGGCCCCCCGCCTTTCTTCTTCCTGCACTTATCAGACCTACCCTGTCTGCTGCCTTAAACCTAGCACTTGCCAATTGCGGGCTGCCCTACCACTGTTTGTTGCCTTTATTATTTATTTATTGTTATGCATCTATTTCTCCTTTGCTTCACCCTTTCCATTACTCCCCCCTTTCATGCACTTTCCCCCTCCCCCTCTCCCATGCACTTGCGCGTTCTCAATGTCATTGGGCCTGCTAAGATCGCTGTTTTGTTCTCCCCTGTCCCCCCTCCCCCTTGCCTTGTCGCGCTCTGAAACACTTGTGTACAAGCGCGATAGAAATAAAATATCAATATCAATATGGGGACATTATTAACTGATAACCAGCAATCTTGATTGCACACCTGCAAAAGAGCAGAAACGGAGTGGGTTTTCGCGATGGACGGTCTGCAGACCGCATAGGCTTTCCAACAGTCCGCCCCCACAGGCCATATGCTGGCAAAAATAGCAGGTTCGCTGGCCAGCTGATGAAGAGTTTGGCATACAAGGACAGGCGCAACATGGAGAAGTCGGGGGTAAACAGGGTTCACGTGGAAGTGCTCTGCGCGCGACTCCATATCGCCAGCCGCTGCCCTCGCTCGGAAATCACAACGCCAAGCCTATAATCACGGAATCGGGAGAATGAAACCGTGTAAATGGATCCAGAGCCGAAAAGAATCGCCAGCTGTGGCTGCACGCAAGCAAAATTAATGGGCACTAAATCCCTGTTTGCAAACAGATGATGGAGTCAACTTACAAAAAAAAAGTCTTACATAAAAAAAACTAATTAAAAAACATCAAACCTAGCAACTGAGCCGAAGTCGAGCCCATGGAGCATCTCCTCTGTAACCGCAGTAGCTCTGTTAATGTATTCCGCCGCGACTCAAGCAGGAGCCAATGGGATGAGATCTACGGTCTGCTGAAGAGGTTGCCAGGCAACAAGCAAGCTTTTCAGCTTGTAAGCGATGTCTCCAAGCCGTAACTCCGCGCGCAGCAAGACCTTCCATCACTTGCAACTAACTTGATTTTGATGGATTAATATAGGATGAGAACCTGTTCTGCTCGTCTCTTTCTCAAACCCTGGCATCATTAGGGGTCTGTCGGGGACCGGTCTGGGGGGGGGGGGGGGGGGGGGGGGCAGTCCGGAAGAATAATCTCTTTATTGATTGCGTTGAATCGAACGCTGTCTTCGGAATACCAAAGGCACTCGAAGCATTTGATTAAACACAGAAATGCATAAGGAGGCGATTCCTCTCCTTCGCTTGGCGGTAGCAGGCAGCGCGCAGCCGGGGACGCGCGCGCAACTGCACTATTTGTGATTTTCCGCGTCGGTGATCGGATTTCCCGACACTGCTCATTTCATCAGACGTATTGTTCTGCTGCCAGGGAGACGCAGGGCTCCTGTAACACGGTTTCACGTTTTCAACGGGCTATTTCTGATAAAAATATCCCCACAACTAAAAAGAGCCACTTTTGCCACTGTTTTCCCTTTTTGCACCCGCAATTATCAACCTGCGGCCTCCGCTGTTTTTTTAAGAATGACGTTTTGGGAATAGCACCTTTAAAAGCATGCGTTTTTGCGCTAATTCAAAGTTTCTTGTTTATATCAAGATATAGTATTTTAAATAAGTGCAACCAAGTCAGTGTGTACCCAAGATATTACATTCCACAGCGGGTAAGGTCCAGCCCAATGCATTTCATAGGTGCGCACTGCAGTACACGTGATGCAGTGTTATCTCGTTCCACACGCTATGTCGTCATGATCCCCAAGGCGCTGGGGTGATATGATATAATATGATAGGTTATTTATAACACACTTAATACCCAGAGGTGTCTAAGCAGGCCCGGTGATCGAACCTGTGGTGTTCTGTGTCCTCTTGCTTCCAAGGCGAGCACCTTGTCCCTGAGCTATCCTCCCGAGACTTGGCGTCCTCTTAGCGCTGTGTGATCAGCTCGCAGCTTTTCACAAAGAAGACCCCATTGGTGTTGTGGAGGTGACTCGTATGTGTGACCCAATAGACGCGGCTACTCTTCAATAGTTGATAATAATATTTGACCAATCAAAAATGCAGCCTTTATTTCACCTATAAACAGAGGGTCCAATTGAACTCCTTTCGTTCCAAGAGTTCTATAGCATTCCAGAAAACCCTACACCTAAACCAAGCAAGGATGCAACTTTTATTTTTTTAAAGTTAAGTTTACTACCGCTAAAAAAACTTAAATCCACAATATTGGGAATGCCAATGTTAAGGGTTAGTGTATTAGGCAGTAGGGTATGTTTTTCATTTCACAGTATATTTTTAGTTTGGGCTACTATGTGGCGCTTAAGCGTCACCCACAAACTGAAACTATTCATTGGAGTGCCGGTAGGATTGAGAGGGCATGTCAGAACGGACCCATTGCTTGTGGGTGTTTGGTTATTTTCCAAACAAGCATTGACAAAGCCAGCAGTGTTAGCTTGTGTATAGGTATTAGATGGGCATTTGCCACGTACTGAGTACAGGGATCTTCCGGCCACGAGCCTGACCGTCAAGGCTCGTGGCGGCCTGCTGCATTCCTCGTGCAGCGGGTTCAGCAGAGGCATCCTTTGAATGTCTCTGTGCGACGCTTTGCGCGGGCGACCACCAGAGAGATGATTGTATCCTCAGATGAGGTTGCGGCTCCCACGTGGGAGGAGGCTACTAATAAACCCTAAAACGTAGCTTCTGGCTTCCGGCTCCTTTCTTCCACTGGTTTCCTGCTCTCGTGTGCCCACTACTGGCGAAGAGTGGACTGGACCTGCCCCTCCTGCAGCAGGTGTGTGGTTCGTTTCTATTGGCTGCCAGTGAAACTACAGCACGTCAAGGATTATTATAAAGGAAGGACCTATGCGCTGAATAACCTCATATGATACCGAGGTTAAGGGAAGTATTTCTGCAGCACTGGGAGCGTCCATTTATTTTGTGGATCACACGAAAGATTTTCTCAGTGGTCTTGACAGTGTTTATGGAGGATTTTGTTTTGTGAAGTGGGGAGTTTCACCAAGTGAATTGTGACAGAATGGAGGCAACAATACAGGCACCACCTGAACCATCCATTGTGTGGGTCCAATGGAAGAACCTTTTCGACATTTCCTCATTGCGATTGGTGGGAAAGGATTTGTCCCAGAGAGGAAGGAAGCCATTCTCCTCAAGTGTTTGGGAGTGGAAGGGCATAGAATCCTTGAGACTCTATCTGGGATTCCTGTTGGTGATGGTCAAGGGGACTCCAGATGTTTATCAGGCCACGGAACGTGCTTTGCTTGACCAATTTGGTCCTTGTATTAACGTCATCATGGTGCACAATCTGTTCTTCTCACGCTTGCAGCAGCCGGGAGAGAAGGTGAACATGTTTGTGGCTGCCCTAAGAGGTTTAACGTAAAATTGTGAATTTGGAGCGCTTACTGACAGTCTGGTACACGACAAGATAGTGAGATGTACTGTGGACAAGAAACTGCAAGAGAGGCTCCTGATGGCGAGAGACCTTTCTCTGGATCAGGCCATTGCTACGGGCAGACTGGCGGAACAGTCTTCGATGCATTCAATGACTTTGAATGCCTCCAGTGGGGAAGTGAACAATGTGGGAAATAAGCACGCTACACATTTGAAGCCACGTCCTTCCCCACGCATCCTGGTCAGGTCTGGTTCTTCTACAGGCTCCCGGAGTGAGCATTATGTGTTTGGCTTGTGCCGGGCGAGATCACATCTCCACCAGTTTACGCTGTCCTGCCAGGAAGGCAATAAGTGCCAAGTGCAGCAAGAAGACCATGGCGCAAGTGTGCAGCAACCTGAGGAGATGTGCGATGCACTGAGGAGGAAGATTACCTGTTTCATGAGGGTGTGAATAATCTGCTCATCGCCAGTGTGGATGGGGAGGACGTGGATGCTCCTTGGTGTGAGGTAAAAGTTGATGGGTATGATTTGAGAATGATGGCTGACTCAGGTTCCAAACACACAGTTGTGGGGGTGGACGTTTTGCACACACTAGGTATTATGGTCGGTGAATCGGACCCTCCTGACACATGTCCTAAAGGATATGGGGGCTTACCAATTCATATTTTGTGGTTAGAATCTGTCGAAATTGCCTTCAAAGATCGAGCTATCAGAGCTATTCTGTATGTAACGGACAAGGGTGTGCCACTGCTGAGTTGGAGGTGTGTTCTAACACCTGTAGCATCTCCTGTACTAGATGGGATTACCAATAAAGATCTCAGACCAAATAATCGGACAGACTCAAAGAATATGGCAAAGTACTACTTTATTCTCAATTTAATAAAGCAGGGTCACCTGGCAGACATCGGACTGATGCTTGCACACTCGCACACAAACTTGATTACGCAGGGGTCTTATACCCCAATATGTGTCATCTATGATGTCATCCTACGAGGCAAACCATAAAACCTTTTAGCAGGAGGGATTGGTTAGGGGAACGTGACTATTTATAGAAGGTATACGGGTTAGTACTTCATTGGCTGTCTCTTATCTGTATGACAACCTTCGAACTACCTCTAAATACATATAATACTGATTATAGCAAACAAAATGGCAATGGATTGGTCTATGCAACATTGTATAGCAGGTTGATCCATAGACCCAATGAATGGTTGGCATTCTCAACCAACCTTGGATTTTCGACTCGGCTAGCAGCACATAAGGAAACCGAAACCCAGGTACTTGAATCCCGTCAGATTACTACTTACTTTCCCAATTAGTCCATCGACTCTCATCATTCCGGCCATGAGCCAACGTTTCCATCTGTAGTTGACCTTGTAGCCTGTTCTCTGTTCTAGGAAATTCCAGGGAGTAAAAGCACATCACTATCTTCATTCGAGGCTTAATGAATAGCCCTTGTTTTTGACTTCTGAGTCCCATGTGAAGAAATCACGAATTTGTCAATTTCAGCTTCTGCCATTTGATTTAATTATACTGGGTGCTATTGCTCCTCTTGCTCTCTTGCTCTCTAGAGACTTGCTCACTCTACCTTGCATGGAGTTTAAACACTTTTAATTGTCCAATACTTGACTCTTATAAATGTTTTCTTCTTTAATCTTAGAGAAACATGTCTTATGTCAATGACTTATCCGTCTGACTTCCTCTGTGCTTTGCAGCTATTCCTTAAAAATATTATCCTTGATCGCAAGCCAACATTAACTCCTCTTTATTTTGCACACAAAGCTGTTCTTCCAGCATCTCCTGACTCTTCAACCCTGGTCTCTTTTTGAGGTAGTTCAGTTGAATCTTTGGACAGGCCGGCATCCATTTCCAATAATGGCTGTCCTAGCCACGTTATATGTTCCTCTATAGCAAGCTTCTATGTATCTTTTCTAACTTGCGCTACTGCTTATTTACACTTATTGGTCAGCAAGTTGCTTTATTCTTCTTTTACGTTCATGATTACTTTATCGTTTCATACATGTATCTCTTGGCACTTCTGTTACATTGTCACTCTTCAGTATTTTCCTATGGTTTCAGTATGACTTAGTATATCTTCTTCATGACATCACTCTATCCACGTCAGGTTTCACTCAGCGCTCCATGATGTCCAATGGTGCGTGCTGATGTCCTTCCATTTGGCATCCTTCCACACTTTCAGTGCAAGGGTACATTTGGTGTGGCTGTCTGAGTGTATATCATCCCTCGTACACTCGATGGGGTATAGGATCAACACATGGTGTCCCATACAGAGCCCTTCTCCTACTGTTCCAGTATGATGGCAGTGAGGGGGAGGGAGTTAGGGATAATGCATCCAACTGCTCCTCTACTTTCTGCCCTCTGGTCGAGTTCTCGACCACATTCCTCTCTTCCTTCTCCTTTTCATTCTCCTTTATCATCTCTTCATATGATCGTTTCTTTGGGATCCATATCTTTGTCATCCCCCTCGGGTGACTTGCATTTTTTATATGTTCATCTGCACTCCAGGTCATGTGGCAGCAATCTCCTGATGGCGGACATAATATTCATGGTCCTACATATTTTGTATGCTCCTTAGGGTAGTAGAACTTTGTTCCCTGAGGTGCAAGGGTACTTTTCTTTATATTCTCACTGGTACTTTCTTCATTTTGCACCTGATCGCCAGTTCCAGCATCTACATCAATCATGATCTTCATCCCAATAGCTTTTTTGGGTGTCTTCTTGCATTGTCCAAAGATGATCCTTATGAGACAAAATCCTAGCAATACCAACACTAGTACCGCTCCAAGTAATTTGAAGGCGTCTGACAACCAAGTTTGAATCCACGAAAACACAGACCAAAACCAGCCGCCGTCCTCAATCTTGTCTACTTCATCCTCCATCTTCATATGCAGGGTTATAAACATTGTTATTGCTTCTGTCAAAGTCCCATTGTTGAGGGGACATATCAACCACATACTTAAAAGGAGGAGCATATATACTGCTCCTCAGTGATATAGTGTTCTGAATGTATCTCTGCCAAAAAAAGAGGTGCAGAAGTAACTGGTTACCACCGGTCAGTGTCCGGAGATAGTTTGATCCTCAGATTGTTATATATAAACATTTATAAAACAATTAGTGTTTAGAAGAGAGAAGGAATACAGAGAAGGTTCTATCTGGCCCTACCTCTCTGAACCACTATCCCTCGGTAGCGCTGGTGGGCCGCTTATCTACAAGTGAATAGAATAAGACGGTTTAAAGGATTGCTTCAATTTAAAATGTTATCATAGTCTATATGTTTAGACTGCAGATGCTGACTATATAATCTCTTATTAATCTCTTGTAACTGTGACGGTGTTCGAGACATTAACAGGTGTAACCCAAGTGAAGGCTAATGTTTACTGTGTAACCATGGGCTAGGGGCAGGACAACTAAAAACAAGGCAAAATCCCCACAGATATTTTAGCATTGATTACTTCCTTGGCCTATACTGTGGCTGAATGTTCCATGATAAAAAGGAAAAACCCTCTCAGTGAGGTCATTAAAAAGGAATTATTTTGAAGACTCAGCAACTGAGGGAAGATCTGTTTATTAGAACATCTCCCTGGTGCTGAAAAAAGAGGAATACAGCTGTAACCTGCCCACTATCTCCCCATGTTTTGTCAACTAGTTTCGGTGTGCTTGTTTATTTGTGCCACCTTCTTCAGGACTGTCTTCTTTCTAGGTTGCGATTGTCATCTGCATATGTAACGCGCCCATGTTACTTAGGCTTCTTAAAAATGTTTCCAAAAACTGATTATATGGAAAAATCTCACCTCAGTACTGGGTGGGTGGAGATATTCAGACTGACCCTGTAGAAAATTACTGGGAACAGTATCACTATTACTGCAGCTAATGCATATGTTCACTGTATCAATTGTTAAAATTGTGTGGAGCAAACACACACACATAGAGATAAGTACTCGGGTACTCACATTTCAGATCGGTAACTCACATGTTTAGAGTCATGTAGGTGAGGTACGGGAGGTGTGTACATTCGTATGTTCTGTACAAGTTTAAACAGGTATCTATCAGATAGTGCGATCAACTCTCTTAGAGAGTTTGGGTATTTAGAACATCCAATACTTAATTCAAAGTAAGGGATTCGGATATTTGAGGCATACATTACTAAATTCAGGGTGAATGCTTTATATTGGGAAGATTGGACGGTGGAGCCCAAACTGGTTAAGGACATAAGTGCCATGATGTTATATCCCCTATTGGTATAGGTATCGCAGTCAATGTCCTTTGTTGGGACCATGTGTGCAGCAGAACCCCTTCCAAGGCAACCGCGGGTGGTATTCAAACAATTTAAACTCGACCGTATGATCTTAAACAGTTTTGCGGCACCGCTATTGATTAAATTCCCTATGCGTTGCATGTGAACCAGTGTGGGCGCATACGTCGTTCTATATGAAAAGGAAGTCAAAACCTGTGAGTCATTGTGAAGGAGAATTGAAAGGAAAGCATTATTTAAATCTATGACTAAAATATTTGGCCTTAGCTGGGATGTTGCACAATATTGTCGCAGGATTTGGAACTAAAGCAAACTTAGCTTCGACTATATTGTTTAGAGAGTGAAGGTCCTGGTTGCATCTCCATGACACCCCGTCGATTTTCTCACTGGGTACACAGCTGTGTTACATGGAGAACTGGATGGTACCTATATTCCTTGCTGAATGGTATTGAATATACCTTCCTCTGCCTCTCTGCACATGGGATGGGAAAAGTGATCCTGGTTTAAGCTTGATATTAACTGCTCCTACTCCTTTTAATAGACTCAGATCATATGTAATCGTGGTCCATAAAATATTTGGCACTTTCTCTAAATCTTCCTGGAAAAATAATTGTTTCTTTTTTACCAACACCATTCTCTGCGGTATTTCTGTATTCTCTACTTTTGTCCAATAAGTGAGATTTATGAAAATACTAATTCATCATCTGAATGCTCATCCTTAAAATATTATTTGTCTGTCAAATCTGTCACCCTACATCCTTCACTGAGGGCTATCACTGTTCTCCATCCTCTTCCTTTATCATCTGTCCCATGAAGAACCGCCCTTTCCTCTCTAAAACTGCTGCTTCTAACTCCAAGGGCACAATCTTCCCTTCTTCATCATCCATATGGATTTCTGGTCTGAACAAGAGCTCATCAGGTATTCTTAATAGTTTGAGATGGCAAACCTTGTATGTTGATGCCGCTGGCTGTTGATATTTGTCAAAAAACTAAACAGTTACCATTTTCTGAGTTTTCAGCTTGTTAGAGTTAGAGACATGTGACTCCTGATTTGCATGAATACAGATTTTAATATGGTAATGCACATGTATCAATATATGGCAACATATGCCATGTGAGGTGAAACAAAATCTGACACGCTTTCGACCATAGTCTTTATCAAGGCAATTGATTTGTGGAATTCCTGGATAAGGGTAGAGCGACTACGGAGCCTCCCGGTTGGGTGCGAGCTGTTTGCTGGATTGCCAATCTGTGGTCTAGTGGCGGTATGCTGGATAGCTTGGCAGTCAGACCGCTCCGTAGTCACTCTACCCTTATCTAGGATCTCCTCAAATCAATTACCTTGATAAAGACTAGGGTTGAAACGCGCGTCGGCTTTTGTTTCACCTCATATGGCATATGTTGCCATACATTGATACATGTGCATTACCATATTAAAATCTGTATTAATGCAATCAGGAGTCGTGTGTCTCTAACTCCAACAAGCTGACAACTCAGAAAATGTTAACTGTTTAGTTTTTTGACAACAATCAACAGCCAGCGCCATCAACATACAAGGTTTGTCATCTCACCCAGCAACTAACCCCTCGGGAATCTTGGAGTTCCGATTCCCCGACAAACCATGTACCAGGTCGCAGGCCATACTACAATCATCCACTAATACTCCTCACTTGCACAGGGAACCGCTTTTCCCTTAACTCCAACCTTCTGAATCAATTCTTAATAGTTTACCTATCAATCTGGGCAACCAACGATAATAAAACAGTCACCCCATACAGAAATACTTCTGGATCCAGAGGGAACCCTCCTAATGTTTTCTGCCCTGTTAAGGCTAATATAAGCTCTCTCACATTCATGTGATGTCTCCCTAGAGGGAACACACTATTCCTTTATTACTAAAAGATATTGTCATGTTAAGTTTCATCATTAAGTCACTCCCTAATATGCTTCCTGGCGTTTGCCTAGAATATAATAATGTAATATTGACATAGACATGTCGTGTTCTCCTATAGAGGTTGGTAATTCATCTGTAAAAGGAACTAAATTCATCACCCCAGAGAATCCCTGCACATTAATTGCGGCTCGGGAGGATAGCTCAGGGGCAACATGCTCGCCTTGGAAGCAAGATGACACAGAGCAGCACGGGTTCGATCCCCGGGTCCGCGCTTAGAAACCTCTGGGTATTGAGCGCATTATAAATAACCAATCATCATCATCATCATCATCATACCTGACATTGGGTATTTTCACTCACGGACACAGGAACGAGTTGCTCCAATGTCCACAAGAAATGAAAATGTCTTGCCTCCTATCTTCACCTTGACCCTTGGTTCCTCTTGGGGGTCCGGTGTCACTGAGAGTACTGAATACATCAAGCCGCTTTCTGGGTTGTTCTATTGTGGATATAAACTCATCCCTGTACCCATGAAAGCATTTTCTCCTACCACAGTCACACTTCCTAATTTGGGTGCAGGTGCTTGCTGGGCTCATGTAGTCATATTCAATTGTGCCACCATGGCCTGCTGTGTTGGTGTTTGCTCAGTTTGTGCCTGTTGTGCTTGCATGGGTACTTGCTGTGATTGTCCTTGTGGCGATTGCATTTGTAATGGCTCTTGCTGCGTTTGCTGTGGTTGCGGCGCATATGTCTGAACCTGCGTGTGATCTTGGGCTTAATATTCCTGTGATTCTCTATTATATTGCGGAACAGAGCAGCTTGCCAATTTTGCTGCATGCCTCCTATACTTCTACATGTGCTAGCTATGTGTCCTATTCTTCAGCAATTACAGCACTGTTGTGTCTGTACAGCATTAAATATTCCTCTTCCCTGAGGGTTTTGAAATCCACCTCATCCTACTCCTCTAGACCCATTTCCTGTTCCTCTTGGCCAAACGTTGTACCCATTCTGATCTCTGGGATACCCTACATTGTTTTGCTGCCCTGACTGCATCTCCTTCATTACTCATCAATACCGCTCAATGGCTATTTTTGACAATGTTTTCTGGACTAACTTCGCCTCTTCCTGCTTTCTACTCTCAGCTTTCTTTTTATTCTTCTCCACCATTAATCATCAGTGATGCACGATCATCAGTTGTATTTCTGGACATAGCTTTGTTTCCATTCCCACCTTTTTCTTCAGTTGCTGTTGCACTGTCTCAGGCAGTACCTGACCCAAAATTTGGTAAAATAATGCTATAGTTTTATCCCATAGTTCACACGTCTCCTGGTGCCATCTGTCTTGAATATCTAGAATATAAGCAGCAAGGTCTTCGTCCTTCCCCATTTTCCTAGACATAATTTTACCCTTGTCTGATGCAGCAGGGTACTGTACTCTGAGCACCTGCCATACGTCTACTCTGCAATTATTAAATGACGCTCCATCGTGTGTCATGTTTTGTGCAGTCACACCTGCATATCCTGCTTGTTTCCAAATGTCGTCAGCTCTCGCCCTTATAATTGCTGCTAATAAGCCTTTTATGTCACCTATAGCCAATTTAATTCCTGATGTCATCCTCTCTAATTCATAAATCCATTTTCCCGTACCGGAAGTTAAACTCAGTGATTTACATCTTAAATTATCTTTATCCATTTGTGGCCACGGTATATATTGTGGTCATCCTTGCCTTTTCTCTAATAATGGGAATTGTGAAAATCCTGGTCCATAATCATACCTGCCTACACTTCTCGTCTTCTAGGTGGGGCTAGTCTCGCCCGTTTGCCTTTGTCCTGGTGCTTGATAAATGTGCTACTAACTACAAGCCTTCATGGAGAAGACTACCATCCTGCACCCTAGACAGTCTGCTTTTAGACCCCTCCACAGTACCGAGACAGCTCTGTTAGATCTGCGGATGCACATGTTGAGAATCTCGGATGGAGGTCACTCTGGCATGCTGGTTCTTCTGGATTTATCAGAGGCTTTTGATCTTCATGACCATGAACAACTTCTGCTCACCTTAGAGAAACATGGTTGCTGCACTCCTGACTCAATTCTATGGGTGAGATAATTTCTCCAGAATCGTATCTCTCAAGTATGTTGGGGTGAGGCCACTTCTCCCTCTTCCCCCATTTCCTGTGGGGTCCCTCAGGGAGCATATTTGCCCCCCTTACTTTTCAACCTTTATATTCAACCTTTTTGTTACCTGTTGGATGAGCTCGGAGTATACTACTCAAACTATGCTGATGACACCTAGCTAGTTCTTGAGTTATCAGGGGATTATGCCAAGGACGCTGTCCTTCTTCAGATCATCTATCTTCATATTGAGACCTGAATGTGCAACAACTGGATATGTCTGAATTGGGAGAAGACCGAGTTGTTGGTTTTTGGCTCCAAGCAGTGAGTTGGTGGTAGATCTCTTTATTCTGCTGGGGCACCCCTCTGGCACAGCCTCCCTGCCTCTTTGAAACTTGAGAAGAACCATCTCCGGTTCCGGAAGTACCTCAAGACCTTCCTCTTTGCTTCTGATTTCTCTCCTCCTCTCCCCTGCTGATCTCCTCGCTGAATCCTTATCTGCACTGGTTACCTGGCTACCCTCTGATCTCGGGTCCAGGTCCACCCCCCACTAGTTGCACACCTGCACTTCCCCCTGGCTACCCTTGCACTTGGGGACTGCTTCTGTATCCCTACAGCCCCTGCTAGCACTTGACAGCCGGTGTCTGCACTTCCCTTGCACTTGCCACCAGCTGGCCGCACTCTTATTTATTTTCTTTATTCTTTTTTTACTGTTATCCTATGTACTGTACTGCCCACTCCCCTTTCCCTCCTGCACCTTTCCCTTCCCCCCCTCCCCTGCACTTGCACAATCTCAATGTCACCTGGCCTAGTAGGATTGTTGTCTCTGTCTTCCCACTGTTTCCCCTCCCTTGCCTCATTGCGCCTAGAAACACGTGTGTATAGGCGCGTTATAAATGCCATATCATATCAGATCAAGTATGGTCCAGCAAAATTAGACCCCAGCTACCAATCATTCTCCATTCCTGGTTGCCCAATTATAGTCTCACAGAGTGTTAAAACTCTGGGCTTTTATCATGATCCTCTGCTTAGTGCATACGCTCATATCAACCAGACAGTAAAAAATGGTTCCTACTACCTTAGGCTGCTAGAAGAGAACATATTTCTGATGACCGGCGAGATCTCCATTTGCTCCCTGTGGCCTCCCAGCTGGAATTTAAGGCTGGCCCTCTAGCCCATAGAGCTTTATATGGTACTGCCCCAGTCTATTTTGAAGAATTGGTGTCCTTTTATGAGACACCAAGGAAGCTGCGCTTCCTCTGCCTTGGCGCTGGTCAACATCCCTAAATTGGCTCTCTCCAGTGGTCTAGGCAGATTCTTCCCCTTTAAGGGTGTGAAAATCTAGATTGCCTTGCCTTTGGAGCTCAGGCTGGTAAAGGAATACAATCCCTTTTGTAGGAGATTGAAACCAACCTTTTCAACTAACGCTCTCTACAGCATGCCACTATGAAATAGAACCTGCCCGCTTCTGATTCTCTTGCCCACGTTGGTCACCTGTCCCATCTTTTTTATTGCCGTTTCCTGTGTTTCTGTCTGCGTGCCCTGATACCTGCGGGCTTTGCGCCCTACAAATAAATACATAAAATAAATGAATAAATAATGCCCTTAATCTGCTTACATAAGGCAGGGATACGCCCCCTTCACTGTGCAATCGTGCTTGTACTTGCTCAGTTTATAGTGTTGACTCTGGTGTTCTTTCTTCGGGATCCTCTAAATCTGACCATTTTACCCCCTTCTCTACACTCGATTCTTTTGAAATCTGCATGCTCTCTCCCTTCAAGCGCTCTCATTTTCTTCCCTTTTGTCGTCTGATATCATTATGCCCCAGCTTGTATGACTGTTATCCTTTTCCACGTCATCAAGATCGAGTCTATTTAAAGACAGAGTTCTATGCTCGTCTGTTATGATGTCATCTGACCTACATCCAATTTCCCTCGAAAGAGATACTTCTACGTTCTTTTGGGATTTATGCCCTTCTTTATGCCTCATTTGCCTATATAAATCCCCAATTCTTTTCTCTATGCCTTCTGTATCTCGCAAATCAGCCCGTCATCGTATTCTTGGTACCCCTTGCAGCTCCCTGCAGGGCTGTTGCAGCCCTCCCTCTTTCTCAAGTAATTCATGTGCTTCAATCGGCACTATGCTTCTATCACATAGATACTCTACCTCATCATCTTTTAGTGCCCCACTTCTGTTAATTTGTTCTTTCCTTCTCATCTCCCTCAATTCATCTTCCTCTCTCCTCCTTTGCAACCTATGTTCTTTCATTCTTTGTGCTTCTACCTCCTCTCGTCTCTTCTAATTTCTGCTTTTCTTTCCTTGCCTTGTACCTTCTTCGTTCTTCTCTTCGCTTGCATTCACTTTCATTCTCTTCTTTATATGCTCTCTCTTCTTCATTTTCTTTCTTTTCCTGCTCTTCTCTCTCTTCTCCTTCTCGAACCACACCAATGCCCTTGTCCTCCTGCTTCAGTAATATTTGTCCTCCAATCCATTAATTCTGTACTTCTGATATTACCTTAGCTTTGTCCTTTATTTCTTCTGCTTCTTTGCTTCTTCCTCTATCTACATCAGTTTATCTTGTCTGTCCTTTCTCTCATCATGTGTCAAGATATATTTGTGTCCTCTGCTTTTGTTCTCTTCCGCATTGTCCTCACTATTGTAAGCGAGGGCTCATTTGTCGGATTAACATACCCCTGTGGTGCTTTCAATTCTTTTAAAGGATAAAACCCCTTCTCCTCTGTGTCTACGCCCTTGTGTTCAGGAGGGGAAAGGAGAGCCGAATGCCTTATATTCTCCGCTTTATGCTGATTACGCATCCACTCCTTTTCTGCTGGATCTTCTTTCTCGCTCTGATACATCTTCCGTAGCTCTACAACAGCCAACCTTTTCTGTAACCTTTTCCTTATATGTAGCATGCAAATACGTTGTCATATGTCGCAATTCTGTTTTTGACATCAAACCTTCCTGAGGCCACGTCATGAGTGTCTTATTAGTTGTGCTCGGACCCATTCCGAATGATATTTCCTTATCTTAGCTGTGTATCTTGGTAATGTCCTGCATAAGTGTAGAAGAGGAGTGTCTCCTATGATGAAAAGTCTATTTTGACTGTCTGTACTTACCCAATTTCTTATTCTTCTCTTTATGTTATCAAATATACCACTGATCAATTTTAGCAGGCACCATCAATTGCCATTTATTTGAAAATCACAATATTTTATCTGCTTCTTAAAAATTCTAAACAACGATGTTCTTTTATTCCTTAGTTTATGCTTTCTATCAATTTTTAATATCACGTTTTATCATTGATATTTTAAGAATCTCTCTTGTTTATTTATTTATTCGTTGCCTATGATGTTTATCCTTCGGATTGATGTCAATCTCTTGATCAAATATCTAAAAATCACATACATTTTTTACTATCGTTTTATATCTTTTAAACGCTTTATTCATCAGTTTGGGATGGTAAACATATTACAAACATCAATATAAAGTCAATGAGATGCAACATAAAAATTCAGATGGTAATTTTCCCAAAAGAGGGGAAACGTAGGCTAGTTTCATTCCTCCTTATGAAGTCACTCATCTTAAAGCCACCATCTACAACTAATCCTATGCAATGTTAATACATTAAAAAAAAAACACCACCAAACCAAAAAAAGCATATACAGACATATGTAGACAACACAACACGATTCACACACCCACACACAGTTATCACACCCCCCCACATCCTTACAAATCATGCATTCGACCCAGCTCTTACAACTATTTCAATGGAAGACTAATCTCAACCATACAAGTCATGAAATAGTCCCCACATCTCCAAATAATCCCCCTCACGTTTCAGTTTTTGCATCATGAATTTCTCATAACTGGACAGAGTCTGTAAATCTGACAGCCAGCCCCATAGATTGTGCTTTTTCCTTGTTTTCCAAACCCTCAAGATTTGCTTAGCTGCCATCACCAGAGCTTTAAATATCCAGCTACCATAGCCTTGAGCCACATTACATCTACCTGTATCTGGAAGCAGCATCACTGGATAAGGCGATCTAGGAAACACCACTCCCAAAATTGTATCTAACCTGTCCAGAACCTTTCCCCAAAATCCAGTCACTCTTGAGCATTTTCATAGCATATGTAACAGGGTACCTCCCCTCTGACCACATCCCCAGCAGGATTCCTCATTTGTCATACTTAACTCAAGCATCCGCACTGGAGTCCAATATAGATGGCTCCGAATCCTCTGACAAATGAATCACAGATTCAAACCTATCTTTAACTTCGTACCTATTCATAATATACTATCTGATTCCTTTACGGGTATGTCCCTACCCAGCTCTTTCATCCATGCTTGCCACAATCTTTCTCAGGAGGCAGCACAGGAGATATCCATAGGGATCATTTTTAGGAACGTTGATACCATGCAAGGCAGCGAGTCAAACATATTACAAACGATCGGTTTATCTATGATTGGTCCATTTAACATCCCTTGTCTCTGCGTCAGAAGAGACTCCAACTCTGCATACCTCCTTAATTCACTCCTCCCTAAACCAAAATGGATTCTAAGAGAGTCAAAAGGAACCATCTGCCCATTATTACAAATATCACAGATTCTTAAAATTTCTTTCGTCATCCAACTACGCCAGCACAGAGTCTTATTCTCAATTTGTAGCCCTGGCCTTTAAAACTCTATGTAACAATGTTCTTTTTGTTAATTTGTTTACACTTTCCATCAGTTTTGATTATCTCGTTGTTCTATCATTAATATTTGAAGTATGTCTTCTTTATTTGTTAGTTTCCTTTGATCTTTCTCCTTCTGATTGGCGTCAATCTCTTGATAAAAAAAATCTAAAAATCACCTTCATTTTTTACTATTGTTTTATATATCTACTAGTTTAAACACAACAAAACATTTACGACGACATATTTATAGCCCCACACATGGGCACTTCAATAAATGTTCCCCTGCGTACGCCTTCCTTTAATATCTTTAGTAAATGTATCTCATCTCATTTTTGCCCCATTTTGGAGCTTGATACGCACTCTTCTTGTTGCTTTTGTCTCAGGTTTCCTTAACACCCCTATTTGGAGACTTTTTAGCACATACATTTCCATCCTCTTGGTAATGAGAATTGTGGTATCAACTTCTCTTCTTTATAATTCAACAAAATTCTGTTACCTTTATGCATATATATATATATATATATATATATATATATATTATTTACAACACAGTCCCTCCCCCTTATTTTTGCCACTTACGATGTTCTACTTACATCTGTGGCTCAGCTCGAGTCCCTCCGCATCGACTCTCCCTCAACTGACCAGTTTGCCTTCCATCCACGGGTCACCTGCGGGGACCGGACAGGAATTTCGTCAAAGGTAGACCTGCCAACTGTATCTTTTTTCACGTGATTTGTTGCGCGCTGTTCTCCACAGGAAGCTATGCGACATTCTGGCTAATGGCAGGAGCAGCCAAAAGTCCTGCAATCTGGGTCTGAGCCTAGGTCGAGTAGACCTGAACCATCCGCAATGCTACAAACATGTGCTCTAGCACCTGTAGCGTCTCTTGTGCTAGATGGGGTTACCAGTAAAGATCTCAGACCAAATAACCAGACAGACTCAAAGAATTTGACAAAGTACTACTTTATTCTCAATTTAATAAATCAGGTTCATCTGGCAGACATCAGAAATATTCAAAAAAAGGAAAAATGCATTTTAAGGGTCTCAAAAGAAAAATAGCTTTACAATGGCGGTTTTCTGATCAAAAGAAAATTGGTCAATGTAAATCAGTCTTTTCTCTTGAGTCCTTTTTTCACATAGAAGCAGGTATACAGGGTAGTACTTCATTGACTATCTCTTATCTGTAAGAAAACCCTCAAATACCTCTAAATACATATAACACGGATTATAGCAAACAAAATGGCAGCGGATTGGTCTATGCAACATTGTATAGCAGGTTGCCTCATAGACCCACTGATTGGTTGGCATTCTCACTCAACTTTGGACTTTCAACGCTACTAGCAGCATGTAAAGAAGCCGAAACCTAGGTGCTTGAATCCTGTCAGATTACGCCATACTTCCTCAATTAGTCCATCATCTCTCATCACTCCGGTCATGAGCCAAAGTTTCCCATCTGTAGTTAACCTTGTGGCCTGTTCTCTGTTCTAGGACATTCAAGGGAGTGAAAGCCCAGCACCATCTTCATTCAAGGCTTAATGAATAGCCCTTGTTTTTGCCTTGTGAGTCACGTATGAAGAGACCACAAATGTGTCCACTTCAGTTTCTTATTTACTGCTATTTGATTTAATTATACTGGGTGTCATAGCTCCTCTTGGCCTCTAGAAACTTGCTCACTCTGCCTTGCATAGACTTTGTACACTTTAAATTGTATATGTCTTAGGTCCATGACTCATCCGTCTGCCCCCTTTGTGCTTTGCAGATATTCCTTAAAAATAGCATCCTTGATCCTAAGCCAACATTGACTCCTCTTTGTTTTACAGACAGAGCTGTTCTTCCAAAGTCTCCTGACTCTTCAACCCTGGTCTGTTTATGAGGTAGTTGAGTTGAATCTTTGAATAAGCTGGTGTCCATTTTAAAATAATGGCCATCCTAGCCATGTTATATGTTCCTCTATAGCAAGTTTCTATATATCTTTTCTACCTTACGTTACTGAATATTTACACTTATTGGTCAGCAAGTTACTTTATTCTTCTTTTGCGTTCATGATTACTTTATCATTCCGTACATATTTCTCTTGTCACTTCAGTTACATCGTCATTCTTCAGTATTTTCATATTGTTTCAGTATGGCTTTGTATATCATCTTTATGACATAACTCTATCCATGTCAGGTTTCACTCAGCGATCCATGATGTCCAATGGTGTGTTTGCGGACATCCTTCCATACAGCATCCTTCCACACTTTCAGTGCAAGGGTACATTCGGTAAGGCTGTCTGAGTGCACATCGTCTCTTGTACAATCCATGCGGTATAGAAACACCACATGGGGTCCCATTCAGAGCCCTTCTCCTACTGTTCCAGTATGACAGTGGTGATGGGGCGGGAGTTAGGGATAGTGTTTCCAACTGCTCCTCTACAGAGGCATCAAAAAGGACTAGGTATGGCACTTAATCCCAATGCTCCGCAATCAGTTATGTTTGTGGGGATTTAATGGGGTGATCGGTTTCACAACGTGTTTACCGACCGGCTGGGATTACTGAAGGGGTCCAGCCATAAGATCATTTTGAAAAGGCGGGCGAAACCTGTTGTACACAAAGTTCATTCTGTTCCCCTGTTACTGAGGGCAAAACTTAAGGCTGAACTTGACATGTTGTGTCTGAATGATGTCATTGTACCTATTAAAGTTGCTGAGTGGTTGTGCCCTGTATTAATTGCCAAAAAGGGGGATGTCAATATTAGGATGTGTGTGGACCTTAGATCTCTCAACAATAACATCTAGGTAGATCGACATCCCAAGGTGATATGATATATTTTATTTATAGTGCGCCTATACACAAGTGTTTTAAGGCGCGACAAGGCAAGGGAGGGGAACAAGGGAGGACAAGACAACAATTTTACTAGTCCAGGAAACATTGAGATTGCACAAGTGCAGGGGAGAGGGAAGGGGAAAAGTGCCAGGGGAAGAGAAGAAGTGTGAGACATAGGATCAAGACATAGAAAAAGGGTGCGGCCAACAGGTGGCAGTGCAGGGGTTAAGTGCAGACAACAAGTCAAGATAAGTGCAAGTAGGGGGACTGTAGGGTTGCGGATACAGCCCCAAGTACAGGGTTGCCAGGAGGCTGTGCAAGTGAGCAACTGGGAGGGCAGGGACCTGGGTCCAAAGTTCAGAGGGTAGCCAGGTAACCAGTGCAGTATCAGTCAGGAGATAAGCAGGGAAGAGGAAGATAGAAGGCAGAAGCAACAAGGAAAGTCTTGAGCTGCTTCTGGAACCGGAGATAGTCCTGCTCAGGTTTCAGAGAGGCAGGGAAGCTGTTCCAGAAGGAGGTGCCAGCCGAAGAGAGAGATCTTCCCCCAGCTCGTTGCTTAGAAAAGCGACTGACCCTCAGGGAGTTGGAATATGAGGACTGAAGAGCTTGGGAAGGAAGATACTTCAGAAGAGAAAGCTGGAGGTATTTTGGTCCAAGGCCCCAGAAGGCCTTGTGGACAATGCAAAGGGTGTCTATTGGATCTTTGCAGCCACTGGGAGCCAATGGAGATATTTCAGTGCTGGAGAGATACGATCCCTGGGCAAGAGGCCAAGGACAAGTCTCGCAGCCCTGTTCTGGATAAGTTGCAAAGGACAGAGAGCACAGGCAGGTAGATTTAAAAAGAGGTTGTTACAGTAGTCAAGCCTAGAAAGAACCAGAGCTCCTGCATGGAAATGATTACACTCCTGCACGGCACCAAGTATTTTTCCACAATTGATTTATCTAGTGCCGATCATCAAATTGTTTTGCATCCAGATTCTAGATCCTTGACTTCGTTTATAACGTCGTTTGGTGCCTACAGGATTAAATGGATGCCTCTGAGGGGTGCTCTCATTCAGATTCAGGAGGGGAGTGAATGTGTGATAGCATTTGCTCCCAGGGCCTTTTAAGGTCCAGATATAAACTACTCTGCTGTAGAGAGAGAAGCCTTGGCATGTTTTCAGGCAGCCAACCACTTATGTTTTTTTGTGTGGGGTGTACCATTGTTTTGAAAACTGGTCACAAACCCTTAGTTCATGCGTTGAATGGAAGGAAAGTGGGTGGCTCCCTGAGGATGAATTGTTGGGCTCTTGCCGTCCAACAGTACACTTTTTCAGTTGTCTATGTTCCAGGATCGAAGAATGTTGTGGCATATTGTCTTTCTCGTCTCTCCCTTGAAGGGTGGGGGGCAGATTCGTGAAGAAGGATGGTCCATGATTGCAGCTATTGGCCAAAATGAGGTGTTGGACCTGCCCCGGTGGCATGTGGAGAGTGAAGCAGATGAGGAGATGGCTAAGGTCTAGGTCTATTAATTATTAAAGGATGGTTGGCCAGAGCGGGTTGTTAGTATGTGCACAATTTTAGCAGGTTAAGGGAGAGTTGTGAATGGATGGAGACATTTTGTGCAGAGGTGAGAAAGTTGTTCGTCCAAAGGACATGAGTGTCATTCTGTAGATTGCTCACAAAGATCACCTAGGAAGAAATATGACTAAAAGGAGAGCGTGAGAGACATATTGATGGCCCAACATGGATGCTGAAGTGGAGTTTCTGTTTTGAAAATGTATGCCTTGCGCATCAAGTGATAAGTCACATGTGGTGACATGACCCCCATTGTGTCCCATAACATTTCTGATGAGGCCTTGGGGGAGAGTAGCGCTGGATATAATTGGTCCTTTGCCTAAATATTATCAAGGGAAGAGTTTCATGTTTGTGCTTATGGACTATCATTCCAAGTGGCCTTGTGTGGGCTAGTCAAATGACATCACAGCAAAGTCTGTGGTGGAGTTACTGGATGCTCTTTTCAGAGTGGAAGGGTTTCCTTCAGTTTTGTTAACTGACATTTGTGTGCAGTTCGAGTCCAATGTAGTGGCTGACTATTTGAAAGGGGCGGCAGTTTGTCATGAAACTACAGCTTTGTACTGTCTGCGCAAGAATGGCATGGTGGAGCATTTCAACAGGGTGGTGAAGGGGACGCTTCAACTGGCCGAAAGGTCCAATTTGGATGTGCCAAGCTCAATTTGTGATATTCTCTGGACTTAGAGGACCACGCCCCATTCCACAACAGTTGTTACACCTTCCGTGGCGTTGAAGGGCAGGAAACAGATTGATGAGTTGACCCTGGAATGGCTGAGGATTTCAGGTCTAGTTAAAGTAAACAGAGCGGAGTGTATTAACAGGGTGGAAAAATTCCAGAAGAGGTATAAGTGGTTGTACGATAGTAGGAAGAGAGTGAATACTACACCATTTGTCTGCTCTCAGGAGGATTTGCAGGGTTTGGTTTAGTTTAGTTTAGCTTAGTTTAATATTTGTTCTGGTTACAGTTGTGGTGTTGGAGGATAACACAAAATGGAGTGTAAGTCAATTGGTGAGATGTCATGAAATGGAGTGTGATGTGCGTGAGTGTAGAAGTGTAGTGCACCAAGAGGTCCTACAAGAGTTGCCTGGTGAAGATGGCGGACGTTGTATGAGTGGAGATGTTGCTGTAGGGTCTCGGGAAGAAGGTGAGAGGAAAAGTGGTGACCCCTCGGTTGAGAGTGTTAATGTAGTAGATCAGAGTGTAAAAGGTGCAGAGGGAGAAGTGATGAGGGAAGTTCTGGGGACGGATCATCCAAGAGTCAGGCCTGCAGAAAAGTGATGAGACGAAGATCAAGAGGATGGTGATGCACGGGTTCGGCGACCACCTGTCAAGTTCAAAGACTATGGGCCTCATTACAAGTCCGGCAGTAACCCTGCCGGTGCTACCAGCAGGTTGCTGCTCGACTTGTACATTTTACCGGCACCTGGCTTGCCGGTAACACTGGGGATTACAACCCTGGTGATCCGGAAAGTCAGGCGTCGGTAAATTGTAATTCCCCATTCCCATAGAGTCTCCTGTAGGACTCTATGGGAATGGATTACCAGTGCCGGTAATCCCTTAGCACCCTACTACGAGGTCGCTCAGCGGGTCCCGTCCTTAATGCCTGGTCTGACCAGGTGTTAAGGACGGGACCCGCTAAGGGACTTCAGAGCTAATAACGGTACCGCAAATTGCGGTACCGTTATTAGCTCCTTCCCCATTCCTATTGAGCCCTATGGGGGATCAAATGGGAATGGGGAATGGTATTTGGCATGGGGGCTTACCGGGTCCTCCAGGGTCGGAATGACCTGGTAAGTCCCCATACCGCCTACCCGGACCCGGTATGCGGTAAGGGAGTAGCCATGCCGCTAATAGCGGCATGGTTACCTCCTACTGTGTAATGAGGCCCTATGTGTTTTACAGGATATATATTTCATTTCGTCAACTGTTTTCCATTTGCTTTCTCCCTCCAACCCTATGTTAGCCACACCCAATCATAATGTGTAAATATTTGACATATTATTTCCCATTTCGCTGAATGTTTTTCATTTAGTTTTGTCCCTCCAACCCTACTGCACATGTATCTTGGCCCCAGTGAATGCTGGGTGCAGCAGATTATGTTGTCCGTTTTGCAGAATATTTTTAATATAGCTGTATATTTTTTCATTTCATTTTGTCCCTCCAACCCTATCGAGCACAACTGTACGTTTCTACACAAATGTTGGCTCTCAATCACTTACGCGGATGCGCCTGACTAGTAAGCGCATTGCATGTGCTCCAGGTCACAGTATCTGTTGAAGGCATTTCTGTAGCTCAAGTCTGGCTTCCCTTTCAGTCTCCCGATTTTCCGACCACTTAGACAAACATCAGCTCACAGAGCCGAAGCTGCCATTCTTACATAGCGGGCATTTTCCAGCGGTACACCCCTTTTCGGCGCGGACAGTTCAGTGCGGGCCGATTTGGCGCGGCCAGTTCGCTGCGACCAGTCCGGCGCAAGGATGTTTCGGCGCGAGCATGTTTCAGCGCAGGTAAGAACGAGATTTTCCAAAACATTCCGAGCTCATGTTAGCATTTGTTTAAAAAGCCTCTAGGATGCCATTTGTCAATCTGTATTCTTTTCTACACTGACTAGACTGCTGAGGCTGCTCAGATAAATTACGCTTTAGTGTGTTCACTGTCATTTGATACACCATTAAAATGCTAATTTATTAGATTCCGAGTCGATGCCTGTGTGTAGCGCCTGTATGTTCAGAGTATATGCAGGGCGTCGAGTGGGTGCAAGCGCTAGCCTAAACCGAAAGCCCCCATTCCCTAAAAAAAGTACTTCAGTCGCCATACGCTTGTCTTTTGAATTATAGACATAGTATCCCTTGTGGTCACAGATGAGTCTTCCGTACAGACGACAGGAGCCACAGCTATACATTCTTAGTTACTTTATTCCAGCAGGTTAAAGTAATACGATTCCGTTACAGAATGGGTTGGTCCTCGACACCATGGTGGAACCTATGAATCCCAACTAACACCCCAGTTCGCGGCCAGTTCGGTGCGGGACGATTACAGTGACACTGGCTCAGTGATAAATTGCGCTGAACCGGCTACGCCGAACCAGCCGCACCAAACCGGCTCCTGCGGTCAACTGGCCACACCAAATCGGCCCGCGCCGAACCGGCCGCGCCAAGATGTCCTGCTCCATTTTCCAGGTTGTCTGTGTCATCATAATATTTAGGTTTATTTTGACAAGTGTCATGGCTATATACAAACAAAATTCATATATAAAATCAACATTAAACTTGTTAATGTTATGTTAATGTTAAAGGACATTTGTACCGCGCACTATCACCACCGTAGTGGTCCCCTGGCGCTCTGGCGGCTCTGAAAAAAGGGGAGGAGAGGGGGTGTGTTAGTGGGAATAAGCTGGAAAAGTGCAAGAGAGCAGTGATGTGCTGTTGGCAGCCTCAGCCTGGTGGGTCCGTTGGCTGGGCTTGGGGTGTTTTATGGTCCGTAGTCGTTGTGTGCTGTTGTGCAAGTCTATGTGTGGTTTGTTTTGTTGTTGCATTGTTGTGAAGTTTGTACGGATTGCTGCGTTTTAGGCTTGTGGTTGTGTTTGGTTATAATTTGAGAGGTGTATGCAGAGGGATGGAATTGTTAGTTGGTTGGTTAGTTGGCATTGCTGTCCTTGCAATTGTGGTATTCCATCTAGGTGTGGCATATGCTAACAATCACATTTCTATCTAGATGCCGCGTAAGCTAAAGTTCAGAATTCCATACTAGAGTGGCACATGCTAACAGTCACATTTTTGCCTAGATGTGACGCAAGCTAGGGTTCAGAATCCTGAATGTGGTGCATGCTGACAGTCACATTTCTATCTAGATGCAAGGCAAGCTAGGTTCAGAATTCTAAGTGTGGTGCATTCTAAGAATCACATTTCTATCTAGATGCGACGCAAGCTAGGTTCAGAATTCTAAGTGTGGTGCATGCTAAGAATCACATTTTTATCTAGATGCGACGCAAGCTAGGTTCAGAATTCTAAGTGTGGTGCATGGTAAGAATCACATTTTTATCTAGATGCGACGCAAGCTAGGTTCTGAATTTTAAGTGTGGTGCATGCTAAGAATCACATTTTTATCTAGATGCGACGCAAGCTAGGTTCAGAATTCTAAGTGTGGTGCATGCTAAGAATCACATATGTTAACAATCACATTTTTGAAATTCCATCTAAGTGTGGCATATGCTAACAGTCATATTTCTGTCTAGGTTTGGCGCAGACGAAACTTTTCAGTTTGTCTAGGTTTGGCACATGCTAACAGTCACATTTCTGTCTAGATGCCATGCAAGCTAGGTTCATAATTCTAAGTGTGGTGCATGCTAACAATCACATTTCTATCATTTCTATAAAATATTAATTACGACTGCACGTTTTACAAATACAAATCACCATTTCATCTTGTGATAATTTATATAGCGCAAGGCAAAGGGTGGCAATGATTGCAATGGTTTGTGCATGCGTCTGTATTCATAGCTCTGCATCCTTAGTTTTCAATTTTGTATTAGGGTGACCGATCAAATAAGTTAAAAAACGGAACAGGGCAACTAACATAAAAGTAGGACTAACTCTTGATAGCAGCTGTCAAGACACTAGTCACTTCAGTAGAGGTTGGAGGAGAAGCAGGTTTACGTGTTACTGGTGGAATAAACGCATATTATAATTAATTTATCACAAACTACCGCTATCTTAAGTTGTAAAATGCAGCATTTCTTCTGTGTGAGATTGTGCATTCCTGCCTGCCAGCTATGAAGACCTACTACCAAAAACCGGGACCATTTTATTTTTTCGCATGGAAAAATAATCTTGAGAAAGGGGAACAGAGCACCCAATTCTGGGACGTCTGGTCACCCTCTTTTGTATGTATGTATTTACTTGGGTTCTTAATAGCGCAAACCTAGCTGGAAAGCAAGAGCGCTTTTTCCAACAAGGCGATACATGAAATTAGAAGGTTATCATTTAATACGCTAATGTACACATATTTATTTCAACATTGTGGCCAGTAAATACTCTGATTGGAATACAATATTATGGGCACAGTTGGGCGGGTATGGAGGGAAAGGCTACAGAAGGTTGCAGAGGGGTAGATATTGGGGAGACAAAGTTAGGTGCAGTCTGGGTCAGGCCAGGCTGGCAGATTATCAGCACTTGGGGTGTTCTTTGAAGAAATGCAGGTTGGAGAAGGGACTTTCTCTTCTGGCTCCTCAGCGTGTGTGCATTTATGTGTGCATTTCATCAGCACGCCTGATCCCGTGGGAGTGTGCATTGCGATGTAAGGTTCAGAGGTGAAATTCTGAAATAGTGTTCCCCTTGGAAGTCCTGCCTCAGACCAGAAACCATGACAAAGGCAGATCCGAACTCTGTGATGGGCGAATTTACAAAAATATGCATCTTCAACCCAGAGAAGGTTTCAGGAGATAGGCGGGAACAAGCTAAAGCACTGGCGTGCCTCATTTTTCTAAATTCTGTTCTATTCATCCGTAACAGCGCGGTTCCTTCTATCTGGGACCCCGCGGTGCGAGCGGAGTCTACAATGAGGAAGAAATGCCATCCTCCTCTGCTTGACTGGGAGGTGACCTCGCAGATCAAGTCAATGAAGTAAATTTGTTTCCATGTGAAATGCCATCACAGCAGCTAGGACGATTTCTTTTCCCAAAAGCAGAATCCTCTCTCTTGCTGACGCCGTGACAGCCACTTGATCTGGACAGGGGCAGGCGGCGCGCGGTATATATCACCCAATGGTACTTGAGTAGCAGTGAAACATGGCCGCCGCCTCCCATAAAGAGACAGAGACATCTAATGTCTTCAGCTGAGCTGGGGACTGTCATTGCCCTCAAGTCATAGGAGATTGCTGTTCTCACCACACATCTAATAGCAGATCTCCCTGAGAAGATAAATGGATCTCTGAAGCAGCAGCAACACACTTGCCCAGAACTGCAATCCCAGAGAGGCTGAAAGCAGTGGAGGGCGATATTCCATTAACGCGTCCGTGTCTTTTTCTCAGTGATCTTCTCTGCTCAGCTCAAACATTTTTCTTTTTTCATGCGTTTGTTTTTACAAAACAGGAGGAGATACGTACCACTTGTAAACTCAACTTTTATGCTGCATTTTCCAGTACCCACTTTTCCTTTCTGCGCGTGTGTGTGTAAAATGTCCACAAAAAAGACAGCACCATATAAGAAGATCAACAGACACCTGTGAGCTACCACTGCACCTAGTTCATAGCACAAAAATTCTCCGCTATGCAAAGCAAAAGGACAGCGTATGATATGGATGTGTGGCATGTTCTTAAGTTCCCTACCTAGTTCTGTGGACCACCTAGGTAGCAACTCAGGGGACCCAGGAACTCCAATTTGAAGATTTTTTTCAGCAAAACATCTTCGGCAAAAAGTGCGGCAAAAAAACCCAGCCGATGAATGACTATAGAAGCCGTGGTTACATGAGGGCGGAAGATGCAGTTCAGTAAACAAAGTTAGAAAATGCAAATATCCTGCTCCACAGCAAGAGATCCTCGAGCCGAGGATGCATAGTTGCATTTTACTCGCCTGCAGAAGGAAAGATCTAAATCAAAGAGTGAAGGGAGCTTACCTAAGGGAGTTTCAGCTTCGAAAGCACGCATACAAGACACCAGGGCCTTCAACCTAGTACATGCAGCAACCAGGCAAGTTAGAGGGAACGAGAACTACTATCCAAAATTATGGACATGCCGTTTATACCTTTGGTCGACTCCTTTGAGCCAAAACCAGTCTTAGGTGCCTTTAAAGAAAATAGCCACTCCCCACCTTCACGAAACTAAAGGGCAGAGTGCAGAACCTCACTGGGAGACCACCCATCCAGGGGGTGGAGCGAACACTGTAAAAAGGTTCCTAGTCCCAGTGGCTCAGTATGGTTTGTTGGAGAAGGTTGTGGTGTGTGGTGCGGTGAACCAGAATCAGTCAGACTCAAAGACCTCACGTCAAGGGTGTTTAATTTAACATAAAAGAAAAACGCCTATCTGTACCTAATGCTAAGAGGGATTTTTCTTCCTATCAACTCACCTAGTCAAAATAAAAAATAGTCCTCAGTCTGAAACCTATTAAATATCTGGCCCTACCACTTTAAGAAAAACGTAAATATAAGCCAGATCTCTCTGCTCAGGCTTCTTTATACCAGTTTTAATCGAGTGTCTCAGGATTTCTTCCTGACTCTGTGGCACAATCCCAATGTTCATTCTTGATAGTTCATCAAAGAAAAGTTCCCCAGTCTTTCTTCAGGCTCCTCAAGGAAAAATTCAAATCTTTAAAGAAGCCAAATGTCTAAAGTTCTTTAAATGGAGGGATGATTCCCTGGCTTAAACAGTCTCCACCAGTTGGGTCGCTCGCTTTCTTGTTCTGATTTTATACAAATGAAGTCTCCAGTTTCACTTGTTCCTGCTCTTGGTTCGGTTGACTGAATCCTCCAGATACCCTTTCTCTTATATGTTGCAACATTCCACTTATCTTGATGTGGCTCTCCAGACTCCTCTGGCCCTCTGACTTTCTTAGTTTTTGGGGCTGTCCCTTGGATCTCTGCCAATGTCTAATACTCTGTTTCCTATGGCCCCTGTAACTGTAATGCTAGTGTGTAAAATGCGAGCCAGAATAACATGGCGTCGATGCGCAGCCATTTTGAACACTCATCTACCATTGCAGTAATAAAGTCTGCACTTCCGTGGGCCTCACAGAATGAACAATTCGCAGGGAAAACAGCAAGGTCACATAGATATTTTGCAAGCGGACTGACTACAGAGAATAGTTATTGTATTGTCCAGTGAAGGACGAATACAGAAGGGGAGTTGGAGTGTGCTGCAGCTGCACGATAAGGGGTCTGGTAATCCATGCAAGTAGAGAAGCACTGGGTTTTTCCACTTTTAACAGGATTTTCCCACCCTTTGTCTCTTCGACTTGTGATCTGCCTTTCGGCCGAGGGCAGAACGAAATTTGGAAAGGGGGGGGGGGGTGCCACATAAAGGAGAGGGCATCACAGAAAGGTGGTTGTTGGATGTTGAACCCCGGGTGTTGCAGTCTCGCTGATAGGGAGGACGCTCCGCTTCAGACCCCGTTGACCATAGCGATCTCTTCGCCTACCAGCTGAGGGACTAAGCAGTGTTGTTTGGTGGCCAAGATGAAGTTGTCCTCTGCTGTATGTATCACGATGATGACATTTATATTCTAATCTATCTATCTGTGTATACATGTTTGTATGTATTAGTGTTCCATTTGATTATTATTAGTTATTTGATATTTATAAACGGCCTATAATGAGCCTTTTTTTTAATAACCTTATATGGTGTGTGTGTATCTCTTCTGCTAGTCCAATTATTTGTTATTGCGAGAAGGAGCTGGGGAGACGCGTTTGTGTTCTTCCCTTATAGCTAAATAGACGCAATACAGTAACCCTCTAGGATATTCTCTCTCTGTGGGTCATACTGACCCGAACGTGATTTGACTCCACTGGATTTTCTGTCCCCTTTTGTATTCTGTTCAGATCACCTCCTTCCTCCCTGGGCATCCCTGGTACCTTCATTGACTTCAGGTGTGCTCCACCGGGGTGGCGTCTCTGATGGAATGTTGCCGTCCCTTGCTCTCCTAAACTTCGGTGCTTACTTTGATTCTCGCACTGAGAATGGAGGATTTGTTCCTCCGTCGCTCTTGGGTCTCAACGCTTGTACACGGGTCCTAGGCTCACCACGATTGCAGCTTGGTCACGACAAAAGGTACAAGAGGGATTCTCCCATCTTCGTATTGGCGATATTGCACTTCTCGATTCCGGCCTCCCAGCGTCTCTCCTCTGTCTCTTGGTCTCTCTATGCCATCGCTAACTCTGCCCCACCAGGACATTGTGTCATCAGCGGATCGCCCCTGCTTAGAATTTTTCACTCTCCATTCATGTTGGTCGTTCCTTTATCCTCACCACCATATCGCAAGGGGGCTTGTTGTTTCTCATCAGCTGTTGTGTTTCTGGGGAGTTCAGCATTACCTTGAGCCAAAGGTATGGAATCGATGTCAGCATGTTTAGAGTTTCTATCTTTTACTCCCATATAGGCAGAAAAGGTATTTCTTATAAGTAGTTCCTGATAGGAATGGCAGTCCTTGTCCCCTCAAGGGGAGTCGCTCCAAGTGAGGTCCCGCTTGCCCAAGCCCCTAGGGAGGGTTTTGCTGAGTGAGCTCACATCCCTAGCCTCCAAGGGGGTGCCCCCTCACCACTGGGAAGAAGGGATGAAACCCCTTGATTCATCACCCTGATGTGAAAGTATTGGAGAGCAGTAAAAGGAGCAATTAGGAGATGCTGGAGGCAAGTGGGGGAGAAAGCTGAGAAGGAGGTGGAAACAACTGATGTGGAGGAAGTAGCAGCAGAGAAGGAGTTGGTAGTAGCTGAAGAAAATGGAGTAGTAGCAGCTGAGAAGGAAGTGTTATCAGTTGAGAATGAGGTGATAATAACTGAGGCGGTCACATCTGGGAAGAGTTTGGCACTAGTAAGACAGAAAAACAGCTCAAAGGAGTGGAGAGCGCAACCCCCTAGGCTTTAAGAACAGGCAGGTCTAAGGCAGGCAGTGAAGACGGGTAGAGGAATGAGATCTGGGCAGGAAGGACAGATGATAAGTAGTCAGGGTATAGGGGGCAGACCTTATACTTCACAGAGAGACTGTGCACACTTGGGAACCCTTTGAAAACCTACAACAACATAGGGAGGTGAGAAACCATCACACCCAGTGTGAGAGACCTTGGCCTGGTTGTCGTCTTTTTTCCTTTTATCTTTTTGGTGGCAATACAGATCATTAAAGAACTTACAAACACTCTCACCAAAATCAATCTTCTGTGCATCCTATAAAGGCCTCACGGCAGACGCCATACAAATCACTTTGTATTAATTCATTAGTTCATTCATCTATCTACCTTGTGTATTTGTTCTCTCAAGCACAGTACCACAGTAGGTTGTACATCAGAGTATAGAGTTTTATGATGTGTTAATTGGTATTTTCGTAGCACCCTACATCCAAGTGCATGGCCCTAGAGCACTGTAGGATTGTCTAAGGGTGCATTTCTGCAGTGTCTAGTGTGAGAAACCTGACAGTATTCAGCCACCTATTCCCTCAGGATCTTCCATTCAGGTGGACAGGGAAGGGCCATCGCGTTTGGATCCCGACCCTGGGGGTGGACAAGCGAGGGAGGATTACCTGAGTGAGGGTCACGAGGGATTGGAAGGAGGATTCCCAAGGGCGAGAAATGGTATTTCCCCAGTTCCAACAACACCCCAACCCACTCTCCCTCAGCCTTCATGGGGTATTTTCAATCTCACCCTATCACCCCGTCCTCATTTCCAACAAATACTTTACTTTACGAGCTTTAATTCGACAACAAAGTCATAAAAGCAACGCACAAGTAACAAAACCACAAATAAACAACATCATAAACGCTTGGCTCAACAGATACTGAGACGAGGAGGAGGCAACTAAGAGCAGTAAAGATTGCCCATAGAAAAAAAATGGGGAAAGTAAGGGAAACCTACTGTAGAAAGAACCCAAGCTGTCCCACTAATAGAGTGGCAGGTTCAGGCATTTAATAATGACCACTCGCACCCGACTCCACTTCACTGTTTTTTCCAACTATAAAATTTATGGTTTTCACAAGGAGGAGACTGAGCTGGGGATGCTGTCCTGACCCAAGAATTCAAGGAGCAGAGAGCAGTAGGAGCTAAAGCCTGGAGGGGGCCGGCGTGCCGAGACACTGACCCGGTGTTTGTGAGGGGCTGCAGCAGGGCTAGGGAGCCATGCCTCCAAGGACCCGGAATAAGGCAGCCTGTATCCTGCTGGTGGCGTTCAGTAAATTGCTTGTTCCCTTGGGATGTGTGCCGGTCCCAACGGTATCTGAGGGGCAGGTGGCGACGCTGCCCTGTGCGTGAGAGAGAGAAACGCGGGAGTGTGCATTTGATTGGAGCGCAGCAACAGAAAGACACAGTTTTAAAGTGGCACAGAGCTGAAAGAAAGATAAAGCGTAAGAAGGACAGAAAGTGTAAGAAAGTGTAAGAAATAAGCGCAAGAAGAGAAATAGAAAGAAGGAAGTTGTTCTAGCGGTACGGAAGAAAAGTAAAGTGAAACAAAGGCATTTTAAGAATGCAAAGACTGCAAAGTGTGTGCAGTGAAGAGAGGACAGTGTGTCAAGTGTGCGGGAAGCACGAGAAAGAAACAGACAGGTGCAAGGGTGGACGTTAAAAGAAGAGAAAGTATGGGAGGTTTGCAAGAGGCACAATAAGAAAGAAAAGGAAAGTGCAAGAGTGCACGGTGGAAAAAAAGGAACAGCAAAGGGATGGTGCAAGTAGCCAAGGAAAACAAGAAGGGATGCAAGAAGCACCTGTAGGTGAAAGGAAGAGCAAGGAATAAAGAGCCTCTCTCTTACAGATCGGAGTGGTCATGCCTAGGAAGAGCAAACAACCAGGCAGTTTGAAAGTCTCTGATTGTACCCACAAGTGAGGTGTGTTTGAAAGAATTGTGTATAAATGGAAAGGTACATCCTGACAATTTGAACTTGTGTATGAAAAAACCAAAAAGGGGCCTGATCTTGGGGAAGGGAACGCTGAGGGGCCTAACAAAATGGAAGACCTATTATTTGATGGTATTGAAGGTAAAGCAAAGTACATCCTGACAAAACTGAATTTGTGTTGGAAACTGAAAGGAGCCTGAGGTTGGGGAAGGGAATCCTGAGAGACCTAACCAAGTTGGAGATTTAATGTTTTGTGATGTTGAAACGATTGAAGCTTGGGGAAGGGTACCCTGAGAAGCTTAAAAAAGGAACTGTTATATTTTTCTTGTGGTCTTTGGAACTTGGATAAGTCGAAGCTTGCGGAAGGGAACCCCAAGAAACCAAAGACACTGAAGGTATTTGGGAATATTGCAAGGACTCTGTGAAGAGAAGTTCTTATGAACATCCCTTTTGCATTGAACTCATTTTTGTGACTTTGACCAAACTATACCTGGTGAGAAGACTGCACGAAAACAAACCTTGGTTTCACATTTTCTATTGAACCTCTATTTTTCCTTTTTTAAAGATTTCCTATCACATTTTTGTAAAGAGTGAGGGCAAGCATAGGTTTAGACACAGACAGACTTTTATTTTGGACTTTAGACATTGACGGCCTTTAGAAACATCAGTTAAGGGAACCATCCCTTTAGAGTTAGGGCCAGTTACGCATTACACCAACCCAGGAACCTAGGTCAATAAAGGTTTTGAAACTAAAATCTTTGAGTCTGTATCTCTCTTGATACTATGCCTGTCTCATACTAGGTTCCTGCAAACCATGCCTGAAAGGCATCAGTGTAAGGGTGTGTGAGCAGAGTTTCTCCTATGCCAACAGATGTCAGGTGTTGTGCGTGACAGCCAGACATGTGCTACCACTGTGGTGACGCATTCTTGTCGCAGAGCCTTCTGCAACCATGTGTACAGTCAGACAGGGCCACAGTCCGCTACAGTACAATGTATTTTTATTTTTCAGTTTACCAATGTTTTGTATAGTCCCCAATTACAACACACCCATTTTAAAGCTGTCATGTAGGACACCTTGGATCAAGAAGGACACCAAGACCAAGACCTGTCATTCTACCACTTTATTGGGCAACTGTATAGAAGAAGACGCCAACTTAAATGCAAAACAGGGATTTTCCCAAAAGGAATATTAATCCTGATGGTCTATTCCCAAATGTCTTTCTTCCACTGGACGAGAGTAGTTAGGCCTTCCAGGCTCTGGAGTAAATGTTCCATTCGATACTCTTCACATGATGTTACTTCGCCTCCTCTCCTCTGGAGTTGTGGGTTTACGTTTGACTGAACCATTTTCCTCAGTCTAAGCTAGTTGCAGACTTTACAAGGACTCGTACCCCACAACTGGTTCTTGCACAGAGTTCTGAAAGCAGTCAGGCCAGTAGTCGTAACAGGCATGGGGAGCCCAAGAGGAGCCAGTGGGTATTCCTAAACTTTCCCTTGATCCCTCTGACGAGACCCCTCTGGTCTGACCGCACCATCCTGTACAGTCTCATTCCTCATCCCATGGTCTGGTCCTGCTTATGGTAG
The DNA here is from genome assembly GCF_040938575.1 of Ambystoma mexicanum. Taxonomy (NCBI): domain Eukaryota; kingdom Metazoa; phylum Chordata; class Amphibia; order Caudata; family Ambystomatidae; genus Ambystoma; species Ambystoma mexicanum. The sequence continues at coordinate 304,414,993 of NC_090940.1, forward strand.
ACCTGGTCCACCAGAGAATTCCTGCTCTTACTATCTACATAATGCTCTTCAAGCTCTGCTTGACACCCTGCTTGTCTTCTCTTTCCTTCTACCTCCGGGGATGTTGTCTTCTCTAGGTTACCTCTTCATATTCCTAATGTTAAGGTCCCGAACTCCATACCACTTGCACTACAACCTTCCACACAACCTCCAAATTGTAGTACTCCTTCATAGGCCACATCCATGCTACTCTCTTCCCCTGATGTTACACTCTTTAGTGTCAATCCCAGCCTCTGCTATTCACACCTGCTCCTCGCCCCTGGGCACCTCCTCTGCATCCTGTCTCCCTATCCCCTCTTTTCCACGTTTGGTTCGCAATGTTATCCCGTGGACCTGCCTTCCTTCTGATGTTACCAACTTTGTCACACTCTCATCTCCTCCTCCTGTCCTGTCTCATTCACTGCTATTACCACCCTCTCACCCAGCGTCTTCCTTCCCACCACCTCCTAACAAATCTTACCACCTCCTCCTTGACCCAAGAGCTCTCATCAATTCTTTATGCTTTGCACCTCTGCCACATCTCCAGCCTCTCCCAAATTTCCAGCTGATGCTCCTTCCACTGCTCTCCAGTCTTTCCCAAGATGCAATTCCTTCAGTAACACAAAATAATCAAGTTCCACTTTGTAAGGCCTCTTGGGCCCCCCCCTCCCAATCTCAGGCCTCTTCCAAGTTCAAACACAAAATCCAATTCTTGGGCCTTTCAGGTTTCCCTTCCCCAAGCTTAGGCCTCCTCCAAGTTCAAACACAAGTTGAGCTTGAGGCCTCTCAGGGCTCCCTTCCCCAAGCTCAGGCCCCTCTTGAGTTTCAAAACAAGAGTTCAGTGCGTCAGGATGTACCTTTCTTTCATATACAGTTCTTTCAAGGGGTAGCATCAAAGACTTTTGAAAAAGCCAGGTTCTTTGCTCCTCCTAAGCGTGACTACTCCAAGCTTTAACCCCTCTCTTTTATTTCTTGCTCTTCCTTCTCTTAACCTTCTGTCTTCAGGGGCTTTCTGCACCCCTTTGTGTTGCCCTCTGTTTCAGGGACTTCTTTCTCATGCCCACGGGCACCTTTCGTTCCTTCTCCTGCGCACTGCACCTTCCTCTCCTTATTGTGCCCTCTGGCACCTTTTCTAGCTTTCCCGTGCACACTTGCACTCTCTTTACCTTTTCGTGCCCACTGGCACCTTTTCCAGCTTTACGTGCACACTTGCGCACTTTCTACTCTGCCGGGTCGCTTGCACCCTTCTCTTTCATTGCAGGTTACTCGCGCCCTCTTTAATACAGTTATTTCACTATGCGCCCCTTGCATTCTGTACTTTTCTTGCTTTCTCTTACTTTCTCTTGACACTTCTCTTTCAATCTGTATTGCTTTACTAGTTTCCTTTAATTCCTTTTCCTCATTTCCGCTCCATGCCGCTTTATGCATTCCGTTGGGACTTTAGACGTCACCCCTTCTAAATTAGCATTCCTCCACCGGGGGTCACTATTGCCAACTTAACGAAACACAGTTCATTACTGATTTCACCATGCAGGATTCAATTCCCTTATTCACAATCATCTGTCAGTCACAGACTTTTGCCGGTCAAGAGGATTTTACAAGACCTCTGAATGATCACTTTGACCTATCTTCGCCTCTTCCCAAGGCCTTTTGGTTATGGTAGTCTCTGTCTCCGGGTAATCGCCCAGAGTTTTTCCACATTAGCACCCATGTGGTGCCTTACGCCTCTGTTGCAGGCTTTTCTCTCACTTTCTCAAAAGTTCCTTCAAGCTTTCCGAGTTAAAATTATCGGTTTGACCCTTTTAGTTCAACACAGACCGGTTTCTTATCGACTCCCCCTCGACTCACTGGCTGTGATGAACTGCTTGGCTTTCTTCTCCTTCGAGTCAAGGTTTCTACCACAAAGACCAGCGTCCCTCCCCGGCTTGGCCATCAGCGGGGAAGGGTCTTGTGTACCATCGACATCTGCTGCAACACACACTGGCCTTTATTCGTGGTCTTATGCTTCTATCTGTGGAGGTTTCACAGGCCTTCATAGGAAAGGGCAAGGTTACTTCTCCCCTTGTCACCCTCTCGATATTCGCCGTCTTTCACCTCCAATTGACCTGCTGTACTGAGTTAGCTCTCACGTTGTGCGGTCTGCCTTGCTCATAGCGTGCTAGCATGCTCCACCTTTACTCCCTGTGGAGAAAGGAAAGGGCTGTCAGGTGTGTATGATTTTGGTCAATTGCCTGACTTTGCCTGACCCTTGTATTGGGACATGTCAGGTAAACGGCTCTGGTGTTAGTCCGTTGTCTTTTATGTTGTGAGAACGTGTTCATGTCGGAAAGGGGAGGGCAGTGTTTTGGACTATCCTACATGGTAGGAAGGGTAAAAGGTGTTGTAAGAAGGGGGATACCGCGTCTCACCAGTCGGTGTCCCACTCCCCAAGGGCCCCCTATCCAGGTGATCCTCCCACCTGGATGACAGATCCCCGGGGACTAGCTAGTGAGACACCTTCAGGTTTCTCATAGTAAGCTGTGACTTGTTATGCTTGCCAGGTTTCCCTCATTTATTTAAATGATAATAAAGTAGTATTTGGCCATATACTTTACGTCTGTCTGATTATTTGGGTCTGAGATAATTTATTATGGCAATCCCATTCTGTATAGAAACGTGCAAAGGTGCTAGCTGCACATTTTGGTAGCGATGCAGATGACTCAGGCCCAGACCCTCAGATTCTTGACATCTTCCACCGTCAGCCGGAAGACCGCAGAGCTTCCTGTGCTGAGCCGTAGTACAACACACGTGTGACCAGAAATGATGGGCAGGTGCCTCTTTGAAGAAATTCCTGTCCGGTCCATGCTGGCGCCCCATGGATTGAAGGCAAAGTGGTTGACTTGGGAAGAGTTGATACCGAAGGGCTTGAATTGAATAATGCATGTAAGTAGAAAGATTGAAAGTGGCAAATAAAAGGGGAGGGGTTGTGTTGCATGTATTAATATATATAGCAGGGAATATAACAGGGTTTATTTAGGGTGAAGGAGATACCTCCCTTAAGAAGGAAGAAAGGACTGTACCACACTCCGGAACAGTATATTATTTAAGGGATTCCTGTGGCTAAGAGCTAGGGAAAGGTGCACGACACACTCCAAAATGGAGTAAAATAGACATGAGATACCTTTACTAAGAGAGAGTGGAGAAGACGATTGTAGAAAATGTGTGCACATTTGTCTGGGGTTTTGAAAAATATCAGTGTAAAAAGTTGACGTGTTTTGTATTAGTTGTGGTAATATAGGTTGAGGCAGAAACTATAGAACAATAATTACAAATTTTACTAGCTACCAGATTCTAAAGAATCAATTGGCGCCAATCAAATAATAGGAGGGTAGTAACTGAGAAAGCATAAATAAGATTCTTAGAGTGTAAATAATAAAAGCAGATAGAACCATAAACAAAGAAACAAAAGAAACAGTATTATGAAGGATTGGAAATTGTTTAAAAATTGTTTTTGGTATATGGGCGGTGATTAGTGGTGCTTGCCTGAATTGATTGTTGCAGCCTGATTAATGAAAGTAAATAAAATAGCAAAAGAACCGGTAAGTATTGACAACTAAAAACAACTTCTCACTATGGGGGACACACCCCTTTTACACCTGTGCAAGACATTTCGACGATAGACACCCAAGATCAAGAAATACCATGCTGAATGTGTAAAAGGCATTGCTGACAAGATGTTCATGCCTTGGCCTCAAGGGGGTTCACTATCAAGAGCAGTATTACAACACATGACAACATACTCGGCTCCTCTTTCCGTTCCTAAAATCAATAGTACAATTGAGGACAAACAGGGAATTTATCCTCTAAAGGAGTTAAGGGAAGCAGTTAAAGGTAGCATTGGGGTATGTTAATCCAACATACCAACCCTCTGCTTATAAGTGAGGACAACATGGAAGAAAGCAAGAGCAAAGAATAAAAATATATGCCCACAAACGATGAGCATAAGGAGCGTGATCAGAGAAGGGACAGAAAGAGATCGAGAGGAAGCCAAGAGACAAAAAGGAGAGGAAGACAAAGCAAGTGGAATGGCAATAGTACAGAACAAGTGGATGGGAGGACAAATACTACTCAAATTAGATGGAAAGGGCATTGACAATGTTAAATAGAAGGAAGAAAGAGAGAAGCGAGAAAAGGAAAAGGAACAAGAAAAAGCATACGAAGAAGAGGAAAAGAGAGCAAGCCAAAGGAAGAATGAAGAAAGTATGAGGAAAAGAAAAAAGAGAACAAGAGAATAGAAGAGAAGAAGCATGAAGAAATAGAAGCACAGAGATTGAAAGAATGTAGGTTGCAAAGAAGGCAAGCGGAAGAAGAGAAAAGGGAGATGAGAAGAAGGGAAGAAGAAATGAGGATTAAGGGACAACGGGATGATGAAATAGATCACATTGTTAATAGATTTATAGCACCCATTGAAACACAAGTGCGATGGGAAGAAGATAGATGATCACAACGGCCCACAGGGAGCTGCACGAGATACCAAGGGTACAGACATGTGCTGAGAAGCATGAGGCAGAAGGCAGAGGGAAAAGGATTGGGGACCTGTATAGACAGATGAGAGAGAAAGATGGTTATGAGACCAGAGGAAGTATCGAAGGATCTCCACTGAAAGAAACAGCTGGTAGATCGGATGACGTAATGATGAACAGACATAGAACGCTGTCCCTGTACAGACTAGGGGCCTCATTACGAGTCCGGCGGTAACCGCGGCGGTAAAACCGCCTGGTTACCGCCGGACTCGTATTACCATTCCGCCTCCGTGATTCCCGGAATTACGGGGCATTACAACCCCGGTTTTCCAGGAATCACGGAGGCGGAATGGTGTAAATCCCCATTCCCATTGAGTCCTATGGGACTCAATGGGAATCAGGATCATGGAAACACCGGCAGCATCTCGTAATGCTGCCGGTGTTTCCTCGTTCGCCTGCATGCGGGAGGTGTTAAACCCGCCAGGTCAGACCTGGCGGGAACATCACCTCCCGCCTGCAGGGGTCGGGATCAGGCGGTCCGGAAACAACGGTGGCGGCGGGTTTACCGCCACCGTTATTTCCGGACCGCCAGGGTCGTAATGAGGCATCTTGATGACGAGAAAGGGGATCACAGCCGTACTAGTTGGCGTATAATGATGTCAGACGGAGAAAAGGAAGAAAACGAGAAAGCACGAAGAGAAGGCGCATGCAGGTTTTTCATAGAGCCAAACTTAGAGAGAAGGGTAAAGTAGTCAGAACTAGAGGACCCAAAGGAAAAAACACCAGAACCTACACCATATTCTGAATGACCACAAGCACAGTTGCATAGTGCAGGGGATATGTCTCTGCCCTATGTAAGCAGACTGAGGTCATTGCCAGGGCGAAAACAAATGAGCCAAACTAGCCCCACCTGGAAGGCAAGGAGCGTCGGTGGATATGATTGTAGACCAGGATTTACACAGTTTCTGTTATTAGAGAAAGGAGGACGACCACAATATATTCTGTGGCCACAAATGGATAAAGAAAATTTGAAATGTAAATTAACTAGTTTGACTGCAGGTGTGGGAAATGGATTTATGAGTTAGAAAGAATGACAGCGGGAATGACGTTAGCAGTGGGTGACGTGAAAGGCCTACTAGCAGCTATCCTAAGAGCAGACGACAATTGGAGTGAGCAGGATATGCGGGTGTCACAGCACAAAACACACCACATGATGGAGAGCCATTTAATAATTGTAGAACAGGTATATGGAGTGCAGTATCCTGATACATCAGACATGGGAGCAATCATGACAAGGAAAATGGGAGAGGACGAAGATCTTGTTGCTTTTATTCAGGTGATTCAGGTACATTGGCTTCTCGAGACGAGAGAACCATGGGATAAAACACTAATATTATTTTACCATATTCTATGTCAGGTACTGCCCGAACCAGTGTAGAGGCAGATGAAAAACAGGTAAGGATGGAAGCAAAGCCATAGCCAGAAATACAGTTGACTATCGTACATCATTGTTAATTGATACAAGAAAAGAATACGAAAAAAGCTGAGAATAGAAAACAGGAGGAAGTAAAGTTGGTTCAGAAAAAAAGTTTGCCATAGAAGGAGCAGTCTTGATGAGTGGTGAAGGTGTGGCCAAACATGAAACATGAAATACAACCAGTGCAGCAAAGCAATGCAGGGTACCCTTTTGATCAAAGTGGGTACAACTTTTGGCCACAAGGAAGGGGGAATGGAGTTAGAGGACAAGGTGGATTTCAAAACCCTCAAGGGGGAGGAGGATTTAATGGAGGACAACCGCAGCAATGTTGGAACTGTAGGTGGACAGGACATATAGTGCGAACATGTAAAAGTAAAGGAGGCATGCAACAGAACTGGCATGCTCCAAGAGGGGGATGGGCTATTCTCCACAGTATAATACAGAACCCCAGAATTATTATACCCAAGATTACACGCAGTATCAGACAAGCATGCCGCAAATACAGAAAACACAGCAGATCCCACTGCAAACGCAATCGCCATAGGGGGACCCACTGCAAACACCCATGCAGACACAACAAGTACAGAAGCAACAACCACAGTATGCGCCAATGCAACAAGCAACGGTGCCACAATGGAAGGCAAATACGGGAGCCCCACAAGCACTCACACCCAGGATAGAGAGTGTGACAGTAGTGGGGGGGAATCCTTTTTATGGTACAGGGATGAATGTATACCCACAATAGGAAATCCCACAGAGTGACTTGATGTGTTCAGTACTATCTGTGACACCAGACCCACAAGAGGAACCAAGGGTCAGGTTAATGATAGGAGGCAGGACATTGTCATTCCTTGTGGTCACAGGAGCAACTTGGTACTGTGTTCAAGAGGGAATGTACCACATTTCTGGGATCGCCAAGAATGCACAGGGATTCTCTAGGGCCACACGTTTTGTTTCATTTATTGACGAATTACCACTTTCTATAGGTGAACATCACGTACCTATGTCGCCATTATATTCTCGGCAGACACCAGTTAACATATTAGGACGTGACTTGATGACAAAACTAAACATGACAATATCTTTCACTGACGAAGGGCTAGTCTGTTCAACTCCAGGGATGCACTACATAAACGTAAGAGAATTTATACTAGCATTTACTGGCCAAAAGGCATTATGAGGGGCCGCGTTGGACCAAGAAGTATTTTTGTATGGAGTAAATATTTTATTGACATGGCTTTGTAGACTGGTAGGTAAAGTATTACAAATACCTGATGAATTTTTGTTCCAACCAGAAATACCTATGGATGACGAAGAAGGGCAGATTATCCCTCTAGAATTAGAGGCAGCGGTGGTAAGAGAGGAAAGGATGGTTGTTCATGGGACAGACCGTGAGTGAAGAGCATGGAGAACAGTAATAGCTCTTAATGAAGGATACAGACTAACCGACTTGACAGATAAAGAGTTGTTTATGGATGATTATTTGGATGATTATTTGTTGATTTGTCTGTTGTGTGTGCACGCTCTGAGGCCCTCGGGCATATGGCACAGATTATAAGAATTCTTTAAAAAAAAATTATGAACTAGTATTTTTCATAAATCTCACTTATTGGATTAAGGTTTACAGTAGAGAAAGACAGCAAAGAATGACAACAGTGAAAAAGAAAACATAATTGTTTTGGGAAGATTTAGAAAAGGTGCCAAGCATCTTGTGGACCAACAGACTATATGATGTGGGTCTATTGAGTGGAGCAGGAACAGTTTGAATTAAGCTTAAACCAGGAGCAATTTTGCCACGAGCGAAACAGTATCTCATGCCCAGAGAATCAGATGAATCAGATGAAGGCATATTTGAGACCCTTTCTGCTTTAATACAGCACTGATTATTAGTGCCATCAGAGTCCCTAAGTAACACGGCTGTGTACCTGGTGAAGAAAGTGACAGTGGAGTTGTGGAGATTTATATAGGATCTCGACCCCTAAACAATATTGTCGAAGCAGAGCTTTGTCTGGTTCTGAATCCAGCTACAATATTATGTGACATCCCAGGCAAAACCAAATATTTTACAGTGAGAGACTTAAAAAAATGCCTTCTTTTCAATTCCCCTTCATGAGGACTCACAAGATTTGACCTTGTTTTCATATAGAAACCAGTGCTGGAAACATACAAGATTACCTAAAGGTTATTATGAGTCACCATCAATGTTTAATAGAGTCCTTCAGATGGACCTAGGTATTGTGCAACTTGAGAGCACAACAGTTCAGTACATAGATGACATATTAGTGTGCAGTGAAACAGAAGAAAAGTACAGAGAGGGTTCAGTCCAACTAATGACAATACTGCCAGAGAAATGATATAAGGTAGACAAAGAGAAATTACAATACTATCAAGAAGAGGTTCTGTATATAGGACAGCTCATCTCTCAAGGGGGGAGAAAAGTGACAACCGAGAGAGCAGAAGCAATCATGAAAACTACAACACCTAAGACAGTGAGGAAAATGCAACACTTTTTAGGCCTATGTAATTATTGTAGGGGCTGGGTTTTTGATTACAGTACATATATTCAACAACTTTTAAAAGGACTCAAGGAAGTACAGATAAGTAAAAGTAAGTTAACAGGGACAGATGAAATGACTGAAGGATTTGAAGAATTAAGAAGGTTGATTTGTACAGCCCCTATGTTAGTAATACCAGATTATGACGAGAGGTTTGACTTATTCTCACATTCAAATGGAGAAATTATGACAGCAGTACTCACACAAAAGATGACATTAGGACATGGACACAAACCATTAGCCTGTTATAGTGGGATTTTAGATCCAGTAATGAAAGGACATTACCCTTGCAAACAAGTGTTAGCTGCTGCTACTTTCGTGATCGAAAAGGCTGCAAGTATTACAATGGGATGTTCAATGACGCTATTTGTGGAGCATTCCTTATTTGCCATTTTGGAGAAACACAAAAGTATATTGACTACACAAAGAACATCAGGTATGAAGTGATTATTTCAAACCCAGCGATCAAAATGGTTAGATGTTGAATAGTGAATCCAGCGACATTCATAGCAGAAATAGTAAAGGAAAGAGATTACATGCATGACTGTACCACATCTACTGAATTTTATGATGATATTCCCTACATTAGAGAAAATGCTCTCAGAGGGGGGAAGTTCTCTTTATTGATGGTTTTTCAAAAATGTAGGTTAAAAAAGGATTGTGAATTTGAAGTAGTGACAAGTGCGAGATTGCTTTCCCATTGTTCAGCGCATGCTGCAGAATTAGTGGTGCTTATTGCCGCATTCCAGCGATATGAGAATTAGGAAGTGACTGTCTACTCTGACTCTGCCTATGTGACGTCAACCGTACCTGCAGGATTGTCATGTTGGAAAAGCAGGGTTTCCTCTGCACAGACAGCACTTCATTGCAACATGCGTATGTGTGAGATAAGCTCCTTAAAGTACTAAAGCTTCCATTGGCTATCGCCATGGTGAAATGCGCAGCCCATACTAAAAGGGCAGACATGATTTGTCATGGTAACAACGCCGCAGATGTTGAGGCCAAAAGAGCAGCATATTTTCCAAAAATGTCTGATTTCAATGTAGAAATGTTAAACCAATGTCAGAGCGATGTATGTTAATGCAGGAAGGCTTTAACATGTTATCCATTGTACAGTTAATTGAGCTACAAGGTCGAGCTCCACAGGAAGAGTAGGATTTATGGAAAAGACGGGGGTGTGCTTTATCCCTCACTGAGGCTTTATGGAGACAGGACAGTACTGGAAATCCAGCTATGCCTCTAGCAGTATTGAAAGTGGTGCTGGAGCAGCTTTGCTACCCTGTGCACCATACCAGAGTGAGACTTGCTGCCATGATTGAATAAGACTGGGTTTCACCAGATTTGTTAGAACATGTTGCACAGTTTAAAGTGAACTGCATTGTGTGCCAGAAATTCACAGCAGGGCACATCTTGTGACCAGTGAGAGGAGCAATGCATAGAACCAATGGTCCTTTTCAACATCTACATATAGATTATTTGGACATGTTGCAAGTATGTAATGGTTATTAGGGATGTAACGGTATAACGGTATACCGTTAAAGATACCGTGAACCACTTAATTGAACAATAATAACCGTCACATTGTTTATACCGTTATACCGTTCATACCGTTAAGTGTGCTTTTCAATCTGATTTGGAATGGCTGCAGTAAGCAATTGCTGCGCAGTCTTGGTTTTGCACTGTTGGATGTGCCGTTTGCCAAGTCATTTCAGTTGGAGCAGTTTTTAATGCCATTCCATAAACCACACGTGCCTTACACAAAATCAATATGTTAGCAATAGGAAGAATAGATACAGTGCCAAGAAGGAAAAGGGTTTACTTTGGGGTGGCGGCTTTGGGGTTTATATATTTATAATGGATAATGTTCTCTAAACATATGGCAATGGGGGATTTCCCTGGTTCTATCATTGAATTTACATATACTAAGTCACAATGCAAAATTCACTCATCTCTGTGGGAGTTCCCTGCTGCCATACCAAAGGGTAACATGTCAGTGATTACTGAACACCTTTTGGCCCCCAAGTAAACTAAAGGCTGTAACGTAAAGAGAGAGTGTGTGTGTGTGTGTGTGTGTGTATGCGCACAAGCATATTCTACCATCAGCCTCCATTGATCTGTGGCATGCAGGTTATCAAGATGGCAACATGTTCATCTTCACCAGTAGCCAGTGGGGGAGCAAAAAGCCTAAATGACCCCTTAAGAAAAGCTATTCAGTTTGCTTTGCCAGTTGCAGCAGGCCTCCACCCCACCCCCTCCTCTCCACACGTGTGTTTGTGTTTGGTGGAAGCAAGGCATTTCAGTGGAAAGTATGTTGAAAAGCCCAATTCTGGCCCTGGGTGCCTGGTTTTGTTTGTGATTATACATCTGTCAATTTATGACCTTTTAGAAAATATTTGTTAAGATTAGTTAACTCCACCTGCTATACCGCGATAACCATGATATACCGTCATTTGGCAAAAAGGTTATCATACCGTCATAAAACAAATACCGTGACACCCCTAATGGTTATAGGTACATGTTAGTGGTAGTATGTCCCTTTTCCAGATGGATCGAGGCAGGTCCCAGCATGCACCCCGTTGCCACATATGCCGCTAAGTTTTTCGTACGTGAGGTGCTTCCTAGATGGGGTGTGTGCAAAATCCTGAAGTATGATAATGGCCCACATTTTGTAAATGAATTGTTTGAACAAATAGTTCTTCTATTAGGAATAAGGCACACATTTTTGTCTTCCTATCATCCACAGGCGAATGGTGCCTGTGAGGGGCTAAACAGACTTTTCAAGGAAAGGCTAGCCAGAATCAAGATAACTCTGAAGAAGGGATGGCTGCATTGCCTACCCCTTGCTTTGTTTGCCCTGAGAACCCAGACTGGCTTAGATCACCACTTAACTTATCATGAGTTGGTGACTTGACACGCATGAGAGTAACCCTTGCTCCTCCCACTAGAATAAAAATGGATTCACACAAATGTATTCATGGCTCCACACCTCGCTACCTTGCTGAGAGACTAACCAAATATGAACCTAGCAGAACTCTGAGATTCTCAGGGAGTAAGTTACTTACGTGTACTAAAGCAGGACGCACTTTGGGCAATGGAAGATCGTAACAACAGATCCCAAGTCATGGAATACCATACCCCTTGCTCTTCGACTGTTAGCTAACTTCTTGTACTTCCGTAAACAAATAAAGACCTTCTTGTTTACATAAATACTAGTAGCCAATGCCTGCCGAAGTTGTGTCTTGTGCTTCGGTGTGCAGTCAATAATTCGAAAACAACGTCGAAAGTCATAATCTCGAAAAAAATAAAGTAAAAAAAAACATTGAATTATTCATTTTTTTATTTATATATATTTTTTGGGGGTCCGGGGGTAAAAAAAGGGGTAAAACAAAACAAATCATAAAAAAGAGGGGTTGGGGGGAATCCCCCCATTTTGAATAAAAAGCAACCTAAAAAAGAAATTCAACATTTTTCTTTTTCGACTTCATTTTTTCGAGATTATGACTTTCGACTTTATGTGTTTCGATTTCATGACTATAAACCTTCTGCTTCATATTCTGTCCTGAGTCTCTTTGTGCACACTGATGCCTGTGAGCTCCGGGGCTAAATAAATAAATACATACATAAATAAATAAATGGACTTGGGCTCCCCATTCAGGAGCTGAATGGGAGACACAACACCTTGAAAGGTCCAGCACACTTTGCCGATAAGCAATCCTTTCTGCAATGAGTCTTCATGAAGACCCAGCTTCTGAGCTGGAAAGCATGAGACAGTGCTGCTCACCTTGACTAGTTCCTAGCAGCATTGCAGTAACAAGTGATGCATTAGCTGGACATTGCCTCGGCTCAACGGAAATGGAAGAGCCTCTGGTAAACGCATCAGTCTGCCACAGTGGATGACATCTGGGCTCAATCGGGTAACATAGTTAGTGGTGCCTTGCATACGTATTAGATTGTGTGGCAATGTAGCTGGCCACTTCAAATCAGTTTCTCCGCATACTTTATATATTTTGCTTTTCAGGATCCCATTTTGTCTCCCAACCACCCTGTTGATTGCAGGTAATAAGGGCAAGGGACCTTATGCTGAATATTCAGTTCCTTGCAAAACTCTTGTATCAGTTTCCCCAAAGCTCATATATTAGTTTATCTGTGAAGTGTGATTCCTGTTCACTGTCAATACTCACCAGCATACCAAAATCTAAGATAAAATCACGTGTCAGAGCCTTCACTACAACACGTGTTATCTTTTTATGGGTCTAATTAGCATCTATCCAATTTGAAAACATATCAATAACACCAAAAAGCCATAACCTGTCACCTTTAGCCATTCAATAAAGGCACATTTTAAATGTACAAAAAGAGGTCAATGGGACTGGGTATGAACCTGATTTCATAGTTATACTTGTGTCCACATTTTGCAGTTGGCAGATTAAAGACTGGCGATGTAACTGTTTCACCACTTGTGAAAAGCCTAGAGTGTACCATTCCTATCAGAGTGGGGTTACCATCCCCCCAGGGAGCATACATGAGAAAAAAAACAGGAGTGCTCTGAGAACAGCCAAATGGCCTTCAGTTGATTGTGAAAGCTTATCACTTTGAAGAGAATACCTGGCACTGTTTCACACATTTTCCTATCCATCTAGAGGTGACTCCTGGATTTCTGAAACATCTCAAGTCTGGTGTAACGAGGAACAATAGACTGCACTTGTCTTTGTGTCATTCATTTATGTGCTGGGGAAGAAGAGGAAACAGCAGCCCCTGTCACTGTCTCATGTCTCATCTTCAAGTGTATTTCTACCATTGATATCATCTCTTGGGGCTTGGTGTGCAAGGCACTTCACTATCGCTCTTTCCTCGGGCAACATAACTGATTTGAGAAGGGCATTTACATGTTGTGCATTTTTAATTGGTTTGTCTGCAGCTGTCAAGAATCTCTTTTTCATCCAAAGTATCCTATGATTTTGCACTATCACAAAGGCATAGCAGGAGTCTGTAAAGATAGCCACCCACCTATCCTTTTCTATACTGTGCGCCCATATCAAATTGACAAGCTTAGCTATGTACCCCAAGTACACATTACATTTGCTGTGCACAATCAATCACTGCATGTGGAGTACACACTACACACTACATAAACTGATTTCAGCTGCCCTTTCCTATCCCTTAAAAAATAACTTTCCATGTAGGACTTCTCAGAGATTTGTAGCACAACCTCTGATACATCTTTGAGTGTTTTGATAAGTGCTGCTGAAGTGAAAGGACCATCATCCTAACACTGACTATTGTGAGAGGGTCACAGTGACTGAATTAAGCAAAATGTGTTCATATTTTGGAGTCTGGATGCTGACAAATGTGCTTTTGTTTTGAGCAATAGTGTGGTTATCAGATGCAGTACTGGAGGAAACCCAGCAGTCACATGATCTAATGCTGGACTATTGTAAGTAATAGGTTGATGCTTATTCCCATTATTTTGTGTTAATACCGTCTGTGCATATTCCTCCTTTTCATGACAATATAGAGTGAATGGCTTTTGGTAATTAGGCAACCCAGGTGCAGGTGCACTGGCTAGGACTTGCTTTATTTCTACAAAGGCTTACCTTGTCGGGTCTGACCATTGTATGGTCCATGTGTATGTAAATTGGTATCCGTATAAAGGTTAAAAAAAATCAAAAACAAATGGTAGAATTGTTTGAATTGTGGCTGTACCAAAATTACATACAGCCGAAAATGTCAAACAATTCTACCATACCTGACCATTTTAGCAAACACGGGAAGCAGGATTGCGGGGGTGTCGGCCGCACCCTTGTTCGCTATAATGGCAACGGGGATCGTGGGGTGTCCCCCGCTTCCAAAACAAAGTGAAAAAAAGGACCTTGCTCCACTGGTTCCCATCAACCTAAGTGAAAGGAACTGACGTTGCAGGAAGATAGGTATTCGGCGGCACACAGCAATGTGTGCCGCCAAAAGGTAAGTAAGAGGGTGGGGGCAGGGTCACAGAAGGGGCATTTTGATGTGGTGGTGATGTTCGTGATTATTTCATTTTTGTAATTTTAACTTTGTAATTTTTTTCGGATTCCACATTTTTGGATTTGAAATAATCCTGGACAAGCATGTCAATGTGCCATTTCCTGAAAGCGATTCACTAGTGTAGCTTAACCTAATATCTATTGATGACTGTACCCTATTGCCCCTAAAAAGGACATCTTCTGACTAATAATAGTTGCCTTGAGCAATTATAAAGGGTTTATATTTGTAAATTTGTTTTACTCCTGCTCCCTGCTATGTCATGTCCTAGATAATGGACCCTTGCTTTGTATGACTCTAGTTTCTTTTTGGCTGCCTCTGTCCCTTCTCTGCTAGCATGTTCTATAGTACTAACATGTCTCTCGCTTGCATGCCTCAGAGGAAAATAATGTGATTAGTTTATGGTTTGTGTATTGTACCAGCAACAAACCTCCCGGTAGTCGAATATCATCTAAATGCTTTTTCAGAATTTGGAAGAAGAGAGTTGGGCTCTAATCATCACCTGTGGGAAGCGACACTGCATACACTGAAGCCGTGAGTGAGTGAAGGTGAACAAATATTGGCTTTCTGGCTGTATTTGAACAGAAAAGAATGTAGAACAAAAATGAACCATGTGAAACGCGTGGCTGATAGAAGTGTACATGACAATATGGTAGCAGGACTGGCGACTATTGGGAATGTAGGTAAAACCACTGCATTTGCGACTGGTAAGTCTTGCACAAATCTCCATACATCCATTCCTGGTTTTTCTATGGGTAAAATAGGAGTGTTGCATGAACTGTTTATGGGGAGGAAAAGTCCCACCTCTAGAAATGATTTGTTCACCACTTACATGCCTGCTTCTGCCTTTAGCTTTAATGGACATCGGGGCTTTCTTGGTAAGGTACAAGCTTGAACATGCAGTAGTTCTGCACTATGTATCGGCCCTACCTCCATCATTTCAGTGGCAATATTGACAGCAATTTCTCTTGATCCGTTTAGTTTCAACTAACCCACTCCTCCGTCCTCAATGGGTTGCTCTGTCTGCAACAATGCTATCCCTTCAATCTCATGCTGGTTTGGAATGTGGTGCACCTCAATTTACACAACACATACTTCCTAATATATGACTGATGATAAAGGACTTAGGGGAAATGCATGCTGATCTGAGTTTAGACTAATGGACACTGTTAAAGGTTCCGTCATGGGATGGATCACTGGGTTATTAGCAATACCTACAAATTTCATATGACAATGGAACACTGAATAAATCATTACATTTGATTGCTGAATGTTTTGCCCTTGTTTCTATTTAGCATGGTATGTTCTTCCCATTTATCCCACATTTTAGAAAAAGTGATCTTCTTGGTCAACTAGAATTAATGTACGCAGAGACAATATTTTCTCCTGGCATTCCTAACCATTGTTTTTTGTTTAGCCTGTGGCTGGAAATTCTTTGTGTTCCCATTTGGAAAGTTGGGGCGAGGGCAGCAGCGACTGCAACTTGAAGTTGAGGCTGATTCAAGAATACAAAGTTTGGTGTCCCTCTTGTTTACAATAGCGACATGCTGTATTACTAGTCACAAAACCACTTGGATTGCTTTGCGAGATGAGGGCACACCCTCTTTAATGTCTACCCCTTCCCCTTGGTTGTCCAGTTCCTCTAAAAGTAACTGGCCCCGCACCACCCGCATTCAGAAACACAGCCCTCTCCCCCTCACTAGCTGCTGCTGTAAAGAATGCAAAAGAAGCCACATAAACTGGCACTGAAATACTTCTTTTGTCTGCTCTTGACAAGAAACACATTGATTTGCTACAGAAACAAGTTCCGAGATAGGCTTAGTTTACTACCACATACAAATACTCTCAATTGTGCCAGAAATAACCCCTGAACAAAATCACCTGCTGCTTCTTCCTGTGCTGCCTCAGCTGGCATATTTATATACAACAGTGCATACAAACAATCCTTAAACCATCAAGTTAGTGTGCAGAAGACCCATCTTTCCACTGTGTGCAGTAAGTTATATTTCCCCAATCTGTCTTTTTTGGACACACCAATCCAATTTTCTGTATCAAAGCATATCTTGCTTGTACCACTTCAACACCAGTTCTCATGTCCTCGGCCGGGCAATGACTCCCTTGAGTTAAATGCTTTACCTCAGCTGTCATTATCACCCTCATGACCTCGTCAAACAATGGACGGTTTGGCGTATCAGAAGTAAGACTAGGACCAGAGGACATGATACAACAATAGACTTTTATTTAAATTAAAGCAAATGCCTCACTAGCCCTACTGCTAAAGGTGGTTCTAAAGGTGCTTGTCAGGATGTCAAATAACTACAAATCAGTCCTCCGCCCCAATCTGGCTCTACCATTAGATAAAAAGGAAACAAAAATGAGAGGAATTGTTTTCTACAAGGGAGGTCATCAATGCCTTTTAGCTGACTACCTCTCCTGCAGACGATTCCCAGAATCAAATGTTCGTCCCAGGACATGGTTCCTGGTCTGGGTCAACACAGTGGTTTTCAAAACAAGAAATCAAAAGTTCAAAATACAAGTTTGTCTCAGTTACTTTACTTTACTTGTTGGACCGCGCCACATGCCTGAAGACCTTTGGTTACAAAGTCACTCAGTTCATGAAAGGTTTTTAAGCGTTCAAAAAGGATAACTCAGTTCAACAAAGGTTTCAAAGCTTGGATCCATGGTGGTGCCCAATCTATGCCGTTCCAACAATGCTGTATCTCAAGACCCAACTTGCTCACTCTAGCTTTCACCCCCGGGATAGCGTGGGCAATACACTTTCCAGTTCCTCTTTATGGCTCTCTTGGCCTTCCGTATTGGTATCAGTCTTCAAGTCCCTCAGGACATCTCTGCCCTTTTGTAGGCTAATCATGGGTTCTCTAACCTCTGGGCTTCCCTTATCTATTTCTGGCATGGTGTGCGTTGCTTCTTCCTTATGGGACTTTTCATTGTGCCTCTCTTGGCTTTCAGTGTTCTTAGCCGCTCTCTTATCCTCCTGGACATTTTTGTCCTTGCTCAGATTATTCACAGGCTCACTAGCTGGTGAGTAATAAGGGTTTCAACTTCCCTGCAGCGTTCAACCGCCTGCCTCCCTTCTTCCTGAGCAGCCCACGTACCTGTTCTCTTGCATTGCTTCTGCCAGGGAGGGTCAGTGATTCTGCTATCAGCGGCTCTCATCTCCGGATGCAACGTTACTGCTTTCTGCTTTGGCAGCCTTCTCGTGGGCCCCACCGGTGCTCGTAGTTCTATCTCTCTCTCTCTCTATACAGAAGCTGAAGAGCTTTAACCGCTGTCGTTCCTGGATTCGTCAAAGTTTTGCGGGCTACGGTCTAACCATGACCTTTACATCGTCCCACCTCTAGGTTGCGTTCGTTCCGCGCTCCATCAACAGCCTCCGCTCTGTGGGTCTCTTCCCCTACCATTCCGATTAGTGTCAGGGAATCTCCTCCTCCAAATAAAGACTTGAGTGTTTTTATAGAAGTCTCTGCACTGAGAGGTAACGTGCTTCTGAGTATAAAATGTTGAGTCTGAGGAGGGTTCAGCAGTGGTGTCAGAAGACAAAAAGGCCTTACCACCTTTACAACTTCTGTGAACCCCATATAGGCAGAGATTACAGATTTCACAGAGGTCCTTCTTACACTTGGGAAGTCCTTGTCTCCAAAGGGGGAGTCACTCTCAATGAGGTCCCACATGCCCAAACTCCTAATGACCTCTTGCGGAGCGGGCTCACCTCCCTAGCCTCAATGAAGGGGGCTCTGCCTTGGGGAGAAAGAATGAATTCCCAGGATTCATCACAACAGGCTAAAATAATAGAATAGATGGGTAAGGTCTGGGATAAAGTAGCCCCTACTGCATGTGGTAAAGAACCCAGGAGTTGCATGATCAGGTAGAGGAGTGAGGGCAAAGGCCAAGTTTCTTTATGAGGTCACAAGCTCTAAGGTGACTTGCAACATCCATGTTAAGTACAGTAGGTGGTATTTTACCTCTTATGTGGCCCCATACTTTTATCACCACTGTTATCACCTTTAATGCCTGGTCCCTTGCTGAATCTACGGTACGAGATCTTCCAGTTATGGCAACGTATTCAAAGTAAAACCTATCTGGTTCAACAAAACGCTAATAGACATCTAATAATTTGCTCAAAAATAATTTAAGCAGTTTAACAAAAATGTATCTAAAAAACTTCTTTGATCTTTAAAATAAATGATAACACAGATCGATTCTTGCTTGCATGTCAAACTCCAGCAGTGTACAAATAAAACAATCAACCATCAACTGTTCCTCTTCAATTAATGGATGTAAAGGGCCACATCTGAGAAGAAAGGAATCTGAAAAAATATCCAGAACTTTGATTGAAGTGCTGCAGGCAGACTTCAAAATACCACTTGCAACTAGCCTTTAGCGAGTGGTAATTGACTCTTGGTGAGTACGAAATAATGTACTTTGTAGGAGAAAAGAGGAGGCGAGCGACTTTTTATGCCTGGCTAGTAAATTGCCACTTGAAATGTTCACCCCTGGCTGCAGTGAGAGTTTCAATTGCGCTCTGAGGTGGCTCAAGCAGCAGGCATTGTGATGTTGCAACTCAACGGCAATAACTGATTACGGTTACAGCGGTGATGAATGTCTTTTTCTTACAGGCCAGTAGTGATGTCACAACTAGCCTGTAATAAGAAAATGATCTACAGTCATTTATACGGGTATTGCAAGCAGCCATGTTTTAGAAGGAAACGGGCATTGCAAGCGGCCATGTTTTAGAAGGAAACGGGTATTGCAAGCGGCCATGTTTGAGAAGGCAACAATCAACAAGGGCTGATTGAATAACCAGACGTTGACTAGTGCTCAATTGGACATCAGAGAAAGAGCCCCCAAATTCAACCAATGCATAGTATGAAGGGTGCTGACCAAAGTGTACATTAATCCTGAAATTCAATGTGGCACTGGAGACCGTACACACACTTGACAGCAAGTCTGCCGCAGTTCTAGATAAGCATGAAGCTTGTTCCATCATACAAAGGTAAACAATGCAATAATAGAAATTCCCTAAGGGATTTGTTTTCCAATCTGTCGTGTTCCGCTAGAAATATGTAAGTGGATCTTAAAAAGGAAAGAAATATCTCAAGCCATCCTACATCATGTCTAATTATCTCGTGCTGTCCGCTCTTTGCTTTCCATTCTGATGCTTGTAATTCTGTGTTTTCATTGGAGGAGGGAAAGTTCCAGACTGCAAGAAAATACCCACGAGTGTTTGGAGCTGCTCACAATTGACTTGGGACGAACTGTTGCATCTCCCATGCCAACAGAATTCAAATGGAACATTGATGCTAAATTGAAGTACATTTTTAAACTAAGAATTCTGTGAATCGACTCTAGCTGGCTTGACATTTTTAGTATGCTTACATTATTCCCTTGAGCACTTGTGTATGCTGACATACTAATTTAAGAGCATACATCGCATGGTGCTATAGTATGTGTGTCACAGGTCCATATCCTGGTATATTCAATTCTGCTATTTGTTCCTCTTTGGCAGATGAAAAGAGTAATATTTAGAGTTGGATTCTATTACATAATTTATTTAGAGCCCTGTAAAGATGTACAACTGTGTCAAAAAGCACTATATTAAAAATAAGCTTCCAACAGAGCAAGTCGCAGAAGCAATGGCACAAACAGCTTCTCATGAAATTGTTTTTCGTAAAAATCGGAGTCCTGACGAAGCATACCCTTAAATGTCTTTAGAATGTGATGATTCACGGATAAAAAATACCGCAGGAAAAATGCAATTTTTAATGGACTCATTTTGCTGGAAGCTATATAGCTCCTGCGTCTGTTCTAGGAGAACCTGGTTAGCTTAACAGCAGCATTTAACAGGAGCTACCTTAAGCCCTCCAGTTCAACTGATGCCTTACAAACACGCATATGTGACATTAACTTTGAGTGTTTTAGAATGTAAATAAATAATATTTAGGACACATTTTAAATATAATGGATCATACATTATGGATAAAAAGTGAGCATCTCATATGGAAATTAGATTTGCAGGTCTCGGGAAGATAGCTCAGGGGCAACGTGTTCGCCTTGGAAGCAAGATGACACGGAGCAACACAGGTTGGATCCCCGGGTTTGCGCTTAGAAACCTCTGGGTATTAAGTGCGTTATAATAACCAATTACAATGCGCTGTGTACTCGCTCCTGGTTCACCAGTGGTAGCTCCTGCCTACTGCATGATGCCGGACACCTAGGAGCTGGTTTTAGCTCCTGCTCATCGAACCATAATTTCGAACCCTCCAGTGTCAAGAAAATACACATTGTACATAGGGGTCTCTGCAACCCCATGCTCACTCCTCTGTGACACCAACGGGGTCCCAATGCATGCGCACAACATGTGCACAACACACACACACACACCCCTACGCAGAAGTTGAGTCTCCATTGTACTCTCAAGTAATTGAGTAATGTGCTTGGTTGCACATCATTTATTGACATATCATCTGGTTTAACTAATATTCATTGGCTGTATGCATTGCTTCACCCTCTCTACTTCTTGTTTAAAGGATGTGTCATGATTAAATCCCTATTCATGAATATTCTATAGAGGACAGTGGAATTTGGCTCTTTAAGGATCGCATGGTCTACAGCCAGCTCCATCAGCGGCATACTGTATGAGGCTTTTAGACACTGCGGCACCACTGCATCTAAGCTGAGCCTTGCTGACCTCAGATGCCCGAAATAAATCTTACTTTCAAGAGCTAGATCAGATTCACAGAGCAGTTGTTCGTCTCCCATTCTGTACGACAAACATAATTTAATCCTAGTTCATCAGCTCTACATTCAAATTGACTGCTTTGATTGGCTACGTTTCTCAATACCAATGCCTCCTGGGACTTGCAATGTGGAAGAGATTGCAGAACCATTAGCCCACACAAGCGTCATTTTGTATACGCAGCTCACACAACAGAAAATTGAAATGTCCCCGGTTAGAGATCATTTGCTTCAATTAAAGAAGAGCACAATCAAGAGTCAGTCCACACATTTTTGGGGGCCATCCCCTACGTTTGAGGTTGTGAATGATCATATGAATATTTTTGAAGGATATTCAATGTTTCAGACCACTTGCTCATTTTCTCTGGAAGCCAATCAATATATACTCATTGACCTGCTGTGGCCGATCTTAACCCTGTATCTTGCAAGATAGGTGTGGGCTCTAATAGCTGCTCTTTCAGCCTAGCCAGGGGTATAACAGTTAAAGAGCTCCCACCTCTCCTGCCTCATGACCCACGCACCACCATGAATGTCCCCACATGGTGAAGTTCAGTTCCCCATACATTCAAGGTTCTGTTCCCATTGTACAGGCATTGCCTGGCCATTTTGCAGCGGTCAACAATAAGAGCATCACATTTTCAAATAGCATATCTTGATTCCTCATGCTCAATCTGACAAACTCTGAACAATGAAGGGCCAAGATCCCTGCTAGGAATCAAGCCTGCTTCATGCAAGCAGACAGCACATCTCTGGGCCCAAGTCCTACCTCGCTGTCGCTGAG
This sequence comes from Ambystoma mexicanum, assembly GCF_040938575.1. NCBI lineage: Eukaryota > Metazoa > Chordata > Amphibia > Caudata > Ambystomatidae > Ambystoma > Ambystoma mexicanum. The sequence continues at coordinate 304,437,103 of NC_090940.1, forward strand.
CTGTCTTGCGGCATTTATGGTTTATAGTAAACCCCTCTGTTTTTCTGAATTCTGGTAATGCAATTTACCAGCCCTTTAGAAAACAAACAGACAATCATTTTGAATCCAACCAGCTGCAATTGTCAAAGGTTTACTAGACTGGAGCGAGTGGTCGAGTAAATACTGATGACACTTTAGTCGCACAATAGCTAGGGTGATCAGATTTTCAAGATGAAAAAACGGGACGACCAACAACATAAAGGAAGGACTAACCTGTGACAGCCCATCCCCCAACCCTTCATCCCCGCCGCAAGCCAGCCCCTCCACCTGATGCCCCTCCATTCCACAGCATTCCAGCACTGCCCCTTTTGACTGTGGGTATAAGCTTATTAATAATAAAAAATAGCTTCTACTTTGATACATGTTACAAGCCTTGCTGTTCATTCATTTACCTACTGGTCTCTTGGCACAATAAGTTAATGCTGTGTGCCTGGTACCTTTAAGGTTGGAGGTTCGACCTCGAGCCCAGCATGATATAGCAAAATACTTTATAATTGTTGCCGACCCTCCCTTTCCACAAAAACAGGGGCTACCACCCCCGTTTTCCCCAAAAACAGGTTTTTAAATTTTGACCCTAACAATAGCCAAAGATACTCTCCTTCCCGTAAAACTAGAATGGTAGAACCAGCAACTGGTAAACACCAAAAACAGAGCAGATCTAGGGTGACACAAGAGAAGCGGTGGATTTCCTGAAATTCCTACTCTGAATGGATACCCCATGCCCCACCACATCAACGAAAAACACTGATCGATTGTGTCCCAAGTAGGCTGACTCATGCACTATGACAAAGCGAGACATCTCTCCCTGTTCTGTGGGGTAGAAGCAGATCTCCACCCACAAATATTCACCATGGGGTTCTCAGTCCCATACACATCAACAGTCGAAAATTCTTGGCTGGTGTAATGCAAAAAATCTAATTGAAGGGGGCGCAGAGAAGGTGGAGGCTCACTGAAGGAGCTCCGTCCCCTTTGCCATGAGGCCCAGTTCTAGCAGCAGTGAAATGGAGCAGAGGATTCCCTGTGCTGCGGAAATAGAGCCAACAAGCGGGGTGAGCCTGCCAGGTGCTTCAGAGTACGGGGCCCCATGCCAGCACAGGAAAGAAATTGTTGATTAATGGCCCCTGTGCCACCTTGAGGGCCTCTCGGCTCCCCAGTGGCGGAGGGTAGTGAAGGCATGAGGCGGTAGCAGTGCTACGGGCTGGGAGAAAATGTCCACGCTGGCCGCAAGGCAGTGGAACGGTAAAATGGCTACTTAAGGGAGACTCGTCCCCTTCTATACCGAGGCCCCGCTCTGGAAGATGCCAACACAGAGTGCCCGGCTCCCGGCACAGCAGAAAAGGAGCAGCGAGAATGAAGGGAACTGGCAGGGCACCTCAGTGGGCAGCTTCCGGGCAGTTGTGAGAGAGCATGAAGCCCCACAATTAACACCCAAAGCGCATGGTTGGCCACTTGATCTTCTACAGTGCTCGAGGAAACTGGGACGCGTAGCTATCACAGTGGCGCAGTCTAGCCGCTGCGGCCAATGCTGGCTGTGAATCTGTGAAAGCTCCAGGAGAAGTGGCACACCGAGATACAGATCCCTTCTGGTGGCATTCTACTCTTGAGGGACAGCAGAAGAAGAGAAAGTGGTACAAAGTCGCAGATGATGTGCTCTTCTTCCCGTCTCCCCCCAGTGTGACCTGGCATAAGAAAACCTTTATATGAGGTGCCAGTAGGGCGATTCATCAGTCAGAGTGAGGAAGACAGACGTGCTCAACCAGCTGGCGGGACGATCCTGTTCTCTGCAGGTGAGGTGGCTCAGGGGGTGTGGTGCAGGCAGGTCGGGGGAGGAGCACACCTGGGGGGTGGAGGAGATTCCAGAGAAGAGTTTAAGTAGGGTCAGAGTTGCTGATTTCTCAGCCTGTCTTCACGATCCAAGTGCCATCCAGGGGAGCATACCAATTAGTGTATTCCTTGCTCAGTACCGCAGATGGATTGGGGATAGAGCGGTTTCCAGGGAGGTCAAAGTGACTCGCACCTCTGTGGGAAACTAAGTTAATCAGGGGATCTCTGTGATGTTCGTGAGGACGAATCATTCCTCTTCTACCTATTCCAAGATGGCCGCACTGGATTATGACCGCGGCAGCCCTAGCAACGGTCTCGTTGTTTCCCCGCATTCCTCTTCTACCTATTCCAAGATGGCCGCACCGGGTTGTGACCGCGGCAGCCCTGGCAACGATCTAGTTGTTCCCCTGCCTCGAGCCACGCAGGATGCGGAAGTCGATTTTTCTTCGGCATATCAGCAAGGAAGTCCTGGATACCGGCGCGTTGCTACTCTCTTAGGAGTATACGGACGCTCAGTGAGTATAGCTAGTTCAGCCTTTAAATCTCAATGCCTCCCTTTGTCTCTCTCTCCGTACCTTGTTTCCTTCTCATTCTGGCATCTGCTTGTTCTTAGTATTCGGAACACGATCGGCGGATCGAAGGTATCGCACTGGTAACCACTAAGCCACGTCCCCACAGTACGCGGCAAATCCCGACATTATCCCGTGTTCCCCTCGAAGGTAGAAGTCTTTCTCGTACTTTCCAATCTTTACCTTCCGTCCTTCTTGATCCTTAAATACTTGGTGTCCTTGCTTCCCAGAACTTCCCATTTCATACAAAAGAGTACTTCCTGAACGAGCTCGGTCCCCCGGGCTCCTCATCTACTAACTCCCCGGCTAGATGTGTGAATGGTAATTTCTATTCTTTCAATCTCACCCCCATTCTTTATTGTGTTGTTTTCTCTTGAACCTCATGTATTTACCCTTATACCTCTCCAGCATCTAACCAACATACAACGCTGCCATCAGATCGAGGTCCTTCAGTTTCCTCCTGTCCGACTCGCCTATATCAACGCTCCCCAGCAGCTCTTCATAGGGTTTTCTTCCCCCTGAGGGTTTCCCTGGTTTTTCCTCGGTCGCCAAGTGTTCACCTAGGCTCCGAAGGGTTTGCCAGGGGGATTCCTAAGTTCTACTGGGATATAACTTTCCACCCTTTCTTCTTGAAGCCTGGTACACCACGGGAAACACAAATTGGTCGTTCATCTAATTCCAGGTAGGAGATTCTACGCTTTCTGTGTTGCAATGCATAAAGACTTGTTAATCGCCGGAATCGGCATCTAGTGAACATTACAGATAGCAACGCCTGAAACATCCTTTTTGTCTTTAGTCATTGCAACTGGGAGCCTAGGATACCCTCATAATGGACCCCCAACAGCAACAGCAGATCCAACAGCTGATCGCTGCAATGCAATCCTTAACCACTGAGGTCCAACAACTCCAGCAGGAGAACACTGCCCTAAAGCAAAACCAACAACAGACAGCTCAGCAGATAGCACAACATACTGCTGCCGCACGAGTTCCTCACTGTTCAGAGGTCCCTCCAGGGCCACTTCCTGGAGGCCAATTCGATGGGAATCCCCATAAGGTGAAAGAATTCCTAGATTCCTGTTACGTTCAGTTTGCCTTCAAAAACGCCTTTTTTCATACCGATCGAGATCGTGTGGGTTACATGGTATCCCAAATGACTGGCCCAGCTTTGGCCTGGGTCACACCCCTAATCACCAGTAATAATCCTATATTAGACTCCCACACAGCCTTTTGTAATAGTATTCGTACTATGTTTGGCCGGCAGGAGATCCGAGTAGCTTCCCAAGAACACCTACTAGACTTAAAACAGGGAAGTTCTAACATTTTGGCTTATATAACCAGATTTAAGCAAATGGCCAGCGAAACTACTTGGTCCGATGACGCACAGATAACCATCTTTAGGAGGGGACTGTCAGAAGAATTGAAAGACGAAATATCCAGGGTTCCACGTTCTTCTTCTTTAACTGAGTTTATTGCCCTAATCCTTCAGATCGATTACCGAATGAAGGAACGCATCAGTGAAAAAAGGAAAGGACGGTTGCCCCGTTTTCCTGCGAATCTGCCTGCTGCTCCACGGGTTCCATCCACCGAGGAACCCATGCAACTAGGTGCAACAGGCAGGGGACCCCTTTCCCTTGAAGAACCGAGTCGAAGGCGATCCCTTGGATTGTGTATGTATTGTGGTTCCAATAGCCACACCGTACAGGAGTGTCCAATCGCACCACCAAGGAGATCGGGAAACGCAAACGCCCGACCGTAAGGGGAACCACGGTTCGGGATCCTATGGCTAAGCAAGGTTCCTCACAAGTTGTCCATACCTCCACTTGTAACAATCCCTCGGATACTACCATGGTGGTTATAAAGGTATCTCTCACCATTGGGAAACAGGTCATACAAGATATCCCGGTCCTTATTGACAGTGGTGCTGCCGGGAATTTTATCGATGATCACTGGGCCTCTTCTTATGGTATCCCACGGTCTTGTAAGATAGAATCCATTCCCGTGGAAAGTGTTGATGGCAGTCCTTTGATATCTGGACCCATTACGGATCATACTGGTCCTCTGCTTATGTCTATCTCTTCTCATCATGAACTCATAATTCTAGACATTATCCGGGCCGCACACCATCCTATTATTTTGGGGATACCATGGCTCAAGAAGCACAACCCCTTTATTAACTGGACAGCTGGGTCCTTCTTTTTGGGTTCCGAATTCTGTCTTGGCCACTGCATAAAAGATCAACAAGAGGTTCTGTTGGACACCAGTTCTTCCTCTCCAAACTTTCAGGGAATCACTACCCTCAATCAAATCACAGGTCTTCCCAACCTGTTCTATCAATATAAGGAAGTCTTTTCCACCACTGAGTACTCGCTGTTACCACCTCATAGACGAGACGATTGTGCCATCGATCTGATACCTGACCAACCTTTACCCTTTGGTCGAATGTACATCCTATCTCAGAACGAAAAAGAGGTACTACGAGAATATCTCAGAGTAAATCTTATGAATGGGTTGATCACGGAATCTACTTCACCTGCAGCCGCTTCCCTATTTTTTATATCTAAACGGAACACAACGGAACTTCGCCCTTGCATAGATTTCCGGGGTCTCAATAAAATCACTATACCAGACAAATATCCGATGCCCCTGATACCAGATATTCTGGAAGCAGTCAGGGGGGCGAATTTATACACTAAATTGGATCTCAAGGGAGCATACCATCTGATAAGGATCAAGGCCGGAGATGAATGGAAGACGGCATTCCGGACACCATTTGGCCATTACCAATACCATGTTATGCCATTCGGACTCTCTAATGCCCCGGCGATATTTCAACGCTTTATGGACCATCTCTTCGCTGACCTACTCTTACATAACGTAATAGTGTATCTGGACGATATTTTGATTTTCTCCTATAGTCTACAGGACCATGTTAAACATGTGAAAGAGGTTCTTCGTCGTCTTCATCAAAATCACCTGTTCTGCAAATTAGAGAAATGCTCCTTCCACCAACCTCAAGTCACTTACTTAGGTTATGTCCTATCGGCCAAAGGAGTAGCCATGGACCCGGAGAAGGTTTCCGCCGTATTGGATTGGCCTATCCCGACCTCAGGGAAAGACATTCAGCGGTTTATCGGCCTTGCCAATTTTTACCGGCGGTTTATTCCGGGATTCTCAAGCCTGACTAAACCACTGACGAATCTGTTAAAAAAGGGAGTATCCTTTTCATGGCCTGAGATTACAGATCAAGCCTTCAAGAGACTTAAAGATCTGTTCACGTCCGCACCTGTTCTACAGACCCCAGATCAGAATCGTCAATTCATAGTGGAGACTGATGCTTCTCAATATGCTTTGGGAGCAGTTCTTCTTCAGTCGGATAATTCCGAACAGGAACATCCAGTGGCATACCTATCTAAGACTTTGGTACCTGCAGAGTTAAACTACACGGTATTGGAGAAGGAGCTGTTAGCCATCAAAAGGGCTTTTGAAGAATGGCGACATTTACTACTCGGAGCTAAGTACCCGGTAGAAGTTCGAACGGACCATCACAACCTTCGTATTTTACAGTACGCCCAGACTTGCAATAGTCGTCAGGCCCGGTGGGCTCATTTTTTTTCCCCTTTTAGGATCACTTTCTCCTTCATACCTGGGAAAGATAACGTAATCGCTGACGCCTTATCTCGTAAAGAACAGCTCCCTAATGATTCCTTTAGATCTGAACCGATTTTTCCTAGGATGGCGTTAGGGTTACATACCTCCCATGACTTCCTGACGCGTCTGAGGTATCAATCCGAATCAGTTGGAAAACCAGGAATATCACTAGGGACGCTACCTACATTGGTCAAGGAGGAAGGATGCTATTTCCTTGGTCATCGGGCTTTCATCCCTACAACCTCCCTCCAGAAGGAAGTATTGGATATGTGTCACAAATCAAAGGTAGCGGGACATCGAGGAATCACTTCCACACAAGAAATGGTTTCACGTTGGTTCTGGTGGCCAACCCTACGGGAGGACATAAAAAGATACATCGGATCTTGTCCAGATTGTCTTCAGAACAAGTCTCCCCGAAGGTCTCCGTTAGGACTACTGGTCAGGATGCCGATTCCATCACGTCCTTGGCAGATAGTGTCTACGGATTTCATCGTTGATCTTCCCCCCTCAAAGGGGTGTTCGACAATAATGGTTGTGATCGATTCTTTTACAAAGATGGCTCACTTCATACCTCTTGCTAGGATTCCTACAGCGGCCGGTATGGCCCGTATCTTTACCAACCACATTTTCGCGTTACATGGCCTACCAGATACTATCATATCTGACTGTGGAACACAATATACCTCTCTCTACTGGAAGCACATCTGTCAACATCTTGGGATTTCCCGTGCCCTCAGTTCCGGTTATCACCCCCAATCCAATGGGCAGACGGAACGGCTCAACCAAACTTTAGAGGGATATCTAAGGAATTACATTTCGGCAGCTCAGGATAATTGGACAGATCTACTTCCGTTGGCAGAGTTTGCTTACAATAACTCCTATCACTCCGCCATTCGCACTTCTCCCTTTTTCTGCTCCTATGGATTCAGTCCTTCAGCATTTCCGATACTAAAAAGATCGGAACACAGATTTCCTGATGTAGACCAATTAATGAATCAAATCAGACAAGGCCACAAGAGGGCCAAAGATACCCTTTTGCAAACCCAGGATAGAATGAAGAAATTTGCAGATCGTTCTCGTTCTCCGGCACCTGTCATTAAATCAGGAGACAGGGTATGGTTGTCTTCACGGTTTCTCCCCAGACACCTGGTAGCATCCAAACTGTCTCCAAGATACTTTGGTCCTTTCCGGGTGGATAAACCCATTGGCTGTGCTGCCTTTAGACTTATTCTTCCTAAAACCTGGTCCCGTATTCACCCTGTTTTCCATGTTTCTCAATTGAAACCGGACAATCGAAATTCATTTCATCCATCGATAACGACTCGTCCTCCTCCCATTTTGGCCTCATCTGGTCCTGAGTTTGAAGTGAAGGAAATCTGTGATTCTCGTATACATCGAGGACATTTGCAATATTTGATCGATTGGAAGGGTTATTCCCCTTCAGATCGTACCTGGGAGCCGGTAGACGCTGTACATGCTCCTCGTCTCATAAAGCTGTTTCACTCCAGACATCCTGACAAGCCGGGAGGGAATGGACCTAAGAAGGGGCATACTGTGATGTTCGTGAGGACGAATCATTCCTCTTCTACCTATTCCAAGATGGCCGCACTGGATTATGACCGCGGCAGCCCTAGCAACGGTCTCGTTGTTTCCCCGCATTCCTCTTCTACCTATTCCAAGATGGCCGCACCGGGTTGTGACCGCGGCAGCCCTGGCAACGATCTAGTTGTTCCCCTGCCTCGAGCCACGCAGGATGCGGAAGTCGATCTTTCTTCGGCATATCAGCAAGGAAGTCCTGGATACCGGCGCGTTGCTACTCTCTTAGGAGTATACGGACGCTCAGTGAGTATAGCTAGTTCAGCCTTTAAATCTCAATGCCTCCCTTTGTCTCTCTCTCCGTACCTTGTTTCCTTCTCATTCTGGCATCTGCTTGTTCTTAGTATTCGGAACACGATCGGCGGATCGAAGGTATCGCACTGGTAACCACTAAGCCACGTCCCCACAGTACGCGGCAAATCCCGACATTATCCCGTGTTCCCCTCGAAGGTAGAAGTCTTTCTCGTACTTTCCAATCTTTACCTTCCGTCCTTCTTGATCCTTAAATACTTGGTGTCCTTGCTTCCCAGAACTTCCCATTTCATACAAAAGAGTACTTCCTGAACGAGCTCGGTCCCCCGGGCTCCTCATCTACTAACTCCCCGGCTAGATGTGTGAATGGTAATTTCTATTCTTTCAATCTCACCCCCATTCTTTATTGTGTTGTTTTCTCTTGAACCTCATGTATTTACCCTTATACCTCTCCAGCATCTAACCAACATACAACGCTGCCATCAGATCGAGGTCCTTCAGTTTCCTCCTGTCCGCCTCGCCTATATCAACGCTCCCCAGCAGCTCTTCATAGGGTTTTCTTCCCCCTGAGGGTTTCCCTGGTTTTTCCTCGGTCGCCAAGTGTTCACCTAGGCTCCGAAGGGTTTGCCAGGGGGATTCCCAAGTTCTACTGGGATATAACTTTCCACCCTTTCTTCTTGAAGCCTGGTACACCACGGGAAACACGAATTGGTCGTTCATCTAATTCCAGGTAGGAGATTCTACGCTTTCTGTGTTGCAATGCATAAAGACTTGTTAATCGCCGGAATCGGCATCTAGTGAACATTACAATCTCCTTTGGAAGAATGGTAGGTAATCTTGAGGAAATTTAGGAGAACAGACACACTATCTATGGCTAGAGTGGCAATGGAGGATGGGCTGAGGCTTGCCGGATCCAGTCAGGAGAACAGTTGCAGTGATGGGAGATGTAAACAGGATTCTGGACGAGCTTAGGGTGATGAGAATGGATGTGGTCTCCTCACTAGAAGAATGTAAGCAAAGGATGGATATGGTGGAAGAAAAAAGGTTGTTAAACTGGAAACATTACAGATGCAAAGGGATGTCAAGGAGAAGGTGTGGAACCATGAGTTAAACAAGTTGAATAGGAAGAGAGATGAATTAGCGAGTAAATTGGACAACATCGAGAACAGAGAACGGAGAAGTAGCCTTCCCATTGTGGGTCGCACAGAGAAAGAAGTGGAAGTCAGCGAAAGACGCAGAAGGCCTAGTAAAAGAAATATCATCTAGAATTTAGCAACTGAGGGTGCGCGAAAGATCAAATTTAACAGAAAACAAGGAGGAGCAAGAATTCCGACAGGTAGGTGACACAAGGAGGTCACCACTGAAAAGGGACTTTTGGAAATTGAGGATGAATGTTTTAGGGGTACAGGAGACCCATTTTGTGAAAGGCAAAGCATTTTCATTTAGGGGGGATCCATATTCCAGGTTCCAGCCTCATACCATAAAAAGAAGAGGGAGCAGCACTTTTAGGATCAGACTTTCCATTTGTCCTGTACACCACACAATCAGACAAAAAGGTAAGCACCTGATTCACAGAGGGGTTTCCTATGTGATCGTGCCATTATAAAACACTTCAGCGAATAAGGCCTAAAGAAAGTCTCAAAGGAAAAGGACCTACAGGAGAGAATTGAAAAACTCGAGAAAAGTACAAAGAAGAACAGGTACAAAGAGACTGTGGACTCTGAGGAATCCAGGGGATTCCTCCCCTCTCCCACAGAGGTGCCACCCCCTTTCGGACTAGGGAGGTGAATCCCCTAAACCCAGTGCTCAAAGTGGCTGGGAATGGCGCTCCTCTACTTTTTTTTAATTAAGTTGTACTGTTCCTATACTTTTTCTTTTTTTTAAACAGTTCCGAAAGGGTTTAGCTTTAAAATAAAAGTGTAGGAAGAAGTTGAAACGTGCATTTTCAGTGCACTGCACTGAACGTTCCCCTAAACAGCAGGCGCGTGTGTTTGGGGGTTTGTATTGTGCGTGGGAGGGGGTGAGGCAATAGGGTTTATGGAGAGTGGGGGCAGGCCAGTAGGCTACATAGTTCCAGTACTTCATTCCGTACACTTCGACAACTGCCTAAGCCTAACACCCCATAGGGGACAAAGCAAGTGAGACCCTACTGGAAGTGATCTCCCCCTCTGGAAACAGGCAATAGCTAAATAGGGTACATATTATCCTCCCCTATCTCTAGACTCCTGTAGTGTCTGCTAATGATATGATATGATATGATATGGTATTTGTAACGCGCCTATACACAAGTGTTTCAAGGCGCGACGAGGCAGGGAGGGAGGGAAACAAGGGGAAGACAGACAAACGATCCTACTAGGCCAGGTGTCATTCAGATCGCGCAAGTGCAGAGGTAAGGGGAAAAGGAGGAAGTGCAGGGGGAGGAGGTGGGGGGGAAAGTGCAGTACAAGGTAAGTAGCGTAAAAAATAATAAATAATAAATAATAAATAAAAAGGGCCAGCTGGTGGCAAGTGCGAGGTAAGTGCAGAGCAAGTGCTGGGAAGGGGGCTGTAGGGATACAGGGACAGTCCCACAGTGCAGGGGGAGCCAGGGAGGCAGTGCAAGTGGAGAGTGGCTGGGCCCTGGACCGAGGTTGCTGAGAGTGGCCCAGATGCAGGTTTAGTGCTGAATTCAGTGGGGAGTTAAGCAGGTTTAGCAGGGGAGAGGGAGAGAGAAGGCAGAAGCGAAGAGGAAGGTTTTGAGGTGCTTCCGGAACCGGAGATGGTTCTCCTCAAGTTTCAGGGAGGCAGGAAGGCTGTTCCAGAGGGAGGCCCCTGCTGCGGAGAGAGATCTACCCCCAGCTCGTTGCTTCGAGAAGCGGCTGACCATGAGGGAGTTGGAGACGGATGAGCGAAGGGCTCGTGAAGGAAGATATTTAGGAAGAGAGAGTTGAAGGTATTTAGGTCCCAGGCCCCAGAAGGCCTTGTGGACAATGCAGAGGGTTTTGAACTTAATCCTCGCAGCCACTGGGAGCCAGTGAAGAGATTTCAGTCCTGGAGAGATACGGTCCCTGGGCTTGAGGCCAAGGACAAGTCTCGCAGTTCTGTTCTGGATAAGTTGCAGAGGGCGGAGAGTGGAGGCAGGCAGATTAAGATAGAGGCTGTTACAGTAGTCCAGCCTTGAGAGAACCAGGGCTCGGGAGACAGTGAGCTTCTGGGGGAAGGAGAGGAAGGGAAGAATACCTCTGAGGAGGTGCAGCTGGTAGTGTGACTTCTTAGAGACGTCAGATATATGAGGAGAGAAGGAGAGTGTGGAGTCGAAGATGACCCCGAGGTTTTTAGCCTTGCAGGTAGGGGCAGGAAGGGGGCCAAGGGAGGCCGGCCAGAGAGCTGCAGGGAAGGAGGGAGTGGGTGTGCCGATGAGTAGAATCTCAGTCTTACTGGCGTTGAGGCAGAGGTCATTGGCGGCACACCATTCCTGGATAGCAGACAGACAGTCGGAGATGAGGGAAGGAGAGGAGGAGGCCGAGGGTAGCCTGAAAATGAGCTGGGTATCGTCTGCATAGCACTGGAAGTAGGGGCAGAGAGCGGCGATGCGGTGGGCAAGGAGTGCCAGATACTGGTTGAAAAGCCAGGGAGAGAGGTTGGAACCCTGGGGGACACCACAGGTGGAGAAAAAGATGTCAGAGAGGAAGGAGCCCATTTGGACCTGGGAGGGTCGACCGGAAAGGAAAGAAGTCAGCCATGCCAGAGCCTGACCAGTGATACCCAGGTTATCACGGAGACAGTTGAGCAGGATGGCATGGTTGACAGTGTCAAAGGCAGAGGAGAGATCGAGCAGAATGAGAACACAGGGAGTGTTGGAATCGAGGTTCAGGAGCAGGTCCTCACGGATGTTCAGGAGAGCAGTTTCCGTGCTTCTGGCCGCTCTGAAGCCGGATTGATGGTCATGAAGATTACCAACAGATTCAGCATGGAGGTTAAGCTGGGAGATGGCCAGTTTCTCCAGGAGCTTACCAAGGAAGGGAGTAATGGAGATTGGGCGATAATTGGCCGGGCAGGAGGGGTCGGAAGAGGGTTTCTTGAGGAGGGGGTGCACAAGGGAGTGCTTGAGGGGGATGGGAAGACTCCAGAGGCGAATGAGTGGTTGCAAAAGTCAGCCAGGGCAGGAGCCAGGGAGTCGATGTGGTCCTTGATGGTTTTGGAGGAACAGGGGTGAACCTGTTTAGACGAGGCTTTCATAGATCGGACTTGTCTGGAAACCTCATCAGCAGAAAAAGGTGGAAAAGCAGAGAAGGAGGGCAGAGGGGCGGCTGCAAGAGAGCAAGAGGAAGAGCCGGGAAGAGAGGGAGGGGGGAGAGAGGAGGAGAGCGAGGACAGGATGTCCTGAGTTTTTGAGATGAAGTGCGAGGCCAGTGCAGTGCAGAGGGCCTGGGAGGGGACAGGAGAGGTAGAGACTGCAGCAGGGTTGGCCAGCTCCTTGCAGATTTTAAAGAGTTCGGCCGAGTTGTTAGATGCCTCAGAGATGCGGGCTTGGATAAGGGCTCTCTTCTTGGTGAGAACGGAGAGCCGGTATTGCCTTTGGAGCAGGCGACAGGCCAGTTTGTCAGAGGATGAACATGAAGCACGCCATTTCCTCTCTGCCACCCTGCACTTGCGTTTTAGGGTGACGAGATCCGAGTCATACCAGGAGTTACATTTGGCTTTGGGCTTCAGGCGGATTCTCATGACGGGGGCAAGGATATCGAGAGTATCAGATATAGAGGAATAGAGCATGGAGAGGGCTGTGTCAGGGTAGGAGTCAGCCGAGGGGGGAGGAGGGGGCGAGAAGGTAGCAGCGAAAGCCTCAACTGACACGCGCTTCATGGGTCGGATGACCGAGAAGGTGGGTGGCAGTGAAGAGGGTGGCTTTGCCTGTGGGGTAGGGAGGGAGAGGTGGGAGGATAGGAGAAAGTGATCGCTCCAGGAGAGAGGAGTGGAGAGAGGGAGGGAGAGGGGAAGGTCAGAAGAGATCAGAGCATCAAGAGTGTGCCCTGCAGAGTGAGTAGGCCCAGACGGGAGAATAGAGAGTGAGAGAGAGTTGCAGAGTTCGCGAAAGAGACCAGTGGGGGGACAGGAGGCATCGAGGTGGATGTTGAAGTCACCGAGAAAGAGGAGTTGGGTGGTTGAGGACAGGAGTGAGGAGGAGAGGTCAGCCCATTCAGAGAGGAAGGAGGAAATTTGACCAGGTGGCCGATAGATAGTAGCCACGGTAAGGGAATGGCTAGGAGAGAGAGAGAGTCGGCAGACAAGGCATTCAAAAGAGGAGTAGGTCTGCGTAGGAGTGACAGAGGCAGGAATCCACTCAGGGAAGATAAGGGCAACACCACCCCCTGAACGGTTAGGCCTGGGCACGGAGAGGATCTTGTAGCCGTCAGGTAGGAGTGTGTCGAAGCTGGTGGCAGAGCTGGCTGTGAACCATGTCTCAGTGAGACCGAGGACGTCGAGGTCCAGTTCCTCAAGAAGGCGACAGATCCAATGCAAGCTAATAGAATGTGGGTCCTCAGTGTTCCACATATGTCAGTTGGGGACTTCAGAATGGGAGATAATAGCCTAAGGATTTACCCTCACCCACTAAAGCTTATTCTGCTTTCTTACCTGGTGGCTCCAGTGTGGTTCCTACCACTTACCAGTGTGTCCTGTGATGATAGAGTCTACAACTCCATTAGCTTTTTGGGTTACAATGGAGTTAATTTGCATGCTGACTTACCATTTCACACTCGAATGGCTGGTGTGCTTTCTGATCCCTTGCAGACATATTCTTTTACCTGAGAAGGAAAATAAGCAGAGGGTTCAGGCCCATCGTTGTCTGCAAAAGAAGAGGCCAACCAGCAGTATTGTATAGGAAGAGAGTAGCCACCGAAGCTACCGACAAAGGGACCGTTTGCAGAGCGGTGCAGACAGAGAGACCTCCTCCTGGGTGGAGCCGAGGAGAGAGATGAGTGCACGTCTGGCATGGGGCACGAGAGTGGTAAGCCCGTGGAACGTCTGGTTCCCCTACTGAGACACAGACCAACGAAGCCTGGTACTGGAGGGTCTCCGGCAGCGAGGAACACCTAAACCAAACAGCACACCGACAAGAAGTGGGAAGGTAACGTAAGCTTCAAGACACGTGCAACCGCCGGAGGAAGACGAAGTGGAGAAGGTGCATGACCAGGCCCGTACACCAACCTGGACAAATACTGTGAGGAAAGAAAAGGTACACCATCATTCCTGGGAAGCAGACGGAGGGTAGAGAAATCAAAACAAACACCAAGGAGGGGTGGAGGCAAGCCGACCCAAAAGTGGGGGAGGAGAAACAGTCAAACCACAGGCAGGGGTGAGAACTAAATGGCTCCAAGCATGGGTGAGAGTCACGAAAGCCCCAAGCAGGGGTGAGAACAAAACGACCCCATGCAGAGGTGAGAGCCAAGAAACCCCAAATGGGGGTGAGAACAAAAAGACCCCAAACGGGGGTGAAAGATGCAAAGCCCCAAGCAGGAGTGAGAAGAAAATGACCCCAAGCGGGGGTGACAGCTATGAAACCCAAAGCCGGTCCGATAGCACAGCGAGTAGAGCACTTGCTTTGACATCTGTGCAGAGCCTGCTGATGCAGGTTTGGATCCCGGCAGGGCCAAACTCAGCTTATCATCCTTTCCGAGATCGATAAATGAGCACCACAAACCGTGGGTAATAATAAGCAGCGCTCAGATACCTGAGGGTTCGTAGCGCTATATAAATGCTAAATTATTAATAATTAAATTATAAAGCAGGGGTGAGAACAAACAGACCTCAACAGTTGTCTCAAATTTCAGAGCTAAGGGAAAGAAAAAGAGGGTTCAGGCTTAGAGGCAAAATGAGAGTGTAAAAGCTGCCAAGACACATGAGATTATTAAGGAATGTGTTATGTTTTATCAGTTTCTCTACAAATCTGAGACTACATTCAGTGACAGTGGCAGGTATCACAATTGCTAGGAGCTATTTAGCTTCTGCATGTGACTGACACGCCCGTTAGCTTGACACCAAAGACTTTCAGGAGCTACCCTTGACTCTTCAGGCCAACTGGTGCCATAAAACCATATGCATGAGACATTAACTCTGTGTGCTTGGGAATGTGTATAAAGGAACATTAGAAACATATATTTGTATTTGTATTTGTTTATTTATAAAGCGCCTTACGCCAAAGTGCTGGGATGTAAAGTGAAATGGGCCATATGTAATGGATAAAAAGCTATAGTTAGCATCTCACATGGAAGTTAGATTTGTTCCTCAGGATCTACTTTTAGTTCTTGCTCATTAAATCTTTAAAGCCATCCCTGTAATGACATAAAAAAAAACTCTTGTGAGGCTTTGTATGTCTCAAAAGATTGGATTCTGTAACCTACCTCCTAGATGATCCTGTCACTCTTGTGGAACTATAAAAGTGAGTGGTCTTTGCTTAAGGAAGTGGCCTGATGCGTTTAACGTACAATTAATAAAATCCTTCAAGTATTTACTGTAGTGGACGTGTAGTTATGGTTAAGTTACTGTTTCCATAGGAAGAGCACTGTTGGGCGGCCTATAACTCCGCTCCTCCTGGACGAATCTTCACCAAACATTGCAAAGAAAGTATATGGGCCACTCTGAATGTTTTTGCAAAGTTTGGTGTTGTTTGGTACAGGGGGAGAAAAGTTATAGGGGGTGTCCCAAAACATCTTTTTTCCCATAGACTGAATGGGGGAAAACTTTGCGCATGCCTACAGGCCAAACCGCTGACGGATTTTCACCAAATTTGTGGCAGGGGCAGGGGCGTGGTTCCAAAAGTGTGCTTTTGTAAATTTGGTGACAATCTGTCCAGTAGTTTTCTTTAAAACGACCGAAAAGTAGGTCTAAAAAAATTAGTGATATCTATGTCCGCTCTGCGGTCACACTTCCCTGTTCGCTCCGCGGACAAGAAATCGATTGGCTAATCTGTAGTGTCATGTCTGCAGACATGTGGCGCTTTCACTGATTGGTTGTGGAACAGCGTGAAGTGCGTCAGATTTCTTCGCTGCCCCCGCCATCTTTTGTTCATGTTTTGATGTACGCGGACATCGCCGGTAACACATACAAAACAAGACACCAATGCACGTGTTATACTTATGAAATACTGTTTCCGAAGGTGAGCTTTACTTAGGCTGGGATGGAATGTGGCAGCGAAAACTCAAAATGTGGTGTTTTCTTGTCATCAAATTCATACAGTAAAGTGGAAGTTGGTGCTCAATGTACGGCGACCAATTACTGCGTCTGTGGTACAATGTATTTAGATTAATATTATAGTCAGACTGGCGTCCGACGTTTTGAAATATGAGGCCGCCGCCTGGACTGTCTGATGAAACAGCGGTTCTGGAGGCATATGGGAGTAGCGGTTCTCATGATTGGATTGTCATATGTTGTTGCAAAGTGAGAATGTATTTGCCTTCTGAGTGAAGGTCACTTGATTTGCTTTTTTGGTTGCGAGCTCAGTAGGTCCGGGCATCCAAGTGAAACCATAAGGGGCAATTGTTTTTTGACCTTGAGCAAAAGGGAAACTACAAACGCAATGCAAGGAATGAAAGCTTGGAACAAATACCATTTGATAAGGTTATGTTTTAAAAACGTTTGTAAGGAACATGAAATATCAGTTCACGAAGATTCTTTGGTCCGAACACATTGCTCTCTGACTTGGCCAAAAACAATGGAGGCAGTAAATATCATGTAAGTTTAATTTTGACGAAACACTAATTGTGACAATATAACTGAAGTATTATCTTTCTGCACAGTTGTACTTTTCCCCAAATAACAAAGAGTGCAGATTCTCTACGTTTGCAGGCTATGACTAGAGTCATCCTTGTTGACCGTTAATATTTCTTCTTTGAATTGTTATGCTTGCCGACATAGCTTTGTGTATCACTTTGAACGTTCTTTTGGTCTTGTTTAAAATGAAGAGATGTACTTTCTTCTTGCTTGT
Organism: Ambystoma mexicanum; assembly: GCF_040938575.1. Taxonomy (NCBI): domain Eukaryota; kingdom Metazoa; phylum Chordata; class Amphibia; order Caudata; family Ambystomatidae; genus Ambystoma; species Ambystoma mexicanum. Next base: position 304,453,993 of record NC_090940.1, read on the forward strand.
CCATTCATTTTGGCTTCATAACTGAATTACCATCTCACTGTGTAGTTGCCCATTTTTTAAACCTTACTGCGAGTGCTGATTCTCAGCGTTTGTAGGCTGTCACTATATTTACCCATGGTCAATGCTAATAATTCCTTAAAATGTCACGTTTGACCACTTCCATTTTTGTACTATTTAGCACAATCTTTGTGTCTTTTTTGAAATTTTTTGCTAAAGGTTGGGTATTGACACATATTTTCTCTTACGTTTTCCGCCTAGCTACATCTTGCCGTACTGTGCGTGCCATGGTTCCAAGTTGCCGAGTGACGGCTTCTTTCGACGCCAGATGCAACTGCTCGTGAGCGGCTGCCTGTCAATTACAATGTTGTGGGTTGACCGGCCAGGCCCCCTTTGTCTCTAAGCTGAACTAGCCATTAGGAGTAACATAACATAATTTATGGTCGTGTAGGGCAAAGGTCATGGCGCCGTCTTGGAAATCACTGTGCAAACAAAGCGGGTGCTTTAACAGAAACGCATACTTTGTGCATGGGAAAATAACTATGTGTGCCTCACCATGAACATTTTCAATGACGCACTTTAAACCATTGTTACAATTTAATTGAAAATGGGATTAGTCCGATGTTCTCTGACAGTTGTTTGTTAATTAAAACTACTTTACAAATTCTACAATGTTAACGTTTTCTTTTAACATCCAGTGTATCATTTCAAAATGTATGGTACCACGTTGTACGACACTGTATGTTTATTTACAGGTTCTGCGTCACAGCACGTCCTTTTGCTTTTTGCAGTCTGTCATGGAAAGCGAAGAGGGGACATGTATGGAACAACCACCTTCCCTTTCTATGGTGGCCATCTTGAAAAAGGATTTTGTTTTGTCATCGCTGTATGTTTATTTACAGGTCCTGCGTCACGGCACATACTTTTGCTTTTTGCAGGCTGCCATGGAAAGCGAAGAAGGGCCATGTATGGAACAACCGCCTTCCCTTTCTATGGTGGCCATCTTGAAAAAGGATTTAGTTTTGTAATCCAGCCCGCCACAGGCGGGGCGGATTATAACCAGAAATCCTATTTTACAGTAACACACGTTATTGCTTTGCAAATCTATACTATTACTGGTAAATCTTATTGCGTCTATGTCCTTTACTGAGAAATATAAAGTACATGGAGTGTATGCAATTCTTTTTTTTTATATACTTACACTGTGAAAGGTGGTTCTTAACGGAACACATTTACTTTGTTAACAGATGTTTTTTTTTTTGGTAGGACAGCTAATAAGGCAGTTTGCGAACGGAAATGAGGAAAGAGGCACCAAACAGTAATATGGGGAGGAGGGATGGCCTTAGCTGATGTCATTTTTAGATAACTAGAACTTTTGCTAAAAGTATGTAATGTGTACTGCATTGTTAATGGCTGACTACCAATACGTGTTGGCGCTGTGCAAGGGAAGTGTTGCAGGTGGACGTTCCTACATCAATATAAAATTTGTTTCCACACTGTCCACGAGGCATACATCTTACTGTTAAGTGTTTACGGATTCTGGGATACGTCACTGTGCTGTACACCAGCATATTGTCATGTGGTATTCTCCGCAAGGTGTGTAAATAAGTCAGAAGTTACTTTACGTTATGGTTACGTGCCACTACTATAAACTGATGATCTTTACAAAAAAACTTTGTAATAGAGACGGTATGGTTAAGTTGCTCTACTGAAAACCTGTGAAATTCAGTTAAAAACTTTGTTAAAGGAACATTATGGTTAAGTTACACTACTAAAAACCAATCAAATTCACAAAAAAAAACTTTGCTAACGGAACATTATGGTTCAAAGTAAAACCGAAAAACCCCAGAAATTCGCCAGTTATGGTAAGCTAAGCAACCATAACTCGCACCACCACCGTGCATTGCTAAGACTAACACCCAGGACATCAAAGATGAAATCACAAATGTCATTGATGACATCACTGATGACATCACATGTGTATTCACTTTTCATGAAAAGTCTGTACAAGGGATTCTTATTATAATGTTGACAAAAAAGTGTCAAGGATCATTGGAATAAATATCATGAGCTAATTATTGCATTAGGCAATGCATTGATATAAATAGCAAACTATTATGACGTTCTTTACAGTATAGTAAGCTACTCATGTATAAACATAAGCATTGTGTGCAGCATACATGATGGAAGTGCAATAATCATAATCTTCCCATGTTGAATAGTGCAATAATAAATGATTTCTCATTACAGTTTTGCGTACTGTGCAACATGTAATACGCAGCTAATAAAACCCACTTACTACATAATTTCATTATTACATACAAAACACAAAGACAACACAAAACATACAAATATGAGTATATAAAGGGAAAGTGAACTACGCAAAAAAGCAGCAGTAGAACCAGAAAGTGTTCATAACCTACCTGATTATCTTTATGCACAGAAATGATTGCTCTGCTTCAAACCTACTACTTTCCTATGTATAACTATCACATGATGTGACTGCACCCTAAAGAAAGTAATGCACATACAAATATGAGCCTATCTAGAGAAAGTATAGTAATAAAAAAAACAAAAGAACAATAAGAAAGTGTTGATAACTTTACTGATTGTCTTCATAAACAGAAAGCATTACTGTATTTCAAGTGTGCATTTTCCTTATGTATATGTTTCATATGCTGTGAGCGGACTCTAAGTGAATTATTGTAAGAAAATATTTGATGTATAAGTCTACAAATATAGTAATTTTTGAATGTTTTGTTCCTAACTATTACTGGCCAAGATATATCACTAAAGGAAAAGAGAGCAAGTCACACATGTGATGTCATCAATGACATTTGTGATGTCATCCTTGATGTCCTGGGTGTTAGTCTTAGCAATGCACGGTGGTGGCACGAGTTATGGTTGCTTGGCTTCCAATAACTGGCAAATCTCTGGTGTTTTTCGGTTTTACTTTGAACCATAACGTCCCCTTAACAAAGTTTTTTTTAGTGAATATATATATATATATATATATATATATATATATATATATATATATATATATAAACAAAGTTGTGTTTGTTTGTGGGTTTGCATGTGGCGTTGATCTTGGGGACATAACTCCTCATGAATAGTGAGGTCTGGCATCATGAATTTTGCGTGGAATATTCTTTATTTCATTGCCAAATGAATGCAACTATTTCTAGCTCAATAGGTCACCTCGTGCCCGAGATAATTAACTTTTTTAGGTTTTTCGGCATTACGTTTGGTGGTGTTCCACGCACCATCTACAGGTCGTTTGTAGAAAGTGTTCATCATTACGCTGTCTGTGCTGTACTGGTCTTGCATTCATTTTGTTTTCAATTTTTTTTTTAGAAGAGTGTGAGTGTCTCTTTTATTTCATTGATTTCTTTTGCAATAAACTTGATACATGTTAATTTCACTGATTAATTGAAACCCACATTTTTATTTACCTCCAAATTAAATTCTCACATGAATATCATATTTGTATGCTTACTCTGATTATTTGCAGTGTGTGTTTAGCACCTACAATGGCCACCACTGCTAACAAAACTGCAAATATTCTGGGTAAGCAAACAAATATGATATTCATGTGAGAATTTAAAAGGAGATAAATGAAAATGTGGTGTTCAATTAATTAGTGAAATTAACATGTATCTCATTTTACCTTTGTGGCAAACAACAATATTTGTTCATCTTTTCCGGTGAAATATGAAAAATAATCTGTGAATGGACATCCCGGGCAAAGCCGGGTACTTAGGCTGGTTACCTATAAACAACTGCCCCATCAAACTTCTTAAGTAAATTATATGCTAACATTCTGGTTATACGATCCTGGTTATGCACCTTGAGATAGGACAGACCAGGTGGTGCATTTGTAAATGGGAGACATGGATCTTCTCTCACACACCTAATGAATAATACAATGAAAAATAACGAAGACTCAGTCGAAGACGGTTGCAATACTGAGAATGATTTCAATTGAGTTGAGTAAAATTATCTAATAGAATCGTGAGATTGTGTGGATTTGATGTCCGTTTCAAAAGGTTCTGTATATGACTGTGGGGACAACTAGTGGGGAAACCATCAAGGCTGGGTACCCCTTCAAGATAGAGGATGATGGGTTCGAGGTTGTATAGGAAGGATCCCCTGGCCACCTTCACTTAGTCCACGCCAATGGGCAAGGGACAATCACATTCAGCATCCCTCACTGGTTTCTAGGATGGTGTCTGGCACATGAGAAGGGACATGAGATGGGGCCCTCCCAGCTGCCAACAGGCCCCTCTGGGGTACAACTCTGGGGTATGACTGGCCCTAGATTCCTCCATGATAGGTCTCCCACCCCTGTCAGAGATGGGTTCCCATGCCTTTGTGACAAGGGAAGGGTCAGGAGAGTGGCATATGAACCCTTAACATATTGCCATTGGCCAGTGTCTCCATGTCCTTGTTCTCCCTCCCAAATAGATTGTTATGGCCACCCATTCACTTCTTCAAAGCAGGCTTGAAAGATTAGGAACTGTGCTCTCTGTGGTGAACCAGAAGAAGGACTCGGATTACATGTAGTCATGATTCAAGAGTTTTATTCAAATAAAAACCAACTAACTATCGCTATGAGGGTAGTTCTTGACCTAATCAAAGTAAAACTAAGGGTGCTCATCAAGTCCAAATAAAAAGTCTTCTGTCCGAATCCTACGTGACTAACTGGCCCTACCACTTTAGAAAAATTACCTAACTCAAAAGAAAAGGAGGCTGTACAATAGCCTCAGTGTGGACTTCTGCCTGGCCCAATTGTAGTTGACTTTTTCTTAGTCTTAAAGTTCTGGTAGACAGGTTAAATACCAGATTGTTTGAAAAATCAACAACTACCTTCTATAGGGGTTTCCCTATCCCTCTGAGAAGAAAACAGTTTTTTTATCTTTAAATGTTCCAATGCCTCCAGGACGACTTGATTTTGTACTTCTTTCTTTCCCACCTTTGCAGCATTGGGACTTCCCAAAACTCTGTGATTTTGTGCACTACGCTGTCTGTGTTACTGAATAGTTAGCTTCCCTTTGCTCTGTCATACTATAGGACCTGGGTCTATGCTTTCTTGACACTCTTGGTGGTTATTCAGCTTGGATAAACAATCTCTGTAACTTTTCCCACTCTTCTTTAGTGAGGGCTGTGTGCCCAATATGTTTGTTTTGGGTTTCGTACCTGCGCTGGTTTCTGTGCTCCTGGAAACCTGCCATCAGGTATCTCGTTCGCCTCCACAGGTAGGTAGCTTCTCTTTCCCCATCAGTGGCTCTCATGGCAGGAAAGACGATTGTCGGCCGGAGATCAGTACCTCAGGCTCCTCTTTCTTTCCGGGTCTCGGCATTGGTTGCTGGGTGCCAGGCCCACCACTAGTAGTCAGTGGCCATGCCACCCGGGAATACGGTTGTCTTTCCGTCTACCTTCTCGCCTTAACCGAAACCTCTTGCTCGGTCAAGGCACCCGCAGTCCAGCCTCCAGCTAGCAGGTTTTTCGCTCGGCACATCACTGCTGGCTCCATGGCTCACCATAGCTCTGCCCCTCCAGGAAGTAGCTACTTCAAGGGCTCACCCCTACATAAGCACTTGCTCTCCTCCCACCGTAGAAGTTCCCTCTCCATTCACAAAACACCCTTATCTTATACAAGTCATTAGAATGAATGATTCACCATTACTGAAGTCAATAGGGTCGAAGAAGGTTCTTTGTGCGTTATCTTTGTAACAAGAAATGCAACAGTTTTTCTGACAACCATATATGCAGAAAGGGTGGTTTTGGCTGGGAGTTACATGCTGGAATGGAAGTCCTTGTCCCCAAGAGGGGAATTACTTCCAGTGAGTTCCCACTTGCCCAGATCCCTAGGGAGGGTCTTGCGTAGCAGGCTCACCACCCTTACCTCAAATGGGCTGGCTCCACTCTGGGGAGAAGGGACCAATTGTCCAGATTCATCACATCTCTTTGTAAGAAGGATTACAACATGACCTATTTGAATGCCAATATACCTTAGAATGCTAGCAGGTAGTGTGGAAGATTCCCATAAAATGATAGTGGTCTCCCCCCACTGTGGTCTGACTCAATTAGGTTTGAACATGTTGGATTAAACCTTTAAGCTGAACAACCAAACTGGAAAACGTAAACCCCTGATAACTGTTTCCATTAGAACTGTTTCAGTTAAATGAAAGCCCTTTCAACATATCAATTACAATAGAAGGTGGAACAATATTTGCCATATGAATTGATTGGAGGGAACTTACATTAAAGGACCTACTCAACCAGCTAAATTTGATACGTGTTAAAGGGGCATGTCTAGCTTCTGCCCGCCTGAAGGGGGCATATCTGGTCATAATGTGGATGAGGTTCCTCAACCACCATGAATTAATGCAAGCGCCTTGATACTCCACCAAGCCTAAACAGTTTTCAGTGAGTCTCTTGACAAAATACTCATTACATCTTAGAAGTGAACGAAAGTGACAAGTCAGATAATACAATTTTGATGAGATGTGCAATTGTCGTTCCCTTCTGCATGTTTTCCCCTTTAAATAAGGGCCTAATATTTGTGCTGATATGTAATACTGCTTGAAAATAATGCATCATTTCTGGGGCTACGGGCTCTAAATTTAATTTTAAGAGGGTCTGCTTTAAAAATATGACTAGTATCATTTGATTATTTATTGCACTGGTTAAATGAAAGACAACAGTCTACTTGATTCTGTTCCACGTAGAATTATGTTATCATTTCAGTAGTGCATGTTCAAACTGATGTGTACTATATGTGATGAATCCTATGGATCCCTCACTGAAAGCCTGCCTAAAGTATCCAACCGGGTGGTCAGGGAAAGGCAGACGCTTCTGATCCTGACCTTGGGGTTGGTGCACTGCAGGAGGATCACCGAGGACGAGAAAAGGCTTGGGGGAGTGAGGGATGCCTGTGGGATGAGACACAGTATTTAACGGTTCCATGTGTTAATATCCCTGCAAAAATATTGCAATAAAAAAATATTGCCATATTTTTGCTGTGATATTGACCCATGGACCATGCGGGGGACACCCCTGCAACCCTTGCATTATTTTAAAATGTGTGGGGGACACCCACGCAACCCCTGCTCCCACAAATTATCCCCCCCAAAAATATTGCTTATGGCGAGACAAACGGCAATATGTATGGCAATATTTTTGGTGGGGATATTTTCTAGGGATACTGTATTTAACCTCTTCTCAAGAAGGCATCCTACCAGTACCACAATATGTAATAGCTTGTTGCCATCATAAGTCCATTGTTCCACAAGTAAACCATCTGAATGGGAACACATTCAGATATAAACCTTGTAGAGTGAAAAATAACAAACATCCTGCTAGAACGCAAGAAATGCATGTGGTTATAAATTCCCCTAACTCCCAAAAGTCTAATAAGAGGAAGTTATTTAGTAATGGACTTCTTAAGACCAAAGATCCATATTCCTCTTCTGAAACCTGTTTTATAACTGATTTTTGTGATATCCCTTTGTGTCATGAACCATCGCCTACGTCCTTTCTGGACTTCGTGGTCCCTGACCCATAGGGGATTGAATGCAGTAATCCTTCCAACATGGCCGCTTGATACGGAACGCTGCTTGCCAGTCTTTGCGCTCCATGCTCTACGTTCTACTAAACAGACACGCCCCCGCGGCTCTGCGCGTCTCAATGCTACCGCTTGCTGTAGTCGGACGTGTGTTGCCAGAGTTCGCTCGGGGCTTTCTTCTGAATCCTGTTTCCCGGTTCCTTGAATACCCCTTCCTTCCTTCTTTTCCTCAAAACTTAACTTCGAACTTCTGGGATTTTCGCCCGTGCTCGGGTCACGGCGTTCTGTGTCTCTGAGCTCGGACATTGTTCCTTCCTGGTCTCCGTCCTGGACATCTGAACGTATCCTGGAGTTGGATTGTCATCCTCACGCTGGAATCCGAAGACCAGCACACGGGTTTACACAAATCCCACACCGTGCGAAAGAAGTCACCAAAGAAGGGCTCAAGCAAACAACAAAAACAGGTGAGAAGGGGAAAGACTTGTGACAGATTGAGACGCCCAAAAAACCATACAGAAACAGAGATGGAAACCACGGTTCAAGACCTCATGCGAGGCATGCAGGAACTATCCACAGAAGTCCAGAACCTTAAGGCTGAGAATGCTGCATTAAAGCAGCTAGTCTTGTCACGTGACTCTGCAACTAAGGAAAGCGTGTTACTAGGAGGAGTAGTGGACAAATTTGATGGTTCTTCAAAGACCCTCCCTGCCTTCCTTGATTCATGTTTGGTACACTTCACCTTCAAGCCCTACTACTTTTCCACTCCTACAGCAAAGGAGGGGTTCATGATCTCACACCTCACTGGTAACGCCTTGACCTGGGCAACCCCCCTAGGCAATTCGGGCAACGCCCTCCTGGATGATTATGATGGGTTCGTGGAAGCCCTAAAAGCCCTGTTTGATCGCTCAGAGCAGGTTTACAGCGCTCAAGAACATTTACTTGAATTTCAACAAGGATCCCAGGATATGCTTACCTATGTGACCCGCTTTAAACAACTTGTGAAGGAAGCTGATTGGTCTCAAGAAGCCAGCTTCACCCTCTTCCGAAGAGGCCTGAATGAAGAAATAAAGGACGAGTTAGCCAGGGTAGCTCGCCCAAACTCCTTCCAGGCTCTCATGGACCTTTCCTTGCAAATCGACTTTCAAATCCAGGAAAGGAAGGCGGAGAAAAAGAAGTCTAAGTCAACCTTCCAAAAGGCTGCCACAAACCACCCATCCAGACCAGAGCCCACAGTTTCTCCAACCTCGGATCCAGAACCCATGCACCTGGGGGCCTTCCGTGGACCCATTACCCCACAAGAAAGAATGCGCCGGATTCACACTGGTCTATGCATGTATTGCGCCTCCGATAAACATCTCGTGAGAGAGTGCCCTATTGCTCCTCCACGGCGTCCGGGAAACGCCAGCTCCCGATCCTAGATGTGGCACAGTTTCGGGAGAGAGATGTCTGCTCCACATCAATTCCTTCCTTGAACTCTCCTGGACAAAATAATCTTGTTATTCTACAGGCATTCCTATCGCCTTCCAAGAAAGAATCTTACCCCATCCTGGCATTAGTGGATTGCGGAGCCATGGGCATATTCATAGATCATGATTGGGTCACTACTCACAACATCCCACATGAAACTTGAGAGACAATGCAATCTGTAGAAGCTTTTGATGGGAGACCCCTGTCTTCGGGACCCATAACCCTTCAAACTAAAGAGATCCTACTTTCTATAAACCACCATCAAGAGAGGATTAAATTTGACATTATAAGATTGGCCCACTATCCAATGGTTCTAGGCATGCCCTGGTTACAGAAGCATAACCCCTACATCAATTGGGCAGCAGGCTCCTTGTTTCTTGGTTCTGAACATTGTATGTCCTACTGTTTATCCCTAGATACCTTACCAAGGTCCTCTGAAGACTCTCAAGAAACTCAGCAAATTCCAGTCACTGTCTCTAACATCATCCGGATACCCAGGGCCTATCAGGCTTACACAGATGTATTCTCGACAGCCATTGTTCAAGCTCTTCCACCACACAGACCTGAGGATTGTGCAATTGATACTGAACCTTCAGCAGTAATCCCTTTCGGGAAAATGTTTATTTTGTCAGAACCTGAAAAAAGGGCCCTCCGGGAATACCTGGATACCAACTTGGAAAATTGAACTATACGACCATCCAAGTTTCCGGTGGGCGCTTCTCTATTTTTCATCCCCAAGAAGGATTCCAAGGAGCTTAGACCATGCTTAGATTACCGTGGCCTTAACCAGTGTACTCTCAAGGATCGTTACCCATTACCTCTCATCTCGGACATCCTGCAAGCAGTCAGAGGTGCAGTCGTCTTCACAAAATTAGATTTCAGGGGTGCCTACCATCTTATTCGTATAAAGGAAGGTGACACATGGAAAACAGCCTTTAGAACACCCTTTGGCCACTTTGAATACTTGGTTATGCCCTTTAAACTTGCTAATGCCCCAGCAATCTTCCAACGTTTTATGGATTGGGTGTTTTCTGATATGCGGTTCCTCTTCGTCATTGTATATCTGGACGACATACTGATCTACTCCAAGGACCACCTGAAACATGAAGAGCACGTAAAGACAGTCTTACAACGTCTATGTGAACATAAGCTCCTGGCTAAACCCGAGAAGTGTCTTTTCCATGTATCAACTGTTCACTATCTCAGATTCGTTCTTAGCCCAAAGGGAATTGGAATGGACTCCTCAAAGGTTGATTCCATTCTATCCTGGCCTGGTCCAACCACTGTAAAACAAATTCAATCCTTCCTAGGGCTTCATAATGTCTACCGGAAATGTATACCAGCATTTTCTGAGATTGTGCATCCTATTGTTACATTGTTAAGGAAAGATACCCCCTTTCAGTGGACCTCAGCCCAAGATTTGGCGTTCCAGCGGTTGAAGGCGGAGTTCACACAAGCTCCAATCCTAGCTCAACCCAACATTGATCGACCTTTTCTTGTCGAAACTGATGCCTCCAACTACGCCATTGGGGCAGTCCTGAAACAGGAACTTGGCGACAAGTTAGAACACCCCATCACCTATCTCTCTCGCACCTTGACCCCCAGTGAAACTCATTATTCCATCCTGGAAAAGGAATTGCTAGCCATCCATCAAGCCTTCACGGATTGGCGTCATCCTCTTTTGGGAACCAAAAACCCGGTACAAGTCCGCATGGACCATCGGAATCTTCAAGTCCTGCAATCCCTAGAATGTAGAAACAGTCGTCAAGCCCGTTGGGCCTTCTTTTTTGCCCAATATAAATTTCAACTCCATCATGTCCCTGGAACACATAACATTATAGCCGATGCCTTATCCAGACGTCCTGATTATAAACCCCTTGAATATCAGACCTTGCCTAAGATGTTTCCCCACACAATATTTGTTGCCCAAGCAATTACCCTCCTGGAGGATATTCGAATTCAAACCCAGTCCTCTGAACCTTGGAAGGAGTTTAAGAGAATCAATCGATGGAATCTCAAAACAAAGGACGGATACCTGTTCAAGGACAATCACTTGGTCATTCCCACTCCTTGACTGAGACAAAAAATCACAAGCCTATGTCATGATACTTTCCATTCAGGACACCGTGGCATTACCAACACTCTCCATCTAATACAAAGACAGTTTTGGTGGCCAAAGATGAAGGATGATATCAAGATCCATATCCAGATATATGCAGTCTGCAATCAGAACAAACATGATAACAAAAGACCAGCAGGTCTCCTGCTACAACCAGCAATACCAATAAGACCCTGGGAAATCATTGCCACAGATTTTATCGTGGAACTACCCTCTTCCAGGGGCTATACAACTATAATGGTTACCATTGATTTGTTCACTCATATGGCTCATTTTACACATTTATACAAACTGCCATCCTCATCTGAACTTGCTGGAATTTTCCTGACACATATTCCGGCTTCATGGGCTACCTTCCAAGATCATTTCTGACTGAGGACCCCAGTACATATCCCAGTGCTGGAAACAGTTATGCCATATACTGGGAATCCAACGTGGCTTGTCTTTGGGTTATCACCCACAGACCAATGGAGCCACTGAATGAGTAAACAAACCCTGGAACAGTATCTTTGTTGCTTTGCCACCAAGGTCCAGGATGATTGGTCCCTCTTAATACATGTGGCCGAATTTGCATACAACAATTCGGATCATTCAGCTATCAAAACTAGTCCTTTCTTCTGTAGTCAAGGATTTCATCCTTCAGTCCTACCGTCCATTCTTCCACACCCTACCACAGTTCCTGCGGTTGATTCCTGGATTGAAACACTAAACAATATGCACAAAGAAGCAAAGGAACACCTAGAAAAGGCCCGAAGAGATGTTAAACATTATGCTGACTCCAAAAGAAGACCTGGGCCTTCCTATTCAGCAGGCGATAAAGTCTGGTTATCCTCAAAACTCCGTCCCCATCACCTACGACCAAATAAATTGGCTCCCAGGTATTACAGGCCCTTTTCTATAAAAGAAATCGTCAATCCAGTGGCCTTTCGACTCTGACTACCAGAATCATGGAAAAGGATCCATCCAGTCTTCCACTCATCTCTGTTAAAACCATATGTTCAGCCCTCTCGAATTGCTCCAAGATATACCCCAGTGATTGTCAATGACCAACTCGAATATGAGATCTCCAGAATCTGTGACTCTAGGTACCGACGTGGTCAATTACAATATTTGGTCGAGTGGAGAGGTTATCCTCCCAATGAGCGCACTTGGGAACCCTTGTCAAACATGCATGCCCCCATGCTGATTCGAAGATACCATCTTATCCATCCAGGCAAACCCAGAGGAGCTGGGCTTCAGAGGAGGCATACTGTCATGAACCGTCACCTACGTCCTTTCTGGACTTCGTGGTCCCTGACCCATAGGGGATTGAATGCATTAATCCTTCCAACATGGCCGCTTGACACGGAACGCTGTTTGCCAGTCTTTGCGCTCCACGCTCTACGTTCTACTAAAAAGACACACCCCGCGGCTCTGCGCGTCTCAACGCTACCGCTTGCTGTAGTCGGACATGTGTTGCCGGAGTTTGCTCGGGGCTTTCTTCTGAATCCTGTTTCCCGGTTCCTTGAATCCCCCTTCCTTCCTTCTTTTCCTCAAAACTTACCTTCCAACTTCCTGGATTTTCGCCCGCACTCGGGTCACGGCGTTCCGTGTCTCTGAGCTCGGATATTGTTCCTTCCTGGTTTCCGTCCTGGACATCTGAACGTATCCTGGAGTTGGATTGTCATCCTCACGCTGGAATCCGAAGACCAGCACACGGGTTTATACAAATCCCGGACCGTGCGAAAGAAGTCACCAAAGAAGGTTTCAAGCAAACAACAAAAACAGGTGAGAAGGGGAGAGACTTGTGACACTTCGTTAAATGTTGCAGAAAGTGGAAATCAAGTTTGTAATATAGAAGAAGTTAAGAAGACGAGGTAATCATCATGGACCTTTAGTGCCATAATTCCCTCAGAACTGGGTGGAGGAATAGGGATTCAGAGGAACAAAGGTGTAGGAGTGGTCAGCCAATTAGTAAAAATGACCTACACATGAAGGAGACTGAGAGGCTTAAAAGGCCCCCTCAGGTGCAGGTAATGAGAAAGCAGAACTGGAGAAGGCAGTGCGGGACGTGCGTGTCCTGAGAGGGTCTGTGCCTCTAAAATCTTAAATTGCAGAGGTCACACAACGGGAAGCATGGGGAAGAAACACTTACCAAGGAAGACAGCGCTGTGCAGAGTTTGTGCAGCAGGAAGCTGGCGTGGTGTGAGTAGTCGAGAGGTCTCTGCTGCAGGGTTGCCCAAGACACTCTCAGGCATCAGGAAGACTCCAAAGCAGCATGGCAGAAGTAGCAGCAACCACGAAGAGAGGGGATGCACCTGGGCGGGAGAAGCCACGGGTCCAGCAGTCCTGCGAACACTAAGAGGAGCACTTGGAAGCGACTTACCCGGTGAGTCTGAGACACACGAGTGACTTTGGGGCGCTACACTGCAGGCCCTGTGTTCAGCGCAGGCAGGATCACTCGCGAGCGAGTGAAAAGCAGTTTAACAAGCATTACCAATACGAAACTGTTGCTAACTTACAATAACCAGCTAATACGCATTACGAATACAGAACTGCTGGAAATTTATAAAAGCAAACCAATAAGCTCTACGAATACCGAACTATTGTTAATTTACAAAAGCAAGTTAAGAAGCACTATGAATACCAAACAACTTACAAAAGTGGCTGATGTTAGATCAAACAGAGCCTAGAACCGAGTATGTGAGTTTGGGCAAACATCAACAACCCGGTGGGGAGGCCTTATCAGAATCTCAAGCATGCCACCGATACCCAAGCCAAGAAAAGTTAAATAACAGGCAATATCAGTCTAACAATGGTTGCCAAATACAAGAGGGGAATGTTGAAAAGCCCTGGGGTTGTCAATGTTGTAACTCAGTTTCTGGGACACCATCAGTGTTGTTATAAACTCACAGTGCTACAGCCAACGCAGAAGCAGAAAAATACTTTATCCTGACTATTATCTCATTGTTGATGCGGAAGGGAAAGAAAGTTGGCAAACAGGCTGCCCTTCTTGGAGAAGCTATCCACGGAGATGAGCATCGTTTGTAGACAAGTCCAATTGTGGATGAATGTGAATGTCCTATTCAAAGGAAGTTGCTAGCATTTTGATATCAAAGGAGACTATTGAAGTTGCTGTTATTCTACTGTGAAAGTTACCATTGAAGAACGTATGTGTTTTGGTTCTGAAGAACGAGATGGGCAGGGGAGTACACCCGTGGGGCAAGAAGTGGTTGCACAGAAGAAACCTGGTGAAAGGATATGCAAGTGCTGAAGAGTGGTACTAATAGAACACAACATGTTGAGTTATGACATTTAGGGAAGAATTGTATAAACTGGTTGAAGAAAAGTTACAATTCTTTCTGCCATTCAAATTTTAGAGAAGCATCCTGACCAAACTATTTGTTGTTCCCAAAAATGTGAAAGTGTTTTTATTCCAGGAGGAGTGAGAAGGTATGACTTTGTCGAGCTATTTCATTGAAGCAACAAAATTTTGTGTTAAAATGGATTTTCTTGTTTTTCCTTTGAACTGTGAAGAAAACCCTTGTTTGGATCTGGGAAGAGACTGATCATTTTGGGTATCAGGTTATATGTTATATATATATTTTGAATTGAATTGCCACAATACTCCTTTGGCTTTGATTGTTGTATAAATGTGAGGGTTAGATATCCCTTGGTTAGAGTCTTCCCTTTGGTTTACTTTAGGCAGGGAAATCCTCGTCAGGGTAGAGATAGTGAGGTGTTTATTCAACCTGTTTATTTAATAAAATGCCAAAAGTTGAAAACTCTTTACAAAGTTGTCTGCCTCACATTTCTGACCCCTCACATATAATTATTCAAATAATGGGTCATAATAGAACCATTCACTGCAACCAGATATTGTGAATCTCATGCACGCTGCTTTTTTTTTAAACGGAAAATACAGTCACAACAAAGAATAAGTGAAGAAACATTTATTTTAATAGCTGTACAGCACAGAGATAGCATATGTTTTTCTTTCAGGACCACCATTACGGAAAGACGCCTCCACCCATATCAACACATCAACATGCACATCCACAAGATAGACTAACAGTGCATCACTAAATTGCCAGACAAACAAGACTCCATGGAAAGGTACAGCAATAAAGTACACTTACATTAGCACATTGGAAATACTCGCAGAGAGGCTCAAGCCCACTTACATTCATTCAGACGGGTTCACCGAACGATGCAAGCTATGCTTTCCAGCTCTACCATCTCCTACCCTGTCCAGTTTCAACAACCAACCCCTGAGCCCCATCAGCAAATTGGGATATTTTAATATTGCTCAAGGCAGCTTTCCTTTGTCTCCATATCACTAACATCTCTCCCGTTTCCTCTTTCTCAGGTGCTCCTTTCGCACCCCAGATTCATGTCAGTTCCCTTTCACAGTCTCATCTTAAGATCCCGACAGTCTCTCCTGCCTTAGCATTCATTTGGCTTCATTGGCCAAGAGGATCCTTTGCAAATGTTCACTGTTGCCCCCTGAATCATGTTGATTTTTTTGATTTGCTCTCTATTCTGAACCTTGGTGAAATTGTCTTTATGCAGTTGCAGTGCCTAAGTATATGCATTTCTTTTTAGTTTTTTAGATATGTGTGTATGTGTCTGTGCGACAGCTAAAGATACTAGCGTCATAATAATTTTGATTAAAATACTGGGAACAGCGACTAGTAGCAGGTCTTTGGTGCAATTTGGCCTTAGACACGCCCACCTGCAGTGCCCCATAGAATACATATATGCCTTTGACCTACATGCATTGAGCACAGCATACCTTCCCCCTGCACCACACTCCTAAACAGGACACACATCCTAATGACCAACTGCCCCACATTTGAGTGCCAAAACCATGCCATGAAACACCATCTCCAGTCTAATGGAGCCCAAACGTACTCACTGGCAGAGAGAATATGCTGGTAGTAGGGATTTTTTTAGTTGTATAATTTGTTGTTTGGACATTGTATAACATTGTTTTTGTTAATATTGTTTTCTTTTTTGTTTTGTGGGGAGCACTCAGGCTTACTTTAGGAAATCCTGCTTTCTCTGCGCTCAGCTTTAACTTCACTTACTGGCTAAAGAGGGCATCCCCGTGCCACAAACCCCATCCTCCCTACCTGACCATACCACTCCCTCAAGTGATGCTTAATAATGTAATTTTGTATATTTAAATAGTGTGTATCTTTATTGGAAGTACTTGGCCCCTTAGGTTAA
The DNA here is from genome assembly GCF_040938575.1 of Ambystoma mexicanum. NCBI lineage: Eukaryota > Metazoa > Chordata > Amphibia > Caudata > Ambystomatidae > Ambystoma > Ambystoma mexicanum. The sequence goes on from NC_090940.1 coordinate 304,470,357, forward strand.
TGTTAACTTTGTAAATCACCTGTTTTCTTACATATATTTTGTTCTCTTTGTTTTGTCCCTGGTTTATCACCCACTTTTTTACACCCTCATAAATTGGCTCACCACTTATTCTCATCTAAGTGCAATTATACAGGCACTCTTCATGGGACAATCCTCCACCATCTGTAAGTGTGTTATTGTACGTCATTTCAGTTCGAAATTGACATCCCTGTTCTTCAAATAAATATAGATAAATACATATGAAAATAGATACATGTACAAAATCTCGTTATATCTCCTTTACAGCCGGGCTACGGCTACCCTGGTTTTAAGGGGTGTGTGTCCTGCAGATATAATTTTATATAAAATGCAGCAAACATTGAAATATACAAGGAGAAAGGAAAAAATAAACAGGAGAAAAAAGAGAACAGAAAATACGCAGAAAATATAACAAAAAAGTATGCATAACGTACGCTCAACTGACCATCTTCTCCTGGGACCCCACTTTCAGATACTTAGCTGGTAACAGAAGGTTCTCTGTTGACGGTACTACACTATGAAAGCCTCTACATCTGCCAAGCCACTTGTTTACTCAAGGCCAAGAAACTCCAAAAGACCCTAAATAGCTATAGGCAATTATTGCCCACCCAGAGAGTAGGTGCCAAGAAGGCTGTGACCATCAACACATGGGACTCGATCAACAGATTGACTAGATAAACTTCAACAAAAACACTTTAAAAACGTACCTTTTCTGTTAATTGGGTAGGTTTTTTCAGGAAAAGTGCCATTTAGCATATGGAGCCCCTCTTGAATGAACCCAGAGAATAAACCCGTAACCAGTCCAACCCACCCAAAGCATGTACGATTGTCAGGGATGTCTCCCTCTGGCGCCACTGGCGTTTGAACTCCTGGACATGAGCTTCACTTTTTCTTATGGTCAAAGACACCAATGCCCTTGCATGCATTAGACGGATAGGTTTCTGTGGCCTAGTAGTTGGAGGATGATGCCCTCGGAGCCCTATTTCTTGCGGTTCCCGGCTGACTCGAGTGCGTCGCTACGCTGTTGATTCTGCTACTGCGAATGCTGTGTTTCTCACGTGATTCTCCCATCCTTGTTTCTCCTGTTTCCTCGTCCTTCTCTGTTCCTTGCTTCTGCTTCCTGGTCCTTCCTACCTGCTGTGCTTCTCTGCTGCTGCCTTCCTCTTGGTCTGTATAATTACGGTCGGAAGATACCAGTCTCTACTTGCTGTACTCTGGTCCTGTAGCTGTCTATTTCACCATACCCCTTAGGATTCCCTTACTTACCTTTGCCAGAACTGTGGTCACCTGTTTCCCGATACCTGCCTGGACATCTCAACCTTCGATCTACCATCAGAGAAGGGTCTTGTTTCCCCTTACTTGTAATTTTCTCTCATTGGGAGACTTTTTCCCAGGGGTCACCCTGTAGTCTAGTTGTGTAACACCTATCTGAGGGCACAATGGCTGCTGACAGGGTTCGGCCGCACCTCTTCAGGCCCTGCCTGTCACAAAGAAGCAAGGCAAGGCAGGCACCAGATAACACTGTGCTCAAATTTGCTGCAGGCCATAATTTCTGGTGCTACCTGTAATTCCTGCTTACTTGTTCACTTATGCAGGACTTTTGTATAGCAATAAAAGCCGACTTGCAGCAATAAGAAACACAGCAGGGAGCCATAAACAACCACTACGAGCGGAGCCAAAAACTGAAACAACCAACAACAATGAAATCTTCGTGGTAAAGTATAGATAATGTTCATATTCTCCATATAATTAGACCATGTTCTAAAGCAGACTCTAGACCATATTTAGTGAAGCTGAAGTGGAGTTAATTCCAATAATCGCATGATCAAACGACCATCCCTATATATCACACTGTACATAATAATATACAAGAAAATGAAGACTAACAATAACAGAAATGTCAGGCATTACACGTAAATCGAGTTATACATTATTCAAAACAATCAAAACATAATCTCTAATCTACAAGCAGTCAGAAAAAGACAATTCAAGTGCCAAGCGCCAGAACCATACCATACATTAAGCATGCATAGAAGTGCCATTCAGGTGACATGCATATATTGAAACCCCAATCTCATGCCATACCTGCATCCATTGGCACGATCCCCAATCTCATTGTATGCCAACTAGCAGAGTGACAGAACCAGCCCAGGGAGAATTAAAATCCAGAAACCAGGAATGCCGCATTTAATCCAACTGTCCAGTGACAGGTAATGCCCTTGTACTGGCTGCAAAGATTGCCAGCCTCGTCTTCTTCAGGGCGAGGAATGCTGGCTTTGTAGGCTTCAAAAAACGGAAGAACGTATGTTCAAAAGAACGGCTACACTCCTTATAACAAAAGTACTTACACACAATTGGAATGAGGTTTGCAAATCTGTTGTGTGTATATGTTATGATGTACTTCGTGATATATTGGGGTGCTAGTTTGCTCATGAAATGATTATTGCCATTGATCTATTTCGGCTTAACTAAATATAATCAGGGGTTTCATTAGACGATGGTCTAATGATATCAGGATATGATACTTATCCATAGGAGTACACAAAAGACTGAATACATAGGCAAGCAAAGATGGAAGGACTGGGACGATTCATCAATAGAACCCTGGCACTGAACCATACTCAAGCTCCAACAGACCTATGCCACAACAGATTGCAAGGGAATAGGGAGCACCCAATCCTCAGCGCCTAGACCTGAGGGAGAGAAATAGACATACCCAATTACATTATACAAAGTTCATTAGAATACAGCTGGGAGCGCGCCACGCCATCACACACAACAGTCAGACAGCCAATAAAGGTAATCAGCAATAACCCCACCCATAGGAATACAATCTAAATGGAACAAGATGTACTATAAGCAGGATACAGACCCCACTAACTCAACTTTCAAATCTGTGCATACCTAACCCACCGGAAAATTCACACAACCATCTCTCGCCCAGCAAACCGCACGCACTTTACCACACTGCATCAACAACAGACAGCACATAAACAGCACACAAAGTCTCGCCCGGTCCGATACTCACACCAAAGCTCAGTGTACGGTGACTACCGAACTTAAGCCGCCACCAGCACACCACTTCTCCCACTCTCCTACTCCCCCTCCACCCGACTAACCCTACCCGCCCTCCTTCTTGTTTACAGATCTGCCAGAGGGCCTGGGGACCAACTCGGTTGGTGACGGTGCGCTATATAAATACCTTTAACATTAACATACTTTACCAAGAAGATGTCCTTGTTGTTGGTTGGTTCCGGCTTGCAGCAATAAAGCACTTGCCCACCTTGCACATAGCTTGCCCTGAAGCCATATTCTGGTGTGTTATGGTGCTATTGCTATAGCAACACAGCATACCAGTTAATAAACCAGCACAGCAACATTCTATGTCTGTGTACCTGCTATCCCAGATAAGAGGCCAGTAGGCAGGAAGCAGTGGCCCCCATCAGCCCTTTCCCTTAGAAATATTTCACACTAGATTTCACATATGTTTCCACTCAAACAACAGATGTCTTCAGGGTCATCGGAAGCAAGCTACAAATCTCGCCCCATAAAACAAAGGCAAGACACGGAGAAGAGCCCTCTGGAATGAAAGTCATTTCATACTTTTATCTTTTTTAGTTTGAGAGCAAGCTGCTGCTGTCAAGTGCAGCCTTTTACTACTGCCACGTATGTCTTTAAAATTGGCTAATAAAAAAAAAGCTTAAAAAAGGGAATTTAATACTACTTTTTGAAGTGACCCAGTGTGTTGGTCGGTAACTGATTTCAGCTCCAGCTGTGTCAAAACGTTGCCGGATCCGCACTTTATTAATATTGATTGCCAAATTTTTCAGCCACCCTAACGCCCCAATAAAATGACAGTAATAACAAGATTTCTAAATCCTAAAACAAAGTGGTCCTGGTTCAGGCTCCTCGGGCAGTGAACGCATGTTAGAATGAGGGCCGCTCCCGGCTTGTTTCATAGGAATCAGTTTTACAGTGATCAACTCTCAGCTCCAAACGAAATCAGAAAATCCTTACACTCGGTTACGGGATGATGAAAAGCTGGTCACAAGAAGCTGCGTGTGTTCAGCGGGTTAGGAAGAGCATGATCCATAAAGGACAGCACCTCAGGGCTGTGCAACGGCCAATCGGTCCATTGATTTTAGAATACTGTCACTATGTATCATATCATGCCACTACATTTGTGTATTACATACAAAGACATTCTACATCTCAAGTAAGTGGTATTCATGGAATAACAAAAAGACCAGAGCAGAAATACATTCTTGGAATGATGAGATCACCACCCTCTACATTCAAGAGTATTTCTCTTAATCGAAAGCATTCAAGTGAAAACTCACACTGGCAAATTACCCTACAATCGGTGTTCACATCAAGATAATGCTTTTCTGTATTTTTGTATTTTCTTTCATTATACTGTGTGTTCCAATTACAGAAAGATAAAAGATTTTAGAATTTTAATTACTTCGAAGTCTCTTAAAGTTTCGAAAAACTTATGAAAACAAACAAAATGGACGATGGATCGCCCATGGCCTGTTCTCATCTGCCTGGCAGCAGAGGGGTGGCGGTGGTAACCGCCGGGCAGGTGATGTCAAAATGTTTGACCCGCTCCACCTGTAACATTGAACATCAGAGCAGGCTGTGGGAGGTAATGGGTTTTGCTTTTAATTTTGGCAGAAAGATGGCGGATCCACCAAGCAAGATGGCTGCCCCTGAAGCAGCAGATTTTCTCGGATTACAAAATGCAATATTTTTTTTGTTTTTACATTTTGGAATATAATATGTATATCCATTATTCAGATAGCACATATGTAAAGCTAGATAGTGTTTTTCCTTACATCGGAGTTCTGGTATGATCTTGCCTAACCTTCACTGAGGTACGAATCAGAAAGGAGCGCCTTGATATTGAACAAATCCATATATTTCAACACAATCAACTTCGATTTGCTTTGTATTTGTATTTTTATATTGTATTTGGGATTTATATAGCGCCTTAAATCAAAGCGCTGTACATAAGATCATTAAAAATAGTACAATGAAAAAATGGGAAATGCAATTAACATGGGACAATCAGCCTTGTCGATCAGAATGGAGAAGATAGGACTTCAATGATAAACGAAATAGAGAATATAAAGAAATGGAACAAAGAGAAAATGGGCGTGCATTCCAGTTCAAGGGAGCCAACAAAGAGAAGGAACGAAAACGAGACTGAGCATAGGGAGGATGAGAGACAACAAAAAGAAATTGCGAACAAGAACGGAGAGAAAGGGATGGAGTATAGAATGTAACAAGGGAGAAAACAGACAGGCACAAGGCTGTAGAGAGATTTAGAGACAAGACACAGAAAATGTAATTTAAGTCCAGACTTAAATGGGAGCCAGCCAAGAGTAAGAAGAAATGAGACAATAGAGTCACGGGGTGCAAGAATATAGAGAAGACGAATGAAGACATTGAAAACAGATTTCAGAGGGGCAAGGCGAGTAAGAGGAAAACAGAAGAATAGAAGAGTTGCGAGAACATTTGTGAGGAAATCAGCAGATTAGTAGCAACAAAACCCAAGAAGGGACAAGCTTTACGAATGTTATATAGGTGAAAGCGGCAGGCACGTGAGGATACAGAAATGTGATACTTAAAAGATAGATCAGAGTCCAGATAAAGTCCCAGGTTACGATCCGTGGGAGAAATAGGAAGCTGAGAGGGAGGAAAAGAAATAAAAGAAGGAGGAAGAGGAGGCAGGATTGTATTAGTTGGAAAGAAAAGTACCTCAGTTTTCACAGCATTTAGTACAGGAAATGTAGCTTCATCTTAGTCTAGTATTTTTCGATTGTTCGAACCAGAGTTTCTTTGTAATTTTTACTGTCACACAAATATGCACAGCTTAATCTTTTTGAGAGCAGCCCAGATATTGCAGAACTTCTTCATTCTGTCGCTTGGCACAGATATTAGTATCAACCATATGTTTGATACATTTTACTGTATGCTTGTCCTTTGTTATTTTTTAGCATTAGCTATTTAAAGGGATGAACTAAAACCCCATTTGGAATAAACACTTTTGTACATACAATACGGACTGGCTTCCGTGCAGGTACATTTTTTAAAAAACAGACTTATTTAGTTTAAGTTCAAATTTCTCCATTCTCCAGAATAAAGGTCTGGCATGGGACCATCCAAAATGGAAATTCTGGGGAAAATGTATTTAATGATTTGAGAAATTAAAAAATGACTATTTTCACCCCTCCCCCCATTCATTTTCCCGTAGACAAAAAGGTGCTTCCATTGAACACTCGTAGGGTGAAAACTGCTGCATGGATTTGCACAAAATAAGAAATAAGATGGGCACAAATTGCCTCAGATTTGCTTTTTCTTTTGGTTTTGTGTACATCTGTCCAGTAGCTTTTTCAAAATTAGACGGGGGAAGACTGGGGGAGAGCCCAATGAAGATGGCCGCCATCCTCTGTCGCTCCTGAATAGGGAAGAATGCTGTGCCATGACCGCCTGTGCAAGCCTAATGGCCAGCCCAGGATGCCGGCGGTGACTGTGAAGCCCCAGTCAGTGGCTGTGTAATTCTTGGCCCGATTGAGAGCGGGTGCAGAGCGATCGGGCTGGTGGAAGAGGACCGCGGCACTGCAGGGGTGTGCAGATGGCATGTGCCGGAGGTGCCTGGGCTCTGAGGCGGAGCTATGATCACCTGGTGTGGACAGTGTTGCCAACTTAGCGACTTTCTCGCTATATTTAGCGAGAAAGTACGCCCCCCTAGTGACTTTTTCATTGAAAAGCGGCTAGCGAGAAATCTAGCTACTTTTTTCAATTGGTTTGGAGACTTGCTCATTTATGCAAGTTTCAAAAACATTTGAAAAAAGTGTGGTCATTCGCCCGTTTTCTAACAGGAGTAATGCAAAAACACACTGATAACTTAAAAGGGGAGGGGGCCACAGTAAAAGCCATAAATCGCAGGGGGAAAGTGGAGGTAATTATGCAAATTAGGCAGTGACGTCATCTAGCTACTTCTGGCGACTTCTAGGGGAGCCAATAGCTACTTTCTTCACTGAGGAGTTGGCAACACTGGGTGTGGAGCGCCGGGTGTCTGACGTCGAGACCTGAGTGAGGAGCGGGAGTCGGGGCACACAGGCACACCCTCAGCAGCCGTGGACCACGGCGACCCGTCCCTATGGGACAGGGACTAGCCGGCCGGCAGATGGGTGAATGGAGTAGGCGATCAGCTGGAAATGTGCCGCCACCAGTTTGACCTGCGTGCTATCAAGAGAACAGACTCCAGCGTGCAGGGGTGCAGGGAGGGCACCATGAATAGAGGCAAAACAGAGGGCCATTTAATACGTGGATGCGGATTTGGAACACTACTGTGGTGATCATAAGTGTGACGGGCTGCACTGGACTCTGGTAAGCGGTGGAGGAGGGTTGTCCCCTTTTCGGGAACGAGTGACTACCCGGCCAAGCAGCGTGGAAGCGGGGAAGGCCTGCACCGTCTGTGGGGCCTGTCTTTGTACCAAGAGGGAGTTGAGAAGAGGAGACCGTCCATGGAGGGATTGAAGGGTTTGACTCTGGCTTGGAGAAAGCGGCATTGCTCAGTGTGGCCCCATTCTCAGAGTGACTTTTGGATGAGCCAACAGGGGGGTGTTTGACTAAGAACTGCTATGAATCAGTCAGCGGTTTCTGAAAACTAGCTTTCGGGCATCCTTTCCTCGTAAATGCGTTCATCCGCCTGGACTGGAGGGGAAATGGGAAGAAACAAGGAGGGGGAAATGAATTCGGGGAAGTCGAGCAGGAAGGCCAGGGCAGACTTTTTCTCACTGAAGGGTAGAAAGGAAAGGGCAGTGGCCCAGGACCCTGTGATGGCAGGATTGAGGAGTCTGTGTCACGGCTTGAAAACAAATTTGACAAAATGAGTGAAAAAGTGGCCCAGTTGGAAACGAGGACTGCCACGTTAGAGCAGAGAGTGAACAAAACGGATTGACAATGTGCCCAGATGCTACCTTTGTTGCAGCGCTACAGGCATGAAGTTGAGGCTGTGGTTAAGGGGCACCTCGCAATGGAGTCCATACCGGAGTACCTAGAAAATGTGACATGCCCAGCACAGTTGCGGATCATCAATCTCCCATCTGGAGCGGAAGGGGATGACCCCAAGGGTTTTATAGCCAACTGGTTCCCACGGGTGCTGGTCTTGGAATTGGAGGAGGACCCCATACAGGTGGAGAAATGTTATCTTAGTAAGTCCCCCACCTCCAGTCTGCCTTCCGGGGGACTTTTCTTTGGTTTCGGCATCTCCTGGACCCACAGTGCGCAATTCGTTTTTTTACCACAGTAATGGGTGCATTTGCTTGACAATTGGGCCCTGATTTGGTGTGTGACATGTTCAATAAGTCAGTGGGTCTGTTAATGATACAAGTTGTGACTTGCACTGACTTTTGTGTGCTGCTTGTTATGGTCCAGGGCTGGTAGGGGCCCAGGAGGTTGGTAGGGGTGGCGGGTAGTATTGAGCGACACTTGAGAGCACTTAACACAGACAACTACTTCACTCTACTTGATTTTTCCCCCCTTTAGGAGGAGGACTTGCAGGGTGTCGCATTGGGGCACAGTGTTGGGGTTCAATCATGTTGTCGCTGTTTCGTGGCCCGGGCCACTCATTAGGAGGGTTTCCCTCTCGTTTGTATTTGTATTTAAAAATGGCGATAAACTACGGGTAATGGGGGAATTGGGTTGCCCCGGTGAAAAATGTTTTTTTTTTTTATATATATACATCTCCCATTGTGATTTGCAGCAACTGAGGCTTTCAGAAATGAAATCCCACCATCTTGTTTTTTCATCAAAGAGTCATATTGGCAATAATGTTGTGGTGAATTGCAGTCGTTCTGCTGTCATTTCGCAGTAAATTTAAGAGAGAACAAAGGGATGGTCCCAAAAACTATTTTTTTCAAAATGTATGCTAAAACAATAGGTGGGTCATTTTGCTAAATATATCAATTGCATGGACAGGTCCACCAGCACTAGTTCTTACTAGCCGGTACGTCCTCAGCTTGCAATTGTAAACAATTTACAAAACAGAGCTTAAAGGTGAAGAGTAAAACAAGGTGAAAATGCTTTATTTTTTATCATTACTCTACATTTATTTTTAAATATAGCCGCTGCCTGCAAATGAAGCTTTGCAGACAGTATTTACAATTCATTCCTACAGAATCCGCTTGTTTTTACCACATGATAAAACAGGTAGATTCCCTAAGAATCCTTCGGTTTAATACTGATGGATATGTATGTATTCAGAGTAACACCTTTGTTGAAGGGGTTTAATGGTTGCAGCGCAAAATTGAAAAACAAAACAAATTCACCAGTTATGGTAAACTATGCAATCATAACTTGCGCCCCCCACCATGTACTGCTCAGACTAACACACAGGACATCAAAGAGGACTTTGCAAATGGCACAATCGATGGCGTCAGGCACGGCATCACTAATCTGTGACAATCCTAACGCAAAGCCCTTGCAAGGTTTTGCGTTTCTTTGAACCAATATATGAAGGGTGATAGGTAGGTCTCTCACGAACAAGCCTATGCGTCACAAAATGTGCTTATTCAAACAGAATCTGTCTACTGAAGTTCTGTTGATAATATAACATTGCCAATGGCATGTATCAAGTTTGTGAAGATCACAGCAATGTCCATGAACATCTGATATTTTTTCTTCGAACATCCGAAAAGAAACAACACCCATTTGTTGCCCCTTTCAAGACATTTTCCATCCCATCCTTCCACCCTTCACCTCCTCAGAGGTTGTTTCATATGTAAGACAAATGTAATATTGTATTTCTTAATATATTCTCACTGCGCTGTCCGCAGATAGTGGGTGCAGTTTGTGAATCCAACATAGCATTCATTGAAAACATTTTGAGGAGCCTCACATTTCTCAATTGAACAATCAGCACTTTTAAGCAATGTCTGCAAAAGTTACACAGCTCTCGGATTGGTCCAGTGGTGTCCACTGACACCAACTCGGGAAGTGAGTCCACGGACAGACCGCTCTATCACTAATTTTCTTTTACCTACTTTTTGGGCATTTTAAAACATCCACTGGATGGATTAACACAATTTACAAAAGCAGCCATGCTCAGTGGCCCATATTCTTTTTGATTAGCTTTTGCAATAAGGGCAATGTCCTTGGCCATGGCCGGAGGGATCTAGCTAACCACTAGGCAAGAGGATATATATGGTCCTTTGCCACAGGCCGGGGCAACTGATCATTACCGAAGGGCCTGGCCAGTTGGCCTCAATCCTTTTAGTCATTGGTGCACCATGGCCAGTGGCCAGGTGTGGCCCACAATCTTATTGCTTAATTGCTGCAATGTGGACAGTGGATACGGCTGAAGGCTGTGGCCACAGGTCACTGCAAAGGCCATGGCCGCTGGGATCTGGTCAGTTAGTAGGCAGTGAGATATGGGCAAGGTCATAGGCCGAGCCCTCTGGTCATGGCTGAAGAATATGGCCCGTTGGCCTTGGTCCTTTTTAGTAATTGGTGCAAGATGGACAGTATTTATTTAAAACAAAAAAACGACTTTTGTGCGAGCTACAATAGTTGACCAAACCTACAATAGTTGACCAAACCAAGGTTAAAGTAACTGTAGTCGGAATAAACATGTAGAACCCTGGACAGCCACCACAGCCCTATCTACAGAGTCTTTCTGATCCTCTAAGGCGGAAGAGAGGACCTTGGTCATCTGGCAGTAGAGTGCTACGATATCGGAAGAGACCAGATAGCCATAGCCAGAGGTGCTAGTGAGGCAAACTGGGCAGCACCCGGTATGCTGAAGCTATCTTTAAAGCTTCTCATTACAGTCCAATAACGCAAACTACTCAAATAAAGAAGGTGATATGCTAACCTTGAAAATGGAAATTATAAAAACACTTGGCTTACCAAAGCCATATCCTGATCTGCAAATTCTTTTCTACCATGGTGCCAAACCAAACATAGCATTTGTATTTTAGTTGTTGTGATGTTTTTAAGACTGAACAACTTTAGCTCTAACCTCCAGACATATAGCATTACCATGTCACGTCACAAAATACGCCAACATTAATACACAGATGCAATTAAACACTCAGAATTCCAACAGCTTCCGAAATCCACGTTCTACTCCACACCATCAACCTGAATGTGGGTCCCCAATACCACATTATAATAATGACACAATTTCTGTGAACAATGCTTTACAGCAGAAAGTAAGTAATGTTATTCTCTGGGTCATCTTCAACTCTACACTCTCCTTCTCTCCTCACATCTCTGACGTCTCTAAGAAGTCACACTACCAACTGCACCTACTCAGAGGTATTCTTCCTTTCCTCTCCTTCCCCCAGAAGCTCCCTGTCTCCAGAGCTCTGGTTCTCTCTAGGCTATATTACTGCAATAGACTCTTTCTAAATCTGCCTGCCTCTTCTCTCTGCCCTCTGCAACTCATCCAGAACAGGGCTGCAAGACTTGTCTTTGGCCGCAAGCCCAGGCATCGTATCTCCCCAGGACTGAAATCTCTGCACTGGCTCCCAGTGGCTGTGAGGATTAAGTTAAAAACCCTATGCATTGTACACAAGGCCTTCTGGAGCACGGGGCCGAAATACCTTCATCTCTCTCTTCCTAAATATCTTCTTTCTCGAGCTCTTTGCTCATCCGCCTCTACCTCCCTCGGGTTCAGTCGCTTCTCCAAGCAATGAGTTGGTGGTAGATCTCTTTCTTCAGCTGGGGCCTCCCTCTGGAACAGCCTCCCTGCCTCCCTTAAACTTGAGGAGAACGAACTATCTCCGGTTCAGGAAGCACCTCAAAACCTTTCTCTTTGCTTCTGCTTTTTCTCCTCCTCTCCCCTGCTGACCTCCTGGCTGTAACCGGAACTGCACTGGTTACCTGGACAGCCTCTGATCTCGGGTCCAGGTCCCTCCCCCGCCACTCTCACACACCTGCACTGCATGCCTGGCAACCCCTGCACTTGGGGACTGTTTATGTATCCCTACAGTCCCCCTGCCAGCACTTGACACCTGATGTCTGCACTTACCCTTGCACTTGCCACTTGCTGGCTGTTACTTTTACTTATTGTTATTATCTATTCCCATGTACTGCACTGTCCCTTCCCCCATCCCATGCACTTGTGCGATCTGAATGACACATGTCCTAGTAGGATAGCTGTCTGTCCTCCCTTTTGTTCCCCCTCCCTTGCCTCATTGCCCCTTGAAACACTTGTGTATAGGTGCGTTATAAATGCCATATCATATCAGATCATATGGAATTTTGTATTTTACTACTTTTTTGATGGCTTCTTTGACAACTGTATACTGACCTGCCAAGGCCCCTTCCTTTCCTCCCATTTTTCCTTTTTTTTTTTAATAAAAAGGAGACATATACCATTACCGTTCTAATTTTACTTTTGTTTTATTTTCCTTTCCTACTCCTTGACCTCTAAACAGTGGTGTAGATAGGGTGAGGCATGTGATGCTAGGCCCAGTCTCGATGTCAAAGCCCCAGGTGCTGTTCCGGCCACAGCTCAGCCATGTTCAGAGCTGCTATTAATAACTCACTTGAGTGTATATTTGCTCATGTGTTGTGTGAATAATGTGTGTGATAAAGTCCACAGTTTTTTTGAGGGGGCACTTAGTGGAGTAATCAAGGGGGAGAGATACCCAAGCTAGTAGAGGACAGGCCCAGGGGGGCTATGGGCAGGATCCCGGGGTCATGACCTTCACCTAGTCCCTGCCAATAGGCAGGGCCTCAACACATGTCATGATCATAGATTCTGACTGATGCTCGATTATTGCACTAACTGCGTGAAGCTTCTTTGAAACGCTGGTTATTTGCCCCTTCCTCACAACGCTTTGCATCCTTCTGTCAACCTAGAGTTTTTCCCCTGTTACACCTGGTTCCCATGAGGTGGTGCGATTCCTTTAGGAGGGACGTGAAAGGCCAAAACCCCAATGCTGATATTAGTGGTAGAAACTGCGGAAGATATCATTTAAAAAAAGGAAATCCATTTGATCATGCACAGGCCTTTCTTAATGAAAACATTTCTTTGGCAAGCCTCTGAAATGTGTAATTGATAAAAAAAAAACACAGATCATGAGAGCGTGAATTACCGGCACTTAAATGTGTTTTTCTAGTACTTTTTGAAGACTGAGATTTCCTCAGGGCCTATCGATGCAGGGAATTCCTTCCCTCCCAAATCAAAAGCGCCACACCAAACAATCTAGTTCTGTCTGTGATTCATATAGAATAACATAGATCCCTCATGCTTTAGCAATAGGTAAGCCAAAAAAACCAGGCCGGCGTATAGAAATAATACATATTTATATATGAATAGGAACATTTATATTTGTACAAAATCACAAATCACGCCACCCTACTCTGTGGCCCAAATGCTTTCCTTTCCGAACAATTCTCTATTCACACAAATTGAAAAGACCAGTTGGTTTAGGGTAACACCGATCACAGACTGTGTAACCCCACAACATACTTTGCAAAAGGTTTAATTTTATAAGATGTAGCACTTGAAACAGTTCCATGTGTTAATATCCCCGCAAAAATATCGCCATACAAAAATATTGCCATTATTTTGCGGCAATATTAAGGCATGGAATCTGGGGGGGATACCCCCGCAACCCCCACATTATTTTTAAAGGAGCGGGGGACACCCTCGCAACCCCCGCTCCCAAAAACCAACAAAATTATCCCCCCAAAAAATATCGCCTATGGCCGTTCCAGACGACCATATATAAAGCAATATTTTTGGTGGGGATAATATGTAGTGATACCCTTGAAACATAGCTGGATCATAAACTTAGCATATACACTTTACATGAAGTTTAATTTAAGTAACATGCAATACTTTCCTATTGGCAAAAGCAGTTTCATACATGCAGCTCTCTGTATATTTTTATCTCCCTGCCCAAATGTATATATATATATATATATATATATATGTATATATATATATATATATACATATATATATATATATATATATATATATATATATATATATCCCTTCTTCCTTCACCAGCATGCAATGTAGAATCTCTCTTCTACCAGGAGTCACTGTCCCACTCTCAGTAGAGAGTATGCTTTTCAATCAGGGACTTCACTTTATTTAATTGGGCACAATACTTTTCTGCCCCAGCACAAAAAATCCAGATATTAATTTTACATTCAGCACCCCTGTGCTTTAAGGCAGGGGCTGATGAATGGTGAACAGTTAGGAATTTCGTTTTGACAAGTACCCCTTTCCCTTTCGTGAATGTTGGCAATGAGAAATACGAGAACCCAATTACTTAGACTATATTTTTATCCACACTGGGAGCAATGTTGTTGATTTTGAATTTCAACAAATTCACACTGTGTTAGTTGGCTATAGGGGAATTATTATTACTAAGTTATTATTTATAAGAAAATGCTAGGGGTTTACTTTGTCTTCTCACCCAATCAATATTGGGAACACTATTAAAGCAAACAGATCCCCACAAGACTTGGTTTGGTTGGACAAGTTTACTTACATAAAATCTGTGGGTTTTGCACTCATTTAAAGTTCTCAAGGCTTCCTGAAACTCAAGGAAAACATCAAGACTTGGTTTGAGGCCTCTCCAGGTTCAGTCAAGAATAGCCTCCCACAATAATCCCTTTATCTGCCTCTCCTTGTATAGATCCCAGCCATATTTGAGTCCTCCCCTGGTTTCCAACAGCAATTTTGTCAGTAGTTACAACTAACATTATTTTAGACAGCGCTCCCCTCTTTCCACTGTGCGTCTCCTTATAAACCCATAATCACACCTCAAATAATGTGTATATTATAATGCGCTTAATGCCTGAGTTTGGTTTTTAAGCGTGGATCCGGGATTCAAACCTCTATTACTCTGGGTGGTCTTGCTTCTAAGGCCAGCACGTTGCCCCTGTGCTATGCTCCATTCATTAAAATAAGGACATGGCAGCTTATTGGCCCTTGATTTAATTGGACCTCTATTGTGACTCCCATTGCAATGATTGGTTCCTGAAGTTATAAGGCATTATCCCTTTGAATGTATGACTCCACCTAGCTGGGATAGCAACTTTAATTTACAAATAAACACCATACAATATATATTTTGGGATTTGTCTGATCTTGCTGGACTTAGGGAAATGAGCCCCGTGATGGCACAAGGTTGCAGGTTCGAATTACAGTTTTTCGTGAATTACTTAAAGATGATAAAAGTCAGTGTCACAAAATTGTACATACAGTTAAATAATTCACTAAGCTACTATCTTCCTAAACCTCTGCTTTGTGACATTTTCTGGGAAATCATAATCACATTTCAGGTTGCAACTCTCTTTCCCATGGTCAAATTATTTAGGAGAGTTGTTACTACAGATAGGACTGCTAATAAGCTTTTTAATGATACTTAAACCATTACCATATCACTTGTAGTTCCTGAGAAAATGAATAAAATATGATCATCCATCTACACCTATGACAATCTCCTAATTAAACATATTATGAGTTCCATAAACAGTACATTTTGTTTCTCAACGTAGATGTAGATCCAGCCATTTGTTTCTTTTTGTTGACCCATGCTGGTATAATTCTATTAATATGCTTTCTCCCAGGGTGAATGCCCATTTGAGTCCTTCATTTTGAGAGCATAGAGGCAAGCTCCACCTCCATGCTCATGGGAAATCCCTCGGGAACAAGTCTGCTATCATTATCTATGAGCAGAGACCACAAATTTGGATTTAATTTTTTAAGGATTGTTCAGAATTCAACCCATTAAGAGCTGCTTTATTTACACAGTTGTTTAGCACCTCAACCCCATACATCCCTTCCTGGTCACTGCTGTGGTTTCAAAGAGATCGGCCCTCATTACAACTCTGGCGGAGCCGTGGTGTTAAAAACAGCACGGCTGCCGCCGGATTTGCATTTTTTCTGGCACCTGTGAATGGGCAAGAACCGGGTCATGCCGAGTTCGGTGGACCCGGTAATTGACCATTTTTGGGTGCCAGAATCAAGGGCCTCACAATCACCATTCTTCCCCATAGGGCTGAATGGGGATGGGGACGTCGGATGCAACGGCACATTCAGAGTTGTGCCAGTGCATCCAACCTGCTCTGCTCGCGGGTGCCGTTCCAGCAGAGCGTGTAGTATGGTGGTCCGGGAAGTACGGGCCCGGCATGCTTACCGGTACCGTACTTCCCAGACCACCATGCTCATAATGAGGGCCATTGACTTTCAGATAGAGAGCTGGGCAGAGCTTTAGCTTTGCCTCTGTTGGGGGTCAGGGGGATGATCAGTGCATGGGTCTTTGAATCTCCTCAGAAATGTCATTTTGGGCTAGCCCAGCTTTTCTTCATGCACAGAAAACTGCTGTTTTTGAATGTTGCAATTCCTTTTACACATGTGGCCTACTTTAATATTTGGCCTCAAGTCATATGTAGATTTCTCCTGGATCATGCCATCAATGTTCATCTTTACATCCTGATATATATTCACATTACTCTGGCAATTGAGATTCGTTTTCCATGTGTTCATTGTTCTAAGCTGCAAAAGGCACACTGTTCCATGATAAATTACCCTTTTCTTTAATGTGTGCCTTTAAATGTACTTCTGCAGTGTTGTTTCATTTTACATGTTCTGGTTTCAGGCTGCAGAAGGCACACATTGGCATAGTCTCTCTGTTTTATCACTTTTGTCTTGGGGCCGAAATGACCTCATAGATGGCTACCAGAAGAGAACATCTACTGCTTGTTCCTACTGATTCATTAATAAATACAACCTCATCAGATTAATAAACATTCACTATCCTATTAGAATTATCTTAATCCTTGAGTATCAGGGGACTACTTTGGTTATTACATAGACATTGTTTATTAGATCAAGTGCTGATACCTGACAGCAAAATTATAGATTATCTCCCCTAGTTGATGGCTTTCTTTTGTTTGTTCAAATTTGGCTAAGAGACACTCCTTCCCCATCCACTTGCCCCTCTTCAGTGTCCTGCTTGTCCAGAGATCCTGACAATAGAGTGAGGAGAAATATTGCATGGTTAAGATTGAGTTGGGGTGACTGAAAGGTATGGCTTGATGCTCTCTCCGCCCACGTTGGTGCATTCAGAGTGAAAAATGTCACCTGTACCATCAGGCAAGTTGCTAAGTAGAGTCTCAACCTCACTCAAGCTTATATTTGCATTTTCAATTGATGCCATGATAATTATTTTTTTAGAGGGATCCAGGGGACACAGGGGTGACATCTCTTCTCTTGGCCATCACTGTACCAAGATACAATACAGAGTGATACTATGTAATCATAAAAGTGCAGAATTGCAGGCTGCCAGATCAACTACAGTGTGTATGATACATCAGCAATCCGCCTCAGCAGACATGAAAACAACATGCATAAGGGGCCCGGACAGCAAACAAATTCTACATTGAAACAGAGTTTGAACAAAGATGCTGCACTAGAACAGCATACAAGTAATTAAAGTTACATATGCATAAAGAAATGCCCCATAACCGAACAAATAAAATGTATAGTAAAATTCAGTTTGCTTAGCCCTAAATCTTCTTTGAAACAAACATCTACACAATCACTTTTCACCGTATAAGTATTTCAAAGAATATATTTCTGCGTAAATACCAAATGATTATTACATTGCCACTATGGCAATGATCATTAAAGATTCATTAAAAGTTAATTAAGTTTTATTAAGATTTTAACTTGGATTAATCCCTGTTAATCAAATGAATCAACAGCAGATTCCAGTGATATGAATCAATTACTATTGCATCCAATGGTAATCGCATGTATCTATACATATATGTGGATGATGTCACTAACTGCACACAAGCGTGACAAGGAGCTGTGAGGGGGTCAATATCGGAGCTGCACCCTGCCACCTTGTGGCTGTTTGAAAGTGAGGCAAGTAAATTGTTCTTCTCCTCTGGTATGGCACAGAGAGTTAAAGTGTGATAGCAGACCGCCCCGAGTGGGCTGCATCCCATAGAACATGTTATTTGAACTTGTTATTTCCCATACGCTCATTCTTCAGCTCTCTCCAAACCTTCTGACACTAAGACCATGGTGGCTCAGAAGGCCTCCCAACAACACTGGGCTGATGCGGCCTTTTTTCAGATAGATTGGTTGTTGAAATCTCTCTGTGGCATTGGGCATTATTTAAGTAAACAAACCGTCATACCACAACATGACACTGATGCCACAAAACACACCCATAATATACAAACCAAACAGTGTACTGACCACATATAACTGCATTCCAATAAACAAAGCAATTACATCATAACATAAATATGGCTCTACAATACACACCTACCACACCTTTCACACTGCACAGCACCCTACACATTACACCACATATTGCATCACACACACTGCCTACAATGCACACTGCACCTAAAATACACTGCACCAAGCGAGCAATTAATTTAGCATTTCTCAAACCTACATAACACAACAGAAACAGCCCAAAGAAAAACCAAGGCACATACCACACACTCACCCTATGTTGTGCATATTTGATAAGACCAAACACGCAAACCAAGTAGCACACTCACCGCGCCCAAAGTTCCATTGCACCATATCATATACATGTAACATTAGACATGCTTCATCCTGCACTATGCACATATCACACCTTGCTAGCATATATCATAAAACACAGAGGGCCGCCAGTACAGCCTCCACTATGCAAACACTGCTCACACCACAATATTCATGTATATCGCTACACACAATTTGCCACCCTGTTGGGTAATGGCGGCTATGTAACAGCCTGTTTTTGTCGGATGTGTCCCATGTCCATATAATAGCACACTGGAACATTTTGTGTATGTAGCTCTGATGAGTATGCCATACTATGCCCACACTTAACCCCTTAAGTGCCAAGGACGAGTATGCTCGTCCTTTTTGCATAGACCTGCATAATAGCCTGGCACTTCAAGTGTGCCTAAGTCCGATTCCTGGCTCTTTAGGGATGGATAGGTAAAAACAGTCAGGTGTTAAGGGCTTTCTAGGGAGCATGAAAGCCTGCTAGGGTCCGCAGGTCATCTGAATGGGTGTTCCAGAGTTCCATAGCCTGCACAGAGAATGCAGATGCTCCTAGTCGTGCTGTACATTGGAAGTATCATTTCCATGTATTCTGCAGTACACAATCTTTGGGCATGGAAGAAATCTTATCCCAACTGGTGTATCTAACGCAAAGTAACGAGCATCACATTAAAGGTGGCTTGGTGGCCAATGATTTGCCAATGCTTGCACAGATGTACTGAGAGTGGTGCTCTCTGATGCCGTGCGGTAGCACCAGCCTTTTTTCTTGTGTTGCACATGCACTAGTACATGGCACACCACGGTGGAAGTGGTTTCCACAAGTCATATAGCCATGACGGCAATTACTCTTTGTGGAAAGGCCCGATGCATCCTAGGGTTCTCGGGTTGAATGGAGAGCATCTGATCGGTGGATCTGAATTCCACTCAACTTAAACCCTTGTCCCCACTATTGTGCTCAACAAACTGGACTACTGCACAAGCTTACTTCTTAGTCTACCCATGTACTCTTTCAATCCCCTCCAAAAAGACTTTCACTTTGCGATGTATACCATTTTGAGCTAAAGCAGATCCTCCCCCACCTCTACCTCTCGTCACCATGCTGGATCTCTCTTCATGCAAAATGTTCCTTTCTTTAAATTCCTCCTACTCACTTAAAAATCCATCTATGGTCTTGCCCCCAGGCCCCACCTCACTCAGTACATGACGCTGTAGTGTGCCCCTCACACTCTCCGTTCCTCCTCTCTTCACAGCCTATCAGTCCCCAGACCCACATGCCTACTCCCGCTTTCGCCTCCTTTTCCATTATTCACCCACTCCACTGGAATGTATTCCCCCCCAGCCGTCAAACCAACCCATCTCTTCAGTAGCAATCTTCAAAACAAGAATCAAACTCCACCTGTTAGCAATGGAAGGAGCGCCCCCCCCCCAACTGCACCCACCCCCATCCATCCAAACTAACTGCCCACCTCACCTTTCCAGGACAACTCTTACATCATGTGTAAATATGTAAATGTTGTCCACCAGCTCTCAATGCTAAAAATACTGTAATGTCCCCCATGCCCTTTACCTGGTACATGTTCCTGCTCTTACCCGTTCAACGGCCGGTGTACGTCATTCAATCCAACCGCGCTCTTAAGCACAGGCACCTTATCCTCAGACTGCCTCTGCTCCCGGCTCTTACTACCTACTTTGTAAATCATTTCTGTTTGAAATGAAACCCTATCCTGGAATAAATACAAAGACAACATATATTAATTATTGGGGTTGGCGAGAAGTTGGAATCCATGATGGCGCACAGGTTTTAATAGTCTTGGATGTCGCGCGAGAGAGACGGTACCGAGGTAAAGCAGATGGTCAAGGGGGTGGGGAGGCTAACAATACCAAAGGCAGGCTGCCATCTTACTTTCCAGGTTTCCGCTGGTGGACGCTGGTGGAGTGGGTTGGTTTGGCGTCCATTAGAGAGGGCGGGAGGCTGGATAGCGAGGAAGAAGGGTCTTCCAGATTATGAAGAGGATCTGGGGATCAAGTGTGGGAAGATCAACCCTAAACTACAATATACTTTGGTCCCCAAAAATGTAATATATTATATAATATCTCTTAAGATACCTTAATTGCCATATCAAGGGCGATGCCTTTCAATGATGAGATTAGTCCGACCTTTTGCTTGAAAAGATGGACATTTCACCTTCAATGTGCATATCTCAGCCTAGCATGCACCTTGAGTCTGCGAGGGGCAGCAGTGTGCTTCGGTTATCATGGGTTCATTAACCTTTTCCACTGCACAGTAAATACATCTTTATTTCTCAATGCATTGTGAATAGAATGAAGCCAGGGTCGATTGAACGGCCATTGATCCTCAGTCTACTGTCAACCGGAAGTCTGCCCTGCGTGAAAGGTGGGCTCACCGTTCAGGGGGTCAGGGGTCATGAAACATTGGAGGCAGGACCCGGCACCAAGTGGGAAGGTCCCACATTAGCGCTGATCACCCCTGGATGTCATTCTATTGAGACCAGTGAGGCCATGAGGTTGCAGGGCTGGGGGGAAGGCGCAGGGGGGATGCAGTTGCCATGGGGATCTGCCTCTGCATAGCAGCTATGCTGCACAGGACCGGCAACCCTCAGCATATGCTGTCTATGTAAAGAAGAGTGGTGCAACACAATGCTTAGCAGGTGAGGGCGCGGGACACATGGTAAGAGTGCGAGCTCTACAATGCAGACCCAAGGCCTGGAGTGCCGGACCTTCATAGTAACCAGAGATCAGGGATAACGAGCCCATCTATCTCTGATATTTTAAATGTGTGATTCATTCGGGAATATTGTGACGATTTATATCAAGGGAGAGTAGCTCCTGTTTCTAGTGCCACGGCTTCCGAGGCAGCATGCAGTGGACTTTAGGGCGAATAAATAACGTGCGCAAGGCTGAAATAATTTCGACAAATGGAATTTTTAAATCAAAATGATCTAACACCGCTTGCAATTCCTCATGTTGCATCAATGGAGAGAAGGTAAAGAACGACACCAGGTGTAGAGGCATGTCTCTTTGGTACTACTGCATTTGCTGTGATGGCGAGAACCCAGCGATGGAAACACAGGCACCACTATTGTCTATAAAAGGTTCGGTGTTTGGAGAAAAGAAGTGACTGGGCCTCATTACGGGTCCGGCGGGAACCCTGCCGGTAATACCGGTGGGTTGCCACCAAACCCGTAAAGAATTACCGGCAGCTGACTTACCGGTAACACCGGGGAAGTAAAACCCTGACGGCAGAGAAGTCAGGCGCCGGTAATTCTGAGAATCCCCTTTTCCATGGAGTCCCATAGGACTCTGTAGGAGTGGGGACCACGGAAGCACCGGCACTGTTAATAACGGTGCCGGTGCTTCCGTGATGGTTTGCCTACCGTGGCCGCTGTGTCTGGCAGGGTCTGACCTGTCGGGCAGATAGCTCAGTGAAACACGCTTGCCTTGGCAACAAGGCAATGCTGTGTAAAGTTTGTTCGATAGCCAGTCCGGTGCTTAGAAGCTGGAGAAGGCCAGCATTAAGACTGATATAAATGCCCAATTAAATAAGTTTACAGAGTGCTACAACTTAAAGGAGAGTTCCGGGACTTTTTTTTTATTGTCCCTACGGGTCGGCCATGTGTTTGTAAGCATAAATCGGTAGATCGTAGGAAACTTTCCTATGGACCTTACCCGACTTTTCGCCCCTTATCGCACTCGAAATCAGCCTCCATTTTGTGATAATCCTATCATTCCGCCGCATCGACCTGGCTCACCTGCCTTTGCGGCACTAAATCAAATCCCCCGCCCCTGAAACAGACTTTATCAAAACATTCATATTCCCCGCCTCTATCCGTGACGTGACTGTGCTGCGTAGGCAAACGCGCCCAGGCGTCTTCTACGCGACTCCACACAGACCCCGGAAATCAACACAGATCAGCTCACAATACAGCGCACCACAATTCGGAATATGAAACTGTACTTTGAAATCAAACCGCAAGATTGTAAATGTGGTAAAGTACATTTATTTGACATCAAATGTTTAGAGAATATTCAGCGATTTGCATTTTTATTTGCTCATGTTCCAAAAAGTTCGTATTGAGGAACGCGATGGTCCTTTGCTGTACACAGGGTCTTAGAGCATCTCACAATACAGCACCACAATTCGGAATGTGAAACCGTGGTTTAAAAGCAAACGGCAAGATTGTACATTTGGCAAAGTACGTTTATTGGACATCAAATGTTTAGAGAATATTCAGCGATTTGCATTTTTCTTTGCTCTCGATCCAAATTAGTTCGTCTTGAGGGAAGCGATGTTCGTGTGCAGTACACAGGGTGTTGGTTTACGATAAAAATAAGCTCTTCTGTCGCACTGATAATCGCATGGCTGTTCCAACAACGAGGCGCTAGGCCACCACAATGGTAGGTATGTTGCATCTAACCGTTAGTACCGCGTAAGGGCATACTTGTACTTGGCGATCGTCCCATAAAATGGTCAGGGTGGTAACGTTGTTCACGCGGAGAAGCAACTGGCGGCTGTAGAAGCCGTCCGCCGGTGTCTGGTACTCGTGACACAGACAGTAGTGAATGATGTACCTAAAAACATAAAAAATGAAATTAGTCTCACCATCAGATCCTTATTAAAATTATTCATTTCATAGCGAGGACAGCGCTACTGGGTGTACACAAGTGTTTAAAGGCGTGGCGAGGCATGGAGGGGGGGGGGAGTGCAGGTGGAGAGTGGAAGGGCCCAGGACTGAGGTCGCAGACAGTGGACCAGTTGTAGCAGGGGAGAGGGAGAGAGAAAGCAGAAGCAAAGAGGAAGGTTTTGAGGTGCTTCAGTAAAAGCAGATGTTTCTCCTCAAGATAGTGCGCGGTAGAAAACAATATGCCACATAGAACGAACAAGTACAACTGAACCCGTCTTTAAAGCCACTGTATAGTAATGAAATTGCGGTATAAACTCATCAAAAGTTACTTACATTATATTTGCATTTTCCATTGTGTCTCTGTGTAGGGCAGACCCGAAACACCACTCCTTCTTTGCCGACGTTACTTCTTCTAATGAACGTGGCTCATCGTTTCGTTTCTGAAATTTTATTCATTATCTTTTCTTAGTCTTTCAGGATGGTCCCGGCCTGTCAAGGTCAAATCACAATAGAACCTTATATTGGGTCGTGGGCCGTTCCGCCACCCGAGCAAAACATCAAAGCAGCTGACCTTCACTTTGAGCGAGCACACATTTCTAGTTAGCTGCAGTTAGTTTTAGGGACATCTTGTCTGCGTGCCTTTTTTTTTATTGTCCCTATGGGTCGGCCATGTTTTTGCAATACGGAAACATTCTATAATTTTTGTAAAAATGATTTATATTACTGTTTGGTTTAATTGCAATGGGCCTGCAACATGAGGAGACTCGAGAGAACAGACAATCAAATTACAATCATTTAAACCGTGATGTGTATTTCTCAATGAGCTCTGCTTTAGGTGGACATGGAACAGAGGCAATGTTGGGTGGCAATGCAGTTGTCCCCTGCATAGGTTCGTTCACCACTCCATGTATGTGCCTATCGAGGACATCTACGATAAGTCTCTCAATAAACTCATATTGCATATCCTCAAACACTGGTTTGATCACCCATTGTTTACTTCTTTTAGTGAAGGCCTTATTGTAGCGAAGCGTCCCTAAAGTTCCGGTCGTCCTACTTTGTTGACGGCCAACATTATGGTTATGTGCCAAGACCGCTAAAAGAGTCCGATTTATCATGCCTTCCATGCCAAAATGCAATCTTTTGGGCCTGTACTTGAGGCACATATTGTGGAACACCTCCAAATCTCCTGTGTGGCAGAATTCCGTGAGTCCCCTCAAAGCTTTTGTTATAGTTTTATCAAATACAATCTTTTCAATGGCTTTGTGAGTGGGTGATGAAGGAATCAACCACTTCTTCTTCCGTGCCTCCTCTGTGGACAAATGGCCATGTTCACATTTGTGGAAATGCTCATTTGTCGACCATCGATGTACGTTGCTACAGTGCAACATTACTGACCGCCATTTTTCCAGTAGAATTTCCAACGACCCTTCACATGTTTTTGAGCTCCACCAAAGATGGTTGCTGATTGACTTGGACCACTGTGAAATACCTTGCAATTCTTTTTTTTTACCTGCAGCAGACAATTTTTTATTGATTGATTTTGCAAGATGCCAAACGTCAAATTGGTGATTTATATTTTTGTACTGTTCTCTCATTGTCTTGGCAATTGAAACGTGTCTGTCCGTGGCTATCAGGTCGATCACCATTCCCCGCGATTGTAGTTCTTGCAATGATGCTACAAAGCCAACTTTCTCCATGGCCACTGAGGATGTACTTTGTGACACCTGCACGACCACCGAACTCACAATTTTCTTACTTTCCATGTCCTGAAAGTGGTAGGTGCAGTACTTGGCTGAAAATCCTGGGCTGTCGCACTGTCCATCACCGGCTAGCCTGAAGCGTTTGCCCGCGAATGTACTTTCCATTGACATTTTTTCCATTCTCCAAGCTTCGCTGATGGCTGGAAATAGATAATCGGTTTGGTATTTGTAGAACTGACTTTTCGCAATGAAATGGATTCCCACAAACTGAAAGAAATACTGTAACTTTTTAAAACTTGAACCACTAAAAAGTGCGGCAGCTGCACAAAGTAGATTGCCTGCTGGCAGTTGCCCCAGCATGGGTTGTGCAGACCATGCGAACGGATGATATTGTGTACAGGTGGCATGTATTTTAAGGTTAGTGCCTCGAATTGCACGAGTCACATTAATCAATGGCTCCCCACATACTTCCCCACCAACCGAATGCCCACATTTCATCATCATAATAATATCCATCAAACAGCTATCGAATACAATGAATTTGGCCTCTTTCCTTATACTTTCACTCTGCATCCCAGCTGGTTCGGCCTGTAACGTTGAGGACATGTCACTCGCATGAAAGGTACAATCTCTGATATCGTCTTCCGCTATGCTGAGTGATATTGATGGTGTTTCATTGTCGTCCACGTCATTCTCTTCCATTGCAACATCTGTTCCTTGTCCGGAGATGGGAGAAAAAAACAATGTCTTCAACTTTCGCGCGCTCTTATTTTTTGCGGGTGTGGATTCTGTGAATTGATCTCCGACTGCATCCAAACTACCAGGAGGACATTCACTATCAATGGCTGGTGGTGGTATAGCTCCGTTGTCAATCACTTCATATTCTTCCCATTGGCACGATGCATCTCCAGTCTCAAGTCCCTGCCAAAAGGTTTGACAAGCAACATCTCTCGTTCGCTTCACTGTCTGTGTAGATTTAGTTCTTACACCCACTCGCAACTAGAGGACAGATTAGAAAAGGGATGTTCAGTTTAAACACAACTTACAGTATTGAACTATTGACAGTGAAAGACAACATAATATAGTGAACAGGACACTAACCTTCTTTTGCTTTCTTTTCTTTGAAACTTTCTTGCCTCGAACTTCAACATCTGGACGCTGTTGCTCCGACTCGTGTGTGCATGTCTCCACTTCCTCTCGCGCTGCAACGACTATATTTTCATGATAAGCACATCCATCACTCACTGAGGCTCCATCGACTCCCTGAAACATAGAACTTTCATTAGTATGTATAATAATATTGAAAACACAAAATGTACTTGGGGACCAATACCCATACGTACATCTCAATAGCAAAACACGAATGAACGCATTGTGTAGAACATTCAAACGACAATAGTTCACGCATTGTTGATCTAGTTAGATTGAACTGTCAAGATCCATACCTCGGGCTCCGCATAGACTTCCATTGATGATATTATTGAAGATGACGCTTCAGCAACTCCCTGAAACACAGTAATTGCATTAGTATGCTTTTCTATTTTGTTAAAAAGAACATAAACTTTGAGCAGGCGTCAACGGCTCATCTAAATAGACCTGCACAAATGATCAGTTGTCTAAAATAAATAATGGATATGTAAATATGATTCGATTTGCTCGATCGTTGGAAGTGTCACCACCCAGAGATCTGCATCAACTACTAGGGGTGATGTTCTTGTAGAAGAAGCTCCGTCATCTCCCTGAAACATAGTACTTGCGTTAATAAAGAAGGAAGTATAGCGGATGTAATCACGTCATATGATTTCGCTTGATCGAACTGTCAGTATCCATACCTCGAAATGCATAAGAACATCAAGGGACGATGTAACTGCGGTGCACACTTCTGCAAGCTGTTGCGCCGACCCGTAACTGCATGCTCCCCCTTCTACTTGGACTAATGCTCCATCGACTCCCTGAAACATAGGACTTTCATTAGTAATGAACACAATATTGAAAAAAGAAGACAAATAGGAGGGCGACGACAGAAGGACATATCAATGGCTAAAAACGAAAGAAACGTACCTCGAGCATCTGAGTGACATCTACGGTTGTCGTCAATGCGTTGGACTCCTCAGCATCTCCCTGAAAGACAGTACTTGCATTATTTTGGATAACAATAATTATAACTGAAAACAAAGACTAGAGGACGAGTACAAGGGTGTACCATTAGGTAAAATAATTACACGATCAATTAAAACTATTGATTTACATGCCTAAAACAAGTCAGTGTCAGAATAGCTAAGTAAGATTACCCGATAGGCGCTTGAAGTGGCTGATGACTGCAATAACGACACGGATGGAGAATCTTCCGCCTTCATATTGAGTGGATACATAAATGGGGAAATTATTGTTAGCTACTGCTACACACTACCGCAAGGCCGAGAACTAGATCCGTAAACTTGACTCACCAGTGGAGGCATGTGGACGAATAGAGTGGGAATAGCGGTTGAGAGCAATTTTCGCCTCGCTCGCGGTGTTTTCTTCTTTATTAGCAATGATGTGGAGTACATGTCTGGGCTAAAGTGCCTGCTGCAGATGCGGTATCGATCACCCCTCTTGTCCGCAAAGACTTCTAGGACTCTACTTTCTAGCTCAGAGGCTGGATATCCGCAATATCGGACCCATCCTCTTATCTGATCTATTGTCTTAGGGAAAACATGCATTATAGTACCTTCAGATTTGTTATGGGTCTTCGAAGGGCAACCGCCAATGGAACAGGCAGGCATTATGGAAAGTTCTGAAAAGTAAAGATCAACAATTCTCTATGAATACCAATGTGTTAAAACAGTAAATGACACATAAAAGGTTCAATGCAAGGTCCGTTTTGGTTCTTGGAACTATACACGTTATTCACATGCGGATAAGTATTTCAATAACTTTCAAAAAATAGAAAAAGTAATTTGACTAAACTCAGAACATGTGACTAGTTCCTTGCATGTACTGTCGTGAACGAAAAGAAAACATGGATGCAATTTGATGACTACTAGCAAATAGATATAAATTAAAAAATTGGACGCAAAATGATTATGGTACATGGACTTACCTTGACGAACAAACAGTTAGATGCAGGGATCAGAGTAGTTTCTTGTCGTAGAACAGGGAGCAGTTCACAGGTTGCAAACTGACGAGTTTGCTCAAAGTGGTCACGGAAGTTCACAGAGACGAAGAGCAGATAACCAGCACCTTCACGGGTTGACTAGCAAAGCGCAAAGAAGTTCTCATTAGAAATATGAGGTGGGTTATAAAGAATTCGAACCAGGGGTGTGTTTGTGAATGAATGACGTGTATATGTCGTGGCATTATGTGGATTGCAGGGGGCCGTCCAGCGTGAGGGGGATGCTTGGCAGGAGACACGGGGTCTGGAGGTAGACATGGGAACAACAAACCCATGCTCTATAGACCACTTTGAAGTGTACATGGTCTTTGGCACCTCTTGGCCTTTATCGCTCCCTGACAGCTCCACTTGCCAGCAGCTCAAGTACCCCGGTGCGAACTGCCTTTGATAGGGCGGGGGGTGGATCGGGGCGGTGGTCGTGCAGACAAGACACAGGAAGACTCGTGAATGGAGACACACTTATGTGGATTGCAGGGGGCCGTCCAGCGTGAGGGGGATGCTTGGCAGGAGACACGGGGTCTGGAGGTAGACATGGGAACAACAAACCCATGCTCTATAGACCACTTTGAAGTGTACATGGTCTTTGGCACCTCTTGGCCTTTATCGCTCCCTGACAGCTCCACTTGCCAGCAGCTCAAGTACCCCGGTGCGAACTGCCTTTGATAGGGCGGGGGGTGGATCGGGGCGGTGGTCGTGCAGACAAGACACAGGAAGACTCGTGAATGGAGACACACTTATGTGGATTGCAGGGGGCCGTCCAGCGTGAGGGGGATGCTTGGCAGGAGACACGGGGTCTGGAGGTAGACATGGGAACAACAAACCCATGCTCTATAGACCACTTTGAAGTGTACATGGTCTTTGGCACCTCTTGGCCTTTATCGCTCCCTGACAGCTCCACTTGCCAGCAGCTCAAGTACCCCGGTGCGAACTGCCTTTGATAGGGCGGGGGGTGGATCGGGGCGGTGGTCGTGCAGACAAGACACAGGAAGACTCGTGAATGGAGACACACTTATGTGGATTGCAGGGGGCCGTCCAGCGTGAGGGGGATGCTTGGCAGGAGACACGGGGTCTGGAGGTAGACATGGGAACAACAAACCCATGCTCTATAGACCACTTTGAAGTGTACATGGTCTTTGGCACCTCTTGGCCTTTATCGCTCCCTGACAGCTCCACTTGCCAGCAGCTCAAGTACCCCGGTGCGAACTGCCTTTGATAGGGCGGGGGGTGGATCGGGGCGGTGGTCGTGCAGACAAGACCCGTTTGCCGCAGGGCCTCACCAAGGAGAGGCCATCTAACTGAATGTAAGAGGATGGCTGCAGGATCTACTACATGGAAGGCAGGGGGGTGAGTTTATAAATACCTCACCCTCCCAGGAGAATATACACTAGATTCATTTAAAAAATCAAAACAACCATTGTTAAAATATATGTTGGGCTTTATTTTAGATTTTAATTAAACATAAATAATAAACATTACACATTGTAAAGTTGAGGTTGCAGCACATCGAGGGAAAATCCGCGGTATTGTCCACTGTCACTGGGGAAATGTTGTCTAATGGCAAGTACCGCACAGGCAGGTATTACTCTCCGAACGCGGTGTCCGAGCCTCCCGTGAAGCCACCAAGTGAAGCAACGATAGGCCACCAGCCTGTACCACCTGTGAAAAAAAAAGATGCAAACTGTATTAAACTGACCAAACTTTCTTATCAATGTCGATTCAGGTAACACATGTCATTTTTCTTAGAAAAAAATTATATCTAGAAAATGCACTATATGGAACCAATTTACATGCGTTCCAATGATATGTAAATGTAATTTTATATGTGGGAGACGACCATGAAATAGTGGTGGCATCACTGACATCACAAACAGAGTATACTTACTCGTTACTCGGATTACGCGGACGAACAGTGCCACGAAGTTCGTGCATAAGCACCATCATCATCCTCAACACTGTCCGTGAGAGGCAGGCTTCCCTGAACTCTGGCAGCTCGGTGATGCATTGCGGACTTTGCTCGCCTTCCTGCTGACTTTGCTCGCTTTCCGAAATGTAGGCCAAGCACCCGGAATTTTCACGGCAGCAGCAGTTCTCCTCCTCAGTTGGCATTAGCTCGCACCGATTGCACGTGCACCAGGTGGAGACGCCGTCCATGCGACATGGTCCAGGCTCTTCATCCGTTGACTGGTCCTCCCAACTGCCGTCCGAATCCCCATCGTTTTCGCGTGCTTGCCTTTCCAGTAGTTCTTCCTCGGTGTACTCGGGCTCGTACATATACGGCATTATTGTGGCCATTGTGCGGTAAAGATAGTAAAATAATTTATAGCGGTGGTACTGGTATCTGTTCACACGGGCTACAAGCGGCGAAGGTAGCTGACCAGAGCACTGAAACGAGTCACAGAATACTCAAAGTAACACAGAGAGAGGAATGGAATCGAAAATCTGCTGCTGTATGTTGTGAAACGGTCTGTTTATACTTATTGGGGAAAGAGGCGTCCTGCCATTTCCATGGCAACACGTCAATAGCTGAGGCGCAGCGATTGTTGACACGAGACGTGCTTGAAATGGGCAGTACGCGTCTGCTGATGTCAGGCTCAGGGGCGGGGGATTTGATTTAGTGCCGCAAAGGCAGGTGAGCCAGGTCGATGCGGCGGAATGATAGGATTATCACAAAATGGAGGCTGATTTCGAGTGCGATAAGGGGCGAAAAGTCGGGTAAGGTCCATAGGAAAGTTTCCTACGATCTACCGATTTATGCTTACAAACACATGGCCGACCCGTAGGGACAATAAAAAAAAAGTCCCGGAACTCTCCTTTAATGAAATACAAGTTTACTAGATTAAGAGGCTGGAGATAAATAATATCTCCAATATTACAGTGTTTTGAGAGTCATGTGCACACATTTTAATGGACCGACACCAGGGCCGGCATTAAGGCAGGACCACCCTGGTGACTGACGGAGCGTCATTAGCCCCCCGCCATGCCAGCTCAGTGGAGTCTTTCGAGGGCTCCCCTGAGCTAGGGTGTGGTGCGAGAAAGCGCGGCATGTGTCCTATTAAATTTAAATGCGCCCTACTCTTGTTCTGGCGCCAGGCTTTCCAGCGCAGGAGTGGGATGCATTTAATAACAATAAGGTGCTGGCGCTTTTCGCATCGGCACCCTATGGAGGTGATTACCTCCGTGCTTTAGCGTGGGCGCAGGCAGTTTTCATTAGAATAGGGTGCTGATGCTTTTGCATCAGCACCCTATTCCAGTGATTAACTCCCTGCTCCAGCACGGGAGCTGGGAGTTAAAAAAAAGAAAATTGGCACTCCACCCCCCCCCATTGACCAGGGACGAGCGGGATAGGGCGGGGCACCACATTTTTCTTTCACAGCCGGGGGCGCAGCCGCCGCTGAGGCCAGCACTGACCAACATATTTCTTCACTTTATTTCAGATATGGAAATTCGATAGGGACAAACATCTTTCACACATTTGTCATACTTCTATATGGTTTTCCTTGGTGGCTTCCAGTGCGCGCACACACACACGTGTGTGTGAGTATGTTTGTGTGTATGTGGGGTCAACTGCGGAGGAAGGAATATTAAGGTATCCAATTATTAGTTGCAAAGTGTACTTAGAATCTTGCTGCTATTGTCTGACTGCGCTGGCACTTCATTATACATTCAGGGTGCAAAATGTGCACTTGCCACTAGCTAATGGATAGGGATATTTGACTCCTGGCGGCAAGTAAGAAATGGTGTGCTGTGTATATGTGTACAATCGAGATGGAGAGTAACTTTTTTTTAACTTTCATTTTATTGGCATTGAAACAATGTTAACCATACAGACTTGTAAACACCCCGTGGCTGTACCAACCCCTAGCCTCCATCCGTCCCACACCCCCTCGCCGCTTAACAGCGTGCTCGAATAACGATCATTAGTGAGCAACAACTCAATCTCTGAGATGGAGAACCCTATGAGAAAAAAAACAAAAAAGAAAACCCAGGAACGACCACCTGACTTAATATAACGTTGCATATGGATTGGCTCCCCCCTAAGGCCCGGGAGTTCCGCTGGGCCAGGCCTACTCTCCAGCCCCGGGCTAGGCTTTGATCGTCTCCATCTTTGCCATTAGTGGGCCCCATTCTTCCAGGTGGGACCCCAGGTAGTCATAAACAATGGCAATCAACCTCTCCATCACCATCGTGTTGCATAGCTTCTGTTCCCACTCCATCTTCGTGGGGGCCTCCCCAGCCTTCCCCTTCTGCGCTATAGCCAGTGTCCCTGCCCTCAACATGGCTTTGCATACCCTAGGCAGGCTATATTCCTCCCTGCCACTGGCCAGGATCCCCAGCAGCATCTGGAGTGGATCCCTGCTCAGCTGTACCTCTGAGTATTCCTTAATCCAACTAAGGAGTCCAGTAAATACATATTTTTAGGCAACGCCACAACAAATGGGATAGTGAGCCCACCTGACCACAGCCTCTGGGGAACTTGGGAGAAGCCGCCCGAAACATTCGTGAAACCTTCAATGGGTCCCTGTGCCACAGTTGTAGGTTTTTATAGTTGTGTTCGACGGTCAAGGTGAAGAGGTTGCTGTGGGAAGTGATCCGGAAGATCTTGGCCAAGACCTCATCCAAGATCTCCTCTCCCGCTAGTTCCACCCAATACCTTTTGAATGTGTGTCTCCCAACCTCAGGGGTGGAAACCATGAACTTGTATAAGCTAGAAAGGGACCCCTTACGCACGGTCGCTGTGTCCAAACATCTCTCAAACGAGGTAAGCTCCCAGGAGACCTGGGCGTGCCACTTTGGTTCCATGAAGATCCCTTTTAACCTCAGGAACTCGAAGATCATGAACCTGTCCTGCCATAGGCCCACCCGTACCTCCTCAAAGCTCCTGAATCGGCCTCTCTCAAACAGTTGGCCCACCTTCTCTAGACCTCTGTCCGACTATTGTTGAGCCTACTTCATCCTCTGCCTTCCCAAGTCAAATAGGGGGCCCTAGATCGATGCCATGGGTGTGGGCCATGATGAGAAAGTCCTGTTGGCTCCTCCCTCCCTCCATAGGCCCCATAGTGCATTCAACGAGGGGTGCTCCTTCGTCCCCCTCGGTATCCTCCCAACGGGAGCCCACAGGTAGTCCCTAACCTTCAGCAGGTGTACCACTAGATCTTCCAGGTTCGACCAATATGTTCTTAGCACCTCACTAGTGTGTTCCAACAGCACCCTTAATTGGGCGGCTTTGTGACACAAGAAGGGGTCTGGGAAGCCAATGCCCCCCTGGTCTTGTGGGAGTGCGAGTGTGTCACATTTCATCCTCGGCCTCTTGTTCTGCTATACGAATTTCAATAGCACTCCCGTCAAGTCTCTGAAAAAGGACGCAGAGAGCCTCGTCGGGAGGGCTGAAAATAGATAGAGCAGGTGGCGGACGATGTTCATCTTTACCGACGTCATGCGTCCGTACCAGGACACAGTGAGGGGCTGCCACCTCTTAACGCCCTCTTTCATCTTTGCCAGCATTGGGTAGAAGTTAACCTTGGCCAGCCCCACGAGGTCCCTCCGTATAATCACACCTAAATATTTCATCTTCCTCCGTTCAACTCTTAACCCCAAACATCGGGCATGTGTGGTGATGGCAGAGTTTTTTGGACTCATTGGCAAAATGCTAAATTTGTCCACGTTAATTTTAAAACCTAACAGGAGTTTGGGGAGAGAGGCGTCCATCTCAGTCAGGTACCCTAAGATGATGTCTGCAAAGAGGGCTAAATTGAACTCCACCTCGCCACTCCGGATGCCTTTAATTTTCTGATTAGCTCTGATCGCTATTGCCAGCGGTTCCATGTTAAGGGCATACAATAGTGGCGACAATAGACACCCCTGTCTTCAACCCCTCGACAGGCGGACGAACCTGACAGGGCGTTATTGACCCAGACTCGTGCTGTGGGCTGCATATACACTGCATCCACCCATCTCAGGAAAACCGCCCCAAGCCCATTTTCCATAGCACCTGCTTCATAAATGGCCATTCCACCCTGTCAAAGGCATTTACCGAGTCTAGCCCGATCAGGCAGGCATCACTCCCCTGGGTATGTACCTGATGCATCAGATCTATAGTCTTCCGAATATTGTCAGAGCCCTGTCTCCCTTGGATGAAACCAACCTGATCCCCAAGAACCAGGGATGGGAGTAAGCCCTCCAATCGGGAGCCCAAAATCTTGGCTAGGATTTTGACATCACTATTTAGCAATGAAATCGGGCGGTAGGATGCGATTATTGTAGGATCTCTACCTTCCTTGTGGATTGCCACCATCGTGGCCTCAAGCATCGTCTTCGGGGGATGCCGTCCCGATAGGACCTCACTGAACATTCTGGGTAGATACAGGGTCAGAGTGGACCTAAACCTTTTGTGGAACAGGACTGAGAGCCCATTTCTCACTGGCGCCATCCCTGCCTTCATCCCCTTAATCGTCCGAATTATCTCCTTCACAGAGATGGGAGCCCCCAGCTTTTCAGACTCCTCCTGCAGAACACCCGGCAGGGGCATGGGGTCCAGGAAGGCGACAACTGATCATCTGCCCCCAAATATTCTGACCTATAGAGATTTTCATAAAACTTAGCAAATTCCTTCCCTATCCCCACCGGGTCGTGTACCACCCTGTCCCCCTCTCCGCTAATGGCCCCTATTGTCTTTCTTTTCCTTTTCTCTCTTAGCTTCCAAGCTAGGATCTTACCCGCCTTTCCCTCTGCTCATGGTATTTCTGCTTTGGGAACTAACTGTTTCTCTGTATCCTGCACCGGTAAGGCCTTAAGCTTTGCCTTATATACATGCAATTTGGCAGCCCTAGCCGGTGTTGGGACAGAGCCCCCCCCCCCGGCCCCCGAGGCTGTAAATCTCTGGTCCTCCCCCTTAGTACTTCTTCTTCTTGGTCCCTATGTTCTTTATTTTTCTGGGATCCTATCCTAATGAGGACCCCCCTCAGCGTGGCCTTGAAGCCCACCCAAAGGCTCTGCTCCTGCACCTGCCATTGTCATTGAACTCAAAGTATTCTTTGATCTCTGTCAATACCGACTGGGTGATCTCCTCATCCCTCAGCAGGAAGTAATTGCAACGCCCGCCTCCCGAGGGCCCCAACACCACTTTGAGAATATCGTAGTCAGACCAGGGGATCGATGTGACACTGGATGTCCTAACCTGGGCCTTCGTCTCGGTATCCACCAGAATCAAGTCAATCCTGGAGAAGGAGTTGTGGACAGACGAGAAATAGGTGAATGGGCTGTCACCCCCCCCCCCCCTCTCCCCTAGGGAATGATTTTCCTGAACCTTCTGGAGGTTGCCTTGCCTGGTATGCCGTCTCTCCCCTGCCCCATCCTCTTGCGATCTCTGGCCAGGTCGAGGACCATGTTAAAATCCCCCCCACCACCAGCCTGCCCTCAACGAAGAGCTTTAGTTCATTCTTGACCCCCTCCCAAAATTCCATCTGACCCATATTGGGAGCGTAGAGAGAGCATAAGGGGATCCTTTCGCCCGGCAGGGAGCCCTTGATGAACAGAAACTGGCCCCAGGGATCCCTCCATCCACCACCAGACCCAGCCGGGGCGATAGAACGATTGCCACCCCTCCATTTTTTTCCTCGCCCGATTCAATATATAACTCACCTCCCCATCCTTTGCCCAGCCGTGGTTCCTTGCCCCTCTGCCAGTGTGTCTCCTGCAGCATCAGGAGATCCAGCTTGGCTCTTCTGAACTCCAGTATGGTCCTTGATCTCTCGGCAGGAGAGTTCAGTCCCCTCATGCTGAGGGAGCCTATTACTACTTCACTCCTCGCAGCCATAGCCTCGTTCACATTTCTCACCTTGACTCCATCCCTTCCCAAGACACACTGAACCGTATCGCTGAACACGCAAAACCCCCTGTGAGACTTTCCCCCTTACCCCCAAACCGAATAACTCCCCAATTGTCCTCCCCTCCTGGGGGGCCTTAGCCAGCGTACCCTCCTCCCCCTTTTCACCCACCTACCTCTGGCATCCAATCCCAGCACACACCCCACCGCCTTCCAGGATAGGATCACCAACAGGTTTCTGAGTCAACAGGAGTCACATCAGACCATACTCCTACTTCTTCGTGAGCCCTCCTTCACAAAACTCCAGGCCTCCTCCCTTTCGAACCCCAAACTCAGCAAAATTTCAGCAAAAGCTCCCCTCGGCCCCCTCACCCCTTTAAAGTCCAGATCATGGGCCTGAGGGGCCCCTAAATGGGGTATTGAGCTTTTTGTACTTGCGGGCCCCTGCCATCGTGCATCTATTTCTGGCACCAGCAGGCGGAGCCCCTGATTCAGCTGTCTCTCCCAGGGCCAATGCCGGAGCCATGAGTCCCTGATGAGTTTGTCTGACACTCTACTTATGTCGCCCTCCATGCCCAACCGGTAATCTTGGCCTTAGTAATCAAAGAGGAGGGAAAAAGGGAAGCCCCAGTGGTATCGCACTCCTTTGTCAGCCATTTGGTGAGTGAGCCGCACATCCTCCTCCTTGTAAGTGTAAGTGCTGAAAGGTCCTGGAAAATAGTCACTTGGGCCTCACTCTAGTTGACGGGGCCTGCTCTCATGGCATGCTCAAGGATCCTTGTCCTTTGTTCGTAATAGTGGAAGCATGCTAGCACCAAGCACAGGCCTCTTCCGCTTCCCCTCGGTCTATGTGCCCGATCAATGGTAGGTTTGTCCGTGGTGTTGTCTCCAAAGAGCAGGCAAATCACTTCCTCTGTCTCCCCATCTTTCTCCGAGAGGCTTAAGAAGCGCAGGTTGTTGCAGCGTTCCCTGTTTTTATGTCGTCCAGTTTGAGCATGGTCTACGCCTCCCTCCTCTCCAGCTCTGCCAACCTCACCCCGGTCTGGACATCCATAGTGTCCACCGAAGTTTGATTTGCCTCCAGCCCCAGGACCCTGTCTTCCACTGAGAGGAGACACTCGCCCATCTTGTCCAGCCTCTGGTCAAGGGTCGATATAATGCTCCTGATTTCCTCCATAAGGGCCACCACATCTGACTTTGTGGCTGCCGGATCCCCATCCATATTGGGACCTGGGGCGAGCAGGCCTGCTCCCTGGCCTCAAATGGAAACCTCTGTAGGGCGTCTCTCCAGTTTATGGGCCGGGGGCTATGACCCGATGGTCAAGGCCTCGTGGGGCTTCGCCGGACAGAATGGGCTCCATGTTCCAGTGCCTCTGGCGGGGCGTCCCCTTGAGCCCAGGTGGCACTGATACTATTATAATGGTTGTGGGGGTTTGGCGGTCATGTGGGGCCCCTTTGGGTCTCCACTGCAGACAAGAGGTGACCTCCGCTCCTCCTCTGTGGCCCCTCGATAGTGAGGAGCTGGCCTCTCTCCCCCTCAGGTCGGATGCCCTTTGTTAGAGGTGGGGTATCGCCTCACGGTCTCTCCTGTGCTCTCCCGTGGCTAGGTCCAATCCTTCCGCCTTGGTGCTGCTGTCACCACTTCCCCAGGCTGCTCCTCAGGGTGTTGCTCATGTCCTTCATGCACCAGCATCCTGGTCATAGTCCGGGAGCTGGGCCGCGGTCGGCTGCTCTGTGTCTAGTACAACGCAGCGCGTAGCTTGCTGCATTGCAACGGAGCACCGCTCACCTCCCTCTTTTGCCTGGCTGCACACCAGGGTCTCCACGGGTCTGGGCGGGCCGTCCTCTCTGTTGGTGAGGACCTTTGAGACTCCCCCAGTCTCCTGACTGTACGTTCCTGTTGGGGGCCGGGCCTCACGTTTCTTCTATCCTGTCACAGCTGCAGCCTGGGATCTTCTGTCACTCCCATCTCCGCTTCCCACATGGCTATCTCTGCCGTTAGTGGGTAGATAGCCCCAAACCTGGAGAAAGTGCGCTCCATATGTTCCACTATCAGGGTGACTGCCCGTTTCCCTGGATGCAGGGTTAAAGGGGGGCTCAGACCTCCATTACTCCTGTTGAGCTCGGAACACACGGAGGGATTACTTTCCTCCATGCGCCCCCTGGTGGCCTTCGAGAGTAACTTTTTTTTATGGCTGGCTAGCAGCTTGCAACTTGAATTTTTCCCCCCTGTTCAATTGCTACCATGATGTGCTTTTCTTTAACTACTTTCATGTCAAGTGCAGTGTGATGTTGGTGGCGCCTTGGGTCTAGAAAGAATGTATGGCTTTTTAAAAGGGAACACACAAAAGCACGATTCTTAGATGCATGAGGGGATTCAGTCATCTGAGTATGTGGTACTTAAGAGTGTGCTGGGTGGTTACAGAGAGTAACAATTATTGCGTTGTTATTTCATGCTACAGAACCTGATGCTGCAGTAAATGTGTCTTGTAAACAGCCTGCTTTGATCACCTCTTTGCCATGTATACATAGAATTAGCAGCTCCTTTTCAACGCCTCCTATTGACATCAGCCACTCGTTGCTGAACATGGGCTATTCCCTTTGGAGGGATTCTCTAGGGGGGCATTAATGTATGTCTGGTACGAATATGTTTCCCTCCGCTCAAGGCAATATTGTCAATTCTGATGAGGACAGATTGTCCAAATCGCCTGCGTTGGAAAGTATTGTTGAGGATATTTGTAGAGATACTCACTCAATGGATAAATTAAATAAGCCATGATGAAGTGTTTGAACTATCAAGCTACATGTAAATCACTATTAGCACTTTGTTCAAAAATGGCCACAGACCAAAAAGAGTTATTGTTTGTCACTAGTAAGATTGTTTATATTATTTGGTACAATAGTGGAATGAACTCCGAAGGGGAATTAATTTGTATTTTACATACACCCAAGCCCAATATACATGATGATTTCGAGGATGACTTGATAATTCTCGAACCTGATGTGGTTAATATAACTCAGTCAAATGGTCAGGCGAGTGTTAAGTCCTCATCATTAAAGAAAAGAGACTTCAACAGCAGAGGAAAAAACATCTAAGGTCAAAACAGTACGAAGAAATAGTTCAGGAATGAGTAATAATACTTGTAGGGGCACAATAAATGCTCTGCCTAATTTGAATGTGGATGCTTGTTCAGCTGCTAATTCAAATATGGAAACTGTTCAATTATCTACAAGAACTAACTTGAAAAAGAAAACTATTAGCTCTATGGACCAATAGCCGATTAAAGGTAAAGTAAAGTAAGGTAAGGTAAGTACTCTTCCCCATAAGAAACAGGGTGACACACAACCAGATACGAGGGATCCTTCTTTGGATACTATTCAAGATCTAGCCTGTGTTAGGGAAGTTGAAAAGGTCCAATGAACTGCCTTAAAAGATGGCCAGCTTGCAGTTATTTTGACTAAGGATATCATTTCCATTGAGCTTCCGGATTTTGTAAATGATGAAAACTGAGCTATTATTCCCTTTTCCTCTCCACTATTCGTGGATCATGTATTACTACAAGCTGAATTACTTAAAATCAATGGCTATGAAGTCATGGCAATTCAAACAAATAAGGCTGACCTCATAGCCAAATCCACCTGGAATTAAAAAAAAATTGAGTCATTTGGAAATAGTCAAGACTGATATTAGAAAGGGTATTTTGCAATTAGAATCTAAACTTGATGCCTTTATACTTGCTCTAAATCAGGAGGCTCAGAAGCTATCCCTGTTCAAATTGAATTGAATTGAGGACAATGTAAGCCAGTCTGTGGCATTAGGTGACATAAAAGTACTATCTTGGAACTCAAGGGGCTATAGATGAAGGATATAATTAATTGTTATGTCGGATATAATTTGCCTGCAGGAGACATGGCTTATTGACCCATGTCATGTAGATGGATTTACACTTTCTCAGAGATTTGCTGTAAAGGAATCTGCTGGCAGG
Source organism: Ambystoma mexicanum (assembly GCF_040938575.1). NCBI lineage: Eukaryota > Metazoa > Chordata > Amphibia > Caudata > Ambystomatidae > Ambystoma > Ambystoma mexicanum. The sequence goes on from NC_090940.1 coordinate 304,510,245, forward strand.
CGATCTGCTGGTCTTATCACTGGCGTAAGAGCCCATCTTAACTCAATTGAGTACATACCGCAATAGCAAAGTAAGAATGCTATAACAACATGAATTACCGACCTGGCTCAGGATAAGCTTTTGAAGCTGTTGGTGATCAATATATATGATCCTCCGGGGGATGACATTACTGGTGAGATACAAACATTATATACATTTGATATTATCTCACTAATCATGAGAAAGGCCAACTGTTTATGGTGATGGGGGATTTCAATGTAGTTTGTTATAATAATCCCTCTGTAATTCTTGATATAGTCTGTACCAAGCGAAATGGAGCTATGTCATGGTCAATGTTTATGAATAATTAGAACATGTCTTTTATTAATCCTAAATTTGATTGTCATAGGAATTGTAATTTATATACTTGGTATAGAGGAGCTATTAGATCTAGGATTGATTATATATTTGTATCTTACCCACTAGTTTACATTGTTACTGATTACTCTACTGTCATTACCAGCAGAAGCGATCACCCTTTACTTAAGGTGAATATAAAAATCCAACATTGCATCTGATGTAACCTATTGTTTAGTGAAGTTTTCTGTAATCCACAGGGGAAACGACTAAAATGGTCAGCTGTTAATATTAAAATATTCAATATTCTTGTTGATAGGTACTTGGAATACTACGCTTCTGATCCTGAAAAGTATAACTCAAAGGATGGTGATTGGACTTGAGTAATTTCACATTGTATACATCTATCACAGACCTATATTAAGAATATTAACACCAGGCTCAACACGGTTGTTAAGGTATATAACACCAACTTTGATGTTAATATTGCTGAGAAGAGGAAACTGTACAGATCTTCACTTAGAAAGATCAAGAAAGGAAGATATGCACAGTGAACCTTTAAGTAAAATGAGAGCAATTGTGAATCAAAAAACTAAGTTCAAATATTGGGCTAGATCATATAAAGGATCTCAACATGATGTTCACTGAGAGATTATGTTTGAGGCCTTACAACCTAGGAACAACAAGAGGTTCTGGTTCCTTGTTAATAGGCATATGTCAAACAATGTTATTGAGTCTAATCCCATATTGGATGGCATTTGGATTTAGTACTTTAAGAGTTTATATTGCAAAGGCAACTTGTCAAATGTAAAATGCCTACTGATCGGTTTGGTTTTTGTAAAGGTTGGTGATATGACGGGAATAGTTTTTTTGTTTGATTATGATGATATCCTGAGAATAATAGGCAATTAAAACTTTCTCATGTTCCAGGGCCTGATGGACTACGAAATATCATAATCAAAGAGCAACCTGAAACGTGGGTGGCTATTTTGTATAGGTTATTTTAGGACACAGCCAAAATGGGTACTACACCTCAGTCTTGGAAAAAGGCTATACAGGTTCCCATTTTCAAAAAAGGTTCTTGAATCAACCCTAACAACTTAGACTCCTCGCCCTATCTGATAGCATGTCAACATTTTTTGCTACATTTATTAGAGAGACTAAACAGATGGGTCAAGGATGTAGATATTTTATCCTCCCAGCAAATTGGTTTCAGGAAGGGGGATGGGGACATTGTTTAACATATTTGCCCCTCTTCATCTTATTTGATCCTGTTTGGCTAAAAAAGATGGTAAATTATATGTCTGTCTTATTGACTTTACAAATGCCTTTGACACTGTCTAACAGAGCTTTTGTGGGAAAAACTAGACTTGGTTGTGATAGATCCGTTCTACATATGGTGAGACAACGTTATCAAGACACGACTGTCTGCGTGAGACTGGATCATGGAAGCACTCTCTTCTGCTATCAGAACTGATTGTGGTGTAAAGCAGTGGTATGTTTTGGCACCCCTGCTTTACAATCAGCTTGTGGCTGATATGCCCCTCTGTTTTAAGGGGTGTCACATTTTTCCTCCTTCCATCAACCGTAGACCTCTTGGCTGGCTTGCTTATGCTAATGATACGGTGCTTATGGATAGCACCACTATTGGTTTACAAAGAAGCATAGCAGCCCTAGAGAAATATTATAAATCTAATGAGGTCATAATTAATCCTTTCAAACTAAGATCTTAGTAATTGGAAGAGAAAAGACAAAAAGAGAAAATGTATATGGAGACTTGCCGATCTTCCTATAGAGGCCAGCCACAAATGTGTTTATCTAGGTGTCCCTATACAGGCAAGATTAAGTTTTGATACCCTGCGTGACCATGACTATTCCAAGACGGTGAAAAGAATGTGTGTAATTATATCCTTTGTGTCACATAAAGGTAGCTATTCTGTTCTGGCCATGGTTAAGCTGTATAAATCTTGCTTGGTTCCTGCCATTCTTTATGGATTGGAACCCTATTTTGAAAAGGAGGTAAATTGGCTTCCTCACTTGAGGGGCATGTTTGGAAGTATTTGTTAGGACTACCACAATGTATTCCTATAGAAGCAACTAACTGTGAGCGTGGACTATCTTCCTTATTAATTTGATGGAAAATCAATAGAGGTATCTTCTATCTTAAATGGCTTGATATGAATGGGGAAGATAAAACATTGCTCACTTGGTTTTTCCTCCATGGCCAAGGGCGAGATTGCGAAAACATTGATATTCTGAAAAAGTGAAAAAGAAGTGTTGGAGTTTTTTGAGCCTGTTGATTTTAAAATAGATATGCCTTTAATATTGGGCTTGGCTTATGTACTAGAGAACTGAAACGTAAAGCTTCTGACTGTGATAAATGTATGATTATTGGTCACTTAACATCTAAAGTTAAGTTTAGTTAAGTATCTGCTACTGGGTAAGAGTAAGTCTGTTTGTGATGTTATGCTTCGGTTAAGGTTGAATCAGCTTCCTACACTTGAGGTGACAGGATTTTGGTGAGGGCGGCCTTACGATGAAAGACTCTGTAGACTCTGTGGTACAGCGGTAGAATCAAGTTGCCATATTCTAACTACCTGTCTAGGATTATTTGGAGCTTATATGAGGGGCTATGGGTCACATATTAGCCATGGCTCCAGCATTGTTACAGACCAATATTGGAGCATGTTATTCTCAGGGGATCATTTGACAGTATTGGCAGCTGCTTTCTATGTATGGAAATTGTTTTTCAAATTGCTGGAGTAGATAAGAAAGGAATGAGTGAATTTGATTGTTTTATGAATTTATATTGACATGTGTAATGTTTTTTTTGTATTTTGTATGTTATAACTTTTAAGGAAGTTGATGGTTATATGTACTGTACTGTTGTTGAATTCTAATGTCATTATGTGGTATTATTGGAAATTATCAATTTGTATTTTAATAATTGGATTTTATAAATTGTGTCTAAGGTTTGTAATAAACCAAGTTACACTGTAAATTTTAAAAAAACTGAGGGGAACACTTGGTGGCTAACAGGTCACAATGGGCCCTAAGGTTCGTTTCTTGACAGGCGTTTTCAGATTGTGTGGGCAACTTTCAAACTCAGAAAGACTGGCTTAGTAAGTTGAATGCAATTGCATCTCAACATTAGTGATATCTTTTATAGATTTAGAATCAAACAATACATCTTGTGAGATAAGGGAGCACAATTTATTTTCCCTGCTCAAGCCTGAAAAGAACTGCAATAAAAACAGAAAAAAACACACACGGATGCTTCGAGGCAGAAGTCACAACAAATGTAAGGCTATTCACAACGTAGGAGAAGATAAATATATGCTGCCTGCCATGGTGGAAATCAAGCATGCGAGACAGCAACTGGAAATTCAGCCTGCACAGGGAGGAAAAGCGGGAAGGATTGAAACGTCCATTATCACTCCACCTCTTAGCTGACACACTCAAAACATGGCAGGCAGACATTTAAAAAGCGCTCTATGTATCATTTTATTTTGGAGAGTAGCTGACAGGAAACAAAAAAATTGAGTACCCATCAGTGAGTCAAAAATGAGTCCTTTAAATACAAATCATTAAAGGATCACATAACCACGAGAGGAACCCAGCAAAGACTCTTGAGAATAGGGGTAATATGGTCAGTGCTGGTCATTGGGACAGATTTTCCAGGATCTCAGATCTGGGAAACCTATTTATCCCCTCAAGTATTTTAGTGTTCTTGTCCTGTTCCTGTCCCCGTTCCCGACAGTTTTTATGTCCTTGACCAGCACAGCACCGGCACGGGATTCGAACCAAGGACCAGAGTCGAGTCACTTAACCGCAAGACCACTTGAACGCCAGGTCAGGGGGCCTGTGAAATTACTTGTTATTTGCAGAAAATATGTAACTATAGGTTGTTTGCGTTTAAAAGTGTGAACCGTTTAAACTTTACTTGCAGAATCATAGGAAATTAAATGCTCCTCTCATGGGTGATATTCCAGGGGCTCCTAATTAACCTCTCCTGAAAGGCAAATTTGTATTTGTGTTTGGGGGGCGGGGGATGGTTGAGAAAAATCCACCCCCCATCTGCCCTCTTAAATCCCCCACACATCACTGGTGGGATCCCCCAGTAAATAATGTCAATTTCCAACATTGGATACGGTCCGACATCCTTCGGACCGTATCCAATGTGCCCAATATCAAATAGCACTGCCCAAGAAGGGTCAAAGAAGACTTGGGAAGCTCCTGCAGAACTACATTTCAGAGTCACCTGGCCAACAGTCCTACAGTCGCCTTCAGGAATGTAATGCCGAACATTCAATTGCTTACAAAGTTGTTAACAGCCTTCCAGGGTTAATTTCGTTTTTTGTAGCTTCATGTCAGTGTCTAGAAGAAACCACAGGTATTAAGCACACTTTGTCAAACAGGAGCCTGCTGTAGATTCACTGCTGAAACAGGGGCTGAACAGGCATTTTTTTCTATTTCTATGCATGGTGCTCAGCGTATCAAATGCCTGGTTCCATCTATTTTTGTTCTTTGTCAAAAGCTTGACGTCAAAGTACATCACTGCAATCTCCTTCCACCACTTTACATGAGTTATCTACATCTATCTACAGACATTAGTTTCTATACCACAGTATTTAAAAACATATTTGCATGTTTTTCAATTGTTATTGAAATCGTTGTTTTATACTTGATGCTTTTATTTCTTGGAGGGAAACAGCTCCAAGCCACCCTCTCCTCTTCCACTGTGAGCACTCAAGCAAGTTTTATAAGTGGAGGTGAAGCGTGACCTCCTCTCCCTATCTGAACCATTTTATTTCAGTTTATGTGCATGTGGTTTCCTACCCATACATCCGAATGCTCTACCCCTTATCATTTAAACTAGCTGCCTTTTAGATGTGTCCATTTTTCTTTCAGGAAAAGGGATTTAAAAGGAACTGAAAAGCAAGAGGTTGTTTTTTTAAAAAAGAGCTTTGGGTTACGAAATAAACTTCGAGATACAAAACAAGATTTGACTGTGTAAACCCATTACATATATGCACACCAAATGTCACAGACCATAGATATCACTTGGAGAGATACACATACTGATGAAAGGAGTGAAAACAGAGGCCCAAAAACAGTACAGCCCTCTACCTGGTATTTGCCAATAGAGACACCAGAGTGGATGGTGGTATGCCAAATGCAAGGCAACCCAGCTTTATTGGAAGTATGCAAAAGCTGGGGAGAAAACAAGATAGCAGCCAAGCTCTCTCTCTCAAATTCTTCCAAGTTTGAACAGAAAACACAGCGTTTATAAAAACAAATGAGTCATTCTGATGTCATCATGATCACTGAGCTATGAAAACCCATTTCTACTGCTCATTGGTCCTAATTGCTAAGCTACATCCTACATATAGGGCCTCATTACGAGTATGGAGGCAGCCATGCCCTTAATAAGGGCATGGCTGCCTCCATACCGGGTTCCAGTACCGGGTTCCTCCAATGAGGACTTACCGGGCCATTCCAACCTTGGAGGACCTGGTAAGTCCTCATTGGAAAAACCCATCCCCATTCCCATTTGAGCCCCCATAGGGCTCAATGGGAATGGGGAGGGAGCTAATAACCTGCCCGTTAATAACGTGCCCGTTATTTGCTCCCTGATCCCCTCGCGGGACCCACTAAGGACACCTGGTTTTACCAGGCATCCTTACCGGGTCCCGCAAGGAAACTTCGTAATAGGGCGTCGCGTAATGAAGGGTGCCGGACCCGTACCCTTCAATACGGGAGCGCCAGCCTCGTAATGAGGCCCCTAGTATCTATATGTCTCACCCTTCTGATTGGATAATTCTCTATCTTAAGTCCCACCCATAAAACATCCCATAAAATATATGCCCTCATCATGCTTGAATATTATTAGTAAGCTCTAAATTATTTCTGTGGTGAAAAGGACATATGCTTATCGGTTAACATGTGGTCAAACTCTTCGTGAACTGGTGGCATGATGACATGTGTATGTAGATGGGAAGAGAGGGCAAACATATTGCCTTTGGTCTTAATTAAATAAAACAGCCCATGTTATCTCTGCCATGATGTTTCTGGCTTTCAAAGACTTTGTCCTTGCCGAAATTTCAATTTGCGGGCTCTTCCTGTCTTGCAATAGTAAACGCGCCATTCTGTTCTTGACACATTATGAATAACACTTGTTATGAGTCACGCTGCTTCCACCATATTAAGATTTCATTGCTGCAATTATTTTGTCTTTTTAGGCGCACTTGCTCCTTTGTCACGCCTAGCCTATTGCTGAAATATTAATCTGTCAATTACTAGGGACATTTCCTGAGATGTTCCATTCGTCCCATGGACTTCAAATAGTCTGCTGTGTTGTCGTAACTGATTTATCTTAATGGTTGAACACTTGCTGCTCACACACTGGTATCTTGTTCCGTTATGTAAACCTCCCCTCCAGTGTCCTGGCTTTGGACATTCCTTTGAGGCAGCTATGTCCAGCCAATGCAGCATTTTTGCTGAATTAAATGTATTTGTTTCAAATAGTATGCTTAGCTGTAAGGCTTTCTTAAAGTTAGATACTTTTTCTCTGCTGTGCTTGTGCAGTTTTAAAAATGGCAACTGATGTCATGTTTTATTCTCTGCAGGACACATTTGCTTTGCTATCTACCGATTTCCTGGTGCATGCCTGTCGCAGTATTTCCCTCTCTATGTATATGCAGCGACCTTATATACCTACAATTGTCTGCCCTACTTGTGTAGTGAGTCCCTATCTTGTGTACATGCCTTCCTGTCACCTAATCTATTCTATTTTAAAACACACTAATTGTGCAAGCTAATGACTTGCCTGTTCCCTACTTGTGTGGCGCAAAATAACTATTCTTTCTGACAGCTGCATTTTCAGGAGAACTCAAAGTTCAGTTTCAAATGTGTCCTTTCTTATCTTATAACTTTGTTTTTTCTGAGGAAGGCAGGGGGCAGAGCTTGAACATGCTCTCTGGTCAATAACTGCCCCACTACAGGAGATACCTCCCAGATATCCCAGATACATACTAAATCGAGCACGAGAACAAATGCGCCCATGTAGTGTGCTAATGTCCATGGACACAGAGTCAGACTCGACAGAATCATTTCAGACTGGCCAACAACACTGCACCAAATCACATTCCCTCCCTCCTAATTGTAACAAGAGTCACATGGCCAATCATTGATCCCTGCAGAGGAAACAGGCCCTGTATTACATATATCAAGTAGAGTATGATAAAGAAGGGCTATCGTGTGGGTGCCCCAAGAATGCGTACTCTTCCCCCAGTTAGTGGCGTGTCCAGTGAATGGTTGTGGGCAGCATGTGCTACCCCCAGAATCTGATTGACCACCCCAGGTGCCACCCCATTATCCTAAACGATGATCATTATGTATTCATGCCACCCATCCATAAGTCAGTGCCCCATTTGGGCAACCCCAGACAAAAGAGAAACATTTTAAAAAACAAGTTCTATTTGCATCACGTTAGATTCAATCATATAATAGTCAACACAGGGAACATATTACAGTATTAAGCGACTTCAAATGTGTTTTAAATCTTCATACAAACACATGTGCACATACATTGAAAATATACAAATGTTTAAATATAACTATAAAACACAAACACTACATATATACCTGCATGGGCAATACATACAAATGTTTAAACACAAAATGTATCACATTTAATATCATAAACCACTCGCAAAGCCAAAAATACATTTTTGTTAATTAAGGATTGGTGCATAATGAAATGCACCAATCCTCTTTTTAATCATACTGTTGACTAGTTTCGAACTTGAGGCCTCATCTTCCACAGACATAACCAGACATCACTGCACACAAAAAAAAGAATCCGAATCAGTCATCACATACTCCTAATACAACCTGTGACCTTCTTTATAAAAATCACGATAATTAATACATTTATTTTTACTGTCTTTTCTCATAACGCTTCCAGTCATTATTATTTGATACCTAGAAAAATGCGACTGCCCTTATAATTATCAATCATATCATTAATTGTAAAGTAAGAAAAGGGGACTATGTTGCTTTTTGCAGTGCTGGAACACTCACATTGCGACCAGAATAAGATCTGCAATTGGCTGCCTGACTGTGGTGAAGCGGTTCCTCAATAACTGTGAGCCAACTCCCTAATCTACAAAATACCCCGAAAACCTAAACTGGGACCAATACAGATAGAGGTTACGTGATGGCCAACCATTAAAGCTTCGGTAGGATAGCTCAGCGGGTTGAGCGCTCACTGCTGTGATCTGCAGGTCGCATGTTCGAATCCCGGCAAGGCCAACTCAACCTTTCATCCTTCCGAGGTCGATAAATGAGTACCAATTTCGGTTGGGTGATATTCTATGTAAATATGTGCTCTGTAAAAGCGCTTTGGATTAAGGCGCTATATAAATAACACATCATTATCATTAGGCAGTCTCTCCATCCTTGGCACTGAGCCTCACTCAAGTCAGGGTCATTAGAAACATGGGAGTGCTTTCATTCCACATCCCCTGCTCCCAAATCAGATAAGTGGTCACATCGTTACATCTCCAAATGTCGACCATCGGAGATACTTGAGTCAAGTAAAGGATTAACAAAAGAAAATGAGTGAATACGGGTATATGGGGGGAAAGGAAGTATGAGGGAGCACCCCCATTAAGAGACAAGAAAGGAAAGAAGACCACGTCCTGCCAAAAACAGCCCTAGTGCAACAGATGTTTTTAGAAAATATGCTTTTACTCTAACCAATCCACAAAAGGCTAAGCAAGTCTTAACTTTACACCAGAACCGGATACGAAAAAATCTCATACCCAGGAGCACCAATTAAAAAAAAGCAGAATGTTAAACCACTTTTTGTCAGGTGCCCCTGTCACCTAGGCCTGCGGGTAGCTCTGTGGCTGAGGATACACTGGCACGTCTAGTATGTGGCTTCAAAACGAGCATGGGAGCAAGCTTGTGCCTCACAGCATTATTATTCCCATCGCCTAAGGCTGGCCAGCGCGCCTGATCCTCTGCTTCACCGCGGCCTGCCCGGGCATTCACTGCTCCTGCTACTTCCCGCCAAGGTCCCGTACTCTTCTTCTCCATCCTAGGCCTGTAGTTTCAGTGGACACCAAGCAGCCCTGTTTCTCGTCACGGGTGGAGCGGGCGATGGCCCTGGGGGGCAGAACTAAATAGCTCAGAAGGGGGACTCAGTAAGTGGCCCAACCCTCCCCACCCACAAACCTGTCTATGATCTTGCCAGACACAAGATTAAGCAGCCTGCTGTTCCAGTGAGTGCTCCTCTGCGATGTACAGCTGGCTGCTCTCTGCCGACTTGTGGATGATTGCGATGCATTCGGAATATGCAAACAAAGGAAAGCATATTCCAAACACAGCTTGTGAGATGCTCTGCAGTCACACACCATGCACCCCTCATTCTTTGTGTTGACAGCCTTTCAAGTGGGGCAATTTATAAGTGATGACTCATTTAACAAGCCATTTCTTTTTTACACAGTATGTGCTTAACATGTCAGTGTTAAGAACTAACATGAGGCATTTTTATTCACCAGGCCAGCACAAGTATCAGTTAGCAGCTGACCAAACCTCTGCATTCTGCAAAGAGAATTAAAATGCCACACAGAAAAAGTTGTAAACTATTTTCTTCATTTTTATGTCTCATTATTTGACACACCAAAACGTTATTTTTGTGTATATTACTTTTTAGTTACATAAGGTACATCCCTGGGGAGGTTAACTGTCATACGTATTCTAGTGGCTGCTTTGCAATATGGACTAAATGCATCTTTAGCATCAAATGTCTTTTAATTGTCTAAACAAGCTACCCACTGCTTAGCATGCACACCAGATGGCAACTCAGGGCCCGATTTTGATGTTGGCGCAGTGAGCGTGCTAAAGAGCACGAAACAATGCGCCAAATCTGGACGTATGGCTCAGCCACTATTCTCAAGTGGTCCTCGTAGTGCACAACAGTGCACAGCCTTTATGGCGCCTGTTTCTGGCGACGACGGACGCAAAGGAAATTCTCAGCAGCACTTTCCTTAAAGAACGACATAATTGTTATTTTATGAAACTGCTGTCGGGAGAACACCTTAAATAACGTCATATGCCATCTCTATGCCAATATTCACAATTACCCAGATATTACATTCAACATTACCCCACACCCATCCCACCCCCGAACATTATTCTTTGCCCACCCACCTGCACTGCGACCGGCTTCCTGTGGCACTCCTCCACAATACCAGCACCAAAATGGTATCGTATATGTCCACTACTTTAACGCACATTAAAAAGTGGAGGAGTGCCACAAGAATACCCATCTTAAATGGCAGGTAACGAATGTGGCGGTTGCTAGGTTGGTTTCCAACCAATCCTAGCAACCGCCACATATATTCCGAAAGTGGTGCATTCATACCAACCTCGGAAGAATGCACCACCTTCAGAATAGGTCTTAACAGCTTTTTCCGACCTATTCCGTACTTAACACCCACATGATAATCGGGTCCTCAGTGTCACTTGGCACCTTGATTAGGAAAGTAGAGTTCATTGTGTGTCACCGTGCAGACAGCCGTCCATGGAAAATCAATGCAGTGATATGTGTGCAGTAATGTTCTTTCGGCTGCACAAGCCACCACCCTGTTGGTTAATGGAGTCTATGTGGCGCTCCCATATGTAACAGCACATATGTCTGTTATTGTCTGATGTGTCCAAGGTCCATACAATAGCATACTGGAACGTTTTGTGTATGTGGCTCTGATGAACATGCCATACTGTGCCCTCACTTAAACGCATACAGCAATCAAATAATTTGCCTCAAATTGTACATTCACTAGGCCAAACGCCCGTTCTACACTGCCACACCATGATTTTCACTAGCTGCAGGCCAGCACTAATAAGAGATGCTAATGCAAGCTCTGTTAGATAAAGCATTGGACTGCTCTTTTTTGCCAAAATAACCTGAGGCTTGCATAATAGTGAGGAGGTAGTGCCTGAGGAACTGTGGACCCTTTACCATGAATTAGAAGCTGCTTTAGTTAAAACACTTAATCAGCTTATTACTGGTCAGGTTAAAGTTTCTAAGATGTACAATTCTTTCTGTGTATCCTTTCTGGGCATTGTTTATTGGGTCTCTGGGGGTTGGGCATGCTCACACTGAGACCCCGCCCTTCCTCATCTAAAATTCTTCAGAAACAAGAAGCAAAAGAGCCATTGTACCCCAATTGAGTGGCTGATGTTGCAGCCATTTTATACTTGTCCAAGAATGTAAGCTGTCCAAATGAATATGTATGGTTCATGGTTACAAACATTTTAATGTTAGGGTGAGTGTTGTGAACAGTAATGTGAGCCATTATGAATTTAGAGATTCACACATACAATCCTTTTGTCACAGGCTTGTTTATCCAATATAGAGATCTCTGATCACTGTTATAGTCCTGAAATGCTCTGTGATTAAATGCAAAGTATACAGGAACCCTCACTGGTGCTATTTGTCCCTGTTCCCACTCTCACAGAGGTATTTTGAAAGAGTACAGTAAGAGTGCACCAGACTGTCCATCTTGGAATGATAACCTTCCATCAGAAAATAATTAATATGGTTAGTCTAGTATTGTCCCTTGCGAAATACAAGTGAGGTGGTACATACAGAACACCTGAAACACAGGGCCAGTGGTCAATGGGTCCTCAGACCCCGGTAGGCTGGTCACACTGCAGTGTGCGAATACGGACAGTTTGAAAGGCCTTCCCTAAGAGCAGGTGACAGAAAAACCATCTACTTCGCCAGCAACAGCTGTGTTTTGACATTATAATTCTTCTGTAAAGTACTTGCATTAATGTAATGAACCCAGCTTCATTTATATAGTAATTATTTATTCAAATTGAAGAGGGGTTTTGTCGCACGACACAGCGGTGTAGTTTGGGAGTGACGTGTGCCAGTCCGGGGCGCATTCTGGTGTTTCGCCCTGGGCATCAAGTTGGCTAGAAACTGCCCTGCGGTCTCCAAGCATACAGGGCCGCCAAGATCAACTTGCCACTTTTTTCTATTCCTCTCTTGCTTTCAGCCTTTCAATTTTCTGGGTGGCTTGGCCCCTCCTCATTTCCCAAATAGCCGCTGGCTGTTTCTGGCATGTGCGGTCGCCCTTCTGTTGGGTCCTCTATGCTGGCTCTTCATGGGCCTAGCCTTGCTCCCTGTCGGGTGCTACCTCATCCTTTCACGAACCATTCTTCTGGTGAGTATCTGTGCAAGCGTATAAGTCCCAGTTCGTGGCTACCAATTATTTCTGCTTGACCTTTAGCCCTGATCTTACTCCGGTATTTTTCTACCAGTACTTCTGCCAGAAGGTCTAGAATCTCAGTGCAACTTCTCCTCAGGGATTCATGTGTTTCTCTGCTTTTCCCTGTCTTCCTAGTCTTTATAGTACTTTGCTTTCCATTCTTGGAAAGAACACCCCCCCAGAGAACCAGAAGAACCATCAGCCGGCAATCCTGCGCATCTTCCAGATAGTGGTGCCACCCACCGGAAACGCCCACCTAGGTTTGTGTTGTGGTATGGGTGCTTCCGGGCACTGAGAGGAAGCCGCGGTTGTTCTCGTTTTAGAACTAGGCCCTGTTCGTGTTCCCTTGCCTCCACAGCCCCACTAAATCGCTGACGTTCCCTTTAGTCTTCTGAGTACCTCCCTCCGCTGCTGGATGCCTGGCCCTTGTTCCAAGGACGTTCCTGTTAGTAGCTCCAGGACTAGGGCACGGTTTGTCTCCTTGGTTTGCGAGGTGAGGTCATGCCTGGGGTTCCCGTGCAGACTCTCGTGGGTGCATTCTAAACCCTTCTAGGACTGAAAAGAGCAGACACGTGTTAATGCATGGCAAATCCATCACAGGGAGTGAGTGTGGGGATGAGTGACATACACAGATGATTAGCAGAAAAGCCTAGCACCGTGTCATGTTAAGGGCTGAGTGTACCTTGTCACACAATTAAAACTTGCAACGTGCAGCCTGCAGGCAGGTCCCATGTGTGAGGCAAGTGCTTACCTTGTGAGGTATCCTGGAGGGTCTGTCTTCACACGGCTCAAACCCCAAAAGGAAAATCAGACGGTAAGGGGGCTGCCAGTAAAAGCGGCCGAAGAGGGGGGACTCATACAGGAACTTCAAGTTAAAGCACACCATCACTCAAGTGTACTTAGGGTCATCCCCAGGGCCGGACTGGGACAAGAAATAGGCCCGGACACCCAAAGAAATGTGGCCCAACCCTCGCACCAAAAAAAGTGGGCAACCCCCTCGCCCCAAAAAAGTGGGCCACCCTGCGCCCCAAAAAAGGTGGCCCTCAAACCATCATCCGTGAATCGGGTCAATTCACGGCTTTACAGAAAATGCTACTTATGGAGGGTTCATGTGTCTGTTACATTACAACACAGCTCTGATAAATTAAAATAACTTTGCATACAGTTCTGTAACAGGGCCCACAGCTCCCTTAGCTTCCATCCAGGACCATAATGAAAAGAAGACCCTGGGCTACATCCTCCGCAGCCCCCCAGCAACGTCCCCGCTCATGGGAACTCCCCGAGCTCACCCCAACCAGGCCCCATCAACAAACCTTGCACCCGAAGTGCCCCCGCCAGTGCGTTCTTCAAAGCCATCCTCTGAGAGCCAATAGCTCAATTGGAGTTGCAAACCTCTACTGGTGCAATAAAAATGTCTTAGCCAGGTCATCCCAGAGCCACTCGACTCATAGGCATTCTGTGTGACCTGCTCTGAAGTCCTGTCAAAACCAAACACTGGCAAAGCCAACAGCCCTGACCTGTGCACAAGTGGCATGTCTCAGGCACTACTATTATATGCCCAGGTACTCGCTCGCACCATTTTGCACCTGCTACCAGGAATGGGAGGTTAATACCACTACGACCACGGCTGGCAAGTGCCTTGGTCATGCCTACACAAAAGCCCAAACTGTTGGCATTGCCAGTGTCTTACACTTGCATACAGAATGCGACCCAGGGATACTTCCATCCTTCAAAAGGCCTTTGAACATTTCACTCAAATCCAAGACTTGTTACTTTACTGACTGAAACCCTTATGAATGCAATTGGCCTCAGCCTAAAACAACGTTAAAAATTCAAAGAAGCAACACCCCGGGGGCCACAACCTAATGGCTTGAGAAATACCCATTGTTCGACAGATGACAAGAAAAGTTAATTTTTTTCCACTCAATCAGCTTAATTTGCAGTGATTGGAGGGATTCCACATGAATCATATCTTTAGTCTGAGTCATTATTTAGTGTGGGTTCAAGGCTGCATACAAGGTTTAAGCTGTGCCTAGAGTTTTCAATCTAAATTCACGAAAGTTTCAATTATGTTTTGTTTTGATAAAATTATGTTTATGGATGTTCGTTCCCTTGCAAGGTTATTTCAGAAACCACCTATGTGTGGCTCTGAATCATGCCTGCAGGATGCAGATATACCGATAGCACTCAGCACGGCCTGCTGAATGCACACCACCTCGGAACGCTGTCACACTGATGCAGTTCTCTAGACTAGAATCGGTAAAGGTTTTGTTTTAAATCTGTTTCTAACAAATATTCCGGCTAAGTAAGTCTGTCAAACGTGTTCCAAAATCCCGGCCTTAACCATATCATGATGGAATCCAAAATACTGCCGTGCGGTAACGCTGTCTCACTACAGACAGGATAGAAATGTGTGGTCCTTTCCTGCTTTTTTTGGAATTCCATTTTAAATGTATGTTTCTGTCACAGCTGCTCTGTTGTATTACTCACTTTTTGCCATAACACACAAAACAAGATCTCTCACCAAAGGCAAGGAGGTAATCACGCATGAAGTGCACGAGCCAGTTAAAGTAGATAGTTCAAAATGAAATAAGAGAAATGTCTTTTTAAAAATGCTGGGATGAGTGAAAGCCAGGCAGTGGGCAGGCATGCAGGTGGGGCTGTTACCAGTGCCACCTCTGGGGGTGGGGGTGGGAGGAGGCCGTGCTTGTTTTCCCTTTCAGAGAGGGATACAAGCGTGGGCTTGTTTCTTTTTGGTTTGGTCTAATTGGGCCACTTTTTTGGGGCCAGTTTGATAAGTTACTTCATACAGCTAGCAGTTTTGACCATGTTATTGAATAATGATCCTTTAAAATGCATACTTTGCTTAGGGGCACGCATACCTGGTGTTGTTGCTGTGCAGCATGCACGGTCCCTCGCGTCTCTCGCCTCCTTCAGTACCAGGCAGCTCCTCTCACCTTGCAACAGCTGTCTCCTGTGCACAAACAGTCCGTGCGGAGCCCGGTGTCGTGTTGGTGAACTCGGGCTGCCACACGGCCGGAACCTCCCCTAGCAGGGGTTGTGCAACTTGGCGCGCTCGGGAAATTCCCCCTACCTGCCCCCCCTCTGCGCCAAAGGAAGCAAAGCAATTTGCAACTTAAGTTGCAAATACGCACCTCCACGGCCACTTGAATTCACTGGGAGCAGGCCGGGCTGAGGCATCTACCCTGCCCAGCACGGCCGCTCAATTAAATAAACGCTGCTGACATCTCTGCACCATGGTGTCCAGCAGTTGGCTCAGGGGCGGAGCAATGGCGTCGCCAGGAATCAAATTAAGGAGGGGCACAGAGGGGGCCAAAGACAAAAGTGGGTGGGGCGCAGACAAATGTAGAGGGAGAACATGGTCACTGCTTGTCTTTGGTAGGGGGCACGAGGGGGGCACAGGGTTTCACAGGGTTTTGTGTTACCTTTCTTTGATGAATGTATCTACTGTGCGCCGTGAGGCGCGAGCTGGCTGCTGCGCGGGCTGCAGCCTGCAGGCAAGCCAGCCAGCCCTGAGCACACCGGGCCACTTATAGTAGACCGGCCCCGAGGGCTCGGATCAGTACGGCCCTGGCCATCCCGGTACCCAGTCTATAGATCAGGGTGTTCAGGAGTGGAGGGTCATTTAAGGGCATTATTGTTATTATTGGTTGTTTACCCTGAGGTTTCTAAGCCCGGACCCGGGGATCGAACCTTTGTTGCTCTACGTCGTCTTGCTTCCAAGGAAAACGCGTTGCCCCTGAACTATCCTCCCGAGACATTGCCTCAGGTGCATTGTGTGAGAGTGACTAAGAGCCTCAGAAGCCACAATAAGGCGGCATGTTAGCGCAATATAAAACACCCAGACAGGGTTTACCGGCCCCCCCCCCGCCCATAAATGCAATGTGGTGAAACAGCCAGATGTCCCTGAGAGCCCCCCTCCCCCGGAAGCAGCGGCCACAAAGGAGAGGCTATCTGGACCTTCCGTGCCACGTCTACTGAATATAGACTTATCCATCTTATGTTTCTACATCCATTCGTACTCAGGAGCAACTGTCAACTGCTTTTACAAAATAAAGAAAGCAAAGGAAATAAAAATGCACCGCCTCTCATTCACTATCTCCGCCTTGTATGCATCCCATTGTTCATAGCTGGCACCTGGGAATGGGTGACCGCACATCCTCTAGGTTCCATGCTCTGCGGGTTTGGCACCAGGTTACCTCATGCCACATAAGAGATGGGGTGGTTTCCCTGTTGCTTGTTTCTGTGATCTGTACCCAGATGAAGGTCGGCTGGCACGGCACAGGCTCTTAACATCGCGTTCACATCGTATGTTGGAATCCGAACGCTGCAACTAGCACCCACACGTTTCACACCCCCATATGTACATGGCTCTGTGTCCTTGCCATCTGAGTTCTGCAGCACTTCCTGGCCACAGCGCATCTCAAACTTTACCTGCGACATTGCCTATGCCGAAACCCCATTCGTTTCAAAGACCTCTACACACAGGAATAGACTGCCACCACAAGTACAATCATCAGTGCTTTAAGTGGGGTGAGAAACTGATGGGCCCCCCCTCATTCGTGGGCGTGGCTTACATGACGGGCGTGGTCTAAGACTTGATGTGCGTGGCCTAAAGACAAACATGTTTTTAAAAAAAAAAGTCTGGCCTATATCACTAAGCGCATATTGCAACACAGTCTACTTTGTACAAACTAAATAGATAAATCATCCTGTCCACCCAGCACACACTGCATAAATAAACCAGGGTCGTGTATGGAGGTGAGGATTTGTGACCCAAGAACTGTTCCTGCTCAGCGCAGGACCAGGTTTATTTATGCATTGTTTATTGGACACACCTGCACACCTGCAAACACCGATACCACAGCTTTTCCTTACTTATCTCTCTTTTTCATCAATGTGCTCTTTTCTCTCCTTCCCGGTGTCTTTTCCTCTTTTATCTCCCTCTCTCTGTTGTTCCCCTATTTGCATGCTTCTTTTCACCACTTTTCATTTCGCTACTTGAACAGATATGGTTTATTTATGCATTGTTTGTCAGATACGTGTATCCAACAAACAATGCATGAATAAATAAATTAAGCACGTCGTGGGCAGAGCTGGAGCAGACCACGAGCTGGTTTATTTATTCATTTATGAATTGTTTGGCCGATACCTGTACCCCACAAACAATGCATAAATAAATAAATACATAAATAAAATGGGTCTGTTCATTCGTGGACTCCGTGATCGAATCTGCATCACACAGCCCCCAAGTTCGCAGAGGGTGCGGGCATGATTGTGCCCACAGGTAACAAAGGGACTGTAACTTCTTCTCCTGACCCCTCGAGAGGGGTCAGGAGAGGAAGTTACAGTTTGGAGATGCCGCAGTGTTTTCTGCAGGCAGCTGTGACTGACAGAAGTGCCAGCCAGCCACAGCATCGCTAAAACAGTTAGGGCGGATCTGTGGCTGGCTGGCACCTCTGTCAGTCACAGCTGCCTGTTTCAATCATGGTTGCGGGCTCATCTCCTGTCACGGCCTTGGTGGGATAATGACCCACCGCAGCATGGTGGGACGAGGGCCCTGGGCCCCAGCAGGGCCCCGGCTCAGCCTCACTTCGACTGGCCCCAGCCCACTTAAAGCACTGACAATCATGCATTAATAGCCATAATCCTTGGGATGCTCCTTAAAATGTCTTATTGGCCAAGCTGTGGGCTCCACAAATTGCTAGAGCCTCAAGACAGCTCAGTAAGCCACATTCCAAAACTACCAGCAGCGCCCAGAGTACCCGCAGCCAAATCACAGCGACCGCCCAAGCATATGTTTATATTACCAACAGGCCCTTGCATAAGTACCGGAAGGCAATTCCCCAAAACTGCCCAGCAAGATTTAAATATTATGAACAGGCCCCTGCCTACTCATGTTAATATAAATACCACAAGCGGAGTGGGAATGACTCCCCCAAGAAGTAGAGAATGCTAACCTATGTGTTTTATAATGCAGTTAAAGGCATCCTTATATCTACCTTTGCTTCCCTATTGACTCTTTTTCTTTACATGAAAACGTGAAGCATTTTGTAATAGCTTTATAAAACCTACCCTAGCGCCATACCAGGCATTAAAGCCTGTAAACCTTTTTAAAAGCCCTTGCTGAACTTAAGTCTTTAAAATTTGTCTTCAAGTCCAACAATACCGAGTACAGTCCTTGGACTGGACTGGGTCTATTAAACTTTCTAAGAACATTGGATTGCTGACAGTTACATTACATGCAATACAGTGACAGAGGGCAATAATGGCCATTAGCAACTGGGCTGTGGGAGCTAGCCAATCAGATGGCTAGGAGTGCAGGCTTGAACCGCTGGTACCAGCCCGTGTTCCAAGCCGCCCGATGGCTGGCTCCCCCTGCCACCATCTTCCCATCACCCTCCGTCCCATTTTTATTTTTTTATTTATTTTTCTCCGCCCACCCCCTACTTACCTTATTTCGGCGACAGACAGTGCCGACGCCGCATCCACTCCTTTCCTTCACCTCCCGCAAGCCACCATGGAAAGGGAAGAGGGGCTCCATATGGACCCCCCCTTTCTTTTCCATGGCGGCCATCTTGGGAAAGGATTTTCCTTCCTACAGCAGGACCCCACGCGCGTCACTTTGTAGGAAGGAAAATCCAAATCCATTTCTTTTAGCACCCTGGTTTACCACTTTGGCAACCCGGGGTGCTAATGGCCTTCATCCCCGTTCCAGTGGCTGGAACGAGGGATAACAGCCAGTAGCCCTCATTATCCGCCCTCGCTTCACTCTGAACATGGATTTTTAAGTGTATCTGTTTGTACCCACAGAGCCTCTGTGTATGTTTATCTGTCGGGAGGAGGGCTGAAAAGTGTCCGCTGCCTGATGGTTTTAAAAGGAAAGCCATGTGCGGCTTCTGTTCATAAGGCTTGCATGAGGTCTCTGTGTCACGGTCAACTGCCAACCTCCTGTAACTCTCTAGAGCTCCCACACCAGCAGCCCATCAGAAGCTGCAGGCCCCTTAATTGCTGCTTAGCACTGTCTTTCTTCAAGGACAGTTTTTAAATAAGGAGCAATTTATAAATGATGGCTCATTAAAGGGATCAATGTTTTGGACAAGACGCTCGTAACATTTCAATGTGAAGAATGTAAATGGACATTTAATTCTGAAAGCACAAGTTAGTTGCCTAAATCTACACCCTCTTCCAGGGCAATATCACAGTTTTAAACTAACTATATTATTTTCAGATGTTCATATTTAACACCAAAAAGTGTTTATTTTTGGTAGAATGTAATATTTTCATCACATCATAGATGAACCCTGCATTTGTCAAACAGTGAAACACAAACAGGTAACGCTTTCACTCATTACATTTTTTATAAGCCTTTCAAAACCTAAAGGCATTTTTTTGCCTTTTGCTGAATTGCATTCTGGTATTTGTAGTCTCCCAGTCAAGATGGCAGAAATAATGCCACAATTGTACACTTTTTGCCTAACATAGCTCTATAAGCATGTATATATTTTTGTGAGTACCTTAGTATGGTACGTCTACTTTTCAAGTTATCTTTATAAAGCAGAGTATAATATCGTTGAAAGCCAGACATGGGGGTGAGGAGGGGAACTGATGAGAAGGCAAGTGATCCATGAATTTCTGCCCAGCATGCAGCAAGAAAGGTTGCAATCCTGGGGACTGGTGCAGTTCTTTTTCCCTGAATGTGGCTGCTTTTTAGGACACAATTAAAGGATACATGTGGGTGGACAGTGTAACTTTTTTTCAGAGGGCGGACGCAACCCCTTCGGTTATTTTGAGGTTGGCAAGCTTGCTAAAGTATTTGACTACCAGGATTTTACCTAGGTTGTCATGTTCACAGTGCAGATGCTTACCCACAAGACCACAAGCACTTGTCTCGCATTGGGATTTTGTTATCCAGGGAATATTTCACTACAGATTGCTGGGTTTAAAAGGTGAGCACCTTTTATATTCTGACAGCATATTTAGTGGAACATTTCCTCTCTCAGATTATTTTTGTCTGGTGTTCATTACTTGTTTTTTAAAAGTCCAATGCTCAAGGTCAATTGAACTTTTATATTTCACTTTAAGATACGTTCACTTACTGTGCGTAAATACAGGGTGCCAAATTTTGATTTTCGCTATGGGAGAAAAAGTACGTGGGCATTTGTTATTCTTGAAAACAGTCATGTTTTCCATTTTCAGGGTTGCTTAAATGCGGTTAGTTAGGGTCCTGCCATACATTACAACAGTCACCAAGAGACCAGCCATAAAACAAGGGGCTTCTAGCACGCTGCTTAATCAAAGTGTGTGATCCTTGGCAAATAATATAATCTCACTGCGCATTGCCTAAAGAAATTGAAAGTTCTCAAAGCCTACTAACTTTTAAACAGAACAATACCAGTGTCAAAACAGGTCAACGTCAGTCTGTGATTGATGATCATCTTTGAGTGATGGTTGCATTAGGGTGGATTGCGAGGTTAACCTCTCATACCTGGGCATATGTTATTCTTACAGCCGGTCATGGGAGCTATTACCCTACTTATGCATGCAATGAAACAATGAACGAATATTTGTGTGTTTACACTGGAAAAAACTGTTATCTGCAATTTTATGAAGGGGGCACACGACAAGACACTGATAAACACAGATCCTGACATTTTTAGAAAACACTGGAAAGAGACCCCTGGAAGTAAAAAATTAAATAAACCCCTAATACAGAAAACCCCATATATAATTCTCTTGGGATCTCTCTGCATTGCCAAGTGAGCATGTGCAAAGCCATCCCTACTGCAAGGCCCGGCTACAATTCTGCAAAAGTACAGGAATCACTTATCTATCTCCTTGCAGGGGTGACAGATGCCACACCCACTCTGGCCTCACATCCATATCATGGGGCGTCAGTTTCAGTATTTCTGTTTCAATGTTACAAACACTTTACTGTTATGGGCACTACTGTGAATACTTAAATGAGCACCAAGCCCGGTGTGCGTTATGTACTTTGTCATTCAAACATACAACCCTTTTATCAGAGACATATTTATCTGTGGCTGGAGCCCTCACTGGCGTTCTCTGGTCCCTTCCCCTTTCTCAGAGGTATTTTGAAAGAGTGCAATCAGTGTCTACAAGACTGTTCATCTTAGAATGATGAGAACATTATATAAAATAGCTTTACATGGCTATTCTAGATTTTGATGATGTGCTTTGATCGGGAAGGGAAGTGGAACAAGTTTAACATTCTTATTATGACAAAAAACATATACTGGGTGTGATCATTAGAAATAAACATTGCAACATGTTAAACAGAGCCAGTTTACAATGTTATCGCAATTAAATTATTTCCTTTTTTAGTAGTTCCTTTTGAAAAGAAAAAAGAAACACTGCCCCCTAAAGATAGCTATTTTTCCCCACTGGTTACAAACCTATGTGCAACTCTGATCACTTCTGTAACTCTGATCAGACATGCCTGCCATGTAGATTGTACCTGTCACTAAGTGTCCTTCGGGTCGACATTTTACCTACAAAGCAAAATTTTCCTTCAAAATGCCTGTAACTGCGCCTCGATGCCTCGGGGCTGCAAGTGCGCTATACAAATGCAAATAAATAAAATAAATAGAGCTGTCAGCAACAACTGGTGTGACTTTAGCAAACACACGCCTGCCAACATGACTAATGCCTACATAGAAAGAGAGAGAGAGGAGAAAAGAGATACAGAGGGGTGAGAGAAAGAGAAAAGAGAAACAAGCGAGAGACAGGGAGGGAGTACCGAGCGTGAGATCGGCGAATGACACACCATGAACAGCTCAGGGACGTCATTTAGGGGTCGCCAGAGGTCGCAGTTGCGACCTCTGAGATCTCCCTTGCTACCCCTGAAAAAAAATGGGGAAAAAAAGTGTCTTTAAAAAATAAAAATGTTTAATGCAAGCTCCTGGGCTGTGGCCAGCACCATGTGGCTTTTTACTTCTGGAGTGGCTGGCTTTCTTGTTCAGGCCTCTTAAAAAAAGAAGAAAAAAAAGTACAGGGGTGCCACAAGTCTAACACTTTACGCACTGACTCTAAATAAGAAAGAATAGGAATACCAAATAATGTGTCTTTCTGGAATTCTATACAATAATTGCAAAAAGGTGTATTTCTTTTTTTTTTTTTCCGAATATATTTTTATTGGTTTTGTACATACATTGCATCAACTGTTTGCGAATACATAAAGAGCGCTGCGCGCAGCGCGATTGAGTTTAGAGGTGCAAGTAGTAGAACAACAAGGACAATGTCCTTCATAACAAAACAACAATCATAACAGGTCAGAGGGCAGTTCATGGGTCGAAGCAAGCGTTTAGTCTAGCCCTGATGGGCAGTGATGGATTGCATGTGGGCGGAAAGGGATCCTAGTATGGGCTTTAGGTACTGAGTCGTTCTTAGATTGCGGTGAGCGATAGATTATTCGGGCATTGGAGCATCATTCCTGAGTTCATTAGCAGTCCGGACCCTGGGCCAATCTGTACCTCTGCTCTGCTTTGTCCCCTTTGTGTTTATTCGGTTTTGTCCATCCATCGTAGGGAGGGGGGTTGTCGTGCCAGACCTGGGAATTTCTGGGTGAAGTCCAAAAAGGGAGCCCATGTTTGGGAGAATTTGTCTCTGTTTCCGAACCGAAGGGCCATAATTTTTTCCGCTGCAATTATGTCCCAGCATTTTGTCCACCACATTTGTACTGCCGGGCCCTCTGGGTTTTTCCACAGCCTAGCTATGGAGATTTTTGCGGCCGTTAACAGGTGGGAGCATAGCTCTGCTCTGTGCCCGGAGAGGGGGAATTGGCCCTCCCCGCTTGATCCCAATAGAACGATGCCCGGGTCCCATGGGATAGTAAGTCCTGTGATTTTATTGATGTGATCCAGCACTGTTTTCCAGAATTGAGTAGCCTTGGGACATGACCAGAACAGATGAAAGAGTGTGCCTTTGTCCAGGCATCCTCTCCAGCAAGCCGGGGGAATTGTGGGGTTGCATTTATTGAGTGTCTCCGGGGTCCGATACCACCTGAAGCATACCTTAAATGCCCCTTCCTTGTTGGAGACGCATTTTGAGCTTCTGTTTGCTCTTGCCCAGATGTGGTTCCACTCCTCCACCTCGATAGGCCTCCCAATGTCGTTTTCCCACTTCAGCATATATGGCTCTTTGCGGGATGGGCCTGTTCTGTCCAAGAGCTTGTAGAGGATGGAGATTCTGCCCTTTGGCGGGGACCCTGTGAGGGTGAGTTCCAGGGCTGTGAGGGCTCTGCTTCCGTGACGTTTCATCTCCCTGCTCAAGAGCCAGTGGCGGAGCTGGGAGTATCTGAATCTCTCGCTCTCCGGCACATCGAATTTCGCCTTGCAGGCCTCGAAGTCTAGGGGGTTTCCTTCCTCGTAAAAATCTTGTATTCTCTCCAGACCTCCATTTTTCCAGCTCCTAAAAATCCTGGGGTTACAGCCCGGGGTAAATTCTGGGTTTCCCCAGACTGGGGTGAGTGGGCCCGTCATGCGCGAAGGTTCCACAGTCGTGCCACTTTCTTCCAGCTCCTTACTGTATTTTCAGTTGCCGCAAGGGGACTCCTGCCCTCGTTTGCGCTGGGTTCCTTAAGGTGTGGCAGCAAGGTTATTGGGCTTGGACTCCAGGCCTCCTCCAACTCCAACCAGTGAGGCTTAGATGTGGCGGGGAGCCAAGCGAACGCCGATGAGAGCTGAGCGGCCAGCACATATCTTGCAGCATCGGGCGCTCCCAGACCTCCCGTCTCCCGACCCCGGAGCATGACCCTCCGCGGGATGCGTGGCTGTTTCCCTTCCCAGATGTAACTCATGATATTCTTTTGTAGCTTCTGGATCTCTTGTTCCGGGATTGTGGTGGGTATGGCAGCACATTGGTAAAGGAGTCTAGGGATGAGGTTCATCTTCAAGGCCGTGATTCTTCCGAAACATGAGATCTCCTGCTTTTGCCAGCGTATGAGATCACCTCTGAGTTCTTTCAGGAGTGCCGGAAAGTTGGCTTTATATAATCTACTGGAAGCGCCGGGAAGCTGGACCCCCAGATACGGGAGGTTCTTTTTGGCCCAAGGGATCTGATATTCTTTCTCCATGCCTGATACTAGCTGGCTAGGTAGATTGATGCTTAATGCTGTAGACTTGGTAAGGTTAACCTTAAAGCCTGAGGTTTCCCCGAATTCTAGTTGTTCCTTCCATAGGGCCTTCATGGATTCCTCTGGTTTGGTTAAGGTGAGGAGGACATCATCGGCGTAAAGGGCGGCTTTATATGTTTGGGACTTGATTGCCAGACCTTGGATCCTTGCATTGTGGCGAACTCTGATCGCGAATGGCTCCATGGAGAGGGCGAATACCAGAGGGGACAGGGGACAACCCTGTCTAGTGCCTCTTGAGATTTTGATCATTTCGGACCTGACTCCATTCATTCTGAGGCTGGTGGAGGGGTGCTGATAGTTTGCTAATGTCCATTTTATGAAGTTTGGGCCGAAGCCGAAATGTGAGAGTGAATTTCGGATGTAGCCCCAGTCAAGCATATCAAAAGCTTTGTGTGCGTCCAAGGATAGTATCATCAGTGCCTGCCCCCTTCTATTGGCAGATTCAATGACGTTGATGGTTCTTCTTATGTTATCATGGGTAGTGCGGCCGGGTATGAATCCCGTCTGGTCCGGGTGGATAATAGACGGAAGCAAGGGGGCCAACCTGTTCGCTAGGGTTTTGGTAAAAATGTTTGCGTCATAGTTCAGAAGGGAGATAGGTCTGTAGGAGGCGCACTGGCTCCGGTCCTTTCCAGGCTTCGGCAGTAGTACCGTTATTGATTCTTCCATAGAGGGGGTGGTCGTGCCTGAGGATAGGAATGAGTTGAATAGGGTGGCCAGGTGGGGAGATAGGATGTATGAAAATTTTTTATAGAATTGGGCGGTAAGCCCCTCTGGACCAAGGGTTGAATTTTTCAGTTCGGTTATGGTTTCACTAACTTCTTCTGCCGAGAAGGGGGCCTCCAGGGCCTCGAGTTGCGGGCATGGGACGGCTATTTGCGCTTCGGCTAGGTATTTGGCTTGTGCTGCTTCAGACGTGGGGAACCCCGACATAATCATTCTGTGATGAGAAACCACGATTTCCATTTTCTCTTTGATGGAGTATTGAAGAGTCCCTTGTGCATCCGAGAGGCTATGGATGAGGTTTCTTGTTTGTAGCTTTTTTAATTTGTGGACCAGGAGCCGGTTTGCTTTGTTGCTGTGCACATAATAAAACTGTTTGGTGTATGTTAGAGCCCTGGCCACTTTGTCGGCCAGATGCATTTCTAGGGAACGTTTCGCCCTCTGGAGCTTGCGGCTAGCTTTCCTGTTCGGGCCTCGTTTAAGGATGTTTTCCGCTTCTGCCACCTGTACTTCAAGTGCGTCTTTTTGTAGCTTGCCAAGACGTCTGAGTCGAGCTGTGCAGTCGTTTGCCGTGCCCCTAATGACAGGTTTCATGGTGTCCCAAATCGTGGCCAACGAGGAGTCTTTGGTGGTATTTTCCCTGAAATAATTTTTAAGGGTTTCCGCAATTTCCGTTCTGATTGCGATGTCCGATAGAATGTGCTCTTGCAGTTTCCATTGCCTCTGGGGCGGCTCCGGGAGGCATGATACCCTCAGGTTCAATGTGACTGGAGCATAATCCGAGAGGGCTCTGAGCTCGATTTGGATGGATTCGACGCAGGGAATGATGGTGCTTGAGATGAGAAGAAGATCGATCCGTGAGTGACCCAGGTGCACGTGGGAGAAAAAAGTGTAGTCCCTTTTTCCCCTGTTGGCCAATCTCCACACATCTATGGTGTGGGTTTCCCTTAAGAATTCTGCCATGGCCAGGGCCTTGCTAAAATCCTCTTTCGATGGAGGGAGCGATTTATCCAGGTTTGGGTAGGGGGTCAAGTTGAAGTCGCCCCCTATAAATACGCAACCTTCAGTGAAGGCAGCAAGTGTTGGTAGGAGGTTCCGAAGGAATTTGCTTTGCCCGGTGTTTGGGCAGTATATAGCGGCGATGGTGATGGGAAGTTCTAACAAGAGGCCTTTTAGCAGGAGATAACGACCCTCGGGGTCCCGTTTGGTGGTTATATTGGTTAATGGTAAGTCCCGGCTTAGCAGGATGGCAACCCCTCTCTTTTTGAGATCCGCTGAGGCGAAGAATCTTTTGGTGTAGCGTTGAAAGGTTATGCGGCGTTCGTCGCTTCTGAGGAGATGAGTCTCCTGCAAGCAAATAATGTCGGGTGCCAGTTGGGCAAGCCTATGCTCCACGGACTTTCTTTTCCGGGGGGAGTTCAGACCCTGGACGTTCCAGGTCAAGATTGAGAGTTCCTTATCCGGCTGAGGCATTGTTGGGTGGATTTGATAACAACTTTATGCTGCATCTTTTGGATTGTGGAGCTGGAGCCCCCTCAGAACTGATAGGACCCTTCGCTGCTGCCTTGGGGCTACCGAGCAGGGAGGAGGGCGCTCCGACAGCTTGTATTTTTTACCTTCGTTTCCCCCACGCCTCCCGCTCGAGCCCAAGCTCCAGCTCCCCTTTCCCCCTGACCAAGGAGAACCAACAACATAAACTAAAACATAACTTACAACAGCAAACAAATAAAGGTATCCAGGCCAGCCTTCTACCAACAGGGCTGTCGGCTGGGCCACAGACGCCATCTGTGTCGGAGACCAAGGGGTCTCATGCTGTAGTGGTGAAGATCTTGTAGCTCAAGAGAGCGCTCTGCAGACTGCCTCGGCCCACAAGCTTGTAAGGTTAGAGGATCGTTCAACAGCAACCCAGATGGGCCAGATAATTGTGAGGCTATACGATTGACATCTAGACTCCCAGAGGGCGGACAGGCGGCCGCTGCAGGGCCCCGGAGAGGATAAGCTTGGAACTGGGGCGTTCGGGCTCTCAATGGGTGTTGGTGTTTTTCCCCTTTGCAAGAGGGCCTCGCATCCTGCGTCGCCCGACCACCCGGGACCAGGGGCGAAGAGCCCCCCCCTCAGCCCCTTCGGGAGAGCGGGCCGGGCCCCTTGGGACCTCCACCTCCGAGTCCGGGCTCATAAATGCTGCCGCTTCCCGTGGAGATGGAATTTGCTGAGTCTTACCCTCCCAAGTGAAGGAGAGGCCTGAAGGGAAGCTCCAGCGGTAGGGGATCTTGCGTTCTCTTAGCCAATCAGTCATGGGTTTGAGAGCTCTTGGTTTGGCTAGGGTAGAAGCAGCTAAGTCCTGAAACAGGGCAATCTCCGAGTCGCGGAAGTGGATCTGACCCATGGCCCTGGCCTCCTGCATGATCTCCTCCTTGAGCTTATAGAAATGAACCCTGACCAGGACATCAGCCGCCCCGCTGGGCCTCTGCCTGGGTCTAGCCCTGTGTACTCTGTCCAGCTCCAGGGGGGAGTTATCTGGGAGGGTGATAATGTGGCGGAGGAGATCGGAAACATAGAATGAGAGATCCTTCTCCGGGACTGCAGCCGGGATCCCCCGGATTCTGATGTTATTCCGCTTCGAGCGGTTTTCGGCATCCTCTTGTCTAGCTTCCAGCGCCTCGCACCTGCACTCCAGGGCCCTAACCCTGTCCGCCCCCTCTCTGATCTCAAAGTTCTGCTCACACAATGTAGTCTTAATCTCCTCGGTTCTTGCTTCCACCTCCCCCACTCTCTTATCCACCTGGGCAATTTGGGTCTTAACTTCTTCAGTGCCCTTCTGGAATTCCCTGGTGAGGGCCGATAGAAGGTCATGGAGGTCTGCTTTCGTGACCGCCTGTGATGCTTGGTCCTCGGGGAGGCCGTTCCCCACCCCAGCGTCAATGCGTTCACCCCTCTTGCTTTCCCCCCCCCCAATAGGCATAGTTAATAGTGTAGAAATATCCGTCTGCTTGGCGGCTTTACCCGATTTGGACATGGCAGCCCGAAGCCGCCCCTGCAGCTAAGACAGAGGCGGAGGGGCAACCAGCCAGGCCCGGAGGGCAGCAGAGCGTCCAGGCAGGGCGGGATGCGGCAGGTGCCGCCTTACCTTGTGGCAGTAGCTTAGGAAGGCTGCCTCCCCTCTCTGGAGGTGAGCCAGAAGCATGTGGCGAGAGGGAGTCCAGGGGCCCAGAGGCGTGGAGCAGAAGCTGAGGGGAGCCCCGGCGCAGACTCAACCTGCAGGGTTGGGAGCGTGGAGAGACCCCCGGAACCGGGTCTCCCAACTGCTGCCTCAGGGCACCGAGGGGGGGACCTTGTTGTGCCTCCAATGCTGTGCGAGGAGGGGGGTCGTCAGTTGCCAGGTTCACCTTGCTTCCGGAGATGAGCCCCCCCCCCTGGGAGGTATGCTGGATGATGGGGGCCTTCGTGGCCCCGAGGCGAGTGAGCCCCGTCCACACTGCAGCGGGCAGATCCAGGCGCCGGCGTGGCTGAAAGTTGGCGAGGAAAGGGTGGGAGCTGTTGAGGAGCCGGATCCCTCTGATGGCGGTGGCCGGAGGATGAAGCAGGAGGGGGCACGGTGAGTAGCGAATTGGTTGCAGCCCCTGGGCGGCTGTTAGATTGCGGCTTCTGTCCGGGCTCACAGCCGGAGGCCCCCCGGAACGTTCCGCGAGGTTGCTGGCCTGGAGGCCGGGTCCCCAGATGACCCGCCGCGGCTAGCTGTCCTCCGGGTCGGCTCGATTTGCTGCTGGACTGCCCCCACAGGAGACCGGAGGGAGACGGGAGCCGCCGATGTAATTATCCGGGAGGAGGAGGCGGGGAGGCCCCCGGACACCCAGCCCCCCGCTCAGGCACCACGGTCCAGGCTGAGTAGTCGGGGTGCGGGGCTGGTATGGAACTGCGGGCCGCCGATCCAGCCGATCTCCGATCCCCGGAGCAGGAGAGGTGGGGGAGGGGCTCCGAGAGCCGGACTCCCCGTCGGGTGCAGCCGGGCCCCAGGAGGGAGCCGGCGAGCCTCAGGGGTGATGTGGTGGCCAAGTCACTGAATCCCGCCAGCCCAGTCCCGCCTCCGGGGTGCTAAAACACCAGCCCCCCGGCCCCGAACCCAGCGCCGGGCTGGGGAAGAGGCAGCCATCTTGTTCCGTCCCTCGCACCCTCTTGGTGTGTCGCAGGCGGCGGATCTATGCAATCCGCATCGGTGGGGCTTCGTTATGCAGCCCAGGCATGCCGCAGCATCTCAGCTTTCGATCGCTGTCGAGTGGATCGAGTAGATCTGGCGTTCACGCGGGCATTTTCAGTGGCGACGTGACACCAGCCGGGAGCTCTCACAGAGCACGTCCGACTGCCATGGCTCCAAGCCACGCCCCATTAAAGGTGTATTTCAGGCACACTTCAGGGGTGAGTCACTGAGTTAGTCTGTTCTTAAACTCCTCAACTCAGCCTTTCATCCTTCTGAGGTCGATAAATGAGTATCAACACAGGGTGGGTGATATTGTGTGTATATTTTTTCTATATAAAGCGCTTAAGCGTAAGTGCTCTATAATAAACACATCATTATCGCTTGGCCATGCATACACAGTAATTTCGTAATATATAAGTCTATACACACTGATCCTAACGATACATATGGCGATCCATTCTTGTATGAAATGTACATCACATTATAGCAATATCGTAATCATATTTTTCGTGGTGTACTTAGGAACAATGCTATGTGATGCCACTTCCTGTTTTGTCAATGGGTGAAAGGTCGTGTTCCATCTCTTCCCGCAATATCACTTCAGGGTGGGGTCAAATTACGTCACTTCCTGTGATGTCAACAAGAGGTCAA
Source organism: Ambystoma mexicanum (assembly GCF_040938575.1). Classification (NCBI taxonomy): domain Eukaryota; kingdom Metazoa; phylum Chordata; class Amphibia; order Caudata; family Ambystomatidae; genus Ambystoma; species Ambystoma mexicanum. The sequence continues at coordinate 304,540,615 of NC_090940.1, forward strand.
GGGTCGTGTGATGTCACTTCCACGACCCCTGGCATTTTGGTGAAATGACTCCCTGGAACAGCTAGCGTAGTTTATATATCTCTTAATAAACATGGTTGTCAAGGTTTTTTCCTAGCAGCTGCTAATTTTGGCAGAGGAGGGAACTGAGACCAATGGAGATTAAGGAATGTGCACAGGATCACACATTTTGGTTCGGTCCACACAACGGCATTCTAGCTCGGGTCTCCTGGTCCCAAAGTGTGCAGTTTCAATACTACTTTATCCCTAGTGACTATGTGCTGCAGGGACAGCAGGACACACTACCTACCTCACACTGCAAGCAGAGTTCGCTTTACAGAGTTGTAAATAATTGTAATTTTACACCACTGCACAGTGTCCTCATTCATAGGAAGAGCACTTACTATGATCAATAACTCGGATCTAACGAGGTTGCCTGCCAGGCTGCCGGTCCAGCTTCTGTGACATGACACTATCTCTATCTCGGACTATGATCAATGTGACAGAACATCAGGCGGTGAGGCAGGTCAGTGACAGGAGGCATCGAGAGATCAAATGGCGCGGCCACGGCACCCAGGCCGCCCTCTGGCTGCAGACGCGGGCGCCGCGACGGTGACAGCGCTCCTCCTGCAGCCCCAGCACTCGATACTGGTTGTCAATTAGGAATTATTAACATAGCAGGTATTAAACAAATCCAGCACTTTACTGGGTGGATTAAAGATAAGGCCCTGGAAAGCGGCCAATTACACGGATCGCGGCGAGGCGGCGGCTTCTTTAATGAATAATCAGTCCTCGGGAATGGAACTTGGCATAGACAGGCTTCAGGGGTTATTGAATATAGGCACGCGGCTAATCTCTCTCTAGTAGCAGCGAGACAGCAGCTCTCAGGAAGACAGGCCTCGCATTATGCGGGCAACAGGTCGCCAGGGCAATGAATACGCCGCCGCTACCGCTAACAACACATGCGATTCGCTATTAAGGGATAGATTACGCGCTAACAAGCCACTTCAGACCAGCTTCCGGTCTCACCGACGCTGCTTCCCATCCGACAACAGTGGGCTGGTCTGAAGTTCAGTTCTTCCCACTGAGGACCAACCAGTGCCGCTGGCTAGCTACACTGGGCCAAGCCACGTAACCTCCCGCCCGCAACACGCCTATTCCTACTTCTTCCTACTACTTCAGGTGGATGGAGTCACCTCGATCAAATTCAACCATCAGAATAAGTTAGGGAGAAATGGCAATGACAGGTGTTATGTCAACTGCTTCTGGCTTTCCCCGACCACCCAATTGTGGAGTCATCATGAGGTATTTACCTCACGCGTTGCTCAGAATCAGTATTTACTGCATGCAGAAATATGAGGATGAATATTGCCCATCTCATAATGATATGATGGGTTATTTATAACGTGCTTAATACCCAGAGGTTTCTAAGTGCGGATCAAACCTATGTTGCTCCGTGTCGTCTTTCTTCCAAGGCGAGCACATTGCCCCCGAGCTATCCTCCCAGGCTGCCTAAGTAGCATCCTGCTCATTCTACATTTCCCCCACAGGTAGCACTGGTTACTGCACTTCCCAACTAGGCTAGCATGATGCCATCTTCACCACGCTCCAAACACCCTAGTGTGTCAATTACCCAGAATCCCTCCATCAGACTCGTCCTCGGCCTAGAATGTCCATACCACATAACAGGGCATGCTAGTCCCATCACTAGTCATGGGCAAAGTACAAAAGTCTAGAGGGCAAGACCCCTGAATACCTCAATACTCCCTGAGATCTTCCGGCCCTACCAACCGACAAGGATCGTGAGGTCGGGAACTATCAACGTGCTATACATGCACTCTATGAGGCAGAAAGGGCATGGTGGGGCCATCTTTTCATACACAAGCTCCTCTCCTGGGACACTCACCCACAGGGGTGTTGCTAGGCCTGCAAAAGATCTGGGGCTACGCTGATGTCGGGACTGTCGGGACTCTGGGCTAGCTAGCCTTTTGGTTGTAGCCCCTGAGCTCCTATCTGGGGCTACAACCAAAAGACCCAGGGCTATAGCCCCCTCAGCCCCATCCCCTAGCAATGCCTCTGCTCACCAATCCTACCCAAGTGTTGAAGCAGATATACATAACTTGCAGAGGACCCTGAAGATACAAAACAAACCTAGAAGAAATATCTGCCCTACATCCGTCTTCCAGGTTATGTTCCTGTGCGTGCTTTCTATCACAGTGCATGAACGTTGTATTTAAATGGCAAGCTAACTGGTTGGATGGGGCTTTGCAGCACTATTGATACATATTATTATGTTGTAGCTATACAGTGTCGCTTGTACGAAGCCTGTGGAGCAAAAGCTACTGGTACATATAGTGGTAGATATGCAATGCATATGAACATACACCCACTTTAGTGATGCACCATTATTCCCTCCTTTTGTATGTTTCTGGCATTGTGATTTGCTGAAAGGTGAACACTGTGTGTGTGCCTCAGTTACAACTGGCTGACTGTGCTGTCAGCATAGCACACCACACCTTTGCAGTTTAGTGGAAGGCACAGCCTCACTCCATATACCATGCACACACATAACAACCCAAACACTCTTTCACATCACCTCTGTCATAAGAATGAAGCTTCTTTTAATGACAAAAATTCGAACTTTAGCTTCCCGCACAATCCTCCCTTAGTCCATAGTATTCCTCTGCTGTGCCCATTCACCCTCCATTTCGACATGGGTGACTACCAGGGTCTTGGCCACCCTCGCATAACTATAATGGCTGAAATGCACACATGTATACTAGCACCTCCCAAACCTTTCCCAAATGTCTGGACCCAGTCCGTCTGAGGGTGTTCAACCAAAAGCGCGTTGGGACCATACCTATGGTGAATGACAAAATAAATGAATGAATGAATAGTGGTAAGCCTACCAGATATCCAATGCTTTTGCGTTGCTCTACTTTTGTGAAAAGTGCTTTAATGAATATTGTAACTTGTAGTCGCATGTCCTCTAGTAACAGCATGAACTATACTGGGGCATTTGAGGTAGTTCTTGTCATATGTGAGCCAAGACATATTTCTTTTGCCATTGCTGGTTTGTAATACAGTAAGTACGCCACGTTCTCTCTCCTTGCCTTCATGCAATGTTACCAGACCTCAAAAGCTGGCTAGAACTGTCTCCCAGGTCATGTTATCTGCGTTGCCAAGTGTATAAACTGCCCGCGGGACTGGTTTGGATTGGTTTGGATGGGAGGTTGTAGGGTGCGAAAGCACTTTTGGCTTCTTAGGTATAACCAATCATATGAAGGGTTCGAAACTGCTGGGAGCTATTTATCTCCTGTATGTAACCTTGTTAGCTTCACACCAACAGCGAATAGGAGCTACTTTTGAATCCCTGTGCCAACTAGTGCCAAAGAAATATACCTTTATGATGTTAATTCTCGGTGTGTCGGAATGTGTCTGAATGAGCATTAGGACACAAATAGAAGACATTTAAACCAGAAAAAAACAGGTCTAAATGACTAAAGGTTATCTACAGCCTGCCTCTCAGGTGGAAGTTAGATTTGCAATGTGCTATGGATATTGTGTTGTTTTACCGACGCACATTTTTTTCAAAGTAATTTTCTACAAAGAAATTAATTCAAAAAAACTCATTGAACTATATAGGGGGTGAGGGTAAAAAGGGGCGGGGAAGGGGTTTGAGGTAGTGGTAACAGTACAGGGAAGTTGAGCCTGGGGGGGAGAACCCCCCCAAAAAAGTAAAACATTTAAATTTGTTTTTTCGAAGCAAGTTCTTCATAGAAAGTTATTTTGAAAAAATGTGCGTCGGCAAGGGCACATGGAACCGTGCTATGCACTCACTCCTGGTTTCCCAGCGGTAGATCCTGCAACTGGGCGATGCCGTATTCCCAGGTACGGCTTTAGTTTGTGCTGAATAAATCTTCATTTCGATCTCTGCATATTTGAATGTACAACTGTGGGGTGTAATCAAAAGCCCCAAACCAACAGAATTGAAGGGCCCTCTGGGGAAATAACCTGCCAGCATTCAGAAATGACAGACTATGTGGGTGTCTTTCTGCAATGGAAATGCAGAGGAAGCTAAAACAAAAATTCAATCCGAGTGCAGATCGGAAGCACACATCACATGCTATCTGAGAAATAAATGCAGCATTTTCACTGAACTGCCAACCATCAAAACGTGGAGCACTAAGACAATTCTGAACCACTTTTCAGCAGAAAAACAAACAGCAGATAATTAAAAGTGTATTTTTTTTTTATTTGATTTAGTTGTTAGTACAACTTTACAAATTTTCATTTTTACAGATGAACAGATAAAATCAACATTTAGTTACAACATATAAAAATAACTATATAAAATTACAAATAAGTATTTTTTTTCCCCTATTTTCAGGTACAAAAAGTGCAACTTTTAGGAAATTCTTTTTGCATAAGGAAATGCTATGTCAAGTAATTGTATAGCAGCAATGCTGATCGATATTTTTCTTGCACTGAAAATTTCACACCATATTTCATCATAGGATCGACTGACATGTTGCCATGTCATTTCTTTCAACAGTTTAAATCGATGTGGAACAAAGGCATTACATTGGACAATGACATGAGCAAGCGTTTCTGTTTGAGATTTATCATTACAAAACCGACAATGGCTCTGCTTCTTTGTGACCACACCACGTCTTGCCAAAATTTCATTGACTGGCCATAGATTAAAACGCAAACGCAAGATTTTCGTTCTTAAATTTACAGATGGACATTTAATGAGATATTCAGCCATACTACCAAATTCCTTGTGACCAAAGAGAGATCTATAAAAATCTTTTAGTCTTAGGCACTTTTCTTGAGTGGTTATCCAATCGGTCTGGTACATTTTAGTCTTAGCTCGATTCGGATTTGTAATCAATAGAACAATTGATATATGTGTTTCAACAAGGGCATTCATAACATGTGTTCTCCATCTTTGTGGAAATGAGTGAGTGGAGAATAAAAGGTAATTTGCTAAGATGGCAAGGCTATCTCGCTTATTTATCCCCAGAAAACATTTTCTTAGAAGGGTGCACATTTTCCATGTAACTTGAACATGAATAGACAGCAGGCCAAGTTCAAATCTCAGTAACATGTTCGGTGTGGACTTGGGCAGTCCAAATACTCGTTTCCAACATTTTGCTTCAATACCATTCCAGAATTTAAAAGTTCGTGGGAGCAGAGATTCCAAACCATATATAAGAACAGGTATTACCTTTTGCTGGTAAAATTTCATGATCGGAATGCAAGTAAACTTACCAAATCTTGCATGAATTATTCTGGCCTGTGATATTAAACCTGTTAATTTGGTTTGAATTGTTGTCTCAAGTGCATTTTCTGAGGCAAAGTTGTTAAAATATACTCCTAGATATTTATATTCGTTCACGATCTGCAATTTTTTATTGCATATCGACCATGTATATTTAGTCTGTAGAGACGACTTTGGTTTCCCAAGAATAATAATTTGCGTCTTATGTTCATTCACTGTGAGATTATTTTTTGTCACATAAAGATCGAGGACATTTAATAAATGTTGGAGCCCACTGGGAGTTTGGGAAATGAGGACTAGATCGTCAGCATAAAGAAGCCAAGCAACAGCTTGATTTCCCAACTTTGGGGGATCAGATTGTGCCACCGCGAGATCGTCCGCCAAATCAAGCAAAAATAGATTGAAAAGAGTAGAGGTGAGTATGCATCCTTGCTTGAGCCCCCTCTCAGTTGGGATAGATTTAGATAACAGGCCCTCTAAATTAAGTTTCACCTGGACAGAAGTGTTAGAGTGTAGCAACCTCACAATTTTTAACAGTCTCCCTGGGCAACCATAATACGCCAATTTCCTCAAAAGACGCACTCGGTCAACGGAATCAAAAGCCATGCGGAAGTCCACAAATGCAACATATAAGGGTTGCTTTCGCATGGCATAAGATTGTTTAATTGCATTAAGAATGGTCAGATTAATAGCTGTTCCGAGACCTGCTACAAAACCCAACTGAAATGGGTCTCTACGCTTATACTGGAGAGACCAATTGTTCAGATCACGTAATATTAGCCTACAGAAGATTTTTCCTGGTACATCCGGTAAGGCAATAGGTCGATAGCTCAAAGGATTTTGCCTATTATAGATAGGGACAATGATAGAATGTGTCCAGGAACTTGGAATTTTTTGAAGGTATAGGATTAGTTGAAAAAGTGAGTACAAAATTGGTGCCCACATATCAATATGTTTCTTTAAGACTGCGTTCGAGAGTCCATCAGGCCCAGGAGCCCGTGACATGCTTGTTTTATTAATATAATAAAAAATGTCATCTTGATCAAATTTTAAAGTAAAAGGTGACACTATCATGTCCGAGGGCTCACTTACGGTTGGAGCAACATATATGGATGAAAAATGGTTGCACCAATCGTTTTCCGACACTCCATTTATATGAGATGATACTTGCGATACGTTGGTTACTGAGTTTAGGAATTGCCAAATTTGTGCTGTATTTTTGTTCTTAATTTGGTCTAACATAGCTTGTCCTTCTTTTTGTTGCTTTGTTATTTTGTATTCTTTTATCCAATTTCTATATGCAGTTTTGATAGCTCTTAATGTGTGAATCTTTAAAGGTGGAGCTAGTTTGAGAGCTTGTCGCTTTTGTGTTTTAAACAGAGCTTTCCTAGTGCGAATTGCAGTGTCATATGGTTGAGCGGACTTTAGTTTGATGTTTTGTTTTGTGGCATATAATTTCATAAAATCAAAAGGGACCAATCTATAGGATTCTACTGACATTTGAGAGATTTCTGCATAAGATCTTATATGGTCACGATAGCATGTTAAGGACTCGTGAGACCATTTTAATCGGTTTAGAGAATTATTAGTTTCGTATTTGCCCATAAGCGATTGACTTTCTACAATCGGTACTGGGGACAGCATGATCTTAAATGTTAATGGACAGTGGTCACTGTATTGCGATGACTTGATGGCAAAATCAGTAGTGTGCGCGAATAGATTTCTGGAAACAAAAATAAAATCAATAATTGCTGACTGTTTTTGACTATGCCATGTCGGTAATGGAGGTGAATCCGCTGCACTTGTGCCATTCAGCATAATTAAATTCCATGTCTTCATGAATTTGTTCCATAATCTTATACGCTCAAGATCTTTTAAAGTTTCTTTGTTAAGAAGATGCAAATTCAAGTCGCCTGCAATAACAAAATGTACAATTTCTCGCACAAGCATAACATTTTCCAGGACAGCTGTTATATCTTTCAAAAATTTGGCAGTTGTAATGCCCATTGGATTCCAATAAACATTAATACAAGCAATTTTAAGAGAACTAACCGAAATATAGGAGCATTGGATGAACGGGTTGCTAAAAGGCAATGGAGAAAGATGGATATTTGCTAGAGAATTTGATGCAATAAGCAGACCTGACATAGGTCTACCTCTCAAAGCACACAATGCTGGTTCAAGTAATATATCGTAATTGTTCCATGTTGGTGCAGTGGACAGCCAAGTCTCTTGTAAAAAAACCAAATCATAATCACCCAGTATGCTTTCAGGGTTATTAATAAAATGAGAGAAACCTCGAGTGTTCCAACTTAGCACCGACAAATCAATCTGCTCCCTATTTCGATCTAGTTATACTCTAGTAATGACATTTGGGTTCTTGTACATAGGTGTATTAGTTTCATTTCTATGTTTAGGGATGTATGGTTGGAATCTATGGGTAGATTTCAAGCAAGATTTGATAGGTCCTTCATCTTTGTTATTGCGTGAGAGTGCAAATCCTAAATCAAATAGTTCGTCCCGGGCAGCCCAAATGATGTTATGAATAATTAGAGACCGACACCATATAAGGACTGTTGTCAGATCCTCACTGCGGGGGAATTCAATCTGATCAATCTCATTAGAGTTGATCTCTCGCAAGCATTTCACATCCGAGAAAAGTCTAAGAATACTTTGTCGATTCATGTTGTATGATGTAGTTAGATCTTCTCGTGCCGTTAAGAGCAAGGAGTGTCTGTTTTCTACTTTTGTTTGCTGTCTTCTACCAGACTTTGTTGGTTTATCAGAAGTAAGCTTTGGGTCTGTCACTGCTTGGTTAGCAAAATGATGTAGGTTTGGTTGTTTTTTGAGTTTTTCATCTTTCGGATAGTTTTGCATTTGAGCTTTGGAATTTAGCATCCATAGGCGTGCAATGGACTCTTTATTTCATTTAGATCTGATTGTGACATGTTATTATTAACAAACCCCTCTCGTGTTGTTTTCTCATCGGCATATGACAATGAGTCAGCAAACGATACTCGTTTTACTGATGGCTTTATTGATTCACTAGGCATCGCATAAGATACAGGATCCGGAGAATTAAGAGTCGAAAATTTTGCTGGACCATTAGTTATGATTGGAAAAACTGGGGGGTCAAATTTACGTGTCTCCAGATATAAATCAATTTCCTCCCTTAATGCTTTTCTTGATGATGCAACTACATCTGTCACTTTTGTATTTGGGACACTCACTGCATTTGTTTTTTCAACAGTGGTTCTCGAAGGCACACAGGCGTGTTTATTTTGAATTCTAAAAGATAAGCTTTCAGTCACTGCGTTAAGATCAATGCTAGAATTGATGAGTGGGACAGAGATTAGTGCACTATGATCTTTGTTTTTAATTGAGGTTTGTTGTCCCTCTGCCAATGTGATCAAATCGTTCAATGGAGGATGATCCATGATCATTCCCACTGACTGAGTGCTAACAATGTTTTTTGGCTTCTTAGATTTTGCTAGAGCAACATATTTTTTAGTTATGAGGTTCGCTGCTGTTGTTGATCTAGAATTCGCCCTTGTGATGTTATTGACAAATTGTTTGATAGATGGAGAGGCTGTTGCTTTTACAGTTTTCATATTTTTTGTTTTTTTTGCAGCCATTTGCTTAGAGCTCTTCTTTTTTGAGAGATTCTCATTCACTTCATTGATAGTTCTTTTGTCAAAAACAGAGTAGGTCATTTTATGTGTTTGAGCACATTCCAGTTTTTTATTATTTTCTTTTTGTGCTGAAGAACGTTCAACGGAGGGCAATATGACAAGTTCTTGAGGTGCCATTTTTTCTACTATGATACCTGGCACAAAGGGAACCGCTGTCTTGGAAGTGTGTGGGACACTGGATTTGTGTGATTCAAGACAAATTTGAGAGTCCATAATGATTTCTACGATTTGACAATCTGGGTCTTCTATAGTTTGAGTACTTATACAGGTCCCAATCACACTTTCTTTTAATGTACAACTTGGCTTCTGGGCCAGAGACTCGGCTATTTTTTGTTGTAAATGAGTGACATTATTTATTTTTACATTAATGTCATCATGTAAATAGGACATCTCCGGTAACAGTTTGGTTTGATTATTTTCAAGAGTATTAACATTAGCAGTGAGGCACTTTAAGGTGCTATCCACTGATTCAAAGAGCTTCGCAAGAGCCATTAATGCTATGTTCATGACTTCCAAAGTCAGATTTTCAGATTTGGGATTAGTAGAAGATCTTTCAAGACTCGTAAGAATATTATTCGATCTTCGTGGAGTTAGTGATATAAATGATACCTCCAGAGTCGATAAGTCACAATCAGGACGATGGAACATGTCTGGAGATTGTGATAATTTAGAGCCCTCTGCTCTAGCCGAGCAATCCGAGTTGTTATTCTCTAGAGCATTTGTTAATTCACTTGGTTTTTCAAAAGTTGCAGCAGCTCCAGGTTGCACAACACCAGACGAGGCATTTTTTAAAAGCATACTGTCTGACATAGAGGCAGGCGTTTTAGAGGTTTCCAGTGTCTCTTTTAAGTTTAAGTTGTCATCTGATGTGAGCACCCGCTCACCCCCACTACCTATTTCAGAGTTAATTGGTACAATATTAATAATATCATTAACATGCGCAGCAGTTACCATCTGATTAGTCAGGGGAGCTGGGGTAGTCGTTCCACACTGCGCCCCGAAGCCATATTTCTGAATGTCAACATTATCCATCGGTGGTTTTTCGTTTTTTCCTTTGATTTGCATTTGATTCGAGCAAAGTGTTGGACAGGCGTGGAACAGATATTTCCTGCAGGACTTGGTGGAAGTCTTTCGACCGCCGACGCGACCAGCAAAGGCTGGGTTTCTGACATTATTCGAAGCCGTGTGTTCGTGGGCACATCGGTTGTAAGACGACAGATTTCGTTTCTTCTGGAGGTCATGATTTAAATATAACGTCACAAGTTTTATGACCAGAACAGACTGTGTGGTAAGATGCTCTACCGTTTAAGAATAAGAAAGAATAGCAAAGAAATAAAAAAAAAAGAAAACAAAGGCCCCGTGGTGCCCCGGACGCCGAGGCGAAGCGGCAAAGCGGGGACTCCACGGGGACTCGCTCGGGTGCGCCCGCGCGGTGCACGCGCCTCGAGGCTTATGTAGGCCCGCCTCCAACAGGGACCAGCACAAAGTCTAAATAAATATAAACAAGCTATAATTAATATAGTCCACCTTGTGTATGAAAAAAAAAAAAAAGGCTTTCTTGGAAGTTGGTTTCACCTGCTGGACTTTGTAGTCCACAGAAGTTTTGCAAGTCCAATATCCAGAGCAGAGCAGAGCAGACTGCAGCAGCGTGTAGCGGCAAAGCGGGGACTCCACGGGGACGCGCTCGGGTGCGCGCGCGCGGTGCGCGCGCGCGGTGCGCGCGGCTCAAGGCTTATGTAGGCCCGCCTCCAACAGGGACCAGCACAAAGCCTGCTGGGCTTTGTAGTCCACAGAAGTTTTGCAAGTCCAATATCCAGAGCAGAGCAGAGCAGACTGCAGCAGGGTGGAGCGGCAAAGCGGGGACTCCACGGGGACTGTCTCCCAGGTCATGTTATCTGCATTGCCAAGTGTATAAACTGCCCGCGGGACTGGTTTGGATTGGTTTGGATGGGAGGGTGTAGGGTGCGAAAGCACTTTTGGCTTCTTAGGTATAACCAATCATATGAAGGGACCGAAACTGCTGGGAGCTATTTATCTCCTGTATGTAACCTTGTTAGCTTCACACCAACAGCGAATAGGAGCTACTTTTGAATCCCTGTGCCAACTGGTGCCAAAGAAACATACCTTTATGATGTTAATTCTCGGTGTGTCGGAATGTGTCTGAATGAGCATTAGGACACAAATAGAAGACATTTAAACCAGAAAAAAACAGGTCTAAATGACTAAAGGTTATCTACAGCCTGCCTCTCAGGTGGAAGTTAGATTTGCAATGTGCTATGGATATTGTGTTGTTTTACCGACGCACATTTTTTCAAAGTAATTTTCTACAAAGAAATTAATTCAAAAAAACTCATTGAACTATATAGGGGGTGAGGGTAAAAAGGGGCGGGGAAGGGGTTTGAGGTAGTGGTAACAGTACAGGGAAGTTGAACCTGGGGGGGAGAACCCCCCCAAAAAAGTAAAACATTTAAATTAGTTTTTTTGAAGCAAGTTCTTCATAGAAAGTTATTTTGAAAAAATGTGCGTCGGCAAGGGCACATGGAACCGTGCTATGCACTCACTCCTGGTTTCCCAGCGGTAGATCCTGCAACTGGGCGACGCCGTATTCCCAGGTACGGCTTTAGTTTGTGCTGAATAAATCTTCATTTCGATCTCTGCATATTTGAATGTACAACTGCGGGGTGTAATCAAAAGCCCCAAACCAACAGAATTGAAGGGCCCACTGGGGAAATAACCTGCCAGCATTCAGAAATGGCAGACTATGTGGGTGTCTTTCTGCAATGGAAATGCAGAGAAAGCTAAAACAAAAATTCAATCCGAGTGCAGATCGGAAGCACACATCACATTGCTAGCTGAGAAATAAATGCAGCATTTTCACTGAAACTGCCAACCATCAAAAGGTGGAGCACTAAGACAATTCTGAACCACTTTTCAGCAGAAAAACAAACAGCAGATAATTAAAAGTGTATTTTATCAATGATTGAAAGAAACAGCAGTGTACTTCAACACAAAAGCAAAGTGAACCCTGATCAGTAAAACACACTGTATGTCAAAGAATCACGGCTGATGTTAGAAAATGTAATATGTGAATTCTTTTCAGCCAAGGACCAATTGTGGGTCTCTGGGCAAAATTCACAAAGGACTCCCCTACTGAAAGCCTGGCTTGCATCCCAACTGTTCACAACTGCAATAAAATGTGGCCTGAAGGATGTCAAAAACCAAGTTTCCCTAGACCTGCTACTGTTTTAGCCAGTGCATGACATGAATCTGGGGATGGGATTTCTGTGTTGCTAAGGCCCCGGGTTTTACGACCAGCAGCTACCAACTTCAAACAACAAAGAGGATAATAAAAAATTAAAAAAAACTGGTCACTGGCTGGCCAAGGATGGCAAATGGCATGGAGGATAGGAAGCTCATATTTGCACATATGAAGATTCCTCTTAGTTTAAATGGACTGTCACAATTGCGGCATTTTCTCAGAAACTACAAATTACACTGCATACATGTATGTTTTATTTTTTAGATGGTTTCAACAGGTTCCAAATTTAACAGTTGGTGAACGGGTGGAGGGTAAAATTAGGGATGTGGGTAATAAATGACATGTTCCTAACTATTATGCTTTTTTGTAAAAACAGCGGAAAACTTCCTAACAGCATTGAAACATCATGTGGACCCGACTGTCGTTTTATTAAATTCCAGATGATTAGCTGAATTAGGAAATGTATAGATTATGGCCATGACTAGTAAATCACAAGCTTTTTGACACATGAATAGATTTTTGCCAAAAAGTTGGCATGGGAACAAAAGGCAATTTCAAATGGAAGTTGCCATATGCCTGCTCTAGACTCCTAAACCAATCCACAAAGAGAGGCTGGTCTTGGGAGGAGAAAGAAGGGTAACAAGCCAATCCTTGGTGCAAAAATACTTGCAAACAACTGCCCAATGTTGTAAACTGATGGTGTCATACTGGTAGAAAACACCAGTGGAGATTGCTGAGATTGCATCTGGGTGGAGCTGTCTGTCTATTGCTGGGGAGGCCTAAAAAAGCTGACTGGACCCTATGGTGAAGAGTGGGGGATCATCCTTGAGAGAGGTGTGACCAGACCAATGTTCCCTCTAAGCCGTGCGCATGTGCGCTTGCCCAGCTACATTCTGGGTGCCGCTCAGCAGACTTTTAGCAGCACATATAGACCATTCCCAACTTCTCAAGAATGAATAAGGCACAATCCACAGCTGTTGCCTGACATTTGTTTTCTCTCTTAATAATGCTAAATTATATTAACTACTTTTGATATTCTGGTCTAGCCTATTTACATTACCCTATTATGCAAGGGTGACCATAAAATCCTAAATACTCTGAAAACAGAATACACCCTCAAGAGTTTGAAAACGTGTCTACATGAACAGAAGTTCTAACTAAGCTATACCTGCACATATTACCCAAATAAGCTTCCCTCCTCACCCATGACTCCTATGCTTGACTCTAACTCTCGTATGCATCGTGATTCTAACTTCAGCACCAGGCCACATTTAGATATTACCAGACAACCTTGACAGTGCCTACCTTGGCTCTGCCAAGGTTTACCAGACTTGTACCTACATATGCTTGTTTTATGTTTGCTTTAATATGAGTAACATTCAAGCACCAGAATTTCTGTTACTCATGGGGCCTAAGCAAAAGCTTGTCCCACACTATGCAACCCAACTGTCAGCTCAAACATCAGATTCTGACTGTAAATAAGCAGAGTACCTGGAAGGGGAGCCTCATCCTATGCTTCATATTCTCTGTACATATGTCACAAAAGCTGTACCCTTAGCACAAAGCATTATAAAATAAAATGTTAATTTGCCCAGTAAGGATTTTGAGCAGGTAAATGTCATACTTTAGCATTGCTAACATTACCCTATAGAGCGACATTGCAATATCATTTGCTTAGTCTGCAACTGATAATGGGTATGGATTATGCCTACCATTATTCGTATATGGTATTAGGGCAGCGGTTATTCAGACATCTACAATGCTCTTCACACAATCTGCATCCTTTCCAGGTTTTCAGAGTTCAACTGGTCATAGACCTTAACACATTATGTGGTATCTCTCTGCTACACATAAACATTTTCACTGAACACTTGTATAATCTTTCCCAAAAATATTAGGGTGGTGTAAGGTATTGTTTATTTATATAGCGCCTACACACAGGCAAGTGTTTCAAAGCGCTCAATTATGGTGGGAAAGAGGGTCAAAACAAACAGTTGCTCAGAGCCCTTGAAATTCTGAGACGACAATAGTCTGCACAGGAAGAGTAAGTGCGTAAAAAATACATTTAACAGTTTGCGAGACAGCAAGTAGTACTGACTGCGATTCTGCAGTTTTAACAGTGCAATATAGGGTTGAAGTTAAGGGAGAACAGACAGGCGATCTTCTAACATGGCATTTTAGGGATGAAGACAAGGGAGAGCAGACAGACGTTCTTCAGGCACAGTGCGTATGGATCGTGCAAGTGCACAGAGAGTTGCAGGGAGGGGGAGGATCAAGTGCACCCGATCGGTTGAGACTGGGCTAAAGGCAGAGAGAGCCACTGAATTTGATTAATTTGTAAGTGCATTGGGTCTGGGTGGGGTGTAGGGCCCGGGGGCAAATGAGAGAGAGTACTGGAGGGGCTGCCGGGGACCAGTGAGACTCTGGGGTACACCCGGCAGCCAGTCAGCATGCTGTAAGGAAGAGGAGGGAAGGAAAAACAGAACTTGGTTAGCAGGGTAGGGGTAAAGAGAAAGAGGGAGGGAAGAGGAATGTCTCGAGGACTTTCTGAAACTTAATGATAATGAGAACACTCCTTGATGTTGAAGAACAAATTGGCAACTTTCAAAAACCAAGTCGAGCGTTTTGGCAGTACTCTACAGTGAAGGAAATGTGTTGGTTGCTTGCTAAAGGATAGAAAACTCCAGTAGCAGGAAACTGCCCCTTCTTTTCCTTTCCTTGCTCAGCGGCTGAGGGCTGTTCAATATGTGTTCTAATGTTCTAGCCTCCAGCATCCCTGTGCCTCTTGTTTAACGGATAACAGTGAATTGCAGAAGCGAGGTCCCTCGTTAGAGAAGAAGGCACTCAATCTGTTGTACCTCTGAGCATTACTACTACTAACTTAAAAAGCAAATATATGAGACTGTCTTCAAAGGGTCTCCATAAGCAACGTCAGGAAGGCTCTTGTTGAATGTTGTCTATGCTATGCTGCGGAACGGTGGGCAAAACTATAGGCTGTATTATGTGCCCTGTCATTTCACTTCCTACATCTGGGTTACATCAGGGCAGTGATTGTACTCCCTACTTGAAATCAAATGATTTTTCAGGGAGTAAACAAGTAATTAGCTTTGCCATTATGGATACATTTTGCTTGTTAAAATATGTTCTTTCCTCTCATAATTCGTCTTGAGATTAGGCAGTAATGTTATTGGATATCTTTTTTATGCCACTGCTCCACTGGTCACTGATTCCAAAATATAAGTGGACCTTTGTCGGTAGAAGCAGGGAGAATGCTCCTATACGCTCATTGTTTCCCAATTTTGTTGGGCACATTTTCATGTTTTTAAAGGAGTAAACGTGGGTGGTGCGTATGCCTCTTGGCTATACCGCTGATTTTGAGTAAGTGTTGTCAAAGCTCTGTTCACAGGACAATGTAATGTGGGTAGTAAGCAGAGGCCCAATAATGTTCATTATCAGTGATTCTGATGCAATACCATCATGAGAGACATGTTCTACTGGCCCTTGCATTACTTCATGAAAGTGGCACATGAATTCTTTTTGGCATGTTTTCTGCCGCATTCTTTTTAGTTGCCATTATTCCATATGCAAATATTTGATCCTGTCTGAATGTTTTGCCAACCGCATCAGTAATGATAAGGATATTTGATTTTAGTAATACATTTGAGTGTTTTTTGCCAGTGGCATCAAACAGTTTCTGCATTGTCTCTGAGCTTTGTTGACAAATTAATAACTACAACTAAACATGTTTAAACTGATCATACAATATTTCTGTGCATATAATTATTATTATTCTCTGCGCAGGAGTAGTTGTTCTGCTAGGTTTTGTGGCAAGTCTTGGACTGCTTGATAAGCACTCTTCATAACCACGTATAAAACTTTTGTTTTTTTACCTTTGTCTTTGTAAAAAGTGCTGTGAGATGCACCTTTTAAACTAATTTTCAAACAATTCAGTGGTTGGGAAAGGGAAATTCCTGTCAACTTTCTTCAGAGATGATAGTTCACTAAATATGCATGCTCACAAAGTGGCTTAGCTCCTTAGTCAGTTGTGCACGAAAGCCAAACCTTTTCGAACTTGGAGAAAAATAATTAGAGGGAACATTGGACCAGACCCCTGCCCTGTCCTCCAAGATGGTCCTGAAATGCAGCTGGCTTTCCTGCACTTTAAACAGAGGCTTTCAATGTAAGTAGACTTGACCCCTTTGCAACCCAAAGGTGGGGGAATATGCTGCCCTTAAATCTTTTCCCTTTATAGTTGGGAGGGGGTGGGGGGGACAAAACGGTGTAGATCGTTAGCCTATTTTAACTAAAAATATTGATTTATTTAATTCCCCTTGGCGGAACACAACAGGGTGATTTTTGTTAAAATTCTAAATCAACCAACCTAATTTCCAGTGTGCGCTGTAAACTATAGACTGTAATGTAACTGAGTAATTCACATTTGCCTGGAATCCTCGACTTATTTTTGGAAGAGGGGTGTCTTCTTCCCTAAACTAAAAAAATCCCTAAACTTCCACATTCCCTGACACAGGCTTTTAAGTGAAGGGGGTCAGAAATCCAAAATGTCTAAATCATCCCAATTTTTCTGTGTAATTTCCCCAACACAGACCAAAGTAGGGGGGTGGGGTTCTGAAAACCCCACTGCTAAATAACCCTGTGTTTATTTACTGGTAGCCTTTTAAGAGCGCAGGAAATCCGAAATTGTACAGCATTGCAAACGTAAAGTGATTTTATTCAGGGACCAGTGTTGAGGAACATTTATTTTGAAATTGATATAAAGTAAAATATTGTGATTTGAGTTTTCCCGACCAAATTGTGTGACTTATTTATGTAGAGAGAAGTGTATTGTGTTGTGCCACGGATAAAGTGGTGTGTGACATTTTAGTGCGATTTTTCTATTACCTGTCATCCAAATAAATACAAATATATTTCCTGTGCACCGGGCTGGTTCTTAGCTCATTGGTAGCCCAGTGGGAGGGATGCAAGGGGTATGATATGCATCAGAAATAGGGCTGAATAAACAACTGACATTAAACCGGTTATTGTGTGATACCTAGATTGGTGAGTGAAGGAACTCCCTGTGTTGAAGGTGGCTTCTCAATAAATCGTTACAAATTGGGGGCTTGTGTCCGGGATTTGGCTGGCTATTTTTGACTCATGACAAGAGCTTTGTGACAGACTAGTCATCTTGATGTAGTTGCATTAAGGTGGAGGGAAAGTCATCTTTGTCTTGTTAAAGTGCCGCGAGGACTTGACCCCTGAGTTATAGGTGAAAAAGTAAAATTGAGCAAGAATTGATGTTGATTTGACATTGTGAGTGGAAATTAAGTGGGAACAGGGTGATTTCTGCCCCTGAGCAAAGGAAATTATACAAAAATTGCAAAACCGACATTTAAAAAAATGAACCATTGAATTAGATGATGCCAGGAGGCACTTCCTTACTAAGCTGTTCATTCGTGGTGGGTGGTCAAAAGCGGATGGAGGGAGCTGGCAAGCGAAAAGGATGCAATATGTTACATCAGAATGAATTGACATCTGGTGTGAAGGTGGGATATCGCACAACGCATTTTATATTACCCGAAATGCTCAAGAAGCACTGAGTCAATGGCTCAGCTCACAGCTTAGCTATACTTCCACTTGCAGTTAGTGGAAGAGCGAGTGCAGGAGAGTGAGGCCTGTGCGCGGAGTCAGACCGAGATTCTAAATGAGGTGCAGAAAGAACTTAAAGGATAGTTCCGGGACTTTTTTTTTATTGTCCCTACGGGTCGGCCATGTGTTTGTAAGCATAAATCGGTAGATCGTAGGAAACTTTCCTATGGACCTTACCCGACTTTTCGCCCATTATCGCACTCGAAATCAGCCTCCATTTTGTGATAATCCTATCATTCCACCGCATCGACCTGGCTCACCTGCCTTTGCGGCACTAAATCAAATCCCCCGCCCCTGAAACAGACTTTATCAAAACATTCATATTCCCCGCCTCTATCCGTGACGTGACTGAGCTGCGTAGGCAAACGCGCCCAGGCGTCTTCTACGCGACTCCACACAGACCCCGGAAATCAACACAGATCAGCTCACAATACAGCGCACCAGAATTCGGAATATGAAACTGTACTTTGAAATCAAACCGCAAGATTGTAAATGTGGTAAAGTACATTTATTTGACATCAAATGTTTAGAGAATATTCAGCGATTTGCATTTTTATTTGCTCATGTTCCAAAAAGTTCGTATTGAGGAACGCGATGGTCCTTTGCTGTACACAGGGTCTTAGAGCATCTCACAATACAGCGCCACAATTCGGAATGTGAAACCGTGGTTTAAAAGCAAACGGCAAGATTGTACATTTGGCAAAGTACGTTTATTGGACATCAAATGTTTAGAGAATATTCAGCGATTTGCATTTTTCTTTGCTCTCGATCCAAATTAGTTCGTCTTGAGGGAAGCGATGTTCGTGTGCAGTACACAGGGTGTTGGTTTACGATAAAAATAAGCTCTTCGGTCGCACTGATAATCGCATGGCTGTTCCAACAACGAGGCACTAGGCCACCACAACGGTAGGTATGTTGCATCTAACCGTTAGTACCGCGTAAGGGCATACTTGTACTTGGCGATCGTCCCATAAAATGGTCAGGGTGGTAACGTTGTTCGCGCGGAGAAGCAACTGGCGGCTGTAGAAGCCGTCCGCCGGTGTCTGGTACTCGTGACACAGACAGCAGTGAATGATGTACCTAAAAACATAAAAAATGAAATTAGTCTCACCATCAGATCCTTATTAAAATCATAGCGAGGACAGCGCTACTGGGTGTACACAAGTGTTTAAAGGCGTGGCGAGGCAGGGAGGGGGGGGAGTGGAATACAAGGTAAGTAGCATAAAATAATAAATAAATAGGGCCAGCTGGTGGCAAGTGCAAGGTAAGTGCAGAACAAGTGCTGGGAAGGGGGGGCTGTAGGATACTGAGACAGTCCCGCAGTGCAGGGGTTGACAGGGAGGCAGTGCAGGTGGAGAGTGGAAGGGCCCAGGACCGAGGTCGCAGACAGTGGACCAGTTGTAGCAGGGGAGAGGGAGAGAGAAAGCAGAAGCAAAGAGGAAGGTTTTGAGGTGCTTCAGTAAAAGCAGATGTTTCTCCTCAAGATAGTGCGCGGTAGAAAACAATATGCCACATAGAACGAACAAGTACAACTGAACCCGTCTTTAAAGCCACTGTATAGTAATGAAATTGCGGTATAAACTCATCAAAAGTTACTTACATTATATTTGCATTTTCCATTGTGTCTCTGTGTAGGGCAGACCCGAAACACCACTCCTTCTTTGCCGACGTTACTTCTTCTAATGAACGTGGCTCATCGTTTCGTTTCTGACATTTTATTCATTATCTTTTCTTAGTCTTTCAGGATGGTCCCGGCCTGTCAAGGTCAAATCACAATAGAACCTTATACTGGGTCGTGGGCCGTTCCGCCACCCGAGCAAAACATCAAAGCAGCTGACCTTCACTTTGAGCGAGCACACATTTCTAGTTAGCTGCAGTTAGTGTAAGGGCATCTTGTCTGCGTGCCTTTTTTTTTATTGTCCCTATGGGTCGGCCATGTGTTTGTAATACGGAAACATTCTATAATTTTTGTAAAAATGATTTATATTACTGTTTGGTTTAATTGCAATGGGCCTGCAACATGAGGAGACTCGAGAGAACAGACAATCAAATTACAATCATTTAAACCGTGATGTGTATTTCTCAATGAGCTCTGCTTTAGGTGGACATGGAACAGAGGCAATGTTGGGTGGCAATGCAGTTGTCCCCTGCATAGGTTCGTTCACCACTCCATGTATGTGCCTATCGAGGACATCTACGATAAGTCTCTCAATAAACTCATATTGCATATCCTCAAACACTGGTTTGATCACCCATTGTTTACTTCTTTTAGTGAAGGCCTTATTGTAGCGAAGCGTCCCTAAAGTTCCGGTCGTCCTACTTTGTTGACGGCCAACATTATGGTTATGTGCCAAGACCGCTAGAAGAGTCCGATTTATCATGCCTTCCATGCCAAAATGCAATCTTTTGGGCCTGTACTTTAGGCACATATTGTGGAACACCTCCAAATCTCCTGTGTGGCAGAATTCCGTGAGTCCCCTCAAATCTCTTGTTATAGTTTTATCAAATACAATCTTTTCAATGGCCTTGTGAGTGGGTGATGAAGGAATCAACCACTTCTTCTTCCGTGCCTCCTCTGTGGACAAATGGCCATGTTCACATTTGTGGAAATGCTCATTTGTCGACCATCGATGTACGTTGCTACAGTGCAACATTACTGACCGCCATTTTTCCAGTAGAATTTCCAACGACCCTTCACATGTTTTTGAGCTCCACCAAAGATGGTTGCTGATTGACTTGGACCACTGTGAAATACCTTGCATATCTTTTTTTTTTCCTGCAGCCGACAATTTTTTATTGATTGTTTTTGCAAGATGCCATACGTCAAATTGGTGATTTATATTTTTGTACTCTTCTCTCATTGTCTTGGCAATTGAAACGTGTCTGTCCGTGGCTATCAGGTCGATCACCATTCCCCGCGATTGTAGTTCTTGCAATGATGCTACAAAGCCAACTTTCTTCATGGCCACTGAGGATGTACTTTGTGACACCTGCACGACCACCGAACTCACAATTTTCTTACTTTCCATGTCCTGAAAGTGGTAGGTGCAGTACTTGGCTGAAAATCCTGGGCTGTCGCACTGTCCATCACCGGCTAGCCTGAAGCGTTTGCCCGCGAATGTACTTTCCATTGACATTTTTTCCATTCTCCAAGCTTCGCTGATGGCTGGAAATAGATAATCGGTTTGGTATTTGTAGAACTGACTTTTCGCAATGAAATGGATTCCCACAAACTGAAAGAAATACTGTAACTTTTTAAAACTTGAACCACTAAAAAGTGCGGCCGCTGCACAAAGTAGATTGCCTGCTGGCAGTTGCCCCAGCATGGGTTGTGCAGACCATGCGAACGGATGATATTGTGTACAGGTGGCATGTATTTTAAGGTTAGTGCCTCGAATTGCACGAGTCACATTAATCAATGGCTCCCCACATACTTCCCCACCAACCCAATGCCCACATTTCATCATCATAATAATATCCATCAAACAGCTATCGAATACAATGAATTTGGCCTCTTTCCTTATACTGTCACTCTGCATCCCAGCTGGTTCGGCCTGTAACGTTGAGGACATGTCACTCGCATGAAAGGTACAATCTCTGATATCGTCTTCCGCTATGCTGAGTGATATTGATGGTGTTTCATTGTCGTCCACTTCATTCTCTTCCATTGCAACATCTGTTCCTTGTCCGGAGATGGGAGAAAAAAACAATGTCTTCAACTTTCGCGCGCTCTTATTTTTTGCGGGTGTGGATTCTGTGAATTGATCTCCGACTGCATCCAAACTACCAGGAGGACATTCACTATCAATGGCTGGTGGTGGTATAGCTCCGTTGTCAATCACTTCATATTCTTCCCATTGGCACGATGCATCTCCAGTCTCAAGTCCCTGCCAAAAGGTTTGACAAGCAACATCTCTCGTTCGCTTCACTGTCTGTGTAGATCTAGTTCTTACACCCACTCGCAACTAGAGGACAGATTAGAAAAGGGATGTTCAGTTTAAACACAACTTACAGTATTGAACTATTGACAGTGAAAGACAACCTAATATAGTGACCAGGACACTAACCTTCTTTTGCTTTCTTTTCTTTGAAACTTTCTTGCCTCGAACTTCAACATCAGGACGCTGTTGCTCCGACTCGTGTGTGCATGTCTCCACTTCCTCTCGCGCTGCAACGACTATATTTTCATGATAAGCACATCCATCACTCACTGAGGCTCCATCGACTCCCTGAAACATAGAACTTTCATTATTATGTATAATAATATTGAAAACACAAAATGTACTTGGGGACCAATACCCATACGTACATCTCAATAGCAAAACACGAATGAACGCATTGTGTAGAACATTCAAACGACAATAGTTCACGCATTGTTGATCTAGTTAGATTGAACTGTCAAGATCCATACCTCGGGCTCCGCATAGACTTCCATTGATGATATTATTGAAGATGACGCTTCAGCAACTCCCTGAAACACAGTAGTTGCATTAGTATGGTTTTCTATTTTGTTTAAAAGAACATAAACTTTCTGCAGGCGTCAACGGCTCATCTAAATAGACCTGCACAAATGATCAGTTGTCTAAAATAAATAATGGATATCTAAATATGATTCGATTTGCTCCATCGTTGGAAGTGTCACCACCCAGAGATCTGCATCAACTACTAAGGGTGATGTTCTTGTTGAAGAAGCTCTGTCAGCTCCCTGAAACATAGTACTTGCGTTAATAAAGAAGGAAGTATAGCGGATGTAATAACGTCATATGATCTCGCATGATCGAACTGTCAGTATCCATACCTCGAAATGCATAAGAACATCAAGGGACGATGTAACTGCGGTGCACACTTCTGCAAGCTGTTGCGCCGACCCGTAACTGCATGCTCCCCCTTCTTCTTGGACTAATGCTCCATCGACTCCCTGAAACATAGGACTTTCATTAGTAATGAACACAATATTGAAAAAAGAAGACACATAGGAGGGCGACGACAGAAGGACATACCAATGGCTAAAAACGAAAGAAACATTGTGTGTAACAATCACGCTACAAGAATGCAAGATCTGATGATCTCCATCGATGGAACTGTCCGGAAACGTACCTCGAGCATCTGAGTGACATCTACGGTTGTCGTCAATGCGTTGGACTCCTCAGCATCTCCCTGAAAGACAGTACTTGCATTATTTTGGATAACAATAATTATAACTGAAAACAAAGACTAGAGGACGAGTACTGTGGTGTACCATTAGGTAAAATAATTACACGATCAATTAAAACTATTGATTTACATGCCTAAAACAAGTCAGTGTCAGAATAGCTAAGTAAGATTACCCGATAGGCGCTTGAAGTGGCTGATGACTGCAATAACGACACGGATGGAGAATCTTCCGCCTTCATATTGAGTGGATACATAAATGGGGAAATTATTGTTAGCTAATGCTACACACTACCGCAAGGCCGAGAGACAAATACGTAAACTTGACTCACCAGTGGAGGGATGTGGACGAATAGAGTGGGAATAGCGGTTGAGAGCAATTTTCGCCTCGCTCGCGGTGTTTTCTTCTTTATTAGCAATGATGTGGAGTACATGTCTGGGCTAAAGTGCCTGCTGCAGATGCGGTATCGATCACCCCTCTTGTCCGCAAAGACTTCTAGGACTCTACTTTCTAGCTCAGAGGCTGGATATCCGCAATATCGGACCCATTCTCTTATCTGATCTATTGTCTTAGGGAAAACATGCATTATAGTACCTTCAGATTTGTTATGGGTCTTCGAAGGGCAACCGCCAATGGAACAGGCAGGCATTATGGAAAGTTCTGAAAAGTAAAGATCAACAATTCTCTATGAATACCAATGTGTTAAAACATTAAATGACACATAAAAGGTTCAATGCAAGGTCCGTTTTGGTTCTTGGAACTATACACGTTATTCACATGCGGATAAGTATTTCAATAACTTTCAAAAAATAGAAAAAGTAATTTGACTAAACTCAGAACATGTGACTAGTTCCTTGCATGTACTGTCGTGAACGAAAAGAAAACATGGATGCAATTTGATGACTACTAGCAAATAGATATAAATTAAAAAATTGGACGCAAAATGATTATGGTACATGGACTTACCTTGATGAACAAACAGTTAGATGCAGGGATCAGAGTAGTTTCTTGTCGTAGAACAGGGAGCAGTTCACAGGTTGCAAACTGACGAGTTTGCTCAAAGTGGTCACGGAAGTTCACAGAGACGAAGAGCAGATAACCAGCACCTTCACGGGTTGACTAGCAAAGCGCAAAGAAGTTCTCATTAGAAATATGAAGTGGGTTATAAAGAATTCGAAACAGGGGTGTGTTTGTGAATGAATGACGTGTATATGTCGTGGCATTATGCGGATTGCAGGGGGGCGTCCAGCGTGAGGGGGGATGCTTGGCAGGAGACACGGGGTCTGGAGGTAGACATGGGAACAACAACCCATGCTCTATAGACCACTTTGAAGTGTACATGGTCTTTGGCACCTCTTGGCCTTTATCGCTCCCTGACAGCTCCACTTGCCAGCAGCGCAAGTACCCTGGTGCGAACTGCCTTTGATAGGGTGGGGGGGGGGTGGATCGGGGCGGTGGTCGTGCAGACAAGACACAGGAAGACTCGTGAATGGAGACACACTTATGTGGATTGCAGGGGGGCGTCCAGCGTGAGGGGGGATGCTTGGCAGGAGACACGGGGTCTGGAGGTAGACATGGGAACAACAACCCATGCTCTATAGACCACTTTGAAGTGTACATGGTCTTTGGCACCTCTTGGCCTTTATCGCTCCCTGACAGCTCCACTTGCCAGCAGCGCAAGTACCCTGGTGCGAACTGCCTTTGATAGGGCGGGGGGGGTGGATCGGGGCGGTGGTCGTGCAGACAAGACCCGTTTGCCGCAGGGCCTCACCAAGGAGAGGCCATCTAACTGAATGTAAGAGGATGGCTGCAGGATCTACTACATGGAAGGCAGGGGGGTGAGTTTATAAATACCTCACCCTCCCAGGAGAATATACACTAGATTCATTTAAAAAATCAAAACAACCATTGTTAAAATATATGTTGGGCTTTATTTTAGATTTTAGTTAAACATAAATAATAAACATTACACATTGTAAAGTTGAGGTTGCAGCACATCGAGGGAAAATCCGCGGTATTGTCCACTGTCACTGGGGAAATGTTGTCTAATGGCAAGTACCGCACAGGCAGGTATTACTCTCCGAATGCGGTGTCCGAGCCTCCCGTGAAGCCACCAAGTGAAGCAACGATAGGCCACCAGCCTGTACCACCTGTGAAAAAAAAAGATGCAAACTGTATTAAACTGACCAAACTTTCTTATCAATGTCGATTCAGGTAACACATGTCATTTTTCTTAGAAAAAAATTATATCTAGAAAATGCACTATATGGAACCAATTTACATGCGTTCGAATGATATGTAAATGTAATTTTATATGTGGGAGACGACCATGAAATAGTGGTGGCATCACTGACATCACAAACAGAGTATACTTACTCGTTACTCGGATTACGCGGACGAACAGTGCCACGAAGTTCGTGCATAAGCACCATCATCATCCTCAACACTGTCCGTGAGAGGCAGGCTTCCCTGAACTCTGGCAGCTCGGTGATGCATTGCGGACTTTGCTCGCCTTCCTGCAGACTTTGCTCGCTTTCCGAAATGTAGGCCAAGCACCCGGAATTTTCACGGCAGCAGCAGTTCTCCTCCTCAGTTGGCATTAGCTCGCACCGATTGCACGTGCACCAGGTGGAGACGCCGTCCATGCGACATGGTCCAGGCTCTTCATCCGTTGACTGGTCCTCCCAACTGCCGTCCGAATCCCCATCGTTTTCGCGTGCTTGCCTTTCCAGTAGTTCCTCCTCGGTGTACTCGGGCTCGTACATATACGGCATTATTGTGGCCATTGTGCGGTAAAGATAGTAAAATAATTTACAGAGATGGTACAGGTGTTCACACGGGCTACAAGCGGCGAAGGTAGCTGACCAGAGCACTGAAACGAGTCACAGAATACTCAAAGTAACACAGAGAGAGGAATGGAATCGAAAATCTGCTGCTGTATGTTGTGAAACGGTCTGTTTATACTTATTGGGGAAAGAGGCGTCCTGCCATTTCCATGGCAACACGTCAATAGCTGAGGCGCAGCGATTGTTGACACGAGACGTGCTTGAAATGGGCAGTACGCGTCTGCTGATGACAGGCTCAGGGGCGGGGGATTTGATTTAGTGCCGCAAAGGCAGGTGAGCCAGGTCGATGGGGCGAAATGATAGGATTATCACAAAATGGAGGCTGATTTCGAGTGCGATAATGGGCGAAAAGTCGGGTAAGGTCCATAGGAAAGTTTCCTACGATCTACCGATTTATGCTTACAAACACATGGCCGACCCGTAGGGACAATAAAAAAAAAGTCCCGGAACTATCCTTTAAACAATTAGAGGATCAAGCACAGAAGAACCATATTTTCGAGTTAAAACAAGAAAGCCTCATGGAACAACTGAAACATTAGTTAAAAACCCAGCAGCAAGAGAGAGCAGAGCGTTAAACAGTTTTCTGCACTGCAAGATGCCATAAAGAGTGTGTGGAAAATTTGAGCACACTGCAACATAAGGTCAATGATCAGAAAATGTATAATAGATGGCTGTTAGATTACCTTATGTCCTTTCAATTATAAATAAAGGAGTTGAAAAATCAAAACAGTCAGTTAATTGTAAAAGGGGTTGATTCCCAAAATGACTTCGGTCAGATATATCAGCAGGTACATAGTCTAAAACATCAGAAAATTCAACTGGTGAAAGAAAAATACCCCTTGAACCAGGAGAAAAGTTTCTTTGCACAGGAGGTTAATCAGTTGAAAATGGATGCAGAAAAGAGTCAGTCAGGTTCTCAGGAACTGACTGGATATAGGCAAGTAAATACAGAACTCATGGCGTGAGTGAGGCAACTGGAAGCTGGCCTGTTACAGGCAGCGCAGTGTAGAAACGTGCAAGAGAAAGAGATTGGTATTTTGAAAGCAAACTGCTTTGAATATGTGCACACAGTGCAGGCTGCACAAATCAAAAATGAGACAACTCAGAATGAAATCAGGGGAATAAAAGACCGATTAATGGCCCAGAGTAAAGTGGTCGAGGTCAATAAGGTCCTGGACTCCGAGGTAAAATGCCAGCCCTCTGAACACCATAGGACAGGAAATAAGGACAGAGAGAAGCAGGTGTGAGAGTTTGGCAAATGAAATAGAAAATTACAAACAGGCACTGAGGCACACTGACCAATCAGGATATGGGAAAGGGCCTTCCCACCAGGTACCCCATCCCAGTTTACCACAGCTCTATATGGGCCAACTTCAACTGACCTCCTGCTCTCGACCTACCAAGCCCAAGGAAACTTAAGGCACCTAAATTTACCCAGGCCTAGCCAAACTGATCCAGAAGGCCAGTCCTTATCTGGGATTGAGGTGTACTCACCTCTATCACATAAAAGGGAAAGTGGCCGGACCAGTGTGTCCTGGGAAGTAAGGAATATTCCAGTGAGTACTTCAGGCCAGGCCATGAAAACCCCTTTGATGAGAACATGATGGAGTTGGACTTAAAAAAATTAGATTGCGGAGAGACCACCTAGCTTGCTTCGCTGCAGGAGAATATTCAAAGCTTCAGCCCAGGAGCGGCATCTTAAAGACCTCTTTACATTCGGAGGAAGGGGTGAATTTCCCCAGACAGTCTGGAAGGAGGGAGACTGCACAGTTGAGTCAGTCTGAGGAAGAGACGGAGTATCATCCTGTGCCAAAAGGTGACTATATGGGAAATGACTGAGAATTCACGGCAGCACAGGCAAGAGGAGTCCAGACCGGGTTGTCCTGGGAGGTATTCCCAGTCTCATAGAGATAGGGAGCACCTAGAAGATAGTGAAGGGAGTGCCAATAGTAGCTGTGAGTCAGAAGGTGAATTGACTCAGGTGCACAGACAAAGGAAGATAGGGAAACAAAGAAAGGGTTTTGTCAAAGACCCAATGAGACAGATCAAGGCCATAAAGAGCTTCCTGACCCCGTACCATAAAAAGGCTAGGTATTCAGTGTGGAACATCTAGAATTGTATGAACAAATGATATCCTCATTTGGAATTAAAAATGACGTGAATGGAATGGCGTTTGTGAAATGGATGTTCTCTCCTGAGTACTCCAGTTTCTTTTCGGGACTGGACGACAAGAATGATTATAAATGGTCCACCAATAAGGCAGCCATTTTGAAACCTTTTTCCACACATAGGAACCCACAAGAGGCCTGTAAGGCTGCATATAATTTGCAATGTGGGGAGGATCAGGTGCCTAGGGTGTTTGTGCAGGAGTTAAAGCGGACATTTGCTCAGACTTCTGACTGGCGGGTGAACACAAATAGTGGGGAGTTCATAACTACATATTTCCATGCGCTCCCCTAATACATAATGACTCAGTTGGTGCATGATTTTCATGAGCAGAGGACCCTGGATTGGGTGATTGAACAGGCCATCAGGATGTATGAGGTCCAGAAGCCTACTGAGAGTAAAACCCCTCCAATACCCCCAAACCATCTAATAACTCTGCTGCTGCGAATGTGGCAGAGGTAAAAGTGACCCCTCCATTGGATCTGGAGACGGGCAGGGGCCTAAAATTAACTCTCCTGCCAACAAGCAAAATGGAAGGAAGAAGGGACCCCCCAACCTGGCCCAATCGAATGGTAGTCAGGAAGGGACCCAGAACAATTATCCCTCAGACCCTGCCCCTATGTAAGCCCTAGGTACAAGGGTAACAGAGCAATGCTGTGGAATGTATACACTCCCCCAGCCCAAGGGAGGGGGGGAGAAATCAGGTATGTACTGCCCTGGGAAACCTCCCTCCAAACTTCCCTCAGGAGAAAAGTATCACTTCACCTCCCAATTTGAACTTTTTCCCCAGATATCCACTGATCCAGAATTTCCAAAATAATCCTCCTCGCTCTCCCCGGTTCCATGAGAATAGATCCCTGAACCCGCAAGAAGGGAGATTCAGGATGGAGAATTATGGGGGAAATTTCCAGTACCCGAGCTACTCCGGGAGCTTTTTGGGAGCAGCAGAGGTATGACTCAAGACTCCCTACCACCCAGAAAAGGTCTTGCAGGTGGAGCAACAGGTCCAGCAATTGACCGATGATCTGGGGCGCATACGGAGGGCTCAGTCCCATTCTCAACCTAACCCTGCTTGCTAGCCTTCCCCAACTCCCAGGTTTGATGCCCCAAAGGGTAAATGACAAGAGGAAACATCTGACAAACCACAGGTTCCTCAAAAAGGGGGCCTGGATGGAAGGGAGATGCCAAGCCCCAGAGGAGGCTTCCTTTCTCACCCAGACAGAACCCCTAAAAACCTCTCCGTCTGAAAGTGTCTCTTCTACCCCAGACATGTTAGAACCCAAAGAGCAACGGCTAAGAAGGAGAGGCCAAAGAAGAACCCACTTTGTGGAGGACATCAAGATCATCTCCTTTGAAAGAGAACAATCCCCGGAGGAATCAGATAAGCAGACCTTCTTTTTCAATAATGGGGGGATCCCTCCCAAAGCAAAATGGGACAGGAAAAGTATGGAGACCGACCCAAAATAAGAAACTATTCCACCCCCAAAATGGAAGCCAGACAAGGCGGAAATGGAGGTGTCCTCCCCCAAACTGGTTCTGAGAACTGCCTACAGGTAAAGGGGACAACAAAGAATCAGGGAAGAAAGAGGATTCCAAAAGTCCACCCATTGCCAGTTTCTAAGATTTTATTTACAGATTCACGAACTCCAACATGAAAAATTGACTGAGATCACACAGTGTCAGAGTTCAATATTAAGAAAATGATCACTGGGTTGGCAAATAGCTCACACTTTCTTTGCACCCTGGAGGAAAAATAAGGCAGATTGTACACACTGGTAAGGGTAGAGGGTCAGTGTGAATTATCAGCTCTGGTGGATACTGGATCCCAAGCCACCCTCCTCTCCAAAAAGGCCTATGACCAACTAAACTCTGGACGGGGGGAGGGCCACAAAATTCCCCTCACACCACTTCCCAGACAACTAAAAAATTTCGACCGGATATTTCCATCAAAAGGACTTGGGATCTGGAAATCAAAATTTGGTGTCACTGATTAAAACATCTGGTGATAGCCTTGACTTGTTTAATGGGGCTGATCTCCTGAGGAGGTTATCACCTCTGAGCGACTGTGTAAACAAGGTCCTCTGGACCCAGACTAACCAGACTATAAAATAAATAAATGAGTACCAACTATGAGCTCTTGGCTCACTTCTCATCATCAACGTTCATCAATGTCTATCTTAATGGCACTATCATGGCCCAGGGCTCTCAGCCCAACCCCCTCTTTCTTCACAGATGTCTACCGTATCTTTTAAATTCCCCCCTCCTGTCGCCCCACTCTCTTCCTTCACCCCTCCATCCCCCCATCCAGTTGTGGTACCCCGCCCCTGTACCTCCCCTCAGAAAACATTTAAAGAGGGTAATCAGCTTCACTTAACTACCCTCAATTCTCGCTCTGCTATCAAACAAACCTCTGACATCTGTTTCCTTCTTTAAGACCTTGCCGTCCTTGATCTCACTGAGATGTGGTTCAAGGCCAGCTATCTCTGTCACTGCTGTTGACACCCTTCTACCCAAGGGCTACAGGATCCTCTCCAATCCTAGGCCCACTCAGTCTGGGGGCGGAGTGGCCCTGATTTTCCGTGAGTAGGTTCTGGCCCCCATCATTCCCACTCTATCCTACTCCTCCTTTGAATGCCTCACCTGACATTCTCTGACAAACTGGCCTGCCACCTGCTCCAAAGGCAATATCGTCTCACCATCCACTCCAGGAAGCGAGCTCATGTCCAAGCCCGCATCTCTGGGGAAACTAATAACATGGCCAAGCTTTTCAAAATCCGCAAGGAACTTGCCGATACTACTGGAGTTTCCTCGTCTACTCTTCCTTCCCAGGCCCTCTGCGCTGCACTTGCCTCCCACTACACCAAAACTCAGGGCATCCTCCCTCACTGTCTTCTACCTGCCTCCGCACCCCTCCTCTTGCCCTGACTCCCTTGGCCTTTCTATCCCCCCTGCTAATTCTCAACCATTGCACCGGATGAGGTTTCGAGAGTAGTCCGCTCTATGAAAGTATCCTCCAATCAGGTGCTCCCCTGCTCTTCCAGAACCATCAAGGACAACATCTCCTCTCTCACCCCTTCATTGGCTGACCTCTGTAACCACTCCATTGCCACTGGCACTTTCCCACAATCTCTCACGCACTCCCCTGTGCACCTCTCCTAAAAAAGCCATCTGCAGAACCTTCATGCCCGGCTAACTATCGCCCTATCTCTATGACCCCTTTCTTAGGCAAACTCATGGGGAAACTGCTCTCCTGAACACCCGTGAAGACCCGCTCCTAAACCTGGACTCTCCCACTGTTCTGATCCCTCTCGATCTTTCCTCTGCCGTTGACACTTTCAATCACGCCATCCTCATAAATCATCTCCATGACACCCTTGGCATCACGGACCAGGCACTGTCATGGCTCCAAAGTGCAATTGGGCCCTTTACTTTCCTCCACCTCATTTTCTACCTGTGGCGTCCCTCAGGGCTCTATCCTATCGCCTTGGATTCTTAACATCTACCTTGCCCCACTGGCCCACTTGATCTCCACCTTCTCTCCTCAATTCCAGTTCTATGTCGACGACACTGAGCTTTCCTTTAAGCTTTGATCCTCTACCTCCTCGCCTTCCTCTCATACCTGACTGTCTGACTGATATTCATGCAGGGTGCTCTGCTAATGATCTCTGCCTCAATGCCAGTAAGACAGAGATCCTTCTCATTGGGACACCAGCTCCCTGCTCCCCACTCTATGGCCACCCTCCTTGGGTCCCCTCACTGCACCCTCTTGTGAGGCTAAAAATCTTGGGTTCATCTTTGACTGCTCTCTCCACACATCACGTACCTTACCATGAAATCCAACTTTCAGCTTCACCTCCTCAGAGGCATTCTCCCTTTCCCCGCCTTCCCCCAGAAACTCAATGTCTCCAGAGTTCTGGTTCTCTCTAGGCTGGACAACAGCCTCTTCCTCCATCTGCCTCTTTCATCCCTTCATCCTCTCCAACTAATCCAGAATAGGGGTGCAGGACTTATCATTGGCCTCAAGCCCAAGAACCACATCTCTCCAGTCCTAGAATCACTCCACTGGCTCCCAGTGACCACAAGAATCAAATTCAAGACCCTGTGCCTCATCCACAGGGCTGTGAGGGGCCTGGGAACTCTTTACATCCAGCCTTCTCTCCCTAAATACCTCCCAGCTAGAGTTATTCGGTCCTCGAGCTCCAACTCTCTGCTGGTTAGACGCTTCTCCAAGCAGAGAGTGGGAGGTTGATCCCTTTCCTCGGCAGGAGCCTCCTTTTGGAATGGCCTCTCTGCCCCCCTCAGACTCTCTGCCCCCCTCAGACTTGAGCCATATTTTCTCAAGTTCCGGGAACTGCTCAAGACTTTGCTTTTCTACTCCTCCTTCCTCTCCCACTCCAGTGATAATGTCCCTCTGCTGCTGCGACTGGTGCCTGGTGCCTTATGAGTCTTACAGTGGGCCAGGTCCTCCTTGACCAGTCCCCCCTAGCATCCATACAGCACTTGCCCTGGGGCACCCTTCCCGCCTGACTCTGGTCCACCCCATCCTTCACCATTTTCCTTTCCCATGTCCCCTGCACTTACCCTTGTGGCTCCCCTCAGCACTTGCTCAGCCCCATAAGCTCCCCATTCGGCACTTCTCCTCCTGGTCCCCTCGTTGTTCCCCTCCTAAGCCCTGCACCCTACGTCCTTCCCGCACCTGCACTTTTTGTTCTCTGCATTTGCACGGTAAGAAAGTCATGAGGCCTAGTACAACTGTTACTTTTGTTTTTTCCTTATTCCCCCCGCCCCCTTTTTTGCCTTGTGGTGCCTGGAAACACTTGTGTATAGGTACCATGCAATTGTCCAATAAATAATGAAATACGTTTGCTTGAATGGTACCTGCGATTTAATTCATGGACTTTCTGTAAAAGTAGAATTTAATTTCAAGAATAACCAAGTCCCAGATATCACTGTCATCGATGTAGGAGAACAAACTGGTGGTAGGAACCCTTCTTCATTCTTGAAAATCAATCTTCCTCCCAGTCGTTTTAAGTGGCAATCCACACTTGAAGAGAACACCCTAACATTTTACACCAGTCCAAAATCCAAAGAAACCTTGAGTCCTGTGAAACCTGACAAGGAAGAACCGCTCAAAGCCTGACGGACATTCATAAAAAGGGCAAACAGTGTTTTTTCCCCATTCCGTTAAATGAGTATGCCTAAATAATAGAAGGAGCTTCATCAGTGAAGAATTATTCAGGAAACTCCCATAAGATCATACCACTCCCACATTTAAATTGATTGACAAAAGGGAAATAGGTCTGGAAACCCAAATTTCAAGCATCTCCTGCTTACCAGGTGTATGTTAAAAATGTCCATTGGCGACAAAAGCATAGAACATAATTGTTGGGTCATGAGAGATGTCCCTTCCAACCTTTATTCAGACAGCGACATTCTCAATCGATTCGCAATCAATGCAAACCTAATTAATAATTAAGTCTGGTCACAACTGGGGGTAACCCCATGGGCTTTGACAACATGGAAAAAGCATTTCGGTCAGCTCAACTGCTGCCTTATGCCATTGAAGTTCAAGTGCGAGAAGAGGTTACCATCCCAGGACAGGTGCGACAATTCACTATTCCCCTCAAAATTAAGCGAGGACAGAACCTCAAACCTCAGGACGCCTACAAACATTTAAATTCCCATCTCCAACAACAAGGTTTGTATTTAAATCCAACACCGCTAGTAGACCTAGAACGCGACACCATTTGAATATCAGTGGATAACAGCAACCCTCTAAGTATCACTTTGGGCGCAGACACGTTTATTGGAATGGCGTTTGATGCCCAACATTATTCTATTGATTTAGGTAATGAAATCATGGGACCAATCCCAAACAACTGTTTCGACATCAGCGGCAGTATTCCTCCAAAAATGATTTTTACGAGGCATGGGGGAATTTTATGGTGTACTTTTCCTGCCCTTACGGAGTGGAAGAGGTGACCTCTGACTTTAGGAGGAAGGGGATAGTGTTCAGAGTCAAGAACCACTACCTCAAATCCCTGGTACCTACTGTCCAGGTCAACACCATCAAATGAGATCTCTCCGCCCAACTCGAGAATACCGCTGAAATTGCCAAGCCCAAGGTCTTTCTAGGTTTCAAGCAGATGGTCGAGGAAAGGATCAATCTTGCTGATGCCTTTGAGACAGAGGAGCAAAAACAGAACTTGAAGCAGGTCTTCCTGGAATTTCTAGAATTCAGTGGACGCACATCCACCATACCCACAGACCCCAACATAGCTCCAGTATTTCTGAAACAATATCGGATACATCTCACGTCCAGATAGTCATTCACAGAGATTATTTGAAATGTAGAATCCTGTGGGATAATTTGCCCAATCCACAGTACATTCAACAACCCGGTACTGGGGATACTCAAACCAAACGGTCAATGGAGACGATGTGCAGACCTGAGGGAGTTGAACAAATGGGTCCACATGTCAAGATGGCCACTTCCCTATATCGATCAGGGGATGGTCCAGATCCAAGGGTCAAAGATGTACACTGCCATTGACCCAACCAACAGCTACTGGACAGTACCTGTGAGTAGGGAAGACCAGTACAAGCCTGCCTTTACATTCAGGGGGCAGCAGTAAACATGGACCCGTACCCCCTTTGGATAGCTCAACTCTGGCAATGAGTTCAACGTCTTTCTACATAACGCCATACCCAACTTGGGCAAAAGGGGAAACCTGGCCTATATGGATGATGTTCTGTTCAAGAGCTTGACTGACTGTGGAGGAACATATAGCAGAAATCTGCTATGTTCTAAACCAGTTGCAGAAAGCCGGAGCAAAACTGTCATTTCAGAAGGCGCACTGGTGTAAGAACCGATTGAACTTCTTAGGGCACAAGATCACCCCTGAAGGTCTTAATCCCCAGGCAAAGAAGGCGATAGCCTTATTGAAATGAAAAGACCCTACTACTCTGCGAGAATTAAGAAGCCTATTTGGACTCACTAATTATAGTCGGAAGTTCATTGAAGACTATGCAGAGGTCACTCGACCCGTGGTCCATTTATTACAGGCCAGAGTCAAGTGGGAGTGGGGTCCAGAACAAGCTGAGGCAGTTAAATAACTGAAAAGAAGCCTTTCCCAGGCTCCTTGTTTGGCTTACCCCATAATGAACAAGAAGTTCTTCTTGGAGACAGGGTTCTCAGATCCTTGCCTAACAGGAGTGTTGTATCAAAAGCACGACAAGGTCAACAAAGTCATCTCGTACACGAGCAAGACTTTGTCCTCTGTGCAGGAAAAATTCAATGACTGCGAAAAGGCACTCCTGGTAATGGTATGGCGTTAAATAAATTACTGCCATCCAGGGGTGGCACATCATTGTCGAGACACCTCACCAACCCTTGTAATATCTACAAAGTGACAGAATCCGGGCGAGGAACGCCAGTAATTCCAGAATGACTTCCTGGATTCTGTCCATGAAAGGCTTTCGTGTGGAGGTCAGATATGGAAAAAATATGAAGCGTCCCATAGCGCCAGGGTTGGGGGACTTGCATGATTGTGCTCAAGAAAACTGTCTCGAGGATGAAAGTCTAATGACCAACAACAACAGAAAGGTGTACCTAACTTCCCCCGCACTAGGTCTATGAAGGAGACACAGATCAGGGGATGCCCACAGTTTCTGTGGATGGGTGCTCCTAACATGTTTATAACAATAGGCAAAATTACTAGTGGCTGGCATTGGGAATGCCTTGATGATTGATACCTCAGAACCCTCTACTGGTTACAAAATAGGACCCTGAAGTAGTCAGGTTGCAGAGTTGATGGCCGTTCATCAAGCCATTCTCACTGCAGTGCACCACCGACTCAATGAACTGGTCATAAACACTGACTCTGATTATATCAGGAATGGGATTGTGGGGCACTTGATTAACTGGAAGAATTGAGGCATGTTTTGTGCCAACAATAAACCCTTAAAACATGCCAAACTGATCCAGTCAATTGACGATCTGGTGACCTCCAATGAGATGACCATCTATTGGATGAAGATAAGAGGTAATTCTAAAATAGAGGGGCCAGATTTGACAGGCTGACCAACTTGCTAAAACAAGAGCCCTGCAGGGGGATTTCATAGAAACGGAATCCCTGCTATGGGAAATCCAAGTTGCAGCTCTCACCAGGTCGCAAACTCATGCAAAGAGTGAACTCTCGACTGCCCAGGGGAGTAAAGATACCCTTATGCAGATTTGATCACTGCACAGAAAGAGGACACAGTCGTTGGAATATTCTATCAACACATTCAAGACCCCGTGAGTTTTCCTCTAAAAGAGTCAGATTACACCAGTAAAGAGGATCTACAGGTGTTGATGAAGTTTTCCAAAATGTTCCAGATCCAAGACTGTTTGTTGGTAAGGCGAACCCCAACTGGCTGTGACCAGTGAGTGGTGCCTACCTCATTCCGAAGCCTGATGTAGAACCACACCCATGATGCAGCCCCTGCCAGTCATAGGGGGTTTCACACAGGATTAGAGATCTTGCGCAAGGCTGCTTACTGGTCTCACATGGGCCAGGACCTCGACACTTACCTAAAGGGGTGTCTTCTGTGTGCTCAATTTATTTCAACCCAACGGTGTGCTAGCAGTGTGTTCTGTGTTGGAGTGGCGGCAGGAGTTACAACATGTTGCTGGGTACTTTTCAGTCTGCTTTCACTTTCCCTTGCATTGAGGAGTTTTGTCTACATATACACTGCGCCTCCGCAGAGAGTGGTGTGGTGTGCTAACAGTGTGTTCTGTGTTGTAGTGGTGGCAGAACTTACACCATGTTGCTGGATACTTTTCAGTCTCGCTTTCACTTTGCCCTACATTGAGCAGTTTCATCTGCATATATACGGCACCTGCGCAGAGCGCGGCGTGGTGTGCTAGCAGTGTGTTCTCTGATGGAGTACCTGCAGGACTTATATCGTGTTGCTAGATACTTTTCAGTCTGCTTTCACTTTCCCCTGCATTGAGGAGTTTCGCCTGCATATACACTATGTCTGCATGGGGCGCGGTGTGCTAGCAGTGTGTTCTGTGTTGGAGTGGCGGCAGTACTTACATTGTGTTGCTGGATACTTTTCAGTTTGCTTTCACTTTCCCCTGCATTGAGGAGTTTCATCTACATATAAACTGCGCCTGCGCGGAGCGCCGCGTGGTGTGCTAGCAGTGTGTTCTGTATTCAGAGTTCGGAAGATGGAGATGGAGTTGGTGAGGAGATACCTCACATTGTGACTGCTTCTAATGTGTATTGAGGAATTACTCCTGGGATAGTGATACTGATCGTGAACTATCTGCCATCTACCTCTGCAAAGCTGCTTAGTATCTTACCTTTATGTGGTTTGGGAGTGTGAGCACATACACGCTCATAGCCCTTCGACCTCTGTTAAGCTTCTGACATTAACAGACTGAAAAGCGGCTCAGGAGTGTGAGCATTGGAGTACTGCTCATAGCCCTTTCTCTCTTTTCAGTCATTTTTCACCAACGGATTGCACGTCGCTTGGGAGTGTGAGCACTGGAGCCGCGCTCATAGCCCATGCACTTTATTTATGCTGCCGAATTTTTACACTTTGAGTTATTAATATCACATTTTAAACAGATTCCTGTCTTATCTTAAACATTTCAATTTTAAGCTTCCACATCTAAATAATTTGAATTTTAACCAGTGTGGTGGCTACTAGCTCCTTCATGTGTGAACTACGTAGTGGAAACGACTTGCTACATTGCAGTGAAAAAACCCACTACATATCGGATGTAGAGATTTTTGCTGCCATCGACCTGCTCCTCCCTCTTTCTCCCGAGGTTGATTCTAATCATTCAGAATCTTGCTCTACATCCTGTTTTATGCCAATGGTAAAATAGGACTCTTTGGCACCTGCAGCCAGCCGCACCAATCAATATTATGCTGCCAAAACCAAGTAATCTGATAACATCTTTTTTCATTTGTTAAGAAAAGTTAAAATTGGAAACAACTCAACTCCTTACACATGCACTTTTGTACCATCCACAATATTAATGTCTCAAACAACACCACAAAGTGCATGTGGGAAGGTTCTTGACAACTGTCACATTTGGAATTTCTTGGAGCATAGTTTTGCTGACACTCCTCCAACTATTTCTACATCATCTACAGACTATTTTTTTGACTCTCCACCTGCGGCAGCTCAACTTAGAAACTTCAAACTACAACTCCAAGCATGCATTTCAGATGGAATACTCCATCTGATCAAATGTTAATTGAAATCAATCAAGTCGTATGCACAGTAGTCTCACTTTATGAAGGTTTGAAGCTAGAAGCAAAAGCCAATTCTGTGGCCCTCAAGTCACTATTGTTTAAATTTGACAATGTAAAATTGCATATTGTGGCAAAAAAGTTTATTTTTCGTCAACAATTGTGTCCTCCAACAACAAGGGCCAAGCAAATAACAACTACATACTAATATGAGGTGGGGAAGTGCAGCTAAGGGTTCTAGTCTTGTCAACGATACTTTGTATAAGCAAAGCTCCAGTGTGAATGCTTTAACATTGGCCACATTGGTGTCAAGCACAGCACCTCCTCTTGACCTAACATCTAAATCGGCTGCCGACTGTGCATCTGAGGGCGTGATTATTTGTCTTACACATATGGATCCCCGACCATTATTAATATTGACTCTAAGACTGAGGCTTCTTGTTCTATAACAAATGCTTCCTCTTTGCCCATTATGACCACCAATATTTAACAGAAAAAAACAACTTTGAAAAAATTGCAGCAACAAATTAAAAACAAAAGTATAGGCTCCTCCAAAAAGAAACAATCGATCATCTAGACAGTTTATTTTCTCTTTTCCTAATCAGCCCACTGTGAAAGCTGTGTTGTCAAAAATGGTTCAACACAAACCACCTTTATGTACAACTAAACTAAACCCCACTCTAATTAGAAATGAGGAAGAAAATGCTGAATATGACCTTACTAGTGTGCAAAATAACGTTGGCTCTGGGAAATAACATGCAATGACAGATATGAATGCTGATAACGAACACAATTGTGAAACATGGCACAGCTAAATGTTGCCATGCACCGCTCAGGCTGAATTTGGAGTATGCATCTCAAACTCTAGAGTCCACAATGTCCCCCCTCCATCATGAGCCCAATGTTAAGTTTCACAATTGGATTTGCCAGCCTTACGATCTGGTGGTGAGACTAATGAACCATCTAAGTTCAACTTTAAACATAATTATCCGGTTAGTCATCAAGAACTTGCATCCCTATTACAGGGCACAAATGTACCTAGATGTTTTTCCTTGATGGAATTGGGAGTTTCTCCAGAGTCAACCAGCACAGAGATGGGTTGCAGTTCATCTGCCATTCAGCAACAACACTGGCTGACTCACACGACAGGGGCAGAAAGTTCCAATGACATGCCAACCCTACAATTGAGCAAATTACAACAGCCTGTCTCAATTTTTGCGAATTCCGTGATGGGTGTGATGTGGGGTCAATCCCAAATCTTGAATGGTGCATCCCATCAGCTGATCAAGGGTCTTGTAACGCGCACTCCGGTGAGCCGTAATGTACTTCTACAGAGTGAGCAAAAATCACAAAATTCCCATTTCCTCAATACAGGTCATTTGGTCAAGGAGAAAAAGCTCCTAGAGCAACATCCACATGCAATTTTATTTGAAGGTCTTCTGCCTGAAAACAACTTTGTAACATTGAGAAGATCTACTATCTTACAATTGCTTTCGAGTATACCTAGTCTCTCTGAAATGTCTTCTAATGATTTACAAACGTAGACTTCAACAATCGCTCTAGAGCAAGTTGTTCCATTGTCTATCTTAAATCTAAATTTGTGTTTGTTATGTTATGTTAATGGTACTTATATAGCGCACCGTCACCAACGGAATTGGTCCCTAGGCGCTCTGGAGGATCTGTAAATGAGAAGGTGGGATGGGTTAGTAAGGTGGAGAGGAAGTAGGATAGTGAGAGGAGTGGTGTACTGTTGGCAGCTTCAACTCGGTAGACACCGGGTGCTGAGCTTTGGTGCGAGTATTGGATCGGTGTCAGTCCGCGTGTGCTGTTGGTGCGACTTATGTGTTGTTGCAGTGTGGTGAAGTGCGTGCAGCTTGTTGTGCGAGAGAAGGTTGTGTGAGTTTTTATAAGTATGCAGAGAGTTTGAGTTTATATTGGTTAGTGGGTTATGTGACATTTAACATGCAAGCATTCACAGTTCTGTCCAAGTGTAGCACTTGCTGACCTACATAATTCAGTCTGAGTATGGCAGTCAATAATCTTCACAATATTATCTAGATACTGCACATGCTAATGTTCATAATTCCGTGTGGGACATGCTAACACCCACAACCCTGTCTAGATACGGCGCAGGCTAATGTTCTCAACTCTAAGTGAGGCACATGCTAACATTCAAGTTCCATCTAGGTGTGGCCTATGCTAACATTCAGAATTCTGTCTGGAAGCGACGCAGGCCCAAGTTAGGAATTACGTCTAAGTGTGGCACATGCTAACATTCAAGTTCCATCTAAGTGTGGCATATGCTAACATTCACAATTCTGTCTAGAAGCGACACAGGCCCAAGTTAGGAATTACGTTTAAGTGTGGCACATGCTAACATTCAAGTTCCATTTAGGTGCGACCTATGCTAACATTCACAATTCTGTTTAGATACGGCGCAGGCTAATGTTCTCAATTCTAAGTGTGGCACATGCTAACATTCAAGTTCCATCTAAGTGTGGCATATGCTAACATTCACAATTCTGTCTAGAAGCGACGCAGGCCCAAGTTAGGAATTACGTCTAAGTGTGGCACACACTAACATTCAAGTTCCATCTAAGTGTGGCATATGCTAACATTCACAATTCTGTTTAGATACAGCGCAGGCTAATGTTCTCAATTCTAAGTGTTGCACATGCCAACATTTACAGTTTCGTCTGAGTATGCTGCTTGCTAATACTCACAATCCCATCTAGATGTGAGGCAGAGCTAGGAATTCTAACTAAGTGCGGCGCATGTCAACATTCACATTTCTAACATTTTAATTGGAGTTCTATCAAGTGTGGTGTATGCTGAGCCTTCCTAATTGTATCCAAGTAGGCAGGAGCCGATATTCACAAACTATCTAGATGCGACGCAGGCCAGCATCCACAATTCCCTCTAGGTGTGACATTTGTTAACATTGACTAGTATGTTAGGATGCAGTGTAAGGCAACATTTCAAACACTCGGGTTAATTACGACCTGGGCGGTAACCACGGCGCTATTAGCGCCATGGTTGCCGCCGGTAAACTACCGCTTCTGCCATGGTGAATGGCGGAATTACCGCCCCATTCCAAGGTTGGCGGGGGCGGTAATTCCCCATTCACCATGGCCCTCCTCATTCCCATTTGAGCCCCCATAGGGTAAAACCAGCCGTTAAGGGAGGACCCGCAAAGGGTCCTCGGAATTGGGCGGTAAGGGATTACCGGTACCGGTGCCCTTACCGGTACCAGTAATCCCTTGACGCCCGGGTCGTAATGAGGCCCACTGTCATGGTTGATGTCCGGTTGGTGGTCACACAACTTTCTAAGTATGCATGGGCTTAGTCTATGGCAGTCTATATTATGGTAAGGTAATGTATAGTGGTGGGGGCTTTCTGGTTTAGAGTAATTGCTCTACACCCCACCCATGCTTCACTTACAGTTATCAAAGAAAGGGAGAATTTTAGAGTTCTATGTTTTGATATCGCTCACTACACATGGCCACATGCTAAAGATGTTAAAGTATGTTAGGACGAGGGGCCGAAATTAAATGTTTAAAAAACATGATCCATAATTGTGAGCAGACCAATACCTGGTCATGGTTACTAAAAGCATCACAACAAAAGTGAACTCCTATTGTTCCCAATAATAACTCGATATCAGAACTTAACTTAATCTCATGGAACACAAGAGGTCATGGACACTTGTTCGC
Organism: Ambystoma mexicanum; assembly: GCF_040938575.1. Taxonomy (NCBI): domain Eukaryota; kingdom Metazoa; phylum Chordata; class Amphibia; order Caudata; family Ambystomatidae; genus Ambystoma; species Ambystoma mexicanum. The sequence continues at coordinate 304,582,626 of NC_090940.1, forward strand.
CAATGTTGGACTTGGATGCAAACTACAAACTGCATTTATTTTTGTCGTTCAGGAGACTTGGTTGGTGGAATCTCCTGTGATGTATGGTTACCACCTATCTTGCCAACTTGCCAAGCAAGGTCCTTTAGGTCGTCCCTCTGGTGGCCTAATAATGGGTGTTCGCTCCTCTTCAATTATCTCAGTAATTGGATCACATGAAGTATGTACTAGAATTTTGGCCACTCATATACATCACAACAGGGAAGGGCTGATGAATGATCTAATTGTGAATATTTATTGGCATAACAAATTGAGAAATCTTGATTCCTTACTGTGCTGTTTAACTGTTTTCTTACAGGACTGGTCTCACATCTATCCGGGCGGGCATTAAATATTGGTTGTAGATTTAAATTCCAATTGCATCAATCCAGAAGTATTGGGGGAAGTTGGTAAGAAAGGAGTTTGGACTTCTAAGAAAACAGAAAACGGTAGGCGGTGGCTGACTTGTATGAATGGCCTTGGCATTGATCTATTGAACAATTATTTTTCCACCGCCTATGCTGTATTGTCCACCTGGACAGATGGCAACAAATCTTACACATTTTACTACATTTTTGTTAGTCCTTGGTTATATTCTCGATGTTTTTGGTTGCTCCTACTAATCTCAGTGATCATGCAATGTTAGAGATTGTCTTTGATATCAAACTGGATTGTGAACAAACTTACCATCTGGCACCGTGTGACTTAGTGGTCAACTGTGCTGGGAATAAGATCACATGGAATGCAGGTCTTACAATCCAGGTGAATAACCATCTCTCTCATTTTCTGTGCATCTCCTCAGAAGAGGGGAAGCACAACTTTTGTACTTGCGATCATTTTGGCACATTTGTAAGTTCCCTAATGATAACATCTGGTGCACTAAGTAAGGATGGGAGGTCGACCAAGTTGACTAAAAGGGGAAACATTGTTCGGCATACTCCCACTTATGATAAATAACTAGTTATGAGAAGGAGATACATGAGAAAGAGTATAAGAGGACATAGATCTCCACTGGGACCTCCACTACAGGATGCTCAAAAGCTTATTAGTGAAATTCGACAGTCCAATAACAATTGGATGTGAAACACTGGAGCAAAAAGATTGCAGAAGGACTCTGAATCCAAGCTAAATTGTCTAAGAAATAAGAACTCTAGAACATTTTGGAAATGGATTAATAACATAGAGCCATCACAATCTACTATGCAAATCAATGCAGTAACAGACCAGGTCTGGGTTGACCACTTCAGGACTATTTTTTTGTCAAAAACGCTCATGAGACATTCTCAATGCACTAATTTCCTGCTGGTGCTTCACATAAGAACCCTGAATATTTTGGACCCGAGGTGGTTTACCGAACCTTGTTACATCTTAGCTCCTCTTGTGCCCCAGGTCCTAGTGGGCTCTCCAACTTTCTACTTACGAGTGATCCTACTCTTTGGGCTGAAGTCTTGTCAACTCTCTTTCAAAATATAGTCATCACTGGTGACCTCCCTCCTCTCTGGTCATCTGCCTTTGTTATTACAATCTATAAAAGAGGGGAAAGATCCTGCCCATTGAATTATCGCGCAATTGCAATCCAAGATGCAGAAAGTAAGGTATTTGCCTCTATATACTATTATCCCATCTTGAGCCCGAAATTGCCGAATTTGAAATCTTGGGAAAGTGGCAGTTGGGATTTAGGCGTCACTTAGGGACATCGATAAATGGCCTGATGGTTAATTCTTTACAACATTTGTCTTGGGGAGATAGGGGGAAGTATGAGTCAATTTTTGTTGCTTCTATCAACCTTAGTTCTGCATTTGATGCAGTCGATTGCAACAAGCTTTGGCTAAAGCTTGAGAATTGGGGAATCCCTGCGGGTCTCCTCAGGCTCATTGTGGGACTTTACACCAACACTCACATACAGGTTCGCCTGAACCACACAGATGGTCTATCCAGATCCATCCCTAACTGCTTGTGCGGTTCAACGGGGATGTGTTCTGGCTTCCTGCCTATTTAATCTTTACCTTGCAGACATTGATGACCATCTGAAATCGGCAGTACTTGTCTCACCTAAATTATGCAACCTTAGACAACGCTCATTAGCATATGCTGATGACTGTCTGCTATTTGACTGCACGGCAGTGGGTCTTCAATGCCTAATGCATTCCTTTGTTAATTACATTGAAGCCCATTCTTTGAAAGGCAATCCTGAAATGATCAAGGTGCTACACATGTCTAAACTCCGCACTAAGAGCTCCTATTGATGGAGGATACAAGATTAAAAAAAATACTGCATCCTCCATGACCTCTTTAGGATTTTTGATCAATTCAAAGCCCTGTAAAGAACATCTGAAACAGTGGTTTAAAGATCGGGTTCATGCTCTGTTCTCTCAATTACTAAAGGTTGATCAAAAGTACTGTACATTTTCCTTAAGACCTGCAATATCCTTTTATGAGGGCAAATTGGTGCCAAAACAACTCAATGTCATTGAGACCTATGCTATTAGTGTGAAAAATGGTCTCCCGGCTCTTTAAGCCCTTTTTTTGGCGAAAAACACTGACCTCCGAATTTCTTACCAATTGCTGCTATACGATAAGAACTTGGTATTACATCCTTACAGGCAAGATCTGATTGGAAATTGTTGTCATTTTATCGGAAGATACTGTGTCCTATCAAGGGTTTTTTGAAGATTTTCATAAAATTTTGCAGATAGAGGGATGTGCCTGGGTTCGTCTTATCATGAATGGATGCAATTCATACTTTATAACATCAATTCTTCTACTGAAGATCTTGTGAATCTCCAAGCAAAAATAAAATTATCTTTGTGTCCCTTTGATTGGATTAACACAATAAATACGATGCACTTTTATCCATCATTAAGTCATCTCTGCACCGATCACAAAATGCTGGCCCATCAAAGCACCTTTTCTATGCATCTATCCGGATAAGCTAACAAGGGACATCTTTCTTTGCTTTCGCTGGAATTTGCTACTTACAAGGCAAACCCTTGTTTGATATCACTTTATCTCACTTGAACAGTCCACTTGTCGCTTTTGTTATGCACCAGAAATACTTGAATCTCTAAGGCACTTGGTAATTGAAAGTTCTTGTCTGGAGAGTGCTCTGTTTCTATATTTTGGGAAATATCTATCAACACTTCTGTCTGTTGGAACAGACCCTTTTGCCATCTGTGTTTAGCTGGGTGCACAACTTCCTATGCCATTGTAATTGGAGGGTACATAAAATCACTGAACCTGTAACTTGACATTATATAATGAACCATTGGATTCTAAAAATGTCTGTGCTCTCTTTCTGCAATGCTTAACCATGTATGCTGCTAAGTGAGATTCATTGTTTTAAACTCCATCTATGAAATGTATATGTAATGAATTATATTCTATGAATGTCAAATGTATTGTATTTTAAAGAAATTCATTTTGTTCTATTATCTGATTGTTATTAAAGGTTGATTGTATTAACCATATAATTAAACAAAATGTCAAACAGAGCTCCCTTACAAAAAAGGGGAATGACACTGCCATGGTCAGATTTACACGTCGATTCCATCAGGATAGTGATTCGCTCCTTTAGAGAAAAGAAGTACATGTTGACTGTGATATGCTTGTTCACAAAGTGGGTAGAGTGTCTAGTGGGTAGAGTGTCTTCCAGCCCCAAATTGTAAGGCGGATACAGCTGCTGCACTAATGATCAACCATATCTTCTCTCGTTTCGGCCTCCCGAAAAGGATTGAGTCAGACTGAGAAAGCCATTTTACCAGTGAGGTGATGGCGAAGATGTGGGAGATTCTAGGAGTAAAAAGAAAACTCCACATTGCCTACCACCCGGTCTCAAGTGGGGGGAGGGGGGAGATACAACAAGACAATTGTGAGTATCTTAAAGAAGTTTGTGGCAGACTCTGGACTCAGTTGGGACATCCGATTACTGCTTGTCCTGATGGCTATTAGGTCTACAATATCTTCTGCAACAAAGATGTCTCCATTTGAGCTCATGACCGGAAAGAAAAATTATGTTGCCTCAGCATCTGCTCTCCAGAACGCAGGCCCAGACCCTGATAAATGCGTCCACTACTCATGAGTACATTGAAAATGTAAGGAAGCACCTCCAGCACGCTTTTGCTTATGCTCAGCACAATTTAGAAAATTCGGCTGAAGGAATGAAGACCTATTATGATCTAAAGACCACCAATACAGAGTATGAAGTAGGGGACAAGGTTTACCAGTACAATTTTCAAATGAATGAGACCAAGGAGAGGAAGTTTCTGCCATTTTGCCATGGTGCCTTTGAAATTGTCGATAAAATATCACCTGTTGCCTACAAGATCCGCATCCCAAAAGGAGAACAAACAGAAGAAAAATGGGATCACATCAATCAGTTGAAAAGTTGTCATCCCAGACTAGCTTTACAATTGATTGAGGAGCCAAATGAAAGTCGAGCAGTGGAACCATCTAAGGATTGAAAACTAAGGATGAAAAATCGGATGGAAATGTGTATATATATATATATATATATATATATATATATATATATATAGTCAACCCTGTACGCGAGTGCAGGAAAAGCGGAAGGCACTCCAGGAAGCAGTTCTGCTGGTAACAATTACGGCAAAACACTGAGGCAGCAATCCATTTAAGTTCAGTCAAAAAATGTTATACTTTATTTGGACATATGTCCAGGACAGAAAAAGAAAACACACGATAAACGACGCGTTTCGCGGCAACTGGCCGCTTGCTCACGTTCAGGGCAATGAACACTAAGGAAGGACAATTTATCCACATTGATACTCTATGACTGGAGTGTAGAAAGTCGCGCTCATTCTCTATTCGTTCGTTTCACATATCCGCCATTTTACGTTGGGTTCAAAAGTTAAAAACATGCACATATTTTAATAGACTTAAGTGGAACATGTGTTCAAAACGACCATTTCTAAAACATAAATGGAAACATATTCAAGTCACATCAATATTAAATCTTTTGATTTTTAAGTTTTTAACGTAATTGAATCAATGCAGTTATTTTACCCATTTGATAAAAACGAGAAAGGATTATAGTGCATAGTGCACACCAACTCTTCGTTTTTAAGACACAAGTATGTTTAAATTACAAGTTCTAATTCAGTAGTACCTTTTTGGAATTGCTGTGCAAAATATGCTCTGTAAAGCTTAATGCTGTTAAAGTGCTATGTGCTAGCAGCCTCCACGGAGTGTAACTCCGGATAATAAAGTGCTTAGTGCATCTAATGACCTTCATTAGAATTCTCCATTTCAATATGGAATAAAGTGCTTAGTGCAAAAAAGGCTTCCCTTTGGTACGTTAAAGATTACATGTGTCATAATTTGCTGCATCAATATAAAGTTCTAATTTACCCTTCTGGAAAGAGAAATGCGCATATAAGTGGTAAAGTTCCAGTGTCCATACATATTTAAGCAAAAGATAAAATGCTAGCCCTGCCAGAAAAAAAGAGAAAAAGTAATGTGAAAATAAATGTTAAAATACTTTAAAATAAAGGGCGTCCAGGCCTCACTGGAGATTCATTATACATGAAGTTCTCAAATGATACAAGAAATAATCTGTTGAGAGACCTACGCACCCTTGAACTAGTGAACAGCATAGTTACCAGATAAACTGCAAGTAAACTAATATGTTCTGCATTTACGATATCATGAGGCTATTAGTTAAATTAGACATTACATTAGTACTAAAACCATACACTATTTCAGGAGGTAAGGACTAAGTTAACCATGTTGGAGTTAGGGGTATGTTAAAATCTTATCATACATCAAACTAGTTTCAAATGTCATTTCATCAATCAGGTGCCAAGGAATGTATATAATTCTTCATCCAGATTATGGCCATGTGGCTTCTTTGTTTCATAATCTAGAATGTATCTAGTTTCTGTTTGTCTCAAAAGGAGTTCCCGATTTCCACCGCTTACAGAATTGGTGATGGCATGTATTCCAAAATAGCCAAAGCCTTCCAATTTCCCTCCGTGTTTCTCTTGAAAATGTAAAGCCATGGGGTATGTCGGATCGATATTTTTAATTGCTCTTATATGTTGTAAAATACGCAATTTTAGCTTACAAATCGTACTTCCGACATACCATTGGTTACACGGGCAGGTAAGGACATATACAACAAACTCTGTGTCGCATGTAATTCTAGATTTTATGCTCACATTGTTTTTCAATATTGGATGTTGATAGTTCTTAATGTTTTTAGCAAACTTGCATGCCTTACACTTTGTACATTTATAGAAACCTTCAGGATTTGCTCCCAGCCAACCCGGGAACACTGATGTACTTTTGGGACTCATATAACTTGAGACTAAGCTGTCTTTCAAAGAGGTAGATCGTCTATAAGTAATGTTGATGTTAGCCCCCAAGGTGCGCCCCAAATGCTCATCTTGCTTAAGTACATGCCAATGTTTTTGCATTATGTGTCGAATGTACTTAGAGGCTTTGCTAAATGTCAATATATTGTGAGACTGGCATGGTATCAAGAGATGACACAGACAACAAACATAAGAGTTTCTAAAACTATTATTAAAATATCAGGATGGGTGTAACGCCTAACTTGCCCTATTACTATGGTGGGAATTGCCCTACCTAAAGAAACTAAGGAACACTAAGGAACATCTATGTCTAAAAGTCCAAAACAAAAGTCTGTCTGTGTCAAAACCTATGCTTGCCCTCACATTTAATAGTTCAATGTAGTGTAGGGATATGCCAACTCAAAATAATGTTCAATGTAAAGGTTTGGAGCAGTATCTAGCTCCCTCTCTCACATTTAGGATACAGTTCCAAAGGATAATGTTCATTAAAGACTTGGACTCCCTTTCTTCAACTCTCGAGGCTAAGTTCCAATGAACAATGGCTTTAAGGCTCCCAGGGATACATCCCCAATCTGTACATTCTATTGCACAATCAACAAAGTTCCAAAGGCACTCACGGATCGCCCACAAGCTTCAAACCATAGTTCACAAACACAAATATTCCAATAAACAATGTTTTTAAGGAGCTATATGATCCTTCCCCAAGCCTCTAGTCGATATTCACACAGTAGTAGTTCAAATGAGCTCAGGTGTTCCCTTCCCCAAGCTTCAACTCGTAACATATGAGGTAATAGTTCAAAGGAGTTCAGAGGTTCCCTTCCCCAAGCTTTTCGCCTTCTTCTGGATGGAATGGATCATTAGATGGGCTGGATTCCAGCTTTAATTCACACAAAACAAATGTCTCAAAGTAGCTTAGGGGCTCCCTTCCCCGAGCTGCCAGTCTTCACCTGGATGAGCTGGAATTTTTTCCCCTGGTCTAGTTAACAGGCCACACAGTCCAAACATTAGAGGTCATGCAACCAGTGTGGCACGCCCTACGTTCAGCCACCTTGGTGATTCTTTCAGGCTCACTAATTCACATTAATTCAAAGCATGGAAGGCTATTGGTTGTTTAGTAACTTTGGCTTTTCTATACCTCTAATATTCTTCTTTGGCTGTCTACAAAAGCCTTCAATCTGCTGGTTTAGTGTAAGAACATTAAAGGAGCTTCTTCTGCGTTTTGCTCCCACTTCGCTAGCTACCCTCGGCTGCGTGTTGACTCTACTAGCATTCTGTTTCCCAGCATCATTGTTTCTTTCAGTAGAGTAGCATTCGGAACGTCAAGTCTTTTCAATTGAGAACCATCAGAGGCTTTCCGACAACATGCCGGCTGCACATGACCATTCTGATACAATGTAATACCTATAAAGGTCTTTGCTTTTATACACGTGCCGGGTTTCAATATAGTTCTATGAAACTCACCGAGTGCGGAGCTAGTCGCAGAGGTAGAAGCAGTCTGTGCAGTCGCTACCTCTACGAGCTCCAGTTTCCTGCTACCTTCTTTGTAAGTCTGCTTTCCAGCTCTACTGATTTTGTGTAGTAGGATCCATCAAAACCCACCCCAGGCCGCAATATACTACAAAGGGTAGGCGAGGGGGACAAAAGAACCCTACGAAGCTCAAAACCACGTCTGAGAAAATGGATTCCCAGCCAACCCAAACCCCTCAAAGAAGCCGCTTACAATTGGCCCAGCCAAATCTCTCTGAACATCCTCTGACACTGGGTGACAGTGAGAGGGCCACAACGGCTATCCCCACACAAACGTGCCCATGGCCTGCTGCAGTGCCGGCTAAAGTCAATTATTCGCACACGACAAAACTCACAGAAAACACTGTAGTTACCCAAGTGTTACATCACCACGCGGAAAGCCAGATCGAGAACTGCGGCGATGATGAAATCATTCCCCCCAAGTCAGATCCGCAGCTGACTCAGGCGGCTGATGCGCCCCCTACTCCGGGGGCTGGAGGGCTCACGGAGACGGAGACGCTCGCAGTCGCCGCGTCAGCTGCCATCGAGGGAAATGCTTATTTGTGCGATGGAATGGGTGACCAGACCCAAGATGTTACCCCAGCACCGCCACTGGATGCTAATAAGGCAACGTATGCCAAAACACTGGCGATTCCACAGCAAAACGCGAAGAACGCGAAGAACCCAGAAGAACTCACAGAGAACACAGAGCCTCCCCCGCCTACCTGGTCTTCAAGGCCATAAATGCGAATCCCCATGTAGCGCAAGAAGTCCTCACCAGCGAGACCAGAATAAACAATGCTTAACCCCAGGACTTGCCTCCTAACATCCGAGCGGTAGCAAACGGATCGAAAAATCCTGATCAGAACCAGGTAATGACAGCAGCAGCCAGATCTCTGAGGGAAAATCACCCACTGCCAGAGAGAGCAACCAACAACCACATGCAAATGAAAGGCCCCCACGCCTAGCCTCAGAGGTTCCCCATACCCATCACTCTGCAATGAACCAACAAAAAATGAAGCCCTCCTGCAGCACCCACCATCAGGGAGAGGAAAGAGAAATTGGCCAATTACCAGCACCATCGGGCAGGACCAATCGAAACTCCCTAATCCTACTGTCTCCTCCACGCGGACTCAAACAATCCTCCCTGCCGAGCACAGCCCAGAGACGCCAGAGCCTGGGCAACTAATGGCCGCCAATGCAAAAAGATACCCCAACGAAACAAAACGACATGACAACCATCATATCAATGATAACAATCGCGCTTGCCCCATTCTGCAAGCTATATGAGTCCATAAATGACAACTTAAAAGACCATACAACTCTTATAGCGATGATGCATACTAAATTAATATACTTAGAAGGATATATCCAGGCAATGGAAAAAAAGCAAGTTATTTCTCAGACTGGCACAGCTAGATCTCCGCCCATAGACAATGAGTGAGGAGTACAACGAAATAACAAAGAACAAGGCTTCAAAAAAGGAAATTCTACAACGACATCCCAAAGCACTCAAACTGAACTGAAAAAACAGCAGTCGGCCACAAAAAAACTTAACTTCTGCATCTTTAACTCCTCAAAATGCACCAAGTCCCCTAAAAGCGCTAATCTATCGGAGGTCTTTTTCTTCAAGAAAAGCTCGCCGAGAAATAAGATAGGTGAAATTAACAAGGAACAAACTGTGGGGGCGAAAATATCCACAAACCCCGCAGATCACCCACACCAAATAAACAATCGTTTCTAAAATGACACGACTCAACGGGTCGGCGAAGGCAGCAGGGAGAAAATCCCAGCACCAAAAATCCACCAGAAAATATAACCAAATTGAGGCCCATGACGGAAAAGGTGAAACCAAGCCCAGACAAAATAAAGTCGCAAACAGGGGCACGCTCGCCGAACCAAAATGTGAAATCCCCAAGAACAGCAGACGAGTTCCTCGCAGACATGTCCTCAATCAACATCTCACAGCACCTGACTGATACCGTACTAGGGGAAGCTGGTAAGACACAAAGGTCACTTCCGACTGTCAAGATCCCACAAAGAACCCAGACGACAATGGAGCAACCAACAAAATTATACAACAGGGAGAGGACAAGACACCCACAGGAGGCAGTCTCGTGCAGCAGAAGGAGGCAGGAAAAGCAGGAGAGCAGCAGGGCCCACGGAGCCCCAATCGAAAACGCCACCAAGCAATCGCCATCGTCGCGAAAGCAACACAACCTCAAAATACAAAAATGAAGAAAAGGAATCAGCAATAAAGAAGGGTGTCGGGGAGCCATCTAGACACAGCAACCCTGAACTGCCGGGCAGAGATTGAAAAGAAAAGAACCAATGGACAGAAAACTCCGAAGACTATGGCAAACCAGCCTGACCAGAAAGATCAGAACACAGCTCTCTCCGACTTTGACCCTGAAGTTAGAACAAGCATCAAGGAACAAGGATGAAATGGTGCTATACAGAAGAACAGTGAGGTACATCTTCAGCAAAACCACAACACTGAAATGCCTGAAAACAGAAGATTACGTGAGGATCGAACCATATCACAGAGGGACAATCGCAAAAACGTATATACACATAAGAGCCTCTGCCCTCCAGTCCTTAATCAAAAAAGCTCTAGACGATCTAACCTCACGAGGCTTTCATTTATCAATACTGACCAAATCCAAACCAGACTCTGCCGCCTCAGACCACAGGCGAAAGCAATCGCCAAGAAGAAGTCACTACAAGCCCAAAACGAAGAGCCACACAACGCCAAAAGAACACCGAGGGGTAAAGTTAAATCAATAGACCCAAGGAAATCGGACCACCGCAGATCTCCCCACAGAACGGAGACAAATAAAAAAAGGGACAGAACACCAAGAAAAAAGTCTGGGAGGGACAACCACAGCTCGGAGAGCCAACATAAACAACTAAATGGAACTCGAAGTACAACAACTGCCTTAACATCCTCAAAGAGCCTCAAGAGGGCAGACAGGGCAGCAGACAAGTCTCCAAATCCGGAAGGAAGTAAACCACTGTCTTCACCTTTGAAACAACTATGGGCGTGGTTGCCGAAAAAAATTTCACTCCGGAGCAATAAATAGCAATTTGCTACTGATGGAATTGAGGCACAACCGTCGGGGAAGCTTGAAGAACCAGTCCACTCGACATCAACATTAACTTTCGGATCCTGGAATACACGTGGGTACAGACATCTGATGCAAACAGGTGACGTTAACCTAAACGACTACAACATTTTAGCTCTCCAAGAAACCTGGCTATCAGAAACCCCACACCCGATGGGTTTACCATAGCAAACTCACCAGCAAAAAAACTAACTGGGCCGTCCATCTGCAGGAATCCTTCTTGCGGTCCAATCAGGCAGAGGAATCACCATCGAACGGACTCTGTCAGTCTCCCCGACTCATCTAGCAGCACTTACAAGTTGGACCATGCCAGATCCCAAAAAAACGGAAAAGATAAGAAATTACTGATTGCAATCATTGCAGTCTACTGGAACCCCCAAATCATAACGGATGAAGGTCTCCTAAACTCCATCGAAACAATAGTCGATATGCGGTACAATGAAAACGGAGTGACGGACATCCTAATATGCAGTGATCTAAACACCAGATGCCCCGCAACACTGGGAGAGATGAAACACAACACCACCCCAGCGGAAAAAAGAGGTATACGATGGCTGGAGCTGATGGAGGCGAGAGGATCCTCAAACCTCGAGCAAGCATTCCCCAATCCAAACCGATGGCCGACGTGGGAGAGAGACAGCTCAAGCGCCACTATCGACTACATTTTTGCAAGCGACCACATGCTAAACCTGGCAACTTCGTCTGAAGTCATAAGAACGGTCACAAGCGACCACAATCTGCTCAAAGCAACCTGGACGATGTCCACCCGGGAAACACTGTGGACTGAAACACAAACGGAGTGCAATCATCAAGGGACCCGATTAAAACTAACTGAGCACAGAATAAAAGATTTAACAGCCAGGTACCACAACCGTTTGGCTTTTAAAACAATGCAAGAGGACACAGAACCGGACTATCAACCTTTACTGAGTCCATACAAAGCGAAGACAAGCAAAAAGTTCGCCTTGAAAGACCACCCCGAGCACCAGTACGACAAGTAGCTGGTGGCGAAAAGAGCTGTAATAAGACGCCTAAAAAGAAAGGCAAGAAACGAAAATACTGAGGAAACGCAATCGGAACTGCGCAAAGAAACAACTCTATACAAAGCCTGGCTAAGAAATCAACGACTCACCATATATCAAAAAGACTCTGAAGCATTGCTCTCAAAAATGGGGGGTAAGAACGCCAGAGCATTCTGGATGCTGATCAAATCCTCAGGAGCAATGTTCCCTCTAATTATTTTTCTCTATGTGCAGAACCGGTTGGCTGTTGTGCGCACATTATTTTCCATGTGCGCAGCTGACTAATGAGGTAAGCCCCTTTGTGAGCTACCGTTGCAGAAGAGTTTGGAAAGGAATATCCTCTTCACAGCCACTGCAATTCTTTAATAATCTTACAACAATTTTTCCAAACACATAGGCTAAAATAAAATGTCATATGTGATTATACAGAAAACTCATCAACCAGTTCAAGACTTCAATATCTGCCACAGTACCTTGAAAACATATCATTGCTTCAACCCCCAAAGCTCCACTGATATTTTTTCGAATTAGTGACCAGTAGAGCAGTGGCATAGGAAGGAAGGAACTAATAATATTCATGCCCGATCTCAAAAGGAATTTTATGGGGAAAGAACATCTTTTAATAAGCAGATAGTATCCCTATTGGCAAAGCTAATTACTTTTTTACTCCCTGAAATCATTTGACTTCAAGTAGGGAGCAAAATCTGATTAGAGCCCTACTTGCACCCCTGACATAGGAAGTGAAATGACAGGGCAGAAAATAAAGTCTATAGTTTTGCCCAGCCTTCCGCACCACAGCCTAGACAAAATGAAACAAGAGCCTTACTGAGGTTTATTATGGAACCCTGTTGAAGAAAATCACACATATGCCTTTTAAGTTAATTGCATCAATTCATCAGAGATGCAACTGATTTAGTGCCTTCTTCTGTAACTATGGATCCCTCTCCAGCAATTCCTAGTGATCAGTTAAATAAGATGCAGGCAGATGCTAGAGACTGCATACACAACACATGGTTATATTGAAAAGCCCTCAGCAGTTCAGCATAGAAAGAAAAAGAAGGTGATGTTGTCTAGATGGGTACTAGAATGTCCTATCCTTTAACAAACACGCAACATTTCCTTCCGTGTACTGCCTAAACGTCTGACTTGGTCTTTGAAATTTGCTGCTTTGTTCATCACCTGCAAGGAGTGATACTTCCACCCATACCCTTCCGCGGCCCCTGTGCTTGCCTCCAATACTAGTTGATAGAGCACTGTAAAAAGTGAGGGATTGCAGCAGTAAACACTAACTGGGATATTTGCAGACCCACAATACTTTGTAAGCAATGCATATTTAAATGCCTCAACATATAATGTGCATTTTAAGAATGGCATGACACAATTCTTTTGCAGTGCATAAAAGATTGTATGCAACACACCCACCCTTATATCATTGTGTAGGATTACACAAGTGCTCAGTGAAACTGTTTTTGTATAGAAGCGAGTTACCATATAATGTGTGAAAGTCTATGCCCAAAGGAACTCTGAACGCTTGGAAACAATGCAGATTGTGTGAAAAGCATTTTCCTGTCTGAATATCTGGTGCTCTGATACTATGGCTGAGTAATCCCAGGCATAGTCCATACACATTATTCCTTGTAGGCTAAGTAAATGATATTGCAATGTTGCTCTCTAATTATAGGGTAATGTTAGTAATGCTAAAGTAGGAGATACAGAGCATCACATTTGTCTTTTCAAAATGTTTAGAGGGCAAATTAATATTAGAGTTTTATAGTGCGTTACCTTACAAGGGGCTGCTTCAAAGAAATTGCGTGACATATGTACAAAGAAGAGGAAGTATGGTATTTGGTTACACATCCAAGAAGCCTGCTTACTTACAGTCAGTATCTGATATTTCAGCTCTTAGTTCTATTTCATAGTGTGGGTGACGCTTTTGGTAAGGCACAGAAATTCTAGCACGTGAACATTATTCATGTTACAACCAACATAAAACAAGTGGATGTAGGTACACGTCTGCTAACCTTTCGCAGAGCCAAGAGAGCAAGAGTCAAGGTTGTCCGGTAGTATCTTAATGTACTCTCAGGCAGAAGTTAAAGTCATAAGGTAAAAGTGTGGTAGAGTCAGGTTTAGGAGTCATGGGTGGGGAGGCAAAACCTTTGGTTAATGTGTGCAGGCATATCTTGGTTCGATTCTTCTGTTCATGGAGCCAGTTTTTCATATTAGTTTTTAACCTCTTGTTTTGTATTTTGCTGTTAGGGATTTTAGGTGCATAGTAGTGCAATGCAAATTAGCAGAACATCAAGATTAGTTGCTTATTTTAAGAGAGAACATTTCAGGTAATTGCTGTGGCTTGTGTCTTATTAAATATTTTTGAATAGGTGAGAATTTTCTGTGTGCGCTGCTAAAACTCTTCTGAGCGGCACCCAGAAGGAAGCTGGGCAAGCGCACATGCACACAGCTTAGAGGGAACATTGCTCAGGAGCACATACTGAGCCAAGCCAGACTAACAGCGTCAGTGAAATCTGCTGGATAGCCCACTTCAACAAAGTCTTCAGAGGCCCACCCAAAATGTTATATGCCAACACTTCCGAGACATGCGAGGAGTGGGTAGACGTAGCGGACAGAGAAACCATCCAAATAGCTATCCGCAAACTAAAAAACTCAAGGGCCCCAGGAGCGGAAGGGGTGACAAACGTCGACCTGAAGAACTTCCCCAAAGAATGGTCCACCTTCATCAGCATGGTCTTTAAAACATGCGCTGCCAGCAGATTGCTGCCGAGATCATGGACCACGGCTGTGGTTGTTCCAATCTTCAAAAAGGGAGACAGGACGAACCCATAAAATTACTGGCCAATCACACTTTTAGACATGATTGGGAAAGTGTTCGCCTCACTCCTGTTGCGTGAATTCCAAGTCTGGATCAAAACTGTGACTCTCAACAATCCATTCCAAGCAAGATTCCGAAAAAACTCTGGAACTATTGTCAATATTATGCTCCTAAGCACCCTCAAAAGCAAAGCCCAGGAGGGCTCGTCAAGGCTGTACCTTGCATTCATAGAACTCTCACAAGCATTCGACATGATTGACAGACCACTACTGTGGGCAAAAACTCTTGGCTGACAATTGTCCGAAAAAGATATTGGATCCAATAAAGGCTCTCTACTCGGGAACATTGATGCGAGTAAAGCTGAACAAAAAAGGCTTACTATCAAACGCTATAACAACATCTAGAGGGGTCAAGCAGGGCTGCCCAGTTGCACCGGCATTGTTTACAGCCTTTCTAGGAGATTACAAGGACTCGTCAACAACGATGAAAGCCTTCCCATCGAGTATAGGAGAAACGGCGGTTGAAAGATTACTATATGCTGACGACATCACCTTGGTGGAGCAAACACCAATCAGCCTTCAGAGGCACCTACCCAACCTAGCAAGATACATTGAAACAAACAAACCGCAAATCAACATCAAGAAAAACAAAGATAATGATCCTAGGGAAAAACCAAAAAAACAACAAACGGTCTAAGAGCATATCATGGCAAGTTGAAAAGGGCAAAATCGAAGTAGTGTCGGAATTCAAATATCTAGGTGTTATGCTGGACAACTCTCGCTCAGAAACATGCATGCAACGTTTCATCTGGACGAAAGCAAGATCTTCAGCAACTCAAGCGCGCATGCTAGATAAGAAATTCGGCCGCGTTTCCTTGATCCCCCTGCTAAATTACTACAAAGCGAAAGTGGTCCCTACCCTGCTATACGGAGCCAAAGCCATGCCGGCGCTACCAGAGGAGATCTGGGAAAAAATTGAAGGCTTCTTCTGGAGGTCTGTGCTGTCTCTCCCCAACTCTACTTCCATGCCAGCCATCAGAAGAGAGCTAGGCCTTATCTCCTTAAAGGCCTTAGCGGAAAACAGCAGCATAACACTCTACAGAAACATCTTGCTCCCGGAAGCATCGCCCTTACATACCTGCTGCACAAAGAAATCAAGTCAGGCAGATCCAAAATGCTAGCCGTCTGGGTGACAAAGAAAAAGGCCAAACTGACGTCCATCGCATGCTCAGAGGAAGAGCTGTTACAGAACCCACTCAGAATAAAAAAAAAACTAGAAGAACTAGACTGGATCAACACTCAAGAAAGGGCGGACAGGAACAAGCTCTTAAGACATGTGCCACCTTTTGCTAGAAAAGCGATCCAGGAAAATATATAGAAAAGTCACTAGCAAACCGCTCCGCCACCTCTTCCTCAGAGTGAGACTGAACCTACTCCCGACTAATGAAATTCGGCACATCAGAGGTCTGTCAAACTCAAATGCATACAGACTATGCAAGCAGAAGGACGAAGTTAGAAAGCATTCGCCATCTAGCAACCTCATGCCCGGCACTACTAACAACTAGAGAAAGTTATCTAAAACCGGTCCTGGCACCTTACGGGGACCGTGAAGAAACGACCTGGTGGCCACGCATGATCAGTGGCCAAAAGACTGCATGGGCAATTGCCACCACTAAAATCTTACTAATTGCCCTAGGAAAAATGGAAAGTGAAACAGAAAAAGAAAAAGAAAAAAGAGAATAGTAGAAAAGGAAGTAAGAAATAAGTCAAACCACAAACAACAAAGGAAACCGTTGCCTTTGTAAAAACAACTAATTTTGTTAAATACAAATAAAAAAATAAAAACATTTTAAAAAAAGACACTCAACGACTGCCGCATTCTCTTCTCCATTCAACAGCTTCTTGATACTTGAGGTCAGGGTCTTATCGCCTGCACCTCAGATGCCACTTGAGGATTCTCCCTCATAGGGGAACAAGCACTCATTAAGGACGGGAAAGGGCCCACCACTGTCCATGGATCCCTTTCCTCTCACACTCCGGCACCTTGGAGACACGGCTCCCTAGCCATGCATTGACACTCCACGTGGCAATGTCACCTTCCAGCGTCTTGGCGTCCCTTGCTCCTCCCGACTGTAGCCCTCACTTCTCCTTCTCCCTCCTTCTTTCACCCTCCTGGTCTCTCTCCCAGGTCTCCCTTTATATACACCTGTGCCCCTTCAAGGGCTTTCCGGTGTGCACCACTTTCCTTATTTGCCTGACTCCAATCAGGCCAATTATTGGGACGTGTCTAACATTTCGATCTGCAACATTTAGGCTCCCTCTTCTTCATCCGAGTACTATAAAGGTACTTTCTATAGGTAACCTGCATTACTCTTGGGATGATCATCTTCTACCCAGTACTGGACTTCACTTCAGGGGAATCAATAGGATAAGAGTGACAATATCCTATGAAAGATGAGGGAGGGTGAATTATGTCACTGTCTTGTAAGGGGGTATACCATGTCTCGCCCTCTGGTACTCTCTCCCCAACCCCTAAGGACCTTCCAACCAGGAGATCCGCCCTTGCTAGTCCAACCTTAGGGTTGGGATCCAAAAGCGATGGCCCTTCCCAGGCCACCTGAACAGAAGATTCCCGGGGAGTAGATGTGAGAACACCTTCAGGTTTCTCACAGTATATACAGTAAGTAATTTACTTAGTGCTCATTGTAAAAAGGAAGAAAATAAATAAATAAGGTTTTGTTAAATGGTGAAAATGTCTTGTGTTATAATTGTATGCTGTTGTTTTTGTCAGTTCTGTGTAAATTCTCCGGGGAAATATGTTGCGTAAAAAGTGCTTGACATCTCTTTTTTCTATTTGACTGCAGGGACCCCAGAAACAAGGACGAAAGGGTGATGTGCTACACCGCCAACCCAAAGACGGAAGGGGAGGCTGGAGTGCCCACTCGCTAATGAAGTAAATTGAGCCGGATGGGCTCCCACCGAAAGAAAAATATGAGAAGGAAATAAAAGGGGGACTGCGGATGAAAACCCCACTCTGCCCTGCTTTTCCCTGCGAAAGAATTGTTAAGATGGATTTCTGAACTCTGACCTGGTGGGCAGAGGTTCAGAAGGCCAGCCTAGTTTCTTGGAACAGGGTAACCTTCTGGACAAGCCAGACCAATCAAGGTAGCATTGGCGGTGGTCAAGACTAGGTCTCAGGGGGCGTGAGGGTGATTGAAAGCCCACAATGAGCACACACAGTGGAGGACACTACAAATTACCCTCAGTCAGGTGTATATCAAAAATACATATACATTTATTTAAAAGCCTTTTAAATCAAACACAAGCAAAGATCAGCAGTAATACTTAAACAACACAACACTACTATAAAACATATATACAGATACCTATAGCCTAAAGGAATGGCACACAGTAAGGGTCCACAACCTGTAAGGAAACGGAGAAAACAGTGTGGATATATTTTAAGCAGTCCTTCACTTTCTCAACCCTAACTGAAAGGCAGTCCAGTCTCTAAGAAGAGTAGAGCCTTATGCTCAAAAGTACTTTTGGATTCAGATGCACACGATCGTGCGGTTGGGCAAAAACGGGGTCTCTTGCAGGGGCTGTAGCAGCTCAGAAAGGCAGGTGAAGCAGTGAAGAATAAGTTCCCACTATTCAAGGAGGGTCTCCCCAAGAGGGTAGAACAGACTCCAAGAGTTGGGAATAGCTTGGTAACACAGGCTACCTCGATAAAGGTAAATGGCCCTCAGGGGACACTGATACGTAAAAATGGATAGATGCGGCAGGTGACACCGGTAAGGAATGCAAGTACTCACCGACCCAAGGCGCACTGCAGACCAAACTTTGGCAGGCAAGTCCACTTTGGTTGCAGGTTCAAATGCTGCAATTGTGCGGCTTTCAGCGGCTGACTTCCAGAGATGATTCCATGGCAGGACAGTGACGATTTCTCCTCTCCTGGTGAAGGGATCAACTCGATTTCACTGCAGCTCATCTCAGGGCAAAGGGGGGCACAGCAGCAGCGCACCCTCGAAGTTCGTCACCATGGCTGGGCGACATGGTGAGTACAAGCACTCGGGTTCAGGCGTACTCTCCTAATTCCAGTCCTTAGGCACCTAGATGTACGAAACTTGGAGGGAGAGTGCCTTATAAACAGTGCTTATGATCTCCAAGTCTCGAGTCAACTCAAGACGGCGGTGGTTCCAGAGAAAAGGTCAAGTAAGCTGGTCAGTTCACTGGTTGGCCCAGGAACACTTCCAAAAAGGCTTGCTTGCAGGTTAAGGTGGAGGTGCTGTGAATAGTTCAAACTATTCAAAGGGGTCAAAGCACCTTTGCAGATCTTTTAGTTTGATCAGAGGCAGAGGGGTCCTGCGGAACAACAGTGGGCTCAGGGTGCCAAACCTTCCAGCGGGTCACGAGCGGTTCCTCAACTGAGGTTCTTAGTTTCAGGATGCTTGGATGCTATCCTAGGTTCAGTGAGAACTCAAGAGATCGACCTGGTATGGGTGTTTGGGCCCTTCTCTTACCGAGAATCATCCTTGCCCAAAAACGAAGAGGGCACAATGAGAGACCTGCTCACATACAGCCATGCCAGATGTGAACCAATCATGTACCACAGCTGTCCCAGTCCTTCCCAGAACACCCAGACTCTGGCACCCAGAATGTGTATTGGAACTAGACAGTCCAGCCCACATCCTGGAGGCACACACACAAGGCATGCAGAAGCCTGCAAAAGCTCAACGTTTTGCGGGAGAATGCATGACCAAATAAGGACTGACCCAGGTCGGCTCGACCTGTGGAAGGCAAAGGGACAAGATGGACAAAGGACCTCATTGAAGGGCCATTTTATGGCCAAGCCACTATCCAGGACCAAACGCGGTAAAAGCGATATGGACCAAAAGAAAGAGTTACAAATATATGAAAAATAACAGCTGCCACGTCTGTCCAAGGCACATTTGTAAAAAATCCTTTGAGGGTGTCTAGGGCCTACAAAACTAAAGGAAGACCCCAGCGCACTCTACTGTGAGGTACTTTGTGCACTGGTAAAATGTTGCAAAGAGCTTGCAACAAAGTCAAAGGCTAAGGGAAACAAAGTCTCCAAGTACTGACAGTCTTTAAGTGCATGTCAGTTTCCCCATAACAAAGTGAGCGAAAACCCAGCGGAATGCACTAGAAGGCTGTGCTCCACTGGCAAAAGTCAGGCTAGGATGGTCAGACAACAGCACAAAGTTGGGGTTTCACAACTGGAGGGAAAATTACACATGAATGGAAATTTGTCCTAACAAGAATAATGGAAGAACAGGGGGGCATATGGGGTATAATCAAAGGCCCCAAACTAACAGAACTGAAGGGCCCACTGGGGAAATGACCTGCCAGCATTCAGAAAGGGCAGACTATGTGGGTGTCTTTCTTAAGTGCAAGTGCAGAGAAAGCTAAAACAAAAATGTAATCCGAGTGCAGATTGGAAGAACACATCACATTGCTGGCTGAGAAATAAATGCAGCATTTTCACTGAAACTGCCATCCATCAAACGGTGGTGCACTGTGACAATTCCGATTCACTTTTCATCAGAAAAACAAACACCAGATAATGAAAACTGTATTTTATCCACGACTGAAAGAAAAAGACCTGTACTTTCAGTGCAAAGGCAAAGTGAACCCTGACCAGTAAAACACACGGTATGTCAAAGAATGAAGGCTGATGTTATAAAATGCAACATGTGAGTTCCTTCCAGCCAAGGACAAATGGTGGGTCTCTGGGCAAAATTCACAGAGGACTCCCCCACTGAAAACCGGGCTTGCATCCCAACTGTTTACAACTGCAATAAAATCTGGCCGAAGGGTGTCGAAAACAAGTTTCCCTACACCTGCTGTCTCTGATGGCAGTTCTAAGTAGGCAAATGTTTCAGCCAGTACATGACAGGAATGTGGGGACAGGGATCTCTGTGTTGCCAAGACCCCATGTTTTATGACCAGCAGCTACCAACTTCAAACAACAAAGAGGATAATAACAAAAATGTAAAAACCCGGTCACAGGCGTTGCACAGAAAGGCTAGACCCGTACTCTGCGCTTCGCCATATGTGATGGAACCAGCAATGGAGGGCGCAGATTCCATCTAGTCCAAAGCCCCCAGATTCCCCAAGGTGTGACAGTATGCCCCCTCCTAAGTTCCACCCCTCCTGGTTTGCTCGGGTGTCTTCGGTGGAACCTACGCAATAGTAGGGGAGCATTCAAATGGGATCTAGGTTCCCAGGTGTTTTCAGACCAAGGGTATCCTTTCCAGTGGACTAGGTACTCCAAGCACCCTCTGCGATATCGGGAGCCACATATTTGGGCTACCTCATAGATGTCTTTAGAGGGATCTATAGGGACTGAAGTGTTGCCCGTTCCCCGGGTCCACCTATCTGCCACAAAGGTCTTCAATTGAGAGGTGTGAAACACCGGATGTACTCGACGTAAGCATGTAAGTAGCTGTAGGCGAAAGGCTACTGGGTTGATGACTTGTGTAATCTTGTATGGTCCAGTGTATTTAGGAGACAGCTTGGATGGACGTACCCACCTTGGTAGGAATTTAGTGGACAGGAGTACTTTCGAACCAACTCCCCAATCAGGAACCGGTCTTCAGTGTTCATTAGCTTGAGATTTGTTCCTTTCTTGGGCCTCTATAAGTCCCAGCCTGGCCTTGTTATGAGCCTCCCGGATTATCGCCAATGAAGCATCCACAGAAGGTACGGAGGACTCAATGTTGGTCAAGGGAAGAAGGGTGCGAGGAAGATAACTGTATGTACAATAAAAGGGGCTTGTACCTAGGGCAGAGTGGCAAGAGTTGTTGTAAGAAAATTCTGCCGTTGGGAGTAACTGGACCCAATCGTCTTGTTGTTGGTTTACAAAACATCAGAGATATTGCTCTAAGGTGCCATTTAGACACTCTGTTTGTCCATTAGATTGAGGATGGAACCCAGAGGTCAGTGTTCTTTCTATGCCCAACCTTTTACAGAAAGCAGACCAGAAATGGGAGGTGTACTGGCTGCCACGGTCTGAGATTATCTTGGTCGGTAGACCGTGTAGCTTGAATATGTCTCTCAAGAAGATCTCCGCCATTTGGGAGGCTGAAGGTACTCCGGGTAAAGGTGAAAAATGTGCCAACTTGGTGAAAGAATCTACTACCACAATTATGCAGGTACAGCCTTGTGACTCTGGCAGTTCCACGAAAAAATCGGTCGATACCGTGGTCCATGGGCCAGTAGGAATGGCACAGGGTTCCAACAATCCCAGAGGTTTTCGAGTGGAGGATTTACTACAAAGACAGGTAGCACAGGACTGGACGTATTGTCTGGTCTCTTCCCTCATGTTAGGCCAATAAAAGTATCATAGTAGATTTTCTTGTGTGCAACGAATGCCATGATGGCCAGCAATCTTGGAATCATGACACCAGGATAGTGCGGTCTTCCTTAATGATGGAGTAGGCAGATACAACTTGTCATTCACCAGATACAGACCGTCTTTGATGACATAATCTGTCTTATTGCCATGCATTTCAACTTCAGATCTTCCTCCTGAACCATCCTTAACTTGTTGCAGAAATGTAGATATAACTCCTATTCTCTGAGACCTTGAAAACATCAATTCTGTAGTGGATTCAGGTTCAGACAAATAGTCACTGCATCGGGACAGAGCATCTGCTACTAAGTTTTGTTCGCCCGGGATGTAAGTAATATTAAAGTCGAACTGGGCAAAAAAATGAGCCCACCTTGCCTGTCTAGTGTTGTAGCACTCAAATTGACGTAACACCTGCACATTTTTATGATCAGTCCGGATGGTAAAAGGGTGTTCGCCACGTTGGAGAAGGTGACGCCATTCTGTACAAGCTAATTTCATGGCTAGTAACTCCCGTTCTATCACTGAGTAATTTCGTTGACTGGTGTTCAGAGTTTTGGAATAATAAGACACAGGGTGTTCTTTACCATGATGTTCTTGTAGTAAGACAGCTCCTACCGCGGCTGAAGAGGCGTCTGCTTCCACTATGAAAGGACGATGCTGGTCTGGCTGTCTTAAAATGGGAGCCGAACAGTAAGTTTGTTTAAGTTGTTGAAAACTCTCCTCTGCCTGGGGAGACCATTGGAATGGGGAGGAAGACTTCTTGAGAAGAGAGGTAATTGGGAGTACCTGTTGAGAGAAGTTAGGGATACATTTCCGGTAGAAATTCGATAAGCCAAGAAATCTCTGAATGTCCTTAACAGATTTAGGAGACAGCCATTCTAGTATGGAATTGACCTTTTGTGGGTCCATGGCTATGCCCTCTGAAGAAAGAATGTAACCTAAATAGGATATGGACGTAGCCGAAAAAACACACTTCTCCAGTTTGACCGAGAGATGATTGTCTTTTAATCTGTGAAAAACTTCCTTGATGTGAGTGTTATGCTCTTCTTGGGTGTGTGAGAAGACTAGAATATTGTCAAGATAGATGATGATAGAGTGTCCTAGGAGATCAGAAAAGAGTCTGTCCATGAAGCGTTGGAAAATGGATGGTGCATTGACTAGGCCAAAAGGCATCACTTGATACTCATAAAGCCCAAAGGGAGTCCTGAACGCTGTCTTCCACTCATCCCCAGATTGTTTACGAAGCAGATGGTAAGCGTTACGTAAATCCAGTTTAGTAAACACTGTGTCCGACTGAACGGCGTGAATGATTTCGGATATCAGTGGCATGGGATATCTGTCTTTTATGGTTACCTTGTTTAGTCCTCTGTGATCTATGCAAGGGCGTAACTCCTGAGTGTCTTTCTTTGGAATGAAAAATAAAGAGGCCCCAGCAGGAGATTTGGAAGGTCTAATTAATTCATTGGCTAGATTCTTGTCTAAATAATCCCTCAAATATTGCCTTTCTTGTAGAGACAAAGGATACATCCGGCAAAAAGGAACCAAGGCACCAGGATGCAGATCGATACTACAATCTTCGGGTCTGTGTGGAGGAAGTTCTAGAGGAATCTTCTCCATCACTATATCTGTGTATTCATTAAGATAGGATGGTAAACGATGTATGGTCCTGGATTCAACTCCGCAGGAGGTTCGCACAGCTGCAAAGGTCGGTTTAGGCAAACAGTTAGTTTTGCAGCAGGTGGAGTGGAAGCTTAATAGATTTCTGGACCAGTCAATGGTGGGGTTATGCCTGCGAAGCCAACCAATGCCCAGAATCAGAGGGAAGTGAGCTGCTCTGATGATATCAAAGGAATGACGTTCTGAATGTTGCATGATACGCATGGTGAGTTCTTCCATAGAATGTGTGATAAGGCCAGAGCTCAATGGCTCGCCGTCAACACCCTCCACCTTCTGATCCTCTGTCTTGGCTACACGAGTCAGTCCTTGGCATTCTGCCCACTGGGTATCAATGAAGTTTCCTGAGGCCCCGCAATCCAGGAGAGCCTGAGTCTGGATCGAGGTCACAAGGGTAACTGCCATCACCATGAGACGGGCATCTTCCGAACTTTCCAGGGAGGTGATTGAGAGGGTAACAAAGGGACTGGAATTACTCCCTCGGTAGTGAGTCCCCAAACCTACCGAGGGTGCTCGTTTCCTGAGCGCCTAGGAGGTACAGCTGGACAGTCTCGAAGTAAGTGGGTGGAAGATCCACAGTACATACACAAGCTTCCTTCCCGCCGCCTCCTGCGTTCTTCCGCCGTGAGGGGGGCGCGGGTGGTACCAATTTGCATGGGCTCTTCTCGAGCAGAACGTGTAGAGGGAGGTGGAGCAAGAGGGAGAGGATCTGGAGGTATAGGAATACCACTCTTTGTCTTTCGACGCTCAGCTCGCCGTTCGGTTAGCCGGAAATCGATCCGAAGTGTGGCCGTGATCAGGTCAGCGAAAGTGAGAGGTCGTTCTATACGAGCAAGTTTATCCTTCAAATCCTCTCGTAGTCCCCTCCGAAATATGGCATACTGAGCCTGTTCTTGCCAACCTGCCTCAGCCGCAATCTGTTTGAATAATGTGATATAGGACATTAAGTCCGAGTTCCCTTGTTTGATATCCAACAGATCCTCGGAGGCCAAATAGGTGCTCTCAGTACGTAGGAACGTTTGCTTCATCAAAGTCTTCAATGCGTCATAATCCTGGAGCACTGGATCAGATCTGTTGACCAATGGGGTAGCCCAAGCCAGGGCATTGCCTGACATGTGAGTGATCATGAAACCAACCTTGGCATGACCCCAAGAGAATGCTTGGGTGCGAAAGGAAAAATGCAGGTTACAGGCATCCAAAAACTCCTTTAGTCTCTTGGGCATCCCATCAAACTTTCCTGAGACTAGTGGTAGTGGAGGTAAATCCGTAGTCGGTGAGTCCCGCTCAGCTATTCTCTGCTGTAATGCGGCATTAGCGCTCTTAAGGTTCTGGACTTCTAGGTTCAGGTTTTTGGACAGCTGCTACTAACTCCTGAACCTGTTGCGGAGTGGCCATGTTGGATTGTTGGCATTGCAAACTGTCAGAAAGATCCATGATGTCCTCTTCCTCCTGAGAAGAGTCTGTTTCCCTTTCCTCCCCTTCCACCTCACCTCTGAGTTTCCGGCGTTGTGTCAGCTTCGGATTGTCCTTGGTTCGAGATAGGACCGTGGAAGGACGCCACAGTGACACCCAATGAATAGTTCTTCTCTGCTGAAGCGTGGTCTACTTCTGCAAGATTCGGTAAACTCCAGGGGCAGCAGCAATGGAGGAGTGGCTGGTAACAACAGAGTCCAGGAATAGAATAATAAGTGCTCAAAGTTGAAAGGTAGTCCCAGGGTCACGCAGGATAGAGTACCAGATGAACAAATTAGATAAAGGATGTGGCAAGGCAATCCGCTGGACAGGCCGAGGTCGGTACACAGGAAGACAAGGGCAGCAATGAGAGACAGAGTAGAAAAAAGGAAAGGCACAAGAGCAGTAGGGAAACAACACTAGGCGGGAGGAAAGGAAGGGAGTAAGCCAGGAAAGGAACAGCAGAGGGAAGAGGAGCGAAGGCGAGCTGCAGCGAGGGCAGGCTGCTGAAAATGGAAGAAAAGAATAAGAGAACCAGGAATGGATAATAGCCAAAGGCTAGAGGAAAGAAACTCCAGGCGAACAGGGATAGTGTACGTTGCAACGCATCCGACACCGGAAGTGGGAGGGATTAAGTGTCGGCGTCAGAACGCGTTGCACAGAAAGGCTAGACCCGTACTCTGCGCTTTGCTGTACGTGATGGAACCAGCAATGGAGGGCGCAAAGCCTCCAGATTCCCCGAGGTGTGACAGAAACTACAAATCACACTGTATACATGTATGTTTTATTTTTTTAGATAATTTCAAGGGGGTTTTGGTGATATAAAATGCCTCCGCCTGTGACTTAGGGAATCGTAATGACCATCTAAAAGGTGTTCCTTTCTGCTCTGAACATGTTCCAAATTTGAGAGTTAGCGAACGGGTGGAGGGTAAAATTAGGGATGTGGTAATGAATGACATGTTCCTAACTATTATGCTTTTTGTAAAAATGGCAGAAAATTGCCAAACAGCAGTGCAACATGGTGTGGACTTGGCTGTCATTTTATTGAATTCCCCATGATTAGCTGAATTGGTAAATATATACATTATGGCAATTGCTAGTAAATCACAAAGATTTTGACCCATAACTAGGTTTTTGCCAAAAAGTTGACATGCAAAGGAAAGGGGATTTCAAATGGAAGTTGCCATATGCCTGCTCTGGGCTCCTAAACCAATCCAGAGAGAGAGTCTGGACTTGGGAGGAGAGAGAAGGGTAATGTGCTGATTAGCAATGATGGGAGTTGTAGTCCAAAACATCTGTAAAGCCAAAGGTTGCAAACTGCTGCAAAAGAAGCTACATATCTTGGTATGTTGGTATTAAGTGTATTGCCCATGTCATTCTAAACCACAATGGTGGCTAACTACAAACAAAAAAATCACACCAAGAATGAATAGCATAGAAATAAACCATCTTGTTTAGCTCATAGGGCAAGCTATATCTCTTTGAATTTTAAACCTGCCCCTTTATTTTGTCACATTATACATATTGATCGGATATGGGGATGTAGCACCAATCATCTTCTCCTGCTTTGTGCCTCAGGTTGTGTGATGTACCTCAGGTCCTCTGTCTGTGAGCGCCTAGAAAAAGGCTACTGCCAGGTGAGAATGATAGTAATTTGCACACAATCTAGAGATAGAATGCAGCAGCCAGACCTCTCTGATCATAGTCCTCCAGTGTTGGTTTACAATTTTGTTTAACACATGGATTCATTTTGAGCTATTGAGTAATGCTAAAAGAGCTGCTATAAGCCAAAACTATTATCATGGGAAGTGGAGATTGGAGAGAAATGAGATGTTATGAGGGACACGGTCTGTGGGTGATGTTTTCTTATTTACCCACCCAATTACCACCGGTAGCCATGCTAGAATACCTGTCCCCCTCTGCCCAAACCACATCCACCTTGGACCACTTAAAATCAAACTATATGCTTTCTGAGCAGATTTATGAAAGGCAATCGCGTAATTGCAGCTATAGAACAACACCACCTTGCCTAATGCCATAAAACCACCTTAACCAGGTGTGCCTCCTTGAGTAACATTATTTGTAATCAGTATGTGTATCTTTAGACAGAATTTCGGTTAAAAACAAGCATTGGCAAAGCCACCCGTTTTGGCTCTTCTATAGCCATTAGAGGGGCATTTATCAGGCACTGCCATAATAAGCCAAGCTACTATCACCATTTGCCAGCTTTTGCCATCTCGTGGCCAGTGCCTGAAAAATGCAGATCCCATACCTACAAAAAAGCCAAAACAAATGGTTTTGTAAGTGTTTGCTATTACTTGGTTTTGCAGGGAAAGTGGGAGATGGAACTGGGGAGGAAGGATAGCTCAGGGGCAACACGTTTGTCTTGGAAGCAAGACAATGCAGCGCAACACAAGTTCGAATCCCGATCCTGCGCTCAGAAACCGCTTGTTGATATTAAGTGCATTATAAAATAACAATTATAATGAATGTATGTTTCAGCCTCCCCTTCCTGCTCCAATGGTATATGCCGTCTGTTAAGTGTAAATGGGAGGCAGCATTTTAATTTGTTGCAAAACAGAGCATAAAAGCAAAGCTTAAGGCCCTTTAGCTTGTATTAACTATTTGGTGTTCAACTCTGTTGTGCAAATGTGGAAAATGGCATGCACGGGACCAAACAGCACGTAAATGCGAACATTGGAGGTCCGCTCAATGCAATTAATACTTTTTAATAAAATGACCCCCACTGTGTCTTCTGTTCTGACCAATGGCAGGGAACTGGGGTTCTGTTAATGCCCAAAAGATGCTACTGAAAATCCCCTATTCACCTAACTGTTGTATGGGAGGATTGGTCCAAGAGACCCCCCTCCCCTGCATCCTCTCCCCCGGTGAAGTCCATGGCTCATCAGGGGTCCCCCCTGCCACCAGGGCCCAGGTGGTGGGTAGGCCACTGGCTGAAGACATTGACCAAACCTGCTGAATTTAGCTAGGCCCTGGAAACCATTTTGTGAAATAAATATGGTTTGAGCCCTGTGTACTGCAGCGCGGCCCCCACCCTTGGAGAGTTTCAATTATCCCTGTGGCCGCAGCCCTCTGGCAGATCCGCTGAGAGCCCGTTCCCACGAACAGACAGACATGAGCTAGTGTTAGATACCAACACTGTAACAGTTCACCTTCCGCAGTGTATCGCTGTTTCCAGTATGACCCGGCCAGCAGGGCCGGGGTGGAAAAGAACTGTAAAATGGTCCCCTGACAAAAGCAGAGTCCCCAAATGCTAATGAGCAAACCACCTGTGATGAAACTTTCCTCTTCACGACCTCTCTGATTAACAACCTGTAATCTCCATACAAATGGCAGAATGTATACGTAAATGACATTAGGGATGAAGCGCCCACATCCCTGCAGCTACGCGCAAATAGTAAAAGTGTCCCGGGGTTTTTTTGTGTTATGTGCTTCATCGAGAAGACTGCACCCCACGGTCCCGCGCTATAACTGAACTAATGCTGCTAGACTGCAAAGGAAGACAAATGCAACCATATTGAGAGCTCATGTAAGGGGTGCATGAAAAGGCACCATATGTAGGTCCAAGCTCACTATGTGTCACTGCCGTCAGCCTTGTTGACGGTTTTGTTCCTGCGTGCTCCACCAACCTTACTACTACCTCACTTACCGCACATGTACAGAAATGTAACAGAATGTTGTGGGTGTTAAATACTTAGCGTATAGATAACATGTGCTAAATGGCCATGTGAAAGGCACTAATAATGTCCAAACATAAGCTTTGAAAAGACTCAATGAGTATTGTATATTATGTGAATGTTTATGTCTCTTCCACCTAAATCTGCAACACACGAGGAAAATACCTTTGTGAGCACATGCAAGGCCATTCCCCCTTCCTCCCAGTGAAGCCTGCCAGACGAAAAAGCAGAGGCCTGTGCTGCTCTGCTCCACCTCCCCCAATTCGGCTGGAGCCGCTTCAAACATTCACATTCCCCCGCAGCACCCAAGGCCACGGCCTGCCACCTGAATTATTTACAACCCAGCAGTAAGCCCCGGCCTTAAAACACAGATCCAAAGGCGCTCTTTCTTAGACTCCACGACCCACCGGCTCACCTTAGGTTAATGGCCCCTGTAAAATTAGGACCCCCAATATTATGGCAACACCACAGGAACACATCCATAATGACTTCTAACGAGACATGATAACGCGGACCGCCTGTCCCATGCCCTGAGACCCAACCTCGCGACCTATGATACCCGGTCAACAGGACGATGGTAACCATGTATTGATGTATCGCCAACAGACCCCACTCTAGGTGCATTCCTCCTGTGTTGCATTAACCTGTAGAATAACCTATTGGAAGATTTACCAGGGAAGATATATTGCAATGTTGAATGACTGCGGTGTGCGTGGCCCTAGGGCAGAAAGCCAGGAAAGACATTCATCACTGACACTGGCCACGGCTGGCACAACAACACCGTCCGGATGAGCCCAGCTGACCTGCCAGGCCCAGCCCAACCCACGAGGGTAACCAGTGACGTCCTCCAGCCACGGCAAACCACATCGCAGCAGCACCTATAGCTAGTCGTCGCCACCCAATCCCCACGAACTTGTGCCCCCTATAGCATGTAGGTTCTTATGACGCTTTTTGTAAATATATACGCCTGTCTTTGCTATTGTCAGACAGAGTGCTCTCGGAGTTTGCAGAGTTCTTTGCATGTCCTATTCTGATTGATAAACTCCCATTTAAGCTCATCCGCACTTTGTCCTGGCCTTATTCCCATACTGGGAGAGTCCATTAATGTCTCTCATTGTGGGGAGGATCGTGCTATCTGGGGGACGCTCGCCTTCAGTGGTGACCCCGAAAGCGTGATTATTATTTTTCTGCTAACATATATATATATCCCCACCATCCCCTTTGGCACGAAAATCTCCGGTCGAAAAGGGATACACACGGTGCGCCGGCTCCGGAAGGCTGCCCGCCAACGGTGACCGGTACGCTCAGAAGTGCGCACTCAACAGAGAGAAGGTACGGGATCCCGGCTGAAAAATCCCCTTTGAGTACCGCTCGCCGGAGCCGGGGCTGACCGTTGAGCGTACAGCAACACTGCCTGGACGGACCCAGTTTCGGAGACTCTCGGTTCAAGACGGGCACGTGAGTATTGAGTGCGAGCGACCATAAAGGGAAAAGGGGAGGAAATATAGGACAGGGAACGAGGCTGGTTGAAAGGGGACACTTTGGGTCTACTAAGGACCATTCTAAACTTTCTTTGCTTTTTCTTCGCATATGGCCATTAGGACTAAGCGGTGAACAGAGATAAAGAGACGGGAACCTAGCTCCGCGAGGGGGTGGAAGGCGGCTCCGCATAGTGCTATCTTGACTAGTACTGGGAATATATGACAAAGTGGAAAATGAGATAAAGGTGTCTGGTAGAGGAAGACACAGAGAATACATTAGTGACTGCTATTTTTTCTATTCTTCTCTCTGGGTTTACGGGAAAATAAAACTGGGTTAGTACGAACAAAGATATAATTTAAGTAGAAAGACAAGTTTACATCAAAACTAGGAGACAAATACATATCAGAGTAAGACGGAAAGGGACAGCCGGCAAGGGAGGAAAGGGAGGACAAACTGGGCTGTGAATAGAGTGCTACCTATGGGTGTGTAAGCATCGTATGTGTCAAAACATATTTGTTATAATGAGTGTTTAAAGGTCGTCAGAAATGCATAATTATGGCATGGTTATGGTAAGTGTGACCAGAAGAAATATCTCAATGAAGACTGTAATGTGGTAATGTGAGTTTTTATTTATTTGATTTGTTGGGTAAAATAGTTGAAGTTATTGATGGTTTGCTCTTGTATGTGCCCCCTAAAGTGCATAGAATAGAGGCTGTGCGCAGCCATTCTCATACTGTACAGGTGGCGGGAAAACACGCAGGTCCCCACGCTCAGTAAGACATAAATACGTGAACTCATATGGTGATACATCTATATTAAGATATAGACATATATAGAGATACATCAGTATCGAGCAACTACGAAGTATGGGGGCAGAAACACCCTTATCACATATTTTTAAGAGTTTACCTGGGTACGCAGAACGGATTAAGAAATATCATGACCAGTGGATCACAGAGTTGAAGTGAGAAGGATTACCCCAGATATGGCCCGCAGGGGGATCGTTTGACAAGAGTGTCCTAGATATGGTAGCTACATGCATTTGTTTGAAATACAAGTGGAAGCAGCTACATAATAGGAGAGAAATATTAGACCTATGGAGATTGTTTGAAGAAATACCCCCGCTGAAGAAAAGGGAATTAGATCTGCCCTCGACCACTGACAATCCATTACTGATACCAAAAGATGACAAGGGGTTGCCAGAAGGGGAGCCACTGATAGAGGTAACTAGGTTGTATCCAATATTAAATAAGCCAGTGCCCGCAGAAGGATACAGTGACCCAACATATGTACCCCCAACGACAACCACTAACACTCAAGGGCCAACAGCACCCCCACCATATGAGAGTCATAGTGAGTGAGACCAGGTAAGTACACCAATGGTGAACATAGAGAAATTAACAGGAGACCTAGAGTTTAGGCTCTCTATAGCCAAAGACGATCTCTCGAGAATAAAAAGCATATGTGAATGGACTGCAATCAATACTGCTAGATCAGAGCCTGCATCAAGAGCACAGAGTGAGAATAAAACAATTGAAGAAGGGTGGGAAAAAGGAGAGATATTGTTTAGGATACAAGAAGAACCGACACGCATAATTGAACTAGAGGGGAGAGAGGGGTGCACTGATGATGATGAGATAAGGACTACAGGAGGCAGAGAGGAGATGATGTGTGCTATAGGAGAAGATTTAGAAAAAAGTGAAAGGCTAAGTATGGCAATGGGAGGGGGAAGCGAGGGGTTGGATGGCGCATGTTCAGGGAGAACCATGGACGAAGAGTGGACAGGACGACTAAGGAACAGGTTGGGGAAAATGGCACCATTAGGAAAAACAGGAATGAAGGTGAGTGCAGATACAACGACAAAGGGGAGGTTACAACTCCCACTAATACACAGGGGTGGAGGGAGGCCGAATTACATACCCTGGGCTCAGATGGATAAGGCCAATTTGTTAAAGTTATTGCCCCCGCTATCAGGAGGGGCAAGCAAGTGGATATATGCCTTCGAAAAACACACAGCCGGGGTACCCCTAGCAATAGGCGATGTGAAGAGTTTGCTAGTATCAGCAGTAGGGGATCAAGCTGACAGAGTATGGGTAAAAGCTGGCTTCCCGGGAGTAACGTTAGACTGCGATCGCCATGATGGTGCCTCTTTTAACACAGTATGTGCCAGGGTGTGGGACGCCTTACGGGAGACGTTTCCAGATACTCCAGATTTGCAGTAAGTACTGCAATGTACAATGAATGACGGGGAAGATGCTATGGATTACATTTTTCGGGTCCAAGAGATGTGGAGAGCAGAAACGGGCACGCCCTGGTATCAATCAACATCATTATTCTACTTCATAATAAAGAGGGGGCTCCCAAAAGAGGTGCAAAAAGCACTTGACAAAATAGCAGGTATTGAAGCAAAAAGATGGCCCGAAATACAGAGCATAATAGTTCACCACTGTAAACGAATAAAAGAGAGGGAAAAGGAGATAGCGCAGAGAAGATTGGCAGACGAGGCAAAACTAGTACAAACAAAGCTGGTGAAGGTCGCTGCAGCAGTAGCCGCGCTCCCACACAGCAGGGAGGGAGACGAGGAGGAGGACGGATGGCAACGAGTTGGGCAGGAGCAGGGCAACGGCAGTGGAACGAGCAGGAGCAGAGTGGAGGTCCGCAGTGGCAAGAGTGGGCCCCTCGAGGGGGACGAGGTGGGTACAGGGGTCAAAGAGGGGGTGGACCAGGGTACGGGGGAATGGGAGGAAACGGATGGCAAGGTCCCAGAGGTGCGCAAGGAAGTTGTTGGAACTGCGGGAGGTGGGGGCACTTTTCCAGAGAGTGCAGGAGTAGAACAAACAACGGGTTTCCAGAGGTAGAACACTAAGGCCATCCTCACCCGGGGAGCCCATATGGTCTCCCAATGGGACAACAACAAAGGGACCCAGGGCAGGGGTACCCTGAGCAAAGGCAGGGACACCACTACAGAACACAGAATCACCCACAGAACAACAACACTATGCACTATACCCCAGGCAACCCTTTCGCAACGACAGCAAATGGAGCCCCAGCACCAGCCCCCTATAGTGGTGTATCAGTAGTTTCAGGGAGTGTGTTCAACCAGGGGGGGGGCAATGAGACACCCCGCATAGGACAGCCCACAGAGAACACTTGCGTGTCCTGTTCTATCTACAACCTACGATGCAGCAGAGGAACCATTGGTAGGGACGCAGATAGGAGACAAGCAGTTCATATTCATGGTGGATTCGGGAGCGGAGAAATCATGTATTCGGGAGGGCCGGTTTCCGTTATCTAACCGGAAGTTAGAGACGCAGGGGTTCTCTGGGGCTGTAATTGAAGTTCCTTACACAGAAGCTTTGGATGTGACAGTGGGGGGTAAAACGGTAAAAACACCCTTACTGTATTATGAACAATCGCCAATAAACTTGCTCGGAAGGGACCTTCTTAGCAAACTTAACATGACAATATCATTCACAGAAAGAGGAATAGTGTGTTCGACACCAGGAATATGCCCATTGCGTGTAATGCTGGTAGTACAGGCTCAAACAACTGCTCAGGAAATACGTGGCCTGCCAGTGAACGAAAGAATGTTCATTGAAGGTTTAAAAACACTGGCCCAAGTAGTTCCTGAGCTAAAAAAGGTGGAGTGGAGAATACCCGCAGAATTCGTCTTCCGCCCAATAGTGCGCCCAGACATAGCACCAGGGTCAGTGGTATCCTTAGACTTGCATGCTGTACAAGGTATCAGCGAAAAGGATTGCAGTGATTGGGATGGACATAGATGGATGTGAATGGTGCACTGTACTGTGCATCAACGCCAATATTGCCCTACGGGACTTGTCTGATGAGGATCTCTTTTCTGATGCGGAAAATGATGGCGAAATAATAATGGAAATAGCAATGCCCTGTGACATTTTGATTCAGGCTAGACAAATTCCCGTCCAGTTGATGGCAGTGGTGGGAACGCCACCGTCCTTTTTTGACGATGACATGCGACTGGTGCCAAACAATTTGTGGACAACAGGCCCCCATGATGTGGGGTTGTTGCATGGAGTGACACGAGTGGTAATAAAGCTCAAACAAGGGGCAATTCTGCCCCGAGTGAAACAATATCCATTGTCCCGTGAAGCTGAGGAAGGAATAAAAGAGACAATAAATGCATTGCTAGCACAGGGGATAATAGTGCCTTCAAACTCCCCATGTAACACGTGTATCTACCCGATCAAAAAAGCAAAGGGAGGTGCTTGGAGGATGATCCAGGATTTACGCCCCCTAAATGACGTCATACAGAAAGAGTTCCTTTTGGTCCCGAACCCTGCTTCAATATTATGCAGCATCCCAAAAACGGCATCACATTTCACAGTGGTCGATTTGAAAAATGCATTCTTCTCCATCCCCTTGGCAGAAGAAAGCAGATACCTGACAGCATTCACATTAGGGGGAAAGAGATACGAACATTGCAGATTACCACAGGGATACTGTGAAAGCCCAAGTATATTCAACCGCATACTACACGAAGACCTAGGTAATTTATCAGTTGAAAGCACAATCATTCAGTACGTAGACGATTTGCTCGTCTGCGCGCAGAATGAAGAAACGTGCAGAAAAGACTCAGTAACGCTCCTGACGCTGCTGGCAAATAAAGAGTACAAGGTGGACAAGGAAAATATACAATACTGTCAGAAAGAGGTACTGTACCTGGGGCAGCTGATATCAAGAGATGGAAAAAGAATAATCCCTGACAGGGTAGAACCAATAAGGTCAGTGAGAGAACCCACAACAGTGA
This sequence comes from Ambystoma mexicanum, assembly GCF_040938575.1. NCBI lineage: Eukaryota > Metazoa > Chordata > Amphibia > Caudata > Ambystomatidae > Ambystoma > Ambystoma mexicanum. The sequence goes on from NC_090940.1 coordinate 304,617,925, forward strand.
AGGAGATGCAGACATTTTTGGGAATGTATAACTACTGTAGAGCATGGATATTAGACTATGCAGCCTACACCAGACCATTACTGCAAGCACTCAAGGAGGCCCAACAAGAGAACAGGAAAATAGAATGGTCAGAAGAGATGGCCGACTCATTTAAGTCACTAAAAGAGTTGATTTCGAGTGCTCCAGTACTCGCCAATCCTGATTATGAACGTGAATTTTACCTGTTCTCACATTACAAGGGAACCCTCATGACAGCTGTACTGAAACAAAAGACTTCCCTAGGACACAAGCCATTGGCTTACTATAATGGCACCTTGGATGCGGTGATGCAAGGACATTTCGCGTGCAAGCAATTTCTCGCCGCCGCCGCGTTCGCCATTGAGAAAAGTGCCACAATAGTAATGGGATGTCCTGTCACGTTGTTCGTGGAACACTCATTGTTTGCGATACTTGAAAGGTCAAAAAGTACACTGACCACACTGCGAGCAACTGCCTATGAAATAATATTGTCCAGCGCCAATATCCATGTGGTATGCTGCAGGACAGTAAATCCGGCAACATTCATCACAGAATCATGCATACTGGGGGACATGCAGGAACACAATTGTGCGACTTACATAGGGGAAACAGGGGAGGACACGGTGGTGTGCGAAAATGCCCTGCGTGAGGGGGAGGTGTACTTTGTGGATGGGTCAGCATCGATTGACATGGACACGGGAGAGAAACATGTGGGGTTGGCAGTGGTGAGGTTAGAAGAAGGTGAGTATGAGACACTAGTGCAGTATCGCCTTCCATCACATTTCTCAGCACAAGCTTATTGCCCTAATAGAAGCATTACATGCAGCTAAAGGTTGTGCAGTAACAATATATACAGATTCAGTTTACATGACGACAACAGTACATGGAGGTCTAGCAAGAAGGGGGCGGACAGGGTTTCGAAGAGCAGATGGGACCCCAGTGCAACATGCAGAACTACTGAAGGAATTGATTGAGGCCCTGAAAGATCCAACAGTGGTAGCAATAGTGAAATGCCAAGCACATACGTCCAACACAGACGGTGTGTCTTTGGGGAACGCAGCAGCGGACGCTGCTGCCAAGGGAGCCTCGTACTTTGAAAAACATGAAACAGGTGAGTACATGTTACAGCACAAGACAAGTGAAGAGCTCCGAGAAGGATACAATGCCATGCCCATATCACAAATACTAGAGCTGCAGGAAGGAGCAAGTGGTGATGAAAAGATGATGTGGGAAAAACAAGGGTGCAGCCAATCGGCAACAGACTTACTATGGCGACAAAATAACTCGGGGAAAGTAGTAATGCCAGTCAAACTATTAGAAATAGCATTTCAGCAATTACACTTTCCAGCACACAACACCAAACAACACATTGCAGCCGAGATACAAGAAGACTGGTTCGTGCCCTGTCTCCAGGAGCACATATCGAGATTGACAATGGAGTGCACAACGTGCCAGATATATAACTCTGGAATAACATTACGTACACTCAGGGGAACAATTCCAAAACCAATAGGGCCCTTCAGAGAACTGCACATAGACTACGCGGATATGTTGGAAAGGTGTAATGGGACACGCTACATGATTGTGGTTGTGTGTCCATTTTCGAGGTGGGAGGAAGCAGGCCCATGTGCACGACCTGATGCTCAAAGCGCTGCAAAGTTCCTAGTAAGGGAAGTGTTCCCGCGTTGGGGAATTTGCGACGTAATTCGCTCAGACAACGGCACTCACTTTGTGAACGAGCTCTTCAAAGAAGTGATGTCATTATTGGGAATAAAACATAAATTGTGCTCGATTTATCATCCTCAAAGTAATGGCGTGGTAGAAAAGATGAACGGACTGTTAAAAGGGAGATTGTCCAAATTGTGTTTTTCCTTAAAGAAAAACTGGATCTACTGTCTGCCCCTTGCACTGTTTGAGCTGAGGAATCAGCCAAGCAAGGACCACCATTTGTCCCCGCACGAAATCGTGACAGGGAGACGGATGCACACTGCACATTCCCCACTTCGCCAACAATCAGACGCACACAGAAGCGCCACGATATTGGGAGATGAGTTCACAGAATACCTGAAGAAGCTAACTGGGGCAGCGCGGGCAATCTCAAAGCAGCTCTCTCCACCATTCACAAGGGAAGAAGGAAACACAACAGGATCCCATGAAGAACATGAAATACAGGGACAATTAATGCCAGGAGAGTTCATTTATGTCAGGAGCTTTGTGCGCCGGTGGAATGCCCCACAGTTCCACGGACCATATGAAGTGGTGTTTTGTACCCCTACAGCTGTAAAAGTTAAGGGGCTCAAATACTGGATACATTTGATCGATGTGCGAAAGGCATATAATAGTGTGCAGGAAGAGGTGGCTGAGTAGGCACAGACAACAGCAAACAATACTAATGAAAATGATGAGTGACGTGAACATATGAGTGGAAGAAGTGTACCTGACAGATAAAAATCGTTAACGAGAAACATTATATTACAGGTTATTGATAAAGATAAAAAAAAAACGGTTTATGTGTAAATAATAATTAATGTGAAGGATATGTATATTGTCTGCTCCCTTCTCTGTACATCCCAACCCCCCTCCCCTACCCAAACCCATCCCCCTTCCATTACCTCTTGGCACTGGTAGTACCAACAAAAATGTTTACATGCATGCACTTAATGCACTTTTATATCTCAAACAGGAAATACCATGGCAACTAACGGGCAGCCTGCAACGGATAGATTTATTAGATATAGAGAATTTTTAGCTGAGAGATGTAGATATTCGTATGAGTGTGGATTGTCTGTATGCATTACATTATTTTTCACAATACTGTTTGGCCTGGTTACGTATTGGTTTATAGCGTTCATCTCTATCGAGACGAACGAGGGGGGAGGTTATAGCGGGATTAATGTGACAAATGGAACAGCAATTGTAAATACTAAAGAAGGTGATTTTTTGGTATGAGATGGAACTAAACTGGTATGGGGGATTTACACGACACCATCTAATGTTGCTATCTCGTGAAATGAAGGTTTGCAGGAAAAAATGCAAAACAGCACAACTTCCCCGCCAACAGTATCTAATTACAATGTCCGTAGTCTAAATGATCGTAACCCCTCTGCTATATCCTGGTTATATAACACCCCCACCAGCCGGCCCGCTCCCGTAACAAAAAACACACTGCTAGATAGCATGAAGAAAGAGAATGAAAAAATGACAGCGAGATATGAAGTATTATATGATGATTGGGCAAAGGGGGGCGAGAGGGAGGAAGGGGGGCCCACACTGTCCATCGCGCATTAAGCTGGGAAATACCTTAGAAAAAGAAATAACAGATGGAAAAGGGTGGCGGGGAGGAGGAAATATGATGAGTATTATGGGTTGGGATTAGACAAAATGGAAGACCCACGACACCCCCACCAGACAAATAAATGGTATGCAGACATGAGTGCAACGGCTAAGCAAACCACAAATGAGAGCTGTTATGTCTGCTCCCTCATTCCCCATGCTTCAGGTACACCCAAAGTATTGTTACCCAAAGAGTTGCCTATTGTCGATGCCCAATGTCTCCTTCATCTCACGTTGTGCAGGATTAAGAACACCTTCCAGGCACACAACGTGACTTTTAAAATGCTGCAGAATGAGAAGACCTGTTATCCGAAGGCGGTAGGAGTGGTATGCTTGGAGGAGCCATTTTTTATAATACAATACAAGGGACACTTTTTTCAGAAAATAAGTGGAAAGACGAAGAGATAATGTGTAAGGCTGAAGCACTGCGAGGTGTGGCACCAGAGAAACTGCAATGGATAGAAGAGACGTGCACACCAGTATGGAAGGAACACATCTCAAAATTGACTTGGGTAACGGCCATTGAAAAACCCTTCAAGCTGCAGAAAGAAATAAACTATGAACTGTGTTTCAAGAGAGACGGGAGAACCATCATGGGGGTAAACAAAAACTGTAACAAGACCCTCACCATCCCAGATATGAGAAAAGGGACAGCGGCCCTAATGGACACTTATTGGGTATGTGGCAACCAGGCATACCTACACCTCCTACAATCCTGGGGTGGCAGCTGCTCATTGGCCACCCTACACTCTGCACTAATGGTAATCCCGGAAAGCCACATTGATGGGAGCAAGAAAACGCGAGAAAAACATCAGCAGAATGAGGCCCAGACAACTGCAGAGTCACAAGTATATGTCCTGTCTTCCGGGAACGAGGAGAAGGTGCTGTCCCGAAACAGACGATCATCAAACTACATATCAAAAGCATCATCAGAACTGCTAGCACAGATCCTGGATAGATATCGATTATTCAGCTCTGCAGAAACTTTCTTTGCCTCACTCATCCCAAGCATCCAGGCGCGAGCAAATGCAAAGTGGCTCCAAATCACACGCTGGGAGCTGATCAAGCTGGAAAATGACACTGAAGAAGGGTTTAATGTCATAAAAGTGGAACTGCGAGCACTGCGGCTAATGACCATGCAAAATAGGTATGTCTTGGACCTGTTGACTGCAATGGACGGAGGTGTTTGCCGAAAAATTGGAAGTGCCTGCTGCACTTTCGTACCTTCCGAAGACGCGGATAACGGTTCCCTGTCCCATGTGATCGAAGCAGTACATAACCTAGGAGAAAGAATGAAAATGGAAGGTGGAGCAGAAGAAAGCACATGGTTCGACAACATCTTCTCTTGGGTCCCATCGTGGCTGGGAATGACTGTTAAATTTGTGATGCCGGCTGTAGTGTTCCTCCTTTTCATTTTTTGCCTGTGCCAGGTGGGTCTTCGATGTTGCGCTAACGCAGTGCCAAATGGTGCAATGATGATGGTGACAATGGGCAACACCTGCGGTACAATACAAACCATGCAGGAAGTACAGGTACAAACAGGGACAGATGAGACGTCAAGATACCAGATGGTGCCCAGGTGCCACGACAAGGATATAGTAAATAGATTATGGCACACTACAATTAAAGAGCCCCGTATACTTGAATGGTACGAGGAGGTGTGGGTGGACTTAGAAGGGGAGAGCGGATGTATATACCTGACCTGCACCCCAGATGAATATGCTAGGAGAGGAGAGAGCCTGCGAGGGGTGTGCAAGGCATGGATGCCCATAAAAGGCACCCCTGCATGGGATGACGCTATAATTGACGAGGAAGAGTGCAAGAGATTGGAGGATTTAAAGTATTCGTTACTTAAGTAACGAAAGGGGGGAAATGTATGGGAGGATTGGTCCAAGAGACCCCCCTCCCCTGCATACTCTCCCCTGGTGAAGTCCATGGCTCATCAGGGGTCCCCCCTGCCACCAGGGTCCAGGTGGTGGGTGGGCCACTGGCTGAAAACATTGACCAAACCTGCTGAATTTCGCTAGGCCCTGGAAACCATTTTGTGAAATAAAGATGGTTTGAGCCCTGTGTACCACAGCGCGGCCCCCACCCTTGGAGAGTTTCAATCATCCCTGTGGCCGCAGCCCTCTGGCAGATCCGCTGAGAGCCCGTTCCCACGAACAGACGGACATAAGCTAGTGTTAGATACCAACACTGTAACAGTTCACCTTCCGCAGTGTATCGCTGTTTCCAGTATGACCCGGCCAGCAGGGCCGGGGTGGAAAAGAACTGTAAAATGGTCCCCTGACAAAAGCAGAGTCCCCAAATGCTAATGAGCAAACCACCTGTGATGAAACTTTCCTCTTCACGACCTCTCTGATTAAAAACCTGTAACCTCCATGCAAATGGCAGAATGTATGCGTATATGACATTAGGGATGAAGCGCCCACATCCCTGCAGCTACGCGCAAATAGTAAAAGTGTCCCAGGGATTTTTTGTCTTATGTGCTTCATCGAGAAGACTGCACCCCACGGTCCCGCGCCATAACTGAACTAATGCTGCTAGAGTGCAAAGGAAGACAAATGCATCCATATTGAGAGCTCATGTAAGGGGTGCATGAAAAGGCACCATATGTAGGTCCAAGCTCACTATGTATCACTGCCGTCAGCCTTGTTGACGGTTTTGTTCCTGCGTGCTCCACCAACCTTACTACTACCTCACTTACCGCACATGTACAGAAATGTAACAGAATGTTGTGGGTGTTAAATACTTAGCGTATAGATAACATGTGTAAAATGGCCATGTGAAAGGCACTAATAATGTCCAAACATAAGCTTTGAAAAGACTCAATGAGTATTGTATATTATGTTAATGTTTATGTCTCTTCCACCTAAATCTGCAACACACAAGGAAAATACCTTTGTGAGCACATGCAAGGCCATTTCCCCTTCCTCCCAGTGAAGCCTGCCAGACGGAAAAGCAGAGGCCTGTGCTGCTCTGCTCCACCTCCCCAATTCGGCTGGAGCCGCTTCAAACATTTACATTCCCCCGCAGCACCCAAGGCCACGGCCTGCCACCTGAATTATTTACAACCCAGCAGTAAACCCCGGCCTTAAAACACAGATCCAAAGGCGCCCTTTCTTAGGCTCCACGACCCACCGGCTCACCTTAGGTTAATGGCCCCTGTAAAATTAGGACACCCAATATTATGGCAACACCACAGGAACACATCCATAATGACTTCTAACGAGACATGATAAAGCGGACCGCCTGTCCCATGCCCTGAGACCCAACCTCGCGACCTATGATACCCGGTCAACAGGACGATGGTAACCGTGTATTGATTTATCGCCAACAGACCCCACTCTAGGTGCATTCCTCCTGTGTTGCATTAACCTGTAGAATAACCTATTGGAAGATTTACCAGGGAAGATAATATTGCAATGTTGAATGACTGCGGTGTGCGTGGCCCTAGGGCAGAAAGCCAGGAAAGACATTCATCACTGACACTGGCCACGGCTGGCACAACACCACCGTCCGGATGAGCCCAGCTGACCTGCCAGGCCCAGCCCAACCCACGAGGGTAACCAGTGACGTCCTCCAGCCACGGCAAACCACATCGCAGCAGCACCTATAGCTAGTCGTCGCCACCCAATCCCCACGAACTTGTGCCCCCTATAGCATGTAGGTTCTTATGACACTTTTTGTAAATATATACGCCTGTCTTTGCTATTGTCAGACAGAGCGCTCTCGGAGTTTACAGAGTTCTTTGCATGCCCTATTTTGATTGATAAACTCCCATTTAAGCTCACCCGCACTTTGTCCTGGCCTTATTCCCATCCTGGGAGAGTCTATTATTGTCTCTCATTGTGGGGAGGATCGTGCTATCTGGGGGACGCACGCCTTCACTGTCCCGGCAGGTTCAAGAGAGGTTAAACATGAGTGCAACTAGGGGCATTCGCAAATGAACGTGGGCCTCTATCTATAGGTCTTCTGAGCGCACCTCTCTTAAGCTGAGCTCCAGCCAACTCAAGGCTGCTTTTAGAAGTCTTATATTATGGGGATTTATAAATCACATATATGCTATTTACATGGTGATTGCTCATGTACTGGACTTTGGCAAGGATGTACAGATCGGTGAGCTGAGTATCTCAGGAATAAAGGTCAGGCACCTATATGCCTCCCCATAGCCTACCCTTCTGGATGTGTGGGTGTGCAGTATGTGTGTATGTTCTTTCTGGTCATTGGTATAGAGCTGTTGGTGATGCGCTGTCCTGTGGAGGTTTGTATGCTAGGTAAACTGCTAATTCAGGGTAGACTGGTTATACCTCTGGGCCCTCCCTACATGCTTCACTGACAATGGTTTGTGGATATGGTTTATTAAAGTATACGCTTGTGGAGTGGTCACTGTTGTTCTGGCCTGTAGAGCTGTGCTACCATGTAATGTGAAGTGGTGTCTGCAGGAAAGAAGGCAGGGATTGTTAGTAGGACAGCGGAAGAGGGAGATGCAAAACATGTGGTGCTGATGGGTGCAGGCCAGATGTTCCTGGGTCCCAAGGACTTATCTGCTTGCGTAGATTTGGACGGGATACATGGGGATATAATGTGAACATATGGTCTGATAGGTTGAATTGCTTTAGGCGTGCTTTCCCATTGATGTGGAGGAGTGTAATAGGACTAAAGAGGAGAGTTTGGTTATAGCTCAATTATCAGTGGGAAAAGAGGTGCAGATCTTACAAGGCAAAACAACCTGGTGTCCTCCTTCACTCCTGCCACTGGCCTCTTGCAAACTGGTCCTATTTCACTTCCTGACACTGACAGTGTCAACCACTAGCTCTCTCTCTCTAATGGACAAATTGGGCTTCATTACAAGCATGCCGTTGCAGAAATAAGGTGCCGGTAACAACGTGTACCGGCACCTTTTCTGGACTGGCATACTGCAGGTCTGCTGGTAGGGGCAGTGAACTACGGGCAGGCCTGACCTGCCGGTAGTTCCGGTCCACTCCCTCCAGATAATTCACTGAAGCACCAGTGCTTCAGTGGTTCCCATCCCATGGAGCCCTATGGGACTCCGTGGGAATGGGAATTTACCATTAATCTGCCACCCGTAATAACGGGATATCAGGCAGCGGAAACTGTAAACCGAGATTGCCAGTAAGCCACTGGCTTAGCGGCAATCTCATAATGACCCCCATTGTACACTGTGTACAAACAGGATCTGGGAATTGGCAAAGGAGAAAACCGAGCATTCCGGAGTCTCCACTCAGTGCTCTAACATGCCGGTCTGCAACCTTTGGTTCTCCAGGCATATTAGAGTACAATTCCCATCAGCACTTGCTGGTAAAGTCAATGGCGAGGGATGTTGGGAGTCATAGCCGAAAACATCTGGAGAGTCCCAGATTGCAGACCACTGCCCTAAATGAGGTGGTAAGGGTTACTGGAAGGAAGAACATTTGGTTCAGATAAAGGACTTCTTGAGATATGAGGACCCCATGCACCAATTTCACGTTCCTTAGTATGTTGATTGGCAGTTTGAGTAACGCTCAAACCACACTCTAAACTGCTTAAGTGCTATGTTGAGTGGATAACTAGGACCTTTGGCGATCGGCCCAAAGAACAGCATTTGTGAGACAACAGGGGCAGAAGGCAGAATACTTGGTCATTTCTCCTTGGGGTTTCCCAAAAGCCTCAAACTCCTCTCACATAGTGCACTTAGTCACTGGCCAAATTGAAATTCCCTGTACCCACAGCAGCCACCACTCACCTGGTGTTCAAGCAGCTCCATAATTTCGTATTCAGAGTTCTGTTGATGCCTTGGGGTATTGGGGTGTGGGGCGAGGGGGGTTCAAGTTGAAAACGAGGAGCAGAAAGTTGACCGTGCTCGGTTTTGTTTTTGAGTCTTATGCAGCTTGGCAGCATGATTGCCAAACAGTGATTTGGTCCTGAAGGAGAATGAAAACAACTGGTCCACTAAGTGTTGCATGTCAACCCCCCTGGGAGCATGGTAGCTCCCAGGTTTTGTATAATGGTCACATGGAAGTAACCATGTGACCAAGCTAATAAAAATGATGAGCTGCTTCCAGCTCGTCAGTCGAACAAAGGCTGACTCCTGTGTCGTGGTTTTTGGTGCACCATGCTGGTGCTGCGCAGCATGCCTAGTGCGTACCCACGTGGCCCGGCATCCAGACGGTGCCCCTGCTGGGCAACACTGTCCCCACTGGGACAAACCCGGCCTGGGCTCCCCAGAGCCGGGACTGCTGTGGGCTGTGTGCCCCCAGCCAAGGTATGTGGCTCTGGTGCTCCGGATTGCCGGAGGGTGCCCCCTGCGGTCCGCCATTGACTGTATGAATCTCCGGTGCTCCGGAAGTCATAGGATGCCCCCTACGGTCCGCCCTCGGCATGCTTGCTGGGCGGGTGTCTGCCTGGTGCCCCAGGCAATCGGTGCGGCCTGCCCGGAAGCCCATGGGCAGCCCGCCAACACTAAGGGAGTAGCGTTCAGTTTGAGGGCGCTGAGAAGGCATGTTATGGCAAAATGTTCAAGAGGAGCAGGAGGAAAAGCATTTACCCACATGTTTCACAACGCGAGAATAATGAAGTCTAGAAAGCCACCAGCTCATTTCACTTCCTGCCGTTGGCGAAAGACAGGCAAATGTCACACTTCCTGCCTCCGACGCTTCAGCTCTGAACCCTCCCACGAGCAGGAAATCCTCTGCCGAAGCCAAACGCTTTTTCTGTTCCAGGCCCCGAGTGCTCCATTTCATTTCCACTTCGGCTGCACATTCGATTGCTTAAAAAACGCTTGAAATCGCTGCCAGTAAACAGAGTTCGGCGCTGGCTTCTCCCACGCTCTGCCCATGGCGAAAACCATCTGTAAATAAACCTCTAAATCGCTTTACGTCTTGCAGTAAAGCCCATTTACTGTTCCCCCTCAGAAATTGGATTTTGTGTACCGCAACTTGTGGATTCTCTTTAGTGCAACCTGTTGGGCCTTTTTTCCTTTTTAAAGTTTCCCATACAAAAATGACTTATAAGATTCTAATAAGTAGCTCATAAGAACTTGTGAGAAACTAGTGGCATTTTAGGAACATTAATAGGAATTTTATAAGAATTTATGACACAGAAATTCTGATGGAATGCTTATAAAATGTTATAAGACTCAGGTAGGATTTATGTAAGATCTTCTAAGATTCTGATAAGATCCTTATAAGAAAATCAATAAGAAATTAGACTTAGAACATAAGGGACTGCAGCATGGCGCTCACAACATTAGATAGAAATAATTTTGAAAGTTCAATTATGTGAATGCTTTTGTGAAACAAACACAATTACATAATTGGATATAAGCTCTATATAAATACTATGTACATTTAAAACAAATAATACTTGAAGTGCTCAAACGGGCATAGCAGCATAAACAGAAAGAGCTCGAAAGTCAGAGCTTTTTTGTGGAAACCAAAGGCATATGGGGAACAAAAAATGCACATTTGGCCCCCAGCACAAACTGTGTGTGTCCAGGCTCGGACTGGCCTACAGGCCATAGGGCAATGCCTGAACCCAAAACGCAAGATGCTGGTGTTGGCCACTTTTGTTGGTCAAAGTGGGCCACTTTCTTTGGCCAATGTGGTGAGTTACTTGACTATGCGGCTATTCGTTTTGGCCATTTTTACTGAATACATATTGTTTAAAATGCAGAATGTGTACCACATTTTATCAAAAAACTCCCTTGGGTACTACTCAAAGAGTCTGCCACAAAAAATGAATTGCCATTTGTAATTGTGGGCCACTTTTTAATTGGAATTAGGACAAATACTCGTGGAGACCATGCGCCAAGCTGAGTCATCAGTAAATATTTAATGATACGTCAAAAAAGTGCCCCTCTGGTGACACGTGTTTCGGCGGTTTGCCTTTATCAAATCAGGGCTTATTGCTTTATGTACGAGTTCGGTAAGAAACTCTGATTCATCTATTATAATGACAATTTTATCTTTGGGCAATCTTAGAAGCGAAGGCACAATCAGCAATTATAATAATCAGCATTACTTTAGGACACGCCGCTTTCTGGCTTTAACAGACACTTTAACATTGCGTAAGAAGTGGATATGTTACAGAACACCTTTACGGCCATCATGCACGTAATATATAAGGAGTAGAGAGATACTAAGTAGCATTAGCCATATGATTGCACTCTAAATAACGTATTAACACGCAGGTTGATAAAATATTATGAAAAGTAGTTTGAAGCAAATAAGGCAACTCTACGTGAATTACTGCATAACCCACTTATCTTCACAGGGATTTAACCCATTCATTACAAGTCGAACTATAAAGATTAAGGAAGACTGATGGTAAGATTTCAATTATCTATCTGTATGGAATGTTTAGCAATAGCAAAACGAGCAATTCGTGTGAAATTAGACACGTTACGTCAATCTGACAACAGGAGGAATAAGGGGATTCATTGGTACAAATATAACAAAGCTCATTAAAGGTCATTACTAAGGCTATTTGCTATACCTATTATTCAGTGACTGCTTACAAATCGAACTCGCCTAATAACCATGACACTGAAAGGCACACAAATGATCAGTATACCGACTCTGGAACAAAGAGATCTTTATCTCACATGTGTTTTCTTTCTATTCTCTTTCCCTTACTCCCATCAGTCCTCCCTTACACCAACCCTGAATGTCTGTCATTTATTTTACACATGCTATTTTCAATATATGATGCTTTCGACATATGCAATTTGCTTATATGTATGATGTTTAACGTGGTATTCTATAACATATTGCTTATATGTTTTGTGTGTGATTTAATGGATTTATAAAAATATTTGGTTTTGAACTCATACATAAAGCAATAAGCCCATAATTGATGAAGGCAAACCGCTGAAACACGTGTCATCAGAGGGGCACTTTTTTGACGTATGATTAAATATTCACTGATGAAACTCATCTCGGCACATGGTCTCCACTAGTATTTGTCCGAATTTCTGTTTTGAGCAGCCTTTGGCTTTTCGCCGCTATACTCCACTCTGACGCGACAAGACTTAACTGATGATTAGCAACAATTGATAGACAAGAACATTTGAGATAATTACAAGTCAACATATAGGAGTCGCTAACGAGACGATCACCGAGAGACCAGCAACACGCACAACACCCAGCCGGGCACGGATACCACGGGGTTCCAATATAGAACCTAGAACTGAACCAGACCCAAAAAGGACAACTAATTAACATGTTCTGGCCTTGAGAAAAACCTATGGTTGAAACACGTGTTGGCACAAAAAGTACAAGCAATCAGCTTAAAAAACTGATAAATCTGTGCATTGAGATGCATGTCACAACGTGATAAATACTACCTGACAAAAACGTGCATTTGACCCATTGGCAAAATAAATACTAAGGGTTTGCAAATGTTTTTTTCAATAATGGTGTCAATAATCATTGAAGAATGAAACTTGAACGGATTAAATTGAAACAGGTGAATGCCGAAACCAGCGCCACTGTACAATAGTGCTCCAACCCCCACAAAACATATAGGAGTCGTCCAAGCATAACAGTGATGAAGACAAAAGCCCTTGTTTTCTACAAACACTTTTTAATTAGTGTGGGCCAGTTTTGTTGGTCAAAGTGGGCCAGTTTGATGAGTTACTTGACTATGGGGCTAGTAGTTTTGGCCATTTTTACTGAATAAATATTCTTTAAAATGCAGAATTTGTACCACATTTTATCAAAGATCTCTGCATTGGGTACTACTCAAACAGCCTGTCACAAAAAATGAATTGTCATTTGTAATTGTGTGCCACTCTTTAATTGGTGCCCGAGACAATTTTATGCCCCAGTCCGACCCTGTGCAATGCAAAAAAGGGCTTTTGCTAGCAAAAACGGGTACCTTTGACAGAAATTACTTGTGTGAGGTGTACCTCAGGACACACCCACTTTGGGCCAAGCAAAAAGGGTCTGTCTGAAGGCGTGTCCATGGATGGGCAATTCAAATGAGGATTGCGCCATGGTGCAACCCCATTAACAATAGGCAATCACACCAAATGTGCTCCTGTAGCGCTTTGACCCAACTGACACTAGTCAGATCTGAGACACAGGTAAATCTGCACGAACAAGTTTCACCTCCAAATATAATTTGTTGTCAATATGGCAGATACGGTTTTGACAGCATATTAGGACAGCCAGGCCTTACCACCCAGTACATTTGTTATGTTAAGGCAATTTATTGAGTGCGCTATGGCCTCAATGCGCTGCTATGTTAACTTGTGAACGGAGGATAGAACAGGGGCAACGTGCTGGCCTTGGAAGTAAGACCATGCAGCGCAACAGAGGTTCGCATCCCGGATCCACGCTTATAAACCGAACTCTGGTATCTGTTTTTCAAATTATATGCATATCCAACTGCGACATTCCATTTGGTGTTTTAGTTCTGTAATGCGAGTGCCAAAATAAAAATTTCTCTTCACACTAGTCCATTTCTTTTTTCAAAAGTTTGTCTTTTTATTCTATGCACAGATAGAGGAAGCCTGACTAGGCTTATCCTTTAATTATAAATATGTGCTTTCTTGTTTGAATAGGGCATTTACCAAAGCAATTTCATAGGTGTGCCCACAGAGAGTGAAATGGATATCAAATTGAATAGTTGAATCTTGGCAATACAAGTGCATAGTAAACGAAATTGGTGAGTGCCATTTTTCTAAATATTCTTTAATATTTTCTTCGTGTGTTGAAAAATAAGATAAAGCCTTAAAAGACTAAAAAAGCTTATTTTCAACATTATCACTGTTAAAACTTTTCTTGCTTATAAAACATTTTTCTTTTCTTTGAATAACTTACAAAAAAAATTATCTTTTTCATTTTTTTTCAAACAAACAGCAAAAAAAAATCTCTCCTGATGATCTCTTGTGAAATGAACAAGGGTGAAACATGTGTAGAGAGAAAGAATTTGTGTATGGAATAAGAGAGAAAGAATCTGTGCATGGAATAAAAAGACAAACTTTTGAAAAAGAAATTGACTAGTGTGAAGAGAAATTTTTATTTTGGCACTCACATTACAGAATTAAAACACCAAATGGAATGTCGCAGTTGGATATGTATATAATTTGAAAAACAGTTTAGCTCTATCTATGGCAATCTAGATAACGATGCAATACTACAGCAGACAACTCCAATCACAAAAATAAGCTGAAAAATTGGAATTGGCCGGGAATTAAGTCCTGTAAAAGGTTGCCACTAGTGTGTTTAAAGCAAACTCTGGTATTGCTTAGAATCCGAACTCAGGTATTAAGCGCGTTATATAAAAACAATTAAATAAAACATGTATGCTGTACAGGGCGCAACAATGTCACAGATTTAAAAGCTAGGTCTTCGGTGCCATAAGGAATGATAGATGGTGCTCAATGTTTCTAAGAGGTTGCGGCAGAGTGTTCCAGAGATGAGGACCAGGACAGAGAAGGCCGTATCTAACACGCATCTTAGAATTCATGGGATCCATGGGATATTGTCGGGAAAAAAAAACCCGAAGCCCAAAATACCGATTTATTTTTCTTTCTTTCACTGCATGGGGAGACCACCCCCCACCCCCCCGCCACACACGCTCTCCATACCCCACCACATTTTTTATTACCTTTTTATATATGTGGGCGAATGGAGGTGCAGAAATCTGTTATTTTATGCTAGGAAATTTTGGGGTGATACCGAATTCAAGTAGTGGGCAGATTGTTGGAACTAGACAGTGGAGTCATATAGGTTATAGGTCTTTCTTTCAAAAAGCAAAGTCCACCATTGTACAGTGCACAACGAGTTACACGTTTCTCCTTGAAATGAATAGAGCAGCGGTCTGCAACCTTTGGCTATCCAGATGTTTTGGACTCCAATTCCAATTAGCCCTACCAGACTAATGAATGGTAAGGGGTCATGGCAGTTGAAGTCCAAATCATCTGGACAGCCACAGGTTGCCGACCCCTGCAGTAGTGCAATCTAAGAACTGAAGAGATGTGGTGAAATCGAGGGGTTCCGGTGGCCAATTGAGCTTGTTTAAATAGGGTTTCTGACAAGCCTAAGGATATATATAGCACTGGTGTAGCCCAACCGGGACACCACCAGTGCAATAAGTGCATGAACACGGCAAGTCATGCCAGATAGGGAAACCGCTTCTTCAATTGATGTGATATATATTGCACTGGCATAGCCCAACCGGGACACCACCAGTGCAATAAGTGCATGAACAGTGGGTCTATGTCAGATAGGGAAACAGCTTCATCAATTCATGCAATATATATTGCATTGGCGTAGCCCAACCAGGACACCACCAGTGCAATAAGTGCATGAACACGGCGAGTCATGCCAGGTAGGGAAACCACTTCTTCAATTGATGTAATATACATTGCATTGGCGTAGCCCAACCAGGACACCACCAGTGCCATAAGTGCATGAACACGGCGAGTCATGCCAGATAGGGAAACCACTTCTTCAATTGATGTAATATACATTGCATTGGTGTAGCCCAACCAGGACACCACCAGTGCCATAAGTGCATGAACACGGCGAGTCATGCCAGATAGGGAAACCACTTCTTCAATTGATGTAATATACATTGCATTGGCGTAGCCCAACCAGGACACCACCAGTGCAATAAGTGCATGAACACGGCGAGTCATGCCAGATAGGGAAACCACTTCTTCAATTGATGTAATATACATTGCATTGGCGTAGCCCAACCAGGACACCACCAGTGCCATAAGTGCATGAACACGGCGAGTCATGCCAGATAGGGAAACCACTTCTTCAATTGATGTAATATACATTGCATTGGCGTAGCCCAACCAGGACACCACTGGTGCAAAAATGCATGAATAGGGCGAGTCATTGACCTGTGCGTTATTGACCAAGGTTCAAACAACCACTGACAAAGCCAACAGTTCTGGCTTTTGTGTAGGGTTGGGATAGGCATTTGCCAGACAGTGCTATACGGGTACTACATGGCCATAATATGGCAACAGCTAGAAAATGCTGTGATTACCTGGGCATATAATAGCAGTACATTGCAAATGCCTATCTAATACCTAAGAGCAAGCTAAAACTATTGGCTTTATCAGTGCTTGTTTTTAACAGGACTTCAATGTTTTTATTTATTTATTTTGCATTTTTAAAGCGCTCACACAGCCCGCGGGCATCGAGGCGCTGTTTCAAGTGGCTTAAGACACACTTTGATAAGGCATTTGTTATAACACCAGTAGCAAATGTACTGCAATTAAGCCATTAACTCGCAGCGCACGCTGCTTAGAAATAAAACTGGCAGGCCAAAGTTTGATGTTACTGTTTGATAGAGCTAGCTCAAGGAACTCACAGGAGGATGTGCATTGTGCAAGGAGGAGCAGGTAGTGGGTGGGAATGGTCATAGGGATTAGTATATCCATGGGCAGTCATTGGGTGGGTAAATAACCAAACACCCACATGATATGTATCCCTCCTCACACGTGACGCATAAGCACCACCTAATATGCAAAACTAAAAAGGACATGTGCACTAGGTTTCACAAGGTTGGGTGCATATTGTCCTAGCACTGTGTGCATTTTAATGCATCATTTGACATGCAACCTTTGGATGGATGGATGTTGTTGCATCTGAATTTAATGCGATTTATTTGTACCGCGATGCGTCAGATGTAGTTAAGTATAAATAATACATATAAATGCATACACTGCAGCATTAACCTTGTTCATTCAGTACCATAATTGCGCGCTACCGGCTTGGTCCTTTTTGGCCCTGGTCCTTCTAGTAAGAGGATGTTTGTTTCACATGGTCATAGTTGGCCCCAGTCATCAGAATAACTTTCATTCTGCCCTCGTGTCCTTCTTTGTGAGCAGCACTATGTAGGGTGACCAGACGTCCCGGGTTTTCCGGGACTGTCCCAGATTTGGAGGCTCTGTCCCCCTTTCTCAAAATTATGTTCCCATTGGAAACTGCAGTGATCCCGGTTTTTGGTAGTAGGTCTTCATAGCTGGCAGGCAGGAATGCACAATCTCACGCAGAAGACATGCTGCGTTTTACAAATTAATAAGTGGTAGTTTGTGATGAATCAATTGTAATATGTGTTTATTCCACCAGTACTTAAACCTCCTTCTCCTCCAACTGCTACTGAAGTGTAGGGCCTTGACAGCCGCTTTCAAAATTTAGACCTACTTTAATGTTAATTGCTCTGTCCGGGTTTTTTACTTTTTAAATCTGGTCTGGTCACCCTAACTATTGGACCTGGTAGATTCAAATGTTTAATGGAAATGTAAACTACAAGTCCCAGCATGCTACATGTCAAAAAGCGAGGATTTGGTGAAGGTGAATGACGGCACTGTGCGAGTTGTCAGCTTGAAGTCCGAATCGCAAACAATTGTTCGGATTTTGGTGTGAATTTGGCACTCGGTAGATGACGCAGTTTGCGCGAGGGCTGATTGATTGACAGATTGAAACCAGCATGCTGTTTCGACCCAAATGCCAGAGCTGCATGGCCTTTGGCTGAGCATGTTATTTAGAAGGCGAGGCGCTTCGACATTCCCCTCTCACTGCTGCTCTCCTACATCGGGCCAGAAGCGGGAGGGCGGGAGGGCGGGAGGGGGGGCGGTGCATTGCAGACATGGGTCTTGCAAGGCCTCTGCCTCTATTTCAGTGCCTGGTATCGAAGCGCTCACGCACGCCTGACAGATTTCAATCTTTTTTCACATTTCTACCCCTGAAGGAAATACGGGTGCAAATGTAAAACACGGTTAACCCAAGGACTCTGACCCATGTGTGAGGTGGTGAGGTGTACAGTGCCTGAAATGGAAAAGTTCAGGTACTCACCAATCTAGGCTTTAACTGGGCCGGGGCTAGCCTGGAAGGGTGTGAGAGTTGCTCTTACGCCAGCCGAGTCTTATTGACCCATTTCAGTTAATCTCACACTGTGGGTCCCGCTCCAATTTTCTCTGTTCTCCAATTGTCTCACTTTCAATGTGTGTCTCGCTCTTCGTGTCTCATTCTCTCGTTGTGTCCATTTCTATTTGTCTCCCCACGCTCCCGCTTCAGTCATGTTGTCAAACTCTTTTTAACTTTCTGTGTATGTCTGTATTCTTTTCTGAGCCTGACCTTTGGAGCATGCTGTGCTGAAACTGATCAGTGATTCCAACCAAAATGTCAGGAAAACGGTTTACTGTTAAGTGATGAACTTCCAATTTGTTTCTGTCAGTCTAATGCAGCCACCCCTCAAAGACGCTCATCAATCAAAGACTGATTTTGTCCTGTTTTGACACCAGTTTTGTGATGAACAAATGATGGCAGGCTTTGAGACTCCCAATTTGCGTACACAATGTAAAGTGAAATTAAATTATTTGCCAAGGAACACACACCTTGGCAAACCTCCAGTTTGTTGCTATGCATTCTGTTAAGAAAATTTGAATAGGTGTATAAATAAGACTTTCAGTTTTGTGTGTCAAGCTAGCAGACTTCATGGTGTGAATTACGCTTTAAAATGGGAGTTGTATTATTGCTCGCTTTCATTGTCTAATTATTTATACGAAATTTGTTAGGGATTGGTGATTGTGGGTTTTTTAATCTGAGACATGCATCACAATTCCAATACCTTAAACATTTACACAACAGAAAAGTTACTGCTAATATCAAAGAAAAATGTTTCGGAAGTAGTTGCGCTGGCTTTCCAAATCAATCCATGCTCCACACGAAAACTCTCAAGGGACCACTTGTGTAATAGGTATAGCCCAATTAGCGAAATGGTGTGCTGCACGCAGTGCTTTAAGTGGGCTGGGGCCAGCCGGTGCTGAACCCCAGCAGTCTCCAAAAAAGTGGGACTGAGCCGGGACCCTGCCAGGGCCCGGTCCCACCACAATTTTGGTGGGACGCATTATCAGATGCGCCCGCCATTAAGTGAGGCGAGTTGACTGAAGTGCCAGCCAGCCAGCCAGAGCGTTGCTGGAGCTGGCTGGCACGTCTGTCAGTCACTATAACTTCCTCTGGTGACCCCTTGCGCAAGGGGTCACCAGAGGAAGTTACTGTCCCTTTGTTTCCTCAGGTCGTCGAGGCGTCTTTAACCCTCGGCGAACCTGTTAAATATTTCGAGGTTTATAAAAGATTACTTGAAAAGTACTCAATTCAAGCCATCTTTTATAAAGCTTTGCCAATGGACAAATCGGGCTTTGTCCGTCGTCAAAGCTTTATAAAAATTGGCTTGAATTGTGTACTTTTCAAGCCATCTTTAATAAACATAGAAATGTTTTAAAAAGATGGCTTGAAAAGTATGCAAACTATAAGGTATTCACACAAATATATAAATGTTACATATTTGTGTGCATACCTTACTATGGTTTGTGTACTTTTCAAGCCATCTTGAAGTACACAAAACATAGTAAGACACGCAAACAAATATATAAATGTAAGCATTTATATATTTATGTGAGTACCTTACTATGGTTTGTGTACTTTGCAAACCATCTTTTATAAACAGATATTTATAAAATATGGCTTGCATAGTACACAAACCACAGTAAGGTATGCATACAAATATATAAATGCTTACATGCAGTTATATATTTGTTTGCGTACCTTACTATGGTTTGAGTACTTTTTAGACCGCGCCCATCCAATAGGCCAAGCCCCCAAATGAGGCCCCGCCCCTCGATTTCTTAACCCACTTAAAGCTCTGGCTGCACCCGATTTGCTGGAAGCCCTGGTGCTGAATATTTGGCTTTTTCTGTTTTACAGGGTGGGCCCTGAAGGAGACATTATGGACGCTGTGGATGGGGGGAGAGTGAGGGAGGGAGCAAGCACAGCTTTAAAGGCTGGAGGAACTAATCGTTCATTGCTATCTCGTTAAAAGAAATTATTTGATTTTCATCTTGACATGCATTTGAGTACCTGTACTGTCTTTTGGGCTTTCAGAAGTGCAGGTACTCCTTTCCTAAAAACTAAGAAGCACAGGTACTGAGGGTCAGGCAGGACCGGTCCATTTAAAGCACTGGTCTTGTGTACACCTAGGTGCTGAAATCAAAAGTTTCCTCCCCTGGCTGTTTGCATGTATGGCAATAAGATATGCCAGGAGGGGCAAGCTGTGATAGTCTGCAGTCCATCCCTACTTCAGTGGTGGTGCACAGGGATGCCATTTGTGGGTAATCAGGGGTCGCAACTGAAACCCCTGGGGGCCACAGTTGCAACCCCTGGGCACTCACTACGACCCCAACTTAAAAAAAAAAAACATTTGTTTTTTGCAAAAAGAAAACAGGTGCTACTGTTTTAGTGGGAACTCCCACGGCGAGGGGGGCCCGTGACACCTGGGCTGGTGGGTCCCCGGCCCTGTCCTCATCCATCAGGGTGAAGGCTGGGCCGAGGAGGCACTCAGTAGGGGCTGGAGCTGACCGTGACATGTGGCACATATCACATGCCACGGCTTCCGTCCAGCTCACATACAGGAACCAGGAAACTCTTGCAGCTTCCTGGTTCCTGTTTGTGAACAGTACAGCAGAGCCAAGAGGGCCTGAAAGGGTGGACCGAAGCTGCACAAAAAAGGTAAGAAGGTTTATTTTGTAAACTGATGTGTGTTTTGCATGTGTGAAGTGTGTGTCAGATTTATGTATGTCAATGGTGGGTGAATGAGAAGTGATGTGATGTGCGTTTTTGAAAGTTCTGGGTGGGTGGGTGTGTGCTTGTGCAGAGAATTTAATGAGTGGATTTAAGAGAAAGTGTGAGTGACTGGTGGGTGAATGAGAAGTGATGTGATGTGTGTTTTTGAATGTACTACGTGGGTGGGTGTGTGCCTGTGTAGAGAATCTAATGAGTGGGTGTAAGAGAAGATGTGAGTGACTGGTGGGTGGGTGAATGAGGAGTGATGTGATGTGTGTTTTTGAGTGTTCTGGGTGGGTGGTGTGTAGAGAATGCATTGAGTGGATGTAAGAGAAGGTGTGAGTGACTGGTGGGTGAATGAGATGTGATGCGTGTGTGTTTTTGAATGTTCTGTGTGGGTGTGTGTGTGTGTATTTGTAGAGAATGCAATAAGTGGTTGGACGAAAAGGTGTGAGTGGCTGGTGGGTGAATGAGATGTGATGTGATGTGTGTTTTTGAATGTCGTGGGTGGGTGTGTGCCTGTGTAGAAACCTCAATGAGTGGATGGGTGTGTGCCTGTGTAGGTAACGCAATGAGTGGGTATAAGACAATGTGTGAGTGACTGGTGGGTGAATGAGTATAAATGTGATGGTGTGTTTTTGAATGTTCTGGGTGGGTGGGTGTGTGCCTGTGTGGTGAATCCAATGTGAGTGAGTGTGATAGGAGATGCATAGGTGTGTGACCGGTGGGTGAAAGGGGATGCATGTGCTTGTAAGGCCCTGGGAGAATGGGGATCACTTGAGCATTTTTGCTACATCCTTTATTGACTTTGCATGTTTTACTGGTATTTCTGGGCAAAGGCAAGTTCATGTGTGCCATTCCCTGGCTAGACTGGCATTTTGGTGCAGTCAGACTAGCCATTGCTTACTGTAGCATGACATTTATTACTCGCCATCTTTAAAAAGCAAGCATGATAAGTAGTGTTACCTTGCTAGACTGATGTTTTGGTGTAGCAGCCTGTATATTCCTCACTGTACCATGACTTTTTTTATTAACTGAGCATCTATGATGAATCAAGCAAGATAAGTGTTCTTAGGGGTCTAGACTGGCTTACATTGGAACCATTTTGGACATGTTTTGATATTGTG
Source organism: Ambystoma mexicanum (assembly GCF_040938575.1). Lineage (NCBI taxonomy): Eukaryota > Metazoa > Chordata > Amphibia > Caudata > Ambystomatidae > Ambystoma > Ambystoma mexicanum. The sequence continues at coordinate 304,639,994 of NC_090940.1, forward strand.
ATATGCCTCTTTTAATGGCCAAACCAACGGGAGTATGTACTTACATGGGAGTACTGGCATATATTTTCAGAGACAGTTTTGTGCCCAGTGCTGGTGCATAAAACATCTATAGATCAATGGACACAGAAGTACGTGTTATCTGTGGCGTTGCTGCGTTAAACAAGTGAAAAAAGCACTGACCTGGGGAGGCGTGCACTGCTGTTTAACCAGGAGAAAAATGCTGCATAAGCAAGGCCTGAAAATTAAATCATTGACCAGGATTTAGTATCAACAAAATTCCCTGGTTATAAATGTATTTATGAGACAGTTACCACTGTGATAGAAGAAACTTATTAGACTGGCATGTGTGCACAGAAGGGAGTGCACCTGATAATGTTATCTTTGTTGTAGTTTAATACCTGGGAAAGGTTCTTTCAATATACCCAAAACCCCCCATCATCTTTATTATCTAAGCGTAGTACTGGATGCCCGAGGACTTAAACAAAACCACCATTTAATGTAGTATCATTGCTGTACACATAAATCCATAGCACCACACAGTTATTTAAAATTGAAAACACCCACAAGTTGCTTCTCACCCGGGGATTCACTGGCAAACTTCAAGAGTGCACTGCACACTACCCCTGTGTCAGACCCAGTGGTGCCCAATGGCGTAACACAAAATTTGGCAGCTCCCCTGCGAACCATGCTGTGGGGGCCCCCCAAGCTCCTTAACAAAGCACAGGGCATGCCACACCCCAGGCGTGTCCAGACCACCACGTGTGCGCAATGTCCATGATGATTATGCCGCTGCCGGGGCATGCACTACTGCAAGTGAAAGAGGTAAATATGTTTTTCAATCACAGTTTCAATCTTTAACGTAACATAGAGAGAAGGGGCTATGCCTGGTCCACAAATATACCAGCCACCAGTGGTGGCTGGAGAGTGGTTTTTTTGGAGGCTGTAAATATTTGCCACAAGTATGTGATTGCGACTGAGCATAGCGAGGAAGCCCGAACAAACGAAAATGGGTGTGGTTAGGATGGGGGGGTGAGGGTGGGCGGTGGGATTCTTCTCCCTCCCCAGAGTAAATGTTTTGGATAATTGGTTAAAATGGTACATTACACAGCACACTTTCTGGGAAAATGTGGGTAAAAGGCCAACAATGTGGGAAAAAGGCCTACAATCGGTTGTGTAGGGTGTAGGGTAAATCATGTAAAAAAGTACAATAGATGCAAGTCACCCAAAGTGCACATGGCATATCCCAATGCATTATCATACAGGTCCCTGCAATATATGCCAATATAAAACATTTTTTTATGCTGGCTGTGCCCAAATACTTCCATGCTGGCTCCACCAACATATGCTAGTATTCCCATACTTATGTTCGCTTTAAGACGTTTTTCGATAGTGTCATTACTGCCCTTGTTTGTGCATATTAAGTAGCTTTGGGTTCTCACCCTAGTCCTATGGTAATCCAGACATGGACCCCTTGCTCACTGTGCTCAGAGAGGCACAGCTCCACCTCACTGACGAGGACTAACCAGGCTGAAACACATGTCGGGGGGGTTGCTGTAGGTACTCTTGTTCAGAAGAGAATTGCCTGGCATTTTGGCACTGGACTGCCCTTAGGCAGGACAAAGACGGATATATAATGGACATTTCTTCTCTGTGAAAGGGATAGTGAGCTGAACAATCTGTCTGAGACTCTCATGCGATATAGGCCGGTAGAGAGGGACTCCCAGAAACCCCCTTGTTTGTGCACTTTTAATCATATGTATGAAGGCTGAATCGCTTCATGCATGATTTAAAGTGACTGTTACTGGCATAGAAAGATGGTGGCCGCAGCCACTTGCATACGATTGACCTTTTTCAATGTTTGGGGGGGGTGCCTCGCTACGCTCAGTCGCTTGCACTCACCTGATGAAACATTTAAAACCTTTTACTGAAAACATACACCACCCGGCGAGGGCTTGCTTACCGACAAATCATTTAGAAATCTTGGTGCACCTTCGGGAGCTATCAGCCCTCCCCCACCCACGTACCCCTGTGGTACAAAAAGCTGCCTCCGCCACTGCCCTACTTGTCCAAGCAGGACTGTCAGATTGCTGTCCCACCTAGCAACCAGCAAAGATCTGGTCATATCCTGCCACAACCTGCAGGCGTTGTGATTTACCCCCAGTGGCTGTCCTCTACTTTCTCAGTAGACACACATTTTCTACTGTTCACCCCCCAACGTCCCTATGAACCTCACATGGAGACCGCTAGCTATTGTTGTTTGCTGAAGGACATGTTGCCTTTTGAGCTGAATTTGGGCGGCTTGAGAGTGGCTGAACTTTCAATTCTTACAGCGTAAAATGTGGTACATTATTCATCCTCCTCTCATAGAAGTGGAGATTTCAGCCCAGTACGGGGTTGGTCGCCTATCTCTGGAAAATCTTTCAATTAACCTTTATTCTTTTTGAGATGAGGCCTCCAGAACTGGACAGAATAGAATGTGGTCTTGCCAAACGATGCATACAGGGGTCTCACTTTCTTTTCTGCTAACTATACCAATACCATTTCAGAGCGCAATTCTTGTTCTACCTTGGGATGATCCGCCATAGTAATTATTGACAAATCCATGTGATCACTGCGCCACCCGTAATTCCGCTGACAAAAATGTGGGCTACAATTATGGCACGGGGCAGTGGTCAGATAGATCACTTTTGCCCGCAATCCTCCAACCTGTACCTCCCCACCAACCTACTTGCCTTTTCTGTGGCACTCTTCGGTGTGCGCTGCCGACTGCCTTCTACCCCTGCTGCGTCAGTTCTTCCCACTTACGTGAGGCGGTACTGACGCCGTTGGCTTTTAAAAAAACATTTTGGTGCCTCCCCCTTTACCCTAACGGTAAGCGGAGGACACCCCTGCAACCCCTAACTCCCGTTACTGCGACCAAGGAGAGTGGTGACAACCCTGCAACCCCAGCTTAGTAAGGTCGACATAATCATGGCAACATTTTGGTATGGTTCCATTCTTGACATGGCATTCCAGTAATTTGATGAGTTAAAAAAGGTGGTAGCCAAGGAAAGGTGAGGTTAAGGTACCTGTTGTGTTGTCGCCATAAGTAAAGAGGTAGAGATATGGACAATCAAAATATGATTTCTAATCATGCCTAGTGTAGAATAGAAGCACCAAGATAGGGATATTCATGGCTAAGGCTCATCCCACTTCTAATCCTCTTGATCCCCTTCCTTCTTCTTCTCATTCTTAAAGTCTACCCCCTCCTTTTTCCCTTCCTTACCTCTCTGTTTAATATCTGACTTCAAACCTCTGCTTTTCCCTCTTCCTTCAAACACACCACAATTCTTCTTATTCTCAAAAATACCTCCTAGGACTCTTCTATTCCTTCAAATGATGGACCTATATCTCTTCTTCCCTACCTCCCTAAACTGCTAGAATGTGTAGTTTATTCTCAAGTCTCGTCTTTCATCACTTCTATCTCTTTGCTTCCTCATTTTCAATCTGGATTCTGCCCTCATCACTCAACTGAGACTGCTTTACTCTCAGCCTGTGACACCTCGCTACGCTAAGCATTCCTCACTTCCAATCCTTCTTGACTTGTTAGCAGCGTTCTACACTGTCTATCACTCTCTGTTGCTCACTTTTCTCTCGGGATCTCCGGTTCTGTGCTTAGTTGGTTTAAATCTTCCTTCTCTGGTTGTACCTACTCTGTCTCTTGGGCAGGTAGCACTTCACTCTCGTTCCTGCTACATCACAGTGTCCCCAAGGTTCGGTCCTGGGTCCCCTTCTGTTCTCGCTCTATGCTTGTACTCTCACTTCTATCATCTCCTCCTTTGGGGTGTCCCACCACTTCTAAGTTGAAGACACCCAGCTTTATCTATCTTTCTCCTCTTTCTCTACTGCGATGCATGCTAGTTTATCTTCCTGTCTTTTGGTCATCCACACCTGGATGGCCGATCATTATCTTGTACTCAACTCTTATAAAACGGAGGTTCTCTTCTTTCTGGCCTCTTCTATCCCTCCCCTCTTCCTCCTACCGCTATTTCATTTCTCCCTTTCTCTTTACATATCTCACTAACAGCTCGTAACCTGTGATGTCTACCTTGACTCCTCCCTTTCTTTCACTCACCATATTTCCTCTCTCATGCTCTTACTGTGCTCGTCTGTTGAATCTATGCAAAGCCAGGCCTGTTCTTTCTTTCCACGCTTCTAAGATCCTTGTCTCCTTTCTAATTTTGTCACGCCTTTCCTACCGCTCCACTCTGCTCTTTGGCCTTCCTCTCTCCCACCTCGGTCCTCTTAAATCTCTGTATAACTCCTCAATCCGTGTTCTATTCTCTTTCTCCTTGCGAGTCTGTTACACCTACTCTCTCCAGTCTTCGCTGGTTGTTCTCTTACTCTCATCTTAAATTTAATTTTCTGTGCTTTGTTTTCAAGTGCCTTGCCAATCTCTCCCCTCCTCATCTGCCTTCTCCTGGCTCATTCTACACACCTCGCTTTCTCTGCCCTCAAACTTTGTTCCTGTTCGCTGTACCTTTTCTGTCTCGTTTTTGGCCCCTCTACACTGGAAAGCCCTGCTACTCGTCTGCATTCTCTTAATTCTTATCCTTCGTTTTGCCTTGCTTGGTTGATCAGCAACTTTCCTCCTAAACTGGTGTAATTGATCCTGTCCATATTTCGCTTGCTGTACCGTTTCTTTTTTTAAAAAAAATATCTGTTTTGTTTAGTGCATGTTTTATGGCATTTTCATTGAGGGGGGAAACCCACCATGCCCTCCTTTTAAGCCCCACCCACCACTTCCCAAACCTTACCACAATACATGATTTATTGGATAAGAACAGCTGTGCTGTATCTAAAAATACTAAATGCACAGACAGGTGATATAAAATATGGAATCAAAAGGTCCATCCTAAACGATAGCTCTTGTCAATGGTTCATGACCAAAATATGGCCTCCTTTAATTCCATGGAATGTGCACACTCCCCCGACTCGCCTCAGTGTCATGAACACAAAAGCAAAAGAATGGGATTGGTACAAGAGCTGGACAAGGCTACAATCCCACTCGCGGTTATCTGACCCCTGTTTACTCTTGGGGGTGGGAGCACAACAAATATCAGGTATTTCCCCAATAAAGATCTGCGCCGAATAGGCCCTGATTCATGGAATTATTTGCGTGTAAAACGGGGCACGCAAATCCCCGTTTTACACGCAAATAATTCCATGAATCATTTAGATTTGCTGGAGACATTCGAGGCCACAGGACCAAGGACTGGTATTCCTAGATGCCAGCAGTTCTGAAGGTTGTGTAAGAGTGCGCACACGGTGGACATAATGGAACGTCTTTTTCTGTGCTGTGCACCCAGGGAGGACAGGTGTGTGCATTTATAAAACTGTGTTCATGCCCCGGAACTGGCTGGCGTGGAGTAGTTCTGGGTCAGAGCTGGGCACTGGCCACACTTAGGACTAACCCTGGCTATTGCTCGCTTTTGGGTGTGCAGATCTTTCAAACTCAACATAGCGGCAGCAAAAGGGGGTACGATTCAAGGATGAAACATATGACGTGTGCTCTGTCTCTTTTGAAATGGCGTATTTGTATTATACTTTTGAAGACTATGTTTTGTACATCTTCGAGATGATTTGAAAGTGTTTAAGGTTTCATTTACAACAAAGGACACACAAAAATCATACATATATATGTGTATATATATCTGTATTATTAAAAATATTCCCATAACCCTGCACCAACCTAAATATGCAGCTAAAACGTCCGTTTCACCAAATGCGAGGACGCTGCTGCAGTGAGTTGGGCATGTACCAAAAAATAATCAATAAATAAACTAGTGGGGTTCATGCAGGAGCTGAGGAGAGAGGGGTTGTGTGTGTGGAGTTGGGGCAGGGGGTACTGAGGGGGTTGGCGGAATCTACCAAGAAGACAGGACATTTTATTAAAGCTTAACATGGAGCAGCAGTTGCCTGAAAGAGAGCAGAGCCCAGGAGGGACACGTGTCTGTGCCCAACACAGGAATATTGGGTCCCGGGGAAGCAGAAGGGGGGTTGTGACCTTATAAGTGACACTGGTAGCAGGTCTATGGGGAGCGAGCTACAGCTGTGTCACTTGTAAGTAAGGGATCATTTTGCCTTTAAGTGCAAACCTGCAGATGAAGAGCCAAGAGGGCTGAGCAGATGGACCTGGAGGGTCCTTATCTGTCGGCTGCTTATGTGAGCTGAGGCATGAGTGCAGGAGGCTGAAAAGCAGCGCACACAAACATGCATTCACAGAAAGACGGCCGGCTTAAGGGGATGGTGTCCTTTATAGGACTAGTATTGCAAATAATATGCAGGTTATAAAAATATAAACACGATTTAAGATCCATAAAAAGGTCCTTCTTCTGACAGAAGTAACTGAAGAGGATGAGCTTTCCTCCCAAGAGGGCGGGAGGTGGAGCGTGCGACATAGAAGGGCCAGATTGGTGGGCATAGAAAGAGGACTGCAATGTAAATAATTAAACAGACATCTGGAGTAAACGGAGACAGTGCTTGTCCATTCCATGGGCGATTTAGCATTGATCAGTTCACCCAAGGGGCTGTTAATTGTGTGGAGTGCACGAGGGCGGAGTCAGGAGGATGTGGGCCTGGTTCATGACGCAGCCCAAAGCTGCTTATGAGGCAGTATCGTATAAATACATGCTCAACAGGTGTGCCTTCATATTGAGGTAGGAAAAACAAGAGCAAGCTGCGTGCGTGCGTGCGTAAATCCTGCATTGTCTTAACCTGATACAAAGCTTAAGTCCTGATTGGGCCCCATTCTTCTGGAATTGAAGGTTTCCATTATATTTAAATTACACGCGTGAAATTGCCAGAAGGATCAAAATGAAAACATCAGTTAGGGGGTGTCCTGCACCAGAGAAATCTTTTCAGACACGCCTAGTGATGCATGTTGGGAAAGTTAAAACAAAATGCTTAAAAGCAAAGAGTGGCTCGTAATATATGCAAAAGCCAGGCAGCAATTCTAGGTAAGTTGCCATTTTGGAGGGAGGGCATCCAAAGTGGGATGTGGCTTGAACGACAACATCACCCTATTTGGCTCGTTCACATGCAGGCTCGGACTAGCCTATAGGGAAATGCCCCAACCCAAAATGCTGGTGTGAGCCAGTCTTTTGGGTCAAAGTGGGTCCATTTTTGGCCAACGTGGACCAGCTTTATGAGTTACTTCACTATGTGGCTAGTAGTTTTGACCATTGAGAGTGTTCTCTAATCCGGCCAGTGCTACCCCCGCTCCCATCCATTTGCGCAGTCCCCCAGGGTTCTTGTACATCACCCACACTGTACAACATCTTTACCCTACCGCTCTTCAATGACCTAGACGATCACGGCATAGAATATACCAATTATGCCGATGATACTCAAGTTCTCCTCCCCCTCTCAGGTTCCTATGAACAGGATGCAGCCACACTGAATGACACCTACACCCACATCCAGGCACGGATGGCAGCCAATGTCTTATGTATCAATGAGGATAAAACACAACTTCTCCTGGTTGGCCCCAAAGACATTCTGAACGAGCTAGAGAGTAAATACAGTTCCTTCAGCATCGAGAACACCGTAATCACTGCCTCGGCAGCAGTCAAAACACTTGGTGGAGTTTTCCTTGACTGCACCCTCTCTATGACTTGGCAAGTCAACGCCACCTCATCATCAGCTGCACTTACTACCAAGATCATAAATACGGTCAAACCGTACCTCTCCTCCAAAAACTGTCTGAACATAGCCAGAGCTACCATTGGTGCCAAGCTAGACTACTGTAACACCCTGCTTCTAGGCACATCTTCCAAAAACCTCAGCAAACTACAAATCAACCACAATAATGCCCTCAGAGCGGCACTAAGCATTCCAAAAAGGGAACACATCTCTCAAGTGAGAAGGGACGCCTATTGGCTCCCAGTTCGAGAGCAGATACTCTTTAAGAACCTGTCCCTCACACACATGTGCCTTTCACACTCCGCTCCTCCCTACCTATCAGAAATAATTCCCTGTGCCACGTCAAACAGACCCAAGCGGGCCAAGCACTCCACCTCCCTCTAAATACCTACCTTTAAAAGAACCAAAGCAGGTGGTGCAAGCTTTCCCTTCCTTGCTCCAAAGAACTGGAACTCGCTACCGCTATCACTTAGGAAGGAGACCTCACTCACAGTGTTCCGCAGAGCGCTCAAAACTAAGCTATACACTAGCCCTGCCTCACATGTACGTAAGAATTGTCAGTCGCCCTTGCAACCTTGGAACCTGTCCTGCTGGACCTTTTTCTCTGTAAATATATGTATCCGTCTCTACTTTTATTCAGCTAATGTATGTAGTACTGCCTGACTGTATCTTCCGCTGTGCTACTGTGCTGTGTACGTTTAAGCAAAGGCTTCTGTAACAGCGCCACAATGCCTCAGGGCCGTTAGGCGCTATATAAATTCAAATAAAAAGTTTTAAAAATACAATTGTTTCTGAATACATGTTCTTTAAAATGCACAATTTGCATCACATTTAATTCCAAAACTGCCCATTGGGTGCCATTCAAACAGTCTGTAGCAAAAGGAATGAATTGGCATTTGCAACAGTGGGCCACTTTCTCATTGGTGCCCGAGAGAGCAGTCAGACCCTGTTCACATGCCGATATTCTAAGCTTTGCAAGATGTTGGAAAGATTATGGCAGATAGTCCAATTTCTTGAAAATGTGATGGTAATTCATTTTAAGGAAACACAGTGGTAAAATACTCTCATCATAATGCTAATTGTCAATTTCAATACCAATTTCAAAGACTCTTGAGATACAGTATTTAATCTTCACTTTAAGATGAATTCAACTGTCCATTATCAGGAAATCAATATCGCTCAATATCTGGGTAAATCAATTAGGAGGACTCCCTCTAGTTCAGCACACATCAATGACATCATCTGCTCGAAGGTGACTGGTCAACCCTTACACCATGAAGCACCTGGGTGATGAAAGTGAGCCAAAGCAGTCAATTCAATTAAAAACGGGAGACCAAGAAAGACCTTATATTAGGCCAAGCTGGGGTCTTGCTGGCCTTAAATTACAATAGGCTGGAGTTAAAAAGACTCAATGGAACTTGAGCTAATTATTTGTCATAACAGTCTGTTTTCTGCTGTCAGCCATATGTCCAGCGGTGTGACACCTTTTCGGAGGCAAATGTGTTCTTTCTTTAAAACCAATAAACAAACTAATACACCTTTAAAAAACATCAGACCATCCTCTGTATTTGGCATCAATCCACCGTTCCTGCTACCAAAGAAGCATAGTGTTCCCCACATCTTTTCTTTTCTGATACCTATTTAGATATAGGTACTGCCAGTGAGCCTGCCTCAACCACCTAGGGAGAAATAAGAACTCACAGTTCTCAGGAGTCCCCCTCAACCTGGCCCCTATCAGGAGCACTCACTCTCAAAAGTCTTTCATGCAAAGTGTGGGGTACATTTAAGGCCTTTGCAGAAATTGCCTTCAAGAAAAAACTGCATGGAAATAATGCAGAAAAACAGCAGGTGCTTTTCTTTGCATGGCACAGATGTGTGGCAAACACTAAACACCAGAAGAAGTGTTCTGCATTGTTTCACCTCCATTTAAATCATCTGAAAATGACCTACATGCAGAACAGCACCACATTTGCTATCCTGTTTTCTGAATACTAAAGCTGTACACATGGCATCCAACACGGCTTTGCAATTTTCTCTAGATTTCATTTTCAAATATCACAAAGTTGTGCCCTTCACGGAAACCCACCGTGGCATGCTTTACTTTTGCTAAGTACCAAGATGTGAGGCAATACATTTCCAGAACAGCTGATGTACTGGGAAATCACTTGAAAGGCAAAGAATTTGGTTTTCCATGTAAACGCAGCTTGTGTTTTCTTTTTCTATAAACCATCACGCACAAACTGCAGTAAATGAAAGAAATAACGTAGTGTTTCTTTTTCTCTTGGCAATTTCAGAGAAATGCTTGGCAGTATATCTCTCTGTCTGTATGGTTAACTAACCAGAAACTTTGTGCTGCAGAAAACGCATTGCTAAACTCAAAATGAACTGAAATAAATACACGGGGGAATTTGCTCTTTTGAAAATCAGGAAAATGCTGTTATAAAGTAAAATGACAAATGACAGTGTTGCTCGCATAGAAATGGTATTCTCTATGTGGGGGTTTTGCAGTGACATGGCTACCTAAAACGTACATTATATATATTCCCAAAAAGACTTGGTTTCTGTTGAAAGAAAGACAAAAAACTTTGAAACCAGCAGAACAGGTTGGCCCAGGCACTTACTTCAAAGGTGCCCTGCCTTCCATGGGAAAAGAATTACTGCCACAAGTGTACCAGCCCTCATGGGCATTTGAAAGGTCCAAAGTGTGGGAGTTTGCAGCCTCGTCAGACTGGCCGGCATCCCTACCAAAAGAAACAAAGGACCGAAGGGGAACCAGCATTTTCACCAAGAGGTGTGATTTCTGTTGACACCCATCCCCAGCCCAACTGCCTGGCTTCAAAGGGCGTCAGGGAAACCCTTTGTTCAAACTGACCCATGGGAAGACAATTTGGCTGTGGGGGTTGGAAAGACCGCCCACACTTGTGACTAATCCAGCCCATGGACTTTAAAGAACTTTTTATATTAAGACATTTCTCCCAATGCCCTGAATAAGCTGTAATGTTATATTATGCCAGCATTTTATGTGAGTTATGGACAAACCCAAAGAGACTAAGCATATGTTCCTAGCAGCTGGGGAACTGGAATGGCAGGAAAAATGCATTTCTGGGTGAAGTATAAAGGATACCGATATAAAACTGGGTGAAAATATGCAACATAGTTGTGGGCATATGTGTAGCCATTTGCAGAATTTTAAATATTATGTTTCTCCTAAAAATGACAAAATTGTGCTAAAGGGCGATGCAACATCACACAGAGTTGGCGATCGGACTGTCCGATTCCCTGTGAAATATGGAATCTGCATATCTTTTTTTTAAGAAGGTGACTAGGACGGATTTGAAGTTTTGTTCCATAACTTATTTTTGTTAAAAGTAACTTTTGGGAGACAAAGGAAGTCACAAAATCACACATATAAAATTATGTCAGTTCCCCTGAACCAATCAGTCCGGAGGGAGGAAGGAACTCTAGTAGCCTGGCCTATCCCAGTTGAGGGGTAAGTCCAGAGTACTTCCGCCCAGCTTATAAAATTCTCTGATGTCACTTTGCCTATATAAGCAGGAGACAGGGAAACCCTAGGAACAAGCAACTGAAAACCAGGCCCCAAGATCCAGGAAAGCAGAGATACAGCCCACATCCAGATCGAAAAACCAAAAACCAGATCCAGAGGCAGCTCCTCCAGATCCAGGCAGAACCACCCCTCCAGATCCAGCCATACCCAATAATCCAGGGAGAAGGGAGGAAAGGGAGCTGACCCATCCCGCTGTCCACAGTGACCAGACCTTGCCCAGCTGATCCCTTCCAGGAGAGCCCAGCTGTCCCAGTGACCAGATCTCTTGACCCCGCTGTCCCACTGACCAGATCCCTTGGCCCGCTCTCCGGAGACCTTGCTAGCTGTCCAAAGTCCCAAACTAAAGCTTACCCTGTAAGTATCACCTCACCCAGTCCCAAAACTGCATATCCCTGCATTGCATAGCCACAGTAGTAGTGGCTGCTGCCCTAATTTTGATTTGCTTGATTTTGTGTGAATTCTAAACATGAATAAATATTTCATTGTTACACACCGGCCTGGTACATAGTCCATTGCGACACAGGATATTTGTTAAGGTGGGTGTGAGATGGGTTGGGTGCCTTCTCAAAGTAGAATCCGAGGATAAATAAAGATAAAAAGCGTTTTTATTGTGCACCTCATTGGAGGAGAGAGTATGACGGGAAAATGTGTTTATATATAAATGTTTATAATATAGCAAAATTATGATAAACAGGAGCTACAATGTATTATTGCATAGGCTAGCAGTATGCTAAGTAGTTTGCCCTAAACGGAAACCCAGCCATGCAGGAAGGAAGACTGTAGCATCTCTTGTAAGGGAAGAAGTACAGTTTTGGACAGAGCTATGCCAGTATCCAGTGACTAAGTCAAGAGTGTTCAAGCTCCCAAACTGGCACTAGTCTGCAGGAGCTGGGAACGGTGAGGGACAGAATGCCGTTCAGGGAGCAGAGTTCTTTGCCCCCATCCTTGCTTTCTGTAAATATTAAACTTGTTATCCTTGCAAGATAAAGACTCTTGGCCTTAATTCCCTAGAGGTGTGAACTTTAATCTGGTGTGAGCGTGATTAGGGGTACTCGTATAATTAAAGGGTCCCCCCGTAAGTTGGGCTACCTTTCAGTGGTGACCCTGACGTGATCTTAGTTTCTTGCCCTTATACTTTGCGAAGCCCCAGGCCAGTCAGCCATGCCCATCTATAGTGACCAGTCCCCTAAATAAAAAAAAAACACTTGTTTCCTGAGCGGTTTTAGTAGAAGCTATTTTAAAAGAAATCCTCTCTGCTCACTGAAGCAGGGCGTGGCTCCAGAAAGACATGCCACCATGGGGGCTTCTTAACGGAGGAAAACGCAAGTGAAACACGCATATGAGCATACACTTGCAAGTGATAACAACATGGGAACGTACATGTATGATAAGTATGGTGATGTGAATGATAGTATGGTGATGTGAATGATAGTATTGTGATGTGGATGATGTATACCGTCAATGGAATAGATGGAATAGGACTTTTTGGTGATGCATTATGGAATAGGACCTTTGGTGATATATTATGGAATAGGTTTTTTGGTGATAAGGAATAGATTGGATAGGATTTCAGGTGATGTGTTAAGGAGTAGACTGGATAGGAGGTGGGTTATGTACTGATATTGTCATGTATTTCTGTTTTTCTACTTTTTATAATGGAAGAAGGGAGCCCCAGTTTATAAAGACTCGGTGGTAAGGGATCCTCAGCCATAACAGGTTGAGAAGGTAGTATTGCATTATTCTTTTATGACGATAAAAGTTATAGGTGGTATTACAAAGGATATAAGGAACAACAGTAGTGGCACGGTATAAGGAACGGGCATGGATTTCAGCCAATTATTCTTTGTATATTTTGTGGTAAAAAAGGAAGGAAGGTGGATGAGTTGTGGTGTGTATGTGTGTATGTGTGAAATGAAAGTGGAAAAAGTATAAACGGGTGGGGGAAAAAGTGGGGTGATCTGTATTTTTGTGTAAAAAGCTGATGCATGCATAGCAATAGGGTCTAAGTGAAGTATTAGGGACGCGCACAACATTATGGAGGAAGAAACTCCAATAAAACACATGCATGGGGTCTTGCCACTGTATTGAGACAGAAAAATAAACAATGGATAGTAGAAACAAAGGAAGGGGGAGAGTATCCTGCTCCTGGCCAGAGCAGAGCTCCCATAACAGAAAAATGCTATAAAAAAATGTCAATTTTTCTAGTAGCAAAACATAAAGGGAACAAATCCTACAATAGAAAGCAAAGTGATTCTAGATCTCTGGCAAGTATTTGAGGATATGGAATATCCCCGTAACAGCTAAACCTACAGTATGGTATACAAACCCAATCTATACGCATCCAGTGGTAGACAGAGTGTCAACGGGATTATCAGGATTAGCAACTATGGGGGGGACTCAAGCTTTTGCACCTCCATATAACCCATCCAGAAGTGCTGATATGCCCGTAGCATCCGTGTACCCAGAGGGTCCACAAACAGATATAAATAATGAGTTAAGACAATTGCAGGAAAGGTTAGTCAGGTTACAAGAACCTGAAGAAGTATCACCAGAAATAAGGGTACCAGCGCAGAAAATAGGGGAATGGAAGTCAGGAAATGTTTTGTTTAGGTTTAACCCTGGGGAAATAAGAAATGTTTGTCTTGAAAAAGATGATAGGCAGAGGGTATGGACGGTCCCGAGACAAGAAAAAGAACAAGCAAGGGAAAATGGAGGGGAAGATCAAGGTGGTAGAAATAATGAAGAGGCAGGGCAAGAAGGAGATCAAGGAGAGGAGGTGGCGAGAAACCCGTCCCTGCCATAAGAGGCAGTGAGGGGGGACAGACCAAGAAATAGACCAGATTTAATGGTGGTATTACAAGATCAGAAGAAAGAAGTGGTAGAAAATAAAATAGATATGCAGATGCCTCTTATAGATAAAGGAGTAGGGCTAACGCAGTATGTGCGATGGCCTCAAATGGACAAAAATAATTTGATTAAAGCTCTCCCACAGCTTATAGCTGGAGCTAGTAAATGGATTACTGGCCACCATAGTTGGGGACCAGGCTGGGGACATATGGGTAAGGGCGGGGTACTCTGGGGTAAGTCTTGCAGATAATGAACATGATGGAGCAGCCTTTAATGAGATATGGGCAAGGGTATGGGATGCCCTACAAAAGATGTACCCAGATACCCTTGACTTATATTCTTTAATGGAGTGCACAATGGTTGATGATGAGGACCCAGTTAGGTTTATTCTTAAGTTACAGGAAATGTGGAGAGTTGAGACAGCACCATTTTTCTATTTTATCGTAAAGAGGGGATTACCAAAAGAGGTCCAGAAGGCACTAGATACAATTGTGGGAATTGAAGCCAAAGCGTGGGCAGAGATACAAAGTATAATAGTCCACCATTGTAAGAGAATCAAGGAGCGGGTCAGGGAGACAGCCCAGAAGCACCAAACGGACGAGGCAAAACTAGTGGAAAAGAAACTAAATAAGGTTGTTGTCCAAGCACCGGCTCAGGGGGAAAGGACAGGAGACACTCAACAAATTGTGAATGCCACAATTGTGGCACAATGGGGCGAAGGACAACAGGGGCAATGGGGTCGCAGAGGACAGTACCCCAACCCACAGTGGCAGTATGAAGGAGCACCAAGGGGAAGAGGGGGATTTTGAGGAGCAAGAGCAGGTGGCTTTGGGAGGATAGGGCCCCGGGGAGGAGGATTGGGAACATCACAGTGCTAGTACTGCAGGAGACGGGGGCTTTCGCAAGGGAATGCAGGAACAGGCCTCTGATGGGATTTAATTATGGGCCATCACCTCCAGGGCAGGGATTTCAAGGGCCTCGAGGAGTGGGACAACAGCAATTTGGGCAAGAGGGTCAAAATCAGTTCCCTTATGGGGCTGACCGGCAAGAGCAACGTGGGAAACAACTACAGCAGGGTGAGGGAACACGGTTTTAACAGGATGGCAGGGGAACAGGCGCCCCATTCCAAGGAGTTACAATGACGGGGGAGGCCCTTTTTCATTCCCCGGGTCAAATACATATTCTGATTAGGACAGCCCACAGAGAGCACTCGCATGTCCAATCCTATTGATAACCGGACCCCTTGGTGGCGGAGGAAATAGGAAACAGGCCATTTATATTTATGGTACATTCAGGTGCAACTAAATCAATCATGCACATGGAGGGGAACTTTCCATTATCAGGTAAAACTCTTTACACGCAGGGACTCCCTGGGGCTATTTCTACGGTTCCATACACTGAGGAGCTGGATATAAAAGTAGGGGGGGAGGTAGCACGAGCCCCCTTGTTATATTCAGAGAGTTCCCCAGTGAACTTGTTGGGTAGGGATCTGCTCCGTAAACTAATTATAATTATATGATTCACAGATCAAGGGGTAGTGTGTTCCACTCCAGGGATGTGTGTAGCTCGAGCAACGGTAATATTCAATGCAATATCAAGGGAGTCAGTAGTGCATGGGGTTCCTGTGGTCCTAGATATATTTATTTGTATGGTATTAAGGTATTAGTAAAAACAGTGCCTCCAATTGCGACAAAGTGTTGGCACAGATTTTATTTTCCAACCCATGGTGCCACCGAGATGGTGGCAGGGACAATATTGTCATTAGATTTATAAGGACTAGTAGTGTCAGACAAAAGAGTAGTCCTGATTGGAACAGACCAGGACTGGTGCGAGTGGCACACAGTCCTATGTGTAGACCTGACAGTACAATTGAAGAAAATGACTGATGAGGAGTTATTTGAGGACAGTGAGCAAAATGGGGAGATTATTTTGAGAATCTGCATCCCGTGTGATATCATGGTGCAGTATAGGAAGTTACAATGTCCCCTGATGTCCCCTAATTGCAGTGGTGACCCAGATGTTTTTATTTTTTTAGGAGGACATGTGATATGTGCCAGCGCAATTATGGACTGTTAATCCACATGATGTTGGGTTACTGAGAGATGTGACCCCAGTACAGATTACATTGAAGTCAGTTGCTTAGCCCAATCATCCAGTATGTGGATGATCGGTTGGTATGTAGTGAAAATGAACATCCGTGCAGGAGGGATTACATTGCACTATTGCAATTGCTGGCTCACAAAGGGTACAATGCAGATAAAACAAAGCTACAATATTGCCAACAGGAGGTACCATACTTGGGACAACTCATTTTTGCAAACGGACAAACAATATTTTTGCAAAGGGGAAAAAATATTACCAGGTAGGGCGGCGGCAGTACACGCAACCCCTAGGCCCAGTACTGTGAAGGAAATGTAGCAGTTTTTTGGGCTTATGTAATTATCGTAGGGCATGGATCCTAGACTACGCAGTCCACACAAGGCCACTGTTACAAAGTCTCCGGGAAGGGCAGAGGACTTAAAAATAAATTGGAATGAACTGACAAAATGACTAGACAATTTGAGGACTTAAAAGAAGCTATTTGCACGGCCCCTGTTTTGGCAACTCCAGATTACATACAGGAGTTTTATTTATTTTCCCACTCTGATGAATGGCTCATGTATTGACGGAAGGAGATATAGCATATGTTGATGGATCATAAATAATTGAAATGGGGACAGGACGGAGGCACACCGGGGCAGTAGTGGTGTGCGGTAAAGGAGGGAGAAATAGTGACCACCCCTGTAGAAAGCGAGACCATGGTTTCATACACAGCATTGCCCACATTACAACTGGACAATTATTACCTGGGAAATGATCAGCCCCAGGTTTGAAGGTCCATATGAGGTGGTGTCCTGCACTCCTCTCGCGGTCCGTATGAAGGAGTTAGAATTTGGGTGCATCTCTTGGATGTCCGAAAAGCACCCGAGACAAGGCAAAGCTCAAACAGCAGAGTAAGTTAAAGGATCCATGCCATGGTGGTATGCCGTGGCACACACCTGATTTATATTCTTTTTTCATTTTTTATTGTTTTTTCTTTTATCTTTTTTCAATTTTTCTATTTTTTGAAGGTCCAGACCCGGTCAGCCCTGGTGGAAAAAGAGTTTCTATCCCTCTCCTCTCTCCCCTCTGCCCTCTCTCCCCTATTTTCTCTTTCTCTCTGTCTCTGTCTCTCTCTCTCTCTCTGTCTCTCTCTCTCTCTCTCTCTTTATCTCTCTTTCTTGATAACCTTTTTTCGCCTCTCCAGCAATAAGCAAGGATGCCCGACCAACGTATTCCAAACCTCTCTGTTATGTAGGGATAAAATTAAGATACATTACATTTGTTCTAGAAATTATATAGTACATCTTTTTAGTATTATATTGTTTTTTATGACCCTGGTTGTGGTTGTTGGAGTGGATGAAGGTATGTCTGTTATATGGGGTGGCAATATAAAGAGTTGGAAAATAATGCAAATATGTCTAAAAAAAGGAAATACAAAATGGCTCACTTTTTGCCGGCCACCCTTACAAGTTAGACGAATGACGTAAGATTTATATAAGGGGATGGGCGTTGACGTCATTTCTGATATCGAGTACACAGAATTCTCCAATAGCTGTTACTCTGATATGTGCATTGCAGGAAGGAATATATTTAATGAAAGCTGTTACGTGTGTGCACTTATCCCACACGCATCAGGGGCTTCTAAGGTTTTAGTTCCACATCCAGTCCCAATTACAGAGGCACAATGCCTGGTACATCTTGCACTACGGGGTATAAAGGGCACATTCCAGGCACACAGCATGCAGTTGAGGAGCATTGATCTATATCCAGCATTGTGCAATGGCAGCACAAAATATCGCCAGTGTCTACAAGGGCCATATTTCTCCCTGGGAGGTTACTCAAATGGCAATGACAAATGGCAGGGCACCACAAGGCTGACATGGATTGCAACAATGAAGAAGCCAGTGCAAATACACAGAGCTACAGACTCAATCAACGAACAGTTCCTGTCGGCACAAACACAGTGCAACCACACTCTTATGATCCCTGATATGACAAAAGGTACGGCAACAGTGATGGATTACTACTGGGATTGTGGCCAACAAGCCTACCTGCACCTCCTTCCATCTTGGAGGGGCAAGTGTTCACTGGCCATCCTGCACTCAGTGCTACTAGTAATCCTGAAAGAAAGCCTAAAGGGAGAAGAAATGCCTGTTGAGGTGCCAACAGCCACTCTAGCACCTAAAGAAGCAGAAAGAAGCTTGCAAATCACACAAAAATTTGGTATGCTGCCAGAAAAAGGACGATTTCAAAACCACGGAAGATAGAAGAGATCAAACAATGTCTCAAAGGACTCTTCCGCACTGCTCAGAAGAATATCTTTTTGGCTCAGCAGAGACTTTCTTTTCTTCTTTTTTGGCTACTGGTGTTCAAGCAGCTGCTGCACTTCTATACCCCCGGAGGATACTGAGAATGGGACGCTATCCCACGTCACTGAGGCAGTGCACAATCTAGGTGTTCAAATGAAGAAAAAAGGTGGAGTTCAGAACACAGATTGGCTATCTCTTGCCTTTGATTGGGTCCTGTCATGGCTGGGGGCAGCAGTAAAAATACTGGTTCCTGTTATCATATTTTTCCTGGTCCTCTTCTGCATGTGCCAATTGGGTCTCTGATGCTGTGTTCATATAGTCCCTAATAGCGCAAATATGATGGTATCAATTGGGGATCAAAAACACTTTGCCATACAATAAACAGCAAAAATCAAACTAATATTTCTGGGGTTATAGATATGTTGGGTGGGGGTGAGTTTGTTACTGTAGAAGTAACGAAAGGGGGAATGTTGGGGAGGAGCTAGCGCCCTACTGCACCCCCACACCCCCAAGCGCTTTAGAATTAGGCAAGTCTTCTTTTAACTATTTCTAAGCACTACAAGAGTCCAGGGGGGAGGGCGGGCCACTAAATGAAGGTAGTTGGTATTTAAATATAAGGTGCAAATAACTATGAGCTGAATACATTTGTAATCATCGCGGACCACCCGTAAACGGCCCTGTGCAGTGTTCCCAACTGCCACAGGTGCACATAATCAGCACAGGTGGAGGCAATACAGACTGGGCCAGCACAAAAGGAGCACACCCCACCCCTTCCCACACCCAGTCACACTCCACAATGATTCCAATACTACTAGAAATGCAGGGGCTGGAGGACTTGATTGCAGTGGAAGTGCTACTACAACAGCAACAACAACAACAACAACAACAGGCAGCACAGAGGAGACGCAGGAGGAGAAGGAGGGCAAGGCAGGGCCAGCATGCCCCACAAGTGCAGCCAGTGGCACCACGCAGGCAGCCCCCAATCCCACGCATCAGAGCCAGTCCATTCAACCTAACCCCAGAGCAGATCCACACCCTGTACCTTCTGGACCGGGACACCATCACCACCATTGTGGACATGATACATGACGACATTGTCAGCCTGACTGAAACACGTACCGCCATCCTACCCCTACTGAAGGTAGTGTCTGTGCTCCACTTCCTGGCCACAGGCACCTAGCACCACACAGTGGGGAACATGCATGGCATTTCACAACCATTATTCTCACATACGCTGAACCAAGTGCTTGATGCCCTCCTCAAGCACACAGACGAACATATTTCCTTTCCACGGTCTGCCCAGGAGATCTCAAACACCAAAGTAGGTTTCCATTCCCTGGCTGGCATCCCTGGTTGCATTGGCGCCATCGACTGCACCCATGTGGAATTGGTGGTCCCACATGCCATGGAGGTAGCGTACCGCAACCGTAAGCTATACCACTCAATCAACGTGCAAATGGTATGTGACTCAAACAGGATCATCACACATTGTTGTGCCCGATTCCCCGGATCAACCCATGATTCAATGGTCCTCCGGAACTCCACGATACCACGCTATATGGAGCGACAGGCAGGGCAGAGATCCTGCCTTCTCGGTGAGTCGCAAGTGAGACCATGGGGGGGGGAGAGATGCAATCTTCACCGGGCTTAGATGGGGGGGAGATGCATACTTCACCTGGCTGAGATGCGGGGGAGAGATGCATACTTCACCTGGCTGAGACGGGGTGGAGAGATGCATACTTCACCTGGCTGAGATGGGGGGGGGGGGAGATGCATACTTCACCGGGCTGAGATGCGGGGGGGAGAGATGCATACTTCACCTGGCTGAGATGGGGGGGGAGATGCATACTTCACCTGGCTGCGAGTGCCAGAGGGAATGGACCATGCTCATACCCCAAAGCAGCCCAGACTGGACCTGACACCTAACCACATAATGCAAGATGTAAGCAGCCCTACCATGTAAATGAAGCAGTGTCACAACCATTCCACAGCCATCTGCATGTGCACTGTACTAAATCAGATCGCATCCCCCTCAACACAATGCAGCTACAAGCAATGACTATAGCCAATACACAGCACCAAACACCATCAACTGAAAGGACAGTCCCCCTTTACTGCGTACAAAGGAGTCACATGAGGGTCAAATACATCAATACACCACTACACTGACACAGAGGCCCAACTGAATTGCATGACACCATTTGTTGTGTGTAGTGAGACCATCATGAGGCTGACATCAACGGTGCCAGGATAAAAGCATACAAATTACTGGACATCTGTCAGATCACAGAAACAACTGCCGTGGACTAACACAGTGCATGAGCACTCACAAGGAACTGGACCCCCTGCGCCCACTAGTTGATGGCACGCACACCAGTCCATTAGAGGAATACACACATGGCAGTCACATCTTGTGTCTCCATTCATGCATGGAAATGGGGTTGAAATGAACAAATTAATGCATGCTATGGTGTCACTTAATGAGGTCCCATATGATGTGATGACTTACCTATATACATTGTTGCCCACATGCAGGTGATGCAGGCTATCCCTTGAAGAGGTGGCTCCTTACCCCAGTCCGGAACCCACAGAACAGGCACGAGGAGGACTATAATCGTGCACATACACATACCCGTGTGGTGATTGAGCAGTCATTTGGCTTATTGAAGGCACGGTTTCGCTGCCTCAGCAGGTCTGGTGGGGCACTCCTGTACCGCCATGAGAAGGTGGCAAAGATCGTCATGGCATGTGTCATGCTACACAATATGTGCATCAGACGGAATGTGCCCCTGCCCCCTGACGCTGAACTGCAACCACCTGACGATGAGGATGAGGAGGGTGGGGATGGGGCAGCACCTCAGGGAGGCAGTGATGCACAGGAGGGACGTGACATGCATCGGACTCTGATCAACCAATGTTTCTAGCACTCATGGACGGGGAGTGTGACATGGAGATGGCACTCGGGGCACTGTGTGTGTCAGGGACATGGACACTGTAGACTGTTCAGCAATAAAGCACACGTACGCAGTAAGCAATGTCCACACATGTGAATTATGAGTTACCAAAATGTGTATTGAAGATTTATGACAAAGTGAACAAGCCCTCCACCCCACACACCCTCTCCCCCCTCAATTCCCCCACACACCCTCTCCCCCCTCCCCTCTCAACTCCCCCACACACCCTCTCCCCCTACCCCCTCAACTCCCCCACACACCCTCTCCCCCTCCCCCCTCAACTCCCCCACACAACCTCTCCCCCCTAAGCCCCCCTCCCACGGTGTGCAGTAGGCTGCACCAGTGGTCGCATGGCTGTGCCTACTGGCCTCCCCCTCTTCCAGCGCCAGGTGCCCCCCTGTCCGATGTCCGCAGGTTCCTGCCAGACCTCTGCACGGGGCTGGTCCTGGTTGAACTAGCAGTTGATGATGTACTCGGTTGTTCAGATGACTGTGTTGGACGCATGGCCTGCATTGCTGCCACCATCTCACTGAGGACGCGCCGCACCGCTGCCAATTCGGCACAAATGTCCTTAGAGGATGACTCAATGGCTGATTTCAAAGACGCAGCACATTCCCGGATGTCATCCCTTACACCCCCACATTCAGTTATGTGCTGAGTCAACAGGCCAGTGAGCTCCTGCTGGTGCCTCTGAATGTCCTGGATCCCCTCTTGGGTGGTTGGGGCTGCGGTGGATCTTTGAGGGGTTTAAAATACACTATGTTCCTCAGGCACCGTTGGTGTGGTGTTGGGAGTAGTAGGCCATGATTGATCCGGACTGCCTATGCATGCTGGTGTCACGCATGCTGCATGGTGACAGTTGTGGCGAATGCAAGGGGCCTGTGGTGGGAGTTGCAACATGCAGCTGATCCTCTTCCTCATCATCAGAGACTGCTGCTGTGGCAGCTGTCTCGCCGACTGTGCTGCTTGCAGCCGATGCAGTCCCTTCTGCCGCTGCCACTTGGATGCTGGTGGCTGTTGTGGGCGCTGCAGTGGGGGCCGTAGAGCACACTGGTGCTGCGGCATGTGGTGTTGTCTTGGCCTTCCGATGTGGTGCCGGTTGGCCTATGCCCCTTGAAGTGGAGGGGCGGGGTTGTCCCTCCTTGGCCCTGGCCTTCTTACGTGGTGTTCCATCTCCCTCCCTGCTGTCCTCATCACCACTGTCTGATTGCGTGCCTGTTGGGGACCAATAGAGGGAGAGGGTTAATGATGGGTCTACAGGCATCGGGCATGCATTGGGGTGGCTGCATCCATGTGGAATGGCAGATGATTGACATTGGGGGAGTGACATATGGGTTGCTGGCCTTTTGGGTGGGTGATGCATAGAGGCGTGTGGCCTTACACATATGGGGTGCATTCAGCATGTGGACAAGGTGATGCTCTGCACTGCCTGTAGGCAGTCTTGTACTCATGTGTCTGGGGGACCCTGCTCTACATCATTGCACTGTCAGTTCAGGTGGACATCATCGTGGTGGTATTAGCATTGTATCATTTGGGACACCTACCTGCATCAGCCGATGACGGTGCTCCTCGCTCCATGTCCCCGACTCCGTGAATTGACTCTGCCTCTATGGTGGTGGTGCATATCTCCTCCCATGGTTGTAATTTGATGGGGGACTCTGCACCTCCACCTGTCGCCATCCCCATGTTGCGGTTTGCAGAGAGTATGCTGCGTACGCGTAAACGCAGGTCATCCCAGCGCTTACGTCATTCTTTTGGTGTGCGGGGTGTGGTGCCAACGGTGCTGACTTTCTGGCTGACCTCTGCCTAATTCTGCTTTTTCCGATGCAGTGCTGGACGAGACATCTCGTTTGCAAAGCCCTCATCTGCATGCTCCTGCAGTGTCTCAGCTAGCATTGTCAGCTCCTCTGTGGAGAAGCGCTCCTTGCGCTGGCAATCTCCCATTTTCTTCACAACTTTTGGCATGGTTAAATGCAAAAGGTAGTGGTGGAGGTGTGTAAGAGTTCCAGGGGTCAGATGATTTCTGGTTGTGGTGGATGGCAATGGATTGTGTTTTTAAAGATGGCTGCCGTGCTCTTTCCCGTTCCTGTACGATGACGCCATTTCCGGTTCCGCTTATTAGCAGTCACCGAAGGCTTGGATGCCGGAGGAGCTATTTCCACTTCAGTCGATGCCGGTAAAATATTTTTTCAGGGTTTTACAGCATGGCGGTGAGGTCATTACCGGCATGGCGCAAAGCTCGTGCCCGCGAACTCGTAATGGGCCGCTTTTAGCGGTCTATTGCCAGCACGGACACGGTAATTGCGCCATGCCGGTAATGACCGGTACTTACCGCCCGGGTCGTAATGAGGCCCAAAGACTTTTTGCCTTAATTCCTTAGAGGTGTGAACTTTAATCTGGTGTAATTGCACCCGAAAATGGGAATTTTCCCAGTGCATTTACCCCCAGCTCACAGCTGGGGGTAAATGCAGCCAAACACGTGATTTGGCAGACCCTTAAATGTGGCGGTAATAGCGTTACTGCCGCATTTAAGGGCTACCGCAAAACTCGTGATGAGGCTGAATGTATAGAATCTATTCTAGCACCTATGGAAGCACATCACAATATGATCCCTGTGCCACAACACGGCTGAATGTCTTCATTGGAGAGTAGGACATTTAGCAATACATTTTGTGGTCTTTTTCTCAAACAGCTTCTTCTTTACTTAGATTTAGGGCTCTATATAAGATTTTAATGTGGGAATATTTTACTCCCTTCTCATAGGAAGTTGTCAGCAAGAGGATTTTTCAGGGAGTAAAAAAAAAAGTAGCTCCCATTGTCAACTGCTGCATTTTTAAGTGAGTAAAAATACAACACAAATACCTACGTTTTTAAAATTGAAAAACGTCCTTTGTGCCCAGCTATTACTTTGAATCAAATAATGTGTCTTCTTTTCATCTCATAGGCCCACTATAAATCATAGAACACAACAGTAGAGCTCATTGTGGCATGCGCTGCTGATGCCTCAAGAAATCTTCAACACAGCTGTGCTGGCCACAACAAGGGTAAGATATTTGCTACTCCTTGAGCGATAGAGACAAGTACGCCACTTAGCTGGAGATATGCCTACATTACCCACATTCCACCCCAAACCCAAAACACTCAGCTTGATGTTGGTTCTTCTCTGTGAAATAGGCTTGAATGTAGCACTGCGATCTATGTAAACTTGTCACTGCTCACCCGCTTGTGTCACAAAAGTACATTTGATGACTTAATCCTCCCCATCTTGCCACAACACCCATACCGACTTAGACTGCTCAATCTGCAAGAAATACGTTTCTTCTAGTCCATTTTTTCAGAGTTATGTTAGCTTCCTCAGTTGCCAGCCTACTCTCAACTTTATCCAAAAAAATCAACTTCTCCGGAGAACGGTGCAAGCTCGAGAAGAAACGGTTCTACATCTGCAAAGAGACTTTTCTGCGGTCTTGGTGGTATTACCAATATTGACCTTTTACAATCGACCTTCTGTCCTAATTGACCTAATTATAGTGGTCCTAATTGACCTTCTGTACAATTGACCTTCATATTATTTTAGTTATTTTATATATGTATTGGGTTGGTTTTGGATTATAAATAATATAAGAGGATTGGGTGGGGGGCTGCAGGTTTTTTTCTGATAGGGCGGGGGGATGCAGGGGATTTCCCCCCACGTATATGTCCTAATTGACCCTTTAAATTAGGTCCATTCTCCAGAGGTCAATTCTCCCGAGGTCAATTGTGAAAGGTCAATTAGTATACATGCTTCTTGTTTTCTTCTATAGATTCACGGTCATTCCAACCGACCTCCCATCAAAGAACGAGTTGTCATGGTATCCATTCAGCAAGAAACAAAGCCAAATTCTGAGCAGTGATGGATACCCAATTATAAATCAGTGGCGTAACAGGGGGCCCCACAGCCACCACAGGGTGAGGGCCCTGCTAGCACTTGTCATGGGAGTGGGCCCCACTTGGAGGAAAAAAGAAATGAAAAAAACATTTTCTTCATTTTTTTTATATTTCTTTTTGAATTCACTATGCATTCATAAATAAATAATTTCTGTAACAGAAATAATTTGTTTATGAAGGCAGAGCGTCTACAAAAAGAAACCTTCTTTTTGAGGTCCGAGGTCTCCCCTCACTCCATGACATGGAAGACCAGCCTTCATATGATGGGGTGTGGACTTCAAAAAGAAATAGTTTATTTTTGAAGTCCCTCTGCCTTCATAAAGAAATTATTTCCGTTATGGTTTGGTCCCAAATGGAAATAATTTCTTTATGAAGTCAGAGTGACTTAAAAAAGAAACAATTTCTTTTTGAAGTAATAGGGCTCTCCTCAGCCTCATGGCGCATGTGTGTGTGCATTTTGAAAGGGTGTACAGTTAAATGTGTAGGTGGCTGCTAGTGTGAGTGTATGGTGAAAGGGTGCACACAAATGTATGGGTGGCTGGATGTGCGTGCGTGCGTGCATGCATGTACAATGAAAGGGTGCACACTTAGGGTGGCTGCCTGAGTGTGCCTGCATGGTGAAAGGGTGCACACTTAAATATATAGGTGGCTGCCTGTGTGAGTGTATGGTGAAAGGGTGCACATTTAAATGTATGGGTGGGTGCCTGGGCGTGTGTGCCTCTATGGTGAAAGGGGGTCACTTAAATGTATGGGTGGCTGCTTGGGTGTGCCTGTATGGTGAAAGAGTGCACACTGGGTGTGCCTGTATGGTGAAAGAGTGCACACTTAAATGTATGGATGGCTGTGTGTGTGTGTGTGTGTGTGTATATGGTGAAGGGTGTGTGGGCCTGTGTTCAGGGGCGCAACAAAACCTACATTTCGAGGGGGGTTGATCCTTCAAATGTTGGGAGAGGTGCTAATTTCACGGGCGGTGGGGGAGGGGCAAACTTATTTGTGTGGGGACACCTAACTTCTTTACGCATTTTAATGAGACTATTCCAGTACATCATCAATGTTAAAAGCAGTTCACTCTCTCCTTTAAGTCTGAAAGCACCCACTTATGGACTGCAGTGAGAATGAGCGGACTCCTCCCCCCCCAATCACTCCCCTGGCTTGCAAGTACTAAACCCACATCACAATTTAAATTGCCTAAAAAATGTGATGTTTGAATGCAGGTACTAACAGTGAAATGCTTTACGTTAGTAATTGCTGGGCCCTTGTTAACAGCGAAACCCAGGTGCCGTTTAACATCTGTGTCCTGTTCTGTCCGGCAACTGCTCTGAAGGTCAGCGAGGTTGAGTCAACATAGCCCAAAATTTCTGGGGGGGAGGGGGGGGGTAGTGCTGAAGCCCAGTCAACTCAATGGTGTTACGCCACTACTCGTGTTTAATGCCTTGATTACTTATTGGTAATCGTCATTACTCCTAGCCCTATTCTTCCTCTTCCCTGTACTTGTGTATGAGGCAGTACTTGTGTATGAGGCCCTCTGCTTCATAAACAAGTACTGGGATGAGGTAGCGGTGCATGGAGGTAATGCCTGACTCTGCTACATGTCATCTTCATTACTCCTAGTCTCACTCTTCCTCATCCCAGAACTTACATATGTGGCAAGAAGTCTAATATGAAATTTCTGGGACAAGGAAGAGGGACGTGACGGAAATTCTGGGCCAAGGAGTTGATTTTGGAGGTTGGGGTAGGGGGTGGGAGAGAGAGGGGATGTGTGCGGGGCGGGATCGTCGATAAATCATAATGGTTGTGTATGTGCAGGCTAAGCAGGTATGATATATGACATTAGAGGCTACGGTCATTTTGGTGCAGTCAGTCTAGTCATTCCTTGGTTTAGTATGACTTTTTTTACTGCGCATTTCTGATAAAGCAGTCCTGCTAAGTGTACTTACCTGGCTAGACTGGCATTTGGGTACTACCAGTCTAGCCGTTTCTTACTGCGGCATTGTATATTTTTCTGGGCATCTGTGATAAAATGATATGATATAAGTCATTTATAGCACGTCTGCACACAAGTGTTTCTAGGCGCGACAAGACAAGGGAGGGAAGACAGAAGGAGGACAAGACAAACAATCTTACTAAGCCTTGTGTCATTCAGATCGTGCAAGTGCGAGAATGAGAAATGCAAGGGGAAAGGGAGGGGGGAAGTGCAAGGAAGAGGAAAACAGGACAGTAATGCTCTGAGTAAGTGCAGCGCAGCTCTGAGTAGTGCAAGGAGAACAAGGGACTGTAGGGTTACAGTTACAGCCCCTAAGTGCGTGGTAGGCCCGGAGGCAGTGCAAGGGTGACTGATTAAGAAAGAGCCTGGACTCAGTGAGACTTTGAGGGTAGCCAAGCCACCAGTCAGTACAGCAGACAGGTAGGTCAGGTAGGCCAACAGGGGAGGGAGAGAGAGAAAGCAGAGGAGAAGAGGAACGTTTTGAGCTGCTTCCGGAACTTCAGGTGAAACGGCTCAAGTTTGAGAGGGGCAGGGAAGCAATTCCAGAGGGAGGCACCTGCAGATGAGAGATCTACCCCCCACTCTCTGCCTGGAGAAGCGTCTGACCCTTAGAGTTGGAGGTAGCTGGGGGAAGGGCTCGAGAAGGAAGGTATTTTGAAAGAGAGCGTTGGATGTAGTGTGGGGACTGACCCCAGAAAGCCTTGTGGACAATGCAAAGAGTCTTGAACTTGATCCTTGCAGCCACTGGGAGCCAGAGGAGAGATTTCAGGGCTGGAGAGATACGATCCCTGGGCTTGAGGCCAAGGATAAGTCTCGCAGTCCTGTTCTGGATTAGTTGCGGAGAGTAGAGGAAGGCAGATTGAGAAAGAGGTTTTGCAGTAGTCCAGCCTAGGGAGAAACAGGGTTCTCGACACAGTGAGTTTCTGGGGGAAAGTGAGAAAGGTTCCTTTGAGGAGGACCCGCTGGTAGTGGGACTTCTTGGCGACGTCCAAGATGTGGGGAGAGAAAGAGGGTGGAGTCGAAGATGACACCAATGTTGTTTGCCTTGCAGGAAGGCAAAGGAAGAGGGCCCAAGGTGGGTGGACAAAGTGAGAGAGGAAAAGCACAGGCAGGGGTGCCAGTGAGAAGGATCTCTATCTTACTGGCATTAAGACAGAGATTGTTGGAGGCGCACCAATCCTGAATCGCGGATAGACAGTCAGGAATGAGCGAGGGAGGAGAGGAGCCTGAAGGAAAGCTGAGTGTCATCCGCATAACACTGAACGTTATAGGAGAAGGTAGAGATCAGGTGGCGAAAGGGGCCCTGTAGAGGTTGAAAAACCAGGGTGAGAGTATAGAACGCCACAGGTAGAGACAGAGGTGGTGGAGAGAAAGGGACCAAGTTGGACCTGGGGGGGGGGGGGGGCAGTCCAAGAGGAAGGAGGTCAGCCACTCCAGGGCCTGATCCGTGATGCTCAGGTTCTCACGTAGTCGATTGATAAGGATGGTGTGGTTGACTGTCGAAAGTAGAGGAAAGATCAAGGAGGATTAGGGCAGAAGGAATGCTGGAATGAAGGTTAGAGAGCAGATCTACAAGGGTGTTCAGGAGAGCAGTTTCTGTGCAACTGGTAGC
Source organism: Ambystoma mexicanum (assembly GCF_040938575.1). NCBI lineage: Eukaryota > Metazoa > Chordata > Amphibia > Caudata > Ambystomatidae > Ambystoma > Ambystoma mexicanum. The sequence continues at coordinate 304,668,954 of NC_090940.1, forward strand.
TCTTAAGCCAGACTGATGGTCATGGAGACAACCAACAGATTCAGTGTGGAGAGTAAGCTGGGAGACGGCCAGCTTTTCTAAGAGTTTGCCCAGGAAAGGACTGATGGAGATTGGGCAATAGTTTGCCAGGCAGGTAGGATCAGCAGACAGCTTCTTGAGGAGTGGGATTGACCAGTTCCTTGCAGATTTTAAAGAGTTCCACCGTGTTAGAGGCCACAGAGACCCGGGCTTGAATGTGTGCTCTCTTCCAGATGAGTGTTATTGCTTCGAATGGCATTTTGGTGCAACCAGTCTATGTATGTCTAAATGTGGCCTGGCATGCTTTACTGTAATGTTATTACGTGTCTACACTGGTCTACATTGTGCAGCCATTGGGGAATGTTTTTAATGTGGCATGGCCTTCTTAATAGCAAAGCATTAATGTTCCTGTGCATTGTTGGTGACTTGCTTGTATTGAATTGGTGTTAGCCTACAAAACAATTGCAAACACTCTTGCTTTTTAGCCAATTTTTCTCAGCAAGTGTGCTGTATATTGCTTTAAAACACATATTGGGGCTCATTACAAGAGTGGCGGTCCGGTAAAAACGGTGCGGGTAAGCCTACCGGCACCGTTGTTACTGGACCGTCACACTACGGGTATGCCTGCCGGAGTTGCTGTGCCTGGCAGATCTGACCCTGCCGGGCACAGCGGCCACGGTAAGCAGACCATAACGGAGGCACCGGCACCGTTATTAACAGTGTCGGTGCTTCTGTGTTCCCCATTCCCATATAGTCCTATATGACTCTATCGGAATGGGGATTTACAGAATTACCTGCACCTCGGGGTTACCAGGAAGTCGGGCAGTGGTAATTTTTTTCAGGTCTGGCAGCAACCCACCTGTATCACTGGCAGGGTTACCTCCAGACCTGTAATGAGGCCCATTTATATCGTTCTCCTAGTGCAGTGTGCGGCATACCCCTTCAGCAGCACGTTTTTGCGTATTGTTCAAGCGTGACAATCTAAGCCTGCCCAGCATGTGGCACGACCCGTGATTTGCAGCCGAGTTGGGGGGGTCCCTCAGCATGGCTCGCAGAGGGGCCCACACATTTTGTGTCACGGCACTGTTATAAATACAATAGCAAGTGCATACAATAAGCAGCTCCCGGTTCCTAACCAAGTTAACAAAAGAATTTCAAACTTTGTGGGTGATCCCAAGATATTTTACCTGATATATGAGTGTCACATGCAGTGGGTGTTGGGAATGTTATAATCTCTGTGTTTCAGGGGTCCTGGAAGTGTCTTTATTTTGGGTGATTAATAATAAGTAACCCTCTCGAAAAATAGCTGTTATCCTTTTCTTTCCCTTCACCCACCAATCATGGGTGGCTAATCCAGAGTAAGCAGAGCTAAAGTCTGGATTTCCATGGAAAAGTGTCTGTGGTGAAGGGGAAGCACGGTACCTCTTTCTCTGTAGGTCCCTGATGCTAGGTAGCAATGGTTCAGATGATTGATGGGTGCTTGTAAGAAGACTTAAGACTATGGTAAAGATAGAGTTTAACACTCAACGACATGCCTACTGCAGCCCTACCCATATCCTACTGTCCTTTGGTAGAACTCTCTTTGCAACGTATCCCGCTAAACCCTTAACTGAGCAGCCTAGAAATAACTCAGAATGTCCAGCCAAACCAGACCCCTATCTTTCTCCCTTTTGCGATAGTTAGAGAACATAACCTTGGTTTGACCTTTTTCAGGTTCCCAATAACATTTTGGAGCCTAAAGCATCATGACTTTTGGTATCATGGGAACCTGGTGGGATTTAAATCTGAATATCGGGTACAGTAACATATGAATCATCTGTCAATCACCCTATCCAGAATAATGTCAGATTGTTCAGCCAACATAGTGCCATTTGTATTCCTCTATAATTTAGGGATACTAGCATTATATGGATTATCCTACTGATTATTTGTATTCATTCTCAGCTATTTTGTATGCTTTGGGGCCGATTGTAGGGAAACCAGCTTCAGCGCATATATCATCTTCTCTAAACAAGTCTACTATCTCAGACATGTTTAGGTTAGTCTTAAATGCAAAGTCAGCTTCTAAGACCTGTAGATCTGCAAGTAATTTGAGCTTAGTTTCCACAGGCTCAATGCTATAGTTGGAAAAATCATGGGCGAACAGGGGGAGATGAATATAATTTTTCACAAATTGCATGCCTTATATCTTTGTATTAGCTCTGATTTTCCAATCACATTGCTAGTCATGGGAAGAAATAAAGCAGAGAATAGGCACCCTTTTTATCTGTCCCTCTATTTAAAAGAATCACGTCTGAAACGTATTTTTTACTTTTACCTGGACACGGGACCTATCTTTGTGGCTGATATTATCCTACAAAGTTTCCACCCAATGCAGGTTTTCCTATTGCAAACTGTAGGAAACCCCTGCAGTGGGTTTTCCCCAGAGCCAATGAAAGGAATCAGTGCATGCAATTTACGCGGTCTCACCTCATCGATTAGATGCAAGACTTTCTTAGAAACATCTGCTTCAAGTGAATTCAGCCGGCCTGAATCTAATGTTGGTAGATGGTCCTCTGGCACTGAGGCAAACATTCTTGGAAAAGTCTTAGCATCTACTGCATTTAAAGCTTTCAGAAGATAGGAGGCTCACTCCGTTAGGTCTTTACCTACTTTGTCTTTAAGAGGTATAACAGCTCAGACATAGTACTGTCAACATCTCCTTTGGAGAACGGGATTATTCAGATTAGTAAATGGTGAACGAGGAGCGAAGAAGCTTTTTATAGAACAAAGTTGCAAAGCATGCAGCTTAATTCAATTTTAGACCCAAATATAGCACTTAGGATTTCTTCATTCAATATAAATTCTGAATACCCATCTCTATCCCGCCGCCAACATCTCTGCTGCTGCACTATAAGTGTCTGCAGGACAATCTTACCAATACATAGATAGTTCAGTGTCGTTTTAGTTCACCTGGTCAGCTAAATTAACTGTTTCGAAAGACATTTTAAAATATCAAAACTGTGAGACAGGCATGATACACAGAGAGATGACACAGACAACAGAACTCAAGTTTCAACAAACATTATTAAAATGTCAGGATGTTGAAAGGCCCAATATCTTAATAATGTTTATTGTATGTGGCGTCCCGCAGGGGTCCTGTATTGTATTGTATTTATTAGTCTTGTATCTCTAGGAGGCTGTTTAACATCTATATGATCCCCTTCTTGCTCTTGCTCCTCAGCCTGGGTGTTCTGGTGGCTAACTATGCTGACAACACTCAAATTTTCATCACACTCACAGGCTTATATTCTGCTGACTCAGCAACTCTGAGCATCATTTAGAGGTCCATCCACGTTTGGATGGCCGTAAATTCATTGGTATTAAACGCAAGCAAAACGGATCTTCTTATCGTCACCCAAAGCTACAAGTTGAGAGCCCTGACAGGAGAGTATGCTAAGTTTATAATCATGGACACGCCCATAGTACAAAGAAATGTAAAAACACCTGGAGTGATCCTTGATGCTGAACTCTCCATGCGCCAACATGTGGCCACTGTCAGATCTGCTTGTGGTCTGATAAACAAGCTGCTGCACAACATACAACCCCTATCTAACTTGAGAGAACTTGGCAACCTTAGCCGCAGTCCTTGCGAATACTCGATTGGATTACTGTAACAGCTTGCTTGCTGATTGTGCCGTCTTTGTTATAGCCATTCATCAGGTCACCCAGAATCGTGCAGTGCGGGCCGTCACTGCCAGACGTTCTCATGTTACCATGGCTAGAAGAGTGTTACACCGGTTACCCGTGAAACATCGTATTATCCACAAAATTCTGGCATTAACTCACAAATGTGTGGTTAATGCCGCCCGGAATATCTGAAGGTGTGCATTCAGCTTTACACCTCAAGTCGTTCACTCAGATCACAAGAACATCTGAGATTAATCCAACCCAGGTTTAAGCTGGCAACCACAGGCGGATGCAGTTTTAACTATCAAGGTCCCTGTGCCTGGTACGTACTGCCTCCCAGCATCAGACTGACTGATACACCGTTAAAGTTTAAGAAGGACCTGAAAACGTACTTCGTTTCTCCGGCATGCCTCCCTGAATTCTGAGTTTGCCCCCGATTTCCCTCAGTACTCTGCTTGCAGTATATTGGTTAGGTTTGTTCGTCTGTCTTTCTCCTTGTTGTTTGCGCGGCCTGAGGCCTGCGGGCTTGTGGCGCAATGCACTACATTTTTAAATAAATAAATAAAACTAGCCCTATAACTAAGGTATGCATTTTTCTTCCTAAAGAAAACTAAGGAAAGTGAGTCTGTAAGTCCAAATCAAAGTTCTGTGTGTGCAAAACCTATTCTTGCCCTCACATCTAGAAATAAACCAAGTGTGGGATTCTTCATACATCAAGTGTTTAAACATAAAATGTAGAGGAGGAGCCAAGTACCCCCACTCCAACTGCCCCGCCTACATTACCTGAAACATATGAACCAAAGTATGTGAAGTATACTGAACAGATAAACCAGCAAAGAGAAGAGCGTGGACTCTGTGCAGTACCCATAAGAATACCTATACCTAAGAGAATATGGGAGGTAAAGTACCCATTGAGGAAACCATACCTGCATCCAAGACAATATGATGGCCATTTGAACGAGATTCCTGAAGAAGCAAAGAAATTAAATGACAAGGATGAATGGTGACGTCATAAAAAGTTGAATTGACACCCATATAAAAAGATAACCAGACCAGAGAGGCAGACGATTTATAAAGTACAAAAAGGTACCAAGGATAAGTGACATCTTGGGTTCAAGATGATGAGACTTATGCCGCAGACCTGATGAAGATACTTAGTTAGTTTGAACGTGTACAGATGCAATGAAACACAAGCAGCAGAGCAATCATGAAGCTAGCCACATGCTTTTAAATAGGTTAGACTGTGGTAAGCGCCAACATTTACATATATATATATACCTCTATAGATACATATGGACAAGTAAAGGATGAATGTTTCCACTACGTACATAAGCAGTACTGAACAAAGCAAGACGGCCTCCGTTTAGTGTCCCAGTTGAGAAAAGCAATTGAATTAAACAGAATAAAGGTTCAGCTAAGGAGTTCACTGAGCCAAGAAAGCCAAGGTCTTTTCAAACTGGAATTGACTGACATTGGATACAATTAACGTGAAAGAACAGAAGCTCCTGTTCAGAGAGGTCAAGCAAAAACAAAGACGTCAGTGGACTATTGAAGAATAAAATCAAATACACAAAAAGGCTCAATTTCATGGTGTCCAGTCACGTGATGGAAGAAAGTTGGACGGACGAGATTATCACACCTACGGACGGAAGTCGGCTGGTGCCCATACTCCTTACAAATTCTCAGAGAACAGTACAAACTCAAGGCCAACTTCAAAGCACTATTTGACACTGTACCATTGAGGTGATGATGGATGATATTTTAATTGGTGGGAAGCTGTTGCAAAGACGAGCTCACCCGCACCTGGTTGTTCAGTCTGCATGCTGCTAACAAAGGTAGGAAAAATACTGACGAGGGTTTGAAGCCAACCAATTGTTGGGGACCACCTACTTGGGAGTCCTATAGTGAGTGTAGCCAATGGGACATCGTACATTAGGGACGTTCATAGTGGCCATTTTGAAGGGAGGGCTTAGTCGCCTCACCTGAAGTTAACTATCCAATTACCTCTTTCCCTTACTCCATACAGATATAGAACCTTTGCTTAGTTATTCACTTAGAACCAATCCCACCTCCCAATAGGTTTTTGGAGTTTGCCATGTAGGATGACGTTGGTAATGACGCAGGTCAGTACGTCCTCCGTGTGGCTACAGGCTGTTCAACATCTCCGAAGGGTTGCTGGATTCCGTTGACGAACCGCTCAAGTCCTGCCTGGTTTGTTACCTACAACCCACCTCCTGGTGACTCACTTCTCATGGCTTAATTTTCCCGACCCATCCGGTGTACAGGCCACTGGCTGACCCTGCTTGTTTGGGAACTTGTTCCTGCTTCTATCTGCCAACATGGGCTCTCAGATTCCTTGCCACTGTGCAATTGATTATGATAACATAGGATTCCTCACGTGTACCATTTTTTCCGTCCTGATGAAGGCCGTTCCAACGACAGCTACCCAAGGATAGCTCCTAGGCCAAAACACAGTTGTGTTGACCCATACCTCTTGTGTTATAAATTCTTCACCACCGCACAATTCTTACACACTTGTTAACCCGACTGCAATTACACTGTCAGTGCTCTTATCTTTCCCTAGTAGGGAACATAGAGTTTGTAATTGCTGGAAATTCTAAACCCAAACAGTTGTACTTGGGTCTTGTTATTTATGTATCATGCCATTTTTGTTTCATGTATTTTGTTGGGTATCCCATGTTTATGTATTGCGTATATAATACTTGCTGCTTATATATTATATAGGAATTAAAGTAGCAGTCATCTTAACCAATTTTGTGTTTATTGACTGTTAGGATCTAGTTTCTTTCCTCTGGGCTTTCTCATGACCTTGCTCAGTTTTGTCCGATAAACACTGACCATAACATATCCAATTTCTGGGAATTTTCCTGACCTTCAGTAGTGGATATCTGCATACTCCTCTTCTTTGTCACAGTACTGTAGTGTTGTTTCACATAGGAAGTGTGCATTACTCCTAGTTACTTCTTCTTCGTCTCAGTACCAGGTAGGGGTGAATGGGGAATTATGGGTTGGGATTGTATATACCCCATTAAGGCTGAGGAAGGGTCAGATAGGCCAGTGTTAGGAAAGGGGGGATACCATGTCTCGCCCTCAGGTCCTCTCTCCCCAATCCCCAAGGATCCTCCACCCAGGTGATCCTCCCTTGCTTGTCCACCCCAGGGTCGGGATCCAAAAGCGATGGCCCTTCCATGGCCAACTGAACAGGAGTACCCTCATGTTTCTCACAAAACAGACTATCGATTTGCTTTCTCAATCGTTTAAAAGCTAAGGGCCTAAAAGGAAAGCTTCAATGTATCTGACAGCAGCACATCTGTCCAAAGTAAACCTTGGTGGGGGCTGGATCTGAAAGGCTTATGTGTCATCACATGTTCACACAGCACCTAATGCCCGATTTCTCCATATTCTCAGCTGTGCAATAATAGGTGTTATTGTTACCAAATTTCAGGGTACTACATTTCTTGACCTCAGAAGAATAGAGGTTGCACACAGATATCTGGGCAGAGAGTGCCAAACTCACCGATCTATCTTACTGAATATTTTGGTTAATGACAGTCCCCACTTCAATTTCGTGTGTCTACAAAAAAAGAGATATTGTAGGTTTTGCAAAGAAACGTGCAAAGGTATTTCTGTAAGAAATAGGCCCCTTGCAGGCATACTGTATATCTATTAGTATTATCATTATTATTTATTATGTAATTCTTATTACGCACCCCATGCCGATGGGCCTCGTGACTCACATAATACATATATGAAAAGACAAGAGACGGGGATGGGGGTGATGTCAGCTCTACTTAACCCGGCATCAAGTTAAACAGGGGAGTTTTAATGGATTATGTGAAGACGCAGAGAGAAGGTGACATCGTTATGGGAAGTAGGAGGGCATTCCATTCTTTAGGAGCCTGTACATCAAAACTTGACCCACCAGATTTCACAAGCTTAAAGCGGGGTTGTAACTAGATCGCAACTTTCACGTTGGCTGGTCGGCTACTAAGCGGCTCCTTAAATAATGAGGGACCAGAGCTGTTTGACATTCATATGTCATAGACAGAAGTTTATGGGTAGTCCTGTGTTCAACAGGGAGCCAGTGTAAATCCTGTATGAAAGGTGTGACATGATAACGTTTAGGTAGGCCATAAATGGCCCTAACGGCTTGGTTCTGTGCAGTCTGAAGCGAGTGTATGTTAGATTGAGATGTGCCGATCAGACGACTATTGCAATAGTCTAGTCTTGTGTTGAGAAGCGTGGACACAAGAAAATATCTGTTTTCCGTGGACAGATAGGGCCTTATCTGATGCAGAAGCATTGTAGTATATCCACAAGAAGAGTAGAGATAAGATACATGAGGTTTCATGGTCAACCCTGCGTCCAGGAAGACTCCTAGAGTTTTAACCTGTCTAACTTCAGTTATCTCACAGCCTGATATCGAGAAGTGTTTGTAGAGAGGATCGAGCTTTTTTAATCAGGGGCCTGAGGCAATAATGAGAAGCTTAGTCTTCTCATTGTTAAGGGCAAGCAAATTTAGAGCCATCCCGGATTGAATAACTGAGTGCACTCTATTCAAGTCATCAGTGTCTTGAATGTAATAACCAGAAAGCTCAAGGAGAATTTGGGTGTCATCGGCATAGTTGGTGAACTGCACATCCAGACTATCCAGGAGATCGAGAAAAGGCCTGATGTAAATTATTTAATAAAGTTGGGGATAGACATGCACCTTCTGGTACTCCGAAGATGGTAATAATGGGAGAGCATTTAGCACCCTTCATCGCTATTCCAGATGTTCTAGGGCCCACGAAAAATGTAATCCACTGGGCAGCTGACTCAGTGTATCAAGCAGCACCCTTAAGTCTATTCACCAAGAGTGTGTGGTCCACAAGGTCGAAGGCTGCCGAGAGGTCCAACAGCATCTGCAGCGCAGAGTGACCCTTCTCTACAATACTAGTGATGTTAGACTTTAGGTACAGAAGGGCTGACTCCATACCATGTTTAGACCTGAATCCCGATTGCTGGATGCTTAAGATGTGATTGGTTTCTATGAAATCCATGAACTGCAAACATGCAACCCGGCACAAGATTTTCAAAAGAAATGGGATGTTTGTGATGGGGCGGTAGTTTTTACCCACATAAGGGTCCATGCTGCTTTTCTTTAACAGTGGGGTAATCCAGGCTTCCTTAAGGCATGTAGGAACTAGACAGTCTCTAAATGAAGCATTCACAATCTTGGTAATCAAAGGAACCAACAAATCAAGGGATACTTTGAAAATATTGTCTGGACAAACATCTCCAATACAGGAGATTGGTTTCAGGTTGGAGACTATTTTAAACATTTCTGATTCAGTAGATTGCTTGAATTCAAACTCAGGAAGAGTAGATTCCATGGGTGGCGGGGGGTCCTCAATAGGCTGGGGGAAACCTACATTCAACAAGGAGCCTTTCAGATTGTACTGCCAAATTAGAATTGCCTGTTGATGACCAACAATTTTGTCAACAAACTAATTCTGTATGACCTGACAGTAGACTACATTCCTAACTACCAAAGGAAATACTGAGGGTTTAGCTTTCATCTCCTTCAGGATTTTAAAGAGTTCCCTACAGCTGGACCTGGCATTGTTAATTATGTTCAATAATGAAGTGTTTCAAATTGTGCAGAGCTTCATTATAGCCAGTCCGTCTGCAAGTGTTTTCCTCCACCCCCTTTTGCGAGCGGCCAGAAATGAGAGTCAGACGCAAAGTCGTAATATTTTCATCAACAGCAATCTTTATTACAATAAAAGGGTTTGGTAAAGGACTCTCTGTCCCTGTTCTAAAGAGAGTTTACCTACCTAGGAAACTAAAACTAAAGATCAGTCCGTGTCAAGATGCCAAAACTATTTAAACTGTCCTTGTGTCCACAACATACTATTCTGACCCTCACACTGAAAAGGAAAATGTTGTGGGCTTGTGTTTGGCCAAAAGGTATTTAAAACTAAAGCAAGTCGATACATCCAACAGAAATACTCTTTTCCAAGGAGAAACCCTTGGGCCCAGAGGGTGGGTCCCTCGCCCTGGATATTTCAGGTAGGGTGGCAAAAGTGTCTTCTCAAAACACAGTTTCTCAGGGATGGCAAATGTGTTTCTTTTGCACAACAGCTTCTAAAGCATGGCAAAACTGTTTATTTCTGTTACTTTTGTAGACCTCCTGGTATACCCCCCCCCTGCCAGGAATCCTTAGTAGGTTCTTTAGATCCCCTCGTGTACTCTCCTGCCAGGTACCTTCTTACAATTTGAACGTTCTTAATTATCTTCAAATTGCCTGGTGTTCTGCCTGCCAGTACTTCCTTTCATCAGCTTCCTAGATCCCCTGGTGTACTCTCCTGACAGGTATATCCCTACAATGTCTTATGCTTCCATATGCTTTGAGTGGATTGCCAGGTATACTCCCCTGCCAGGCATCCCTTTTCTGGGGTCTTGTAGATCCCCTGGTATACTTCTCTGCCAGGTATCTCTCCCCAAATGCTCACTGCCGGATGTGCTTCTTTCACCGGGACATCTTCCTCCCTTCACTGTCTTTCAAAATCGCACAGTTGTATTTCTTCACTGTGATTCCTCTTCATTGGCTCGAGATACTACTTGTCCCATCTTTCCTCACATTGACACCTCATACTGTGAGGGGTCACCAATGCGAGGCGGACAACTGTTAGATAATTGTTCAAAACATGCCATTTTATTAAGGTACACATAATATTAAACGGCTCACTATCCCTACTCTACTGAGGATTTCCCACCCTAACAAAACTAATGGGAAACACTCTAACAAAGGATATCTGGCCCTCCCACTTAAAACATTCAATACAAAGAAATATATATATAGCAATTCACATAATATCAACAACATTCATGGTTTCTTGCTAACCTATCAATAACTTAGGTGAGTTCCCTTCCCAGGATTCAAAGTGAATTCAACTCCAATGTTCAACAAAAAAAGAAAACAAGGACATACCTGTAGGTCAGATAGTCTCAAATCAGTTCTTCATATTTCAATGTCAGAGTAAAGTCTTGCTAACCAAAGTGCCAACAATAGCAAGTCTGTTTTTCTTGGTGAAATGTGGACTTTCCACTTCCTCAAAACAGCACCAATGGTATTCCTGGCCACAATGTTTTGCCACCTCTTCCGACAATCCAAGAAGACTTGTCACAGTTCAAAAGAAATGTTACTTCTACAATTGTCAGAGAAACAAAGTTCCTGGTTAACAGCTCTTGCTTCACTATTCACAACTTAGGATTTACAGTAGGTTTGTCGGGGTGACTTCAGAGTACTTCTGCTTCTACTTCAACAACTTCAATTCTACTACATTGAATTATGAGGACATTCTCCTTTGTCTCACAGTACTCCACTTCACTTATTGAACTGACGTTTTGCATCTACTGACACCCAAATATACCACTTTGTGATTCTACTACAGCTTCAGTACCGTGATTCTACCACAGCTTCATATTTTGTAATTTGTTACAGGTTTTAATTCTGACAAGATGTACGTTAAGGCACTTCAACACCTTCAAAACAGGCAAGGCACTCTTCCTCTGACTATCTCTCTTCAAAAAGGGGCAGCCTCTTTGCCTCCCTTGTCTGTCTGCCACAGCAACAATCTTGGTTTGCCCTTATGATCACTTCTCTCTGATACCTAGAGTCTTTGGCAATATAGATTGTGTCAACTTCAAATGGTATTTATGAGCAGCAAGTTCCCCTTACCCAACTTTGCCTTCATATACATGCCAACTGTTAGCCAAATAATTACCCAGAAGCTGTGGCGCCACTCTCTTGGCTTCAGGTAATGCTTGCACACATGTTTCTTAGGTCAGGTTGAACTTCTATTGGGCTTGCAGTCTTGGTTAGATGGTTTTCTGCCTTTTAGAAAGTATGCAATCTTTCTTAATAGGGAAATACTCTTGGCTTGGGCAATGCTTGCTCTCGCTTCAATTGTAGATATAATGCTTAAACACTTCCCTTTTTTTATAAGTATTCAACATTCTCGTGATTAAAGATGTAAAGGTCAGTCTTTCTTCAGAAAGTGAATTTGGTCACACACGACCACTTCTTCATATAGTTTATAATGTTTAAATGGACTAACAATGGTTTTCTGTAGCGTTTGCTTTTCACGCGAGGGAAGGAAAACTACTCATCACACGCGAGTGCTACTTTCCCATTGTCCCATTGTCAAAAGTTCAACTAACCACTTAAGCTCACTTCTGCTTATACACAAGTGAAGATTGGATTGGATACTGTTGCCGGCAATGTTCGCATTAGGAATCAATATGGCAGGTTTGACTCTCCAGCTTCTGTGATCCTTGTTCTGCGGTTCACACAATATCCATGGCCTCCGGCACAGCTTCCACTGCTTCTGGCTTCACAGGGAACAACACCCTTCCTTGCTGAAGTTGTCTCTGGTCCGGCCACTCATTAAGGAGCCCCTCGCTCCGGAGCGCCACTGCTTCACAGCGGTTGCCAGTCATTTGGTCGAAAACAATTGGTCGACTGGACAACTGGTCGAATCAATTTGGTCGAAAACCAAATGGTTGAATTTTTTTTTTTTTTATTTTCCCCCCTTTTTTGGTTTTTTTGGGGGGGTCCCCTCCCAACCCCCTTTTTTTCTTTCTTTTTTTTTTCTACACGAAAACCCACAAAACACATATATAAAGAAAAAAGAAAAAAAAATTCGACCATTTGGTTTTCGACCAAATGACGTCGACCAAATTGCAGTCGACCAGTTTGTAGTCGACCAAATGACTGGACAGCCTTCACAGCAGCTCCTCTCCTCGGTCTCTGACATGCTTCTCGCTGCCCAATCTCTGCACTTAGGCTCACATGGGGAAAGGCAGTCTTCCTGCCCTCCTTCCGCTGCGCCGCCTCTGCACTTCAGAGTTTGGGGCAACAGGACCCTCACATGATAAGCAGTTGAAATCTGCTGCATCAAAATCTTGGCATCGTTTTGGTTCTTCCACCTCTGCCTTGATTGCCAACACTGTGCCCTCTTCTTTTCTACCTCTGCTACTACAGTGCTCACTCCAGCCACAGTTCCAGCTCTTTCCAATTGCCTGCACCTGAGGGGGGCTTTTATGCTTCCCAGGTTCCATCAGGTGTGGGCTATTGGGCCTAACTGCCTGACTACTGCTACAGCATGCCTTTTCAGCCCTCTTCATCGTCCCAGTACTCATGGGTTTATGGGACTTATAGTCCCCAATGGCAAAGTTAGTTATTTTAACTTCTGCTGTTGGTAAACAGTCATCAAAAGTACGGGATTGCTGGGAAAGTTAAATGGAGATGTTTTGCAGTCTTCCCGGCCTGTTTTCCCCACATGTGATCCTCCTGCATTACACCACCCCTAGGGTGGGTATTAGGAAGCGTCTGCCTTTCCCTGGTCACAAGAAGGGTCCCAGGCCAGGTTTCTGGCAGGAATAATCACTAATTCATCCCATAGCCTTGCCCAATGTTGCTGGTTTTCTTAGCCGCTAAGGGAAATCAGGAAAGGAAATCAACACTCCCTCGTTGTCTACCTTTCCAATGTTCCACTGAGAAGCAACAGGGCTGTAAATCTAATAACCAGCGCATGACTCTAGCGTTGGTATCTTTTGTCAAGCTTAACCACTCAAGAGGAGCATGATCAATAATTAATCTGAACTTCTTACCTGTTAAATAGTATTTCAAACACGTCATTGTCCATTTGATGGCAAGGGCTTCCACTCTAGAGTGGCATAGTTCTTTTCCAGATCAAACACCTTTTGACTTATTTAGAGGACTGGATGTTCTACACCATCATAGAGGCCAGGTTTCTGGGAGGAATCATCACTGATTCATCACAATACATGGGGACCTGTTCGAGTTCTGCCTTTGAATATGTTCATTAGGGTTTATTTGCTTGAGGTAATACTTGCTCCAACATTCCTCATATTGATATCATCTCATACATGAGGACTTGTGCAAGTTCTGCCTTTGTACTTTACATGGTTGGTATTCAAACGTTCGTATTTGCTTACATGCCTGTCGTAACGCCCCGGGGTTCCCAATGGTTCTGGGAAGACTCATCGGTATCTTGCAGTGTTCCTGACTGATGGCACGTTACTGCGATGATGCTTCCCCTTTAGGACAGCCTCCCTTGCACTGCAGACCCACCTTCAGCACTCCTGACCACTCCGTGCTCACCCGCTGGCAAGACTGCTGCTTCTTGGCACAACCGTGAGTTTGGTAGCTCTGCTGCTGGTCCTCACACGGTGCCCGCTGCATCTCTTTTGGCCTTACGCCATGGTGGTATGTCTGCGCAGGCCTCTGTCTGGAAATTCCTGCTTTCTCCAGCACAGTCCTTTCCCATGCTGCTTGCTTCTCTGAATCTGACTTCCTCTTTGGCTCTTCTGCTTTCCCAAATGCGGACCCCATTTTAAAATGTCCCGCACACTCGGGCTGCATCAGAACAACTAGTCGGCACAGTTAGCTTTGTGTTTCTATCACTCTGCATTGACTCCTTCTTCCTCCTCTGCGTCTCAGTACTTGAGACTTTATGGGATTTGGAATCCATAGGATTTCAAGGATTCTCAAAGTGATATTGGTTAGGGTTTTTATTTGAAAAAATAATTGGAGACAGGGGATGTTAAATGTGTGTATGAGGTATGAATGGTATTTTGTCTAGAGTGATTTTGAAGAAGGGGTTTCTAGGTTTTACAATGGGAGCGATTTGTATAGTGACAACAGGCTATCAAATACTTCGCATTTATGGGGTTTTCTTCCCCAGAAAGGTAAGAATATTGCATCTCTTCTGGTGGGGTCACCACCATTGTTCCCTCTAAGTGGCACGGGTGGGCGCTTGAACGCTTTACATTTTCTTTCGGTGCATGACTTATCTGTCCCTGCGCAGCTGCTTTAAGAATAGGCTGTCATCCGGAAATGTCTTACTTCAGTCTGATTGGCTGTCTTCAAACCAATCAGATTGAAGTATCCAGCCCTCTGCTGTGCGCTGTTTTTCCCGACTGGTGTTGAGTCCATTAGTGGTCTCTCTTCAACAGTGTGTGTCAGCGAGTGCAGACCAGGAGGTCCTGCATGCTGGCCTGTAAACATGCAGTACAGAGTAACACATCTTCAGTGATGGCAGAATGTGTATGTTTGGGAAGGGTTGCTGGCTGGCTGTGGATGGTCAGTCTTCAGAGGCATGTAGTTGCTGAACATTTTGTAGGCCTTGAGAGACTGTAAGGGGAGATGAGGCACGCTGACCAATAGCACACCCTATAATATACGTGTGGTGTGACGGAAGCACAGTTTAAAACATCATAAATTGTAATAGGTGTCTCCCAGCTTGGACAGCATTGAGCCGAAGAGGATGGAGGTAGCCGCTCGATATGATTGGTTTTTCTCCTAGACGTGGGTGCTGCACGGTCAGGCCAAATTGTGTTTCAGGCAGAGCATTAAAGAGCCAGGCTTTATCAAAGAGGCCCTGTAGGTGGGCACACCGGTGGTGGAGGGGATCAGCTCTCAAGTGCCTTCAGTGCAGATTTAATATCACAGAGCGTGTCTCGTGTTTGTAGAGGAGCAGGTAAACGGTTTCTTGCCAGTTCCTGCCTCCTCACTGCCGTCATATTGGAACAGTCAAAGAAGAGCCATAAATGGGACCCCCTGCATCATTCCTATACTGCATTGAGTGTATTAGAGATTTATGCACTCAGACATCCATACAGAATGTACCCTTGCACTGAAAGTGTGGAAGGATGTCGCATGGAAGAAAGCTGCGTGGAAGAATGTTGCTTGCCAAGATGTCAGAATGCATCAATGAGTATCATAGATGGATGTTAAAGTGAAATCTGACAAGGACAAAGTGGTGTCATGAAGAAGAAATATGAACCTATGTTGAAACGATATGAAAATATTAAGTAACAGTGTAACTGGAGCATTAAGAGTAACATGAATCTAAAGCTAAATTAATCATGGATCTAAAGAAGATGAAATAACATACTGACCAATAACTGTAAACTTGCAGTAACGCAAGGTATAAAGATAACGTATAGAAGCTTGTTATAGAGCAATATATAATGGGCGTTGGCTCCCATTGAAATGAATCAAGCTACTTAAGAGACAGGCCGAGGCTGCAAGTATCAGGAGAGGCAGCAAAACCGTTTTGTGCACAGAGCCAACGATGCGTCAAGGTTGTCACCAAAGCAAAGATGCTATTTTTAAAAGAATAAGCACAGAGCACAAAGGGAGTACATGCATAAGCGCTGAAGGTGGGACATTCTTCTTAGATGAAAGAAGACGAAAACACCTGTGAGAGCCAAACTGCTGGTCAATTAAAATTGTATAAAGTTCATATGAGATAGAGTGAGCAAGTCTCTGGAGGCCAACAGGAGCAACAGCACCCTACATAATTAAATCAAATAGCAGTAAATGAAAGGCTGAAATTGACAAATTCGTGGTCTCTTCACATGTGACACAGAAGTCGAAAACAAAGGCTATTCATTGGAGCCTTAAGATAAGATAGTGGTGTGCTCACACTCCCTTGAATGTTACAGAACAGTGCACAGCAACAAGGACAACTACAAATGGAAGACTTTGGCTGATGGCCTACGGATGACAGATGATGAACTAATTGGGGGAAATGTGGCCTAGTCTGACTTGATTCAAACACCTGGGTTTCGTTTCACGCACGTGCTGTTAAAGAGCCAAGAGTCTAAGGTTGGAATAGTATGCCAACCATTCAGTGGGTTGGGGCGCAACCCAACATACAATGTTGCAGGAACCAATCCACTGTTGTTATGTCCATTATAATTAGTACTATATGTGTTTAGAGATAGTTCGAGGCGTGCCCTACAGATAAGGGGTAGCCAATGATGCACTAAACCTTATATGTTCTTTAAGTAGATATGTTCCATTCACCAATCCCTACCCTTGATAGGTTTTGCATTTTGCCATGTACAATGACTTCATAGATGATGCATATTGGGGTATAAGACCTCCATGTAATCAAGCTGCTGTGTGAGTGTGCAAGCATCAGTCCGGTGTCTGACAGTTGACCCTGCTTTATTGAATTGATAATAAAGTAGTACTTTGCCACATTCCTTGAGTCTATCCGATTATTTGGTTTGTGACCATTATTGTCATTCCATCTACCACAAAAAATGCTTCAAGGTGCTACAGCACATGTTGCATGTACTGCACCCAGTGTAACACAGAGTTGGTGACACCTGCACCTCAGACAGAAAGCAAAGAGCAAACAAAAGCTAGGCTATCATACTGGCACTGCAGCGGACATTACCTGGGTTACCACCAAGTTCAGCAAACAAATGTAATGTTCAGAGATGTCTCTGGGTAGTGAGGCACAGTACACGTATGGCATGATTGTGGATCTAATATCCCGGCGGGTAAATGCATTTTCTGCTGCACTTTGTGGGCCTTTGTACCCTCTCACTAGCTCCCAGCTGCTAGGATAGGTATCTTGAGGTCTGCACTATGCAGGCTGCTCGTACCTTTGGTGGGAAGAGGGGGGATTGAAACTTCCGCACGCCCCACATGGCTTGGCTACTTTTTTATATTCTGGCCAGCAAAATCAAAGACGGAGATTTATCGGGAGGGGCTGGCAATTCAGTGTCTATGAAAGCGTCCATGTTCTGGGTCAGCAGATTTAGTAGCCATTGACTTACTTGTGTCTGCCTGCAAACCCTGCAGGGGCGGATCCATGCCCTTGCCTTCTTTTTTATGTGGCGCAAACGGTTATCGTTCATTGCCAACTTGCGGTTTGTTTTTAGTGAAAAAACACTAATTAACTAATTAATTAATGACCTTAATGCTGCACTTGTGTTTCCAATGGTTCGAGCACTTGGTTAATGGGATGGATGGATGGATGGATGGATGGATGGATGGATGGATGGATGGATGGATGGATGGATGGATGGATGGATGGATGGATGGATGGATGGATGGATGGATGGATGGATGGATGGATGGATGGATGGATGGATGGATGGATGGATGGATGGATGGATGGATGGATGGATGGATGGATGGATGGATGGATGGATGGATGGATGGATGGATGGATGGATGGATGGCTCTGTTGCTGAGACCATTGTATTTTCAGCTTGCAGTTCCTGCAGTGGCGACTTCAGTTTTCCTTCATCACGTAGAGCTCAGATGTCACTGGGATTATCAGAAAGATACATGGGACAGTTTGCATTGTGCTAAGTAAAGAACGGCTAATATTTTGCCATGTGTGAGTCGGTCGCCCATTCCGGTTTTAGTCTTTTAGTGTTTTCGTACATTGTGTTCAGCATTTTCAATTAGAAATGAGGGACTACAAATAACAGAATGCAAAGGAAAACCCAAGGTTGTGCGGACTACGCCCACCTGTGATAGGGTCCTGGCGATTCCACCTAGTGCCAGACTCTGGAGCACCCCCTTGCCCCCGAAGCCTCTCTGTGGCGTTCCCTCTACAGCTGCTAATAACATCTTGTAATAATGTGATGATGTTGCTCCAAGTGTGTTAATAAAGATTTTGTTTTTTAAATAAATCAATTGACAGATGCGTTTAAGTGGATGTAAAGCCATCCAGCTTAAATCAGTTAGGTGTCACACCTTGGCTAATAACATTTTGAACTTTCCTATGCGTTTTCTTTGATACTTCCACTCAAGGCAGCCTTTCTGACGTTCAAATTGGAATAAAGTCCATCATATTCAATAGGGAAACCGGATATATCCAGCCAGTCAGAAAACAATAATTTTATAAGGAGAGAAAAACATCCCTGATTTTAAATTGTAAGGTGGGTGTATTTTCCTGCATTTCTAAACAACAGACATGGAAGTTTAAGGCGTGGGTTCTGGTCTGATGTGTCTGCATGTACACATTGTGTGATCTTGAGCAAACACTCTCTGCAAGTGCAGCTCTGTGTAACAACGATGATGTTCCTTCCTCGAAAGACAGAACTCAATAAGCAAAATGTCTGCCAAGTCCACTTGACAATCTGTGGAACCATCACCATTCTGATGCGCCTTAAAACAACACAATTGTGCTACCCGTTAGAATGCCCAAAGCCAAACAATTACTGCAGGCAAAGAATTTTCAGTAGGAGGGCTGCGGGTGATCACAAAATTGTATCGGTCGCATAACTCAGTGGACACACGCACTGCTGTAGCAGCTTTTATCTGCTGCAGGTTACAGATGTGAATCTACGCAACATAAAATAGCTCTCAGCCTGCCACATTTGTAACAAGGGCACAGTGGTTTGGGTGACTGGGCAATAGGTGCCCAGCGACTATGCTGATTCCCTTAGTGCATCACAGCACCACTCAGTTGCATACATAACTAAAAGGTATTCACACACAACAATCCCATTGCCGCACACAGCCAAAATAAGTTAGAGGGAACATTGGCCCCGCCTTCCCCCGACAGCCGTCTCCTCCTCCGGCATGATCCTCCCTCATAGTACCTCCCATAGGGGCAGGGGCGGGTAGTGGCTGCGCGGCTGCCGTCCTCTGGCCATGTGGGAGGAGATCCTTGATGGGGAATCAGTGATGACTCCAGAGGATTCCTCACACTTTCAACAGCTCTTTTCAGTTTCCTGGTCTGGATCAGGAGTTCTTAGTGGTCTCTGTTTTAATGGTTCCCATGTGTGTTGCTGCAAGGGAGTCAATTGTGTTTGAAACAGATTGTAGTAAATGTGACACCAGGCCGGTGGAATCATCAAGGCAAGGAAGGTGGTCTAGCCAGTAGACTATACAAGCTCATCGTGTCACATTATCGGAGTAATGATAATTTGCGGAGAGTTTGGAGTGAGAGAATTGGGTCTGAGATTGATATTCAGGCCTGGCAAAATATGTGTAGTAAAGTCTCCTTGTGTTTGCTAAATCTGGGTGAAAGGTCTCGACAAACTAAGATTTTGAATCGAGTGAGTTGGTGTCCTGAAACACTTCATAAGAGAGGTATGATTGACAATGATGATTGTTGGGGTTGCATCCAGGAAGTTGGGTCACTGGAACACATACTATGGAGCTGTGTGCGAGTCAGAGATTTTTGGAATTAAGTTTGTGGTGTGTGTGACAGGGTTTCGGGAGGAGGATCTGTCCTGGATTTTAGGACGGTTATCCTTGGTGATGATTCAGGGTTGGCTGATGTCAGCTCCGCCCTTAAAAAATGTTTTTTAGGGCGTTCATTGTGGCCAAGAGGTTAATTCTCAGAGGGTGGAAAGGCCGGGTCCCCCCTTCCTTTGAGGAATAGATCCAGGAAATGCATTGCCTGTCAAGAACAGAAAAAATGATTTACAAATTGAAATGTAAGTTGTCTTTGTATGAGAAGATCTGGAATGTGTTCAATGATTTCTTTTAGTTCTTGTTTCTTTTACTTATCCTCCTGTAATTTTTTCTGATTGTTGTTGTGATTTCGTTTCTGTACATACTTGTAAATAAATAAATAAATAAATAAATAAAAGACTCTCTAAAGGATTCAGTATAGAGGTTAGTATTGCAGAAAAGGCAGCTATCATAACATGCTTAAGCTTCCTGCTCTTTTTAATTAGTCTGGGTTATTTATACAGTGTAGATGGCTTTGATATGATGTGATAGGTTATTTATAATGCACTTAATACCCAGAGATTTCTAAGCGCGGACCTGGGGATCAAGCCTGCCTTGCACTGTGTCATCTTGCTTCCAAGGCGAGCACGTTGCCCCTGAGATATCCTCCCAAGACAAGGTATTTGTATTGAAAACTTAACAATAGCATGGTCAGACGATGGGCAGAGCCGAATGGAAGTGGGGGAGGTAGAAATATTATGAGTTAATACCCAATCCAGAACATGGTCCATCCTTGAGTGTCTGCTCCCTGACTGAGAGTAACTGATGGCTCCAAGGGCTGCCTGTAACCAAGAGGCCAGAGTGTCCTGTTGATGAACGGCCAAAGATTGAAGTTGCCTGGCACCAATACTGGTGACTGGGGTTTGGTGATGTCGTTAAGGAGGGCCAGGAGGTGTTCCTCAAAATCTGGCATATTGTTACAGGGCTTATAGAAGATGACAATACTTACTGATGTGTTCTGAATACGCTTTATTTTTACCAGCAATTTTTCGCAACCCCCAATGTGAGCAGTATCAAATGAATGACAATCGGAATGTTCCTTGACGATCAGAGCAACGCCGCCACCTCTCTGGCCAGACCGGTCGGATCTGAGCATCTGGTTAGGACTCTGTCCAATGGAAAGTGCACAACTGCAAAAATGACACAGCCCCTGTGTTTCCAGTTCACACCACATTCTCAATAAATTGAAAGTCCACAGGCATAGACCCCTTCACATCAATCCCTAATGCCTCCAATTCAAGAACATGTTGACCCTTCTCAGCATTTAAGTCAAAGGCCAGCATGCTCGGGTGGTTCAACAACCTGAACTTTCCAGACTAGCATCTCAATGGTCCGCCATGTCCCTGCGCGGTGTCTGGAGACGTTAGCCAATAAACTCTGTCTTCTCAGTAATCCCTCCCTCCGTCCCACAAGAATCTTCTACTCCCTGGATGTATAATAGGCTTCCCGGCTGCAGAAGCATTACATTAATAATATTTGATTCTTGCACACTCCATTGACACATACGGGACAGCCATCCTAAGGTTATTTCTTCTGGATCCTCATGGTTAAGCAAAGGTTTAGCATGATGATGTTCTGCTAGGACAGTAACCATACATACAATCCATGGTATTGTCTTTAATCTGATCACCCATTAGGCCAAAATCTCACTGCCGGACAGGACGGGCTGCATTACACTGATTATTCCTGTGAATATGTTTCAACTCATTTCATTTCTCTGATTGCCTGGCCGTAGATCTGCAACATACAGCTCTCCAGATGTTTTGGGCAAGGACTACCACCATCGCTGGCCATTGATTATGCTAGTTAAGGCTGATGGCCGTGGTAGTTCAAAACATCTGGCGAGCCAAAGATTGCTCTCCCCCACTTTAGGCATTCAAGCCTTCCCCCATTCTGGAGAGTATGGTGTCTGTTCCACACCAGATGGGGTCTGTTGTGACTGTCTGACATCTCAGAACCCGGTGTCGATTTTACGGTGAACTTTTAGAGAACTCTGTTAAGCTTAGCTTGCGGTCGCATGCAGAGCTGAAGCGAGACACAGGATGCAGAAGAGCTCTGAACTGCCCAGTGAGCATACGAGTACTGGCACTGTCTGCGCATGACGAGGGACTGCTTCCAGTGAGGCTGCGGCCGGGGGTCGGTCCACCCACCATGTTACTTACTAAGGGAAACGGATGCAGCGAGCAGAGTCCGCCCTGAAGAAGGACCATAGAGAATTTCCAAAATGCATTGGCACCACAAATACTCTGCTTCTTCTAAAATAATGATTCATCATTAAAAGACTGTTTGAACTTCTCAAAGATTTGAGAAAGAATTTGTTTGCTCCATTTGGATACATTAGTAACTCAAGTTCGAATTGACTGAATAAACATTAACAGTAGTTTTTACTACATTTGTAGGCGTCCCCAGTTCTGATGAAATTACTTTCATTGGACAATATTTGTCTTGTCTTTTCCGACTGTTGTCACTTGACATTAGTCACCTAACATACCGTTATATATTCACGTATCTGCTCCTTCCAGTTGCAAGTGATGGGCTATCTTTGAAAGATTGGGATCTAAATGTCCTCTGCATTTTCTAAAGTCTGCTCTGATGATCCAATGTCAGGGAATAAGTCTAGCACACAGCTCTTTGCTGCACGTGGGTGTCACAGTTCTTAAATGCACATCTGCTTCAACATTAGGTGCTCGCAAGTAGTTCCCTCACAGTATTGCGCCCCACACACTCCCCTGCCAGCTGTTCACATAGCCTGCTGCTGTATATTTCGGATCCTCATCTGAGCCTGGGAGCAGATGAACAAATGAAACCTCCTGGCTGAAGATGGCTGCCAGTTACCTCAGACGTCTCTCCTGGGATTCGGCTCACATTGTGCAGAGCAATGCCCCCCACACACTCCCCTGCCAGCTGTTCACATAGCCTGCTGCTGTATAGTTCGGACCCTCATCTGAGCCTGGCAGATGAACAAATGAAACCTCCTGGCTGAAGATGGCTGCCAGTTACCTCAGACGTCTCTCCTGGGATTCGGCTGGGTATAGGCGGATATTGCTAACCCACGCAGGAGAACTAGTCCCCCAGAGGGCCATGGCGGAGTGACAGCACCCTCACATCTGGAGTTCAGAAACGACATGGCCTAGCTCCAGTCGCACCCACTGCGGCTCTGGGCAAGCATGCTGAAGTTCCCAGGCAACTATTTCCAAGGCTGCAACCAGCGGCCTTGCTACAGGGGACTGGAGGTGATATAGCCCAGGATAGAAGCTCAGGGGCTACAACAAATAGGCTAGCTGGTCCCGAATCCCGACAGTCCAGGATCTTTTCCTTACCTAGCAATACCCCTGGCTGCAACGGTGCTCTGCCAGCATCTACCAAGAGAACGCTAACAGAGCCACCACGGTCTTCCGCCTCTTCCTCCATGTGCCCGGGCTTGTAGCAGCAAAAGAGAGGCCTGCGAGGCTGCGGAGCAAAAGGCCTTTAGCTTCAGGCCAGGTCCGCAGCAGCTTAGATTACCAAATGAAAGTGGGTCCTGATGAAGGCGATTAATCTGCGGCCCGCACCCGGAATGGGAAGCTAGAAACTCGGGCAAGGATGGCTTCAATGGTAGGGCCAGCCATTGGCTTGGGGGCTAACGCACTCCCAAAATATTGAAAGATGCAGGAGAGAGCCCCCTGCGGGATTGCTCGGCCTGGGGCCCATGTGGGGAAAGAACGCAATGTACATCAGGAGAGAACAGAAGCCTGCCCTGCTCATGTTAATGTAATCCCCAGGAAGCAGTCAAAGCCTTAACTGGGGAGCCATCTAGTTGCGCTGAGCAGACTCCTCACAAAGTCTGGCATCCCTTTATGAAGATAAATATCCCTATAATGCCATCCACCGTGGACACAGCGTGACAAGTAACCCCTAGAGACAGTGGCCTAACATAAGGGGCTTGTGGAAAGGGCAGGCAGAGAAAGGCAAGTAAGGGAAAGGAAATGGGACTTAAAGCCTGGAAACAGACTCACACGCTAGGCTGAGGGACGCTGGGGTGCGCAGGGAGCAGAAGGATATTAGGGACATGTAAAATAAAAGGTTTTGCCTTTTGTTTTTGTCACTGGCGTAAACAGACTGGTCCGAGACTGCAAGGAGGGGCAGAGGGCCAGGCGCCAGCGATGACCAGGCTTATTTCCTATTGTGTTTGTTATTTTGTGGTGGTCTAAAGAGGGACCGATTCCACGTCATCAGCGCGCCATTTGCCACACGTGGGTTTCTTTCGTCAAATTAAAATGTTTTTGGTATATTAATCCAGTTGGACCCAACAAAGACTACAACTCCCTGAAAGCATTAGTGTGTTTAATGAAAACCCATGTCTGGAAAGTAGGCGACCTGGGGACATGCAGTCACCTGGCCACACTATCTTGTTAACTGGGATCCACCAAGAAAGTTTGTGGAAGTAAGGAAAAAAATGCAACATGTGAACCCAGGATGTGTATCACCTGCACGTGTTACGCAATGGGAGGGTGATTGGTGAGAGCAGAGTAAGGCTTGAAGACTGAGTGGGGTGCCCTAAAGGAAATAAGTGCATTCTTTTGTGCCGTGAGTGCCCGGCGCAAGTGTGTGTGGCAGGTAGAAGACAAGCATTAACACAGCCAACAGTGTTGCCCTGTGCATAGTGAAAATGCTGTCTTTGTTGCTAGGCATTATCACCCTGCCCAGGCAACCGCATGATGTTCCCAGTGTTGTGATTGCATGCCCGGCTTAGCATCCTGTGCCAGGTTTTGCCATCTGTTCACGTAGTCACATCCTAAGACAAGTATTGTCTTCCGGTAACAACACACCCGCATCCCTAACAGATACTCGTGAAAATTGCCAGTTTTTGCCATAAAATGCCAGCAAGTCGCAGAATTTGCTAGGTATTTTGATAATTTGGCGATATATGTGCCTCGTGTGATAAGCATTGCCATCATTTGGGAGAACTTTCATTACATGCCCAGGCACTCACACCATTAGACACATGTTCTCATCATACACCCAGGTACTCATGCCAATAGACACATGTTGTCATCATACGCCCAGGCACTCACGCCATTAGACACATGTTCTCATCATACGCCCAGGCACTCACGCCATTAGACAGATGTTGTCATCATACGCCCAGGTACTCACGCCATTAGACACATGTTCTCATCATACACCCAGGTACTCACGCCAATAGACACATGTTGTCATCATACGCCCAGGCACTCACACCATTAGACACATGTTCTCATCATACACCCAGGTACTCATGCCAATAGACACATGTTGTCATCATACGCCCAGGCACTCACACCATTAGACACATGTTCTCATCATACGCCCAGGCACTCACGCCATTAGACAGATGTTGTCATCATACGCCCAGGCACTCACGCCATTAGACACATGTTGTCATCATACGCCCAGGCACTCACGCCATTAGACACATGTTGTCATCATACGCCCAGGCACTCACGCCATTAGACACATGTTGTCATCATACGCCCAGTCATCATACGCCCAATTGGCATCACATCCTCAGGCACTCTCAACATGATTATAGGCTCATGTACTCACACTATTTGGCAGATATTGTTATTATTTCCCTAATTGCTCACATGCATGTATGTAGATATGGAACTTATAAAGCCTGGACCGACTGGGAAGCAATGAAGTGCTCTACCAAGTGTACACACCTAAAGGGTTCCCGGGAGGGTTGGGTTGGCGGAACTAAGCCACCTGTAATAAGTCGCCTGGACAGTTTTCCATGTTAAAATACAGTGGGCCTCATCACAAGTTGGGCGGTATCCCGGTGGTATTCCCAACGGGATACTGCCCGTGCTAATAGCACTACCGCTACCCGGTCCAGCGCTATTAATGACGGATCACGGGTTTGACGGAACATTCATTCCCCAATGGG
The DNA here is from genome assembly GCF_040938575.1 of Ambystoma mexicanum. Lineage (NCBI taxonomy): Eukaryota > Metazoa > Chordata > Amphibia > Caudata > Ambystomatidae > Ambystoma > Ambystoma mexicanum. The sequence goes on from NC_090940.1 coordinate 304,694,642, forward strand.
CCCATTTGGCAATTCCCCATTGTACCGAATGGGGAATTTTCGGCGCAGTTGCCGTCTGCAGTATTACCGCGTAGTAATATCACTGAAAATCAGCAAATTCCCAGCGGATTCCCCCCCCAGCTCAGAGCTGGGGGCAAACACAGCAAACCCATGATTTGGCAGACCCTTAAATGCGGCAGCAATAGCGTTACCCCGCGCATTTAAGTGTTAACGCCCGACTCGTGATGCATCACAGAGCTTCCATTTAGAACTGCTATTGAAACCTATAACGGTTTAGACAATTTATTTACCCTATGTGTGTTCAAATGAAGCATCTGCTCCCTATTTTTCAAATATGTGCTTAGGTGAGGGTGGTGGTGGCGGCAGTATTGCATTGTATGTGATATTTATAAAGCGCACAAAGACCGTGAGGTATTGAGGCGCTGAGGGTGAGAGGAAGACTGATGGAAATCAGACTAAAACAAGTACGTTTTTAGAGCCTTGCAAAATGGAAACAACTCCTGAAGATTGCGAAGGTCTGCAGTGTTTGGTTGAGTTGGATAACTCTTGCTTGCTGATGTGCAAGCAAAGGGCCTGTGTCAGGCGCTGCCATCCTCGAAGTTCACCAGTGCCCTTTGTGCAAAGGGCAATTCTACACAGACCCACACATCTCTACACACATAGAAACAACTATTCCACCCCCTGGCTTCTGCGGAAGAACAGAATTTCTTACGTGTGTGTACGTTCCAAGTCAAGGGTTTGAACACCTGATAAGCCACCGAGTGGGTTAATGCACCTACAGCAAAGATGCATGTGAAACCTGCAGGTCACACATCCAGTTGCCGGTGAAATTCTGATGCACAACTTTGGCTGGCTGTGCTGGCCCTGTGGTGGCCCCACACTGCCTCGAGAAGGTGTCCTGTTTGATTCCCAACCATGGCTAAAGCCGAGGGTACACGCGGGGAACTGAGTCCACCCACTTTTTTCAGAGGGTGGACACAGTCCCCCTGAGCTAAAATGAGAAATATTGAACGTCCACTCTGATTTTCTGCATTAAAGCCGACCATGGGGATCGAACCACAGTAATCAGATTTGTAGGGCGAACACTTCACCAGTGTACTGTATAACCTGACAGAAAATAGCGAACAATTACAGTTAGAATGTCGCATGTCGGGACTGCAAGTCCCTGGGAAGACATGTGTATTGGTTCTTGGAGTTCGAAACATGCAGACCTTTTAACGTTTTCAAAAACAATTTTAGAAGAAAATATCCTCTCTGGGGTTTGTGTGTGCGTTGTTTTGAGGAAAGGCAAATGTCATTCGATTTATGCAATTTGGATGGTTGTGTAAAGCCAATTTAATGAAATGTACATACTTCACATTGATATGCTAATTTCTGGCGAGGTCACATCCCATTGCATTCTTTGATGAGTCCCCCCATTTTAATTTTTAGGACTTGACCCCTGTTCCCAACGCAGATGACTTCTCAACACCTGCACCTGTGTTTCACTTTTGTTCCTTCGTTGTTCTCGTGCCAGATGGGAGCAGAGACAGCCGATGTACACCGTGGGTTACCCAGACCAGGGTGCAGAAGCTGAAGCAAAAGTGTGCATTGCTAAACAAAGACACACTTGGTAGTGGACATGCAGGCACTGGGTGTTGGGTGATCACTCGTGGCCCCACTCGTGACCCACTTTCTAAAACTGTCCTTTAGCTCCCTAAAATGCCGGGTTGGCTCGCCCCTGGAGGGTATGCATTCTGCACACTCATTGGAGCACGCAATGCCGGGACTGGAGCCAGTCCGAAGCAACTCCTCCCATTCGGAGGTCCATTACTAGAACGCTTCATGGACTAACATTACCATTTCCGTACATTTTTGGTGTAAAGTAAACACCTCTCTGCACTGCGCTCTTTTTTTTATATCACATTTTATTGTTTTGATACGAACATTACCAACACAAACATATTGCGTGACATTAAGCGTGCAAGTTGTCAGAAATTAAAATGACCAACCCTATAAGCAAGAGACCAAGGGGCCGCCTGCAAGTTCATTCGAACATCTGCTTCCCGCCCAAGGAGTCCCGCCCCACCCTCCACCCCCATCTTCCCATTTGCCCCAAACCTTTGTAAATTTCCCCGGACAACCCTGAGCCTGATACACCCGCCTTTCCAGGGCCATGCACATGTCCACCTCTGCTGCCCAAAGTATGCACATGTCCACCTCTGCTGCCCACCGACCAGAATATGATATACCCGCCTTTCCAGGGCCATGCACATGTCCACCTCAGCTGCCCACCGACCAGAACATGATACACCCGCCTTTCCAGGGCCATGCACATGTCCACCTCTGCTGCCCACCGTATGCACATGTCCACCTCTGCTGCCCACCGACCAGAACATGATACACCCGCCTTTCCACGGCCATGCCCATGTCCACCTCCGCTGCCCACTGACTAGAGCGTGATATACCTGCCTTTCCAGGGCCATGCACATGTCCACCTCAGCTGCCCACCGACCAGAGCGTTGATACACCCGCCTTTCCAGGGCCATGCACATGTCCACCTCAGCTGCCCACCGACCAGAGCGTTGATACACTCGCCTTTCCAGGGCCATGCACATGTCCACCTCAGCTGCCCACCGACTAGAGCGTGATACACCCGCCTTTCCAGGGCCATGCACATGTCCACCTCAGCTGCCCACCGACCAGAGCGTGATACACCCGCCTTTCCAGGGCCATGCACATGTCCACCTCTGCTGCACACCGACCAGAGCTTGATACACCCGCCTTTCCAGGGCCATGCACATGTCCACTTCCGCTGCCCACCGACCAGAGCGTGATACACCCGCCTTTCCAGGGCCATGCACATGTCTACGTCCGCTGCCCACCGACCAGAGCGTGATACACCCGTCTTTCCAGGGCCATGCACATGTCCACCTTCGCTTCCCACCGTCCAGAGCGTGATACACCCGCCTTTCCAGGGCCATGCACATGTCCACCTCCGCTGCCCACCGTCCAGAGCGTGATACACCCGCCCTTTCCACTGCCATGCCCATGTCCACCTCCGCTGCCCACTGACTAGAGCGTGATACACCCGCCTTTCCAGGGCCATACACATGTCCATCTCAGCTGCCCACCGACCAGAACGTGATACACCCGCCTTTCCAGGGCCATGCACATGTCCACCTCTGCTGCCCACCGACCAGAGCGTGATACACCTGCCTTTCCATGGCCATGCACATGTCCACCTCTGCTGCCCCCTGACTAGAGCGTGATACGCCCGCCTTTCCAGGGCCATGCACATGTCCACCTCAGCTGCCCACCAACCAGAGATGATACATCCGCCTTTCGAGGGCCATGCACATGTCCACCTCCGCTGCTCACCGACCAGAGCGTGATACACCCGCATTTCCAGGGCCATGGCCATGTCCACCTCCGCTGCCCACTGACTAGAGAATGATACACCCGCCTTTCCACGGCCATACACATGTCCACCTCAGCTGCCCACCGACCAGAACGTGATACACCCGCCTTTCCAGGGCCATGCACATGTCCACCTCCGCTGCCCACCGACCAGAGCGTGATACACCCGCCTTTCCATGGCCATGAACATGTCCACCTCCGCTGCCCCCCGACTAGAGCGTGATACACCCACCTTTCCAGGGCCATGCACATGTCCACCTCAGCTGCCCACCGACCAGAGATGATACACCCACCTTTCCAGGGCCATGCACATGTCCACCTCAGCTGCCCACCGACCAGAGCGTGATACACCCGCCTTTCCAGGGCCATGCACATGTCCACCTCTGCTGCCCACCGACCAGAGCGTGATACACCAGCCTTTCCGGGGCCATGCACATGTCCACCTCCGCTGCTCACCGACCAGAGCATGATACACCTGCCTTTCCAGGGCCATGCACATGTCCACCTCAGCTGCCCACTGACCAGTCCAGGGACTTTCTGGGGCCCTGCAGAGTGACAGAAACGCCTTTTTGCTCTGTCCCAGGGTGACTGATAAGAACACATTTTTAAGTAAATCCCAACTCTCCCCATATCCTCAGCAACACACACTTCGGGTCTCTAGGGACCTCAAACCCCATTATTGCAGACAGTCTATCAATGCATTTCCCCCAAAAGAGTTGCACCTGTGTACACTCCCACATTATGTGAAAGAACGTGTCTCTGGGCCTCCCACATCACACGCAATCATCATTCTCGGCCCTTTCCTATTTATATAACATTGTGCGGGAGCAGTATACTCGATGTAGGATCTTGTCTTGTACAAGACGTAACTTGGCAGACATTCCGATTTCCCTAGGGGACATTAACGCTTCCACCCACTCCTCTGGGTCCAGTGCCCCCACATCACTTTATCACCTGTCCTTAAAATGGGATAATTCCTGCGCCCCAAAAGCCGAAATCACTTGGTAGAGGGTCGAGGTGACCCTGATCTCTATGCATGTCGTAAGTAAATAGCTCCTGCAGATCCGTGAACTGTGACCTTAGTGCATGTGCCAACTGCATGTATCTGAAGCGATCACCTCTCCAGAGACTGAAACTCTCCTGACTCAAACGGGAGGAGGCTACCCTCCCGCACGACGTCCGGATCCCAAGATTCTCCCAATTCTTGAAATGACCCATCCTGAGGAGCTCTGGAAAATTCAAGTTTTTCCACAGAGGTTGACTAAGGTTGGGCCTCTCCCCCATCCTACATGCCTATGCGCCTCAGCCCACATTTTTGCATATGTTGCGTGAGTCATGGGCAGGAGCACAGGCTCTCCCCTTCTCCTCCAATGTAGCACTTCCGTCAGGGGCGTCAGAGCCATCCAGCCCAGTTCCCCTGCGATGTGTGGTAGCCCTGGATCCCCATGCAACCAGTCTTTCACTACCCTCAGCTGAACCGCCCGGTAATACCCTTGCAGATACCGCAGACCACCTCCCCCTACCACACAGATCGATGTAGGGTTGGGAGAGTGATGTTCGCCCTTCTGCCCTCCCACCAGAGCACCCTGATATCTTTTTCAATCCCACGAAAGACCAACCTGGGGACCGGAAGTGGGGCGTTCTGCAGCACATATAGGTACTTGGGCAAGAAGATCATCTTAAAGAGGGCTGCCTTGCCCTGCAAATTCAGTGGAAGAGTCTGCCATTGTGTAGCATTGAGCCTGAACTTTTCCATTATCGGGTGCACATTTAGCCCCAAGAACTCAGATAGCTGCCTGTCCAGCTGGATCCCTAAATATCTAAATCCCGCTGTCGGAAATTTGATATGGGCAGGCCTGTGGAACTAACCCAGCCCGCCCTGTACAGGGAACAGAACTGATTTCTACCAACAGACCTCGAGGCCGCTGAACCCCTGGTATTCATTCAAGATTTACATTACCACTTGACAGGACTTAGCTGGATCCCCCATGTATATTTGCAGGTCGTCCGCATATTGGCCATCTGAAACCCACCCAATCTTGGTTGGACCTCAGCTCCGCCGCCAGCGGCTCCACGGCCAGCGTAAAAAGTAAGGGAGAGAGGGCCCCCGCCTCGTCTCGGGTCCCAGGGGGAATATCTGTGAGGAGATCCCATTAACCCTAACTTCCTCCATCGGCAAGCTGTACTACAGGCAGTTCTTAGGGTTCAGCCTTTCCTCAAGACACCCACTGCAAAACTTTCCTCCCACTTGTGCAGCCCCCTGACAGTATGACTGACACACCGGCTGAGTGCGCCCCAGTCACACACGATGCCCATGAGGATGGTACACTGCCACCTGGCGCCTGCACATTCCTCCTGCCCTGGGGAATACAACTCCAGGCCCCAAGTACCTCAGGCCACACAACCGGCCCTGCAGCATCCTCCAGGATCCCCTCTGTGTCCTTCCACAGTCATCCTCCTCAGGGCTCAATGAGCTCCCGGTCTCGGTGTGTTGCAGGCCAAATGGCGGCTTCTTGTCCACTCCTCTGCTCCTGTGGGGGATCTTCTGCTTACCACTTTGAGTCCCAGCATTGCTGCTCTCCCTGCAGGCTGGCTCCAACTCCTCTCATGGCACCGTCTCCCCGTTCTGGCGCCTAATGTTGTTGCCTACTGTCTGCCAGGCTGATCACAGGAGGCCAGCCCCCTCTAGGCCGCACTGTCCACCAAGCTTCCCCGCTCCGCTCCTGCAAGGCAATGCTGCTCAGGGTGCCCGTGTTGCTGCTTTCGCCCTGCTGCCATAATTTGGATTTATTTATTCATAAGGCACTGAAGCCTGCGGGCATCGGGGCTCCTTACACAAACACAAAAGGACAGAGAGAAGCGGCACAAGAAAGTGCACAAATGTTCAAGAGGGGGAGATTATGTGAATAGTAAGGTTTTTAGGTGTTTGCAAAAATGTGTACAGTCCTTTTGCTATCCAAGCCCTGGCAGTAGGGTGTTCCAAAGCTTAGCAGAGGTGACAGGAAATGACCTCCCAAGACAGTAGGTACGTTTGAAACCTAGGTTCCTGACCAGGGATTTTGTCGATGATTGCAGTATTCTTGTGGTCTTGTGAGAGCACATCATGTTTTTAAGGTATTTGGGCATAGTACCATGAAGGCAACTGTGAGTCAGTATCGCTGACGTGAATTGTATCAAAGCAGAGATCGGCAGCCAGAGCATAGCTTGGCTGCGGCTGGATATGTGCGCTTTCCTGGTTTTTCTTTTAACGATTCGTACGGCATCATTTTGAATCACTCTGAACTTTTGCAGCCACTTTTTAGTCGCCCCTATTAATAGGGCGTGGCAATAATCGAGCCTTGGTAGTATTATTTCACGTACAATCGATGTGCAGTTGGGCTCTGAGGTAAAGGGATGGATGTTCTTCAGGAGACAAAGATAGTAGGAGCAGTTGGCAACAACCTTGCTGATGTGGGAGTCAGAGTTGAGTGAGCCTTCCAAGTGGAAACCTAAGGTCTTAACTTTTTTGGGAAACTGTGACGCTGCAGTCATGGATCTTAAAAGAATGATATCTGGAATCCAGTTTAGCTCGACCCTGACGGGAGCCAAAAATCAACAGTTCCGTCTTGTTACCATTCAAACACATCCAGCTATGATTCATCCAGGTGTCCACCAAAAAGCAAAAAGCAGAGACATGCAAGCCCCCTGTGGAACACTGTAACCTGTGGATGTTGAAGGGCAGGAAGCATCTCACCAACAGATTCTAGATGTCCGGTTAGACAGGAAGGATTGCAACCAAGTGATGGTTTCTGTGCCGAATAGTCCTATGTTGCTCAGTTTACAGAGGAGGAGTTCTGATCTAAAAGATCGAACACCGCCGACAGATCTAATAGAATGACCAGGTATTGCCTTTGTCTGTGAAACTCAGCATGTGAGTTTGTAGGTCAATCAGAGCTGTTTCAGTGCTTTAGTCGGGCCTAAAACCAGATTGTCTAGGGTGTAGGATGTTTGAGGTTTCAACAAGTGTTTGAAGTTGTGTAGTGGCTGTTTTGTCTAGAATTTTCACCAAAAAGTTGCAGTTTGTAATTGTTCTCAGATTGTTAGGATCATTGGAATCCAGGCCTGATGTCTTGACCAGCTGATAATAGTGGCTCTTTCAAAAGAATCGGGAATCAGATTACTGTGTAAAGAAGAGTTTACAAATCTAACTAAAAATGGGGCAAACATTTGTTTGTGGTCAAAGTTCAGTTTTGGCGGGAGGATATTTTCCAGACAGGAAGAGGGATGTAGTGCTGTCAATGTTTTGACCATCACAGAAATAGTAATTTGTAAGATGTCAAATTTAGGTGATATTTCATCAGTTGTGGTTTTCCTGGGAGGTAACAAATAGGGCGAAATTTCCACTTGGGGTTATTTTGAATCTTTGCTCGAGCTTTTAATATTTTAGCTTCAAATGCCATTTGTATCCTAACACAGTCTTGGTCAGTAGGTCTGCTAGGTAATGGTTTTTTCTAGCATTTTAAAAATCGCAAACAGCTTTTTAAGAACTGTTACTGGCCCACTCTATCTGTTTGTTAAGGACATTTCTTTTGCCTCGAACATAGTTGACTTGTATACCTTTTCCGACTTTTTCCAGCCGTTTTTGTTTTCCTCAATTTCTTATGTGATGTATTGTCCCTAACTAGTTTGATCCTAGAAGGTGCCAATCTATCCAGCATGGCTTCTAGAGTGGAATTCAGGATGTCAACTAAAATAGGAGAAGGATCTAGGTTAGAAGTAAGGTACATGGTCTGGGGTATGCATTCCTGCAGATCAGTAGCGCATACTTTATCAAACTTGCGCCTCTTGGTTTTCTTTAGTAGATTTTTTATTTTAGGGCAGAGGATGGGAAGACAAATTTGAAAGGTTATGGCTTAATGGTCAGACCAAAAACTGGGAGTGGTACTATCAATCTGTACTCGTAGGATTTTTGAAACCACCCAATCAAGCATGTTTCCTTTGTCCGAGGTGGGGGTCAGTGTTCTGCACAAAGTATTTATTATTAGTTAAAGCCACTTCTAGCTAGGAGGCATCTTTATTGGTGTTGTTGTTATGCCACTGATTAAAGTCCCCAGCCAGCAAGGTGGAACAGTTAGGACAGTTTGTATCTCCAAGAATCTGCATGATTTCCTCATTGAAGTTTGGCATGTCGATGTAGACAAGAATGATGTTTACACAGCCACAGGCAGTAGGGGTCATGTTCAAGTGCAGAATTCTGCAGTCTTGGCAGTCCCTGGTTTTCTGGAAGAATTTTAAGTGATTGTTGGCAAGAATTGCTACTCCCCCCCCCCACCGCCCATGACCCGTGGCTCGATTTTGACAAGTGATATAGTATCCCTAAGGCTGGCTATCGAGATCATGGGGCCGTTGGCATCAGTGATCTAGCTTTCTGTTAGACATAGAAGGTCTAGATTTAGAATGTAGTCATGGATGTCTAGGGCATGCTTGTTGAGAGATGGTGTGTTCCACAAAGCGCACCTTAGTACACTTGATGGGTGGAGGTCGGAAACAGTATCCCCTGAGGTGGCAGGTGGGGATTTGTCATCAGTAATGGATACTCCTATGGTGGTGTCGAGGGGATTAGTGGGGTGACTCCGTTTAAGGTGGATTTCCAGTGAGGGTCGTAAAGTCGGTGTTCTTTCCAAGATTTGATAGATTGTGTCTTTTGGGAGTGGGTTCATGGCAGCGCTGTGTAGTCTGTCCCTGGTATTATATAAGGTATGTGTTGGGTAAAAGGGACACTGCGCACTCCTAAATAAGTTAACCTTTGACAAAAATGAGCTAATAAAAATGTATCCACTTGTGCTGCATGGTCTGGTGATTGGGACAATTAACCCAAACTGTCCGAAAACTGGTATAAGTAGATAAACCAGAGGCCTAGCCGCTGTGGATTAAAGAATAATGGATAAAGGGGTTGGTCCTAATTATGGAAAACATATAATGGATGCACATATCACACTTGTTTAAAAAACCTGAGTAAAACACCAATTTAGGGTCTACATTTATTTTACAGCCCAAACACATAAACACAATCCATAAAGTTCCAGCAATAACTCATTGTACAGCACGTGCCAATGTTTCGCCCTAGTTGGCTTTTTCGAGGTTAACAAAACATGCATATAGTCTCTAAATATGGAGTCTCTTCTGATGCACGCATTTGCCTTGCTTTCATACATCAGAATCAGTGTTCCCTGAATAGGTCTGTTTCATGTATGGGCTCCCGCAAAGGTATCCTCATATGATAATCTAAGGAAAAGAGGACTTGACATGATCTTTAAGGTGTATTGTTTCCATTCCTACCCGGTCCCTGTTTGATCTTTAGATTGTTGTAGCTACAACAACAGTAACGAGCCATTCGGCTAGCTGCAGTCTCTGGATAAGTGATCCTAATCCGGACATTTTGAAACTCCTCCTTCCAAGAAACTGCAATTCTATTTAGAAGATGCTTATAATAGACTAATGGTCATACCAATGAAGACAACTCAGACACGGGGCACACACCGAGAGATCTAAAGATCAAACAGGGATTGGGTACGCAGAGGACGTAAATGAAGAGGCGCCCAAGGAACCAGAAACACGCAAGATGCCATGTGCCCCTGCAGCCTGAGCAATAGGCGAGCCGAGACATACTGCCTACTGAGAACACTGCCCAGAACAGTCAGCAGGCGATTGACCCTCTCCCGGAACAGAAAAACTCTTGCCATCTTGGTGCAGATCTGAGCCCCGATGAAAACCAGATCCTGAGAGGGCTACATCTGAGACTTCTGCCAGTTCACCAGAAACCCCCAGTCCCGTAATGCCTGGCAGATTAGCTGGAGATGAGCCAGGACTGTCCGTCGGAGAGCCGCCTTGACCCACCAGTCGTCGAGGAAGGGAAAAATATGAATGCCCCTTAGGTGCAGATGTGCCACAAGGGGAGCCACCAGCTTGGTGAACACCCTGGGGGGCTGAGCGCGGCCAGAGCGAGAGCACTCGGAACTGAAAATGCCGGGATCCCACTGCAAAACGGAAGAACTGCATGTGACAGGGCCGGAGAGCCATGTGGTAATATGCATCCTGGAGATCCAGAGATTCCACCCAGTCCCCCCTGTACAACATTGGGAGAATGTTCTGCAAAATCTCCATTTTGAAGCATTCCTTCCGGACGATGCAGTTCAGAGCCTTGAGATCCAAAATCAGGCAATACTTCTCTGAAGGTTTGGGGACCAGGAACACTTGTGAGTAGAAACCCCGACCCGAAGAGGGAAAGGAACGGGCATCATAGCCTCCTTCAGCAACAACTCAGAGAGAGCAGTCACCATAGCAAACCTCTTGGTCCGTGATCTGGGAACAATGGTCCGAACCATGCAAACCTGGACAGGCGGAGACAGGAAGTTCACTTGATAACCCCTCCGAACGGTGTCCAGAACCCAGGAATCCGAGGACCACAGGTCCCATACTGGAAAAAACAGCCAGAGTCATCTGCCCACCGGCCGGTCCAAACAGTCTGGATTTCTTTTCCCAGACCCGGATGTAAAGATCATAGAGGACCACAGCCCCTCCTTCGTTCTTCCAAAAAGAGTGAGAGGAGGAGCCAGGGAAAGACTGTCCTCAACGTGTCTGCGTGTTTGTCAGCCCGAAACATTTTATCCACTTTATCCTCAAGTGAATCACCAAAAAGTTTGGAACCATCAAAAGGAAGTTTAAGGGCACCCGCCTTCTGAGAACCTTCTGTTTTCCAATCCAGCAGATGTACATCCCTCCAGCTGACATACCAGCACCCATGGCCATGACTGATACACACACTCCATTGAACGCCAGATCGGACAAAAATTCAACCTGCCTCTGCATCTCTGTCAGCAGAGAGGCACAGTCAGAACCCCCATCCACAGCCTTTTTCAAATTCCTGAAACCACTTAGCACAGTTTCTGCCGTGTAGGAAACGTAGATATTGGCCCTGAGGGCCAGATGTGCACCAGCATGAACCTTCTTCAGGCCGGACTTAACCCTACGCTCCACCGGGTCCCGGACAGCTGCCTCCTCAGGAGACATAGAGAAGTGACCCACCAGACTGGCAAGGAAATAATGAACATCAGTTGAATCCGAGAGCAACGTCTCACCCCCTTTCAATGGGTACAGTTTGGCCATAAAGCGGGGCATTGTAATCTTCTCCGGGTCACGCCATTCTCGAAGGATCTTATCCTGGATATCAGACACCAAAGGTAACCCCATCCTTGGGGTATGCCTATACTGGCCAATAGAAGGGTCAGCCCCCTCCACTTGTAACAGGGGCTCTGAAAAACCCATGCAGTCCCAAACTTGTTCAAGGACTTCCTCCACCTCTTCTCTGTCCAGATATTTCCCTTCTGCATCAGCCGACGAGGAACAAGAAGTGGCAGAAGATGAGGATGATGAGAAAGACAAATGCCGGCGCCTGTGCCCATGTGCATGGGCTGCGACTCCCTCCAGCATGACGCTCTAGCAATTTCTTTAAATCTTTCCTGGACAAGGAAAATTGCATCGATTTCTTCTTCTTCCTTTTACGAAGTTCAGGCAAGAGGAAGACGAGGATGAAGACAGGACAAGGTGCCTGTGCTTTGTAGTATGCTTACCCATGGCAAGCATAAACAACAATCAGAACATCAACCTGCTGAGTGTACATTTAAACTGTAGGAGAAATCACCAATGGGGGAGAACAAACAATCTATCCCCTTGGGAACGGGCCGTTAGGCATAGATTGACCCTCTCCCCTCCGGAGGCGGAGTCCACCAACCTCCGGAAGGCACATTAAGGAGCTGGTATGCCGTTCCACAACGGAACGTTAAATCGGCCACACCGGCAGGTGAAAGGCATAACATCATTCATAAAGCCCACACCTCCTTACCATACCCCTGTGCCCTGCAGGACCCAGGTCGCGAATCCTCCACGCCATTCTAGAGCCATGCAACAAACCGGGCGAGGCTTCCCACTCAACTGGGACCCAAGCCTCGCACGGGGCCCAGGAGCATGCAGCACCTGGAGGGAACCGAGATCCCGCCACACAGCCCCATCAGGGGTCCAGCAACCGTAGCTCCCCAGAGCCCCCTCCCGGGAATAATCCAACCTGCCGTAGGAAGGACAAATTTTACTGGAAGACGTGGGTTAAGGGGAGGCGTTGTAGGGAGTAAAAGAAACAGAAGAAGGTCCTGTGTCGGAGGCAGGGGCCTCATGAGGAAAGTACTGTGATGAGGAAGAGGTGAATAGGGTGTATACGAGGCAGGGCATTTGATCACAATCCCGGTAGTGGCGTTAGTAGCAGGTGTTTTGAGGGTGAGGCCACGCCATACAATAGTGTGGATAGTCTTTGGAGGGCAATAGCTAGTTTATTATAGCAATCCCTGTAATATAATGTGACTCAGTGCCTGAGCGAATGACAACAGAACCTGGCAATCAGCGAAGGCCTGCCACTGCAAATATGTATGCAAAAGTCAAAACTATTGGTAGGTAGGTAGAAAAGTTTCTTTCCGGAATACAAAACGTTCCCATAAAAACAGCAACAACAAACAACAGGATTACAATCAACACATGTACAAATTCCAACATCATTAAAAACATAGAACATTCTGGAAATACAAAATGCTATATTTCAGGCAGTTTTGAATAAAAATGTTCTCACAGTTAATGCATTCTTTAAAAAAGATACTAGGCCCCAGCAGTGCTTTAAGTGGGATTAGAAATGGAGGGGGGGCAGGCTCTCCTTAGGGGGCATAGCCTAAGCACACACGTACCCACGCCATGTCCCCTAAGGAGAGCCCCCCTCTTGCCTAATTGGGGCAGGGGGCTGGTAAAAGGAGTAGAGCTGGGGCGCACTGGCATTATTACCTTGGTTTTGCATCCAAGAGAAGGGGCTGGGCACAACAAAGGGGGGACACCAGGGTGCCCCTCCTCGCATGCAGCAGGCAGCCCTTTCATTCAAGCAACGCTTTAACCACCGACTCCTTGAATGAAAGGTCCCCCTGCTGCTGTCGTCTCTGTGCTCAGAAACAAGAGGAGGGCTGGACTGCCCAGCTCTCCTTTTGTTTTCGAGTAAAGTCATCACGCACCATGAAGCCAAGGTGCTTCATGCTGTGTGATGACTATTTACTTGGAAACAAAAGGAGAGCTGGGCCGAAAAAAACAAAAACATATAGAGACATCAAGCAGCCCGCATAGCCGAAGTGCTGCACATTTACACAGGCTGCCTGAAGGTGTCAGCACTTTGGATTAGAAAAAAAAGAAAAGGCAGCCTTTTCTTTTTTCTAATCCAAAGTGCTGACACCTGCAGGCAGCCTGTGTAACTGCAGTTCTTCGCTACACAGGCTGCCTCTGGTGTCAGTGTGGCTAGGACTAATTGGGGGTGGGCCCAGGCAGAGCCCCAGCTCGGGAGCCCTTTTTCGAGACTGCCGGGGCTCAGTCCCGGCCCACTTAAAGCCCTGGGCCCCAGCCCACACCTACTGTGTCAGTCCACAACAAATAACATAGAGCAGGCTTCTGCTGAAGGAATCCCTGACCCCCCCGCGAGTGGTTTAAGTGTAATCTCGAACAGGCAAGAAAGCTGGGCTTTCTCAGTGTTTGGGGGTCGGGCCAGGACTGCACACACCAGGCCATCGCGGATGTTTTTCTAATGCTGCCTTCAGTCCGAGGAAACAGCCTAGGTGGTCAGGAAAGCCGGCGATTAAATCGCTCCATCGGCCTAATGAAGGCGCCAACTTGTTTTTCTTCCGACAGATGCTATTTATATTAAGTTAGTCAATACAATTTCGTGCTTAATCCGGACGCATTTTAATTAGAAAAAAGGCATCCTATTGGCACCGCAAAGCATTACAACCAGCCTGTGGATTTTCCTTTCCCAGGGCAATACATTGAAAAACACAACCCCCACGTACACGAGCCACGTGCATCGAAGGGAAAAGTCCATCGGTTCACTCTGGCGCGTGGCCCGCCTTCCCCATTGCGATTCCTGGCCTCTTCGCCTGGTATTCGGTGAGGTCATCGCGTATGTTAAAATGCTCATTCGCGCAGCGAGAGCGCGTTGACATCGCTTTGTCGCTGCCAGCCCGTAGTGGGGGCCGGCGCGGAACACTTGGATCGCACTCTGCCTCGCTGCACACACAGATTAGACTTTACTGCTGCACATAAGACATTGTGGCGCTAGCCTGGAGCTAGCCGGACCAGCAATAGCTTCACCCCCTTCCCCCCCTTCACCCTCCCACAGTGCACTTAGCGCTATGCTAAACCACACATATGACAGAAACCATTTAACGCGCGCCAAATGTGTTAAACCAATGCAAGCAAAGCATATCCATTTCAGAGCTGTTTCCGCACAATATGCTTAAGATAGCCCACGCACACCCACATTTCACAAACACGCTCACAGCACCTGGACTTCTTTCTTATGGCACTCTCTTATACATCTTTTTCCAGTTTCAAATGCACACTATTCCAGCCAGAACATACTGTCACACTATTTTCCGATCAATGCCTTCCAGCACACTGGAGACTTGTGTTACCTGGGAGGCATTGTGCATGCTTCGAGAACACTACAGTGGTGACCTGGCGCAGTATTACAAAAAACAATAACAATAATACATGGTTGAGAGTAAACATGATTGCCCAGGGCTCACACACAATGGGCCTCATTCCGAGTATGGCGGTAAGGGATAGCGGCCACCGCTAACGAGAGCGGTGGCGGTAATCCCTTACCGCCATACTCCGAGTTCCCTTAGCGCCATGGTGCTTTTAACACCTGCTTTTAGCAGGCGTTAAATACCATGGCGCTAAGGGACCTTGATGTTAATTACGCCACCGTAATTTACGGTGGCGTAATTGACGCCTTCCCCACTCCCATTATGCCCTATGGGGCAAGAATGGGAATGGGGAAGGGTAAATGGGGATTGGGGAATTACCGCCCCGCCAACCTTGGAATGGGGCGGTAATTCCGCCAACCACCAAGGCGCTGCCGGTCCGGGTACGGCGTCAACCAAGGCGTTAATAGCGCCATTGGTTAGCGCCGTACTCGGAATGAGGCCCAATGGCCCTCAATACGAGTCGGGCGGTACAGGGTTAACGGCACCGGTAAAGGTGCCGGTGCCGTCAACCCCGTACTGCCCGATTACGAGTTCCCCTCGCGGGACCCGGGTCCCGCGAGGGGAAGAGGGAGCAAACAACGGGCCATCTTGTAATGGCCCGTTGTTTGCTCACTCTCCCATTCCCATTCAGCCCCATGGGGGCTGAAATGGGAATGGGGAAGGACCCTGTCCGGGTCCTTGGAGGGAGGAATTACCGGGCCTTCCGAACTCGGAATGGCCCGGTAAATCCTCATTCCGAGGACCCGGACACGGACACAATTTCGGCGGCAGTCATGCCGCCAATAGCGGCATGGCTACCGCCAAACTCGTAATGAGGGCCAATCTGTTTCCTAGTGAGTAGCGGTATTTCTCGAAACTAGCCAATGCTACTCATTTTATCGGTTCTATGTCATTTCATCGCTGTATATTTCAACGCCTGGCACTTGAACGTGTACATTATAACGAAAATGTTCATCGAAACCCCCCTTCCTCGACCTATTATTACATATTCACTAGCCACCCAAACACTTATCTGCCCTTTCCCAACCCCCCTAAAATATTCGAGGGACATTTTCGCTATGATGTGCATGTTTAAATGCCAGGCTTTGAAATACACGGCAATGAAAGGACGTCGTAACCATTTTATCAATCTCAAAAAAAATGAAATGTGGAATCGCTCTTGCTAGGATTTGAGCTGGTGTGCGACAAAAGGACTACTGCTCTGCAGAAGTGCAGGGATGAATAGTGGCTTCACCACCTACCCAGCGCCACACTACTACTAAACCAGCAGTGATCCCAGTCATACAGGTCAAATACACTGCCTGCACCCTGTGCAGAGGCGGTTCTAACGGCCGTCAGCCAGACAAATGGCGAGCAGGCCCCTGTGCTATGGCATAGCTCTCAACCATTTCGGTCGCGAAGGCGGGTGAAAACACCCGATTTTAGTTTTGGCGGGTGAGACGCCCATTGAAATGAATGGGCGTGCTGGAGGCTTGGCGGGTGAGTCAGCTGTTTACAAGGTGGGTGACACCCGCCAAAAGCGTGAGAGTTGAGAGCTATGGCTAGGGCCCGCCCCTTCCACACAGCACACGGCCCTTTCTGCTGTGGCAGGCCTGTTTTGCGGAGGCGAGTTCTCTGCTCGCTTCCCCCTGACTGCTGCCAGAGATCACACGTGCCATCGCTGTGTGGCTCATTGTGGATCTTAACACTGTCAGCCATAAGGGAACACGGCAGGCTTTTATGTGACAGCTTTCACAGCATAAACAAAGCCAAACAAGGTTGGTGCGAAATGAAGACAGGTTTGGTCACTGATGAAAAAAAAAAAACGCTGTTTTTGTGGCGTGTTTTGCATGTTAGTTGTCACAGGGTTAGGGCTTTGTTATATACAAATGTCAGTATGTCCTTCAAAATACATGCTGCTATGCAAAGGTTTTTAAATATTACGACAATCCACATCAGCATGTTGTTCTGTGTTGCTTTTTTTTTTACTTTTCCTTTATTTCGGGAGTTTACGGACCACAGCCCTTCCATAGAAGGTGCCATGTGCCTGATTTACAAAGCACTTTTCAATGGGAAAATCCACTTGGAAATATTTTGTAAATCGGGCACATAGGGGTGTGGTATGGTTGGGGAGTGTCACAGCATTCTATCATTTTTTGGGAAAAAATCAAATTAATAAACTAATAGATACAGCATCTGGTCCTGCAGCAATAACAAGCAGCTCATCACACTGCTGTCACCAACATCAATTATCTTCTAGTTTGTTTTTCAACACCGTTCACATGGATCTGTTTTGCATCTAAAGTACACGCAGATACAAAATATTGTAAAGGGCTCTGTAATTCCATACTAGTACACATACAGATCCGAGGTTTTCTCCAACCCGTGCAGCAAAAGCTTAACACTAGGCAATTCTGCCATTTTGCAATGCATGGCTGCAGCAACGCCCGCACAAATAGAATGGCATAACTTTTCAGCTACAAGGACGCGTATGTTCTCTAGGTTTACAATATTTAGCATTAATAGCAAAGCCTGCCGCGGAGGCCGAGCTGTTTCCAGTTAGTCAGACCCCTAGGTAACTGTAATGAAGACAACTTAATAAAAATTGCTTTTGCCCTAAAGTTTGCCATTGTACACTGTGATCCCAGTTAACTCTGCCCACCCAAAGCTCCGCCTCCATGACCCACACACCTAGGGCCCTGCGTCAGGTGTTGCCCACAGGGCCCTTTGCCATAAATCTGCCACTGACCCTGTGTGGTAGTGCAGGCCGAGGGCAGGCTACATCTTCAGGAGGGGTGTGTGCTGATAACAGTCGCACTCCAAATAGCAATAGCACCGAGATTTCAAAATAAACAAATGTCCGTTTAAGGTTCTGTAAAACATAGGCTTTTAATCACACAATAAAAATACATGCGACCAACTAAAAACACGAGCAACACCTGTAAAGAAAGTACAGAGAATGCAGGCTGTCGTGGAATGGCACTCCGGGAAGACGAGCAAGCGTGCAGGCAGAGAAGGGTTTTTTAAAAAGTAACTATAATCGCTAAGGTGGACCAGGGGCGCATGGCCTCTTCACAGAATCTTAGTCTTGTCTTTGGGTGTTGAAAGAGTCGAGCCGGGCTTCTGAGAGCTTCCTGTGGAAGTAGGTAGGTATTGGGTTGGTGAGCTGCTCGACTGGGTCCAACAAGCAGTGTGGACCAGGCAGCAATGGCATGTGTCAAGGAGTTCCCCCCTTCTCACCTGAGTCCGGTCTTTGCTGGATTTCTTGGTCGATGCCTTCTTGCAGACGGATCGGGTCTTGAATAAGGCTGCACGAGTCTCTTCCGACTCCAGCGTGCGTTCAAAGTTCCGGGATGCAACAATCCAGGAATCCGGGAAAGTAGGAGGGTGCACTACACAGCACATGAGTCCAGGAAGTAAGAAGGAAAGGAGAGGGTCTAGGAATGGAGTTTAGAAGGGACAGAATCAGGGAAAACAATACTGCAAGCTAGGGAGCACACGTCTGGTTGCTACTTCGCAATAGCATTGAGACGTGCAGAGCCGCGGGGGGCGTGGTCTATTAATAGAACACGCTACGTCCAACGTGTGGAGCAAGGAAGGTGTTTCACGCTGGACGGCCATGTTGGAAGTACCAGGGAGTGTAAGCCCCGCTGAGACAAGGACCAGGAAGTCCAAAAGGGGCGCGTTCTCTAGGTCAGGACAGCATGCCTCCTCCGAAGACCCGTTCCTCCAGGTTTGCCCGGGTGTATGAGGTGAAATTTTCTGAGCAGTCAAGGGGTCTTGAGATTAGAAAGTGGTTCCCAGGTTCTTTCACTGGGAGGAGATCCCTTCCATTCAACCAAGTATTGAAGCTGACCCCCTTTATACCTGGAGTCGCATATTCTGGGCACTTCATATTCCAGTTGGTTGTCGACCAGTAGAGGAGGAGGTCTGCAGGATTTCCGGGAGGATTGGATGTAGGGTTTTAATAAGGACGTGTGAAAAACTGGGTGAATTTTCTTCCAGGAGTCTGGTAGTTTGATCCAGTATGAGACTGGATTTCTAATTTATAATTTCTTTGATGGGAAATGGACCATAATACCGAGGGGCCAATTTGTTTGGTCCTAGATGTCGGGGTAGTAATTTCGAGGACAATCAGACTTGATCACCAATTGCATAAGAAGGCCCTGGTCTTCTTTTGGAATCCGCATAGTCTGTGTTCTGGCCTTCTCTAAGTTTTCTTTGGCCTCCTGGTGTACGTTGATGAGGGTTTCGATCCAGGAGTCGACAGTAGGTACCGGCGTGGGATGAGGGAGAACAGAGGGTAGAACCGATGGATGGAAACCTTGGCTACAATAAAAGGGACTGGTCTTAGTGCTGAATGATCAGAATTGTTGTAGGCGAATTCAGCCACGGGTATCAGGAGCGACCAGTCATCCTGAACCTTGGTGGCGAAACATCGAAGATACTGTTCCAGGGTCTGATTAGCACGTTCTGTGGCCCCGTTGGTTTGGGGATGGCAACCTGATTAGAGGGCGCGTTGGATTCCCAAAATGCGACAAAGATGTCTCCAGAATTGTGAGACGTATTGAGGTCCTCGATCATAAATGATCTTGGAAAGAAGTCCATGCAGACGGAATATGTGTTCCAGAAAGATTCCAGCAAGTTTGGACGAGGATGGTAATTTACACAGGGGTGTAAAATGAGCCATATGAGTGAACAAGTCAATGGTAACCATGATGGTCGTGTATCCTCGGGAAGGTGGTAATTCCACAATGAAGTCTGTAGCAATGAATTCCCATGGCCTTGTTGGCAGTGTAGGTTTCAGTAGAAGACCAGCCGGTCTCTTGTTATCATGTTTATTTTGACTACAGATAGCACAAACTATGACTTACTACTGTACGTCGGTCTTCATTCCAGGCCACCAAAACTGTCTTTGTATGAGGCGGAGGGTGTTGGTTATGCCACGATGTCCGGAGTGAAGGGTATCATGACAGAGGTTTATTATTCTTTGTTGTAATTTCTGTGTGGGAATGACCAGTGCATTGTCCTTAAATAAATATCCTTCCTTGACTCTTAGTTTCCATTGATTCTTCCTTGAAATATCCTTCCACAGATCAGAGGATTGGGTTTGCACTCGAATTTCTTCCAGGAGATTGACTGCTTCAGCTACAAAGAACGTGTGAGGAAACATCTTAGGGTAGGCCCTATCTTCAGTAGTTACATAGTCAGGACGTCGAAATAAGGCCTCAGCAATCAGGTTTTGTGATCCGGGAACGTGAGTGATGTGGAACTGGTACTGGGCAAAGAAGTAGGCCCAACGCGCCTGACGACTGTTCCTACACTCCAATGACTGTAGAATTTGAAGATTCTGATGGTCCGTGCAGACCTGAACTGGATGTCTAGCACCCAGAAGTAGATGTCGCCATTCAGTGAAGGCTTGGCGGATGGCTTACAGTTCCTTTTCCAGGACGGAGTAGTGTGTCTTACTGGGAGTCAGGGTTCGTGAAAGGTAAGCAATGGGGTGTTCCAGTTTATCCTCAAATTCCTGCTTCAACACCGCTCTTTCCACTAGAAATGGTCGATTTATGTCGGGTTTTGCTATGATGGGGGCTTGCGTAAACTCTGCCTTTAAACATTGGAATTCCTTATCTTGCGGTGTAGACCAGATAAATGGGGTGTCTTTCTTCAAGAGAGCAACGATCGGCTGAACAATCTCGGAAAAGGTGGATATGAACTTCCGGTAGAAATTGGCAAGCCCCAGCAAGGATTGAACTTCTTTCACAGACGTGGGAGCGGGCCATGCCAGTATGGCCTTTACCTTTGAAGGGTCCATACCAATTCCTTCTGGGCTAAGGATGAATCCTAGGTAGTGAACAGAAGTAACATGAAACAAGCATTTTTCGGGTTTGGCTAAAAGTTTGTGTTCACGGAGTCGTTGCAATACTGTCTTTACGTGTTCTTCATGCTTTAGAAGGTCCTTGGAAAAGATCAATATGTCGTCCAGATAGACAATGACGAAGAGGAATAGCATGTCTGAGAACACCCTATCCATGAAACGTTGAAAAACTGCGGGGGCATTAGCTAGTCCAAAGGGCATGACTAGATATTCATAGTGACCAAAGGGTGTTTTAAAGGCTGTTTTCCATTCGTCTCCTTCCCGGACACGGATCAAATGGTAGGCACCCCGGAGATCCAACTTCGTGAATATTACGGCGCCTCTCACAGCTTCCAGGATATCCGAGATCAAGGGCAATGGGTACCGGTCTTTGAGGGTGCACTGATTTAAGCCACAATAGTCGAGGCAAGGTCTGAGTTCCTTGGTGTCCTTCTTGGGAACAAAGAACAACGAAGCACCCGCTGGAGATTTAGAAGGTCTTATGGTGCCATTTTCGAGGTTGGTATCCAGGTATTCTCGGAGGGCCTTCTTTTCAGGTTCAGAAAGGATGAACATTCTGCCGAAGGGAATCACTGCTGAGGGATCTGTATCTATGGTGGAGTCTTCAGGTCTGTGATGGGGTAAGACCTGGACTATGGCAGTTGAAAATACATCAGCATATCCTTGATAGGCCTCAGGGACTTGTATGATATTGGAAACCATGAGCGTTGTTTGCTGGTCTCTTGGTGGTTCTTTAGGGGGTGTCAAGGAGGGATCCAGGAATAGGCAGTGAGACATACAAAACTCTGAGCCTAGGAATAGTGATCCTGCTGTCCAGTTGATATACGGATTGTGCTTCTGTAACAAAGGCATACCCAAAACCATGGGGTAATGAGCTGACTTAATGATGTTGAATCTGATCCGCTCTTGATGATGGTTTATGGAAGGCTGGATCTCTTTAGTCAGCAAGCTTATGGGCCCTGAAGTGAGGGGTCTTCCGTCGATTGCTTCCACCGGCTGCATGGTGCTTCGTGTCTCGTATGGAATATGATGACTAACAACCCAATCTTGATCAATGAAAATTCCCATAGTTCCACAGTCTACCAAAGCCAAGATGGAATAGATCTTATTCTTGGAGGGCGATAGGAAGGCCTGCAGTACCACCAAATTGTTTTGTCCAGGAGAGTTCAAGGATGGAATTGATGTGGAGCAAACATCTCTCTCCCGAAGCTCTGCTCCATCTAGGATCGGGAGCTGGCGTTTCCCGAACGCAGAGGAGGGGCTAGAGGACACTCCCTAACCAAGTGTTTATCTGAGGCACAATACATGCACAACCCCATATGGATCCTTCTCATCCTTTCTTGCGGGGATATAGGTCCACGGAAGGCTCCTATCTGCATGGGTTCTGGTTCAGTGAATGAGCCTGGGTTTGTGTCCATCTTGCTGGTACTCTCAAAGGACACTTTCGGTGGATTTTCTCTGGATTTCTTCTTCTCTGCCTTCCTTTCCTGGATTCAAATGTCTATTTGCATGGCAAGGTCCATTAGTGCCTGGAATGAGTTTGGGCGAGCCACTCGGGCCAACTCATCCTTAATCTCCTCATTCAGTCCTCTCCTGAAAAGGGTAAAACTCGCCTCAGGGGACCAATCAGCTTCCTTGGCTAATTGCTTGAATCGGGTTACAAAGGTGAGCATATCCTGGGATCCCTGCTGGAAGTCTAACAGGCGTTCCTGGGCACTATAGACCTGCTCTGGGCGATCAAACATGGTTTTAAGGGCCTGTATGAACCCATCATAGTCATCTAGGAGGGCATCTCCCGGAATTAACCAGGGGCGTAGCCCAGGTTAATGCATTTCCTGAAAGGTGAGAAATTATGAAATCCACTTTAGCTCTGGGAGTCGAAAAGTAGTAGGGCTTAAAGGTAAAGTGGACCAAACATGAATCCAGGAATCCACAAAGGGTTTTTGCCGACCCATCGTATTTGTCAACTATGCCGCCCAGCAACACACTTTCTTTTTTGGCAGAATCACGGGATAGAACCAATTGCTTAAGAGCGGCGTTTTCCGCTTTGAGATTCTGTACCTCGGTTGATAGTTCTTGCATGCCACGCATAAGGTCCTGAACGGCCGCTTCCATGTCCATATCGAGTTTGGTCGGGTGGCGTCTCAAACTCTCAAGGAGTTCCCCCCTTCTCACCTGAGTCCGGTCTTTGCTGGATTTCTTGGTCGATGCCTTCTTGCGGACGGATCGGGTCTTGAATAAGGCTGCACGAGTCTCTTCCGACTCCAGCGTGCGTTCAAAGTTCCGGGATGCAACGATCCAGGAATCCGGGAAAGTAGGAGGGTGCACTACACAGCACATGAGTCCAGGAAGTAAAAAGGAAAGGAGAGGGACTAGGAATGGAGTTTAGAAGGGACAGAATCAGGGAAAACAATACCGCGAGCTACGGAGCACACGTCTGGTCGTTACTTCGCAATAGCATTGAGACGCGCGGAGCCGCGGGGGGCGTGGTCTATTAATAGAACACGCTACGTCCAACGTGTGGAGCGAGGAAGGTGTTTCATGCTGGACGGCCACGTTGGGAGTACCAGGGAGTGTAAGCCCCGCTGAGACAAGAACCAGGAAGTCCAAAAGGGGCGCGTTCTGTAGGTCATGGCAGCATGTGGCACAACAAAGCCTTTGATGGACCAGTGATGCATGGGTCTGTGTAGCTAACAAGCAGTTCTATGTGGGAATCGGGGCCTAGTGCTGTTCCTTGACTTATGGGTTGCTGGAAAACCCAATCAAGGGGCTCTAGGGGCAATGTGTGTTCTTCTCTTCTTCACTCCAACTCCAGGGAGCTTGGCTGGCACCTACAGGAGATCATTCACGTGTGTGAACCGGGGCCTGGGACCAGTGCAGCCAGCATTCACGTGCGTGAACCGGGGCCTGGGACTAGTGCAGCCAGCATTCAGGCTTTGGTCCATCAGCAGTTCGCATTCTTCCCTGGGGATGATTAGGGGACAGTGCTCTCCTCTGCCTTGGGTGCCTTACATCTTCACCTCTATTGCAGAGGACCTCGAAATGGACTGCAGTCCCACAGATGTACACATGTGTACCCTTCTCTTGACGGCCCAATGATCTATCACAGAATGAGGGGGCCGGGTGGCCCTCTCCTTTAAAGGCAAAATGCCACAAGGGATTGGTCCAAGGCAAGCTGACTGAAAGGGGTGCAATCTATGCTGTTGTAACAAGTGCCCTTTGCCTTATGACAGCACATCCAGAGTACCCTGCCTGCAGGAAATGGAGGGGGCAGGAATATGGAAGAGAGCCTGAATAGAAACCAAGATGGTGGGATCAACTCTCCGACGGCCCCCTACCCATGCCTGCTTACTTGAAAGGGACTCCAGCACACTGATGTTAGTAGCATTTTGTTATGTCAGTGAAGCACAGTTCCTAGGGGGCTCCTTGGGGGAATTTCCTGTGCCCTGAGAGGGGGGGAAAGGGCAATCAAACAGCAGCATCCCGGCTATTGTTCCAGATAACTGTCGTAGAGGTAGTCAGGCCAGAAATGAATTCACATCAGTCCTGTCATAGCTGGCTCTGCTCACAGAGATGACATTAGGATATCAAATTGCTGTGGCTGTATGATTGTGTGCTTCTAGCAGTCACAATGCTAAACCAGGCATGGCTTATATTTATAGATTAATGTGTCACCAAACTGTCTAGATTACACAATCATTTCTATTTAGTTCAGATGTGCAGAAGATTAGAATGCTGCCTCGGGATGCATGGACTTGGTGTCCCAGCAGATGTCAGGAATGTACAGGAGACCTTTAAACATGCTCTGTGCCACTGCAGAGCGGGCGCTATAGTTGTCAGAATACTGGTTACAGCAAGACACATGTGCTCATTATAATATTGGTATGAAGCATTCCTAAAAGTGGGGTGACAGGGTTAGAGATCTGACCTCTGTCAAGAGGGGGGATGTGGACCGCTCTCAACCTAGGCCTAGGCTAGCAGGGGTTTGCCAGAGCCAGTCCTTCCCCAGAAGAGGGGTTTAGAAGTTGGGAGGACCCCAGTTTCTGCCCCTTCTACTTGTTCCTGGCTGCAAATGTCGAGAACCACTTTATCATCCCAAACCTAACATGCCTTGTTCTGGCAATTGTTCTTTTTCCTCTTTTTCAGGATCTCAGAAATCCTTGCGGTACAGGAGAGAAAAAGCAACCCAGCAGTGACAGAGCCGGCATTGAACTGCATGGTCCCAAAGTGGTGGGCGGTACAGACCTGCACCCGGAAAGCTGCAGTACATGCAAACAAACAGTATGGTACTAACTATGTTTGTTACGGGCCACCATTGCTGAACTCTGGTGGAGCCGTGCTTGTGGAGGGGGCAGGGCTTAAGAGGCATTTTAAATCAACGTACCTCTATGATACAACTCCATGTGGAAAAATAGGGTAGAGATTGGTCCCGGGCACCAGGTGGGCTCAAGGTCCAATGGGACAAGGAGACATAAGAGGGCTAATTGAACAGGGCAGTGTGGGTAGTTTGGGTGTGGTCAAAAAAGGAGGTGCCAGACTAAGAGACCAAGAGATAGAAGAACAGTGCAGCAGAGCTTGGAGAAGGATTTTAAAGAATGTGTGTAAAGTGAGGTATTGGTTGGTGAGAGAAAGTGGTATTTGGGTTTGAGAGTGCATGTATGGTGAGTGAAGAGAGTGACTGAGATTAAGCGTAAAAGGGTGTATGTGAGAGAGAGTAAACCAGGTAAACAAGAGATTGAAAGAAGGGTGACTGGGGGAGAAGGAGGGGTGGAGTGGAAAGGGGAAAGTGGTAGAGGGGAGAGTAGTAGAGTGGAGAGGGAAGAATAGTAGAGAGTGAGGGTGAGTAGCCAGAGATGCAAGATCTTTGAAGGGACAAAGAGAGATAGAAAGAGGAGAGTAGGAGAAAAGTAGGGAGAGAACATTAGGGTGCGGAGTACAAGGGCGAGAAAGGACAAGGCTGAGTGAGACCTGAGTGACTGGAAGATCTTTAGGTTTAGTGGGACACTGGTTAGGATACACCTAGAAATGCCTGTAGGGAGCCAGAGAGAGACAGCGATTACCTTTAGCCCCCCACAAATAGCCAGCCCGATCATAGGTAGTAGGGGTTACTGATCTCCAGTAGCCACCTTAGGATTTAGGGGCACATGGGCTAGGGAGGGAAAAGCCCACAGTGAGAGATGGATGCCCTTAGACTGAGGGACCCACTTCATTCCCGCCTCAAACCCTTGAAACATCTGCATGAGTTGGCGTGCTCTTGGGGCCGGCCGTGGCACAATATACACAACATGCATTCAGAGGACCCTAGGTTCTGTAGTCCCAGACTGTCAAATGCTTCACTGATTTAGAGCATTTGCATACAGTGCTCATTTGCATCACTTGTGTGTATTGGTTTCTCAGCAATATCAGTCATAGATATATGTAACTCCCCACTCACTAAAGAACATATACAATACATACATACATGACAATTGACACAGGTTTCAGCCCTCTCATGACTGGAGGGCTTTCCTCAGGTAGGAAACAGGGGGGGTCTCATATATGGTAGTGGCAGTAGCTGCCTGTGTGGAAGAAGCAATAAGCAATACTTAGAATTGTCGTCTGGGAGTGCTTATTATATGTGGTTTTCTACTTCTCGTCTGTTAAAACTTTATTTCGACCGAGGTCATAAAAGCAATGCGCATTCCTATAAAATTCCAAAATACAGTCAATTATTATTCACAACATATACAGAAAACAGGCTAAGGATAAGTAGGAAAAAGATAAGAATTACAACTATACAGCAGCTATACAAGCTGTGCAAGCAGATCCTAGGTTGGCTGCCAAATAACTAAGAACAGTGTTAAAAATGAGCACAGCCAATTATCTTGTTTAAAATCAGGGAAACAGATTTAGGTGTGCCACCCGACTTTCATACAACGGGTTAGAGGAGAGCAAGCTCGCAGCCTCCCTTATTGGCTGCAGCTGGCCATCCGTCGGAGAAAATGTCAGCCCCTTTACTTCACTGTGCCGATTACAAAGCATCCGAACCTTAATCGCGCCACAAAGCATCTAGGATCCCAAATCAGCCAAATTTCCTGGGGTTCATAAAACAATCAACAGGGGATGGAAGGACAGCTCAGTGGCAAGGAGCAGGTCTTGGAAGCAAGACCACGCTGAGCAAACACAGGTTTGAATCCCGCACCCGCGCTTGGAAAAAAAATAAAAATAAAAGAGCGCGTTATAAATAACCTGTCCTTCCACAATGAATCTAGCGCCTAGATACCTATGGGTTATGCGCGCTGTAAATAAAATGCAAAAACTAAAATAAACAATTGGTTAAACTCCATGGTATCCAGTCATAGCATTGAATGCCAAAAGCATTAAAAAAATGCATTAAAAAAAGCAACGAATGCATTTTTTTCAAAGGTAAAGGTTTTATTTTAATTATAATGGGTTTTAAGGGGTAACAAAAACAGGGGTTGGGGGAACCCCCCCATTAAAAAATAAAGAAAAAAAATGCATGCAATGCTTTTTTTTCGTTGCTTTTTTTTAGATGCTAAGGCATTCGATGCAATCACTATAAACCAAACTCCATGAATCCCACTGTTTCCCTGAGACCATTCGTACAAAATTCGCACGCCCATCGCAGATACCTGCAGGTTGCATAGACTGCCGGAACATCAGCAGAATTAGTGCAAATTGCCAGGGCATCAGCGATAGTCCTGCAACCACGCAGGTGCCAGAGTGGCCTTAGGTGGCATTTTCTTAGGTGCATTGTGGCTGGGCACAGCATACGAAAATGTTCTAGCTCCACAACCGCACTTGTACATGGGGGGCACACGGCTGAGCCCTCAGGGCGCCACCTGCATGATACAGTTCCTATCGGCAATGTGCCAAATCGAAACTGTAGATATGTTGCTCTTTCACACTTCGGGTTGACATAGTCGAGATGAGCTTCAGATCCTGCCTGTGGTTTGATGGTTAAATAGCGCGCCGAAAGCGGAGAACCAATGGCCTTTGTTTTCTGCTTCTATTATTGATAGTAGAAAATACCTTCTGGAATTGTTGAATGCCTTCTTAAGTTTGGGGAAGTGGGTTGTCTTGTATGCCCTGCCATGTCGTAGTCAAGGGTGATCCATGGGCTTAAGGGAGGACGCTGTTGGCTTGATTCCCCTAGTAATGGTGTTGCGAGATAAACCACATTGCCAACAATACTGACACTGCCCTACCTTTAGAAGAAGCATCAGATCAGGTACTGGTCATTCTCTTCCTTTCCTTGTATCATACAAGGCACTCTGATCTGTCATCTCAGGTAATTGTGTTGGTAAGAAATAGAGCCATTTTCATTAGCAAGGATTTTTTGGACAACCAAATCTCTTTTCTTATTATACAGCACACCTACTCCGCAAAGGCAATGGCTTCCCCTGTACTGCCTTCCCAAATGAAGATGTCACCTATAAACTTCTTCCAAAGAATAAGGTGTTGTTGATGCATGTTGTTGACAGCGTAAATGTGTCTTTCCTCGAATCTTTCAACATAGAGGATGGCCAGACCGGGGTCTATGGTGGCTCCCATGGTCATGCAATAAATCTTACTGTGCACGTGAGAACTAGGAATGCCTGTTACTGGGCGCGTAGAAACTGGCAATCTCTATTAGGAAGTGGAGACTATTGATATTATTTCCAATGTGGCAACTGGGACTATGTGTGAGTGGTCATATGGAATCCCGGAATACATGTTACTAAACTTACAGAAACTGACAATACCTTTTACAATGTACTGTAACACATCTGAGGGTGTTGCCCCTTATCCCCTAGTGGGAGACCTTTCCCATGGGGTCAGGACGGTGGGTCCACAGTACAATACTCCCCTTCGATGTGGTGCATCGGGAAAGGATCAAGTGGGCTAGGAAGCCCGTTATGGGATTAGAGACAACCATTCCCAGAGAACACAGTATCCCACTATCTTAGTAGACTCTCCCTCCTTCTCCAAATCAAGTTCTCCCTCACTTTCCCCAGGCAGTGTTAATATCTGTTATTGCAAGGCTAAACCACCTAATGTGATAGAGCTGACTAACAACACTGGAAAGAGCAAATGCTTCCCATGTATCTCTACCATGACTACTGTGACGAAGAAGAGGATCAGGAGTATGCTGATTACTCCAGAGAACCGGAATGAACGGTCTAGTCTTTAGCTGTATTGAAATGGCCCAGGGAAATACAAAAATGTAGATGGACAACAAGACAAGGGGAGCAGTCCTCAAGCAAGGAAGCTGGGCAAACACCCACCCTGCATCCTGGGAACTGAAACAGGAGACACCGTGCACAGAGCTGAGTGGGAGCCAGAAAGCAGGCAGAGGAGGAGGTGCTCCTTTGTGCGCTGCCTCAACGAACTTCTGGGCATCCCGAAATCCTGGGATGCCACGGAGAAGTGAAGCCCTGTCCCGCAAAGGTAGAAGGGACTGGTGGGGTGGCCGCTAACGAGAAACCAAAGGAAAACTGATCTGGGGCTGTGACACCGAATGCTGTCGGAGCCCCAGAAGGTAGCACCACTGCACGGAAGATGCGCACTAGAGAAACAGGTATGCGGGTAGAGTTAAAGGTGCTGAAGGTCCGGGAGTTGTCAGTTGCAACAGGAACAAGAGAGTGGGAGCTTCTGGGACCCTGAGAGAAGACGAGAGAATGCAGAAGGGAGCATATGCTTGGCAGGAGAGTAAACCAGAATTTTGCAACAGCACATTGCGCGTCTGGGACCCGCACCCCCATAGGAATAAGAGAGAAAGAGGGTCTGGGACTCTGAATAAAGCAGATAAACTACAGAAGGGAACATATGCTTGTTGTCAGGAGACTAAACCAAATCATTGCAACAGAACATTGCAAGTCTGGGGCCAGCACCCATATAAAAGCCGAAGAATAAGAGGGTCTAGGACCCTGAGAGATATAAAGATAGTCAATGCAAGGACATACTTTTAGCAGGAGAATGAACCAAGCTGGACACATACTTGGCAGGAGAGTGTACCAAGCTATTATGTTCATCCATCGCAAGTCTGGAACTTGCACCCAAAAGAGAGTTTGAGAAAAAGATGGTTGAGGACCCTGAACACAAGAGAGACTGTTTAGTTTAAAAACCCATGCTTTGGAGGGAAATATATCCATCCGGTATTATAAAGAATTACGAGTCTGGGACTGACACCCATGTGAAGATATAAAATACAGTGATATTTTCCTGAGAAGATACAGGATCTTTAGGATCCAAAGAAAAGGAAAGTAGAACCAGACGGAATCCAGGGGAAAGGTGCAAACCCATAAAACCTGAAACTTTTACCTGGTATGACATTTCTTTGTCTTTTAGACCACCTGAGACATTGGGAACTTATCATGAACACTTTACTTTGGAAGAGGCCATCCCTACACAGTTGATTTAGGTTATAAGTGATAGGGACAGAAGTAGGAGTTTGGGACACAACAGTAAGAGACTTTTTGTTTTGACATCCTGACGTATTCCTTAGTTAGATGCAGAGAAATCCCTCCTAGCATTTAGGAATAGAGAGGCATGTTTCCTAGCCTTTTTGGTTAATACAAGTTTATAGCTAAAAATATGCAACTTTTGTGCCTGAGCCTTCCTTCTACACCCTTACAGTATATAAAAACAGTTATCTCTGCTTTCCTAGGCTAGGTCAAAAGGGTCAATATCCACTTTCCTTGGGTAATGTGAAGAATCCCTAATTATCACTATAAAGTCTGACAAAATGTGCGTAAACGCTATTGGCCAGATGTGCTTTAAATTGCACTGTTTATTACAAGTACGCTGTACAGATCCCACATTCATTATTTAACTCCAATTGTCCTTAAATCTCCTTGCACTTGTTGTAAAAAGTTCTTTAATGTCTATGAAATGTGGGCTAATGTTAATGATCCCATGTATTTTCCTAAACTATGTTTAAACATTAGCATTTTAGAAAAATGTAATATTTGCTGGGAACCTGCCTGTCATTAACATTAAGAGTTCTATTTTGGAAGAAGAATTTGAGTGCTTATGGTTGGAGTGTATACCACTGATGGCAGGACTTGTAGAGTATCATGAGACTGAATGTAATGCCTCATTATAAAACGTCACATCAGAATGTTATCTTTCACTGAAATATCATGTAGTAGATGTTAGGGCTGGCCGATATGGCCCAAAAGCCATGTCTCACCATTTGTGGGCTGAATGGCGATACACAATATATATCTTGATATTGTTTATGGGGATTAAATACTTAGTTCTAAACCAACTACATGCGAGATGACAACAGTTGTGAAGGCATCATGAAGTGGACGCAGACAACAGATTCAAATGTGTACTCAAAAGTTTTATTTAACTTAAAATCCAGGATGGAGTAAGGCCTCACTTGCCCTATGCTAAGGTGGGATTTCCCTACCTAAAGAACACTATGGATAGTCTGCGTCAGAATGTCCAAATCAAATAACAGCCTGAGCCTGATCACAAGTTGGGCGTTTGCCCTTAAATGCGGTGTTAACCATTCGGGTGGGCACTAACGCTAATAAACTTGTGATCAGGCCCTCTGTGTCCAAATCCTATACTTGCCCTCACAACTATGTGTATACAATGTGTAGGGATGTCAGCATCAAAAGAAATAGTGTTAGAAATAAAGTTTTGAGCTTCCTCCAGCTCTTGGCTTGTATTCAGCTTCCTCTTCCCCAACTTTAAAACAGTTCACAAAATATCGATGTTCCCTTCCCCAAAAATTCAAATCTTCCAGCTTTTCAAAACAATACCATTCCTCCGGACACAACCCAGCTCTCTTGTGATCAGTACTTATCACTGGTTCACAAAAATAAGTCTGTTTCTTGACTTCAAAATCACATAAGCAGCTGTTGAAAAACTTAAGCTTCTTTATGGATACGTCATAGGCCTTTTCCATAAAGGGGGGGCACTCGGTCTAGGAGCAGTTGTCGGTCCACCCATTACAGGGCACGCAACCGATACCCCTTCTTATCTGCTTTTCATCAACAATCATCCACTGCTTTCCTTTGTGAGTGAAACGTGTCTCTTTCATCAGTGTCACACTCTTCCAACACTTTACTGTGGCTTGGTTGGCCACCGTGCACTTTGTTACACCTTCTGTATTCTTCTGGCTCTTACCAGTACAGGTTTTCCCCTAACCTGCTGTTCCTTGAACTCTTTTTGCATTGCCCAATACTTGGTTTCTTCTCTCATACCCTTCTTGGTATTTCTCTTGGCTTTGCCAACACTTATGTCTCAAACAGAATCGTACCAAAATGTCGACCTGACAATTGCGACGGCCGAAAAATGCAGACATTTGTTTACCCCCCCCTTACACCACATATATATGTGGGGAGCATAGAATATAATATTAATATGGGTGGGCTGTGGGGGTCTCCCCCCGCATATATATGTGGTGTAAAGGGTTAAAAAAAGTCGTCATTTTCGACTGTCGCAATAATCACATAGATCCTCTCAAACCATTGATTCTGTGGTATCTGCTGCTTGTACCACCTTGCTTTTGTTCCGAGCAGCATTCAAAAGCACTTATGATGTTTTTCAATTCGTTTGGTATTCAAAAGTATCTGTTTAAGCCTTCAAACATGTTATTAACAACTTTAAGTTAGTTCGATTTTCTAAAGCACTAGGCATTCAAAAGTGCTTTTAACCATTTTAGTTCATTCGATACTCAATAGTGCATATTTCAGGCTGCCGGAGCAACCCGGGAGGAGTGTTTCCCTGTTTTCACTCACCCACTCCACACGGCAGCTCCCTTCCGCTTCCCTCTGCGCCTCGCACTGATTTCCGGCTTCCCGTAACTCTGCTCTTCCTTTGCTGAGGCAATAGGGAGCACTGCTCGCCCTCCTGGCTCTGGTGGCAACTGGAGTGCTTTGGCACCCCACAGCTCCCACTGTGTGCACCCGACAAGGAGGGATTGCCGGGCATCCAGACTCTCTTGCAGCTGGCCTTTGCCACAGCATCCCTCTCTCCTGCTCCACACAGCTCCTGGTTTCTGTCTCCTGCTCCTCTTTCTCCAGCCAGCTTCACTCCATCCCGCTTCTGTGTTCCCTTTCTTGCTGTGCGGGAAGGCTTTTTATACTTATTGGAATTGTAAAATGACCACAGGTGTGGGTCATTAGGATCAATTGCCTGATCATCGTTAAACTCATTAGCTGGGCATGTCTGGCTGTTCCATCCGTACACCTCCATAGCCCTCCTCTTCATTTTAGTACCAGAGTGGTGTTTCAGGATATCTGAATTAAAGGAAGCGTGCATCACTCTGTGTTGATTCTTCCTCGTCTTGGTACTTGATTGATATGAGTCTCTATTAACAATATAAGGCTGACAGTAGCCCACATAGGCTTGAGGGACAGAAGGTTCATTCTGAAATGGGAATGGAGCCTACCACACTCCCCAAGTACCCTCCACCCAGGTGATCCTCCCTCGAATATCCACCCCCAGCTCCGGGATTGAAAAGCAATGGCCTTTCCCTGGCCACCTGAGAGGAGGATAAAGTGGAAAAAGACGTGAGATGCCCTCAGGTTCCTCACACAGTACTAATAGTGAACAGTGAATGCAAAACACAACTCTAACATTCATTCTCAGTTACCCCATCCTAAAATTGCAATTGTAGGATACACATTTGTATATGCACTGAAGTAGGCCTTAAATGACATTTGTCATAATGATTTGTCATCATCTTAATTTAATGGGTGACAGATATATATATATATATTTTTTTTTTCAGGGAAAAAAATTAGATGCAGGGACATTAAGGTGAGCAATACATTGTAAAAACAAACTTTGAAATTCAAGGAAAAAACTTTAGTTGCAGGGACGTTAAGGTGAGAACTTAATGCAAGCAACAAAACCCCTGAAATTCAGCTAAAGCGACATTTTCTTTGTGCCCCGTTGCACAGCCTATGACGACAATGATGACATCACAGATCACATCACTGATGATATCACTAATTACATGTTGTAGGAGAACACTGATGACATCACAAATTGCAGCACTCATGACATCACTGGTGACAACACTGATTACACTGTATATAACAGATTACATCAATAATGGCATTAGACATAACATGATTAATATGTTAGCTCATTAAAACTTTGATTTTCTTAATAACAATTTAGGCCATGGACTTGGACGTTACTCGCCGCTCTATAATATGCATTTTGCGCTATGTGAAGAGTGAAACTCGTCAACATGACATGTCTCATACGTGTCCTGCCTCTGCTGTATGTTGTTGTTCTTTTCTTTTTTTTAAATGTAATAAGCTTGTAGTCACTCGACCTCGTTACTTTGTTGTTTTTTTAAAATTTCTACACAACTTAGAGTGCAGTCTTTGCCGTTTTGGCGGGTTCTCCTCTCTGTGCACATATCAATATATGCATACTTATATATTTATAATATATATTCAGTGAAAAAACGTAGTTAAAGGGACGTTATGGTTAAGTTGCGCTACTAAAAACCTATGAAATTCAGTGAAAAAACGTAGTTAAAGGGACGTTATGGTTCAAGGTAAAACCGAAAAAACCCTGAAATTCGGCAGTTATGGTAAGATAAGCAACCATAACTCGCGCTCCGTGCACTGCTAACACTAACACCCAGGACATCAAAGATGACATCACAAATGTCATTGATGACATCACTGATGACATCACATGTGTATGTACTTTTCATGAAAACTCTGTACAAGGGATTCTTATAATGCTGCCCAAAAACTGTCAAGGATCAATGGGATAAATATCATGAGCTAATTAGTGCATTAAGCAATGCATTGATATAAATAGCATTCTATTATGAGGTTCTATCCAGTATAGTAAGCTACTCATGCAGAAACATAGGCAGTGTGTGCAGCATACATGATGAAGGTGCAATATTCATAATCTTGCCATGTTGAATAGTGAAAATATAACTGCTTCCTTATTAGAGTTTTGCGTACTGTGAAGGTACCGTAATTAGCACCAAGGTCCCTTTGCGGGTCCAATCCTTTACGGCTGGTAAAACCAGCCGTTAAGGTGGAAACCCGCAAAGGTAATCAGGTGCTAAGGGATTACCGGTACCGGTACCCTTACCGGTACCGGTAATCCCTTAGCGCCAGGGTCGTAATGAGGCCCCTTGACTGTTACTGAGCAAAACCATTTGGCCTAGATTTGTCAGTAAAGGAAAAAAAGTGGGAGCCAGACATGTGATGTCATCAGTGATGTCATCAATGACATTTGTGATGTCATCTTTGATGTCCTGGGTGTTAGTGTTAGCAGTGCACGGTGGCGCGAGTTATGGTTGCTTATCTTACCATAACTGCCGAATTTCAGGGGTTTTTCGGTTTTACTTTTAACCATAACGGCCCTTTAACTAAGTTTTTTCACTGAATTCCATAGGTTTTTAGTAGCACAACTTAACCATAACGTCCCTTCAACAAAGTCTTTTCACTGAATTTCATAGGTTTTTAGTAGCACAACTTAACCATAATATCCCTGACTTCATATACATGTAACATAGAACATACTAACCCCCTCGTAGTGATTTTCATGTCCGCGGACTACCGCCATGTCCGCGGACATATCGAAAATCTGAGCGTGGTGAATGTAAATTTAAATATTGTGCCCCATTTCCCCTTTGAAGTTGGCTCTGAAAAGAACCGTTTTTTTGGGGGGTTTTTTACAGATGCTTGACAGACACCTGTTATTTTGTATTTTTTTTCTTGTTTTTTTTCTTACTTTACTCCTAAAATCTTCACATAACCTTCTCCAAAGCAACCCTTACATTCCAAAATAGAAAGGCATTTCCCGTAAAAGATAAAGAGATGCCATCTTCTTTAAAATTAACAGCATTACTGGCATCAATATTCTCATTATTACAGAATAACATACCAGCTCTAAGCATGAAGGCACACATGCCTCGGTTGATGACACACCTAGCAATGTTTTGCTGAGGACAAAAAACTGAACTATTGTCCCATATTGCCCTAGGTAGTAATCCAGAAAAAATTACTTTCGCATTTGGAAGGATCTTCATTACGGCTTGAACCAAGCGTTCCAAATCAGCCAACAATGTAGGGGCACTAACGTTGCCCAAATGGAAAGCACCATAGTGCAAAACTACCACATGCGGACTGTTCATCGTGGCCATATCCTCACAAATTTGTACAATTCCCTGTACATTGCAATCAGGCACAGTGCTCCACACCACCTCCACTCCAATCACATCAAAGTTCTTTGCAACATGCCTGCATTGAGCGTACTGTTGTAAACCATGCACAAACATATCTCCAAGCACCAACACAACACCCTGACTTTCTCTACTTCTGCCATCCTCACGACACACAGTCTCTTTCAACACAAATCCACAACCTCAACATCTGATTGGCTGATCCGTACAGTCTTCTTTCCATGTTGGATTTCCTGGAAAAACCCGGATGTAGCACGCCCTGTCCACGAACAGCCGCGGTGTCCGCGGACGGCGTCCACTTTGCTCTCTGTGCCATTCCCTCATTGCATACAGCTAAGCAATCACACAATACGAATAATGTCCTCAGAACACCCCCATTTTGTGAATTTTCGAACATTTCAGGACAATTATCATTTCATTATTTAACATATTAACATTACAAATATTATACTTTCATCTTGTACTCTGCACACAATGGTATGTTTCTCCATTAGTAGCTCAGTATACTAGATAGAATCCCATAATACAATGCTATTTATATCAATGCATCGTTCAAAGCACTAATAACGGTATGATATTTATTGCAATATCCTTGACACTTTTTTCGCAACATTATAATAAAAATCCCTAGTACACAAATTCCATGAAAAGTACATACAAATGTGATGTCATCAGTGATTTCATCAATTACATTTGCGATGTCATCTTTGATGTCCTGAGTATTAGTCTTAGCAGTGCACGGTGGTGGCGTGAGTTATTTTTCATAGCTTACCATAACTTGCGATTTTCAGGGGTCTTTCGGCTGTACTTAGAACCATAACGTCCCTTAAACAAACTTTTTTTAATATCACGCAAACAATATACAAACATGGCATGCAAAAACCAACTTCTCACAGATGGCTTTACACAGAATGTTGCAAAGTAAGAATTTATGCTCGTTCACAGTGACGGTCAGCTACTTCCATTATTTTCTCGGGCCCTGGAGAGGCTCACGAATCGGACTTTAAGGTTGTATTGTGTTTTGACCTAGACAGACAGAGATTGTGATGAAAGACTTCTCTTGAAGGAGTGTTGCTAAAACGTAAGAGAAGATAAGGATGACATTTCTGAAACGAAACCACTTTTATATATTATATCACTATGCGAAAGATCGTTCGCACACGCAGAGTCGTATTTTGGGACTGCACTACTCGTAGACAATGGAAATTGCAATTGTACTGTAAGTAACCCTTTAGATTATTTTATGCCAAATATAATTACAATAGCGTAGCATTAAAGACCGCTCAAGTTGAACTTGTTAGTTCAAAGTGGCATAATGTTTTTTACTGCGCACTATCACCGCCGAATTGATCCCCTGTCGTTTAGAGGGCTCTGAAAAAAGCAGACGACACAGGGTGGGTTAATAGAAATAATTTAACCGGTCTATAGGCGGTCAAGCGCTCTACTCGCTGTGCCACTTCACTGTAGCCTGTCAAGTGGCACAGCGAGTACAACGCTCGCTTTGACATCCGTGCACAGCTTGCTAACGCAAGTTCGAATCCCAGCAAGGCCAAACTCAGCCTTTCACCCTTCCGTGGTCGATAAATGAGCACCACACACCGTGGGTAATAATAAGCACCGCTTAGATACCTCACGCTTCTTAGCGCTATATGAATGGGAAAATATTATTATTTTATTATTAACATACTCCGTTGCACTATCTTCGATAGCAAATAGTTTCACGCCCTAATAAATAAAATGATGATTTTTAATGAAGATCGGCTGGTGAGACTAATTTATGTTTTTTAAAACAGGTATGTCGCCCCATTTTGCCTATGTCACGATTTACAGACTCCAGCGGATGGGGTCTTCAACTGCCAGGTGCAGGTCCAAATATGCAACTTCATGACCCTCACCATTTTATGGGACAATCGCCAAGGACCAAGATGCCCTTACGCAGTACTAGCGGCTACAAACAACATACCAACCAATAGGGTGGTCTAATGGCTCGTTGTTGGAGCAACCTTCCGATTATCAGAGCGACCATTTACTGCTTTTATCATAAACCAACAGCCTATCTACCGCAAAGGAACAACGCGTGGCTCAAAATAAACTTTTGCTGATCGACAGCAGAGACAATAGCAAATCGCAGAATATTCACTAAACATTTCATGTGAAATAAATGTACTTTACCAAATGTACAATCCTGCTGTTTACTTTTAAACCACAGTTTCATATTCCGAATTGTGGCCCACTGAGTTGTAAACTGATCTAACACCCTCTGTACCGCAAAGGAACATTGCGTGCCCCAACATGAACTTTTGCGGATCGACAACAAAGACAAATGCAAATTGCTGAATATTCTCTAAACATTTGATGTCAAATAAATGTACTTTACAAAATTTACAATCTTGTTGTTTGCTTTTAAATCACTGTTTCATATTCCGAATTGTGGCGCGCTGTGTTGTGACATAATATGCGTTGTCTTCCGGGTTCTGTGTAAAGTCACTTAGGATTGGAGAGGACTGGGCGCGTTTGATGACGCACCCTGTAACGTCATGGAGAGAGGCGGGGAATATGAATGCTTTGATAATATCAGGCTTAGGGGTGGGAGATATGATTTAGTGTCGCAAAAGCAAGTCAGCCAGGTCAATAGCGCCAGTCATAGGATTATCACATAATGTCGGCGCACACCAGCCGGATTTATCGTTTCTTTAGTGGACAAAAAGTCGGTTGACGCCCATAGGAAATTGTACTATTAGCGGACAAAAGGAGTGGTCTTAAAACACTTTCACCCTGACAAGGAGCAATACAAACAACGTTCTCAGAACACCCCCAGTTTGTGTATTTACGAACAATTAAGTACACCGTGAGTGTTGATAGCTCATTTTTACCTTCCTTGCGAACAAAAATGACACATACTCCGTCCTCTAAACACCCCACCATTTAGTTTATTTACAAAATGTCAGAACAGCCGTGTTCTCCGCGGACAAATACAACACAACAAAAACGTCTAGCACATAAAAAAAAACATTGAACCTATCTCATACTCCCCCACCCTCCCCAAACACTCGTCCGCAAATGCAAGATGGCGGGCGCCACAGAAAATCTGACGCGCTCCACGCCCCTCGCCGTCCAATCAGCGAACACGTCGCATGTCCGCAGACATGATGCAAGGCCATGGGCCAATCGGGGTGCTGTCCGCGGAGCGAACAGGGAAGTCCGTCCGCGAAGCGAACACAGATATCACTAATTGTTTTGCCTTACGTTTTGGTCATTTTATAAAAAACTACTGGACGGATTTACACCAAATTTGCAAAAGCACGCTTTCGGGACCAAGCCCCCGCTCCTGCCGCAAATTTGGTGCAAATCCGTCCAACGGTTTGGCCTGTGGCCGTGCGCAAAGTTTTTTTCCCATTATGTCTATAGGAAAAAACACAAGTTTTGGGACCCCCCCTATAACTTTTCCCCCCCTGGACGAATCCTCACCAAACTTTGCAAAACAATTCAGAGTGGGCCATATACTTTTTCTGCAAGGTTTGGTGAGGATTCGTCCAGAGGGAGCGAAGTTATAAGCCACCCAAAAAATGCTCTTCCTATGGAAACACCAACTTAACCATAACTACATGGACGCTACCACGTCCATGTAATATACAAACACACGTATTTCTCGATGTTAACGATATTGTCTAATCTTATATTGCTTTTGAAAATGTATCGATATATCTCCAAAACTCGATATATCGCACAGCCCTAGTAGATGCTAAGCATAACAAGACCAAATGCTTTAGTGAAATTAGCTAATGCAAATTAGTTGCTGTATTTATTATACACTATTTAAAGGCAATAGAGGAATAGAATAAACTGAAACTCGGATTTTAGAATTTTGCAAGTAAATGATAGACAATATTAATTGCAAATCACATGAGAGGTTTGGTATGTTTATGAACATAACAGTTTACTATTTAAATGTTATTAGAAATAAAGACAAGGTAAGTAGCACATGTCTGCAGTATGGGACATAATATATCATGTAAACGTTATGTACTTTGAACCAAAAGATGCAAAGTTGGTATTTTAAACTATATTTTATGCAAAGCTCTGTTTTCTTGAATGCACAGGCACCATTATAGATCACTGTGACTGAGGCATTAACAAGGCTAATGTCACTCCTGTGTTTGCTAGAGAAAAAGAGCTGCAGGTAAAGTACAAAAAAGACAAAAGGAATTCCAAATCCAGAATTGTAATCGTCCTTTTTATTAACATTTCACTGGAAGACCACACTGGTAAGAGATTGATGAATATATGGTCAGTCCTTAACAGCACCTTCACACAGCAGAGGCTTCAAACAGACCCTGGCCTCTGCCCTCGCAGAGCTACAGGGGATCACGCAGAATGTGTTTTCTTCGTTAAAGCGGCTTATTAAAAGAGCCTGTTAATGGCAGTAGATGTTTCTGATGCTAACAGAATGCGGCAAACATGTAATTCAAAGCTAAATTGTACAACAGAAATGTGCTCTGAATAATGCATTTAATGAGAAAAAATATTAAATAGATTACAAGCTCTAGTATTTAGAAACCTTTGTCTGATTTGAAAACTGGAGACCAGATTAAATTCAGTGGAAGAAGGGGCACAACATCAATATAAAAAGGATATATTAAAATATGGTAATTAAATTAAATGTGCATATTTTATTAACTCTATTATGCATGCAGTGATGAAAATATAAAGGGTGTCTCTGAATTCTAAATATTCTTATGAATCTGACTAATTTACATCACTTGTTCATACCAGGAATTATAAGGGAATACATATGTCAGTCTAATTTACATTTTACAATCCTTAGGGGAGAGCCAAGACATCCCCTTATGGTAGAGAATTCAAAGGGCCAATAGAAGCAAATAAGCAGATCCTGGTGGGTTTAAGTGAAGAGAAGCTATCACAGGCACTGTCCAATCAAACATTCCCCACGTCAAATGTTGCTGCATGGGTGGAGTTTGTTGGGTATTAAAATACAAACACATAGGGCGAGAAGAGGGTTTTGGGAAAGCAGAAAAGCAAGAGAATCTGTCCAACATCACAAAAGATGGTGAGGGTCCTGTAGCTGATGGACATTCTTTTTAAGAAGTCCTTTTCCAGATGGGGCTGAATGCAGAGGCCTTTGCCAAGACAAAGCTAGATTACTTGACAGGGATTTTTGGAGCAGGTAGATAGACTGAAAGGAAGTGGCTATCTTGTGGTAATGCTGGGAGCTGGTTGATGTGCCTACTTGCCCTGAGCCTTTGAAAGACAAACCAGAAGTGAGTGCAATAATCCCAGGGTGTTGGGAAACATGCCAAAACAATTAATTAAATCCCATATTGCAATTAAACATATGTTGGGGAACATTATTTAGAAGCTATGTCACTAAAGTGGGACAGGGCCTGTAAATGAAACTTTGTAGAAGATTATTAACAAAAGATTGCAGAACAATCTATTGTTGTGCAGGCGTATTTGTTTCTGCCAGTAACACATTAATTAATTTCCTGGGTTATCACAGCAGCAAATTATAACTGGGTTTGTGATTGCAATATATAACGCATCTCACAGGTTTGCAGGGATTGATAAACCTTTTGACGTGTGAAAACTATAGTTTTCTACTCCACACAGTGGAACCGAAAAGGACATCATTTTCTTCCCTTCATTCCCAAGAAAATTATGCCAATTTTCTTTTTCAAGCAACATTGCCCAGTAATACAAGGATCCTGCCTTAAGTGTAATTAAAACGAATGTATCAATTCCTCTTCCATTTCAATTTTAATTTGATTATATTGTGCATGTGTGACATTTTAATGCATCATGGCGCTTGCCTCTCCAAAATGAAGCGTATACTTAGTAGTGATTTCCACATATTTTAACAGGAAGACTAGATTCATTCCCCAAAGCTTTGTTAATAGTGCTGATGCAAAAACAGTTTCCTTATAGTATCATATACTTGCAAAAGAACATGTTAGTTTAAAGAAAATGATTTAGAAATTGCTGTGTGAGACATATGGTATTTCTTTTTTATTAGACACGATAGGTTGTTGGTACAATTTGATAAATGCTCAAAAGAATTATTTCCCTTATTATTAAACTGCTTCATCTGATGTATGTGCTATATAAAACAGAGAATAAAGTGTTTAGTTTCGTGAATACACAGATATCAGAAGATTATTCGAAAATCCTATTGTAGTCTACAAAATTCCACTCCCTGCCTTTCCTTGCCAGTGCCGGGTGAGACAATATGAAAATGAAGGAAAAGCTCCAATGGCTTTGTGTATTTGTATAGATGACATGAGTTCTGGAATGAGACGGTGCCAATGAGGCAGACCTCGTATCCGCATCATTTATTTTTGTATTTATTTAATTTATTTCTAAAGCGCTGGAACAAGTCCCTCTGGCATAGAAGGGCTGGTTCCATAGAGGCAGGCATGGGTAATGAAGTGTCTGAAATAAAATGCCACCTAGTGATAGTTGGAAAATTCTGAAGCAGGCTGCTTCGTCACCGGACAGAGTTGAGGAATCTGTGAGGGCTAATGAGTCCATTATAAAGTGGCTTTCTTCTTTTTAACTTAATTTACTTGTGGATTTGCCATTTAAAGGTCACACTAACTTACAGGGTAAATAGAAATCGGAACTGCAGCAGAAAATAAGCATGCCAGATACAGATGACAATTGGTAAATTGTCTTCTGTCTAGGGCTGAAGTTCTGCTTTATATACAATTATAATGGCAATTGATATACTGCACACCAAAAGGTAATTTGTTTCTTTACTCACTAATATCAACACCACATGAAAACCAAGGCTCGACCCTCTCCAATCTCAGTCTATGTTCAGATATGTGCGCCTACCTAGTAGCTTCTAATCCATATCCATTATCTAGAAATCATACAGGTGCCTTTCTTGATGCTTCCAATCCATCTCCTGTATACATGTTTGAACACTATTACATTTTGTAATGATGCAAATCAGACTTCTGTATCTACACTGGTGTGACAGAATGATCATCGGGTGACAGGGCATAGCCCGAACTGTTTTTCACTATACAAAATGATGTAGCTAATTATGTTTCCGAAAGGGAGGTCACATGTGCCTTTGCTGAGATAGTTCACTGACACTTTCAGCACCAGACCTGCTGGAGCACAGAGCAGGTTCAAGGTTTACACGTGCATTCCTGCCAGCTGCTGGAACACAAAGTGACAGCAGGCAGAGTTGTCTTTTTAACCTTCAGCACCTCTGATTCAAAACATAGTCATCCTGCTGGCACGTTAATCTTTAAATATAAGCCATTCCTTGTTATGGTCTGGTGGCTGCTACGGTTACACAGTCATACAGCCACAACAATTTGATATCATTAAAATGTCAGTTCTGTGAGCAGGGCTGCTGGTGAGTGTTTAGCCATCTGGTCTGGATATTTCCATGCCTCCACAACTGCCATGTGTGGCTATGGCCAGGAAACTGCCTCTTTGATTCTTCTGCAGGAAGGACAACACCTTCCTCCTAGAGCACAGGAACCTTCACCAGTAGATCCCCTGGGAACCAGTGCTTCAAAAATAGCAGTAAAAT
Organism: Ambystoma mexicanum; assembly: GCF_040938575.1. NCBI lineage: Eukaryota > Metazoa > Chordata > Amphibia > Caudata > Ambystomatidae > Ambystoma > Ambystoma mexicanum. The sequence continues at coordinate 304,738,237 of NC_090940.1, forward strand.
GACAAAGCCACACTCTCACCTTGATGCTGACAACTGGAATCCCTTTGAAGTAAGCAGACATGATGATGGGTGCAGTTACAGTAGCCAGAGGAGAGAGGTAGGCTGAAAGAGGGGTTCTGCCATCTTAGTTTTTACTAGGGTTCTCTACAGATCCTGCATCCCCGTCCCCAATTTCCTACACAACAAGGCACTCCGGGTATGATGTCAGAAGGCAAAAGCCATGTGTTACAACAGCCTGGATTGAACCCCTTATAGCAGGCTTGTTTAAGACCCACTCTCCTGTGATAAGTTTGCCTGTGTAAGGCGGAGGGTCCTGCTGCTTCTCAAATTCATTGTTGGAGTCTCGAGAAAAATAGAACGATTCACTGGTCCTATGTTGGGGATACAGAATATTCCAAGAAGAGAGGTGAAGATAGAAGGTATCCAAGGGAGAGGCCAGCTCTGCCCCCTAACCATCTCCATGGAACAGAGGGAGTGAACTGCAGTGGACCAAGGTCTCTCTAGTGGCTGTTCCACTGGAATCAGAATGCTGCATTGGAGGTAAAGAACCCCCTTCTAAGCACCAGCCAACTTCCTCGAGTGGATGCGCAGAACTGAGGGACTCATTTTGTCCTGGGATCCCTGCATTGGGCCCCCAGCAACCCAGACATGCAGAACGAGCATGGATCCTATTTCATCACCTAGAGACCTCTGCGAGTTGGCCTGACCATGCTCCACACATTTTGAACTGCTGCAGGATCTGTGGTGCTACTTTTGGAACTTTACAAGCCTTTGAACTGCTTGCTGCACTTCAAGCTATCCAGACACTGGCTTGAACCATTGCCCCGGAAGTGCATCGATCAGCCCAATCCCCAGGCTTGACTCTGTGAAATCAATTCTCCCGCCAACTCGACCTGATGGAAGTCATCACCACGCCCGTCCGGAACGCTGATTCGGACCAGCAAATGCAATCGCAATTCTGAAAACAATGATAGCTATTTTTTCCATCCAACACTACATATACCAATTTGACCTAATGAGTGCCCACACATCAAACTGACTCTACACTGGCTCATCAGTGGCTTGACTGCAGTGAAAGTGCCTAGAAGCCCAGCTCGACAATGTCGAGCATCCAAAGACAAAAACTAGTGAATATTAAGGAGGCCCTGTCCTCCTAGTACACTTTAAGGACCAACTCGACTTTTATGCCCCACTCTATACATTCCAAAGACATATTCGTAAACAATTGACATTGCTCCTAAGACTCTTGCCTGACCACCCTTGCTTATCAACCAAGAGTGCTCTTTCACATCAAAGTTCTGCATTCCCTGGGTTTCTTTTATTGGGGTGGGTTTTTTGTGTTTTTAATGTGTTTGTTCGCATTGAATGTTTCATTAAAGTTCCAATTTTTCAAGAAACTTGTTTTGGATCCATTGTACTAATGCTGTTTGGGTTGCTTCTGTTTTTCACCTCAGACCTCTACTGAAGAGTACAACCTGCCCTCGGCCCATGTTAGCAAAAAGGCGTAGGAAGTATTCTTGTTGTGCTGTGCCTTTTTCACCTTTATGATTGGGATCACTGCGGGTTTAGTAGTAGTGTGGGGCTCAGTAGTCGGTTTAGCCACTTCTCGTCCCTGTACTCCAGAAAATCAGTAGTCATTTTGTTAAAGCTGCGGTATGTGTACCTTTTTCATCTGGCTATTCATGGATGCCCTGCATCAATACTATGGCCAGTATACCTTTCTTTTGGCTGTTCTTGTTAAAACGTGTCCTGTACCTATGCTTGAGCACAAATACTCTTTTCAAGAACTGCTAAGGCTACAACTGAAATGCTGCTTGTTCATTATTCTGATTCTTGCAAGGATAAAGCGGGTAAGAAGGGACTTAAAGGGAGTACCCATTCTTATTTTGATCACTGCCAGGGCAGCATATCAAGGTATGAATTGTGGTCATACTGATTGTGTGACCAGAGATTCTGGGTCCCTTAATTACTTTGGTTGGGGGGGGTGAGCAAATGTACCTGTGCCAAAGCCCCCAGAAATCCCCTAATATGGCTTGGGAAAGAGTCGACAAGAGAGGGGCAGAGGAAACATTAATTTTGTTTTCATATTACCTTGTTGCACGTTCACACCATTTATTTTATTTATTAGCAATTGGTTAATAAATAACCTTTAACAAAAGTACATCACAATATTACAAAGGACAAAAAAACAGAAACAAATAAATACATAAAAACAAATTATGAAACTCATTGGAGAATGTTGCATTAATAAAGCAATAACCGAGTTATAATCTATGTAACATTTGGCAACATGTGACAGAGAATTGAAAAGCAGAATAGTCGATTTTAATAATTTTATTGTAACATAATGTATGTTTATATTAGGTTTTTAGTCATTAGATAAGAATCATTCATTGTAAAGGATAAAAATGTAATACAGTTTTGTTCTATTTTATGATAAGTGTTTATGGTATTATATCTGTAGTGTTTAAGGTTTATGTTTTTAACCACAAGCACTTTAATTAAAAAAAAGAAAAATGTCTAAAGTATGAGAAAGAATTCAATAGTCATGTTATAGATGCGTGATGGCCTTACATTGTGTTCAAGAGTTCCTAGGAGTTGTGAGGGCTCGTAACCAGATAATCATATTGTATTCCCTTCTGCTGATAGCCAGATGGGGTTCTGGTAAAGCCAAGCCCGGTGATGGAGCTATCAGAGCTAGGACTTGGCTGTGTGCAGAATGAGTGCTGTGGGTCACCAAAGGAGGGTTAGACAAAAGGATCTCCCCCACCCTGAGTAATATTAGATTGGCCTTCGTGGAAAAAAGAGAAATGTTTCCCTTGCATGCAGAGAATTGGTAAAAAGCCACTGGGATGCATTATAGGCACATTAAATAAGACGTAAGGTTGTAAACTAATGCATGGAAGGCTAGCTAGGTCAAAGGCGACATTCACGCTAGGGACAACATTCTAGAAGAGCAACTGTCTTTAAGCACATGCTTTGAGGCCTTCCTGCTCTGCCTATGTATATTCCGCACAGAGGAGCAGGAGATCACACACTCTTCAAATTATTCCCTAGGTCCTGAACACCAACAAATGACCAGGTTATATAGACAAGAAACCTAGGAGGAACTATGGGCACAATTAAACGTCTTTTGGTCTGTGACTCCACTGGGAGCAAGACTCTGAACTGGGCTGCTTAGAAGTTCTTTAGGTCTGATGGGGTTTTCATGGGGTTGGTGATGATGGTGTAGAATGTTGGATTCTTCTTGGCCCGAGAGTCAATGTGCATCAACCAGCAATGTTTACCCTTATCAACCTAGTCCGTAGTTACATCTTCGTGTCAATAGAGGCCGGCAGGGTAATCTTAGGTTCAGAAAGGTTTACAGATCCTGCTTTTGCAGGTCTGCGTTGGGCGATCTGTCCCTTTCCTGAACTAAGTGCCGCTAACTTATATTTTTCTAAATATATTAAAATCAGATTTCTCCATTAACAATAAATAAACACACATTAGAGGTAAAATATCAAGACAATATGAGCCGCTAATTTATGGGAGTGGGGTGTGGAATGCTACATATCACCTAACCGCTGCTTCACAGTGGGACAAAATGGCCATCTGTGAGGGTGGTATAGCGCAAACCTTTCTGATTGTTATTGCATAAAATGATGGTGGTAATTCTGCATCTGAATGAAGGCTTTTCTGATCAAACCTCCCTTTATAAAGTGATCCCTGCTAAAATCAGCGGGCACACAAGCGGCTCAGCTTGCACTGTCTCCTGAATTCCCCAGCACCTGCATGCAGTGGCAGCAAAGGAGGGTCAAATGTCACATATGCATCCCTTAATACAGCCTTCTGGTGGGGAAACTCCAAGGAGGTGTGCGGGTAGCCTTTGCAGTTAAAGATGTCCCTTTCCCTAAAATAATTGTGACTCAAAAGTCCTAGAGGCAGAGAAAACTATAAAGATAAGCCCTGCCTGGTTAGGTAGGGTGGCTTTTGAGGTCTCAGAATTATAAAGCCACAAACCAATGTGGTGTCCGGTAGTTATGAAGCTGGATCAGTGACTCTTCCTTGGCAGGACTTTGCTGATTCATGTTTGCCTGGCCTTGGCCCCACCCAGGTATCCTGTGATTGAAGGTCAGAAAGTGTCCCTTTTGATTCTCCTGGTAAGGAATGTCACCTACTCTCTCAGAGCAGGAAATGCCCCTACGGGGTGGGGTTTGTACTCTCTTGGAAGACATGCCTGCCAGGAGACAATAGTCCACGAGAGGGTTTTGATTGCCAGACTATTTCAGGTTTAGTAGACAGAGAGGAAGGGTGGAGTTAGAGTAGCCTGGGACAGAGGTAGCATCCACTGAGGGTTTCCATAATCCTGGAATCTGTCACACCCTCCGAAATTCCTTCCCTCCCCACACACATAGCACTCTGGATATGACACCAGAGGGCCAAAGACACAAGTTGCAGCAACATGGTTTGGACTCCTGACAAACAAGCTTGCTTGGGACCAATCAGCTGTAGCCTTTTGCCTTTGAAAGATTCATCTTTGAACACTCAGAAGAAGAAGCATTCACTGAAACTATGTTACAAATACAGTCTATTCCAAAGTCCTCAGCCAAAAAGGTGAAGATAGAAGGCTCAAATGCACAGGCAAGCTGTTCTGTGTACCCAGCACAAGCGCACACTGCAACTCAGACACTGGTACCCACTAGCCTTCTCAATTGATGTGGCAGGAACCTGCAAGTGTGCTCCACACCCTCCTGGCTGGGAAGAACAGAAAGAAAGGGCTCGACCTGTCATGTGGAGACCCTGGAAAAGGCCTTGCAGCAACTCAGAAGGCAATAAGCAGCGCTGGGCCCCGATTTCTGCAAACCGCTTCTGAGCTACATCGTCCCAATCTTCTGTGGGCCATGTGGAGTTGCTGATTGTGAACTGCATCATGTGTTGGAAAGAGTCACCCATCTCGCCAACCAGATCTGAAATCACTGCTTCAGAAAGCGCCTTGAAGCCTGGCTGTCGCTGTTAAGCCGCAGGACCAAGACCAAAAGGCATTTGCAGTGGTCCTGTCCCCCAGCCTACCTTTGAGAGCATGAGTGACTTGAAAGACCCGACTCTATATCTTTTTAATGACCTTGCTGCTGAGATATAGCCTGTTCTGTCCCTGTCTGCAAGGCCAAGAGTGCCCTTTTCACTATAAAGTCTGAAATCTGTGTATTTTCTTGTATTGGTTTATCAAAAGAACAAGAGGAACCTTTGACATATTCACTCCTATATACATCAACATTCATTAATCCAGACTTCATATCATTTAAAATTCAGAGTTACAAGACATTTCTCAAGGAACCAATTCATAATAAAAAATCAAGCTTGTTAATTATCTTCCCTTTAGTAGCTAAGATTACTCATCCTTCTTTAAAACATGTTCTACAAATGTCATTACCGCTAAAATGAGACTTACTTTCTCTCTAGTTACAAATCTGTCCCACCAATTCCACTGCTGTCAGTGAGTGTACTTGCTCCAAATGCCCCTCCGGGTATCTAGTTCTTAATTCTGTCAGGGTCTTACAGGCTGTAATTAAGGGGAATAATGAGTCATTATTCTTGCCATCCCCACAATACCTACATCTCACTTCAGCCTCCACAGTCTGCCTCCTCGCCAGTTGCACCTCTCTTTTGGCAGTACGTTTAGTCAACAGCGCATAAAGAGGTCTCTATGGTGGGCAGAGGGAAACATTTGTAGATATATGGGTGTTTGATTTAGGCCTCTAACCTCCCATCCTAAAGATAGGCTCAGCCTGTCCTTGCTTCTCATCTCCAGTGTGGATATCCATTCTAGGTATTGCAGTTTTCTTTCACTGGATGCGTAATAAGCAGATCGATTGCGTTGTCATGATCTTTCAGATAGCTCTCACATTTATCCTTCCAGATCTTGAGACCCTTATCTAGGGATTTTCCCTCATTTTGTCTCAGGATATCGAAAGGTGGTGAGCCACCCGGGAAGATCATTTCCTAAAAAGAGACACAGTTTCCATGTTACCATCATTTTCATTGGTAGCGAGTTGGGGAGTCGCCAGACTTTCCTCCAAAATAGCTCCTCCAATTTAGCCCAGACCTTCCAAGCCAGGTTCAACAGGATCTGTGCCACCTTCTGCTTATAGAACTTAAGCAGGGGGAGTGCTGAAAAAGCTCCGTACCTCTATGTATAGCACATCCTTAGGCTGCTAATCTTGCAACATTAACTCGAAACATGGAGAGGTGAGTACTTTCATCCTGATTTTTATTAACTACGATGCTTAAATAGGTTATAAATTCCACTGTTTCCAATCTTTCCTCCTCCACCTCCATACATGGGGGCCCTTGTTTTTCTTGCGGGCCAATGACATAATGAGAACCTTAGACTTTTTAACATTCACTCTCATGCCATTCTCTCTCAGATATATCTCAAAGGCACTCAGCCTGCACTGCAATACGATCAGAGTTTGGTCTATAAAGACCAAATCATTGACATACAGAACCCAAAGCAATTCAGTGGAGTTCATCTATGGCGTGAAAGCTTGCATCCTTCTTTGAGACTCCCCCAGGTCGGACATATAGAGATTAAATAGAAATGGGGCAGGGGCGCACCCCTGTTTTAGCCCTCGATAGGTATATATTTTCCTGGATAGCATCCCCTTTGCTAACTGCCTAACCTGGACCTATGTATAAGATTACAGTGCTTTGATTTCCTCCACCAGGTCATGGGGGCAGTTCCATTCCACCAGCTTGGACTCCGTCAAAAGCCTGTTCAAGACCTACTGACTCCGTCAAAAGCCTGTTCAAGACCCATGAAAGCCAGGTAGATATTTATCCTGGATTCCATGGATCTCTGCTCCAGAAGATTCAGCACAAGTAGGTTTAAGGAAGTACCGACTCCCTTCACAAAACCCATCTGTCTAGGGTCAAGCCGGCCCGAGTCAACTGCCCAAGCATGTAGGTCTCTTAGCAGGACTGAGGCAAAATGTTTGCCCATAATATCCAAAAGGGCGATCAGTTGATAGTGTTTTGGATTGCCCGGATACCCTTCTTAAAAAGTGCCACTAAGATTGCCTCCCGCCATGTAGCAGGAATTTGTTTTGTCAACATAACCTGGTCAAACAGCTTTAACACGAAATGCCCCCATGCATCTGCATTTCCCTTCAACATATGGTTGCCTAGGCTGCCTGGACCAGCCGCCCTCGATGAGCTCAATTTCTTTATCTTACAACTTCTTCTTTATCAAGCTCAAAAGACCACCTATCCCCCACCTTCAAATTACACTTATTTGCAACTTCTTCTCCCAATGTAAACAATTTTGAATAGTGGTCACCACCCTTTCCTCTGAGACTTGACCAACCATATGTGCGGGCTGGAAACGACCCCCATTATTAATACTTTCCCATAAATTCTCAGTATTTTTTTACAGACTGCCCTCAGCATTAGTTCTGCATCTTGTTGTAACCTCAGAGCTTTGGAGGCTCTCAACCAATTGCAATACCTCTAGTTTCTTAATTTTTTTTATAGGAACTGGATCGTTTTGGTCCCTTTTGAGTTTCCCCGATACCAGCTCTAATTCTCTACTCGCTAATACACCTCATGATTATATGCGTGAGCAAGTACAAAGTTGGTTTTACCACTCTGCTCTCTTCCCAATCTCTTCCCTATATGCCTTGAGAATCCAGGTGTAATCTATATTGCTCGGATTATCATGTATAAAGCTCTTCAGCAGAGATGTTATTTTAGGGACCTCAGCTGATTTAAGTCACAACCTGTTTTCCCCCAGGACATCTCAACTGGATTAGAGACAAACATATTGCTAGGAGATCGTGGTCACTTGTCTGCATCTTTATGACCTCGAGTTTCCTAACTGCCTGTGAGAAAGTTACTGAGACAAAACTGTAATCCAGACAGGCCTTCTGAATTCCTCTAGACTATGTGCATTGTCCCGGGATATATCGCCCGAAGTGTGATAGACACGTCACAGGCTCTTGCCTCATTTAACCAAACCAGGGCCCCATTTTCTAGTAATGAGTCGCTAAGTATCTCTCCCTCACTATTCAAGAAGTACATGTTAAAATCACTGCATAAAATAATATGGGGATTCTCCCCTAGGATAAGTGGTTCATACAGCAGTGACATTATTGAGTTAGTAAAAAGATCAGCTTAACACATGTTCACACTCCAGTATACATTCAGGAGGAAGATTGTCATTGCCCTAATGTTGTCCAGATTGCAACAACCCATCCTCAGCATCTGAACAAAAGGGGTTGGTTGGTATACTGCTTCCACGGCCATATCTGTATTAATTTTGATCAACGACAAGAGTCCCACTAATGGTCTCCCTGTCTGTCCTTTATGGGCTTGATTTAGACACACCTTGTATCCTTCACATATGGGTTTGGACCGCAGCCACGTTTCTTGCAAGCATATGATGTCAAAGCGATCCAAGCCAAATTTCTATTTGAGAAGAGCTCCTTAAAGCCCCTTGTGTTCCAGGAGCCAATATGGAGTACGTCCTTCTCCTTCTCTATTTGGCTATATCGCTCACGCGGTTCCGCTAGTGCCTCCGCCAGCCATGACGAATTCGGAAGCTTGTCACCTTCTTGCCTATGCTCATTCTGGCTAATTTTTTTGGTGTGCTCATTGGTCGATTCTCGATGGTAACTACCAATGCGCAGTAATGATAGGATATGATATGATATGGCATTTATAACGCGCCTATACACAAGTGTTTCAAGGCGCGACGAGGCAAGGGTGGGGGAACAAAGGAAAGACAGAAAACGATCCTACTAAGCCAGGTGTCATTCAGATTGCCAAGTGCATGGGGAGGGGTAAAGGGAAAAGTGCGTGGGGAAGGGAGAGGGGAAAGTGCAGTACATGGGATAGTAGAATAAATAGGATAAATAAAAACGGCCACTGGTGGCAAGTGCAAGGTAAGTGCAGACTTAAGTGCTGGTAGGGGGACTGTAGGGATGTCTTAGTTACTTACCTGTAACTGTATTTCTCCAGCATTGGTATCTTTCATAGATTCACATGCTTGAATATTCCCCGTCGTCAGACTGGGAATCCTCGGTGATAAATTTAATAATATATATATTTTTTTTAAATATACACACATTGCTACCTAGCAGTGCATGTACATAGCCCATTATGGCCTATGAGCCATTTCATTGTGTAGTCCCTCCACCTCACTTTGGTCCTTTATGGCCCCAGCCAATGAGGTGGCAGGGCTTAAGCTCCGCCCCCGGCAGCCATCTTTAGATTTTGAACCGTAGAGATTACAGTATGATGGATGCCGAGCATAGGAGCAGCCTCTCAGGGGAGGCGGGCGGGCGCATGTGAATCTATGAAAGATACCAATGCTGGAGAAATACAGTTACAGGTAAGTAACTAAGACTTCTCCCGCATTGGATCTTTCATAGATTCAGATGCTTGAATAGAATACCAAGCAGTTAAAACATGCCACCATTATATATATATATATGCATACAGAAAAAACATATTTCTGATCAAACCTTTACCATGCAGCAACACAACGGTTACATACTTCGGGAAAGGTGGGAAAGGAGGCTGGTCCTACCTTATACAAAGAGATGGCGGAGCACTGCCTGTCCAACTGCAGCTTCTTTGTTGGTATCTTCAGTCAGGCAGTAGTGTTTGGCGAAAGTATGCAGAGTGCTCCACGTGGTGGCTCTGCATATGTCCTTCAATGCCACCCCTGCGTGGAATGCTGTTGACGCCGCCCTTCCTCTGGTGGAGTGCGCAGACGGCGGTCTAGTTAAAGGGTCACCTTTCAACTGATGGCAGTGGGTGATGCAGGACGATACCCAGCGTGCCAGACTTTGTTTAGATATATGCTGACCCTTGGTACGGCCAGAGAAAGAAATGAATAGCCGGTTTGAGGAGCGGAACTCCTTGGTTCTTTGCAAGTAAAACTTCAACACTCTAGCAACGTCTAGAGAATGTAATGTTCTTTCCGCTTCAGAAGCGTGATTCTGGAAAAAGGTTGGTAAAACAATGCGCTCAGTGAACGACATCTCCGAAAGTACCTTGGGGAGGAACTTCGGGTGAGGCCTTAAGATGACGCGGTCCTTCTGGAACAAAGTAAACGGGGGTTCAGAAGACAAAGCTTGTAACTCACTGATCCTTCTGGCTGATGTGATGGCTATCAGGAAAGATGTCTTCCAGGACAAGAATTTCATTTCGCATCTGTGTATGGGTTCGAAGGGAGGTTGCATGAGGGCTGTTAAGACGGTGTTGAGGCTCCAGTCCGGAACTGGTGTAGGTGTAGGCGGATAAGTACGCATCAGTCCTTCGAGGAAGATTTTAACCGCTGGTAAGGAAAGTAAGGCTTGCGTCTCCGCGGTTACTGTGTAAGCCGCTATGGCTGACAGATGGACCTTGATAGAGGACAGTGAGAGCTCTGACTTAGCCAGGTGCAACAAGTAGGGCAGAATCTGATTAACCGAGGCGTGAGGGGATCGATTGCAGAGGTCTCGCACCATTTGGAAAACCTGGTCCATTTCCTGGTGTAGGTGACTTGCGTGGACGGGGCTCTAGCGGCCCTGATGATATCCCAGCATTCTGATGGTAACTTTAGGTGCATCAGTTTGCGCTGCTCAGGAACCATGCTTTGAGAGACAGGCTCCTCGGGTCGTGGTGGAGGACCTTGCGGTTCTGTTGTGTCAGTAGATATTGATGTGTCTTGAGACGAATCGGGGGTTGACAGGATAGATGCCTCAGCGTCGGGTACCAGACTTGCCGTGCCCAATCCGGTGCAATTAGAATCAAAGAACAATCCTGTTCTTTTACCCTGCGAAGTACCCTCGACATGAGGGGAATGGGTGGGAAGGCATAGAGGAACTTCCCCGACCAATTCACTGAGAACGCGTCTCCCAGAGATTGGTGCTCCGGGTATCTTGAAGCAAATCTCATGCATTTTTTGTTGTTCCTGGTGGCAAAAAGGTCGATCTGCTGATGGCTCCATAAGGCAAATATCCGTTGGGTTTCTTTTTCGTCCAGCTCCCACTCGTGGGACGCTGTGTATTCTCTGCTTAGCCTGTCCGCTAGGACATTGTCCACTCCTGGAAGATGCTCTGCCCTGATCTGCACCCCGTAGTGCAAGGCCCATGCCCAAAGCTGTTGGGCTTCTTGCGACAGGATCTGTGACCTCGTGCCTCCCTGCTTGTTTGTATAGTGCATGGAGGTCGTGTTGTCTGTCTGGACTGTAAGAACTTGACCAGCTATCACCGGTAGGAAGGCTTTCAGCGCCAACCTTACGGCCCTGAGCTCTAACACGTTGATGTGGAGCTGGGACTCTTGTGTCGACCAAGAGCCCTTGGTTTGGAGGTCCGCAAGATGAGCGCCCCAACCTGATAAGGAAGCGTCCGTCCTCAGCAGAAGGGTCAATGTCGGTGCTTGAAACGGCATCCCCTGCAGAAGATTCCTCGGAACATTTCACCATCGAAGGGCCTTGTGCAACGTCGATGGAATCTGGACAATGTCTTCCCAGCCTCCGAAAGCTTGTTTCCATTGGTGGTCCAGAGCTTCCTGCACCGGTCTCATGCGAAGCCTGCAGTTCGGTATGAGGAATATGCATGATGACATCATGCCCAATAGGGATTTGTAAGAGCGTACGGATGTTGTCTCTTTCTGTAGGAAGTTCGAAGTTGAGCGTAGAATCGCTGCTATTCTTTCTGCGGATGGCCTCACTCTGGGAATGCTGGTATCGAGTTTGGCTCCCAGGAAGAGAGCTACCTTGCTGGGAACGGGGCAGGACTTTGTTTGGTTTATGGAGAAACCTAACTCTTTTAGGAGGTTGACAGTCCTCGACACTGCCGAGCGAGCATTTGCTGCGGAACTTGCCTTTATCAGCCAATCGTCCAGGTATGGAAAAACGTCCGTTCCTGCCCTCCTGAGACTTGCCGCTACCGGCGCCAAGCATTTTGTGAAAACTCTCGGAGCCGATTTTAGCCCGAACGGGAGCACTTGAAACTGAAAGTGAAGCTCTCCCACCGTGAACCTGAGGAACTGCCTGTGCGCTGGATGGATCGGTATATGGAAGTATGCGTCCTCCAAGTCTAAAGTGGCTAAGAAGTCGTGCTTGTTTAACCAAGGTAGCACCCCTTGTAAAGCTACCATCTTGAATGTTATGCGCTTGATAAATTTGTTGAGTGCCCTCAGGTCCAAGATGGGTCTCCATTGACCGTTTTTCTTTCTGACGAGGAAGAATCGGGAGTAGAAACCTTTTCCCCTCTGGGAATAAGGAACTGCTTCTACTGCTGCCTTCTGGAGCAGTTTTTGCACTTCGGACATGACCTGTCTTAGCATGTGCACTCTGCGAGATGTTGGAGGCAGGGAAGGAGGTTGGTCCAGAAATTCTAAGGTGTGACCCTTTCGGATCACCTGCAACACCCATTTGTCCGATGTAATTGATTGCCAGCGCTGGAATAACTGGCTCACCCTTCCCCCCACCGGGGTGTGGTGAAGAGGGGAAAAAAATTGGTCGTCAGTTTTGCTTGCCTTGTGACTTCCCTTGGGCGGAGCCACGTCTGCCTCTATGGACGTATCTGTTGGATGACTGATATTTATTGTCTTGGTACGTGCCGCCTTGTGCTTTTTGACCATACGAGGAACGACCGTATCCTCTGAACTTGGAAGATGAGCCTCTAAAGGAACGAAAAGACCGATGGTCCTTACTTTTGTCCTTTAAAGAACTGATGGCTCTGGCTGTGTCCGTGTCTGTCTTGATTCCCTTCAAATGATCGTCTATCTTCTTTCCAAAGAGATCTTGTCCATCAAACGGCATGTCTAATATCTGCGCCTGGACTTCAGGTCTAAAGTTAGTAGCCTTCATCCAGGCCTGCCTTCTGAGCCGTGCGCCATCTGCCTGAAGCCTGATTCGGCCACATCAACCGCTGTGTCGATCATGTGATCCGATGTTGCTTCACCATCCGCGATTATCGATTTTGCCTCCTCCTGGAGCTCTGGTGGTAATTGTTTCGCCAATTTAGACATGCGGCGCCAAAGCTCGCAATCGAACCTTGCGGTCATGGCGAGCGCATTGCCCGCTTTGATTGTAAGCGATGCAGAAGATGATACTTTCCTGCCCATGGCTTCCAGTTTACGTCCGCCCTTATCCGGTGGTGCCGACAACGGTGAGGAGGGGTTGGCGAGTTTCTTTCTGGCCGCCACTGTGATAACCGAGTCTGGTTTCGTATGACCTCTCAAACAAAGAGGTGCTGAATCCGGAGCTTTATATTTCTTTTCTGGCCTGGACACCAGCGCCGGAGTCGATAAGGGTGTGGATAGGATCTTGGATCCGGAATCCCAGATGGTATCGAGGAGAGGAATTGTGGTCACTGTCCTCCTTCGTTTGTCCCTGTGCTCATAGAGCACTGATTTCCTTTCCTCAGAAGAAACCTGAATTTTAAACAATTCTGCGGCTTTACCTATAATGGTGTGGAAAGAGACGAGATCATCCGGCGGTGAGGCCTTGCCCGGCGAGTCTCTCCTCCTGGGCTTCTCGACTACGTAGTCATCCCACTCACTGGATGCGTCTGGCTCCTGTGTTATTTCTCCTTCTTCTGGTTCCGAGAATTCTCTAAAAGGATCCTCCTGCCAGTCTGATACCGAGATGGTGGACGGTACCATAGTAGGGTCCACATCCGGAGATCGCGGTCTGTGCGATGACTGTGGCGACGGGACTCTTGTAGGTGAAGCACTGTGGGTGCTGCTCCTTGGTCTTCGAGCAGGTTCCGGTGATCTCATCCGTTTTTGCGGTCTACTCCTGTGAGGAGAACAACCAGATGTGCCTGGAATCGGAGATGACTCTCTAGGAATGATTCCTGATTCTATGGGATCAGTCGGGATTTGCTTCTCCTTTTGCCGCCTGTAAAATTCTTCTACAATCCTCTGCACGGATAACATGAGTATCGGGTCATGAGGGTATTCGGATTCTCCCGTGGACGGTTGCCAAGGAGGGCTGTATTGTTTCGGTAAGGGACCGGTGGAATCTTCCACCACTTCCGCATCAGAGAATTCTTCCTGAAGAATTACATCCGGAAGTTCTGCCATGTGACCCAAAGGTGAAAATTGCTGTACCAGTGGTTCAGTCTCAGTATTCTTCTCAATGACATTGCTTTCAATGACAGGAGTTTCAAATGTGGAAGGCAGCAATTCCTCCGTAACTGCCGAAATTTGTGGTGCCGCTGAAGGTATTATGGGCGATGCTATCTTCGTCGACAAGCATCCCGTATGAGATTTCGTCGACGACTGAGATTTTCCCGTCGACGAGGGCTTCGCCGTCGACTGAGGTTTTCCCGTCGACGAGGGCTTCGCCGTCGACGAGAGCTTCGTTGACGAATGTGGAATGCGTTCCGTGGACGACTGCGTCATGGATGAATGCTTCGTGGACGAGTGGTGTTTCTTGCTCGTCGACGATTGCTTCGCGGTTGACGTGTCCGATGACGATGATCTTATTGTCGACGATGTCTTAAGCGTGGTCGTCGTCGTTGCTGGTTTCGTCGACGGTATGGCCGGTGACGGGCCTTTACCTTTCCCTTCATTCGTGGGCGGTTTCTCCGCCGACGACTGCCCCCCCCCCCCCCCCGTTTTTTGCAAACTCCTCCTTACCTCTGGAGGCAGATTTTGCTGACTTTTTCTGGCTTGGTAAGTCAACTGGAGGCAGAAAGGGTATCAATTCCAGCTTCCTCTTTTTGGACTTGGGAGAGGAACTCCTTTCCACTGAAGAGGCCTTTCTCTTTGAAGTTTGTCTCTCAGATGGAGTGCTGGATTGGACAGGAGCTGTTCTGACAGACTCTTCGTCCGAAGATTGATCCCTGGATTCCAGGTAAGAAAGGAGTCTTCTATGCCTGTCATGAAGGGTCTTGGTGGAAAAGATTCTACAAATCTCGCATTTTTTAATGTCATGTGGGTACAGACAATAAATGCAATGCTCGTGGGGGTCTTTGTTGTAAACCAATTTCTTTTTGCACCTCGTGCAGTCCCTGAACAGGGAAGGCTTCCTGACAGCCTGAGGTGCCTCCATTTCTGAAGAGAAGTTCAGTCGACGATTTTGAGAGGAAAACAACAAGTTTTGTCTCCCAGGTTAATTGGAAACAAAGCCCCTGAGAAGGGGAACAAAATGGAATATATTTACCAAATATATTCCACACAAAAGTAGAAAGAATTTGAAAAAGCTCAGAGAGCTTGAGGATTCCCTGTGTCTGTTAGACTGCGGTGAAAAATCTAAAGATGGCTGCCGGGGGCGGAGCTTAAGCCCTGCCACCTCATTGGCTGGGGCCATAAAGGACCAAAGTGAGGTGGAGGGACTACACAATGAAATGGCTAATAGGCCATAATGGGCTATGTACATGCACTGCTAGGTAGCAATGTGTGTATATTTAAAAAAAAAAAAAAAATGATTATTAAATTTATCACCGAGGATTCCCAGTCTGACGACGGGGAATATTCAAGCATCTGAATCTATGAAAGATCCAATGCTGGGGAAGCAGAAAACTGTCCCCAGGTGCCAGGGTAGCAAGGGGGGCAGTGCAGGTGGGCAACTGGCGGGGCCTGGGCCCAAGAATCAGAAAGGGTGGCCAGGTAACCGGTGCCGTTTCTGCCAAGAATTTAGAAGGGGAGAGGGGGAGAGAAAGCAGAGGCAAAGAGGAAGATTTTGAGGTGCTTATGGAACCGGAGATGGTTCTCCTCAAGTTTCAGGGAGACAGAAAGGCTGTTCTAGAGGGAGGCCCCTGCAGAAGAGAGAGATCTACCACCATCTCGTTGCTTGGAGAAGCGAATGACCCTGAGGGAGTTGGATGCGGATGAGCGAAGAGCTCAAGAAGTAAGATATTTAGGACGAGAGAGTTGAAGGTATTTCGGCCCCAGACCCCAGAAGGCCTTGTGGACAATGCAGAGGGTTTTGAACTTAATCCTCGCAGCCACTGGGAGCCAGTAAAGAGATTAAGTCCTGGAGAGATACGATCCTTGGGCTTGAGGCCAAGGACAAGTCTTGCAGTCCTATTCTGGATAAGCTGCAGAGGGCAGAGAGTAGAGGCAGGCAGATTTAGATAGAGGCTGTTACAATAGTCCAGCCTAGAGAGAACCAGGGCTCTGGAGACAGTGAGCTTGTGGGGGAAGGAGAGGAAAGGAAGGATACTTCTGAGGAGGTGCAGCTGGCAGTGAGACTTAAAGACCTCGGAGATGTGAGGAGAGAAGGAGAGTGTGGAGTTGAAGATGACTCCGAGGTTTTTTGCCTTGCAGGTGGGAGCAGGAAGAGGGCCAAGAGAGGCCGGCCAGAGAGCTGCATGGAAGGAGGGAGCGGGTCTGCCGATGAGTAGAATCTCAGTCTTACTGGTATTAAGGCAGAGGCCATTGGTGGCACACCACTCATGGATGGCAGAGAGACAGTCAGAGATGAGGGAAGGAGAGGAGGAAGCCGAGGGTAGCCTGAAAATGAGCTGTGTATTAGCCGCATAGCACTGAAAGTTAGAGCAAAGAGCAGCGATGCGGTGGGCAAGGATTGCCAGGTACTGGTTGAACGGCCAGGGAGAGAGGTTAGACCCCTGCGGGACACCACAGGTGGAGAAAAAGATATCAGAGAGGAAGGACCCAAGTTGGACCTGGGAGGGTGGGTCGGAGAGGGAAGAAGTCAGCCACGCCAGAGCCTGACCAGTGATACCCAGGTTATCACTGCTGTCTGGGACTTCCCTCCTCTTTTCAGGTGTCTGAGGGTCATTTTCATGTTGGTCATTAGGGAGACTGACTTTGTCCACACGTAGCTCATTTCTTTTGACTTCAAGTCTGTCTCCGGAGAAACTCTAGGCGTTGACTTTTCCTGGAAGCTGTATTCCAGGTAGGTGGGTGGGCCTTGTCCGTTTCCCAATTGCTCCATAGTTCTTGTTAGGCTTAGGCTTTTGTGTGAGGCAATTTTCGTGGTTAGTTCTTTGGATAAGCGAGCTGCAAAGTCTGAGTTTTTCATCACACATTTTCCATCACCCCTATTTTTTGGGGTTTTCAGTTCATGTATTTCACTACTATTTATTTCGGGTTTATCAGCATTTTTGGTGATGCTCATCACTGCTGCTTGCTCATAGGATGGTGACATTAAACTTTCCCGAACCTGGCAATTGTTTTCACCGCAGCTTGACTCAAGCCAGTCCCCCCCCTTCCAACCTGTCCAGGTGAGGGTCTGCCCTTAGATTTGGGATGGTTTTAACCAGTAAAGTCACATATTTTGCTCCCATCAGCCCATCTCTGCCCAGCCCATCTGGGCCTTTTCTCTCACTCGCATCTCCTGGGGAGGACGGCCGGGTGACCATTTCCCCATCGCTCTCGAGGGTGATGTAATCCAGATAGGATCTCGTTTCTCTGTCTGGTTCTCTCTCAAGGACACCTTACCTTCTGCAGAGGTGGACACGGGTCCCACCCGGATATCTTCCATGGGCAGAGAGCCAGTTCCTTCCATCCTTCCCAGTTTCCTCCATTTGCTGTTTCTCAATCGCCCGCCAGCACCTGCGGTTCATGCGTGGCCATATTGTCTGTGCAGATCTTATTGCCTGGGCCCACCATGTTTCCAATATCCTCCTCCTCTCTTAACACTGTATCACAAGACTCTTTCGCAGGATGGCATGGTTGACAGTGTCAAAGGCAGAAGAGCGATCACGCAAGATGAGGACGCACGGGGTGTTGGAATCAAGGTTGGAGAGCAGGTCTTCACGGATGTTAAGGAGAGCAGTTTCCGTGCTTCTGGCAGCTCTGAAGCTAGACTGATGGTCATGAAGACAACCAAAAGATTCAGAGTGGTGATTAAGCTGGGAGATGGCCAGCTTTCCATGTGTTTGCCCAGGAAAGGAGTGATGGAGATTGGGCGATAGTTAGCCGGGCAGGACGGGTCGGCAGAGGGTTTATTAAGAAGTGGGTGCACATCTACAGACTGCCTGTAATGGTTTCCTTCTACAGACTGCCATTTCCCTGAGAGCTCTCTTTCCAGTGTTGATTGTTGCTTACCATTCTTATCATCTGTCTTTTTGAGTTGATTTCCGGTGGCGTGGATATCTACTTGATCTCCCCACAAACCTTTTCCTCTCGATACCCCTGTGTTCTCTACATAGTCACTCAACTCATACCCCAAGGGAAGGAGTTGATCACTTAATTCTAACAAGGCAAATGTTAATAAGGCTGATTCTAGATGGACAATTACCCAATCCATGCGATTCTCATTCACAAATTGGACTACTCGAATGTAATTTGTTGTCATATGTCTCATTTCAGGAATGTATTGGAATAAATTCATCACATTTAGACAATTCAGTATTAGATTGTCATCCATTGGCAGCAAACAACTTTCTAAGAAAACTCTAATTTCTCTTCTCGAGCCAATGGGGCCTGAGTCTTTCACCGTAGGTATCAACTTTATATCCTTGAGATTTCTCTCAATAGTTGCCAGTGGTATTTCCACACCCACTGCTGTGAGTTGCTAATCTATCCTTTGATCATCCACCGGGAACTTTCTCTTCAAGCGTTTTAAAGGTGGTTTTATTTGCCACCTTTCTCACCACCTTTGGGTTTAGTTCCAGCGATCTTCGACTACAAGGGGGGGGCTTCTGTTGTTAAACTGGTTACCTGGCGATCTATTTCTGCCAGCTCAGAACTACTTAGATTGTTCCACTCATTGTTTTCCTCCTCCATTGCCATGGTTTCAATCAGATCGCTGATGCACGATTCCGGAAGTGACTCTAACTCATCGTTGTGGATCTCCCGCCTAACAGCCGTGCCTATTTTGGGCACTGGAATCTCTTTAACTTCCCTCAGTGGATCTACTGTTTCCTTCCTTGGATGTTTTGAGGCCTGGGAGGATTCTGCTCCCGGGTGGTGGGTCCTTAAGTTCCTCATAAATGCTCTAGATCTATTGTACTTACGTTTTAGCCCCATCTTTATATTTTTTGTTTTCTTGCCACAGCTCGGTGGTTGTCCACATTTGGTTGGCTCACTACTCACTCTCTCCGCAGTTTGGCTAGATTGAAATATCAAGAACATGTTAGCCGATCTGGCTGGCATGGGATCACCCCTTTCGGTCATCGGCCTGGGTGGGTCTCTCGGCTCGATCCTACGTTACAAGGGTAGTTGGGCTGCTGGGCTTGGCTTTTCTGTAGGTGGTATAGCCTGTACCTGAGCTCCCTGCTCTGATTGTTTTTTCTGGGCCAACTCAGATTTTTAATTGGCATGGGTCCTTCTTACAATGGGGGCTGACTTTTAATTTCCCACTACCTCTCTTAAGTCCGGCTTTGAGATCTCATTTATAAGGGGAATTTTTACCTGATCGTATTTGTACTGGGTTCTGATCCATTTACAGTCTTCAAGTATTGCCTCCATAAGGAGGGATTTATCCGTAGCTTCTCGTCCTGATAGATCGCATAGTCTATTTTGCCAATTTATAGTTGATTTCGCTTCTTTGTCCAGTCTATCTTGCACTTTGATTACAAAGCTTTCCAAGAAGTTCATTTTAGCGTGCGCCATAGCTATTAGGGTAGCCTGGTCTTTCAATGAATCATTCAGTGCCTCATATAACTTGTGAACGGTGCCATTGAGATTGAGAGAGCCGCCATTACGGATTGGTGTGAATTCGTCATTGCCTCCTTCGAGATGTTAATGTTAATGTTAAAGGATATTTGTACCGCACACTATCACCACCAGAGTGGTCCCCTTGTGCTCTGGCGGATTTGAAACAAAAGGGGGTTAGGTTAGGCTTGTTAGTAGGACAAAGTTTGGAGCAGAGCAAGGGAGCTGTGAAGTGCTGTTGGCAGCTTTGGTTCGGTTAGCACCGTTCGCCGAGCATATTGGTGTGTTATTCGATCCTGAGTCCATCGTGTGGTGTTGTTTGAGGATCTGCGTGGCGTGGTTGTTGTTGCAATGTGGTGCAGTGCGTGCGGGTTGCTGTGGTTTTAAGAGGTGTGATTGTGTTTGGTTAGAGTGTGAGAGGTGCGTGAGCATGGGAAAGCTTTTTAGTACTTTTTTGGGGTTGGTTAGTATCCTTATTGTTAGGGGAGATGCTTATTCCTATTGTGTCTCATTCGTGATTTCGAAGGGGTTGTTTCCTTGGGTGATTAAGCTTCAGCATGATAAGGCTATCTCATCTATTTGTCATTATGTTAAGTTAGTTACTTTCGTGTTTCCATCTTTGTATTTGGCTAGCCCTTTTATCTTAGCTTGTCTTTGCTGCGCCTGGGTTTGGATCAGTTTAATTGGAGCTATGCACGTATCCTACGTCCTTTCTGAGTGGGCATGGTTGTTGGTAGTGTTGGGCATGTATGTTAAAAAAAAGTCTGTCTAACGGGGTTGTCGCTTGTGTTCTATTGCACCTAGCGTTGTGTCTCTAGTTCTTGTTGGAGTTTCCCTTAGTCGGTCCTCAGTGTTGTCTGTGCCATCATATATTCTGTCAATCTGTTCTTTGTGTTTCCTGTTTGATTGTTTTCTTTTTTCAACTTGGTTTCGAGGTGTTGAAGAGCCAACATATGATTCTGTCCTTCAATTTGAAACACTGAGTCATGTCTAGAGGACTCTTACGACATCGATGATGTACTGCTGTCTGGGACTTCCCTCCTCTTTTCAGGTGTCTAAGGGTCATTTTCATGTTGGTCATTAGGGAGACTGATTTTGTCCACACGTAGCTCATTTCTTTTGACTTCAAGTCTGTCTCCGGAGAAACTCTAGGCGTTGACTTTTCCTGGAAGCTGTATTCCAGGTAGGTGGGTGGGCCTAGTCCGTTTCGCAATTGCTCCATGGTTCTTGTTAGGCTTAGGCTTTTGTGTGAGGCAATTTTGGTGGTTAGTTCTTTGGATAGGCGAGCTGCCAAGTCTGAGTTTTTCATCACACATTTTCCATCACCCCTATTTTTTGGGGTTTTCAGTTCGTGTATTTCACTACTATTTATTTCGGGTTCATCAGCATTTTTGGTGATGCTCATCACTGCTGCTTGCTCATAGGATGGTGACATTAAACTTTCCCGAACCTGGCAATTGTTTTCACCCCAGCTTGACTCAAGCCAGCCCCCCCCCCATCCCACCTGTCCAGGTGAGGGTCTGCCCTCAGATTTGGGATGGTTTTAACAGTAAAGTCACATATTTTGCTCCCATCAGGCCATCTCTGCCCAGCCCATCTGGGCCTTTTCTCTCACTCGCATCTCCCGGGGAGGACGGCCGGGTGACCATTTCCCCCTCTCTCGAGGGTGATGTCATCCAGATAGGATCTCGTTTCTCTGTCTGGTTCTCTCTCAAGGACACCTTACCTTCTGCAGAGGTAGACGCGGGTCCCACCTGGATATCTTCCATTGGCAGGGAGCCAGTTCCTTCCATCCTTCCCAGTTTCCTCCATTTGCTGTTTCTCAATCGCCCGCCAGCACCTGCGGTTCATGCGTGGCCATATTGTCCGTGCAGATCTTATTGCCTGGGCCCACCATGTTTCCAATATCCTCCTCCTCTCTTAACGCTGTATCACAAGACTCTTTTGCCCCAGCAGTCTTAACTGATGTTGAATTCTTGTTCTGGCTATCGGCATCTCCCGGCTATTGGCATCTCCGTCCGCTTGAACTGTCGACGTGTAGCCTCTGTCCTCCACTTCTTCGCCTCCCCACCGGAAACACGGCATGCGCTGCTTCTGTCATGCCCTGGGGTAAGTGGCCCGTTTGGGATCGTTGGAAAGGGGGCCGCCATTGATGATTCCATCATGCTCTCTCCTGCGTACATTGCCGGTCTAGTTCTTTAGTCTCGCGTCCGCCACCAGAAGCTTATTACCAGCTGCTTCTAGGCGACGGACGCGTTGCAACTTCCTAGGTTTTCTCCTGTGTTGCACCGCTCCGTATCATTTCTCCTTGCGGAGTTCCGCTCGCTTTCCTGTTGTTTCCTCTGCCGCCTTTTTTGCAGCCTTCCGCTCCTCTCCTCCCGCTTTTGCTCTCCGTCCTATTCCTTACTCTTCTTGCCGGTCCTCCTACTCGCCGGCTTCTGCCACTCTCATCCTGGTCTTTTGCTTCTGCCCTCTTCACCGGCTCCTTGTCGGGTCTGTCTCTCTCTCTCTCTCTCTCTGTCCCCACTCGGAGTTTCCCGGTGATTATTGTCAGGTCTCTCCAGTTGTTATTTCTCCAGCCTCCTGCAAGGCGCTATTCACCACCAGATCTATTTAGTTATTGATCCACCCTCCTGCCGTCTCAACCATTCTTGGGGTTTTTTGTGCCTCTGTCTTTTTCCCCATTATCGGCGGTCACGGAGGATCGGCCACAGTCCCACCAATTCAGTGGCACTTTGGCGTCCTACCGAGGCCGTCCCTACCTACACAAAAAAAGGAGAAACTAGGACTGAAAGGAAGAACGAAACCGGACCTCAAGTGGAAAACTAAAGGTGAGGAGGTGGGGGAAGGAGGGGAGACTGAGTCCTCTTTGGAGGAAGAGGATATTACGGACCCGTGTGACAGCTTCACTCCGCTTCTCGCTCCACGAGGCGGACAGGATTAACAGCAGAGACGCAGGGGTGCAGTAGAGACAGTAAAAAGACGGTCTGCCCCACAGCACGGCACAGCAACACTCTGCTTCAATCTGTGTGTTCTCTACAACAGGGGAGTGGTGTTTACTGGTCTTAATTAGCTATGTATATTTCTAGTTTGATTAAAAGTGATACTTTTATAAAACTTTGATTGGACATTGTTTTATTTTGAATTAATTGTACTAATACTATTTGGGTTGCTACTGTTCCCAGCTCAAATCCCGGTCCGAAGACTATAGCCTAACCTCGGCCCATGTTACCAAAAGAGGCGCAAAAGTTATACTGTTCAGGTTGTGCCTTGTTAACCTTTATGAGGGTAACTGTTGGTTTAGTAGTAATGTGGGGCTGAGAAGGTGTTTTAAACCCTACTCATCCCTCTACTCTGGG
Source organism: Ambystoma mexicanum (assembly GCF_040938575.1). Taxonomy (NCBI): domain Eukaryota; kingdom Metazoa; phylum Chordata; class Amphibia; order Caudata; family Ambystomatidae; genus Ambystoma; species Ambystoma mexicanum. The sequence goes on from NC_090940.1 coordinate 304,761,147, forward strand.
AAAAAATAAAATAATACACAAGAGTAGAAAGAAGTGTAGGTCCAAAAGGAGTGCATGTGCGGAGAGAGCCAGTTAACACCACCATCTAGGCAAACAGAAAGAGTATATAAAAAACAATAGGGGTCCAAAAAGTAGGGTTCTAACTTGTTTATCGGATATATGAATGCAGCTGGCGGGATTGCATTAAAACCCGTCAAAACACAAATGAATTTCTACCAGACTCTCATACCTGTGTACTTGGACAACAGCATTATAAATGGGGCAGAACCTAAAGAGGTAGCTATTTCACGAATGCCACACCAGCTGCACACATATCCGGTGCTCACACGCACCTTTGACTCTCTCGACTCTCTCTACTGACTTGAACTTCGGTTCCCAAGGGCGTACAACCTACAAGCGCCTTCGGACCATACCAATGGTACATAAGGCGCTATATAAATGTAAAGTAACAATACATAACATAACCAACCCTTTCAAAACCCAAGCAGCATTACATTAAAACCTGTGGAAGCCTGCATTCATATGCACAGACACTAAGCCCAAGAGCATGCATTTTACAACACCATGAAAAAATGCATTTGAGTTCATTCAATTAAAATATTCCCAACTACCTTTCTCCTTAAAAGGGTTTCCACAGGCACCGGGTGAGCATGCAACCCTCAGTGTGTTTGATGGAGGGCGAAAGCAAAAACATCTGGAGGAGAGTTTAGCGGCAACGTGCTCGTCTACGACGACGCAGAGCAACACGGGTTCAATACCCGGGGCCGCGCTTAGAAACCTCTGGGTATTAAGCGCGTTATAAATAACCAATCATATCATAACCCCCGACCCACACCACCAAACACAACATTTGCTCCTAATCCATCAGCAAATGCTAACCTTTTCATTTCAAGATGTTTTGTTGTCTCCTGAAGTGGAATAAATGACAGTGTGAATCTCAATAGGGTTGACTACGCCTTTCACCTTTCGGAGGCTGCTAAAATGGGGAGTGCGCAAAACTGTTAAGGTCTCAGAAACAAGGACGCACTAAAGTGACATGTCATTTTCATACTCGAGAATCAAGACGAGGTCAGTTGACAGCGCCTGTGTTTATTTGTACGGTCTTCTGTTTCTGTTAGTACATTCGTGATCTTGATACAGCTGTCAATAATAAAAGTCTCTGACAGAAATGGAGCGTCGCCAGAAAAAAGGGGTATGAAAAAATGTGGCAGGGCCCAAGTTTGCACGGAGCGATGACCTTGATTTGACAGGCACGGTCTTGGGTTTCAACAGATGCGGTGAGAAAAGCCAGCAGAAACCAACTTGCTCCGAGTCATCGCATGGGGCTGCCTTCCAGTTCCCATGGCAACAATGTCTGCGCTTGTCAGTTATGAGCTATGGCCGGCTTCCTGGATCCACGCAGCCGGCCAATCAGGGAGACGCTTATTGGTTCCTGGCGGAAAGATGGGTTGTCCCTTTTCAACTGGGCGGACCGGGGAAGGTATGCGACCAAGCAGCACCACCGCCGCCACCCAACTTCCCCTTGGACTAAGCTCGTTATATGGGGCTCAAAACACCCGCGGAAGCAGATGCGGCAGGCCAAAGAACACACTATGTATATATAACACAAGAATAAGGCTGCATTTAGTGTCAATTCAGGAATCCAGTTGTATCTACATTAAAAAAAGTTACGACACTCCCTCTCACGTATACACACAACAGTTAAATTTATATAGCGCTTGCTGTCACCTTGTCATGGCTTCTTAGCTCTGTAAATAACAGCTAGTGCTGCCACCTCTTTGATACTAGTCATGTCATAAAATGTGAATGACGAAAAGAAGAGTCAGCCCTAATAATAACCAACAGCTCCATTATACCGTGCACAGCTGCGCATATACAAGAGCAATAACGGCCGCAACAGGCATCCTTTATGTATGCAGAGTCATGTGCACGTTCTGTTGGCGCTAGTACACGAGGAGTTGGGCTGTTATTACGCTGTACAACAGTAAGCATTTTATCCACATCGGGAGGGTGAAAACCTGGCTCACAATCGCGCTTTAAACCTGTAAACTGCAAATCGCTGGGTCGCACAAGTCCCCCTCCCCGTGGCACGCCACGCAACCTATGCTGCACCGTGGAAGAGAGCTGTGCTACAACACATTAGGTAAATGGCGAAACGGTGCCGTTTTCCTATAACAGAAATGACGCACGCTCATTGGCAAATGGGTGTTAGGCACCGGCCAGTATTATTACAACTCAACCTTGATTATGGTACTCATTTCATGACACTAGGGATGGTGAAAGGCGGAGTCTGTCTTACTGCGATTCATTCCACATATCTACAGAACAGACGCCCCCACAAGTCCTGTTCTGTAGGAAGACACCTCACTCACCAAAACTGTGCAAAACTGTTGCCCTTAGGTAGCAATTTCTTTACACCCCCCCTCCTCCCACACACACATCTGCAATAGAACTGGCACGAGTCCTATTAATTGAAGTGGTACATTCCGAGGAACCCCCTGCTGAGTGTATCACAGACACAGGACGCATGGGCATGCCATTTGTCAAATGGGGGTAAGGGGCAAAATTGGCGTTCAAGATGTACCTATTTCATGGGCCCAACCGGCCGATTTGGCATTTGACCCATCGGTTTCCATATAAAAACTGTCAGAGGCGCAGGTAAATGTTCAGGTAAAGACACACATCTCTCGATGGGGAAAGAAAGTGATAAAAACGGACACATGGAATTCAAAATGCCCCTTTCTAAGGGCAGATACAAGTGTCACATTTGTTCAAACTCTGTGACCTTCTTAATACAAAATGTTATATCCTGCATATGTATGAGTGGGGTCTGAGTCAGTGTAAGAGCTGTGATGGAATGCTAGTGGAGCTTGGAGTGTTGGGGCACCTGGGGATTCCAAGGGAGACGGTTAGGGGCTTGGAGCTGGGCAGGGAACCAGGGAAGAAGCTACTAATGATCTCTCTCTCCTAACTTCTATACTGAACCTGTAACTAAGACAATAAAGCGTGTTTCTACTTTCTATATACCTGAGTCAGCCTGGTTCCTGCTCCTTGTTATTACTGGCTCAGGGTAGATCCTGTAGGAGGCAGGATACATCATTTGGCGACGAGGATGGGATTTAAAGAAGCGAACATTGGAGTGAAGGTTGGAGGGAGAGAGATGCCCAATTTACCTGCGCCAAACAGCTCTGAAGTCGGTGAGCTGTTGGAAATAAATGTGGAGTTGGCGCTGTCTATGGAGGTGACTGACTATTTCATTGGAGGCACCAGTCAGGCTAGAGGAAAAGCCTGTGGTCAGTGATAAAGCAGCTGGAGGAGTATTGGGCCTTTGCTGGAAGGAGGCCGTGTGGCAGGGAGAAGGTGCCACCAGTAAGCAGCTGTCATCTTTTGGAGCCTGAGCGCCGTTGCGCTTTTGCTGGAGAAAGGGTCTGTGGAACTTCAAGTCCGGAGCAAAAGAGTTTCTGCTGAGAAAAAAAAAAAAAAAAAAAGAAAAGTGTTGTGGTACACATTTTCGTAAGTCCTGGAGGGTCGTATGGGGTCCTGGGTGGCGCGCGCCCAGTTGAACCCCTGCGTTCCAGCTCTGCCGTTGAGCTGGAACGCATGCAGGCAGCCCCTCACCATTATTTCCTCGGAGCTCAGGAGCCTGCAGAGGAATACAGAGGAAAGGACGTCTGTGCGTGTACAAACGTGATGACGTTTGCGGAAATTCAAGAGCTTTATTTCATAATGGAACTACGGAATGTTGGAGTGAATAAATTACACTGGCAGCTGCAGATTAATCTTTGACGGAAGAGAGGTGAAATGAAACATGAAGCCGTGAAGTATCGGTTGAAAATGGGAATTTGGAACACGCAGCTGAATTAAATCAAACAAACATGGTTGAACAGAGTAATTTCGATACGGGGAGTGCACAGCTGTTTTTTAAGGCATCTCCGTTTTGGAGTTTGAAGTTTCAGTGGACTGTGCATGAAGACAGATGGCACTTTGATTTACGGACCACGATGCCAGTATTCAGGTTAAAGTTATCTTGGCAGATGTAATGTAATACATTTTTGCGAACTCGAAATGGTTTTAAATTGAAGTTGCAGCACATTCAGTGCACACAATGACAAGATGCAGGTTATACGTTTATTTTTCGGAAGACGTCATTTATATATATGCACTAGTAATAATGTAAAGTTGTGTTTATTGTTGCATATATGGGCAGGCAGAAGTTGCATGTGTGCACAGTGGATTTGGGGGCGCTGTTTTTTTTTTTGGAGATGTTTTAATTTGCTTTATTTTTAAACGAACTGCACATCATTTCTGGAGGAACTTTGAAGTATAGAATGGAAGTAGAATTGACGTATGGCACAATAATATGGAAGAATTATGCATAAATGCTTGATTTTTTTGTAAGCATTGGGGGAAGCATTGAGCATGTTTATGCTTAATGTGATGTGCATTTTGGGGAAATGCAATTTGTGGGGAAACAAGAATTGAAGTTTAGCATTAAGAATTTTAAAGAATATGCAGAAATGCTTGATTTTTGTTAGAAATTGCACATGATATGGTTTTTTGGGCGAATCTTTGATCTTTCGTATGCATTATGTAATTTGCATTTTGGGGAAATGCAAATTTTGGAAAAGCACAATTTTTGGGAATTGCAGATTTGGAAATTCTAATTGTCTGATCTGCGTTTGCATGTGTTGAAGTTCTGTACGATTGTGGATTAAGTCTGCGTATGTGAGCGCAAGCTTATGGGGTGTGTGACACAAGAGTGCGCACAGGAGGCAGCAGGTTCTGCAGTTGTAGTGCATTTTGTGCTAGTACATGTGTGAGAGGTAGCACGTGTGTTTTGTAGTGGTGTGTGTACAGGGTGTTGTACGGTTGTAGATGTTGACGTGTGGGAGAGTACACGTTTATATGCGGAGTATGTTGCGCAAAATAGGAATATATAAATGGGAGTTGCATGCATGCAAATGGGGTTTAGGCTTATACACCCTGGCCAGGTGTATTGGCAGTAGTATAAAACCTTCAGGAGGAACCCCAAAGTTTTGTTTTGAGGAGTTTGGACACAGAAGGGTGTTCCAATGTAGTTGACCTTAGGGCATGGGCCCTCTTCGGAGTTGTTTTGTGGAGTTACAACGCAGTTGTGCGTTTGGAAAAGGAAGTGAAAGGAGAATTTTTTTTTCTCAGATAGTGTATGTTTACATTATAGGGGCTACACTAGTTGTCTGCGTTGTAGGTAACCGCACGGCAACATACTTCCTTTAGTTGAGTTTAGGGTTTTCCCTAGTTAGTTCTGTGATGCCAGGCGGTGCACTTGGGAGGAGGATTTTGTTGTTTTAGCACGCCAGTTTGCAAGTGGTATGGAATAGGAGTGGAGGGCACACAGTATTAGGCCAGTGTTTAGTATATAAGTTGTGGATTGTACACTGGTTTGGGTTACTGGATTAATTTCAGTTTTTATTACACTTTTCAAAATATTTTTAGAAATTCCAGGTCACACCATTTGATTTTTCATCCCAGTGGTGTGCCGGAGCTTTTGGGTTGCAAAATTTTGAAATTGCACTACACTACTGTTCTTTTTTCTGGTAGTGTTAAAATTTTTACATCTGAATTTTGGGTTTTGCAAAGGTGAATGTGCAATGCACTACTAATTTTGTCATTTGGTAGTAAGTGCATGTTAACATTTTTTCATAGCTTTTGCTATGCAATTTTTAAGCCACAATTCCTTCCTTTTGTGGTTGTGTTTTCTGTGATCTTGTGTTGTATGTCTCTTTCCTAGGTTTTTCATTCCTTTTTCATGTTTTCTTTAGGAGAGAAGGATGAGGCATGTTGTTGGGATATTTGTTAGAGTGCAATGGGATCTTTGTTGGCATGTTTAGGACTATTGTGATGGCCCTGTGTAAGTTTGCAACATTCGTGGCTACACAGTTTTGGCAAGGTAGTTAGCCTATTTTTGGGGCGTTTTGGGTTGTGCTCAAGTGTGGCAGACTTGAGGTCAAGAGTGGCAGTCTTGGCGGAAGGTGTTTAGTTTAGGAGGGTCGATGTCTGTAGTTTTGTTTTGTTTGTCCATGTGGCAAGGTAGTGCTTGGTGGTGGCGGCACTGAGACCCTGGTGTGGCAGGCCAGGGTGGAAGGAGTAGTAGAAATGTTGTGGTTGTTTGGTCCTAGCATGGTTGTGAGTTGTGTGTTTTCTTTTGATTGAAAAGGAGGGGGATGTGTTATATCCTGCATATGTATGAGTGGGGTCTGAGTCAGTGTAAGAGCTGTGATGGAATGCTAGTGGAGCTTGGAGTGTTGGGGCACCTGGGGATTCCAAGGGAGACGGTTAGGGGCTTGGAGCTGGGCAGGGAACCAGGGAAGAAGCTACTAATGATCTCTCTCTCCTAACTTCTATACTGAACCTGTAACTAAGACAATAAAGCGTGTTTCTACTTTCTACATACCTGAGTCAGCCTGGTTCCTGCTCCTTGTTATTACTGGCTCAGGGTAGATCCTGTAGGAGGCAGGATACATCACAAAACGCGGCTAATTACCAGGAAATCATACGCGCATTTCCGTTCGCAATGTGCGTTATAAGTATATATTCAATAAAAACATATACACATGCATAATTCAATGCCTACCGTCAGGGTCATCCGCTGGCATGCTAAAAGTACTCAATTACTTGTTAGCCATACCCTTCCCTGCTGCATTGCGCCCTGACTCGACTGTATTAGCGCTATATCTCTTGATTAACAAGTGCCATTATCAGCTGCGTGCACGGTATTCGTTTAATCATCCTAGGGGTGGGTGAAAGGCTGAGTGCGCCCAGCATTGAATTTGTAGGTGTGATCTGCCTGCTGCTCACAGATCCCCGCAACAGGCGCGCAACCCAGCGAGCCATGTAAAAGAACTCGACGCGGACTCTAGCCGTGCTGCTGCATTTTATGACGCCGCTAAAGCCGAGCGCAGGCACAGATTAAAAGACAGGAAATGAGAGTCGCAAGGGCACCTTTTAATCCTCCGCTCCCCGGGGCTTCCGGCTGCAGCGGCCACCGTTCGATGTTCCACGCCCCGGGTAATCCTCACATTCTAGCGATTAGTGCCTGTCCTGATCCCTGCAGACGCGGCGCAACCATAGCAGGGACTCCATGCTTAGTGAGCGGTCGTGCTGGCAGTGGCAGTGCTCCACAAGGGCGGCCGCGGCCCGCCGGGTCCTAGAGCCGGAGCGCCGGCCTCGGGCCACCTGGTCCAAAGGGGCTGAAACTTTCCCACGGCCACGGGCCACGGCTGAGTCGATCCCTGGATGTCCTCTTCTAGGCTTAAGCACGCCGTGCCATATTCCGGTCTTAGACTGCAGTTATTATCCACAACATTAAATACACTAGTATAAGGTTCTGACTTTCACTTTTAAACCTGAACACCAATCAGGAAGATTGGATGAACACCCGAGGGCCTGGATCGGACTGGGGCATAACATTCGCTCTTGCACCCATGAAAACTTTACCCACAATCACAAAAAACGGCAGTTCATTGCTTTTGTGACAGACAGCCTGAGTAGCATCCAATGGGGAGGACTGTGGTAACATTTTTTTGCAAATTGTGCATTTTTAAGAATATTTGATCGGTAACAATGCTCACAACTACTACAGTGAAGTAATTCATCACACTAACCCACTTTGAGGAAAAAGGGGCCTACATTGAGAAAAAAACCTGTCCACACTAGCATTATCCTATAGGCCAGTCCAAGCCTGCCGAGGGCGCACCATCCTATTGCCACACTGGCCAGTCCAAGCCTGCGGAGGACGCACCACCTCAAGTGGTCTACTTGGACTTGAAGCTCTAATCTTGGCCCTGCACTGAGATCTCTGCCACGTGCGCCGTAGCCCATCAAACTATCTCAGCCGTGAATATTTCGTTTATGAAATATGAATTGCACCAAAGTGATGCATAGGCATGCCCTGAGCTGGCTCCAGGGATGGCCAGTGTGTGCGGTGGCACAGGGCCCTGCTGTCAGAGGGGCCACCAAGGCGCCCGTATCTGCCTCAACTGCTCTGCAGCTTCCATGTACAAAGTTTGTGTGAGGCCACGGCAGAGCCAGCCTTAGGGGGGGCAGGCCGGGCGACCGCCCGGGGCGCCACCCCCCAGGGCACCATAAGCCCCAGCCACGCCAGCTCGGGGGAGTCTTTCGAGGGCTCCCCTAAACTGGCGCTGTGGGAGAAGGCACAGCAGGCAGGCTTTTGCTATTAAATGCACCCACTGCTGCGGTCACATTTAATAACAATAGGGTGCTGTTGTCAGCGTCCTATTGTTATTAAATATGCCCCTCTGCCGCGGGTGTATTTAATAGCAAAAGGACGCCATTAGCCCACCACCACGCCAGTTCGGGGGGGTCTTTCAAGGGCTGAGCCCTGGCAAAGTGGCAGGAGGGCCTTTGCTATTAAATGCGCCCACGGTGGCGGAGCGCATTCAATAACAATTTGGTGCTGATGCACCCTATTCACCACATTCTCCTGGTAAAAAAAAAAGTGGCACATCTTGGCCCTGCCGCCCCCTCAGCCCCGCCCCCTGTTGAGCAGGGGCACGAGGGGAGCACGGGGGGGTGCAAATTAGCACACAGAGCTGCTGCCCCAAAGGCCGGCCCTGCCTGGGGCCCTGCTGCCTGTGAACAAAAGATACCTGCGCCTTCCACACCTTCAGAGCAGGCCTTAGGGGGGGCGAGCCGGGTGACCGCCCGGGGCGCCACGCCCCTCAGGGCGCCATTAGCCCCCGCCAGGCCAGCTTGGGGGAGTCTTTCAAGGGCTCCCCCGAGCTGGCGTAGTGGGAGAAGGCACGGCAGACAGGCATTTGCTATTAAATGCACCCGCGGCGGCAGGCACATTTAATAACAATACGGTGCTGTTGTCAGCACCTTATTGTTATTAAATGCGCCCCTCCACCGCGGGCACTTTTAATGACAAAAGGGTGCTATTAGCCCTCCACCACGCCAGCTCAGGGGAGTCTTTCAAGTGCTCCCCCGAGCTGGCGTAGTGGCAGAAGGCGTGGCAGGTGCCCCATTGTTATTAAATGCCCCCGCGGTGGTGGAGCGCATATAATAACAATAGGGTGCTGATGCACCCTACTCATATCATTATCTCCTTGCCCCAGCGAGGAGGTTAACAAAAAAAAGGCCCATATTCGCCCCGCCCTCTGTTGACCTGGGGCGTGTGGGGGGAGGGGTGCAAAGGGCGGGTGCCAATTCACCCGGGTCGCTGCTACCCCTAAGGCCGGCCCTGGTCCATGTTGTCACCTCCCGATCTCCTGTGGCGCTCTAGAGACACACCTGTTCCCAGAAGCCATCAGATGCTGCAGGCTCTTTAAGGACTACTTATCACTTTCTTTCTTCAAGCAGGCATTAAAGTGGGGGCGATTTGCAAATGATGGCCCATTTAAGAGACACGTGTTTTGGAGGAGGTTTGTGTAACGTTTCTGGGTTAAATAATGCAAATAGGCATTTTCCCTCTGAAAGCACACGCAAAGCACCAGTTATCCGCCCAAATCTACGCTCTCCTCCAGGTCAATTACACCATATGAAACAAAACTGCTTTAAATTAGCTACATTATTTTCAGATGTTCATATTCAACGCACCAAAAAGAGCTTATTTTTGGTGGAATACATTTTCATCACATCATATGTAAACCCTGCCTTGGTCAAACAGTGAAACACAAACTGGTTACCTTTTCACACATTAAATGTTGTTATACATCTTGAAAATACATTTTCAAAACTCAAAGGTCATTCTTTCTGCATTTTGCCGATTTGCATTTTGGTATTTGAAGTCTCCCAGTCAAGTTGGGAGAATAATGACACTAATTGTAAATTTTTTGCTTAATATATTTCTGTGATGATTTATATATCTGAGTGGGTACCTTACATGTGTACTTTTCAAGTCATATTTAGAAAGCAGAGTATTGTTGAAAGCCAGACGCGGGGTTGAGGGGGTTTATGAGAGGCCAAGCATGTCCTGAGTATTTGGCAAGCTAGGTTGAAATCCTGGAGACTGGTGCAGTTATTTTTCCATGTACTGCTTTCCAGGGCACAAGTAAAGGATGCATGTGGGTGGACGGTGGACATTTTTTCAGAGTGCGGACGCAGCCCCCTTGGGTGTTTTTCAGGTGGGCAAGCTTGCTCAAGCATTTGGCTAGCAGGATTTCACCCCGGTTGTCAGGTTTTCAGTGCAGACGCTTGCCCCCAAGATGCAGGAAAGGATCATCAAAGCACACGCTCATATTGAGATTTTGCTTTCTAGGGAAAATGTCAATACATATTGCTTGGTTACAAAGGCGAGCACCTTTTATACTTGGCCAGCGTATTTAGTGAAAAATGTCCTCCCAGGTTATTTTTCGGTTGTCGATTACTGTTTGTGAAAGTCCAATGCTCTTTTGTCTGGTGCACTTTCTTCTAATGGGAAATGTCAAATGAACTAAGGGCCTGATTCACAGAAGCGTTTTTATAATGGCGCAATCCCATAGGAAAACGTTCTGTGAATTAGGCCTTAAATGTGTATCTTTCACGTTAACATATGTTCAGTTACTGTGCATATAGTCTTGGGTGCCAGCTTTTGATTTTCGCTATGGGGGAAAAAGTTCCCACACTGAGTGAAGCGCGGGAGCCCTATTCATCCCCATGCCAAAACACCATATTTTACAGCACATCTATTTATTTATTTTTACATTTGTAGAAAGTGCACAAAACCCTTTGGCATCTAGGCGCTGTTGCTGCAGGAACAGGAAAGAAGACATATGATTTACAAGAAGGTCTAAATGTATAACATCTCAGCAACAGTCTCCCAACCTGCTCAGTTGCCTTTGCAACTTTCTACTACAGGATCCCCTGCTATTCTGCACCCGGCAAACAGTTTTGGCCCACTCACCCCCTCCAACCACGGCTCAGGGGGTACATTCATAAGGCTAACTTCTCATGTTGTAGTGAGCAGTCCTTGATAAACGTAGATGTTGTTATTTCTTTTCACAGTCAAAATAATCCTTATCAGTAGCTTCTGAAATAAAAGCATATTGCTAATTTGAACAATATGCCGAACTATACACACAATAAAAACCATTGTAAAACTTCTGCAAAAACAGCAGTTGGTTTCAATCAGCAAAACACAGTCACCATATACTTGCACTGCCTTCTACAGATAGAGTTTTAAACCACACTTTCAAAAGACCTTTTACAAACAGTATTTCTATCAATAACATCTGGGAAGAGATGTTTTCTAGTTCATGAATTGCAGACTGCTCTCAAACCCGGCCTTTCGCCACTTAACCAAAGTGAGTTCTGCCGCAACTTTTACCACACTAGGCCGTATCTGCCAAAATCGGAAGTCTGTACAAGGTATTCAGCTGTCTGCTACTTCCAAAAAAAGCCTCACTCCTGATATTGCCACATAGGTAAATGTTAATATTGACAATGCATATACTGGACGTGTCACAGTATATTTATCTACTGCCTTACACATGGGAACATAATGTAACTGGCCATGATATCTTTGTGCACTAAAGACTCATTCTGTGATATCACTGATGTCACTATTTATGCAAATTAGGGGGCCCACACATCTTTTGCCGCTCAGGGCCCCCAAATCCTAGGGCCGGCCCTTTACAGTAGCATGCCCAGGACTGCGATCTGTATGGGGACGGAGCTGACCTCCAAAGGACCACATAAAAGGAAGGCCAGCTCCGTCTGTTATCCTCCTAATGCCAATGTCCAGGATCACTCTCGGCTGGTCTCACAACAACGGAACGCCTGGGTGTCATTTTATGCATGGGTACAAGGGTGTTTGCCTACTCCCAACTTTTGTGGCACACCATTTTATCCGACACATTTGGCAGGGATCCCTTTCATTTAGATGTCATGTCCCCCCCCCCAATATTTTCAGCAAAGTTACCCCACTAACAGAGCGCAAGGCTGATTGGTGGCAGCGTCGCCTAAAGACAGGGTGGCTACTGCAGTGAGAAACTTGAACTTAATTCGTGGTCACCACAGTGACCAGGTTCGGACTGGGACACAAATAAGTCCTGGTTCCGATATCAAAGTGCCGACAATCCGAGGAAGGAGGGGCTGACCTTTGTCACGGAACCATTGATCTAGGTGATGTCAAAGGGCGCGGCATCACAGGTAGTCACATCACAGGCACGCGCTTGTGGGTGACATACTCGCCACACCTTGCTTTTTTATATGTAATTCTTTTTATTCAAAATGTAAAGCCAACACAAAGCATAACATTCACTTTGCCCTCCTTTTGTTTCCCCGCCCCTGCCCACAACCCTTATTCAAAGTTGAACCCCTTCCAAACAAGTCCACGAATCTTCTCCAGATCACATCAAAAAGAACTCTTTCAGTCAATGACATTTTGCAAAGTTCTTGGGACCACTCATCCATCGTTGGGTGTTTCTCTGATTTCCAGTCTCTCAAGAGAATTGCTTTTTTAACGACGGTCTGCTTTCCACCACAACTAAAAAGTGATGGATCGAAGGGATTTCATACGAATCGTAACCACTGGTCTCGCTCTGGGCAGCTGTACATACTGCATATTGAAGACAGGCCCAAGACTGACCTGCACCAGGCTAGTCTCCGTCTGTGGTGGGGCAGACAAGCTAAAACATGACGGCATGGAAGGCAGCCCAGTGCAATTATAAATTGGTTGATGAACCCGAACCAAAGATTTTATTTTATTTATTTATTTATTTATTTGGATTTGTATAGCGCACAACTGCCCGGAGGCATCGATCTGTATGCAAACTGCGGATCACAAGTGTGTGTATGCCGCATGTGCTAAAACATGTAATCCTTCTGAGGCTGGCACAATAAGTGATAGTGCTTTGGCTCATGCCCTCCTCTCTGGAATGGGGCTGGCAAGCAGCACATTGAACTGCTACTGGGCTTAAGCACCAGGGCAGCTTTCCTCATTCCCCCAGCAGGCAAGAGTGGGAGCAGCAGGTGGCTCCCACATGTCCTGGATGATAGGAAAGAGAGTGGAAAAAGAAAAGCATTGCAGGAAACTCCAGGATTAGGCACAAAACCCCCATGCCTAAAATACGTTTCTTCTCCTCCGCCACCCACTCAGACACTGTGTGGCATTTGGAGACCCCATGGCCTTGACCCTAGGGCTGATGAGGGGTGCCAAGATTCAATGGGCTGGCAGACTCCTTCCAGTCAAGGCATTGGAAAGAACCCCCACGCCACCAACCGAACATTATAGTCCTTAATGTAGCTTTTCCTTGAGGAGGGGGCATGGCCCACAATTGATGTGCCATGCCAAATGATCAATCGAAGGGGCAAATCAGCATGTGATGTGCACTATGGAAATCATACATATTATCATTATACGGAGCAAAAACAATAGTCTGTTAAACCAAGTATGAGTGGCAATTTATGTGTAATTCACACTTCACAGAATCACTTTAAGGTGAAGCCAGTGTTGCAAGCCAAAGAAAATAGGATTCACTTGGGTAAACTGATTTGCCCAGGGTCACAGAATTGTCAAGTAGAAAAGCCTGGCTGTTCTCCCAAGTTTTCTGGTTCACAGCTTGCAGGTGTGTGCACTTCACACTGCACATTTTCGAGTTCCATCTTTAAATGTTCTGGCTAAAGGATGGATATTTTGCAATTGCTGGCTTTTTAGTTCATATCATTCTGTTTGTGTGTTTTTTTAACAGTATTTGTAATTTTATTTTACCAGTATAAAACACAGAACTACGCATACCAGAATGCAAAGTGATGGGAGCATAAATGCCAGGACCCACTCTCCCATGGTCCAGCCTGAGGTGTCTTTAGTATGCATTGGTGACAAAACAATCTGCTCCTGATCTGTAGTTCAATAAAACACAGAACTACACATACCAGAATGCAATCTGATGGGCACCCCAAATGCCAGGATTCACTCTCCCATGGGCCAGCCTGAGGTGTCTTTAGTATGCATTGGTGACAAAACAATCTGTTCCTGATCTGTAGTTCAATAAAACACAGAACTACACATACCAGAATGCAATCTGATGGGCACCCCAAATGCCAGGACTCACTCTCCCATGGGCCAGCCTGAGGTGTGTTTATGATGCATCGGTGACAAAACAATCTGTTCCTGACCAGTAGTTCAAAAAGCAATACCTCATATTGATAAGGATGATACAAATACAAGTTGCATTCCCTAAAAAGCATACATTAAATTACACCAACTGGCTGTTTTCAGTTTTAAAAATGGTTTTACTTTGTAACTCAGACTATTTCTTTCGAGAAGTTGGACCTGGATGCATTTGAGTCCTGCCCAGTGAACAAAACATTGACATTGTATTTTAACCGTAAACCGGTTTCCCAAAAAGATCCCTTGATCCCTGAAAGTATCAAAGCAGTGCAGAGAGTTTCCTCCGACATATGTGTGACCTGTTTAATTTCAATCTCGGAAATGTCGCAATCATTTGAATGCTCAAAATGCCAACTATGTGTCCTGTATGTTTCCATGCCAACCCGTTAAATCAACAGGCTTCAAACAGTGGGCATGTCAATGGCCCACTTCACCAGATAAACCTCCAAGGAAATGAAATTCAAGCAAGTACCATCTTAAGGAGCGTCTATTTCTTGAGAACTCCTTGAGAGAAGTTGGAGTAGGCTGTTGGGCCTTGAGAGATCACCCTACACTTGCGCTGCTGGTGCAGAAACGTCATACTGACGTGTTCATGGCTCTCCACCACAAAGCCGATGGGGCTATGCTAATTTTGGAACGGTCAGGACTGGGGGATAGATAGCCTTTTTGGTTGTAACCCTTGAGCTTCTATCCGGGGCTAAAACCAAAAGACCCAGGCCTAAGCCCCCTCGCGCCCTCCCCTCAGCAACGCCTCTGTCGCCGGCAGATCCTCAGCCTCTGTAATAAATGGTCCAGAGATTGCTGTTCCCACAAGGGGCTGAACACCTACAGCCTCCAGATAGTCAAATTTCAAACATTCTTCATTACTGTTTGCCACAAACTGTTTGAGGGGCACCTGCGGGCATATTTATGGCCAATGGTGACATTTTTGGGCACATTGAGGCGATAACATTAGTAAAATCCACCAGGCGAACAGTGCATTTACTCATCAAACTGGCCCACCTTGATGCACAAAAGATGCCCATACAAACTCAATGGATGTCCCGGGAAGATAGCTCAGCGGCAACGTGCTCGCCTTGGAAACAAGACGACACGAAGCAAAACAGGTTCGGCTTAGAAACCTCTGGGTACTAAGCGCGTTATAAATACGTAACTAAGACATATTCCTGGAACAGCGCCTCGATGCCCCCGGGCTGTGTGAGCACTTTAAAAAAATGCATGGGACAGCTATAACTAAGAACATGCACAGTGTGTCCTTCCGCGCTTACCAAAATGAAAGAATTCAATGTTGGCAACACATGACATCAGATGAAGGACTTTATAAACCGCAGAATGAAGTGCAGTTTACTGAATAATGTGCGTTTGCTAATCGACATCAGATTTCTGAACATTGGATGTCTATACAAAACCATATGCAATGGAGCACCAAAAACAAAAAATGCTAATAAATAAAAACATTTAAAACACGTGTGAGGCCTTCGGGCATTGCCCAACTGACATATAAGCCAGCCCGAGACTGGCAGTGGGTAACTTGAACTTAACTCGTACGCCCTGGCAGGATGGGCGAAAAAGATGGAATTGTATGAATGCCAGTTATGGAAGTGTTCTCAGTGGGGCAAAGACAAAGAAGTAACACCTTTCCTGTGGCCTCATTAATGCACCATCGATGTGCACTCTATGGACACGTGCTACCGACATTCATGACTTAATCCTGGAAAAAAGACCTTGATCTGCTAGCCATCAGCGAAACCTGGCTGCATGAAGCAGCTGGCCCAGCACTAGCCATCATCCTCCCCCCTGGATAGTCCATTCTCAGTCCAGACATGCTAGACAAATCAGGCGGAGGAGTCGCTATTATCTCTAAATCTTCGTTACCCATCGGAGCCTCTCCTCTACCCTTTCTGCCAGGTTACAAACTCCTCACCAAAATCGAGCCATGCCCCCAGACCACCATCAATGTCCTATTGCTCTACCGCCAGCCCAACAACCTCAACTCCCCAGACACAGACATACCCCTCCTCCTCACTCCGATCGTCAAACCCAATACCAAACTCCTCCTACTCGGTGACTTCGGTCTCCGGTATCATGATATTACGGATACCAAGGCTACCGCCCTCAGTGCCATGCTGCAAGAGATGAGCCTCACCCAATTCATTGCCACCCCTATCCACACCAAAGGACGTACCCTTGATTGGGTCCTCAGCTTAAACATACCTATCATGGTCTCCACCATTGACCCCCTACTGTGGACAGACTATTCCCTGATTCTCTTTACTCTTACGCTGACATCTATGACAGTCCACAAAACTACCAACCGCCTGCCCATCACAGCGAGACACACCTGCCAACTCACCAAGGAGATGCTCGTACCTACCATTGATGCCTTGCTCTCTGCATTGCCAGACAGAAACGACCCTGAAATCACCCTCTCTGGCTACAACACTACGCTCCTACACACTCTTAACCACCATGCCCCACTAAAAATCACACTACAGAAATACTCTATAAAAATAACTGGTTCACAGAAGTAGTGCTCTCCCTCCGCAGACACAAACAGGCTCAGGAACACCTCTGGAAGAAGAGCCCGTCCCCTACACACAGAGACCTTCGCGCCACAGCCAAGACATACAAAGCAACTATCAAACTATCAAAGTTACACCTCCTCCTCACCAAGTCTATCCCACCATGACCACCACGCCCCCTTCCACCTCTCCCCCATCTCACCTGCGGATACCCTAACCATCATCCTGCGCCTTAAACCCTACAATTGTAAAGGAGCTATCCGCCCATCCCACATCATCATGATGTGCGCTGACCCCCATGCACCCACTATCTCTGAATTCATGAATGCCCCCTTTTGCCTCATGCTTGGTCCCAAAGCTATCAAAGAAGCCTGGGTCACACCGCTTCTCAAACAACCCTCCCTTGACCCCAGCCTCCCCACCAACTTCCGCTCCATCACTATGATACCTTTTTTCTTCAAAATCCTTGATCGTGCCGCCTACACCCAACTCCAAACCCACCTTGAGACTCATAACCTCCTTGGCTCACGCCGATCTCGTTTCAGACCTAGGTACAGTACCGAAAAAGCCCGTTTGGACTGTAAGATCCAACTGGACAGTGATGATGGAAAACTTGCCATCCTTCTCTTACTTGACCTATCTTCAGCTTTTGATCTCGTTGACCACGACATCCTCTGTTAGCATCTCACCTCTGAATTCAACCTCTCCAGAGAAACTGCTAGCTAGTTCAACGCCTTTCTTAGTGACCGCACCGCCAGGATTTCCACGTGCTCTGAGGCAGCCGACCCTATTCCTGTCACCCATGCCGCACTGCAAGGCTTGTGCCTGTCGCTCACACTCTACAACATGTACACCAAGCCCCTGTTGGACCACCTTGACAACCTGGAAATCCCTATACTAACTTCACAGACGACACCCAAGTCCTACTGAGACTCACTGGTAACCACACCGTTGGTGGGAGGTTTGGTGGAGGAGGAGGCCGTGCAAGAGACAGAGACGGGGTCTGGAGGTGGGGATTCCACTGGTGCTAGTGGTGCAGTGCAGGACCAGGGACAGGAGGCAGCACAGACCGCCGTGGAGGTGCCTGTGTGCAATCCTGTCCCTGATCCTGTCACTGCATCATCTTGCATCAGCAGGGATGCCTACATCCAGACCCGTTTTCAGGTAGGGGATGAGCTTACAACAACTGGCCTTCCTCTGCCTGCGGATGAGCCTGTCCTGACTGGTGTGGCGTTGCGTCAACGGGCCATGCAAGGTGACCTGCAGTCTTTTCATGAGGAGACTGCACGTCATCTCAAATGGCTCGTTGACCGCGTCGGCCTACTGGGACAGGTCACCCAGGCCGGATTCCTCCGTTTGCTGGAGCTTGTTCCGACCCCCTCCTCAAATGAACACCCTATGCGCCAGTCGTCCTCCGTGCCATCTTTCCACCCATTTGTCACCTGGGTGCCCTGTGGAGCTGCCTCCGACGGTGCAGCCAGGCTGGTGGAGGACACATCCCTGCCACATTCGGGAGTCGGACGTCCAGCAGGGGTGGCCACATCAACGACTGCACCCCGGCCGGTGGCGGATGTGCAGGCAGCAGGAGCCAGGGCACGGGCACAGGCACAGCAGCAGCAGCAACGAGGTGGGAGCCATGATGGCTCGGGGCCTTCGACATCAGAGGGGCAGGCATCGGCCGGAGGGCAGGAGGACCCAGGACAGGAAGTGTCTTCCGTGTGGCAGCGGTTGGGCCACGCCATAGATGCGGAGCAGCAGCGGGCGGAAGAGGCACGGCTCACGATGGTCAGGGCGGAGAACTCCATGCGGAGGGCTCTGAGGCGGGCCGAGTGCCTCGAGGCAATCCGCAGGGAGTTGGAGGAGAACATGTCATCATCCCTGCGGACCCTCGTGGCCATGGAAGAGGACCGCCTCCGGGACATTGAGCAGGAGTTCGATGATGCCCTGGCCCGGAACATCCAGAAGTGAGCCGTCGGACTAGCCCGCTGCCCTTGTAAATAGTTCTTTAGTGTTAAGTTTCCTTTCGGTTTTGTTTTGTTTTGGGGCGCTTGGACAATGCCCCAACTTCTTGTATATAGTTCTTCATTAGGTAGGATTTTATTTTATAGGTTTCATTTAAAGGATTGGGCACATGGACCCTGGATGTTCACTTTGTACATAGTTTGACAATGGATTTGGATTGTTGATTTTTTTTTCCCATGGATCAATGGTTTTTTTATTATTTTTGCACCTTGGATTTATTTTCTCAGACTGACACTTTGGAGACTTGCTTTTGGATTGCTTTTCATTTGGATTTCATGCATCTTTTTCATTTATTGGACATGCTGGATTTCATTTATTATTTCCATTTTCTTCTGTTCTCTTTCATTGCCTTGCTTTTCTGTTTAATACATTATCATTTGGTACTTCAATGTGTGGTATTCTCTCTTTGGTTTCATGCATGTCACAATGTGTGTTTTATCATTCACATGCTGTCATTATGTGGGTTTGACGGATATATGTTGATGTGCAGACTAGCTATTTGGGATGCATCATGTGCTGGTGATTTCTTTGTGGGGTGGATGTCATACCTGGTGGTGTGTTCGGACTGGGGTGGCGTAGGCAGTGTATTGAGGGGGCATGGGGGCCATGATTATGGATCGTCATGAGGTGTTGGGGGGACATGTATGGGGGCCTGCTGGCAGGTGCCCTGCACTGCTGGGGGGGTGGGGTGCAGGGGGACATGAGTGGGGGCCTGCTGGCAGGTGCCCTGCACTGCTGGGGGGTGGGGGTGCAGGGGGACATGAGTGGGGGCCTGATGGAGGGTGCTCCTGGATGCTGGGGGGTGGTGGTGCAAGGGGACATGAGTTGGACATGAGTGGGGGCCTGCTGGCAGGTGCCCTGCACTGCTGGGGGGTGGTGGTGCAGGGGGACATGAGTGGGGGCCTGCTGGCAGGTGCCCTGCACTGCTGGGGGGTGGGGGTGCTGGGAGACATGAGTGGGGGCCTGCTGGCAGGTGCCCTGCACTGCTGGGGGGTGCGGGTGCTGGGGAACATGAGTTGGACATGAGTGGGGGCCTGGTGGAGGGTGCCCCTGACTGCTGGGGGGTGGGGGTGCTGGGAGTCATGAGTTGGACATGAGTGGGGGCCTGCTGGCAGGTGCCCCACAGTGCTGGGGGTGGGGGTGCAGGGGAACATGAGTTGGACATGAGTGGGGGCATGCTGGCAGGTGCCCTGCACTGCTGGGGGTTGGGGGTGCTGGGAGACATGTGTGGGGGCCTGGTGGAGGGTGCCCCTGACTGCTGGAGGGTGGGGATGCAGGGGGACATGAGTTGGACATGAGTGGGGCCCTGGTGGAGGGTGCCCCTGGATGCTGGGGGGTGGTGGTGCAGGGGGACATGAGTGGGGTCCTGCTGGCAGGTGCCCTGCACTGCTGGGGGGTGGGGGTGCAGGGGAACATGAGTGGGGGCCTGGTGGAGGGTGCCCCTGGATTCTGGGGGGTGATGGTGCAGGGGGACATGAGTGTGGGCCTGCTGGCAGGTGCTCTGCACTGCTGGGGGGGTGGGGGAGCTGGGAGACATGAGTGGGGGCCTGATGGAGGGTGCCCCTGACTGGTGGGGGTGCAGGGGGACATGAGTTGGACATGAGTGGGGGCCTGCTGGCAGGTGCCCTGCACTGCTGGGGTTGGGGGTGCTGGGAGACATGAGTGGGGGCCTGGTGGAGGGTGCCCCTAACTGCTGGGGGGTGGGGGTGCTGGGAGACATGAGTTGGACATGAGTGGGGGCCTGCTGGCAGGTGCCCACAGTGCTGAGGGGTGGGGGTGCTGGGAGACATGAGTGGGGGCCTGGTGGAGGGTGCCCCTGACTGCTGGGTGGTGGGGGTGCTGGGAGACATGAGGTGGACATGAGTGGGGGCCTGTTGGCAGGTGCCTTTCATGATCTCTGCTTCCAAAAGGTCAGGGTTTTCCCAACTCCCTTGGAAGCAGATCCATAACCCAGGTTCCGAGTGCCAACCAGTCCCAATTGGGACCTTTTGGACCCAGTCCTGGCGCCAGTGGCACCAGGCTCATAAATATGCCCAGTCCCAGCGCTGGAAGCGCCGGGCTCATAATGCTCGGGTGGACTTACCTGCAGCAGACCATGCTGCTTACTTGCCTGCCAGTTGAGCCTCTGATCCTCTTCTGTTTGGAACTACTTTTCCTGTTGGGTGGGGCAGGAGCCACTCCCTAGGTTCAGAACACTGGAACTCTTCTGGAAAGCAGGAACTCTTTTCTTACCTAGGCGTGGCTGTGGAAGGAGCAACCTAAGCACTACAGGAGGCTATTTAAACCACACCCGATGGATGAATCTTGCTTTGCGTTATTCTGTATCCTCTGCAGCAGAACGCTCATCGTGTCTTCTGCATCTGATCCTGGGCCTAAGGAAAAAGGCTTACCATCCTGAATCCAGTCTTCAGCAACACCTATAAAGACAAGAAAGAACAGGTTAGCATTACGGTCTTCAGTGACAGCGCTTCACTTACCTGGTCCATCGGCTGTCACCAACGCCTCGCGCTGCATTCCGGCATCTGAAAGACAAAGGCTTACCTACTCTTCGTGCGCTCCGGAGGTCTTCGCACTGCATTCCGGCATCTGAAAGACAAAAGCTTACCAACTCTTTGCACGCTCCGGAGGCCTTCGGCGCTGCATCCCGCATCTGAAAGACAAAACAAGGTGCGTTTAAAGACATTGGGGAACTTTAATACTCACGTGCCATTACTCCTTTCCACATCTAACCCAGTGGGTATTCCGGCACCCTGCAGCCGCTCCGAACTTGTACCTGCAAAATAAAAAGACAGTTAGAGCGCATCGTGAAGCAGGCAACAAGCGCTTACTTACGTGCTTCCAGGCGCTTCTATTCATCACACGGGCTCCATCTTCAACTCACTTCAGCCCGTCATCCGTCATCGCCGGAACCCTGCAAAACAAGAGACATCATTACTAAAGACTTTTAAAGACATTAGAATTACTCGAAACTTACAGTTCGTGCAGTAAACGACGGACAGCAGTCCTCTGAAGTCAAGAGGCCTGCTCCCCTTATCCAGTGAAGAAACTGGTTACAGCACCCTGCCCCGAGGCAGATGGAGAGCACGGCGTTCACTTACCTAAGACATCTTACCCTTCGAGTCAGACGTACAGTGCACAGAGGTCCAGCCCAAAGAGCCAGCCGTGTGTTACACATCACCTTTGAAGATACGGTATACGCCCAGTCAAGACCGGCGCCTCTACGGGAATCAGGTGAGCGTTACAGTGCCCCACAGTGCTGGGGGGTGGGGGTGCTGGGAGACATGCGTTGTTGATCGGTAGTGCAAGGTGACATGTGGCTTGGCTGGGGGGCATGCCCAGGGTGGATGGGCTGCCTGTGGGACATGAGCAGGGGTGTAGGGTAGTCCCCTGTGGTGTGGGCTACCTGCAGGGGCCGTGGAGGGTGTAGAGGGAACACCTGGGAGGACCCACATGGCCAATTCACGTGTAGTACTCCCCAGAACCCCTGAAATACACGTACCCTGCTGTAATCACGTGTGAGACTTCCCATGCACCCCGAAATACACGTACCCAGGGCAATCGCGTGTGGAACTTCCCGCGCACCCCTGAAATACACGTACCAAGGCCAATCGCGTCTGGAACTTCCCGCGCACCCCTGAAATACACGTACCCTGCTGAATTTGCGTGTGAAACTTCCAGCGCACCCCTGAAATACACGTACCCAGGCCAATCGTGTGTGGAACTCCCGCGCACCCCTGAAATACACGTACCCTGCTGAATTCACGTGTGAAACTTCCCGCGCACCCCGAAATACACGTACCCTACAGGATTTGCGTGTGAAACTTCACGCACACCCCGAAATACACGTACCCAGGGCAATTGCGTGTGGGACTTCCCGCGCACCTCTGAAATACACATACCCTGCTGAATTCGCGTGCGAAACTTCCTGCGCACCCCGAAGTACACGTACCCTGCAGGATTCGCGTGTGAAACTTCACGCGCACCCCGAAATACACGTACCCAGGGCAATCGCCTGTGGGACTTCCCGCGCACCCCTGAAATACACGTACCCTGCTGAATTCTCGTATGGAAATTCCCGCACACCTTGAGATACACGTACCCTGCTGGAATCGCGTGTGAAAATTCACGCGCTCCCCGAAATGCACGTACCCAGGCCAATCGCGTGTGGATCTTCCCGCGCACCCCGAAATACACGTGCCCTGATGGAATCGCTTGTGAAACTTCATGCGCACCCCTGAAGTACACGTACCCTGTTGGGATCGCGTGTGAAACTTCCTGCGAACCCCTGAAATACACGTTCCCCGCTTGCCGTTTGCTGTTTGGCAGCCCTGTAAACTGGTCCAGGGTTAGCGCAGACATTTGCGATGAATTGGGGATTTTGATGGATTTTCCTTGCGCGAGGGCGTTCTTGGGGGCGTAACTGGCGCTGCTGCAGGGTCGCTGGGGGACACTGTGTGCCAGCCGCGTGCGCCACTTTTGTGCGAAATTCTATGAATTACCCAGTTAGTTTGGTCTTCCATAGCAATTATAATAGTTTTCAGTTTGTCCAGCATTCAGATATGCTTGTCTCCAGCCCTTGCAGCACCCTGTTATGAGTGTTCTCTTCTTTACACTCAGTGGCATGCTGCGGTACGCTCCAGGCGTCTAAGTTATGCTTCCCAGCTTCTTTTCGCTCTGACTTTTCTTTGCGTGAGCCCCAGTGAGCAGCGCTTGTTGTCCTGGAATCCAGCAGCGCATAGCTCCGTTCTCCTTCAGCAGAAACTACTGAGAGCACTTCTCGCTCTCTCAGCAGAATGCAGCAATTGGAAGGATTTGGCGTACGACAGCTCCTGCTGTAGACACTGGGCAGGGAGGACAACAGGCTTCTCATCCCTCTCACGGTCAGTCTTGGCCCCGAGTTCGCTCTCACACTCCTGCTCCACATGGCTTCACCTCTCGCCGCTTCCTCTCCAGCTCGCTCCGCTTCTACAAGCCGCATCCTTCACTGCAAGCCATCTCTCTCTCTCTCTCTCCACTGGGCGGCCACCCATTTTATACACCTGAGACTTGTTAAAAGATTGCAGTTGCAAGTCCTTCCCTTCAATTGCCTAGCAATGGTTAAGCCCATTAGCTCGATATGCCTGGCTGTTATTATGGAAGCCCTGTTCCTCATCTCATTACAAAAGTGGTGTGAATAAATCAAAGTGTGCATAACCCCCCGGTTGCTTCCTCCTCGTTTTGATATTGGGCTGATGTTTACCTATATTAACAAGAGGAGACTGATGTGTGTTTATCCCACCCAGATGAGGAGGTGTCTTCCTAGTTGATCTCTTCCTCATCCTGGTTTAACAATGGCATTTCTGCTGGCTAATTTGAAAGGACGAAAAAGGGAAATGTTGACAGTAACCTACAAAGGCGGTTGGGACAGAAGCTTAATTGTGAAAATGGAATGGGGAATACCATGTCTCACCCAAGGATGTCCTCTCCCCACTCCCTAAGTCTCTAAGTCTCTTCCACCCAGTTGATCCTCCCTCGCATATCCACCCCCAGGTCCTTTCCCTGGCCACCTGAACAGAGGATAGCGGGGGAAAGAAGTGAGGATGCCCCCCAGTTCCTCACAATTGTCATAGCTGTTCCTGCCATAAACAACCCTTCTCTGATTGTTCTGACCCAGTTTAGGTAACAAACGGTTAAGACGCATAGCATAAACCTTAGCTTGACGTCTGCATTCAATAACAAGATCAGATGGAAGTTCCCACAAACAGAATCTTTCCCTGCTTTAGCGATCAGAGTAATCACAGCAGTCTTCATGTAATCAGTCACCGCCCCACAACCAACAATCTCAGCAAACAGCTTTGCCAAAAAGGGAGCGAGAGAGTAACTGAAAGGGTTTATAGTCATTCCATCGACAGCCAAAGCATCTAATGCCATATCATCTAAAAAAAAAAACATCTAAAAAAAACATCTACTGCAGAGACCTATCCACTGCCAATTCCACACAAGCATGATCCGACATCACAACACTACACACAGTAGCAGCACTCATGTCACCACAAAGACCCCTACTAATCAGGGAAAAATCAATACGAGAAAAAGTCCCATGAGGAACTGAATGAAAGTTATACTGTCTCTCCTTTTCGATACAGAGCATGCCAAACATCATGCAGGTCCCACACACGTATAAGTCTCAGAAGACCTTTCCTAGCTCTGGCCTCTGCATTAGAATGAGACAATTTCGATTTATCCATAACTTCATCCAATATAATGTTAAAATCATAATAGTAATTTACCCATCACCCATGTTCTGCCAATAATTAAAAAAATGCTGCCTGTGCCACATTGGGGGCATGAACATTCAAGAGGATTTGACATACATTCTTGACTCGCAAATTATCCACCACGTACCTACCATCTGGATCAAGCTCAACCCTGTCCACAAAAAAAGCACATCTTTCTTGAGCAGGATGGTGACCACCCCCTGGAATTGGTAGCAAATAGACTGGAAAGCCCCTTCACATACAACTTATTCAATATATAGTCTGCCCTTTCCAGTTGCAAATGCATCTCTTGAAGCAAGACAATTGGCCTCATTACAAGGTTGGCGGTCCGGAAATAACGATACCGGTAAGGCAATACCGGCATCGTTTATCGAACTGGGCCATCATGACCTGCAAATCTGGTCTTACCAGTAACGAAAGGGACCGCTGTGACCTTGCACCACCGTACCGGACTGCACGCTGACGCGCGGACGCCGTGCCAGTAACACTGGCATGCCACAAGGAAGAAGACAATACGAGTCGCACGGACATGCACATACCGGCATCCAGATGCCGGTAAGAAGGGTCACCATGATGCCGTTAACAACGCCATCGCAGAACAGGTGGTAATGGCAATCTGCTGTGCTCAGACCTGCCACACATGCACACAATCAGCACAGGTGTAGGCAATGGAGTCTGGCCCACCACAAAAGGTGCCCACCCACACACCACACCCCTTCCAAGACCAAAATGATTCCACTTGCTGTTGTCCTACAGGGCCTGGAGGAAATGCCTTCACTACTACTCGTTGAGCAGGCTGTACACGAGGGACTACAGAGGAGACACAGGAGGAGGAGGAGGAGGAGGGTGAGACAGCCCCAGCAAATACCACCAGTGCAGGCAGTGGTACCCCGCAGGCAGCCATCAATCCCTCGCACAAGGGCCAGTCCATTTGACTGCACAGATCCACACCCTGTACCGCCTGTACAGGGACACCATCACCACCATCGTGGATCTCCTTCATGATGACCTGGTCAGCTTGATCAGCATCCGCACTACCATCCCCCCTGTGCTGAAGGTAGTGTGTGTGCTCCACTTCCTGGCCACAGGCACCTACCAGCACACAGTGGGGCAGTTGCATGGCATCTCGCTACCATGATTTTCTGGTGTGCTAAACCAGGTGCTGGATGCACTCCTAAAGCATGCAAGTGCCTACATATCCCTACCACGGACTGCACAGGAGGTGAATGACACCAAAATTGCATTTCATGCACTGGCAGGCATGCCTAACATCATAGGTGCCCTCGAGTGCACCCACATGGAGTTGGTAGTCCAGCATGCCGTGGAGGTGGTGTACTGCAATCGGAAGCAATACCATTCCATCAATGTCCAGATGGTGTGTAATGCAAGCAAGATGATAACACATTGCTGTGCCAGATTCCCAGGAGCCACACATGATTCAATGGTGCTGCGGAACTCCACACTCTCCTGCTACATGGAACGACATGCTGCACGATGTGCCTGGCTGCTGGGTAAGTCTGACCACAGAGCCATGGTATACATATGGGGTGGGGGGGGTCACATGCATATGCAACCTTATTGCTTCCTGGGCCATGGGGTTGATTTGGGGGGGAGGACCAGCATGACAGTTGACACCCTGCATCAGTAAAGGAACGTCTCCCTACACTATTGGACCATACCACCAATCACATCGTGCATGTTCACATGGGTGAAGGCGTTGAAGGACATGTGCATGGCATCATCGAATCATTGAAAGCATCATGTTCAAACCCAATCGTATCATGTTGGACATCAGCCAAATGCATTGTACAGTGGCCAACATGTATTTGGTTCCATCCCCTGCCACAAACCCCTCACGTGTGAGTACATCATGAACCTCCACATCCACACTCCAACTGGGTGAGTGGTGTATCTCATGTCAAGGCCCCTAAGTTGCGTACATCACACATGCCCCCCACCATGGCTTGCCGAGTAGTACACAGGCCTGATATTTGCGCAGGTGTGATGGCAATAGCTGCCATTGAAAATCTAGTGCATATGAACATGAACAATGTACAGGCTGCGCACAAATGGAATGGAAGAAATACTCTCACACATAAATGTTTGTGCTCCACATCCAGAAGGCCTGCCGGGTGAAGAACAAATCACTCTACGCTTTAGAGTGCAGTACACCATCAAGCGAACGCTTAGCACTCAGCATCGCATACATATTGGAAACAGACGGGGAACGATTATAGCGTTCCTCAGATAATTTACAAGCAGATTCCATCTTCACAATCTCTGCCTCAACCCTTTTCTTTTTACAGGATGCAAAACTAATAATTGTACCTCCCAAGAAAGCTTTCAAAGCATCCCACAAAGTGGCCAGCCTGCCAACTGATTTCAGGTTCTCACCGAGAGAAAATGAGATCTCAAATTCGATTTGCTTCAGAATTACAGGGTCCAACAGCAAATAGGTGTAAAACCTTCGCTGTCCACCATTTCTCTGCCCCCCCCAGCGACCTATCCACCACCAATTCCACACAAGCATGATCCAAAATCACAACACTACACATGGTAGCAGCACTCATGTCACCAGAAAGACCCCTACTCATCAGGAAAAAATCAATACAAGAAAAGTTCCATGAGGAACTGAATTAAAGTTAAACTGTCTCTCCTTTCGATGCAGAGCATGCCAAACATCATGCAGGTCCCACACATGCATAAGTCTCAGAAGACCTTTCCTAGCTCTGGCCTCTGCATTAGAATGAGACAATTTCGATGTATCCATAACATCATCCAATATAGTGTTAAAATCATAATAATAATTTACCCATCACCCATGTTCTGCAAAGCACATTCCAGTAATTCAAAAAATGCTGCCTGCGCCACATTAGGGGCATGAACATTCAAGAGGATTTGACATACATTCTTGACTTTCAAATTATCCGCCACGTACCTACCATCTGGATCAACCTCCACCCTATCCACAAAATAAACGCACATCTTTGTTGAGCAGGATGGCTACCCTGCCTGGAATTGGTGGCAAATAGACTGGAAAACCCCTTCACATACAACTTATTCAATATATAGTCTGCCCTTTCCAGTTGCAAATGCATCTCTTGAAGCAAGACAATGGGCCTCATTACAAGGTTGGCGGTCCGGTAATAACGATACCGGTAAGGCAATACCGGCATCGTTTACCGAACCGGGCAATCACGACCTGCAAAGCCGGTCTTACCGGCAACCACAGGGACCGGCTGTGACCGTGTACCACCGTACCGGACTGTGCGTGGATGCACAGATGCTGTGCCAGTAACACTGGCATGCCACAAGGAAGAGGACAATACGAGCCGCACGGACATGCACATACCGGCATCCAGATGCCGGTAAGAAGTGTCACCATGATGCTGTTAACACAGGCAACGCGGGACAGGCGGTAATGGCAATCTGCTGAGCTCACACCTGCCACACGTGCACACAATCAGCATAGGTGTAGGCAATGGAGTCTGGCCCAGCACAAAAGGTGCCCACCCACACACCACACACCTTCCAAGACCAAAATGATTCCACTTGATGTTGCCATAAAGGGCCTGGAGCACATGCCTGCACTGCTACTCATTGAGCAGGCTGTACACCACGGACTACAGAGTAGACACCGGAGGAGGAGGAGGAGGGTGAGACAGGCCCAGCAAATACCACCAGTGCAGGCAGTGGTACCCCGCAGGCAGCCACCATACCCTCGCACAACGGCCAGTCCATTTGACTTAACCCCGGCACAGATCCCCACCCTGTACCGCCTAGACAGGGACGCCATCACCACCGTCGTGGATCTCCTTCATGATGACCTGGTCAGCCAGATCAGCATCCACACCGCCACCCCCCCTGTGCTGAAGGTAGTGTGTGTGCTCCACTTCCTGGCCACAGGCACCTACCAGCACACACAGTGGGGCAACTGCATGGCATCTCGCAGCCATGTTTTTCTGGTGTGCTAAACCAGGTGCTGGATGCACTCCTAAAGCATGCAAGTGCCTACCTATCCCTACCACGGACTGCACAGGAAGCGAATGACACCAGAATTGCATTTCATGCACTGGCAGGCATGCCTAACATCATAGGTGCCCACGACTGCACCCATGTGGAGTTGGTAGTCCAGCATGCCGTGGAGGTGGTGGAATGCAATCGGAAGCAATACCACTCCATCAATGTCCAGATGGTGTGTAATGCAAGCAAGATAACACATTGCTGTGCCAGATACCCAGGATCCACACGTGATTAAATGGTGCTGCGGGACTCCACGCTCCCCCGCTACATGGAACGACATGCTGCACGACATGCCTGGCTGCTGGGTAAGTCTGACCACAGGGCCATGGTGTACATATGGGGGGATCACATGCATATGCAACCTGTCTGCTTCCTGGGCCATGGGGTTGATTTGCGGGGGGGACCAGCATGACAGTTGACACCCTGCATAAGTAAAGGGACGTATCCCTACAATGTTGGACTATACCACCAATCACATTGTGCCATGTTTGTGCTTGCTGTTGCTGTCTGAATTCGTGCCTGTGGGGGATGGAGAGGCAGGGTATCAGTCATCGGAGAACTTGCATCCTGCATGCATCGATGTTGGTACAGTTTGGGTCATGTGCTTCATTGTATGCTGGTTGAGTGGCAAACATGGTGCTTGCAGGATTGGGGGGTATTGTACTGGCATCCCTCTGGTGCTGCCATGATGTCCATGGTGTCTGTTGTGTGGCCTAAAGGTGTGTTGTGGCTTGCGTGCTGTGTGCCATGTGCTGTTAGGTTGTGTATCGGGTGTGTATTCGGTATTGGAGAGGCATGCAGCATGCATTCTGATGTGAAAGTGGTGAGGCCGGCATCTCAACAGGGATTTGTGTGTGTGTGTGTGTGTGTGCATGCATATGTTGGTTGTGGATTTTTGTGGCAGGGATGTGGCATTTGGGTTAGGGATTTGTGTAAGTGTGGCTGGTGGGTCATGTATTTGCTATCATCTACTTCACATTTGGTGGACAACTTTGTACTTGGGATGTCGGGGGTGTGTGGGGACTTCTGTAGTGCGCAAAGGGTCACTCACCGTCATCATCCGATGATGGGACTCCATACTCTGCATGTCCAAATCCTTCTATCGACTCCATATCCATGATGGAACTACATGTTTGCTCCCATCTTGCCAACTTGATTGGGGAGTTAGGACCGCCGCCTGTTGCCTGCCCCTGGCTGCGGTTGGCAGATAGTATGTTCCTGACTCGCAGGCGCAGGTCATCCCATCGTTTTCTGCAGTCCTTCACACTGCATGGGGTTGTTCCTACCGCAGTGACCTTCCTGGATACCTCCTCCCTTTTTTTTTTCTTTCTCAATTGCGCCGCAGGTCCGCACAAAACACCACGTCAGCATGCTCGACAAGTGTGTCTGGCAGCATATTCAGTTCGTCATCACTGAAGCAGGGTTTCCGCAGGCTTGGAGTGCCTTTTCTGGCTGCCTTCAACATTTTCTTTCAGCCATGGTACAGAGTTTTTGTGCACAGGTCCTGTCAGCAGAGGATTGCAATGGATTGTGTTTTCCAAGATGGCCACCGGCGCATTTCCCATTCCGGCGCAATGACGTTAGTTATGGTAACAGTAATAACGGTGCCGTTATTAAGGGGAACATCGATGGCGGAGGAGGTATCAATGCATTTGTTGATACCGCTATTGGGGGGTTTAGGGATGTTACCGGCATGGTGGAGCGTCCGTTACCGGCATGCCGGTACCCGCGTGCACGCTGACCCATAATCAGACGTTGATTTCGGAAGCAGTACTAAACGGACACGTTCTACCGGCATGTCAGTAATTGGCGATTCTTACCGCAAAACTAGTAATGAGGCCCATTGTCAGGCTTCCTCTTATTCAGATAGTTAAGCATCTTCCTCCTCTTAACCGTGTTATTTGCAACGGTCACATTCCAACTTAAAAAATGCAATCAGTGGTTTCATGGCAAACACATAACCCCTTCTCATCTTCCAAGTGCACACAGAGCTATCAGCACATAGCCCACAAGGCCACACATACATCCAGCAGATACCCAATCCCCACCAAACTGTATACCTATGTCATTCTGGACAAACTTTAAAAACCTACCCCCAAGCAGGCGTAAAGGGGAAACAAGGGGAAAAAACAGGAACAAATGCAACCAGGAACACAAATATAATAGAAAGATAAGTAAGCAAACCTTGACCATACCCAGATCATGACTGAAGAACGGCTGGTGAGCAGCTCAGAACTGCCCTACATCTACATCAAGCCTGATAGAGCAGAAAATAAAGATCACAATACAACACACAGCAAAATCAAACAACGTGAACAATCCCCATCCTCCCTCCATTCTTAAATTATACTCCCAAAGAGCATGACAGTCTGGATTGCATACAAGCCCTTGCCTAAAAAACGGAGGATTCACAGCGGAGCCGGAGGAATCCGTATAATTACAAATCCCAGCATGGCACAGATTCCACCAAAATGTGCCACTAAGACCACCATTTCCCCCCTCACAACAATAAACACCTGATCTAGGGCATCTCCCTGAAGGGGGCCCCACAGAGTGGGCAGTAAGATAAACCCCAATCCTCCAGGCATAACCTACAGCCTGCACATGAACACAACATGACCAAAAATAGTGTGAAATAGGCGAGCCCATACACATATAGACACGTAGTACAACAGTGTAATTGCCAAGGACATCAGGGACCTAACCATTCAAACCTAACCATACCTGCCTAACCTTCTGGGTCTAGCCCAGAGACTCTGCAGTTTTACACCCTTCTCTGGATCTCCTGGGAGCAGAATGTAGTCTCCGGGTCCAACACTGTGTGGTGGTGAGGCTTGCACTTTATTTTCCAGCTGGCTGTGCCATAATATCGGGATCAGTGAAAGGAAATGCACAAGACGTCTGCTGACAAAAGCAGAGGAACCTGGAACAAAACGTCTGCATGCGGTGCAGGAGTCGGGCTGGGCGGAAGAAGGCATCAGAGGATCAGAACCCTGTCCCATGAAATATGCAATGCCGCCTCTTCCTCCAGGCACTAAATGACCACCCCCTCACCCCGAGCTGCAGGCATTCAAGTAGCCATCCTGTCATGGGATAAGTCCCCCCCCATTCAAACATTAAGTGATCCCCCCTCCCAGTGCAGGGAACGAAAAGCACAGCACGGTTAAACAAAGTCACACGTTTAGTGGCCCCACTGGTCAGATATTCTGGCCCTGCCACATTGCTCATTCCACAGCATCACTGACCCCTGCTCGCTCACTAGCCACACCAATCTGTAGATTTATAACGTTTTCTTCAGCACTGCACAGGTCCTTCAAGGCGTCAACGCACTTTACAATGTAGTCAGGAAATAATTGTTGCAGGTCAATATTACAAATTCTGAAGACACCTCAGCAACAATCAGACAAGATAAGGAAAAGCAAAATCAAACACCATTTCTTATTAACATGGAATCTAGAGGGAAATCGTGTCACACAGTGAGTTACCGCATTGCTAGGCGAGTTTCTCCTGTGAAATGGAAAGTTCCCACAGGACCGCAGCACAGGATCACGGCCTGACTGGTCCCCGGCAATGTGAGGCTCAGACACAAAACAGGCTAAAGCAGAAGCCCACGAAGCGAGCTGCACTAGTAAATACGTGTGACTCTAAATTCCAAGACAGATCACTGCCGGGGCACTGGACTACCGCGCTCCCAAACTACGCGGGAGGCCCAGCAAGAGAACTCAGAGAGGCTCCGATGGCCATGACACCTGCTCCCGGACACAACGTCTGTGCGGCAGGCCAACAGAGGAGAGGACCTCACAAAATCGCAGCGTGAAGCGTGTCATAGTTCACGAGGACCGCAAACAGTCACACTGCAACAGTAAACACAATTTAAACATAAACACACATAAAGAAATACCTACGAGGCATCCAGAGTTAAAAATTAAA
The DNA here is from genome assembly GCF_040938575.1 of Ambystoma mexicanum. Classification (NCBI taxonomy): domain Eukaryota; kingdom Metazoa; phylum Chordata; class Amphibia; order Caudata; family Ambystomatidae; genus Ambystoma; species Ambystoma mexicanum. Next base: position 304,793,993 of record NC_090940.1, read on the forward strand.
TTGTCCCCTAATGAAAGTGATTAAACACCGCAAATGGAACTTAGCAAAAGTGAAATAGTAACAATAGTACCATAAATTAAAAGTGATAAAAGACAGAACATTTTAGGAGTAGGGGCTTTGAATTGCAGGGGCTTATCATTGTAGTAGTGCACACGTAGTGTATGTAGCTGTAGTGTGAGTCTCTGACAGAAAGACAGAAATGCACAAGGCACATTGTTGCAAATGCGTAAGGCACATGATGGGAAATGCACAGAACACAGAGCGCAGAGCACTTGCTTAAAATTGCTTATCATTTCAGGATGATATTGCAATGTCTGACTTGCACTGAAACTAATACTAATACATTAAAATATTAACCCAACCCCAGTAACATGTCCCCTTAATAACATTTAGTGCAAGTTAGCCTATGTGGAAGTAACCTGAACACATTTTGGGAAAATGCATGGTGCTTTGTAAAATGGAATTCAATCGTTCAGACGGAGTTTTGTGCAGTAAAGTTAAATAAATGCAAAGTGCTGTTCTTCTAAAAAGGCCATTGTGTGAGCAGGACATTCAAGAAGAGATGTATCTTTTTGCTCTCCAACAATGGAATCATGTGGTTTCAGTGGTATGATCTGGTCAAGGGAAAGGATTTCCCTTGAGTGGCAGGAAGAAGTAGTAAGAAGGGTTTTAGTGGGTGTAGCTGGTTCAGACACTTTCGAGCGCTGGGAGAGATATCTTTGGGCTGAGACAGAGGGAATCCAGAGCTGGCAAACCATCTGATGCAGGGGTTCCTTATCTGAGCTGGAAGACAGGCAAGAGGGCTGAGGAAGGTTAACATGCCAAGCTGAGATAGAAAAATTGGCAACAAATGTAAGTAATTATGCAGTAATAGAGGTGCGTGTAGATACTTAAAGGTCTTGTGTTAGAAACATGCTTGTTTTTTAAAGTTATTCATGATCTATATTCTACGTGGATTCCCATTTATGAAGTGAGCTTTTGTTAAATGACAGGCTCCTAACTGCTAAAGATTGTGAGAGAAACATTCAAGGTTACCTCAGACTGTGCGCTGGCCAGCAAGCAACAAATGTGTAAGTGAAGCTTATTATTAGAAAAGACGCTTAATGCGTGCAAGTTCTCTAATGAAATGCATTTTATCCATGTCCAGGTATAAGCCATTGTAAGTGATACAACATAATGCAACTGTTTGGACATTTTTATGAATTTTAACAGTTTATAAAACCACAAAAAGAGAAAAACAAATTGGGTGGGTACTTTTATTATGTGTCTGAATTGTTGTTAGCACATAGACCGAGGCGCAACAGGTGGTAAGCCTATTTTACTGCAGGCAGTAATTCACATTACCACATGTGGTAAAACATAAGATACATTTTATTTTAATTCATTGAGTTTTCAGAGGTGCTAGGCGTATGTTTGAGTACAACTATTTGGTTGTGGAATGATTAATGTATTTTGGAATTCAGCTACAACGGCATATAGCGGTATTGTACATAAAATACTGCGAGAAGGGCATATAAGTTATCTACCCAGAGTGTATCAAGTCCAGTATTCTGTTATGGTGAGTGACCTTGCTAAAAACAGTTGTTAGGCAATATTCTGAAGTCAGTCTCACCATTGTAAAAATTCCCCAACATGTTACTACAATATATTATCGCTAGAAGCTACCACTAAATACCAGCATAATGAAATACCACAAAGTGAGAGGTATAACCCCCAAATATGTCCCACAACATGTAATTTAGCAAAAGTGAAACAAAAACACTAATGCCTAGACTTCACTTGGCAAGGTTTCTCTGCTCACTCTGAGCATACTCGTGTCAAAATGTCCACAGCTTTATGGTGACCAGTGAAGGAGTGAGTATAGCCATCCACCATGACTTTAAGATTGCAGGGTAGACCACAAAATAGGAAAGTTGTTTCTCCCTTGCCAAACACTTTGAGTACACAAACAGCTTCCTTGAGCAGCAATCTCCTTACTGTAGGCATTACATTCAGTATTTTTCCCCCCATTTCAGCTCACCCAGCTCCCTAGCCTTCCTCATCAGTAATTCCTTCATAGGAAATCTCAGCAGTTTATCAAAGAAGCAATGGGGGTTTGGCCAAAAGCAGGTTTAGGGGCCAGCATTCAATGCGCCCTCCCAATCTCAAGTAATTCACTAGAAGGGAGATTCAATAGTTTAGGCAAAACCTTCTGCAGAAAGTCAACATGGCCCTCAGGAAACCACATTTCTCTGGCGCTGCAATCCCTTCACCGGCTCCCTGTGGCTGCAAGGATCAAATTTAAGAACCTCTGCATTGCCCACAAGGCTTTCTGGGTCCTGGACCTACTTACCTGAAATGTTGCCTACCTAAATAATATCCCTCTTGAGCCCTCCACTCATCTACTTCCAACCTTCTGCGAGTGAGCCAGTTCTCTAAGCAGCAATTTGGACGGAGATCCTTTTCCTCAGCAGGCGCCTCCCTCTGGAATAGCCTCCCTGCCAACCTACGTCTCGAGCCCGATCTTCTTAAGTTCTGGAAACTCCTCAAGACCTTCCTTTTATCCTCCTCCTTCTCTCTCCCCCTACCCTGCTAACTTAGCTCTATGCTCTTCCCATCTCTCCCTCCTCCTCCATACAGCTTGCTGACTGGCCGCTTTGTGTATGTCAGAGTCTCACAGGTCCCTGGCACCCCCGCCAGTCCTCTTTGCACTTGCCTCAGGGCCCTGCACCCCACCCCCCTCACTGCACTTGTGAATAAATCCAAGAGACCTTAATCTCTTCACACTTACCCCAGTCTCTACTAACTCGGTGCACTTGGACCCCACCCCCTCCTTTGAACGTCTTGCATTTGCACGATCTGAATGCATCTCTGCCTGAAGATCGTCTGTCCGTTCTCCCTTGTCTTCACCCCTTAATGTGCTCTTGAAAAAAAATGTTGAATCGCCGAAGGCCTATTTGCTGTATCTCAACTGTTAAATGTATCTTACTCACTTACTCTGCCTGTGCAGACCGTTATCATCTCAGATATTCAAGGGCTCTGAGCAACTATTGTTTTTCCCCATGCTCCCACCCTCCTTGAGCACTTTGAAACACTGGCGGTGTATAGGCGCTTTATAAGTAAACATTACCATAACATACCATATCAAATAAAAGGGGGTGAGGAAATGCCCCTCTGTCCCTGCTCTAGAGGTGTTTGCCTCTAAGGGTCTGTCAATGTCAGAATGTCCACAGTAAAACTGTCCTGCGTCCAAAGTTGTATTCTGACCCTCACACTATAATAAATTAACTCTAAGGTGAAAAAGGGGTAATGTCTTTGGCCTTGAGCTGTGTATAAGTGTTCACAAGAAAATATGTAACTCCAAAGCAAACGTTCCAAGAAGTCAGAGTTTATTGCTTAAGAGGGTGGCTCCCTTCCCCAGGATTCTGCACTGTGCTGTATGTTCAAGGATATCACTTCCTTAGGTTTCTCTTGTCCAACAACACAACTGACACACACAATGCTTTGTCCGCTGTTCTTTATCTTGTCAGGATGCCTGGTGTACTCTCCTACCAGGTTTTCTTTCTCTCTCAATATAGTTGTAGAGTCTTTTGCTAATCCTCATATATATCCTTCTCAGGACCTCCTTGGTTGCTTGTATAATATACACTGTTTAGCTTAACACTGCCTGGTATGCTTTCCTGCCAGGGCTTTCTGGTCAGAACACAATTACAATTTGCATTCACCTGGTATATTCTCCTGTCAGGGTCTTTCTCACGTGTACTTCTGTGCCTCTTAATTTGCCTGGTATACTCTCCTGCCATGACCTTTCCCATGTGTGCTCTGCACACACCCGCAAACCTGTCAGTCTTTTATACTGGTTTCAGTTTCCTTAACTTGCCTGGTGCACTATCCTGCCAGGGCGTCTCCCACAAGTGTAATACATACATTCACAAACTTGGTAGCTTATTTTGCATACTTCGTTAAGCTTCCTTATGAGTATTTCCTTTGCTCGTCCTTTCTCATTTGCTTTAATTATGTTGGTTGTACTTTGACAGGCTTTCCAACATGCCCCACGGTCCCTTTGTACCTTGGGTGTACTCATCGGCTTTGGTTGGTGTGTGTCGGTTCTCCTGTTGCCAACCTGTGGAGGTGGTGCATTGCTTTGCCTTCTCTTGCTGCTGCCGCACTGTTTCACGGCTTCCCTCGGCTTCCGCCTTTCGGTTTCACGATTCTCCAGACTTTGGTTTAGTGGAGGCTGCTTTGCAGTACCGGCGTACGCCCAGGAGCTCATCATCTGCTTCTGGCATCCTCACGGCATACGTTTGCCTGCAGTCTGCTTTCCTTCCCCTTTTCTGGAAAGCCTCTTCACTCCACGGATGCCGTTCCAGCCCTCCGGTCTCTCACTGCATCAAGACATGTCGCTTTCTGTAGCCAGCAAGGTTGACCCCTTCTCAGCTGTTTCATCAGTTTGCTTTGGGCTCTAAGTAATCCTCATTACTATGTGCCTCTGTCTCATCCCACTATGTTTGGGTTTATGGCACTGGTAGTTTGGTTTTGACAATTTGGATTCACAGTCTGGCAGAGTATTTCTAATGGTGGTAAAAGGCCCATCCAAATTTAATGAATGCCCAGATTCAAAGAGAATGCTCTCAGTGTCTTTCCTAGGTGGGTGAGTGCAGGTATGACAATAAGCCATCAATGTATGGGGAATGGCTGGGGTTTTCTCAGAAGAGACAGAGGGATGCCATGTATCATCCAAGGAAGTCATGACTCCCACCAGAGGGATGCCTCCCCCATGCGATCCTCCCTCATATAGCCACCCCCAGGGTCAGGATCAGGTAGTGGCTGCCGATCCCTGGCAACATGGGAAGAGTCTACCCTTGGAAGAGAAGTGATGACTCCACTGGATTCCTCACAATACCCTGTTTGACCTTTTCCCCTGGTTAAATGTGATAGAAATATTTGCTATTATTTTGTAGCAATATATTGACATCTCCTCTATAATCTGAGAAAGTTGCAAGTACCGGCTTGGGTTACGCAAAAGGCTTCCTGCTGGCTGAATGCAGGAGTCCAGTAAGAGCAATTGACGTGCTGCGGAGGAAGAGACTGATTGAAGTGCTTTTGTGAAAGTACCAGAGGATCGGGTGCAAAAGGGAATGTCTACGCACCTGATCACACGGTAGTCTGTGTCTTGCGAAGGCATTAGTGTGAGAGAGTAGAAGGCAGAATGCTGGGGTTCGCGGAAGAGAAACTCTGCTGTGCGAGAAAGAGAAAAGTCAGCAGGGACCCAAGGGTCTGAATTGGGCGAGCACTGAGGTTTGTTATTGAAACATACCCGTTGGACTGAGGGAATGACTGTGATGGGTTTGGGTATCAGGCAATGACTGGAGAGATCGAGGGGTGAGAACTCCTGGAGAATAGAGACAGAGTTTAGACAGGAAAATACAGATAATACTTAGAAAGTAAGTGATGCGCTGCTCCGTTGATCGCCTCTGCTGATATCCCCATATCACAACTGCGGTGGGTGGAGACAGGAAGCGAAAGTAAGAGCCATGAACAACTGGAATGGTACGCATCCCTTCCAACGCCATCTTGGGAGTAGAACGGCTAGTAGAAATAATCCTTCTCCATATCCTCCATAGAGACAATCGCCGAATGAGGGGTGTGACAGATTTATTTGTTAACCATGATCATGATATAGATTACAATAAAATTGGTAAATATGTTCAGACTATTGCTTGTTTTTGATTTCTTAGACTCTGGGCCTCAGATCATTATATATAGTACTTAAACTCTCTTTGATTACTGTTTGGCACCCGAACAGGGACCCTCCCCATTTGCTCCATCGTGTAGGTTGTAACTTGAAGAAGGCTGAAAAAACTAATCGAGGACCAGGCCGTCGAGCCGGGATCGAGAGGTGTTTGGGGTGCCCCTGTGAAAGTGATGAGAGACTCCTTTGCAGATCTGTACACAACCGGTCCCTGATCGACATGTCCGGCCAGAGAGCAAGAAGGCGAGGGTTCTGAAACGAGGCAGAGTGAGCCAGATACACAGACACAACGATCCTTGGTTGCCTCAGTATACGGACGAATTGAGTCTTCTTGAGAGATGACTTGGTTGATCAGGTGAGTCGTGCCCCGATTCTAATAGGCCTGATATTGGTTGAGTGTTGCTCTTGCAAGATCAAGCGCCTAGGGTAAGATACGAACAAGATCAAACATGCCTTGGAAATTGTCTTCCTGTTTAGTGGGATTTTTCCATTGTGGTAGACAACCTTTGGAAACCAGCCAGGCTGCGCCACCCGTAGGGTCGCCAGCGTATGAGATGTATGTGAAGTATGGAATAGGGGCAATAATGTTTTGCTAAATTTGGCATAGGCAAACCAGAGATGAAGAAGATTTGCAATGGCCTAAAAATGGGAGTGATGAGATGGCGCGTATAGATTATTTGGAATCAGTATTGCTGCGCAAGAAAGCACGCCCTGTGACATTTGACGTCATTAGAGACTGGAGGAAGGAAACTATGCTCCGCTTGGGAAGCAGAGAGAAACATGTGCGTAGGCACAAATCTAGAGAAGATAGAGTGCTAAATCAGGAAGAAAAGGAAGAAAAAGAATGGGATGAGCAAATTAGAAAAGCGGATAGAAGTCTCCAAATGGGATGGATAAAATATATCCTCTTCAAGAATTGCATGCATCAGACAAATTAATCAATAAGATTTTAAATGAAGAGACAAGAACATCCCAAAAGAAAGACTGACATAATTGTACCAGTGCCCATTGCTCAGCTTTTGCCCCAGCCCATCCCCGTTGTACAGCCTCCATTAAAGCCGCAGCCACCACTCCCCCTTCCAGTTGTACCATCCGCACCAGCCCCTCCTCTTCACACAATCTCAACCCCCCTCTGCCTACCGAGCTTGAATCCACAGTAATCAGAGAAGACAATATGGGAGGAGCGAGGCCTGCACAAAGCGCATATTCTAGAATAACCCGCAGTGCGGTCAAAAAGGAGTTGAAAGAACAGGCAGAAATATATATTGAAGGAAATGATGAGGCCTCAACGCTGGAGTCGATGTGCGATTATAGGAAGCTTAGTGAAAAACAGGTATTGTTGGAGTGCATGGGAGAATATTTGATGGAGAGATGGAAACAATTAATTGGAATGGTGCCGCCGCAGAAGTTGCGGGACTTGAATGCGTTTGCGCGTATAAGAGAAAGTGATTCAGAAATCAAGGAACATGTGGATAGGCTTTTTGAGTTTAAAAATGAACTTGATGAATTGTATTGTGAAATGTTTTCTATGCCTGGGTTTAGGACCAAGGACATAAGGAGAGGTAGGCAAGAGGCGGTACCATATGTGCAAAGGCAATTTTTTCCGCCGTCAAAACATGCTAGTGAAGAAACAAAAATATGCACACGAGAGGCGCTTAGATTGATTACAGATGCTAGCATTCCTACAATGGAAGTGCATGAAACATTTGATCAATATACATAAGGAATGCAAAGAAAGGCATTGCAGGTAATGGTTGAATATTTACAGGACAAATATGTAGATGATAAGCAAAGTTGTCCATCTGAATTAATGGCAGTGTATAAGAGAGCATTTACACGAGATACAAAAGAAACTGCCTTATCCCTTGATTTGGCATTAGTGCTGCATATGAGAGAGGGAGAAGGAAAAGCGATTGTGATATTTCCCATGAGGGAAGTTCCACCCACTTTTGTACCGAAAACAGAAATTCCCGCCGCTGATGGGCAACCAGCGCGGGTAACAGAAGCACATTATACAGCACAATATGTACATGTCCCTTTCTCCAGACAAGAGGTGAATAATATAAAACAAACGATCCCTGATTTCAGGAAAAATCTGGCAGGATTCTATAAAGAAATCGAGTCCTATTTGAAATCATCCATTTTTACTATGAACGATATTGACCTATTATTCCCAGTAATTCTACCAGCAGAAATATGGAAACAAATAAGGAAAGTAGATGATCAGGAGAGTTTTGGTGATACGTGGGAGCATTTAATAAAAGAGGATGCGGACAGGAAAGCAGGCGAAAAGCCACAGTCAAATATGGCGGCATTACCAGCACGAATAATACAGAAATTGAAGGTCATAGTTCCAGAGAAGAGAATTGTATGGGACAAACTAACTGCATGTGGGCAAGGAAAAGATGAGATGGCTACAGACTATTTTAACAGATTTGAAGAAGTGTATACAGATTTTAGTAGACAAGATTTAAGTAATGAGCCCGGGAAAAGACTATTTGTTGACAAATATGTGAGAGGATTGTTACCTCCGATCCAAAATTTAATAATGACATCTGAGAGTGCATGGCAAGCCAAGTCACAGAGTGAGGTATTACACATGGCTCAGTATTATGAAAACAGAGTGAATACAGAGAAAGAAAAAGAAGTAAAAGACAGAGTGAATCTAAAAACAAGGGTGTTATTACAACAGGTAGCGAGTCATAATAGCGGAAGAGGAAATGCACAAGGGAGAGGAAATTATTCGAACATGCATGGAGGTCCACTTGGACTAAATCAATGCGTATACTGTAAGTAAGAGGGTCACTGGCGAGCACAATGTCCACACTTGCAAAATAGAAATGGGAATGGCCAGAGAAGACAGACTAGAGGGCGCACGGGAGCAGAGGGGCAGAATAGAAATAATAGTACACATCAGAATCAGAAGAATCAAGGAAATAGCAACCAGAATCAGAACCAAAATCAGAATCAGCACAATGGAGGTGGGCATGGGAATGTTTTTGATACTCAACCAAATACATACTATTCTGGTGACTATACATCAGATGACGTATTGTTCCCCTGTTAGGATAGCCCAAGACAGGGGTCGGAACCAGTGTCTATTCCTGTTGACCAGAAAGGACCCTACGTAGAAATGAAAGTTGGAAATAAGGAGCACAGTTTTCTCGTGGACACAGGTGCACAGAAGTGCTCAATAGACCACCACTTGGTTCCAGGAATACCACTGTCAGGGCAAAAGAATGTTTCAGTAGGGTTCGCAGGCACCCCAGTAATTAGTCCGGTGTCCCAATCAGTACCAATAACACTAGGGCCATTCACTGAATATTGTCCGTTCTTGTTGACACAAAATTGTGGAGAGAATCCAGTAGGTTTAAACTTGTTAAAGAAACTAAGTGTGATTATCCATTGTACTCCTGATGGAGTGTTTTTGACAATATCACCATAAAATATACAAGGGTCCGAGTTCCTATCCAAACCTCTGCCAACAGAATTAAGTAAGGTACCGACTTGTATATGAGCAATGAATGATAATGATGTTGGGTGTGTGAAAATAGAGCCGGTGAGAATTGTTTTGAAAGAGGGAGTAACATTCATATTCCCCAGTATAACATTTCAGTTGAAGGTGAGAAAGCATTGAAATGTATTGTTTCAGATTTGATTAAAAGAAACGTGATTGAAGAGATTACTGGTATCACTTGTAACAGCCCTATTCTTCCAGTTTATAAGAAAGGAGGTAATGAAATACTGTTCCGTTTCATAATTGATTTACGCGCATTGAATAAAGTAGTTGATCCCCAGTTCCCGTTGGTCCCAGATGTCACTACCATTTTGACTATCATACCAGCTTCGGCTTCATATTTCAGTGTAGTCGATCTAAAAAATGCATTTTTTAGCATCCCAGTACACCCAGATAGCAGATACCTATTTGCTTTCACACTAGGAAGGCGTTCATTCACATTCACACGAATTCCACAAGGCTACACTGAGAGTCCAAGTATTTATAGGAGAGCATTAAAAGAACAACTAGATATGCTAGAATTACCAATGAGTTGCGTACTATTGCAGTATATAGATGATTGGTTAATTGCTGCTGAAACAGAAGAGATTTGTAAGAAGGGAACTGTATTGTTGTTGTCACATTTAGCAGAACATGGACATAAAGCTTCTCTAAAAAGATTCCAGTATTGTCGAAAGGAGGTGGCCTATTTGGGTTACCTACTTTCGAAAAAGAGGGAAGAAGACTGACACCGGAAAAGATAGAGAGTATCTCTGGTATGCCTATTCCAAAGACACAGAAAGGAGTCAGAGCCGTAACAGGCATGGCTTCCTATTGCCGCCAATGGATAGCAAATTTTGCAATGATTGTAAAACCAATGGTGGCATTGGCAAAAAAGGATGTTGCGTTGCCTTTGCCATGGAGTGAGGAATGTCAGAATGCATTTGATCTGCTCAAAGTTGCTTTGTGCTCAGCTCCAGTTTTGGGCACCCCAAATTATGAAAAAGTTTTTAAATTATTTGTGCATGAAAATGAAGGCTGCGCGCTGGCTGTTTTGACACAGGAACAAGGAGGAAGAAATAGACCATGCAGTTATTTTTCTTCCGCGCTGGACCCTGTTGATTGCACTTTGCCGCGTTGTTTGCGAGCTGTTGCTGCCGCTGCCATGTCACTGAACCAAACCGAAGGAATGGTGTTGGGGTACACCTTAATTTTGATGGTGCCACACGCAATAGACGTTCTCTTAAGCAGAACGCAGATGCAACACCTCACATCAGCTAGATTGACTAGATATGAAATTGTCCTGTTTGCACCACATATTCAAATTCAGAGGTGTTGCGCTTTGAATCCTGCAGAATTAATGCCCCTTCCCAGTGAAGAAAAATGGTTACTGAAGAACAAACAAAAGGAAGAATTGATTTAACAGACACCCCACAGAAAGAGCCAGATGGAGAACTGTTTTGTGATGGCTCCTGTTTTAAATTACCTGATGCCACATCAACTGCTGCCATTACGACACAAAAAAATATTGTAGAGAGCAAAAGAATCCCCTACAATTCCGCACAAGCAGCAGAGATAATAGCATTGACAAGAGCATGTGAAATTTCTGAAAATCTAAATGTAAACATATATACTGACAGTCAGTATGCCTTTGGGGTGGTGCACAATTTGGGCCGACTCTGGGCTGAGAGGGGTTTCCTAACATCACATGGAACTAGAATCCAACATGGCCCTTTGATAGCGCAATTGCTGTCTGCACTTACGTGTCCGAAGCGAATGGCGATAGTGAAATGCAAAGCGCATAAAAAAATAACATGCAAAGTGGGAGAAGGAAACGCATTTTCAGACAGAATTGCAAAACAAACTGCCACTGACATAAACACAAAAATGTTGATAGTACAGTCAGAAGAAGTGCCTTGCATGATAGAGAATGGGATTACCACAGTCAAAGAAATGCAGGCGGATGCAACTGCTGATGAAATAAAAGAGCGGGCTAAGGCCTCTGAAGAATTAGACTTGGAAGATTGCTGGGTGGACAAGGAGAGTAGAAGATGGATGCTGCCCAACTCCTATGTAACTGCAATGGTCACCATGGCCCACAGTCCCACGCACATCTGTGCGAAAAAAATGGTTCAGCATTTAACTACAGTATGGCAGAACACGCACATAAGAAAGAATGTGGAAAGACTAGTTCAGCTATTAGCGCCATGGTTGCCTCCAAAACCTTACCGATTCTGCCATGGTGAATGGAGCAATTACTGCCCCATTCCAAGGTTGGCGGGGGCGGTAATTCCCCATTCACCATGGCCCTTACCCATTCCCATTTTAGCCCCCATAGGGCTCAATGGGAATGGGGAAGGCGGTAATAACGGTACCGTTATTACCTCTAAAGTCCCTTTGCGGGTCCCGTCCTTAACGGCTGGCTTTACCAGCCGTTAAGGGAGGACCCGCAAAGGGACCTCGGAATAGGGCGGTAAGGGATTACCGGCACCGGTGCCCTTACCGGTAGCGGTAATCCCTTACCGCCCGGGTCATAATGAGGCCCAATGTTGGAAAAAGGAACAGCTACACCAACAGGTAGTTTTGCCCCCCCCTCCATGCCCTCTGAGGTGATCCATTTTGATTTCATAGAAATGGAAAGGTGTCAGAACCTAAAATACATTCTGGTGGTAGTTTGTGCGTTCAGTAAATGGGTGGAAGCATATCCACTGAAGGACTGCACAGCCATGAGCACTGCAAAAGTAATGTTAAAAAAATACTTTTCCCGATTTGGCCTACCACGGGTCATATGGTCAGATAACGGCCCGCATTTTGTTGCTGCCGTGATATTACAGATTTGCGCAGGCCTTCAGATTGATAAAGGATTCCATTGCGCCAGGCACCACATGAGTGCTGGTCTTGTTGAGCGCCAAAACAGCATTTTAAAGAGTAAAATAAGCAAAATCTGTTCAGGAAACAAATTGAGATGGACAGATGTATTGCCCTTAGCTTTATTGTGCATGTGCACATCTGTGCAAGCAAGGACTGGACTCTCCCCATACGAAATCATGATGAGGAGACCTGCTAATGTTTGGTGTGTGCCGCAGCCAAGGCGGTTAAGTGAGATAGAATATCCTGTGCTTAGTACATACTGTAACATTTTAATACAGAAGCTTTGTTTGATTCATCAGCAGGTGCAGGAGGCTCTTCCTGTCAGATATACTGGCCCGGGGCATTGTCTGCAGCCGGGAGACTGGATCCTTATCAAGAATTTTGAGAGGAAGTCATCGCTCACACCAAGATGGCGTGGGCCGTATCAGGTTCTTCTGGCAACGCAAACTGCAGTCCGTGTGGACGGTCGAAAGGCATGGGTGCATTCCACCCACACTAAGAGAATTGCATCACCATTAAAAGAACTGCCTGATCCAGATGACAAGGAACAAACAGCTGACTCCGACTCGAAGGACATCATTACCAGTACCTTGCCGCAAATTCTGCCTGAGTCCGAGACAAAGCCTGAGAAGATTGCTAAAAAGGAGAAAGAGCTAAGAGTGCCCCAACTTTGCCCAGCTGAATCTGCATCGCCACAGGTTAACACGAAACCTGCATCATCACTCTGGCGCCCACCATCACTTGCTGCGCCGCAGGATGACTCTGAGCCTGAATCTGGAAGTGCACCCGCACTATTCATCGATCACACAGTACCTGCAGCGATATGGCACAACCTACGTTCTCAAAATCGAATGTGATCTGATCTTTGTGTTCCTTTTGTTGCCTCTATTACTCATCACGGATGAAGTGGGAATCGGAGGCCTAGGGGAGTGGAGCGTGGGGGTTGTGCCAATCTGACAACTTAGGAACGCGGCTTCCCGGTGCTATCTTTGAAAATAAAAATCCATTTGTTGATCACCCCGTGTGAATGAGCGGGGCTCATATGGTACGAAGGCAATTGATGTTTGCCCTGGAGTCTTTTGAGCAATGTGCAGAAGCACGATAATCTTGCCCTATGTTTAGCAATCCAGGCTGCCGAGAACTGGCCTAAGCACTTTGTTAACATTTTCGAACTTACTAGTATTTCAACGAATGCAGCGGTGAGAAGTATTCACGATGAACATTGTTGGAGAAGAAGAATCAAAAAGATGCCTGTACCTGCTTCTGCCCCCTCCTGCACCAATGCTGATAATGTAGTAAATATAGAGACTATAAAATTGCTGAGAACGAGTTGCCGTAAGAGATGTATGCTAATCATCACAATATTTATGTGAATTATGAGTCTGGTTGCACCAATATCAATAGTTCTGGTATTATGGTATTTAGAGGAAATACATCCATTATGTGTGTTGTTGCCTATTAGAAATGTTTCTGTCACCGAAAGCCCAGTCCATGTAATCTCTTATACTTTGTCCCCAATGGAAGAAAGACACAGGGAAGGCTGTGGGAATAACACATTACTTCTGATAATGAACATGACACACTCAATCCTGAGAAAAAACAATTGTTGGGTGTACCCATATTCCACAACATGGTGGAAAGGGAATAGGTTGGTATGTGCAGCCATTGCCGTTAAGTTCACCATGTTATGCATCATTAAGTGCACTATATTATGGAAAATGGAATAAGAGTGAAACAAATCGATTAGACAAGACAAACATGGATGAATTTGAAGAAGTGGTAATGAAACCTGTAGGTTGCTCCATATTCCACAGAGCAAGAATGATAACACCAGTAGTAATGCCACAAGATAGACTATATTTGCCATATAAATCATCTGTAATCACATTTCACATGAACCCACTAGTGCCCCCCTCGTATACAATAAATTACAGTCCTTGCACTGTTCCATTTTGCTTGCAAAAGAAAGGCTCCTATTTGGTAGGGACAGTCAATAGGTGCATGAATATTGCAATACTCGAGAGAGAGAGAGAGAGAGAGAGAGAGAGAGAGAGAGAGAGAGAGAGAGAGAGAGAGAGAGAGAGAGAGAGAGAGAGGAAGAACCAGTATATGTAGGTGACCCTGTCTATTTCCTATGTGGGGAAAAAGCTTATCCATGGTTGCCGAGAAATTGGGGAGGTACTTGTTACATAGGGATTCTATTCCCAGGGTATTCCTTTAAAAAATGTCAGACATAGCAAAATTATCCAGGTCAAGGCCACGACGAGATGAGGGAGCAGGGTTAGTTGCAGAAGATCTAGCAAAATCATTTATACCATTTTGGGGTCAAGCAATACATTGGTATAATATATGACAACTGTCCAAAATTTTAGAAAAACAATATCATGGGGATGGAAATTGGCTGCAATTCTCGCAGCAGTACTCGGACTCTTCCTAACATGTTGTTGTTGCATATACTGTCTACCAAAAATGTGCACTGAAGTAAGTGATGAATGCATACACATGGTAACACAAAAAAGAACTCCCAAGGTGAATACAATCACGAATCATGAAATGCAGACTGTGAAATAATTCATGTCTATTAATATTGATGATGATGGGGACGATTACAGCAGTATGCAGAGTTCGGAAACAGATACATGGTCAGAGGGAGACGCGATGTATGGTCGATGCGTTTGGCTTACGGCCAAGAGGAGGGTTTGTTAGTCTAGAAAATACCCTACCATAGCATAGACGGTGTATTATGTTGGCCGAAAACCAACCGCATCATATGTCTAGCATCATCAGTACAGCATCGTCAGCATAACCATAGAGCGTCCATTTTGTATGAACAGAATTTGCCATTTTGCTATTTTTGCTTCTCTTTGCTTTTCTGTTCAAATGCTTTGCTAAAAGTGAATTCTATTTCGTTCTGCTCATACACAGAGCAAGGCCACAAGTTACATGTTGAGAGACTATCCCAGACAGCCCAGACAGCAATGCACCGGTTTCCCCCCTCACAAGTCCTTGGAAGTAAGCAGAAAGGCATTTAATCAGAAATGAGAGGCAGACACAAAGTGGTAGTGTGTTCAACATCAGACATCTTTATTAAAATTAAGGGGTTGGATAAAGGCATCTGTGTCCCTATCCTAAAGAGAGTTGCCCTGCCTAGGAAACTAAAACTAAAGACCAGTCTATGTCTTGTGGTCAAAATTATGTAAACTGTCCTTGTGTACATAACATATCTGACCCTCACGGCAGAAATTAAACAACTAAGAAGTGTAAGGAAAAATGTCTCTGATCTAGGTTTAGCAAAAAGGTTTTCAAATGTAATGTAAATAAATAAATCCTTGGATCCAGAGGATAGTTCCCTTCTCCTGGATTATTTCAGGAAGGATGGCAAAAGTGTCTTTTTCAAACCATGTTTCCTTAGGGATGGCAAGCATGTTTCCTCAATACAACAACATCGCAAAGCTGTCAAAACTGTCTCTTTTAAGCAACAACTGCTTCAAGGATGGCAAAAGTGTCCATTCCACACTATGGGCCTCATTACACGGTAGGCGGTGAGCCATGGCGCTATTAGCGCCATGGCTCATGCCGGTAAAATACCGGCACCGCCTTGGTGGAAAGGGGATTTACCGCCCCATTCCAAGGTTGGAGGGGCGGTAAATCCCCCTTCCGCCATTGCCCTTCCCCATTCCCATTTCTGCCCCATAGAGCTCTATGGGAATGGGGAAGGCGCTAATTACGGCACCGCAATTTTGCGGTGCCGTAATTAGCTCCGAGGTCCCTTAGCGGGTTGGTTTTTAACGCCTGCAAAAAGCAGGCGTTAAAGCACCAACCCGCTAAGGGACCTCGTAGTGAGGCGGTAGGGATTTACCGGTACCGGTATTTTACCGGTACCGGTAAATCCCTACCGCCATCCGTGTAATGAGGCCCTATATCTTCCTAAGGATAGAAAAAGTGTCTCTTTCACACAATACCTTTCTAAGGATGGCAAAAGTGTCTCTTTTATACAACAACCTCTCAAGGAGGTTTTCCTGAAATACTGCCCTGGCAGGAATTCTTCAGTAGGTTCTTTAGAGCCCCCGGTATACATCTTTTAACATCGTCTTTTCCTTGCATATACTTTAAATGAATTACCTAGTATACTCCTCTGCCAGGAATCCCACTCTGGGGTTTGTGAATCCCATGGTATAGTCTCCTGCCAGGTATCTTTCCCCAAAAAGCTCGCTGCCTGATGTACTTCATTTATCAGGACGTCTTTCAATGTTCTCTCTGTCTTTCATTATAGCACTGTTGTACTCCTGCACGTCTATACTTCAATGGGTTTAGATACAAATTGTTCCAATTTTCCCCATACTGACATTTCATATATGGCAACTTGCTCAAGTTCTGTCTATTAACTTCTTCACCATTATTCATTTGCTTGTGGCAATACCTGCTCCAACTTTACCCATCTTGACATCTCTGATAAGTATCCCTACATATTATCCCCACCAAAAATATTGCCATACATATGGTTGTTTGTCTCGCCATAGGTGATATTTTTGGGGGGTATAATTTGTGCGAGCGGGGCTGCGGGGATGTCCCCCGTACATTTAAGAATAATGCAGGGGTTGCGGGGGGTGTCCCCCACCAAGTCCATGGCTCAATAACGCCAGAAAAATAAGGCGATATTTTTGTATCGCAATATTTTTGCGGGGATATTAACAAATGGGACCCTCAGATATGGAGACTTGTGCACATTTTGCGTTCCAACTTCTTCATTAACATTCATCTGCTTGTGACAACATTTTCTCCAACTTTCCCTATATTGACATCTCATGCATCAGGATTTGTGCAAATTCTATCTTTCTATTTTAACTGGTCGGTATTCAAAATTAACTTGTAATTGTTCATGTGCCTGTCGGTGCGCCCTGGGGTTCCCACCATCACTGGTGTCTGATAGCGTTTCCAACCTGTGGCACTATGCTGTGGAAAAGTCTTTACTTGGAGATGGCGCCTACCGCTTTACATACCCTCTTTCAGCTCTCCTGCTGACTCCTCATTCACTTGCCAGTGAAACTGCTGCTGTTTGGTACAACTGTGTCTCTGGAAGCTTTGTGGTAGCTGCCGGTTCCTTAGCGGCTCTTCCCCGGTGCCTGCCATGCTTCCCTGGGTCTTCCGCTAGTCTCATAAGCAATGCTGACAAGCGGCAGCTTGAAAGCATTTACCTCCTCCAGCACGGTCCATTCCTGTGCACCTGCCTTCACTTGCGGTTCTGCTTCCCGCTTCGCCCGCTCTGCTTCTCTCCGCTCTGACTTCCAATTGAAAGCGTAAGCCATTTTTAAATGTCCCGCGCAGCTGATCTTCAATGTAAAATGAGCCTGCCTGTTTAGCTTGGGGTTTCTTTCAATCCATACTAACTCCTCTTCCTCTTCTCTGTCCTTGAGGTGTTATGGGAGTTGGAGTTCATAGGACTTCTAAGGTGATTTTGTTTGGGATTTCTCTTTAGAACAAAAACATCAGATACAAAGGATGTTAAATATAAGTTATGTGTATTTGAGGTACGAATGGTATTCTGCTAAGAGTGTTTTGCAGACATGGATTTTTGGGTCCTACAACGGGAGGGATTTATAAAATGGCAATCAGCCATCAAGAATTCAGGAATTATGTGGTCTTCCTCTCTGGGAAGGGAAGAATACTGCGTCTCTCCTGATGGGGTCACCACATCTCCTGACAGCCATCTCCTGCCATGTGATCCTCCCTCATAATATCACCCCCTAGGGCTAGGATCAGGTAGCAGCTGTCATCCCCTGACCACATGGGAGGAGATCTCAGGCTGGGGATCAGTGATGACGCCACAGGATGCATCGCATTACATGTACGTCAAGAAGTGTTCCCAATTTATTGCTAAATGCACGTTTTTACACAATTGTATCATTAACATTTTCTTTTTTTTTGTTGACAATGAGATTAGTAAATAACCCTTGAATGGCTGCCTCCATAGTGTCCCAAACTGTTATGATTGTGCTTTATTCAGCATTTATTTAAATAAATTCAATATTTTTCTTTTAAGTCATTCTTTCATAGTAGGTATTTCCATTTGTTTTCTATCCATTGTCTACCTTCAGAGTTTAGTTTTTTTAATAAAGTTATCTAATATCCAGGATGATAGTTTTATGGTCTGAAAGATCAGATTTGACTGATGTTTCTTCAGACCACAAAAGTGATGGGTGGAAGGTTTCGAATGAATCTAAACCACTGGCAATTGCTCTGGGCAACCTTCCACACCACCGTTTTTTAGCCCGTCTGCGCCATTGCAAAAGGGGACCAGCCGTGTGCAAATCAGTCAGCAGCTGCTGCCACCGAAGGTAGCAGCCCAGCCCGAACTGCTAGGCCAGGTCCCCTCTGCACAGAAAACCAAGCAACCCCAGACATGTTTCGGCCTTGTTGGACCTCCTCAGTGAGGTGCAGCCTGGTTCCCTGTGGCGCAGCGAGCAAGGGACCCATGTCTGGGCATACCCTCTCTCACAAGGAGAAACAAACAGACCACAAAAGTGATGGGTGGAAGGTTTTCGAATGAATCTAAACCACTGGCAATTGCTCTGGGCAACCTTCCACACCACCGTTTTTTAGCCCGTCTGCGCCATTGCAAAAGGGGACCAGCCGTGTGCAAATCAGTCAGCAGCTGCTGCCACCGAAGGTAGCAGCCCAGCCCGAACTGCTAGGCCAGGTCCCCTCTGCACAGAAAACCAAGCAACCCCAGACATGTTTCGGCCTTGTTGGACCTCCTCAGTGAGGTGCAGCCTGGTTCTCTGTGGCGCAGCGAGCAAGGGACCCATGTCTGGGCATACCCTCTCTCAAAAGGAGAAACAAACAGACCACAAAAGTGATGGGTGGAAGGTTTCGAATTAATCTAAACCACTGGCAATTGCTCTGGGCAACCTTCCACACCACCGTTTTTTAGCCCATCTGCGCCATTGCAAAAGGGGACCAGCCATGTGCAAATCAGTCAGCAGCTGCTGCCACCGAAGGTAGCAGCCCAGGACGAACTGCTAGGCCAGGTCCCCTCTGCACAGAAAACCAAGCAACCCCAGACATGTTTCAGCCTTGTTGGACCTCCTCAGTGAGGTGCAGCCTGGTTCCCTGTGGCGCAGCGAGCAAGAGACCCACGTCTGGGCATACCTTCTCTCACAAGGAGAAATAAACAGACCACAAAAGTGATGGGTGGAAGGTTTCGAATGAATCTAAACCACTGGCAATTGCTCTGGGCAACCTTCCACACCACCATTTTTTAGCCTGTCTGGGCCATTGCAAAAGGGGACCAGCTGTGTGCAAATCAGTCAGCAGCTTTTGGGGTGGGGCCAAGCCTGATTTGCATATGGTCTTTCCCTTCTGTAATGGCTTGGCAGGAGAAGAACGGTGGTCTGGAGGGTTGCCCAGAGCATTGCCAGTGGTTAAGATTAATTCTAAACCTTCCAGCCATCACCTCTTTGTTGTTTCTTCAATATACCATATTTCTCTACTAATCAGGAAATCATCAATTTGTGCACTTAGAAACCGGACTCAGGTACGTTATTATGCGTGTTATAAAAAAAAAAACTGATTAAATAAATAAATAAATACTGCCTGTGAGAGCAGGGAAATGGATTACTAAATTCAGATATTTGTATCTTGAATGTTCACGTACCTAATCAACTTACAATGGATTCTCTTTCTTGAAGATTTATCTAGTTTATCAAGGGGTGAAAGATTGAAATTGCCTTCAATTATAAAGGGGTGCGATAAGACGCCAATTCTTCACTCAGGTCTAATAGTGTCTGTGAGTTGTTTGTATCAGAGTCCTTAAAGCGTGTGCTTTGCTTCATTCAATTTTAAGTTCTACTCACCTACCTAACATGAATACCGCCCATTATATGATTAATTTGAATATCCCTTTTTGTTTATGTATTGCAAATTAACAAGTTATTGACTCTTCTTCAATGGGGACTATCAGTTCGATCCAGCCATTGCTCATCAATACCTCCTTATCTAGGCAACTAAGGTATGTCACCTGTGAAAGTACCAGGTCAGCTTATAATTCTATCCGTTTATTAAGTACCAGCCTTTCTTTACTCTTAGAATTCGACACATTCCAGGATAAAATCTTAAAGCATTATTACTAACCCCTGTTTATTTTTTAGTGTTTGATTATTTTGAAAACCTTTTTTTGATAAAGGGCCTCATTACACGGTAGGAGGTAACCATGGTGCTATTAGCGCCATGGCTACCCCATTACCGCATTCCGGGTCTGTGTTCCCGGAATAGGGATTTACCGGGTCATTCCGACCTTGGAGGAACCGGTAAATCCTCATTCCGGGAACCATTCCCCATTCCCATTTGAGCCCCCATAGGACTCAATGGGAATGGGGAAGGAGCTAATAACGGGCCCGTTATTAGCTCTGAAGTCGCTCAACGGGTCCCTTCCTTAACGCCTGGTAAAACCAGGCGTTAAGGAAGAAACCCGCTAAGGGACCTTGTAGTAGGGCGCTAAGGGATTGCCGGCACTGGTGCCCTTACCGGTGCCGGTAATCCCTTAGCGCCTACCGTGTAATGAGGCCCAAAGTATTTAAGAAACACTGGGATGTAAATGCGTATTTTACTGAGAATATTGACAATTTCTATTTTGCAATTTGTTACTACATTGCTATCATGCTGAAGCAAAAAAACAACAAGCTATTCTCTATTTTATCCCCTCCCCCCACCCAACCTCCACCTGGCACCCCTTCTTACCTTGGACGTGTTTTGGGATCCACTTTCTTAGGTGCTGGCCCTGGTAATTGTGTGGCCATGTGATTCCTTGACTTACTAACTTTCCAACCCCCCACTCCCGCGACTGCTTTCACCATTCTTGCCAGGATGCTCACAACATTTGCCTGAAATTGCCATTATTTGTCCAAGTACTAACATAATTTATCAGGTATGCATATGCTCATGTGCTCCTAAAGTGAAATTACTATTCAGCCGAATACCAAAATGGCCCAAGTATTCGGCTGAGGCCAAAAAAGAGAGCTGAATAGTTCACTATGGGGCCAAAGTATGGTTCCTGCCCCCATTGCTACAAAAGAAAGTGTAATATACTGCCGGAGGCACATTATGGAAATGGCACATCATTTTCCTATGGATACATGAACATTTTCAAGCTGGTTTATCTATTAAACCGATCAGAAAATGTGTATGGATCCATAGGAACATTGTGTGCCATTTCCATAACGTGCCTCCAGCTGTATATTGCATACTGCTGGATGCACGTTGCCTTCAGCAGTATATTAACCTTTAATATACTGCTGGAGCCATGTTATGGAAATATATTCTGCACACCAGTGAAGGTGCCGTTTACATAATGCACCTCTTCTTGAGGCACGTTATGTAAATGTTGCCTTCACTGGTTTGCTGTTTGCTGAATGCAATTTGATCACGGAGCGTCTCCAAAGGAAATGCTGGGAGACCCTTTGTGAGCAACATACATTCTGCACACCAGTGAAGGTTGCGTTATGTAAATACCACCTTCAGTGGTGTGCAGAATTTATTTTGCTCATTGAGAGTCCCAAGGATTTCCTTTGGAGATGCTCACTGAGCAAAGCACTGTCAGCAAATTACTGCTGGGGAAGGCAGCAGCAGCTAATAAGCCAGTTGCTTATTGGCTGCTGCAAATGTCACCCTCATTGGTGTGCATTGCAACAGCCAATAGGCAAATATATTATTGGTTGCTGCAGCTTTCCCCCAGATGTTCCACTTTCTGTGATTGGCTATAATCTCTCAAAAAGAGAAAAGATAGCTAACCATAGAAAGTGGACTAAGGCTCAATTGAGTGTTCCAGAAAGTATTCGGCCGAAGCGCAACAGCTAGATTTCAGCTGAACTTCGGTTGAATATTCACTCAAAGCCAAAGTTCAGTACACCCCTGCATGTTAGAATTCTTACATTTGGGACCTGCATCCTGAGTTACAGCCATAATTGCACACACTTGTTGACAGTGAAAGGTTAGACGCTAGGCTTTAAGTTGTTTGGACCTCTCCAGGGCTCAGCCCCACCAGAGACAGAACATTCTCTCAACTCTAGGACCTGCTGTCTACCCAACCCAATTTCACTGTGCTAAAAGTCAATGATAAAAAGATGAGTGATAATACTGCTCCTGCCCAGTAGATGTCACTATCACCTAATGTCTAGAAGAACAATCTGTTTCGCAAATTTGGACAGGGATTTAACTAGGCAAGCGTTAGACAGGGCAGAGCCCAGTTGGTCTCCAATAGCTCTTCTTAAGCCAGGGCTCCCAGAGTCATCCACAAGGAGCACCTTGACGATTTTAGTCAAGAGCCTGTGAGTGTTTAGGGATGCTGTGAAAGTAATGTATGCATGGAAGCAATCTTTGTTTTTATGCAAAAAACAAAGTAATTTGCATTGGTGCTATTTGTCCCCCACACCTCCTTTCCCACCGGTGCTCTCATGGGTGAATTAAGGACCAGTTGATAATATCAGGAATAAGTTAACACCATGAGTGTTAGGAAAGATTTAATTTTATATGTAATTTTCCCTCCAGTTGTGAACCCCCCCAACTTTTTGCTGCTGTTTAAACACCTTAGTCTGACTTTGCCTGGGGAGCACAGCCTTCTGCTACACTCCTCTGGGCTTTTCGCTCACTTTTTATGGGGAAACTGACATGCCCTTAAAACAGTCAGTATTGGGAGACTTTGTTTCCCTTAGTCCTTTTCGCCTATGCAACTCTACTGCAACATGTAAAAAGTGTGCAATATATCTTCCAATACAGCACACTTGGGTCTCTTAGTCATTTCCAAAGGCCCTAGATACTCTCAAAGGACTTTTTTGGAGATGTGCAGATGTGTCACGGACAGGACTGGTGGCAGCTTATCTTTTCATATAATTGTAAACCTCTCCTGCCAGGTAAACCGCTATTACCGCGTTTGGCACGAATAGGTGGCTTGGCTCCAAAATGGCCATGCCACAAGGTTCTTTGTCCTGTCCTTTGGCCATCTTGCCCATTCCCCTTCCCATTCCCCTTCCCCAGGTTGAGCCGACCCGGGGCAGTCCTTATTTGGACATGCATTTTTCCGCGAAACGCCAAGCTTTCGCGGGCTTCTGAATGCCTTGTGTGTGTGCCTCCAGGATGTGGGCTGGGGTGTCTGTCCCCAATACACAACTTGGGTGCCAGAGAGTCTGGAGTGCTGTGAATGTCCGGGACGACCGTGGTCCATGATTGGTCCACGTATGGTTTGCTTGTATGTGAGCAGATTTCCCCATTGGGTCCTCTTTGTTTTCGCGCGAAGGATATTCTGGATAAGAGGAGGCCCCAAACAGCCATACCATGTCGATCTCTGGAGTACTCACTGAACGAAGGATAGGATCCAAGTATCCTGAAACTAAGAAGCTGATTCGAGGAACCGCTGATGACCCGCTGGAAGGTTTGGCACCCTGAGCCCGCTGTCGTCCCGTGGGACCCCTCTGCATCTGGTCGTCCTAGGAGGTCTGCGAAGATGCTTCGACCCATTGGAATAGTGGGACCAACTATTTTCGACACCTTCACCAAAACCTGCAAGTAAGCCTTCTCGGAAGTGGCCCCTGGGCCAACCAGTGGGCTGACCAGCTTACACAGGATTTTTGCTCTGTCTCTGTCGCTGTTTTGAGGAGGCCCTCATTGTAAACTGCCAGCTCTGTGTCCACTGCACCCTGACACTGAATTGCATACACTTGGCATTCTCAGGTCTGAAGTGAGACAAGTGCACCAGGACCGGAGCCGACGCAGTTACTGTGTTGCCCAGCCACGGCAAAATCTTTTTGCAGGTGCACTGCATTTGTGCACCTCTTGCCCCTGAAGCCTGCTGAAGTGAAACTGGCCTGATCTATCCATCAGGAGCAGAGAAATCGCCACCGTCCCGTTTGGGAATCATCACTGTATCTTCGGAACTGAAAGCCACAGAGCCGTCATATTGGCGCTTTTGAAGCTGCAACCAAAGTGGACTCGACTGGCGAAGTTTGGTCTGGAGTGCGCCGGGGGTCGGTGAGTAATCGCAACCTTAACCGGTGGCCCCTAGTGCCTCCATTCATTTTTATGCACAAGTGGCCCCTGGGAGCCCCTCTCCTTTCCACTGCTAGTGCGAACTAGCGAACTAATCCCGACTCTTGGAATCGACTCTACCCTCAAGTGGAGACCCTCCTCAAATAGTGCGAAGTTATTCTTCATCGCCTCACCCACCTTCCTGAGCTGCTAGAGACCCCTGAAGAGACCCCGTTTTGCCCATTGGAACAACTGCGTACGCTTGCATTGCATGTACTATTGAGCATTGGGCTCCTCTCTTCTTAGGGATTGAACTGCCTCTTAGGTGTGTGTTTGATGCAGAAGGGGACTAAAGACTATCTGCACTGCCTGTTTCCTTCCCTTGTAGGTTGTGGACATATTTCATGCCTTTAACCCTTTAGACCCCTTTGGTCTTGTATATATCTTGTATTGATAGTGTTGTGTTGGTTTGGTAGCATTGCTGTGATTGTTTTATTGTGTGTTGAAGTTACAAAGGCCTTGCAATAAATGTCTTTATATTTTTGATATATATACACCTGTCTGGGAGTGATTTGTAAGTGTCCTTGCTCTGTGTGCTCATTGAGGTCTTTCAGTCACCCTCACCCCTTCTGAGAAAACCAAACATGTATTCCAATATTTCATGCTAATCGGCTTTAGATAATTATTTGCGGCTTCCAAGATCTGTGAATGTCAGGCCATAATATGTATTCAGTACCACAGCCTATCCCAAAATATGGCAGAACTAATAGAAATCGAAGACAGACTCTGCCGGTTACTACGGCGACCAGTATCAACACGTTCATCTGTTTCTGACGGCCGCGTGAGAACACAGAGACCAAACAGACGTGCAGAAACAGATAGTTTTGAGGTAAGCCCTTCATCCCTAAGTGCCAAGCACGAGATTACTCATCCTAGGTGGATAGGATTCCACATTAGGATCATTTTTCCTGGCAGTAAAGAGGTTAACTCGCGATTCGTAGACCCCCTATCCAACCTGTCCTTAGCGCACTGATGTGCGTTCATGCAGCTATACAGACTTTCCATACAGCACATATAGAACACACATAAAAGGTTAAAGGCATTTCAAGCACGGGCAGGCAATCCTGCCAAAGCCTGCCTATATTATTAGAAACCTATATCTTGAGACAAATTTAAGTATATGAAACCCAGGAACCACGGAAATGATTGTGCTAAATATGATGAAAAAAGACGTTTGAGTTAAAATGATACTGAATACTGTTTTTGCCATTTATATAAGTCAATGTTCAAGGTAAAAGTGGTTAAAAACAATACACTGATGAAAGAAGTTTGAGTTAAAATGATACTGAATACTGTTAGTGCCATTTTAGACAAGTCAGTGTGCAAAGTAAAAGCTGTTAAAAACAGTACACTGACATAAAGGACAAATGTGTCCGACCACATAAATAAACTAACCCAAAATATTTTTTTGAACTAGGAGGGATTCAACCCGTGATAAAGGTACTCAACACAAAGACTGAAAATAATACATGAAAACTTTGGTAAGAGGTGGTGCTCCACCATTGGAGCTTATCAACAGGATTACGGTTTTCTCGTGATAAGGTTAAAATACTCTATTTCTATCATATCTGTATATTAGTGGGACTATGAGATGGCTAACATAATTTGGTTTGAATATAAGACTTCAATAGATTTGGCTAACCAAATTGACAAGATGTAATGGTGTAATGCGGATACAATCTCTGGGTTTCAATATATTTTTAAGTTCAACTTTTGTGAATTTATGTATGATTTGTTTATTAATTGTTCATTTATACAATTTCCTTTTTTATACATCTTTTTTTAACCCGCTTATCACCCTACCCTGTCCCCCTCCCAAATCTCTGTGGACTGCATACCATTTATTATGTGTGGCATTAACGTTTTTAAATTCTATTATGTTACTTACACTGTTCACAAGGAAAGGAATTCACTGAGGGGCCCATAGATCAGCGCTCACCCTCTAGAACTTGTAAGACAAGATAACTGCACCATGTGAGGACAGGCGGTGCAGGAATCACATACTCCAGCACGACTCAATAAGGAAGACTCAGTAAGGCTCTTGGGGTCACTTCGTAGACCGCATGTAGGCACTCCTCATTTCGTATTGGCGGCAGGTATGGCTGTCTAATAGGGTACCATGCTGCCCAGGGTTGTCTGGTTATGGGTGCTTCAACAGGTACAGATCTTCTAATGTATACTGGGCAGAGTCCCAGTGCAACCCTCTGTTGGTTAATTAGCTCCTCATACGTCACGTGCCTTGGCGAGGAAATGAGGGGCAGGGGTGCAGGTCATGTCTGTGACCTCCTTTACAACACGGTTCTACTCTTAACAATGCAATGAACTGAATTGTGGTTTTTCTACTTTCATTTTACTTTGGTTCTGTTTATGTTACATATTTCACTGAGCAGATTCGCCCTGATTTGAAAAAGGCAAAGTGTTTGCCGAAACATGTGTAATCACAGAGGGCTGAGCATTTTCTTGGTAATAAATACCATTTTGGATGAATTGTGAAGGAGCACATTTCTTCTTTTTGGCGCATGTTTAGATGTGAAGATAACCTTCTCTTGTCCAGAAGGTTACCCTGTTCCAAAAAACTAGGCTGGCCTCCTGAACCTCTGCCCACCAGGTCAAAGTTCAGAAATCCATCTTAACAATGAGGTCTGTCTTGGATAGCAAAATCACACTTAAAGTGGCCGGGCCTTCAATTTGAGAAGACTGGGGATATGTGCCTACTGTTAGCCTTCCTTGCAGGGGGTTATTAGCTAAAGATGATCATGGGGCAGGCAGCAGGGGAGTGGAAACCCTAAATGTAGTCTTAAGAACTATTAAGCACTATGAGCCGGTGGTGGGGGGCATTTATTTAAATAATGAAAATTATTTACTCGCTGATTGAATTGCTTATATCTAGAGTCAGAGAGGTATTTATTTACAGAGAGCAGTGTATTTGGGAACTGAACAGACCACCCGAGGCCATGTTCGGTACCCAAAGTTCATGTTTGCAGGATCGTACAATGTCTTTATTTATATGGGGCCGCGGGCCCTTGCCTAAGTCACCTGCTCTTCCTTTAGAACACAACCAGCTCAATTTGTCCAAGACCACTTTCCACAGCCGCTAACCCCTGATTTCGTATCCCACTTAAAGCACTGAATTTGGAGTTAGATTATTTGTCATGTAATACTCTGCAGGGAAAATATAATGAATAGAGAATACATTGACTTTTGCAATAGATCATTATATTGAAGTCTTTGGATTAGAGTGATTGAATACAATCAAGTAATACATAAGAGTCATGAATTTCATTCAAAGGAATTGATGGATTGAAAGCTTCACTGACCTATTTTGATTCTGTTTTTATATTTAAATACTTTTATATTTGATTGATGTTGTGACTTCTCATTAATTATATTTAACACAACTTTTTAAACAGATTATGCTCTCTTTCTTGCCTGATATGAACACTCAGTCACGTATGTAAGGCCACTCCTTTAGTTGTATAGCCCACACGTCCTTTAAAGGGTCCTTCTGATCTTATGCAGTCAAACACATCGTTTTGACTGACTGCATTAAAATGTTTCTGGGGGTGAGGTGACAAGGTGGTGGAGATGTGTATCCCATCTTCAAACACTTCCATGGCTGTCGGGCTGCTCACATGCGGGCATGTATTTAGAGCGCCCCAATTTGAAAGTTAAAATAGCAGCGTTGGTGTGAACGGTTTCTTAAAACAACCAATTTGGACCAAATTGTCTGATGCTCAACAGCCTCATTACAAGTTTGGCAGTATTCTGGCGGTAAATGTAACAGAATACTGCCAAATGGAATTACCAGTGCCGCCAATTGGTCTGGTGGATTTACTGCCGGATTAGAAGTGGTGGTAGGTGGTGTATGTCCCATGACTACATGGGGATTTCGGCAGAAATTCCCCCGGTGGTAATTCCACCAACTGTGCTGATTTTTGGGTGGTAAGGCAGCAAATTGTACTCCAACCTTTTGCTGGAGGAAAATCCTCCACCTCACCACCAAACCTGTAGTACGCAGGTAGCGCAATTACCGTCACGTTACCGCCGTTTTTTAGTGCATCGCCGCACTTGCAATGAGTCCCTAAGACCAAGCAAAAGGTCGTAACCTGGCACTCTGAGGGTATTCTTATGGAGCTGAAAGGTTTCTTGATTGGGATCTCAGTCCGACACGTTAGATTTGAAAATGTCATGAAGGATAAACGATTTGCGGACTGATCGAGCTATCAACCGTTCATGGTTGTGGGGACATCACGTGTTCGCGCGAGATCTCGTCATAACGTGATCTCGCGAGCCCACGCTCCGCGGGAAAACGTTCCGCCAGTGTTGATGCAGCGGCAGACCAAGCAGGTCATGCCACAGCGCTGCTCCTGATAAAGAGGCAATAACAGGAGGTTTTGAGCAGCCTCCAGTCACAGCTTCTAGGGCATAAGTCCACAGCCACAGGAGGCTACATGGGGGCCCTAGAAGCTTGCAGCGTGCCATCATTGTGCACACCCTTCCCACAGTGAGTTAACTGGGAAGCCATGAAGTTGAACTGAACCGAACTGTGAGTAAATGTTTGCCCCGAGTTAAGGCAGTTTAAGGTCCACCCGTTTGTCTTACAATAAAGACAGTTGGTACCCCTTACAGCATCCTGTCGTCCTTTAAGGCCACAACAATGGTGCTTAAGAAACAGTTTAATTGAACCCAAAGCACAGAAGGCGTGTAATAAAAAGCATAAATAAAGGAAAGGGGCACGGCACGAGAACAGCGCATCTGATTGCTTCCGGTGCAACGTGAGCACGTCTGACATGGCTTTGCAGCAGTAGAGTTCAAAAGCAAGTGAAATGTGTTGCTGGCGTTTTACAGCCTTTCTGGCTATTTAAGTACTGAATTAAACTGCAAAATACAATTGATTAGCCCTGATTTCATAGCGTCCTGGGTGTCATGATTTCGACACGCGCTACCTGTTAGGAAAATATATGGCCAAAAAAGGCCCACACAGCAGTCAGAACAAAAAGCGCTGTTCAAAATGGAACTGCATTAGTATATGCCGCTCAGGACTAGCCTGTGCTGCCAGTGAGGAATATGAGGCTGAGAGCACAAATACCTAAACCGCATGTATAGTAAAGGTTACACATCGTTATGAGTACTGTATGCCTAGTCCATATCCCCCTTCTTCTATACTTGTGGCACTCCCTGCTCGAGGGGAGGGGACAGGAGCCATTACCTTAGCAAATATCACTCAATTGAACTGGTTAGCACAGTCGCGTATGCCTACCCATGTGGCCATGCCCGTCCTAGTCCCGGCCCCAGCCTTGCCCTACCAGTCCATCACATGGACTGCACCCGACTGATGTCTAATTGAGCGCAGAACGTGGGAGGGCAGGTACGACATCCTTTCATTGCCTGCATTTTCATCCCCTGGCATTTTAACATGCATATTACAACGAATATGCTCATTGAATTTTTTAGGGGTGGGGGGTGGGAAAGTGCAGATAAGGGTTTGGGCGGGTGGCAATAGCCAAAAATAAGTGTGGGGGGAGGCTTGGGGGACCCCCCTCACCCTCCCAAAAAAAACGATGAGCTTTTGTGTTGGAATATACACGTTAAAATGACAGGGGATGAAATTGCAGGCAATGAAATTACATGGAACCATGGAGGAAGGGTACCTTGAACTAGGAATACAGAAGTCACTAAGGAGAGTAACATTTACCAACTTAGGTGTTCTTTCCCTTTCCTTCCACACTTTTGGGTGATAAAAAAACAAAAAGGGCTTTGCAGTACTGCCTGGCCAAACCTAGCGTGAGCAGTAATGCTTCCAAAAAGCAGAATGTACGGCACACGTAGCCGTCCTGACTAGAACCTTCCATCGGACATGCCTTTAGAAGGCAACAGACGCTGCCTTTTCTCTCTCTGCAAGCGTGTGTAGACCTTTAGGAGGCATCACGTTTCAGCACTTTTAACCCTCACTGTTGCATGGTATGATCCACTTGGCCATGGAAGACTGAAAGCCAACTGGCCGCATTCATGTTCTCCTTAGAGAACGAAAAAAAGCCTCTTTCATAGCTGACATTCTCAGGTTCTTTCACGATAAAACTTAAGTGCCCTGCGAACTTCCAAATTGTGCAGCTCCCTCTCTACTTCCAAGGAGGGGTTAGGAAAGCAAATCAGAGGCGAAATATCCAGAAATCTTAGGTATAATGGATGAGTGCAGAGCACCACTTATTCTTGTGAAATGTAGTAAAGAGCTCGTAGTTTGAAAAAGCTTGCAGCTCACTAACCCTGCATGCAGAGATTACAGGAACTAGAAAAGCCGGTTTCTAGGAAACACATCTGATGTCCACTGTTGCAGTAGGCTCATCAAGCTTGTGAGCCAGAGCTATGAGAATGACATTGAGGTCCCAAGGCAGATGCAACCCTCTGGAGAAAGTGGCTCCCTGAGCCCCTGAAAGTTCTGCTTCACCCCTAGATTGGGTAAGGCGAAGGACACGCCATCAACATTCCTGTGCGATGCCACATAAGTACGTCAAGAGTCAATAGCCATGCCAGTTATGGTCAAGACCAACATAATGGAAAGAACCTATTTATAGTCACAAGACAAGGGATTGAATTTGAAGCACCAATGACAAAAAATAGCACCATTTACTTATTTATTTAGCTCATCTCAAAGGCTTATGGGCTGCCATGATCATACTGAGGTAGTCTTCCAATAGCGGCCTGGTGCAATTACTCAGACAACAGGTGGACAATCTAAGAGATTAGGAGGGAAGGGTGCCATATCATCCCTTGCCACTGAGACAGAAAGCCTTAGCTCAAGGCAAGCAGGAAGGGTGGAATCGCCACCAGCCTCTTGAGGTCTGCAACCTGGAACTTGGCTGGCGACCATGAAAACATCAGAATCAGGCTGCATGAACTTGTGGGCATGAACTTATAGATCACCCTGTGAATAAGGAAAAGGAGGAAAGGCCCATAGGGACAGGCCCTCGTAAGAAATGGCCAGATCGTCCCACAGAGCCCTACGATGCCTGCCCAGTCACAAGGCGAACAGCAGGCACATGGAATTACGAGCAGAAGCAAAAAGTATTGACATGGGGAAGGCCTCACTTTGTAACAAGATCCCGGACCACCAAAGGGTGCAGCTCCCCTTCATGATCTATCGCATGAGAGCACCACATTCAGACTGGACTCCCCTAGAAGATGATCAGCCTGACTCAGAATGTCCTGTGCTATGGCTCAGTCCCACAGTTCCATGGCCAGCATGCTTAGCTGTGGGGTCCTAGTGCCCCTTTGCTTGTTCAGGTGAATCATGGCTGTGGTGTTGTCTGAAGAAACCTGAATCGAATGGCGACTGATAACCTGAAGGAAAGCTTTCAGGACAGTTTTCAGGACTTTAATGGTTGCTTGAAGCACCAGCACTATGATGTGGAGGACCCATTCCTGTGTGCCCCACATGCTCTGAAACTGTAAATCACCCAGTGCTGCACCCCAGCCCAGAAGGCAGGAGTCCGTAGTGAGGCACCCAACCTTGTCAAATTGGTCAGGTTGGTACAATCACTCCATCAAAGCAGATATGCCCTGTGACGGCATCATGAAGCAAGACACAGACAACAGATTAAAAGTTCAAAATAAAAAAAGTGCTAAATTGGGATTTCCCTACCTGAACAAAACTAAGGAAAGGCTGAGTGAAAGGGCCTCATTACGAGTCTGGAAGCAGCCATGCCCTTAATAAGGGCATGCCTATCTCCAAACTCGGGTCTAGATCCAGGTTCTTTGAATGAGGAATTACCGGGCCATTCCAACCTCGGAGGACCCGGCAATTCCTCATTCAATGTACCCATCCCCATTCCTATTGGAGCCCCCATAGGGCTCAATGGGAATGGGGAAGGAGCTAACAACGGGCCCTATAATAACGCGCCCGTTGTTAGCTCCCTGGTCCCCTCGCGGGTCCCGCAAGGGAACCTCGTAATAGGGCAGAAAGGGTTTAACGGCGCCAGCACCTTTACCGGCACCATTAAACCCATTCCGCCAGGGTCATAATGAGGCCCCAAGAGTTCATTTTAAAAGTTTGTCTGTGTCCAAAACCTATCCTTGCCCTCACAGCTAAAGTTAAATAATGTGTAGGGATGTCAATAACGAAAAAAAAGGCGATCAACAGAAAGTTCTGAGCTTCTTCCAGCTCTTAGCTCCCTCTTCAGCTCCCCTTCCCCAAGTTCAAGAAAGTTCCACAAAAGTCTCAAGATCAAGCCAATGTAGTTCTACACAATCCTCTGAATTCCGTTCCCCAAGTTCAATGCAACACAGTTCAAGACAGTATTTGCAGTTCGTCAAATCTCAGGTTTCCCTTCCCCAAGATTTCAATGTAGCAACTCGTACTGGTTTCAATCTTTCAAACTTCAACATAAATCTCGGTCCACTTGACCCTCCTTCTGGCTCGCCTTACCAGCTCACTCACAGTGCTCCTTCTTGGTTTATTTCACAACATCTTTGGCTTTCAAAGTTTAGGGCTCACTGGTGTAGGGCAGTTGTCAGACCAGTATAACAAGGGGGGTGGTTGCTGCCGATCAAATTAAGACAATTCATAAATTTTAGAATGTTTTATTTAGAGGGAAAATGTAGTGATGTTTAGAAATAATCACCCTATTCCAAACTTGCAAGAGCTTAAACATGAACTCGCATTTTTCTAGGAAACAGCAAGCATAGATTAAATCATGTCAATTAGTGTGCACCCTTTTCAATCAGGAGACATGTGTTTATTTACATGTAGTCTAAAATAAAATCACATAAACATCTTCAGGCAAAAATAACTCATTATGCAACACTAGGGTTGTCCTCATTCAAAGCAAAGCATGAATTCTGTATTCAGGAGTGCAACCAACATTTGCATATAGTTTAGAAGGATATTTCCTTTTTATGAACCCGTCTGTAACAATGATAGGTTCTTAATGTTTGAACCGGAAACTTGGAAAATGTGTATATACACAATTGTGCTGCTACTGTGGTCTGCTAACAGAGCTGGAGTACTCTCTAATGCAGTCAGTGTTTATGGCATCAGAATATACTGCAATTATACCAAACAGAAAATTCACACAAAAAAGTTAGGTACATTGTGTTCTGTGGGCGCCATTAGGTCCACACAGTCTACCCATAACAGGTCGCGCAACCAGGAACCCTAGGCACTCCAGCCCATATCGGTTCTTCTGTACTTGCCACTGTGTACAGATTCACAATCACTTTGCTTCTCCTTGTCGGCCTCTTGGCTCTATGTGCAACTTTACACTCTCCTGGTTAGCCCCTTAGCTTAGTCATAACATGACACACCTCTTGCCAGTCGTTGGCCTGTATCCATTCAGAAAGTTCACTTTGTGGTGGTTTAGTTCATGCCCCACCTTTCTATTGCACTCTTCCCACTTGTGCTCTTTCCATAGGTTGCCTTTAAATGGGCACTTTCCCTTTTGTCCTTCATCAGCTAATAGCTTTGCCCATAACGTTTCCTTCGATTCCATATTCAACATGTATGATTTTGCTTTGTTTCAAGTTTTCATTCAGTTCCATACTCAATGTACATGATTTAACTTTGCTTTGAGTTTTTATTCAGTTTGGGCATTCAGTTCGGTATTCAATGTGCATGATTTAACTTCAAGTTTTCATTCAGTTCGGAATTCAATATATTGTTGGTATTCATGCGTAACCCCTAGGAGCACCCCTGGCTTTGAGTGATTTCCTTCCACTCACCGGTCTTCTGCCTTCCTCCTCCAGTGGCTACGCGGCTTCCATTCTGCTTCACAGGTGAGGAGGCCGGTCTATGCGAGCCCCACTCACACTCCAGGTGCCTCCTGGCACATGCCGTCAGTTGTGCTCTCCTCCACAGACAATGACAGCATGCTCTCATTGTTTTCCCTTGCTTGCAGCTCCAGCTGCTTTGTCTGGACAACGAAAGCTCACACACCTGTGGCAGCCCAACACACCGACTCGCCTTGGGCTCTTCTAGTACATTGGTCAGCGTCTTGGCTTTCTCTCAGGTCCCACCACGACTGCCTCCTCATGATACGGGTCCCCTGCTGGCCTCTCCAACACAGGCCTCCATGTTCCTTGCTTTGCTGCTCTTTGGCTCTCTCTTTGTACACCTGCAACCACTTGACAGGTTGCAGGTGTGGATAATCAATTGGGCTTGCCTGACTGTAGTTAAAGGGACACAGCTGACCTTTAAAGCACTCTACCGGCATCTTCATCGTCCCAGTATTAGAGTGGTGAAATTAGGGTTTTAGTATTCATCACTCCTAGGTGCCTCTTCCTCATCCCAGTACTGTCAGAGGTCAAATGTGGGGAAATGAGGGGAGAGGTTTTACAGTAGACTATAAAGGCTGGGGGAGTGTTAGGTCTTCTATAGGGAAAGGGGGATACCATGTCTCGCCTACCTTACCCTTATCCCCTCTCTTCTTCACCCTCTTTCTGGTGTTCCTGAATTGGTAACATTTCCTGTCATTTTCTTGAACAGTGGAACAGGGATAATAATACCCCATGATTGCCACGGCGACAGAGGATTCTTCATGAAAGGGAAATGCGGAATACCGTGTGTCAACTGAAGACATCTCGTCCCCCATCATCAAGGACCTTCTACCCAGGTGATCCTCCCTCGCTTCTCCACCCCTAGTGTCAGGATCCAAAAGTGATGGCCTTTCCCTGGCCACCTGGGAAGAGGACCCAATGGGAGTAGATGTGAGGACACCCTCAGGTTTCTCACAACCCTCAAGAAGGAGGGAAAAGCCATGGTCGTGTATTGAGGATGGTGCAATTGGCTCCAGATAGATGCCAAATAAAGCTATATTCTTCTCACCTTGAGCCTGACGTTGAGTAATGAGAGTATGCAAGACACCGTAAGACTCACAAGCCTATGAAACTGCTACTGTTCAGGAAGAAGTGGCATGTTGTGAGCAATCCGAAATCCAGTACTTTGTCCAGAATACACAGGCAACTCTAGTATTCCAGTTGAAGCCTAGGAAGGTTAGCGCCTTTGAAGGCATCGTGGGCAGCTTCCATGGGTTCACTGGAAGGCAAACTCTGAAAAGTAAGTCTACCAGAACTTGTGGCGACCTGTCTGCTTCCTGAGTCCCGGAGGCCCATAACCAGCTGGTCTTCCAGATAGCGGTAGATGTGAATGCTTCCCAACTGTTTGTGTACCACCACCACATATGTAATTTTGGTGAAGACTCTAGGAGCCACATTTAGACCAAAGAATAGATTCTGGTACGGAAACTGCTGGTTCCCCAGAGAGAATTGCAGAAATCGACGACGTGGCTCCCAGGTAGGTACTTGAACATAAACATCCTTTCAAACTACCTCGTAGAGACAGTCTCCCCGACATAATGTGGGGAGAATCTGCACTGGAGTAATCATCCTGAATTTTTCTAGTAGTAGGAACAGAGTGAAGGAGGGCAGATACAATATTGTGCACAGGTCTGCCTTGTTGTTCTAGAGCACTGTGAACAATCCGTAAAAAAGCCTGCCCCCTTCTGGGACGCAAGGACATCCTCTACTGCCTGGATGTCCAGAAGCTTCTGAATTTTGGAAGCTAAAGCGAAAGTCCTACGATGTAGCAGTCGAGGGCTGGTGCAGGGACTGGAAATAATGGAGAACCAAAAGTCCTACCAGGCAACCCATACAGCCCACTGGTCTGAAGAAATTGCCCTTCATTGCTTCAAATGGAGAGAACGCCCCCCCACCCACTCCTCACAGTATCCCATGATTGTACTCAAACATTGCTAACCAATCCAAAACATCAAGTTTAGTCTCATACATACAATCATCTCCTTTGGCAAACTCTGGGAGAGAAGCATTTTCTACAGACAATTACTTCATCTCTAGTTCATGATTCAGCTCAAATTCTCTGAGCCTTAACTCTTGATGTTTGATGGCAGTTTGTGCATCAATACATTTCACTTCCAATTCAAGTCTCATTTTCTCAAGTGCAATACATTCAGGAGTAAGTGCAGGACCTGTGGGGGTCCCAGTGGACAGAGGTTGTGCTTTCTGAGCAGGCAAAGGAGTTGTAGGGTTTCCTACCAAGGACTCAGCTACTTCTTCTCAATCAACACACTCAGAATCAGAAACATCAGTATCCACATTTGCTGGAGGGGTAGGCCCTTCTGACCCACTCTCCAGACTTTGTTTTCCTATTAACTTTGCAATCAATTCAGATGTATTTCCTTTACCAGAGAGACTTCTCTCCCTACACATGGTTCTTAAAACCTCAGCAGTGTAGTTTAAGAGACCCTCTTCAGTGTAGCTTTCCATATTTGACATGATTTCTCAGAAAAATAGACTTAGTGGTGTTAGCCTTGTGGTTAGTTGAACCCAAGCAATAGCAGCACTCTAAGTGTAATCACTCTACTTCCAAATCCTCACCGCTGTACACCAGTGTTAGGCACTATCCTGTGCAGTGCCCTTAGGGACCACTACACATAATTAAGACTACAGGTGGCAATACAAGTTTTACCTTTGGTACAAGCCTCTACTACTATGTTAAAGTGGTAGCAGTAGCGGAGCAGCCAAGCTTATCTCAAGTGTATATGAGCAGTAGCAGAGATTGCACAAAGGGACCACAATTACTGTGACTCAAGCAAACACTGATTCAAGGTTTCAGGTAAAAAAATATAAGTACATTTATTTTCAAACCATTTGTTATAAACACATCACTTCTGTTAAATTCAAAACCACACGTAAAATACACTACAACTAACCAATTCACTTTGTACGGTATAAATCATGGTAAGTACCCTGTGTTTAAACGGACCGCTGTTATGAAACAAGACACGTTACCGTGAATACGGTTGCAATCACTTTTTGACAGTTCGGTCTACTAAATAAACGCGTATCCGCGGCAAGAAATGTTCTTGGGGGAAATGTTATTGGGGGCAAAAATCATAGGCAATATATTAGTTAGGCAGACAGAATCGAAGAACACACATAGACAGGAATTCAAGAGTCAAAGGATCACACAGTCGGACAGTTCATGATTCAACATAGCCAAGAATACTTTGATATTGTCAATATTCGGAAGCAAAAGTTATAAGAAAGAGGGAAAAGTAAGGACAAGCCTTAAGGAAGAGAAATAGGGATTCACCCAAATTCCTAAAGCAGGACACAGTACCTTTTTCAAAGAATGAAGCTGGTGCCACGGCAGTTGTTCCTGGTAGTTTCCTGCAGGCCCACGATTCCTGGAGCTTCGGCACGAAGAAGGACGATGAGGGGGTCTGCACCACACAGGGATGAGTCCTGCAGCAGCGACAATGAATAAAAGGTGCGTTCCTTAAAAACAGGAGAGGCCCTTCAGGTGGCTATCCGGACCACTATAGCAGTGTGCAGCGATTTCCACCACAAAGGGATTCCTCTGACTGAAGAAGATGAGCTGGTTATCCCCACCAGGCTCAAGGGAAGAAGACTCCGGACTGGATCTTCTCTTAGTCTTTGAAGGGTAGATAGCTCAGGACTGCAGCAGGGCTTCACCGGTATGGGATAGTTGCAGCAGTCAACCTCTCTTCCGCTTCTCTTCGGTTCCTTGTAGTTCCAGTGGCGACTCTCTGATTTCCAGCCCAAGAGACCTGCCTTTTATGCGAAAATCCCCCATTCACACAGCATGGCTGTCAATCACTCAGCAGGGGGGTTGTCCAGCCCGGACACCCACCTCGGCCAATCATGAAAAAGTGCGACTTGGATTTCCTAGGATACCCTGTGCAGGGGGTGACTACACCCCTCTCTCACATTCAGCCCACCTAGACACCTTGGCGCCTAGAGGAGGGTTTCTTGGCAGAAGCCCGCCAAAAGACAGTGAACAAAGAAGGCAAACCTGGTTTGCCCCGCAAAGTAAAACACAAGAAGGAGTTTAACAAAAAGAAATGGCGAATAAATCGCACCGGAGCCAAAAGAAAAAGTATTTGGTCAAGCGGGTTTAGGTTCGAGGCTAATTCAATAGCCTACAATACTACCACGGTGATATAAGATAACCGCGGTAGAAAAGTTTAGGGTAGATAGCACTGCCACCAGCCAATTCTAAATGTTAAAAGAGCAAAACAATGCTCTAGGAGGTACAGATAAAAAGGGCTAAGAATTAACCCTTACAGTACTCCATGTAAAATGGGGTGTACTGGATCTGTGGTTAATTTGACTACGTAAAGTTAATGGCAACCTTACTCTTTTCTGGGGGACAGTAGTCATCCTCAGAAATGGAGTCGGTGGGAAGTCCGAACGACATCCCTGTGTCACTGCACTGAAGGTGCTGTGTAACACACAAAAGAAGGGGGGCACTGAAGTGGGGTTCTCCAGAGCCCACAATCATACAAACAGGTAAAAGACGCATAGCAAAACATGGCTAAGAGTGTGGGAAAAGCTCACACTCTTACCAAGTGGAAAGAAATAACTCCAGAGATCCAGCAAAGTGGCTGAGGGACTCACTAGGTAAGGGAAATTAGCCATGAAATGAGAATTCTCCCTAACAGACGTCCTACTGACGTACCTTGTTCATTTCTTGTTGTGGATTGTGTTGAATAAGTCCACCAATGGGCGGCCCCACCACTGCAATACGAATTACACTATGGTGAGGTTGAGTTCCCATTCGTGGCTCTGTGACATCCGCCTGCTGAGGCGGTCCGCTGTTTGGTCCTGTACTCCCAGAAGGTGGAACGCTTGTATGGTGATACTGTGTGAGATGGACCAATGCTAGATTTGTTGCGCTTCCAGAGACAGGGTCTTGGACCGTGTCCCTCCCTGATTGTGCACATTGTGGTTGTACTGTCTCTGAGGACTTTGACTGCCCGTCCTTTGAGAACCGTAAGAAAAGATTTGAGCGCCCACTTGTGCCACATTTCTCGGTCAAAGCGGCCGATGATTGAGAGAGAATTGGCTGCCTTCACTGTAGCGGTCCCTATCACCAGTACCTTTTTCCCAAATGCGTCCTGCTTCCGTGCCTCATTGTTCGGATGCACTGCACATTTCTGTTTTTGTGACTTGGCCTTGCGGCCCGTCACCACAGATACCACTCACTCTGATGAAGGATGAGACATTAGGCACTTGGGTGTAGACTCAGAGGGGTTATATTTATTGTCTAGCTGCCCTTTTACTGCTGGTGCTGTGAACGGGTGCTTCATTGTTTTGAGGCCCTCCTGCCAAACATGATCAAGGACCGGTATGGACATGACTGCCTTTCGCCTCTTGCCTATGTGGTTGAACAAGAAGCATTCTTTTTCGTCTTCGGAGGTGAGGAGGCCGAATTATTTGCAGGCCTTCTTGATCATCGAGTGGAATCCCAAGATTAATTAACTCGAACAAACTCCATCTGTATCTAACCCCATTCTCCAACAGCAACTACCAGCAACTACCAACAACTAGGGACTCTCCTCTCTCTTCACCTCTGCTTGTACCAATCCAATGACGCACTCATTCCCATGGTTACTTACATTCAGCTAAGAATGTCTCTTACTTTGTCAGCATTTTATATTCAGGCAGTGCCTGTCAGTCTGTGTTATGCGTGTTTCGTGTTCTGGTCACTACACATTCTGTGTCAAAGTGACATAGGACATCATATCTCTGCCTTGGCCTTCCGTGTGCGGTGCAAAACACCATCTTCCATCTATTTCTCCATTCACTCCACTGTTGGCTCTGTCTGGATCCCGAAATCCTCTCTCAGTGCCCGTGTTCAAAGCATCTCATTGCCTGAAAAGGCTTCTCTTCCATCTCGCCATGTCGCGCTCCCTCCATGGCCCCAACCTTTGCTGTCTACGCGGCACACCAACCCATGCTCATTAGGCTCCCTTCGCCTTCCACTCGGACAAGGGTTCGTGCTATCTGTCTGCCAAGCAAATGTTTACGAATTCCTTCTTTCACTAACTCATAACAATCTCTCCGCACTGAGTCCAGTGGCGCTTCTGTGTCTCCATCAGAAATGGCTCCAAATGCCAGCTAAATGCTTTCGAACTTTCTCGAATATAGTACCTAACACACCCAACCAATACCAAGCACTATACTCAAAGCATAATGCAAATTCTAAGTGCACACTCTACACACATACATGTGTGTCAAACATATCTGTAAATGTGTAACTACAAAGCATAACAATGTGTCATTCTAAATGGCTCTACGTGGCATGTTCAAATATGACAGTGTGTCATTTCAGGCCTCATTCGTTCTCTCTATTGCTTAATGGCGAGCGCTATAATGCAAACATATCATTCTAAAAGCATCTCTTTCTGTCATATATGTCAATAACATAACTTAAGCAAACCCTTCATATAACAGGGCTTATTTCTCTCTTCAAATGCATAATGCAAATGGCTAATGCATACAAAGTGGCAGTCTAATAATGTGGATAGTGTCTACTTCAGCAATGTATAATGGATAGCTAAATCAGGATGCAATAATGGATAAGTAAACATGGTGCAATCATTCCTAAAGGGGTAATACTGGGTAACAATGAGTAATGGTTCTGTAACAAAGAGTACTGATTCTCTAATGATAACAAATCCAGGCATCCTCATTTTATCAGATTTCAATACCATGTTATTATGGGGTACGGCCCGTGTTTGGGCCATGTTGAGGGCAAGTGACATTGGGGTGAGGGAGGCGGGCGGCGAGGAAAGAGTTAGTTCTGGGTTGGGGAGAAAAAAAAGTCAACGTGCATTTGAGCTGCTCCGTGTCTTATTCTGTCCTGCGACGAAGCCGGGCCAAACCACGGAGGACCGGGTGGTCCCCGGCACCCCAGAATCTGACATTGGTGATGAGGATACATTGAGCACATGCAGTGCTTGCAGGCTGCACCGTAGCGCTACACAGTGAGGCGCGCGCTGGGAGGATGCCGTCGGGCATTGGAGAACGCGTGTCAGTGCACCTGCCCACACTAAGCCCGCCCCTCCCCCAGGCATCCCTGGCCACCGTGGGCTATAAGAGGAGGCAGGGGAGTCCCCTTCCACCTCCTCACACGCCGCACCCACCAGCACTGTGGACTACAGGCACAAGGCCCTGCAGCACCCCTTTCATGGCCAGGGAAAGCCCCAGGCACAGGACAACAACGAGCAGCTGATCAGGCTCAGAGGCAAAAAGGGGACAGGCTATATAAGTGCAGGGGAAGCACACCCCATCCCTCCAGCACCCCTGTGGTTATTAGAGGCTCCCAGGGGAGGGACACCAGTGAGAAGGTGCCAAGCTCAGAGCAATAGGAGACAGGCTGCAACATGGCAAGAGCTACGCCCACCACACAGGTGCCAGCAGAGGAAGCAACAGGAATGCCCTGGGACCAGAGCTGATGTGGGAAACAAGCCGCAGGACCTGAGGGCAAGGGCTAATCCAGCGCAACCTGAAGAACACTAGATTCTAGATAACCACCCAGCAGATGGCTACTGGGGGGAGCCAGGCAAGATGTTCACAGGCCCACGCAGGGCCGCCCAACATGTCGGATCAGGAGGCCTCCTCCACGTCGGCTGATGGCACGCCCGGAGGCGCCCCAGGACTGGAAAACCCTTCTGGAGGTGCATCACAGGTATTGCACCTGCCCCACCCTTTCAACTCACAAGATACCAGTAATCTAGGGCCCCTATGGGCAATCTGTCTGAAGGATTTCAAATTCTATGTGGAGGCCATAGGATTTGCGGACGACGCTCACCTGAAAAACACCTTGTCCATGGGGGTGGGACCCGCCGTGCGAGACATCGCGGAGGAGCTGCTAGACCTGGACACTGTGTCATACTGCAACCTGCACAAGAAATGATCTGAATATTTCGCACTCCACACCAACATAGACTATGAGAGGTACATCTTTCATACAACATGTCAAGATAAAGGGGAGTCCTTTGTTAACTATGTCATGAGGCTCCGTATCAAACTCAAATATTGCGAATTACACAGATATTCCAACGAGGAGGCCCTGAGGTCTCAAGTCATCGCAGGCTGCAAGTCACAGGCATTCAGGAAAAAGCTACTGCAGAAACAGCGGTCGCTAGAGGACATTCTAGCTTTGGCTCGGATGGAAGCAGTGGTAGAGGCCCAGCTTGACAGCTTGGGAAAAATCACCATACAGCATAAACCCGCTGAAACAGATGTCATCAACAAACTGTCCATGGCGCAAAACCAAATAGGCAGAAGGTCAGACGCCACATGCTTCCAGTTGAATGTCCCACCCTGCGGCAGCAATGTGCCGCATGCAGAGGAGATGACCATTTCCAGGCTGTCTGCAAGAACGCACCAGTTCACAAGCCCAGCAGGCAGAGATTCCAAGAATGATGGACAAGCACCTGGGAAGCCCGCCAGGCAACAGACAGGAAGGTGAGCCCAGGAGACAGAGGAGGGTAGAACGAGAACACCGTATCACATACACCTGAGATGACTGTCGGGCCCCTGATGGCGCCAGGTGCAGTGGCAGGAGAAGATTTGTCAGATACATAGAGATGAGATCACAGTCGAACAGTGAATCCCCATCATCGGGAGATGACCAACGAAAAAAGCGCTATGTGTGAGCTCTCAACAACTAAACCGCCACCCAACATAGCCCCATACTCACACTACACGTCAGCGACACCCCGCTAGAGTGCCTCATCCACACGGGGGCGACAGTCAATATCATCAGTGAAGAGGCATACAACACCCTTGCGAATCCTTCGAAACTCAAAACGTCAACGGTTGACATATACCCGTATGGGTCGACCACCCATACCCTGCAAAGGCACAACAACAGCCTGGTGCACCTACAAAACCTACGCCATGAAGATCCAGCTACACGTCCTAAAGACGGAAGTTAACAGTGGCTGTATTCTCAGTTTCAGGACAGCGTTTGACATGGGACTAGTACACATTCTATACCAGCTAATTGGCCTACAAGTGCTTCGCTATCTCAGAAGATGTGGAAGCGGCATTCCCAAAGTTGTTCAAATGTTTGGGAAAACTGAAACACAGGAAGATACAACTGCACATCAATCTGGAGGTCCGTCCTGTGGCCCAACAATATAGGGGCATTCCCGTGAACATACCGAGAGAAGTGGAGGATGATCTGGACAACCTCCTACAACAGCAGGTAATCGAGTCATTCACCGGCCCCACCCCGTGGGTTTGACCCATAGTCCTGGTGCCCAAGAAGTCGCCCGATGGATCCATATGACTATGCAAGGACATGAGGTGACCCAACGAAGAAATCGAGCATGAACGTCATCAAGCGCCAAGGATCACGGACATGATCCACCTACTTCACAGGCGAAGGTATTTTCTAAACTGGACCCCACAAAAGGGTACTACCAGATCGAGATAGCGCCCCCATCTCGATACATCACCATGTTTGTGACACACCTGGGGCTGTTTCAATACAAAAGACCCCGCTTTGGCATATCGTCGGCACCTGAGATATTTCAAGAGGAAATCCACAAAGTCATACGGCACGTACCCAACTGCCTCAACTACTCAGACGATGTGCTGGTATTTAGAAAATTGAAACAGGAACATGACGTAGCCCTACACAGGGTGTGTCCGGCACTTGAGGCCGCTGGCCTCACCCTCAACAAAGCAAAGTGCAAGTTTGGTAAAGGGTTGCTTTGATTTTCCAGGCACATCTTTTCAGAAAAGGGAATGCGACCTGACCCGGACAAAGTAGCAGCACTTAACACAGCACAACCCCCTCAGAACACATCCGAGCTATGGTCCTTCCTGGGCCTGGCGAGTTATTGCTCCTGATAACTCAAGGACTATGCCACAGTAAGCATCCCGCATCGCCTACTCACCCGTAAAGATCACCCCTTCGAATGGTCAAGGGACTGCCATTCAAAACGATTCGCAATAAAATTGCCTGGGCAGAGAACATGGCATACTTTGATGTACAGAGGAAGACTGAGGTAATCGTGGACACCAGCCCTCTAGGACTGGGAGTAATCCTAACGCAGAGGGACCCTGCTGACCACTCCAACGTCTTCATCATAATGTATGCCAGCAGGAGCCTCACGGCCACGGAACAAGCCTATACTCGGGCAGAAAAGGAGAGTTTGCCGGTGGTGTGGGCCTGTGAATACTTCCAGCTGTTTCTATACGGGAAGGCATTCACAGTCATAACGGACCATCAGGCCCTCTTAACTATCTACGGGGATCCAAAAGCCAGAATGCCCCCCAGGATCGCCAGATGGGGCCTGCGCCTGCAGGACTACAAATTCAACATACTACATCGCCCAGGCAAGGAGGACAATCCAGCTGATTATCTATCCCGGCACCTGACAGGCCCGGCACAGGTGGGGCCATCCATTGCCGATGCGTATATCAACTACGTAGTGCATCACCTCCAGCCGCTCCCACTGGACTGAGCTGACCACGCAGCAGCAGCCGAGCAGGACAAGGCTCTCAGCATTGTGGCTCACTGCATCACATCGGAAAGAGC
This sequence comes from Ambystoma mexicanum, assembly GCF_040938575.1. Taxonomy (NCBI): domain Eukaryota; kingdom Metazoa; phylum Chordata; class Amphibia; order Caudata; family Ambystomatidae; genus Ambystoma; species Ambystoma mexicanum. Next base: position 304,838,540 of record NC_090940.1, read on the forward strand.
CTCCCATTTCATGCATCAAGCCAGAAATGACAACCAAGTCGTGCAAGATGGTATCCGGTGCTTGGATGTGGTGAAGGGCGAGTTATCCGTCGTTGATGACCACATCGTCCTCAAAGGCTGCAAAATGGTCATTTAAGTGGCACTACGAGAGAAGATAATCAGGCTGGCACATGAAGGCCACTGGGGGTGGTGTCAACGAAGCAGCTTCTTCGACAAAAAGTGTGGTTTCCCAAACTAGACACCATTGTAGAGGAAATGGTGGGGGGATGCCCCACGTGCGCGCAAGTGGCACCGCCCCCACACCCAAATCCATTACAGATGTCCCCACTCCCCAAAACCGTCTGGGACGAGCTGGTGGTCCACTTCTTCAGTCCTCTTCGAAATGGCACGTACGTCCTAGTGGTGATAGACGAGCACTCTCGGTTTCCCGAAGCCCAGCTGGTCGGGAGCACGTCAGCCACAAACGGGATCCCAGTATAGGACTGCATACTGTCCAATATGGAATCCCGAGAGTTATAAAATTGGACAATGGCCCGCCATTCACTAGCCAGGATTTCCAAAACTTTGCGAGGTATATGGGGTTCCAGCACAGGAAAGTGACCCCGCGATGGCCCAAGCCAACAGCATCGTCGAGAGGTTTATGGCAAGCATCAAGAGGACACTGCAAATAGCCTACATACTCAACAAACCCTTTGAGCAAACCCTTTACCAGCTGTTGCAGGAATACCACCACACGCCCCACAGCACCACAGAAATGTGCCCCACAGAATTCATGTTTCAGCGTCACATCAACACAAGGTTACCGGTTGGACACACTCAAGTCGCGCCGACGCCACTTGGACAGCAAGCGAGAGACAAAGACCAGGAAGAGAAGAGCAAGATGAAGGAACAAGCCGAAACCCAGAGGCAGGCTCAGGATAGCACCGTTAATATAGGAGACCAAGTATTGATACGTCAACCAAAGGGTCGAAAGGAAGATGCCACTTTTGCCCCTGAACCCTTGTTAGTGACCCACAAGAAAGGCACCATGATCACAGCCAGTGTAGATAGACAGTCGTCGGTGAGGAGAAACTCGTCCCACTTCAAGAAGGTTGAGGTCTCTCCGGCCTTCGAGTGGGAGCATATGTATGAGAGTCCTGAGTAAAGACAGTCTGATGAGTTATACCTGGGAGATGGGGGGCAGTCAGAAGAAGATGATGGCGGGGAGAGAGGCCTCGTCCGCGCTGGTGACTCGCCTCCCCAGAGCCCTCAGAGATGTCACGTGAAGCCTCCGGGAATTATTGAGGAAATGGACTGACAAACTGTGAGTTACCTGGTCTCTTAAAAAGGGGGGCGATGTCATGTCGCACCTGCGACTGCTTTGCCCCACCATGTTATTATGGGGGACGGCCCGTGTTTGGGCCATGTTGAGGGGAAGTGACGTTAGGGTGAGGGAGGCGGGCGGCGAGAAAAGAGTTAGTTCTGCGTTGGGGAGAAAATAAAGTAGACGTGCATTCGAGCCGCTCCGTGTCCAGTGTCTTATTCTGTCCTGCAACGAAGCCGGGCAGGACCGCGGCGCACCGGGTAGTCTCTGGCGCCCCAGAATCTGACGCCTACATCCCCACTTATCTGTCACACATTGTTAATTGGCATGTAAAGTCATTCTGGTTAACAAATATGAAGTGATAATAGTTTAAATTAAACTGTAAATGTATATCCTACATGGACAGAAATCTGAGGACTCCCTTCAGCTTCAACACGCGGTTAGACTCTTAAGGGAGGAAGAGGAGGAAAGACTAGTGTCCAACTACTCAAGGTCCCATTGGTTGGGACCAAAAGCACCCATAACAAGTTTGGCAACCTACAAAATAGAGTTTTTTTCTTGCTTTCTGCAAGGGAAACCAAAGGGTAACTGCGGATTTCCAGCCTGACACCGGGGAATATTCACAGCATGTGAATCTACTAAAGATCCAATGCTGAAGGAATGTCAATGCCCTTGAAGGGTAGGTCTAAGATTTTGCTCTAACATCTGCATTGAAGTTAGTGGCCCTCGTATATGCCTGCGATGTACATGAACTCTGACCAGCATGCCCTAAATTGAGGTGTTGGTGTGATCGACTACTGCCTTTAAGGTGTCTTGGGCTCCCTGTCATGTCACCAAACCAGTAGGCTCTTCACAGGAGTGTAATAAAAATAGAAGGGCTCCTGGTTGGGACCCTGTTCTGCCCAGGAGGGCTCTCTAGTAAATAACACAAGTGAAAAGGGTCAAGTCTTGCCTAAATGATGTCCCCATAGACTTGTTAATATACAATAGTAGTCGAATCTGTTTCTTCAATAGTTGTTTTATATTCAAAGAAAGACCTGTTGGTCTGTTAGCACACACTTAACATGGAACAAGTTATTTCTGGCTGGACATGAACAGTGTACATGTAGTTTGTAAACAATACATAATCGAGCAAGTGATTTCAAATTGGTTGGTACAAAGAGACATTGAATGTATGACCACCTACTGTTGTAAGAAACAGAGGTTAACACAATTTAAACAGTATTTAAACCGAAGCATAGAACAACAAATGTGACAATAAATAAAACAGTGTGGATACATGACTGTACTGCTCTCCCCCGAAAAGTGCACGAAACAACCATAAATCATCAATGCAATTATGGAGCAAGTACTTTGAACCACAAAACAGACGGACACAATAACTCACAACCACGCACTCTTAGAAGATAAATCAGCTCTTTACGGCTATTTATTCAAAGCTTACAAGTACATAGAAATAACTCATTCAAATAATATGGATATAGTTCACAGAAGAAGTAAAAAAGTCAAAAGGAAATACATCACCGTGAGCGTAATCATCTCATCCAGAAGCGGCTGGAAGGCCCTGGGGACAGCCAGGCCAAGAGTTCCACAGCTCACAGGAAGGCCAGACGTAAGCGTCCTTCTCTGGCTGAAGTCTCACCTGACCCCCTCCGTGCCTCCACATATATACACACTCCACAAAGGGGAGTTAATTCCTGAACATTCTGGAAATTGCACTTGCGCAGTTGCGGAACAGCCGTCGGTTGCCAGCTGGGTCAATCGAGAACTCCCCTCAAGGAACGCAGGGCCTCCCTGCTCTAAAAACACGCTCCACGGAGAACAGTAGCAAGCCATAACAACGTTAGCTTTCCCAGCAGAAATGGCCTTGAATGCATACCAGGTTTGGAAAAACATGTTTGTCTCAGCACTGTGAATCTAACACTTCAGCAAAATGTGTGCAGCCTTTCACTGCGGTGTTAAGTAAATATCCAACATGGCTTCGAGCGCTCCCAGAATGCATTGTGCGCCCGCGCCATTTTGAACCAAGCATAAATCAAGCATAACAATGACACACAAAATCAAGAGGTCTACACAGGTGTGTTTCGGCCCTAGTGGGCTACTGAATTAGCCTGTCTTGTGCGGGCCTTCATCAGGAAGACAATGGAGTGTGGAGAGAGCCAGTTCGGTTGGTGTGCTACCTACAGGGTAGGAGACAAAGGATAGTTTAGGTGTATCCTTAACAGGGCCGTCTTTGCATCAACAAGCGTGTTACACGTGTATTCTACACTGCTGCAGGCTGTGGCCTCGGCCAGGGCAGTTTCTAGTCCATTTGGTGCCCAGGGCGAAACACTAGGAATGCGCCCCCGTGTCCCATCCCATGCGCCACTCCCACCGCACCCCGCGCTCCACTCCTGCCGCACCCCGCGCACCACTCCCACTGCACCCTGCGCGCCATTCCCAAACTACACCATTAAGGAACTCCTACCCAAAGTCAAACAGTCCATCACACAAGGAATGAATTGCCATTTGCAACGGTGGGCCACTTTTTCACTGGTGCCCAAAACAATTTTATGCCCCAGTCCCACTTAGGGTGCAGATAATGAGGACTGGGCACACCAAGAGACCATGAACATGGCATAGGATGCAGTATATATAACCAACAAAGAACACAAGATGCTGAAGGGGGTTTGGAGGCAACCTAAGCCAAAAGGGCAATGACAAGGAGACACCTGAACCCAATAAACAATCACTTTAACATTATTTGAATGGGAATCAAGTGTATGCTTTGATACAGTAAAGTCTTGACTGTTGTAAGGATACAATGACCAGGATTATTTATTTATTCATGCAATGTTTGTCGGGTACCTGCATATTTATTTATTTATGCAATGTGTGTCGGATACAGGTATCCGACAAACATTGCATAAATAAATAAATTATCCGTCTCCATGTACTCGACAAACATTGCAAAAATAAATAAATAAACCGGTTCATGGCTTATAGAATATTTACTCAGCAACACTGGTCAAAACTATTATCCGCATAGTGAAGTAACTCATCACCATTGCCATGGAAGTGGTTTAAAGTGTAATTGATATATAGTTTGGAAAAGAAGCGGCATGAAAGAAATAGCGCTGCTTTAAACTATTATTTTGGCCATTTTCTGGGCATGCAGGGACGCACCATGGGCCCAAATGGATCTCCGTTTGTACCGTGTCGGGACCAACGGTGCGTCCCTGCAAGGCACGCCCACTCCCCACAGCCCAGTGCACCTCCCCTCCCATCTCAATGCCAGCACGAAACCATTTAGTGACTAATGGGCCACCATTAGCAGTTTCCTGCCGGCATTGTGATGGAAGAGGCTGGTCTTAGCTGCAGGGGGACCAAAAGTGTTTTTATTGGTGTGCTTATGCCCCCCACCCCAAGTGGCATGAAAGTGGTCAGAGGGAGCCTCTGACTTCTGTAATGTGACATAGTACTTTTGTACTATGTGACATTACAGTCGGAAGGGGCAGCGCCAGCACCTGACCTGCAGAACTTTCCCCACGTCAATGCGCCGCCCCACAAACTGGGGAATTCCATCCTCTCCAGAGGCTCCAGGGACCGGGGCAATTGCACACCCCGGGGCTATTGCGCCCCGGGCAGTTGCCCGCCTCGCCCGGGCCAGGAAATGGGCCTGGCCTCGGCCCTCAAGCAGGGCAGGACAATTGGCAAATAAATTATCAACATTTGTTGCTTTATTACCTTCCCCCGGCCCCGGGTGGCGCCAGCGCCGCTGGCGCCAGCCAGGATCATGGGCGCACATGCGGTGTGCCCTCCTCCAGGCTATAGGCGCACACTGACACTGAAGTGTGGATCGAATGGGGCTGGCTGGTGTTGTCGGCCCCGGCCATTACAGAAAAGAGAAGCGATTGGGTCACTAAATCCTGAAGTTGTTCCCATCACAAACACACACTGCTAAGCAGCAGCAGAATCGCAAATACAAACAGTTGCCACATCCTGCCCTCGCTGATTGGGCCTTATTTTAGGAAGTCCGGCAGTAACTCCAGCCTGCCGAGGCAAGCACACTTCTTTCCTCCTGCTCCCATCCTCGCAGGTGAGGCCTATTGCTGCATAGGTGTTTTATTTATTTTAAAATGGTATTGCGGAGATGACTGGGCCAACCAAGAACGGCCTCTGGAGGCCACAAAGCTAGACACTTTTGTCAAGGCTCAAGTAGTCATGAAAAAGGAAGCAAGCACTAGTGGTGGACTCTCCGCAGGAGATCAAAAGGCCGGGTCTCAGAAAACCTGGGCAGAGTGTCACCGTCAGCAGATCTTAGACAGTTGCAAGTTCCAGCGGGGTTGGATTGGTTCGTCCGTCGGCCATTCGGCCCATGACCAGGCCAAAATCACTTTGAGGGCGAAGCGCTGGGGGCCAGTACCACGCGTGGGCCGTTTTGGATGTTACTACACCCCCCTACTTCCCACTCCCGAGCATATTGTTCGTCGTTCCCTGTTTCCTGGGCAGGCACTGCTGACTTTATTTTAGTGCAAGAGTTTCATACATTTCACTGTTCGCTCAGACTTGTCTTATACTCTTCTTTGTCGCTGTGCTTCTTTTGTTTGGAATAACAATCACGCTAGTCTAACGAGATAAACAAACACCTACACAAACGCGCCTTGTGAATGATGGTGTGAAGGATGGATGCAGGCGCTGGACCAAAAGCTGAGCGAAGTCTGCACAGCAGCTGGCTTGGGAAAGCGACTCAGAAACTACAGTAGAAACGTCTCCGTGGACGGTTGGCCCGTCTTCCGTAGAATGCAAATACCCAGACTTGCAGGATGCATGCTTCACTTTCTTTGTTCCATTGGGGGCGACATGCTGTAGCACCAATTCATGGCCTTTAAAATACCCCGCACGGTGCAGCTTCCGATCTCCTTTAACACAAACGCTGGGAAATGGCCATGACTAGATAATGCTACATTAATCAAAGCCAGGTTTCTAAATAATGGTTCAAGTGTTGGGGAATCACCTGCTCACACTTTCTGTCGTGTGACCAACCAGTGTGCAAAAGGTGTTTCAGAGCGTGGGGCTCTGAGTCTTGATGCCACCCATTTCTGCATTTGATACACCAGCAGCTAAACACACTCTGGGGAGGCAGCTCCTTCTGCATAGTCCATTTCTCTCCCAAGCTCGGAACAATGTTCTTTACCATAATGTAGAATGTGAAAAAGCTCAGGGCTGCACGGCTTTGGGCTGAGGGTGGAGGGCAAAGCGCACTACGCTTGGGGTACACTGGAGATGCTTCCCCTGATACCCGCAGTACTCCAAGTCCCTTGAAATGAAATTAGTCTTTACACTGCACAATGTGCAAGGGCCGCTGTTATTCAAGCAGCACACGGCTAGTAATTTGCAAAAAGTAAACTTAACTAGCACCAAGAAATGGTTTCCTTCCACCCTTTAAGAATTTGATTGTTTTTGTTTTTATGTTGGCCTGGCATCGTTTTTCTTTGCGATCTTACAGTTTCATGGTGCTGTCGGAGCTAAAATGAGTGATCACAAAGGAAACATTTAAGAATTGTGAGAGTTCACGAGCATGAGCGAAACAAACCCCAACGCTCGAAGTGCCATTTCTGTGCCGCGGTAATGCACTGCAGTGTGTTTCAATGTAAAGTCCACATTGTAATGTCATAATTTTAGAACGCCGCCTCTCCAACATTAACATTGGGAGCTATGTTGCATTTTACATGCATGTCAACTCTCTGCATATGTTTAAAGTAGACTTTACCACTCACTTGGAGTAGTGATATTGTTTACGTGTGTCCCGCCTAAATATATTTAACTTCCCGTGAAATATTTGATGCCATAATTATTGCATAAATGCATGTATTTTAATGCTGAGATAGACGGGCTTGTACAGCTATCGGTGGGTATATTGCTGGTGCTTGTTCTTGGAGGTTCGAGTAACACTGTTCAAGACCAGTTCATCACCTTTTAAGAGTGGCTAAATGTTTGAGGTCATACGAATGACATTAGTGTAGATCTGAAATTGTCGAATCTCTGACCTGAGTCACAGCAGCAAACTGGCCATTGTTACTAAAAATGAAGAGCAAAAGCAGACTAACATAACCAGGCCTGTTCGGGTTTAACCCTCTTATTGCTGTTTTCTGAGGCTCATGAAATTCAGCAGTTTCCAGCATTGACAATTTTGTTAACTCATAGTCCCCACTCCTGTTGCTCTGCCCATGAGATCACAGGTCGAGTGAGGAGGGGGGGCGCCAATGATGCTTCCCGCCTGGGGTGCCATCTGTTGTTAGACCGGCCCTTATCCTATTGGTCAATTTGGCAAGACAATGTTCAATTATTGCTTAATTAGGATCTCTTAATGTCTAGTTTAGGAACTCGCTTACTGTGCTCTGGCAGGTGCTCTGCATGGTTCGGTTTTTTAATGATGGGGTGGAGTACTAAATTCCGTTAGAGGAACTCCAGGATCGACTTCATGTTGTCTGTACTTGAAGTGCAATCTGTGGGAAAAGACTGGTGTCATTCCATGTCTAGTAGTGACGTGAATCATATTAACGTGGTATGTTAAGGAACACCCACTCACTGGGTGAGCTTACCTGTGCTCATCACAGTCAGATGTTCATTCTGTAGTGGTGGCGCGTGTGTCCATGGCAGATTGTACAGCTTATAGTAGCTGTGCTGGTGGTAACGCCTGTCATTTTGAAAAAATACAATGGAGGAGAAGTCTGACTCACTGGTTAGTATTTTAGCAACCGCGCTGGTGCTTCCGCTTCCCCACTCCCATAGAGTCCTTTGGGACTCTATGGGATTAGGGAGTTACAACATCCAGTAACTGACTTGCCACGCCGCTGGCACTTGTAATGTCCCGGTGGCACCGGGAAGTCAGGCGCCGGATTCAGTGTTACAGGGTTGGCGGCAACCCGCCGGTCGCACCGCCGGGTTGCCGCCAACCTCGCAATGAAGCCCAATGTTATGGAGTAACCCATTCCTTAATATCAGTTTGAATGAGCATTCATGGGGTGAAATCCTGCAGCTGTACGCACCAGACAAATTCAGGCCTGCAGCTCCTTCACTACTGGTGGAGAGTGTGAGTGCTTGCACAGCGATCTCTATACAATTTGCAATGAGCGTCTTTCTTTTGGTCCTTGGGAATTTGGATGTCACTATTTCCATGGAGGTCTTTGTGTCAGATACCTCCAAACCCACTTCTAGTACCATTTGTAATGTATTGCAAGTGATGATGTAATGTTACTTTGATTTTACCATGCACTGCTGCCATTCACATGCTCCCCAGGCACTCCAGCAGCTCTGAAATAGAGTGTGTTAGGTTAGGAGAGAGGGAAATTGCAAGACAGTTTTGCCGTTGTGCTGTTGCATGCAGGCGGGAAGTACCCTGTGCTCACCCTGTGGTCTGTTTCTAGTTGTTGTGCAAATCCAGGGAGTTTAACGACACTCCCCAAGTGGGAGCCACCCACTAAGGGGCTACGAAGTTAAGCTGGCTAAGGTAAACACCCTGTAGGGAACAAGGCAATCGGGATCCCACTGCGGGTGACCCCATTAGAGGACAGGCAGTCCCTGGATAGGGAATCCCATAAATTTGTATGTAATGGGTTACCAATGCACATATCCAAGTTTGGTATGACTTCTGACCCTCTTCAGGCAGCATTTTCAAATTCTGCCTAGAGAACGAGATATGCACCCTCCCCCTCACTACCACAGAGAAGAACCCAGCTGTGTGTTGGAAGGCCGAGAAACACCCGCAGAGCCACACAGGAGAACCCTCCCCCTGGGAGGTGTGGCCTGGAGAGGGGCATAGGAACAAAATATGGCGCTTAGACCCGTGATGGACTCTGCGGAACGCTCAGCCAATGAGAAGCAGCTGAGAAGAACAAGGTCCAGTGCAGGTGGCCCAGCAAAACGAGCTGGAGACACTGTATTGAAAGGAGAATCGCGAGGAAACACAGATCCATCACCAAAACCCTGAAAGGAGCTAGCATGAAGGGAGCACCAACCAAGCCGGAGCAAAGTGTTGGTACGAGACCCCGACACTCCCGACCAGAGAAGCACTGCCTGGAGGCAAAAGGTACAAGGTTGCTCAGGGGAGTTGGGAGGTGGATAGCATGGTTGATACACATAACCCTAAAGCAGGGTGATAGCCTGGCGACCCCAACCTAGTGTGATAATCTGATGACCCGAAGGCGGGCTGAAAGCCTAACTTCCCCAATTTGTGGTGACAGCATGATGAGCCCAAGTCAGGGTGAGAAATTACCCTAGGCGAGGTGAGAAGCCCATGGCACCAAGGTACAGTGAGAAACAAACGACCCAAAGGCGGAATGCTAGCCCTTGACGACCCCAAGGCGGAGTGAAAGCCTGACCATGCAAAAAATGTACATATCCTGTGGTTAAGCACACTCCCACCCACTGCACACCAACAAACTGCTAACAGTCAATATTCAAGGGAAAATAGATTATTCTTTGCATCACTTTCCGTTTCAAAACTTAGAATAGGGCATTAGGTAATGTGAGACAGACATGGTACCAAAAGAGATGACACAGACAACGCAACTGCAGTTTCAATAACTTTATTAAGATTCAGGATGGTGTAACACCTAGCTAACCCTATACTGTGGTGGGATTTCCCTGCCTAACCGAACTAAGGAAAGTATGTCAGGAAGTCCAAAAGTAAAACTCTGTCTGTGTCAAAACCCAATGCTTTCCTCACAACTATGACAAAACTAGTCGGAAAATGTTCTCAATCAAAATCAGTGTTCCAAAACCAGAATCTTTAAAGAATGTCAATTCAGATTTCCATGAAGTTAAAGTTCCCCAAATAAAGTTTAACACAGTTCCAATATGGCTTCTTTTCAAACAAGACTGCACCAACTCTGTAATCCTTTTTGTAGACTCGTAAATATCACAGTTGACATCAAAACCACGATTTAGGGGTTTCCCTTCCCCAAGTTCAAATGCAATAGAAAAGTTCATACAATGGCGTTTTCTCGGAACTTTCTTCCCCAAGAAAAAGATTCTCCAGACTTTACCTCTCAGGGTTCCCTTTCCCAAGAGTCACTCTCATAATAGTTGTTTCACAAGTTCACAGAAAAAACACAGGGTTCCGTTTGAGTATCACCAAAACGTCACACCTCTCACCACTTGTCAACCCTTTTGTGGCCTCCGGTCTAGGTGCAGTTGTCAGACCGCACGATCCACCCATCACAGGTCACGCAACCAGAAGTCAATTACCTTGATTGTAACTTGATGCTTGATGTTAACACATTTGACACATGGAAACCCAATGGTCTAGGCGCAGTTGTCAGACCACATGGTCCACCCATTACAGGTCACACAACCAGAGGTTTCCCCAACTTTTACTTTTACTTTACTTTATTTAATTTATATAGCGCACTTGGGGACCCAAAGGCTTAAGGGCGCTTATAAAACAGACAACATAAATACAAACAGAAAACTAAAACAAAAAATAGTGCATTCAGTATGAGAAATTCAAAATTAGTTCAGGAAGTTTAAACAAACTCAAGAAGCGGAGATTCAAAAGTCCATAACTTTGGTGGTAGGTAAGGAGAGTACAGAGGTGCACCCTAACGTACATCAGAGGATCAGACGATCAAATTACAGATCAAGGGCCCTCTAGGGAAATATTCACAACAACTAAGAAACGCAGGTAAGGTGCTGTCCCCACAACCCACTAAAACACAGTCGCTGTTAGGTTGAGAACTCCATTCTGCACAGGATTTTTATATCAGTAAGTCTAACCACACCAGGACCAGTTCTCTGCCGTTTCCAAGCAAGGACCTTATTGCGCAGACCTTCTCTTGTCTCTATTCCTTCTATTTTCCAAATGTTGGTTATAACAAAATTTCTTTGGTCCATGATGAAATCATGCATATTCGTGTCCTTTATTGTTGGCATTTGTGACTTTTTTAGGCGAACCTTCCATTATGGGTAGAGTCTCACATTTAGCTTTCCTCGTTGTGGGAGGTTTGGCCATTTTTTGGTCAGATTTCTGGTCAGGAAGCAATGAGGGGAGAGGTATATCTGGTATTAGGCTCTTGGAGGCCAGATTGGGAATTGTTATTTTCTCCCTGCTGTCCAATATAGGCATGGTGGAGTTAGGTGGCATCTCGCTACATACATTAGTTTGTACAGCTTGATCTCTTATCTCCTTTGAAATATGGACTTGACAGGCATTGTTGACCTTTAATATCTGAGGAGGGGCTAGAAGACTGGACAGCCCGTCTGTCTGTGACGCAGTATTCACTTTAGGCGGTCGCATGTCCGCCACCCAATCATTAAGGGCGTCAGCCAGTAGACCAAGGTCGAAAGGATCCTTACATAAAAGTAACTCTTTGGCAATACTGGCCATAAGAGCAGACCATTGTGAGGGGTCAATGTGCTCAAATTGAGCTAAAATAGGCCTCACCTGACCTTGGGGGACCTGGACTGGATTATTCCCAGTGTAGTTCATGGATTTTCCCAGGCATGGGGATTTGACTGAAGTTAATGCTGGCACCATGGTCTCAGTAGTGCCAGATTTTTGTAAAAACACTCTGGTGATACAGATTCTAGGGGACCAATCTTCAAGGGAGGACTATATGGTTCTTGACTAGGAATTTCTTTAGCGGGTAGGCAAGATTTTTATTGTGAGGCATTATAGTGGCAGGAGGTCTATCACGCAATCTCAGTCTCCTGCGAGTACTGAGTGCCAAGACCTCCGAAATACGGTCTCTATTAATCGGAGGGGAAAAGGCCACAGAGCCCTGTGAGACCCCTTCAGTCTATTCCTGGTGCCTATTCAGCAGGCCATCAACATTGCTCTTCTTATTAGCAGCCATGATGACACAGCCGAAACTAAATAAGCAGAATCAACTAAATAAGCAGAAACAGCAGATTAGAAAATGCAGAGAAGGGAGCAACAGCCAAACACTACACCACCTAAGTGGTGCAGAGCTATCTCAAAATTGTGTATAAATCTCGGGCGCCTACCGCAAGGGATGGCCAAGATGCCCGAAATGGCAAAGAGGGCTCCACTGATACTCACCTCCGTGTATCAGTGTATCAACCTCTTCCACTCTGGTCCACTGCACCGCAGAGATGCTTTAGCCGTGGAGCCACTGGAGTGTGTATGGCAACACGCCAGAGCAGGCGAGACGATTAGAGAAAGGGACCCATCAACGTCCCATCGGCGTCAGCATTAGGCCGCACGGCAACCTAGAGCTGCCGCTGCCTCCGACACTGCGTCCACGGTTAGAGACGTACATGTTAAAACACTGATCTTCAATGGTTTACAAGTTCAAATATTTCATGAGGTGTTCCTTTAGCAAGAGAGTAGCAGGATTCAATTTCAATTGGGTGGGCAACTTCAACCCTTATTGCCAAAGTATTCCCCACATTCAACCTTAAAGTCAAAGCCTCAGACTCTCTCTGACATTCGTTATTCAGGTTTTCAAATGGCTCATTATTCACAAGTTGCTGTATTACTTTCAAGGTATTGATGCTGGTTAGATTGGTATTCAATAAATGTTCCTTCAGTGTTATTTTGTTCAATACATTGTTTCCATTTACTGCAACATTCGATATATGCTTTTTCAATATTGCATTGCTGTTCATTACTCACTGGTGTTTGTTAGCGGCTTTCAGACCTTTTGAGTGTTTCTATGACACTTCTATTACCTTGTATCTGGTTCCAATAGCTCCTGCAGCTTCCTCCTTTCTGGCATGGAGGCAAGCTTCACTTGCTCGCTGTGCTGCTTCTCTCTCATTCTCGCTCTTGCTTTCACCAGCACCTCCATCACCGGCATTCACATGCGGACCTCGTCCTTGGGGTTCTGCACCCACCCGCAGTTTCTGCTGCCAGTTCCACACCTGACAAGTTCCCGGCCTCTGGGAAATTGCACCGCCCAGCTCCTCTGGGTTTCACGAGTCCTCCGGGTCTCTTGCCAGTATCTTGGCTCCTCCTAGACCACCACGGCTGTCACTCCTTATCAGTCTCCTGCTGCTCACAGTCCGGCTCCTGCCCTTGCCACTGCTTTCTCTTCTGCTCCCACCTTTTATACACTCCCTGAGTATCAATCGTCTGCAGGGGATTCGAATTACCCTCAATTGCCTGACCATGCCTGCAGTGGCGTCGCCAGGAATCAAATTTAGGAGGGGCACAGAGGGGGCCAAAGACAAAAGTAGGGGGGCACAGACAAATGTAGGGGGAGAACATGGTCACTGCTCGTGTTAGGCAGGGGGGGCACAAGGAAGGGCACATGGTTTCACAGGGGGGGCCCCGGCCGCCCCCAGGCCCCCCACTAGCGATGCCACTGCTTGCCTGTGCCTATTAAAGTGACCTGCCTGACTCGGACAGCTAGAGGCCTCTGATCCTCTCTTCTTCGTCATAGTACCAAAGTGGGTTTTGCAATGGGTAATCTGCATTACTCCTAGTGCCTCTTCTTCTTCTCAGTACTAAAGTGTTTTTTTGTAAGGGTCCTTACCGGGTCCCGCAAAAGAACCTCGTAATTGGGCGTCCCGTAATGAAGGGTACCGGTCCCGTACCGGCACCCTTCATTACGTGAGCGCCATGGCCGTAATGAGGCCCTTTATTTTGGATAACAATCCACAAAATTGCATACAGCAATATAAAATACGTAAAACAAAATTCACAAATACATTTCTAGGATGATTGTAAGATTCCAATATGGTATGCTCTCAAATGGTAAGTGCTATATAGCGCAAATTACGTTTGATTTATTAAATCATGGTTTAATGAAGAGAGAGCCTGGTAACTCAAGTAGGTGCCATACGGTCTTTATTATTATGAGAAGTGCCGACACGTGTTTCGACCACTCAAGAGTCTTTATCAAGGCTGTGGTGGTCATTCTACATACAATCATTGTTAACATTTTAGTAGGATGTTGAGTCAGACACAGGTGTGGCATAACATAGTCCCAATTGTACCCAAGTGGGTGTGAGGTGTGAAGTGTTTGCTATTTATAACATGTGCATAAGATGACATTAGTGAGTATTTGGCAGTTCAAAATCATATCGCCATTTGTACATCATCAGGTTCAGAGGTAAGTGCAAACATTGTATGCAGTATTTTCATACATGGATGATCCATAGGTTTTGAGGACACAGGATGCACCAAGGAGAGAAGAAGAAGGAAAGAGAGTATATAAAGATTAGTAAGTATGAAGACTAAAAGGATGTGTGGGTCATATGGGAAGTAATGTGGGGAGAGCTTACTGAATTGGATATATCATGAGCATGAAGTAATTATGGGGCGTGTTCCCTGGCGCAGTGCTGTGCACTGAACAGTGCTTCTATGAGAGAAGATAAGATTAAAAGTGAGGGGGTGTGTGGCCTGGCCCAATGCTATGCACTCTATAGTGCTTCTAGGAAAAAACATAATAATTGAATAAGCATAAATTTCTGATTAGAGGTTACAGGGTCAATGACCTCGCTCTTGGTAAGGTGGCACACATGGTGGCATGTGGTGATTGGTGAGGTTGGTTGGTGAGTGAGCGTGCATGTGCCAATGGTGGGGTTGTGTGAGTGAGGAGGTTATCATTTGTGCTCATAAATCCTCTGAGCCAAAGGAGGAGGTGGAAGTAGCATGTAGCTAGGGCAACAAGATTGTGACATATCAATTGGTCTAGGTTGGTTAATAGCTAAAAGGGTAGGACAGTGCCAGCAGAACTAAATGATGAGGGTTGCATGGTGTAGCTATGGGTCCAAGGGTTCAAGCAACGTGAGGTCTGTTAATTGCCTCTAGGTGGTGGTGCCTGGTAGCCCATAGAGTGGGGTAGTTGCACAAGGTCTGGGCTGGGTTGAGGTCGATGTGGGGACCTTATGGTACCAACTTGAGCTACCAGGCTCTCTCTTCATTGAACTATGATTTAATAAATCAAACTTAATTTGCGCTATAGAGCACCTACCATTTGAAAGCATAGCGCCACCCATTTAGGAATCCTATAATCATCCTGCAACTTTTTGCATGGGGCATTTGAGCACTGCCCCATTGGATTCCTACAACTGGCTGCTAACACGCAACAACCTGAATTCAACGAGCTCAGCGTAGTAGCCATACTATCCGGATGCTCTCAACCCCCGCCCCCCCCCTTTTTTTTCAACATTTCAAGATAATACATCAAATATTTCCTACTAATATTATGATTTCAAGATTTGACAGTTACATTGAGTGAGACATCTATACAACAAATTTCCCTCAACGGGTTTAATTTTGTAGTTCTTAAGTACCAAGCATTAGTGGAAAAACATCATATATTGTAACATGGGCACTAATAGAAACACCAAAGATGAGCTGCACTCGGAAAAACCCTTTACCTTCAACGGTAGAATTATAGAAATAATTAATTCCTGTATTTATAATGAGCAGAAAAATATCAAATAAGTCAATTTCCTCATCCCTGAGCCAGAATGACCACTAATTGACTCATTCCCTCATTTCACTTACTCCTCCTTTACCATTGCCCAATAACTGTCGCTAGGCATAGAGGGCTCATGCTGACGCTGGCTACAGTTTTCTGTCATAGAGTACATTTAAATATTCCACAATTCCATTTAAAGGAGCAATTGGTACAGAGGCTTTTTCAAGATGGCATGTATCTCTAATCACACAAACCCCGATAGCCTAAAAAATATCCTTAACTATTTTACTACAATTTGCTGGAATATAGCTTGGCTTTTCCTACAACAGATACACCTCATAGATGGAACCTTGTTTGCTGATGTACAGTGCATCGCGTTTTTCATGATGGTTTGAGTTATCAAGGCCATCTCATTCTTCCATTCAGATCTAATATTTCCAAAGATATGGTGTTCCCAGCTTTAAGGGAATATTGTTTGTGCATGTTTACTTAGGTACACCTAATAAAAGATGCAAGAACACGTTTTATTTCATTAAAGCTGGGACACACATGGCTAATCCCAAATTGTTACCCCATATGTAGCCATCCTTAATGTTATGGCTGTGTATATTTTTTGCATCTGCCCACACGGGTTGACGTATCATGCTCAAGGAGAATATAGAAATGCCACTACTGGCCTGCAATATTTTCATAATTCTTTTAGATGATTCTTTGAAGTTTGTTTTTAGTTAAACCTGAGGTCAGGTACTCAAAAGAGAAACACTGCTCCAACTTCAAACCACTGGAGAATCTCCCCTAGCAAGTTCTTTTCAGCTTGTATCACTGGTGGCAAAGAAAATACTCAAGAGGCTTTGAGATGGTCAAGGGTTTTTATTTGTATCTTGTGGGCCCTAGGGCCTTCCCTGTCTCTCTCATCTCTCCTGGGATTACTTCTATGGCCCAGGGCTCCATAACCCCTGGTTCATGCTACCGAATAGGAAACCTTACGGTCTATGATCTTCTCTTCTCTTTTAGATAGTTTCGCAATACACATGCTATCTAAACTACCTCACAGAGTTCCTAACTTTCCCTACTATAACAAAGGTTCGCGCTATAAAGGGAGTTTGGATAGTGCCTTGTGCATGCTCTGTGGTATTCAGGCTAGCTCAGTCATATCCACTGAGCTCTTCTCCTCAACTCTTACTACCATTCCCTCCTTCCTTACACCTCCCATCAGGTTTTCTTGACTCTGATATTTCAATCCTCGTCCCCACCCTTTGATGTAACCACTCCTCCCTCTCCATCATTTAACTACTCCACCTGTCTGCTATCTCCTCCGCCCACTAATACTTTTGCACTCCCACTACTACTCTCCACCTTCCACTATTTCCCTCCTCCTCCCACTACTATTCTCATCCCCCCAGTACTACTACTCCCTGTGAGAAACCTGAAGGTGTCTCGCTAACTAGTCCCCAGGGATCTGTCATCCAGGTGGCCAGGACACGGCCATCACTATTGGATCCAGTTCCTGTGGGAGGACCAATGAGGGAAGATCACCTAAATGGGGGGTCCTCTGGAAGTTGAAGTTGGACACTAATGGGTGAAACGTGGTGTCCTCCTTCTTATAACACCTTACAAACACTCTACCCCCTCCTTTTCTGACACAAACACTTTTGCACACCACGTAAAACGACGTCCAAACACCAGAGCCCTATATCTGACAGGTCCCAACACAGGGGTCAGGCAAAGTCAGGCAATTGACCAGAATCACACACACCTGACGGTCCTTTCTCTTTCCCACAGGGATTAAAGGTGGAGCACGAGAGCACCATACGAGCAAGGCAGACCACACGACAAGACAGCTAACCAGGCACACCTTTCTTACCAAGGCCCGTAAAACCTCAGTGGAAGGAATCATACAACCGCAAACAATAGCCCAAGTGTGTTGCAGCAGATGTCAACGGTACACTGTGTGGGACTACGCTGATAAGTAGGACAGAGGGAGACGCCTGCTACCGTGGTACCGGCCTTGACTCCCGATATGAAAAAAAGCCAAGCGGTTCATCACAGCTAGTGAGTCGAGGGGAGAACCGATAAAGAAACCGAACTGTGTTGAACAAAATTAGCAAACGGCTGATTGCAGAAAGTACAAAGAACTGTTAACGTGAAAGGGGAAAGCCAGCTGCAAATGAGCCAGGCACTACGTGCGTGCTCACTCGAGAAACTCTGGCCGATTACCTGTTTGTTAAAACTACTATTACAGGAAGGCCTTTGGAAAGGCGAAAAGAGGGTGAAAGTGGTCATACGGGGGTCTAGTAAAATCCTCTGTACAGTAGAAAGTCTTTGATCAGCAGATGATCGTGAAGCTAAGGGAAGTGAATCCCACATCGTAAGAAAGTAGAAGGAACTGTGTGATAGGCAAGAGTGAACTCGACGGAGGGATGCTGATGGAAAGGGGCGAAGCCTGAAGTCTCAAAGAACAGTGTGTTGAAGAGTGAACCCAGCAGAGGGTTGTCCACATTGAACTGTTTAAAAAGAAATTAAGATTTGTGAATACCACAGAAGGGATTGTGTTAAAAGCCATAGTAACCCAACTGAGGGAGGCTAACATTCGAGAAGGGTCTGACCCCAGAAGAGAGAAATCCAGGGGTGAAAAGGCATCACCCAACGTACAAGCAGAAAATAACTTTCATTGTTATTTTGAATGCATCAGGTCCTCGAAGGCAAGAGACTTTTTTACAGAGCAAGAGTCTTAGCCATCAGCAGTCCCGATAGCTGAGAACGGAACAGTTGTCTCCTGCTAGGAAATCTGAAGCGTGTGCTGTGCTGCAGAGTCCCGCCTTGTCCCATGCTCAAAACGTAAGGATTTCTTGTGAGCCCTATCCCACACTCTTTTGTATTTAGCGTAAGGATTGGCAAAAGGTTTTTCTTAATATAGGCCCCTTTACTTGACAAGACACCACTAGGACTGCCTTATTTTGACTTGATGATCGTAGCTGGCTCCCATCTTAGATTTAGGTTTAGATTAGCCATTTGTCCACCCTACCTATAGAGTTTAATAAACACCCTTGAACTGTGATAATTCTTGATACCATGCCTTCCTTACACCCCCTACCATCACTGCTGCCCAAACACCCACCCACCCAGTACCATTCACTTCACATCACCTCCTTAGACTAATTTCTTTGACTCACTTGCCACACACACTCACACTGCAGAACCACTATCACCCCTAAGCCAATACCTTGCTTTGTTCACACCAGGTCTCCAGAAACCTCCACTCTTCCTTCCCTCCTACTGGTTTCTTGGTCCTCCGCTTCCAACTCCACTGAGCTCATCCGGATAACCCACACTTTCTGTTCACTGTCCCCTCCTCTGTTGTGGTTGGATATCTATCCCTGGCCAATTAGGCCTGTCTTCACCCTCCCATGGCAGGTAAACATAAGAAAAGAACAGAATTGGGGGCTAAGCCATGGCCACTTTTTCCATGTGGGCTTGCCAAATGGCATTTAAATCGACCAGGAAAGTCCTACCTTTATGCATGGGCTTTGAATCCCTGTAAGTGATGTGAGCGAGGTTGAATTCCTCCTTTCTCTTCCCTGGTGGTCTAGGGGACCTCAAGGGTTTTGCAAAAGCTCACTCTAGTGGAGGAGAAGCTGTGCGCCTTCTGCAACAGTACTGCTCTATGGGGAAGCTGCTCTTTATCTCACTCTCTCCCATTTGTCGTGTACCAGGTTCGCTCCTGGCTGCCTTTCCTGGGAACTGCTCTTTCCTTGCTGATTTCAAGTCCTCGCTTGGTCGCATGCAGGACCTGGGAAAAAGAGGAGACTGGCAAGTAGTTGTCTCAGGCATGTAACATGTAATATGTGGTCTGCACAGAAGCATTACAGGCACAGGGTGACAAGAAGGCATTGAGGTCTATTTGTGGCCATCCTCCTTGTCAGGAATGTATTTTTCTCACCCCGTCCCACCTCTTTTCCAAAGGGGTTCTTAGGTCTGCTTGACAAAGCTAGAGGGATGGTCCTGTCAGCAACCTCCACCCTTTCGTTCAACTCTTCTCCATGTCCCAGTTTGCTGACTGCCTGAAACTCTCACACAGAAGGTTTCCTTGAACCTTGCACCCCCAGGAGACATTGGTCAAAATCAGGAAAATTGGTGCGCATGAGAACCTCTTCGTGGAGGTCTGGCATGGCAATCATTAGGACCTGTATTTGTTTCCCCGAAATATTGATGTTAGCAGTCTTGTGAGGATTGAGGTCGGCATCATCATAAACACAAATAACAGGTACCATTGTGTAGGACAGGAGGTCTTCTGAATCTACAAGAGAAGAGGAGGGTTTTGCTGGGAGGCCCTAGACCTCTATAGGCAGTTGGAATGTTTGGTCTCTCTCTTCTGTGGTAACACACTCCCCAAGCACCCGTGTCCAGATGTAACGCTCACCTGATTCTCGCAGAGGCGCCGGTCTTGACTGGGCGACTACCGTATCTTCAAAGGTGATGTGTAGCACCCGGTTGGCTCTTTGGGCTGGACCTCTGTGCACTGTATGCCTGACGTGTAGAGTAAGATGTCTGCAGATAGAAAATATGGGGTTAATGAACTGGGGTTATTGGGGTGTCCCTATCTCTTTCCTCTTCTCCTCTCCTGTAGACCCCCAAAGGTTAACGCTCTCACCTTAGGTAAGTGAACGCCGAGCTCTCCATCTGCCTCGGGGCAGGGTGCTGTAACCAGTTTCTTCACTGGATAGGTAGCGCAGGCCTCTTGACTTCAGAGGACTGCTGTCCGTCGTTTACTGCACGAACGGTAAGTTTCGAGTCATTCAAATGTCTTTAAAGTCTTTAGTAATGATGTCTCTTGTTTTGCAGGGTTCCGGCGATGGCGGATGACAGGCTGAAGTGAGTTGAAGATGGAGCCCGTGTGATGAATAGAAGCCCCTGGAAGCACGTAAGTAAGCGCTTGTTGCCTGCTTCACGATGTGCTCTAACTGTCTTTTTATTTTGCAGGTACGAGTTCGGAGCGGCTGCAGGGTGCCGGAATACCCACTGGATTAGATGTGGAAAGGAGTAATGGCACGTGAGTATTAAAGTTCCCCAATGTCTTTAAACGCACCTTGTTTTGTCTTTCAGATGCGGGATGCAGCGCCGAAGGCCTCCGGAGCGTGCGAAGAGTTGGTAAGCTTTTGTCTTTCAGATGCCGGAATGCAGTGTGAAGACTGCCGGAGCGCACGAAGAGTAGGTAAGATTTTGCCTTTCAGATGCCGGAATGCTAACCTGTTCTTTCTTGTCTTTATAGGTGTTGCTGAAGACTGGATTCAGGATGGTAAGCCTTTGCCTTTCAGATGCCGGAATGCTAACCTGTTCTTTCTTGTCTTTATAGGTGTTGCTGAAGACTGGATTCAGGATGGTAAGCCTTTTTCCTTAGGCCCAGGACCGGATGCAGAAGACACGATGAGCGTTCTGCTGCAGAGGTTGCAGAATAACGCAAAGCAAGATTCATCCACCGGGTGTGGTTTAAATAGCCTCCTGTAGTGCTTAGGTTTCTCCTTCCACAGCCACGCCTAAGTAAGAAAAGAGTTCCTGGTAAGAAAAGAGTTCCTGCCTTCCAGAAGAGTTCCAGTGTTCTGAATCTAGGGAGTGGCTTCAGCCCCACCCAACAGGAAAAGTAGTTCCAAACAGAAGAGGATCAGAGGCTCAACTGGCAGGCAAGTAAGCAGCATGGTCTGCTGAAGGTAAGTCCACCCAAGCATTATGAGCCCGGCGCTTCCAGCGCTGGGACTGGGCATATTTATGAGCCTGGTGCCACTGGCGCCAGGACTGGGTCCAAAAGGTCCCAATTGGGACTGGTTGGCACTTGGAACCTGGGTTATGGATATGCTTCCAAGGGAGTTGGGAAAACCCTGACCTTTTGGAAGCAGAGATCATGACAGTACCCCCCCTCAAGGCCCCTCCCAAACCGGGCTTCTCCGGGGGTTTTGGCTTGTCAGGAAATGTTCGGTGAAATCTTTTGATTAGGCGAGGAGCGTGGACATATTCAGCAGGTTCCCAGGATCTCTCTTGGGGGCCGTAGCCTTTCCAGTCAATTAGGTAGAATAGTTTAGATTTGGAGATCTTGGAGTCCAGAATGCTTTTGACTTCAAACTCGAGTTCTCCATCCACTAGGATAGGTTTTGGAGATTTGGTTAGTCGGGTTTGAGGTTGCACGGGTTTTAATAGAGAGACGTGGAAGACCGGATGTATCTTCATGTGCGGGGGCAAGTCCAACTTGACCGCTACTGGGTTTACTATGGTAGTGATGGAATAGGGACCAAGGTATCTTGGGTTGAATGTGCGTGGCCCTTTTAGAGATAGATATTTGGTGGATAACCAGACTTGATCCCCTACTTGATAGTGAGGGGCTTCCTTCCGATGTTGATCTGCTCCTTTCTTGTATTGTTCTTTAGCCCTTTGAAGGTGAAAAACAGCTTCCTTAAAGGCTTGGGTGATTGTAGAATGCAGGTAGTCTACTGCTGGTGTTTCAAGATCTTGGAGGGGATCCAACTCCGAGGTTCGAGGGTGACTGCCGTACAAAAGAAAAAACGGGGTTTTCCCAGTTCCCGAATGGACAGAGTTATTGTAGGCATACTCGGCTATCCATAGGATATCTTTCCAAGTTTTTTCAGTTTGTTGCAGCATGCAGCGTAAATACTGTTCCAGAGTTTGATTGGTCCTATCGGTTTGTCCGTCGGTCTGAGGGTGGTGACTGGTCGATAGTCTCACATCAATTTGAGCCGACCGACAGCAACTTCGCCAAAAATGAGAAATAAATTGACTACCTCGATCCGAAATTAGAACCGAAGGAAAACCGTGCAGTCGGACGATGTTTTCGAGAAATTCTCGGGCCAGAGTTGCTGCTGTTGGCAAGCCTTTGAGCGGAATGAAATGCGCCATCTTGGAGAATAAGTCCACGATTACTAGAATCGTATTGTATCCGGAGCATGGAGGTAGATCGGTGATGAAGTCCATAGAAAGCGTATGCCAAGGGCGAGGTGGGATGTCAATAGGGCGTAAGAGGCCTGCTGGTCTTTCCTTTTGACTCTTGTTTTGGGCGCATACTCCACAGGACATTATAAAGTCTCTGATATCTTTTTTCCAAGACGGCCACCAGAAGTAGCGCTTGTTCTTTTCTGAGGTCTTGGCTATACCGGGATGACCTTCCATTAAAGAGTCGTGATAACAAGAGATTACTTTTTTCTGTAAATCTGTGCTGGGTAGGTATAATCGTTCTTGGAAATACAATAAGTTGTCCTTTACTGCAAAGTCCTTTCCCTGCAGATGCCAATTCTGTATGTCTGCTGGAGTTACAAGTTGCCTGGCTTTATCCTTAACTTCCTCTATGGATTCTGTGGCGATTACACCCAGAATTCTTTGTTCGGGAATGATTGGTACAGGTTTAGGGTTGACCAAGTGTTCTTCCACTCCCATCCGAGAAAGGGCATCGGCTTTACCGTTCTTTGTACCAGGTCGATAGGTAATTATGAAGTCAAACTCGGCAAAGAATAATGCCCAACGGAGTTGTCTAGAGGATTGGGCTTTTGCGGTCTTCAAATATTGCAGGTTTCGGTGATCCGTAATCACAGTAACGGTGTGTCGGGCCCCCAGCAGATAATGCCGCCAAGCCTTAAAGGCAGACTTGATAGCCAGAAGTTCCTTGTCAGTAATCGTGTAATTGATTTCAGGAGGCGAGAATTTGCGGGACCAAAATGCCACGGGATGCAACTGATTGGTTACCGGGTCCTTTTGTGATAGAACTGCCCCCATGGCAAGGCTTGAAGCATCAGTTTCCACGATGTAGGGGAGTTCGGGGCGAGGGTGTTTTAAGATTGGTGCAGAGATAAATTTAGTCTTCAAATCCTGGAAAGCTTGTTCCGCCTCGGTAGACCATTCAAAACGTTTGTTTTTCTTTAACAAGGCAGTGATGGGCTGGACTATTCGAGAGAATTCGGGGATAAACCTGCGGTAAAAGTTAGCGAAGCCTAACATGCTTTGCACACCTTTTACGGAGGATGGTGATGGCCATTTGAGAACTGCATCGACCTTCTTTGAATCCATACGCACTCCGCCAGGTGATAATATGAATCCCAAGAATTCAACTTCAGTCACGTTGAAAACACATTTTTCCAACTTAGCGAAAAGTTTGTGTTGACGCAATCTTTCGAGGACCATTTTCACGTGTTTCCAATGTTCAGATTCCGATGAAGAATAAACGAGGATGTTGTCGATGTAAACAACAACACATACATCTATGAGCTCTCTGAGGACATCGTTCATAAAATATTGAAAGGCGGCTGGGGCATTGCAAAGTCCGAAGGGCATGACCTGATATTCAAATAGCCCATACTTGGTGCGGAAGGCCGTCTTCCATTCATCGCCCTCTTTTACTCGTACCAAGTGGTAAGCTCCTCTAAGATCCAGCTTTGTATATATGCATGCTTTTCTGACTTGGTCCAGGAGTTCAGGGATCAAAGGTAACGGATATCTATTCTTAACGGTGATCTGGTTCAGGGAGCGATAATCGATACAAGTTCTAAGGTCTCCTTCCTTTTTTGGAACGAAGAACAAAGCTGAAGAAGCAGGGGACTTGGAAGGACGAATAAACCCATTTGCCAGGTATTGATCCAGGTATTGTCGAAGGTGAAGGTTCTCAGGCTCGGTGAGGGCATAAATTCTACTACAAGGAGGAGTAGATCCAGGTATCAGGTCTATCTGGCAGTCATAAGACCTATGAGGAGGTAGAGAGTTAGCCTGATCCTTCCGGAAAACATCTTGGTATTCTAGGTATTCGGGAGGTAACTGGGGAGTCTCTGAAGAAATTGCGGCCAGTGCAACACCAGGTGGAGGGTGACAAGTAGAGACACATTCTGGAAACTGGACCGTTCTTGCTCGCCAATCGATCAGAGGATTGTGTTTCTCTAACCAAGGTATTCCTAGAATAATCTGAAACTGAGGGGCCTTGATCACATCGAACACGATCTTCTCATG
The DNA here is from genome assembly GCF_040938575.1 of Ambystoma mexicanum. Lineage (NCBI taxonomy): Eukaryota > Metazoa > Chordata > Amphibia > Caudata > Ambystomatidae > Ambystoma > Ambystoma mexicanum. The sequence goes on from NC_090940.1 coordinate 304,863,215, forward strand.
GTGTCCATCTTGACTTACTAGCGTCACCTCTTGAGTGGTATGCGTTACTGGCCCAGAGGCTATCTCCGTACCATCCACCGTAGTAATGACGTCCTTTACAGCCTTGGGACAAAGTGTTAGATTCATCCTCAAAACCATTTCATGATCCACATAATTGCCGATGGCACCGCTGTCGACGTAAGCTTCAATTGCATGTAATCGATCCGGATTATCAGGGCTAATGAGAACCATAGGTATCACGAAATGCGAGGTCACGGAACTGGTTTTCACGCTCGGCAAGAGGACCTCTATTCTTGTCGGGCGAGGTCGTTTCCCTGCTCAGAGTTTGTAACTTTGGTAACTGCAGCTCCTACTGCCTTCTTGGCAGGTTTCACCGGACAGTCTCGAAGAAAGTGCCCTGAGTTTCCGCAATATAGGCATAATTGCAACTGTTTCCTCCTTTCCCGCTCCCTTTGTGTTAGAGGACCTTTCAGACCCCCTATTTGCATGGGTTCCCCGGAGTCTACTCCTTTGGAAGGAGTTGGCGGTTTGGAAAATACTCGAGCATCAAACTTGGAACGATCGGCCTTCCTGTTCTGCAGCCTGTGATCTATTTGAACGACCAAGTCTATATAATCCGAACAGTCTTGTGGGGGATTCACTACTTGGGCTAAAACGTCTTTGAGCTCTCCACATAGACCTCTATAAAACAGCGTAATCCTTTTGTCCTCAGGCCATTGAGTTTCCACTATTAGTCTATTGAAAGATGCAATATAAGCCAAAAGGTCTTGATTACCCTGTTGCAACGAAAGAAGCTCATTGTCCAAGGCCTGCCCCTGTGAATGTCTTGCAAACAGTTTTTCCATACTAAGCTGAAAGGCTTGAAAATCATGGAGAACCGGATCATCTTGATTAACTAGAGGGATCGACCAGTCTGCCGCATTGCCACTAAGGTACGAAAGTACAAAAGCTACTTTTGCTTGATCAGTTGGAAAGGCTGCTGGCCGGCATAAGAAGTGCAACCGGCACTGATTGATAAATACTGCAAACCTCTTTGGGTCACCAGAAAATCGTTCGGGCGGAGCCAGAGGTACATTCCCAGGTAGGTTGATCTGCACTGGATTCATAGAGGATGTTGAAGGAAGATTTGCCCCTGATGCGGGTAACGGGGTCTGTCCGGCTTGTGACTGTAGCACTTCTGCCCTTAATTCCCCAAGTAACCGGGCTAGGGGGTCAGTATCCGAGGTTTCCATAGCGCCTGGGAGAGAGTTTTGCGGTAGGCTTCTGTAACGCTCACCTGATTCTCGCAGAGGCGCCGGTCTTGACTGGGCGACTACCGTATCTTCAAAGGTGATGTGTAGCACCCGGTTGGCTCTTTGGGCTGGACCTCTGTGCACTGTATGCCTGACGTGTAGAGTAAGATGTCTGCAGATAGAAAATATGGGGTTAATGAACTGGGGTTATTGGGGTGTCCCTATCTCTTTCCTCTTCTCCTCTCCTGTAGACCCCCAAAGGTTAACGCTCTCACCTTAGGTAAGTGAATGCCGAGCTCTCCATCTGCCTCGGGGCAGGGTGCTGTAACCAGTTTCTTCACTGGATAGGTAGCGCAGGCCTCTTGACTTCAGAGGACTGCTGTCCGTCGTTTACTGCACGAACGGTAAGTTTCGAGTCATTCAAATGTCTTTAAAGTCTTTAGTAATGATGTCTCTTGTTTTGCAGGGTTCCGGCGATGGCGGATGACAGGCTGAAGTGAGTTGAAGATGGAGCCCGTGTGATGAATAGAAGCGCCTGGAAGCACGTAAGTAAGCGCTTGTTGCCTGCTTCACGATGCGCTCTAACTGTCTTTTTATTTTGCAGGTACGAGTTCGGAGCGGCTGCAGGGTGCCGGAATACCCACTGGATTAGATGTGGAAAGGAGTAATGGCACGTGAGTATTAAAGTTCCCCAATGTCTTTAAACGCACCTTGTTTTGTCTTTCAGATGCGGGATGCAGCGCCGAAGGCCTCCGGAGCGTGCGAAGAGTTGGTAAGCTTTTGTCTTTCAGATGCCGGAATGCAGTGTGAAGACCTCCGGAGCGCACGAAGAGTAGGTAAGATTTTGCCTTTCAGATGCCGGAATGCTAACCTGTTCTTTCTTGTCTTTATAGGTGTTGCTGAAGACTGGATTCAGGATGGTAAGCCTTTGCCTTTCAGATGCCGGAATGCTAACCTGTTCTTTCTTGTCTTTATAGGTGTTGCTGAAGACTGGATTCAGGATGGTAAGCCTTTTTCCTTAGGCCCAGGACCGGATGCAGAAGACACGATGAGCGTTCTGCTGCAGAGGTTGCAGAATAACGCAAAGCAAGATTCATCCACCGGGTGTGGTTTAAATAGCCTCCTGTAGTGCTTAGGTGTCTCCTTCCACAGCCACGCCTAAGTAAGAAAAGAGTTCCTGGTAAGAAAAGAGTTCCTGCCTTCCAGAAGAGTTCCAGTGTTCTGAATCTAGGGAGTGGCTCCAGCCCCACCCAACAGGAAAAGTAGTTCCAAACAGAAGAGGATCAGAGGCTCAACTGGCAGGCAAGTAAGCAGCATGGTCTGCTGAAGGTAAGTCCACCCAAGCATTATGAGCCCGGCGCTTCCAGCGCTGGGACTGGGCATATTTATGAGCCTGGTGCCACTGGCGCCAGGACTGGGTCCAAAAGGTCCCAATTGGGACTGGTTGGCACTTGGAACCTGGGTTATGGATCTGCTTCCAAGGGAGTTGGGAAAACCCTGACCTTTTGGAAGCAGAGATCATGACACCAGATCCCTTTCTTCCTCTAGAAATAGATTGACATGATATTCGGGTCTGGGCTCTTCTTCGGTCGAGGGGATCAGCACTTCAGCCCCCAGACATGTGGGTTGGCTGCTACAGAGGAGATCAATCTCCACTGGTTGCTCCTTTGGCTTTTCAAGGCAGAATCTGGCTAGATGACCTGGTTTTCTGCAGGTATAGAATTTGAGGGGTCCAGGACATCCTCGAGGTCCAGGTTTCCATGACTGGACTGGAGTTGGTAATCTAGGTTGATATTACACCAGTTTCGAAAGCTGTGACAGGTGACCTTCTAGAGAGTTGATGTTCAACTCTTCCTCACCTGGATGGTCAGGAGTCGGCTTGTTTTTTTTCTCAACAGCCCAAGAATTCTCAAGCATACATGGTCCTCTGGTTGGCATTAGCAGTTTTCCAAAGTAGGCTCATATAATTGCCAGATTACTTTCTGGAGGTAGGGGGGAAAGAGTCTATGAATTCTTCCAATATCAGATCTCTTTCATTTCTTCCAGGGTTGTCTTAGCTAGGAATTTGTTTAATAGTTCTCTGACCCAATAGGACATTTGTCTTGGTGTTCTCCCTGTTGCAAGCATAGATGTATGAGCTGCATAAAATAATGTTCCCGATCTTTTCTGAACTGGTCCAGTATCCCTTGCTTTTTGTCATCATAGGGGGTTCGCCGGTCATGATTAATGGCCTAGAAGACCTGTTGGGCTTATCCAGTTATAACAGTGCAATGTATCTGGTCCACCGATCTCAGTGCCATGCTGTCACCTTGGCTGCCCTCTAGAAGTTGACAAAGAATGCAGCTGGTTCTTCTTCAGTGCCGAATGTTTGTAGAATCGGCAAGTGGAACTGATGGCTAGTCTCGCATTTCTGCCATGGGTGCTTGTAATGCAGCTAAAGTCTCCTGATGATGGCGGCTGATGTGCAGCTGTCCTTCTACCAGGGCCCTTATGAGTTCTTCCATTTTTTGACTGCTTGCAGCCCTAGATCGTTGGTCTATTTGCAACTACTGGAAGGAAAGCTGAAACCTCGTCTTCCTCTAAACTTGTAGGGTCCCTCCACTGTCTGAAAATACTACCTCCAGGAAAATACTGTAGTATGCTTGTACTGGCTTGAGCACGCTCCCACTGGTTGGCCTCTGCCTGGGTTTCACATATCCACTCAATCAGGTTTCTGCGGGACCCCCTCGGGCAGGATGGTCTTTTCCTCAGCCCAGATTTGCAGACCTGTTGGATTATCTGCCGCAGCTTTCTTATCCTGATCCTTTGTTGTCACAAAGGTTGTGTTTAAGATTAACGATTTTAACTCAACTCCCATTTCCCAGATCACTTGATCAAAGGACTTGAGGGCTGTAGTTTCTCTGGAGTTTGTGGGCTCTGAGGGCATATAAGTGTTCCTTTTGGACGTGGCCCAACCTCTATGTCGGGGTCTATTGAATCCCACATCTGACACCAAGTGTAACAGATGGCAGAGAAAATAATAAGAGGCTCTGAGATGTTTCAAGTGTTTTATATGTATCTTTGGGCCCTTAGGCCATCCCCCTCTCTCCCATTTCCCAGGGGATTACCTCCCTAGCCCAGGCATCTTTAACCCAGAGTTAGTGCTACAGAGTGGTAACAGCCACTACCTGCAACCTGCTCTTCTCCTATAGTTGGCTTTCCTATATTCAGGCTATCTAAACTACCTCAGTGACTTGCTAACTTTCCCTACTGTAACAAAGGTTAGTGTTCTAAAGGGGGTTTGGATAGTAACTTGCACTGTGATATTCAGGTTAGATCAGTCATGTCCACTCAGCTCTTCTTCTCTACTTTCACTAGCTCACCCTCCCTGTCACGACTCGCTCCCTTCGCTCCCGTTCCCACCAATTGGGGGCATGATTTGGGGTTTATTCCCTACTGGACCTTTCCTCCGAACCTTATGCTACAGTGCTGTGATGAATTGGGAGCGCTAAATCCCTATTTTCCAAGCTACTTCCCTTCCGGATCCATTCCAGGTTTTTGGCAGCCAGCATGCTTCTTTAACCAAATGACTATGCTTCCCAGAATGCCTGGCCCACTGCTCCACCTCCACCCTTGCAGGACAAGGTTGGGTGGAGGATAGGTAACAGCTGTGGCTGCAGGTGCAGCAATCAGCACACCTGAGGCGTGTGCTCGATAAGCAGCTTTAAAAGCCTCAGTCTTACTTCAGTCCAGCGCTGGTCATCGTTTGCAGTGTTCCTGTTGTGACTAGTCCCTTGTTCCTTGCCTTTGTACCTAGTTCCTAGTTCCTGTTTTCTTGTTCCTCCGCCCTGAATCTCGGATTCATGCGCTAATTGATTTCTGCTCCCTTGATTCCCTTTTTGTCTTCCTCTGTTTGCAGGCAGCATTTCTCAGTGCTTTCCCCTTTTAGATGCAGCCCAGTTTGTCTGTGTTCTATATTTCTTTGACTCTGTCCTTTGCTGCTGTAAACCCGTATGCCTTAGCCTTCCTCTTAGATTAGCTTCCTGTCTTTTCCTTGGAGGGGTAGGGAGAAGTTTGCATTGGTTATTTCGTTTTTCCCTGCTCCTGATCCTTACTTTCTATTGGGCGCCATTCCATGTTTTCCATTGCACTTCTGCATTTATTTCCCATTTGATTATTAGGTGAGGTGTGCGGTTGTAGCTAGCTCCTGTGTGAATGCTTATGTTTTCCTCACTAATTTGTAATCACTATTCCAACTTAGGTATTTAGTTTTCCTCCCATTGCTGTTCTAGCCTTTCTGGGTCCCAGTTTCATCAACAGGATTCGTGGGCTAGCTGACATTCAAGAGGTTTATCTCGTCCTCGTGAGTACAGTTCTTTAGTTCTCTTATTTAATACCATCAAGAGTGTTATTTCACAGATCCTGTCATTGCTTGCCCTCCACGTGGGTTTAGCGCTGTCAGTACCTGTAACAGCAATTGGGGGTAAGGCGCTTGCCGACTTTCCTCGCGGTCAGGTGCTTACCCCACATCCCTTTTCATATATTGGTTTTGTTGTCACACTCTATTTGCACTCCTGGGTTCTAGCATACATGAGTCGTTGTTCCTGTGTGCACGTAGTTTAATTCGAAGCTATTCACTGTGTGATTTAGTGCACATTTCCCTTGCCATATTCGCTGCCTTTGTACTCGCCTGACTAATCCTGACAGAATGACCAGCCCAAAACTCCCATTGAATATGGCATGTTTAAGAAAGAAAGGCAGCAAGGCCTCTAACAAGTTTGTACAGAAAGCTTCCCCTACATTTACCTGTGACAATCAAATCACTAGTCCTGACTTAAATTAACTCCTTGTCACGAATGGGCATTTACGTGCAAAGTATTTTTCCCATAGGATGGCACATCCTACATTGCCTGATCCTAGTTCTATCTTTTGTTTTGATCCCAATTCTATGTCAGCGCAAGCCTTAGCCGCAGAAAACAACACACTGTTAGGCTTATTATACAAGAGTACCTCTGATGTTGAACCCCATGATTCCAGTTGTGCTTCACCTCAGATAGAACAGTTTCATGGTACAAACATAAAGAATGGAGGGGTTCCTTGCATAACTTCTGTTTTCTACCCTCAGTCTAAAGCATACTCCTTTGCACAGGTACATACTGTAGTCCCTAATGCCAAGAGGTCTAATGTCAATAGTTTGCTTAAGGGAAACACAGACCAAGTTGGTAAGAGAAACTATAAATCACAGAACCTGCAAGCAGTAGAGGACAATGTACAATCGGTGCACATCCAGATTGCTAGTGCAGGATCCAGCCCTGATGCCACTATGCCTCCCCCTGTGCCTACTGATAGTGATGTACAGTTAATGCAGGGCATGCTAAGAGCTAAGCTTGAGGAGTTAAGACAAGAATTCATTTCTTTACAAGAGGAGAATAAAACCTTGCACTCTTTACTGAATACACCTCAGACTTTATCTGTGGATGTTGAGGAAGTGAACACTGTTCAGCCCCTGAGTGCAGAGACTTTGGTAAACCATGATATTTGTCAATATGTTAGATCCATTGGGAGTGAAGGTCTTTCGTCTAGCACAGCGCTTAATCTGGGCACAGTTTCTAACAATTGTTCTGCTGTTTGTCAGGGATTGCAGTTAGCTGAAGATTTACAAGCCACTCCTTTACCTAAAATTTCCTGTGTAGCAGTTTGTCATAATTCTGAGCTAGCACACATACAAGCTTCTGATTTCCAAACACAATCCACAATGGTGGCATACACAGATTCAGTCACTACAGTAGGCTTAGGCCCTGCTCTTGATACAGCTGCTGAGACTGAACTAGATGTTAAAGCTGATGTGGAAAACGATGTTACCTCTGGGTTCACTCTTCCTTCTGCCAATTCTGATCAATACGAACAGTCAGAGACAGTACAGATTTCATGTTCTGATGGACTCATTCCACAGTATACAGAACCAAAAAACCGGCAGGCGATTCCTGAACTGTTGATTGTTAATCTGCCTCTTTCAGAAGCTAAAACAGAGGAATGGACAATTGACGAAATCCTGATTAACAGAGACTTTACTATGGTGATTCCACTGGTTGATTTTGACTTCTACAAAGAAAGAGACTCTGTGTCACCCACTAAAGAAAGGGACTGCAAGGGTACAGCTCAGTCTTTGGTTACTGGTGCCAAGGAGTCTACTGCCCTAAAGGTGCCCTCCATTCCTGAGCCACCAATGTGTCTGTCAACTTCTGAGACTTCTGTCTGTCCTCCTACAACCATTGACTCTTCTATGATCCAATCCACAGCCCTGCAGTCATCTTTGGCACACGTGTCTTCAACCAATGAACCGCTGCCATGTCTGCCATTTACTCAAGAGCCAGTCCCAAAGACATGGACATGTTTGTATCCAGCAACCGAGATTGCTTCAGCTTGCATGCCTTCAGCCTCAAGGTTTCCCCTGGCCTGCCTGTCTTCAGCTACAGTGACTCTTCCTGCAGATCATCCTTCAGCTTTAGAGCCTCCGGTAGTCCATCAAAAGTGCATGTCTTCAGTCCCGGAGTATACTGAGTATTTGCCTTCAGTTCATGAGACGCCTGTATCCTGCTTAGCCTCGCTGCCAATATCAGAGGTATACCTGTCTACACCATCAGATCCTGCTGTATTTTCTTCTGCTCCAGCGATTCCTCCTGAATCCCAACCATTTACTGTCGATGAACGTCTAGCTTGCCTTTCTTTTGCTTCAGGAGGAGCACCAGAATGCCTGCCTTTTCCACAAGACGATTCTCCCAACTGCTTCACTTTAGCATCAGAGCCTCCTAAAAATGCAGCATCAGAGTTTGAGACTTTTGCCAGCTCCCGCTTCAGAGTCATCAAGCTGGACCAAGTGGTGAGTCAGAACCACTCACCTGGGTGTGCACAGGGGGTGGTGCAGACCGGCGTATTACCTACAGGACTTGTGCAACAGAATTCCGCCAAGAAGCACCAGTTGGGTGCTAGTAGCCAAAGGACGGGAATGACTGCTGCAGTTCAAAATGTGTCTGTTATTGCTCCTTCTGCGAGTGTGCCTGAAATACCAAGTACTGCGTCTATCACTCCTATCAGTATGCCAAACGTCCCTGCTGTTGTATCCCACGTGCAACAAGGTGGTTACACGACTGTCACCAGGAGTACCAGCCTTGTACAACCCATTGGACTTTCAGGTCTCCAAGGCGTAGAACATGTGCAGTCAAACCTTAGTCACTTCCAACCACAAGCCTTTTCCCAGATGGATGACAGAAGAAAATCTGAACCTCTACCTCAGCCGCCACCTTCTCTAATGGCTGAACATAAACCTTTCCTGAAGCCAGCAATTTCCTCACCTCCCGCATGTCCACTCTCGGCAGAAAGGCTAACAGGGCTTCTACCATTGTCTAAGGCATGTTGCACCAGCCTGCCTCCCTCCTCAAAGACTTATAAGGGTCCACTCCCAGTGACTGAGCTTCCTGGACCTTCCAACTCTGCTTCAGGTCCTGCAAGTCCTTCATGCCTTTCTTCGAACCATGAGTCTCTTCCTCACCAGAAGCCACCGTTTCGATCAGTACCGCCTCCAAAGACAAAGCACTCCTATCATGGAAGTCCATCTGCCTTTGCCCACAGGCCACCATTTCCATCAGTGCCACCTCCAAAGAAAAAGCACTCCCATCATGGAAAGAAGATGTCTCGTGCGGGTGGCGGGCACCCGAAGACGGCCGTAGGAGGGGGTATACTGTCACGACTCGCTCCCTTCGCTCCCGTTCCCACCAATTGGGGGCATGATTTGGGGTTTATTCCCTACTGGACCTTTCCTCCGAACCTTATGCTACAGTGCTGTGATGAATTGGGAGCGCTAAATCCCTATTTTCCAAGCTACTTCCCTTCCGGATCCATTCCAGGTTTTTGGCAGCCAGCATGCTTCTTTAACCAAATGACTATGCTTCCCAGAATGCCTGGCCCACTGCTCCACCTCCACCCTTGCAGGACAAGGTTGGGTGGAGGATAGGTAACAGCTGTGGCTGCAGGTGCAGCAATCAGCACACCTGAGGCATGTGCTCGTTAAGCAGCTTTAAAAGCCTCAGTCTTACTTCAGTCCAGCGCTGGTCATCGTTTGCAGTGTTCCTGTTGTGACTAGTCCCTTGTTCCTTGCCTTTTTACCTAGTTCCTAGTTCCTGTTTTCTTGTTCCTCCGCCCTGAATCTCGGATTCATGCGCTAATTGATTTCTGCTCCCTTGATTCCCTTTTTGTCTTCCTCTGTTTGCAGGCAGCATTTCTCAGTGCTTTCCCCTTTTAGATGCAGCCCAGTTTGTCTGTGTTCTATATTTCTTTGACTCTGTCCTTTGCTGCTGTAAACCCGTATGCCTTAGCCTTCCTCTTAGATGAGCTTCCTGTCTTTTCCTTGGAGGGGTAGGGAGAAGTTTGCATTGGTTATTTCGTTTTTCCCTGCTACTGATCCTTACTTTCTATTGGGATCCATTCCATGTTTTCCATTGCACTTCTGCATTTATTTCCCATTTGATTATTAGGTGTGGTGTGCGGTTGTAGCTAGCTCCTGTGTGAATGCTTATGTTTTCCTCACTAATTTGTAATCACTATTCCAACTTAGGTATTTAGTTTTCCTCCCATTGCTGTTCTAGCCTTTCTGGGTCCCAGTTTCATCAACAGGATTCGTGGGCTAGCTGACATTCAAGAGGTTTATCTCGTCCTCGTGAGTACAGTTCTTTAGTTCCCTTATTTAATACCATCAAGAGTGTTAGTTCACAGATCCTGTCATTGCTTGCCCTCCACGTGGGTTTAGCGCTGTCAGTACCTGTAACAGCAATTGGGGGTAAGGCGCTTGCCGACTTTCCTCGCGGTCAGGTGCTTACCCCACATCCCTTTTCATATATTGGTTTTGTTGTCACACTCTATTTGCACTCCTGGCTTCTAGCATACATGAGTCGTTGTTCCTGTGTGCACGTAGTTTAATTCGAAGCTATTCACTGTGTGATTTAGTGCACATTTCCCTTGCCATATTCGCTGCCTTTGTACTCGCCTGACTAATCCTGACACTCCCTCCTTACTTTCCTTACCAGTCCCACCAGGTCTTCATGCCTCTGATGTTCACTCCTACTCCTTGACTCCACCCTCTCCACTTCACCACTCCCTCCTCTCTATTATTCTTCTCTCACTACTACTCTCCTCCTCCCACTCCTACTCTCCTTCCACCACAACTTTTCTCCTCCCACCACTACTACTCAAACACCCTCCTTTAAAACATCTGGTCCTCACACTAACACCATATTCTCAATTGCCACACAAACATTCAGCCTCACACTGCAGAACCACTATCATACCTAAGCCAACACCTCTCCTTCTCCACACCATGTCTCCAGGATGCCCCATTCTTTCTTTCCTCCTGCTGTTCACTTGATCCTCCAACTTCAGCTCCACTGACCTCACACAGATTACCTCCCATTCCGGTTTCCTGTTACCTTGTCTAATCCTGCCTCCTCTGTTGTGGTTGGATATTTGTCCCTGGCCAATTAGGCTCTGTCTCCCCCTCACATGGTGGGTAAACATGAGAAAATAACATATTTAGGGGCTGTGCCCGATGCACTTTCCCTGCACAGGGTCGCTGAATGCTGTTGAAATCGACTGGAAAATTCCAAAGCTTATGCAGGGGCTTTAGAGCCCTTTAAGTGGACTGTGTGAGGGTGGTCCCCCCTCTTGACTCTTGTAATCTAAATGCTGTCTAGGTGTTTTGCGAGCTCACTCTGGTGGAGGAGGATCTCTGCTCCATTTGCAGTGGTACTGCTATGTGTGGAAGCAGTTGCTCTCTCTGCGTTGGTGTTGTTGGTGGCGCATCTGCCGTGTACCAGGTTCGCCACCAGCTGCCTTCCTCGACTGCTGCTAGTTCCATGCTGGTTTTTATGTCCTCCCCTGGTGGCATGCAGGTCCTGGCCAAAAGCAGAGACTGGCAAGTATTTTTTTGATGCACGGCACAAGTAATACGTGGTCTGCACAGCGGCATTTTGGAACAGAGGGGTAAAATGGGAAGGGGTCCTATTTGGTGTCTTCCTCATTGTCATTGTCAGTAGTGGCTGATTCTCCCACCGCCCCACTTCTTGCCCAAGGGGGTCTTTGGTACACTTGACAAGGCCGGAGGATTGGACTTGTTACGCTTACTAATATTTTTTTTAAATTTCTTTTTAATTGATTTAGTTGAATTTAATCAACCTTTTTCAATTTACAGTTAAAATCAATATCCAAAATTATCAAAGGATAATGTTCAATGTAACAATTGCAAAGTAACAAGGACAAAAAATTAAAAAAGGAAAAACTTGATTAAAACATAAGACCAACGTTCAAAATTAAGAGAGGACAATATCCAATGTAGCAAATACGATGTAACAAAGATAGCAAAAACGCAAATTAAAACATGAAACCAATATAATCATATTTACATTACTTGGTCATAATTCATAAAATTCTCATACGGTGTCCAATTACAATGCTATCAAAAAATGTACAGTGGCAATCTGGAGAGGCAAGTCAGGGGAACCAAAGATGAACGACCAACATTGATGTTGGTCCATAGTCGCAAAGAATTAGCAAAACCTATTGAAATGTTTTTGTCTCCTGATAAATTACAAATGGCATTGAGCAATTAAATGTTCGAGTGTCTCACGAGTACTAGGAGTATTGTAAAAACGACAAATGTTTTGGTTTACAGACAAAGCTTTGCGCAAACATAACAGAACTCTGGTTCGGCATATATGGCAGCGGAAATACAAGATAGAGTGTCTATAATGGACAGACAGAGCTTTGGAAAAATTGTTTTCCATTACGCCTCTTGATTTTGAAGGAAATCGTTGACTAATAGCACTTTTGTATTGCAGACATTTGGTTTGGTTATAAATCCAGTCCATCTGATAAATTCTTAGTTTAGATTCATCTGGATTTAATATAAGAAGGTCAATGGTAATACCAGCATGTACCAAAATCTGATATGTGGATATTAACCATTTGCGTATAAATGGATTTTGGGTACTGAACATATAACTTGAGAGAATTTTAGCATGGTTTCTGTATGAGTGGAAAGGAGGCACTTTCTCAAGAATGCACATAGTCTCCATTGATAAACTCCAGCTAATGAGGTGATTCCCATTTCATAAAGTAGCCACGAGATGGGAACACACTGAGGTAGGTGCAATACTCTGCACCAAAATGTTGCTTCCCATTTATCAAAAATCAAAGCAGACACGGGAACACCTGTTTCCAAACCATTAATTATGGTAGGGAGGACCTTCATTTTCCAAAATATCACTGCTGTAGTAACTGACAATTTGCCATATCGGGCTAGGAGAATATGAGCCTGAGACATGGCTGATATAAGTTTACACTCAATCTGACTAAGATGTTTCGTGGGTTTCAATATTGCCTCAAAGATAACCCCCAAGTATGTGTAAGCTGGAACAGTTAACAATTTCACATTGTTAATAGATCAATGTTTCAAGGTATGGCCACCACGCTGTGGATTATACAATAACACTTGTGTTTTGGAAGTATTGACTATGAGTTCATTCTTGGTTATATATGAATCAAATGCAGTCAATAGCCTTTGCAGCCCAGAGGGAGTCTTAGATATTAAAGCAATGTCGTCGGCATACCTGAAGGCTTTTATAAGAACACCATTAATTCTAGGAGAGTCAGAATAAACAATACCAAAATTGTATTTGATGTCATGAATGAAATAATTGAAAATAGCAGAAGCCAGTAGGCAGCCTTTCTTAAGGCCAAGTGATGTGGAAATGGGCCTAGAAAGTAGGCCATTCAGATTGATTCTGATTGTACAGAGGCGAGTGAAAGTTGTAAATTATATAAGAGAGTGTTTCAGGACAGTTATCTCTGGCAGGTTTTGCCATCAGTTTGACTCTGGAAATTGAGTCAAAGGCCAAATGTAGATCCACAAAGGCAAATAGACCTGCTGTTTTGACGAATGACATTGTAGTTTTAGACCATTTAGACAAAACAGATTTATGGTCATACCCATGCCTGCCATGAAACTTGATTGATGTAGGGTCCAGGCACAAAAGACTCTAAGGAAAACCTTTGCAAAAATCTTGCCCAGTGTGTCAAGTATGGCGATGGGTTTATAGTTTTTTTGGTAGAGATCGATCCCCCTTTTTAAAAATGGGTACAATGATTGACGTATGCCAGGAGGTAGGTAAAATTTTTACACTTAATATATGTTGAAAAAGATGAAATAAGATTTTGGCCCATAGCTCCGGATTGGCCTTTAGCATGTTGTTATTTAAACCATCCGGGCCGGCTGCTCTAGATTTGTTAGCGGTTTTTATGTAATAGACAATGGAGTCAATGTCACAATCTAGAAGCCATTTTGTATTAGTCTGCATGATATATGTATAATTATCAAAATGGGGATCAGCATACATCTCGGTAAAATGCGAAATCCATTGATCTTCTTGTACTCCATTTGCCTGTGCTCCAATTTGATTAGAGCAATTTGTATGATTGCGAAGTCTCCATATATCAGCAGATCTTTTTGAAGCAAGAGTGTTCAACATTCTTTCACCATCGTGCTCAAAAAGGATGGATCGTCGAGCACGAATCCAATTCATGTACCTGCATTTAGCAGTCCTAAGAGCTTCATGTGGATATACAGAGGAGGTAGAAAGCAAGAGCTTACGTTCTTTTCTATACAGGGCTCTCTTATTGTTCAGTTCTTCATCAAATGAATGCAAATGGGTTGATGGCTTAGATTTCATAATTAAGATGTTGTTTTTGAATTTTTGGAGACTATGGGTATATTCTAACATTGTGTCATCAGTGTAAGTCGAGCCATGATATGATTACGTTAATGGATCTTGGGCTCTAGGTTGGATCCGACCTTACCGAGCTCTAGTATTGATGGTTTTTTATGATTTATTTGGTTGCAAGATCACAGGTTAGTGTTGAGGCATCAAGCAGCGGATACGAAAAGCCAGGGCCCAACTGTAGCCACTGTAGATACAGGACCACTCTTTCCATACCAGAACCCCACAGGGGGCACCGGACCGGAATGCATAGCCTTGAAAAGGACCTACGGGTCGAAACACGTGTTGGCTGACCACATGGGGACATGAGAACCCTGTCTGTACTTTATATATAAAAATCTAAATAAACAAACACTTTCAGAAACCAGCACGTCAACGCACAAATCTGCGTGGAAAATCGAATTCTTTCTCCTACGGGACAAACCAAAGACAAGATATCTAGGTTAATTCCCCCCCCCTTTCTCCACAATGATATGATTAATATCATTAAGCTTAGTAGTCGACCAAGAGAAACGAGTTCTAGTCTGATAGATACCTGAGATCGATACCATTGTCTATCTAGACTTAATAGAGCTACAGGCCTCTGAATTTCAAAGAAAAGTGAACTGTGATCACTATGAGGCTGGAGTGAAATAACTAGAGACATGATCTGTGAAAACAAACTCGAGTCAACGTATATATAATCAATGGTACTAACAAGTTTGTCCCTGTGCCAGGTAGTACCTGCCGGTAAATCACCCATCACTGCCCCATTCACCATTTTGAGATTTCTATCCGACATAAAGGTTGACCAATTTAGGGTCTCTTGAGTGGCAAAATCATTTTTAGGATTAATACAATTGATGTTTATGTCACCAGCCAGTATAGTAGCTGTAATGTCCTTTGATAGCGCAACCGTTTCTAGTATGTCAGAGAGCTCTTGAAGGAAAAGGCCATTTGAAACTGCCATTGGGTTGCGATAGATATTTATTA
The DNA here is from genome assembly GCF_040938575.1 of Ambystoma mexicanum. NCBI lineage: Eukaryota > Metazoa > Chordata > Amphibia > Caudata > Ambystomatidae > Ambystoma > Ambystoma mexicanum. The sequence goes on from NC_090940.1 coordinate 304,878,222, forward strand.
AGGCTATGTGAGCCAGGCTTCAATGGAATAGTCAGAAGACAGACTAACAGCCACCAAGAGGCCCGAAGTGGGTCGCCCCTTATCTCCTCTGTTGGCAGGTACAATAGAGATCGTATAATTGTCCCATATTGGAGGTGTAGTTAACCATGTCTCTTGAAAAACCAATACATCAGAGGGGTGCACAAAGTTATCAATTGAAGTCTGAAGATGCACAAGCCCCCTTGTGTTCCAACAACACAGAGTTAGAGAACAGGCATTTCATACTTTTTGTGGTTATGAAGTGAAAGAAGAATTTTTGGTGGATTGATAGATTCGCGTCTGAGGTACTATCAATTTGAAGCCAGATAAAGAAGGAATCATGGGTTCAAATAGGTTTTGAGACCTATCAGGATCCTGAGAAATTAGGAAACCCATATCGAAGAGCGACAACTTTGCATTCCAAATGGTCTTAGCAACTATCGCTGAAGGAATCCATAATCGCACCACAGCGAAGTCCTGAACCGCTATAAACTCTGCTAGGTCTAAATCACAGGTGATTACATTTTCTAAGTCCCCAACATCATTGAAAATATTCAAAATGCATTGCCTGTTAAGATCATACATATGGAATTGGCCTCCTCTACATTTCATGATGAGGGAATGACATTTTGGGTCAGGTTTGTTATGAGAGGATAACATTTTTTTTTCAATAAATCTGCTAGATGTCTTGGTATGTGTGGCTTGGGGCAACATTGTCGTGGTGGAGGACACTCCGGCATGTATTGTCAAACCAGATGTCATATGAGTCAGTGGATCTTGATTTGATTGAATTGAGCTGTTATCATTATTAGTGCAACTCGTTGCATGTGGAGCCAAGGGACCAAGGGTTGGGACACCCGACAATACATGTGGATGAGTGGTGCCCGTATCCATTTTCGCTTGTTTATCAAAAAAGGCATCAACAATGTTCTTTTTTTGCATTGCAACAAAGTTAGAGTTAGACAGGTCATTGGTAGAATTTCTAGTCATATCTTGACAGCCAGTAAACGATGGATCTAGGGGAAATGGGGGCCTGTCAGTCCAGATAAAAGAGGGATGTGAATTCCGATCAGATGGTTCAATAGATGGAAGTTTAGTTTTTAAATACATATCAACCATCTACCTCATATTATCCATAGACGGAATGTGAGAGGTTATCTCAGCAATCCGTTCCGCTACTGGAAGTTTGTTTTTTAAATACATATCAATCAAGGTCTTTATGTGGTCTAGATGTAAATTTGTGTCAGAGATTTTCTTGATTTTTTGAACATTATCGTGATGTACTTGTGCAGCCCTGGAGGTCAAATCATTAGATACAGAGGGCAAAGTGTTTGGCAAAGCATTCGAAGTAGGATGTTCTAAAGCACTTACAATTTTGTTTATGGTGAGTAGTGTAGGGTTTGGGGTGGCATGACTATTGTGCTCACCTTTTCAGCATCGTCTTGAGGAGGTATTTTTAACAATATCTGACTCCGGATTTGAACCAACCGAGACAGCTTTGAAAAAGGTGGGTAAGGTGTTCTTCGATGTCTTCATAGCTGCCATGTTCTTGGACTTCTTAATCAGAGAATGGCGTAGAATAGTTTTCTTTTTCATTTGTTTTTTGGTTTTTTGGGGGACAGGAGGAAGATCAGGGCAGTGTGAGATATCAGGACAAGATGCTTCAATATCCGAAACAGCTTCACGCCTCTCAATTGGTATCTCTGGGGGCAAGGTCTCAAGATCTTGTGATAGACTCACCCGTGAGGCATCTCCTGTCTGTGGGTTATCAGTGCGGCCTAATGCTTCGATATGTCGAATAATTTCTGAAAAGGCTACGATGGTAATGGGAGACGGACATAGCAAAGGTTATGGAATGGAAGGCAACGATTTTAAAGATGCAATCCATTCACATATAGAGTTTATTTGAGTAGTCTGCCTAGATGCCTTTTCGTCTAATTGTTCTAACAGTTTAAATACACTGAAAATGGTGGTATTAATGGCTGTGAGAATGATGTCTAATATCATGGGTTGAGAAGAAGGAGGATGATCTATAACCACTTTGGGACTTTGGCGAGGTGTGGGATGTACATAAAGCGATGTTTCATCAGACACACTACTAATCGAGGAAATGTCATGTTGATGATCTACGTTTTTACTACAGTTAGAAATAGGGGATTCACATTGGCTCACATAGATAGAGATGGTATCCTTATGCAGAGACTCGTGGATTGAAAGGTCCACACATGCGGTAGGCGTAGGGAGATCTATGGATTTTACATTCATAGGTCTTTCTGCTGATAGCAAGTTAGAATCTGACCACAAATGTGGCATACAAACAACATTATAAGTGAAAACCTTTGCATGGGCAGTTCGAATAGAGCGCTCAAGAGCGCAGTTTGAGGTTTGCGAGTTGCCTGCCAGGTGTGGTTTTCTAAATGGTTAAGGCAGGCTGTTAAGTGAGCTCGCATTGGAAGCATTTGCACACACACATTGGGTGTGTTTCTGGTGTTATGATTTGGAGCTAACATGATCGATGTATGCATTCTACACATTGCGTGCATGTTACCTGTGGCCGCCATCTTGGAAGAGACAAGAGCACGGTCTGGCATACAGGGTGTTAAAGAGTATAAATGATTGAACATAGACATAGACACTCAAGTACTTTAGGAGTGGCTTGTCTAGGTAAATTATTTAACAAACCTTTCGAATGACGTGCAGGACGAAGGGCACAGGAACGCTCAGCTACGCCGGGCGAAGCGGACAAAGCGGTACTTGGTTGAAGGTACTTTGCTTGCAGGTGCGCGCGCGGGTGTGCGAGCGAGCACGTTATGTAGAAGGGAACACAAGTCCCGCCCTTCCAGGGGCGTATCACAACACTTAGGAAAAATTGTGCTCAATGGTTCACAAAAGTCTGTGACAAACGAGGCAGGCAGCAAAGCAGCAAAGTAGCAGAGTCTCGCGCAGGAAGCGGGCAGAACGGTACTTAGTTGAAGGTACTTCGCTTGCAGGTACGTGCTATCATTACACTTGATTTATTTGCATTAACCCTTAAATCACGTGCCATCACGTAGTACATACATGTTGTCACCAGTTTGTGCAGAGCTATAGGGAAACATTTTGCTAAAAGCAAACAAACAGAAATAAAAATGAGTCTTCAAATGGAACAGAATTTTAAGTTGTATTGCAAGACGCTGGCAGTCATTAGATACCTCAATGGTCCATAAAAGTCTGTGACAAACGAGGAAGGCAGCGAAGCAGCATAGTAGCAGCGTCTCGCGCAGGAAGCGGGCAGAACGGTACTTAGTTGAAGGTAGTTCGCTTGCAGGTACGTGCTATCATTACACTTGATTTATTTGCATTAACCCTTAAATCACGTGCCATCACGTAGTACATATATGTTGTCACCAGTTTGTGCAGAGCTATAGGGGTCTCGGAAATGTGATCTGCATTATCTGTGCACCGTGGGGCAACTGCTGTCACCCTCACAAGGTTGTTGTAAAAATGAATAGTACAAAGATTAACAAGGAGAGGTACAAACACCTACCTGTATCTTTCTCCAAGCACCACCTTGGACAACTAACCATTCCCCACTGCTTGATTTTTGCTTGACTATCTGTGTATAATTGTATTCAAATTGCCAATGAAAGGTGTGGAAGGGCAATATCTAATAGAGTCCATCAAAGTAGTGACCTATTTACATAGTCAAAGGTGGATCTAAAGTTAACAAAATGTAGATATATTGGTTTATATTTTGAAATGATTGACTGTGGATTTAGTCCTTGGTCAGTTGCACGCAAATCAGTCCAAAAACCCAGCTTTTTGTCTGCAAGAAGTGCATTTATTTCTATCCAACACACCATCTGTGTAGGGATATTTTTGCCAAACAATCTGGCGCTGCCATCCAGCAAAGAGATAAAAGGAACAATAAAGGTGAGGTTTTAACACCTTTTTATATGGGAATAATAATCACTAGCCTGCGCTTTTGTTGTAAAATGTTCCCTTTGTTATAATGGCATTATATATTATAGCAAGCAATGGTGCCAATAGCCCCACTCTATGGTTACAAACATCAAAAGCTGCCCCACTGGGACCTGCAATTTTCAATGAGGCTTGCTTTACCAGGGCATTCTCCACTTCCCTCAAATAGCCAAGTCTAAAATCAAAATGCCTGGTTTTTACTTATGTCAACAGTTTGGTTGCAATAGATCCCTGACTAGAGGAGGTTAAAGTAAGCAGTTCTTCAACAGATGGATCCACTTTACCATATACATTACAAAAAAACCATCAATCCAGCCGAGTTCAGGACTGTACACTTAAATGGGGTGTGAAGGCATCAAGAAGCAGACACATATAACAGAGTAAACCTTAGGTCAGAACTTTTATTCAAATAAGAGAAGGTTGGGGAAATGCCTATCTTGCCCTATGTTATGGTGAGATTTCCCTACTTAACTAAAACTAAGGAGAGTCTTTGTCTGGAAGTCCAAAGCAAATATCTGTCTGTGTCCAAAAGCTAAACTTGCCCTCACAACTACTTGACTATAATGTGTAGGAATATCAACATCAACATGTAAAGTATTGAAACAAATGTTCAGAGGTTCTTCCAGCTCTTTGTTGGAAAAGGGGTTCGCCCTTCCCCAAGATTCAGGATCGTTGACGTTGTCAAAAAGAGGGGTTCCCTTCCCCACGCTTTCAAGTCTCTCAATGTTCCAAAAACCAATACAATTCCTTAGGATATTTCTCAGCTTTCTGTCAGATTTGCTTTTCATCAATATCACCAATATCACAAAATCTCTGTTCAATAATATCAGATCACCCAGGTTTCTCCTTGGCAGTCCAACACAAGTTTATGGGTGATTTATGTGGCTTTTCCTTTAGGTGGGTGTATTCGGTCTAGGTCTAGTTGTCGGATAACATGGTCCACCCATTACAGGTCACGCAACCGACACACCTTACCTGCTTCTTCACAGTTACACTGTCACTGTTTCAGTTTCACAGTGATATTGGGTTTTCCTCTTGATACTCTCTCAAGACTTGTTTTGCCACCATTCACTTGTAATACATTCAGACATTCTTAAGGCTTTTACCATTGCTTATTCTTTCAGTTTGCACAGCTCCTTATATTGTTATGGCACTTGCCAATACTTGTTCTCTTCAGTTTATACCATTCACAGTTCTATTGTATCAGGGAATATCACACTTGATTTCTTTATATTTGGTATTCAAAACATAAGACTTCATTTCACTCCATTCAAGCACATTGCATAACTTGCTATCAAATTCTCAGTTTACTGCCCTGCTGGGAATTTGCACACTGCTCATGGACGTTTTCACACTTTTCAAATACTTCTATTTCTGCTGCCCTTTCCTTGCCTTCTCAATTGCATATGATTCACAGTTCGGTATTCACAAATCCTTCTATACACTTTTCTTAACCTTCAAGTTATAGCCTTCAAGTTAGCGTATTGTCAAAAGTCTTTCTTTTAAGCTGGACTGGCATTCACAGTGCCTAAACGATCCCTCGCTCACTCATGAGCGATTCAACCCGCACAGAGCATGCGCTTTACCCCAGAGCGTGCCAAAGTCATTCAAACTCCTTTGACTCACCAGGTACGCTGTCTCCAGGTACTGCTCTTCTCATCGGCAGGCTCTCTGTTGCTGTTGCTGCTACCGGCTTTCGCGCCTCGATTACAAGATCTCCGCCGCCTCTCTTCAACAGAGAAGGAGTCCCTCTGACTTCTGGAGGGTAGCAGATCAGTTCTGCCACCAGAGACCTTTCCCCCTTCCGCTGCAGCGACTCTGCAGTTCCGGGCACACGTCTCACTGGTCTCTCCTCCGGCTTCTCCTGCAAGCTTTCCACAGGCAATCTCATTAGCCTCACTGCAGCGGGCCATTTAAACCACCCTCCAGGTCCCAAGTGCAGGCAATGTTCCTTTACTGAGTAATGCTCATGGTACTCGGCATCCCTCTTCCTCGTCCCAGTACCAGAGTGGTGTTTGTGAATGTCAGTGTTAATAAAAAGAGAATGTACCTGATTGGCGGTTATTGGGACGGTGTTTTCTGGAGTAATAGGGTAGAGCTTGATAATACCCTATAAATGCTTTGGGGATGTTTGACTCCTTGTGAAAGGGAAATGGAGGATACTGCATCTCACCTGAGGGTGCCTAATCCCCACTCCCCAAGTCTCCTCGACCCAGGTGAACCTCCCTCGTATATCCACCCCCAGGGTCAGGATCCAAAAGCGACGTCCTTCCCCATACCACCTGGGAGGAGGATATATTGGGGAAATGAGTGAGAATGCTCTCAGATTCCTCACAGGGGCCATCAGAGTCATCTGCCTGTGGGTATTTAGCATGGAGTTGCTAAAATGAATGAGCATTTTCAAAGCAGCTGTCTCGTCAAGTTGCCCTCATGACTTCTGTTTAAATGCCAATTTTCTGATAAGGCTTTTTTGTAGTTTGTTCAGAATATTTCTCATTTCCTCTTATCTGGGCCCACTTGCTTTATACATTAAAAATGAGGGTCTGGGAGTCCCCATACCGAGAATGAACATGCCCAAATAACCCGTTCTCTGGATGATTGCCTAGCATTTCAGTGCTGAACTGCCTAAGTGGGTGGGACCAGACTGATATGTATTTGGATATTTCTCCTGTCTGAAAAGTACAATGAGCTAAAACGTGGCTGTAAACCCTCCTGAGTGGGCACCTTTCCATAGAACAGGTTATTTGGCCGTGCTCGTTCTCAGTAGAGGGGCACCTAGACCTTTTTTGAACACTTAATTTATACCCCCTGTGAATTCACAATCAAGCAATTAAGTGAGGATCATGATTTTAAACTATCCTCTTCATGGTGTACAACACTAGTTCTAAATTGGGTTTTAGGGAAAGTGTTCATATGTTATTTTAACTAAGACTGTTTTCTTTTCATACTTCTACCAAAATCAAAAACTCTTTTCATTCTGGGTATTATAAACTCAGTTCCTATCCTTTGTAGTAAGCCGGTCCTCCAGCGAAGGTCCACTGCAAAGGCTCCTGTCCCAAGCCTGTCGGAACGGGAGCTGCCTGCAGTCATAGGCCATGACCATCGTGAACAAACCCAAACACGCCCTGCAACTATCTTTGTGATGTTCCGGTAAGCGAATGCGCTCTGTCGCACCTGCTATTCTACCTTGTTTACATTGCATGCCCAATTTCCAAATTCATGACTCGCAACCCCTCTGACTTCTGTGGACACCACTATGTCAACCAGCCAACACCACGTCAACAATCCAGACTCGTTTGCTCTTGTCTTCACTGCAGTGTGTCTCCCGAATGCCCTCAGACGCACCCATCGCCTGCTCTGCATACTGCCACACTCCCTCCATGCTTAGCTAACCACACTAAGTGAACTGGAGTCACCACCGTAGATGAATACAAGCATGCCCTTCTGCTCTGATAGTATACCCTGTCCGCAGCCCATATTGCCCACTGCATAGCGGAGGCTCTCCCAACCGCGTATGTCGTGGCCCACCGCTGTCTAATAGCACATGCCATAATTACTTAGCCTTAGCCTTTAAATTGCATTGTATATCACCTACTACTGCTAATTTGGTTTCTGTTATTTACTGCTCGCTGCTGACATTTTATCCCCGGGATTCCCACTGTTGTTAATTTGAACTATTGTAACTCTACTTCTAGCTATGTGACCCTACTTCCTACTACTTGAATTCCGAAATTGTTGCCTTCTGCCTGCCAGTATCTCTCCCTGTTTATATTGTTCTGCATCTTTCGTTAGAATTCAAATTTTGTTATAAAAGTACCTGCCTGGTTATTCCTGTCTACAATGCATTCTACATGCCACACAGAACTAAGAGTACTATCTACCTAACCCACTGTGCCGAGCACATTGCTAGGCCTTATTCCCTGGCATCATCTAGGAAGCCCAGCCCCATCCAGCCTCACCAACCACTTGAGGCAGGACCACAGTACAGGCTACTTCTTACTGACCCATCACCACCCTCACTATGTGCTGCTCAAAGCTGCTTGCACACAGTGCTCCCCTCTCCCACCATGCTGTGCACCTCCGAGCATGCACCTTCGCACCCCCTTACATCACACGACCCATGTGTACCTCCAGCTACAACTGCAGGCTCTGTTCCAGAGTAATGTACTATGAGGATGATGTCCTGCACACGCCCCACACAAGCCCCCAGACTGCTCGTCTGTGTCGATCATTCATCCCCCAAGAAGCCCACAACACCCATGACCCACATGCATGAAACACATACTGCGAGCCCACATTGCCGCTCCACCACTAGTACCTCCTGCCATGCTGCCTCTAGAACGCAGACTGCACCCCTGTGTAATGAACTAGGTGGTGCCCCTTTAACTACAGCCACCACCAAGCTCGCCATGCCCACCACCCACACCACAAATGATGCTGCCATTGCTAATGCCTCATTGCCTCCAGCCTCCATGCCACATACTGCATCTACTATGCCCGCATACAAAGGTGATTCTGCTTTCGCAGACACTAATTATACCACCTCGCCTACCCTGCCTAATATGCTGTCCACGTGCATCAGTCCAGTCAATATCGATGTCCATTCAAACAAGCTCCCTCCCAGCGCACGCAGTAGAAATACACGACATGATCATCACCCACAACCTTGACCTCTGTGCTATTACAGAAACCTGGCTGCATGAAGCATCTGGCCCTGCCCTTGCTCTTTCACTCCCACTGGGTTACACCATCTTCTGACAAGACCACCCTCTTTCCAAATGTGGCGGGGTAGTTCCCATAGCCAAAGACTCCATCACCATCAGAATGATTGACCAATAAATCACAAGTAACTGTGACCTACTAAACCTCAAACTCACTACCTCACACAACTGCACTATCACATTACACATTGTCTACCACCTCCTGTTCCCCCTGCAGATTTCCACTCCACCATCACAAACCTCATCTCAGATAACCTCAAAACCTCCTCCAAGGTTATTCTAGCAGGCAATCTTAATCTAGGACTACATTATCCTAACGACACCCCAGCTAAATCCCTAGCAAGGCGTTGGAAACACTAGGCTTCTCACACTCCATATCTAATCCAACCCATAGCAAAGGTCGCACCATCGACTGGATAGCCCACCACTGTCAAGATAGCCTGCTCAAGTTGCCCCTGTAGTGTAGAAGAAGAATTCTACCCTATAATGTAACCCTGTGTCTGGATACAAATAAACCAGCACCAATTGTTTGGAAGAATGGAGCCAAACGCATTGCAGAGGACTCACTTCGTATTATTGATCGAATTCCAAGATGACACACTTTGTTTTGTAACAACATCAACATCAAAGGAAATCCGGAAAATATCTGTTACCATAAAGAAGAAAATAGAAGGCTTACTACTTACAAAGACCAAACTGGATAGTGAAAACAAGAATATGCACAGACACTTCTTACTATGGGATGGTCAGATGATATTCCAAATAGAACAAATGCTCCCAGTAAGACCGCCAGGTACATGGGGGTATGGGACTATTCCCGCCGGCACGCGAACGCCTATGGGTAAGGAAGGTCAACAAGGGATACCCAACGAAATGAGGATGCTCCACCCTCACCCTGTGATGGTTTGCCGGCAGTCTCTAGTCCGTACCAGGGTGAGGTGAGGAGGAAGGTACCGGCAGTCTTATGGAGCCCTTGCAGTCGTGTAGATCCCAAAGAGTAGAAAACAACCCAAGGAAGTCCGGATCGGTAATGAGCTGGCAATAGACGGTGATCAATCGCGAGACAAAAGCAGTCCTGAAAGCATTCCGGGTCAGCAACTGGGATATCTTCAACAATGACAAGAAGTGAGGCAGTATACAGTCCTGGGAGAGTTCTGGTTCGACAACGGGAGATAACACAACAAGAATAAAGCCTGTTGCAGTTTTGGGGGAATTCCGAAATGGTAGCAGGAAGGCAACAGGTAAGGGGAAGGAACACAATGGATGGGTAAGGCAGGAATGGAAGACTTAACTTCGTGAAACCAAGATGCAGGAAACTCAAACAGGGGAAGGGAAGGGAAGGCAAGGCAGGAACAACAAAAAGGTCAATAGCAGAAACAGAGTCTTGATCAAAAGAACGTAGCGCACTTCATGCAAAATCAGAAGCAATTAACTCACTACAAACTAGAGTTTATCAAGTGACGGTCACATGACCATAACGTGCGTCTGACGTAGAGGGAGTCAGTGTCTCTGCCCCAATTTCCATGGCAACCGCCACTGTGACTGGAAGGAAGGAAAACTTTTTACGAACTTGGAGCGGGAGTGAGTTAACTCTTTTTTCAGAGGGAAAGAATGAAACTTTACCAATGATCGATGGTATAAATGGCGCTTATTGGAATGCCCCTGTTGTGTCTGACAAGACGAGGACAGCGCTTGCCCTGTTCGATTCTTGACATGCCCACCTCGATACCTGACAACCACAACTGCCCACCGGTTGTCACGGCCAACTCTCCCTCCCATGGACAGACACTACCTCATCCTCTTCACCCTCTCCCCACCTAAACTCCAAAAACCATTCGCCATGTCTCTCCCCTCCTCCACCACCAGAAGCGCACGCCTCCTCACTAAAGTGAGGTTAGCCCCTTACCTCAATGTCACAGCTCTAATGGCCCCATTTTCCGAAGACCCAAATGCTCTGGCTCTCTCCCTCAACACTATTATCTCTGAGGCAATAGATGGCATTGCTCCCCTAACTGCCGGCAAAGCGCACCAAACAATCCAACACATGGTTTACACCGGAACTCTCGGCCCTTTGCTCCAGAAAGCGGGCCGAGCTATCTAAGTGGCAAACCAATCAACTTGCTTCAGACAAACACGAATTCAACAAACTGTCCAATGAATACAAAAAAGCGATCATTCACACTAAGGCCAACTCATGAAATACAAGAATCGTCAATGCCAAATCCAACTTCAAGGACACATGGATGGCTGAGGTCTGGCTCTCCCTGAACGGGTATAAGACTGAACTACTACTGTTAGCCCCCACTGACTCACATATTAAACTAGACAACCAGTGCCTATCCTTCACCATCAACAACACCACCATTCCCGTCTCCCAAGCAGTCAAAACTCTGGGAGTCTATTTAGATGCCAACCTAACTATGTCTAGACAAGTTAGTGCAATTGCCGCCTCTGCAGCCTACTACTCTAAACTCCTCAACGCCACTAGACCATTCCTCTCCACCACAAACTGTCTGTCCATAGATAGAGACCTAATAGGCTCAAAGCTGAACTACTGTAATGTTCTCTTCACGGGAACCTCAGCTAATAATTTGGACAAATGCCAAACTATTCAAAACAACGCCCTTTGCGTTGCACTGGGTATCCCCAAAAGAGAACACATCTCACCAGCCAGACAGCAAGCGCACTGACTGCCTGTCCACCAACGCATGCTTTTCAAGACTCGTGCCCTCACTCACAAGTGCATCCATCACACAGCGCCTCCCTGCCTCTCTCACAGAGTCATCATTCCCCTGCCTTCAGACCAACAAGAACACCATACGCCAATCTACTGCCTGTCCCTAGAGTTAAGCGTGCCAGAGGTGGGGATGCTAGCTTCCCCTTCATTGCCTCCAGGCAAAAGAACACTTTCCCACATGCCCTCAGAGCTGAACCTTCACATCTCACCTTCCGCAAAGCAACCAAAACCAGACTATGTGTTTAAAAACCTCAGACACACAGCCACTAAGGCCCCTGTACATAGCTAGTTTAGGTGCAGTACCTTATTTTGCTAAATTATGTTATGTTTGTTATGTTATTGGGACTTTTTTTTGTAACTTCTTTTTATTGATTTTACAACATTGTAATTGCGTCGCGTCGTAATAGCGTAGAAAGATAGGCAGAGCCAAGCCCCCCTCTCGTTTCGGAGCCATCAGCAAACGCCTACTAACCCGCGTTTTTTTTCCCGTTCCACACAAAGTCTGTAGTTAACGAGTCTAGTTTCTTGAAGAAGACCGTGGGGACGGCCTGAGGTTTCCTGAAAAAAGATACAGCAGGCGCGGCAGAGTTACCATTTTAGTCGTCACCACCCTGTCCAACCATGAGATCGGGAGGTTCCTCCACCTGCGCAAGTCCCGTTCAATGTCCTTTAACAAAGGTAGGTAATTAGCTTGATACCACCGTGCCAGGGTCGGGGTAATTCTCACTCCTAGGTATCGGATTCCCCCCGGACTCCACAGAAAAGGAGTAGCCTCCCGTAGAATATCACACTCTTCCCCCCTCATAGTCAGATTCAAAAGTTCTGATTTGGCAAGATTAATTTTGAGACCGGAGGCCTCACCAAATGCCTCCAGCAATTCCCTACTTGCTCGGATGGAATCCACTGGGGCCATCAATGTTTACAAGAGGTCATCTGCAAATGCTGCTACCTTCTGATCCACCCCCCTGAATGGGACACCCTTAATCCCCACCGCTTCCCCAATTGCCTGCAAAAGGGGTTCGAGGTAAATAGCGTAAAGCATAGGGGACAGAGGGCAGCCCTGCTTAGTACCCCTGCCCACTCTAAAAGGCCTGGACATAGCTCCGTTCACCGCTATCCTCATGCTGGGTGTCTGATAGTTAGCTTGTACCATACGCAACAATTTCCCCCTAATACCCATCTTCCTCATCACTTTAAACAGGAAAGACCACTCCACGCGGTCAAAAGCCTTCTCGGCATCCAGAGATAAAAGGACCGCGGGAGTGTTTGTTCTATGAGACTTTTCGACCAGGTGGGCCACCATCCGTATGTTGTCCGCAGTCTGCTGACCCTTTATAAACCCCGCCTGGCCCGGATGGATCAGCTCCGGCAGGAAATCCTCGAGCCTAGCTGCCAACACCTTTGTAAAAATCTTGGCGTTGATATTAATCAACGCGATGGGCCTGTAGGAGGTCCGCTCTTCCGTGTTCTTATTGGGTTTCAAAATAAGGGATAGCCTGGCCTCTTCCATGGAGGGGGTTATTGTCCCTGTGGCTCTAAACGTATTAAAGAGGGTGGTTAAATGCGTAACCAGAACGTTTGCAAAAGTTTTGTAAAACGCTGCAGTATAGCCGTCTGGGCCTGGGGCTTTATTGATAGGAAGACCCCTAATCACATTCAGTACCTCCTCTTCCCTGATCTCCCCATCCAACCTCTCTGCTGCCTCCTTCCCCAGCCGCTCAAGTTCAACCTTAATTAAGAACTCTTCCTGAAGACCGTCCCGGGGGGTCTGTGATGTGTACAGGGTCTCATAGAAGGACACCAAAGCCTCTCGAATCTCTCCCGCCTCCGTCACTCTCTTTCCCGAATCGGTAAGTAAGGCCGTGATCGTGTTTTTGCATCTCGCACCCCTGAGCAGCCTCACAAGGAGAGTATCCGCTTTATTTGCTTTGGCATAAAAATGTTGGCGCACCCGCAAGAGAGCTCCCTCAGCCCTCTTGGTCCTAAGTAGCTCCAGCTGACCCAGTGCTCTGCGATAATCCCTCATAGCGAGCCTAGACGGGGTCGGTCCCGCCTTTTGCCTCGCAAATTCGACTTCCTCTTCCAGACGAGCCTCCAGCGCCTTCAATTGCTTCTCTCTATGCGATGCTGCCGCTATTAATTCCCCCCTCAGCATAGCCTTAAAGGTGTCCCATCTGATCTCTTCTGTTGTGTCCTCCCTTTGATTTAAGAAGAAGAAGTCCCTAATCTTTTCCTTGATCTCCTGCCTGATTACCGGGTCTCTAAGTAGGTGTCCTGGGTACCTCCACGTCCAAACCCCTCTCTCCCTGGGCCCTAAGTCCATAATCATAGAAACCACCTTATGGTCCGCTATGCAAATTGGGCATGTCGCCACCTCCTGCACCCGATCTATCAGGCTCGAAGATGCCCAGATGTAGTCGATCCTGGATTGGGATCCGTGGACCCCCGACAGGAAAGTGTACCCTTCTTCCTCCCCCTTGATCTCCTGCCAAACGTCTCTCAACCCCGCCCCATGGATCCTATTTATCAAATCCGAGGACATCACTGCCCCCCCGCCCCTATCCGAGTGTCCAGACCGGTCCCGACCTTTTTCCCAAGCTATATGGAGGTCACCCAGTAAGATGATTGGACCCTGGGCATTGTCCTCAAGCTTGTCCAGGACACGCTTCAAAAAGTGTTCCTGGCCCACATTGGGCGCGTAGACCACTGCTACGGTATAAGGGCTACCCTGGTGCGACCCCCATGCAATTAAATGCCTGCCCTCCTTGTCCCGTATGACCTCGGAGATCCTAAGGCCTACTCAGGATTTGATAGCCAGTGCCACTCCCCCCGCCCTAGTCCCACCCGAGGCATGAAAAATCTGGTCGTAACCCCGTAGTTTAAGGTGCCCCTGATCCTTAGGTCTCAGGTGTGTCTCTTGCAACCCCAAGATGTCAGGATTCTCCTTTTTCGTAAACTGTTCTAACTTCTTCCTCTTAAGGGGGGTATTTAAATCCCTGACGTTATGCGTTAGCCACTTTATCATGGGGAACAATATTTCAGTAAATTAAGCACTCTGCGGCCACCCGCAACCCCATCCGCCTGACTCGTCTGGGGCCGATGTCTGGCGGCCAGCCCTCCCGTGTCCCCTTCGCCTCGAAAAGGAGAGCCTCTGCCCCCTTGGCCCCGATCCGTACTCCCCCCCTTCCGCTGCCCTTTACCTCCCTCCCCCCTCCCTCCTCCCAGTCCGCAACCCCCCAGAAGGGCATGCCCTTCCCGCCTCCCTCCCGCTCCCCTCTTCGGGTATACCCACCCTTTCTGACTCAAGGATGGATGCTCCTGCCCCCCCCCGCCTATTTCACCCGTCAGTGGCCCAGCACCCATAAAGCAAACCAGGGATTAGGATCCTTCTTGTGCCGACCCTCCCGCCTCCCCTGGGGACCGCCCGCCACTCCCCGCGGGTGGTTTATGATCCCGCTTCGGCCTCCTCCTCTTCTCCCCCACCATCGACCAGGACCAAGACCTTGGTTCCGAGCCAGATACTGCCCCCCTCCTCCCCGGTCCCGCAGGAGCATCCTCTAAGTCCAGGCGCAATATGCTCGCTCCTTCCTGCAATGACGTTATGCGCCTCTGAGCTCCTTCCCACTCGAACACCAGACCAAATGGAAATGTCCATCTGTACTTAATGCCTTTCCCATTCAAAGCTTTAAGGACTGGACCCATTTGCCGCCTCTTTGCGAGGGTACTGCTCGCCAGATCCTAGAACAGGGCTATACACTCTCCCTGGTATTGGATTGTCTCTTGTCTCCTTGCCTCCTGGAGGACTGCTTCTTTTTGGGCATACCTAACAAATGCTGCCAAAACATCCCTGGGCCTAGATTGAGACCCTACGTTGCCCCTGCCCACCCTGTGGACGCGGTCGAGCTCAATCTCCTCTGGGGGCACAATCCCCAAGATCTCCGCGAAGATGGATTGGGCTACTCCTTTTAAGTCTCTGTCCTGGACCGATTCAGGAAGCATTTTGATTCGGATGTTGACTCGACGAGATCTATTCTCCATGTCCTCCATTTGTATTTCCAGGTTGTGCGTGGCTGTGTCGAGTCTCTCAATAGCCTCACCACTGGCCGTCACCTCGTTAGCCAGGTCTTGCAGGCCTCTCTCCAAAAGATCTGTCCTCTCACCCTGCTGCCGCAGCTCCTGCATTATTTCCCCCATAGCCGCATTCAGGTCAGACCTAAGGAGCTGGAATTGTTCCTGGAAGGTTTTTGTGAGACTGGTATGCAAAGTGTGCATCTCCCCCCTGAAATCTTGCCTCGAAATTGCAGCTGCGCCATCCTCTTCTGCCGGAGAGACACTCCTGGACAGATCCTCCCCAGCGGGTCTAGTCGAGCCCCTCGCCTCCTGCACTGGCCAGATGCTAGGGAGAGTCCCCCGGGCCTGGCCAAGTTCTGACTGCGCTTTCCCACTTTTGCCTTTATTCTTCGTGGCCATGCCGGCGGGGGGGCTGAAAGTGAGGCACACCGCCAGATGCTTGCGCACAGGGGACCAGTGTACCCCAAATCCTTACCGCAAATAATGAGATCCCGTAGCCCACTAGGTCACCGTTCCACCTTCCGTGAGCCACGCATGGGCCCACCAGCAGCAATGATGCCAAGAAGAAAGCCTCTCCAACTTGTGCGGATCACTTGCACAGAGCTCCTTACTTGATCCGCTGGGGCCGGGGTGCCAGAAACTTCCCCTGTCAGCCTGATCCCCCTAGATGAGGCCTCCAGGAAGGACCGCGCCGCTGGTGCCTCCTCCCCCACTCGGGAGGACTCCTCTCCGCGCCCGGGGAACCACGCTCTCCAACCCCCGAGCGGGACTGTCCACTGGCCGACATAGGGCCCTCTTCCGGGCTGCTCCCCCTCAGCTAAGCCAGCAAGCTCAGCCAGCCGGGCCGGGGTGCCAGAAACTTCCCCTGTCAGCCTGCTTCCCCTAGATGGGGCCTCCAGGAATGTCTGCGCCGTTGGTGCCTCCTCCCCCACTCGGGGGGGACTCCTCTCTGCGCCCGGGGGAACCACGCTCTCCAACCCCTGAGCGGGACTGTCCACTGGCCGATGTAGGGCCCTCTTCCGGGCCGCTCCCCCTCAGCTAAAACAGCGATCTCAGCCTGCCACGGGCCGCCCACCGCTCCCACACGGGCCCGCTCTGCTGCTCCCCGCTGCGCCGCCTCAGACACGGGGAGCGCCACACAGCTCTGCCAGCTGGGTCCAAAACTGCGCGGGCGGCACCCGCCAGTCTCTCGCCGTCCCTGTTCCGGGGCCCACAGGGCTCCGCTCCGCCTCCCAACCGGCCCAGGTGAGCCGCTCCCCGACACTCTACCTCCTGTGTTCGGCGTGAACCGGACTCCTTAGGGCCTCTGCTCTAGCCGGGGCCGGGGCGGGGTACTCCACCCGCCACCTTTCAGCTTTTCAAGCCGGGGCAAGCCTCCTCCCGGCGGGCCCCGTCTCGGTCGCAGCTGCCCTTTTCACGGGTCTCCGACCGGCCCGCCAATGCTCCACAGCTCTCGTGGCCGGCGCCTGCCACTCTAAGCCTCCACACTTGCCGTGGGCTCGCAGTCTCCTCTGTCCACAAAGTGAATGCTTCTCCCGTCGCAGCGGGACCTCGGAGCCCAGAATTCAGCTCCCAATCGCCCTGGAACACCGGGTGGTGGGCCTCCTCCCGTGACGGTAGCTGGGAGCTCTGCAGGAACGTCTAACTCCTATGGGCGGCCATCTTTGAATCGTTATTGGGATTTAAACACAGCACTGCTATCATTTTCATGGTCTCTGTAGGTGCTCTGGCGGATCAGAAAAGAAGGAGGTCTGGGAGGGATTAGTTAGTGGGATAGCGAGGGAAAGCGCTAGAGAGCTTTGATGTGCTATTGGTAGCTTCAGTTCGAAAATAAACAGTCACTTTGTGCTGGGTTTGTTTTTAGTTGGTATGGGGTATGTGATGTTTGTTGTATGAGTGTGTGGTATGATTTGTGTGTAATTGGTTTTGTTTTCTGTAGTGTGTTGTGTTTAGTTGGGTGCTGCTGAGTGTGTGCATTTAGTGGTGGTTTTAAGTTTCTGCTGCGGTCGAGGTATGTGTGTGTGTTTTAGTTTGCGTTTGTGGTTGAGTATGCAAGATACCAGAATGTTTTTATTAATGTTAGTTAGTGTTGTTAGTAGTCTGTGCCCTTATATGCGATGGTTATGTTGGAATGACAGGGTTCATATTCTACTATGGTGGTTTGTGTTAAAATGCTTTTTTTCATTGGAGTATCCAGGTTTCGGTTCATTAGTTTTCAGTTGTTTTGGATGTTGCTCTTGAGTTGTGTTGCCCATTTCCCATCAACAGTGTTTTCTATTTAGCTCAGTGAGTTAAAGAGACAGTTCTTTTGCAGTTTTCTGGTTTTTAGGTGGTCTTCTGTTGTATGTATTTCCTTTGGGAGTGAGTTCCAAAGATGTGCAGGGATGCAGGAGAATGCTGATCCACCAAATGTATGCTTTGAGTATTATTTTGGTTTGAGGAGAATGTTGTTGCTGGACCATGGTGTTCGATTTGGTTTTGTGGCAGCATCATGGCGTAAGACACGGACAACAGAATCAAATTTAGTTTCAAAAATTGTATTTAACTTATAATATAGGATGGGGTAAAGCCTAACCTGCCCTATGCTAAGGTGGGATTTCCCTACTTAATGAAAACTAAGGATAGTCTGTGTCAGGATGTCCAAATCAAATGTCTGTCTGTGTCTAAAACCTATACTTTCCCTCACAACCAACTGTATAAAAAGTGTAGGGATGTCTGCATCAAAAGAATAGTGCTCAAAAGAAAGTTCAGAGTTCCTTCCAGCTCTTAGCTTAGGATCATCAGTTTCCCCTTCCCAAGTTCAAAACAGTTAACAAAGTCTCGAGGTCCCCTTCCCAAGAGTTCACATTTTCCAGCTTTCAAAATGAACACAGTTCTTTGGGACACTATCCAGTTCCTTTAAGATTAGTATCTTTTGCCAGTTCACTTAGACAGTTCTGTTTCTTAACTTCAACTTCCCATTTCAGGCTGTTGTAAACCATAAACATCTTAAGACCCACTTTCATTGGCTTATTTCATGTTGGGCACTCAGTCTATGCGCAGTTGTCGAACCACACAGTCCACCCATTACAGGTCACGCAAGCAATAGCCCTCTTTACTGTTTCCATCAACAATTAGCCACTGTTTCCACCCGACAGTGATGTTTAATTGATTCTCCAGTGTCACCATCTTCATACACTTACTGTTGCTTGCTTAGCCAATATGCACTTTGTTATACTTTTCTGTAATCCTCTGGCTCTTGCCAAAACATGTTTCCTCTTAGCCTGCATTTCCTGGGCACCTCTTGGCTTCGGGCCAATACTTGAGTTGTTCTTTTTATACCCTTCTTGGTATTCTCTTGACTTTGCCAATATTTATTTCACGGGCCAATAGTCTGTTTCTCATTTCCATACCCTTCTTGATGTGTTCTAGATTTTGCCAATACTGGTTTCATAGGCCCCTCTTAACTTTGGGTCAATACTTGGATTCTCCCTTTCGTACCCTTCTTGGTATTCGCTTGACTTTGACAATACTTGTTTACTTGCCTTTCGCTACATTTAGGAGTATTCACTGTGCTTTGTATTCTGTGCAGCATTCAAAAACGCTTTCAATCAGTTTCAGTTCACTCTGTATCTTAAAAGTACTTGTTCCGGCATGCAAAGGTACTTTTTGTTACTTTCAGTTAGTTCGACATTCGGAAATGACATTGTTATGCGTTACCGTAGCCCCCGGCATGAGTGTGTAACTACTTTACACTCACTGGTTGCACACAAAGCGTCCTTCTCTTCGGCGTCCTTGGCAACAGGCTACTCCAGGCTTCTTCGGCTTCCCAGCTTCGTGGGACTCGGCCTCTACTTCTCAATCTCTGTAGAGAGCACTGCTCGCTTTCCTGTCATCAAGACTCAGAGCCCCACGCTCTGAAACACCTTTTGCGCACTGGTTGGTCACACGACAGAAAGTGTGAGCAGGTGATTCCCCAACACTTGAACTTAGAGACCTGGCTTTGATTAATGTAGCATTATCTAGTCATGGCCATTTCCCAGCGTTTGTGTTAAAGAAGATCGGAAGCTGCACCATGCGGGGTATTTTAAAGGCCATGGGGCCTCATTACAACTCAGGCGTTAAGGGTTAACGCCGTCGTTAACCCTTAACGCCTGATTCCGATTTTAACGGCTGCTTTTAGCAGCCGTTAAAATCCATGGCGCTAAACCGCCTTGGTGCTAATTACGCCACCGTAATTTACGGTGGCGTAATTAGCGCCTTCCCCACTCCCATTATGCCCTATGGGGCAAAAATGGGAATGGGGAAGGGTAAAATGGGAAATGGGGATTTACCGCCCCACTCACCTTGGAATGGGGCGGTAAATCCGCCATCAACCATGGTGTAAACGTAGTTTACATCATGGTGGTAAAGTTGGCGTGCTTACCGCCTGGGTCGTAATGACCCCCCATGAATTGATGCTACAGCATGTTGCCCCCAATGGAACAAAGAAAGTGAAGCATGCATCCTGCAAGTCTGGGTATTTGCATTATAAGGAAGACGGGCCAACCGTCCACGGAGACGTTTCTACTGTAGTTGCTGAGTCGCTTTCCCAAGCCAGCTGCTGTGCAGACTTAGCTCAGCTTTTGGTCCAGCGCCTGCATCCATCCTTCACACCATCATTCACAAGGCGCGTTTGTGTACGTGTTTGTTTATCTCGTTAGACTAGCGTGATAGCTATTCCAAACAAAAGAAGCACAACGACAAAGAAGAATATAAGACAAGTCTGAGCGAACAGTGAAATGTATGAAACTCTTGCACTAAAATAAAGTCAGCAGTGCATGCCCAGGAAAGAGGGAACGACGAACAATATGCTCTGGAGTGGGAACTAGGGGGGCGTAGTAACCTCCAAACCGGCCCACGCATGGTACTAGCCCCTAGCGCCTCGCCCTCAAAGTGATTTTGGCCTGGCCATGGGCCGAATGGCTGACGGACGGACCAATCCAACCCCTCTGGAACTTGCAACTGTCTAAGATCTGCTGACGGTGACACTCTGCCCAGGTTTTCGGAGACCCGGCCTTTTGATCTCCTGAGGAGAGTCCACCACTAGTGCTCTCTTCCTTTTTCATGACTACTTGAGCCTTGACAAAAGTGTCTAGCTTTGTGGCCTCCAGAGGCCATTCTTGGTTGGCCCAGTCATCTCTGCAATACCATTTTAAAATAAATAAAACACCTATGCAGCAATAGGCCTCACCTGCGAGGATGGGAGCAGGAGGAAAGAAGTGTGCTTGCCTCGGCAGGCTGGAATTACTGCCGGACTTCCTAAAACTAGGCCCAATCAGCGAGGGCAGGATGTGGCAACTGTTTGTATTTGCTGATTCTGCTGCTGCTTAGCAGTGTGTGCTTGTGATGGGAACAACTCCAGGATTTAGTGACCCAATCACTCCTCTTTTCTGTAATGGCTGGGGGCGACAACACCAGCCAGCCCCAATCGATCCACACTTCAGTGTCAGTGCGCGCCCATAGCCTGGAGGAGGGCACACTGCATGTGCGCCCATGGACCTGGCTGGCGCCAGGGCCGGGGGAAGGTAATAAAGCAACAAATGTTGATAATTTATTTGCCAATTGCCCTGCCCTGCTTGAGGGCCGAGGCCAGGCCCGTTTCCTGGCCCGGGCGAGGCGGGCCACTGCCCGGCGCGCAATAGCCCCGGGGGTGCAATTGCCCCGGTCCCTGGAGCCTCTGGAGAGGATGGAATTCCCCAGTTTGTGGGGCGGCGCATTGACGTGGGGAAAGTTCCGCAGGTCAGGTGCTGGCGCTGCCCCTTCCGACTGTAATGTCACATAGTACAAAAGTACTACGTGACATTACAGAAGTCAGAGGCTCCCTCTGACCACTTTCGCGCCACTTGGGGTGGGGCGCATAAGCACACCAATAAGAACACTTTCGGTCCCCCTGCAGTTAAGGCCAGCCTCTTCCATCACAATGCCGGTAGGAAACTGTTAATGGTGGCCCATTAATCACTAAATGGTTTCGTGCTGGCATTGAGATGGGAGCGGAGGTGCACTGGGCTGTGGGGAGTGGGCGTGCCTTGCAGGGACGCACCGTTGGTCCCGACACGGTACAAACAGAGATCCGTTTGGGCCCATGGTGCGTCCCTGCATGCCCAGAAAATGGCCAAAATAATAGTTTAAAGCAGCGCTATTTCTTTCATGCCGCTTCTTTTCCAATTTATATATCAATTACACTTTAAACCACTTCCATGGCAATGGTGATGAGTTACTTCACTATGCGGATAATAGTTTTGACCAGTGTTGCTGAGTAAATATTCTTTAAGCCATGAACCGCTTTATTCATTTATTTATGCAATGTTTGTCGAGTACATGGAGACGGATAATTTATTTATTTAGGCAATGTTTGTCGGATACCTGTATCCGACACACATTGCATAAATAAATAAATATGCAGGTACCCGACAAACATTGCATGAATAAATAAATAATCCTGGTCCATGTATCCTTACAACAGTCAAGACTTTACTGTATCAAAGCATACACTTGATTCCCATTCAAATAATGTTAAAGTGATTAAGTTAGGTTAGGTTGCCTCCAAACCCCCTTCAGCATCTTGTGTTCTTTGTTGGTTGTATATACTGCATCCTATGCCATGTTCATGGTCTCTTGGTGTGCCCAGTCCTCATTATCTGCATCCTAAGTGGGACTGGGGCATAAAATTGTCTTGGGCACCAGTGAAAAAGTGGCCCACCGTTGCAAATGGCAATTCATTCCTTGTGTGTTGGACTGTTTGACTTTGGGTAGGAGTTCCTTAATGGTGTAGTTTGGGAATGGCGCACAGGGTGCAGTGGCAGTGGTGCGCGGGGTGCGGCAGGAGTGGAGCGCGGGGTGCGGTGGGAGTGGCGCATGGGATTGGGTGCGGGGGCGCATTCCTAGTGTTTCGCCCTGGGCACCAAATGGACTAGAAACTGCCCTGGCCGAGGCCACAGCCTGCAGCAGTGCCAGTGGTAGAATACACGTGTAACACGTTCGTTTCGTAACATTATAAAAATGAACAGGCACATTCATTTTTATAATGTTAGGAAACAAACGTGTTACATGTGTATTCTAGCAATGGCACTGTGGACTGCTGGTGCAGCGCCCCCTGGAGGCTGACTGACCTCAGGCAGCCGCCTGGGCTGCCTGATGCAAAGACCGGCCCTGATCCTTCAGGTGTGCTAACTTACCCCAGGTGTGGGTCAATGAGTTCCATTACTTGTCTAAGGAGAACGCAATTAGGTGGACATGCCTGGTTGTTCCTTTGGTATGCCTCCATAGCCCTCTTCTTCATCTCAGTACCAGAGTGGTGTTTGGAACTGTCCAATTTAATAAAAAGAGCATTCATAACTCTGTTTTGTCTTTGATATGTGTGTGTATATCAGTAAAATGAGGATGCGCCCTACTAGTTGGTCTCTTCCTCGTCCCAGTCCTAAGGTGTTGTTTCTGTGGGACAGTTTGAACGGAGGAAAAGGGACAGGGTTTACAATACCCCACAAAGGCTTTAGAGATAGAGGGCTCATTGTAAAAATGGAAAGGGGGATATCATGTCTCACCTAAGGACGTCCTCTCCCCCCTCCCCAAGTTACCTCCACCCTGGAGATACTCCCTCGCGTATCCACCCCCAGGGTCAGGATCCAAAAGCGATGGCGTTTCCCTGGTCACCTGAGAAGAGGATCCAGGGGGAAAAGAAGTGAGGTTTGTTGATGGAGAAAATTATCACAAAGATTTTCCCATATCCTATATATTTGTTCAATGATGTTTAAAATTAGGTTTCCTAAAAGAGTACACCTCTTACGTAAAGTCTATCCACAGTAAGCCTGCAGTAGATTTGATGCTAGGAATATTTTGTAAAAATATGTTCTTGACTGCCCCCTTTTTACCAATTTTCTACACTTTGTGGCATGTTGCCCTTCTGTAATTCAATCATATCTGTGGCCCTTGCATCTAATTGGGTGTTTAGCTTATCATCACTCAGTGTGCTTAATGCCGATTGGGGCTCATTTCTTTTAATAAGATTATTACTTGCTTAGGAGAGACTAAACGTGGACTCAGGATGTGTGACAAAGAAAGTCAGCTAAGGAGAACTGTAGCATAATGGAGGAGATGCCTGAAGCAAATAGATTAAATGGATTCCAGTAAGGCGTTGTGAAACTGTTTCAGAACTGTGATGAATCCAATGGAGTCATCACTGACGCCTTAGCGGTAGCCTCCTCCCATTTGGTCATGGGGCCGCAGTCGCTACCTGATCCTGACCCTGGGGGGCAGCTATCTGAGGAGGATCACATGGGAGCAGACAGCCTTGGGATAGATGTCATGGCTTCATTGGATGAGACATGGTATCCCCCATTTGCCCATGAAGAAGACCCCTTGATACCCAATACCCTAATGGCCTATTACCATACATCCATACCCCCTTTTAGGGAAAATAGAAAAACCTTTTCCAAAAACCCTGTAGGCCAAACTTCCATCCCTGGTGTAGAAATGTAAATGCTCCAAAGAACAAGTTACTTTCTTACCTGGTAACGTTCTTTCGATGGGATGGTCCGACGACGTATTCCATATCTATGACATGTAATCACCACAGCTGTGCTGCTTCGGAAACTTTTTCGGCGTCTGCGTCCTGCGTCGATGACGTCGATGCGCCGCCGTCGAGGACCTCCTCCGACGTCCGACGTCATCCGATGTGATAAGTAGGACGCACGACGCCAGTAGCCTCAGTTGTAGTTTTTTCCCCCAGAACGTGTGACATTAGTCAACTGCCAGTCCGACACAAAGCCTTGCGGAACGTAAGCTGCAATCGCAACAGAAATTCTGCAGCGGGGAAGGCAGGGTGGGAGCGATATGGAATACGTCGTCGGACCATCCCATCGAAAGAACGTTACCAGGTAAGAAAGTAACTTGTTCTTCGAGGGGATTGGGTCCTCCGACGTATTCCATATCTATGACAGACTCCCAAAGCAGTACCAAATCAAGGAGGAGGGAAAGAATTTAGAAACAAAATTTAGAATAGCCAATCAAATAGCAGAGCAAAGGACCGCCTTGCCAAAGGCCAGATCCTGCCCTCTGATGGAATCGAGGGAATAATGCCGTACAAATGTATGTACTGAAGCCCAGGTGGCAGCATCACAGATGTTGCGAATAGGAACACCCCTCTGCAGGGCAGTAGATGCAGCCACGCCCCTGGTAGAATGGGCCCGCAAGCCAGCCGGTGGGTCCTTACCCGCCAAGCGGTAACACTCCGAGATGGCCAAAATAATCCAGCGTGACAAAGTCTGTTTCGTCACAGCTTGCCCCAAGCGCTTACCAGCGTAACCAATAAAGAGTTGATCGTCCACTCTGACCCGGGACATGCGAGAAACATAAAAGCTCAAAGCTCTCCTAGGATCAAGCCTATGGAGCCTCTCCTCTTCCTTACCAGGATGCGGAGGAGGATAGAATGCCGGAAGAACAATCTTCTGGGCCAAATGAAATTCCGTCACTACCTTTGGAAGAAAAGAAGGACGAACTCGAAGGACAACCCTGTCCTTGTGAAATACAGTGAAGGGTGGCTTAACA
The DNA here is from genome assembly GCF_040938575.1 of Ambystoma mexicanum. Classification (NCBI taxonomy): domain Eukaryota; kingdom Metazoa; phylum Chordata; class Amphibia; order Caudata; family Ambystomatidae; genus Ambystoma; species Ambystoma mexicanum. Next base: position 304,903,293 of record NC_090940.1, read on the forward strand.
GAAAGTGCCTGTAACTCACTCACTCTGCGAGCGGAAGTAACCGCAACTAAAAACGCAGTTTTCAAAGTCAACAGCCTCAAAGGGCAAGAATGTAAAGGCTCAAACGGAGCACCCATAAGAAACCTAAGAACAAGGTTTAAATCCCAACCGGGCACCAGGAAAGGCGACGGAGGGAACACATTAGTGAGCCCTTTCAGAAACTGTGAAATTAAAGGGATTTTAAAGTAAGAACATTCTTCAGATGAGCGCTTAAAGATGGACAGCGCCGCCAGGTAACCTTTAATGGTACCCACTTGCAAGCCCCTGTGGGCCAAAGAAAGCAAAAAGGACAGAACCATGGGGATGTCACATGCAAAAGGATCCACATTCTGAACTCTGCACCAGTCGCAGAACTTACGCCAACGGCAACGGTACAGAGACTTAGTTGCGGGCCTTCGGGCCGAAAGCAACACCTCCATCACGTCTTCAGGGAGGTCCCAATCCTTATACCTCAACCTTTCAGAAGCCAAGCGTGAAGGTTGAGGGATCCGACCTCTGGATGGAGAACCTGACCCCCCTCCCGTGAGAGCAGATCGTCTCGGTAGGGAAGACGACGTGGAGGGCAGATGGACAAGTCGAGAAGGTCCGGGTACCACGTCCTCCGAGCCCACGCCGGAGCAATGAGGATCATCCGGGAACCGAACTTCCGTAACCTCCGCAGCACTTGCGGGAAGACGGGGACTGGAGGAAACGCGTACAGCAGCGGGAATGACCACTCCACCACAAACGCGTCGCCTAAGGCTCCTTTCGGAGGAAATTCCCGCGAGCAAAACCTCTCGCACTTCCGGTTGACACTGGAGGCGAAGAGATCCACTTGAGGGGTCCCCCAAAGGGCGAAGATCTCCAGGAGAATCTCCTGAGCCAACTCCCACTCGTGAGAGATCGCGCTCTGCCTGCTCAGAGCGTCCGCCGTCACGTTTTCGTCTCCGGCCAGATGAACTGCCGAGATCGAAACTTCCTGCCGGATGGCCCAGAACTCGAGCTGCATCGCCTCCCTGCACAGAGGAAGTGACCCTGCCCCCCCCTTTTTGTTGAGGTAGTGCATGGCCACAGTGTTGTCCGTCATGATCAGGACAGCCTTTCCTCGCGCAGTCGGCAGAAAAGCCTTCAGGGCTAGCCTGACGGCCCTCAGCTCCAACAGATTGATATGGAGTCTGGACTCCGACGGAGACCAACGACCGCTGACTGTCAGCCCGTTGGCATGAGCTCCCCATCCCGTGAGGGATGCATCCGTCACGATCGTCACCTCCGGCCAGGGTAGCCAAAATGGAGCCCCCTTCATCAAGTTGCCTTCGACGGCCCACCACAGAAGGTCCCGGGCGACCGAGGGCGGCACCTGAACCGGGTCCGACATCCTGCCGGAGGACTGCGACCATTGCGTCTTGAGTGCCCACTGCAAAGATCTCATCCGCAGGCGAGCCTCTGGCACCAGAAGAATGCAGGATGCCATGAGGCCGAGCAACTTCAAGAACTCGAACGCCGGGAGCGTCTGGGCATGCTGAAACTTGTGCACCATCTGCTGGATGTGAAGAGCCCTCACCTGGGGAGGAAAACACTGCCCCAGGGAAGTGTCGAGCACTGCTCCGATGTACTGGAGCCTCTGTGTTGGCGTCAAATGGGACTTCTTTAAATTGAGGGAGAAGCCCAGCCTGTGAAGGGAGTGGCAGGCGACGGACAGATGATCCAGGACTTGCTCGGGAGAGCTCCCCCTGATCAACCAATCGTCCAGGTAGGGGTAGACGTGAATCCCCCCTTGCCTGAGATGCGCTGCCACCACCACCATGAGCTTGGTGAAAACCCTCGGGGCGGAGGTCAAACCGAACGGCAGGACCCGAAACTGAAAGTGCGAGTCGCCAACCGCGAACCTCAGGTACTTCTTGTGCTTGGGATGGATCGGCACATGGAAGTAAGCATCCTTGAGGTCGAGTGACACCAACCAGTCCTGAAGCTGAAGTGCCTGGAGGACTTGAGAGAGAGTAACCATCTTGAACTTGTCCTTCCTGAGGAGTTTGTTCAAACCGCGCAAGTCCATGATGGGTCTCAATCCCCCGTCTTTCTTCGAAATCAAAAAATAAGGGGAATACCATCCCTTGTACCTCTCCGCTACAGGCACCAGTTCTATGGCGCCTTTCTCCAGCAGGGCTTGAATTTCCTGCGCAAGGAGCGGATCCGGACACTTCAAAGAGAGGTTCCCCGGTGGATTGTCGCGAGGCCTGTGCCGAAAGGGAAGACAGTAGCCGTGGGTTATGATCTCCAGAACCCACACATCTGAAGTAATGGCACGCCACTCTACAAGATGCTGCGCCAGCCTTCCCCCAACCGGCGAACCATGGTACATGGCCTCATGACTGAGTAGGAGCGGCTGCGGCGTTACCTGAGGGCAAAGAGGCAACTGCCCGAGCGGCCTTGGCACCACGGGTACCTTGTCGTCCACCTCTGGTACCCCTGCGTTGGCCCCTTTGACTGCCAGCTCCTCTCGCTTTACCAAAGGACGAGTAATAGCGAAAGGAGCCACCCCTCCACTGCTGTCCCCTAGGACGAAAAAGCGGAGGTTGGCGAACTGCAGCGCCCAACGACTTCGCTGCAGCTTTTGAGGTCTGCAACCTCTCAAGGCTCTCGTCAGCCTTGCTGCCAAAAAGATGTTCACCATCAAAGGGCATGTTGAGGAGCCGGGACTGCACATCAGGAGCAAACCCCGACTTCCGCAACCACGCAAACCTGCGTATCACGGTGCTCGCCGCCATGGACCTACTGACGCATTCAGCTAAGTCCAAACCCGACCGAACGGACTCACACATGGCATCCTTACCATCCTGGACCATAGCAAGGAAACCAACCCGTTCGTCCCCTTCGGGAATATGTTCAGCCGCTAACGCAACACAGTTCCACAGAGTGTGCGTGAAACGCGACAAGGCACAAACGGAGTTGGCCGCCTGAAGCGCCATACCACCAGAAGAAAACACCTTCTTCGCCCAGCCATCAAAACGTTTGTCGTCCCTATCAGGAGGGATGGTAGGGTATGACGCCTGCTTTGCCGGGGCCGTGGCCGCCTGCACCACCAAACTTTCCGGAGTGGGGTGCCTGGTCAAGTAGCAGGGGTCGCCACTGGCTGGACGGTATTTTCGCGACAAGGATCTGCCCACTGCCGGGAGACTCTCCGGAGCAGTCCAAGCCGCCGCCACCCTACGCTGTAAAGCCATATGGAACGGCAGTACCGGGTCAGTTGGGGGACCAACATCAAGGATGTCCGTCAGATCATCCTGCACAAACTCCCCTGGGGGAGCAGACCATCCCAGATACTCAGACACCCTAGCCATAAGGCGCCGGTATGAGGAATCGGCATGGGAGCCAGGCTCAGGCCGACCAAATTCCACCACCGGAGAGGTGTCCAGTCCACTGGCATCATGCAGCGACTGCCTCAAATCGTCAAATTGACTATGGCCCGAGACAATGTCATCCGGCACCTGACTAGGAACCAGGCCATCCGAATCCTCATCCGCCTCTGAAATATAATCCAAGTGGTGGAAAGGCACCCGAGAGTGCCTGCTCTTAACCAGAGCCTTCCTAGGGGGAACACCCGAGACACGGGGCACCTCCGACACGAAAGGCGTCGATGGCGTCGAGCGAATCGGCGCCGACGTCGAGAAAACCGGCAACGGCGCCGAGAGGATCGGCGTCGACGTCGAGGAAATCGGCGTCGACGTCAGATGCAGCGCCTCCAGTATCGGCGGCGTCGACACAGCCCTCGAAGCCGGAGCCCCGAGCGTGTCCCTCGACGACCTGACCGTCAACGGCTTCGACGACTTCCTCGGAGCCGGAGCCTCGAGAAAGCCTGTCGACGCCCTCGACGCCTCAGACGTCGATGTCTTCCTCGAAGCCATCACAGGTGCACACGGTCTCGATCGCGTCGAGGACCGGGACCTGGAACGGGTACGGCGAGAACGAGCCCCCTTGTCCGAACGGGACCTCTCCCGTGACTCGCGCCGACCACTCTTGCGAGCGGTGGCTCTCGACCTCTCACGGCCGACCCCACTCGGGGGCGCGGACGGTTGAGTACCCTGCGACTCAAGAATCGCCAACATCTTCTTCCCGAAGGAAGCCCATTCCTCCGGCGTCGCACGGCTGGTGGGGTAACCGACGTGCCGGGCAGAGTCCTCTGAAGAGGACCTGGAAGGCGACCGATGTCGGCGCTTCCGAGAATGCCTCGAAGAGGCTGAGGAGTGGCGAGACCGACTCCTAGAAGAAGACCGACGAGACTTCCGACGATGACGCGGAGAGTCACCCCTCGAATCATCCGTCGAAAGCCCCGCCGACTTCGACTTCCGGGGCTTGGACACCCGACCTACCGACAATTTCTTCTTACGTTCGCGTAAGGCCTTGGACGTGAGCGACAGGCAGTCGACACAGTCATCCGTGTCGTGGGCCTCCCAGAGGCACCAGAGGCAGGCATCGTGCGAGTCAGTCACCGACATCTTGGACCCACACTCCCCGCACTTCTTGAAGCCCGGACGCGGGGATGAAGACGAAGTGGAAGACATCGTCGAAGGAATATTCACAAACGAACAGGTTCGAAGAACCAGAAAGAACAGAACTCCAATGAGTCGAGGCTAGAACCGAGAAACACAAAGCAACACGTTCGCGGAAAAAACGGAACTGAGGCTACTGGCGTCGTGCGTCCTACTTATCACATTGGATGACGTCGGACGTCGGAGGAGGTCCTCGACGGCGGCGCATCGACGTCATCGACGCAGGACGCAGACGCCGAAAAAGTTTCCGAAGCAGCACAGCTGTGGTGATTACATGTCCTAGATATGGAATACGTCGGAGGACCCAATCCCCTCGAAACAACCTTTTCCAGTTCAAATGATCCACCATATGGTACTGGCTCATCATTCAGAACCGTTGAAAGTGATTTTGCAAATAATCTATTTCAATCAACATCAATTGACTTCTTTTCCCACAATCATGAGGAAGAAGGAAAGGCCAATGCAGAGGAGAATGAGCCTCAAGCCCAATGAGCATTCTAGTTGTTTTCGGAATGCACCTGTGTGTGGGACATTTAAAGATCGAAGACAACTCTAAGAGGCTGCTGCTGTTTGGGAGAAGTTGTGACACCTCTCTGCGAGGCTTTTGGAGCACACCTCTCTGCAAGGCTTTTGGAGCTTGGAAGCATGAACCGGTGTGGTGGAACCGAGCGGCTTGACAGCAAGGAAGCAGAGAAACGCTGTGAGGATAGGAGGCGCTGCAGACATGCCAGGAGCCAGTGGAAGACAACTGGGCATTCGTCAACTGAAGAAAGCAGCGTTTTACCTATAAGGACGTGGAGCAGGACAGGTGTGCTGAAGTGAAGCTGCGAGAGACACTGGAACGACGTAAGAGCAGTCCAGGTTGGAAAGCAGGAACAAACATTTAATTCGTAAGCACGAACAGGACCGAAGACGCCAAGCAGAGCCAGTGAGTCAACACAGGCATAGTGAGGACCCAGAGGCATTTCTGTGACTGTGCCAAGTACAAAGTACAACAATTAAAGCCGCAGAAACAGAGACAATAAAGTGACTGATTGAAAACCAAGAATGCATATTGCAAATAAGGACCCAAGTCATATATGAGTGTTTAGAAAGCAAATATAGCGGGAACATGAAACTAATGATGTATCAATCAAGAAGATGTAATATACCAAAAGGGGTATAAGCAACTGTGGAAGTAAAAGTGGAAGGACGTGTTTGTTTGTTTGTTTTATTTATTTATCATGTGCGCCAGACCCGAGGGTATCAGGGCGCAGTAGTACAGAATATGCAAGGCTTAAGTTACAGTGTTTACACAATATGACAGCAGAGGCATATTTACAAGGCAGTATAGGTCAGATATGTACGTACATATAGGAGGAAGGTATCAAAAACAGTTAGCTACAGAAATATATAAAAGCAATATGCATCAGGAATCTTATATACAATTGTGTGGACCTACATATCCATGGATTTCAGCAGATTTATATAGTTGGATCTGAATTTGATATAGGGTTGCTCTTCTCTTATAGGATTTGGCAGGGAGTTCCAGAGTTGGGCTGCTTTAACTGGGAAGCTGCCTCCTTCTACCTTAGACAACTTAAATCTAGGTATGATGAGGCTATTGGAATTACTTGTTCTCATCGGTCTAGTGGAGGTTCTTCTCTGGAATCTATCCATGAGGTAGCTGGGGGCCGCATTATTCAGCACGTTGTGGGTAAGGGACGCAACTTTTAGATTAATTTTATTTTGGGTGGAAAGCCAATTGTTTTGGTGTCTTATCCTGGAGATGTGAGATCTTTTAGATATACACTGTTCTCAAAACGGCTAAAAGCCACAGAGGGGATTTCACAGATGGAACACTATCTGTTATCTACAAAAAGAAGTTCAATTCCTTAAAAGGTGCCAAACACACATGGGTGTCCTATCTGGTGGTTAAGTAATACTATGAGGAAATAAGGCATCTATTTATATAGTAATTGGAATTTTGCCAGTACGAGAACCAATCAAGGTTAGAGAAGACTCCAGGATATTGAGCCCTCGAGTTAGAGAGGGTACATCGTCTTTGCAAGAAGACGGAGGTTTGGTAATACAGTTTCATCTTGAATAGAAGCGACACAAGATACTTCACACCCCGGAAGAATGTCCTACATTGTTGTGCTAATGGGACAGAAACCTGTACAAGTTGGGAATCTACAAATTCAAAATACGCAATAGCCATTAACATCTAAGGCTAAGGGATCTCAGTGTAATTAGACTACACGGGTTGACCCAAGATTGAATTTATGAATAGAACCCATTTAGGTTGATTCACTTGTGTTGTTTTACAATTGATTGATTGTTTTACAGAATATGATCATTTTTTATGATGATTTTTTTAATGATTTCGTATGACAAATAAAATTTGTATTTTTTGAGTATCATAGTATTACTTAACCACCAGATAGGATACCCATGTGTGTTTGGCACCTTCTAAGGAATTAAACTTCTTTTTGTAGATAACAGATCTTTTAGATATGCCAAGAGCCGTTCTCAGGGCATTGTTTTGGAAGGTTTGGATCCTATGGATAGTGGATTTATTCGCACCTATGTATAGGGCGTTACAATGATCAAGCCTGGATAGAATGAGGGCTCTAGCCAGGATGATGCAAGGGTTTACCTGTTCTGATGAGCTTACAGGTGGAGCTGTAGCTGATGCCATAGAGTTCACCTGTTTGGAGCAAGAGAGGGTAGAGTCAAGGTAGAACCCAAGTGTCTTTACCTCCTTGGCCACCTTGATAAGGTCCCCATCAATTATAAAGGAAGAGTAGTCCTGTCCTAATTTTTTAAGGTTGGAGTTAGTACCCAGGGTGAAAAACTCAGTTTTATCATCATTCATGCATAGACCGTGCGTTGCCATCCATGACTGGATGATGTGATACACCCTATTTACCAAGGCCAAATCCTTGTTGCAATCCCCAGAAAGTGGGAGGAGAATCTGAGTATCATCCGCATAGTTAGTGTATGTGATGCCAAGAAGGTCCAGATCATCAGAAAGGGGCTTAGAAAATATGTTGTATGGGGTAGGGGAAACACATGAGCCCTGTGGTACACCGCAGGTAATAGGGATCGGGTCTGCCACTGCTGGCGGGGAGAACACCCTCATGGTCCTGTCGCTGAGAAAAGACTCAATCCATGTTATCGCCTCTTTGGAAAAGTGAGCGGCAGAATCTAGGTGGCTGCATAGGACCTCGTGGCCTACCAGATCAAATGCAGCCAAGAGGTCGAGCAGTAGGAGAAGGGCTGTGTGAATATAAGAAGGCCCTGGCAAAAGGGTATGCCAGGCAATCACAAGTGCATATGAAGTCCTGGCAGGAGAATAAACCAGGCAGTTACAACTGTGTGTGAATACCAATGACCCTGGCATGAGAGTACACCAGGCAATCACAAGTACATAAGGAATCCAGGCAGGGAAGTATACCAGGCAATTGCAAATCTACAAGAAGTCACAAGAAAAGATATAGAACTGTGTTTGCTAAACAAGAAGGAACTTTTGGAAGAAGAGCAACTACAAAGTTAAGCAGCTTTGTAAATAACAGTGTTGTTTTGGGCCAAGAAAGACACAAAGAGCTGTTAGACCAAGAATCGTTTTGTATTAAGGAAGAATCCAGGGGAAATGAACCAACCTCTGGAACCAAGGCCTTTTTGATCTGGGACAAACTTTGTGTTGGAGAATCATTTGTATTGTGGAAGAATCCAGTGGATGGGAGTCACCCTCTGGAACCAGGGCTCTTTTTCCTCGGAGAACCTTTATGTTGGAGCTGTTTGATTTTCCTTTATGAACTCTTTTTGCAGTCACCTATAGGTAAAGATATTTCCCTTTTCACCTTATAGTTTGGTTCATAGTGTGAGGGTCAGAATAGAACTTTAGGACCCAAGGACAGTTTAGATTTTGACATCCTGACACAGACAGATCCTTAGTTCTTCGTTTTAGGTAGGGAAATCCAATCCCTCTTAGAGCAGGGTCAGAGAGGCATTTTCGATATCCTTTTCTTTTCAACAAAAGTCTTTAAGCAAAAACATGGCACCCTTGCATGGGCGTAGGAAATGGGGAGGATGGGGGAGACAAATCACCCCACAATTTTAAGTGGGGGGATATAATAGCTTTTATCCCCCCTAGATTATGCTGCTTGCAGCGTGTTAAATACGACTGCAGCCAGTTGTCATGTAACTGTAAGCTTGCTTGCATAGGTTCATGCTGTCCCACGCCACTGGAGTAACAGGGGCCCCCACAGTGCGGGGGCACCAGCACATGTCCTGGGAGGGGGCCCCACTTGGAGAAAAAAACAGAAAAATATATTTTTTTCAAAATTCTTTTTTTTTTCTTTTTGATTTCACTTTGCATTCATAAAGAAATTATTTCTGTAACAGAAATAATGTCTTTATGAAGGCAGAGTGACTACAAAAAGAAAATTTATTTTTGAAAACCGAGGGATCTCCCCACCCCATGCAATGGAAGACCCTAGGCTGCAGGCCTCCATGTCATGGGGTGGGGAAGACCTATTACTTCAAAAAGAAAGAGTGGGCCTCATTATGAGTTTGCCGCTCTGGAAACAACGGTACCAGTAAGCTTGCTGGTACCGTTGTTTCCGGACCAGCAAACTATGAGTTCTGCAAGCGGGTGCCTTTCAGCCCACCAGGTCTGACCTGGCGGGCGGAACAGCACCGGCGCGCAGAACTCGAAGGATACACCGGCACCATTCAGGAATGGTGCGGTGCATCCGGCCTCCCCATTCCCATTGAGTCCAATGGGACTCAAATGGGAATGGGGAGTGAACTTTTCCGGCTCCCGGGAATGGGCAATTACTGGGTCCGCCAGAGCTGTAATGCACCGGTAATTGTCCAATTCCGGCACGGCTACCGCCAGGGTCATAATGACCTTCAGTATCTTTTTGAAGTCACTCTGCATTCAGAAAGAAATTATTTCCGTTATGGTTCAGTCCTTAAAGGAAATCATTTCTTTATGAAGGCAACGTGACTTCAAAATGAAACAATTTCTTTTTGAAGTAATAGGGCTCTCCTTAACCCCATGACGGGTGCGTGTGTGAGTGTATGGTGAAAGGGTGCACACTTAAATGTATAGGTGGCTGCCTGTGTGAGTGTATGGTGAAAGGGTGCACACTTAAATGTACGGGTGGCTGCCTGGGTGTGTCTGTATGGTGAAAGAGTGCACACTTAAATGTATGGATGGCTGGGTGTGCATGTGTGTATATGGTGAATGGTGTGTGTGCTTGTGTTCAGGGGTGCAACAAAACCTACACTTCGGGGGGCTAACACTTCAAATGTTGGGAGAGGCGCTAACTTCACGAGTGGTGGGGGAGGGGCAAACTTATTTGTGTGGGGCCATCTAATTTCTGTATGCATTTTAATGAGACTGTTCTAGTGCAGCTTCAATGTTACAAGCAGTCAACTCTCTCCTTTAAGGTTTAAAGTTCCCACTTATGGACTGCTGCGAGAACTAAGTGGTCTCCTGTTCCCTCTCTACCCGTCCAATCACTCCCCTGGCAAGCAAGTACTAAATCCACATCACGATTTCAATTGGCTGAAAGAATTGCCATTTGAATGCAGGTACTAACAGTGAAATGCTTTATGTTAGTAATTGCTGGGCTCTTGTTAACAGCAAAACCCAGGTGCCGTTTAACATCTTTGTCCTGTTCTGTTAGGCAACTGCTCTGAAGGTCAGCCAGGTCGAGTCAACATAGCCCAACATTTCGGGGGGAGGAGTACTGAATCTCAGTCAACTCAATGGTGTTGCACCACTACTTGTGTTTAATGCCTTGATTACTTATTGGTAATCTTCATTACTCCTATCCCTCCCCTATAGCACTCTGCCTCATACACAAGTACTGGGATGAGGTAAAGGTACATGGAGGTAATACCTCACTTAGCTACCTGTAATCTTCATTACTCCTAGTCTCACTCTTCCTCATCCCAGTACTTACCTATGAGTGAAGGAGCCTCATATGTAAGCTCTGGGACAAGGAAGAGGGATGTGGAGGTATTTCTGGGCCAAGGAGCTGATTTTGGAGGTTGGGGTAGGGGTGGGAGGGAGAGGGACTGTTTGTGGGGGCGGGATTGTGTGACAAATCATAATGGTTGTCCATGTCCAGTCTAAGCAGGCATGATATGTGGTATTAGTGGCTTGAGAGGCATTCCTCAGTTTGGTATGACTTTTTTTTATAACTGGGCATTTCTGATAAAGCAGTCCTAAGTGTAATTACCTGGCTAGACTGGCATTTGGGTGCTGCCAGACTAGACGTTTCTTACTGGGGCATTGTATATTTTTTGGGCATTTGCGATAAAATTATATGATACAAGTCATTTATAACGAGCCTGTACACAAGTGTTTCTAGGTGCGACAAGACACGCAAGGGAAGATAGAGGGAGGACAAGCCAAACAATCTTACTAGGCCTTGTGTCATTCAGATCGTGCAGGTGTGAGAACAAAAAGTCCAAGGGGAAAGGGAGGCAGAAAGTGGGAGAGGGGAGGGAAAAACAGGGCAGCAATTCTCTGAGTAAGTGCAGCCAGGGCATTGCAGCTCTGGGTAGTGCAAGGAGAACAAGGGACTGTAGGGTTACAGTTACAGCTCCTAGGTTTGTGGTAGTCCCAGAGGCAGTGTAGGGGTGACTGATCAAGAAAGAGTCTGGACATAGTGAGACTCTGAGGGTAGGCCAGCAACCAGTCAGTATATCAGACAGGTAGGTCAGGTAGGCCAGGAGTGGAGGGAGAGAGAGAAAGCAGAGGAGAAGAAGAAGGTTTTGAGCTGTTTCCGGATCTTCAGGTGGTCCAGCTCAAGTTTGAGAGGGGCAGGGAGGCCTTTCCAGAGGGAGGCACCTGCATAGGAGAGAGATCTACCCCGCCCCCCCACACACTCTCTGCCTGGTGAAGTGTCTAACCCTTGGGGAGTTGGAGGTAGCTGAGCGAAGGGCTTGGGTAGCAAGGTATTTTGGAAGAGAGCGATAGATGTAGCGTGGGCCTGGGCCCAGAAAGCTTTGTGGACAATGCAAAGGGTCTTCAACTTGATCCTTGCAGCAACTCGGAGCCAGTGGAGAGATTTCAGGGCTGGAGAGATATGACCCCTGGACTTGAGGCCAACGATAAGTCTCACAGTCCTGTTCTGGATTAGCTGCAGAGGGCAGAGAGTAGAGGAAGGCGGGTTGAGAAAGAGGCTGTTGCAGTAGTCCAGCCTAGAGAGAACCAGGGCTCTGGAGACAGCGAGCTTCTGGGGGAAAGTGAGAAAGGGAAGTGTCCCTTTGAGGAGGAGCAGCTGGTAGTGGGACTTCTTGGCGATGTCCGAGATGTGAGGAGAGAAAGAGAGAGTGGAGTTAAAGATGCCAACCAAGTTTTTTTCCTCGCAGGAAGGCAAGGAAGAGGGCCCATGGTGGGTGGATAGAGTGTGAGAGGGAAAGCAGGGGCAGGGGTCCCAATGAGAAGGATCTCCCTCTTACTGGCATTAAGGGAGAGATCGGTGGATGCGCACCAATCCTGAATCGCGGATAGTCAGGAATGAGAGAGAGAGGAGAGGAGTCTGAGGGAAGCCTGAAGGAAAGCTGAGTGTCATCTGCATAAGAGGAGAAGGTAGAGAACAGGTGGGCCAAAGGGGCCAAGAAGAGATTGAAAAACCAGGGTGAGAGGAGGGAGCCCTTGGGATAGAGAAATGTGGCGGAGAGAAAGGGGCCAAGTTGCACCTGGGAGGGGCATTCCAAGAGGAAGGAGGTCAGCCACTCAAGGGCCTGATCCGTGATGCCCTGGTTCTCATGGAGTCAATTAATCAGGATGGCGTGGTTGAGCGTGTCGAAATCAGAGGAAATATCAAGGAGGATGAGGACAAAAGGAATGCTGTAATCAAGATCAGAGAGCAGATCTTCACAGGTGTTCAGGAGAACAGTTTCCATGCCGCTGGCAGCTCTGAAGCCAGACTGATGGTCATGGAGACAACCAACAGATTCAGTGTGGAGAGTAAGCTGGAAGATGGCCAGTTTTTTCCAACAGTTTGCCCAGGAAAGGGGTGATGGATATTGGGTGATAGTTAGCCAGGCAGGCAGGAAAGGCAGACAGCTTCTTGAGGAGTGTGTGCACAAGGGTAGTAGCCCTTCCGATATGAAGAATGTCAACACACGGAATAATTCCAATAAGTTACACTAACCTGATTGAAACTGGTTGGTCTGGAAGCAGCAAGAGCAGCCGACAAGAATCTCCCCGAGGTCCCTGCTCCTCCCCTCACCCGGAACTCAGAACCAGCGAGGAAGGAGCACGAACCCCAGGGAAACCCTCTGGGGAAGAAAACCCTGGGAGGCGATGATGACCGGAGCTTTGGATGGGAAACTTCTAGTGAATGGGATCCTGGGAAGTCTGTAGCTTGCAGTCCTCTGAAGAGAGAAATGACAGGTAAGTATGAGGAAAAGGTAAGTGTTGAAAAATAGAAGTAAGGATATTCAGAAGTTTACGGGAGGCCCCAAGATGAATTTGGGTCCTATCAGTGAGCTGGCTCTTATCGAGGTAAAATGGCGAGGGCGAGAGCAGTCCTAAATCCCCCTGAATGGTCTGAGAGAGGAAAAGTGGTAAGTAAAGAAGAAACAAGAACAAGGGGAAAGAAGGTTCCTCCAAACTGAAAGAGAGAAGACTCACTGCAGTTAGCCACACGGGGAATGCGAAGCAGATTGAATGGGATATTACGGGAAGCGGACCGGGAAGTGAAAGCAAACCCGGAAGTAAAGACGCCTTCAGAAGCACTCCCGAAAGCCCGCACGGAATGGAAATTCTGAGGAGAGAGTAAGGGAGAATAGATTGGGTCAGATTGCAATCGGTTCTTGACAGAAGGAAAAGAGCCTAATTTTCGAACTTACAGAGTGTCAATCACAGTAGCGACGCATTGCAAAGACCGTCTCCGATCCTTAAATATGATCATGTGATCCGTCGTCGCCCTCTACTGAAAGCGTGGCGACATCATGTGACTGGTGGCAGTCGTCCTTGGAGAACGTGAAACAACTAGACTGCTAATGCCTGAACACTTCACCCTTCCTATTCTTGGTACTACATCAGGACAAATCGATCCACATATTCGTTTCTGATGCAACCAAGTACAACGTCGGAAAAGTGTAACAAAGGGAGTGCTTAAAGGGAGAGGGTTAACATTCCAGTGGTGAAAGAGTGATTACAGAAATCGGCCAAGGCTGGAGCGAGGGTGTCAATATAGTCCTTCATGGTTCTAGAGGAGCAGGGTAGCACCTGTTTGGACAAAACTTTCATAGATCAGACTTGTCTAGAAACCTCATCAGGTATTGTCACAGAGATAGAGGAGAAAGGAGGAAGAGAAGTAGAGCTGGCCAATGGGGCACCAAGAGAGGAAGCGGGAAAGGAAGAGGAGATGGGGACTGGATGACCTGAGTTTAAGCAGAGAAATGAGAGAACAGAGCCATACAGAGAGCCTGAGAGGGAATAGAAGAGGTAAAGACCCCAACAGGATTGACAAGTTACTTACAGATTTTAAAGAGGTTGGCCATGTTGTTAGAGGCCACAGAGACCCGGGCTTGAATGTGTGTTCTCTTCTTGATGAGTGTTATTGCTTCGACTGGCATTTTGGTGCAACCAGTCTAGGTATGTCTAAATGTAGCCTGGCATGCTTTACTGTAATGTTATTACACTGGTATACATTGTGCAGCCAGTTGGACATGTTTTCATTGTGGCATGGCATTTTTAATAGCAAAGCATTAATGTTCCTGTGCGCTGTTGGTGACTTGCATGTATTGGATTGGTGTTACCCTACAAAACCATTGCAAACATTCTGGCTTTTTAGCCAATTTTTCTCAGAAAGTGTGCTGTATATTGCATTAAAACAGATATTTATATCTTTCTCCTAGTGCAGTGTGTGGCATACCCCTTCAACAGCACATTTGTGCGTATTGCGCATGTGTGATCATTTAGGCCAGCCCAGATTGTGGCACGGCCCGTGATTTGTTGCTGAGTTGGGGGGGCCCCCTCAGCATGGCTCGCAGGGGGGCCCCCACATTTTGTGTTAAGCCACAGCCCCGCACCTGCGCATAATAAACGTGCCCAGCCCAGGCACAAACAACTGCACATGGCCTGCCTGCACAATGCACTGCTGCGCAGCCTCAGCCTTCTTTCAGTACGAAGGAGGAGCCAAGCCAGGTTGTGACACGTGCTCCAGTGAGTGAGGCACTGTCTGACACTGTGTGTTAACTCATCAAGGGAGACAGAGTTACTTCCAATAGCGTTGTTTTACGGTGTGAATCACCCCTTACTACTGTAGGTAAGGTAATGCTACTGTTAACTCCTTTATTAATGACTTTGTTTATAAACTAAACTAGATTGAGCCTGACTTTGTTTAATATCCCTGATGCATACTTGTTATTATGTTGCGACGTCTAGTCATATTCCTGTTGTTTAAATGTCCGGGTCGCCATGACCCATGCAGGAAGCATGAACGCTGCTCATTCTGCTGCTTTTCCTTTCATCATCGATCACGCAGTCACCGGGGGGCACCCCATAAATGCCCTCATTACCGCCTGTGTAATCACTGGTGGAAAGCATTCATTTTGTTTTTACCCGATATCATCACGCCATGTGCTGTTACTGTGTGGCAGCGATGCTCTCCTTTGAGCAGGCCAGCCCCTTCAGCATTCCGGGGGTCTTGCAATTGTGGCTGCACACCCTGGTGGTGGATTACATGGAAGGGAGTCACGGGCGGGCATCTTGTGTAAATAATACGCGTGGCTGCTACCTTGAGCCAAAAGATCTTCCCGTTCTGGGAGTTGCAGTGGTGTTGTCCTCGTTAGAAGTCGTATGCACCTGCAATGAGTTAATGCACACAGAGTGGAGATCTATATGCGCCCGAAGATCTTGTGCACCTTGTGGTCTTGTGCATGCGAGTGGTGGATAGAATGCACTTTCTTGGCATGAATAACAGGCAATAGTGACTTGAACAACAGTTAATCACAACAAGTTGGGCCATCTGAAACCCCCAATCTCTGGGTAAAACATTGTGTGTAGGTAGCCTTATTTGTGCTTTACCACGCTACTTTTAGGGTGCTATAATATATATGCCTTTCCATCTGTTTCTTGTACTGAATTCTTCTTCAACACAGGCATTTGCAAGCCAACACTTTGCAAGGAATTGGGTAGGCATTTATTTGACGCTGCCATCATATGCCTACTTAATCACACCAGTTAACAGCTGAGGTTGCCTAATCACCATGTAGTAGATTCAGATATTTGATTCCCAAAGTGCCAGTGCCCTTAAAAAGTAGACAGGATTTAAATAAATGCACTGTCTCATTAGAGCTTGTTTTTAATCTGAAGCGCTCAATAGTGACATCAGCAATGGCATTCTGTAAGGTTAGAACTACCTATCTCTGTTGTAATTAAATATAAATACCACATAATTTGGATCCTGCTGCCAAATGTTGAAGTCTGTGTCACTTTATCCTGAGTGGCCAGCTTCTAGGAGACCAATGGGGATTTAGCTATTGAGGTGAGCCCAGCCCTGGGCGCTATGATGTGATGGTGGGTTTCAAAGCAGATAGCCCTGGTAACCTGCCATGATGGCCAGGCAATGCAAGGGCTAGGCATGTGGAAGGCTGCTGACCCAATTAACCATCAGTGGGTTTTGTGTTTCCAGTGCAGAGGGACTCAGACGAAGGGTGTGGAGGCCACTGGTCTCCATGGTGAGCTACGGCAACACTGAACAGCCTTAGGAACTGTGCAGAACATCCAAGAAGAGCACCTTCTACCTGTCATGTGTTTGCGGGGCCCAAAAGGGTTAACTCCTTGCGAGTGGGTGGGTTACAGTAAAGCCCAAATTGCAAGAGTGTCTCTCTGGTGTTGTATAACCCTAGAGATTGCCCCGAGATTGGTCTTTACTCCGTACCCCATTATTGGCTCACTGCTCGGTGAACCCTTAACCTTACAGAGAGGCAAGACCATGGGTGGAAGAAGAATCACCACAGGTGTCTTCAAGAAGGGTAGGAGTCAGGTTATTTTGCAGTACAGAGGTGAATAGACCATTCCCCCATAAAAAGAATGCCAGAGGGTTGCTATTCTCCACACATCATTATAGCATGGGCACCATGGGAAAGCCTGAAGGAACTGGAGAGAGCAATGCGACAGCGACAACAGAAATGTTGAAGGCCATTTTAATTGTTTTGCTTGTAAATGTTTCATTCTTTGTGGGAAAGTATGTAGGACTGGGATTCAGATCTTTGGTTCCGACACCTATGTGTCAAGTTCTCCCCTATACTCTACACAAGCCGTGTTGCATATTGGCTGGCTGGCATGGGCATTTGAATGACTCAATCATGCCAAGGTATCATGCGCCCGCACGGGGATCCCTGTGCCAGAGGAGATCTGCGTTGGAAGAGGCAACTCCTTTTTGCTATGCCTTTAGGCCCTTCCGGATCTTGAGTGGCATGACTTCTATCCAAGCTCAGTCAGTTTGATGGAACGTGCTGAATCCTTTAATGAGCGTTTTTAGGCGGAATGGCAGGATGAACATAGATAGGTAAGTAGAAACAGTTACTAAATAGGAAAACAAGCAAAGAGGACAGCGGGATTTTAAAAAAAGGGAACAGCTATTGTAAAGTGATAGGGAAGAGGGAGTTAAACCCTCATAAAAGGTGAAGTTGTTCAAAAGGGGCCATTTCTGGCACATCATTAATATACTGTCCTTTTGTGTGTGGACACACTGGGCCAGATTTTCAAAGCGTTTTTGGCGCAAGTAAGTAGATGCCCAATTCACAAAAGGCATGTGAATTAATGCATCTTAGCGGCCTGATCTGCCCAAAGGGCCAGATTGCCAAAAATGAGCCCAAATTAAAAAAGGCAGTGGATGCGTTCTTTTCATTTGTGCTCATTGCTGAAATGAGCAGATCACTTTTTTCTCAAAGGTGACCTGCGCGTTTCAGGATAGCCTTGACAGCGGCGCAAACATCAGTGGATGACAGGCTCCCAGCAACCGCGTGGTTCCTGGGAGCACATATCACAGAGAGGAGCCCTTACAGAAAAACCTACCCCTGACAAGTAGTTGCCATCTACAGCTGCTTGCACAAGATCACACATAGTTTCATCTAATAGGATCCCTTTTTCTATGGTCTTCCAGCACAGACAAACATGGTTGCATATGTGGCATGTGACCTGGCTCTATGCCATTGCATCTCTTTTGGAGAAGGAGACTACTTCCTTGAGTCACGGGGGAACAGAGGGGAAGTAGGGTAACCATCTGAGAGTTGCAGATGCATGGGGTGAGGGTATTTCACTTATTTTGTTGGAGGTTTAAAAATGGGCCAGGTGTCCTGCATTACGTCACTGGTGTACAGCATTGCTTTACTTGACAAAGTATAATTTTAAATGTCAACCAGGATGAGATTTTGTCCAATGAAATGATGTGCTGCTGATTTTTGATTGCCAGTGATTAGCCCATTTAAATCAACTAAGCACGGCTCCATGCCTTTCAAATTCAAACCATTAGTGGGATCTATGGGAACATGTTGAAAAACAAATTTGAAGCCCAAAATACCGAATTCATTTTAATAATTGTACCCCATTTTACCACATATATATGCGGTGGGATGGGGGGTTCCCCACAACTCCCGCAATATACCCCTCTACCTTTTTTATTAACTTAACCCACCCCCCCACATATATATGGTGAAATGGGGCTCTCAAAATTCGCTATTTTGGGCTTCCCAGTGATGGGTTGGGGTATTTCGGTATGATCCCCAATATCCATACTGCTATTTTAATTTTGTGAAAAGTCCAGTTCTTTGACTAAAACACATTAAATACATAAATAAAAAGCATAGTGCCAAGGTGTCCCCTGTCCCCCCCCCCCCCAGATTTTATGGGTCTCCTACTTTCATTCCTGACTCATCACAGAACGTTGTATGCTTTTAAGTTGTCTTAATTTCTAGAAGGAACTGAATTAATGTTGACTGCTTGAACTGCTCCATGCTGGGAAAGTGATTCTTAAAGGCCAAAGCAAATACAATTGTAATTAATTGTGTGAAACACTGTATGCGGGAAAGAAAATCTTAAACTCCAGAACGATCCAAAACAAGTATTCACTGCTTGAAATGGTGCATGCTGAGAAAATGACTGAAAGCTCAGTGCAAATGAAACCATTGTTCATGGTCTGAAACACTGCCGGCTGTGGATCACATTCTTAAAACTGCATAGCGAAATGAGAAACTATTCGAAAAACTGCCTGATGGGAAACTGAGTCTAGAAACCCAGGTTACCTTGAGGTACTCGTTGCTGCTTGAAGGAATGCACATGGAAAGCCAGAGCCATGAAGTCCACAGTAATCCGAGACACTATTCAGAGCTTAAAAGACTGCTTGCTAAGGAACTCACAGTGGACTCCCAGTCGATAACTGAGCACATTTGCTAACCAGACCAGTGAAGGCTGGAAACACAGACAAGAGCAAACCTGACACCACAAGAAATCTTTTTTTAAAAAATGTGTTAAACTTTAAAATATGTAGTCCATCTTTGATACTTTGAAGTCGATCACAGTGTTCTCGAGAGAGATTGGGTTGTAGGCAGAGCCTGGGGAAATTAGCATCGTCAGACCACTGAAATGTGTGTGCGTGGTGACACTGCTTGATGGAAATGGAAATACTCAGAGAGGAGACCCAACTATTGTGATTGCTTATATTAAAAACCCAAGCCCCTCTTACTGCAAAGCAGGAAATTGCTCTGTCTCGCCACACCCTTCGACTAGGTCTACAAAACCAAACTAAGCTGGGCTCATTTTCAACTGCGAAGAATCAGCACACTTCTGTATAATGCAGTGAGTTCCTAACCATCAGGCACGATCTAATTCAATTTTTAATGTAGTTAAAAATCAATAGATTGTATTGAGTTTTATATCCACTTCGCTGATTGGCTGCTTTCAGAGTAACAGAAAATATGGCAGCGGCTACGTTGCCCCAAAAGATGGATTTATCAGGAAGTCGTTTCACCAACACAAGAAAAAGGAACAGGGAAACGATATAAAGCAAGATAATCATAGCAGAAACACGGGGAATGGATACGAAAGATGGACCTGATTTGGTCAGTGTAGATTTAGTATCACCCTTTGGATAACAGCGAGTTATAACCTTCCATCTGCTTCAGTAGCCTATCAGATAGCATGCTGATAGCAGATATGCCCATTCATAGAAGAGAAATCTCCATGAGCCAGACAATGCCATTGGCTATGCACCATTCTCTTGTCACTCGACATCAACAAATGTCCTGATTTCACTATACAATGTGTGCATATTTCATATAGGTTTCTAGATTTAGTTTTTTGGAATGAAAATCCATCCTTTGGGTAAAAGAACATGATATTCCCTGGAATGAATGATTTTTAAGTTTGGTATTATGTACTGCACGTTCCCAGGAATCTAAGAACACCTAAAGAGAGAAACATGTCTGCCTCATTTTCATGAAGCCAGGGAATCTGGCAGGGGTACCCAGACCACATCCACTTCTGTGGCTGCGGACCACTGTTGTCTGGACAATCCGCATGGAGTGGGCTCAGGCATGAGAATCCTAGGGTAACCGGTAATGGCGGTCACCATGAGTGCCATTGCACCAGCTCCCTATTATCTCTATCTTCTCTTTACCGGCGCAAAAAAGGCTGCAGGGTCCTGGGGGACCCCTCCCTCTCCACCCAAATCAAAACTGTGATCCGAATGGATTTCCTACCCAGAGTGGGAAACGCACAGAGTGAGTTTTTTACTATGTGTCCCGCGTCGTGCAGGGAATCCAAATGAAAATAGCACAGCTGGTGTAAAGCACAGAGAGCTTGTCTGTGCATGTGTGCCCACATCTGTGTCATTTTCCAGCCTCATCAAAACGAGACCAATAGCGGATCCTCTTTGTCAATTGTGTAAAGCCCAACTGGTTCCCAAGCAGACTTTTGCCACACGGATTACTTGACGCGTCGTCACGTCCTTATTTCGCTAGACTCTTGACTGGTTGGCAAAAGGTTGCAGACGTATGGGTGATCATTCACCCCAGGAGCTACTTCCATCACAGTTTCTCTGAGGCGTTCGTCGCCCAGCGGAATACCTTCATCCAGAAACTCATTTCAATGCAATTGACTTTCTAGCTTTGCAAAGGTGCTGCTGCCACTGGGTCACGCTTGCTATCACTTCCTGCAATAACTCGGAGGAGAAATGGAATAAAACGGTGTCTATGATGTGTAGCTACCAATAAACCCCGGGACTTGAAACATGATAGATCTTTTGACCTCCGTACAACTATCCGAGACCCAATTTCTGAAATCCAATGCCAAATTATGTTTCCACCAGCTGGTCAGCAAAATGATTACTTTTCCCTGGCTCAGTGCCCTAGGCAAGCGCAATTGCCCCCTTCGCTTGCTTGAGAGAAGCGCAGCGGAGGAAGTAATGAGTTAATTAAGTCAGCTTTCTATTTCTGTAATGGTGGTGACATAAGCTCCTGCATTTGAACAAGTTCCCTTTGTCGGGTTCCTTGGTGCCTGACAGCATCTAAGTTGAAGTTTCTTTTATAGGACATAGTGAATAACGATACGTTCTATCAAAGGATATTTTCTCCTTCGTCGAGGTATCTGCCAAGTCCGACGGTGTCTCCTAAAGGACAGAGGGCTGTAGCATCCTTCATGTTAACAGTGTCAGGGAAGTTGCTTGCAATTCAATCCATCTCCCACCAAGAATCTCAACTGCTGGAAAGCAACCCTCATAGCGGGAGAAGGACTTCATAGCAGAAACAACTGGATGGTATTATACAACTCTGCTGGTCTAAGACAAGCTACAAATCCACTAGGGCAAAATACCCAGCTTTGTACTTCGAGGAAGCTTTTCCGCAGCACTAAAGCAAATGTCTGTACTATTCACACCTCTGCATGGATTTATTTTTGGGAAGATGCTCTTTATCAAACATAGTTTATTGGCACCTTGTGTGGAATGTTGGATTCCTCTGAGAACAATCAGGGACCAGAGCCTCCAGGCAATCTTCGCTGCTCTGGTGCCGGTCTTCCCTTGCCATGAGACCCCTTACTGTGCCCCAATACTTCCCTCTTTCTTTGTCTACTCACTTCTCCCTGTCTCCCTTCTGTCCGGTTCCTCATTCCCTTATATTAACCAATGCGACTGCCTCCTTCCAGTGCCGCGTCAGCAGCAGAAATGCAAAGTAGCAAATGGACTATCGCCCTGTAGCCCGCCAACTGCCCATTGCTCGGCTGGCATTTGCTGTGTGGATTTTCCTTTTTTCCCTACCACCATTTCGGATCTGCTGCCAGCTCCTGGTCCTGTTGCTGGACACTAATAGCATCATTATCTGTAGCCGGTGGGCACTATGGGTGCATAGGAGCCCACACTAGCCGCAGCTGCAGGCAATAATATTTAATTAGCATGCTGCTCATGTTATTTATACTGACTCATCAAAGGATCTAAAATTATGCGCGGATATGAGATATTCATGAAAGCAGCAAGAGTCAGGGGATATCACTTCTGCTACCCTTATGATTTTGATCCAGTGACACCCCTGATGTTACCATGATATGATATGATAGTTTATTTATATAGCGCCTATACACAATGTGTTTCAAAGCGCTTCAAGGCAAGGGAAGGGAACAAGCGAAAAAACAATGACATTCTTACAGGCCATGAACAGTAAGGATGTGAAATCAACTATCGTACTCGGCCTGACGACATTTCAGATAGTGCAAGAGCTAAGACACAGATAAGGAAGGGAGGGGAGAGTGGGAAGGAAGTGGAAACAGACAGGTGACTACCGTACTAGGCCTGACGACATTTCTGGTAGAGCCAGAGAAAACAAAAGGTGGGGGAGAGGGTTGCAGAAAGGGGTGGGGAACAAAACAAGCGACTATCGTACTAGGCCCGACAACATTTCAGATAGTGCTGGATGGGGGCTTGGGGGGGACAGTAAGGGGAGGTGGGAGGAGACAGACGAGGTTGCTATCATACTAGGTCCAGGGACCATTCTGATAGAGTAAGTGCATAAAAGAAAGTAAGGGGAAGAGGGGAGGAGATAGGAGAAGGGAGAGGAGGGGAAAACAGAGAGTAAGCAGTCAAAAAGAGTGGAGAAGCAAGAGGGGAGAGCGAATACAATTGCAGAAGTCAGTAGTAACACATCATGTTGCAAGCCAAGATACAAGATGAAGATGGGAACAGCATGATTCAGGGCCACCATGAATACAAGATGCAAAGGAATTCCAGCATGAGAGTTGAGAAAGGGTGAAGCACTGTGAAGTCCATAAAAGTAAAATCCAGCATTGGCCACAAGACGGTGATGGTGAAACAAGAATGTATCAGGAAAGACTCCTGTAGAAGTAGGCTGGACGGGGTAGAAGAATCAAGCAAAACAGGCAACACCTATGTGTGAGGAGGGGGAGCATGCATTTACTATTGGTTACTCATTGTGTGCTCCTCCAGCAGGCTGACTGGCCTGCAGAGCAATAGGGCCATGTAGAAGTGCAGGCTCAATATGATAAAGTGGGCCAGTATTTGTACTCACATTTTTGCACGTTTTGGGGCAAAGGTCGCCATTTTTATGTCTTACTTGATTTTTTACAAAATTATATTTCGTATATTATATAGTCTGTTAGGGCTGTGTATACAAATAAAAAAGGTCAAAAGGATAGTTTAAATGCTTACATAATATTTAAAAGTTTATCAACCAATATTTAAACGTGAACAATTCAAGTATGTGTTCAATATAGCGCCCACACATTGTCAAAATGATGCTTTAAAATCATTGCCTTCATAAAAGTCCTTCCTTATTTTATCAGACACAGCATAATCATAATTGTCATGTATTTGTGAACCAGCGAATTACATGGATATTCTTGAAGGAACAGCAGGATTTCATACCCCTTTTGATATTGCATAACTTCATACACAGAATATACTTCTTTTTGCAGTTAGTAGTTTTGACGGTAAGAGGTGAAAAAATAGTTTTCTAAAAACAAATAATAAAAAGATTGATTTAGAAAGACTGCTCTGTGCATAAAGCAGTCTTTCTAAATCGACTGTCAGCCCCAGCGACGCACCCGAGTGAGCGCAGGGGCTGAATGGCATGGGCAGACACGGGCGGCGCCGCAGGAGTGTCAGGTGAGTGTCAGTGTGTGTGTCTGAGTGTGTGTGAGTGAGAAAATGCATGTTTGAGGATGGGAAGGGTAAGGGGAAGACGAAAGTGATTGTATGTTTGTGGTGAGGGGTGGTGGAGCGGGAAGGAAAGGGGGACCGTGGGTGGATCCCCCGAATCTTTAAAAACAAATAAACTCTGCTATATGTTTTATCTGCTTTTTGAAGGCTGCACAAAATCAACTGAAATAAATCGTTATTTTTTATGTACGGCCTTCAAACAGTGGAAAAGTGACATAGAACTAGTTTTGATTAACTTTACTGAACAAATATTCCCTAAAAATAGCTGTTCCAGGCGTAACACATGCTGTTCTAGCATATCTTAACAATATTGGTCAGTATTTCATAGGGCCACTTCTGTCCCCCTTCATAAATATCGGAATTACCACTTATCGCTTCCAGGAAGGAGAATAGGTCCCTATAATTTATTAATGGTCATTGAAAAGTCTAAACGTATAGGAAACTGTCTTCTTTTTAATTTGAAAGGCAAATGTGTATCAGATTTAATGAGAGGTATGCACGGTATAAGAACAGTGTCTAAATGTAATCCATCGATTACAAGGGCCTCTATGATGTGTCTTTCTAGATGCGTAATTGTCAACCTTGTTCCTTAAGAGAGTCCCTGTGATGGCTTACGATTGCATAGTAGCATAATTACAGAACCTACTTTCAGTCTTAGCTCGTGAAGAGGCATTTGTCCTATAGCGTTTCGCTCTTTAGAGACTGAAACGTTGAGCCTGTACTTAACTGTTCATTGACACTGGAACCGCCGTGCCCTATGTGAAGAGAAGTGGGGGTGGAAAGAAGTAGCTTGAAATTATTTTTGCGATAGTGGAAGGTGAAGGTGACCATGTAGAACTGTGCTCATTCTGTTTGTTAAAATGATAGTTGTTGTTGAAGTGGAATAGCACACAGAGGTGCCCTTTGCCATTTGGACAGCAGAGGGCAACCTAACACTGATAAACTGATAAATTGCATCAGCTGAGTACAGAAACATACCTTAGCATTTTACATATATATATATATATATATATATATATATAGATATATATATAGATATAGATATAGATATATATAGATAGATGTTCAATATACAACACATTTTACCAGAAAACTCTCCCTTGGGTACTACTCACACCGTCACAAAGGGAACAAACTGGTATTTGCGACTAGGGGCCATGTTTTCATTGGTGTCCAAGCCAGCTTTATGTCTCAGACCGATCCTGCCCTCTAGATGTTTTCGACTTCAACTCCCACTGTCACTATACAGCATAATTAGTGGGGAAGGATCAGGAGAGTTGTAGTCCCAAACATCTGGCGGTCCCAATAACGAGTAAACCCATTATTGCAGAAAACTGCTAACTGTGGAACCAGCAATCCCCAGTTCAAATCATAAATCTACTGTGACAAATCTGGGAATTCGTCCCTTCTCCCCAAGGGGGAGCCACCCCGAGAGGTGAGTCTGTGATACTTAACACCTCCGAGCAGACAGAGCAAGCGGGGTCACACTGTGGGTGACCCCCACCCTTAGGGAACAAGGAATCCCCAGGAAAAGGTTTCACTACACCTCCTTTTAAAGCAGAGTCCCAAATGTCTGTTGGTTGTATGGGGATTGAACAGTCAATAATGTGCAGGCTGTTTAAAAGTGAATAGCTTGGTTTCTGATTCCATTCTGTTAAACCCCATTCCTGAATAGCAGAGCCAAGGGTGTCTCCTCTCCCAGTCCAGGGCGGAATATAAGAGAGCTGAGTTTCATTCAGAGAGAGGGAGAGCCAGCCTGAGGTCGCAACACATGGAGCATAGAGGAGAGGTCAGATCCGGGAGGCAGGGCCATGCAGAAGCTGTGGTAGGCAGAGGACCCCTGAAGCCTGTCGAACGCTGCCGAACTCAGATAGGCGGAGAGTTCGAGAAGCTCAGGACTGCTGAGCAAGCAGGAGACCGAGCCACCGCAGATGCAGCATGACATCGTTCAGCAGCTCCAATGCCGAAGTCCTGTCGGTCGCAGACAGGCCGAACCGAGGGTATGAAAGCAATACAAAATCCAGACACCCTGAGAGGGTGAATAGCCCATGTCTGGTTGAGCCAGAAAATACCCAATGAAGCGGTGAAAGTGATATGAAAGCCAGATGGGCCGAGAGGGGGAATAGCCCATGGTGGGCTGAGCCAGAAATACCTCAGGAGCGGGCGAGAGTGACAAAAGCCGGAGAGACAGAATAGCCCACACCAGGCTGAGCCACCAGATACCCCATGAGGTGGTGAGAGCAATACGAAAGCCAGATGGCATGAGAGGCCAGATAACCCACGCTGGGCTGAGACACAAAGTACCCCATGAGGGGGTGAAAGCAACCAGAAACCCAGACAGTCTGAGGGATTGGATAGCTGTAGGAAACGAAGCCTCCTTCTTCATAGAACCAGAACCACAGAAGGTAAGTTTACATGTAGGTTTATTTCTCTTAGTCATAAGGTAGAGAAAGCACTGGGACATCCATCCTGCCCAGCACATTAGGTCCAACTGCCAACAGTAGAACCCCAGCCACTCAAACATCCTTCAACATTCCACCCAGTGACATCACCACCCTAAGCCTCCCTCTAGAATGCGAGTGACATCACCAGCCCATCCTAAAACTCACAGCCATAATCAGGCCCCAGCACATATTATGACAATAGCCCATGCAGGCCTGAGCAACCAGGTACCTCAGAGGGGGTGTAGGGGGGCAAGAACAGTGCCAAGCCGACATAGGCTGAAGAGCCAGAAAACCCACACCGGGCTGAGACACAAAGTACACCATGAGGGGGTGAAAGCAACAGGAACCCCAGGCTGTCAAAGGGATTGGATAACCCACGCAGGCCTGGGCAACTGGGTACCTCACGGAGGGGTGGGAACAGTGCCAAGCCGAGATAGGCTGAAAAGCCTGAAAACCCACGCTGGGCTAAGAGATACACTAAGCCAAGAGAGCCTGAAACTCCCTGGAGGAAACAAGAGTCCAGATCCTGTTTATTAAACAAGTAGGTGGTTTGCAGGACCAGTTGCTCCAATTAAAGAACAAACTCTTTGAACTGAGAAGGACACTTGGGTGGGGGTCTGGAGTCCCCTATTCCGAAATGAGAGAAAGGATAAAAGACTTATTTTGAACTGTGCCAACAGGCAGAAGCCTGAAAAAGAAAGAGATAAACAAACACACAATTGTGTGGAGGTGAGGAACAAGCCACCACAAAAGTTATATTTTCCTAGGCTAAGATTATGCTTCCATTGTTATTAATGGTAGGGTAAGATAATAACGTGTTTCTTCTTATACAGTGCTACAACAATGTATTTCTTACATAGCGCAAGGTCTCAGAGCACTGACTCAACAGAAGACATTATCTTCACCCTCAATGTATCGACCTCAGAAGGATGAAAGGCTGAGTTGGCCCTGCCAGATAAGGCTGCACACAGATATCTGAGATGAGCACTTAACTCACTGTGCTATCGGGCCAGCTACTAGGTATTACTAGGGTAGATTAGGACAGAGCACTGAGTTTATGTAAGACATCCTGACAGTACCAGTTATTTTGTTTAAGTTTAGGGGATCTCATGTTAGCTGCAGGGTCAGGTGAGGAGTTCTTTCCTTTATAAAAATGTCTAAGATTGAAACATGTCTTCTTGTCCATCTCCCATATCGGAGTAGCCACACCACACTTACCAAAAAAAGTATCTGTGCTGGTAAAATCCCCGTCTCCCTACACCACAGCACCCCCAGCTACCAAACAATGAGAAAGCTAGCATTGAAAGGCCAGTCCAGGCCCACCCAAAATAAAACACACTCGCCATGCAGCGCACGACGGCAGGAGCTTCGCCATTCATTCAATACCCGAGGGATAAGCACGTCCTTTTTACAGTCGCAAAGGGACTCTTAATTATGCTCATGTGTGTTTTTAGAGCACTCTCATCACTAATAAGAGTCACTTGAGCAGAAAATCTCATTTCAAGTCTCTCAAGTCTAATGCGCGCGCTCGCAGCACGAGCGGGCGTTTTGCGCAGTCATTCGAACGTTTACCTGTTTGAACACTTCCTGTGAAGAACGTATTAACCTGAAAGAGCACTTGCCGCCCGCTTGCCTGCGCGCTCTTCATCGAGCCGAGCACTTGGGGCCACACTGCGCATCGCGTCGCGTGAGGACAATGCAAGATTACAATGATTAAGCGAGCAGGCAATCAGCGGGACGGAGCGGACAGGACCTGGTGTCAACTGGTATCTCACTGTATGGCGTACACTGTTCCATGTAATAACACCCATACCAAAATCCGCACTTATAATGACGCAGTTTAAAAAAAGATAAACATATTTCATTATTTTAAACAAGGTACGCAGTAATGATAACATTTGAAGAAAATGATACTATCAACATGTATCACTTAACTTGTTTTTTTTCCCCTAAAGAGAAAACTTCGATTCATCCGAAAAAAGGGAGGGGAAGATAGCTCAAAGGCAACCCGCTCGCTGTGGAAGCAACTCGACCGCTTAGCAACAGAGGTTCGATTCCCGGTCCTTGCTTAGAAACGACTGGGTTATAAATAACCACGCTTATAACAATTATAAATAAGTACGGGAACGGGCCGCACATTTTTAAAAACTTAAAAGAGGCAGGTAGAGAGGGTAATAGAGTAAACTGCCCCCCAGGCCCTATGCAACCCTAGAACTCTCTACCACTCTCTTCACCTGGCCAATGGCATGGTGCGCCCACTGGTGCCTTTTTTTTTTACTTACGATCTAATTTTTGTTAAATATAACATTAACGTGGGTAATTCTTGCTTAGTTCATTTTTAGCTCAGGCATTTGCAATAAACCGAATTCGTACCTCCTTTTCCAGTATTCACATCTACAAATGTGCTTTTTTTGCCATTTTATTTAGTTACACCTCCAGCGTTGCACCCTTTCGAGGAAACTCAGTGACATTATAAACAAATGCACAGTAACTTTAAACAAGATGACAAGGCAGTTATCTGCAGAAAGCAATTCCCAAGAAAATAGCAGGAGGGTATGGCAAGAAGAGTGAAACTGGGATTGTGGAAAGAAATGAATAACAGAATGGGAAAGCAGAGGGAGGAGCCAGGCTGGGGAGTATGGGCAAGGTCTTCCAAAATCCCCTCAATACATTTACACACTTTCTTTTGGATTGTTGGATGACATCAAATTGTTTGTGTAAATCGGACACAAAATTCCCTCGATAGGATTGAGTGAATTTCAGCCCTTCTGCCAAGCAATGTTCGCAACATCGAAATCGGTGCTCAAGCACCATTTCCAAATCTATATTACAACTCTTTCTTACTAAGCTAATCCTACTACCCTGATCAAAGCCCACCTCTCACATTGGCCATGTCTGATATTGCTTGGTTTCATGAGACACCCCACCCTGTTTGATTGGGATTTGTCGAAGGATGTAGCAGTTCATGGTGTGGAGACTTAGTGAGACCAAAATGTGCTAATTTCAGTTTTCACCCATGCACTTTCCCCTTTCCCTCTCCCATGCACTTGCGCGTTCTGAATATCACTGGGCCTAGTAAGATTGTTGTTTTGTTCTCCCGTGTTCCCCTCTCTTGTTCCCTTCCCTTGCCTCGTCGCGCTCTGAAACACTTGTGTACGAGCGCGACACAAATAAAATATCAATTTCAGTATCAATATCTGCGAAGCTTCAAGTCCTGCAAGCCGAGTCAGAATGTGTATTTGGGACTACACATACTGGCGTTATCTAAAGAAAGTGATATCTTTTACCATAAAGACCCAGACATAGGACTCCCATAGTTGCAGGATTAGTAGTACAACTTTGCAAATCCTCTAGTATTAAATCTATGTTTGATGGGATGCAAGAGTTAAATAAGATTGCATCACCGATCACCCAGTCACTAATGACTTTTTAACCTTTTTGATTTTCTTTTCCTTTTTATGCACTAAGATCATCAATGAATCTTAATTGATGAGACACTAGGATATTGATTAAGGCAATAGTGAAAAATGATAATTGATTTTCACTTGAACTGGATTAAATTCTTTTGATTTCACCTTTGATATTGCATACAGAACGATTTATGTATTTTGTTTGTCTTTTTAATAATTTTGCTTATCTAAAAAGAATATTATTTTTCTAATCACAGGAAAATTAAAAATCTTATGAATTTCCATTGTTTTTTTTTTCAATTCCATTATTTAAGGTCATAT
This sequence comes from Ambystoma mexicanum, assembly GCF_040938575.1. Taxonomy (NCBI): domain Eukaryota; kingdom Metazoa; phylum Chordata; class Amphibia; order Caudata; family Ambystomatidae; genus Ambystoma; species Ambystoma mexicanum. The sequence continues at coordinate 304,933,223 of NC_090940.1, forward strand.
ATGCATGAGTTATGTGAGTTCCTTCCTTTAGATGAATTGTCCATAAATTGGCACAAATAAGGTTAGGACAAGGTATTAATAAATCTGACATCCAAAAGAATATGGATAGTCGTAACCCAGTCATTTTTCACTTTGAGATACAGATAGAGGCACACGTACATTGATGAATATCAAAAGAAGGTGGAGCATGCTGACGCAGTGCACCAGAGAAGCGGCAGTGGTGTGTAACAGTGATGAGAGGCGCATGCACAGCACCATGCCGCTGGCTGCTTGCCAGGGAGCCCGAGTGGGGCACCCTATTATGCTGGATAGTGAACACACTCATGGCAATCTGGTATCCAACCCTTATGGGAATTATTTGGTAAGCCAAGATGGACATGCAGCCCCTGAGGTCGAGGCCACACGTACGGGGGCTGTCAGGAGGCTCCCGCAGGATGCACAAGAGACTGAATTCAAGGTCGACAGTTCACAGACCTTTATTGTTGTACAAGTTAACGAAACGGGGTTGAGCAAGAACCCAAGCCTCGCACGCAGGATGTGATAACATCTCACCTCCAGCGGTGCTGCAGTACTATGAGGAGTTCCCACACCCTTTCTTCTGACCACGTTCCACATCACTCAATCAGTGGGACTGTTAGCCTGGCCAGCCGATGACGAAGCAGCAATGTCTCTGTCAGCTTGAGAAGGGCTCAGGGTTTAGCACCATGGATCTCTGGCTTCTCACTTATCCCCAGGCCTGGGATCCTGTCCCATTAGCCTGACTCCTCCTCCTCCTTTGTACCCTTAGTCCGGGTCTCATTCCTCACCCACCTCTTCTAGCTGCCTTGGGCTAACCCTGCCTCGCCTTTCCCCGCCTCCACCTTTGCTGCTGCCACCTCTTCCACTGCCACTTCCATGCCCTCCTGTTCTTACCACATCCTCCCATCACTACCAAAGTCTCCTTTGTGGCAGCCACTACCACCACCTCCTCTGTCACTACCACACCCTCCTCTGTTATTACCACCTTATCAATTACTACCACCTCCTCTGCTCTCAATCACACCTCCTCTTCACTCTTCTTCCCCCTTAGTCCGCTAGCACCACCTTCCCCCTCCTCAAATCACACTCCAACATTTGATAACTGCCTTCCACAAACTTCTCCAACATCCCACACTGAACAACTGCGGCTGTGACTTTTATACTCTGCCTCTTTCCTGCCCTGGGTGGAACTCTAAGTGAGGGTTTTCACTGCATACTTGTTATTAGGTGTGGGCTGGGGTTGGTTGTTGCCTCCGAGTGAACCTAGGACTGTCTTGGGCGCAAAGGGCTGTTCCAAGCCTATAACTGGCCTGTCTGCCACCTTAGTGATGCATGTGCCGAGATGGTCTGCTGTGCTTCCACTGTGTGAGTTGGAGACAAGCTCTAAAAACACTTCGTTTCTGTTTTCATATGATGCACATTGTGAAATTGAAACATTGTATCTCTGACCCAAACAATCTTGCTGGGCAACAATGGTTCTGTGACTTTCTTTCCTGAGAATGAATTCTCAACGTTAGGTTAGTCACAGACTGGCAACATTGTATCTGTGGAGCTGTGGAGGTGTGTGGAGCACCACAGGTCCTGCAAACTCTGGAAAATAACGTCTCTGATGTATTTTGTGAAACTGCAACTGTATCTCAAGTGAAGGGGAATGATTTCCTTTTAAGGGGACGGTTTCCTTTTCTATGACAGGGCTTTAGATCTGCTCAGAGTGAGCTTCAGGCTCTAGTTCGGGAAGGGATGCATTCAGGGTGGTGCTGTGACTGCCTCCTGTCATGCGCTGGGGAATAAGGACATATGGGGAAATCCCCCATACATCCATGAGGCCATCATCCACTGGCTCATGGAGGCCCCTAGCTCCCCGAGTCTCCACCCTTGTGGTCCTCAGGGACAGACAGGGGGCTCCATCACAGGGCAACCACCTGTGTATGAGTAACTTCAGGTTACAGTAAGGATAGTTTGTGCATGGGTTGGTTGACACGCCCGATCCCTCAGCCCCTTACAATGTAAGGAATGTAAAATCTGGAGTTCAAAGAGTAGTGACCATGGCTGCTCCCCAAACACAATCCAGGAACACAGACAAGGTGACAGCATTCTACTTTGCAGACACCTTTCATGTCAGTGACAGGAAAGACTATGATCAATTAAAGGGGATAAATGAAAGGGGACAATCAGTAATGCTTTTGTTATTGCTGAGGAAGTGTTTGGGTGTTTTGGCAGGGGGAAAACAGGACCCATGTAAAAGCATTACAGTGTTTGAGTGGAACGATGATGAATTAAGTTAGTGATCCTCTGGGTCCCCAGAGGTCTGGTCAGGGGTCACTGCAGTGTGAGGAAATGAGTGGGGGCCTGTACCATAAAGAAATAGCTGTACATTCTATAACATACAACTGTTTCTTATACTTTATTTCGATCTAATAAAGAAATCTGGAAAGTCAAACACAGATTTTACAGCATAACAAATCACACAATACATTACACTCAATAATTAAAACACTGGTAAAACACTGTCAAATGCGGCACTGTTGTCCAAAGACCGCAAGTTTAAAAGCAAAAATGTAAAACCCCTGATTTACCGATACAAGGCTGGTTATAAGGTGACGTGTTTACATCTCACCCTCCAAGCTTGGAGTAAGTAATTCCCCAAACAGTTGGTTGCCAGCTGGCAATCCACTGCCAATCAAAGGTCAAGCGCTAAATCAATTCTTCTAATGCAAAAATGTTTAAATAGCGGTATTTTAAAAGTTTTCCCAATGTGAGAATACTTTGGACAAAACTAAATAAAATGCACTACGCTTTCAATCCAGTGTGGATGAAAAGGGCAAGCTGCTGGTGTACTCTTATTCCAATGGTGCCCGACTACAGCTAAGGGCAGAGTGCCAATGCACAGTTTCATGTACAGGGCTTTCATTGGTTTCCATTTCATTCTGTCCAGATCATCTTTGAAACCAGGATATTCTTTCCGGGACTGATAAAGTGCCCGACTGACAGACCTTGCAAGTTTTGCTTGAGTTTCTCGCAACCATTTGCTTCCCTAGGCTTTTTTTACTAATGCTTTGGCGTTCTCAGGAATAGTGTCCAGGCGAGACCAATAGTTCTCCATCCCCAAGGCAGGCAACTCTTATTTGATGGTGAAGAACCAGGGTAAATTAGCTCCGCCTGGCTGGGACAAAACATCTTTGACAGCATCTCTGTACTGGCTCCGGTTGTCACTAGTCCAGAGTCTCGCCCAATAAAATACCTGCCTCCAGCAACATAAGAAGCTGATGATTTGCAAACCTAACTCCCAGAAGACTGGGGCCTTTGTGATGTTTGCAGGCAAGCCCAGGGATGCTTTAAGAAATGTCTGCTCAATGACCCAGAGTGCGTCTGAATTATAGGTACCCCACAGCTTGGCACCGTGGAGGGCGGCCTGTCTGGCCTGACACTTGTAAATCTGTAAAACAACGCTTAACAGGCCTGTACCATGGCAGCATAAATCCAGACATAGCTCCACAGTGTCTTGTCAGCTTCAGGCCTGCCCTGTTCACCTGTTCCTTCCAAACGCAGTTTGCAGTCAACCGCACCTCCAGATAATCTTACCTCGTGACCTGTTCAATCACCCCACTGTCTGAGCCAATTGTTAACCTTGGAGTATTCCTGACCCTTTTCTGCTGAACGCTGTTGTCTTGTTTTTCTTTTACATTTATTGAGAATCCATTGCTTTCACAGAAGCTCTCAAATATTTTAAGTTGCAGGCCTTTGGGCATCAGAGAGAGATAAGAACTGCATCAACGGCAAGTAAAAGGATTGGGATGTGTGTGCTGGCCAGCAATGGGGCATCGGACTTTGCAGCCAGCAATAGGTCAATAACCCCATTTATAAAAAGGCAAAACAGACTTGGTGCTAGGACCCAGCCCTGCCTAACTCCAACATCAATTCTTATTCAAGCAGTGGTTTGCCCCCTTGCCCCATATCTGATTTTTGCCCCATTATTAAAGTAGAGGTATTGGATTGTTCTTAAATGCTAAGTGGTACACCCAGCTTAAACAAAACATTCCACAAGTTGCTTCTCGGGACACTGGCGCGTGCGGTTTTATAAGTCAACAAAAACTGCACAGATGTTCGTCGCCCGCCAAACAACATACTTGTCCAGAATCAAACGGAGCCTTTGCACTTAGTCCACTGCACTAGTGTTAAGCTTGAAGCCAGCTTGGAGGTGGTGCACAACCCCCCCCCCCTCCCCCCTCTCTGCCGACTCCATGCATCCAAATGGCTCAATACTGCCTTGGCCAAAACCTTGCCCCCAGAATCCAAGAGGGAGACGGGCCGATAATCTTCTGGGTTTACCCTGTCTCCCTTCTTGTATATTGGAACAAGTATTGCCTGGGTCCAGGATTTGGGAACTCTGTTCACCTTTAACAAGTGAAAAGAGTTCCCTACTCACGTTACAACTCAAGTTCCTTGTAGCGTCAAATTCTTTCACAGACAGAAAGAGGGACTGGGCCACACATGGATTATTAAACTCCACCTCTACTCACATGCTATGTTATGGTAATAGGCTATTGTACTGCAACACATCACCCCTAGTCATTTCAGAGCACCTGTGCTTGTCCATGGAGTGGCATACGCTGCCACCTCTAGTGTTATCCAGACCGTAGTCTGCTGAAGGAAAGAAAATGAGCACAGAGGACGATAGGGGGATGAGAAAGTGGAAATCTCTGCTACAAACAAAGGGCAGGAGGAATTCAGCACGGGAAGAATATTGTGCGACGGTGTGGGTGCTTCTTGGTCCTGTTGCATAGACCACAGTTCTGCAAAAGAGAGGAGGCTAGACGGGTGTGTGCAGGGTTATACCCTCAGATTATCAAACAGCCATGATGGTGCAAGCTAAGAAAGATAAGAGAGTCCTGCTGGATGAACATTAGGAAGAACTCGGCTCTCAATAGCGTGTTGACAGAATTGGTGAAATATTCGACTATATTACTAGTGAGTTAGTCCAGCATACTATGCTATCACGGAATATTTTTGCATCACTAAAGTTTAATAATAATAATTTAGCATTTATGTAGCACTACGAACCCTCAGGCATCCGAGCGCTGCTTATCATTACCCACGCGGTGTGGTGCGGAAGGATGAAAGGTTGAGTTTGGCCCTTCCGGGATTCGAACCTGCGTCAGCAGACTCTGCTTAGATATCAAAGCGAGCGCTCTCCACGCTGTGCTATGGACCGGCTGTAAATGGCTATCAACAGGATAATGGATGGGCGGGAACGTGGACATATTTCGACACTCATCCAATACAAAAGTACATTACACCAAACTCCAGTATCATAATGGGTTTGAGTAGAGAAGCCCCAAATCCAGGGCATTGAGTTATGATTGCGAAAAGCCACAGAGCATAAATAAAAACATACATCCCCCTCAAGGAGTTGGTGTTATTGTGTAAAGGATAGAGACGCCAAATTTGCGCATCAATCTCAATAGGGAAAAGCGAGAAAAAGGCCACCTGAACGGTGGCGGGGCAGAGGCAGTTATAATCAAACTTGCATTTGCCGGCAAAGGTATGATTTAAAAGAAAAATAAAAACAATGTATTACACAAGCAAAGCAAACAACCCCTCCTCCCCACCCCACAATCAAGAGTAAGGGGTACTGAGAGGAAACACACTGACAAGAATTTTGACTTGGAGTACACAGCACATGACGATAATGATCGGTTCAAAAGACAAGATGAGAGCAAAATACACTGTGCTCTCACAGGAGAAATATGGGGTCCTGTATGAAACCTGGAACCCGTGGTACCCAATGCTTCTGATGATTTTGTCCCAGTGTTGGTGGAGTGACAATTTCCTCTGAGAAGAGGGAAGGCATTGTAACTACGAGAAGGATCAGACAATTGATAAAGATGGAATTGAAACACAAAATAGTAAGTGTACACTGGTAGTAGATAATGCAGGCACCCTCGCACAAAAAAACAATTGCAAAATTGTATTACTTGTTTATTTCCTGTAATTGATAGCGTCTCACTTAATAATAGCACTATTTTGTTTTGTATTACATCAAAGTACATAGGTGAGAAATCAAACCAGAAAACCTAGGCCTAGTGGAACAACTACGTGATGAATTAAGCGTCACATGTAGAGTTACTTTAAATCTTAGCTGATAACAAGACTGATTTCCCCTAATCCTGAATCAATCTGGGAATGTGGATACGATTGTGTGTTGCTGCCAGACGGGAAGAGGCAGGGTGGGGGTGACTTCAAGGAAGCTGTGAAGACTAGCGCAAGAGCGCGTCAGTGTGACTTCAAGGAAGCTGTGAAGACTAGCGCAAGAGCGCGTCAGAGTGACTTCAAGGAAGCTGTGAAGACTAGCGCAAGAGCGCGTCAGTGTGACTTCAAGGAAGCTGTGAAGACTAGCGCAAGAGCGCGTCAGTGTGACTTCAAGGAAGCTGTGAAGACTGGCGCAAGAGCGGGTCAGTGTGACTTCAAGGAAGCTGTGAAGACTGGCGCAAGAGCGCGGCAGAGTGACTTCAAGGAAGCTGTGAAGACTAGCGCAAGAGCGCGTCAGTGTGACTTCAAGGAAGCTGTGAAGACTAGCGCAAGAGCGCGTCAGTGTGACTTCAAGGAAGCTGTGAAGACTAGCGCAAGAGCGCGTCAGTGTGTCAACCAAAACTAGCCGTGTTATGAATGAGTAGTTATTAAAAAGGCAAGTGATGCTACTAGAGAAACTTGGATGCCGGCTTCATCAGATCCGGAGGGCAAACGGAAGGGATCCTACCGACGGGTAAAGTCCCTTGCTTTGCTGCAACCTAAACTCTTGACACACCCCCAGGAAGAATGTGAAAGGGAACAGGCAGCCACAGTAGACCAGAGGGATCATCATAGGAAAGAGCAAGACAGAGGTTCTCCGTCCCTCTAGATGTGGCTGGAATGAATACCATTCAGCAACCAGTGATCACATCTAAATGGGGGTGTCCAAATAGAGGTTGAATATTTGGAATTAAGAATATTTTTAAAAGAAATGTAATCAAACTATGGTAACATCCTAGCATTCATTTTTTCGATGCATTTATTTAGATGCTTTTGTCATTCAATGCTTTGTATTCGAGGCATTGACTGGATACCATACTCTTATGGTATCCAGTCAATGCCTCTACTGGTATCCAGTCCTGGGCTGATGTGTTTCTACACATCAGCCCAGGACTTCAAGAGACTGTTGATGAATATACACGAGCCCCAGTATTAATCTATACAGAAGCCATTATGCATCCATGGAACACATCATGGTAGACTAGGTTCCTTTTATTTTTGTAAATCACGAGGTTGTTGAAATGGGTGATTTGACTGCCAAATTCCCAGCAAACCATATGAGAATACTGCCATTATGGAGGACTGTTGACGCGCCTGTAGTCAGAACTGTGATATGTTAAGTCCGATGTAAATGGACAACTTTTTCATTATTATTATTTTTATGTTTATGGGAAGGGCTTTACAAATGCATCATCAATGCACGTTGCATACACGGTGGAACGCGATCATTTTCCCCTAGTACTACCCTGTAAAGAATCTGTAAAAATGTACCTGCTGCTACTGTGTGATTTCCAACGTAGGGCCAGTTCATATAACTTCAGGGGCAACCTCATTGGACACAAGAACCCAACAAGTCTTGCAGAGAGTTCATGGGTTTTTATTACAATGATTCAGAAGAGGGCTCAATAAAGCCCTCTCCATCTCCCTTCTCTCCCTCCCTTCCTTCAATTACTGCGTTTATCAACTTCAAATGCGCTTTTGATTGTGTGCACTGTGAAAAGTTGTGGAATAAATTAGCAAATTGGGGGATCCCAACAGGACTACTAAAATGATTGTGAATTTATATTAGTACCCAGGTTTGACAGCCAATCATATATCTCAAAACGTGGCCTGGATCCCATGATCCAAACCTGCTTTCTGAGCAAGCTCTCCGCTGCTCGCAACTGCCTGCCATCTTCCCTCCCTCTCTCTCTCCACCTCATCCCCCATCTGCTCCACTGAGTCCCCACCATGCCTCGCTAGCCCCCACTTTCACTGCTGGCACCACCGCACAAGACAGAACCTCAGCACCCACCTGGTCCACCACAGTAACGGAAGAGGTGCACTGCACGGAGCCCTACCCTCCATTTCCAGGGTGGTCTTGTTAGTCGAATATGTGTAGGAAGCAATGGGTCACGCGCTCGCTGTGGCCTGTAATTTTATACAAATAGAAACGCGTGGTGCTAATAGTGTGGAAACGGGTGCCATTTAATGCAGGTTCATAGAGAACTTGCATTTCGGTGGTACTTGGAAGCGAAGTCCATTGAGATTGGCAGACCCTTTATTATATCTTGGGATGCGTTTTAATGACAGAGCCACTGAGGCAGCTCATCATCAACCAATGACACGTAAAACACCACTTGTATTTATGGAGGCCTTATGTAGCTTTCATATAAACCGTGGTGGTTATCTGTTACGCCCATTAATCGAGGCATATAAACGTAAGGTACCATCCGCTGTACTGTATAGTTCAGAGGAATGGGCTTTTGTCGGCATGTCGTGACGAAAGTCGTCAGAAGTGTGCGGTACCAGAAGTAAGGCTTGGACACAAGGGTGGCATGATTTTGGGTATATACCTTTATGGATCAAGAAAGGTTGGGGGAAAGGCCTTTATATCCATACATCTAAAAAGGGATTCCCTGCCTCAAAAGAACTAATGAAAACAGTCAGGATGCCCAAAGTAAAAAGTCTGTCCCAGTCACGTCCCCAAAACCTATTTCTGTCCCTCACTCTATAAACTAACAAAACGGTGCAAGGATGATCTCACTCTAAAGAAAATAGTGTTCATTGAGCCAACATAAACGTTCTTAGCCAGTCAGGCTTCAAAAGGATTCAAAAACAATGTTCAAGCAATATTGTTCCAAGGGGTTACTCCTTTGCCCTAGACTTAAAAAAGGGATAAATGTCTTTTGTGTCTCTTCTAATAAAACACAAATGATCTTCCAAGAAAAATACTACAAGTTCTCAGTCTTGGGTTTTAAACCCCTTTGGTTCCAGCTTTCTATTTATGGGTAAGATATGATATTATATGGCATTTATAACGCGCCTGTACACAAGTGTTTCTAGGTGCGATTGCAAATTCCAGACTCGCAATACGTGCGGGCGTCTTGGTTTAATCTCCTGCCAAGACCCGGTTATCTCTAGGGTCCTAGACCATCTTATCCCAGACTCACAATGCAACTTCAGGCTTGCTTGGTTCCCTCTTCTACCAAACGCAGCATTTTTTGTTTCCAAGCTTGTTTTCATGCAGAGTCTGTGACTCCATTATGTGCTCTACTTCAATTGGATGCATGTCACAGACTTGCAATGGTTGTCCACAATAGCCTGGTGCACTCTCCCGCCAATCTAATGTTTCTTTTATCTTGTGTTTAATTGTCATGCATTCATTTGCCATATATTAATTATTGCTTGGGGTAACCACCCCTTTAGTTTTGCGCATTTCTCTCAGGGTGTTCGACCTAAAGGTTCTGCAACCATTCTTCAGTCCTTTCTGTGTTTGTCCCAGATTGCCTGGATCTCCTGTTGCTTCCCATCAGCTTGCGTTTATTCAGTCTCAGTTTGCGTCATCTGGGCTGTAGGATTCATTCCTGAGGCTTCGGTAACCGTTGGGTTTGTTTTTTCACTTCTGTTCCTTGTTCACAGCGTTAGTGCATCCTTCTTGCGGCCCGCTCTCATCTTGGCGTTGCTGTAGACATGATAAGATTCTCCCATGTCTATTTGTTAAGTGAGCTTCTTGGTAGCCCGCTCTCGGGCTACATTTCTTCTCTCTATTTCCCCAGCAGACTGTGTCTCATCCCTGTGTCGGTCTCGCTTCTCCTTCTTCCACTCTCCAGCTGACAGCTCTGTTTCTACGGTCACAGCTAGCCCGAGGGATTCTTCCTTGGCTCTCCGCTGTTCTACATTTAAACTCCTGCTTTAGGAAAGGGAGTTCTTCTGAACCAATCCAATCTGTGAGGAACTAGACTGCTCACTTCGGTTAACCAAGTGATCTACATCCTCGCAGTACATGGTTTTAGATGTAAGAGGTGAACTTCAAGATTGGATAGCTTTTTACTCTGCAGAACTGAAATAGTTGGATTGGTTTCAGAGAACAACATCTCAGTCTTATCAGGGCAGATGGGAGAGAAATGTAACTTCTGAAAAGGGGTTGAAGGACGTTCATCAAGGTTGTACGTGTGCTCTAGCACGTTGGAGCGTCTTTTGTGCTAGATGAAATTACAAATAATGATCTCAGACCAAATAATCAGACAGACTCAAGGAATATGGCAAAGTACTACTTTATTCTCATTAAATAAACAGGGAGAACTGACATGCATCAGATTGATGCATGCACACTCACAAATAACCTTGCTTATGCAAAGGTCTTGTACCCCAATGTGTGTCATCTATGTGTGTCATCTATGATGTCATACTACATGGCAAAATACAAAACCTATTGAGGGAAGGGATTGGTTAAAGGAACATATCTCTTTATAGAACATATATGGATTAGTGCATCAGTGGCTACACCTTATCTGTAGGGCATGCCTTCAACTACCTCTAAACACGTATAGTGCTGACTATAGTAGACAAAATAGCAATGGATTGGTCTATGCAGCATTGAATGTTAGGTTGTCCCTCAAACCCACGGATTAGTTGGCATGCTATCCCAACCTTTCGGCTCTTTAGCAGCACGTCAGTAGAACAAAACTTTGGTGTTTGATTCCCGCAGACTACTCTCCATTTTCCCAATTAGTCCATCGCCTCTCATCGGTAGGCCGTAAGCTAAAGTCTTCCGTTTGTAGTTGACCTTGCAGCCTGGCCTGGAACATTAAAGGGAGTGCGAGCACATCACCATCTTCGCCTGAGGCTTAATGTTTCGCCCTTGTTCTCTTCTTCAAAATCACACACTAGCACACCACGAATGTGTCCATTTCAGCCTCTTATTTACTGCTAGTTGATTTAATTATGCTTGATGCACTGGCTTCTCTTGGCCTCTAGAGACTTGCTCACTCTATCTCATATGAACTTTGTACCTTTTTAATTGACCAACTGTTGGCTCTTGCAGATGTTTTCTTCTTCTTCAATCTATGAGGAATGTCCCACATTCAGAGCTTATCCATGTAACTCCCTTTGTGATATGTGCTTATTCCTTAAAATCGCATCCTTAATTCTGGGCCAACCTTAACGCATCGTTGGTTCTGCACACAGAACTATTCTTCCGCATCTCCTGATTCTACAGCCTTGGTCTGTCTCTGAGGTAGCTTGGTTGAATTCGACATGAGCCATCATCCATTTTCCTATTATAGCCATCCTAGCCACGCTATATATACCTCGATGTCTTTCCTTTCTACCTTGCATTACTGCGTATTTACAGTTATTGATCACTAAGTAACTTTATCTTCTTTGTTTCCATGATTACTTTAGCTTTTAGGTACATATTTCTCTTAGTGCTTCAGTTACATCGTCACTCTTATTTTTCATATCGTTTCAGCATTGGTTCTATATCCTCTTTATGACATCACTCTGCCCTTGTCAGATTTCACTTAACATTTCATGATGTCCGTAGGTGCGTGCTGAAATCCTTCCATGTGGCATCCTTCCGTAATTTCAGTGCAAGGGTACATCCTAAATGGCTGTCTGAGAGCATAGCATTTCTCATAGACTCGATGTGGTATAGGAACAATACAGGGGGTCCCATTTACTGCTCTTCTGCTGTTCCAGTATAACGGCGGTGAGGAGGCAGTAACTAGTGAGAAAGTGTCTAACTGCTCCTCTACATTACCCCCCTCTGGTAACACTTTCAATCAAATTCTCTTCTTTCATTGTCTCCATCTCCTCATCAGCATTTATCTGCATCTTCTTCAGAATCCAAATCTTTGTAATCTCCAGAACGCAGGCTTAAATCGCAATGCATAAAAGTGTGTCGCATATAGACTGACAAAAAGTGTGCTGGGCTTCAGGCCTGCACTGCGGCAATACGCATCCATCAATGGTGAGACGCGCTGAAGGTACGTCGATGGAGCAGAGGAAAGCTAGGTGGAGTTGAGTATGGCAGAAACAGGGGATGCAGGGACTCACAGTGGGGAGGAGGGTGTGGTGGGCAACCCCATTGGGAATTACAAAAGGGGAGAACAACCTTGTGGGGTGCGACCTTTAACATGGAGACCGCCGCATAGTTGGTCTTACATATGCAGGCTTTTGTCCTAGATTTGGATTTTGGCCTAGTGGTTACGGCCTCCAATGGTAAAAGTAGAGTGTTCGCTAAAATATGGCAAGACAATGCGTCCAAGTTGTCGGCCAGGAATAAGAAGGAATTAGAAGCTAATATTTGGCAATAGCTTGTGAGATATGTCAAAATTTGCCTTGTGGTTTTCTCTGAATTGGAAATCACCAATGGGGAAATAAGGCAGTCAACAGAGAGAAAAAGGGCACAGTTAAAATGAACTTAAATAAAAAGATTATAAATCAAACTATGCATACTTGGAAAAGCTGAAAAAATCACCCTGTTTATTAAACATACACCCATTGGGTAATACGCCTTTGTGTATACAGATTTATTATTATGTCTGAGGAATCATAGGATGTAGATATGCATGCATTATAACATCATGCAAAATTACATGGGTATCGCGGAAAAGCAGACATGAAAAACATACACGTAGAGTGTGTGGTCTGGCGAACCAGAAGGAGTCTAACACACTGAGGACATTTTAAGGATGTTTATTTCAAATAATAAGGAAAAGGCCTGGCCATCCCTATTGCTGAAGGGATATTCCCTATCTAACTAACTAAGGTTGCCCGTCAGTCGTCCAAAGCAAAAGAATATGCTCAGTCCAAAACCTTCTTCTAACTGGCCCTAGCACTACAGATAACCAACAGAAAAAAACACCAGAATGTTCAGCTTCTGGCGGGGCTTCCCCTTTTAACAAGGTCCCTGGGCTTCCTCTTGGGGACCAAGTCCTTTACAAAAAAAACCCAAAAAAAGTTAAAATACGTTCAAGTTGAAGTAAAAATACAGCAAGTTCTTCAATCCTCCTTATATGTTTTTCTCGCAAGATTTTGACAGTGGTTGAAGTCATTGAAGAAAGTTCCTCACAAGATTCTGTAAATCCTGATATACATTCAAAGTCTTGGTCTCTTTATACATAGAGATATTTCTTGTACCATTTTCCCGCCCTTGCGGCTGTTGTTCTTCTGATCTCTATTTTATGAAGTTGAATCCTCTAAATTGCCTTTCACTCCTTGTTTTCACAATGTCTCTTATGGGGCACTCTAGGCCCTCTTGGTTCTTTATGCACAGCAACTATCGTAGCCCTTGCCACGGCTCGTACTTTGGGTTTCTCAGGTTCCCGTAACTGACATTAGCAATCACTTTGTTTTGTTCCTGTTGCCTCCCCTTCCCTGAACTACCTTGATGCCTTCTCGAGTGTGGGGCTGGTTCAAAGGGCTTACGCTTCCCGGCCTCTCATCCTCTCTTGCTTGCAGTCTGCCCATCTCCACAGCCTCTGTGCACACAAGTGGAGCAGAGGATTTGTTCCTTCCAACACGCCTGGTCTCGGCGTTAGCTCTTGGGCCCCAGGCCCACCACAGGTCTGCTGTGGTCATGCCACCAAGCGGGATGGTCTTTGTGACTCTGTCCCAGCAGCGGTTGCTCTGCTGCTCGCTACGCTGGCCTACCAGCGTTTATCTGTGTTGCTCACCTTTTCTCGCACTGCTCCTGGCTCTGCGGCTCCACAGCTCTCCACCCTTCTAAGACATACTTTCATCAGAGGCTCTCCTCTGCATAAAGTTCTCTCTCTCTCTCTCTCGGTTCTTTATCTCTTTAACACAGCTGTTCCCTCTTAAATGGGTGTTTCACTTCTACTCGCTTCTATTCATGAGTTGTGTATAAGTGCAGGCCTTTTGATTCCCATGCAAGCAGAAAGGGTTTTTTCTTGTAATGGGATTCCTTGTCCCTTAAAGAGGAGTCACTCCCAGTGAGGTCCCACTTTCCTAGACCCCTAGGGCGGGTCTTGCTTAGCATGCTCCACTCCCCAGCCTCACAGGGAGTGTCTCCCCCTTGGGGAGAAGGGACGAATAATCTGGATTTGTCACAGTGGGAATAGGGTGTCAATGGAGACTTTATGCCATTTCATGTTAGTGTGTGAGGCCCTAGGTCCAGCTCGACAGTCAGGGACTGTGATCTCTCTCGAGATCGGACTAATGACGGTTTATAGTCTCAGTTCATGAAGGCAGATGATGTTAAATTGACTGTGACTGGTCTTTGCTTGTGGTATTTTATTGAAACACACATTTTTTTAATAATGTAGTTAATTATGGTTCATTTTGGAGCAAGGGTGTGGTGTGCGGGAGAGGATTGCAGGCTAATTTTAATGATTTTACTGTAATATATGAAAGGATTTGTTTCAACTCTATTCAACTCTAGTGTATTAAGTATACTATAAAATACAATAAAAAAAAGAATGGGAGCTAACCAAAGTTTAAAAGGTACAGGGATTTTTCTACAAGTAGGGTCACCACTTGCCCCCCTTCCCATGCTGTTTCTCAAACAGACTTTCCTAATGTATGTTAATCCTGCTCCTTAGAATGTCCCTTTTTCATGTTTACATGTAAAGTATTGCCTTCACAGATCATAGAAACAGCGTATACTTTCTGATGCCAGAAAACAGACTGGTAACTATTAGATCTATGCTAATCAATGCCAACAGAGCAAAAGAGAGAGGATTTATTTTTAGCAGGAGAGGGGGAACATGAAGTCAGAGAGCGGTGAGCCAGGAGCACGAGCGCAGGAAGCCCACTGCAACGGCTGTGGGCGGCCACAAGGCTACGGAAGTCACTAAGGAACATGTCGATGCTGCCGGCCCTGGAAGCGGCAGGAAAATCGATGCAAAGCCAGTCATTGGGAGAAACAGAACACTGCAACCCTGGTACTGGAAGAGAGAAGCTTAAGCCTGCCATGAGTGAAAGATGTGGTGGCGAGCAGCCCACACTAAGCCACAGTGCATCAACCATGCTGAGTGGAGAGATAAGGCACGCATTCGATGGGAGCTGTTCAGTGTGGAACCAGCCCGTGAGTATCCAGGTCACATTCAAAGGCGCAACTCTGCATACCTGGAAAATGAGTACATGCGAAATGAACTCTGACATTAAGGAAAGCAGGCTCCGCAACCAACATTATGAATGTTTGGGACGCTCGCGTTGAAATGGCTGGTGTTGGTAGGGACAACGTCAGGGCCTTTTGAATCTTTTCAGTTGAAATGAGACCTGAGCAGCTGCCATGTTGGGAGTCTTATGATAAATAAACATATTTCTTTAATTGAGACAGTAAACAGGCCCAGCACGCACATTACACACTGCCTTTGCTGCCCCTCTAAGGCCATCACCCCCTTCTTGCATTATCCAGCAACATTCCTATCACCTTGTTGCCTTTTTACTCCGGTTTCTCTGACAATTCTCCAACATTAGCCATTTTCAGCTGACATTTAGTGTCTCAGCTTTCTGAATACATTAACCACCTCCCTGCATTCTTTTGACTTCATTATAATTTACAGACCCCACCAGTGTCTCAGGCTTTTATTTCCAGCTCTAAGGCAAGGGAGGGTTGCAAACACAGGAAGCCCATCAGCCCTGAATGTTGGGCAGGCTGATGTTGATTCACCAAAATGCCAGGTATAGCCAAGTGGCAACACTGATCTGATGACATCACAGGATGTGATGTCACTTGACCTTTGACCCAGGTGTCTTCAGTTCCTCTTTGACTCTGATGACATTACCGGAAGTGGCTTGCAGGGATATAAAAGTACATAAACGTAAACATTTTTAAATACCAAACACATACTGAAGCAGACAAGAATATTTTAGATACCAAGCACATTTTAACAAGGGCGTTGCCTTCATATGCCATGGAAAGGGTCAGGATATAATAGGGTTAGATCCAATAGTACAACGTAGGCTGAGGCAATGTTGGCTCCACCATCGAGTTCGCTATTTGAAGATTTGAATATATCTTTAAGCAATAATTATAACAAAGCATTGAACAATTTTGGGGAGTGCTGTCACCCGATTCTTTTCTGAAATGGACTCAGACAAACGTACAATAATTTGAAGCCCGGTGAAGATGTACAATACAAAATGAAAATTGTAAAATAGTGAAAGCTATCCATATAATGCTATTGCATAAACTACAAAAAGAGCAAACCACACACCTGAACCACATACCTGAGGAAATATAAGGAGATACAGTCCCCTGTGATGAGATTCCTTTTGCAGAAATATCGATACATTTATATGCGCTTTCATCTTAATTTACGAGGCTCCCTACAAAGGTGGGGTCCCATAAGAGGGATCCCTTGTCAAGAAAGAAATTACTGGCTCTGCAAAAAGCTGGTGAAGGCAGAAGCACTAAAACATTGGATGATTGGCTGTAGCTTAACACTAGGGCCAGGGAAAATGTAGCTGGAAAAGCTCAAAAGGAGATTAGAGGATTCAAACTGTGGAGCCATGTGGGCTAGGCTCTTGTATGGGTGGACAACGTCCTTTCATCGCGGGATGTTTTTTCGCAGGGAGTTTTGCCGTGTAATTTTTGCCGAAAAAACTCATCACATTTTTTGTGGGGGATTTGAAAAATATATAAATTGGGTGTGGGTGTTCGGGAATATATAACAAATTAAAGGGGGTGGGGGCATTGGGGGAACCCACCCAAAAATAAAAACAATTAAAATTCAATTCGTTTTTTCGTAAAAAAAATCTGCAGTAAAAAACCCAGTGATAAATTATCCTGCGATGAAATTACATGGAACCGTATGGATACTCTGAATGACCGTTGCTTTAGTGAATATGGTAATAGTGATACACAAAAAGGTGGGGGGAAATGTTTTCCCCGATTAGTCCTCCATAATGAAGTAGGGAAGGGAGTAATTTGTCGGATAGGTGGTAAATGTAATCTTGCGGTTAGAAAGGGGGCCCTGATAGGTATATAGTATATGGAATTATATTGTATTGTGTTGAATGAATTCATGTCTGTAATATTTGAATGTTGTGTCTGAAGTAATGTATTGCAATTTGTAATGAACTAAGAGTTATGAAGCATAATGTTTTTAATACACTATAAACATACAAAAGAAAATAGGCAGGGGCACTGCCATAGATATGCCACTTCAGCATTGTATGGCCAGCTACTTCCAGATTATGACAATTTTAACAGCATGTCGGGTATTGGCATTATATGAAAAGTAGATCCTATATATTGCCAGCTGCTGTGATAATACCATCCCCAAAAATCCAATAGATGAAAGTCACTTTCAGTGCACAGGAGCATTCATGCTCTAATTAATGATAATGATTTGCTATTTATATAGCGCTTTAAATAGCACATATTTACATACAATGATCATCCCAACCAAAGTTGGTACTCATTTATCAAACTCAGAAGAAGGAGAGGTTGAGTTGGCCATGACAGGATTTGAACCTACAGCCTAAAGATCCCACACAGATCACAGCAGTCAGTTCTCAACCTGCTGAGCCATCTTACTGCTTTGCTATTAAAAATGCAATGCCACCATAAGAAAGCATATACAAACTGGCTGCACAATGTTTGTCAGAAACTTAATAACACTTATCATGTTTGCTTGATGATGCACAGTAAAGAACGCCTTCCCAAAGTAAGACATATCTAGAGTGGCAGCACCAACATGCCAATCTAACCCCGTAATAGCACTTATCATGCTTACTTCCTCATAGCTGCCGAGAAAAATATACAATGCCACAGTAAGGACTGGCTGCACCCAAATGCCAGTTAGGCCAGGTAATTACACTTATATGATTGCTTTATCAGAGATGCCCAGTAAAAAATGTCAAGTCACAGTAGAAATGGCAACTCTAGCTGCATCAAAATGCTAGTCTAGACACGTAATAACACTTGGAACAAGTTACTTACCTGTAACTGTTGTTCTCCAGCATGGGTCTGGCATGGATTCACATGCTCATGAATATTCCCTGTCGTCAGGCTGGGAATCCCCGGTAAAGAAAAAATTAGTATCAGTTTCGTTTCTGATCTGTCTTTCGTAGTAGTAACCAATCACTGATCTCTGCGTCATACTGACCACAGCCAATGACTGCCCTCTACCTAAGCCCCGCCTCTGGCAGCCATCTTCAGATTTGGTAGCACGTGAAGTGGCAGTATGACCAAGTGAAGAGCCGCAGAGGGGTAGGCGGGAGGGTTCGCATGTGAATCCATGCCAGACCCATGCTGGAGAACAACAGTTACAGGTAAGTAACTTGTTCCTTCTCCAGCATGGGGTCTGGCATGGATTCACATGCTCATGAATAAAGAATACATAGCAGTACACACATGCACAACCACGGGAGGTGGCAAAGGCTCAACATTAAGCATTACATCAAACTCAACATTAAGCAATTCTTACCTCCTCACCAGGCTCACCTTAGGCGAACAGATTGCGCAGCACTGCCTGGCCGACCCTGGACTCCTCCCTGGAATCCCGATCGACGCAGTAGAATTTCGTGAAGGTGTGCGTCGACCTCCACATAGCAGCCCTGCAGATGTCTAGCAAGGGCACACCAGATAGGAACGCCGTGGTAGCTGCGATCGAACTGGTGGAATGGGCTCTCGGACGGCCAGGCAGCGGTCGGTTTGCCAACCGATGACAGTACATGATACAGCCGGAGAGCCATCTGGAAATGGAGGCCTTTGAGAGAGCCTTCCCCTGATTGACAGGTCCAAAGTTCACACAATGTTGTGACGTCTTCCGAAAACACTTTGTGCGGTCCACGTAAAACTTCAGCGCTCTAGCCACATCCAGCGAGTGCAAAGTCCTTTCGGCCGGTGACGAAGGCGGCGGGAAGAAAACAGGCAACACCAAGGGTTCGTTGAGGTGGAAGTCCGACGGCACCTTGGGCATGAAGGAGGGGTGCGTCCTGAGCACTACCCTCGTGTCGTGAAAAGTCAAGTACGGGGGCTTGCAGGAAAGGGCCTGGATCTCTCCCACTCTTCGTGCGGAGGTGATGGCCACAAGAAACGCTGTTTTCCACGACAAGAGCTTCAACGGAGCCGAGTGCAGAGGCTCGAACGGAGGTCCCATGAGCTTGGTCAGCACCACGTTGAGCTCCCACGCCGGAGCCGGAGCCTTCACCGGCGGGAACGATCTGAACAGTCCCTTCATGAATTCTTTCACCAGACGATGAGACCACAAAGATTTCCGCCCCGTGGTTCTGGTGTATCGGGAGATCGCAGCAAGATGAATCTTGATGGACGCGTGCGCCAGCCCAGCCTTGGCCAGCGTCAGAAGGTACGGCAGTACCTGGGGAGCCGTAATCCGTAGAGGGTTAATCTTCTGTGTGTGGCACCAGACAGAGAACCTCTTCCATTTGTGTCCATAGCATTTAAGAGTTGAGGACGCCCTGGCCTTTGCAAGAACCTCTCTGCAGTCGGCCGGTATGTCGTATCCTCCAAACTCTAACGCTGCAGGAGCCAGGCCTGCAGGTTCAGCGACTTCGGGTCGTGATGGAGGATGGCGCCTCCTTCCCTGGAGAGAAGATCCGCGTCCACTGGCAGCTTGATTGACGGGGACGCTGACAAGTCCAGAAGGTCCGGGAACCATATCTGCCTCGGCCATGCAGGTGCGACGAGGATCATCCTGCACCGTGACCTCTTGAGCTGGTTGATGAGCCGGATCAGCAATGGCAATGGAGGGAACGCATATAGAAACAGGCCCTCCCAGGGGAACGAGAAAGCATCGCCCATGCTCCTCGGCTGAGGAAACCTGCTGGCGAACCTCCGGCACTTGGAGTTTGTCGCAGTCGCGAACAGATCGATCTGGGGAGTGCCCCACCGTCGGAAGAGGCGGTCCACTAGATCCTGTCGTAGTTCCCACTCGTGGCACGAGTGCAGCTATCTGCTGAGCGAGTCGGCAATGGTGTTTTTTATCCCTGCCAGATGAAACGGCACCAGAAACATCCCTTGGGCGACGGCCCAATGCCACAGAACCTGCGCCTCCTTGGACAGGGCTGGGGACCTGGTTCCGCCCTGCTTCCTGATGTAGAACATGGTGGTGGTGTTGTCGGTGAAGATCCTCACCACCTTGCCCTTGAGGGACGGAAGAAAGGACCTGAGGGCCCAAAACACTGCACGGAGCTCCAGGATGTTGATATGGAGGGACTTCTCTGTCGGAAGCCAAAGGCCTCTCGCGTGCAGATTTTCGGTGTGCGCTCCCCACCCTTCCAGGGAGGCATCCGTGGTCACTGTCTCCTGGTGGCCGGGGGTCTGGAAGTCCATGCCCGCCGTCAGATGCGCGCGGGTGCCCCACCACCGGATCGCTCGTCGGAAACTCTCGTTGAGTGTGATCCCCTCCTCGAAGCTGCCCGTCGTCTCGATCCAGCGCGCGTCCAGGAACTCCTGCAACGGGCGCATCCGGAGCCTGCACAGGCGGATGAGGTAAATGCAAGAAGACATCATTCCGAGGAGGGACTTGATGGACCTCACTCTGGCCGCGTCCGCAACCAGCATCCGCTGCACCTTGCCCAAGATGGCCCTCGTCCTTTCCTCCGACAGAGAGGCCAGAAGCGACACTGTGTCGAGCTTCGCTCCCAGAAAGAGTGCGTCTTGCGCGGGCAACAGGTGGGACTTGGCGTAGTTTATGGAGAATCCCAGGTCCGTGAGTAGTTGGACGGTCCTTGCCGTGTGCTCCACGGCGAGCTCCTCCGTCTTCGCTCGGATGAGCCAGTCGTCCAGGTAGGGGTAGACGTGGATACCCTCTCGGCGCAGCTGCGCCGCCACCGGTGCGAGGCACTTGGTGAACACCCTGGGTGCCGACCTCAATCCGAAGGGAAGGGCTCTGAACTGGTAGTGACGCCCTTGGACCACGAACCTGAGAAACTTTCGGTGTCCCTTTAGGATGGGAATATGGAAGTAGGCATCCTCCAAATCCAGCGACGACAGGAAATCGCCCTCCTCCAGCTGACCCAGGACATGTTGGAGGGTGACCATCCGGAACTTCTGTGCCTTGATGAATTTGTTCAGTCGTCGTAGGTCCAGGATGGGACGCCATCCTCCCGTCTTCTTCTTCACGAGGAAGTATCTTGAGTAAACTCCGGAGCCCCGAAGCCTCTTTGGGACGAGCTCGATGGCGCCCTTCTTGAGCATCGCCTTTACCTCCAAGAGAAGTTGAGGGACGTGATGGTCTTTCCTGGCCACAGGGGGGACATGCGGGCACCTCTTTATAAACTCGAGCGCGTGACCCTGAGCTAGGGCGTCCAGCACCCAACGGTCGGTGGAGATAGACTCCCACATGCTGACGAAGCTCGCCAGCCGGCCTCCCACCGGGGTGCTTCGGTGGGGGCCTGACCCCACGGCCGGTTCAGTCCTGCTTCGACGAGGCTTTGCCGCCTTGTACTCCTTGGCGACGACGGCGGGGTCCGCCTGACTTGCCTCGTCCCCTGTAAGCTTCCTGTGATGACGAACGGGCCGCTTGACGGTAGGTGGAAAATCCGCCGCTGGAACCTTTGGAGGCACCCCGTTTGCCTCCGCCGCTCCGAAAGGGCGGCCGTCGTTGCTGGAGAACACCAAGAGCACGGGCCGTCTCCGTGTCCGTCTTGATGGCTTGTAGAGAATCGTCCACTGTTTTCCCAAACAGGTTGTTTCCGTCGAACGGCATGTCCAAGACTCTGGTCTGCACGTCCTGACGGAAGTCAGTAGCCTTGAGCCATCCACGCCGCCTAAGGCACACGCCGTTGCCCAACTGGCGAAATCCAGTGTCAGCGATGTCCGTTGCAATCGTAATGGCGTGGTCCGACGCCACCTCTCCTTCCTGCAAGATCTCTAGGGCTTCTGCCCTCTTGTCGTCTGGTAGGAAGTCCAGCAGGGGGGCCAGTTTGTACCACAACTCCCTGTCATAGCGGGCTACGATAGCCAAGGCGTTGGCCGCCTTAATCGTCGTCGCTGCAGACGAGATGACTCTGCGTCCCATTGTGTCTAATTTCTTCCCTCGCCGTCCGGCGGGGAGGTCGACATAGAGGCCGCGCCCCCCCCCCCGCTTTCTTCCTGGCCGCTGCGGAGACGACCGAGCCCGGGGTCGGCTGTGCCCGAAGGCACAAGGGGGCCACGTCCGGGACCCGGTACTTCTTCTCGTACCGATCCCTTCTAGCCGGCATCGTGGATGGGTTCTTGAGGAGGGCCTCATCCCAAATATCGTCCAGTAGAGGTACAGAGAGGACCGTCTTCCTCTTGGCCTCGCGCCGTTGATAAAGGAAACCTTCCTTCTTCTTCTCTTCCGGGCAGAGCTGGAAAAGCTCGGATGCCCAGGCGATCATGGAGTGAAACGATCCAATCTCGTCGGGCGGGGAAGCCCGGGTGGGAGGGGACGACGGGAGATCCTTGTCGTAAACCTTGTCGTCTGTACCCGTCGCGGCCGTGTCAGTCCCCGTATCATCCCCACGTGTCGTGGACGGGGAGGAGGGCTGAACAGGGCGCGATGGCTGAAAAGGAGGTGGAGGATGAATCCTTCTTCTCTTAGGGGGAGGGCTCCCAGAAGGGCCTGGCTCTGGGTCCCCCGTCGGGAGCGGTTCCTCCGCTGGTGGTAACGGCAGTCTCGTCCTTATCTCCGAGCATAAGGACTGTATAGCCAACAAAATGGCCGTCGAGTTGTCTTGCGGCACTGGTTGAGGGGAGTCCGACGGGCGGTCAGGAGCCCCGTCGGCACCCTCGACGTTCTCGTCGTCTCCTACGTCGGGGTCCCTCCCGACGGGCTGGTCTTCTTCCACGCCAACGCCGTGGCTTAAGACTTCGATCAGCTCTTCCTCAGAGGTTGAGGCCGAATCCACGACGACCTCCTGCCCCCCCTTTTTCTTCTCCGTCGGAGGTTTCACAGGGGTCCTGTCGATGGGCATGAAAGAGGACTCCCTCCGCGGTGGCAGGGAGACTCTGAGCCCCGAGGTCGCCACCACTGGTGTAGCCTCCACAGACTGAGCCAGGGCCGCCGCGACTGTCTCGATAGAGGCCTTGGCCGGATGGATTAAGGCTTTCACCACCTTAGGTGCACTCACCGCCTTCTCCTTGGGGGGAGGGTCACCGCCTCGCTCCCCCTCCGATGGGGCCTTCGAGCTCGACCGGGGTCTCTCCTGGAGCTTCGCCGGGTGCTCGGCCTTCCTCTTACCCGAGCCAGAGCGTTGGCTCGTGGTTGATGGCGCCGGGGAGGATGCGCCCTGCCTGGCGCCCGTAGAGCCCGACCGTTCGGCGCTCCCGGTGCCAGCGGACTCGCGGTGCTTGGCCTTCTGTTGGACCCCCGTCGCCGGGGCGTCCTCAAAGGTCTTAGAAGACCGCTCGGACTTCTTCTTCTTCTTCTCGCCTGACGGGCTCTTCCCTTCCAGCCAGTTGGCGAGACGTTGATGGCGGTCCTTCATGGTCCGCTCTGACATATTGCCGCAAAACGCACAGTCCTTCTCCACGTGCGTCTTGTCCTCATGTAGGCAGTAAAGACAAAGGGAGTGTTCGTCCTCCTTAAAGACATTCTGAAGCTGGCATCCAGGGCAGACCCTGAACAGCTTTCCGGGCGTCGAGTTTCCCTTCTCCTGGGCCATGTCCGAGATGGGCCTGAGAAACTTCTGGAGTCCTCCAAAAGCGTGGCTCGATGAAATCTTCACCCTTGAGGGGCATAGACGAATCCGACACGGGTCCCCGTTGATCGGATGAAGAAACGGTGGAGCTTGAGGCTCTTTTGACCGAAAAAAGAGAAATTCTTTTGAGAAAAAACGTGAAAAATAGCACTAACGCTCGAGAGCAATAGCACGAGGATCCCAACACTTGAACGTGCGGTAAAAATCTGAAGATGGCTGCCAGAGGCGGGGCTTAGGTAGAGGGCAGTCATTGGCTGTGGTCAGTATGACACAGAGATCAGTGATTGGTTACTACTACGAAAGACAGATCAGAAACGAAACTGATACTGATTTTTTCTTTACCGAGGATTCCCAGCCTGACGACGGGGAATATTCATGAGCATGTGAATCCATGCCAGACCCGTAATAACACTTACGATGCTTACTTCATTTTAGCTACCAGGAACAATACACCATGATGCAGTAAGAAATGGTTAGACTGGCTGCACCCAAATTTCAGTCTAGTCAGGTAATAAAACTTATCATGCTTACTTCATTATAGATGCCCTGTAAAAATGTCATGCCACTGTAAGAAAGTAATAGACTAGCTACACACAAATGCCAGTCTAGACAGCTAATAACACTTATCGTGCTTACTTCATTATAGATGCCCAGAAAACATGCTATGACGCAGTAGAAATTACTAGATTGGCTGCACCCAAATGCCAGTTTAGACAGGTAATAACACTTATGCTTACTTTATTATAGATGCCCTGTAGAAATGTCATGCCTAGACTCACTGTACCAAAATGTGAGTCTAGCCACTAATAAGACATAGAATGCCTGCTTTATCATGGATGCCCATTACGTAATAGCACACCCCCTCTTGCCCCACTCTCTTAACATGTCCCCTCTCCCACTCACTCTCACCCTCTAACCCCAAAATTAGCCCCTTTGCCCAGCATTACCTCCAAAAACCTTCATCATTGTCCCAATACTTACGTATGAGGCAAGGTGCTTTAAGGGCAAGTACTGGGATAAAGAAGAGTAGGACTAGAAGTAATGAAGATTACCAGTAAGTAATCTAGGTATTGAACACAAGCACACTATTCACACACTCGTTTACACTGCACCCATCCACCATTCACTCACACACCCAGCCACCCATACATCATGCACTCACACACATTACATAATATACATATACATGCACACCTTTTAATGCATGCATGCACACACATTTACACACAAAAAACACTCTCTTACTGTCTTACCTTTTTCAAAGTCCATTGATGCTCCCAGGAACTCCTCTCTGACTGCAGGCTGGCATCTCTGTCTCCCATGCTCTACGCACGCAAGGCTTGTCAATGCGCAGAGCAGGGGAACCCAAGCATTCCATTTCCTATGGGGGGGAAGGAAGGGGGTTCATTTAGAAGTCATTATGACTTAAAATATTGTTATGGAAATAATTTCTTTTTGAAGTCAGACAGACTTCACAAACAAATGAATGTAAAGAGGGCTCTCGTCTGAGAACCCGCTTTACTTTCGGTTTCTCTCTGCCACTGCAACCCCCAGGGGTTGTAAATCCAAGGGTAGCACAGGAGTTGCCAGGGGTAGCAACTGCTACCCCTGGCAACCATCAATTGATGTCCCTGATGGTGGGTCATATACTAATTTGTGCTCCCTGACCTCTTAACAGCCTTTTGAGTCATGAGCCAGTTGAACACAGCCTGATAGAAGTATGCATTCTTTTTGAAGGGATTTTGATTTTTCTGTCCACATTTCTCCAACCGTCATCTTACCTTCAATATCAAATTTTTTATTTACCATATGTTAATTTGATCATATCAATCAAATGCTGAAGACACTCTGAATTATTCTAAGTATTTCTATTTGATTTACGAACCGTCTTCACAACAAATAGTACTAATAGAATCAATAAAACATTTGAAACATTACTGCTTCCTATACCCTAACTATACTTACTAATACATTCTTGGCTTTACATCCAGGATAATCTTTGCTGATCTTGTGAGTTATTCTGCTTATTTCAACATCTATATTCACATCTCCGGTGTTGGCGTTACACCAATGACACGCTTTGTAGATAATCCGGCCTACCTCTAAACCTCCCCCCTTTGTACACATTTTTACCAAAGTCCTTCTTTCACTGTTAATAGTCAAACAATGCCTTGTGTAAAATAATCCTTTGTTGTTTCTCTGAGTCTGTGTTTTTTTCAGATTATATTGTCCACAAACAACATCTGCCATGTTGTGATATCTAATTTTCTGTATTGTTCACACTTTATTGATTTTGGCTCTATTTTTAAGTAATAGCTTCATCTCTTGATAAAGTTTGAAGATGTCATAAGAAGGTAGTCTGGCTCGTGATGCATTAGATTCAGGATACATGAAGGTGTAGAAAACAAGAACAGACAATTGTATTTAAGGTTTAGTTTAATAATTGGTATCGATGATGGACTTGTGAGCTTGCTATATCAATAGAGTATTACAATTATGGAAGTTAAAAGATGTCACATCATGGATGGCATTTGTGGATAATACAATCAGAAAAGCAGAGGCCAGGTCAAAACTCTGGTAGTGAATAGACACAACCATCATTCGAATGTTCACCGCCCTATCATCCATGGGAAAGGTCTGCTTAGTTGGTGTAAAGAACCACCCCAATGAACCTGAGCCACTGGGATAGAGTGACCTGGGACTTCAGTTCAGGGACAAACTGAAGCAGTGTAGCAGGTGACAGGTGTGGTGGAAATGGGCTTACACTGGATCTGCAGTGTGTCTCAAATGAGCCATTCACCCCCGGTAGGGAAATACATATGCCATGTTCCTCTTGAGGAATGTGGGGGCACCACTGCTTGGTGAAGATCAAAAGTGCAGAAGACAGACCAAACAGTAGCACCCTGAACTGGGAATGGGTGTTCCTAAACATGAACCTCAGGCAATCCTGGTGTTGGGATGGATTGGCAGATCAAAGTAGATGTACTGAAGGCCCAGTGACACCAGCCAGTCCTGCAATTTGAGAACCAAGAGGATCTGGGCCAAGGTGACAATCTTGAACTTGTTCTGTTACCCTTCTTTGAAACTAGAAAGTATAGGAACACTAGAAAGTATGGGGAGTATTAGTCTCTGCCCATCTCTGCTGAAGGCACCAGCCAATGCTGCACTGAGACAAACTTCCTCCAGCAAGATATCAGGAGCACAGGAAGGGCAAGGAGGATGTCCAGAGGGCATTGAATGAAAAGAAGGCACCACCTTTGGATATGGAGGGGAAAGATTGAATTCAAAATTCCTCTTGTGTCTTCTCTTCTCCCCGCTCTTCTATTCTGCCCCTGGTTTCTGTCCTTCTTCTGCCTCCTACTCCTTGTCTCCTGGTGATGTTCTGCCTCACCTCTTGTGACAAAATGACTACTGTTCTGCAGGTTTACAGTTTGAGTAGTGGCTAAACCGCCTACTCAGGCCCACCTACTACTAAACTAGCAGTGATCCCAATAATACTGGTAAAACAGACAGAGCCCAATGGGTATACCGCCTAATCCTTTTGTGGTAACGAGGACAGAGGGCAGGTTATACTCTCATGAGGGATGTGAAGTGATCACAGTAACAACCGAAACAGAACTAGTACAAATACTCCAAATGAATATAATGACTAATCAAGCTTTTATAAATATATATGTACTTTAAGCAAACAAGAATGCAAATAACTTGAGCAGGCATGATGCGGCAAGCAATTGCAGCACGTCACTTAAAAGGATATGTGTTTACAAGAGAAGGGGGAAAAGGGACTTAAAAGTCACTATGGCTCCAGAAGGTGTACCAGGGGGACAAGGCCTCTGAACAGTACCTTGTTCTTGATCTTGGGTAGTTCTATATCATAAAACTGTGCTTATCTATGCTGTCTCTGTGATCGAGCCAAGTTTGAAATGCGTTGAGACACACTGATCCAGGAGTTTGAGTCTATTTGGAGACAGGGCTCTGTGCGGTTCTATGTGGCAATTGAAGTGATGTGATTCAAATGTTCACGTTGGTGGTAGAGTGGATACAAGATGATCATGCTGGCTAGCAGTTCGATGTTGTGGAGTTCCAAAAGCAGCACCACAGATCCTGTCGGCTTGAAGGACATCAAATGCGGTTTAAAGGCAGTTCGATTTGGCTTCTGACTGCAGGGTGTTGCAATCCAGGGATTCAAAGATGTGGTGAGCCCTTCTAGTCCATCTCTTCCCAGTAGTTATGCTCTCACCTGCAAGGATTCCTGTACCTCCAGTTAGGATCCTGGTTCCAGTCCAACGGGCATAGTGGCAGGCCTTCGTCCAAACAGCAGTTCACCCCCAGTGTTCTTGGGGATGGCTACGGGACTGAAATGGAATGGACTTAACTCCCAACAGTTTCAGAGATGTCTGATTCCCTGTGTCCAGGATAAAAATCAAGGACGGAGTGGGAGACCCCCTCCTTATAAAGGTAAAAGGTCACAGGGGATTCGACAGAAGCAAGCCTGCTGTAAGCGGTCCCATCCCTGTCGCTGTAACAAGTGACCGTTGGCTTCTTGCACTATACACAGACTGCCTTGTCCTACAGGAAATAGAGAGGATAGGAAAGAGAGCCCCACAGAAAAGCAAGTTGGTGGAACCCTTTCTCAGGTGCAATTAATTCCCTCAAGATACCCTAAATCTTCTCCCTTCCCATGCCTGCAACTTCAATGGCCCTTTGGTGTGCATTACTGTCCTAATTATTTAATGTAAATAGAATGCATGTCTGCTAAAACAAAGTGCTTGGATGGTTCATTACGGTATCCATGTTGTCACAGATGGTCTCAACAACACACTAACTCTCAGAGACGGTTCAAGGGTTTTTATTTGAGAAAATTCAAAGTGTCTTTCAAAGGGCCATCCTTCTCTCTCTTGACTAGTGAAGGCGGTACACTCTCTAGCACTGGTGTCCCTCAACCCCAGGATGGTGTCTATAAATCAGTAACCCATACAGTCTACAATTCTGTCTGCCTACTCGTGATATCCTAAAGGCAAATGCCCTTCTTCCCTAGCTTCCTCTGTGAACAATAGGTGAATCCTATGCCCGATCCCCCAATATGGTCTGTACAAGAATAGGTGCCTTCCAGACACTCATGTCTCATTTGGTTCTTTCTGTGAGAAACCTGATGCTGTTCTCCCACCCACTTCCTCAGGATCTTCCATTCAGGTGGCCAGGAAAAGGCCATCGTTTTTGGATCCTGGCCCTGGGGGTGGACAAGTAAGGGAGGATCACCTGAGTGAAGGGTCACAGGGGATTGGGAGGAGGATACCCGAGACAGAGACATGGTATTTCCCCAATCCTGAAAACACCCTACCCTACACTCCCTTAGCTTTAGTCAATCTCACCTCATCTCCCCTTCCCCTTTTCCAAGAAATACTGAGTCGAGGAGGAGGCCACTAAGGTCAGTAAAAGATTACCTATAGGAATAACATGGGGAAAGTAAGGGAAATCTACTTTAAAGAAAAACACTGTTCCACTAAGAGAGTCAGGCAGAGTCAGGCATTTGTTAGTAACCATTCACACCTGACTCCACTTGACTGTGTTCAGCTATCAAAATTGTGGTCATTCACAGAAAACTGAACGAGCTGGGGATGCAGACTGGACTGGTATGGCCCAGGAGCAGAGAGAACCCGAAGCTGCTGACAGGAGGAAGATGGCATGCGGAGTCACTGGCCCGGTTTGGAATGGGGCCTGCAGCATGGCGCTGGAGCTGTGCCTCCAGGGAGCCGGAGAAGAGCAGCCTGCATTCTGCAGGCTAGGTCCAGGAGAGTGCTTTTTCTCTTGGGGCTAGTGCCAACCCCAAGAGTGTCTGAGGGGCAGGTGGTGAGACCCTGATTTCAACCCTGCATTTCTTGGAGGAACCGTTGCTCAACGCGATGCTGCCCAGTAAGTTTCGTGGAGAATGTGAGAGAAACTCCAGAGCGTGAGTTTAGATGATAGCGGAAGGCACAGACAGGAAAAACGGCTTGGAAATGTAGAGAAATGAAAGTTGAAAAGTTGAAAGTAAGAGAGAAGCAGAAAGCGAAGAGGCTGAAAGCACAGCGAAGAGACAGAGCGAAGCAGAAAATGGAAAAGGCTAAGAGCATCGCTGAAAGCAAAAAGAAAGCAGTAAAAAAAGCAGATCAGAGTGAAAAGCGAGTATTAGACTGGTCGAAGCGGAAAGCGAGAGAAAGTGGAAAGAAGTAGCGAGTGGCCCGTAACGAGAGAGTGGTACTAGAAAAGGCAAGGAAAAGTTCCAGGGGCAAGCTAAAGAGGGTGCAAGTGTGCACGGCAAGGAACGCAGATAGTGCAAGTGTGCACAGAAAGGAAAACAGAAGAAAAGGGGTGCAGGAAACATCTGAAGGAAACAACAAGGTATCCGGAAAAGTGAGAGCAAGAAAAGAGAGGGGCAAAAGGGCCAGAGTGGCCGTACCTAGGAAAAGCAAAGAGCCTGGCATTTTCAAAAGCCTCTGATTCTACCCCATGAAAGGATGGTATAGGAAAACGATTTGTTAATCTGAAAAGGTAAATCCTAACCAGCGGAATTTGTGTTGTGAATTCAGTGGGCCTACACCTGGGAAAGGGCACCCTGTGAACTCAAGAAAGAACTGTGCTAAATTAGGTGTTGTGTTTGAAAGCTGGAAGAGGCCAAAAGTTTGCAGGAAAGGAGTCCGGAGAGGCCTATCAAAGAAAGCATCCTGATAACAGTGACTTTGTGTTTAAAGGTTCAAAGGGGCCTGAGCTTGGGGAAAGGAACCCTAAGAGGCCTAGCAAAGTAAGAGACTTGTTAGCTTTTGTTGTACTGTTGAAAGGATTGGAGTGTGGGGAAGCAGAGAAGCTTACAAAAGGACCTGTGTTACAATTTTCCATGGTGTTTTGAAACTTGATTAAGCTGAAGCTTGGGGAAGGGAACCCCAAGAAACTCATAGACACTGAAGGTAGTTAGAATAACTACAAGAGACCTGTGGAGAAGGTTTTATGAATAGCCCTGTGGATTGAACTCATTTGTGTGGCATTACCCAAGCAGCACCTGGTAAGAAGACCACCTGAAACCAATTCTGTTTTTTACATTTTTTGTTGAACCACTATTTTTTTATTTTGAAAAGACTTTGTATCACGTTTTCGTACAGAGTGAGGGCAAACATAGGTTTAAACACAGACAGACTTTTATTTTTTACTCTTAGACAACGACGGCCATTAGAAACATCAGTTAAGGGAATTACCGCTTTAGAGTTAGGGCCAATGAGGCATTACACCAACCCAGAACCTTAGTAAATAAAGGTATTCAAACAAACCCTTTTGAGTCTGTGGGCCTCATTACGAATCAGGCGTGAAGGGGTTAACGGCGCCGTAAACGGCGCCGACCCGTAACGCCTGATTATAAGGTCCGTTAGCGGCATGGTGATATTAACGCCTGCTTTTTGCAGGCGTTAAAATCCATGGCGCTAAGGGACCATGGTGCTAATTACGCCACCGTAATTTACGGTGGCGTAATTAGCGCCTTCCCCACTCCCATTATGCCCTATGGGGCAAAAATGGGAATGGGGAAGGGTAAAATGGGAAATGGGGATTTACCGCCCCACTCACCTTGGAATGGGGCTGTAAATCCGCCATCCACCATGGTGTAAACATAGTTTACACCATGGTGGTAAGGGTACGACCCAGGCGGTAACTTACCACCTGGGTCGTAATGAGGCCCTGTGTCTCACTTGATACCATGCCTGTCTCACATTTCCTTTAATGCCCTTGAACTCCCCGCCCTGATGTTATGGCTTTTTCCCCTTTCTCCTACTCTCCTCCCCTTCTTCCTCTGACTCCTCTTTGTCTCTCCCTCTGCACCTTCTCCCTTCAGTCCCTCTGAAGTTCTCTCTCTACTCTTAACTCTCCTCCACTCTCTACCACTTCAATTCCCTTTCCGTACCACTTCTCTACTCTCCTTGCCACACAAATACAACTCACTAGTACTCTCCCTTGTCTGCACTACTACCCTCCCCTCTCCACACTACTAGTCTATACTCCACCCACACCTTCTTCCACAGTCACTCTCCTTTTACTCTCCCAGTCACCTAGTGATTCACTCTCATTCACCCCAACTCTTGCACACACACCCTCACACCCAAGTAATACATTCTCCCTGTCAAGACTTACTTGCCGGGGTCCTGCTGTCCCCAAGCAAGCCATCCCACTCATGGCTGATGTCTTCCATGGTGCAGCACACAACAGGTTACTCATGGGACTACAATCTCAAGAAACCTGTGCACGTGCATACAGAGCATGATGACATCATCACACTCAGATGTTGCATCCTGGGCCCCCAATGGAAGCACACGTTCCTGCAGTGCTGAAACACCATAATAGAATTACAGAATACAGGAGCAGTGGTTCTCAACAGAAGGATTTACTTCTGTGAGTAGCTAATTCTGGATTTCTGGTTCCTGATGATTTTTTGTCTTTGATCTATTTTTCCCATTTTGGATTGCTTTTGGAGGTTCCTTGCTGGACCCTGGTCACCTGTTAAACTTGGATCTTTAGTTTCTTGACCTTGTCTGTTTCCTATGATTACTCTTTGGATTGTCCTTGCTGTATCTGGTTGCCTATTGGATTTGGAACTTTGGTTTATGGACTCTGCCTGTCTTCTTCGATTGCTGCTGATACTCCGATATAGACACAACATTCTGGAACACTGTCACCCATTCCCCCCCCCATTTGGATCAAGTACTTACCTCCTTCTTAGTTTCTGTCCATGTTCAGCCCGGGCAGAGGGCCTTGCGTTTTGGGACATTTTGTGTTTGCCTGGCAACTCACCGTCAGGCGTTTTCTCTGGTATATGGACTGTGTATGCTGATGGTAATAGAGATTCTTCATTAGGTTTATCAATGTTTTGGATTCTGCATTCAGGTA
Organism: Ambystoma mexicanum; assembly: GCF_040938575.1. Taxonomy (NCBI): domain Eukaryota; kingdom Metazoa; phylum Chordata; class Amphibia; order Caudata; family Ambystomatidae; genus Ambystoma; species Ambystoma mexicanum. The sequence goes on from NC_090940.1 coordinate 304,965,803, forward strand.
GCAGAAGGGGATTTGGGAGACTGGAGGGGGACTTCGCTGTTCTTGGCTACAGGTACTTACTTAATTGTCTGATTTTCTTGTTCTTTCCTTCCCACAGCCTGGGAGTGGTTCCGGCTACCTCCCTCCCACCTTTTTACCTAAGCCCATAGCCATCCTGTTTTGTTTTAGCATTGCGATGGCTGTGCTCTCAGGAGGAAAGTGACCCTGTAATGGGAAATATTCAGTTTCTGACCTCACGATTGTCAGTGATGGTTGATTCGTGACACTCCCACCAATCAATACCCCAAATTACACTCTGCTTCAGCAATCCTTCTCCACATTCTCTTACCATCCACCTCTACTTTGTCTTTTGGTCCTTCACCTCCTCCATGGACCTCACACAAACAACCTAAACCTTCCTGTTTCCTGTCCCCCTTTTTATCAGCTCCCTTCCCTTCCATTGCCTCACACCCTCAGCTTGTTCCCTGGGCAAACCCGTGTTTATCTTTCCACCAGGGGTGGATTAAAGGTAAGCAAAGTCATAATGGGCATTAATCTGTGCCCATTTTTTGTACACAGTTCTGCCTGTATTCGAGAAGGACAGTCCTTTATCAATACAGTTAATGTCATGGGTCATAAGGTGATTACTGTATTGCTGTGCGGCTCAGTTGCCAGGAAAGTAAAGATTTGTGGCACATAGTATGCTGGAATTGTGGCATTGTTGTCTGGCTGGGTCCATAACCCCATAGCAGGCATAGTGAATGCTTGTGGCACATACATCTCTGGGATCTCTGGGATCACCACTTTGCTGTGCAGACCCTTGAAGGTAATCTGGAGGTTTGTATCATGTAGAGCGCTGCAATGCTCTTTTGGTTCCTTCTTTCTCTGTGACTGCCCCCACTATGCTTCTAAGTCTTACGGGACAAGCAGAAAGAGACTGGCTAGTGTGGTGCTATAAAGGCATAGGGCAAGAAGAGATGGTACTCATTTCAAACATTCAGGCACATGTAGAAGGGCCGGGGACTGGGGTCCTCCCCACACCCCACCTCTGGGGTAGGATGGCTTTGGTCAAACCGTCCAGTCAACACCTCTTTTGTTTGGCATAAATAACCCAGAGTGGGACGGGTATGCCCAGACATTGGTCCCGTGCCTGCTGGGCCTAGAGACCCAAGCTACTCCTCACTAATGAGGCCCAACAAGTAAATGTTATACTATAGAAATTCATGTCATCCATTTTTAAATAAAAGCCTATGTGCTTTTCAATATGTCAGGAATATAAGATTATACTTTAGAATACTAGTAATAATGTATACATGGATTCATTTATGTAGCAGATAGTCAAGTGCAAAGAAATATGTTTTTTCCCAGGCAAATCACTTACAGGACAGATCAGTCCAGCCTTGCTGTTCAAATACAACCCTCTTGAGGCCATCTAGTAAAACAGGCATTTCATCGGTCATCCGATAAACACATTATGTAGACTACACCCACACATGCATGTGCTTATCTCCAAAAAATACCACGTAAATACATCTAATACATTCTCATAGAATTTATGTCATGGTCTGCATCCATTTTAGGACTGGGAGATGGTCACATGCTAGAAAGCCTGTGTTTCAGAAAGGAATACAACAAAGCGCTTACATTTGGACCTTTGACTTCTAACTCAGCCATAAAATATCATTTGTCCAGTCCTAATGTGGGATGATTCCCAAGAGACAAGGGGCAGCACTATTCAAGTCAATAATTAAGTTTAAATGTGACTCCATGAACAGAATGAATAAAAACAAAACTGCAGGCTTATTTAAATCTGTGCATAATATAATATATAAAATAATTATAGCTTCCCAATGATTTGCTCTTTTGCAAAATTGAAGATAGTCCTGGGCCTGGGGGACTGCACCCCACAATATGGGCCTCATTACAAGTGTGGAGATCCAGAAACAAGGGTGCTTAAGCTTACCAGCAACCTTGTTTCCGGACCACCACACTACAAGTCTTCTTGCCATGGCTACTGCGCTCACGAGTCCCCATTCCCATGGAGTCCTATGGGATGTTATGCTCACCTGATTCCACGGGGACGCCACCCAGCAGTTGGGACGCAGGTATCCTTTTCTGCGGTTCCCAGGTATGACTAGCGGGAGGGTTCTGCCTGGAATAGAGGTGGGCAATGTTCAAGACTGGGCAACTGGGGTAAACAGTCTCCCACCACCCCGTATACCCGCGGCCTCACTGGATCTCTCCTCACCTTATTTTTAATGCAGGTGTGTTCTCCGTCCTGCCTTCTTGGCAGGGGCGCGTTGTGCTTGGTGGGCGTTTGCGATCGAGTTACTTCACTGATGCCGGCCCACTTTGAATCTTTCAGGTAGGTCTTATTGCTGTGCTATAGTATTGTCCTTGCATGCCTTTTGGTTTAACTAATGTCTTTTCTCTTCCTTAGGTACGCGGAAGCCCAATATGTGGCATAGACTGAATTGGGTCTCGCCGGTAAGTAATGGTGTTTTTAGAGCGCCTTGATGCGGTGAGTAGGCGCTAAGCGCAGCGCTATGATGCCTTGCCTCTTGCTAACATGTTGTCTTGTCTTCCCACAGGTCACGGTGCTCACCCGGTGCATGGAATTCCTGAGGCGATGCTGGCAGAGGAGCGGCTTGCGAGGTAAGCTTTTCGGCACCATTCATTAAATTGTAAAAATGTCTAATGCCTTGTTTCTTTCTTTTTTGCAGATCCTTCGGTTTGGGAGGAGCACTGGTTCCAGGATGCTGATCTCAAGAGCCGTGGACAGCTAACGAAGAAATTACAGGTAAGCTGCTGCTGCTAACGATGTCCTTTTTCTCCTTTACAGATGCTGTTCTTCCGAGGTTCGCGGGTGCAGCCGAACACGGTGAGCGTCAAGTTGCAGAATTGCAAAGTAACGCGAAGCGTGTTATCCCAGTCGGGTGTGGTTTAAATAGCCTCAAGAAAGTAGTCCAGGTAAAATAGTTCCTATGGTACCACACCCAAAAGTACTATACCACATAGCTTGGTTCCAAGGAGCCAAGCTATGTGGATGCCTCCATGTTGATTGACACTGAAATAAAGTAGTTCCCAACACAAGTCCTTTATCAAGTATGAGCCTGGCGCCAAAGGCGCCAGGACTGGCCCCAAGAAGGCATAGGCCAAGGATGCCTGGTTTTAGTGGAGACCCTTCCTGGCCAAGGGCTTGCCAGGGGGTCTTCTGGATGGGGGGCATGACATGGGACTCTATGGGAATGGGGATTTACAAAAACTGCTGCCTGACTCCCCGCTTTGGGGGGACTTGTAATGTCCCAGTGGTACCAGGAAGTCAGGCGGTGGATCCGGTGTTACAGGTACAACCTTCTGGTAGCAGCGGCGGGTTACCGCCGTACTTGTAATGAGGGCCAATGAATATTTATCAACAATTAACAAATTAATATATTTTAACACCATTGTCATATTTAAGGCCAACAAAGCATGTAACATGCTTACAGAGGACGGTTCACTCTACCGTCTCAAAAATGTATGTTTTAATGATGAAAAATATTCAGAACAAAAGTTCTGGAAGAAATATCGATTTCTGTCAAAAATTGAACAGAACCACCCCTTGTCACCTGTCTAAATATGCTGGACCCATCAAATAAGGGTGTTTTCTCTCTAACTGAAATCTTCTTAAGGGAACCAATGGAAAGCCCAACCAACCAAATGTTATAATTGCAGATGACACTGTATGGGAAAATTCAGGCTATATACAAGCCCAAACCCATAGAAAGTAGATAGAACTCTGGTGGTCCATTAAGTCAGCAGACAGGAAACCCTGCCCACAATAATATGTGCTTTAGTGGAATAATACCATGCAATGATGGGAGGACTCCCTTTTATGGCCTTGTCCAGAGTAAGCCTGATGCAGACTTTGCCTATATAGGACCGGATTCCCTGAGAAGAACTCCTAAGCAGAGGCCGGGAGGCATTGCTGCCTCGAGCTGTGAGATGCCATGCCAGTTCTGCACATTAAAAGACAAATCAAGAAGTGAGTAGAAAATCTGCAATGCAATTATATATATATATGTCATCAGAAATAACTTCTCTGCTAGGCCACTGAATGGGGTGGGATAGGACTGGAATGGAAGTCCATGCAGGACTGATTTAAAATAGAATGCGGTGACATTTTCAGCATGAAATGCACCTTGCTTTTGGACCATATTCAAAGTCACTGGGGAACATATTTTTAAAAATACTGTCGCATTTTCAGCAAGAATTGCGCATGTCATTTGACAGTAGGTAAGTACATTAAACCATATGGTTTCACAAGTCTATTTTAGGTTTGGAGCTGTGTAATGGTGCACAACATTTCACAGTTTTACAGATGGTTATTACATGTTCGATCTGTAGAATCCATAGTTAAGCATAAAGATAAATCCTCAGAAAACCCACACCATTCTAGTGGTTTGAAAGGGAGATTAGCCTGTCTCTTCCATAACCAGAAAATGATACAATTTAAAAGGACCATTGACATCTCAGATGACAATGCACATAAGGGAGAGGGTCCTGTATCAAGTAGAGTAACATTGTTATGTAGGATTGGGGCATTAGTGCATTTGCCTTCAGAGAAATATGTTTTTCAAGTTTGGGGATTTATGAGTAGACCAATATTTTGTGCTTTCTAAAAGTGAACACACAGCTTACCTTAACACAAGCCTGTAGATTTGTAATGCAATCCACCACAGTTTGTATTTTACATATATTCCTATACTAAAAAAACAGTATATATATATATATATATTCACTGAAAAACCTTTGTTAAAGGGACATTATCGTTAAGTTGGACTAATAAAAACCTATGAAATTCAATGAAAAAACTTTGTTAAACGGGCGTTATGGTTCCAAGTAAAACCGAAAAAACCCTGAAATTTGCCAGTTATGGTAAACTAAGCAACCATAACTCACGCCACCACCGTGCACTGCTAAGACTAACACCCAGGACATCAAAGATGTCAACATTACATTCACAACCCCTTGTACGAAAAGTAAATGCACATGTGATGTCATCAGTGATGTCATCAATGATATTTGTGATGTCATCTTTGATGTCCTGGGTGTTAGTCTTAGCAGTGGACGGTGGTGGCAGGAGTTATGGTTGCTTAGCTTACCATAACTGGCGAATTTCAAGGGTTTTTCGGTTTTACTTGGAACCATAACGTCCCGTTAACAAAGTATTTTTTAGTGAATTTCATAGGTTTTTAGTAGCGCAACTTAACCATTATGTTCCTTTAACAACGTTTGTTTACTGAATTTCATAGGTTTTTAGTAGCGCAACTTAACCATAACGTCCCTTTAACAAAGTTTTTTTACTGTATTTCATAGGTTTTTAGTAGCGCAACTTAACCATAACATCCCTTTACCATAGTTTTTTTTTACTGAATATACACTTTCATCGTGTGAATTTGGGAGATGTTTACTATGATTCCCTTACTTTACATACATGTAACATAGAACATACAGAACCCCCTTGCTAATGAATTTTGAAGGCCACAGACTGTGCGTATGTCCGCGGATGGGCGGGGACGACATCAACACATCCAAACACTCAGGGGGCATTTGAAATTGTTCTATTATACCATATAAAAATTGCAAACTTTTAAAAAGCAGCACATAAACACATTATAAGTAATACTAAATAGGCAGGGGAACCTACACGTCTAACACATCAACCATCCATTTAAATATCATATATAATGAAATGGATTATACCATAACATAATAGAAATGCCTCCAACATAATTACCTCACAGAAACTGCAGAGCTAGGAGCGACAGTACACAAACTCAACACAACAAATACAAATTTCCAGAAACTAGTAAGTAAACTTCATTTTTCTTATTTATTTGTAGACTTTTTGTATGAGCTACAGAACAAATTTGGTGTGTTTCACACAGAAATGTGCAGTACTTTGGAGTGGCTCGAATTTTCCATGTGACGAAATGTCGGAAGATAGCAATAATAATGGTACACACTTCTCTGCATAGGCAAATTAATAGTCAGTAGTTTATGTGTACGTAACATATATATATTTATTTTTAACAGACCATGCAAAGATTGAAGAAATTCTACCAAAGGAGACAATGCAAGACACCGTGCAATGCATAGAACAGAAAGTGGACATGCTGAAAAACAATTTTAATGGTTTAAGGCAATTTGTGGAGGAGTACGTCAAAGGAAACATTAGATACCACTGTCCTACCTGTACCTGTCCAGCCTCTCCATGTCCCAGTGAAGTATCCCCAAACCCTCACGAAGAACATAAACGTTTCGACAAAACTTCCATTCCTTCATCCCCTCACAATAATCCTGTGCAAAACCCTAATTCCCCTATATTTGTGTCAGTTTCTGCTTCCCCCTCTCTTTCTTAATTGCTGTATATGTGTGTAGTAAGATAAATGTTATGTTAGTTTTAATGAAATTGTTTGTGTCTATTTTTTTTGTTGAAAACAGTTCAAATGTCTGCGGACAGCGCGCCTGTCCAGCCAGTCCGTAATTAACAAAATATGGATGTCCTAAAGATACTACCCCTATCCGTACCATTCGCAACCAAGATGAAACTGTTCTTAGAACACACCAGCTGTCCGGGATGTCCGTAAATCAACAAAATGGGGGTGTCTTAAGGACACTATACATCTCCATAGCGTTCGCAACCAAAATTAAACTGTTCTTAGAACACACCAGGTGTCCGGGATGTCCGTAAAATAACAAAATGGTGGTGTCCTAATACACTATACCGGTCCGGGCCGTTCGCAACCAAGATAGAACTGTCCGTAGAACAGGGGCGGTGGCCGCGATGTTCGTAGTGAAACAAAATGGACACTATACCTGGCCGTACAGTCCGCAGAACAGCTAGGCACATGCGCACCATACCCGTAAGTCCTGCGAACATCGCGCCCATCCGTAACTGTCCATATCACTTGTGTCGCACTTTTAATTCTTTTCAGGACCCGAACACTGTCCGTAGAACACCCACGCGCATGCGCACGACCGTTCCTGTGCATTTGGTCTCCTGCGGACACCCATACCCTTCGCGGGCGTGTTCACAACGTCATCATGTGACCACACCCACGCTGAGCGTGTGTCCTAATTTGCGCACTTTGTCCGCTTCCCCAACATTTTAAAATAACTTATGCAGACAATCCAAATTATTCTACAGTAAAAAAATCACCATTTCACATGTCCCAGACAATGGCCCTAGCTTTCCACATGTTTTTTAGAACTTTTTCATCGCATTTGAGTAATCAATATGGTCACGAGGCGCACCCCTCCACCCCTAAAAAAGGCCACACCCCAGAGCTCATCCTCATTTTACTTCTGGCTATTGGAGATTGATTTTTGCTGCCTTTAGTGCTCTAGCGGAGATTACCTCACCAACCCTAATGGCATCCATGGCTGCTGTTGCTACATAAGCCTCAGCACCACCCCCAAACCCTCCACCACCACCACCTCCCCAAGGGCCTGCAGAGAGGAATACGCGTGAGGATGTAGAGAACGAGGATGAAGAGGATGAAGAGAATGAGGTTGAGGAACACCCTACTACCAACACTCGCCGGGAGTCGTGGGTGTGGCGGTTGTTTATCGTTCCTGGTAACGTACCGAAAGCATGTGCGAACAAGGTCACCTATAACCAGTGCAATTTGGTGCTGAGTCGTGGGAGATGTGGCTCGTACAGCTTTGGTACAACGTCCATGAAGCGACACCTAACTTCGTTCCATGGTGCGGACATTCGCATCGTTGTACCATGTAAAGAACGTAGTAGGTTGAGTTCCTCCGCAGCATCCTCCATTTCTGATCCTCTCACCACAAGAGACACTCCTGTGGGAGAGCGCGTCCCTCCTGCCGCTTCACAGGCCATTTGCGATGTTGTTGACCCTTACCTTTCGAGGGTCACAATATTGTGTATGTACTGCAACGCAGTACTCTGCAGGGGGGAGAGTATTCAGAGTGCTTTCGAGACTACAGTCAAGGAGCACCAGAAGAGCTGCTACCTACCTAAATAAGGCCCAGCCTACATCGTCCTCTCTCCACCTGCCGTTTCTTATCCCCGTGGTTGGTGTCCCTTCCTTACCCTCCTTTCCCCTCCTCTCCTAGGGTGTCGGGTGTAGAAAAAGCCACAAAAAATATGTAAAACAAAAAGTTTTCAAAAAAGGCTCTTTTCATAGCCACCATTCTCAGTTTAAAAATAGAACTAGCAAGTAAACGGTGCAGGCCCCCACGCATTTTTTAAAAGTCTGTGGACAGTCCTAGGACAGATGAAATTTTGAGGGGCAACCCTAGCAAAATGAATGCCCTTTTCTCTGGGAGTAAGTGGTGGATCTCAAGAGAGCCTTTTGGTGGTGTTGTGTGTGTGTCAAAAACTTAGATTCGTCAACATGTAATGCAAAATAGATGACTATACTTCCAAAAAAGGTCACAATGCATTTTGGGTATTTTGAATAAAAATCTGATTGCTAGCATATGTAAGATGGACTCCATCTCTGCGAAAAAATGGATGTGCTGCGAAAGATAATATGTTCATTGTGGAAAGACGACATGCCAACATCTCTTAGAAAGGCACAAACAGCCTTATTGACATTGCACCTCGCTTTCTCCATTTGTGGACCAAATGCAGAAGAACGCAGCCACATTTATCTTTGTGCAATACATGAAAAAATTACTTGGCAATTTGGAAACATGTACATGAAGTCCTTCCTTCATTGCAAATTGCAAAGAAATTCCTGACACGTCCTAAACTGTTCCCTCCACAATGAATTATAATTATGTCAGGATGACGCTCTGTCTGTAAAGTAGCACAGAGAGGTACCAAGTCCAGCCACTTCATTCCACGCACTCCATGCCAGTGCACTTCCACATTAGGGAGTCCAATATCTGCAGATATACCGCAACGTTCTGCATGCACCTTCAACCAATGTATCCATGAGTCTCCCAACATCCAGATAATCTGTTTTCGAGCACACACAGCCATAGCTGTCTGTTCTCCTCTCAGGAAAAAGACGTCCTCACTAAATCTCTCCGTACACAACACACCCACTGAACTTTACTGACCAATCCCTAGATCCGCTCATTCTCATTTGCATGCCTCTCCACCCCAGAATCCCCGTATGTAATACACGCTGTCCGCAGACTACCGCCATGTCCGCGGACATGTAGAAGATCTGAGCGTGGCGAATATACATTTAAATAGTGTTCCCCATTTCCCCTTTAAGGTGGGCTCTAAAAAGAGCCTTTTTTTTGTTTTTTTTGCAGATACCTGACAGACACCTATTATTTTGTATTTATTGGGGGGTTTTTTCTTCTTAGTTTACTCCTAAAATCTTCACATAACCTGTTCCAAAGCAACCCTTACATTCCAAAAAAGCATGGCATTTCCCAAAAAAGATAAAGAAACACCATCTGCTTAAAAATAAGCCGCATTACTCGAAACAACGTTCTCGTGGCTACAGAAAAACATACCAGCTCTTAGCATGAAAGCACGCATGCCGCGATTGATTGCACACCTAGCAATGCTTTGATCAGGACAAAAAACATAACTGTTGTCCCATTTTGCTCTAGGTAATAATGCAGAAAAAATTACTTTCGCAGTTGGAAAGATGTTGATTACTGCTTGAACCAACTGTTCCAAATCTCCCAACAAAGTAGGGGAACTCACGTAGCCCAAATGGAAAGCACAATAGTGCAAAACAACCACATGGGGACTGTTCATCCTACGCATATCTCTGCAAACTTGCAGAATTGCCTCTACATTGCAGCCAGTCACAGCGCTCCACACCACCTCCACTCCTCTAACATCTAAATGGTTTGCCACATGCCTGCATTGAGAATAGTGCTGTAAACCATGGACAAACATATCTCCGAGCACCAACACCCTGACTGTCTCCACCTCTGCCATCTTCACTGCACACACTGGGCCTCATTCCGAGTAGGGCGGTAAGGGATACTGGGCACCGTTAAGGAGACCGGTGCCGGTAGTACCTTACCGCCGTACAACAAGTTCCCTTAGCGGGTCCCTCCTTCAATGCCTGGCTTTACCAGGCGTTATGGACGGGACCCGCTAAGGGACTTCAGAGCTAATAATGGTACTGCAAATTGTGGAACCGTTATTAGCTACTTGCCCATTCCCATTGAGCCCTATGGGGGCTCAAATGGGAATGGGAAATGGTTTTTTCAATAGGGACTTACCGGTCCTGCAAAGGTCAGACTACACCGGTAAGACCCAATTAAACAAGACCGGTGCCGGTACCATTATTGGAGGCAGTCATGGCACAAATAGCGCCATGACTACCTCCAATCTCTGAATGAGGCCCACTACCTTTCTACACAAATCAACAACGTCAACATCTGATTGGCTGATCCCTACAGTCCCCTTTCCATGCTGGATTTGCTGTAAAACCCTGTATGTGGCACGCCCTACCCGTGGACAGGCGCGGCGTCCGCGCGGCATGTAACTCTCAGCCAGCCCTTCTACCCTTACCACATCGCTCGCAAATCCATTCCCTCATTGGACACAGCTAAGCAGTCACACAACCATCCACCAATCACAGCCAAGACCTCTACATCTAACTCCATCATCAGAGTTCTGCACTTCAAAAGTACTGTTGATCACTCTGAATACAAGTGTCATATCATTGGAAAGCACCTACTACAAAAACTACTGTGCAAGTCTCGAAGATTTCTAATTACCGCTTCATGCATATCCACATGCATGATTACAAAGTACAGGTATGTATATTTTATTCAGAGTACATGTACAACTCTTATGATTCCATAAAAACAAAGTAATGCCACTAAATCTGCATAGCCAATACATACATGCCAATGCTGCCGCTTTAAGCGCGAGACTCCCGATTTTTCAGTGAAGAATCGCACTATTTTTTACTATCCCCCATAATCTATACATACATGCCAACCCTCCCGATTTACGTGCGAAACTCGAGTTTTCGTTAAAAAATGTCACAATTTTTTACTGTCTCCCACCTAAATTAATGCTAATCCCAATGCGAGCGTATGAGAAAAATAAACGTTCCCAATTGCTGTGGTGAAATCTCCCTCTCAGGTGCTCCCGATTGTTTGCATGTCTAGTTATATTATGAAATTAATCACATTTTTCCCATCTACTATAATGAACTATCACTTCCAAACCTCTCTGCTATCTACAACACAGTTGCAAACTTAAAATTCTACTCATTTGCAAAGCAGGTTGAACTAACATACTGCAAATAACATATAAAGGCTGCACATAGTCAAATGAAATGCATGCATACACTATGTTCAGATATGAAACGAGAATACTACCACGAACGCATAAAAACCAACGTATACATTAACATCAGTGCTATAAACAAACAAAATTACTAACTTCTTCCTTTTACAATTGCAGTGAAGACCACTCTCCTGAAAATCAACAGCATCTAAACTGCAAACAACATATCCGAAGAAACCTGCTCATTCCACAAAAAAAGTAAGTACATTACTACTTTTATATTCTTACTGTTCCTCAAAGAGACTGTGTGGTTCATTCATGTAATTTGCGCACCAAAAAAAACCATTGATTTCTGAATCATTCTGCCCACAAATCCCCATTTATTAAACAAAGATTAACAGGCAGAATGGCACACAAATCCGTGTTTTTTTGGAGCACAAATAACATACTCAAGCCTTAGAATGTTAGCATTACAAAACAAATAACTATTTTAATTTTATACCATTAGGTTTACTATTAATGCTTCTCCTCGCCACTAGCTCACTTTCTACTCTCATCTGAAGCACAGTGTAGTAACATACAAACAGGAAAATAGCCTTCCCAACTCATTGTAACTGCCTAATGCACATTCACACACCACCACAAACATCTTCCCCATCAAACTCATACACGCATGCACACAGCACACATACATTGTAAAACAGACCCACCCATACCTTCTTTTTTTTTCAACAGACCCCAAAGAATGCCTACCAAAAAGCAAGTCCGTAGGAAGCAACGCAGAAATAGAGCAAATGAAAATAAAAGTGTCCAAAGTAAGCATCCATCTCTACCAGAGTTTTTACAAAACGGTTCAAACAAACAAATAATGCAGTCATTTAGTGAAACAAAAGAAGCTTCAACTACAGAAACTTTGCCTCCTCTATCAAAATGTGGCACAAAACAGAAAATGCTTAACAAGAATTCGGCTACCACTACTGCTAACACTGCTCCTATAAATCGTCATATAATAACAAGAAACCATAGTAAAAAAAAGTATTTTAGTGAAAATGTTCCGCCACATAGCCCTTCAGAATCTAATAAGAAGAGGAGCGAAATCATCCACAACCCTTAAAACCTACCGTAGGAAAGTAATCCTAGACGCTCTTGTAGACAGTGCAATCCTTCTCAAAAGGAAGTTATTTATTTTAGTTTTAAACAGGATGAAACCACTAACAAAACTAAGTACTATACTACAAAGAAACCTCTCAATGAACGGAATGTCAACAAAAATAACTTTTGAAATATCTGTGGAGGTGAATGGAGTCACACAACCAAAACCAAACAAACACAATTGCCATCCATAGCAGTGGATGAGGATATGAAAAAATCAATAATACCATCATGAAACAAGAAACACTGCTTACAAAAGTATCCTCAGAAAACTCAGAATTACCTCTCCATTTGACTGAACCAGAACGTCCAGTATACAAATGGCTGTGCACGTCAATGTGTAACATTCCCAACAAATCTTTCAAATCTTTACGCCAGTTTCTCAATCAGTATGTGAAAGGTAAAGACAAAATCAAAATTAAAGTGGTGCAAAATATGGATACCTGTCCAGTGCACAAATACACAGGACTACAAGGACATTCATTAGCCTGCATTTCAGGACCTATTTGCAAAAGAACCTTCCATAATATCAAAATGATATCAACACATCATTCAAATGTAAGAAATCTAGTGTATAAACTGTACTATGCTAAAAGTCCAGCTTTAGAACTAGCCAATTTAAATAACACTCTTCTGCATGGTACACCGAAATACCTACAAGAAGAAATCAACCGTATCCAGAGAAAATATTTTGGAAGTGAAAGCCACTTACAAAATGCAATAGCTTTAGAACAGACTAGCAACAATTCTGCACATGGCAACCTTCTATTACACACATACAAAAAAGAAATACTAAAATTTAAAAGGACATCCGCTGAAGTACCAAACCATGTGTGTGTGTGTTGCCGCAGAACTTTTTACAAAAGTAACACAAAACTATAGACATAACATACAATAGAGAAGACAATGAAGAATCCAAATGGTTTGAACTAGCTCTCTACCTTTTAGCAGAAAACAAATACAAAATAAGTGAGCCCTTAATATGTTGCAGTTACTGCACTACAAAACTTGACAACAACTAAACTCCTTCACGTGCTATCACAAATAACTTGGAATTATTCCCACTACCAAAACCCCTGCAACAACTCAATTTGTATGAGAGCATCATAATTCAAACAGTACACCCATTTCAAACAATAATACGCCTTCAGCCAAAAACAGCAAAATTACCTCCCTCTGAATTGGTGAAAGGCATTTGTGGCAAAGTAGTTTATTTACCATTCGATCTGACAGAAAATGTTCACACTCTAGGAGTGCAACGTGCAATAGAACAATCTTTAATTGTCTTAGTAAATGGTGTACCAACAAAAGACAACATAATTTGGCAACAACTCGTGGACTTACATAAAGTTAAAGCCTTGCAATATCTGAAAGACAATAATGAATACTACAAAGACATAAATATTGAAGAAAGCTTAAGGGAAACAACTGAAATAATTCAAGAGTCATCAGAAACTGGTCAATTTGAACTTCTGGATCCTGATGCAGTATCCACTCTTTTGGACCATTATACAATTCATCGATTGCACTCTAATGACAGCATAGATGATGCACTAGAAACTTACCAAATGCAAAAAAACAAAGGTTCACCAATGAGCATATGGGAAAAAAGTATAGAAGCACGTGCTTTTCCTGTACTATTTCCTACTGGCAAAGTAGGAAGGTACGATGATAGACCCACTCAGATAACAGCATCGGAATACCACTCATTAAGAATGTATTCGGAAGATCCCAGATTTAGACAAAATGTGGAATACATATTCCACCTACTCTTTGAAAGTGAACTAACAACCCTATGTTACAGAGTTGTACACATATTGAAATCGGGAACCCACTTTCAAAATATGTCAGCTATGCAATTAATACAAAAAGTGCAAGAAAAAGATGACGTTTTACAATCAAGCATAACAAATCTGTTTGCAAACATGCGTGGTACGAAAGAATACTGGTTCCGACGTCACGGAGATGTACGTTGTATGATCAGAAACCTTGGACCACCCACTTGGTTTGTTACATTAAGTTGTGCAGAATATGCATGGGAAGATTTACATAATTTCCTACGCATATCAAACAAAAACAAAACCAATATAGATACACTAACACCTGGAGAACTTTGCTCTCTAGATCCTGTTAATGTTTCAAGATATTTCCACCATCGTTTCATTGCTATGCTACACTTTATTTGTAATAAAACTGTTCCTCCCCTCGGAGAAGTGCAACACTTCTTTTGGAGAAAAGAATACCAAGCCAGAGGAGCACCACATATTCATATGCTTTTATGGATTAAAGATGCACCTAAATTTGGTCAGGCCAGTAATACCACTGTTTTGCAGTTCATCCAAAAATATGTCACTTGTGAAATCCCTTCACAAACGACATGTACTGACCTTCATGGACAAATTGTACAATTTCAAAGACACAAATGTGGCAAATATTGTCATCGCAAATACGAAAACAAAGGGAAATACTACACCAAATGCCGCTTTGGTTTCCGTAGACCAGTTACAGAAACAGGTGAAGTGAACAACTTCATGTCTTCAGTTCGACATAGTGTTAAAGGTAAATCACCTAAGAACACGTATTACATAAAAAGAACAGAAGAATCAAAATATATCAATGATTACAATGCAATCATTGCCCTCTTATGGAATGCAAACATAGATGTGCAGTACATTGCAGACAATTCCACTGCAGTTGCACAATATGTTACAGCCTACTTAATAAAATCCGAAAAAACAGAGCTTCAAGACCTCTGGAATGACCTATCATCAGACAAAACTCTATCTCAGAAATTGTACAGCAGAGGCATAAAAATGCTCTCTCATAGAGAATGTGGCGCCTATGAAGCTGCAGATCGTTTAACCGGTACTGCTTTGTATGGAAAATCTGAAAATATAGTATGGCTAAGTCTTGGTCCTTCTAAATCTAGAAAAAGAGTTCTCAAATGATCTGAGGACATAGAAACAATAGCAAGAAATGATCCCAACAGACAAGACATTTTGAAAAACAATTTACTAGAAAAATACTACCGGAACAGGAGTACAACTTTGTCTATACCATATAGCCCAAAACTTTGCATACAAAAATAATATAAAACCCGATGAAAACAAAGGTCGATATAGAGTGACAGATTGTGAAGGCATCTTAGTGAAACTTACCAAACGAAGCTTAATTAATCATGTCAAATTGTCATTAAAAACTCCTCAACAGAAAGAACTATATTACATGTCCCTGCTATAACTTTTTAAATCATGGAGAAAAGAAGAAGAGATACTAGATAACTATGACTGCTATGAAGACACTTTCAAAGCAAATGAAAGCACTATCACCGATGTGAACTTTCTGCAGTACAAAATATTGTTGCACAATGAACAGCAACACGAAGAAGAACTCCAGGCCCAACTACATAAGGACACTTCCGACAGTAGCCAATCTTCTGTAACAGGAAGCAAAGAACCACTAGGACAGCCACTAATAGCAAATGAGGCAGAATTAGCTGTGACAGAAGTAGAAAACACCATGTGTCACTATGAAGAAGATACAGAAAACATAACTGTACTACAATCAAAACTTAAAGACCAGCGCACCATTTTTGAAGAAGTAACAAGAGAAATTGCACATGGTGTACAACACGAAAATAAAGAATGTACCTGCCAAAATTTCAAACCTATACTGCTATACGTCAGTGGTGAAGCTGGTTCAGGCAAAACATTCTTAATCAAAATCATCAGCAAGTTCCTTCAACAATTGACAAACAACAAACTGTCAGCTGTTGTAACTGCCCCCACAGGTTTATCTGCCTACAACATAGGCGGTGTCACTATGCACTGATTACTACTCCTTCCAGTAGAACACCAAAACAAATTAGACTATTAAAACATTTCTACAGAAGCTGCAATGGAACTATGCAGAGTATTAAAACAAATGAAAATGCTACTAATAGATTAAGTGAGCTTGGTCTCCAACTTAATGTTGGCTTTGATTCACCTCAGATTGCAAGAAGTACTCAAAAGAAACTACGAAGAACTCTTTGGAGGAAAACACATTATTGTTTTCGGAGATCTTCTGCAATTGACACCAGTGAAAGGTTAACCTATTTTTAAAACCTTAGGACACAAACTGTGCCGTAAAACTGTTGGCAGCATAGGAAATGTCAATCTTTGGCAACATTTCCAATGCAGAGAATTAACGGAAAACATGCGTCAATCTGCAGAACTCACTTACGCCAACATTTTAAAAAGTATTAGAGTTGGCTTACTATCTCAAGAAGCACAAGCAATATTGAAAACCCGGCATATCAATTCACTTTATGGCGATAACACATGTGCTACTGATGTTATGGAACAATTAGCATGCAAAAATGTCAATTGTATGGCCTTACTTGCAACTCTTGCAAGCTGTTCCAAATTCAATGAAACAATGTTAAAAAAAAATGCAACCAATAATTCAGATTTGCTCCACAAACTGGACGTACATGTTATGACACTACCCATGTGTCAATAAGCCACAACAAGACTAAATACCTTAGAAAATTCAATCTCCAACACAGCTGGGTTGGAAAGAATATTAAAAATATCCTTTATTTGTAGAGTAATGCTTAAACGTTAACTTGACGTGGAGCAAGGACTAGTTAATGGAGCACTGGGTACAGTTGTTGGCTTTCAAACATACCCACGTAACAACAACATTCAGTTTGACAATATTTTCTTTGACAAACTTTCAGAAGTAAAAAGGATAGGGCGCTCAACAGCTCGATTCCTTCTCTTCAGAAGTAAAAAGGATAGGGCGCTCAACAGCTTGATTCCTTCTCTTCAAAGACATGTATGTACGTAGAGAACAATTTTCTCTAACTCTTGCATATGCAGTCACGATTCATAAATCCCAAGGTCTTACCCTAGACAAAGAATTGATAGATATTGGGAACACTGTCTTTAAAGAAGGCATGAGCTACGTAGCACTATCACGCTTACGTATACTCGACAGTCTATTTCTAATCAACTTTGATGCAAGTAAAGTAAACGTTGATATTCCTTGCATTTTAGTATACAATAGACTACGTTCACTGTACACCCCCCATTTCAAATCATATCCTGTTCCACAAAAAGGAAAACATTGTAAAAGAAAACTAATTCAAACAGAAATGCAACAGGATCTGATGACTGCAAATCCTTCAAAGAGAGTAAAAGAAGCTAATACTTCATCTATTACCACAACCAAAGAAGAACCTATTATTGAAGGTAACTCAGGTACTTCTTCAAAGAAGCAACACAAACTCCGAAAAAATGACACGGACACAGAACTATCTGGTCCATTCAAATTTTCAAATGTAACTGGTGTAAATTGCTACGCAAATGTAGCAATGAATATTCTATTTCAATTACCACCAATTGTTAACAACATTTACTTACACAGTACAGACCAATTGTGTTTGCAAATGTTAGTCCTTCATAGAAACGCAAAAAACAATCCTGACAACATGTATAGTGTTCACGGAATAAGACAAGAATTGGACTACTGTGCTGGAATGGTGAGGTTTACTATAAACTCACAAGAGGATCCACAAGAATTTCTAATGTACTTACCACACGTACTGGAAAACAAAAACATACCTATAAATAAAATCTTCCAGATTTCATACATGTGGAAACATACATGCACTCTCCGCAACAATGTGACACAGGAACAAATCAATAATGAACGCTTTGTGTATGTAGCCATACCTAATTGTGAATCCATTCCAATTCAACAACTTGTACAAAATGCAAACCATGGCAGATTATGTACTATCTACAATTCAGATAATCGCTCCACCTTACTAATACAAACACATAGGGCCTCATTACACGGACAGCGGTAAGGGTTAATAGTCACCGTTAATGGTAACGGTGCCCGTTAACCCTTACCGCCGTACTGTGAGGTCCCTTTGCGGGTTGGGGAATTTAACGCCTGCTTTTTGCAGCCGTTAAAACCCAACCCGCAAAGGGACTTTGGTGCTAATTACGGCACCGCAAATTTGCGGTACCGTAATTAGCACCTTCCCCATTCCCATTATGCCCTATGGGGTAAAAATGGTAATGGGGAAGGGCAATGGTGGAAGGGGGAATTACTGCCCCACCAACCTTGGAGTAGAGCGGTAATTCCCCTTTCCGCCAAGGCGATGCCGGTAATTTACCGGCATGGACCAAGGTGCTAATAGCACCTTGGTCCACCGCCTACCGTGTAATGAGGCCCATAGTAACTACGTAATACTAATACTTCTATGTTACAATGCAGATGGTACCAAAGAACTGCAAGCTGACTGGATTCACACACGGTCAAGTGTCACTTGGTAAGAAAACCTTCAGAACAATAGGTACAATCTACCACGCAGGAGACACAACCAATGCAGGTCATTACACTGCATATATTAAAAAGAAATGTGGATGGTTTGAATGTAATGATAGTACCATTACTCTAAAGCAGAGATTACCAGCAAATCTTACAAACGCTTATTTAATCTTCTTAAAGCCAAAATTTAATAACTAAACTGTACTTCAACATTAACAAAAATGCAATTAAAAGACTATAAACAGTTAGAATACGCCAACAGGTATCTAACTGCCCAAGATTGTATAACAACCACACAGATAAATGAATACCACTGAATTGTAACAAAAAATACACAGTTAGAATACACCGACAGGTATCTAACTGTTTAAAAAATCTGCAACAAGACAACATATAGAACATTAACCAGAAACAACAAGTGAACACTCAAAGGAAACAAAGAAATAGTTTGTAGCATAGCAAAGAAAGGGCGTTTTTAATCCGACAAGGATTTTTTCCCCCCAGACCCAATGATTTGAACAACAAACACAGAAACTAAGCAAAATGCACAGTACACTGGTTTGTAAACTAAATATGAGGGTCAGAAAAAAGCTAAAATGTCTATTATGCAATGTAATAAGTCTTTATAAAATACAAACACTAACATGCTCTTTTCTTTTATCACAGAAATTGAAAAAGAATATTTCCTCCAAGTACTAAAGTCATGTAAAAAATATATTGAATCTTAACAAATGAAACAGTAAGTATAATTTCACACATTTCATACATATTCAAATCTATATGTGTGATCTATGGCTGTAATATGGTGCAGTGGCTGTGGCCAGGGCCTAAAGTCTTGGATGTATAACCTACGGCCTACGGCAACCAAGACTGTAGGTCATACCCACAACCACCGTAGCATATCAAACCCATGGTGGCTTATACCTTCACTGCTTATAACTTTGGTCTTGGGTGCATGACTTCAGCCATGCACCCAAGACTCTAGGTCCTGGCCACAACCACTGCAGCATATCACACCCATTGTGGCTTATAACTTCAGTACTTGCAACTTTGGTCTTGGGTGCATGGCGCACCCAAGACTCTACATCCTGCCCACAACCACCACATTATATAAAACCCATGCTGGCTTATAACTTCAGTGCTTATAACTTCAGTCTTGGGTGCATGACCTTCGGCCATGCACCCAAGACTCTAGGTCCTGGACACAACCAGTGCAGTATATAAAATCCATGGTAGCTTATAACTTCAGGGCTTATAACTTTGGTCTTGGGTGCATGGCCTTTGGCAATGCACCCAACTTCACTGCTTATAACTGCACGCCTATAGCTTTGGTCTTGTATGCATGACCTTTGGCCATGCATCGAAGACTATAGGCCCTGGCCAAAACCACTGCAACATATCACACCCATTGTGGCTTATAACTTTAGTACTTAGAATTTTGTTTTTTTTATACTGCAGTGGTTGTGGCCAGGGCCTAGAGTCTTGGGTATATGGCCTACGGCCTGCGGCCATGCACCCAAGACTCTAGGCCCTGGCCACAGCCACTGCAGCATATCAGAACCATGGTGGCGTATAACTCATTGTCACACCCATAGAATGAAACATTTTAACTGCGGCATATACTCAATTTGCGCCCAAGACTCTAGGCCCTGCCGACAACCACCTCCTAGATATTCGATTCTATGGGTGTGATGTATGTGTGTGATATGCTGCGGTGGTTGTGGCCAGGGCCTAGAGTCTTGGGTGCATGGCCTACGGCCTGCAGCCATACACCCAAGACTCTAGGCCCTGGCCACAACCACTGCAGCATATCACACCCATGGTGGCTTATAAGTAATTAGCACAGCCATAGAATGAAACATTTTAACTGCAGCATGTACTCAATTTGCACCCAGGACTCTAGGCCCTGGCCACACCTACCAGATAGATATTCAATTGTATGGGTGTGATGTATGGGTGTGATATGCTGCGGTGGTTGTGGGCAGGGCCTAGAGTCTTGGGTGTATGGCCTACGGCCTACGGCCTGTGGCCATGCACCCAAAACTCTATGTCTTGCCCACAACCACTGCACTATATGAAACCCATGGTAGCTTATAACTTCAGTGCTTTTAACTTTGTTCTTGGGTGCATGGCCTTCGGACATGCACCCAAGACTCTAGGTCCTGGCCACAACCACTGCAGCATATCACACCCATTGTGGCTTATAACTTCACTAGTTATAGATTTGGTCTTGGGTGCATGGCATTATGCACCCAAGACTCTAGGCCCTCCCCACAACCACCTGATAGATATTCGGTACTACGGGTGTATCTATTGCTGTGATATGCTGTGGTGGTTGTGGCTAGGGCCTAGAGTCTTGGGTGTATGGCCGTAGATATTTGAATCTATGGGTGTGCAGTATATAAAACCCATGGTGGCTTATAATGTCAGTGCTTCTAACTTTGTTCTTAGGTGCATGCGGCCATGCACCCAAGACTCTAGGCCCTGGCCACAACCACCGCAGCATATCACACCCATGGTGGCATATAAATCAGGACCACACCCATAGAATCGAAAATTTTAACTGCGGCATGTACTCAATTTTAATGTTCGCTGACACCACGCGTCCTTAGAACAGTTTCAACTTGCCTGCGCACAGCACGGACGGAAATACTATCCTTATGAGACCCCTCATTTTCAGTAATTAGAAACATCCTGGACAGCGCGGGCATGGCAAATACATCATTCGCACCTGCCACCTAAACAAATACAGTATTTCACCCATCTCTTACTCTCTAAACCTCCCCAAGCACTCTGACACACCAAAACACTCGCCAAAACTGCATTTCGCCTCTGTACGCCGCCGCGCTGTCGGCAGATCCAAGATGTCGGGTGCATCCAAACAATCTGACGCACATCACGCCTCACTCCAGCCAATCGGCGGACACGTCACGTGTCCGCGGTCATGACGCGAGCCCATTAGCCAATCGTTATCTTGTCTGCAGAGCGAACAGGGAAGTGTGACCGCGGAGCGGACATAGATATCACTAATTTTTTGAGACATACTTTTTGGTCCTTTTAAAGAAAACTACTGGACGGATTGTAACCAAATTTACAAAAGCACCCTTTCGGGACCAACCCTATGGGGGCTCAGATGGGAAAGGGGAAGGTCCGGGCCCGGGTTCCTAGAGGGAGGAATTACCGGGCTCTCCGAACTCGGAATGGCCCGGTAATTCCCCATCCTGGGAACCCAGTAAGAGAGCCCGGTTTGGCAGCAGCCATGGAGCTAACAGCTCCATGGCTACTGCAGAATTCGCAATGAGGCCCTGTGTGTCTTACAAACAAGAACTTCATAGACCCATAGCCTTTGCAATGCAATTCCACTGACTTTCTCAGGACTATTGGTATAGGTAATTAGGCATTTTTGTTTCTTTGTATTCTTCCTGGTTTTGTTATCGGTCTCGAGCCACTGGACGTACACCTTTTACTTTGGATTTATTGGCATTTATTCATTTTGCAAGATGCAGGATCCTGTGAGCAAACAGGGTGCATGGGTGTCTTTCCACATGGAAGATTGACAATCCCTCTTCATGTACATCGCCATTGGAGCCGCTAGAGGGATAGATTAGGGTTATAGACAGAGGCTGTTCATTACATTCTCCTTTCTATTCTCTATTGCAATTATCTTCTGGACAATAACACTTCTGGCCTCCCTTCCAATCTCGCCCTACCTGGTGCAGAAGAGCGGCAAGACCTATACCTTGGCAAGACAGGAAACAGAGGGTACGTGTGTGTCAACATTCAGGGACATTCCTCTTCCTCCTTGCTAGAGGTGTGTTCACCACATGGTTCCTGAGAGTTCATGTTAGTGCTTTTAATCTGAGTTACATGACACTAAACCATAACCAGGAATAACTTATTCTTAGAATTGACTCTGCCGCCATACAGATAAGGCAACAATTATTACTTTTTTTTACTCAGAGGTGCAGAATTTAAATCAGCCTGCATCAACAGTGACTTTGGTTCATAGCAGCTGTCAAGCACATACATGACCTCTGAACTTTCCCTGTACCACTGAAGAGCAAGTGCTGCAACTGTCAGGAGACTGGTGCAGTACCGGCACATGTATGCACTATGCGTTTGCCACAGTGATTTATGAATGGGGATCTGATTATCAGGCTCTTCTTTCAGAAACAGAATTATCCACGTCATTTTATTATTCAATAAAAATCTAGGGCTTTCACACCTGTGCCAGATGACATTCGGTCACACCTCTCCACTCTGATCAACTGCCCCCTTTCTGTTCACCACCTTGTCTTTAGGCACCTCCTGCATAGGTAACTCTATAATAAGGGCTGTCATTTCCACCCCCCTCTCCTCCCATGGTTCCTCTCACCACGTCAATATTTAGTCTATGGCTTGCTCTGTAAACCAATCCCAGGCTTGCCCTTGTCTTTGCTCAGTCTCCTTCTCCTGCTCTTATATTCCCCCAGTCTTCCTTTCTTCCTCCTCCTCTCTCCTACTGCTGGGGAGTCTCTGTTTCAACTCAAATTCTCTCACTCCCTCTGCTTTAGACACATCTGTAACCAGAGCGAACTTTGCAATCTTTATCTTCCAACCTTCTGGGGCATTCTCTCCCATGCCTCATAGTTACCTCTGTTCCCAACCTCTAGGGTCGATCTGCCAGTTTCCTATGTCTTTCTACCCCTCCTTGGTCTCCATCTCCCAAGACTCCTGCAATCTCTTTTTACCCAGCCCCCTGGGTTGTTCCCTCATTGGCCTCCTTCGTGTTTCCCTCCCCAACCCGCTGGAGTTCCTGCTCTCCAAAGCCCCAGCTTCATGGGTCTCTCTCTATACCCCAACCTCTGGATCGATCTCTCTCCAGATTCCTGGTTATTTCTATCAACTGTGCCTCTGGGCCCTCCGCTCCCCGGGTTTCTTGGCCTTTCTCTCCCCAACACCCTGTCTCTCTCCTTCAGCATCTTCATCACCCAACCTCCTGGGTCTTCCTCCCCCATCTCCAAATTCTCTCCGCTGGCCTCCAGCTCCAGATTCTTCTGTGCTCTTCGCCAGCCATCGCCAAATGAGCACCTTCCCTGGACTTCCACAGCCTTATGCCACAGGCTTTTCCATGTATAAGCAATTGACCATGCCTTCTGGCCTCTCTGATTACAGGGGAACTCAGGAGTGTCCCCTATGCAACAGGTATGGGGATTGGTTGATGGACCCTGCCCTTGGGGATGGCTTGCCATTTTGACCAGTTAATTGGGATTGACTTGTCACAGGCAGTCCAATCAAATCTTGCCACACTTTTAAGGAGTATTCCCTTAACCCAAAAGGGACAAAAGGGATGGGGGGGCATAGTGACATGATGGGTCCCTGAGGCAATACTGGGAGATAATTCAACTAGTTTTATAATCTCATCCGCTGGAGAAGGAGAAATTACCCAGCCTTCACAGTATGCATCTAAGTCTTTGACAAACAAAAAGTTATCTCCTGCAGTCTCCTTTCCTACAGGATCCTCCTGATTGAATTCTTAACAAGAACAACCTATCTACTCTGGGGCATGCAACTTCGCAAGTTCTAGAAAGGGATGACAGGTCAGGGTGCAGGTCCAAGACCATAGGCACAACTGTGTACAGCCTGGTACTCAAAGTCTTTTGCTGAGAAAGCCAGAGGGGCTGTGGACCTAAAACCAATCTTCAGCAAAGGTCTCCCCAAAGAAAATTCAGGATCAAATATCCCAGGACAACATCCACTCAAACTAACATGTGACATTAATTGGGAAAGCCTCAAGAAACAGATGGAACCTACAAGGGACATTAGCGATTAACGTAGGCCCACAGAGAAATACCCACACAGAGCTATGGCATTCAAAGAGATGGCATTGTGTCTAGAAGCCTAATTTCACCACTGAGAAACCAAGAGGCAGTTTACACCTTGAGTGCAGTGAAAAGTCAAAGGGCCTCATTCCGAGCATGGCGGTAAGGGATACCGGTCACCGTTAACGAGACCGGTGCCGGTAATCCCTTACCGCCACATTCCGAGTTCCCTTTGCGCCCTCGTCCTTAACGCCTGCTTTTAGCAGGCGTTAGGAACGAGGGCGCAAAGGGGCTTTTAAGCCAATAACGGCGACCGTAAAGTACGGTCACTGTTATTTGCAATTTCCCCATTCCCATTGAGCCCTATGGGGGCTCATTTGGGATGAGGCCCAAAGTTGTCAAGTCAAAAGTTGCATACGCCAGTAGTGCACTAATGTGCACATTGGGAAAGTAGCCATTGTGAGTTTGACTGCCTATATCAAGAGAGGCCTTTGTGTCACCTCCCTTTACACTGACAGTCAATATCACACTACTTCTATGTCAAGACCCCTGACTACAATTGCATGTTGTATCCCTTGGCTGTCCCCATATTTTGTAGTTGTGTTTATACACTGTGTGCAAAGTTTGACTTATTTTGGTAGCTGTGTGTTTGCTTATTAGCAACGAGTGTCATTAACATGCAGCAGCCTCGGGTTTAAAATATTATAAGGCTTTATATTGTAATATCGTTGAGTGGTCAAGGGCCATGGTCTCGGGAGGATAGCTCAGCGGCCACATGCTCGCTTTGAAAGCAAGATTATATGGAGCAACACAGGTTCTATCCCCGGGTCCGTGCGTAGAAACCTCTGGGTATTAAGCTCGATATAAATAACATATCATATCATGTGATTTCACATGATAGCCTTATTCTTTTCTTTAATGTATGCCACTGAATGCTTGGGCACAAACAATCACAACAAACTGGTTATACAATTCCTGGCAAAACAAACCAAAACTACAACCCGTCTGAAAACTGACTCTGAACTTCAGGCTGTGGGCTGGCTCCTGACGCGACGCACACCTTACTACACAGTCCCTGTGACCAACCAGAGTTTATTCTGTTTTTGGCCTCTTCAAGTGTAATTCCGCTGTCAAAACCAGATGACCCTGCTTGTTGAAGGCTGTAACATACACTTAAGGACCCGAGGTGTTTAGGTAGAACATGCAGATTCTGTGCAGCAAGAGGCTGAGAGGCTCCCCCTTTTATAGCTGTGGTTTTCTGGAGTGACATCACTTCCTGATCTGGTATCCACTTTCCTGGAAGGCAATGCAGAGTCCTGGAGGGGTTTTCAGGCATCCGCCAGGTTAGGCATTCCTCACTCATCCTCTGCTGGCGATTTTCTGCAGGCTGTAAGGTTTAGGCAGGAACATCAAATTGCAACATGGCTGCTGGCCGGACGCCTGGTCCCCATCTCAATCCCCTCCGGCTCCCTGTCACCAGGTGTAACAGTTTTATTTATCAGTGAAGTAAAATATGTCCCTTTTGGCTCCTAGAACTATTCCCCCAAATGAGCACTAAAGCCTTCCATGATTTTGCCAAGTGTACTGTATTTTAATAAATAGGCATTGATTTCTGTTGCAGTTATAGCATCAAGATATATTGCCACAAGAGAAAATATGGCCCATGACACAGCTAAATTGTCAAAGCTGAATACAGCAACTGCAAAACAAGCGAGCTTCCAAGTTTTGTCCCAAATATAATTAACCCGTGAACAATCAATACAAATGTATTTATTTTCTGAAATGCTCAGGACTAGCATCCAATGAAAAGATTGCAGACACAGGGAGCGCAAGAGTGCGATGAGAAAACGTTGACTATGTTTTATCTATTTGCTACCCTCTGCTATCCCTTGCTAAGCATGACCTGCATGTGTAGGAGAGGTATTCATGAATCCAGACATAAAAAGTGCCAATTCAGCAGTAATGATTGCTCCTCACAAGAGCGAAAACTGAAAAGGCCACTGAGGATTTCAAAGTTACTATGGTATGTTTCTATGCTTGTGTACTGCGCTGCATCACCACCGTAGTAGTTTCAAAGCACTGATCCTTGTCTATGGCATATCCTGCCCCTGCCCACGTAAACCAGACCTTAGTTTGATGACAACAGAACGAATGTATCCCCAGTGGGTTTGTACACACCACACCACCATCCACGCCTAAAGCCATTGTAAAAAACCCAAGGGTGCCTGGCTGGCCTCTGGCTGTTAAAATCTTGTTTGCCTGTCAAAATAAAACTAAAAATAGAGTAAGCTATTATGACTTGTGTTCTATTATGTTCTATTAATGAGACACTGAACCTATGTCCACGGTTAATTACCTTGGCTGGCTCTTGTGGGGGTGTACAACTTATAATTTCATTGGAGAAGGACTGCGTTGTGGTTCTAATCTGCCTGTAGCAAATAAAGTATAAAAATATCTTTCAGTCGCTTATCTAGTGCTGAGGAACTCTACTGTCCGTAGCAGGAGAGTCATGAAACGACATAAACTACTTTTGTGGCACAAAACACCCACCTGTTCTGTGGGTGTGCTACTCAAGTTTCTGAGTTGCTTTTCTTCGTTGTTATGTTGTCATCCACCTTTAGCTGTTACTCTAGGGTGGAGGACATCAATCCTATAGATCCATGTTTGTGGTCCCTGTATGTACCACATGAGAATGGTTAGAATGGAATGCTCTGCCTTGAGATAAATGTCCATGCATCCATCCTTCATATATTATAAGGTATTACCTGAATTGTTCGTTTACAATTGTACGAATGACACAATTGTTTGAATAATAGGGGTCCTAATTGACCTTCTACACAATTGACCGTATGGTCATTTTAATATATATTATGGGTTGGGTTGGTGTAATAATAATATAAGGGGATTGGGAGGGGGGTTGGGGTGGGGGTTGGTTTGGGTGGGGGGCTGCGGGGGGTTTCCCCCCCGCATATATATCCTAATTGACCGTTTAAATTCGGTCAATTGTGCAGAAGGTCAATTGTTATTCGAACAATTGACATTCGAACAATTCGTATACAACCTATTATAACAGTGTATAGGTTATGGAGTATTAATTACCTTGTCCTCACTTAGGGGGCTTAGAGGTATCTCGTTCTCTTTAGCGTGTATTGTGTGCTCTCTCGGCCCTTAGGTTGTCCCTCGAGTGGAGCTCGGTGCAGGATTGTCCACTCGGTGTCACGCTGCCCTTGTGTCACGACCCTCGCCCAAAACCCCCTCTGGCAAACCCATTGGCCAGGTGGAGTCAGGACTCGGGCCTCTAGAGCCTGGCATCCTCTTCAAAAGCCCTCATGGGGCCAGTCCTGGCGCCTATGGCGCCAGGCTCCATCACCATGAACAACAATGTGCTTGGGAACTACTTTATTGTATTGTCAGCCAACATAGAGGCATCCACGTAGCATGGTTCCCTAAGAACCAAGCTATGCGGTCTAGTGTTTTGGGTGTGGCAGGCCTGGAACTACTTTCCCTGGTACTACTTTACCTGGGCTGTATAAACCACACCCTGACTGCAGAACATGCTTCGTGTTACTTTGCAGCTTGCAACGTGACGCTCACCGTGTCCAGCTATTCCCTCGAACCTCGGAGAAGCAGAACCTGCAAGGAGACAAAAGGAACATCATTAGCAGAAGCATCTTACCTGCAGTCTTCATCTTTAAACACTCGCAGCTACTGAGAACAGCTTCCTCGAATCTGCACCCCTCCCGGACAGAACGACCTGAAAGAGGAAGATAGAGGCAACATTAAAGAAAGCTGTATATGGACGTATATTATGAACTGCTCAAAAGGCTTACCTGGCTGGTCGCCTCTCGGCTGGCACCACTCCAGACATTCCACTCGCGCTGAAGAACACCGCGACCTACAAGGAAGGAAAACACTTGTTAGCAAAGGCAAGACTTCGCAGCACTGCGCATAGCGCTTACTTACCACATCATAGCGCTCTTATTGCACCATCATTTACCAGCGGGGCTCAACCAAGCCAGTTCGCCGTGCTGAAGCTCTGCATACCTAAGGGAGAAAAAGAGACATTTTAAACAAAGAAAGGCATCCAGGATAGCAACAAAACTAAAGAACAGCAATAAAACCTACCTGAACAATATCAAACGGGCCGGCGTCTGTGAAGTAACTGGACCGCACTCGCCCATGAAAGACAACGCGCCCCTGCAAAGAAGGCAGGATGGAGAGCACGCCTAATTCTACCACAAGGTGAGGAGAGGGCACCAGAGGGACTGAAAGCATACGGGGGTGGAGGGAGGATACTTACCCCAGTCGGTCAGTCTTGAACACAGTCCTCCTTTATTTTCAGGCAGAACCTTCCCTGCAGACAACACCAGGGCAAATCTGAGAAGCATACCAGCGAGTAACCCGGCTGGGTGGCGTCCCTGTGGATACCAGGTGAGCATAACACCTTGTGCTGTTCTTGTGCTGAGCCTCTGTAAACATTAGTGTGATCGGTGTTAGTCGGCGGGCGTATAGGACGGGTTATTAAAACATGTTGCCGATCGAGATGTAACTGTGTTGAAGGTTACCTTAAATTGCCAGGATCCTGCACATGAGTATCGTCGTGGTTGCTGTCTCGATCAGCTGTAATCCACGTTCCATGTCTCTTTCATTTAACGGTTTTCACAGGTTGTGGTGCTGCGATTGTAATGTAGACTCCGGCTTGTTTGGTTGCCTAGGTGATACAGTAACATTCCTCTTTGTAAATCCGTTCTCGATGGGAACATGCTCTTTGGAAATGCCGGCAGCCATCTTGGAATGGCTTGTATTTGTGGACTCCAATGGATTTACAGTTGTGGTGAATAAGTTATTCCAGCTGTCATCGTACGGCATGGCTCTTGATGTTATTGTAAAAATATATATAAATGTATAAAGATATGGCCATAATAGCACTAGAAAGGTAGCCTGCGTGGGGGTAGGGAAAAGATCTCCACATTAGATGGCGATGTAAATTATGAGCGTGGGGCTATTGATAGTCAATTTTCTGTATTCTGATGTATAGTCAGGTGCCAGTGTGTAGTGGAACCATAGCAATAATCAGGGTGCCAAGCACACTAGTCACGCACTACATGATCATGGTAGAATCTGTTCTTTTGTGAGGTCATATTAACCTCCTACATTCATGATCCAATCGTGAGGATATTCATCTTTTGATTTTATGCCATTCAATACATTAATTGAGCCCGTTGATATTGCTTTTCATGATATAAATCATTTCTTGTTCCCTTTTCAGTAATCTGTCTTCCAATTGGGTAGGGTTGTCGCCCTTCAGGACCTGTAGTATAGTCGATGTAAATTCTTCATAGCCATGA
Source organism: Ambystoma mexicanum (assembly GCF_040938575.1). Lineage (NCBI taxonomy): Eukaryota > Metazoa > Chordata > Amphibia > Caudata > Ambystomatidae > Ambystoma > Ambystoma mexicanum. The sequence continues at coordinate 304,995,646 of NC_090940.1, forward strand.
TTTTTCATCATAAAATATTTCACCAGTGGCGCTTTCTCTATCTTGTTTTTGTAAACAGCTTCGATGCTCAATGATCCATGTTTTTACTTTCCTGGTTGTTTTCCCTACATACGGTAGCCCACATGGGCATCTAATGAGGTAAATGACATGGTCCGTATTGCAGTTTGAGAAACTCTTCTGTTGCCAATTTTTGTTGGTGCCAATGTCGATTTCTTTACTCTTATTAGTCAGTTTACATACTCCGCACTTGCCGCACGGATAATGTCCACTAATGGGTTCCATCCCCCAGAGTGTGGTAGTATTCTTCATGTGGATGATGTTGGATCTCAGCTTGTTGCTGCTCACCCTATTGCCTATCAATGTGCTTTTCTTATAGGCAAAAATAGGCAGTTGGATGGGATTTTTGATAGTCTCAGAAATCTTCCAGAGGTTTTGAATAATGTTTCTTATTCTGAGGCTCTGATTGGTAAAGGTTTACACGCACACAATTCTGTCTTCCTTCAGGTTTTTCAATTCTTGCTTCAAGTAGTGATTCCCTGTTATTGTTGACTGGTCTCTGAAAGGCAAATCATACCACAAACAACAGATAAAAACTCTCTTTTAGATTACTCCAGTCACCATGTCAAACAGCCTCAGAATAAGAAACATTATTCAAAAACACTTGAAGGGACAATTCAGTGTCCTTTCCCATTTTTTCCCACTTCCTTCCTTTTTTTCCTTGTGCTACTCATCATCACTCAACTCATCTACGGTGCAACCAGATACGGCTTTCTATGACCGAGCATGACATTTTTGCTTTGACATCTGAGCCATCCAACGCTTACCAAGCCCATCGGATGCCATTTTCTCTCCCCCTCTAACTCAATGAGGGGCCGACTTAGGTAAGAGGCACAGAGCTAGTTTTCTATAATTACTACCTGCTTGCCTGCACTGAATGGTCCTACAAGCACGACTACTAATCTCTTGTGCTAGATGGGATTACCAATAAAGATCTCTGACCAAATAGCCAGACAGACTCGAAGAATATAGTTTAATAAAGCAGGGCAAACTGGCAAACATCGGACTGATGCTCTCACACTCACACACAAACATGATTACACAGAGGTCTTATACCCCAATATGCGTAATTTATGATGTCATGCTACGTGGCAATCTGTAAAACCTATTGTTGGAAGGGATTGGTTAGGGGAACATATGTACCTATATATCATACAAGTGTTAATACATCATTGGCTGTCTCATCTACAATACACACCTCGAACTACCTTTACATACGTATAATCCAGATTATACTGGACAAAATGAAAGCGGATTGGTTTATGCAACATTGTATAGCACGTTGCCCCATAGACCTGATTGGTTGGCATGCTCACCCAACCTTGGACTTTTGGCTCGGCTAGCAGCATGTAAGCGAAACAAAACGCAGGTGCTTCAGTCACATCAGATTACTACCCACCTTCCCAATTAGTCCATCATCTCTCTTCAGTCCAGCCATGAGCCAAAGTTCCCTGTCTGTAGTTGACCTTGTAACCTGTTCTCTGTTCTGGGACATTCAAGGGAGTATAAGCATATCACTATCTTAGTTAAAAGCTTAAAGAATAGCCCTTGTTTTCAACTTCTGAATCGCGTGTGAAGAGACCACAAATGTGTCCATTTCAACCTCTTATTTACTGCTATTTGATTCAATTATGCTGGGTGTCATTGCTCCTCTTGGCCTCTAGAGACTTGCTCACTCCATCTTGTTTGAGCTTTTTTCACTGTTAATTGTCCGATACTTGGTTCTTGTAAATGTTTTCTTCTTCTTTAATCTAAGAGAAATATGTCTCTCGTTCTTGGCTTATCCATCTGCCTCCCTTTGTGCTCTGCAGCTATTCCTCAAATAGCATCCTGGATCCAGGGCCAACATAATCTCACCATCTCCTGATTCTGCAGCCCTGGTCTATCTCTGAGGTAGCTGGAATGAATATTACACAAACCGACGTCTATCTTCCTATTATGGCTATTTTTGCCATGTCTTATTTTCCTCTATAGCAAGCATCTATAAGTCTCATCTATCTTGTGTTACTGCGTATTTACACTTATTGGTCACCAAGTTAATTTATCTTCTTTTGCATACATGAGTACTTTATCATGTCGTACATGTTTCTCTTGTTACTTCGGTTACATTGTTGCTCTTGAGTATTTTCATATCATTTCAGTATATCCTTGTCTATTTTCTTCATGACATCACTCTGCCCTCGTCAGATGTCACTCAGCGCTACATGATGTCCAATGGTGCGTGCAGACATCCTTCCACTCTTTCAGTGCAAGGGTACATTCGGGATGGTTGACTGAGTGCATATCATCTCTCGTACACTTGATGCGGTATAGGGACAATGCAGGGGGTCCCACATACAGCTCTTCTCCTGCTGTTCCAGTTTGACGGCGGTAAGGGGGCAGAAGTCATGGCAAATGCCTCCATCTGCTCCTCTACAATTCATTAGAGAGCTCCTCCACCATCGACAGTGACCTCAAATACTTGAATGAAGATTTTCTTTTGTTGTTCTTGTTAGCTGGCTGATTCTTAGTTTTCTTCTTTTGTTTTTGTCGTGTTTTATGTTTTGCTCTTGTGTTCCGGGGTTTTCCCGAATGAACAATGGAGATTGGACTATCCATGACAGCTATTACACTCTGTTCCTCATTAATGGTGTCAATGGACTTGTTGCATGTTGGCAACAAAGGGCTGCTTCCCAGTTAACAGTTGATTAATCGAGATGGACTGTTTGGGGTCGCACTCCCTATTTCCAAGTTCCCTCAAGTGTCTGGGCCAATCATTAAAACCAGACTTTCATTGTTTGTCTCTGTGCTTTCGTAATGTATAGGTTTAAAACGTTCATTTTTCTTATTCGTACTGACGATGTTCAGCACTTTCCGGAACTTATTGTCGGTCACTAAGATGCAGAGAGGATTTTGCTGACCTGTCTCCTTGATATTATCATAGAGACAAAGTAGTGATTCCAGCACCAAGTGAAGAGCTGAGATTGAAGCTGAGCCCAGAGCGTCTGGGTTAGGTAAAATGTTTGAGCTCCTTCTGCTTTGAATGTTCTGCGGAGTAAAAAAGTCAGTAGACTCTTATCCATTATGCGCAGACGGCCTTAGTATTAAGCTTCCATTGCCGTCAGCCTTCTGTAGTCGATATTGCTTCCATGACACATGTTTAATTGGTGAAGTCTCCAGTTGTATCCTTCTCATTCAGATCACCCATGTCCCCACACAAATGTAAAAAGGATTAATCTAAAATGATAAAATCCTCTAAAGTGTTGTTTGTGAAGTTTGGAACATGGGACGCGTCTCATGCAGTCACAGATCTAAGATCCCCCTGTGTATATCATCCACCTCGTGGATCATGGCTATGGTAGTGGAAGTGGCGCGGGATGATTGTGAAGGCAGGTTTTGATCCTCTGCCCATTGCTGACCATCCTTGGGTGCGTCAGTCAGTTTCGTAGGATCTCCTCCGCAAGAATTAGATAACAGTATTTCCAATTGTTTTGGTGACTTTGTGGTTGACATGGTACATGTCTCCCCTGTCTCGCCTACCACTTGTATTTTGTATCAATCTGGCAGCAAATGTAATTTTGGATTATTTTGTATACAGTGAATTTTCCTTAATGGCTGCTTCTCATTAGGCAGCAGGAGTTAGACAAACATCAGCTTTGCCGTCATAGGTGTTTTTGTTATAGGATCCTGCAAACTGCTAAAATCCATGCTACTTAGTTGTCTACTTCTTAAAGCTGCTGCCATTAATTAGCTGTCAAGTATCATATAAACACCTGGACTTGTAAACACTGATAGAATTCCAATATTGGTAAAGTTTTCAGTAAGTTTTCAGTAAGTATTGCCAATGAAAGATACAAACGTTTCCTTAATTTCGTTATGTATCCTGTTGCATATTCCATTTATTATTTGCACAACATTTGTGATGGTCCGTGGTTAAACTGATTAAAAGTGTATTTTTTCCTATTTTTGTTTTAGTTTTGAACATCTGCTGGACGACTTTCTTGCTCCTTTATGCCTCCCCTTTTGGTGGCCGGATTTCTTAGCTCTACCGGGCAGACAGAACATATAAGGCAAACCGATGAAGACCGCTGAAGCCGCTAAAGAAGTTGTCATTCTAACACGGCAAGTACGCAGTGAGGTAAGAAATGAGGTCCAGACTGTTTTAGAGTTTAAAAGTATTGCAAACGGCAGCAGTGGTCAAAGGTGGATAAGTGCTGCACAAGTGGTAGACTATTAGTGGGATAGTTAACTGTGTTGTGCAATATTGTGCAGTGAGTCAATAAGGTTAGTAAAGTTTGTACACAAATGCTAAATACTCACTTTTCTCTTTGCTTCAATAACTAAAAACTGTCTGCCTTCTTCTCCTCCAAGGCCCAGAATTTTCTGCAAGGTATGAACAATCGGACAGGGCGACTGCACCCACACCTGCCAGGAATACAAGTAAAAATATCTTGTAGAGTGTGGAGACTACTGCCCCTCTATTTCCTCGGAGCCACAGGAACACAGAAAAACTCGCGCCACGCTCCGCTGGTGTGGGCAGTATTTATAAGTTAAGTCTGCCTCCTTCCAAGAACAATAGAAAAAAGACTGCTGCGGCTCTGCTCCACTAGAGTCAATGTTGCTTCAGAAACACTCATGCCACACTTAGCTAATGTTTGACTCTATTTGGTTTCGTTTGGAAGGCCTCTCTACTAATACCTAGTAGTTTTCAGGTGACTTCGCCTTGCGCCACCAGGGCAGTCATTTACTCACCTGCATCATTTAAGATCATTTTGTTCAAGTTTTCAAATAGAGAAGAATAAAGCGGAACTACAGTGTTGTCGTACAGCAGCATTTGATTCCACTGAAAACGTGCCTTAATAGAGGTTAATCCTAGTTCGTATCTAATTGCTGCTATTGGTACACCGTTGGGGAGGACAAGGACCTTTTTCTCCAGAACAGCCCCTCCAAAACTCTCCACGTTGTCCAATCACTTGTGTTCTAGAGATCTCGCAACCATAAGTTACCACCTCATGGGTGGTATCTTGTTTGAAACTGTTATTGATGGGAAAGATTATATCTAGACTTCATTGGGAGATTGAAAAGTGCTCCCATGCACCAAGTGGAAAAGTGATATATAAAGGCCAATACTGTCCTAGTAATTGAAGTCACCTCAGGGTCTAGGAAGTGTGTATGAAGCATCTCAAAAGAGTATCTACTTGCTTATCTTGATTCTGAGAATGTGTTGTGAAGTATATTGCTATTGTTGCACATTGCCCTTTTTTAGGGAATGCTTATTTAAAACTGACAGTTAAATAAATAATTAATTATTTTACTAGAAAACCTTGAGTTTAAGTGTAATTTGGATACTTGTATATGTGTATTCTGATGCTACATCTCTACAGCTCACATGTACCTATCTTTAGATAAGTCTGGCTGCTCAGTCACTCTACCAACTTGTCTAGTACAGACCTATACCAATAGGTGGGTTACCTAATGCCAAGGGGACAGGACTGGTGTAGTCTCCCTGAGGGTTACTGCATACAATCTTGCCTAACAGTGGACCCCTTACAAGCTCACCACCTCTTGAGACTTAGCCTAGATCACTTGTCAATGCTACCTTGAACTGATTTGTCTACAGCTCCCAGAGTTGTCCCTATCACAATACTAGGTTGGCCTTATATACATCAGTTCCACTGGGCCAAAGTATAGAAAATCAGACCTAACAGTCAGAAACTACCATATATGGTAAGCCGTTTCCCTTTCTGAAGCTCAACGTTCCCAGACAAAGTGTCAGTGTGTGCATCCTGTACGGATTTGGGGTTGGGAGAGTCTTGTCACAAAATGCATTCTAGCCAGGGGATGTCTGTTGCTGGTCAGTGGTGGGGCAAGAGGCTTTCCACGATTAGACATTGCTTGCCAGTTTGTATGGTGCAGACCCTTACAATTGGAGGGCTGAGGCAGCCCTCTGCATGAGTTGGAGTTAAATGGAAGAGCCCTGCAGCTGTTCCTAAGATTGTCGACTGCAGCCACAACCGCAAAGTAGAGGAGCAAGGTGGTGAAGACCCAAAGAGTACTGCTTAAGAAGACTAACATTTCCTCCAGCCAAGTCCTAGCAAAGCCCTGGCCCACTGCAACGATCTACAGAAAAGCCTTGTTGATGCTTCGACCCTTGGGCTGGTGGGACATGTTAAGATGAATTTCTAAAAACTTACCTGGTGGACATATTTTGGGGGGCCACCTTAGCTATAGTGAACAGGGGTCTCTGAGAGGCTAGCCAAAACCCTGTCAAGGTAGCAATGGAGAACAGACGTGGCTTATTCTCAGGAGAGTGAGGGTGAAACTGGTGTCAGGGCCCCTCAATGAGTCCACACAGTATGGCACACAATTCAATTTAGACAGCCATGCATAGTTATTTTAGACATTATGAACACAGTGGAAAACGAATCTTGCAGGTAGTGTTGTGGCACAAACCTCTGATACAAATATATACAGTCACCATACAGTCAAAACCCACTAGCCCAAAAGCTCAGATTTCCACATACATATCTCACACAAAAATCCACACAACCACTTCTCTGCACAGCAAACCGCACGTACTTCACCACACCGCAACAAACAGCACATAACTCGCACCAACAGCACATGAGGACCCACATCGATCTGGTAATCGCACCCAAGCTCAGCGCACAGTGAAAAACGAACTGAAGCTGCCACGAGGAAACCACCTTTCTCACTTTCCTACTCCCTCTTCACCCTACTAAACCCCACCCCACCTTTTTTTGTTTGCAGATCCGCTGGAGCACCTGGGGACCAATTCCATTGGTAACGGTGCGCAGCACAAATACCTTTAACATTAACATAAGTGAGAAATACCAGTTGTCAAGACTGCTTGATTTTCTTTGTCGATTGTGCTGCGTCACTGAGTTTTGCAATGGTTGACAGGCCTAGATTTGGATGATCTCCAGGTTTGAATGCTTTCACTCGGGTTATATGATAGCCAGAGAAGGATACAACATATTTGTGAATGCCTGAATACCCCGAGGCATGTCCAGTGTCATGCTGATGGGAAAGGGAAGTACTGAAGGTGCAGTAACTTACAAACAAAGGGACTTTCACGGGGGACCCCAGCACTAACAAGCCTTCTTTCTGTTTTATAATGAAGATTTCTTAATACGCCATCACATCTGCAACCCACACGTTTTTGACATGTGCACCAATCCTTTCATACCTTATAACAGCACATATGCTTTGGTTCTTTTTCTGCAACACATGTGACACTGCCGACACATTAAATGATCACTGGCAGGTATCAACTGGAGCTTGAACCTGTTCCTGACATTCTCAAAGTAGCACCTCCTCCTAAAACGGAGGAAAGCGCACAATGTTTTTTTTATTTCTGCCCTTGCATGAAGTTCCATACTGACATGGCTACAGTACTGTACTTGCAAAAGCAGCTTCGACTTTTTTCACAATGAATGTTCTGTAACCAGGTCAGTGATTGCTATTGTACTGGGCAACATCCGGTAAGAAAGCATCAAACTACTTGGTGCAGCACAGCCAGAACATGGTGGGTTGCAGAGTCTGCTGCTGTCATTGTCCAGATCCAGCTACACCACCCTCCCAATGTTTGCTTTTAGGAGTGGGGCAGGATGATGACAGGGGGCTTTTTGTGGTAGCTTCAAGGAATGAGGGAGAATATAGGATCCAGGGACTAGGATAATTAAGCTGGGGTTGGGTTCCTACAGGTCTTCAACTTAAGTTCCTCTGTTATGCGGACCTTTGATCCCACCCTCCTTGTGTCACATGCAACTGCTGTGCTGTACCATTTGTGACAAAGTCCTCCGTCTAACCTTGGAAACCCACAATGGGGTAATGAAAGGGGCCCAGTGCTACCCCACGTTATGGCCGGTAGGTGGAATACAAGGAATCTCAAGACCACCATCATAATCTTTCTGTATCAACAACAATATTTTTGTCAAGATAACTCCACAGCCATTTACGAAAATCTTTAGTGGTCTTGCCACTTCTTCACAACAACAATGTTTTGTCAGGATGATTCCACAACCACTTATGAAACACTTTTGTGGTCTTGCCACTTCTTCTTCTTCACAAAGTTAAACCACAATACAGTACTTCAATGATTTCTTCCTGAACCACCAACCTGCCAGGACTACCACTAAAAGTTCCTATCCTGGTATACGGCCAAAGAACAGAATTCCTACAAAAGAAAATCAGCATTTACCAGCCAACTTTACCAGCCAACCAGAATTCTCAGATCCAGCCATGACATGTGGCTGGAACCTAAACCATACACGAGGAAAAAACTTGGCGGATCGGCATTCACTTGCATAGCCGCTAAATTTTGGAACTCCCTCCCAAGAAATATACGAACCATGAAGGATCATCAAAAATTCTGTAAACACCTAAAAACCTGGCTCTTCAAATCAGAACTGGACAAAAACGAATCAGCAAAAGCCACACCCTTGGAATATGCACATAAATGAAAAGACCGGGGAGCTAGGCCAGACACGACGAAGTGCATGATAGTAGAGATGCCTCCGAATGAGAAGGAGCGCCAGGTCCATTTGTTCCCATTGAGGGCCCTACCGGAAACAAAGGAGAGGGACAGGTCAGACATAATTTGAAGCACAGACAAGACAGAGGGCATCAGAATTAAAGGGGAAAGAGTGGCAGCCAAACAGATAAACCACAGAGCCCAGGGAACTCAAGGGAACAGGGAAGAGGTCCCGCCCGCCCTCAAGGGGCCTAGGGAGGTGATGGTGGCTGCTGTGAAAAACCTGAGGGTATACTCACTCCTACTCCCCCTGGATCCTCTGCTCAGGTGGCCAGAGAAAGGCCATCACTTTTGGTTCTAATCCTGTGGGTGGAGAAGCGAGGGAGGATCACCTGGGTGAAGGGTCCTTGGGGACTGAGAGTGGGGTTCCCACAGGCGAGACATGGCATTTCCCTACTAAAGACCAACCTCCCCCTACTCCAGCCCCAGCCTTTATAAGTTATTGTAAACTAGCTCCCCTAGTTTTCCCACATTTTAACTCTGACAGTACTGGGACGAGTAAAAAGACTACGGCAAATAATGAACACCAAAAAACAATTTCACCACTCTAGTACTGGGACGAGGAAGATGCCTGCAGAGTATTGTGAGGGTCAGGCATGCCCATTTAATTTTAGTCATGCAAGCCAAAATGAAAATCCACAGCTACAACCTGTCAAGTGTTGCAGGTGTCTAAAAGGAAAACCAGAGAACAGCAGGGAGCGCAACATGGAGGCCTGTGTGGGAAGGACCGGCAGGGGACCCTTTTAGTGAGGTGACAAGGTAGCAGTAAGGTCTATGGCAGACCAGGTGAACCATGGGGAGCAAAGCATGCCGGGACTGAGGACTTCATGCAGTTTGTGTCCTATCCTTTGTTTGGCAAACAGACTCGTGCTCCAGGCTGCAGTGGGTGCACAGCATAACTTGGTACCATGCTGGACCACTCTCCTAGAGACTCAGAAGAATTCCCGTTAACCCCAATGCGAAGTGGAATTTCAGAGTGCCTGAGGGGCAGATGCCTGGAAGCAGTGGAAGTCGCATTCCAGGTTCACTGTGTCAGCGGAACACTTCATTAAAGCCGGTGAGTTTCAGTAATCGTAGAAGCACCATCGCTATACATGTGAACGCTAATATCTAATGCAACATTAGCAGTGAAGAGTAGAGTAAAGGCAGTGTTGAACTGATCATCATTGAAAAGGCCTGTACGTGAACAGAAACAAGTACGTGAGCAGAAACAAAGTAACAGTCCATTGTACAAATGTTTGAATCTCCCAGTGATTGTGAGAGTTTCATGAACAATAAGAGAGCTTCTTTGTATCCTGTATCAATTAAACATTTCCAAGTGAACAAGAGGGAAAATAATAAGAGGAAAAATTTGAAAACTCTAAACTTAGCCGAACTAAACATATTGAATACTGAGCTGAATGAGAATTTGAAATTAAGCATATTGAACTTTGAATTGAATAAAACTTTATGGGCAAAGCAAAATAGCAAATGACAGCTAAAATGAAAGCACCCATGTGAAAACAACTTACGGATAATAGTACAAGTGTAAAAAGAGTGCCATAGAAAGGTGGGGCATGAATAAGACCACCACAAAGTGAATTTTGTGAATGGATGCAGTGCGGCAAGGCCAAAGACCGGCAGCAGGTGTACGACACGTTATGGTAAAGCCAAAAGGCTAACAAAGAGGAGCCAGAAGAGTGTAAAATTGCACATAAAGCCAAGAGGCCAACAAAGAGGAGGTAAGTGAATGGGACTCTGTACACAGGGACAAGTACAGAAGAATCTGCGTGGGCTGAAGAGCCTAGGGATCCTGGCTGCGTGACCTGTGATGGGTGGACTGTGTGGCCTGACAACTGTGCCTAGAGCAGTGAGCCCTAAAATGTGAGAACCAAAGACATTATGAAACAAACCAAGGAGAAGCACTGTAAGTAAGCTGGTGATGCAATTAGGAAGGAGGGTCAGGTTGACCTAAAGTTGTGTTGAACTTTTGAAAAGACTAAAACAAGTAGAAGTAGCAGAGTTAAGTCTTGGGGAAGGGCACCCCGAGATTTGAGGAACTGTCATGGTTGTCTTTTCTTTTGAACTGTGTTGCTTGGAAATTGGTAAGGGAACCCCAATGATTGTGTGGAACTGTAGCGCATGAAACTTGAGAAAGGTAATCTTCAGACTTTTGTGGAACTTTCTTGAACTCAGGGAAGGGAAGCAGAAAAGGAAGCTTAGAGCTGGAAGAAGCTTGGAACGTTGTATTAATCACCAATTCTTTTATTATTGACATCCCTACACATTGGTTAGCTTATTTGTGAGGGCAAGGAAAGGTTTTGAACACAGACAGACTTTTAAGTTGAACTCTTTGACTCAGACTTTCCTTAGTTTCGTCCAGGTAGGGAAATCCCACCTTAGCATAAGGAAAGTTAGGCCTTCTACCATCCTGACATTTGATTTAATACATTATTTTATTTTGAACTTTGAATCTGTTATCTGTGTCTTGTTTCATGATGGCTTCACACTGCACACCGGGATGTGCCAGGGAATAAAGCGATGTAGACATCCATTAGTCTGAACATGGGGGTGAGGGGAGCTATTCACCACTAAATAACCCTGTTAACAAGCCACAACTCTGCACACAAAACTGGAGTGAAAACCCTAGCACACAACAGTGTACGACACTGGCAGGGATATGTGCCACAGGCGGCCAAAACTGAGGGGGTACGATAAAGAATCACCACTAGCCAACTGTGAGAAACCTGTTGGTGTCTCCCTAGTTAATCCCCGGTGACCTGTCATCCAGGTGGCCAGGAAACACCCATCGCTATTGGATCCAGTTCCTGGGGGTGGACCACTGAGGGTGGATCAACTGGATGGGGTTCCCTGGGGAGTGGAAGTGGGACACCAACAGGTGAGATGCGGTATCCGCCTTCTTTCAACACCTTTTCCCCATCCTACCACGTAGGATATTCCAAAATGCTGCCCCCCACTTTTCTGACATGAACACTTTCGCACAACACGAAAGACAACAAACTAAAATCAGAGCCGTTTACCTGACATGTCCCAATACAAAGGTCAGGCAAAGTCAGGCAATTGACCAGAATCACACACATCTGATGGCCCTTTCCCTTCCCCACAAGGATAAAAGATGGAGCACGAGAGCACAGGACGAGCAAGGCAGGCCGCACGGCGCGAGAGCAAACCCAGCATGGCAGTTCAATAGGAGGCAAAAGACGGTGCATACCGACAGGGTGACAAGGAGAAAAGCGACCTTGCTCTTTCCGATCAAGGCCTATGAGACCTTCGCAGACGGAAGCATAAGACCGCAAACAATAGCCAGTGTGTGTTGCAGCAGGTGTCAGCGGTACACAAGTCCCTCCTCCGCTGATTATCAAGCGGCGGAGAGACTTTTGTCTCAGAGGTACCAACATTGACTCCAAAGAGAAAGAAAGCCAAGCGGTTCATCACAGCCAGTGAGCCGAGGGGAGAGTCGATAAACCAAACTGTGTTGAAGTAAAAATAACAAACGGCTAAATTGAACTTTGAAAGGTTTAAAGAAACAATTGATGAAGAGGGGGAAAAGCACAGCAACAGAGGCGTCGGGCACCACGTGGGTGCTTAGGCAAGCAACTCTGGGTGATTACCCAATGGTAGAGACTACCACTTGGAGGGGTCTACGCCCGGAAGAGGGAGATCCCGGGGTGAAGCCATCACCTGAAGTATAAGTAGGACAGAGCTTTGTGTTTGCTGAAAACATCAGGCCCTCGAAGACAAGAGACTTTTGTTAAAAGAGAAAGTTTGGCTTTTGTAAAGGCTGGTCTGTTTGGTGACACATTTCCGGTTACTTCTTTTCCCTTGTGTAATTGGTTGTTTATACCATTACATAAAATCTCTTTACTGTCGCTTCTCAAAGAGTAAGGCGGTAAAAAGCCAACAAACCGCACAAAGAATTAGAAAAGCACAAATACTCATAGAGGCCTGCGCCAGGTAGATTTATATCACCAATATTTAATGCAAAAAATCATCACAGTGTGCCCTTAATGATGACACGTGTTTCGGCATTCGCCTTTTTAAAATCAGGGCATGTAGCATTATATAAATTCACAAAAGAAAACTCTGTATACATACAGTGTGTCAAACCATGAGTAATATATATATATGTATATATATATATATACACATTCAGCAAAGTTCAATAAGACATAATGCAAATAAAATTGTGTGACAGAAAATTATGGGTTGGTGTAGGGGAGAATTGTTAGGAGGTTGGAAAAGAGAAAATAAGAAAAACAAGAAAAATAGATGTTCCATTCACAAAACAAAATTTAATTGTCATAGTCACAGCTGATCCTAAATACACCTTATTTCTAGCATGTTTTGTACCTTTAATAGGCAGGTCTGTATATGGCTATTTGTGTTTTGCTTTCTGTTCTACGGACTAATTTGGGAATGTGGAGTTTGCATCTGACTCAGCGAATCGATAATGCGATTTGATACTGATAATTGATTTATTTCTTTGAACTAGAACTCCACAAGTAATGCACTTTTCGAAAGCAATCCGGTGATTATGTTCACTCAATAATAAGGAACTTGCAAGTCTGTACTGAACTGTGTAATCATTGCATATCATGCTGTGGTGAAGGTGAGACCCCTGGCAATGTCATCCTGTCTTATTATTTGTGAACACTTTTTTCTTTATTGAAAACCCTATCCCACACGCTTTCTATAATTAGTTGTAAGGATTTATCAATATATTTTTTTAGTATAGGCCTTTTTACTTTGACAAGACGCCACAAGGACTGCCTTATTTTTCATTTGATGGTCGAACCTTGCTCCCATTTTAGATTTAGGTTTAGTTTAGGCGTTTTTCCACCCTGCATTTACAGTTTAATAAACACCCTTGAACTGTGATCACGTCTGTCTGTCTTTACTGTTGTCACCATGAGTTCCTAACATATGGTGTCAGGTTTGGGATGTGATTCAACTGATAAAAATAAATTATGCTAATAATTGTGGTACCACCGGAAGGGGAAAACAAAATAGTTGATCTCCTAGATTCTGACCATGTATCCACCTTAAAAGCAGTGTTGTCCTCTCAGTTACATATTCCATCTAGTCACCAGGGTCTGTTCTTTAAGACTCAAGTCTTACTAGATACCCTACCACTCTCTCATTATAACATACAACCGTGGGACCGAAAAATTCAAAACATCAGACCAGTCTTTTCTTTCATCAGACCTAGTGCTCTAAATCCTCCTCCTGCTGAGCCTTTTTTTTCTCCATGGTATTCAGTCTCCATCGGCGGCGGGACCATCAGGGTTAAAACTTTATCTATCCCAGTCTGCTCCTTTGACAGACTCAGAATCAGACGACTCTGAAGATTTTGAAACCTTATCCGAAGGGTTCGAGGGTTTTTTTTCTGATTCAAACACCACAGGTGGAACCCTTAAGCCCCGGAAGAAATGGCCGATCTAGTCAATATCATCGCTAAATTGGCAACCCACCAGATAAAAGCCGAAAACAGACTCCAGGAAAATCTATCTAGACTAACTGAATTGCAAACAAGGCCGTTACAACCACAAGGCGTACTTCAACCATATCTCGAAGGTGAGGAGGATTTGGGAAATGTATTCGTAAACTTCGAACACCTGCCCGAACAACTTGGGTGGGGAGAAAACCTTAAGAAATGCTATTTGGGGCACTTGCTAAAAGGGGAACTCCAAACCTCTCATCAACTACTCAACATTACACACAGAGCCTCCTTCCTATCCAACAAGGAAGGCTTGTTGAAAAGAGTAGGGCAAATAGGCAATTTTTATCGGCACAAATTACGAGCCATTAGATTGAACCCGGGAGAAACCCGCAGGGATTAACGGTGTGGGTGTTGCGGCCCATTTCATTTCATTTGCACTCATTTTACAAGCTCAGGAGGGCCACTGTAGCAGACGAGGGGAGGCCACACCCCTCCTGACTTAAGCACCTGCATCTACCTGCGGGGCCTGAAGCCCACAGGGATTAAGGGCGCGGGTGTTGCGGCCCATTCCCTTTCATTTGCACTCATTTTAGAAGCCCAGGAGGGCCACCGTAGCAGATGATGGAAGGCCACGCGCCCTCCTGACTTCAGCACCGGCATCTACCCGCAGGGCCTGAAGCCCGCTGGGATTAAGATCACGGATGTTGCACGCCCGTAGGGTGTTCAGCACCTGGAGGGAGAGGCGCAAAATCAGCCCAGCTCAAACTGAGTGTTCAGTGGGGGCCCAAGGAAGTGTCTGAGCCCAAAAAACCCAGAGTATGAGGTGAGCCTGAGCCAGCTATTTCCAGAATGTGCTGGGAGGGGGGATTTTGGAATTTTTCACACAGCGGGCGAACACGGGTGCTCTGTGTTGCAGCCCAGAACAGTGAGATCTCAGTGTGGTGTGGGGAGGTGGGACCCCTGTCTGGAACTGACCTCCAAGTCCCCCCCCTGGATGTTGCCTGCAGAGCCATGGCAGGAGGAGACATCTCTTCCCCCTTTTCCCCCCTTTACCTTTCTACATCCTCGCTTCTGTCAAACCTACAGGGCCCCCCAGCTTCTTTTGTGCAACAGAAGCAAATCATGGGCAGAAGACTGAGGGGGGGCATGTTGCTCAAAGCTACGGGTGTCATGCAGGGAGTCACACAGGGAATGGGAGCTCGTACTGGGAGCGTATGCATGAATGGAGCCCCTACCCATCTGTATTTGTCCTCTGTGTGTGCTACAGAGGGAGACTCTGTGTGTCAAATGAGAAAGTATATCGTGCCTCCTATTGCAATGAATATATGTATATTGGCCTACGCCGAGCTGCTTGTAAGTCACTTGCGAAAATTCCGTGTTGCAAGGTCCTGACCTTAAAATCAATGTAAGCCGCCATTTTAGGTCAATCCGCCATTTTAGGTTTGCTTTGTAAAGTCACCCTGTGAGTTAAAATGGTGGACGATGTCATTCCGAAATACAACATGGCCGTCTTGACCTCTGTGTGTAATTGATATATAACTTGCCTGCAAGCCACTTGTTGAGGTCGTGAACTGAGACCTTGTCCTTCGTTGACCTGTGTGTAAAGTATTGCTCGTGCAATGAAACTAATCCACGAGCATATGTTAAGAACAATGTATTCAAATACTGAACTAAGAACACTTGTTTAACTACATTGTATTAATGTTTGAGAAGACCTGCATGGGAAATCCCAGAATACACAGTTGCCTTGTAGGCTTGTTGACGTATGTATTAAAGGGAAACTAGTTGCATGTGGATATGCGAACTCGGCATGAACCCTAGATCAGTGATGTATAAGAGGAATATTAACCCGAAGTAGGGTAGGACATTGTGTTCGCAAATAGTATAAAAGAGCAATGAATTCTAATGTACAGCGTCTCTCACTGAACACACTGAACCACGCTGGAGTTCGTTGTGTTGCACTGAGGGCCGATAGCTATCTGATATTGTTCTGTTCTTTGTAACTGATTCAGTATAAATTAAAGATCTTTGTATGTTCCTTTGTAACCTGTGTTTGGTGTATTTCCTTTTGGGGTACTCAGCCTCGATATTTTGATTTTGTTTTCACAGTTGGCGCCCGAATAGGGACCCTTAAGATTGATGCCGGATTATCGAAGGTTGACCTTCGCTATCGGACCGGGATCGGACGGTGTGACAAAAAGGGGCCCCACTGAACGAGACGCGACACCTCAGCAGCGCTGCACGACCCGATCCCTGGACAATTAGCTTGTGGTCCGAGAACGGCATCTTGACGAGGGGCCACTTACCGAGGTGGGCAGATTTGCCGAAATCACCATACACGAGGTAAGATTAGTTAGGTAAGATTCTTTGAAATCTGATCGGACCTCCTTAGGCTTCATCAGGTGAGTCGTGACCCGACTCTTAATATAATCCTGATAATTTGATTTTGGCATATTGTATCTGCAGACACAATTATTGACCAGGTAACATCAATAATTTGATATGCCTGGGAAATTGTCTACCTGCTTCAGGGCGTTATTCCGCAGCGATAGACAATCTTTGGAATTTAGCCATCCCGCACCACAGGAGTGGTCGCCGGCGTGTACTATGTACTGTAAGCATGGCATTGGAAGTATAGTGTTTAATGATATTTGGCACAGACAAACCAGACATGCCTCCGAACTTCAGTGGCCAATCAATGTTAGTTTTGAAATCCCTCGTATTGAGTATTTAGCGTCAATTTTATTTTGCAGAATTGGAAAAAAGAAGGGTTGCAGCAACTTAAGAGTAGAGAAAAACATGTGTGCCGTCATAAGACGAACGCCGAAAAAGCATTATTGTATGACCAAGATAAACATTCTGTGTCGACTAGGAATATGGATAGGGCTTTCTCATTCGGAATTCAGAAAATCTATCCTTCTAAAGACCTTCGTGTTTCCGACGAATTCATAGACAAATTGTTAAATGAACAAAGGCCTGGTCCCTCTGCGCCACCTCCATATGTTCCTCTTCCTGCTGCTTTTCCTCTTCCTCCTGCTCTTCCTGCTCTACCTGCTGTTGTTCCCGTTGTTCCTGCTCCTCCCAATGTTCCTCTTCCTCCAGCTCCTCCACCTCCTCTTTCACACCTGTAACAGTACCTCCATTGAATTTGCCTGCTCCCCCTCTTCCAAGTGGTCCTGTGCCGCTTGTAGTCGATCAAGGTGCGGGGTCGAAGGTTGTTACTCGCAATACTGTACCACCAGAGAAGAAACGTGATTTCATTGCATGGGCTAAGCATTGTATGGAGAGGGATGATCAAGCTAATGTTTTTGCCACACTTTATAATATGGATAATTTTCTTGAGAAAAATGTTTTCATTGAAGGTTTAGGGATTCATTTATGTGTGATGTGGGGAAAAGTAAATAAAACAGATCTCCCACAGGGGTTAAGGGATCTAAATACTTTAGCGTTTTCAAGAGACACTGTGGAGAAAGTAAATGAGCATGTCGAGAGGTTATTTGAGTATAGAAAGGAGTTGGAAAGGTTACAGAATGAGGATGACGAGGGTGAAAGTATATATGTACAGAAAGGGTTCCTTCCTTGTCGAAAATCCATATCTGAGGGAGCACGAATATGTACGAAGGACGCGCTTAGATGGATTTCAGATATGTCAATAACTCAAGTTGTGGTATATGACACATATAGTCAGTATACGCCAGAAATGCAGAGGATAGTGATACAGGTAATGATAGAGTACCTACAGGATGATTGTGTAAAAAGAAAGATTAGTTGTCCCACAGAGTTATTGAGTATTTATAAGAGAGCTTTTTCACTTGACACTTCTTCGACTGCTTTAGCGCTCGACTTAGCTCTGTTGCTTAGTAAGCGTTCAGAGTCACCTACTTCTCAGTTGCCTATGAGAAAGGTTCCTCCAACATTTGTCCCGAAGGTTGAGATTGCGGCAGATGCTGCACGAGGTATAGTCGCTGTGGACATTCCTGCACATTATGTATCACAGTTTGTCCACGTCCCGTTCTCAAGACAGGAAGTGAATCCTATTAGACAATCTATTCCTGATATTAGGAAAAATCCGACAGGATTCTATAAAGAAATAGAGTCTGTCTTGCAGTCCTCAGTGTTCAACTTAGGCGATATCGATTTTTTATTTCCTGTACTCCTGCCATAGATTTGTGGAAACAAGTTAGGACTATAAATGATGTGCCAGGGTTGGGAGATACATGGGTGAATATAGCTAGATTCGATGGAGAAAGGCCAGCTGATGAAAGACCGCCCCAGGTGATACTGACTTTGCCTGATAGAATCATTGCAAAATTGAAAACCATAATTCCTGAGAAAAGAATTATTTGGGACAAACTTACGGCCTGTGTCCAAGGGAAGTCTGAGGGTGCTACCGAGTTCTTTAATCAGTTCGAACAGGTATTCTCGGATTTCAGCGGACAAGACTTAGGCACAGAGTCTGGGAAAAGGTTATTTTTGGACAAATTTGTGCGTGGATTGCTGCCTGACATCCAGTCACAAATTCTTCTGAGAGCACGGGCAGGCGAAGTCCCAATCAGAAGTACTGCACATGGCTCAGTACTACGAGAATCGTGTCAATAATGAAAAAGATAGAGTTGAAAAACGAAAAGGTGATTTAAAGACTAAAGTACTATTACAGCAAATTGTTAGAGGCCCCATGGGTGTAGTTTGCAGATTAGAGGTCAGTATGTTCCGCAAGGGAATGTGCCCTTGGGTCCTTTGAATATTAACCAGTGTGCCTATTGTCGACAAGAGGATCATTGGCGTGCACAATTCCCCGTCCTTCGACAGAGGTCGAACAACACATTTGGGAATATGCATAGACGATCCAGAGGTTGCCCGGGTGTAGGGGGACCTGGTAGAGGTCAGTTAGCACAGGATCCTCAGCAACCTTTTTCGCAGGATAATCAGACATCGAGTGTGGACACTAGGAACATATTTGATCATGCTTCTGCTGCATATCTATCTGAAGAGGTTCCTTTTGATGATATTCTGTTTCGTTAGGATTGCCCGAAGCAGGGTTTGGAACCTATATCTATTCCCGTCAATCAGAAAGGTCCCTACGTTGAAATGGTGGTGGGAAATAGGAAACATCAGTTTTTGATAGATACTGGAGCACAAAAGTGTTCCATTGATCATTCACGAGTTCCAAACATTCCACTGTCAGGGCAAACCAATGTTTCTGTAGGGTTTACTGGCACGCCAGTTGTTTGTCCAGTTTCTTCACCGGTACCCATTTCTTTGGGTCCTTTTACGGACCACTGTCCATTTCTGTTGACTTCGAATTGTGGAGAGAATTTGCCGGGGTTGAACCTGTTAAAGGAATTGAACGCAGTAATTTATTGTTCTTCTGATGGAGTGCGCTTGACGATTTCACCACAGCAATTTTCTGTCTCGCAATTCTTGACTAGACCTTTGCCGCCAGAATTCATTAATGTACCAGAGAGCTTATGGGCTGTTGATGACAACGATGTCGGTGTTTTACAGATTGAGCCTGTTAAATTAGTTTTGAAACATGGAATTCCCCAGTGTAAGATCTCAGTTGAGGGCGAGCAAGCTTTGAAATGCATTGTTTCCGATTTTGTGCATCGCAGGGTGATTGAAGACATTTCAGGAAGTTTGTGCAATAGTCCGATTTTACCCGTGTACAAGAAAGGCGACAATGCAATTCCATTCCGTTTCATAATTGATTTACGTGCCATTAATAAAGTCGTCACTCCGCAATTTCCAATTGTGCCTGATGTGATGACAATATTAACCATGATTCCAGCTACTGCTACTTACTTTAGTGTTGTGGATCTAAAGAATGCTTTATTTAGTATTCCTATGCACAAGGATAGTAGATACTTGTTCGCGTTCACCTTAGGGGGACGCTTGTTCACATTTACTCGTGCACCTCAAGGGTACACAAAGAGTCCTAGCATCTATAGTAGGGCTTTGAAAGAGCAGCTTGATACCCTTGAATTGCCCTCTACTTGTACATTGCTTCAGCATGTTGATGACTTGCTTTTAGCTGCTGATTCTGAGAGCGCCTGTAAGGAGGGCACTGTGTTATTGCTTATTCATCTAGCTAAGCATGGTCACAAAGCTTCGCTTAAAAAGTTTCAATATTGTTGCCAGGAGGTCGCCTATTTAGGCTATTTCCTGTCAAAGGAGGGAAGAAGATTGACACCTGAACATATAAAACACATTTCTGGGATGTCTGTCCCAAATACACAGAAGGAAGTTAGAGCCTCGATAGGTATGGCTTCTTACTGTAGGTTGTGGATCCCAAATTTTTCACTAGTGATCAAACCGATGTTGGCTTTGACAAAGAAGGGCATTTCTTCGCCATTGCTGTGGAAAGCGTAACACCAGCAATCGTTTGCTTTGCTCAAAACTGCATTATGCTCTGCACCAGTTTTGGACACACCAAACTATGAAAAGGCCTTTGTGTTGTTTGTGCATGAATGAGATGGATGTGCTTTGGCTGTATTAACGCAGGAACATGGAGGGAAGAATAGGCCGTGTGGTTACTTTTCTTCCGCCCTTGATCCTGTAGAATACGCTTTGCCAAGATGTTTGCGAGCTGTCGCTGCTGCTGCTGCGTCTGTAAAACAGAATGAGGGAATGGTCCTAGGCCATGATCTAACCCTGATGGTGCCTCACTCTGTACATGTTCTACTGAACAGAACCCAAACACAACACCTCACTTCTGCACGGTTGATGAGATATGAATTGATCTTGTTTGCTCCTCACATCCAAATTAAGAGGTGTTGTGTTCTTAATCCGGCTGAACTCCTATCTTTCCCACAAGATACTACTTGCGGCGATGAAGAGTCACATGACTGTCTGTATACTACCAAAAAAGAGACAAAGGGTAGAATTGATTTGAAAGACACTCCTTTGGATAATTCGCAAGGAGAGCTGTTTTGTGATGGCTCCTGCTTCAAACTTCCGGATGGTACATCCACAGCTGCTTATGCAATCACCACATTAAGCACGGTTGTGGAAACCAAGAGAATCACGCATAACTCTGCGCAGGCCGCAGAGATTATAGCATTGACCCAAGCTTGTGAACTTTCCGAAGGGCTGGCAGTAAACATATTTACTGATAGTCAGTATGCCTTTGGGGTGGTTCACAACTTTGGGAGACTTTGGTCAGGGAGAGGGTTCTTAACTTCGCATGGTACCAAAATCCAATATGGCTCCCTAATAGTACAACTGCTCTCAGCGCTTGCGCTCCCTACTCAGTTAGCCGTTATGAAATGTGCAGCATATCGAAAGATTACAGATGACATAGGAAGAGGGAATGCTTTCGCTGATCAGATAGCTAGACAAACTGCTACCGATCTCCGTACGGCGATGTATGTTTCAAGGGAGACTGTAAATGCTTATGCAATGGATGAGGGTGTTGGGTCTGTATGGGATATCCAAGCTGATGCCACGTTAGAAGAATCCAAGAGGTGGGCTGAAGGCTTGGGGAAACTTGATGATGACGGGTGTTGGGTGGACATAGTTGAAGGGAAATGGCTACTCCCTGACGCGTATGTAATGATGATGGTCATCATGGCCCATGGTCCTATGCATGTATGTGCCCAGAAAGTAACAAAAATGTTAGAGAAAATTTGGGCAAATGACAACATTTTGAAAATTGCCCAGCGCTATGTCCAGGGTTGCATGATTTGCCTACAACACAATGTGGGAAAGGGGACATCAACTCCTAGGGGAAGTGTTGGGCCACCCTCTGTCCCCTTTGAAGTTATCCACATTGATTTTATTGAAATGGAACGATGCAACAATAAGAGGTACGTACTAGTGGTCATCTGTGCTTTTAGTAAATGGGTTGAGGCTTTCCCTGTCAAAGATGCTACAGCCATGACTATTGCGAAAACCATGTTAAAAGGAGTACTTCCCACGGTTCGGGCTACCAAGAGTCATCTGGTCGGACAATGGTCCACATTTTGTCGCTGCTGTAATTCTGCAGATATGTGCGGCATTGCAGATCGACAAACGGTTCCATTCGGCCAGACACGCTCAGAGCGCCGGACTAGTAGAAAGACACAATGGTATCATCAAGAACAAGCTCGTTAAGACGTGTGACGGCACTTAATTAAAATGGCCGGACGCCTTACTGATCGTGTTATTATCCATGCGTACAAACCCTCAAACTAAGACTGGGCTCTCTCCATTTGAGGTGGTAATGGGGAGACCTGCCAATATTTGGAACCTTCCTAAATGTAGATCGTGAAGAAATGTTGAAAATGTATTACTTTCAGATTATTGCAGCCAGTTGACTAAAAACCTGTATTTGATTTATCACCAGGTACGAGAGGCTTTACCTGTGCGATACGAGGACCCGGGCCACAGCATACAGCCTGGAAGCTGGGTACTCATCAAGGCATTTGAGCGCTCTTCCTGCCTTGCACCTCGCTGGCGGGGCCCGTTCCAGGTCCTGTTGGTCACCCAAACAACGGTGCGGTTTTCTGGAAGAAAGAATTGGATCCACGCGTCGCACGTCAAGAAACTTCCTCACCCAGTGCCACACGATACAGAAGAAACAGAACCCCTCGCTAACGCTGCAATCAACGATCCCAAAGCAGTAAATAGCACCGAGAGTGTGTCAGAGAATCTTTCTGAGCCCGTGAGGCTTGGGGAAGCAGCCATTTTGTCTCCACACTCTCCAAAAGTTTTGCATCCGGAAACTGCTGTTTCAAATTCGGCATCTTCACTTGTCTCTGATATGTTGCTTCCAACGGGAAGTGACGACACATTGTTTCCGGATCAATCAGTACTGGGAAAAGCAAGGTACAGTCTGCGTCCAAGAAAATAGACTTACGGGACGGTTTTGCTGTGCATCTGATAGACTTATGGCACAGTTTTGCTGTGCATTCGGAGAAGGAAAGGATCATCAAGGGCTTGTTTTTGCCCAAATTTGAGAAAGGGGATTCTGTTGGCTAGGGTTGTAGAAGGACTAAGAAGTCACACGGCCGGGAGGTCGCCAGCTAATAACATTGGAGTGTCGTTTGAAGACTACAATGCCTGCCACTGCTACCGTTCGTATGGGACTTGTAAATGATTGTGTGACCAACCGGGTCAATGGACAATGCACCTGGGCCCCGAAGACGTATTGCTGTGTTTTTATAATAATATTTGGTTTTATAATAGGAAACTCATCCTTTAGAGTCATTGTTACCGACTGAAAATGTACCTACTGTTCCTACTCCCTTTGTACATTTGCATACTCTGTCCCCTAGGGACTCTCAGCATAGACAAAGGTACCACAATAATACTCTGCTACTTATCATGAATGCTATGCACGCCATTTTTAATAAGTCTAACTGTTGGGTCTGCTCACATTTACCGCAACATGGGGATAAGGGGCTAGGTTGGTATATTCAACCTTTACCTTTGACAACTGCTTGTTATGCTTCTCTTAGAGCACTGTTCTTTGGCCGTTGGAACAATAGCATCTCAGGGAACTTTGATGGCACTAATTTGAATAGCGTTGAGAAACGTGTTCTAACTCCCCTGGGATGCTGGCTTTTTGCAAATAGGAGGAAGCCCAACGTTGCTTCTATTAGGCCTTCTGATAGACTGTCTCATCCTTTCCAATCTTTGATTTCCTTTAAGATGGCTCCAATAGGCAATAAGGATGCCATGCCTCCTTCTTACACTGTTAACCATAGCCCCGATTCAGTTTCTTTTTGCATACAGAGGAATGGTACTCAATCAATGGGAGAACTTAAAGGTTGTGCCAACGTTGCAAATTTGACTGAGGAAGACAGACCTTTGTATGTAGGCAAACCTGTCTACTTTGTTTGCGGTAATGTAGCATTTCCATGGTTGCCCAGGGATTGGCAGGGAACCTGTTATTTAGGGATCCTGTTACCTGGGGTGTTTATAGCTAGTACGATAGAAGTTTCAAAGGCTCGTCCACGGCGGGACGAGAACGGTGACACTCCAGCACAAATCTTGGGAGATATAGCAAAACCAGTAGTGCCATTTTGGGGGCAGATAGCGAATTCCAAAGATATCAGAAAACTAGCGAGAGTACTGGAGAGAACCATCAACCGGACCACGGACATACTCTATAATATGACATTAGAACAGAAAGCGATAAGACTAGTAGTGCTTCAGAACCGCATGGCATTAGATGTCATTCTGGCTGAACGTGGTGGAGTCTGTAAATTAGTGGGGTCCGCTTGCTGTGTTTTTGTGCCAGATTCCTCCCCAACTATCTTCAGGGCAATACAGAATCTGCACGTCCTTAGTTCAGAAGTACATGTTCCCGAAGGAAACTGGGATCTTAGCGCTTGGTTCTGGGGCTTCTTGCGATCTTGGGGTTGAAGGGTACTTTCAGTCTTACTGATCATTTTGGGAATTCTGTTGTTCCTTTGTTGTTGTATTCAGTGTCTACCTAGTATATGTTCGATGCTAGGGGGATGTTGCGCACAAGCGATAGGTACGATAGGACATAAAGTGTATGCCCCAGATAAAACTTCCAAGGAATATGTGTTAAAAGAAATTTTAGCGAATTACCTGATGGCAAGAGATATTTCTGACAGTGATTCAGGGTGCATGGACGATGAAGCATTGAGTTATTTGCAATGAGATCCGAAGTAGTTTAGCACTTGGCATAGGCCAAAAGGAGGGTTTGTCAAATGAGAAAGTATATTGTGCCTCCTATTGCAATGAATATATGTATATTGGCCTACGCCAAGCTGCTTGTAAGTCACTTGCGAAAGGTCCGTGTTGCAAGGTCCTGACCTTAAAATCAATGTAAGCCGCCATTTTAGGTCAATCCGCCATTTTAGGTTCGCTTTGTAAAGTCACCCTGTGAGTTAAAATGGTGGACGATGTCATTCCGAAATACAACATGGCCGTCTTGACCTCTGCAGGCCACTTGTTGAGGTCATGAACTGAGACCTTGTCCTTCGTTGACCTGTGTATAAAGGATTACTCGTGCAATGAAACTAATCCGTGAGCATATGTTAAGAACAATGTATTCAAATACTGAACTAAGAACACTTGTTTAACTACATTGTTTTAATGTTTGAGAAGACCTGCATGGGAAATCCCAGAATACACAGTTGCTTTGTAGGCTTGTTGACGTATGTATTAAAGGCAAATTAGTTACATGTGGATATGCGAACTCGGCATGAACCCTAGATCAGTGATGTATTAGAGGAATATTAACCCAAAGTAGGGTTGGACATCGTGTTCGCAAATAGTATAAAAGAGCAATGAATTCTAATGTACAGCGTCTCGCACTGAACACACTGAACCACGCTGGAGTTCGTTGTGTTGCACTGAGGGCCGATAGCTATCTGATTTTCTTATGTTCTTTGTAACTGATTCAGTATAAATTAAAAATCTTTGTATGTTCCTTTGTAAACCGTGTTCGGTGTATTTCCTTTTGGGGTACTAAGCCTCGATATTTTGATTTTGTTTTCACATGTGGGCCCTACATTCAAGCCACCCTGCACTTCCGGTCCCCAGGTGGGACCTCCAATACATTAACATTATCTATGTGTCCACTTATGGTGCTGTTTTGACTCCTCTCCCCTCTTTTGGCCCGGCTAGTCCCTTCCTGGGTGGATATGTGCCCCCTGTCAATCTGTTAACTCCTGGAGGGGGCCCCGACTGTGTGGCTACTGCCACTCTCCTGGACACTTTGGCCATCGATTGTGAGAGGATTTCTATGGGCATCTCAAAGCTGACTGGTGCCAATGTATCATTGGCTCAATTTCTGGTCCCACCTTTGGCTGCTTCCCTGGGACTGGCGCCTCTGTGTCCATCTACTGGCCCAAATTCTGGTGTCACAATCCCGCAGCCGCCATTGGTTCCCCCAGTAGCCGAAGCACACCCTCAAGCACATTCCCCTGTTTTTTCTGCATCCATGTCTCTGGATTCAGGGGGCGAGGGTTCAGGTGGTCTGGGTGGGGGGAGAAGTCCAGTGTTCCGTCCAGTTTCAGGAGCGAGTTTACGATCGATGCCCCCTCGGGGGCTAGTTCCTTCCTCCGTCTTAGCCCTCTTTGGGCTTATAAACCACCCTCAAAAGGAGAACACTGTCCATCAGCCCCACCTTCCTCAGAACCTGCAAAACTGTCAAGCTGTCCCTGTCACCTCCTGCTCACTGAGATGGCTGAGATCAAAAATATTCTATTCGTTTTCAACAAGGGGGTTTTGGGGGTCAGGGGGAAGGTGGTGTGGGGAGAGGGGGTGAGGGTTTAGCAGTGGCTGGCCCAGGGGGGTCAGAGGGACCCAAGTTAGAGTCCACCAACGGGACCCAGTCTTTGCACCCCTGTCTGTCTCCTCCCTCTGTGGGCATGACTCTCCCACCCACAAGGAGCCGTCCAGAGGTGGTTCCCCCCTAGTCCCTCCTCTACAGAGGGAGCACACCGGGTCCTTAGTCCCAGGGGCCCGAGCACCTATCTTAGTGGAACTCAATGGGGAGAGCCCAAGGCAACCTGCGTTCAGTGGGGAGGGGGTATAGTGCTCTAATCCCTGGTCAGGGGAGACCTCCATCGGGGCACAAGTCACTTGGAGGCTGCAGCAGTTCGAAGATGTTTCTCCACAGTGTCCCAAAACTAGGGACGCCCTCTGGAACAAATGTTATCACTGGTTACAGACTGTTGGGGAATGTGGGTTTGTGTATTGGGTTTCTTTGCTGGAGTGCACCAGATTACCAAATTTCCCAGCCAAAACGGATATCGTTAAACTGGTTTTCGGGATGCCTTTATGGCTAGGAACGTTTTGGAAAAATGCAATGGCCTATGGCGGACAAGGAAAAGTACCATTACATCAGTGCACTCTCCATCCCTGCTCCTGTGCGCCCCAGGGGAACCCCCCCCTAGTAATAGCCCCCTTTCAGGG
Organism: Ambystoma mexicanum; assembly: GCF_040938575.1. NCBI lineage: Eukaryota > Metazoa > Chordata > Amphibia > Caudata > Ambystomatidae > Ambystoma > Ambystoma mexicanum. The sequence goes on from NC_090940.1 coordinate 305,022,555, forward strand.
GCTAATTTGACTGTCTTGGGTCTGAGGCGCTATCGGAGTCACCTGAGGCAAAGGGCATGGTAGTGCTTGATTCTTGGCCAAAAGAACTGTTCGGGGGTACGCTTGGAGTGTGTTGCCTTTGCATGACTTTGCTGTTTTTCTTTTTGTTGTGTCTACTGTAACTATGTATTAGAAATGTTGTTTAGGATGCACTTTGATGGCCTTTTTTGGCCGAATAAAGTAGTTTTTTGATTGACTGACTGAAACTCCTTTAGAGATGGGCGAATGGATCAAAAACATGGTAACCCTATGGACTATTAATAAAACTCTAGAAGAACTGACTGAAATGATTACCTTAGAACAATATACAAATTCCTTACCCCCGTTTTTTGCAAAAATCTGTCCTTCAATTAAATCGACTTATCCTAGCCATGGCCATTGAGACTGCACAAAACCACATGGATGCAGCTAAATACTTCCAGCCAGTCCATTGATGGGAAGATCGAAGAGATCATAATCCCATCCATCTCCCTACATCCCAGGGAGTTGATAAACAAGGGCTGGTCATATAGAGTCAAGGAAGGGATGCCTCGAGAAAGAGTCGATATCAAGAAACCTGATCCAAGACCTAAAGATGAAAGCAGAAGGGAGGAAGCAAAAGGAGGCAAATCACCTCCTCTGGTCTGTTTTTCCTGTAAAGAGATTGGACATCTAGCTAGACACTGTCCAAAGAATATATATTCGTATCTCGCCAGCCTAGCTGCTAGTAAAAAAAAAATTCTCAGCAAAGGGCGCTGTGCATGATGTCATGGCGTCGATGTCCCTCGAGGGCCGCTGTGGAATGTCGACATCATCAGTAGTATAAATAGCTCATGCAGCGCCCGTTGGCTTCAGTTCTGTCTTTTCATTCCATCAATCGCGGAACTAACTAGGCGTACCACAGACCGCAAGCTCTCAGGAAACACAGAGTGTAATTCACGTAAATTGTACGATGGGGTATGTTGGGAAGAACATCCAGTCGAAAGAACATTACCAGAGGCAAGTAACTTGTTCTTCAAATGGATTGTGTCCTCCCACGTATTTCTCATCTTTGATAGACTCCCAAAGCAGTGACAATTTGGAGGAGGGAGTACTATTTAAATTAATTGTGAATGGAATGAAGGACTGCCTTAAATAAAAAAAAAAAATCTTGAGTGGAAGAGGCATCTAAGCATCAATGCTTAACAAAAGTATGAATTGACGCCCAAGTCGCCGCTGAGCAGATGTCAATTATAGGAACACCAATTTGAAGAGCCGCAGAAGTTGCCAGGCCCCTCGTGGAATGAGCTTGAAGCCCTTCTGGCAGGTCTTTTCCCGCAATTCTGTAGCACTCTCCAATAGCCTGAGTGACCCACCGGGATATGGTTTGTTTATTTACTGCCAAGCCCAATTTAGGTCCAGCATATCCCACAAAAAATTGATCATCGTGACGAAATGTTGTCATTCTTGCAACGTAGAAGCTTAGAGCCCTATTTGGGTCCAGCCTATGTAGTCTCTCTTCCTCTTTGCCCAAATGAAGAGGAGGGTAGACCATTGGGAGTTTTATCTTCTGCGACAAATGGAAGTCAGAGACTACTTTCGGCAGAAATTATGGTTTCACTCTGAGGACTACTTTATCCTTTTGAAACGTAGTATGAGGAGGCTTGCATGAAAGAGCCTGCAACTCACTTAACCTGCGGGATGATGTTAATGCCACAAGAAGTGCAGTTTTATGGGTTAATAGCCTTAACGGGCAGGAATGTAAAGGCTCAAAAGGAATACAAGTTAGACATTTTAACACAAGGTTTACATCCCAAGCAGGGACATGAAATGGGACTGGATGGTACACATTAGTGAGTTCTTTCAGAAATTGATCAATTAAAGGCATTTTGAAATGGGAGACCTCTTCAGAGGAGCGCTTAAAAATGGAAAGCGCTGCCAGGTATCCTTTTATGGTTCCAATCCGGAGCCCTAATTAGCCAAATGTAACAGGAAACAAAGCACCATAGGAGTGTCACATTGAAAAGGGTCCACATTATTGTCCTTGCACCAGTTACTGAATTTATTCCGACACCGGTACAAGGATTTAGTTGCTGGCCTTCTGGCCGAAAGAAAAATCTCCATTACGTCATCAAGGAGGTCCCAATCCTTATATATCAGCCTCTCAGAAACCACGCGTGAAGGCTGAGTGTCTCGACGACCTCTGGATGGAAAACCCGACGTTCCTCTTGCGAGAGAAGATCCTCCCTTTGTGGAAGACGTATTGGAGGGCAGATGGACATCTCCAGGAGGTCCGGGTACCACGTCCTCCTGGCCCAATCTAGGGCAATTAGGATCAGGGGTTTCCTGAACTTTCTCAGCCTCCTGAATACATGCCGAATCATAGGGACTGGAAGAAACACGTACAGGAGAGGAAATTCCCAGTCCACTACGAACGCGTCCCCTAGAGCTCCTTTTGGAGGGAATTCCCTTGAGCATTACTATTCGCATTTCCGATCGACACCGGTCGCGAAAATGATCCACTTGAGGGGTTCCCCAAAGGGTGAAGATCTCTTGAAGGACTTCCTGAGCTAGTTCCCACTCGTGGGAGACTGTGCTCTGCCTGCTCAGAACGTCCGCCGCTGTGTTCTGCTCTCCGGCAAGGTATTGTATTTTATTTGTTTTCATTAAGTTTATATAGCGCTTTACACCAAAGCGCTGTACATTTTAACAACACCAGGATACATTTAACAATAACAAAATAATAGTAACAGTAGAAGCAAATTACAATTTGAATCAGACCAACAAAACAGTATGTAGAGCAATTAGACAGAAGGGAAGGGGGAGAGAAGTGGACTAGAGCTAGGAGGAAGAGGGAGGATGGGTGGGAGGAGGAGAAGGACAAAGGAAGGGGTGAGGGTGAGGAAGGGATGGAGAGGGAAGTGGAGGGAGAGGATTAAGGGGAAGAGGGAAAGGGTGGGGGAGGGGGAGCAAGGAGGGGAAGGGGGATCATGGCGGGGAATGGAGAAGGATAGATTTAAGGGACGTGCGAAATGAGGAAAAGGTAGGGATAGAGCGGATTGAGAGAGGTAGGGAATTCCAGTGGAGGGGGGCAAGGAGTTGGAAGGAGCGGAAACGAGAAGGGGCACAAGGGGAGGGAGGAACAGTGAGGAGGAAGTGGTCAGCTGAACAAAGGGAGTGAGAGGGAGTGTAGGAAGAGAGATAAGGGGGAGCAAGATCATGGAGAGATTTGAAGACTATGCAGAGAAAATGAAATTTAAGTTGGGAGTGAAAGGGAAGCTAGCCAATGGAGGATAGGGAAGCAGAGATGGAGTCACGGGAGGTGAGGAGACAGAGGGTACGGAAGGCAGAGTGGTAGATAGATTTGAGGGGGGAAAAATATGAAGTAGGTAGACCAAAGAGTAAGGAGGAGCGATAGAAGAGGTGAGAGAAGATAAGGGAGGAGATTAAATGTTTAGTAGCATGGAAAGTGAGGGAGGGGCGGACTTTGCAAATATTATAGAGGTGGTAGCACAGGCACGAGAGGTGAGAGAGATATGATGGGAAAAAGTGAGAGAAGAGTCGAAGTGAATGCCTACGTTGCGAGCGCAGGGAGAGAAAGTAAGATTAGAGGGAGGAAAATGAATGAAAGGAGGAGGAGAGGGATGGGGAAGGTCGTTGGAGGGGAAGAAAAGTACTTCAGTTTTGTTGCTGCCAGCAGTATCCAGTCCTGATTGGAGACACTCTCCCATCGCCTCCATGCCATCCTTAACTTAAATTCAGGAAGCCGTCTCTTTCCTCACCTTACGGGATGTGATCAGCCACCATGGCAACACAGTTCCACAGGGTTTAAGAAAATCTAGCCAAGGTGCAGGTAATGTTAGTGACTTCAAGGCCATTGTCACAGTGCTTGCCCCCGGACATCAGGAGCAGACCAGCCTGCCCAGGGTACTGGCACCCATGGGGACCTTTAAGGCCCCAAAGGATTGCCTAAGGGCTTCCTGGACTCAGTCCTGGCACCGTTGGCGCCAGGCTCATACTGCCTTCTTAGGCAAGGCAGGTTACAGAGTAACAGAACCACGTGCAGCCCAGTCTGAGGCTGGTTGAAGGGACTACTTTACCTGGGGACTATTTGATAGGGTGTGATTGAAGGAACTACTTTACCTGGGAACTACTTCTGGGATGCTATTTAAACCACGCCCGCAGAACAGAACACGCTTCGCGTTATTCTGCACTCCTGCAGCGTAACGCTCACTGTGTCTGCAAGCTCCAGTCCTGTCTTCAGCCACGCCTGTCCTGGTCACCGCGATCGGTGCCTGAAAAGGAAGGCAAGAGTAAAGAATAGAAAAAGACCTTACCTGATTCTCCGCCTTGATCGGCCGCATTTGCAGAAAAGGAAAAAACAGGTTAACGGCACAGAGTAAGAACCACTTTAAAGACATTGGGCCTCATTCCGAGGTGGGTGCAAAGGGATTACCGGCACCGGTAAGGACACCGGTGCCAGTAATCCCTTTGCACCCTATTCCAAGGTCCCTTAGCGGGTCCCTCCCTTAACGCCTGGTCTGACCTATGGACGGGACCCGTTAAGGGACTTCAGAGCTAATAGCAGTACCGCAAATTGCGGTACCGTTATTAGCTACTTCCCCATTCCCATTGAGCTCTATGGGGGCTCAAAGGGGAACGGGGAATGGATTTTTCAATGGGGACTTACCGGTCCCTCTAGGGTCGGAATGGACCGGTAAATCCCCATTGAAATCGGTCAGACTCGGACTCGGTACCGGTATGGGAGTTAGTCATGGGACAAATAGCACCATGAGGCCCATTGAGCATCGCGCAGCGTGATACTCACCTGAATGCTGTTCGTTCCTGCGATCCAACGAGGCCCACGCACACGATCGCCGTCCCGGAGCTGCCGCACCTGCTGAAAGGAAAAGAAAACATCAGGTGAGCTGCGCCTCTCTAAAGACATTCAATCTCATGCAGCAGAGCAACTCACCTGAATCTGCATTCGCTTGCGGTTCCACGAGTCACCATCACACGATCTTCACTCCGGAGGCACCGCACCTGCAGAATAGTAGAGGGACAGCTGATTAGTTGCACAGAAGAACAATTTTCGCATGTTAGACATTATTGCATTGTGCAAATATAGACACTTACCTTGGCATTCTACTCACCATTTCCGGAGAGGAGTCGCTTTTCATCTGGTGCATCCCAAAGGGGAATCGGAAAGAAAAAGCACAGGAGTGAACTTTTGGCAACCTGAACTCTAAAGCAATCCAATCTATTGAGTATTGGCATAAAGACTTACCTCAGAGTCATTGTTGTCCAGAACGCCACACTCAACCTACAGGATCAGTGAAGTTAACTGGATTCCTGTATCTCGACGCACCCCTGCATACAATCACAGGATGGAGAGCCCGCCATTCATAACATTAAGGTGAGACATAGTGGAAGGGAGCACAAGGAGGTCACAGGAGGTGAAAGTCAGTCCTCCTCCTTACGGCTAGTTAACCTACCATTTCAACCTTTTAGGCAAATCTTCCTTCGTGCCAGAAAGACGAAACTGAGTGGGCGGGTGCAGGCAGTCATCACTTCGCTATGAGTCACATTGGTGAATACCGCTGCAGTCCAGCTTCGTTCGGCGCCCCTGAGGAGACCAGGTGAGCGTAAAAGAACTCAAAGACTCTACACAAACCTCTACGACGGTGCCATGGAAACCTCAGAGTCTGACTAATTAGCCCAGCTTCTGGGGGAACTCAGAGCTGAGGTACATTCAGCTCGACAAGAAGCCAATGCTCTAAGAAGAGAACTGATTGTGGCAAAAGAGCGTACGGACGCCCTCGCCAGACAACTACTCAAATCCCAAGCTGGCCATATGCCGTTACCTGGATTGGGGGCATCAGCCCCAACTCAGTCAAGCAACCCAGTGCAGGTGGTCCTACCGGGAGCCATACATTTGGCTACACCAGAACGCTTTGCGTTAGACCCTAAGCGGTTCGCAGTTTTTATGAACCAGTGCCGCCTACACTCCCTATGTAGGCCTGGAGCCTTTCCGAATGATCAATCAAAAGTGGCCTTTGTACTGTCATACCTCAGCGGCAGTGCTGCAGATTGGTCCATACCACTAGTTAATCAAGATGACTCCCTTCTCAGAGATTTCCAGGGATTTCAGCGGAACATGGAGAAATTGTTTGCCCGACATTCCCAAGGCCAAGCTTTAGATAACAAACTTCTGTCCCTACGCCAGGGGCATCCGGACCTGTTAACTTACATTGCAACTTTTAATAGATTGGTGGTGGAAACCAGCTGGCCCGAAGACAAACAAAACTACGTTATTTCATCGTGGGTTGAGAGGCGAATTAAAGGACGTTTTGGCGCAAGTGGTCAACCCACCTCAAGACTGTGCTGAGTACATTGACCTGGTGGTTCAGCTGGACCACAGACTACAGAACCGGAAGGCTGACCCAGCTAGATTTGAGAATCGGTGTTGGTGCGACTAAGAGAAAACAGCTCCAAAGGTACAGATACGTCCGAGCCCATGCAAATTGGAGGAGTTCAGGGGCCGTTATCCAAAACAGAAAGAGACAAGAGAAGGCAGCAGAAATGTTGCTTATATTGTGGAACAGCTCGTCGAGCGAGAAGAAGGCCTCCCAGACCTCGCATCTAGCCTAACAAATGATCCTTATTAGTCACCAGCAACCATCTCGTATGCTTGCAGTCAGAGCTTACATCGACAGCAGAGCCATAGGCAACTATATGGATCAGGAATTGGCTACAAGGATGAATATTTCTCTTTGCGAAAACACCACAAATGATTTAGTCACCACAGTCGACGGAACGGAGATTGCTTCAGGTCCTGTAACTCACTCAACGATGGAGATGACACTGTTGGGCCAAGATGGGCATTGAGAAACCACTGTGTTCAACTTAATCAAGGCTCCACAATTCCAAATAATTCTGGGAATGCCGTGGTTAGAAACACACAATCCTTGCATAGACTGGCATGATAAGAGAGTGACCTTCTCAGAATGTGCTCATACTTGTTATCCGGAAGAATCTCAGATCAAGAAAATTGCAACAGTCATGAGTCCAACAAATCTTCTACCTCAGGATTACCAGGATTTTCAGGATGTTTTCCAGAAAGACCTAGCCAATGCTTTACCACCTCATAGACGATATGATTGCCAGATCGATCTTATACCTGGAGCTCAAATTCCATGCAGTAGAATCTACGCTCTCACTGAACCCGAGAATCTTCATTTAAAGCAATACTTAGATCAGTACCTGGCTAACGGCTTCATTCGCCCGTCCAAGTCCCCGGCGGCCTCGCCCTTATTCTTCGTCCCTAAAAAGGAAGGAGATCTAAGAACTTGTATTGACTACCACGCATTAAACCAAGTAACTGTAAAAAAACGGTATCCCCTGCCTCTAATCCCAGAACTGCTGGACCAAGTAAAGGATGCTTGTATTTACACTAAGTTGGATCTCAGAGGGGCGTACCACCTCTTACGAGTTAAAAAGGGGGACGAATGGAAGACCGCCTTCCGTACCAAGTACGGCCTATTTGAATATCAGGTGATGCCCTTTGGGCTTTGTAATGCCAGCGTTTCAATATTTTATGAACAATGTCCTTTGTGAGCTAATTGATGTCTGTGTCGTTGTGTACATTGACAATATCCTGGCGTACTCATCTTCTGAACGAGACCATGTGAAGCACATTCGTGCTGTACTTGAAAAACTTTGGCAACATAAATTGTATGCCAAATTGGAAAAATGTTTCTTTCACACTACCAAGGTCGAATTTCTTGGGTTTGTCCTGACCCCAAGTGGTGTTCGGATGGATTTGCAGAAAGTAGATGCCATCCTCAAATGGCCCTCACCAACTTCAATCAAAGGGGTTCAGAGCATGCTTGGATTTGCAAACTTCTATCGCAGATTCATTCCAGTCTTCTCACATTTGGTACATCCCATCACATCTTTATTACAGAAGACAAAGGCTTTCAGTGGTTGGATAAAGCAGAAAACGCCTTCAAAGACCTAAAACGAAAATTCACCTCAGCCCAAGTTTTAAAACATCCACGCCCAGAACTCACATACGTGGTAGAAACTGATGCTTCCAGTTTGGCAATGGGGGCGGTCCTTTCTCAAAAAGACCCTGAGACAGGTCAACTCCACCCAGTGGCCTTTTGGTCACGAAAGTTCTCAGCACCTGAATTAAATTATGCCGTCACCGACAACGAGCTTCTAGCCATCAAGGCAGTATTCAAGGCTTGGCGACACGATCTCCTCGGAGCCAGACACACCATTACGGTAATCACAGATCATAGGAACTTACAATTTCTAAAGACGGCCAAGGCCCAATCATCTCGTCAATTCAGATGGGCGTTAGTCTTCGCGGAATACGACTTTGTAATTACTTACCAACCTGGTTGTCGAAACGGCAAGGCAGATGCTCTATCCCGCATAGGAATGGAAGAAGCATACTCGAATCTGGACCCAGTGCCCATAATCCCTGGAGGGAGAATTCTGGGGATAACTACCTCGCTAACCCTGGACGACATCCACAAGGACATTTTGCATCTCCTAGATTCCACAGCTTTACAAGATTGGTCGAATAAAAGCAAATATCATTCAATCACTGATCATTTACCTTACTTTCAAGGACGCCTAGTAAGGAACTGCAGTAACAGGTTATTTCCAATTACCATGAATCCTTAGTAGAAGGCCACCCTGGAATTGCAAAAACTGAAGCTAAGATCAAGAGACATTTTTGGTGGCCCACATGGCGTAAAGACATTAAACAATTTGTTCTATCTTGTGGCATTTGTGAACAAAACAAAGCCCCGAAAAAGATACCATCAGGTCTACTACAACCCCTCGACATTCCACCTACACCCTGGCATATATTATCCCTCGATTTTTTCACAGATCTTCCCCCCTGTAATGGATTCAACACCATTTTAGTGGTAGTGGACTTATTTTGCAAAATGGCTCACTTCATTCCGTTAAAAGGTTTACCCTCAGCTTCAACTCTGGCAAAAGAATTCCTAGAACAAGTTGTCCGAATACACGGATTCCCTTCTGTCCTAGTTTCGGAACGGGGCAGTCAGTTTATCTCCCAGTTTTGGAGAAAATGTTGCCAGTTGGCCCAAATTGATGTAAGACTTTCGACCAGCCACCATCCTCAAACCGATGGTCAAACCGAGAGAACCAACCAAACGTTAGAGCAATACCTACGGTGCATGTTACACCAAACGGAAGGTAACTGGAAGGACATTTTATGGATAACCGAATATGCCTACAACAACTCTTTGCACTCCAGCACAGGGCAAAGTCCATTCTACACAATATATGGAATGCATCCACAGACCTCTGAACTCGACCCACCTCAACACTTGGAGATGCCAGTCGTAAGCAGTTCACACACTACCATTACACAAGCCTTCAAAAAGGCGACAGAACATTTAAAGCAAGTGAAGGAAAGGTACAAGAAAACCGCAGATCAACACAGGAGTGAAGCCCCAAGGTAACAGATCGGACACAAGGTTTGGCTCGCCTCAAGACACATACCACTAAAAGGAAACCACACATTTAATCCCAGGTATTTGGGACCATACACCATTAAAGCCATCATCAATCCAGTGGCAGTAAAATTGGAGTTACCTCTGAACATGTGAGTCCACCCCGTATTTCACGTTTCTCTTTTGAAACCAGTACAACCAGGAACTAGGATAACGAAACCACCAAGACACATCTTGGTAGATGGTGAACCAGAATTCGAGGTGAAAGACATTTTGGACTCAAAGTTGGTCAAATCGCAACTTTTCTATCTTGTTGACTGGAAAGGCTATGGTCCACAAGAAAGATTGTGGTAGCCAAGTAACTATGTTCATGCACCTCGTCTTGTAAACCAGTTCCATCGAAACCACTCGACCAAGCCTGGACCAGCGAGACAAACCCCCTTGGGAGGGGTCTTGGGGAGGGAGTGCTGTCACGGTGCTTGCCCCGGACATCAGGAGCAGACCAACCTGCCCAGGGTACTGGCACCCATGGGGACCTTTAAGGCCCCAAATGATTGCCTAAGGGCTTTCTGGACTCAGGCCTCATACTGCCTTCTTAGGCAAGGCAGGTTACTGAGTAACAGAACTACGTGCAGCCCAGTCTGAGGCTGGTTGAAGGGACTACTTTACCTGGGGACTATTTCATAGGGTGTGGTTGAAGGGACTACTTTACTTGGGAACTACTTCTGGGAAGCTATTTAAACCACGCCCGCAGAACAGAACATGCTTCGTGTTATTCTGCACTCCTGTAGCGTAACGCTCACCGTGTCTGCAAGCTCCAGTCCTGTCTTCAGCCACGCCTGTCTTGGTCATCGCGATCTGTGCCTGAAAAGGAAGGAGAGAGAAAAGAATAGAACAAGACCTTACCTGATTCTCTGTCTTGATCGTCCGCATCTGCAGAAAAAGAAAAAACAGCTTAACCGCGCAGAGTAAGAACCACTTTAAAGACGTTGAGCATCGCGCAGCGTGATATTCACCTGAATGCTGTTCGTTCCTGTTATCCAACGAGGCCCACGCATGCGATCGCCGTCCCGGAGCTGCCGCACCTGCTGAAAGGAAAAGAAAACAGCAGGTGAGCTGCGCATCTCTAAAGACATTCAATCTCACGCAGCAAAGCTACTCACCTGAATCTGCATTCGCTTGCGGTTCCATGAGTCACCATCACACGATCTTCGCTCCGGAGGTACCGCACCTGCAGAATAGAAGAGGGACAGCAGATTAGTTGCACAGAAGAACAATATCGCATGTTAGATGTTATTGCATCGTGCAAATATAGACACTTGCCTTGGCATTCTACTCACCATTTCTGGAGAGGAGTCGCTTTTCATCTGGTGCATCCTAAAGGGGAATCTGCAAGAAAAAGCACAGGAGTGAACTTTTGGCAACCTGAACTCTAAAGCAATCCAATCTATTGAGTATTGGCATAAAGACTTACCTCAGAGTCATCGTTGTCCGGAACTCCACACTCAACCTACAGGATCAGTGAAGTTAACTGGATTCCTGTATCTCGACGCACCCCTGCATACAGTCGCAGAATAGAGAGCCCGCCAATCATAACATTAAGGTGAGACATAGTGGAAGGGAGCAAAACAAGGTCACGGGAGGTGAAAATTGGCCCTCCTTCTTACGGCTAGTTAACATACCATTTCAACCTTTTAGGCAAATCTTCCTTCATGCCACAAAGACGAAACTGAGTGGGCCGGGTGCAGGCAGTCATCACTTCACTACGAGTCACGTTGGTGGAGACCGCTGCAGTCCAGCTTCGTTCAACGCCCCTGTGGAGACCAGGTGAGCGTAACAGCCATGCTGCCTGATATGAAGACCATGCAAGCCCATGCATCAACCTTCTTATCGTCTCTATCCAGGGGAATAGAGGGATATGCAGATTGTTTGGTTGAAGTAGCAGCCTGGACTACTAAACACTCAGGAGTAGCATATTTGCTGAGATAGTCTGGATCGCTGCTAGAGGGTCTATACTTCCTCGAGAAGTTCCTGTTCACAGCAGGTCCAGATGCCTTATGGAAGAGTAAAATTTGGTCCTTCTGAGGTCCCTGCTCCAGGATGTCCATCATATCATCCTGCTCATATGCTGGGTAAGCCCTACTCCACCCATATACTCTGTAACTCTGTTCAAAAGATTCCTGTAACTTGAATCAGCATGTTCTGACGGGTCAGGCCTGCCAAACTCCAACTCTGGTGAAGTGTCGAGTCCACTAGCAGACTTGAGGGAGTCACTGAGGTCTTTCATCCTTGACTATGGGTCAATGAGCTCTTCAGGTACATTTCGAGCACAAAACTGCACCCCAAATGGTGAGGTCTCCTCATCAGAAGCAGTTTCCTCTTCATAAATGGAGGACATGGACTTAAAAAACGTATTTTTTTGGTGCAGGCTTAAAGACTCTTTCCTGAACCGGCATGGGCTTCGATGGGATCGAAGATTCTGTCAACGGTGTCAAAAACGGCTTCGAAAAAGGGGTTGATTTACTAGGATCGCCCTCGATTTTGGCGTAGAAGAGGTTGGCACCGATGGCGTCGACAAAAACGTCAAAGGCCTTGACGATTTAACATTTTTTGACTGTATCAGAGATGAACTTGATTCTCGAGTCGATACCTTCGACTTCTTTTTGTCGGGTTGTGTATCTCAACGAAGAGCTGACTTACTATTCGACTTTGATGAAGTAGTCTTTGACTTCCTTGAGTCGTCCGGAGGAGCGACCGGGGCATGGCTCTTGCGTGATTCTTTTGAGGGTGTTGAGGCCACATTCTAAAAGAGCTGCATCATTTCCACTCTAAAGGCGTCCCACTTACGTGGGGAATCCGTCCTAGTCGGGCACCTGATTACCTCGGTAGAGGAATCCGATGAATAAGAGGGAGACCTATGGCATCTCGTCTTTGCCTTCTTTGAAGACGAAGACTGCCTCGATCGACTCCTTGACCTGGACCGCTTTGATCGTTAACGCTGAGTGTAGTTTACCTCTGCGTTCCCGGAGAGCTATTTCTGTCATGTGTCATGGACTGACAGGATATGCAGTCATCGGTACGGTGCCCGGAACCCAGACACCACAGGCAGACACAGTGAGGACTGGTTATTGACATCTTCGACCCGCAGTCGTAACATTTCTTAAATCCCGACTTTGGGGCTGCAGGGGTTGAAAAAGACATTTTTCAACATAAAAATGAAGCGAGCCGTTTGTACTCGAAGCGAAAGCTTTCAGAAAAACGGAAATGAAGCCAACGGGCGGTGCACAAGTTAATTATACTACTGATAACGTTGACACTCCATGGCGTCCCTTGAGGGACATTGAGGCCAAAACCTCATGCACAGCGCCCTCTGCCGAGAAAATGTTTTGCTGAAGCAGTAAAGCTGGCGAGATACGAATAACAAAGATGAGGAATACGCGAAAGGGCACAATCCATTCGAAACCATGTTTCACCTGTGGTTATCCTCTCCAAAACCTTCTCTGAGCCCACCTAAGCCCCTGCATCTCTGGTCCTCTTCTGACACGGCTTTGCACAATCGCATATCCCGCTCCTGTCTCTCCGGTTCATCAGATTCCAGCGCCAGCCGGCTCCACGTTCCAGCCGGCTGTGCGACTCCCTCCCTGATGAAAAGCCTGCATTTTTATATCCGTTGGGCTTACCAAGTGGCCACAGCTGGTGATAATTTAATTCAATTGCCTGACCATAGTTAAAGTGGCATGCCTGATCAATCCAGTACTCTGCAGGCCTCTTCCTCGTCTCAGTACTAGAATACTCCAAGGGGAGTAAGTATGAGGATACCCTCAGGTTTCTCACATAACCTTCTCCTATGCGGGTTGGACCGGGTTGCTTCACAGAAAAACCGGGAGAGGAAGGCCTTGTTACCTTGCTCTTGGCCCCCCAAGTGTTCTACTGTGAAGCAAAAAGGTTGAGATCCAAGAACCACTGCATTACCCGAGGGCTGGACTTCTTTCTCTGACTAATCCATACCAAAGGGCAGTGGCCAGTTATTAACCGTAACCTACCAGTTGATTTCCAGTGCTTCCAATTCTATGGCTGAGTAGTTTTTCTCGCTGGGAAACAACTTTCTACTGATATACAAAATTGGGTTTTCCAAGCCGTCATGATTTTGTGATAAGACAGCTCCTCATCCCATTAAGGGCGTGTCAGTCTGAAGGATGAATTCCTTAGAAAAATTGGCCACTTTCAGAATGGAGCTCTGGCATAGGGTTTGTTTGAAGGTCGTATAACAAATTTCATCTTCCTCTTCTCATCTGATCTTTTGGGGCTCAATGTTCTTCAATTTGTCAGTTAATTTTGCTGTCTTGCTGGAGAAATTCAGAATAAATCTGCGGTAGTAACTGATTAGCCCAAAAAGGCCCTCAGATATTTTTTGCTTTTTGGAGTGGGGGTATCAAGAACAGCTCTCACTTTGTCTTGCTTTGGTTGGACAGTACCAATACCCACAAAAAACAAATATTTAACATCAGATAATGCCAGCTTGCATTTTCTGGGGTTAGCGGTTAGCCCTGCTTTCCTTAACCCTCTCATGACTGTGTAAAGGAGGTAGAAGTGATCTTCCCATGTCTTGCTATGTGTCACAATGTTGTCTGTATAGGCTCTGCAAGAATCCGAGTATGGCTGCAAGATTTTGTCTATCAGCCTCTGAGATGTTGCGGGAGCACCATGTAGACCAAAGGGCAGGAATGTGAAATGAAACATTCCTATGGGAGTAGCAAAGGCAGTTTTCTCTTTATCAGGGCCATACAACAGAACTTGCCAATACCCTTCTGTTAGATCTATTGTTGAAAGGTAGACAGCATTACCCAGCCGGTCAATCAGATCGTCGATACGGGGCATTGGGTAAGCGTCAAAGGCGTTCACCTTTCTAAAGTCTATACAAAACATCCAACTTCCATCGGGTTTTGCCACCAACACGATAGGGTAGGACCAAAGACTATTAGAAGGTTTGATGATGTTAGCCTCAAGCATGTTTTTAACTTCCTGGATGATGGTCTATTTTCTTGCTTCCGGTAATCGGTATGGTTTTAAATGTGCTGCTTTGCCTATAGGAGTGCGAATATGATGATAGATATTGTTCACTCTGCCGGGCGCCTCTCTAAACAGGTCAGAGAACTGCCGTATCAGGTCATACAGGTCTTGCTTTTGATTGTTTCTAACATCAGGGGGAATTAAGGCGTTGTTATCCATGTCTTCTGGTAATAGACAGGATAATATTACAGCCTGGGATTCCAAAGTATTTTCTCGCCATTCTTTTAACAGGTTTATATGATAAACTTGGGTTTTAAGACGGCAGTCCAGTTGTGCAATCTTACGATTACACTGGCCCATTTGTTCCAGAACCTCATATGTTCCATGCCACTTAGATATATATATAAGCTTATTTTCAGAAGTGGGCAACAATGCAACACCTTTTGATCTATGGAAAATTACCTCAAAGAAACCTTTTTTATCATAAGAGGTCTTTTGTTGTTCTTGTGCTTTAACCATGTGAGTCTGTACTGAAGATCTAACAGCGGTCATATATTCCTTAAGCCTAGTTGCAGTTTGGGAGAGTGGAATTGGGGCTTCTTTCCTTTCTTCCCATGCTTCCCTCAGCATGTCCACAACATCCCGAGGTTCTCATCCATAAAGGAGTTCAAACAGGGGAAATCCTGTAGATGCCGGGGGTTTTCCTGACTGCGAGCAAAGCCCAGGGTATCATCTGATCCCAGTTCTTAGTAAGTATTGTTTTTAGAGTTTTATTACATTTCTCCACAAGGCCATCTGTCTGGGGATGATACACTGATGTGTGTAGTGTGGTAATATGCAACAGTTGTTTAACGTCCCCCATAAGCTTACTCATGAAAGTAGAGCCCTGGCTAGTGAATATCTTTTTCGGAAACCCTACTCAGGAAAAGAAAGCAAGCATGTGTTTCAGGATTTATTGTGTTGGCTCTCAAGGGGAAGGCCTCGTGGTAGATTGTAGCATAGTATACAATGACTAGTGTGTATTTATTTCCCAGTTTGGAGCTTTCCAGGGGCCCTACAATGTCCATACCTATCCGAGAGAATGTAATCCCAATTATTGGTAGCGGATTTAAGGGGACTGGTGGAGGCATATTTGTGCTGGTCTTCTGGCAGATCTCACAGATTGAATTAAATGTTTAATGTCAGCATGGATTCCGGACCAGTAGATTGTATTCGCTATTTGGGCCTGAGTTTTGAATTGTCCCAAATGGCCCCCCATTAGATGTGAATGGGCCATCTCTAGAAGCACCTGCTTTTGACTTTTAGGGATAACCAACATTGTTTTCACCATGCCCTCTGAAGTGGTATCTCCTATATATTTAAGTCCTTGCTTAAAAAGGAAAAAGGTCCCGCTTTCTCACAACCATCTGGCTCAGATACAACTTGTAAAAATGCCTCAGCTAACAAAGGATCATTCCTTTGGGCAAAGGCTAAATCTGAAAGTGTCTCGGGTTCATCCTCTCTAGCTTTTCTGCGTTTGGGATTAGAAGGGCCATTGAATGTTTCATCAACCTCTCCAAAGCCTTGGGTTCCTTCATCTGTTTTCTCCTCCTCAAATTCTTCCTTAACCCTAGGGGACATGGCCTTCTCAAGTAATCCTTGAACAATTTTATCTCCCTGATGAATTTGGAATGGGTGATTCCCATGATTTTGTAACAACACCTTAACATAACCCCTGAAGTGTGGGTCTATAACTCCAGCTAATAAATCAACTCTGAGCCTCCATGCCAGCCCTGATTTGGGTGCCAATCTGATGTAGGTATTAGGGGGTAATCTGATGTAGGTATTAGGGGGTGGAATTGGGATAAAATCAGTAGGTATCAGTCTTCTTTCATCTGAAGGAATAGTCATGTCCCTACTGCTACAGATATCAAACCCAATAGAGCCTGTTGTGGCTACTGAAGGGTCTGATGCTCTGGCACTTAGCTTTTCCAAGTTTCGGGTCATCCAACTTATATTGGTTGAGCCATATTCCACCCTGACACTATTTGTGAGGGCATCATGAAGCAAGACACAGACAACAGATTCAAAGTTCAAACAAACTTTATTTTACTTAAATGTCAGGATGTATGAAGGCCTAGCTTGCCGTAAGCTAAGGTGGGATTTCCCTACCTAGAAAAACTAAGGACAGTCTGAGTCAAAGAGTCCAACTTAAAAGTCAGTCTGTGTCCAAAACATATACCTGCCCTTACAACTAAAGCTAGACAATGTTTGGGGGTATTAACAATAAATGAAATAGTGTTCCATACAAAGTTCTGAGCTTCTTCCAGCTCATGGCTTACTTTCAGCTCCCCTTTACAAGTTCCACAAAACTCTTGGAGTTCCCTTCCCCCAAGTTCAAGACAGATCCACACAGTCTTGGGGTTCCGTTCCCTTAGTTCAAACAAAACAGTTTTCAAAGGATTGGGATCCTCCCCAACCCTCTTCCCCAGGGTGATGTCTGTGGTTCAACAATGAACATCTGCTACAACGCAAGTCTTTTTCCAGTGACTTACCCCTTCTAGCTATTCACACTATTGATTCCTTCTTTCACTTGCTTTTCATGCAGGGCACTTCATCTAGTCACAGTTGACAGACCACATGGTCCACCCATTACAGGTCATGTAAACAATAACCCTTTCTTGGCGGTTATTTTTTTTAATACTGCTTCCATGCAGCGGTTCCCTCGGTCCAGGCACAGTTGACAGACCACAGAGTCCACCCATCACAGGTCATGCAAACGATACCCCTTTTTGTTTGCTTTTGCAAAATGTGTCCTCTGCTTTCCCATGACAGTGAAAAATACTTGTTTTGGAATTATCTTCTGCCAACATTTGTATTTCGATCAACTTGCTTTGCAAATACTGGTTTCTCAATCAACTTGCTCTGTGGTATCTGCCATCTGCACCATAGTGCTTTTATTCCATTCAAAACCTTCTCTTAATTTGCTTTATCTGTGTGCAGCATTCAGTAATGCTTATTTAATCATACTTTCATGTTGCTTTAATTCTGTATGGTATTCAATAATGCTTTCACTTTGTTTGGTATTAAAGAAATTATCTGTTTCACCCTTGAAACTATCTTCACTTCCTTTCAAGAATATAAGTACTTGCTTCAGCATTCAAAAGTACTTATGATGGTTTCCACAATGTCTGACATTCAAGATAGGCTTATTGCCAGTTTTTGGAGTGCTCCGGTATGCGTGTTTCCCATCTGCACTCACTGGCTTCAGACGACGGCTCCTGTCAGCTTCGCTCCTTTCTTCACTGTGTCTTTCCCACTTCCACTGGCCCCGCTCTTCTGTCGCGGAGGTCAGGGAGAATTCTGCTCTCCCTCCCTCTGGTCTGCAACGACCCCAGTGCTTCAGTGCCCTACAGATCCCACTTGCACCTGACACAGAGGGTGCAAAGGACTTCCCAACCTTCTCTGAGCCTACCTCAGCCCCTGCATCTCTGGTCCTCACCTGACACGGTTTTGCACAATCGCATCTCCCGCTCCTGTCTCTCCGGTTCATCAGATTCCATCTCCAGCCGGCTCCACGTGCTAGGCCATAAAGACCGCATATGGAAACTAAGGCACAATAACCATATACTAAAATGACACGTCAGACGCGAGGTTCCTTTTCCAAACAAGTCTGGTTTTATTCAAAGTTTCTCAGTCGGCCGACTGGGTCTCAACGCCTCACGACGTGTATTCCCAGACACTGTGAGATGCGAGAGAGCGAACAGCACTCAAGCAGCAATATATATATACATCATACATTTTCTTTTGTTAAAGCAATTCAACCCGCCCTCATACATGTCATACAGGCTAGCGTTCAGCGATTGACAATTATGACACGTTATGACAAGTCTTCATTCAGTCTAAACATAGTTATTCAAGCAAAAGCAGCAGAGACAGCTTTCTGTTATGGGGAACATGGAGCTCTGGCTCGGTAAGGATATCTTGTTCTTAGCAGAGAAACATTCCATACTATGTTATCTGTGTTTTACGGCTCATGAGCTAAGGGTCAGATAGTTCTGAAGCAGAGAATACCATTCTCCGTGAAGGAGCACCACTAGGAGAATATAATTAATGTTTAACTGCCTTGTACAACAGTGCTTGCAAGACAAACCGGCACCTGGACTACTGATTAGATGCGGCTTCTGTTCGACTTCAGGGATTTAGTGAGAGAGAAAAACAATGTATTTCTGCACAGTTCGACATTCCTGTCTCCGTTAGCATTTCAGCGTTCAATCCGTGGCCTCGCACTGTGGGCGAATCTAAAGCATAGAATATATTTGCAAAGCATTTAACAGAAAAAGCAAAGAGCAAATGGCTGACATTTCCCAAAATGGAAGCCCTTTGGTTACATTCACGATTCTTGGATTGCGATGTTTGTCACATGATGCAATTTGCTTCTGGCCAACATACTATACGTACCATTCGACTATGGGATTACTTTTCTGGTCTAACAAACCCTCCTTTTGGCCTTAAGCCAATAGCATCATCCAAACATTGCGTCTTCATCGGACAACGTGTCCAATTCCGAACTACCCATGTCGCTATCATCATCATCAGAAATATTAATTGCCATAAATTCTTTAATTATTTCGTTTTCGTGTTGTGTACCATCACTTATCATACGAGGAGGAGGTTTCGTACTAATTGCATGTACACACTCATTGGCAATTTGGGAGCAGAGGACTAGCAGGCATTGTATGCAACAACAGCAGCATATAAGGATTCCAAATATCATAACCAAGATTGCAATTAGTTTCCATCCCCATGATCATAGCAGTTCCCAAAACCATGAATTTATATTCAGATTCCAACCACCTGTGGGGACATGAATTTTGAGCTTAGGACATGCAATTTCTTAATTGTTCAAATATCGTAGGGGAGGAGTCACTTACAAATACAATGTCATATTATAGAGTATATCAGTTGTTCCATTTAGCATTTCTTCTAACACCCTGGACAGTTTTCTTATATTCCATGAGTTTATTGCTTGTCCCCAAAATGGTATAAATGATTTTGCTATATCCCCAGCAATCTGCCCTGCAGTATCATCTCATTGTGGCCGAGATCTAGATATTTTTGCTATTTCAGACGTTTTGGCAAGAAATACACCAGCTAAAAGTATCCCTAAATAACACGTCCCTTCCCAGATTCTTGGTAACCATGGATAGGCCTGATCTCCACATATAAAATAAACAGAACCTCCTATATAAAATGGCTTCTCTTCTTGTTCAAGCACAGCAATATTCATACATCTAGTGAATGTTCCCACTGGATGGGAACCCTTTTTCCATAAGCAAAATGGAACAGAATGTGGACTATGATTAATAGTATAGGAGGGAGGCACAGCATGTTTGTTTCCTACCGGAGCCATTTTAAAAGTGATTAGGGAGTGGTAAGGCCTAGAAAGTCTATCTATTGGACTTGTTGTTACCCGTTTTATTTTGCTTTTGCTTGTAAATACAGAACAACCCAACGGTTCCAATACCAATCTTTCAAATTCATTTATATTTGTTCCATCAAATTGTCCAGTGACACTATCATTCAATTTTCCGAAAAATAGCGCTCTTAATGATGCATAACAGGCAGTATTAAGCGGCAAAGGATGTACATACCAACCGATTCCTCTTTCCCCGTGCTGGGGTAAATGGGAACAAACCCAACAATTGGACCTATTCAAGATAGCATGGGTCATATTCATAATCAGCGGTAATGTGTTATTATCATATTCTTTTCTATGTTTCACTTCTTGTGATGGAAGAGTATAGGAGAGCACATGTACCGGGCAGCTCATTGTAGGAGCATTGGTAGCAGACAAGAGAGAGTTTAAGAGATGCATAGTCTCCAGATACCAAAACATTGGGATCATTGTAATCAAAATACAAAGTGGTATCATAATCAAAAGCATATTATTCTTTCTAAACCAAGTCGTTCTTGGGGTAGGCTTAATGTCAATATTTATAATATCAACAGCATTGGTGCAGGCGGGAGCAGGAGCAAATACAGGCATCGTCTATAATGTTTATTTTAGGAAAGGTTTTTCAGTGTTCGTCGGAAAAGTTCTCCACAGCAACACACGTTAGCAACAAAAGTTCAGGCCAATACAGGTTAGCCTGCTTACAGATGACAGCAAGCTGATGTTAACCTTCACAGAGCTCCAAAAAGGCAGTAGCAAGTATCAATTGTATAGTGTCTGTACCATTTGCCCCCGCTTGTCCGTGCCAGGTTGCAAAGACCTTCACTTTCAATGGTAGAGCCGGGAAACCGCGTGTCAGAGCTCTCAACTGATACAGCTCATACGCTCCTTTTCCCTGGACCTCCGTTCCCAGCTCCATCCGTGAGACAGAAACAAAGGTGAAACAAAAGCTGATCACTCCTGATTTCGTGAACGTAGATTGTACCTTACAGCTCCAGGTGCAGTATGATCGATAAACAATGCACTCTCATTTCCAGATGCAGGATCAGTGCCAATTCGCGATGCAATGAGTGATGATGAACAATGTTGAGGCAACTTTGGCCTTTCGATTTTCGTTGCAATCTCCCCAGGCCCTTTCTCGGGCTTAGGAAGTACTTCTGACAGGGATTTGGCGATGATATCTTTGTGATCAGGTGCAGCTGTCTTGCTTTCGACGTCAGGATCATCAATCTTTCTCATGTGGCAAAGGAAACAGAACTCTTTTCGTGTGTGTTGCGTGGATCCAATGTTTCCGGCCATTCACTCGGACTGCAGTCTGCGTGGCCAGTAGTATCTGTAAAGGGCCCGTCCAGCGCGGTGCAAGTGAAGACTGTCTTTCAAAATGTTTCACCAGAGTCCAGTCACCCGGCTGCAGACAATGTACTGGGCCTGTATATCTGACAGGAAGAGCCTCCTGCACCTGCTGATGAATCAAACGCAAGTTTTGAGTCAACTGTTGGCAGTAATCAATAAGTCATGGATACTCAATATCCCTCCAATGTTTCGGACGGGGCACATTCCAGGCATTGGCTGGTCTCCCCATAACAATTTCATATAGGGAGAGGCCAGTCCTTGCCTACACAGCTTTTCTTATTACAAATAATAAAAACAAACAAACAGCTGTTCGCATGCACAATAAAGCTAGTGGCAATGCATTGGGCCATTTCAAATTGCTCCCTGCGCAAATCTTGCTCAGCTTGTTTTTCAAGATACCGTTTTGGTGTTCTACCAAACCAGCACTCATCGGGTGTCTGGCCGAACGGAATCGCTTATCAGTTTGGAGACCTGCGCAAATTTTCAATATCACGACCGCAATAAAATGTGGCCCATTATCTGACCATATGACACGGGGTAGTCCAAATCGGGGAAAGTATTCTTTTAGCATGGATTTAGCTGTGGACATAGCTGTACAATCTTTTAGGGAATAGGCCTCTCCCCATTTGCTAAATGTGCAGACCACTAAGAGGACATACTTATAGTTTTGGCACCTCTCCAGTTCTATGAAATCAAAATGGATGACTTCAAATGGCATGGACGGTGGGCCAAAACTTCCTACTGGTGTCACTGTTCCCTTCCCGATGTTATGTTGTAAACAAGTCATGCAATTCAGAACCAATCTTTCAGCAGTTTTTCTGATGTGCATATTCTGTCATACAGAATCCAGGTGCTGAATCATTCTTCTAGCACATATGTGTGTCGGACTGTGAGCCATAGTGACCATTGCCATTACATAGGCATTTGGCAACATCCATCGGTTATTTTGTTTGTCCACCCAACAACCCTCAGAATCCAATTCTGCTGGACACTTAGACCATTTTCTTATATCATCTAGAGTAGTTTCTGCTTGTATCTTTTTAACTGTTTCAATTCAATTTTCTATCATGCAGGACACTCCTGTTTTTTCGACATACATTTTTGTGTGCAAATCAGTGGCAGTTTGTTTCACAATTTTGTCTGCAAATGCGTTTCCCTTTCCTACATTACATGTTACTTTTTTATGTGCTTCACATTTCATTATTGCTAATCGCTTGGGAATCGCAAGTGCTGACAACAGTCTCACTATCAAAGTGCCATGTTGGATTTTGGTTCCATGGGATGTCCTGACCCCAAGTGGTGTTCGGATGGATTTGCAGAAAGTAGATGCCATCCTCAAATGGCCCTCACCAACTTCAATCAAAGGGGTTCAGAGCATGCTTGGATTTGCAAACTTCTATCGCAGATTCATTCCAGTCTTCTCACATTTGGTACATCCCATCACATCTTTATTACAGAAGACAAAGGCTTTCAGTGGTTGGATAAAGCAGAAAACGCCTTCAAAGACCTAAAACAAAAATTCACCTCAGCCCAAGTTTTAAAACATCCACGCCCAGAACTCACATACGTGGTAGAAACTGATGCTTCCAGTTTGGCAATGGGGGCGGTCCTTTCTCAAAAAGACCCTGAGACAGGTCAACTCCACCCAGTGGCCTTTTGGTCACGAAAGTTCTCAGCACCTGAATTAAATTATGCCGTCACCGACAACGAGCTTCTAGCCATCAAGGCAGTATTCAAGGCTTGGCGACACTATCTCCTCGGAGCCAGACACACCATTACGGTAATCACAGATCATAGGAACTTACAATTTCTAAAGACGGCCAAGGCCCAATCATTTCGTCAATTCAGATGGGCGTTAGTCTTCGCGGAATACGACTTTGTAATTACTTACCAACCTGGTTGTCGAAACGGCAAGGCAGATGCTCTATCCCGCATAGGAATGGAAGAAGCATACTCGAATCTGGACCCAGTGCCCATAATCCCTGGAGGGAGAATTCTGGGGATAACTACCTCGCTAACCCTGGACGACATCCACAAGGACATTTTGCATCTCCTAGATTCCACAGCTTTACAAGATTGGTCGAATAAAAGCAAATATCATTCAATCACTGATCATTTACCTTACTTTCAAGGACGCCTAGTAAGGAACTGCAGTAACAGGTTATTTCCAATTACCATGAATCCTTAGTAGAAGGCCACCCTGGAATTGCAAAAACTGAAGCTAAGATCAAGAGACATTTTTGGTGGCCCACATGGCGTAAAGACATTAAACAATTTGTTCTATCTTGTGGCATTTGTGAACAAAACAAAGCCCCGAAAAAGATACCATCAGGTCTACTACAACCCCTCGACATACCACCTACACCCTGGCATATATTATCCCTCGATTTTTTCACAGATCTTCCCCCCTGTAATGGATTCAACACCATTTTAGTGGTAGTGGACTTATTTTGCAAAATGGCTCACTTCATTCCGTTAAAAGGTTTACCCTCAGCTTCAACTCTGGCAAAATAATTCCTAGAACAAGTTGTCCGAATACACGGATTCCCTTCTGTCCTAGTTTCGGAACGGGGCAGTCAGTTTATCTCCCAGTTTTGGAGAAAATGTTGCCAGTTGGCCCAAATTGATGTAAGACTTTCGACCAGCCACCATCCTCAAACCGATGGTCAAACCGAGAGAACCAACCAAACGTTAGAGCAATACCTACGGTGCATGTTACACCAAACGGAAGGTAACTGGAAGGACATTTTATGGATAACCGAATATGCCTACAACAACTCTTTGCACTCCAGCACAGGGCAAAGTCCATTCTACACAATATATGGAATGCATCCACAAACCTCTGAACTCGACCCACCTCAACACTTGGAGATGCCAGTCGTAAGCAGTTC
Source organism: Ambystoma mexicanum (assembly GCF_040938575.1). Taxonomy (NCBI): domain Eukaryota; kingdom Metazoa; phylum Chordata; class Amphibia; order Caudata; family Ambystomatidae; genus Ambystoma; species Ambystoma mexicanum. The sequence goes on from NC_090940.1 coordinate 305,046,740, forward strand.
ACACACTACCATTACACAAGCCTTCAAAAAGGCGACAGAACATTTAAAGCAAGTGAAGGAAAGGTACAAGAAAACCGCAGATCAACACAGGAGTGAAGCCCCAAGGTAACAGATCGGACACAAGGTTTGGCTCGCCTCAAGACACATACCACTAAAAGGAAACCACACATTTAATCCCAGGTATTTGGGACCATACACCATTAAAGCCATCATCAATCCAGTGGCAGTAAAATTGGAGTTACCTCTGAACATGTGAGTCCACCCCGTATTTCACGTTTCTCTTTTGAAACCAGTACAACCAGGAACTAGGATAACGAAACCACCAAGACACATCTTGGTAGATGGTGAACCAGAATTCGAGGTGAAAGACATTTTGGACTCAAAGTTGGTCAAATCGCAACTTTTCTATCTTGTTGACTGGAAAGGCTATGGTCCACAAGAAAGATTGTGGGAGCCAAGTAACTATGTTCATGCACCTCGTCTTGTAAACCAGTTCCATCGAAACCACTCGACCAAGCCTGGACCAGCGAGACAAACCCCCTTGGGAGGGGTCTTGGGGAGGGAGTGCTGTCACGGTGCTTGCCCCGGACATCAGGAGCAGACCAACCTGCCCAGGGTACTGGCACCCATGGGGACCTTTAAGGCCCCAAATGATTGCCTAAGGGCTTCCTGGACTCAGGCCTCATACTGCCTTCTTAGGCAAGGCAGGTTACTGAGTAACAGAACCACGTGCAGCCCAGTCTGAGGCTGGTTGAAGGGACTACTTTACCTGGGGACTATTTCATAGGGTGTGGTTGAAGGGACTACTTTACTTGGGAACTACTTCTGGGAAGCTATTTAAACCACGCCCGCAGAACAGAACATGCTTCGTGTTATTCTGCACTCCTGTAGCGTAACGCTCACCGTGTCTGCAAGCTCCAGTCCTGTCTTCAGCCACGCCTGTCTTGGTCATCGCGATCTGTGCCTGAAAAGGAAGGAGAGAGAAAAGACTAGAACAAGACCTTACCTGATTCTCTGTCTTGATCGTCCGCATCTGCAGAAAAAGAAAAAACAGGTTAACCGCGCAGAGTAAGAACCACTTTAAAGACGTTGAGCATCACGCAGCGTGATATTCACCTGAATGCTGTTCGTTCCTGTTATCCAACGAGGCCCACGCATGCGATCGCCGTCCCGGAGCTGCCGCACCTGCTGAAAGGAAAAGAAAACAGCAGGTGAGCTGCGCATCTCTAAAGACATTCAATCTCACGCAGCAAAGCTACTCACCTGAATCTGCATTCGCTTGCGGTTCCATGAGTCACCATCACACGATCTTCGCTCCGGAGGTACCGCACCTGCAGAATAGAAGAGGGACAGCAGATTAGTTGCACAGAAGAACAATATTGCATGTTAGATGTTATTGCATCGTGCAAATATAGACACTTACCTTGGCATTCTACACACCATTTCTGGAGAGGAGTCGCTTTTCATCTGGTGCATCCTAAAGGGGAATCTGCAAGAAAAAGCACAGGAGTGAACTTTTGGCAACCTGAACTCTAAAGCAATCCAATCTATTGAGTATTGGCATAAAGACTTACCTCAGAGTCATCGTTGTCCGGAACTCCACACTCAACCTACAGGATCAGTGAAGTTAACTGGATTCATGTATCTCGACGCACCCCTGCATACAGTCGCAGAATAGAGAGCCCGCCATTCATAACATTAAGGTGAGACATAGTGGAAGGGAGCAAAACAAGGTCACGGGAGGTGAAAATTGGCCCTCCTTCTTACGGCTAGTTAACATACCATTTCAACCTTTTAGGCAAATCTTCCTTCATGCCACAAAGACGAAACTGAGTGGGCCGGGTGCAGGCAGTCATCACTTCACTACGAGTCACGTTGGTGGAGACCGCTGCAGTCCAGCTTCGTTCAACGCCCCTGTGGAGACCAGGTGAGCGTAACAGCCATGCTGCCTGATATGAAGACCATGCAAGCCCATGCATCAACCTTCTTATCGTCTCTATCCAGGGGAATAGAGGGATATGCAGATTGTTTGGTTGAAGTAGCAGCCTGGACTACTAAACACTCAGGAGTAGCATATTTGCTGAGATAGTCTGGATCGCTGCTAGAGGGTCTATACTTCCTCGAGAAGTTCCTGTTCACAGCAGGTCCAGATGCCTTATGGAAGAGTAAAATTTGGTCCTTCTGAGGTCCCTGCTCCAGGATGTCCATCATATCATCCTGCTCATATGCTGGGTAAGCCCTACTCCACCCATATACTCTGTAACTCTGTTCAAAAGATTCCTGTAACTTGAATCAGCATGTTCTGACGGGTCAGGCCTGCCAAACTCCAACTCTGGTGAAGTGTCGAGTCCACTAGCAGACTTGAGGGAGTCACTGAGGTCTTTCATCCTTGACTATGGGTCAATGAGCTCTTCAGGTACATTTCGAGCACAAAACTGCACCCCAAATGGTGAGGTCTCCTCATCAGAAGCAGTTTCCTCTTCATAAATGGAGGACATTGACTTAAAAAACGTATTTTTTTGGTGCAGGCTTAAAGACTCTTTCCTGAACCGGCATGGGCTTCGATGGGATCGAAGATTCTGTCAACGGTGTCAAAAACGGCTTCGAAAAAGGGGTTGATTTACTAGGATCGCCCTCGATTTTGGCGTAGAAGAGGTTGGCACCGATGGCGTCGACAAAAACGTCAAAGGCCTTGACGATTTAACCTTTTTTGACTGTATCAGAGATGAACTTGATTCTCGAGTCGATACCTTCGACTTCTTTTTGTCGGGTTGTGTATCTCAACGAAGAGCTGACTTACTATTCGACTTTGATGAAGTAGTCTTTGACTTCCTTGAGTCGTCCGAAGGAGCGACCGGGGCATGGCTCTTGCGTGATTCTTTTGAGGGTGTTGAGGCCACATTCTAAAAGAGCTGCATCATTTCCACTCTAAAGGCGTCCCACTTACGTGGGGAATCCGTCCTAGTCGGGCACCTGATTACCTCGGTAGAGGAATCCGATGAATAAGAGGGAGACCTATGGCATCTCGTCTTTGCCTTCTTTGAAGACGAAGACTGCCTCGATCGACTCCTTGACCTGGACCGCTTTGATCGTTAACGCTGAGTGTAGTTTACCTCTGCGTTCCCGGAGAGCTATTTCTGTCATGTGTCATGGACTGACAGGATATGCAGTCATCGGTACGGTGCCCGGAACCCAGACACCACAGGCAGACACAGTGAGGACTGGTTATTGACATCTTCGACCCGCAGTCGTAACATTTCTTAAATCCCGACTTTGGGGCTGCAGGGGTTGAAAAAGACATTTTTCAACATAAAAATGAAGCAAGCCGTTTGTACTCGAAGCGAAAGCTTTCAGAAAAACGGAAATGAAGCCAACGGGCGGTGCACAAGTTAATTATACTACTGATAACGTTGACACTCCATGGCGTCCCTTGAGGGACATTGAGGCCAAAACCTCATGCACAGCGCCCTCTGCCGAGAAAATGTTTTGCTGAAGCAGTAAAGCTGGCGAGATACGAATAACAAAGATGAGGAATACGCGAAAGGGCACAATCCATTCGAAACCATGTTTCACCTGTGGTTATCCTCTCCAAAACCTTCTCTGAGCCCACCTAAGCCCCTGCATCTCTGGTCCTCTTCTGACACGGCTTTGCACAATCGCATATCCCGCTCCTGTCTTTCCGGTTCATCAGATTCCAGCGCCAGCCGGCTCCACGTTCCAGCCGGCTGTGCGACTCCCTCCCTGATGAAAAGCCTGCATTTTTATATCCGTTGGGCTTACCAAGTGGCCACAGCTGGTGATAATTTAATTCAATTGCCTGACCATAGTTAAAGTGGCATGCCTGATCAATCCAGTACTCTGCAGGCCTCTTCCTCGTCTCAGTACTAGAATACTCCAAGGGGAGTAAGTATGAGGATACCCTCAGGTTTCTCACATAACCTTCTCCTATGCGGGTTGGACCGGGTTGCTTCACAGAAAAACCGGGAGAGGAAGGCCTTGTTACCTTGCTCTTGGCCCCCCAGGTGTTCTACTGTGAAGCAAAAAGGTTGAGATCCAAGAACCACTGCATTACCCGAGGGCTGGACTTCTTTCTCTGACTAATCCATACCAAAGGGCAGTGGCCAGTTATTAACCGTAACCTACCAGTTGATTTCCAGTGCTTCCAATTCTATGGCTGAGTAGTTTTTCTCCCTGGGAAACAACTTTCTACTGATATACAAAATTGGGTTTTCCAAGCCGTCATGATTTTGTGATAAGACAGCTCCTCATCCCATTAAGGGCGTGTCAGTCTGAAGGATGAATTCCTTAGAAAAATTGGCCACTTTCAGAATGGAGCTCTGGCATAGGGTTTGTTTGAAGGTCGTATAACAAATTTCATCTTCCTCTTCTCATCTGATCTTTTGGGGCTCAACGTTCTTCAATTTGTCAGTTAATTTTGCTGTCTTGCTGGAGAAATTCAGAATAAATCTGCGGTAGTAACTGATTAGCCCAAAAAGGCCCTCAGATATTTTTTGCTTTTTGGAGTGGGGGTATCAAGAACAGCTCTCACTTTGTCTTGCTTTGGTTGGACAGTACCAATACCCACAAAAAACAAATATTTAACATCAGATAATGCCAGCTTGCATTTTCTGGGGTTAGCGGTTAGCCCTGCTTTCCTTAACCCTCTCATGACTGTGTAAAGGAGGTAGAAGTGATCTTCCCATGTCTTGCTATGTGTCACAATGTTGTCTGTATAGGCTCTGCAAGAATCCGAGTATGGCTGCAAGATTTTGTCTATCAGCCTCTGAGATGTTGCGGGAGCACCATGTAGACCAAAGGGCAGGAATGTGAAATGAAACATTCCTATGGGAGTAGCAAAGGCAGTTTTCTCTTTATCAGGGCCATACAACAGAACTTGCCAATACCCTTCTGTTAGATCTATTGTTGAAAGGTAGACAGCATTACCCAGCCGGTCAATCAGATCGTCGATACGGGGCATTGGGTAAGCGTCAAAGGCGTTCACCTTTCTAAAGTCTATACAAAACATCCAACTTCCATCGGGTTTTGCCACCAACACGATAGGGTAGGACCAAAGACTATTAGAAGGTTTGATGATGTTAGCCTCAAGCATGTTTTTAACTTCCTGGATGATGGTCTATTTTCTTGCTTCCGGTAATCGGTATGGTTTTAAATGTGCTGCTTTGCCTATAGGAGTGCGAATATGATGATAGATATTGTTCACTCTGCCGGGCGCCTCTCTAAACAGGTCAGAGAACTGCCGTATCAGGTCATACAGGTCTTGCTTTTGATTGTTTCTAACATCAGGGGGAATTAAGGCGTTGTTATCCATGTCTTCTGGTAATAGACAGGATAATATTACAGCCTGGGATTCCAAAGTATTTTCTCGCCATTCTTTTAACAGGTTTATATGATAAACTTGGGTTTTAAGACGGCAGTCCAGTTGTGCAATCTTACGATTACACTGGCCCATTTGTTCCAGAACCTCATATGTTCCATGCCACTTAGATATATATATAAGCTTATTTTCAGAAGTGGGCAACAATGCAGCACCTTTTGATCTATGGAAAATTACCTCAAAGAAACCTTTTTTTATCATAAGAGGTCTTTTGTTGTTCTTGTGCTTTAACCATGTGAGTCTGTACTGAAGATCTAACAGCGGTCATATATTCCTTAAGCCTAGTTGCAGTTTGGGAGAGTGGAATTGGGGCTTTTTTCCTTTCTTCCCATGCTTCCCTCAGCATGTCCACAACATCCCGAGGTTCTCATCCATAAAGGAGTTCAAACAGGGGAAATCCTGTAGATGCCGGGGGTTTTCCTGACTGCGAGCAAAGCCCAGGGTATCATCTGATCCCAGTTCTTAGTAAGTATTGTTTTTAGAGTTTTATTACATTTCTCCACAAGGCCATCTGTCTGGGGATGATACACTGATGTGTGTAGTGTGGTAATATGCAACAGTTGTTTAACGTCCCCCATAAGCTTACTCATGAAAGTAGAGCCCTGGCTAGTGAATATCTTTTTCGGAAACCCTACTCAGGAAAAGAAAGCAAGCATGTGTTTCAGGATTTATTGTGTTGGCTCTCAAGGGGAAGGCCGTGTGGTAGATTGTAGCATAGTATACAATGACTAGTGTGTATTTATTTCCCAGTTTGGAGCTTTCCAGGGGCCCTACAATGTCCATACCTATCCGAGAGAATGTAATCCCAATTATTGGTAGCGGATTTAAGGGGACTGGTGAAGGCATATTTGTGCTGGTCTTCTGGCAGATCTCACAGATTGAATTAAATGTTTAATGTCAGCATGGATTCCGGACCAGTAGATTGTATTCGCTATTTGGGCCTGAGTTTTGAATTGTCCCAAATGGCCCCCCATTAGATGTGAATGGGCCATCTCTAGAAGCACCTGCTTTTGACTTTTAGGGATAACCAACATTGTTTTCACCATGCCCCCTGAAGTGGTATCTCCTATATATATTTAAGTCCTTGCTTAAAAAGGAAAAAGGTCCCGCTTTCTCACAACCATCTGGCTCAGATACAACTTGTAAAAATGCCTCAGCTAACAAAGGATCATTCCTTTGGGCAAAGGCTAAATCTGAAAGTGTCTCGGGTTCATCCTCTCTAGCTTTTCTGCGTTTGGGATTAGAAGGGCCATTGAATGTTTCATCAACCTCTCCAAAGCCTTGGGTTCCTTCATCTGTTTTCTCCTCCTCAAATTCTTCCTTAACCCTAGGGGACATGGCCTTCTCAAGTAATCCTTGAACAATTTTATCTCCCTGATGAATTTGGAATGGGTGATTCCCATGATTTTGTAACAACACCTTAACATAACCCCTGAAGTGTGGGTCTATAACTCCAGCTAATAAATCAACTCTGAGCCTCCATGCCAGCCCTGATTTGGGTGCCAATCTGATGTAGGTATTAGGGGGTAATCTGATGTAGGTATTAGGGGGTGGAATTGGGATAAAATCAGTAGGTATCAGTCTTCTTTCATCTGAAGGAATAGTCATGTCCCTACTGCTGCAGATATCAAACCCAATAGAGCCTGTTGTGGCTACTGAAGGGTCTGATGCTCTGGCACTTAGCTTTTCCAAGTTTCGGGTCATCCAACTTATATTGGTTGAGCCATATTCCACCCTGACACTATTAGTGAGGGCATCATGAAGCAAGACACAGACAACAGATTCAAAGTTCAAACAAACTTTATTTTACTTAAATGTCAGGATGTATGAAGGCCTAGCTTGCCGTAAGCTAAGGTGGGATTTCCCTACCTAGAAAAACTAAGGACAGTCTGAGTCAAAGAGTCCAACTTAAAAGTCAGTCTGTGTCCAAAACCTATACCTGCCCTCACAACTAAAGCTAGACAATGTTTGGGGGTATTAACAATAAACGAAATAGTGTTCCATACAAAGTTCTGAGCTTCTTCCAGCTCATGGCTTACTTTCAGCTCCCCTTTACAAGTTCCACAAAACTCTTGGAGTTCCCTTCCCCCAAGTTCAAGACAGATCCACACAGTCTTGGGGTTCCGTTCCCTTAGTTCAAACAAAACAGTTTTCAAAGGATTGGGATCCTCCCCAACCCTCTTCCCCAGGGTGATGTCTGTGGTTCAACAATGAACACCTGCTACAACGCAAGTCTTTTTCCAGTGACTTACCCCTTCTAGCTATTCACACTATTGATTCCTTCTTTCACTTGCTTTTCATGCAGGGCACTTCATCTAGTCACAGTTGACAGACCACATGGTCCACCCATTACAGGTCATGTAAACAATAACCCTTTCTTGGCGGTTATTTTTTTTAATACTGCTTCCATGCAGCGGTTCCCTCGGTCCAGGCACAGTTGACAGACCACAGAGTCCACCCATCACAGGTCATGCAAACGATACCCCTTTTTGTTTGCTTTTGCAAAATGTGTCCTCTGCTTTCCCATGACAGTGAAAAATACTTGTTTTGGAATTATCTTCTGCCAACATTTGTATTTCGATCAACTTGCTTTGCAAATACTGGTTTCTCAATCAACTTGCTCTGTGGTATCTGCCATCTGCACCATAGTGCTTTTATTCCATTCAAAACCTTCTCTTAATTTGCTTTATCTGTGTGCAGCATTCAGTAATGCTTATTTAATCATACTTTCATGTTGCTTTAATTCTGTATGGTATTCAATAATGCTTTCACTTTGTTTGGTATTAAAGAAATTATCTGTTTCACCCTTGAAACTATCTTCACTTCCTTTCAAGAATATAAGTACTTGCTTCAGCATTCAAAAGTACTTATGATGGTTTCCACAATGTCTGACATTCAAGATAGGCTTATTGCCAGTTTTTGGAGTGCTCCGGTATGCGTGTTTCCCATCTGTACTCACTGGCTTCAGACGACGGCTCCTGTCAGCTTCGCTCCTTTCTTCACTGTGTCTTTCCCACTTCCACTGGCCCCGCTCTTCTGTCGCGGAGGTCAGGGAGAATTCTGCTCTCCCTCCCTCTGGTCTGCAACGACCCCAGTGCTTCAGTGCCCTACAGATCCCACTTGCACCTGACACAGAGGGTGCAAAGGACTTCCCAACCTTCTCTGAGCCTACCTCAGCCCCTGCATCTCTGGTCCTCACCTGACACGGTTTTGCACAATCGCATCTCCCGCTCCTGTCTCTCCGGTTCATCAGATTCCATCTCCAGCCGGCTCCACGTGCTAGGCCATAAAGACCGCATATGGAAACTAAGGCACAATAACCATATACTAAAATGACACGTCAGACGCGAGGTTCCTTTTCCAAACAAGTCTGGTTTTATTCAAAGTTTCTCAGTCGGCCGACTGGGTCTCAACGCCTCACGACGTGTATTCCCAGACACTGTGAGATGCGAGAGAGCGAACAGCACTCAAGCAGCAATATATATATACATCATACATTTTCTTTTGTTAAAGCAATTCAACCCGCCCTCATACATGTCATACAGGCTAGCGTTCAGCGATTGACAATTATGACACGTTATGACAAGTCTTCATTCAGTCTAAACATAGTTATTCAAGCAAAAGCAGCAGAGACAGCTTTCTGTTATGGGGAACATGGAGCTCTGGCTCGGTAAGGATATCTTGTTCTTAGCAGAGAAACATTCCATACTATGTTATCTGTGTTTTACGGCTCATGAGCTAAGGGTCAGATAGTTCTGAAGCAGAGAATACCATTCTCCGTGAAGGAGCACCACTAGGAGAATATAATTAATGTTTAACTGCCTTGTACAACAGTGCTTGCAAGACAAACCGGCACCTGGACTACTGATTAGATGCGGCTTCTGTTCGACTTCAGGGATTTAGTGAGAGAGAAAAACAATGTATTTCTGCACAGTTCGACATTCCTGTCTCCGTTAGCATTTCAGCGTTCAATCCGTGGCCTCGCACTGTGGGCGAATCTAAAGCATAGAATATATTTGCAAAGCATTTAACAGAAAAAGCAAAGAGCAAATGGCTGACATTTCCCAAAATGGAAGCCCTTTGGTTACATTCACGATTCTTGGATTGCGATGTTTGTCACATGATGCAATTTGCTTCTGGCCAACATACTATACGTACCATTCGACTATGGGATTACTTTTCTGGTCTAACAAACCCTCCTTTTGGCCTTAAGCCAATAGCATCATCCAAACATTGCGTCTTCATCGGACAACGTGTCCAATTCCGAACAACCCATGTCGCTATCATCATCATCAGAAATATTAATTGCCATAAATTCTTTAATTATTTCGTTTTCGTGTTGTGTACCATCACTTATCATACGAGGAGGAGGTTTCGTACTAATTGCATGTACACACTCATTGGCAATTTGGGAGCAGAGGACTAGCAGGCATTGTATGCAACAACAGCAGCATATAAGGATTCCAAATATCATAACCAAGATTGCAATTAGTTTCCATCCCCATGATCATAGCAGTTCCCAAAACCATGAACTTATATTCAGATTCCAACCACCTGTGGGGACATGAATTTTGAGCTTAGGACATGCAATTTCTTAATTGTTCAAATATCGTAGGGGAGGAGTCACTTACAAATACAATGTCATATTATAGAGTATATCAGTTGTTCCATTTAGCATTTCTTCTAACACCCTGGACAGTTTTCTTATATTCCATGAGTTTATTGCTTGTCCCCAAAATGGTATAAATGATTTTGCTATATCCCCAGCAATCTGCCCTGCAGTATCATCTCATTGTGGCCGAGATCTAGATATTTTTGCTATTTCAGACGTTTTGGCAAGAAATACACCAGCTAAAAGTATCCCTAAATAACACATCCCTTCCCAGATTCTTGGTAACCATGGATAGGCCTGATCTCCACATATAAAATAAACAGAACCTTCTATATAAAATGGCTTCTCTTCTTGTTCAAGCACAGCAATATTCATACATCTAGTGAATGTTCCCACTCGATGGGAACCCTTTTTCCATAAGCAAAATGGAACAGAATGTGGACTATGATTAATAGTATAGGAGGGAGGCACAGCATGTTTGTTTTCTACCGGAGCCATTTTAAAAGTGATTAGGGACTGGTAAGGCCTAGAGAGTCTATCTATTGGACTTGTTGTTACCCGTTTTATTTTGCTTTTGCTTGTAAATACAGAACAACCCAACGGTTCCAATACCAATCTTTCAAATTCATTTATATTTGTTCCATCAAATTGTCCAGTGACACTATCATTCAATTTTCCGAAAAATAGCGCTCTTAATGATGCATAACAGGCAGTATTAAGCGGCAAAGGATGTACATACCAACCGATTCCTCTTTCCCCGTGCTGGGGTAAATGGGAACAAACCCAACAATTGGACCTATTCAAGATAGCATGGGTCATATTCATAATCAGCGGTAATGTGTTATTATCATATTCTTTTCTATGTTTCACTTCTTGTGATGGAAGAGTATAGGAGAGCACATGTACCGGGCAGCTCATTGTAGGAGTATTGGTAGCAGACAAGAGAGAGTTTAAGAGATGCATAGTCTCCAGATACCAAAACATTGGGATCATTGTAATCAAAATACAAAGTGGTATCATAATCAAAAGCATATTATTCTTTCTAAACCAAGTCGTTCTTGGGGTAGGCTTAATGTCAATATTTATAATATCAACAGCATTGGTGCAGGCGGGAGCAGGAGCAAATACAGGCATCGTCTATAATGTTTATTTTAGGAAAGGTTTTTCAGTGTTCGTCGGAAAAGTTCTCCACAGCAACACACGTTAGCAACAAAAGTTCAGGCCAATACAGGTTAGCCTGCTTACAGATGACAGCAAGCTGATGTTAACCTTCACAGAGCTCCAAAAAGGCAGTAGCAAGTATCAATTGTATAGTGTCTGTACCATTTGCCCCCGCTTGTCCGTGCCAGGTTGCAAAGACCTTCACTTTCAATGGTAGAGCCGGGAAACCGCGTGTCAGAGCTCTCAACTGATACAGCTCATACGCTCCTTTTCCCTGGACCTCCGTTCCCAGCTCCATCCGTGAGACAGAAACAAAGGTGAAACAAAAGCTGATCACTCCTGATTTCGTGAACGTAGATTGTACCTTACAGCTCCAGGTGCAGTATGATCGATAAACAATGCACTCTCATTTCCAGATGCAGGATCAGTGCCAATTCGCGATGCAATGAGTGATGATGAACAATGTTGAGGCAACTTTGGCCTTTCGATTTTCGTTGCAATCTCCCCAGGCCCTTTCTCGGGCTTAGGAAGTACTTCTGACAGGGATTTGGCGATGATATCTTTGTGATCAGGTGCAGCTGTCTTGCTTTCGACGTCAGGATCATCAATCTTTCTCATGTGGCAAAGGAAACAGAACTCTTTTCGTGTGTGTTGCGTGGATCCAATGTTTCCGGCCATTCACTCGGACTGCAGTCTGCGTGGCCAGTAGTATCTGTAAAGGGCCCGTCCAGCGCGGTGCAAGTGAAGACTGTCTTTCAAAATGTTTCACCAGAGTCCAGTCACCCGGCTGCAGACAATGTACTGGGCCTGTATATCTGACAGGAAGAGCCTCCTGCACCTGCTGATGAATCAAACGCAAGTTTTGAGTCAACTGTTGGCAGTAATCAATAAGTCATGGATACTCAATATCCCTCCAATGTTTCGGACGGGGCACATTCCAGGCATTGGCTGGTCTCCCCATAACAATTTCATATAGGGAGAGGCCAGTCCTTGCCTACACAGCTTTTCTTATTACAAATAATAAAAACAAACAAACAGCTGTTCGCATGCACAATAAAGCTAGTGGCAATGCATTGGGCCATTTCAAATTGCTCCCTGCGCAAATCTTGCTCAGCTTGTTTTTCAAGATACCGTTTTGGTGTTCTACCAAACCAGCACTCATCGGGTGTCTGGCCGAACGGAATCGGTTATCAGTTTGGAGACCTGCGCAAATTTGCAATATCACGGCCGCAATAAAATGTGGCCCATTATCTGACCATATGACACGGGGTAGTCCAAATCGGGGAAAGTATTCTTTTAGCATGGATTTAGCTGTGGACATAGCTGTACAATCTTTTAGGGAATAGGCCTCTCCCCATTTGCTAAATGTGCAGACCACTAAGAGGACATACTTATAGTTTTGGCACCTCTCCATTTCTATGAAATCAAAATGGATGACTTCAAATGGCATGGACGGTGGGCCAAAACTTCCTACTGGTGTCACTGTTCCCTTCCCGATGTTATGTTGTAAACAAGTCATGCAATTCAGAACCAATCTTTCAGCAGTTTTTCTGATGTGCATATTCTGTCATACAGAATCCAGGTGCTGAATCATTCTTCTAGCACATATGTGTGTCGGACTGTGAGCCATAGTGACCATTGCCATTACATAGGCATTTGGCAACATCCATCGGTTATTTTGTTTGTCCACCCAACAACCCTCAGAATCCAATTCTGCTGGACACTTAGACCATTTTCTTATATCATCTAGAGTAGTTTCTGCTTGTATCTTTTTAACTGTTTCAATTCAATTTTCTATCATGCAGGACACTCCTGTTTTTTCGACATGCATTTTTGTGTGCAAATCAGTGGCAGTTTGTTTCACAATTTTGTCTGCAAATGCGTTTCCCTTTCCTACATTACATGTTACTTTTTTATGTGCTTCACATTTCATTATTGCTAATCGCTTGGGAATCGCAAGTGCTGACAACAGTCTCACTATCAAAGTGCCATGTTGGATTTTGGTTCCATGGGATGTCAGGAAACCCCTTTCAGCCCATAATCGACCAAAATTGTGTACCACCCCAAAGGCATACTGACTGTCAGTATATATGTTTACATTGAGGTTTGCAGAAATTTCACATGCTCTTGTTAACGCTATTATTTCCGCAGCTTGTGCTGAGTTATATGGGATTTGTTTGCTCTCTATAATAATTTTCAGTGTCATGATGGCATAAGCAGCAGTTGATGTGCCACCTGGTAATTTAAAACAAGAACCGTCACAAAACAGTTCTACATCTGGCTCTTTCTGTGGAGTGTCAGTTAGGTCAATTCTTCCTTTTGTCTCTTGTTCAGTAACCATTAAGCAATCATGTGAGAATTGTTTTTCACCCCCATTTTCACTGGGAGGAGGCATTAACTCGGCCAGATTTAAAGCGCAACATTTCTTAATTTGAATATGCGGTGCAAATACGACAATTTCATAGCTTGTTAATCTGGCTGATGTGAAATGTTGCATCTGCGTTCTATTTAAAAGAACGCCCACTGAATGAGGTACCATTACGGTTAAAGTGTGACATAAAACCATTCCCTCGGTTTGTTTTACTGACGCAGCGGCTGCTGCAACAGCTCACAAGCAACGAAGCAAAGCACATGCAACAGGATCCAACATGGAAGAGAAGTAACCGCATGGTCTATTTATTCCCCTGTGTTCCTGAGTCAAAACAGCCATTGTTTTCATGCACAAATAACTTAAAACTCTTGTCGTAATTTGGCGTGCCCAAAACTGGAGCTGAACACAATGCTTCTTGACATTCTATGTTCCATGGCAAAGGTAAGGTAACATCCTTCCTTGTCGATGCCACTATGATTGTGGTTTCACAATCATTGAAAAGTTAGCGATCCACTGCCTACAAAATGAAGCCATGCCAATTAAAGCCCTGACTTCTTTCTGCGTGTTTGGAATAGGCAAATCAGAGATGCTTTATATTCTTTCTGGTGTCAATCTTCTTCCCTCCTTCGAAAGGAGGTAGCCCAAATAGGCCACTTCCTTTCGACAATACTGGTATTTTATTAGCAAAACCTTGTGTCCATGTGCCGCTAAATGTGTCAATAATGCAACAGTGCTTTCTTTATAAATATCTTCTGTGTCTGCTGCCATTAGCAGGTCATTAATATATTGTAACAATACGCACCGTCGGTAATTCAAGCATATCTAGTTGTTCCTTAAATGCTCTACTATAAATACTTGGACTTTCAGTGTAACACTGTGGAATACGTGTGAATTTAAGTGAACGTCCTCCTAGTGTAAAAGCAAACAAGTATCTATTATATGGATGCACTTGGATACTAAAAAATGTGTTTTTCAAATCAATCACACTAAAATACGATGCAGAGGCTGGAATCATAGTCAAAATTGTAGTCACATCCGGGACTAATGGAATTTGCAGATCAACCACTTTATTCACTCTGCGTAAATCAATTATAAAACGATAAGGTATATCATTACCTCCTTTCTTGTAAACCGGAAGAATCGGACTGTTGCAAATACTACCAGCAGTTTCTTCAATTACGTTTCTTGTCATTAAATCTGATACAATGCACTTCAACGCTCTTTCTCCCCCAGCCGAAATGTTATACTGCGGAATACGTGGTAATGTAATTCCTTCCTTCAAAAAATGTTCACTGCTTCTACTTTCAAACAACTAAAATCATTGTCGTTCAATGCCCATATACAAGCCGGTACTTTACTCAATTCAGTCGGTAGTGGCATAGATACAAATTGTAAAACAGGAGTCTTTTGTAGCGAAATTGTCAAATACACTCCATCAGGAGAACAATAAATGACTGCATTCAATTTTTTCAACAAATTCAATCCCAATACATTTTCACCGCAATTTTTCGTCAAAGGAAATGGGCAAGACTCTGTAAATGAACCTAGTGTTATAGGTACTAGTTGTGAAACTGGACTAATTACTGGCGTACCTGAGAACCCTACTGAGACATTTCTATGCCCTGACAGTGGTATTTCTGGAACCCGCTGATGGTCAATTGAACATTTTTGTGCACCTGTGTCCACTAAAAAAATGTGCTCCCTATTCTCAACCTTCATTTCTACGTAGGGCCCTTTCTGGTCAATGGGAACAGGTACTGGTTCCAACCTCTGTTTCGGGCTGTCCTAGTAGAACAGTACATTGTCAGATGTAAAATCGCCAGAGTAATATGCATTGGACTGATTATCAAAAACATTTCCACCATTTGTGTTGTTTCGTTGTTGATTCTGATTACCCTGATTATCCTGAAATGGTGACACCTTTTGGTTTCGATTCTGCCCTAGTATTCCTGGACGACCTCTATTCTGTCTCCCGGAATAGTCCCATTTCTATCCTGTATCTGCGGGCACTGTGCTCGCCAATGGCCTTCTTGTCTACAATAGGCACATTGATTAATCCCTATTGGACCCCCTTGCATGTTGGACGTTAATGCAAATTGGACTCTAGATGGTGCGTTCCCACCACCTCTATTATTGTTCGCTACTTGCTGTAACAACACTCTTGTTTTCAAATCTCCTTCATCCCTTAGTTCCTTATCCTTTTCTGAATTTACTCTTTTCTCATAGTATTGGGCCATATGTAATACTTCACTTTGTGATTTCGCTTGCCATGCACTTTCAGATGTCATTATTAAAGTTTGAATGTTCGGTAACAACCCTCGCAGAAACTTATCAACAAACAATCTCTTCCCGGTTCGGTACTTAGATCTTGACCACTAAAATCTACAAATACCTCTTCAAACCGATTCAAATAATCCGTCGCTCCTTCCGTTTTGCCTTGTAAACAAGCAGTCAATTTATCCCAAACTATTCTTTTTTCGGGCACTAAAGTTTTCAATTTCTCTACTATTCGCAATGGCAAGGTCAACATTATTTGCGGTGGCTTTTCTCCAGCCTTTCTCTCACTATCAATTTTAGTCAAATTTTACGATGTATCGCCTAACATCGGCGCGTCATTTATATTTCTGACCCGTTTCCATATATCTACAGGAAGAATCACGGGAAACAGTAAATCAATGTCACTCAGAGTAAAAACAGATGAATTTAAAACAGATTCAATTTCCTTATAGAATCCTTCTGGATTTTTCCTAATATCAGGGACCATCTGCTTTATGGTATTTACTTCTTGCCTAGAAAAAGGGACATGTACAAACTGTGCGATATAATTAGCTTCTATCGTTCGTGCTGGAGTCGCTCCATCGGCAGCAACCTCTACTTTCGGGACAAACGTGGGAGGCACCTCCCTCATGGGTAATTGCAAACTAGGGGATTCTACATTCGTTCGTCTATTAAGCAACAAAGCTAGATCAAGTGAAAAAGCAGATGTACCAGTTTCATATGAAAATGCTCTTTTATAAATTGTCAAATCAGCGGGACAACATATCTTATTCTTCATACATTAATCCTGTAAATACTGCACCATAACTTGTAATACCTTTCTCTGCATTTCAGGTGCATACTGACTAAACATATCATGCACTACAATTGGAGAAATGGCGGCATCCGTAATCCATCTAAGCGCATCTCACGTACAAATTTGCATCTCTTCACTAACAGGTTTTAACGGCGGTAAAAACCGTTTCTGAACGTACGACATATGCGATTTATCTTTTTTCAATATTTCTTTATGCAATCAATCAAGTTCTCGTTTAAACACAAATATTCGGCCTACGTGTTCTTGTACTTTCGCCGCATTATCTCGCAAGTTCGAAAGAACAACCAAATCATGCAACTCTTGCGGTACCACTGTATCAGTCAAATCACTCCATATTTCACAAGATAATCCCCATACATTCTAACAATACCTGTTGTTGACCAAGGCCTCTATGATCAGATATGGAACTTTGCACAGCTACTTCATTGTCATCATCAATATACGTTTCGGCCATTTCTTTCAGTTCTTCTTTCCTTCTTTTGCTAATCATACTACGAGTCTGTCTAATACTTCCTTGCGCAGGCCCCATCTCTGTAGAACTGCCTGCTAAAGCAGCTAACTCATGCTCTGAAGGCGGTGGAGGAAATGATTTCACAGGCACAGGGGGAGAGGAACTGCTCACTGCAGGTGCGGATGGAATCACGGGAATAGGAGGTACATAAGGAGGAGGTGCAACTGGGTCAGTACTTTGATGTTCATGTTCCTCCCTACTTCTCAAACAGAAATTAGCTTCCTTCCTCCAGTCTCTTACAACATCGAACGCTGCAGGTCTGGCCTTTTTGCATAGCAATACTGGTTCTATACGCATTAATTCAAAGCTCCCATTATTAGGCCACTGAAGGTCTGATACAAGTCTGGTCTGCATATGCCAAACCGCATTAAACACTATTGCCCCTATACCATACTTGATGTACATTTCATGTGTCGGCAACCCTTCAGGTGGCGCGACCTGGCCAGTTTCCAAACATTGTCTACCGCAGTGAAAAAAACTCACTAAACAGGAAGACAATTTCCCAGGCATGGTTAATTCTTACCCTTTTCTTACAATGGGCGTTTGAACTTGCAAGTGCAACACTCGACCAATATCAGGACTTTTAAGAATCGGGGCACGACTCACCTGATCAACCAATTCGTCACTCAGGATGCAATTTGCCGTATATAGACGGAACCAAGAATCGTCGCCACTGTGTGTCTGGCTCAATTTGCCTTGTTTCCAGGACCCTCGCCTTGATGCTCTCTGGGCGCTGCTCGTCGATCAGGGATCGGCTGTGTACAGATCTGTGGAGGAGTCTCTCATCACTTCTACAGGGGTGCCTTTCGATCCCGGTCCGACGGCTTCGCCCTCGACTCGTCTCTCTTGCCTTCCTTCAATTTCAACATATGCGATGGAGCATTAATGGGAGGGTCCCTATTCGGGCACCATATTTCCTAGGCTATAAAGACAGCATATGGAAACTAAGGCACAATAACCATATACTATAATGACAGGTCAGACGCGAGGTTTGTTTTCCAAACAAGTCTGGTTTTATTCAAAGTTTCTCAGTCGGTGGACTGGGTCTCAACGCCTCACGACGTGTGTTCCCAGACACCGTGAGATGCGAGAGAGCGAACAGTACTCAAGCAGCAATATATATATACATCATACATTGGGCCTCATTACACGGTAGGCGGTGAGCCATGGCGCTATTAGCGCCATGGCTCATGCCGGTAAAATACCGGCACCGCCTTGGCGGAAAGGGGATTTACCGCCCCATTCCAAGGTTGGAGGGGCGGTAAATCCCCTTTCCGCCATTGCCCTTCCCCATTCCCATTTCTGCCCCATAGGGCTCTATGGAAATGGGGAAGGCGCTAATTACGCCACCGCAATTTTGTGGTGCCGTAATTAGCTCCGAGGTCCCTTAGCGGGTTGGATTTTAATGCCTGCAAGAAGCAGGCGTTAAATCCTCCAACCCGCAAAGGGACCTCGTAGTACGGCGGTAAGGGTTAACGGTCACCGTTGCCATTAACGGTGACCGTTAACCCTTACCGCCGTCCGTGTAATGAGGCCCATTATCTTTTGTTAAGGCAATTCGACCCGCCCTCATACATGTCATACAGGCTAGGGTTCAGTGATTGACAATTATGACACGTTATGACAAGTGTTCATTCAGTCTAAACATAGTGTCAAATCCTGCAGTTTCCTCCCTCCTTTCCTCCTCACCTGTTTCTTCCACAAGGTTTTCTCCTTCACTCTTCTTCTGTCTCCTGATGTTCTTCGGGACTTATTTCTCTTTTTTTCCTTCTTTTGAAGTCGATAAGGTCTCTCTCCCCGGGATGCCACGCTGTCGGTTGGGTAGACCCCAACAGAGTGGTCTCCCCGGAAGATAGCCCAAAAATGACAGGGAAAAGCCTTCCGGCATAAAAACCCTGTTAGTCCTGGCCAGAGATGTCAAGTTCGTAAGAAGTGTAGTTTCCACTGTTAACCAGGTAGCCCTTCACAGAACCAAGGGTGCAAGTCCAAGGAATATGAAAGCCCGGAAGACGGCCACCAATAATGACTAGACTGCAGCAGGGGAGCTGAAGATCCCAGAAGTCCATAGGAGAAGTGCTGGCCGGAATTTCAGGACACACGGGAGTAGGCAAGCTGAGATGCGTGAGCAGCGATACCGGTAAGAGTGGGAGGAAAGGAGGGAAAGGAGGAACCCGAAGGAGCAGATGACGAGCTGATGAGGACAGCAAGGAAGGCTAGACAGGGGCCAAGATGGAACAGCGTAGAACAGATAGGGAAGAATCAGGAACCAGACAAGAAAGAAAGGTAAAGGGGAAAAGGCATAGAACGAAACGAGGCGGGAGGGAGAGGAGAGATAGAATGCTAGGACCAAACAGGAAGGAAACACAGAACCGAAACACAGAGCAAGCGTAATGCACGGAGGAAAACAAGGTGCAAGGCGCTCTGCTGCTGTAGGCGTGGGTGTTTGTACGCAGTGGAGGCCCTCTTGAAAACAACTAGACCGTTACAGGAGAAACGGTCTGAACGTGATGGAGCTAGTAATGGCGCTGCCATTTCCCCCATAGCTTCTAGGAGGGTATGACACATAGTTATTCTAGTAAAAGCAGCAGAGACAGCTTTCTGTTATGGGGAACATGGAGCTCTGGCTCGTTAAGCATATCTTGTTCTTAGCAGAGAAACATTCCATACTACGTTATCTATGTGCTACGGCTCATGAGCTAAGGGTCAAATATTTCTGAAGCAGAGAATACCAAATTCACCGCGAAGGAGCACCGCTAGGAGAATATAATTCATGTTTAACTGCCTTTTAGAACAGGGCTTGCAAGACAAACCTGTCACAAGTTTCTCTTTTCCTCACCTGTTTCTCCTTGCTTGTGACCTTCTTGGAAGCGACTGCTTACTTTCTCACTGTCCGAGACTTGTATAGGCCGGGGTGTGGGTCTTTGGATTCCAGCGTGAGATAGCCGGCTCACTTAGCCAGACAATGTTCAGTTTCCAGGAGCGTGAATCGAGGAAGGAGATAAGAGTTCTAGGCTCGGAGGATGTCCGGAATACCATGGAACGAAGTGCAGGCAAATCCAGGAGGAGGCATGGGTAAGAAGGTAATAGGGAATGGAACGGGGTTCCAGGAAACAAGAAACGGGAGAGATAAGGGAACTGGGATAAACGCAGAAGCAAACTCAAAAAGCACATGTCTAACAACTCCAAGTAGTTGTGTTGAGATGTGCAGAGCCGCGGGGGCGTGTCAGTTTTCTAGGAAGTCTTGCATTGCGTGCAGCGGCTAGAGTGCAGCGTTTCACGCCCGGCGGCCATGTTGGAAGGATCACCGAGTTCATGCCACGATGCATCATGGACCATGAAGTCGAGAACAGACGAATTCGGTGGTTCATGACAGTATGCCTCCTCCTAAACCCTGCACCCCTGGGTTTGCTTGGGTGTACTCAATGAAATCTCTGTATTAAACGGGGGGGGGCATTCATGTTTGAGAGAGGTTCCCAGGTGCGCTCACTGGGAGGATATCCTTTCCATTCTACTCGATATTGAAGCTGGC
Organism: Ambystoma mexicanum; assembly: GCF_040938575.1. Lineage (NCBI taxonomy): Eukaryota > Metazoa > Chordata > Amphibia > Caudata > Ambystomatidae > Ambystoma > Ambystoma mexicanum. The sequence continues at coordinate 305,067,413 of NC_090940.1, forward strand.
CCGTCTGTATCTGGAATCACATATCCTGGAGACTTCGAATTCAAGTTGGTCATTGGCGATTACAGGAGTAGGTCTAGGAATGTTTCTGGTTGATTGTACATTTGGTTTTAACAAGGAACTGTGAAAGACCGGGTGAATTCTTTTCAAAGATTCTGGAAGCTGTAGCTGGAAGGCCACTTGATTAATGACTTCTTTTATGGGGAAGGGTCCATAATACTTGAGAGCCAATTTATTAGGCTGTAGATGTCGAGGAAGAAGTTTTGATGATAGCCAAACCTTATCCCCGACTGAATAGGAAGGGCTAGGTCTCCGCTTGGTATCTGCATAACATTTGACTTCTATTCTGGCTTTTTCCAGGTGTTCTTTAGCATCTCTGTGTACGTTGACCAGTGTTTCAATCCAGGAATCAACAGCAGGAACTGAAGTAGGATGTGGTAGAACAGATGATAGAACTGAGGGATGAAATCCTTGACTACAAAAGAAGGGACTCGTCTTGATAGCTGAATGATCAGAATTGTTATAAGCGAATTCAGCCACAGGAATCAAAAGTGACCAGTCATCCTGGACCTTGGTAGCGAAACAGCTGAGGTATTGTTCTAGGGTTCGGTTGACTCGCTCAGTAGCCCCATTGGTCTGTGGATGATACCCTGAAGACAGCGCGCGCTGGATGCCCAATATTTGGCATAGTTGTTTCCAGAACTGAGATATGTATTGGGGTCCTCTGTCGAAGATAATCTTGGAAGGCAGTCCGTGAAGTCTAAATATGTGCTTTAGGAAAATTCCAGCCAATTCAGACAAGGATGGTAGTTTGAACAAGGGAGTGAAGTGAGCCATATGTGTAAACAAGTCGATGGTAACCATTATGGTTGTGTACCCTCTGGAAGGGGATAATTCCACGATGAAATCTGTGGCTATAATTTCCCTGGGTCGTGTTGGTAATGCGGGTTGATGAAGGAGGCCTGTGGGTTTTCTGTTATCATGTTTATTCTGGTTGCACACTGCAAAGGATCGAATGTAGGTCCTTACGTCATCTATCATTTTTGGCCACCAGAACTGCCTCTGCACAAGACGAAGGGTGGTAGTGACGCCTCAATGTCCGGAATGAAATGTATCGTGGCAAAGGTTCAGAATTTTGTGCCTCAGCTTTTGTGTTGGTATTGCCAGACGAGTTTCTTTAAAGAAATATCAGTTTTTTGTTACTAGATTCCATTGGTTGTTCTTTTTGTATTCCTTCCAGAGATCAGAAGAAGGTGTTCTAGCACGAATGTCTTCCAGGAGGGAAATGGCTTGGGCCACAAACACAGTATCGGGAAACATTTTAGGAAAAGTCCGGGCTTCGACAGGCTCATAATCAGGACGTCTAGATAAGGCGTCTGCGATAACGTTATTTGTTCCAGGAAAATGGTGAATCTGGAACTGGTACTGGGCAAAAAAGAAGGCCCAACGGGCTTGACGACTGTTGGATTGCAGAACTTGTAAATTTCAATGGTCTGTTCATACCTGTACTAGATGTTTAGCACCCAGGAGTAGGTGACGCCAGTCGGTGAATGCTTGTCGGATGGCTAGCGACTCTTTCTCCAGGACGGAATACCGGCTCGCACTGGGAGTCAAAGTGCAGGATCACTAAGCAATAGGATGTTCCATCTTGTCCCCGAATTCTTGTTTTAAGACCGCACCAATGGCATAGTCTGATGCGTCTGTTTCAACCAAAACAGGCCGGTCTATATCAGGTTGGGCTAGGATTGGAGCTTGAGTAAATTCTTGTTTCAGTTGTCGAAAGGCCATCTCCTGAGCATTAGACCATTCAAATGGAGTATCCTTCTTTAAGAGTGTCACTATGGGATGTACTATGTCAGAAAACCCAGAAATTAATTTTCTGTAAAAATGTGCAAGTCCCAGGAAGGATTGAATCTGCTTTACAGTGGTGGGTGCTGGCCAGGAAAGGATGGAGTCTACCTTGGAAGGATCCATTCCAATTCCTTTGGAGCTAAGCACAAATCCCAGATAATGGACGGTGGAGACATGAAAGAGGCATTTTTCTGGCTTGGCCAGGAGTTTGTGTTCTCGTAAATGTTGTAAGACTGCCTTTACATGTTTTTGACGGATCTGGGAGTCATTGGAATATATTAGTATATCATCCAGGTACACTATGACGAAAAGAAACAGCATATCTGAAAAAACCTGATCCATAAAGCGTTGAAACACTGCGGGGGCGTTGGCGAGACCAAAGGGCATCACTAGATACTCAAAGTGGCCAAAGGGAGTTCTGAAGTCCGTCTTCCATTCATCGCCTTCTCTTATTCGGATGAGATGGTAAGCGCCCCTGAGATCGAGTTTAGTGAAGATAACAGCACCTCGTACTGCCTCCAGGATGTCAGAAATAACTGGTAGTGGATACCGGTCTTTGAGGGTGCATTGGTTGAGACCACGGTAATCCACACAATGTCGGAGTTCTTTAATGTCTTTCTTAGGAACGAAGAATAAGGAAGCACCGGCTGGGGATTTTGAAGGCCGGATAGTACCATTTGACAAAATGGTATCCTAGTATTCTCGTAGAGCCTTCTTTTCGGGTTCAGATAAAATGAACATCCTTCCGAATGGAATTACTGCAGAAGCATCTGTGTCAATGGCACAATCCTCTGGTCTATGAGGTGGAAGAGCTTGGACAATGGCTGTCGAAAACACATCCGAGTATGTTTGATAGATCTTGGGAACCTGGATAATATTGGATACACTTACGGATGATTGCTTGTGGTCCTGGAAGGTTACTGTAGGGTCTTGCGGCTTGATTTGAGACAAGCAATGGGACATACAAAATTCGGAACCGAGAAAAAAGGAACCGGCTGCCCAGTTGATATAAGGATTATGCTTCTGAAGCCAGGGCATGCCTAGGACCATGGCGTAATGAACAGATTTTATGATGTCAAATCGAAGCATTTCCTGATGATTGTTTATTGACATTAGTAATTCCCTGGTTTCGTGAGTAATGGGTCCTGAAGACAATGGTCTGCCATCAATGCCTTCAAAAGGTTGTATTATCTCTTTGGTTTCTCGAGGAATGTGGTGGCTGACAGCCCAGTCGTGGTCTATGAAAATACCCATGACACCGCAATCCACTAGAGCCAGAATTGGGTGGGTTTCCTTCTCAGTAGGTGACAGGAATGTCTGTAGAATCACTAGAGTGCTCTGTCCTGGAGAGTTCAAGGAAGGAATGGATGCGGAGCAGGCATCTTTCTCCTGAAGCTGTGCTCGACTTAGGATCGGGAGCTGGCGTTTCCAGAACGCCGGGGTGGCGCTATAGGACACACTCGTACAAGATGTTTATCAGAGGCACAATACATGCAAAGTCCAGTATTAATCCGACGTATCCTTTCTTGTGGAGAAATGGGTCCATAGAAGGCGCCTAATTGCATAGGTTCTGGATCTGGAACATGTGGAGCACTTGTTTCCTTTGAAGAAGGGTATCCTGTGGCTGCCTTTGGAGGGGTTGTCTTATTTTTCTTCTTCTCTGCCTTTCTCTCCTGGATCCGGAAATCAATCTGTAGGGAAAGGTCCATGAGAGCTTGGAAGGAACTTGGACGAGCTACTCTGGCTAGTTCGTCCTTTATCTCGTCATTTAAACCTCGTCGAAAGAGGGTGAAGCTGGCTTCTTGGGACCAATCAGCTTCTTTGACTAGCTGTTTGAAGCGAGTCACATAAGTCAGCATATCCTGGGTGCCTTTTTGGAATTCGAGAAGTCTTTCTTGTGCACTATAAACAAGTTCAGGTCGATCAAACATGGCCTTAACTGCCTCCACAAATCCATCGTAATCATTCAGAAGTGGGTCTCCCGAATTGACTAAAGGAGTCGCCCAGGTTAAGGCATTGCCCGTGAGGTGAGATATCATGAATCCGACCTTTGCTCGTGGGGTGGAAAAAATAGTACGGTTTAAAAGTGAAATGTACTAGACAGGAATCAAGGAAGGCACGTAGGGATTTGGAAGATCCATCATACTTGTCCACTACTCCCCCCAGCAGGGCACTTTCTTTGACTGCGGAATCTCGGGACAAGACTAGCTGCTTTAATGCTGCATTCTCAGCCTTGAGGTTTTGAACCTCGGTGGTCAATGCTTGCATACCTCTCATGAGGTCTTGAACTGCGGCTTCCATGTCTGTTTCCGTATCAGGCTGGTGGCGTCTAAATCTGTCACAAGTTTCTCTTTTCCTCACCTGTTTCTCCTTGCTTGTGACCTTCTTGGAAGCGACTGCTTTCTTTCTCACTGTCTGAGACTTGTATAGGCCGGGGTGTGGGTCTTCGGATTCCAGTGTGAGATAGCCGGCTCACTTAGCCGGACAACGTTCAGTTTCCAGGAGCGTGAATCCAGGAAGGAGATAAGAATTCCAGGCTCGGAGGATGTCCGGAATACCATGGAACGAAGTGCAGGCGAACCCAGGAGGAGGCACGGGTAAGAAGATAATAGGGAAAGGAACAGGGCTCCAGGAAACAAGAAAAGGGAGAGATGAGGGAACTGGGATAAACGCAGAAGCGAACTCGAAAAGCACACGTCTAACAACTCCAAGTAGTTGTGGTGAGACGCCTAGAGCCACGGGGGCGTGTCAGTTTTCTAGGAAGGCTCGCATTGCACGCAGCGGCTACAGCACGGCGTTTCACGCCTGGCAGCCATGTTTGAAGGATCACTGCGTTCACGCCGTGATGCATCATCGACCATGAAGTCCAGAACGGATGAATTATGCGGTTCATGACAAAACCGGCACCTGGACTACTGATTAGATGCGGCTTCTGCTCTACTTCAAGGACTTAGTGAGAGAGAAAAACAATGTATTTCTGCACAGTTCGACATTCCTGTCTGCATTAGCATTTCAGCGTTCAAGCCGTGGCCTCGCACTGTGGGCGAATCTAAAGCATAGAATATATTTGCAAAGCGTTTAACAGAAAAAGCAAAAAGCAAATGGCCGACATTTCACAAAATGGATGCCCTTTGGTTACATTCAATTAGGTCGTTTACTTGCATAATCAACCAAAGCATTAACTGGGATTCCATTGACTTAAGCGGTATCATGTGTTTTAAAGCTCTCATTTCCCAGAAACAAATTGTTTATACCTTCTACCTCCCCTCTGTATCCCCTCTTCTTCTTCTTCCCATTCATCTCATATCATATACACAATCTCTATTGGTTCCTCCTATTTGAGGGACAATGTTGTGCTAAAGGACCTGGCTGTCCACACGAGAAACACAATACGGTGGTAGATCTTTGGCCTCTGGTTTCTTCAAATTTTGATTCACTCTTCTCTCAAGATCCTGTATTTTCTTTAGTTATCAATTTGGGGGAATTCACATAATTCTTAGTCTTGGGTACCACGTGAGGAGAATGATATGTACCTTTAGACTCTCTTTTTACCTCTTTACCTTTTTGTAGATTTCTCACATGATGGTTAGCCTCCATAAAGTTTTGGGCGGTCTAAACCACCAAGGCTAAATTAGGATTGTTTAATTGTAATATAGCTCTTTGTAAATAAGGGGGTACTGAATTTATAAATTGTTCTATGGATAGAATTTCTAGAACGTCTAATGGTTTTTCCCTAACCATAAATATTTGCAGGCCGATTCATGGAATAAATGTGCGCCGAAAATCCCGGCGCAGAGGGGCCAATACGTGCGCTGCGCCGAAAATCAGCGCAAAGCGCAGGGAAACCAGCGCACGTCGATTCATGGAAGTCCGTGCGCAAGAAAAGCAGAGGACGTGCGCCGAAAAAGCGCGCGGCGCAGGCCGGCGCACAGGTCAACCAACGTCGTGCGCCACGGCCACTGCGCCATCACTCCGAGCGCAGCGCACAGCTCTAAAGTAGGCGGAACACAGGGCGGGACACTCGGAATGGGGAATAAAATGGGGCACAACACTCGGAATGGGGAAGAATGTGGGCGGCACGGGGAAAGTTCAGGAGGCAAGTGCGCGGAACGCCCACACGCTCGCATACAACACGTATTCATGGAATAGAATAGGGCAAAAAAGCGCACGCTCAAAGCAGCGCACAGGCACAAACAGGCACAAACACGACCGCCACAAGAAAGCAGGCGGTAGCGTGTCTGCGCCTGCAAGAAATGTGCGCTAAAAGGCGCGCCAACAAATAGCACCTATATACAGACATAACCAATGTACAATACTGTTGCCCTCCTGGACAAATGACGTACAAAGGGGTACCCACAAACACAGACACGCGCAGAGAGAAAAAATAAACGTGTGCGTGCATACCGGGGTGCGCGGTAAGTTCCACACGCGATATGGGCTGGGCGGGTACGTGGATTGCAGGGGTGCGCGGGAAGTTCCACACGCGATATGGCAGGGAACGTGGATTCGAGGGGTGCGCGGGAAGTTGCACACGCGAAATGGGCGGGTACGTGGATTTCAGGGGCGCGCGGGAAGTCCCACACGCGATATGGCAGGGAACGTGGATTCGAGGGGTGCGCGGGAAGTTGCACACGCGATATGGCAGGGAACGTGGATTCGAGGGGTGCGCGGGAAGTTGCACACGCGAAATGGCCGGGTACGTGGCTTTCAGGGGCGCGCGGGAAGTCCCACACGCGATATGGCAGGGAACGTGGATTCGAGGGGTGCGCGGGAAGTTGCACACGCGAAATGGCCGGGTACGTGGATTGCAGGAGTGCGCGGGAAGTTCCACACGCGATATGGCCGGGTACGTGGTTTTCAGGGGCGCGCGGGAAGTTCCACACGCGACATGGCCGGGTACGTGGATTTCTGGGGCGCGCGGGAAGTTCCACACGCGATATGGCCGGGTACGTGGATTTCTGGGGCGCGCGGGAAGTTCCACACGCGATATGGCAGGGAACGTGGATTCGAGGGGTGCGCGGGAAGTTGCACACGCGAAATGGCCGGGTACGTGGTTATCAGGGGCGCGCGGGAAGTTCCACACGCGATATGGCCGGGTACGTGGATTGCAGGAGTGCGCTGGAAGTTGCACACGCGAAATGGCCGGGTACGTGGATTTCTGGGGCGCGCGGGAAGTTCCACACGCGATATGGCAGGGAACGTGGATTCGAGGGGTGCGCGGGAAGTTGCACACGCGAAATGGCCGGGTACGTGGTTTTCAGGGGCGCGCGGGAAGTTCCACACGCGATATGGCCGGGTACGTGGATTTCTGGGGCGCGCGGGAAGTTCCACACGCGATATGGCAGGGAACGTGGATTCGAGGGGTGCGCGGGAAGTTGCACACGCGAAATGGCCGGGTACGTGGATTTCTGGGGCGCGCGGGAAGTTCCACACGCGATATGGCAGGGAACGTGGATTCGAGGGGTGCGCGGGAAGTTGCACACGCGAAATGGCCGGGTACGTGGTTTTCAGGGGCGCGCGGGAAGTTCCACACGCGATATGGCCGGGTACGTGGATTGCAGGAGTGCGCTGGAAGTTGCACACGCGAAATGGCCGGGTACGTGGATTACTGGGGCGCACGGGAAGTTCCACACGCGATATGGCAGGGAACGTGGATTTGAGGGGTGCGCGGGAAGTTGCACACGCGATTTGGCTGTGAGCTCCCAGGCATTACCTGTACACCCTCCACGGCCCCTGCAGGCAGCACACACCACAGGGAACTACCCTGCACACCTGCTCATGTCTCCCACCACCCCCACCCCCAGCACTGTGGGCAACCTGCCAGCAGGCCCCCACCCATGGCCAACCCATGTCTCCCACCCCCCCCCACCCCCAGCACTGTGGGGAACCTGCCAGCAGGCCCCCACCCATGGCCAACCCATGTCTCCCGCCGCCCCCACCCCCAGCACTGTGGGCAACCAGCCAGCAGGCCCCCACCCATGGCCAACCCATGTCTCCCACCACCCCCACCCCCAGCACTGTGGGCAACCTGCCAGCAGGCCCCCACCCATGGCCAACCCATGTCTCCCACCACCCCCAGCACTGTGGGCAACCTGCCAGCAGGCCCCCACCCATGGCCAACCCATGTCTCCCACCACCCCCACCCCCAGCACTGTGGGCAACCTGCCAGCAGGCCCCCACCCATGGCCAACCCATGTCTCCCACCACCCCCACCCCCAGCACTGTGGGGAACCTGCCAGCAGGCCCCCACCCATGGCCAACCCATGTCTCCCACCACCCCCACCCCCAGCACTGTGGGGAACCTGCCAGCAGGCCCCCACCCATGGCCAACCCATGTCTCCCACCACCCCCACCCCCAGCACTGTGGGCAACCAGCCAGCAGGCCCCCACCCATGGCCAACCCATGTCTCCCACCACCCCCACCCCCAGCACTGTGGGCAACCTGCCAGCAGGCCCCCACCCATGGCCAACCCATGTCTCCCACCACCCCCAACCCCCCATCCACCTGGGGCACCCTCCACCAGGCCCCCACCCATGTCCCCCTGGCCCCTGGTCCTGACGATACACAATAATGGCAGTAATGACCAGCATACCCAGCACAAACACCCAGGCAAGGATTGCATGCACCCACATAGTGAATGCAATCACATGACACAACCCCAAAGGCAAGTAAGCAAAAGAACACATGTCCGCCACACACACATACACAATGGGTGCAAGTCAATGTCAAAACCCATATCATGGCATGTAAGAAACCAAAGAAAAAATGACACAAGTGTAAGATAATATCAAAATGTATTAAAAATAAAAATAAAGTAAACTCTGACAACTATCTGGTAAAGCAAATAAAAGGTCCATGTCCGGGAACAAAAATGAGAAATCAAAAAACAAAGGATAGAAAAATGAATAGATTTTGTCCAAAGTAAACACATGTAGAATGAAATGAAAGATAAACCATTACGACATGGTGTGACCAATATGAAAGTTAAAAAATTTATCTCACAAAAAATAACTATATTTACAGGATTGTTCAAGGGTCCATGAGCCCAACACCACAAATTAAACCTAATACTAACTATTTAAAAAAATATGTACAAAGAAGTGGCCATTGTCCAAGCGGTCCAAAAAAAAAAAATTAAATAAAGGAAACCTAGCACTAACTAACTAAAAAACTATATACAAAGGCAGCGGGCTAGTCCTGCGGCTCACTTGGTGATGCTGGCCAGGGCATCCTCGAACTCCACGTCAATGTCCTGGAGGCGGGACTCAGTCCTGGCCCCGAGGTCTCGCAGGGACAACCCCATGTGCTCTCCAAATTCCCTGCGAGCCTCCTCGAGGCACTCAGCCCGCCTCAATGCCTGATGCATGGAGATCTCCGCCCTGGCCATGGCGAGCCGCTCCTCTTCCGCCCGCTGCCGCTCCGCACCTATCCGCTGGCCAAACTCCTCCCACACGGAACACACCGCCATGCCAGGGTTGCCCTGCCCTCCGGCCGATGCCTGCCCCTCCGATCTTGATGGCCCTGAGCCATGATGCCTCCCACGTCGAGCCCGCTGCTGCCTGCGACGCCACTGCCTCTGCCAGCACGACGGCATCCAGGCTGATGGTAACCACCGACGCCGTCGTGCACGTGCCCTGCCCGATGATGCCGGCACATCTTCCATCTGCTGGGGTCCACTTGCTGTGTCGTCCACCCCTGCTGGACCTCCGACTCCCAACTGTGGCAGGGATGGGATCCCCACCGAGCTGGCTGCATTGGTCGGGGCAGGTCCACAGGGGGCCATGGTGGCATCTGGGCCGGAAGACGGCAAGGAGAACGACTGGTGGATAGCCTGCACAGAGGAGGAGAGGGCCGTCAGATTGGCCAACACATGCAGGAACCCCCCGAACATGGCCGATCCCAATTGGGCCACGTCGGCACGGTGCACTTCGTGATGACGTGCGTGCTCCTCCCGGGAAGCACGCACGGCATCACGAATCACAGCCGTGCGCATCGCGACCCCAATCAGGACCTGCTCCACGCGGCCAGGGGTTCCCACGGCCGCAGGTGGAGGGGAGTCAGTTGACATGGACATCCCCTCTACCTGCGGACGGGCCTGGGACGGGGCATCCCTGCTGGTGCATGGTGGTGCACTCACAGGGTCAGGGACAGCGACATGCACAGGCCCCTCCACGGTGACCTGTGCTGCCTCCTGCCCCTGGCCCTGGACTGCACCACTTGCACCAGCAGGGATGCTCCCACCAGGGCCCATGTGTGCACCAGTGTCGGCCTCCTCCTCCTCTGTGCAAACCACCAACCTGGATGGCTCCTCACCGTCTCCCGCCGTAGCAGGCCCCTGTGGGGGCTCACCCACCCCTTCCGCTGCAGCCGTGGGGGCATCCCCGCCGCCTTGCTCCACAGCGCCGTCTCCGCCCTCTTCTTCACTAGCCGCTGCGTAGAGGGAGACAAAGAACACAAGCATCAGGCTACTGTACAATGGTCCCCTAGACAGGAAGCAATAGCAGATGAGCACCCCTGTCAAAGTACACTTCCATCATGTCCCTCCACAACACATGGGTCAGTCCAGGCAAAACACACACAGTAACAGGCATGGTGCATGCCATGCACATTTCCATGCATGTCCAATTGACTCTTGAAACATTCAATGAAATGTAACTCACATGCATCATGGCTCATGCATATCACATGCACACACTACACCTCAGTCACATCCATCTGGCCACAATCACACCAAACACAGGCAAAACAAGGGTAAGGTGGGTGCGTCACTGAATCTGTGCATTGTCACACACATGAGTCATGCATCCATGGCATGCACAAGTCAGACATGCAGGTCAGGCACACAGACATGGCTACCATATATGTACCTGGCATCAGCACCCATCCTCACCCCCATCCATGTCCAGGTACAGAGACTGGCATGCTCTCATGTCCCAAATCTGCATAGTGCTCCCCATGCCGCATTTCTACACATGCAACAACCATGTGGGTCACACATCACTGGTCGCACATGCATTACCATGATGTCCCAGCACACATACATGCATACATGGCACATGGCACACATACAGGCAAGTATCATAGAACCAGCACACCGCAACATGCCCTGTCTCACACAGTGATGCTTGGACACTTACCGCTCAACTCCAGACGGGTCTCCCTCTCAAGGATCTGGGCGTGGAGCGCTGGGCGTACGCGTTCCAGGACCCTCTTCTGGATGGAACGCATGTGGCCCCGGCCCCCCTCCACGAGGCGCCGGGCCTTCACAAGGGTCCTGGACCTCAAGTCCTCCCAGCGCTTCTTGATCTTCAAGACGTTGCGGGTTGCCACCCCCTCCGCGTTGATGGCAACCACACAGTCGGCCCAGATCCTCTCCCGTCCTTCCTTGCTGGCGCGGGACGATCCAAAGAGGGCATCATACTGCCCCAGGACATGCTCCACCAGGACACCAACTTCGGTGGCAGTGAAGCTGGTGCCCCTCTGCCCCTCTGGCCTGGGGTTGCCACTGGTGCCAGATGTAGAAGTGCCCGACATGGCAACCCCAGAGGCAGGTGTGGGTGGGCAACTGGGTCCTGGGGCTGGGCTGTGGAGCGATGTAATCCCAGTTGGGAGTCTTCAGTTCCAGCAGGGGTGGACACAGCAACTGGACCCCTGCAGATGGCTGATGTGCAGGCACCAAATGGCAGGGCACGGTGGCAGCAGGCAGGCAGGCAGCAGCAGATAGCACGTGGGAGGCTGCTCAGGGCACTTGGGGGGCAGTAACTCGGCCTTCGGGGCAGGAGCGTGGTGTTCCGTGTGTTTTCGGGTGGCCAGCTTGATACGGAGTGATTTGGCACGTGAAATTCCTGCACGTCAGCGTGAAATCCGAGGAAAGGCCCTTAGCGCGTAAGTGCGTCAGCACGCATACGCGATTCTATTGGACCAGAGTCCCTCATCGCGTAAGCGCGTCTGACGTGATCCGCACGGGCGTTCCCCACTCAGCACGTGAAGACGGAGCACACGTGGAAATCCTGCACGTCAGAGTGTCATCGCGTGTAATTGGCCAAAAGTGCGCGTACACGCCATTGGCCTATGTACGTGTATTTCATCGCGTGTAATTGCCCAAAAGTGCGCTTACACGCCATTGGCCTATATACGTGTATTTCAGGGGCGCGCGGCCACTTACACAGGCAAGTACGTCAGCGCACCTGTATGCCTGCAGCGTGGGAATTTCCACACGCGATTGGAGTGGGAACCCGATTCCAGGGGTGCGAGGCTCACACGCTGCCTACTACACGCGCAAGGCATTAATTTGCGCACTTTTCAATAAACAAGCCAGATGCCAGGATGAACATACCGTTCCTAGCAGCAGTGGCAGTGGGCTACCAAAGGAGGATGAGGAGGAGAGTCAGGGCCAGAATATTCACACCCAGAACCAGCCTATTCGGGATGCCTGATGACCAGGTGTATGGGAGGTACAGGTTTCCAGCACACATCATACTGGACCTGGTCAGTGAGTGGGAGGATGACCTCACATCACCCACCCTGTGCTCCCAAGCACTCAGCCCCCTGCAGAAGGTCCTGAATGTACTGCACTTCTTGGCCACTGGATCCTTTCAGCGGACAAGTGCCATAGTGGGTGGTGTGTCACAGGCCACGCAGTCACGCTGCCTACACCAGGTCTTGAACATCATCACTGCACGGCCTTCAGTCCGCAGGCACATATATCTCCCCAGGACTCATGCAGAAAGGCGGACGTGCATCCAGGAATTCTATGGTGTGGCTCAATTCCCCAAAGTGCTTGGTGCAATTGACTGCACACATGTGGCTCTACGTCCACCCAGGGCAACAGAGCACATCTATAGAAACCGCAAGCACTGGCATTCCATCAACGTCCAAGTTGTATGCAATGCCAAGGGAATCATCACATCAGTATATGCCAACTATCCAGGGTCCACCCACGACAGCTTCATCTACAGAATGTCTACCCTATGCCGGGACCTAGAGGCTGGCCAGCATGGAGATACATGGCTGCTTGGTGAGCATGAATGCCACTCCACATGCATGCATGTCAGATACTGGGTCATGACACAACACCACTAATGATACCCATCACCACCTCCGCAGGGGACAGTGCCTACCCTATCAGCCCCCACATGATGACCCCAATCCGGAACCCCACCACGCCACCCCAGGTAAGGTACAACACAGCCCACATTGCTACACGGGGCATAGTGGAGCGCACATTCGGAGTGCTCAAGTCACGCTTTCGCTCCCTTGACCGTTCTGGCGGGCAGCTGTTATATGCTCCCCGAATAGTGTGCAGGATCATAGTGGCAGCATGTGTCCTGCACAACGTTGCAACACGCCGGGGCCTGCCCGTGGACATGGTGGTGCCCCCACATCCACAACCACATGCACGCCCGCTGCGCATGGGAGGGGAAAGGGCACGGGGGGGGCAGCCCGTACGCAACTGGTGGCCAACTTCTTCACCTAGGAATCACAGTGCTGGCTAGTGCACACTGCTCTGGCACATACCATCTGACAATCAATGATGACTCTACCTGACAATGTCTGAAAATTACTTGACAATGAACTGTCAGATACACATCAGCCTGAGATTGTTAACATGGAAGTGTCAATATGTGTGCACCCCTAGCTACACATACACCAGCTATGCATCACAACGCAAAGACACAACTCCATCAATCTAAAATGCATTGCCACAGGCGATTCACTACATGACAACATTGCCATGTCACCCACTCCCTTCACAGTCCCGCCACTGAGGACACCATGTCATGGTATGTGACAGCAAACAAACTGGCCATCACAACATGACACCAGTGTCACAAATAGCAGTGCCCCAAATGGAACATAGCCGCACTTGAGCAGCTAACCGCCCTGGAGCCACTACTACACACCTGTGTAAGAGTAATTTCTATCAAATTACACACCAACCCACCCTGAAGCCCACCCAAACAAGACACATTGCATGTAATCAATGGTAGTCTCATTACCTGATTCAGCTGGTATGTCCTCACCGTCCAGATGTACAGTGATGGCGCCATGCAAAAGTGTCAGTGCACATCTACCGACATGTAGTGTGACTCCAGAGAGTATGCCCTTGTGAAGATCTGTGTGAAATACCTGCAAAACATGAGCAACATATGTAAGTAGAGGCACATATCATACCATCATGCATAGTTAGGTGCAACAACAATGAACACTATGAATGTCTACACAGTATTGACTATGGACTGGCCAACAGCTCATGGGAGTCCAATGTCACCGTGTAATTTGCTGTCACTTGGGCACACCCTTTGCAAGCCCATGGAAAGGGAAGCAGGAGGGGTGTGGATGTCTGCTACCCAAGCATCGAAACCAAACTCAGGACAAGCCTGCATGTGCCCAGCCACAATACAGTGTATGCCCAGGTACCCACACAAGGCAACACTCTTGCAAAATAAAAATGAAAAAGAGAAAAAATGGCCATGAAAGGGCCGGCGGGGGGGGGGGGGGCACCTATGAGGTCCGAGGACAGGATGCACGCCACAATCCACCTGTGTGGATCATGGGAAAGGAAAACACCCCATAGGCTCGTGGCCCACACGGCTACTCTGTTGTGGGAGATGAGTCGCTATGGCTCTGCCCAGACCCTGCAGCTGACTCTGGAGGTGGGGGAGCTGCCTCAGAAGATGGTGTGACAATGGGAGGCAGCCCACGCAAAGCACGAGTTTGCTCCTCCATGGCTGCAAGCAGGCGGGTCTGGTAGTTCTGGTTCTGGGTTATAATCATGCGGAGGTCCCCATGCAGTAACTCCCGGGATGACCTGACCTCCGCACGAGTTGCCTGCATCTCGGCCGAGAGCGTCCGTGTCAGACGCTCCAGCTGCTCCTCTGTCCTTCTATGGGATGAAGCCTCAAGCTCTAACAGGGTCGACCTGAGGTGACGGAGTTCTTCCCTCAGGGCTTCCCTGTGGCGCTGGGACTCCATGGAAAGTGATTCCCCCAGAGTCGCCAGTGCCGCCCGCCTGTCCATGTTGGACGCCAACATATCCTCCCTGTGTGCCTGGCAGATGGACTCTGTAGCCTGCTCCAGTCGCTCCATCAGCCTTTCTGGGGGGACAATGGAAGTGGCCACCCTATCCATGGCCTGTGCAATCATCTCGGATGATGCTGCCTGTTGGGTGGCCATACCGTAGATGGATTGCTCCCATACGGTATTGCCAGGTGGCATACGGCCACCACGTTGACGGGCACCACACCTGCCTGGGGCAAGGCGGACTGCGCCTTGCTGTGCCGGCAAGGCCTCAGGCTGCAGGACTGCATTCCCTCTCTGATCTGCAGCCCCAGGAACAGGATCAGAGATTGGGTGGTGTGGCCCTGCATCCGTAACCACCGGAGGCTGATCTGCCGACACTGACATCCCCATTGAGGCCAATGGCCTGGCTGCAGGTGGGTCGGACAGAGGAGATTCTCTCCCAAGAACACTCACCTGCGACTGCACATAGGTGTCATCCTCCGAGTCTACACCTGAATACTGCTCGGGGGAGGAACCCCCAGAGACACCCCTCGACAGCACGGCCTGCAGCACTTGTGGGTTTTCACCCACAAACACACCACGTCCCTCACTTGTGGTAGGTCGGCCCGGGTTGCCCTCCTGGGACGGCTCCACCACCACATCCCCAGCATCAACAAGTGCTTCGTCCCCTGCAAAGACATGAAAGAGAAAAATGGAAACAGGCATTAGCACCATGGCATGCAACAAGGGCTGATGAACAACATAGGCAGTAGTCCTACGACACATGTCCTACATGACTGGGAGTCCTCCTATGCATTCACCATCACTGGGTCTGTAGGGGAGGCTCAGGGCATACTATGTACTGATTGGAGAGCAACGCCTGCTCACCTTGAT
This sequence comes from Ambystoma mexicanum, assembly GCF_040938575.1. Lineage (NCBI taxonomy): Eukaryota > Metazoa > Chordata > Amphibia > Caudata > Ambystomatidae > Ambystoma > Ambystoma mexicanum. Next base: position 305,083,158 of record NC_090940.1, read on the forward strand.
GCCTAGCACTGCCATCACACATTGGGCGGTGATTGCCATGTCAAAGGCACATGCCATCACACACATGGCATGTGACATAGCCACCAAGTGAAGAGGGAGAGGAGGGCTACTTTTTTGGATTTCAACCACTCTGGTCCTGACATTGCATCGTCACATCAATTAGTATACATGTTGTACATGGATCTGCTAGTCCAAATTGGCAACGATGCACAGTGCCTTGTCTAGATCAACATAATGCAGTAAACATTGTGATTCCACCTCCCCAACACCTGTAACGGAATAATTTTGCATTCGTGAAGCACCGGTCAAGTAATGTTTGTAGGTGCAGCGGAGCACTGAGGGGTGGTGGGGCAGAAGGGGATGCCAGTCAACAATACTACTGGTGCTGGTGTCATTCATGTCACGCAAGTGCAGGGGTGGGTGGCACAATGAAGTGCAAGGGGGAGTGGCGGCTGGAAGTGCTGTACAAGGTAAGTAGGACTTGACGTCAAGGGCAGATGGTGTTAGGCGCAGACAAGTGCTGGGGGGGTGGCCTATAGGGGTACAGAGACAATCATGCTGTGCTGTGGGCTCGGAGGGGACAGGGGAGGTACACACTGCCTCTGGCTCGGCAAGGTCCTTTCAGATTTCTATGTGTCCTGCAGAGTTGTCACATGCCGCAGATATGTGCCCTTGGATTGGGGATCTCATCTTGGTGAGAAGGGTGAGGCGCTATTGCCTTTGGAGCATGTGGCAGGCCAGTTTGCCAGAGGATGGCCATGATGCAGGACATTCCCTCTCTGCCACCCGGCACCTGTGGTTTGGGTTCCCAAGATCCGAGTCATGCCAGGACTCTGCATTGGCATGGGGCTTCAGACAGGTGGTCATGACCGTGGCTAAGACATCCAGTGTACCTGACATGGAGTGGAGCATGGAGTGGGCCCTGTCAGGATGGGAGTGAGCCTAAGGGGGAGCTGGATGGGGGGGACATTTTGGCAGCATGAGCCTCGACTGACACACACTTCATGGGTCGGAATACCAAGAAGGTGTGTGACAGTGGTGAGGGTGGCTTTGCCTGTGGGGTGTTGAGGGTGAGCTGGGAGGAGAGGAGAATGTGATCACTCCAGGAGAGAGGAGTGCAGAGATGGACGGAGAGGGGAAAGTCAGATGAGATCAGAGCATCAAGAGTGTGCCCTGCAGAATGAGTAGGGACAGACGGGAGTCTAGAGGGTGAGAGGGAGTTGCTGAGGTCACAGAAAGGTCACGTGGGGGCGTCAACAGGCATGCAGGTGGATGCGTACCGCACCAAGGATGAGGAATTCTGTGTCTGGGGACATGAGTGAGGAGGAGAGGTGAGGACACTCAGAAAGGAAGTAGTACATTTGACCAGTTTTCCCAGACACAGTACGCACTGTTTGGAATGTCAAGGTGTGGTGGACAGAAACCTCACACAAGCCATTCCAGAGTGGAGTAGGTCTAAGTAGGTGTGACAGTGGCAGGAATACCCTCAGGGAAGCCAAGGGCACACCCCCCCTGCACAGTAGTGGCGGGCCAAGGAGAGGGTCAAGGATGCAGACAGAGCTGGCCGTCAGACATGTTTCCATGAGACCAAGGATGTCAAGGTGCATAACCTCATGTAAGTGACAGTTATCGGAGGAATGCCTGATGCAGCCGCAGTGAAAGGAGTGTAATTGTGGAGGAGGTTGACAGCCTTGTAGGACTTACGGGGAGTGCTAGAGATCAGAGGTGCCGCATGTGTAGGAGTTGGAGTGGGAGGCGGAGAAGGTTCATGGGAGGGTGCAGGGAGGCAGTGCAGGATTGATGAGGAGAGAGGAGGGGGGACAGCAGGAGAGGTAAGGAAGTTGATGAGATGTGGGTAGCATTTCTCAAGGAGATTGAGGTTGGCCTAAGGGCCTTGGACTGAGACGCTCCCATTACCATGCACATCATTAGTGGTATCTGAGGATTGGAAGGAGGCCAGGAGTACACCCCAACGGGTCCCACCTATGATGGTGGAAGAGGAGCAAGGAGAGAGGACAGGGACCATGTGAAGGGTCTATGGGACAGGCAAAGGCATGTATGAGCAGATGTCAGTGAGAGTTAGCTTAGAGTAGGCTCAGATGCACTGGTCAGCAATAGGGTGGGTCGCATTGGAGGGCAGGCTGCCCTCATTTGACTTTTGGCAAGCAGGTGTCGTGCGTAGGGCACGATGGTCTGAACTGTAGAAGTCATGGAAGATAGACCATGAAGAGCAGCATGGAGTGTGAGGGAATGGGGCTCGAAACCAGACGGTACCAAAGGACCCAGGAAGGAGGTGGATGTCAAGGCTACATCCACATTATGACTGCATGTTGGTAGGCATTTATATACAGAGGACGCATTAGCATGTGGTATCATTGCATGTCAGGCATGTGAAGATGAAACTTTAATGGCTGGGGGAAAGGAGAGGAATGGTATGTAAGACATCAGATGAATAGACAGGGGAGTATGAGCAACAATGTAGTGACAAAATTACTAATCAAGGGCAACTTCCATGGTGTTGGCCCATATGTGCACTGTTGCCAGTAGGGATAGTGCTGTGGCCAGATGGTGTTGCACTGAACATACTGGATGAGGCACATGGGTGCCACTATCAACTCTGCCACACACCCCCTTGACAGGCACCCAACATGAATGCTTCACACACACACCATGCACATGGATGATACACACATGCATGTGCACTCACCGGATGATGCCTCGTAATCAGGGAGGTCTCCCACACCTTGGAGTTGTCCCTCGGTGACGTAGAATCCAGCTACGGACTCGTGTGGTGTGAGTTCTATTTCCTGTGCTGGGGACCCACCTCCAGTCACCAAGGTTGCGGCATGACTTGAGGCCAGCTTATCCTTTGCCCTGCGCTTAAGGTCATTCCAGCGCTTCTGGCAATCACTAGCTGTGCGCCTCACTACTCCAAGGGCACTTATTCTGTCAGCAATGGTCTGCCAGTGTGCCTGGCGTCTGGCATGTGTGGTCTTGGACCCTGCAACGATGACCATTTCCCTATCATGATCTGACACATACTGAACAAGTGCATTAAGTTCGGCGTCTGTGAAGCTTGGCTTCCTTGATGGGCCGGACTGTGCAGCCGTGTCTGGGGCATCAGCCTGTGCCGGACGTGCACTCTTCCTCTTGCGCTTGGAAGGGGGTGGGGATCCAGAGTGTCCTACGCCGCTGTGGACACTAGGGGCAGGAGCCGTGGTGGACTCTGTACTGGGTGTGTGTGATTGCCCACTCAGCATGGGAGTAGGTGCAGGCATTGGGGGTAGTGGGATGGGGTCAGGCCTGATCTGAGGTGCATGAACTAGGACCGACACAGTCTTGGCAGGGTGTATGAGAGGTGGGGTGGATTGAGCCACACCCTGGCTACGGGGGCCAGCAGATGACCTATCTGGCATAGATGCGCGTGCCCTGATGACACCAATGTGCACCGGTGCACGTACAGTGGACCTGCTGACCTGGATGTCAGCGATGGAATCACCCTCGGACAGGTCTGGTGCCACAATGGCCTGGTCCGACATGGGCTGATCAGGGTTGGTATCAGCCACATGACTCTCAACTGGGGGGGGGGGGGGGGGGGGGGCATGGGTGTCCCTGACTGTTCCTCCAGACTGGGGGGAACAGGGGCGCCCTGCAAGTCACAACCACGTCCCCTGTTGGATCCTCCACGGCCACCACGTGTGGCTCGGCCACCTTTGCCACCCTTACGGCTTGCACGCCTCCCAACCATGGCACTGATGGTATTGTGCGTATGGGAGTGGGTGTGCACAATTGTCCTGGGCAATTGGGTGTCAAAGGGGTTGGGTACCAGATGGTATTCGTACCCTAGTGCAGTGGCAAGGCTATATGACACCCCTGGGGAAAGATGACGGGTCACGCAACGCACAGGCACCCCAAAAAAGTTAAGGAACGTGCACAATACCCCTCCTAGACCACGTGTGCTGATGGAAAACCCTGCACTACGCTGTGGCATCCAGTAACACAATGAACGTATGCGTGTCACACGCGGCCTAGATTGACCTCTGAAGGGGTAGGCTACACACGGGGCAAGCACAGATGTTAGATACGTGCGTGACTCACCGTCTGCCAGGTAAAAGAGCGTGAAAAAATAGCACTTTTGGTTGGCAACACCCCCGCCAAAAGAAGAGGTGTACGCTGTCTGAGGAGACAGGACAACTGTAGAAGGGGACACTGTTTGAGGGAACAGGCCCAGGAAAACCAGTACAAGAGGAAAAAGAGAAAAGAGCTGTCAGAGGTAACAGGGAGTACGAACTGGAAACGCCGTGAAGTAAATCGCGTGTGAAACGACAAGAAGTACCGAATTCACCCACTCGCTCTCCACGAAAAGCACGTACAAGGAAATTGTGTTCAACACTACCTTTTATACAGGCCCACACGTACATCGTCACTTACGGCGTGTACGTGCTTGGCCCATTTTCACCAATCACACGCTTTGGCACTCCTGCGTGTAGGTATCTTTTCACCAATCACACGCTTTGTCACTCCTGCATGTGGATCCTTTTTCACCAATCACGCGCTTCGACACTCCTGCGTGTAGCTCACTTTTCACCAATCACACGCTTTGTCACTCCTGCATGTGGATCCTTTTTCACCAATCACGCGCTTCGACACTCCTGCGTGTCGCTCACTTTTCACCAATCACACGCTTTGACACTGCACGTGCAGGTAACTATTGACGCACATATGCTGGTGACGGGTTTTCGCGCGATGCGGGTTTTCGCGCGATGAGTGTGGGGTTTTCAGGTGCAAAATCACTCCCTATCAGGCTGTCCACGCGTTCTAACACGAAAGACCACGCTCCTGGCCAGGAGGCCGAATTTAAGTCCCCAAGAACCCTGAGCACGCTCCCACCTGCCATCGGCTGCTGCCTGACTGCCTGCTGGCCACGTGCCCCACAGTGCTGGTGGGTGGGGGTGGTGGGAGACATGGGTGGGGGCCTGGTGGAGGGTGCCCCTGGTGGATGGGGGTTGGGGGTGGTGGGAGACATGGATGGGGGCCTGATGGCAGGTGCCCCTGCACTGCTGGGGGGTGGGGGTGGTGGGAGACATGGGTGGGGGCCTGGTGGAGGGTGCCCCTGGTGGATGGGGGTGCAGGGGGACATGATCAGGTGTGCAGGGTAGTCCACTGTTTTGTGGGCTGCCTGCAGGGGCCGGGGAGGGTGTACAGGGTACACCTGTGGGGGCCCACCCAGCCTATTCGCATGTGATAATTCCCACGCACCCCTGTGATACACGTACCCTGGCCAATCGCGTGTTGAACTTCCCGCTACCCCTGTAATACACGCACCCTGCCTGTTCGCGTGTGATGATTCCCGCGTACCCCTGTAATACACGTTCCCTGGCCTATCGCGTGTTCTACTTCACGCGTCCCCCTGTAATACACGTTCCCTGGCCCATCGCGTGTTGAACTTCCCGCTACCCCTGTAATACACGCACCCTGGCTGTTCGCGTGTGATGATTCCCGCGTACCCCTGTGATGCACGTTCCCTGGCCTATCGCTTGTTCTACTTCACGCGTCCCCCTGTAATACACGTTCCCTGGCCCTTCGCGTGTTGAACTTCCCGCTACCCCTGTAATACACGCACCCTGGCTGTTCGCGTGTGATGATTCCCGCGTACCCCTGTAATACACGTTCCCTGGCCTATGCGTGTTCTACTTCACGCGTCCCCCTGTAATACACGTTCCCTGGCCCATCGCGTGTTGAACTTCCCGCTACCCCTGTAATACACGCACCCTGGCTGTTCGCGTGTGATGATTCCCGCGTACCCCTGTGATGCACGTTCCCTGGCCTATCGCGTGTTCTACTTCACGCGTCCCCCTGTAATACACGTTCCCTGGCCCATCGCGTGTTGGACTTCCCGCTACCCCTGTAATACACGCACCCTGGCTGTTCGCGTGTGATGATTCCCGCGTACCCCTGTGATTCACGTTCCCTGCCTAGTCGCGTGTAGTACTTCCCGCGTACTCCTGATTTGGAGATTGCCCGCTTTGCTTTCCTTGTTTGCCTGCCCTGTGAAGTGGTCCGGGGTTAGCGCAGCCCTTAGCGATGATTTAGCGCTTTTGATGGCTTTTCCGTGCGCGAGGGCGTTCTTGGGGGCGTTACTGGCGCTGCTGCAGGCTCGCTGCGATTCTCTGCGCCACGGCTGTTTTGGGAGCTTGAAATCCATGAATACGCTGTGCGCGGAAATCTGTTTTAGCGCACGTGCCTGGCGCAGACTATCGCAGGCGCACGCTGTGCGCCAGCCGCGTGCGCTACTTGTGCGCTGGATTCTATGAATTAGCCTGAAAGTGTTTTGAATTATTGCAGATAATTCAACAAGGTTTTCTTCAGGGTTCAATTTAATACTCCTATGTTTTTGCTTATAGAAGTTTCCAGTTTGACCCACTTTTTTCAAAAGTCCCTCTTTGATTTTAGCAAAAGGTATTATTCCTTCTGGATTCAGGAGATATTAATTCTGAATTTCTACTTTTAGCAAAGTAGCTAAATAACATGTTTTCAATTTGGGATTCCAGTTTAATTGATGTGCTAACCACTCAAAATTTAGAAAATAAATTCCCAGGTCCTCCCCTCCTAATAGGGTTGTAGAATTCCTTAGGATATTATAGGTCTTTCGGAGGGAGCAACTATTTTATCATACCCTTCTTGAAACCTTGCTTTTGCCTGTATTTGGTGTTCCGTTAACCTAGTCAATAGGCCAGCTAAAGTAGCCATTTTGGCATCCTTTGAAGAGGTTTCAGACCTTTCTGCGAAATGTATGTCTTGTTTGTCTGGAGGGGTTTGCAATGTCTCACTTTCTTTAGATTCATATAAGGAATCTACTTCTATTCGTTCATCTGTTTCTGCAAACAATATTTGAAAAGGAAAAACCTGGCCTGGATGTGAGTATTAGAGTCATTTTACTATGTAATTATAAATCATAATCCAATACTTTAGGGTTTGACAATGGTTTTGGTGAAAAAAGGTTTTTACTAATCTAGGAAAAAAGCAGTTTAAGTCTCTATTTGTTGCTTAATTCTAAAAACTGTGTCCTGTGGTTTACCATGCAGAACAATCTCATCTGCATCTGTGGGTCGGATTATCAGTTTCATGAGAAAACCAAAAAGGATTTTAGTGATTCCGAGCTTCTAGCAACTGGTTCAGATCCCACCCTGACACCATGTGTAAGGGGTCTGAAATGTGAGGCAGACAACTTGGTAAAGGTTTTCCATAAGGAGCCATTTTTATTAACTTATAGGGGTTTGACAAACGCCTCACTATCCCTACCCTAACGAGGATCTTTGGTGCCTAGCAAAACAAACAAAAGGAAAACACTAAAACAAAAATAATCTGTCGCTCACACTCATACATACATCAAACTCATAAAGGGAATATGTGGTAATTCAAATGTAATAGAAATTACAGTTATATTCAGAACAAACTTAATTAGTGTGTATCCTTGTAACCTGGGTTGGATCCCCTTCCCCGGATTCAAAGCAGGATTCAATGAAAAGTTTAAACAAGAAAGTTCAGTTTTGTAGCCAAGCTTTGATCATATAGTTCTTCATGCTCCAAACGTCTTTCACTTGGACTTTAACCAACAATTCCACTAACCTGCCAGGACTACCATTAAAAGGTCCCCATCTCTGTATACTTGCCTACCAGGACAAAAAGCTCCTAACACTACTACAAGTACTCCATGGTAAAGCTTGCTTCAAACCTCTTGGAAAAGTCTTTGACTTTCAACACATCAAAATTCACAACTCCTTCTAGGAAAACATGATACACATTGGTGCTGTTTGTTCCACTGTTGTATTTGCCACTCACAATGCAGGTTCTGCCTCTATCCTTCTTGATACTTTCTACCAGGAGTGTGTCTCTCCAGCCACTTCCGTTTTCCCACTTTCACATCAAACAACTGCTGGCTATCTTTCTTTATTACACTTGCCCCTCTTTGATTTAGGCAATGCTTGTTAACATCTTGCTTTATATATTGCTTCTTCCTCCCTCTGGCAATAACGGTTACAATCTTTCTGCAAGGTTCTCTTGTTATTTTGCCACTAGGACTTAAATGCTGTGTGAGGTACTTCCCCCCTCTTTTCCTTGGTAATGGTGGTTATATTTAGCTTGCTTCAAGCTTGCCCCATCTTTACTTTGGCAATGGTGGTTATATTTAGCTTGCTTCAAGCTTGCCCCATCTTTACTTTGGCAATGGTGGTTACATTTAGCTTACTTCGCTATTTTCCCCTCTTTACTTTGGTAATGATTTTCGCTTTGGTAACAATGATTGTAACATTCCTCTTCTGGTCTTTCTACAAAGTACTTATTATACCAATGTGACTTCCTTATTTTAGTTTGGTATTCAAAAGTATTTTCAGAAGCCAGCAGTCGATTACAGAGTGTACCGGGATTACCCGACAATGGTAAACTCACCTGTTTCTGCACATGCATCTTCTTGATCCGCTAACCCTGCTCGTTCTGCCACCTCCTGTACAGCAGACTGCATTGTGTTACCTGCGGCCTGTGCCAACCAGGAAAGGAGCTTCTTTCGCTCCCAGGGTACACTGGTGCTCGCCAGCCACTGGTAGCAACACAATCAGGAAACCATCTCCCTCCAGGGGGAAAGCCTGCTTCAACGCCACTTCCCACTGCGCACTCTCTGCAACTAATAACCTTGGAGACCCTCCCCGAACCGTCATCAGCTCCAAATATAGCAGCGGCTCCGGCGGCTCAGTTTTGTTCCTTCTTCTGCTGCAACTGCGACAGGTGGTTTTGGATCTATGTATTCACTGCGACAACACACAATTGCGACGGCTGAAAATTCAGACTTAAAAAAAAATGTATTTAATTAAACCCCCTTTACACCACATAGATATTATGGGGGAGACCCCCCCGCACCTCATTCATATTACTATAATATCCCATACCCCCCACTTATATATGTGGTGTAAAGGGGAGGTTAAAAAAAAAAGTCAGGCATTTTGGCCGTCACAATTGTGAGGGCGACATTTTGAGCCATTACCGTGGTTTCGGCAACCCTGCCTTCTGGGTCTAATGACCTGCACCTGAGGGGGCCTTATATATTGAAAGGTCCCATTCAGATGAGGGTAATTAGAACCACTAGATCGTATACTGCAGTTTATTGCCTCTTCCTCGTCCCAGTACTCAGGGCATTATGGGACTTAAAGACCCCAATGTTCTGATTACCTTTTTCTTCTTGTCTACAAACTTCAACTTTATTGGATTTACATTTCTTAGGGAAGGGTTTTAGAGGGTTTACTGGTTGATTCAGATATAAGGAAGAATTATATTAATCAGAAGTCAGAGTGTTAATGTTCTGGTTCCCACATATGTTGTCTTCCTGTGGAGCACACGATGATTCATTACCCTCAATGTGGGTAGCCTTGAGAAGGGAAGTCTTGCTCTGACAACAAGCCATTAAATATTTTGGCACCAATTAAATCTTTCTCTCTGAAGAAGATAAATACTGTGCCTCTCCTAATGGAATCCATCTGTTCCTTTGGGAAACTTCTCCTCCCAGGTGATCCACCGGCTAATACCACCCCCAGGGTGTAGCAGCTACCTTCCCCAGACCACCTGGGAGAAGACATTAGGTGGGGATTCTGTGAGGACTCCATAGGATTCATCACATCAGAGAAAGAGTGTTGTGAGGTGATTGGAGATTAATTTATACCATCTAGAGAGGGAGTGTGGGGAGGTAGGAGAAGTACCCTCCGGAGACCAATCATGCAGAAGGGGCAAAGGGATTGAAGCCCCTAACAACTTGGGGTTGGGGAACAACTGCTATGCCCAAGGAGGTGGAAGGAGAACAGCAAACCCCTTCTAGAAAGTTATCAGGGAGATTCCAGCAGACCAGGGTAGTCCAGGGCAGAACATAGAGGAGGGGGAGGAAGTACAGAACATGCCCATAAAACCTGGTAGGCCAAGCAGTGAAACCCAGACTCAAGTATTAGTTTGTAACAGTTTTTGTATTAACCACACAGTGAGGTGGGTAGGGCTGGGCTATATGCCAACCTAGTCTATAAACACAAAATCGTTACTAAAAAGATGAGGGTCATGACAACCAAATGAAGTGGATACAAGTGTTGCTCTCCCTCTTGCTGTCTCTTATACATTGGGCTCCTAAGCTTATGAAGACATTGTCCCTGATTGAGATCCCTAGTCTAAACCAAAAGATCCAAACAATGGCCTACATAAATTCTAATCTACACTTGAGCATTCCTGAGCCAATGCTCTCCTAATCTAATACAAGAGAAAGCTCCAAGAATGGCCCAATAAAAAGTCCCAAAAAACGAATCTTTATATATCCATCCCTAAACTAGCATATTTCAAACAGTTCTTGAATAATGGCTCTCAGAGCTTGTACTCATAGTCGGACTACTTTCCAGGGGTGGGTGGTCATAATTTCGGAAAAAAAATGTCGACAGACAAAAATGTCGACAAAAAAATGTCGAAAAAAAAATGTCGAAAAAAAAATGCCGACTTTCGTTTTTTTTTAATTATTTATTTATTTTAGGGGTTCGGGAGTTTAAAAAAAAAGGAAAAATTAAAAAAATAATTAAAAAAGGGGGATAGGGGGGAACCCCCCAATTTAAAAAAAAAAATGCATTGAAAAAAAAAGTCGACATTTTTTTTTTCGACATTTTTTTTTCGAAATATTGACTGTCGACATTTTTGTTGTCGACATTATGACTATAAACCCTTTCCAGGCCCCTCTGCACCTAGCCAGGTCTTCAGAAATTTCACAGGACCTTACTCAGAATACGCATTTCACAGGACCTTACTCAGTCCAGTATATTCTCTTTGCCTTCATGGTAGGGGAGGTCCCTTTGCCTCCAATGTTAAGGTACAACTCTATTCCAACCACTCATCAGATCCAGGTGTTGCTTTTTCTGATTATTTCATCTTCTTAGGTCCCCCGCCCAGATTATGGCTTAGCTTCTTCCCTTGTATCAGGGCTTTGGATGTCTTGTATCAAACCTATATGTGGCTCTGCCAGCGTAGATTTCTGCTTTACTTGGAAACTCTTTCTGATGATGTGTTAGGTACCACCTGGACCTGTCCTGCTTCCTGCAGGTGGAGAGCGGTATTTCTGCCCCGTTTTTGGTCAGAATATTGTGAGGGGTCAGAAATGTGAGGTGGACAACTTTGATGGTTTCTGAAAATATGCCATTTTATTAAAGTATATGTTTCAATAAACGCCTCACTATCCCTACTCTGACGAGGATTTCCCTGCCTATTAAAAACAAACACTCTAACAAAGGATATCTGGCCCTCACACTTATACATAAAATACACAAGAAAATGTATGACAATTTACAACAATATTAACCACGACATTTAGAATGTATTCGCAGTCTTTCTTTATAACATGGGTGAATTGCCCTTCCCCAGGTTTCAGGTTAGATTCAACTCCAATGTTCAACAAAAAGAAACAAGGAAATCTGGGTTTGCAACAAAGTTTCAACACAGTTCTGGACTCCTTCACTTTGGAAAAAGAAAGTTCTGTTAAATCAATGTTCAACCAAAAGAACAGTTCCTCTTCTTCTTCCTTGCAATAATAATTTCCACTTCATCAAATAGCACCAAATGTATTCTCGGTCCCAGTGCTTTGCCACACTTAATACATGTCCAAGAAAATATCACACCTTTTCAGATCCAAAGCAACACAGCCTCTGACAAGGATTAAAGAAACACAGCTTCTTGTCAAGGAATAAAGAAACACAGCTTCTTCTAAGTTCTCTTCTTTGTGACACCATAAATCATAGTTTACAACTTTGTCAGGATGACTTAGCACCTCTGCTTCCACCTGGTTGACCCTCACCTCAGGTTTACATCTATGGAAATTCACTATGCGGGTCTTACTCGCCTGCCCGATAGTGTTCCACATTCAACAATACTTCTGAACTCTTACATCTACTGACAACAAGACGTTTTACCATAGCTTCAGCAGTTTGTAATGTTGTGACTTTAATCAGCATTTCAGAAAAGACAATATTCACATTGATGCTCCTTAACACCTTCATGAAGGCAAGGCACTCTTCCTCTGAATATTCACCTTTCAGAAGGGCAGCCTCTTTGCCACTCTTGTCTTTCTGCAACATTAATATTCACCACAGCTTCAGTAGTTTGCAACTTTGTGACTCTGAACAACTTTGCAGAAAGGACAAGATTCCCTTGACATAGACTGGTTTATATGACATAGGTGGGATTAGACAGAAAGATGCTGTCGACATTGGCAAATCACCATGGAAATGTAACTAGAAGAATTATTGAATTGGTCGCTTGACTGAAAAATATTTTAATGGTTTTACATGTTTTTCATGTTTTATCTTTATCTATATTTAAATTCCTATGAATTTTACATAAAAATCTGTATTAGTTACGCGTGAACTATGACGATACGATAATTGTATTTTTGTCCGATTCTAATAATATTGTTTTAGTGTTGACGATTGTGTTAATGTAGTATCATTTTGTAAAGGTTTATGTTGTATAAACCAAATACAAATAAATAAAAAATTATTAAAAAAGGCCACGATTCACTTTAGTGTCTTACAACACTGCCAAGTAATTAGTATTTCAGCCTCTTTTCAATAGCTTAGTCTTCACTTAAAACTATTACAGGAATTTCACTTCTGCGCGAGTGGTGCTTCAGTCATCTTCATTGCTCAGTAATCAACAATCGCATCCGCATCACTTTAACTCCTACACGAGTACTACCTTTGTTGCATTGTATTGTCTGACGATTAGCGGTTGGGTTTATAAGGCTTTCACTCATGCACGAGTGATTCTCACGGCTTCTGTCTTCACTCCCTTCACATTCCACAGAACTTCGACTGTTTCTTGCTTCTTTGAACATACACCGTTCTTCGTTGAAGGAGCTCGTCTCTCTCCTGGGGCACTCGGCTGTACAAAAACTTTCAGCCACAGTCTCTGGCATGATTCCAGCTGTGCAGTCTCTGAAATCAAGTTTGCATGTGGAAAAGCAGTCTTCCTTCGCGCTTTCCGCTGCACAACCTCTGCACTTCAGATTTAGAGGGAACCAGGCACTCTCAAGGCAGGCAGCTGGAATCTGCTTGGTTACAGTCCCAGCATCCCTTCTTTCCATCAACTTCTGACTGGATTGCCAACACCATGCTCTGCTTCTACTTCTGCGCCTACTTCTCCAGCTCCACCTCACCTTCCACCTCCACCTAATGGCTTGCACTTGAGGGGGCCTTTTAAGCCTCCCTGCATCCCTCCGTTCTGGGTACTCAGGCTTAACAAGCTGATCACTCCTGCATCATTGTTCTTAGGCCCTCTTCCTCATCCCAGTCCTTATGGGATTATGGTACTTCTAGTCCCCAACACCCGAATCAGGCTTTTTAGTTAGTTTTCTATTTTTAAACACAGGTTTACCTCTCATGAATTTATGTAAAGAAAGATCACACAAGTTTACTTGAAAAGGGGAAGGCAGGATATTCAAGTAATTATTTTCAGGGTTCCTTTCACTGTACCTCTGGGAGTAAGGGGTGTTCTTAACCCTAGAAGTTTCTGAAGGTCTTTCCTTACTCAGGATATTTAAATGTTTCACATTTGCTTTACCCACATCAGAAGGTTTAATATGTGATCAGATACATCATAACGACAATAAGCCATTGCTTTACCTTTAGTATTTGTAAAATGTTCTTCCCTTTTAAAGACAAATACCACGTCTCATCCAACAAGATCTCCTCACCACCCTGGGCCTTGCCTCCTCCCAGGTGATTCTCTTGCAGAATACAACCCTCAAGGTCAGAATCAGGAAGCATCTACCTTTCCCTGGCCACCTGGGAGGAGACCTTAGGCAGGGGTTTAGTGAGGGATCTGCAAGATTCTTCACAGTACTTAACAGACAATACTATTTGGGCTCTCCTGCCATGGGCCAACCTCTGCCACTAGGTCACAGGTGGAGGTTAGGGCTGCTTGCCTTCCAGTTCCCTCTAGGCGATGCTTGGGATTTTGCATCTGTCAGTTTGGTGAGTCACAGATTTTCCCAGCTGCTGCCTGGCTTAAACTGGTCATTCTGTTTACCTAAGCAGGTAAGTGTTTTGAAAAGACCGAAGATCTGCATTTACATGATTGCACGTCATCACACTTTCTCCTGTTTTCTGCAAGGATCGCACATTTGCAGTATACATCGTGAGTCTTCTGCTCGCACTCTAAGAGTCTTGCAGTTAGATCTGCATTTTGACTAGTAAACCTTGGAGGGAAAACTAAAGATTCCACCATCAAGTGTTAATGCACTCTGGGACCTATAATCTGAATAGAGGCTCTTAGTTCGAAGGACGTTCTTGGCCTTCCAACGAGTATACCGCCATGGAACCTGAGGTTTGAATTGGGGTTGAACTCACTAGGCTCTCTTGCAGATTGGATGTTGGTTTCACTTTACCAACAGATCATCACCGCAGAACAAAATACACTGTATGGTGATATCAAAGTCGAACTTGAACTGTCGAAAATCCAAACTTTTGGCTAAGTTGGAATTGAGAGACAAGGAATTTCTAGTAAAGATAGATTCAAACACGAAGACACTGGTTAATATCCTCCAGAAAGTAAAAATAGCAGGGGAGTTGGGTGACTGGATTAACACGATCACAAAACTGAGAAATACGATCTCACCCAACTACTTTCAATTGGTGGAAAAAAAACTGGGCCACCTTTCTGAATAGCTGTTATAATTCCCATATAAACAGGTTAGGACCAACTTCCTCAGAGTAAGATTCAATCTGCTGCCTATTGGGGAGATCTTAACCAAACGAAAACAAGAAGCGAAGGCGGTCAAACTGTGTAAAATATGCATAGTTCCCTCAGAACAAACATTGAGACATCTACTAATGGAGTGTGAACGGAACCTGGGACCTGAGATTGACCTTTTTCAGAAAGCATGTGAGAAAGAGGAGGGGTTCATATCTGAATCCTTTAGGAATAGAATTATATCTGGTCACGAAACAACCTTGATATTCACAGTTATACACCTTCTAAAAGGGTGTGGGTTTGTAAATAAAGGCTCAGCCTTAATATTCAACTCCCTTCCTCCTAAATGTGAATGTTGATTCGGGAATTGAAAGATAGTATCATTTAGATGCAGTAATTAGATATGTTAATATAAAATGTGATAGTTATGAAATTGTATATTGTTAGTGTTAGATGTTTTTGAGCATGAATTTGAAGTCGTTTCTATTTTTGTAAAGGTTTGAATAAAACCATATACAATAAAATAATAATAATAATAATAATAATAATAATAATAATAATCTGGTCCTCCTAGTTCAGCCCTCCTCTGGTGAGTCAACGATATATACTGCTCCTTCAGAGGTGCAGCGGGCCTATCCCGCTGCAGCCACTCGCGGACACAGTGGCTGCTACCCTCAAAGGTTAGTATAGTGAGTGAGGTTAATATAGGGAGTGGTGAGATTTCACCACATGTGCATTCATCATTTCTGGTCCCCATTTCTCTGACCATATCACTTTGGCACGGTTTGCTATGCAATGGCTAGTTATCAGAAAACAAAATCCTCTTAATGAACACCAAGAACCTAGACATTTTACCAATGTTGTCCACACTAGTATGCTAGTCTTATGCCAATACCCAGGTCTCTGAACCTCATAGCCATCTTTTTGTCCAATTGCAAACGTGTTTTTGGAACATTGCTGCAATAACAAGACACCACCGGTTGAAACTCCTCCCACCTTCATTTCTGGCTTGTAGAAGACATCCTGCAATGCTGGAGATGGCTGAAATTGTACCTGTTAACTGTGGACTGTTAATGCTGATCCACAAGAGCACCACATTAGTGTTTGTGGAGCTGGAGTGTTGTCCGCATAAGCTGAACTGTGAACCATTGTCATTCAATGAGACAAATATGAAATAACAGTTCTCGAAGTCAAATAACTGTCTGCAGTAGTTCGCAACCAATACAATGTGAGAACTAGAAAGCTCAGGAAATGTGTTTGCACTGAGCAGGAGTACAGCATTCACTCACTTACTAATCCTCCAAAACATGTTTTTTAGGATGTTGTATTGTTGTTTGTTTTTTATGAATTGGTTTAGTGATTACACTGTTTGTATTGTAAATGTAATAAAAAAGTGAAGCACACTTTTGGATATGCGGTGTGTGAGAGAGATGGGTGTTTGTATAGGCACCATTAAGTAAGTTGTGGACAGAAGTGATTGAAAGTTTAGAGTACTTCCATTCAAGTGCTGTGTTTTGGCTGTTAATGCTGATGGCATAAATGCAGCAGCAACTGTTTGACTAGGGCCACTCAATGTTTCTGGTGCATTGCAGATATGGCACACGGAAATACTCACTGCTTATGCCTGAGTGCACCGAAGCAGTGTAAAAGCAGTGCAAACAATTTATAGGACACACTGAAATATTCCAAAACCCTTTATTACGTGAAAGCAGTGCCAGTGCAAAGATGTAGGCCACCAAAGTGCCATTACGGGGGCTGATACTCCCGATCTAGCCCACGTCCCAAACCGCCTGATGACAAGCTTTGCAGCCTGCCATCTTCGCTGCCACCCTACGTTCCCTTTAAAATAAAATGTTTTAATGATCCCAACTCCCCTCCCCAACCCCACTTAGCTGATAGTGCCAGCGGCGCTGACCGTCGCAGCCGCTCCCTTGCCGCTTCCTTTTCCGGCCGCAAAGGTAATAGATGAGGGGCTCTGTACGGAGCACTGCCTTGTACTACCATGGCAGGCATCTTGGCAAAGCATTTTCATTCATTGAACGGGCGAGCACCCCGTCCCGTTCAATGCTTTTTTTAACAAGCCGGGTTACTGCTTTGGTAACCCGGGGTGCTAATGGCATTCTCAACCCGTTACACAAACCATACCGGGGTAAAGTCTCGGTGCCCACGTTAACCGCCCTTGCTTCGCTCGGGCCGGAAACTCAGGCTGGCGGGCCATGACCGCCGGTATGGCCCGTGTAACGGTAAGACCCATATTATGACAGCCCATTTCTCTCACAATGGGTCACCAATTAAATGCAATTAGGACCACAATGGCAGCCTTATGCCTCTTTGCTATTAGTGCCATAGGAACCTGCCTAGAATTGGCTTATGGCAGCACTCTGTCTGTCTAACATTCTTTATCACAAATTTGACATGGGCGCAGATGAAGTAATATTAGGCGACGTTAAGTATAAATCCTCAGGGTTTGGGGCCCAATTATCTGTTATGCCGGTTTCTTCTACGAATGTCATGTATGGGATGGCCCTCAACCACAGTGGCCCTACAAGCTACCGGCCTTCACTTATACTTTTTAGTTGCCTTGTTGATATGGGTTGTAGGGAACTCTAATTCAAAGAAAAGATGAAAAGCAACGCTCCATTGTAAAAACAAGTATGTAATCTGCAGCCTGTGCCCAGCATTTCAGAAACACACGTGTAAGCAAATTGTGCGATGTTTTTCAGCCCCAAAAAATGAAAAATAATTGACAAGGCACGAGATAAATATTTTCAAGTGCCAGAAAATATCATACAACTCTTACTAGAATGGAGAACTGTTCAATCCGAGGGAAACATCACTGCATGTTAAAGTGACAGAACAAAAACTAATTTTCAGTTTCTGCTCCTGTTTGTTCTATTTTCCTTTACAGAAATTGAGAGTTAGAATTAGGAATCCTAAAGATGCTGAAAAGGTGGCCTTTTCATAGGATTTTGATAAGCCAATCCAATGTATAAACTGCTGTGCTTTGTGAAAATGTAAAATCCAGAGGAACAGAAAATGTACATTTTAAAAGGGACTATTGTGAATAAAACTAACCTGAATCAAGCACCAGCTATAGGTTTGAACTACCATTTGGTATTCCTCCTTCCCACATAAACCAGCAACAAGATGGGAACAAAGATGGCATGCCATCTCAAGGAAATGAACTGTCTGGAGCTCAGTCATAAAAATAATGACTTTCTCTAGAACTAGGTTACTGGAAGCCCGAACTTGCTATACCTTATAAGGGTGCTTCTTTATGGCCTGCTTCTGTGTGTGGTGTGCTGGAGATTTCTTTTTTTAAATACAAGGGAATTCAACATGTGCAGAGGTCCTGTCTTATCTAATCTGTTATTTCAATATCCCTGGCCACTCCTGAATGAAGGAATAAGGCACTTGGGAACACGGAATGTTTTATCTAAGATCCGCCAGGCCCTTGAAACTACTCCAGTGGGGACAGTGGGGGGGAGCTTAAGTCATGAACGTCAAACGACAAAAGACTTTGCTTCTCCCATGCCTCTGAAGTCATAAATACTTTCAGCCCAGCACTAACATCAAAAGGCCGCAGGTGCTCTTTTATTAGCAGACCTAAGTGCAGATGCCACATATTTGTTTTTATAAAAAAATAAATGCTATATTGGATTCCTATTTCTGGTGATATCTCCCAAATGGAATGTCGAGTGAGCTAATGTTTTTTTTTAAACGTTCCGTTTGAAAATTTCTATTAGATTACCCTAACACCAAATTAGTCAGATGTTTTGTTAAGTAAATTAAGCAAATTTGTATTTCAATGTAAAGGAATGGCGCACGCCAGAATTCCATATTTCATAGCATTTGCATTGATGAGCTAGTTGTGTTGAGATGGGAAAAAATACACACAGCTTGGACTGCTATTAAAAGACTTACACCAGGTGAATGAGTACAGATTAAACCATGTCGGAACCTAAATAATGTATTGATTAAAAATGATGTCATTAAAATGTACGGAGAATTATGATACCTTACTAAAATGGACTCATATATGTTCAGATTGTAGATCCTCTTGAGGAGGCTTAGAAAACATAAAAAGGAAAATGCAAGATTGACTGCTCCTGAGGAAGGGGATCGCCCCAAAACACGTAGAGCTGACAAAAATTATCTTGCTGTTATTGTATATATGTGATACAAGTTTCTCTGTCTTTTTGTCTTTACTCCGCAACAAAAAAGAATAAGAAACATATATATATTTTCATATAATGAAACAGAGTGGAAGTGGTTTCTTAAATTTAATTGAAACTTTTTGGGCGAAATGAAGGTTCTATTGGGGATGTTTTCTGCTAATTCATTATTTTTACTTAACATATCGACTTGTACCCAGCAGCTATAGGTGTGCGGGAGACGCAAGTGTCCCACAGGGCGTGGGCACTTTTTGTTGGTCTTAGGCACACTTCCATACAGATCTTTATAATTCTCAAAGGATGGGAGCTACAGCAAATTGCCTTGT
Organism: Ambystoma mexicanum; assembly: GCF_040938575.1. NCBI lineage: Eukaryota > Metazoa > Chordata > Amphibia > Caudata > Ambystomatidae > Ambystoma > Ambystoma mexicanum. Next base: position 305,102,413 of record NC_090940.1, read on the forward strand.
CCTAAAACAGGACAAAACACATCTGAGATGGTTGAACATCCATATCAGCTTGTCTCTCTTTATCTTACAAAGTCAGGTGTTGAGACTCACCTCTTCCTGCGATATACCTTTAACTTTATGCTATCCCAGCATCTTGTATCTACCAGTCTTCTTTTTTTAAATGTATCAATCCAAACTCATACTACAGGAACACTTTTAACTAAAGTGCAAGATGTCTCACTGAGGTTACTAAGCGATTTATAAAAATCCTACCACACAATGGGCCTCATTACGACTTTGGAGGTAGCCATGGCGCTATTAGCGCCATGGCTGCCTCCAAAATCACGTCCGGGTCCGGTCTGGTGGAGTGGGGACTTTCCGACCTAGGCGGACCCGGCAAGTCCCCATTCCAAATGCCATTCCCCATTCCCAATTGAGCCCCCATAGGGCTCAATGGGAAGGGGGAAGGCGCTAATAACAGGCCCGCTAATTGTGGGCCCGTTATTAGCTCCAAGTTCCCTTAACAGGTCCCGTAAAGAATGTGTGGTCAGACCACACCTCCTTTACAGTTCCCGCTAAGGGACCTTGGAATTGGGCGGTAAGGGATTACCGGCACCGGTCTCCTTAACGGTGCCCGGTATCCCTTACCGCCCACCTCGTAATGAGGCCCAATGTGTAAAGAGTCCTAGATTATCTTAATTTTTGCTTCTAATCCCAGAATCTAAAAAGGTTGCCGTTGGCTGGCAGAGAGCATGCATACCCACAGCTTCTACCACTGCCTTGCTTCAAAGGTGACATTCCTAGATAGGGGTTCTGTGCGACATACAGTGTAGTTAGTAAAGCATGGGGAAAGTATAATTTCTAGTTCTCCTTCTAAGTGGAAGTGTAGAACCATTAACGCAGCATAATTCTATGACAAGACAGGAGGCTCGCATTATGCTTTTCTTTCTTTAATACTGCCACAACAGCTTTTCAACTTATACTTTTAAACATCTACATTTGTGCTTTTTTTTCTGACATAAAATAAAAAATAGCCAATCCGAAGTTTAAAAGTTTCAAACCAGAGTCTTACACCTCGAAAAAGCTATCAAACTCCAACTCCCATGCACCTCCAGGAGTCCAGTAGCCCTGACCCTATCCCATGCTCCAATGCGGTGATAGGTCACCCTATAAGAACCCTACTGTCCCAGGTCCTTTCCTCTTTCTTTTTGCTGCCATGAGATAAGTACATCATAATTCACTCTCTTGTTTAAGATATAGCTATATCAGCGTAGTATAGAACTTTGCATGAGAAGTGCGTAAGCTGCGTGATTGTAAACTATTTAACAGATTGTAAATACAATTCTTACGGTGAACTTTATCAAACGTGTGCTTCAGTGTGTTCGTTTCGTTTTCTCTCACTTGTTCGCGTCGGGCGCTGTGAGATATTTCGGTGAAGAGGATGCGGGGCCGGTGTCGCGAGCGAACGCGCTCGCCTCAGGCTCCCGGCCCCGCTCCTCGTTTCCTTCCAGCCGCGCCGTCGAACACGCAGTGCGGCAGGACCCAGGGGAGCGGGAGGAGCTGAATTCCCCCGTCATCCCCTGGGAGTTCTTCCGCCGGCAGCGCGCAAGTTTTCATTGCGTTGCGTATGCCGAGTAAGGAGAAAAGCGAGTGACACGGTCTTGAAAAAAAAAAATTATAATCAGATTTTCCACGGAGCAAAAAGGGATTCATACTAGACTGCCTCATATCTAAAGAGCCTGCAAGTTGAGGAGAGAAAGGCAGAATTGACTCAAAGCTGCAGGTGACTAACATTAATCCCTTGCTGACAGCACAGCAGTTAGCCTTGCTAACACTATGGCTCATTACAAAAGCCCCGGTGCCACTCCTTCTACCTCACCAGAATGGTCAGAGGAGGAGTGGGAAGAAAGTCCTTACCAACAGGATACAGACCTGTCACAGAGCATCAAGCAAGTACTAGGAGATTCCTTGACCAGAGCAGTGTCTCAAGGAGTGCAGCCTATTACCCAAAGGCTGGATATAGTGGAAGCTGTTTTTAATGAACAGCAAGCTCTGCTTGCAAAAAGGAGAAAGGCAGAATGCCAAGATAAAGAGCTGTCAGCCAGACACCCCGAAGATGGGGTTGAACCCAGGGGAAAGAAAGCGGCTCGCAAGAGTAAACACTCTATGACCCCCCCCGAGCAATCTGGATAGCGAGGATTCCACTCCCCAAGAGAATAGCGACCCTGTCGCCAGGCTTAAAAGAGCCTTCCTGGAGAAGAAAAGAAGCCAGGACAGACCCCCTACCCCAGGGGTGAGTAATCCAGGGGACAATGATGAAGGCTACATGCCTGATGATGAGGGTGATGAGGTAGAAGAGGATCACCTTTACGAAGAGGAGATAGATACTCAAGAACCTGAGAGTTCAACAGATATGTTTGACCCGGAGGCTATCAGACACCCTAAGTCCTCAGAGTGGGTCACATCGCCCAGAGTAGCAGCCTACATGGCTCAACGTATACGCAAGCCACTGGATAGAGAAATAAGATCGCAGTTGCATTCAGAATGCCCTAGACCGGATTTGCCAGGCAAACTGGCCGACACTCCTGAACTTGACCCCAAAATGGTCACCTTCATTACAAAGACGGCGAAAGACATACGAAAGGGCGTAGACCAAGCCTGGCGAGGGTGCCAAGATAAGCTCCTCGACCTAGCCGGCCCGTTAGCAAAAATAATGGATCTCGCGGAGAAAGCGAAGGACACAGGTACCCCTGTAGATGCTTCCGTATTAGCCAGTTGGGCTCAGAGAGCTGTATGCATTTTGGGAAACGCGAATTGCGCCCTGTCAGCCGAGAGAAGAAGAGGTGTTCTTCTTAAGATCGACAGCAAGCTAAGCGACTTAGCGTCGTATGAGGCAGGTGAAGGAGCAAGAGGCCTACTATTCGGCGAGGCATTCGCTAAAGAAATGGCACAGTTCGTGGGAACTTATTCAGCTCTTGAACGAGCACAAAGCTCAATCAAAAAGATTTTCCCCACTCGAATTTTTTCCGGGACCGGACGTTACAGGGGTCGTACGTCCGGTGATTTAACTATCAACGCAGACCCCAGGGGCCGCGCGCCCAATATTGGGAAGGGAAACAACAAGACACATTCTTCCCGTCCAGGTCCAGATTTCCCAGAGGACGAAGAGGGAGAGGTGCATACCAGCATCCAAATGCCTCAGGAGGTGAGTGCAGTGAAAGTACGAGTGGGAGGGAGAACCCTCCAGTTTCAAAGCGCATGGCAAGCATTATCGCGCGATGCATGGGTGCTGCAGGCAGTAGCAGGACTACAGCTAGAATTTATGGGGAACCCAGTTCAGAGATCAGAACCCCATTTTATTCAGATGCCTCGAGAAGAGGCGAGATTGTTAAACAGCGAAATTCTCCAATTAGCAGACAAAAATGCTATAGAAAAAGATATGCAAGGAGGGCCAGGTTTCCTCAGCAATTTGTTTCTTGTTCACAGGGGGGACAAAGTACGCCCTGTCATAAATCTGAAGAGGCTGAACGAATGGGTTGTTTACAACCATTTCAAGATGGAGGGCATTCATCTACTTCGAGACCTCCTCCGGAAGGGGGACTGGTTAGCGCGATTAGACCTCAAAGACGCTTATCTAACGATTCCGATAGCTCAAGAGTTTCGGAAATATCTGAGATTTCAGTGGGAAGGGGAGACATGGCGCTTCACGTGTCTTCCGTTCGGCCTAGCATCTGCGCCTTGGGCATTCACCAAGCTGATGAAACCCGTAGCAGCAGCCATAAGAGAGCGAGGCATTCGCATAATTATTTACCTGGACGACATTCTCGTCATGGGTACAGACAAAGTCACACTTTCCAAGAACGTGCAATGGATATTCACGCTCTTGACCTCTCTAGGATTCCTAGTAAATTTAGACAAATCCCAGCTAGTGCCGGTGCAGGACATAGAATTCCTGGGATTCAGTATAGACGCAAACAAGGCAACCCTAGAGCTACCACATTACAAAGTGAAGGCGATAAAGAGAGAGCTCAGAACAGTTACAGCAAAGAAAGTCATATCTCTTCGAACTCTCGCAAGGGTAGTTGGCCTGCTAGCGGCTTCAATCCAAGCGATTTTTACGGGTCCGCTCCATTATCGAGCACTACAGAGGCTCAAGATAAGACACCTACAAGAGGGGGTAGGATATCACCAGCTAGTGACCCTAGACCCAGAAGCGATCTCGGAACTCCACTGGTGGCTCGCCAACATGGAGGCCTGGAATGGCCGTGCGATTTTCAGAGACTCACTGGACATCGTTATAGTCGTTATAGAATCAGACGCAAGCAGGTCCAGATGGGGCGCCAGATGCGAGAACTTAGAGACAGGGGGGAAGTGGTCAGAACAAGAACTAGAAATGCACATAAACTGTCTTGAACTCTTAGCAGGGTCCTTTGCAGTGCGAGCATTTACGAAGGACAAAGTTCGATGTTGCGTTCTGCTCAAAATGGACAACATTTCAGCAGTGCGTTATATCAACAAGCTAGGAGGAACGAGATCGAGGATGCTAGCAGAACTAGCGAAAGACTTTTGGCACTACTGCCTTCAGAATCAGGTAGCAGTCACAGCAGAGTATCTGCCAGGGACGCTCAACGAGAGAGCGGACTGGAATTCACGATATCCTGTAGATTCAAGCAATTGGAAACTACACCCGAGGGTGTTCGAGAGATACCAGAATCTCTGGGGTCCCGTTCATATAGATCTATTTGCGTCCAGACTGAACGCGCAGACGCAGACTTATTTCAGTTGGAGATTAGACCCGGGGGCAGCAGACACAGACGCCTTCCTCCAACCTTGGAACAGATCACTGAATTATTCCTTCCCTCTGTTTCTCATGATCTCAAGAGCACTAGCGAAGGTGCGCAGGGAGCGAGCAGACCTATTAATAGTCCTGCCCCTCTGGAGATCGCAGCCTTGGTTTCCAGTAGCGATGGAACTTTCTACGGATTTTCCGAGGATAGTTCCACAGCAGCCGGACCTTCTACTAGACCCAATCGGGAGAATTCATTCCCTAGTATCGACAGGCACCCTGCGATTGATAGCTTGCAAGGTTTCAGGAGAAAGTGGGAATTGCCAGGCATTTCGCGACTCGCTGCAGACTGCATCAGAGATTCATGGGCGCCTTCCACCGTCAGGAGCTATAACACGGCATGGAAGAGTTGGGCTCGTTGGTGCACAGAACATGGTTTGGATCCCGTTTCTGCCCCTGTAGTTCAATTATTGAACTTCTTAGCAATAAAGGTCCAAGAAGGTAGTGCCTTCAGGACTATAGGTGTACTGCGGTCCGTGATCTCTGCAGGTCATGACATGGTAGATGGTAAAGCTATAGGAGAACATCCATCAGTTTTGCGTTTTTTGAGAGGAATGAAATTAAGAAAGCCCCTAGAACCTAAGTATACGACATTATGGGATGTCAGGGAAGTTTTTCAGCTGTTTCTGGCATGGCCAGAAAATAAAGATTTATCTCGATCGCAACTCTCTGGCAAGCTGGCGATGTTGTTGTGTCTCACAGCATGCCGAAGAGTTTCCGATGTGAAAGCGCTAGAGATAAACAGGAAAATATTCTATCCAGAGGGAGTAGCATTTTCCATAGCTAAAAGAACAAAAATAGACACTCGAGTGATTTCCTATCCCTATTTTACAGAAAATAAAAAACTGTGTGTAGCTCAATGTATTAAAGATTATGAAATAGCCACAGTACTGCTGAGACCGCGAGGCGTAACGCAGCTGTTAATAGCGCGTAGAAAACCTTATCATGCAGTAGCAAAAGCGACAATTGCGAGATGGGTGCGTGAAATAATGCAATGGGCAGGCATATACTTGTCACAGTTTGGGGCGCATTCAGCTAGAGGGGCGATGGCATCTAGAGCATTTGCAGCGGGAGTGCCACTGCAAGATATAATGAAAGCGGCCGATTGGTCCTCCGAGTCTACCTTTAAGAGTTTTTATTTCAAGCCAGTGTCAGATTTGGCAAATAGGGTGGTGGCTAGCTTTGAAGAAGCATAATGAAAGCCTCCTGTCTTGTCATAGAATAAAGATTGCCAACGCTGACAGCTCAGGAAGTCTTCATTTAATAAAAGACAAGGAGGCGAGCATTATATCCCACCCGGAAAGACTCGAAAGTTGATGTTATGATGTTGATATCACATGTACAACTTTGTCTTATCACCCTCCCTTAAAAAGAATATGTTTCTGTTTTTTCTAGGAGATGATCAGAAAGCAGCATGATCTCAATCACTGTACCGGCGAAGTACTCTATGTCGTCTGAGAAGCAGGGCTGTTTGGTTCCAAGAACACGGTTTCGGTTATAAGTTGGAAGTTGGTTGTTGACAGTTCATAACAGAGTTGGATTCATTTCAGAGGATTTCCAAGGCAAGAAAGAAAGAGGAAAGGACCTGGGACAGTAGGGTTCTTATAGGATGACCTATCACCGCATTGGAGTATGGGATAGGGTCAGGACTACTGCACTCCTGAAGGTGCATGGGAGTTGGAGTTTGAGAGCTTTTTCGAGATGTAAGACTCTGGTTTGAAACTTTTAAACTTCGGATTGGTTTTTTTTTATTTTATGTAAAAAAAAAAAATAAAGCACAAATGTAGATGTTTAAAAGTATAAGTTGAAAAGCTGTTGTGGCAGTATTAAAGAAAGAAAAGTATAATGCTCGCCTCCTTGTCTTTAATAGAATGAAGACTTCCTGAGCTGTCAGCGTTGGCAATCTTTATTATTTGCAAATGTATCCACTGCATTTACAAAGCTTGTTGAACTAAAGTACCTATAGATTGTGGTTAAAGTACTTTGAAACCTAGTATAATTGAGCATTGTTATCCAATATTTTGTGAATTTGTAACCCTCTCCAGATCACTGGTGTTGCTACATGAGTTTACCACGCATATTATTTATGTTAATTCTGTCTTCTGGAGGATTTTGGGGTGCGGAAAATCAAATGTCATAATAAAAGCCTACAAATTTAGCATATTTTATACCAGGATGATTTAGATTTGCAAAGGCAACAAGACAATCAGAAGCATTGAGATTGGTTCTATGTGATATTGGCAAATATTAAAGGCCGCTGAGACACAGACATGGTATCAAAAGAGACACAGACTGAAATATGTTAGTTTCAAAACCTTTATTGAGCTAGGTTCCTGGGTTGGTGTAATGTCTAACTGGCCCTAACTGGCCCTAACTTTAAAGGGATGGTTCCCTTAAATGATGTTTCTAAGGGCTGTCGATGTCTGATAGTCCAAAATAAAATTCCATCTGTGTCTAAACCTATGCTTGCCCTCACCCTTTAACAAATGTGATAGGAAGTATTTAAAAAGGAAAAATAGTGGTTCAGCAGAAACCAAGGTTGGCTTCAGGTGGTCTTCTCACCAGATGTAGTTTGGTCAATGCCACAAAAATTAGGTTAATCAGAAAGGGCTGTTTGTAAGACCTTCTCCACAGAGCCCTTGCAATATTCTCAAATACTTTGTGTCTGGTTCCTTGGGGTTCCCTTCCCCAAGCTTCAACTTTTCCAAGTTCCAAACACCACAAAAGAAATATAACAGTTCCTTTTGAAACGTCTCAGGGTTCCCTTCCCCAAGCTTCAACTTTTCCAAGTTCCAAACACCACAAAAGAAATATAACACAGTTCCTTTTGAAACATCTCAGGGTTCCCTTCCCTAAGCTTCAATCGGTAATCACTACAAAACGATAAGTCTCCAACTTGGCAAGTCCTCTCAGGGATCCCTTCCCCAAGCTCAGGCCCCTTTCAGTTTCCAACACAATTTCAGTTTTGTCAGGATGTGCTTTGCTTTTCCTTCAATATCATGAAATAATAGGCATTCCACTTTGTTAGGCCTCTCAGGGTTCCCTTCACTAACCTTAGGCCAATTTTGGTTTCAAACACAAGCTCAGCTTGTCATCATATACATTTCCTTTCATATACAGTTCTTTCACACACACTTTACTTGTGGGATACAATCAGAGACTTTCAAAACCACCTGATTCTTTCTGCCTCCTAGGCGTGACCACTCTGATCTGTAACCCCTCTTTGTTCCTTGCTCTTCCTTTTAAACCTTTCACCTTCGGACGTTCCTGCACCCCTTCTTGTTCTCCTTTGCTCCTTTCTCGTGCACACTTGCCCCTTCCCTTTGCTGCGTGCATTCTGGCACCTTCCTTTTCTCTGTGCACTCTGGCACCTTCCTATGCTTTCTTATTGTGACTATTGCCCATTTACATGCTTTTTCTCCCCTCAAAGTGTACACTTGCCCCTGTCCGTTTCTTTCTCATGCTTCCTGCACACTTGACAGGCTGTTCTCTCTTTACCATGCACGCTCTGCACCCTTTAAAAGTCTTTCTTTCACTTTTCCTTCTTTGCACTCTTCAAAAATGCTTTTCTTTTACTTTACTTTTCTTCGGCGCCACTAGCGCAACTTCTTTCTTTCTATTTCTGTTATTCTGATTCTTTCATACACTTTGTGTCTTTCTCCCACTCCACTTCAGTCAAAAGCACGCTCCCGAGTTTCTCTCTCTCACTCATTGGGCAGCGTTGTGTAGACAGGCGGTCACTCTGGATACACAGGGCTGAGGTCAGGGTCTCACCACCTGCACCTCAGACACCCTTGGGACCGACACGCGTCCCAAGGGAACGAGCATTGCAATGAACACTACCAGCAGGATGCAGGCTGTCTTACTCAGGAGCAGTGTAGCGCGATTTGTAGGACTTCTGTGTTTAACTCAGTAGAGGCACTGGGGAGGGGCTTGTGATTGAGTACACAGTGCCCATATGGACATGCTCCCAGCTGATATCAATAACACGGCACCACCTGGCACCAGTTTATAACTCTGAATTACCGATACACACCGGTTGTCTAATGGCGACCCGCATGGCTACTTTAATTACATGGATTCACGACATTAGCAATCCACTCTTTTTCTGTTTAGTCCTAGATATAAGAACTTTACAAGACAGCAATGCCAAATAATAAGAATTTCAAAACTCGTGGAATACAGTATACATTGACTGAAGGAACAACTAAGACAAGTATCAGGAGTGGTAAGCGGTTTGTCTAAATGTAGCATGTGACATTTAAATAAGAGACTGCCTGTGACTCACCCTTTCTGGGTATTTGTTACAGGCAGCCATGACTAGCAGAGAGGAAGCGATTAGGACTACGGCTGGCCCAGATGAATTTGCTCTATAGTTTCGAGTAAGTATAGTATTGATTGAGTCCTATGATTTTGAGAAATAGTGGCTGCCTTAGATACATTGTTGTGAAATCCATGGCTGTCCACTTCCTCACTCTATTGTCCTTTGACAGGCTCCGCCAGAAGTGATGTAGTCGCGTGAGCATTTTGGAGTGATCCCAGGATCCCGAGCTTGCATCCAGAAATCTCTGGGGGTAAGTTTGTGACATGTAATTATTTATTGATTCTACGTATAAGTAAATATGCTCTTATACCTTGTTGGTAATAGGATTGTTTATGATTTTTTTGTAGATGAGGCACCAACACCTTAAGGCGTAAGTGTGGGGTGCAGCAAGGCACCCTTCTCTGTCCTGAAGAAGGTTGGAGAGAATAAGGGGCCACAGTATTACAGCCCGCAAATTCCGACTGAAACACCTGTCAACAACATTTGACAGCATTTGTTGTGTAATAGAAAGACACACCAGTAGACACACGGGGTGTATGAAAATTGTTGAATTATTGCAAGTAGGCCATATATGCAAAGAGGCCGGTGTATGGAATGTGCATTGAATGAGAATTGTAAGTGATTGTACGAGTACGTATGCTTGATTAAACAGATTGAAAGGAGTTGGAGCCACTGGAGATGTAGTAGATGTCTAGGTATATTTTTTTTGTGATTACCTTTTGCCAGGAGTCTCAGCCCATAACAAGAACAGCCTCAGATGAGAACGGTGGTGCAGACCCACTGGCTGAACATTGCAGTTTTGAATTTCAGATGTCTTGGAACCTCATCCTCTTCTTGCTGCCTGCCATGTTCTCTGTCCCCTCCCACCTCTTCTTGCTGCCCGTGATGTTCTCTCTCCCCCAACCCATCTTGCTGCCCGTGATGTTCGCTGTGCGCACCAAACCCCCTCTTGCTGCCCGTGATGTTTGCTGTGCCCCCACCCCCTCATGCTGCCCATGATGTTCTATGTCTCCCCCAACCCCCTCTTGCTGCCAGTGATGTTTGCTGTGCCCCCCACACCCCTCTTGCTGCTCATGATATTCTCTGTCCCCCACCCCTGCTTGCTGCCTGTGATGTTTGCTGTCCTCCCACCCCCTCTTGCTGCCTGTGATGTTCGCTGTGCCCCCCAAACCCTCTCTTGCTGCCCGTGATGTTCGCTGTGCCCCCCAAACCCTCTCTTGCTGCCCGTGATGTTTGCTGTGTCCCCCCCAAATCCCCCCTCTGGCTGCCTTTGTAAGCCCTCTCCTTCTACCCCCCCCAGAGCTAACCTTTGCAGGAGTTTGTTGTGAGACATATTGGTTTGCCATCACCGACCTGTGACCAATGCCTGAATTTGACTTTTATGGACTCATTTGGCTCTGGGTACTTACCCTTCTGGACTTCTATTCTCATGCTGGATTCCCCTGCATCTCGAACGCAGGGTGGCCATGACATGCCCATCGTCATCTTGAACCTTTGCTTGCATTGCTGTTCTCTTTCAATATGATGTGTTATTATTGACTTCTGCAACTGCTCTCTCTCTCTCTTTTCTCCTTCCTCCTCCGCTACTTCTCCCTATGCACTTACTCTATCAGAATTGTCCTCGGACCTAGTATGGTAGCAACCATGTTTATCTCCTCCCCATCCTCCTACTTGTTTTTTCTCCTGCCACCGCCCCCCATCCTCCACTCCTCCAGCACTATCTGAAATGTTGTCAGGCCTAGTACGATAGTCGCTTGTTTTGTTCCTCTCCCACCTTTCTGGTCCCCTTCTCCCCTTCCTCTTGTCAATCTCCGGCTCTACCAGAAATGTCGTCAGGCCTAGTACGTTAGTCGCCTGTCTGTTCCCATTTCCTTCCCATTCACCCCCTTCCTCCATGATTTGTGTTTTAGCTCTTGCACAATCTGAAATGTTGCCAGGCCGAGTAGGATAGTTAATTTCACATTCTTATTGTTCATGGCCTGTAAGAATGTCACTGTAATTTTCCTTTGTTCCCTCCCATGCCTTGATGCACTTTGAAACACATTGTGTATAGGCGCTATATAAATAGACTATCATATCATATCATATGTTCACCACCCTTTTATCTCCGTCCATTATTTTGTCTATATTTGCTTATTTCCTGGGGGACCGAAGACCATGCCAGGCACCCTTAATATAAAATATGTCTTACTCAGGCTCCTTAGAGGAACGGCTCCCTAGCCACACTGCAGCCCCTCACAAACACCGGGCCAGCATCTTGCATGCCGTTCTCCTCCAGGCTTCAACTCCTGCTGTTCTCTGCTGCTTGGCTCTCTGGTCCAGCCAGCATTTCCAGCTCGCTCCCCTTCTTGTGAAAAACCAAACCTTTTATAGTTGAAAAAACAGTCAAGAGGAGTCAGGTGTAAGTGGCCATGATTAAATGCCTGACCCTGCCTGACTCTATTAGTGGGACAACTTGAGTCGTTTCTAAAGTAGTTTTCCATTACTTTCTCCATGTTGTTTCTATGGGTAATCTTCACTGATCTTAGTTGCCTCCTCCTCGTCTCAATATTTGTTGGAAATGGGGAGGGGGAGATGAGATGAGATTGAAAATACCCAATGAAGGCTGAGGGAGAGTGGGTTGTGGTATTATAGAGAATGGCGGAATGCCATGTCTCGCCCTTGGGGATCCTGCCTCCAATCCCTCGTGATCCTCCACTCAGGTGATCCTCCCTTGCTTGTCCACCCCCAGCGTTGGGATCCAAAAGCAATGGCCTTTCCCTCGCCACCTGAATGGAAAATCCCGAGAGAGTAGGTGGGAGAATACTGTCAGGTTTCTCACACCAAACACAAAAAAGACTGATTTGTTTTGGCCAATTTGGTGCGCCCTTTAACATTCGCCAAATATCTCTTTTTCACCCACCCCACCACCGTCCGCCCCTCTGAAATCAGAGGGTTTCACCCACCAAACCCACCCATTAATGTTGCACTCTCTCCCCATAACCGTCCCTATGCTACCCCCCACACAAATAAATATACATACACACACAAATACACATACCCCTTCTCCTCAGCCCCCTGCCCACACTACCCCACAACATACACACAGACACACCAACATTATCTTACCTCCAACTTCTATCTTCCCGTTCTCCTCTTGGCGGTGCCTGTAAACCCCGACACACACTTGTGTGTGACAGGGGCGTGACAGTTAGATTTAGAAAGCCCTATCTGAGCGGTCACAAAGGGGTCGTTCTAAATCGATATTTGTTTTCATTTTTAAAAAAATACTTTTTCACTTAATACTCTTGAGATTGGACTGCAACATCTTTTGTAAAGAACACAGTTGGATTTTACGTTGTAGATCTTGGAATTGGACATAATGCAGCTCCTGCGCCTATTTTGAAATGGCTACAAGTGAGACTTGTCAGTAGGTTAACCACTGCAGGGATCGAAATTAAGTTTTGAGGAGCAGAAATTATAAGCAGGTCTGGGACTCAGGCATCACCCAGTAGGCAGGTGCTACCTCTGGGGAACTAGCAGCTAGTACAAAGCATGCTGCAAATCTAACTTGCGCATGACATGAAAACTCAATTTTTGTCCTATAGGTATGCTCCATTATGCTTTAGATGTCCTTTATTCATATTACCAAACATATCTCACACTGTATGGCGCCAGTTCTCATTGGGAGTCAATTGTAGCTCCTAGGGCCTGTTGGTTTCAAGTTGACCAGGCCCTCCTAGGCTAGACATAGTAGCTAAATAGCACCAAGAAATTGCAAACACTCAACTTGTATAGGCAGGGCAGCATAGAATGTTGCAAGTGGACGAAAACTAAAACCAAGTACTTTCCTTTTCCCTGCATGCACCACATACACGTTTTAACTCTTGCTCGGACCCTCAAGCCAACTGGCATATCTAACAGACCAGCGTGGGTGCAACATTTTGCCTCGCAAAGCATCCACTTTAGGGAGGTGCATGCATAACGTGATTATTGCAAGCTTAGATCCTACTGTGTTAACTCAGTTCTTCATCTTTCGGTGACACACAAAATGGCCACCCTTGAGTTGGGTAATATTAACACCTATCATTCAAGCAACAAGGGACAAATTCCTTCTTATAGGGCTCCGACTTCTGATTTGTGCACACCTATAACAAACACGATTCAGACGTAGTTGGCAACCACAGTCCCCTGGCAATCAACGCGAATAATCTCCGCCCGCACTCATAGCTAGCCCTATCCTGGTATTCTCTTTTGGTCATGAACCTTCTGACCTGGAATACAGCCTAAGTAATGGTCAGATCACATCATGATATCATCGATCCTAATTGATTGAATCGCTTTTGTACATCCATTGTGCCTATGTCTATGGACCCAGTGCCCTGGAGAGACTTGCCGCTGGTGTCTCTTTCAATGTTCCAGGACCCATTCTCTGCCACCCTGCCCACTGAATGTAGATCCCAGACAGGTAGTTACATTACACTCCAAAATCTCTAGAGTCCTGAACTGTGTACCCAAACCCCTCAAAATTATAGACGGTGGATAAGGTAGCTGACAAGTGGTTCAGTTTGAGTTTAGCTAATGTGGAAAAGTTTTGGCATACCCTGCAATGTCGCTGGAAGAAGACCTCAGATACAACCGACAAATCCTGCTCAAAACCCATGAGGCAGACGGCATTGGCTAAACAAGACACTAAATTGAATGCATTGAACAGAGGCAAGCCAATTTAGAAAGCTATGCTAGACCTCTGCGAATTTACAGTATTTTAGGCAGACCTGGAAGTAGTCAACAATGCCCCATCTGTGACAAAACAGCACTGGAAAAATTGTATTATCTTTTTGAGTAGTTATGTGATGATCTGAAATATAATCTGTAATTCCTATTATCCCCTATGTGTCATGGCGTCCCTGACTTCGTTCTTGCCCTGCAAGCAGCAGGAAAAGTCAAAATGTCCAATCCTCCACTGCACCATACCCTGCAGTCTTCATCAAAGAGAGCACCCAACTCCTGAGCACCTGCCACCATGGTAGCTCTGAACGATTCTTTCCGGGACAGCATAGCGGCCGGACTGGTAACACATGCAATAATAACCCCAAATGCCTAAAAAACTGACAGTGGACAATAAAGATTTAACTTATATGATGGTTTTCCCTGCCACTATAAAATATAGACTAACGTAAAGTGAATCAAAAGTATTTTACTGAAACTAGTGGAATTAGTGAAGTCTTTATCCAGAAACTCGATAGTCTCTGTATACAGGATCCAAGAAGCCTCTTTTGATTTTAGCTCTGCCGGTTCCACGTCTATCTTAGCAACAACCGTATAAATGTTCTGGTAGGTGCGTGGAAAAACGACGGTAATGCAGTGGTAACTCTGTTACCTCTGCATTACCACCACATTACTGCACGGCCGTACTACAACTTTGATTGAGCTGCCATACACCCTTTGTGATCTGGCGGTAACTCTACCAGACCAATGGTGGTAATGGTAATTCCATCTTGCGATATTCCGGCAGATGTACCACTGGAATACTGTCAAACTTGTAATGAGGCCCTCTGTGTTTCTCATTCAGTCTCTTGTGGATGTATGCCCTGCCAAACATAGACTTTACTCTCAGTATAGCCAAGGTTCAAGTTTATTTACTCTAAAAAATAGGATTGCGTATCGCAACATGCATCATCTCTCTCACTCTAAACCTTTGTCATGCTTTGCTTGGACTTTTATTGGAAGCTTTTCAAGTATCTTTAATTTAAAACCTAGGAATCCATGTCCCAGCATGCATCATAAGGAGGCAACCACTCTGCAGAGGGTGATGATGGACCAGTCCGTCCAGCGTGCATTCTCTCTGCACTCTCGTTGCCTCCCTTCCTTTAACTCACATATTAGGGTCTCCACTTTCTCTGTCGGCATTTGTTCTCTCCGCTGTTTCTTGGTTGGCTCTTGCTGTTGGTTGATTCCCTCTGTGCCTAGGTCCTTTTCGGAAACGACATCATCCTCATACTTCTTCTCTTTCCTTCTTTCTCTACCCAGTTCATGGTGGCGTCCACAAGTTGTTGCTAGGTTGGCCCTCACGCTCTTGTCCTCTACCGGGAGTCTCCTTCCACTCCCCGTCTTCTCCTCAGTCCAGGCTTATGTTTTGTCTGCTTCCTTCTGGGACCTCTTGGTCTTACAGCCTCTGCCTGTTGTCTCATTCCTCCCTGGCAACGACCTCCGGGTGCTTTTCTCTTCAACCTTCTGAAATTTCATTTTTAAGGCCGCCGGATCCTTGTGATGAATCAGGTGATAACCTTCATGGAAAAATACGCAGGAGCCCTCAAACTTCTTGATCAACTTCTTTTGTAAGCAAAGGGAGCTCCACAAAGACACATAACTGTTGAAAGCCGAATGTAAAAGTTCAGTGGGTTGTGGTAGTTGCTTCAGTTTGATACACTAACAAACACCCTATTACCACTCTGCTCCTCCCAAACAAGATCCTGGAAGGTGAGGCAACTGGCCAACTCAAACATTATGCAAAAACAATAGAAATGCTTAGCAACGGCCAATCTTGGTCTACACTACTGATGGGCATCACATATGGCTTAGCCCGCATCATCAGATGTGCATTAAATACCAGTTAAAGTACTATCTACTATGGGCCTAATTCACACAAGCGTTTTATAATGGTAAAACCCCATTGGAAAACGTTCTGTGATTCAGGACCTATATGTTTTAATGATATTGCAAGTCACTGAGAGGTTCCGTGACCAAACTGGAACGAGGCTGAACGTAGGGTTCCTTCACAAGGTCAAAATATGACTTGCCATTTCCTTTTTTGTTTTTTTCATACACCAGGGGACATTTTGTTCCCTCGGATCACGCCGTCAACTGATCAACGTCTTCATACCTGGTCTCCTGCTTCCTTTGATGCAAGAGCCTTCTACATGTGTTCATGTGTAGAATAAAAGAAAAATACTATAAAATTCTATAATTTTACTGTTTTATATGACTTTATGTAAATAAGAATTTATTGATAAGTTGTTTAACAACTATAACAATGTTTTTAAAAATTGCCTTCATGGTCCTTTCTAACTTTCTATAATCTTATTTTTTGCTCTGCCTCTCTTCAAACGGGTTAGGAAAGAGCAGCGCAGGCCTGGCACTGGATGTCAGCTGCTGGCTGATACAGCTGCCAGAGGGGAACATGTCATCACTAGTTGAATGCAAACACTATTACAGCAAACTAGTCGGTGATTTTATCTATAACAGATGAGAGGTGATGTCATAACGCACGTGTAATAAAAGAATGAACTGCCCGCTTTTATTTTAGAGCTATTGCAGTCTCCCATTTGCACAGGTAGGCGGGTCACGAGAAAGGTTTGCCTCTCACTCAGGTGGGGCAAACCTTAAACTTTCCCAGTCTGAATCTCGTGTACCGGCCGATTGAGCTCTTCGTCCTCGCCAGGTTGATACAATGAGTACTAATAAACCGGTTAATAATAACAGCTGTTAAGGCCTGCCCGTGGGCGTGAGTAATCCGGCATGACGCAGTATTTATTTAAGAACACAAATTGATATTATGTACGATAAAAAAAAAACGATCTAGATGCTTTTATAAAGATATTACAGGTTCTCATTCGATATTGTCATATAACAGATGGCAGCCTTCAATACCCGTATACAAACCTGTAGGTGATTTTAAGACAGGCTAGTTGTGACATCACTGACCTGTAAAATAGAAGTGACATCATAACCGCTCTGCAATGGGTTTGACAGTTGGGCTGTGACTCGCAGTGCCGACACAGAGCAGGATTCCAGCGGTTACTGGCAATCTTTTCACTTTCCTTTCTTGTAGTGTATATATCTGTGACACTTCACAGCCCTCAATGGATAAGAAACGGTCTATGCGAGTGTATTTATCTTGGGCATTGCTTGATTTAAACACATGACAGCAAGACTCTGCGTGTATGTTATTTCTTGCTTTAAGCTGGTTAAACTATCTTTCTGCAACAAATAAACAGGTGTTTATTCGATTTTTTTTGGGATTCAAGTAGACTCTAGATTAATTGTGTCAGCAACTGGAAGATCTCTTAGATACATGAAGAGGCCAGGTTTCAAATGGGATGTACGTGTGTTTCACAAAGAGTAGAATACCATGCGTACCCTACGTAAAAAGCATATTGCAAATCACGAGGGAGTTCTGTGACCTTATCGAAGAACTCGGTCTTTGGCCTTGTTCCTCTGTTTGGTCACAGAACTCCTTGGTGACTTGCTGTGTCCTTACAACGCACGGCAGGGGTGATTCCATCCCATATATAAGAACTCCTATGCGTTGGCCTCCTAAGCTCTTCCTGAAAACACAAACATGTGAAATAACTGTGATTAAAATAAAGTTTGATATTCAGGCAGTGATAGCCCTGTTGCTGCCCCCAGGACTAAGCATTCTCATGCAACATAATTCTCAGGCGTACATTTCCACTTTTCTAAATAGCACTTGTATTAGCATAAGCATGTTAATAATCATGTTCCACGTTGCCACATAAGGTACACACGTTACTTGCTAGCACCGAGGGATGCAGGAAAATCATGCGCAACACAGTTTTTTTGTTGCTGTAAAGAACTCATTAGCGCCTCGAGATCTCTATGATGAATAACATAATTTACCAAACCTGACCCTGCAAAAGGAAGGATGATTACTGGCAACTACACATGAGCAGGTTTCAGGATCTTCTCTGATCTCCCTCAGGGCCCATACATTAATTGCTTTGGTTGGTATAGAAATTCGAGATCAGGAGGCTAACCTGCTTCAATATGCATGTTATGTTAAAGGATATTTATACCATGCACTATCACCACCGGAGTGGTCCCCTGGCGCTCTGGCAGATCTGAAAAGCAAGAGGGTAGGGTGAGTTAGTAGGGCTTATCAGGAAAAGGCTCAGGAGAGCTGTGATGTTCTGTACGCAGCTTCAGTTCGGTTTACACTGTTCGCTGAGGTTGGGTGTGATTTTTCGGTCAGAAGATGTCGTGTGCTGTTGTGTGATGCTATGTGTGGTTTTTTTGTTGTTGTGTGGTGTGGTGAAGTGTGTGCAGTTTGTAGTGCAGTATATGTATGGTTGTGTTATATTTTCGAATTTGAGAGGTGTGTTCAGAGGGATAAGATTTTTAGTGGGGTGTGGTTTGTGGTGGCCTTCCATCGCACCTCTTATGCTATGGCCGCCTGTTATACCCGTCCCTGCTAGTGTTGCGTATTGTGGTGCTCTGGGAGGACGGGGGTCTCCCTCCTTATTCTGTGTAGGGTTGTTGGTTGTATGCAGTTTTATAAAGGCAGTGTGTTCTCCTCCCACCTCCCTCCACCCAGTGTCCTGGATGATTTATTTCTGCACACGATTTGCCCATGGCCTATACTGGTGTGCACCTACCACCTCTTACCTCAGTCTCTTCGGGGGTCTATCAGCGTGGGGGGCATGGTGGGACCTTTTACCTGTGCTCCAGATCTACCTGGACCATGCTTTTAAGTTCGCTCGCCACTCTTTCTCTTCTAACTCTTATCCCCTCTGTCTGAGGTTCAACATAGGGCACTCAGGGGCGTGGCCAGCAGCCAGAGCAGGAGCACGTAGCTCTGTAGAGCTCCTGGGCCGCCCACCATAAATCCTGTTTATGTCCTTTCCTTGTGAGGAAATCACACCCTTAAATCAGGACCCGGCTAGAGGGACCCTGGAGGTATATAGTGCATAAGGTTTATGGTGCAAGAAGTGCGAGTTTTGAGCCCCAGTGGCGGCCGCCTAGTGGTTGTTGAAGGCAAAGGACCGAAGGCTCCAAAATGGCCGCTGTTGCGGACTGGGACTGCCAGGGCAAAACTAGGAAGCCCGAGCAATAGGCAAACAACGAGAGAGGCGGTGGGTGCCCTATGCCGGGGTTAGACAAATGACATGCACACCAGCTGAGAGTTCAGGCGAAACTAAGTCCCCATGAGATGGAGGAGGCGAGCAGAGAACACTCGGCAAGTGCAGCGGCTGCAGCCGGCCCAGCGGTACTGACAGTGGGTCACTGGCTGTTGGGACGCGGAGACGCAGAGTCCCGGGAGACTCGATATACACAAGGCAGCACCTCAGTGTGCGTGCGCACCCCTTGGATGGCGCTTGGGCAGCGGGGGAACCTATTCCGGAGTAACGCAGGACGGAGCTACAAGTCAGAGGAGGCGCTGCAGTGCGTTACATCCAGATCGGCATTTGGGAAGTTGAATACTCCGACCTGGAATGGCGCAGACAGTGGATCCTGCAGTGGGGCCCCCTGTGCAATTGTGAGTACCAGGGCTTGGGGAGTGGTTGCCCCCACACACATATCTGGCCCACTGACTGAATAGCTGTGGGGGAGGAGGTGAAATGCCACACCAGTGGCAATCTCATGCCACAGATGGAGTCCCAGGTAGGAGCAAGCAGCTGGGGGCTCCAATCTTGAGTTTTTGGGGGCAAAACACAGCAGTGTAGCAACAGTCTCCTTGGCTGTTGGACCCCAGTGGATGTTCGCCGGAGCTAAGAGGGGTGGAAATAGCAGGAGAAGACAGCGCAGGAGGGCACCCTTGAGCCCACAGCCCTTCTAAGAGGCAGAGGACCATACAAACCATGGTACTCTGAGCTCGGGCTCCCAAACAGTACGCCAGTGACACCTGGATGGTGTCCCCCCGATAGACACATGAAAGCCCTGGTTGACGGAATCTCCCCAGCAGCTGAAGCCCGAGGGGCTCAAAATGACATAACCGAGGAGGGGTCCTTCAGAGGGGGACTCCAACAGACGACAAGCAGAAAAGTGAGGGAAAGATGGGAAAAGTGTGGTGCTGTACCCCGTCAGCAGCAGGAATTTCAGCAGGGGTGGACGCCCCCTTTAACCCAGTGGGACGCAGTGGGGAGAGGACTCCTGAGAACAGTGACATATGCCTGGGGGCCAGAACACCAACCGACAACGGCAATGGTGAAGGGCCAACAAAAAATGGACAAGTATACAGAACCTAAAATAATCTAAAGAAAAAAGAGGGGACAAGCCGAGCAACGGTAGGCGTTGAATGTGCGGGCTCTGCAGGGGTGACCCTGGACGCCCTGATGGAGGCATTCCAAGCTACTAGGACTTCACTTGAGGGTCACTTGAGGGGAGTATTAAAGAGGTAGGGGTGGATGTGTCTCTGGTGAGGACGCACCTCTGGAAGGTGTGCGAGAGGGTCACAGCAGTAGAGCAGAGAGTGAGTAATGTAGAAGACAACCTGCAACATCTCAAGAACCAAGTGGCTGGTCTGGTGGGGGTGACCAGGACATTGGAGGCAAGTGCGGAAGACACAGAAGGCCGATCTAGACAATGCAACATCTGTCTGGTTGGGTTCCCGGAGAGAGAGGAGGGGCCCAGTGTGGAGCTCTTTGGGGAACATCTTATTCTCGATACCTTGGGAGTGAAAGGACTGTCTAAGCTTTTCATGGGTGAACAGGCACAAAGGGCGCCGGGCAGCACACCATCCCCTGGAGGGTTGCCGAGAGTAATAGTGGCAAACATCTTGAACTTTTGAGACAGAGATGCAATCCTACAGGAGTCCCATAGGGCGGGATACTACGAAGTGGGAAACATGAAGCTGCGTTTCTTCCCGAACTTTACATTGGAGGTGCAATGGCAGAGAAGAACCTATGATGCTGTGAGACGTCGCCTCAGAGAACTTAACATTAAATACATTATGTTTTTCCAACCAAATTGAATGTCATAGCCGGTGGCAAGTCATGGATTTTTACTTCTCCACAATAGGTAAGGACCTGGTTGGAATCGGTGCCACCAGGTTCAGACGCACAGAGAGAATTGAAGAACGAGGCGCCACAGTTGAGGGACTGAAGGATGATCGTGGGGGATTTGGAGTTAAGGTTGATGGATGGGGACTTGTACCGCATCTGAAGTACTAGCTAAAGTTCTAGCGGTGAGCAAGCGAGAGATGATTAAATTGATGGGTGGGAAGGGGGCAATGGAGGGACGCCCCAGGAATAACAGTCGTTCATCCACAGGAGGGAGGTGAAGTGTGGAAAGATTGACTAAGGGATCAAGAGTTTTGGGGGAAAACAGGACCTGGGTTGGGGGGTTTGTGGGAGGAGGGGGGTATTCAAACTGGGAGGAGCTGCAGGGGTTAGGACTGGAAGCGGGAGGTGGAACAAGACTACTGAGTAGAATGGCAGTGGTTGGGGGGCAAGAAGGAGGGGGCAGGGATGGAAGGGGCTGAGGGAGGAGTTGGGAAACCATTTGGGGAAGATCATTTGGGGTGAATTGGTTGAATATACGGTTAGGGTAAGGTTGCCCTGTTGGTTGAAGTCTGTAGTTGGGTTGACAAAGCAGATTGAGATAATTCATAAGGAACAGTGGATGCACGAAGGAGGGAGGAACACGCGGAGGGAAGTCGATTACTACATCCAACAAGGGAGGTGATGGTTTGAAAATTGGGACCTGAAATGTCTGAGGGATGGGTAAGAAATTGAAATGTCAGCGAGTAGGGCGATTCCTGAAGCGACATGGGGTGCAAGTGGCCCTGTTGCAAGAAACTCACATGGTAAGAAAGGATTTGGAACTGCTCAAGAGGTGGTGGGTAGGGACGGTGGTGGGACTGTCCTACTCAAGGTACACCGGGGGGGTCTGTTCTGGGTGGTGGCGGGGGTCCCTCGTCAAGTGAACAAGATACTGACTGATGATGGCGGTAGGACGGGGGTTCTCCTTGGCATGATGGTAGGTAGAGATGTCTGTGTGATCAATTCTTATGCTCCCAACGTAGATGATAAGGAGTATGTCCCATCAGTGCTGCAGTTGCAGGGGGGATACCGGGATGGACTATTTGCGTGGGGAGGAGATTTTATTTTAATTGCCTTTTAAACCCTGGACGAGATGGTACAGGGAAATCAGGCCTAATGAAGCAGCAGGTGGCATCATCTTTGCAGAAGATTCCCAGAGACCTAGACTTGGTGGAATTGTGGCAGGAGTCTATGGGCAAGAGCGAGGTTACTCGTACTTCTCTGGGATGCACAGGTCATATTCACGCCTGGATTATATTTTTGTGGGGGCAGAATACTTTCACATTTTGAAATATTTGGGGAGAGTTCTCTCGGATCAATCGGCCTTAGTAACGCAATTGGAGGGTGTGCAGCAGAGATCATCAGTGAATTTGTGGCATCTCTCGGTTGGGAGAAACTGCAGGAAGAAATAGTACCGTTTTTTGGGGTGAACAAAGGTTTGGTGGAAAGACTGGGGACCCTTTGGGACGATTTGAAGGCTATGATTAGGGGGATCTGTATATCTAAAACAACAGGAGTGAAGAGAGTATTACAGGATAAGCTACTAAAATTGGAGGGGGCAGTATCCAATCTAGAGAATGATATGGCAGAGGGAGAGAGGCGGGGAGGGAATTGGGGGAGGCCTTGGTTTCTTATCAGGAGACGCAGGAGTCACTATCCAAATTTTATGGGAGTTAACGGGATGTACGGATTCACAGGGAAGGGGATAAGGCGGGGCATCTACTGGCCTGGTTGATCCATTGGGACACTATAACACAAGTCAGGTGGGAGTCTGGGGAATTAGCCACCACCCAGGAGGGGATCAATGAGACCTTTCAAAGTTTTTACCAATCCCTTTATACGAGGGAAGGCATGTACTTGGTTGGGGATGCCGAGGAACTATTGAACTTGATGCAACTGCCGGTCTTGGCAGAGGATCTTAGGGATAGATTGGAGGAGCCCATTTAGGAATCCAAGATAAGTGAGGCGTTGCAGTCTATGAGTACATGTAGATCCCCAGGGAGTGATGACTTCCCGGTAGAATTTTATTGTGGATACAAAGATCTCCTGGTTCCCTGACTTAAGAAAGTCTATGAGGAAGCCTTTGAGACGGGATCCCTCCTGGACTCCATGAGGGAGGCGGTAATAACTGTCTTGCTGAAGAAACTTAAGGACCCGCTAGACTGAGTCCTACCAGCCACTTTCACTATTGAATGTTGATACAAAGGTTCTGGGTAAGGCATTGGCTACCAGACTGTCCAGGGTGGCTCTGCTGTTTGTGCATCCAGAGCAGTGCGGATTTATAGGGGGACATAGCACCACGATGAACCTATGCCGCATACATCATGTGATGGACCAGGTTAAAGATTTTAAGGAGGACATGCATTGGCCTCATTTGATGCTATGAAGGCCTTTGACTCTGTGGAATGGGAATGGCTGTTTAGTGTGCTGTGGGCCTATGGACCTGGGAACAACATCTGCTGATGGCTACGAATTCTATATAATAAACCAATAGCAAGGGTAAAGACGAACAAATACGTTTTGCTGCAGTGGACATTGGGTAGGGGGACACGACAGGGGTGTCTGGTCTCCCCGATATTATATCCAATGGTACTAGAACCACTGGCATGAAATATCAGAAATGAGATGGGGGAAGCATGTATATTAGCGGGTGGAGTAAGGCACACTGGGCCTCATTATAGGTTTGCCGGTCCGGGAACTACGGTACCGGTAATCATGCCGGTACCATAGTTCCCGGACCGGCAAACTACGAGTTGTGCTCGCGGGTGCCTTCCTGCCCGCCAGGTCAGACCTGGCGGGCAGAGAGGACCCCGCTAGCAAAGCATGTCGGATAAACGGTGCAGGTGCATCCGACCTCACCATTCCCATTCAGCCCTATCGGGCCGAATGGGAATGGGGAGCATCTTTTTTCCAGCACCCACAAATGGGCAATTACCGGGTACAGGAGAGCCGTCATGACCCGGTAATTGCCCATTCGCGGGCACCAGAAAAAAATGACACCAGCGGCACGGCTACCGCCGATGTCATAATGAGGCCCATTGTTTCGCTATACGCCGATGACTTGTTCGTATATGCGAGTAACCCGTTGGAAACTTGCCGACATTGCTGGAGGCATTAAGTAATTTCGGGGGTTATCTGGTTTCCGTATTAATAAGGAAAATGAATTGTTGTTCCCACTGGGGGGCCTTCACAGCCCGGATCCCACTGAACTCCCAGACTGGGGGATCAGGTGGGAGAGGGAGCTGTTTAAATACCTAGGCATCTAAATATTTCATAGTAGACAAAATACGTTTGTGTATAATATGGGTAGAGCAGTGTCGGAATAGGAGATTCGGTCCAATTCTGGAATAAGTTACTGATATCGTTTAGGGTAGTATTGTGTAAAATGATCATTCTCCTAAGGCTTCTCTACTATTTTACCAATATACACTATGCATCAAGAAACCTTTTTTAAGAATGTTGGATGAACAGGTTGGGGAAGTATTGTGGAATACAGGAAGGAGAAGGGTCGCGCTGGCAACCTTGCAACGCCTACGCCTGGAGGGGGGCCTTAATTTACCGAACTATGAATGGTATTTCATGGCAGCACAACTGCAAGTGGTGCTATCACGGGCGGACACAAAAGGGGAACTGTTGTCAGGTTCATTGGGGGACCTCCCACCCCATCGGACAGGAGTGGAACTATTGTGTGGCACGGTTGGAGGGAGGGAAGGGACCACTAATGCATTCCAGGTGGTGCAGGAGTTTTGGAAGAAGCTTTTAAGGAGGCCACGGAAGCCAGGGCTAGATTGTGCAGACCTGCCATTAGCGCAGACCGGGAACTCTGGTTGGCAATACAGCGAATGGTGTTCTCGAACCTGATTGATAAAGGATGTCGGTCAGTGGGTGATTTGTTTGAGGGGGAATGCGTATCCCGTTTGAGGAATGGTGGATACAGTAAAGGGTTTCCAGAGGGCAGTTCCTCACCTACGGCGACTGGCCGCCATCTGGGTGTGTATCCCGGAGGAACACACCATGAATCCACAGATGCAGGTGTTGCTTACACTGGGGGAAGGAAGGGCTAGAATTTCTCGACTTTATCAGACAATATGGGAGCTGTTTCCAACAGAGGAGTTGGCGGTTAAGACCAAGTGGGAAAGGGATGTAGGGGACCAGATTTCGGAGGCGAATTGAGGTACAATGTAGGAACAGGTCAGAAAGTCTCAGGAAATGCCAGATTTCAACGTATTCAGTTTAATGTCTCACACAGGGTGTATGTGACCCCAACTAAATTACATGCAAAGAATAACACTCTGAGTAGTAATTGTCCGAGGTGTGGGTCAGGTCTGGCAGGGATCTGGAACATGCTTTGGGGATGCTCTGTGATTGAACACTATTGGCGGGCAGTGATCTCCAAGATTAATGGACTGCTTAACTCCAGTTTTGAATGTCGCCCAAGAGTTTGCCAGTGGGGGCTGATAACGGGAGGGAAGCAGCACAAAGTAAGGAGAAAGCTGGCTAAATTTATGGTGATGTTAGCAAAAAGAAGGATGGCCATTGCCTGGAAGAAACATCAGGGCCGTCCTTGTTGCAATGGATGGATGATATCCGTAGATGGAGAATGGCAGAGGGGGGACATTCTGCAATCGAACCGGGATCTGGAGTTGGAAGATGGGGTGGTGATAGATTGGAGCCAGCTATTGAATGAACTACGTTCCTCGATAGACTTGAAACCTCCTTGAGTGGCAGAGACGGGGCTGAAATGTTTAGGGGGGGAGGAATTGAGGGGCAGGGAAGAAAAATGGGGGTGGCATGGGTAATGGCAGTATGGTTTGGAGGGACAGGTGGTGTGGCATGCTGGATATGTAGTTATTTTGGATGTCCAGTTTCTTTCTTTGGTTGCTGAAAAGAGGTGTAGTCGTCAACCCTGTACTGTGATTTCTATGCATACAAAAAGCTGAATAAACATGTTTAAGAAAACATCGGGCTCTCCCATCTCCCTCTTTAGACTACGTTAGGGGCGTCAATGGGGACTCAGAAGTCTTTCCAACTCCCTGCACTTGTCGTGCTAGACTTTGGTCCTCCATCTTGTGAGGTGTGTGTTCATTCCGAGGGGTGTGGGTGTTGCTCATTCGTTGAACAGCCAAGTTTTTAGGAGCTTTCTGAATTTTAGATGGTCCTTCGTGTTTCGAATCTCTCTCAGGAGGGAGTTCCACGTTTTTGCCGCTAGGCAAGAGAATGCTGGTCCACCAAGTTTTTTCCTTGTGTACTGTCACTGTTTTGGTTCTAGGCGAATGTCGTTGCTGGACCTGAGTGTTATGGCCAGCTGGTAAATGGTGATTTTCTTTTGTAGGAATTCTGCTCCTTGGCCGTGGATTGCTCTGTGTTATGCAAATTGTTTTGAATGTGATTCGTTTTTTGGCTGGCAGCCAGTGTAGCATCTTTAGTGCATGAGTGATGTGGTCTCTTCGTGATAGTTTAAGGAAGCGTTCTGCATACGTTGCAGTTTTTTCAGTAGATAATCCGGCGTTCCGAGGTATAAGCTGTTGGCATAGTCTATCCTGGACATGATGAGGGAAATGATGGCTAGTGTTTTGTACGTAAAGGAGAGTAATGGTAGGATCTTTTTGATGGTGTGTAGGTGGAACAAGTATTTCTTGATTATTGCATTTACTTGAGGTTGAAGTGTTAGCTCGTTGTCCAAAAGGATTCCAAGGTTTTTGACTATTTTTGATGACATGGATGCTGTGCCTATTTCTGTTGGCCATGGGATGTATTGGCTGCTTTGCTGGTTTTTAGATATGATCATGATTTCTGTTTTGCCCGGGTTCAGTTTGAGGCTGTTTGTGTTCATCCAATTTTAGAGTTCTTCCAGACAGTCTACTTGCGGTGTGTTCTCCTCTTGTACATCTTCAATTTTGTAGATGATTTGGGTGTCATCTGCGTAGTTGTAGCAGGTAAGGCTGTGCCTTTTGATGAGGTTGATTAGTGGGGTCAAGTAGATGTTGAAACGGAGTGGGGACAGGGAAGATCCTTGCGGTACTCCACTGGTGATGTCTCGCGGCGCTGATTTGAATGGTTTTATCCAAACTGTTTCTGAATCAATGCAGAGTTTTTGTTTGAGTCTGCATTGGTCTTGAGGTAATCCCAGATGGAGAGAAGTGTCGTCTCCATCCCTCTCATGGGTCTGAAGTAGACATGTGCCTGATCTAACAGTTGGTGTGTTTCTATGTGTTCCAGTATTTGTTCATAGACATAGGTTTCTAGCAGTTTTGCCGGATAGGGAATATTTGATATTGGTCTGTAGTTGGAGAGGTCTTCCACATCCCTTGTAGTATCCTTCTTCCACATCCCATGTAGTATCCTTGAAGAGTGCTTTGATGTATGCAGATTTGAAGGACTGTGGTACTCTTCCCATTGAGCGTGATTGGTTGAAAAGGTTTTCCATTGGCGTGCCTTGTGTGAGTATTGATTTATAGATATCTGGTGAGCCGGGGTCCATTGGTGATCCTGCTTTATTGCTCAGTTTCACCAACCTGATGAATCTCTCTTCTGATATTTGTATGAAGCTTTACAGGTTATTCTGTGGTTCTGGTTCTGTGGGGTGTGGTGCACGGTCTGGTCAATGGGTCTGCTTTCTATGATCCGATGTATGTCAATGATTTTATTTTTGAAGTGGTCTCTGAGATCACTGCATAGTTTATGTGAGGGTACTGGTGTGTTGTTGCATCCAGGTGGCGTTCTCATCTCATTTATAATGTTGAATAGTTCTTTTTGGGTGTTGGACGCTATTGTGATTCGGTTGGCGTAGTATTTCTTTTTGGCTTTGAGAATTTCCTTTTTGTATGCTCTGATTTGTTTTTTATAGTTTATTCTTTTTGCCTGGGCATCGTTTTTCCTTCATTCTAGTTCAAGTTTCTTTTTTTTAATTCATTGTACTGAGGTGGGGTGTGAACCATCTTGCCCTTGCTTTCTTTTGTGAAGGGATGAAGGGTTTTTCCAGGGAGATGCTGTCTATTTTATTGGCAATCCATTTCTGGATTAGGTCTGCTTTTTCGTTTAGTTCGGTTCTGTCCAGACTTGCGGTTGATGGTTTCCAGTAGTTCTTATAAGTTAATACTTTTGATGGTTTTCCAGTGTCTTTTCTAGATAGTGGGTAGCTTTTGGGGCTGTTTGGGTGCTTCGTCTGGTAGTTGGATCACGAATGCTATGATTAGGTGATTGTCCAAAATATTTGTATTGGTGGCGCAGTAGAGATCAGGTTTTTGTTGGAAAAGAATGCATTAAGAGTGTGTCCTGCTGTGGGTGTCACACCTTTTACAATCTGGCGTAATTTCATTGTCTCCAGTTGCTTGATTAGTGATTTTTGAGAGTTTGCGTTCTCTTCTTCATACCATATGTTGAAGTCCCCGAGGATGATCAGTAGGTTGTGTTTGATGGCTATGTTTGTGATGGCTTCTATGAGGGTGTCTGTAAAGGTTGTGTTGTAGGTCGGTGGTGTATATATGAGTATGAATGTGAGGTTTGTTTTTGCGTCGGCAGTCAGGTGAAGCACGAGGGATTTGCAGTTTCTGGTGTTTAGTGGGCCGTCTGTTTTTATTTTTAGGTGTTCTTTGTAGGCTATTGCAAGTCCTCCTTCTCTTTTTCCTATTCTGTTACCTGTGTGCATTTGAAGTTGTCGGGTAGGTAGCTGTGTAGTGTGACTTTGTAACTGCTGTCTAACCAGGTTTCTGTGACAAATAAGATGTCTATTCCACTGTTCTATTGTAGATCGTAGATCTCTGTAGCATGTTTGGACATTAATCTAGCGTTGATTTGATTGCAGTTTATTTTCATAACAGTGTTTTGGTTTGTTCACGGTTTCTTCATATGGTGCGCTTGTTGTTGGTTTTCCTTGTTGCTCTCAGGATTTGCGTTGTGCTCAGTAGGGTCTGTTTCTTCATTGAGTAGATCTGCTACGTTTTGTATTGGGTTGCTCCTGTTTTCTTCGGGTTCCTCTTCTGTATCCCGTTGCAGTTGCTGTACGTGCCCAAGTGTTTTGGTAACATATGGAGTGAGGGCGTTGTTTTCCCTTTTGTTCCTTCTGAGTGTTTGTGGTCTTTTCTAGTGTGGTCCGGGTTATCTTGCTGGAGCATCTAGTGTCATTGGTGGTTGTGAATTGTTCTTGTTGGAGGACAGTCTTGAGGTACATTGATAGGTATAAAGATGTTTCCCTTCTCTTGGAGTTTGTTCTATTGTCTGTCATGCTTGTGGGTGTGTGTTCAATGGTTGTGTCTCTGTTTATTTGCGGGATGCCATGGTGTAGTTCCATTCAATTTGTTCTTTCATCTAGTTTTCTCTCTCATCGTCCCGTTCTGTGTTGTGGCATATTGGGTTCTTTGGAATCTATTAGTTTAGTGGGTTTGCATTATTGCAGTTGTAGGTTTGTTTATTGATATTTCCTTTGAGTTTTCGGTTTAGCTTTTGGTTTTTATCTTTTGGTCCTTTTGGCTGTGGTTGTTGAACCAGGGGTAGAATACCCTTGTGGTTTCGTCATTTGCAGGTATTTCCTTTCTGTCTGAGATGTGTTTTTTTTTTCCTTTTTGTTTATATTTGGGTCCTTTAATTGATGTCTTTGGAGGCGGGTTGTGTGGCTAGCTAGCCGTTAAGTTGGTGGAGACCTGGTGGTTCACGTGCGGTGGGGGAGGGCATTGCGGTGGGGGCCCTACCTACAGTGTAGTAACAACCTAGGTTCTGGGGCATTGTGCTACGTGAGAGACCTGGGTTATCCGAACCTGTGGTTGGGGAACGTGTCTGGGTTGGAGATACAGTGATTATTCAAGAGGCACCTGTAGTTTAGCTAAAGGGGGTTTAGGATCACTCAAGCCAGAGAGGCCTAATATAGGGGTCAACAGCAAATGCAGTAACACATCGCTTTGGGACACCTGGAAAGGAGCAGAGGCCTAATATGGGGGCACAACAGTGAATGCAGTAACACCCAGCTTTGGGATACCTGGACGGAGGGAGAGAGGCCTAATATGGGGGCAGAACAGTAAATGCAGTAACACTCAGATTTGGGACACCTGGATAGAGGGAGAGAGGTCTAATATGGGGGCACAACAGTCGATGCAGTAAAACCCAGATTTGGGACACCTGGAGAGAGGCCTAATATGGGGCACAACAGTATAAACAGTGACACTTAAAGCGTATGGATAACTAACACAATCAGGCTAGATGTGAGATATGGCTAACTAACACAATCAGGCTAGATGCGAGATATGGCTAACTGACGCAATCAGTCTAGATGTAAGATATGGCTGACTAACCCAATTAGTCTAGATGCGGAATATGGTCACTCAGATACAGTAGGGTTAAATTTGAGATATAGCTAACTAAACACAATCAGCCCAGTTGTGAGATATACCTAACTAAACACAATCAGGCTAAATGCTAGAAATGCTTACCTGGATGCAGTCAGGCTACATGCAAGCTATTGCTAACTTAGACAGGATCAGTGTAGACGGGAGATATGGCTAGTTAAACACAGTAAAGCTCAAATGAAATATATGGCTAACTAAACACAGTCGGGTTAAGTGTGAATAGAGGGAGGGTGCAAGATGGGGGAGAGTGGCCTAAAAACAGGTAAAACAGGCAGATGCAGCAACATCTAATAAACGGATGGTCTAGAGAGCAAACAGGGTAGGTTTCAGATATGTGCAGCAGACTGCAGGCTCTTCGATAATATTATAATAAGATGATAAGAAGATGTGTAGGACAGTCTAATGGGGAGCAATAATTGCTGCTGCCCCTGTCCAGTCCTCACCAACCTTGTCAGTTGCTGCTGGTTGACGGCTGTAGGGTCTACACTCTCCACACTCCAACACGGGCCAACACGTCCCGGTCGCTGCTACTTCAGGAGCTACCCTTTGCCTCAGGGCACTTTGCCACAGGGGAATGCCGGGCAATGATGCTTCCCTGGTTGGGTGTAGATTAAAGGGGTAACTAACCAACAGGGCCTGGTGGGCGGTGCGGGAAGGACGCACTGCCTGCATATTTCACTAGAAATGCACAAAATGGGCTCAAAAAGCACCAGGGACAACGCTTACCTCCTGCCTGGACCTAAATGGCAGAGGAAGCGGCCAGCAGAGGGTTTAGGCCATCACTGTTGGCGAGGTGCAAAACTGCATGGGGGGGGCGGTGCAGGAGGTGGAGATGACAGGGACCAGGAAACCGGCTCAGGTGAATGCTCGATGGGCGCGCTGCTCACAAAGTGCACTAAAAATGCACAAAATGGGCTCAAAGAGCACCAGGGGCATGCTTACCTCCTGCCTTGGACCTAAACGGTAGAGGAAGAAGACAGCAGAGGGTTTAGACCCTCGTTGTTGGCAAGGTACAAAATGGACCAATCCGGGCCTGGGGGGCGGTGCAGGAGGTGTGAGGGGACTGGGATCAGGAAACAGGGTCGAGGAAGGCGACGTGCTTGCAAATTGCACTAAAAATGCACAAAATGGGCTCAAAGAGCACTGCGGGCAATGCTTACCTCCTGCCTTGGACCTAAATGCCATCTGCAGTGCTGTTTTAGAATGCACACCTAAAGATATATTTGCAGACCAGGGGTATGGTGTGAGTTAAAAGAAATGTGAAACTCATCTCAGCTGAACAGTTTTTGTGATTTATTTGGAAAGAGCAGTTTAGTGCGCAATATAGAACCAAGAAATCGTAGGCCTTATCTTTTAATCATTTGTATACAGTCCAAGCACTGAATAGAGCAAACTAGGAAGGAATGCCCATCAGCAGATGTTTTGTTATGTGATTAGTCTTTTATACTGCGCACATCACCACCACATGAGCCTTAAAGGGCTAATCCATGTCCTTGTAGATGTAAATTGTGACCCCCAGCCAGGTGCAGCTAGACTATAGTCTCTTGGGTGAAAAGGAAACAGGTCCAAGAAGAGCAAGGAAAATTAGGAAACAGGAAGACAAAAACGTACAGACTTAACTCCAACATGTAGGAAAATGAACATACAAGGGTGAGCGATAGCGATCATTGGGATGTATGTAAAGCTTTTAGGGTTTTAATCAGATTAAAATGTAATCAAAAGAAAGCTTCCCTTATTTGCCAACAAAACTCTCATGGCGTAAACTGCTAGTTTGGTGACATTATATTACATCATATTGTGGATGTGTGAACGCCTGGAGGTGTGCTTAAGAGAGTGGGGAACAAACAGAAAAAGCCCCTCCACCCCCCGCATGCATCGATCCATTAGTGTGCAGGGTGTGGTGTCTACCCATGACTCCGGAATAATTGCATTATGGGGAGAAACTGCTGCCACATGATACATCTGTTTATAGCAGAACCGTCATGATTGTGCAGTCTCGGCAGAGAGATCCTTCTCCAAAACTTGAGGCCATGTTTGTTCTACCAAATCTTTTTGGGGGAAATGGAGGAGGCCGATATTGGGGGGGATCTCCCAGGCTGTGGTTGAAATGAATTGAAAGGCATTTGCCCTTTTCACAGTGGAATGAAGGATTGTTCACAGGCAGGTCTATCTCCTGATTAGCTCCCAATGCCCTCAGTTGCTGATCTGCACCTGGGAGGTGTGGATAAGAAAAAGCAAAGACTCCTCCAGTGAATATGCCAATCCCCTCACAAGACTCCAGTTCTTCTTAAGGTTTCTCCTGCTGACAGAGAATGATATTGTTTTTTTCTGGTTGACATTGATAGAGTACTTGGTTCCTGTTGCACACATCTTTGCAAGTATACAGGCTTCAGCAATTAGGCACACATTAGCTAAAACCTAGGCCACATCAACATCTAAAAAACCTGAAATAAGAATCCACAGTGGGGGATACCAGAAGTTCTAAGAAGAGGCGGCATACTTATGGTATCAATATTATCTAAATGTCGATGACAGCACCAGAAGCTCTCCAAATACTGTCGAAATGTACTCCCTGTGGCAGGTGCTGTTGGGCAACCTGAAAAAGGGCTGCTTCTCCTTGAACTTTGCAGTCCACTGCCATTCCACCGCGGCCACAGACCTGTGATCCTGCCCTTTCAGCCTCCAAAACACGACTAGTGGTGTTGGAACTTGTGGGGAGTGATCGGGCCAAGTCTGGAGACCGCTGACTCATCAGTGCCTTCAGCAGCCTTGTAGAAAGGGGCATGCCGCCGGGTCAGAGCCTGGAGGCGGTTGTGCCTGCCGTACCATGAGAGTGTGGGCAGGATTAGGCCTGGTGTCCCTGGAAGCCACTACACAACAGAGACAGGAGCGGGCAGCTCCCCTGTGACACGCTGAGGCTGCCATCAGTTGCCAGGAGCGGAGGGCGCCTG
The DNA here is from genome assembly GCF_040938575.1 of Ambystoma mexicanum. Taxonomy (NCBI): domain Eukaryota; kingdom Metazoa; phylum Chordata; class Amphibia; order Caudata; family Ambystomatidae; genus Ambystoma; species Ambystoma mexicanum. Next base: position 305,135,610 of record NC_090940.1, read on the forward strand.
CAGCGGCCCCCGTGACGGGAATGAGGCGACTGCAGCTCACTGGCGGGGAAGCCCAGAGACGGTGTGGCGATTCTCCGGTGGGGCCGGCGGTGTGGTAGCCGTGCTGATCGCGTGAGCCATGCAAGCGCACTTGGAGCGGGGGGAGAGTGGCGTGGGCCCCCTGCCAATGGCTTTGTTGCAGCGTGGGTGGCCTGCGGAGGCTGCATCCACATAAATACTAAGAAGGCCCTTTTCGCTGCCCCTCACTCCGAAGCAGAAAGAGTTCAGGTGCCCTTGCAGTGGATTGGGGCCTCTAGCCTGGTGGGGTGCGTGGTGGCACAACAGGCCTCTAACTCCTTTGCAGTTACTGGATGTTGGCTGCGTGGATGGGAGACTGGCAGTAGCTGGGCCTGCCGGAGGGTGGTACTGCTGCTGGAAATTGGGCTGTGCTGATCACAATTGCACCCCTGAGACCCGACATTGGGGCACTTGGCTGATTCCATGCCTTGGGGCACCCCGCCCTCGCAGGCATTTTTGGTGCACTGAGACATGCGAGCAGGCTCTTGAAGGTGAGGCAGTGGGCTGGAAATATCCCCACCTCCACTGCAGTTTCTATGGAGTGGTGACCTCCCTGTTCGGCCCGACTCGCTGCCATTGACTCCTTCGCCAGACAGGCGAGCAAGACATGTCGAGATTCCGGGGGAAAGCCAAGGGTATTCTTTGGAGCTAGTGCCTCAGGCATGCCTGACCTGCAGCTGATCATGGACAGTATGCAATCGGGCTTCGCTCCAGAGAGTGGTAAACTTGATGATATCACTACTTTGATTTCCACAATAAATGCTAAGTTGGAACAGCAAAGTGCAGGGGTGACGGAGGCATAATCCCGTATTGGGACGGTGGATGATGACGTAGCGGTGCACCACATGCAAGTGTCTGCAATGTCAAGGGATCTCAAATGGGCTCTCAAGTAATGTGACGATTTGGAATCATGGTCCAGGCACCACAACCTAAGGGTGGTGGGGCTGCCAGAGAGATTTGGCAGGGGCTCCATGGAACCAGTGGTCAAGGCCCTGCTTAAGGAATTGCTCGTTGACTTGCTGTCTTCGACCTCCTTTGCAGTGGAAAGAGCTCATTGGACACCCACATTGCATCCCAAGCTGGGCGCTAACGAGACCAGTGATAGTGTGTTTGTTAAATTACTATGACTGAGACCAAATCCTGCCCCCGTCGAGAAAGAAGGGTCCCCTCCGTTATTTCATTGTGCATTTGTAAGGCGCGTTATACAACAGAATTGTGTTTCAAAGCACCACTAGTCTAAATGGGAAGGGAACAAGAGAAATAATAACATAGGCAAAACAGTAAATATAAGTCTTCTAATATACACATCTACTCTGACTTCTCTACGGCCTTTCAGATGGAGTGAAGAGCATTTCTTGGAGTCAACAAATTACTGTGTGACAGGTCAGTGCAATAGGAGATGCTTTTCCAAGCACGACTGCGATTCCAACCTGGCGGGAGACCCTGTTTTTGACAATACCGGAGGAGGCAGTGGCATATATTGAGGTGAACATTCCTCTTGGAGGAGGCAGTGGCATATATTGAGGTGAACATTGTAACGCTCACCTGATTCCCGCAGAGGCGCCGGTCTTGACTGGGTGAATGCCGTATCTTCAAAGGTGATGTGTAACACGGTTGGCTCTTTGGGCTGGACCTCTGTGCACTGTATGTCTGACTCGAAGAGTAAGATGTCTGCAGATAGAAAATATGGGATTAATGAACTGGGGTTATTGGGTGCCTCTCTCCTCTTCCCTTTCTCTTCTCCTGTAGAACCCCAGAGGTTAACACCCTCACCTTAGGTAAGTGAACGCCGAGCTCTCCATCTGCCTCGGGGCAGGGTGCCGTAACCAGTTTCTTCACTGGATAAGGGTGCAGGCCTCTTGACCTCAGAGGACTGCTGTCCGTCGTTAACTGCACGAACGGTAAGTTCTGGGCACTTCAAATGTCTTAAAAGTCTTTTGTAATGATATCTCTTGTTTTGCAGGGTTCCGGCGATGGCGGATGGCGGGCTGATGAGAGTTGAGGATCGAACCCGCGTGAGGAATAGAAGCGCCTGGAAGCACGTAAGTAAGCGCTTGTAGCCTGCTTCACGATGCGCACTAACTGTCCCTTTTATCTTGCAGGTACAAGTTCGGAGCTTTAGAGAAGCTGAAGGGTGCTGGAATACCCACTGGATTCGGCGTGGGAAGGAGTAATGGCACGTGAGTAATAAAGTTGCCCAATGTCTTTAAACGCACCTTCTTTTGTCTTTCAGATGCAGGATGCAGCGCCGAAGGCCTCCGGAGCATGCGAAGAGTAGGTAAGCCTTTGTCTTTCAGATGCCGGAATGCAGCGCGAGGCGTTGGTGACAGCCGATGGACCAGGTAAGAGATGCGCTGCCACTGAAGACCGTAGTGCTAACCTGTTCTTTCTTTGTCTTTACAGGTGCTGCTGAAGACTGGATTCCAGGATGGTAAGCCTTTGTTCCCTTAGGCCCAGGATCAGAAGCAGAAGACACGATGAGCGTTCTGCTGCAGAGAATGCAGAATAACGCAAAGCAAGATTCATCCATCGGGTGTGGTTTAAATAGCCTCCTGTAGTGCTTAGGTGTCTCCTTCCACAGCCACGCCTAGGTAAGAAAAGAGTTCCTGCTTTCCAGAAGAGTTCCAGTGTTCTGAACCTAGGGAGTGGCTCCTGCCCCACCCAACAGGAAAAGTAGTCCCAAACAGAAGAGGATCAGGGGTTCAACTGGCAGGTAAGTAAGCAGCATGGTCTGCTGCAGGTAAGTCCACCCAAGCATTATGAGCCCGGCGCTTCCAGCGCTGGGACTGGGCATCTTTATGAGCCTGGTGCCACTGGCGCCAGGACAGGGTCCAAAAGGTCCCAATTGGGACTGGCTGGCACTCGGAACCGGGGTTATGGGTCTGCTTCCAAGGGAGTCGGGCAAGTCCTGATCTTTTGGAAGCAGAGATCATGACAGCACCCCCCCTCAAGGCCCCTCCCAAACCGGGCTTCTCCGGGGGTTTGGGCTTGTTAGGAAATGTTCGATGAAATCTTTTGATTAGACGAGGCGCGTGGACATATTCTGCAGGTTCCCAGGATCTTTCTTGGGGACCGTAGCCTTTCCAGTCAATCAGGTAAAATAGTTTAGATTTGGAGATCTTGGAATCCAGGATGCTTTTGACTTCAAACTCGAGTTCTCCATCAACTAGAATAGGTTTTGGAGATGTAGTTAGTCGGGTTTGAGGTTGCACGGGTTTTAATAGAGAGACGTGGAAGACCGGATGTATCTTCATGTGAGGGGGCAAGTCCAACTTGACCGCTACTGGATTTACTATGGTAGTGATGGAATAGGGACCAAGGTATCTTGGGTTGAATGTGCGTGGTCCTTTTAGAGGTAGATATTTGGTGGATAACCAGACTTGATCTCCTACTTGATATTGGGGGGCTTCCTTCCGATGTTGGTCTGCTCCTTTCTTGTATTGTTCTTTAGCCCTTTGAAGGTGAGAAACGGCTTCCTTAAAGGCTTGGGTGATTGTAGAATGCAGGTGGTCTACTGCTGGTGTTCCAAGATCTTGGAGTGGATCCAACTCCGAGGTTCGAGGGGGACTACCGTATAAAAGAAAAAACGGGGTCTTCCCAGTTCCCGAGTGGACAGAGTTATTGTAGGCATATTCGGCTATCCAAAGGATATCTTTCCAAGTTTTTTCAGTTTGTTGTAGCATGCAGCGCAAATACTGTTCCAGAGTTTGATTGGTCCTCTCGGTTTGTCCGTCGGTTTGAGGGTGGTGGCTGGTCGAAAGTCTCACATCAATTTGAGCCGACCGACAGCAACTTCGCCAAAAATGAGAAATAAATTGACTACCTCGATCCCAAATTAGAACTGAAGGAAAACCGTGCAGTCGGACGATGTTTTCGAGAAATTCTCGGGCCAGAGTTGCTGCTGTTGGTAAGCCTTTGAGTGGAATGAAATGCGCAATCTTGGAGAATAGGTCCACGATTACTAGGATCGTATTGTATCCGGAGCATGGAGGTAGATCGGTGATGAAGTCCATAGAAAGCGTATGCCAAGGGCGAGGCGGGATGTCAATAGGGCGTAAGAGGCCGGCTGGTTTTTCCTTTTGACTCTTGTTTTGGGCGCATACTCCACAGGACATTATAAAGTCTCTGATATCTTTTTTCCAAGACGGCCACCAAAAGTAGCGCTTGATCTTTTCCGAGGTCTTGGTCATACCGGGATGTCCTTCCATTAAAGAATCGTGATAACAAGAGATTACCTTTTTCTGTAAATCTGTGCTGGGCAGGTATAACCGTTCTTGGAAATATAATAGGTTGTCCTTCACCGTAAAGTTCTTTCCCTGCAGATGCCAATTCTGTATGTCTGCTGGAGTTACCAGTAGCCTGGCTTTATCCTTAACTTCCTCTATGGATTGTGTGGCGATTACACCTAGAATTCTTTGTTCGGGAATGATAGGTACAGGTTTAGGATTGATCAAATGTTCTTCCACTCCCATCCGAGAAAGGGCATCAGCTTTACCGTTTTTTGTACCAGGTCGATAGGTAATTGTGAAGTCAAACTCGGCAAAGAATAGTGCCCAACGGAGTTGCCTAGAGGATTGAGCTTTTGCGGTTTTCAAATATTGCAGGTTTCGGTGATCTGTAATCACAGTAACGGTGTGTCGGGCCCCCAGAAGATAATGCCGCCAAGCCTTAAAGGCGGACTTGATAGCTAGAAGTTCCTTATCAGTAATAGTGTAATTGATTTCAGGAGGCGAGAATTTGCGGGACCAAAATGCCACAGGATGCAACTGATTGGTTACTGGGTCCTTTTGTGATAGAACTGCCCCATGGCAAGGCTCGAAGCATCAGTTTCAACGATGTAGGGGAGTTCTGGGCGAGGATGTTTTAAGATCGGTGCAGAGATAAATCTAGTCTTCAAATTCTGGAAAGCTTGTTCCGCCTCGGTAGACCATTCAAAACGTTTGTTTTTCTTTAGCAAGGCGGTGATGGGCTGGACTATTCGAGAGAATTCGGGGATAAACCTGCGGTAAAAGTTAGCGAAGCCTAACATGCTTTGAACACCTTTTACGGAGGATGGCGATGGCCATTTGAGAATTGCATCGACCTTCTTTGAATCCATACGCACTCCGCTAGGTGATAATATGAATCCGAAGAATTCAACTTCAGTCACGTTGAAAACACATTTTTCCAACTTAGCGAAAAGTTTGTGTTGACGCAATCTCTCGAGGACCATTTTCACGTGTTTCCGATGTTCAGTTTCCGATGAAGAATAAACGAGGATGTCGTCAATGTAAACAACAACACACACATCTATGAGCTCTCTGAGGACATCGTTCATAAAATATTGAAAGGCGGCCGGGGCATTGCAAAGTCCGAAGGGCATGACCTGATATTCAAATAGCCCATTCTTGGTGCGGAAGGCCGTCTTCCATTCATCGCCCTCTTTTACTCTTATCAAGTGGTAGGCTCCTCTAAGATCCAGCTTTGTATATATGCATGCTTTTCTGACTTGGTCCAGGAGTTCAGGGATCAAAGGTAACGGATATCTATTCTTAACGGTGATCTGGTTCAGGGCGCGATAATCTATACAAGTTCTAAGGTCCCCTTCTTTTTTTGGAACGAAGAACAAAGCTGAGGAAGCAGGGGACTTGGAAGGACAAATAAACCCATTCGCTAGGTATTGATCCAGGTATTGTCGGAGGTGAAGATTCTCAGGCTCGGTGAGGGCATAAATTCTACTACAAGGAGGAGTAGATCCAGGTATCAGGTCTATCTGGCAGTCATAAGACCTATGAGGAGGTAGAGAGTTAGCCTGATCCTTCCGGAAAACATCTTGGAATTCTAGGTATTCAGGAGATAACTGAGGAGCCTCCGAGGAAATTGCTGCCAGTGCAACACCAGGTCGAGGGTGACAAGTAGAGACACATTCTGGAAACTGAACCGTTCTTGCTCGCCAATCGATCTGAGGATTGTGCTTCTCTAACCAAGGAATTCCTAGAATAATCTGGAACTGAGGGGCCTTGATCACATCGAACACGATCTTCTCATGGTGTCCATCTTGACTTACTAGCGTCACTTCTTGGGTGGTATGCGTTACTGGTCCGGAGGCTATCTCCGTACCATCCACCGTAGTAATGACGTCCTTTACAGCCTTTGGACAAAGAGTCAGATTCATCCTCAAAACCATTTCATGATCCACATAATTGCCGATGGCACCGCTGTCGACGTAAGCTTCAATCGCATGTAATCGATCCGGATGTTCAGGGCTAATGAGGACCATAGGTATCACGAAATGCGAGGTCACGGAACTGGTTTTAACGCTCGGCAAGAGGACCTCTATTCTTGTCGGGCGAGGTTGTTTCCCTGCTCAGAGTTTGTGACCCTGGTAACTGCAGCTCCTACTGCCTTCTTGGCTGGTTTCACCGGACAGTCTCGAAGAAAGTGCCCCGAGTTTCCGCAATAGAGGCATAATTGCAGCTGTTTTCTCCTTTCCCGCTCCTTTTGTGTTAGTGGTCCTTTCAGGCCCCCTATTTGCATGGGTTCCCCGGAGTCTAATCCTTTGGTAAGAGTTGGTGGTTTGGAAAATACTCGAGCATCAAACTTGGAACGATCGGCCTTCCTGTTCTGCAGTCTGTGGTCAATTTGAACGACTAAGTCAATATAGTCCGAACAGTCTTGCGGGGGATTCACTACTTGGGCTAACACATCTTTGAGCTCTCCACGTAGACCTCTATAAAACAGCGTAATCCTTTTGTCCTCAGGCCATCGAGTTTCCACTATCAGTCTGTTGAAAGACGCAATATAAGCCAAAAGGTCTTGATTACCCTGTCGCAATGAAAGGAGCTCATTGTCCAAGGCCTGCCCCTGTGAATGTCTTGCAAACAGTTTTTCCATACTGAGCTGAAAAGCTTGAAAATCATGGAGAACCGGATCATCTTGATTAACTAGAGGGATCGACCAGTCTGCCGCATTGCCACTAAGGTACGAAAGCACGAAAGCTACCTTAGCTTGATCAGTTGGAAAGGCTGCTGGCCGGCATAAGAATTGCAACCGGCACTGATTAATAAATACTGAAAACCTCTTTGGGTCACCAGAAAATCGTTCGGGCGGAGCCAGAGGTACATTCCCAGGTAGGTTGATCTGCACTGGGTTGGTAGAGGATGTTGAAGGAAGATTTGCCCCTGATGCGGGTAACGGAGTTTGTCCGGCTTGTGACTGTAGCAATTGTCTAGCGAGATCGTCTGTTCGCTCCTTGGAAATAATCAGTTCCCTTCTTAGAGCATTCGTTTCCTGACGGGCTGCATGCACTTCTGCTCTTAGTTCCCCAAGTAACTGGGCTAGCTGGTCGGTATCCGAGGTTTCCATAGCGCCTGGGTGGGAGTTTTGCGATAGGCTTTGCGTTCTGTAACGCTCACCTGATTCCCGCAGAGGCGCCGGTCTTGACTGGGTGAATGCCGTATCTTCAAAGGTGATGTGTAACACACGGTTGGCTCTTTGGGCTGGACCTCTGTGCACTGTATGTCTGACTCGAAGAGTAAGATGTCTGCAGATAGAAAATATGGGATTAATGAACTGGGGTTATTGGGTGCCTCTCTCCTCTTCCCTTTCTCTTCTCCTGTAGAACCCCAAAGGTTAACACCCTCACCTTAGGTAAGTGAACGCCGAGCTCTCCATCTGCCTCGGGGCAGGGTGCCGTAACCAGTTTCTTCACTGGATAAGGGTGCAGGCCTCTTGACCTCAGAGGACTGCTGTCCGTCGTTAACTGCACGAACGGTAAGTTCTGGGCACTTCAAATGTCTTAAAAGTCTTTTGTAATGATATCTCTTGTTTTGCAGGGTTCCGGCGATGGCGGATGGCGGGCTGATGAGAGTTGAGGATCGAACCCGCGTGAGGAATAGAAGCGCCTGGAAGCACGTAAGTAAGCGCTTGTAGCCTGCTTCACGATGCGCACTAACTGTCCCTTTTATCTTGCAGGTACAAGTTCGGAGCTTTAGAGAAGCTGAAGGGTGCTGGAATACCCACTGGATTCGGCGTGGGAAGGAGTAATGGCACGTGAGTAATAAAGTTGCCCAATGTCTTTAAACGCACCTTCTTTTGTCTTTCAGATGCGGGATGCAGCGCGAGGCGTTGGTGACAGCCGATGGACCAGGTAAGAGATGCGCTGCCACTGAAGACCGTAGTGCTAACCTGTTCTTTCTTTGTCTTTACATGTGCTGCTGAAGACTGGATTCCAGGATGGTAAGCCTTTGTTCCCTTAGGCCCAGGATCAGAAGCAGAAGACACGATGAGCGTTCTGCTGCAGAGAATGCAGAATAACGCAAAGCAAGATTCATCCATCGGGTGTGGTTTAAATAGCCTCCTGTAGTGCTTAGGTGTCTCCTTCCACAGCCACGCCTAGGTAAGAAAAGAGTTCCTGCTTTCCAGAAGAGTTCCAGTGTTCTGAACCTAGGGAGTGGCTCCTGCCCCACCCAACAGGAAAAGTAGTCCCAAACAGAAGAGGATCAGGGGTTCAACTGGCAGGTAAGTAAGCAGCATGGTCTGCTGCAGGTAAGTCCACCCAAGCATTATGAGCACGGCGCTTCCAGCGCTGGGACTGGGCATCTTTATGAGCCTGGTGCCACTTGCGCCAGGACAGGGTCCAAAAGGTCCCAATTGGGACTGGCTGGCACTCGGAACCGGGGTTATGGGTCTGCTTCCAAGGGAGTCGGGCAAGTCCTGATCTTTTGGAAGCAGAGATCATGACAAACATTTATCTTGGAGGAGGCAGTGGCATATATTGAGGTGAACATTCCTCTTCCCCACAGGAACAACAGAGTTGAGGAGTTTGGCTGCCCTGATGCCTGAAGGTACCAATGACTATCCATACTTGAACAATGGGCACAGAACTCTCCTTGGTCTAAGATCGAAAGGGGGGGCGGGCCTGGCTTGTCTCTCCTCTATGCTCTAACTCTGCAAAAAGGGTGCTGCGCCACATGCCTTGGTTCAATTATCCTTGAAAATGGTGGAAGGTTTTGGCAACTTGAGGGAAGCAAGGAGTTTATCAACAGCTCCCACATGCTAAGTTGCTTGGTCGGAAATTCTGATTTGTTTGGGGTATGCCCAGTTCCCGGACACACAGATAATGTTGGGAGTGGGAGTGTCAACATCATCCGACTTGGGATGGGGATGAAAGTAGGCTAGTAGGGGTGGTTGGGGGCAGGGGGCTGGATGTGAAAAGTTGTAAAAAAAAGTCCTGGCAGACAAGGGTGTTTTGAAATGTTCATCTGGGTGGGAAAAGGAGTAATGCATCCAGTGGGCATGGAAGATGTGCATTAAATCATTCTTATTTGAGTGGGATGGCTGCAATTAACCTGCTTAGCTGGAATGTTAGGGGGCTTGGCAACTATGCCCAAGTCGGGCGCATAATGGTATACGCCAATAGGCACAAAGCTAACATTTTGTTTCTCCAAGAAATGCACTCCACATTGTCAACTAATAAATCAGTAGCTGCATCCTTGGGCAAGCATAAGATCTTTACGTCCTATTTGTCCCAATGCAGTGGGGTTCTCACCCTGATCCACAAGTCCCTCAAGTTTACGCTGAAGGGAACTCAGGTTGACCCTGAGGGACAGTATGTGGTAATGCATGGGGTGCTTGAAGGGGTTGAAGTTTGCTTGTTAACACACATGGCCAGAACGTAGATTCCCATGATTTCTAAGAGAACATAGCAAATATTATTGATTCATATCCATCAACTCCTGGGTGGGGGCGGGGACATGAACTGTATACTAGTTCAGCGGACGGACGGATGGAGACAACCCCATGAACGCCATATAGAGCTGCCGCAGTTTACAAGGCCGGATAGAGAGGCTTGAATTGTGTGACATCTGGAGAGTCCTGCACCCGGATGACTGGCAGTACGTTTTATTCATTGGTGTACGACATGTCTTCTCGATATTGACTTAGCACTGTTTTCTCCACAACTTGGAAGCAGGGTGCACCAGGTGGATATTCTAACCTGCACGTTTTTAGACCACTCTCCCAAAACTATGTGGTTCACAATGGGTCAGGGGCGCTCAATAGGGCGGCTTGGAGATTCAAGTCGGAGGCACTGCACAACACGGTGTTTAGATCGGACATTGAGGATGACATCCATACCTTCTTTATCCATAACACCCCAGAGACCACATTGCAAGGCATGATGTGGCAGGCATTTATGGCTTATAGTAGGGGTATGGCCATCTCAAAAGAATTGGGGGTTCTCAGAGCCATCAGGCGTGACCTGGAAACCTGTGAACACCAGCTCAGGATGGTATCAGGTAATATTGTCCCCTTATATAATGTTGCCATACATATGGTTGCAGCAAAAAAGGGCATAGGTGACTCATTATATAAAGGGATACCATATGGAGTAAATGGGAGTGGGGGTTGCAGGGGTGTCCCCCGCTCCCTTTAAAAAAAGGGGGTTTGTGGGGGTTGCCCCGCGGGTTACATATGATAATTTCACTACAAATCCGACCGTTCTGGCAGAAATTCAAGTTAACTGGAGCTTTTCTGGGTCCATGCTGAGAGGGAAACTAAATATTTTGCGCAAATGGCAGCAGCAAGGCACTACTGGGAGTGAGATTGTTCAGAGAGGACACTACTTGGCTCCTATGGGCTGAACAATGCCCCCCAGAAGTGGATACGATCGTTGATGAAAGGGGGAGTGCAAATACTCAAATTGAGAGATCTTGGGGGAGTTTGGGTGGTTCTACAAATCCTTATATCAGGCTAGCCCATTGCAGGAAGCACATGCTATTCATTCCCTATTGGATGGTATACCTATTTCCAGAGTGTTGGCAAGTGCTAGGAACAGATCAACATGTCATTTACCGTAGAATAGATCATGGGTGTAATCAGGGATATTCCCACAGGCAAGGCTCCTGGCCCGGATTAGTTGACTGTTGAGATCTATGTAGAGTACATGGCAATATTGTCTCCCCACCTCCTGAGAGTGTCGATAGAGGCACTGGATAATGCAATCCTACCCGAATCACTCTGTGAGGCCACCATTACCATCCTTCTCAAGCCAGATAAACCGACCAATGACTGTGAGTCATACAGACCGCTGTGGCTAATAAGCGTAGATCCAAAATATTTGGCTAAAATTATAGCAAACAGACTGTGCCCTTTGATGCCGAACCTAGCGCACAGTGACCTAGCAGGATTTATCCATGGAAGATCCACGGCATGAATGTCCGTCGGTTGTTCAATACCATCTCCCGCCTGACCACGGGGGCCTCTGTCTCGGGAGGATACCTCAGAGTCAAAGCGCTCGCCTTGGAAGCAAGACGACGTAGAGCAACACAGGTTCGAACCCCGGGTCCGCGTTTAGAAACCTCTGGGTATTAAGTGTGTTATAAATATCCAATCATATCATATCATATCTGCTGTCAACTACGCTTTGGATGTGCAAAAGGCCTTTGCTATGGTCTTGTGGGAATACCTGTTTATGATCTTACGCAAATGTGGACTCAGGGATAACATGTTCCAATTTATTAAACTCCTGTACTCGCAGCACTTGGCTAGGGTCCTTGTTAATTCACAACTTTCCGAGCCGTGGTCCCTGGGGAGGGGAACATGCCAAGGCTGTCCGCTGTCCCTGCTGCTGTTTGTGCCAGTCATCAAGCCCAAGGTGGACATGATTAGAGAACGCCACAGAACGAGAAAGATCAGACTGTTTGGATCTCCGGAAATCATCCCCCTCTACACAGACGATGTACTTTTATATGTCACAGATCCTAACAAAATCCTGGGCCCAATTATGCAGGACATCACAGAGTTCGGTACATTTTCGGGGTTCACGATTACTTACACGCAGTCGGAAATGTTCCCCCTGACAGACAGCATAGCTAGGCCAAGTGGATGCCTGACAACTTCAAATACTTGGGGGCTCGGATAACTAGGGATTAGAGGGCTCTCCCCTCTTTAAACTATGAATCGCACAGGACCTATGTCTCAGATAAACTACTGTGATGGCGGAATGTTCCATTCTCACTGACGGGTAAGCTAGTGCTGGTGAAAATGATTCTCTTGCCTAAACTGCTGTACTTGTTCACCAGCGTACCAATATGGCCAGGCAAGGACTTCTTCGCTAAACTCCATGGCTTCATGTCACAATTTCTATGGCACGCGGGTGCAGTCCGGAAAAAGTGGGTGGACTTCGCATTAACATAAAATAGGGGTGGGTTTGCAGCACCTAACTTTGAGATGGACTAGTTAGCAGCCCAGGTGCAATTTTTAACATTCTGGCAGGGAGCTGAGGGGCTTCCCCCTCACATCTGATTGGAGCGCCTGGCTGCTGGCAAAGCCGTCATTAAAACCCTCCTTCTTGATACCACGTACACAGACGACTGTGCATTTGACCCTGTGCATACTACCATTTGGGCATGAACTGGGGATGGCCACCCCTATTCTAAATGGTTGCCCTTGTGGAAATTTCCTGGGTTAGGCCCTAGTTGGGTTGGGTCACTTCGGGGTATGTGGGAGAAACTGGGCTACCAGGCGCTAGGGGATCTGTTCCCTGGGGGAGGTTTCTTACTATGCAAACTTGGAAACATGGGCACACAGGCACACTGACAGAAATCATGCAGTACTACCGGCTATGGGCAACCGTGTCCAAACTTTGGGAGCCAGTCCCTATAGAATCCCAAGATAATGAGTTCCTAACATACATCTCCAACTCCTTTGGGTACTGCAGAATACTGGCAATATTGTATGGGATGATTATTGGCAAATCGAGCAGGAAGATAACCACTGCTGGGCAAAAATGGCAGAAGGGCTAAGATCTTGGAAGAGCAGTGGGGAAATACATGTTCTCTGACTAAAACTGTCACTACATTCTAGATTTAAACTTGTTCAGTACACGATTTTGAACAGATTGCACTAAAACCCTAGTAAACTCAAAAGGATCTACCCCCGATATGGATGGTAGGTGCCCCCGATGTAAAGATGAGAGGGCAGCTCATTTACATATGTTGTGGGACTGCCACCAGTTAGCTGAGTTCTGCAGACATGTTTTAGATACCCTGTCTGAAATCATAAATCACACATTGCCTTGTTCCCCCATGAGTGTTATGTTTGGGCTGTGAGAGGATATTCCTGAGCGGAGGGTTAGATCCTTTCTCAACGTAGGGTGCATTATTGCTAAACACTGCACATTGAGGAAGTGGAAGGCTGTGAGCCCCCAGTTAGGAAGGGACTGGATGTCGGACCTAATCTGGACTGAGGAATGCAAAGACACTTATATAAGTACCCTACCCGGCACGTCCAAGACAAAAAAATACTTGGGTGTGAATTCCAAGGTTATCTGGCACATCAACAAACTGATTGAAAGGTTTCATGGAATTGATTTATATGGGTCACTAGGCTGTCAAGTGCCACTGGCCATTGACTAGCATTATGGCTCACTGCAACGGGCGTATGTTCACATGTTGGTAAACCATGTATGAAGTTTACCCCCGACCTGGGTCCCGATTAATGAAATAGTTGTTATTGTATATCTGTGTAACGTTGTCAAGCGAAAAAGAAAGTTTACAAAAAATAAAATTGACCCCCTCCAAAAAAAAGGCCCTTTTGCAGAAAAACATGCATTTGATGTTCTCTATAGGAATACTTTATTGCACGCAATACAAGCAGTGTAGAGGAGATGTATGACTTCGATGAGGGGGTCAACACTGGATACCTAATGAAAATACATAGAGGCTGTACAATGTGGAAAAGAGGAAGAAAAAAGGAGGTATGACAGTGATAAGTAAACAATTTAGGGATATAGATGGAGTAGACGAGTTCAGAATAGGTCCAACTACACACACACCCTCATGCCTTGTAGCTCTTCCTTGGTCAACCCCTTCTGCTTCTCCAAAGATGTAAAACATCTTCTTCCCCAACTAATGCTGTAAGCTTAGCATGCATTCCACCTCCTTATAGATTCTTCTACCCCAGTTAGAATGCCGTTAGCACTCTTTCAAATGTACCTTGAATTTGGTTATCCTTTCTTTGATGTTATCCTCCAATCCCACTGTAATATATGTCTTCCCGGGCGCGGCAATTGCCACGATGGACTGACCCAGAAAACTCTAGGAAACCAGATCCCTGCGATAGAGGCAAAGATTAGAGACCTAGAACGGAGTGAAAACCGAGGAACAGACCCCAAAAGGGCCCTTATGCAACTTCGACTACAATGCATGGAGCAGTGGGAAAAACTGGGAGACCTGAGCTTTCGGAGATACACGGAAAAGATACATGGTCAAGGAGATAAACCTGGCAGACTACTGGCCTGGCTGGTCAAAGGTCTGGAGGCAAAAGCAGAGATTGGAGAAATCATAGATGATACAGGACAACTGAAGAGATCGCAGAGTGAAATTAACCGAGTCTTCGAGAACTACACCAAACTGTATGAAGACCCCTCCCACACCAATAAAGTTGAAATCCTTGAGACACTCGAGGATATTGGGCTGCTGACCCTCACTGCAGAGCAGTGGGACATGCTTGACAGCCCACTCACACTAGAGGAAATTCAAGAGGTCATAACCTTGCTACCCACGGGCAAAGTGCCTGGCTGCGATGGACTACCCCCCAAATTTTATAAGGAATATGCAGATATACTGGCACCACGGCTACTGCAAGTTCTGCAAAAGGCGTATGAAAAGGGCAACCTACCGAAGTCAATGAAGCAGGCACTCATAATACCCCTTCTGAAACCCGGCAAAGACCACACAGCATGCAAATCTTATCGACCCATAGCACTGATGAACCAAGACACGAAGATAGTGCAATCCCAGCAGATCGCCTAACAAGAGTGGTCACCACACTAATCCACCCAGATCAGACAGGCTATGTACCAGGGAGGGCCACGACCACCAACTTGCGACGCCTACAAGAGATCATTGCAGACACAAACACTAGAACTGACAACTGGGCGGTAGCTGCCCTTGATGCCATAAAGGCCTTTGTCTCTGTAAAATGGGAGTGGCTGTTTGCTACACTAGAGCATTATGAGAGAGGCCCAGGGTTCGTGAGGTGGATCGGGATGCTGTACACGACACCAACAGCCCGAGTACGAACTGGGAAACACATTTCAGGCCCATTCTGGATCTCTCATGGGACTAAGCAGGGCTGCCCGCTCTCACCGCTTCTCTACATCTTGGCGCTAGAACCCCTAGCAATATACATGAGGGACATGTTCCGAGACACGGGGTTGCTCATCAATGGAGTCACACATGTCATATCCATTTATGCAGACATTCTCTTATACATACAAAACTCAGAAGAGAAACTAGGATCATACCTCGAAGTGCTAGACAACTTTGCCCACCTCTCTGGGATAGCCATCAGCAGGGATAAATCATGCCTGTTTCCACTTTCAGGGTGGGCGGGACACACAGTGGAACAACTCCCATGCTTAGAACTAAAATGGAACATGCACACGTTTTGCTACTTAGGTGTGAACATACCCAGTGCTTAATTTGTGGGGGTGATTGCCGGTGCCCAAAACTAGCACTCTTTTTTGGGCACCGGAACTAATCATCGGGGGGCCAGGGCACGTGCTTTATTTGTTCTTCCACTTCACTTTGCTTCATTATAAATCATTGGGTTCGTTTGTCATTGTGATCTCTCGTGCTTGCAGGTGCAGGCCATGGCTGGCTGGGCCTGGGAGGGGCCAGCAATAGCAATGAACAACAAGTTACAAACAACAGCCAATGAAAACTGCCATTCTGTTGTTACTATGTAGTATTTGATACATTCGGTATAGTAACACAGAATGTGCAGTTTTCATTGGCTGTTCTTCTGGGCCAGTGAAATTACATGGTGACGTGTTGTTGTTACAGGAGGCAGCGCGGCGCCACCTTCATTTCACGAGTTACTGTGAAGTGAAGGTGTCTAGGCGTGGCGTGTGAGAGAGAGAGAGAGCCTGCCCTGCTGCACTGCGTGGTGCGGCCTAGTTGCTTCCTGGGGCCCCCCCTCTGCCTGCTTTTTCATTTGTGCCAGTGTGCGCCCTCCCCCCCCACCCTGAGGCCCAGACAGGAGAGAAGACCAAGTCCCAGCAGCCTGCCCTGATCCTGTCACAGTGATCAGGCAAGGAAGGCCCAGGTCGGGGCCCGGCCAGCAGCACGGTCCCCTGGTGGTGTCCTGACTGCCCAGGAGTCAGGACCCCACCATGGGCCCGCCCGCACGCGGGCTTCTGTCTGTGTGACCTGTGTGTTGCTGACTGCAGTGCCAGGCCCAGGCCAATTTCTGTGACCACCAGGCAGGGCTGCCACGGCGCAGACTGAGTCGGATGACTCTGCCGTGACGCGGGCCTGTGGATTGTGCCCAAATTAGTATATTTTTTACTTTTTTCTTTTAAAACCTGACCTTCCGTGGGGCCGGTGGCCGGGCCCTGCCCCACAGAAGGTAGGTTTTAAAAGAAAGAAGTGTTTTTGAGTGGAGGCTGGGGCCCATCACTTTGAAAGTGATTGGGCCCCAGCCGCCAAAATATACGTTTTTTCTTTTAAAATCGTACCTTCCGGGGGGCCATTGGCACTGCGCACCTATTTTTGTCATCAGCATGGCCGCGGTGGCGGTGGCAGGCGGCCCCACGGAAGGTAGCCTAAAGTGATTGAGGCAGCTCAGGCAGCAAAGGCCCAGGACTGGGCGGGGCACGGGCAGCAGCGTGGTCCTCGTCCCTGGTGGAGTCCTGCTGGGTATGTGACCCCTTTGTATTAGAGGGCGACTGGGGTGGCCGTGGCCGGGTGGCCCTCGTGTCTCCGGGAAGTTGTGAGTATTGAACATGGGATGGGTCACCCCAGGACACCACGTGTAAAGCCCCCCAGGACACTACGTGCACAGCCCCGCAGGTCACCATGAGCGCAGCCCCGGGACACTGTGAGCACAGCCCTTCCACCCCCTCTGAACTGCATGAGCACAGCCACAGACCCCTGAAACAATGTGAGCACAGCCCCCCAGGACACTGCATGCACAGCCCCCCAGGTCACCACGTGCACAGCCCCTACCCCCAGACACATTGTGCACAGCCCCTCAGGACATTCGGTGCTCTCAGCCTCCAGGACAAAGCGTGCACATCCCCTCAGGATAGCATGTGCACAGACAGCCCTCCGGGACACTGCAAAGCACAGTCCCTCAGGACTGCACAGTGCATTCAGCTTTGTATGTGTCAGTTAGCAATCCAGCCCCATGCCCCACATCACCTGAGCGGAGCCACAAAATCCTGGGGGGACAGGGGGCGGGTGGGCAGGCGGGTGTCTTGAAATCCTTGGCCCAAATGACGTGCGTTTAGCCCCCCCTTCACAACGCAGTACAGGGTACCACAAGGCCATGTGCAGGTTTTTACACTTGCATATTTCCTTTTCCATAATTTCGATCCTTCGGGCCCCTGTATGCCCGTTTGACACCATTTTGATTGCAGGCAGGAGCAGCCATGGTCTTGTCACCTATGCCTCTCTCCACTGCACTGCTTCCTTCACCCCAAAATGCACACCCGGCAGAGTACCAGAAAGGATTCGGGCGATGCAGGGGCTGAGTTTTTCGTTTTCATTGAAAAGATAGCACCGGCTCAGACTGGCCTATAGGGCAAAGATAGCATCTGGCTCGGACTGGCCTATAGGGTAATGCACGAACCAAAAACACAAAACAAAATGCTACTGTGGGCAAGCTTTTTTGGTCCATGTGGGCCACTTTTTTTGTCCCATGTCGGCCAGTTTGCTGAGTTACTTCACCATTCGGCTATTAGTTTGGGCCAGTGTCACTGAAAAAATACTCTTTAAAATGCACAATTTGCCTCACATTTTATCAAAAAGCCTCCCCCATGGGTAGTACTCAGTCTGTCACAAAAGGAATTAATTGGCGTTTGCAACTTTGGCCACTTTTTCATTGGTGCCTGACTCGAGACAATTGTATGCCCCCAACAGCACCATGCTCATGCTTGAAGAAAGGGTGAGGGGGGATGCATTTATGAGATGTGATGACTGATAAGGGCTTGAGAGTAAATTGATTAAACAAAACTCCTGGATAAGGTGACTGAAGAACAGGCTGAGTCGAGGGTGCTCTTCCTGGAGGTTACCGATTAACAATACTTGGTGTATTTTAACAGACTGTCAGGTGGGTCAGAAAGGGTAGAGACAAATACAGTGCAACAGTGACTGAAACAGAATGCTTTTTTATTTATTTGCATTTTTAAAGCGCTCACACAGCCCTGGGGCATCGAGGCGCAGTTACAGGAGGACCATGTCTTAGTTGTATATTTATAACTCGCTTAATACCCTGAGGAGTCGGGGATCGAACCTGTGTTGCTTCGTGTCGTCTTGCTTCCAAGTGGAGCACATTGCTGATGAGCTATCCTGCGTCCTGGGACAATGATTGCAACGCAGCAGTGAAAAGGGACCTTTACTTGATGGGAATACACAATGGATACCTACCTCCAACCCTGGAAAAGATGGCAAGAACAAGATCTGAAAAAAGAACGCTCTTTTATGCGCCAGTGAGGACTGTCTTCTTTGGCACACATAGGCAGAGAGCTAGAGCAATCAGTATAGACCAAACCTAAGTGAATTTATGACACAACTTATTTCATTGTGTGTCTTAAAGCGATGAAAATAAAGTTGGTAAATAAATATTTTGCCTTTTGCATCTTATAGTTTTCCATCCAGGATGTGGAATATAAAAAGGTACACTGTTATTATTTTGGCCCAACATTCTAATATAAGGATTTACATGTTGACATGAAGCTTTTATGCAATTTGTGTATTTTGCAAGTAAACTATAGGACAGTATTGTAGGTCTTGTGGACTACCAAAACTGAAATATTTGTTCCATGTAAAGCATGGAAGAAGGTGGCTGTTCTGTTCCCAAATTGGGTTAAAATCCCTGCTTCGCTGTTCAGCATAAGCGTGTGATCCCAGGCAAATAATGTAATCTCACCCTGACTTCAACTGCAAAGGGTGTCACTCTACCCCCTTCTTCCCCTCTGCATTTTTGAAGGCAAGTGCAAGTCAAACATATGTCTGCGGGTGCTGTGATGGAGGTCAGTAAAATATTGTGCAGTGTGTAATGTCTTGTCATGTTAAGTCCACCTTGCCATAGAAGCTTTGCCCTGTTAGTAAAATCTCTCACTTGCAATACCTACAGATTTGGCCCACTGTGTCCTAGGCTTTCTTTTTCTTACCCTCAAGTTTGAGTTTATACAAATTAAAGTGGAAAAGTAACAGCGTCACTTCCGATCAGCGGATGCTGCTCGCCACCGCGTGGGGAGTGTAAGGGTGTGAACCTCAGAGCAGAATAACCTGATGCTGTATTACCAAGTAACAAGTAACGGAGCACCTGTAAGATACCTCCTGCTAATAAAGCAACTGCGGCCTGTACATACACAACCCGAGTCAGTGTATTATTTCTGGGGGGGAGTTGGGGGAGGTTATGGGAAAAGGGAAATGTGTGGAGGGCTGCAGGTAAAACCAAAGTAAATTTATAAACCAGGTAAATCGAATGTAGGGCCCATGGAAGGCCGGTGTGGGGTGTTGCGGCTAAGCAGGGGGATGCGCTGAGTGCAAGGAGGGATGTAGCAGACACCATCATAGCCGCTACACGCAGCCGGACACACTTGGGCCCATGTACCCCATCCCCCTCCAACAACAGGATGAGGGGGTCAGGGGTGGGGGGACCTCCTCAGACTGGATGGCAGAAGGAGACGGGAGAAGGGAGGGAGCAAGGAGGTGCAAAAGGGGCATTGGGGGAGCAGCCTAGACCATCCCCTATCTCAGGCTTAAAGGCACGGGAGGTGAGGGAAACAGCCTCATTCTCCGACAACCAAGAAGTGTTTTCCAACTTTAAAGCATTATACTTTCTCAACCCATGTGTGTCCTTCCCCATCCATCCCACTACTAGCCTGTGCCAGCAGTTGCTGCAGCACCAAACATGTGACAGGGAGCGGCAGCAGTGTGATGGGCCGATCTAGGTCTAGCACTGAACTGGTGCGCGCCGCGCGCCCAATTATGGAACCAATATTCTTTGGGCACTGACACTTATTTTTTTACAAATTAAGCACTGACATACACCACTCCCTAGAGGATACACTCAAAGCCAATCCACAGCGCTCCAAACTTGGTATAGAAACCTCCATTAAATTCTGGGAGAAGCTGCCCGTCAGTAGCGGGCAGAATATCCTTAGTTAAGATGATTGTGCTACATAGACTGATGTACCACTTCTGTAATGTACCCTACCTCCTTCGAAAAAGGTTTTTCACAGACCTAAACACCACACTGAGCAGCTTCATACAGGGGAAGGGAGGGAGAGAGTAGCCATAGAAACACTCTGCAAGGAATACACTGAAGGCGGGTTGAGACTTCCACACTTCGAACTATACTATCTAGCTGGACAATTGCAGCATAAAGCCAATTGGCTGGCTGACACAGAAACCATAGAACACACTCTCCTACAAAATGCTGTTTCCCCGTACCTCCTGAAAGAAGTACTATGGGCAAAAAACGTAGAAACCTCAAATGCCCCCATGCTGCTACGTCTAGGGAAGCAAGCAGATATGGCAAAGAACGCAGAAACTGCTGAAACTCAAGGAGCCATACTCCCCTCAGATACCACTAGCGGAACTCAACTGTGCCACAATAGAACACCTCCAACAAAGCAGGAATCATTGGGAGTCCAAGGGTATTATCACCATTGAAGACCTAGCAGCAGGAGGAGAGATGCTAGGGTTTCAGGAACTGACAGAATCTCACAAACTGCACCAAGGCCAATACATAAACTATGCATGGCTAGGCAAACAACTAAACATCAGATGGCCAACTATTGCAGAATAGGAAGAAAACCCGACACTAGGACTCCTTTACGACGTGACAGAGGGAGGACACATGGTTTCTAGAATCTACCAGAAAATGGTGGTAGAACTCCCCGGAGATAAAAACAAAGGAAGGCAGGACTGGGAACAAATATTGGGAAAAGAAATAACAGATAGAGACTGGGAAAAAGCCAAGCTCTACCCAAAAAATGTATCAAGAAACGCCAGGCTAAAACAGTTACAATTCTACATACTCCAACGAGCATATCTCACCCCAGAGAAAATAGCCCGCTTCCCAGGTGCCACTGTGCAAACATGTCCGAAATGTGGGGCGGAAAATGCCAACATGGGACATATGTTCTGGCACTGCCTGAAAGTCTGATCCTACTGGTAGAAGATCAAGAAATGGCTGAGAGACAAATGGGTAAAAGGGAAAACTTGGACCATAGAAGCCTGCTTAGTAGGCATCTACAATTTTCCGAGCAAGAACAAAGCAATGGCAAAAATGATAAACCTAGCATGGGCACATACAAAAGACGAATAGCAATGGGCTGGAGGGCGATGGTAGAGCAAAACATAGAGATATGGTAGAAAGACCTACAGAGGTGGACCATTGCAGAAACGGCGGTCTGGCTGGAAGAATTGCGCACCAGAAGAAGAGAGAGCTCCAATGACATAATGACATGGAACTCGATACTGCAGGACATGTCTGTCTCCCCTGATGACGAACCTCTATGAGTCAAACATCCCTGAATAAATCCGTACAACAAAGGAAGCATACGACACCGGAACCACGTCGCTACCAGACGAATGCTGACCTGAAAAACACCCAGAACGGGAAAAACTGGACGATAAATAAACCTGTGACAGTTGAAGTAGCATGTCCAAGTTAGGACAAGTTTTACCAATGTTAGGTTCGGGGGGAGGTGGGCGGGAAAGTTGGAGGACGTTAAGACATGCAACATGGTTATGTTATGGTGATTCATTAAACTGTAAAACTAATAAACATGTTTAAAAAAATATATATATATATGTGTCTTCCCTCCCCCTTGTTTTCCCTCCTAAATGCTATCCCTGATCTCCATGAATGTAGCTAACCCTTTGGATTGCATACTCCTACTTCCTCCTCCATGCCCTTCTTGTTACCACGTTCCCCTGACCACCATGAATGAAATTAACCTTTCGGTCTGCATTCTCCAAAATCCTCCTCCATGTCCTCTCCCTGTAACACCTATTCCTGACCGCCATGAATAAAGTTAACTTTGGGGTTTGCATTGACCTACTGCCACCCCCCCCACCGTCCTTCTTGTTAGCACCTATCCCTTCCCTGACCTCCATAAATGCAGGTTGCCACATGATTTGCATGCTCTAATTAGTCACACTCTTTCCCTCTCCTGGTTGCAGATCACTTCCACTGGCACTCTCTATCCAGCCCTTACCACCAAAGGCTTTATCTACTTCCTATTGTGTTCTTACCAGGGATCATAGCCTAGCAAAGGAAATTACACAATGCACACCTCTTAAGCAATGTATATAATGAATTAAACTCATAAAAAGAAAAAATGCAATAACAATTGTTAGTAAAAATTCAAGGTGCAGGGGAGAAAACCCAATCTTGTCACCTGGACTGTACATGTATAGAGAACAAAAATAAGTTCCCAAAGGTGTGGGAACTCCCATCCCCTGTACACAATCTAGGGCCAGAATATAGCCATAAAAATCATGAATATGTCAAAAAACATACAGTTTGAAAGAAATATATATGATGTTAATGATACAGCATGTAACATTCTTGAATGCGTTTCCAAATATACTCTTTTTGTCACTATCAAATGTGATTTAATATAAAACCCGACGCATTTCGAGATTGTTATCTCTTCATCCGGGGTACAGTTCTTTGAAAGTGCTGTAATTTACTAAGAACAAAAACTAAAGTAAGTGCCTGTTCAGTTATAATTACAATTCATAGGATACATGTATTTCATAGTGCACTGTAAGCTTGATAAGTCCCCTGATATGTTTAAAGGTCAAATGGATATCTGTGCACTACCATTCATTACCTATCACTCGAGCATTCCTTGGAGTGATCAACCAAAGTGCTGAATAGGAAATGTAAAAACGAACCAATAAATGGTCATATTAAGTATAACTGATAAAGGATTCAATAATTGAAATGTATCCTTACCCCCACTGAGGTCGTAGAGTTTACAAAAAGTTGATAGGTGTGACACTGTTTTGAAGGACCCTCAATGAATAAGAAACCTAGTTTCTAAAAATGTAAACAGAATGTTATACTTGATAAGTCTCAAATTAGCTGATAGTGTCGATAATAGTTGATATCTAAAAAGTGTCCAACCCGACACAAAATATGTCCCCACATTACTGTGGATCCAGTGAAGTATAGTGTAAAAATAAATCCTCCACTCAGAGTGGCTCAAAGAGACAAGAAGCTCAACTTCTGAAAATACACAGAATGGTAAACTTCATAAGTGCCAAATAAACAGAAGATGTCAGTGACTGTAGACATCTTATAAGTGACCTGCTGGATTCCAAATGATTCCTCACCCTAATGTCAGCCCGGTGAGGTGTAATCTAGTCAACAAATCCTCCACTCGGTTTCTGTTACTATGTACATAAATGGCATCAAAGTCCCTAAAACATATAAAAAGCAGGGTGTGTAATTAACTGTCACAATCGATACGATAACCGTGACAAAATAAATGAGAAACTATCACAAAATGTGTTTGAATTTGTATAAAATGCTCACCAACTCGTTATGCGCGGACATAATTCCTCATACATCCATCACCGGCACAGGATAAATGCAGAGTTTAAGCCGCCAAGATGGCCCCTACAAATATGTGCTTCCGGGTGACGCAATGATGTCATCGCGTCACTCGCCACGAGTGCTGCTTGCAATTATTAAGCAAATAATTAGCAAGAAACGGTTCTTGAAATATTGGCCTTGAAATCTTGGCAATCATGGTGGATATGGAGTGAATCCAACATTGATATATACTAGGATGTCAGTACGGATGAAGTGTGCACAATTATCAAAAGGAGGGAGGTCTTCACGTGTCAATGGAAAAAGCTGTGTGGAAGGTGGATCATAATGGAAAAAGAATGACCAAAGGCAGTTTTGCGCATCCAGTGTTTATCAAAGAGTAATCTCCAGTGCTTTTTTGTCAATCATGTGATGGCATATTTCCAATGCACCTGGGAGGGAGATTTCGTCCGAGAAATCCGGAGACAAAAATGTTGCCATAGGAATGCACTGGGCAAAGATTTATGTTAGGCAGGAGAACGTCAAAAACAGCAATATTTTTCACTGAAAAATCAGGGGTCTCCAGCCTAAATCGGAAGGGTTGGCATGTATTATCTTGTTATGCCTGAAGCAGGCCAGGACTGCATTTGTGACACCTTTTATTTACAATCTTCAAAACGTTTAAGCAGTGTTCAAAGAGCAGAACATCCAACACGTGTTTCAACCAAAAGCGTCTTTATCAAGGCATGAGAGTATGGCTTAAGAGGTCCACTGCTTAGACATGGTCCAGAGGGTCAGGGGACCATAGCTTGTCTGCGTTAATGATGCTTGAAGATCAATTTGGGAATTGCAGGGTGATTGTTTTAGGGGTCTGCGATTTTCTATGCAATCAACAGTAGTGTCTTGTACTTTAAGTAGGCGTGGTCAGTCGGAGCCGGTCAGTCGGAGCCGATCAGTTTCTCTGGGTTGTGCTGGTGGATATTTCTTCTGTGGGCACTCCGGGTGTGGCCCCAGACCAAGGCACATGCAGCAGACATAACAAATAACAAATCACTAGCCTTGCTACAAGCCCTGTGCCAGTGATAATTAGGTTCATCACCCCCCCCTCTGCTTTGAAGGTGGCTCATAACCTGTCATATTTAAGACCCCTACCCACCGTCCTACTTCTGATGGCAGATTTAATGTATCATCTTCTCTGACTATTTTCTCTGCAAATGGTCTCTCCTTTGGTACAGCACCCTGGCGCCCTGCAGCAGCTGGCCCTTGATTTAGAAAATCATATCAATAATTATGCGTATTCCAGTGGAGTTGTGGCGCTAGAATAAAGCAGCGCAAGCCAAGACAGGTCACTAGGAAGCTTCTGAATAAGACAATCAGGTTATTTTCCAGTGAACAAGAGACTAAATGTGTGGAACCAAATTCCAACAGGAATGGCGATGCCTGCATCAGGAAGATCATGCAGTGGCCTCTTGCACAAGCAGGGGAGTAAATGTGGTGTAGGACTGAGCTGGAGAATTAAAGTGCACTGTTACACTTGGCACAGGCAGAGGCTGCACTATGTGAAGCTATTGGTCCTACTCAAAGGTCACAACCTAGGTTTCTCTGTCACTGAAGCAAACAGCATCCAGACATCTGTAGAACACCAATGAAGTAATGTGCATGCATGCTCTGTTCGGATGGACGTTCTACCACTCACCCTTTCAGATGGGAAATACACTTGGAGCATACATCCCCCCTCATTTTGATTAGGGTCTAAAATGAAACAATTCTCTGCATTGTTTTCATGCTTCTGCGCCATTCTGGATCCGGTTCCCAGCATTTATTTATTTATTTTTACATTTATAAAGCGCGCTAAGCCAGGGGTATCAAGGCACTGTTACAGAATAAGTTACATGTCAAACCTACTGAGTGAAGCTTGCAATATGATATGATAGGTTATTTATAACACGCTTAATACCCAGAGGTTTCTAATCGTGGACCCAGTGATGGAACCTGTGGTGCTCTGTGACGTCTTGCTTCCAAGGTGAGCACGTTGCCCCTCAGCTATCCTTCCGAAAAAGGCTGCCAGTGTCTATAGCCAGGGAGGCCATTGTCCTTGTGTTGAGACCAGCGTTGGAGAGCGGCCCTTTACATGAGCAGCCTGTACACAGTAAAGATTAGGATCCTGTGCATAGCACAGCATAATGTGGTGAGTGATCAGCATTCCTCGGAAAGCACCAGCTCCGCAAAAGCATTATGGGCCAGGCTCTTTCTGACTTCTCAGCAGAAGTAGAACGAGGCTGCTCCTATTGAAACCACAGAGCTAAGCATAGGTCAGGAGTACACAAGTTTACCGAAACAGGTTCACAAGGAATGTATCTTTTGGTTCCAACTTTGGCTGGAGCTTGTGGCTTAGTGTTTCAATTCAGAAGGAAAAGAGTAACCACCGAAATGTTTCAAAGCTACAAATACCTACAGTGGACAATACCTCCTGTTATGGGATGCAAGCACATCACATATGTAATCTATGTGTGTGATGGGGCCCTGGGCTGGACCCTGTCGGCGGGAGTAGGGACCTCTTCCAACCTGTGCAGTAGGCCTACAAGGGCGAATGCAAGAGCCTGCTTTGTCCAAGAGGCGAGGCGTTGAAGTTGGGGACGTGATGGGGGCCAATCAATAAAAACCCCACACGTGCCTTGAGTGGAAACACTGGTAACACGTTCTATCACACAATGCCCCCCACACCTTTTCTGGACAAATTTCTCTTTTTTGCTTTGCAGGACCTACAGCACCAGAAATCCCAACGATGAATCATGAATGAAGCAAAGCGAGAGAGAGAGACCGCGAACACACCCTGCACAACAATACCTGAAAGCAATTGCAAATTCAGCAAAGGTGCAAACAACTCACCGCAAGCAAGAGAACCTGCAACGCGAGACTCGTAGGATATCACAGTGGCAGACAGACTTGCACGCGGGAAAGGGGGCAAGGGCTAACAGGGAGGCTTCAGCCATGTCACTGTGTAACCAGGCCCCTGGAGGAAGAGTAGCCGTAGATTGGCCAGCAGAATCAGGTGAGCATTGAAAGCAATGGAAGGGGAGTGATATACTGAGGAGAACAGTATACCAAGTAAATTAATAGATGTAAGAGTCTTGGTTGTATGGGTGAGATCGGAAAGAGTATAGGTGGACCGAGAGATCAGGTGGAAAAAGGATGGTGGGGAAGAGTGCTAAGGAACTGATGGTGATGTTGGTGCAGGGTGCTGTTGGGGTATTGTTTGTTAGAGAGAGTGGTACTGTTTTGTGAGTTTGATGCTGGGAGTGTGAGAGTAGAATAGAGGGTATGCAGTAATAAAATCGTAGCAAAATTTTGTTTACAAAAAATTGTGGCAAAACTGCTGTGGTTTGACCCGGTAAAGGTGTACCCCTTTATACCATTTAAGGGGAGCAGGGGTTGCAGGGGTGTCCCCCGAATCCGTTACATGTATTGCGGCGGCAAAAGCATGGCCTTTCTGCCGTGATATTTTGTGTAAACGGCCATTTTTGCTGCGATTTTAACACATGGAACCGAATAGAGGGAGTAGCAAGATAGGGGAAACGAGAGAAAGGGTGTGATGGAGAAAGTATCTGAAATTGGCACAAATCAAAAAACACATCATTCTTGTTGACAACCACTGGAGAGCGGTAGGTTAGGGACTCCTTAGAAGAACAACAGAGGGTATCAGATTGATGAGGCCTAATAGTCCCTCACCTATAGCTAGCCTTAGACAGAGGTTTTTACTGATCGCTAATTTGATAACCTGGGTGATGGGTGTGATGCTGGAAATGCATTGGAGGGACAGGGCCTCCCTATCCTTGTCCTGTAGTCGTTTTTCATATGTGTTCTGTATTGTTTTCTGCCCAGGAGTCGATGTGGGACTCCTGGCAGTGCAGCTCTTCCTATTTTTGGTTTAGAGAACAGACCCTTGGGATACCCTTATGGCACCTATGGGTGGATGTTTTTGGGCACCTGTGTGTGACCCACCAAGCAGGGTGTGGGCTGGTGGCAGCTCCATGCTGAATTTGACAGGTGCTCTGAGTATCCTCCATTTTGGGGATACCCAGGCCCTGCCATTGGAATCAGTTGATTCCTGATAGGAGACAAGATGGCCCCTGTGGCCTCTTGCTTTCTATTGCCTGTTACCTTGTTTTCCCAAAGTCCTGGGAAGCCCTGCCTCTGTCCCTTCCTCCTGACTGGCTGTTGGGTGGAATGTCCATATATGGTATTTTGGGGAAGTCCAGGCCAGACTGGCTGGAGCCTTCCCAGTGACTATATGTTGTGGGTACACCCTGTGGGTGGGACCTGGGTGAATGGAGTGGATGACCAATATGCACTTCTTGTTATGGGTGTCTAGTTTCTGGTATGTGACACAAAGACTGAGACAACCCTGCCCGAAACTGGTATGAATGCAGTGTGTAGTGCTGAATGGCTGGGTACTTGTCCCAATACACATTCCTTGTTGTGAGTGTCTGAGAGGGAGGAGGATGGCCTGAATGCACTTTAAGCCTGATTGGCTGCCTGACTGCTGAATGCCCTTCTGAGTGATTGGTTGCCTGAGTGTGACCCAGCAGAATGAATGAGAGTCCCAACAGTATATCTGGGGGCTTCTCACTGCTAGAATTCGTTCAGAAGCTGAAGTTGAAACTGATGCTTAACTTTGAAGCCCACTGGAAGAAGAAGAACTGCTGCGGCTGTCCTTCGCTAATCTGAAAGCTTCTGTTCCTTCAAGGAACTGATCCAAGAGAGGACCTGGCTAGGAGACCTCTTCCCGAGCTATGAGGGACCATCGTACACCAGCTGATCTTTGCCAAAGCTCCCTGGATGTCAGACCCTCGAAAGGCTGCCGACCGGAGACGAGGACTGTCGCGGAATCACAAAGCGAAGCACCCGGCCATTGAAGTCCATCACAGTCGCCGACTGCCGTCACCGACCGGAGCTGCAGTGCTCCTTTGCCTAAAGAACATTTGATCCAAGGACTCCCTTGTTCATCATCGTCGACCGCTTTTACCCTGCCGGAGAAAGTGTCAGGAATCTGAGGAAAGCTTCAGGTCGGCGCTTCTTGCTTTGCAAGAGGCGATAAACTATGTTTCCCATGAGGCGTTGGGAAAGGTGTAGTTCTCCTATCGCACGCTACAACAGCTGTTCATTAGCAGCAACTGTTAAAACTCGCCACCGCCCGTGCCTCAGTGCAGGTAATTAATGATTTTCAGCACGGGCGGCGGCAGCTTAGGAGCAGGCATGCAGAAATTCTCAGACGCCGAAGGACTCTTGGAGCTTCCCCGGGCCGCGACGGTGACAAACAGCTGAATAACCACGGGCCGCAGCGGTGAAGCGGGCTCCCATAAGCTTCGGGCATCGCTCTTCAGGGTCCGGATGTCCTTGTAAGGCATCCGGACCATCAGTTAAGTGTTTTTCACCCCAGTGTTCATATTCTGGAGTTGCTATATGCTTACTTGTTTATTAATTGACTACTTCAACGCGGTAGTGGGCGTGTGAGGCAACACGCCCTAAGATACATGCCATGCATTAGACACGCCATGTGGAGAAAACATGCTATAAAGCTCTGAATGGATACAACTGGGCACTGGGAAAGATATAGAGACTATTTAAAGAACACGCATGGGTCCACACAGTACAAGGGCATGTTCGTGTGTGGCTTTTTTCCTAAATCATTGTTTGTGGCTTCATTGTGCCCGACGGGCCATGTGTCTCGTGTCTTCATAAAAAGGGACACCCTTTTGTTTGTGCCATTTAGCTTGTAAGCCAATCTATGTATGTTCAAGGAATGACTGTCCAAGTCCTATGTTATGTTCAAGCCCTATGTTATGTTCAAAGTCCATGTTCTAGGTTATCCGCTTATGTTCTGTGAGGTGCAAAGTGGAGTTTAAAGAGCTCCAATGATTCGTATGTAACAAGGTCATTACAGGTATCGGAGGTCAGGTTAGGTGTTCAGGAAATAGAGGTACAGGTTCAGGAATATCGCTGTATTGTATGCATTTGCTTGTGTATGTTCCCCTCCTTTCCTTTGTCACTCCATCCCCTTTTCCCTAACTCCATCTTCCCCCCATTGGCTGCCACGTGGCTTCCTGTGATATCAGTCTTCAGGCGCCCGTGCCAACCACGGTGGGAGGGATCAATCTATTTGGCTTCTGTGGTTCGGAAGAGGGGATTGAGACTCCTATTCCCTTATAAGTTTGACAGAATTACCGGCCCCCGATTTCAGGGTGATTGAACCACCCAGGCCAAATGGATACGAATCCTCCCCCTTTAGCAGATGTGCTAAAAGCACTACAAGACATACAAGTAGAATTGGTACAAGCTAGGCAAGAGTCTAGTATATTGAAAGCTCAGGTACAAGGGTTGGTCGTACAAGGCACCCCGCTGGTTGGGGCTGGAACTTCTACGGGAGGGCAAACTGGTAGAGTCCCGCCTACTGTAATTGTGCAGCCCTCTAATAGTGTGCCATTAGCCGCACCAGAAAGATTCACAGGAGACCCTAAGAAATGCATGACCTTTTTAACACAATGCAGACTTCATTTTTTGTGCAAACCCAAGGCGTTTGAGACAACACAAGCTAGAACAGCATTTGTTATTTCCTATTTAACTGGAGATGTGGCAGCATGGGCTATGCCTTTGGTGCAAAAGGATGATCCATTATTATATAATTGGGATGGTTTTCTAGTGGAGTTTGGTAGGTTATTTGATCGTCGAGAGGTGTCTTTGGCTCAAGACAAAGAATTGTTTGCTTTAAGACAAGGAACACACAACTTGGTTTCGTATGTTACCCAATTTAACAGGTTGGTGATTGAAACTGATCGGCCTGAGAATAAACAGACTGTGTTGTTTTATCAAGGGCTCGAAGAGGAATTGAAGGATGCTATTGCTCAAGTAGAACCTCAGCCTAGTACATGTACCGCCATGATTGACTTAGCCCTAAGATTGGATCATCGTATTGGAGAACGCAAGGGGGAGAAGAAAAGACCAGAAGTGTTGTCTTTTGCTAGGTTGGATCGGGGTAAGGGAAACAGGAATACAGAAGGAGAACCTATGCAAATTGGTGGAATAAGGGGGCCCTTGTAACGCTCATCTGATTCCCGTAGAGGCGCCGGTCTTGACTGGGCGTATACCGTATCTTCAAAGGTGATGTGTAACACACGGCTGGCTCTTTGGGCTGGACCTCTGTGCACTGTATGTCTGACTCGAAGGGTAAGATGTCTGCAGATAGAAAATATGGGATTAAGGAACTGGGTTATTGAATGTCTCTCTCTTCTTCCCTTTCTCTTCTCCTGTAGAACCCCAAAGGTTAACGCTCTCACCTTAGGTAAGTGAACGCCGTGCTCTCCATCTGCCTCGGGGCAGGGTGCTGTAACCAGTTTCTTCACTGGATAAGGGGAGCAGGCCTCTTGACTTCAGAGGACTGCTGTCCGTCGTTTACTGCACGAACGGTAAGTTTCGAGTAATTCTAATGTCTTTAAAGTCTTTAGTAATGATGTTTCTTGTTTTGCAGGGTTCCGGCGATGGCGGATGACGGGCTGAAGTGAGTTGAAGATGGAGCCCGTGTGATGAACAGAAGCGCCTGGAAGCACGTAAGTAAGCTCTTGTTGCCTGCTTCACGATGCGCTCTAACTGTCTTTTTATTTTGCAGGTACAAGTTCGGAGCAGCTGCAGGGTGCCGGAATACCCACTGGGTTAGATGTGGAAAGGAGTAATGGCACGTCAGTATTAAAGTTCCCCAATGTCTTTAAACGCACCTTGTTTTGTCTTTCAGATGCGGGATGCAGCGCTGAAGGCCTCCGGAGCGTGCAAAGAGTTGGTAAGCTTTTGTCTTTCAGATGCCGGAATGCAGTGTGAAGACCTCCGGAGCGCACGAAGAGTAGGTAAGCCTTTGTCTTTCAGATGCCGGAATGCAGCGCGAGGCGTTGGTGACAGCCGATGGACCAGGTAAGTGAAGAGCTGTCACTGAAGACTGTAATGCTAACCTGTTCTTTCTTGTCTTTATAGGTGTTGCTGAAGACTGGATTCAGGATGGTAAGCCTTTTTCCTTAGGCCCAGGATCAGATGCAGAAGACACGATGAGCGTTCTGCTGCAGAGGATGCAGAATAACGCAAAGCAAGATTCATCCATCGGGTGTGGTTTAAATAGCCTCCTGTAGTGCTTAGGTGTCTCCTTCCACAGCCACGCCTAGGTAAGAAAAGAGTTCCTGCTTTCCAGAAGAGTTCCAGTGTTCTGAATCTAGGGAGTGGCTCCTGCCCCACCCAACAGGAAAAGTAGTTCCAAACAGAAGAGGATCCGAGGCTCAACTGGCAGGCAAGTAAGCAGCATGGTCTGCTGCAGGTAAGTCCACCCAAGCATTATGAGCCCGGCGCTTCCAGCGCTGGGACTGGGCATATTTATGAGCCTGGTGCCACTGGCGCCAGGACTGGGTCCAAAAGGTCCCAATTGGGACTGGTTGGCACTCGGAACCTGGGTTATGGATCTGCTTCCAAGGGAGTTGGGAAAACCCTGCCCTTTTGGAAGCAGAGATCATGACAGCCCTTGTCTGTTGCAGAAAAAGAGCAACGGAAGGCTAATAACTTGTGCCTTTATTGTGGACAACCAGGACGCTTTATTAGAACTTGCCCGAATACTCCCAAGAAAGGAGCAGGGGTGGATAGAAGCAAGGTTGAGACGGGAAAAGGACTGGGTCGGCCTTAGGGGGAACGCAGGCGACAGGCCCAGAAATTAATAGGTTCCCCAATTGGAGTGTAAATACGACAGGGAAAAGAAATTCACATTTGTACATTTTGGTGACTTTACTTTTTGCCTGTACTAAGCAGCTAGTGTCTGCAATGGTGGACTCAGGCGCCACCGGTAATTTCATCGACATTGGATTGGAGAAAAGATTGGGTTTACCTTTAAGGGAAAAAGCTCAGGTTGAGGGGGTGCAATCAGTGGATGGATCACCATTGGTTTCAGGACCCATATGTCAACAAACTAAACCCATTCTAATGAGGTGTGAGTCTGGACATTGCATTTTTATTTTTAAACTTTTATTTTTGGCGGCAAAGGTTACATGGTACACACATCAAGGTAATAAGCAGAGGTGAGAAACATTATGTGGAGCAATGCATAAGCTGTTATACATAATCACAGTAATGTCAGACAATGATCACACAATACACATATGAATATAAGTTTATGTTGTAGTATTGGACACTGAGGGGGTGGGGGATGAGCCAGAGCCGGGTGTGTCTTCACTACGACTGTTAAGGTACGAATTGAATTCTACCCAGATGTTCTTGGGTCGAGAAGTGACGGGGAGCATGGATATAAATTCCTCCTCACAGTTCCGTGACCAAGTAAGCATATGGAACCATTTCTGGTGGGCCGGGGGGAAGGGGCTTTTCCAGTTTTGAAGTATGCATTTTTTGGCTATCATGCACCCAATATTAAGAAACTTAGCCAGGCGTCTGGTGTCATCCGTTTTCCAGGCTCTAAAGAGGACTGCTAAAGGGTCAGGGTCAATCACTTTGTCAGTAATAGCCGTGAGGGTTACTAGAATGCTTTCCCAGAACCCCAGCAATTTGTCACAAGACCAGAACATGTGTAAATGGTCAGCTCCCGTCGCTCCGCAGCGGGGGCAGAGTAGTGGCGTGGCCCGGGTGAACCTCGAAGTCCTGTGTGGAGTGTAGTAAAGTCTATTTAAAAATTTGTACTGCATGGCACGAAAGCGGAAATTGAGGGAGACTTTCTGAGTGTGTAGGCACATATCTCCCCAAACCCTGTCCGATATTTCTAGATCTAATTCGCCAGCCCATTCATCACGTGCCCTGAGAGTGGGAGTAGGGGTAGCCTCCTGTAGGATCTTGTAAAGTGATGAGACTACTCCATGGGCACCTCCAGAATTGGCAATATATGCAATGGCTAAGTTGTCTGGGGGCTCATCGGGGAATGTGGGCCATTTGGTGCGAAATGCAGCTCGCAGTCTGTAGTATTGGAGGGTCTCCAAAGCGGACCCGGTGTGCCCCGGTTTCCAAGTTTGGGGGTCGATGAACCTGCCCTCAGGGTAGAAGTCCGTCAGTGCTTGGTAGCCCAGCGTCCCCCCAGTGTCGGGCCAATGCCGCATCATGAGTGGGTTCTAAGCCGGGGAAGGCCCACACAGGAAGCCACTTGTAGTACGGAGAGGCTTCAGATGTCTGAAACAGCAAGCGAGCCCAGGCTTGAAGGGTCGTGCTGATTGGGTCAATGGGAGAGTCAGGTATGTAGTGCCGATGTAGTATGAGGGACATTAGGTTGACACTAGCAGCTGCCAGTCGCTCCAGTTTGATATGGGGACGCACCGGAGTGCCAGGGTACCACTGAGTGGCATGTTGGGCCTGGGCCGCGGACCAATAAAGTGACAGGTCTGGAGCCGTGAGTCCCCCTTGTCTATATGGAAGTGCCATGTCCGTCCATTTTTTGCGTACTGCGCCAGAGTGCCAGAGGAACTGTGCACATAGTGCGTGCAGTCTAGTAAAGTATTGCCTCCCGGGCCATACAGGGACGTTGCTAAATGTGCATAGAAGTTTGGGGAGTAGGATCATTTTAATGAGGGAGAGCCATCCAGCAATGGATAGTGGGAGGGCACGCCACCGTAGGAGTTTAGACTCAGCTATTTGTGATATCGCAGAATAGTTATCGGTGATGAGGGTGGATTTGTCTAGCGATATTTGCACACCCAGGTATCTAACACCATTCGGTGACCAGCGGAGGGGGTATTCAGTGGTGGGTTGCTGGGTGGAAGTAGTGAGCGGGAAGATCTCTGATTTGGAATAGTTAATAGTGAAACCGGAGTGGGTTCCAATGCGGGTGATGTCCCTCAGTATGGGGTCAAGGTGTGTTGCAGGGTCTCTGATGTACAGCAAAACATCATCCGCATAGAGAGAAATAATTTCGGGACTGTCTTTCAGTCTTATTCCCTTGCGGGCGTGATGGGCACGGACATAGTCTGCCATCGGCTCTATTACTAGGGCAAATAGAATAGGGGAGAAGGGGCATCCCTGTCGGGTGCCCCTGAAGAGTGTGAAGAGGTCAGAAGTCAGTGTATTGGTTCTAACCGGCGCCACAGGAGAGGTGTACAACAATTTGATGAACCTAATCATGTTTGGGCCTATGCCCACGGTCTCCAGCACTAGCCATGTGTATTTCCAGGAGACCATATCGAAGGCCTTCTGGGCATCAAGCGTGACCGACACAGCTTGTACATTTTGATCAATGCGGGACATCACGTTGAACAATCTCCTGATATTGTGAGAGGTAGATCTTCCGGGTACAAAGCCGGCCAGGTCTTCATGAACTAAATATGTCATAATGGGCAGGAATCGGTTAGCTATAAATTTTGCGAAAATCTGTGTGTCAAGATTCATAAGGGAGAGGGGTCTGTAGGAACCACATTCATTGTCAGGTTTGCCAGGCTTGAGCAGCACGGTAATGGCTGATTCGCGCATGGAGAGGGGGAGGATAGAGGCTCGGAGCGACTCGTCCCAGACCTCAAGCAGCCTGGGGGCGATTATGCCGACGTGCTCTTGGTAGAAATCGGTGGTTAGGCCATCAGGTCCCGGGGCCTTGCCTTTGGGCAAGTCAGAGATGGCTGTTACAATTTCATCTAGTGTGATTGGGGAGTCCAGTTCGTCACGAGTAGCGGAGGAGATCTCTGTGGTGGGGATCTGGTCGAGGAGCTCACGCATATGTTGTTCTGTGGGTTCAGCGGGTTGAGAGTAGAGGGATCTGTAGAACTCAGCGAACGTGTCTAGGATTTGTTGGTCAGCCCATTGAGCGTTGCCATGTTTATCTTTAATAGAGGTGATCTGCGTCCTGCCAGATTCCCATTTTAATAGCGTCGCCAATGTTTTCCCAGGCCTGTCTCCCTCTCCATACTTCCTGGCTGCCTGCGGGCTGGTAAAGTATTGTGTTTCACTGACGGCTAGTTTGTTGTATGCCTGGAGTTCATCGGAGACCTGAGCAAGTATGGCGGGGTCCGCCCCAGTGGCACATTGTAGTTCCAATTGCTTCAGTTTAGTTTCAGATCGACCCAATGCGGCTCTGATTGATTTCAACACCCCAGCCTCCCGGGAGATAGACATACCCCTAATATACACTTTGAAGGCGTCCCACCTAACTGTAGCCGAGGTGTCCGAAAGAGTGTTGCGTTCAAAGAAAGACTGAATGTCCGCAAGTATTTCAGCCCTAAATACAACATCCCTAAGGGCCTCGGATTTGAAACGCCAGGTGGTGAACGTCGGGACAGGTATCCCCAGCCTTGCCGAGAGTGTAATCGGGGCGTGATCAGACAGTGTGCGAGGCAGAATCTGGGCTTCCACCACCCCACCCATGACTCCTTTTGGTACCAGAAATAGGTCTACCTAGAGGAGCTATCGTGGACTGATGAGTAGTAGGTGTAGTCTCTCCGTTGGGGGTATAGCTTCCTCCAAGCGTCGCAGATGTCAAGTGTCATAATGTGGTCTTGCAGTCTGCGTGCAGCACCGGACAAGGAGCGATGAGCAGTTCAGGTTCTGTCCAGGACCGTGTCAAGGATGAGATTAAAATCCCCACCCCACAGGATAGGTACGCCCACATATCCCAGCAATATGGTGGTGATATTGTCGAAAAATTCGGGGGTATCCACATTGGGGCAGTAGGTATTAACAAGTAGATATTCTTTGTTAGCCAGAGTGCAGTGCAGTATTACATACCGTCCCTCAGGGTCGGTGTAGCTTTTGTGCAGTGTAAACTTAATGGACTTGTGGATCATCGTTAGAACACCCCTGGATTGAGTGGAATAGGAGGTGAAGAATCTCGCCGGTCCCCATGCAGGGGCCATAGTTCTTGGTATGGGGCCATTGGAGTGCGTCTCCTGTAGGAGCAGTAACTTGCAGTTGTGTCTGTTAGCATAAGCTATAATTTTACGGGCCTTGGTGTGATTGCTTAGCCCACGGACATTCCAGGACATTATGACGGTAGACATTGCAGCAGTAGATATCCTATCATACTGCACACATTTTTAGTGGACATCCCAGACCCAACAGTGGTGTTTGCCCCAACATTTGAAGTCGAACAGACATTCATGGACCTTTAATGCTCGCACCATGCAACCTCGTGTGCCTTTTTTAGATAACCCCCCGTCCCCACCCACCACTAACCCAACTTTAGTAGTGTAGACGCCAACCCACCCTACCTGTGCACCGCCGGATCGACCCCAACCTGATCCAGCTAGTGCAGGAGCCCAACAGGGGCTAACCCATAACAAAAGTATAAAAAACAGTGCAATCGCAATGGGGTGAGCTATTGCCGTGCGCTAGCACGCTTAGAGCCCAAGGGAACCATGAGAAAACAAGCAGTGTTTGCGGTATAGAAGTGCATGTCGCTGCATCTATCAGTGGCCGTGCCGGGCCCGGGTGTGGATCAGAGGAACGTTACGCTCAACAGCATTAGGAAGTCAACATGGTCAAGATGAGTAGTTCAACACTATGGTAATTTGACAGTGCGTTTCTAAGAGATTAGGTGCTGTGAGCACAGCCAGGGCTACATAGGAAATGTGAATAGAACAAACAGATACTGGTGTAGCCATCTGGACGGCTGGCCATAGGACGATCAGAGGGAGCAAGCCTCGGATGAAGTTCAGTCATTCTGCATCATATCCTCAGCGGGTGGATGAGGGGGAATGTGTGCCTCTATGAATTTCACCGCCTCCGCAGGCACCGTGAAGAAGTAAAGTTTGTTGTTAAATGTGAACTT
This sequence comes from Ambystoma mexicanum, assembly GCF_040938575.1. Lineage (NCBI taxonomy): Eukaryota > Metazoa > Chordata > Amphibia > Caudata > Ambystomatidae > Ambystoma > Ambystoma mexicanum. The sequence continues at coordinate 305,172,988 of NC_090940.1, forward strand.
CAGACGTGCAGGGAATAGGATGGCATAGGGAATGTTTCTCTCCCTGAGCAGTTTCTTGACTCCAAGGAATTGGCGACGTTCCTGCTGGACTCCAGTCGAGAAGTCAGGGAAAATTCGGATCACCTGTGAGTCCATTCTGAGCTCGCCCTTCTCACGTGCGAGACGGAGGATCTGGTCGCGATCTTTAAAGCTCAGGATTTTTGCAATAATGGGTCTTGGAAAGTCACCAGGACTGGGACGCGGGGCCAGTGCCCTGTGAGCCCTCTCGATCGTGAAGAAGGGGGACATATCCGGGTTGCCCAATAGGTCCTTCAAGAGGTTCTCGACAGCCAGTTCGAGTCGGCCTTTCAACGCGTTTTCCGGGACCCCAATAATACGTATGTTATTCCTCCTCGATCTGGATTCGAGGTCATCGCACTTAGCCTTCACTGATTTCATGTCCGTAACAAGGGTGGCCACTGTACTCTGCAGTGCAGCTATAGTGTCCTCGCTGGCACCAATTCTATTTTCGGCCTCAGTGATTCGAGTCCCCTGTTGATCCAACTTGGCTTTAAGAGATGCCACATTTGCATTGATGTCATCCAGCTTTTCATGAAATGCAGCGAATTTTCTGGCCATAGTTTCCATCATGACCGTCAGGTCCGCTTGAGGCCCTTCCGCAGGGAGCGGCGTGTCGGTCTGGTCGCATGAAGAATGGGCCGATTCAGATCTCGGGGTGGCTTTTGCAAATTTATCCATAGCTCCAGTCTTGCTGGTATTCCTGGATCTGTTGGACATTATGTGGTACGAGGACTTAGACACTATATATGACCTGGGGCTACGCAGAGTAAAAGTCAAATGGAGAAAACCGCTGAGGGCGTAGGAGTAACTCACAGGATCGTCCGGAGCGTATTATCAGGGCCGGCAGTGTCAGGGGAGATGCCCATGTAGTGTGCCTCAATAGGTAACAGGAGAACGGGCCGGTGTCACTAGGCCCCAGGGGCGTGTAGCACAGGTGAGGGCGAGTGGGCCGCAAGTGGAGCGGAGATTACAGGGACGCCCGCCCGCACGCGGCAGTCACCCCGACTCCTCACCTCAAGGCTGTGCTAAATCCAGATGGCAGGGTCCCCAGCGATTCCACTCGTGTCACATGCGTCTGGCGGCACAACAGTGCACCGCGACATTTCCTCGTCTCAGGCCCCGCGGGTAGCCGTCTTCGGGGGCCCCGCAGAGACACAGGAAGGGAGCCAGGCACCGACGCCTCGAGAGCGCTGAGCGGCGGACGGCCACAGGAGATCTCAGGCGGCGAACTCCGATGCGGGATCCACCCCTGCGTAGCAGGGCAGTGAAGGCGGCCCCAGTGCTCTAGAACAGCCTCAGCCTCCAGGCAACGGCAGGCCAGTGACCGAGCGAGGGAGGCGGCAGGAGGATCACGTGAGCCGCAGGGCCGCAGGCAGCGGCGGGCCCCGACCTCATCTACCGCTCGGCAGCAGCACAGCGGCCTAGTCGGCCCAGTACGGGGGGCAGCGCCGTCGGTCAAACCCAGGCTCGGAGGGTCCGAATCGGGTCAGAATTTCACAGGCAGGTAGCTCCAGGTGTCTGGAAGGCAGGAGTCGGTTTTGAAGATGGGGCAAGATGTCAAACCGCAGATGGAGACAGATATAAAGCGGCAGCACACGGAGCTAGAAAGCTAAGCAGCCATTTTGTCGGCTGCTCAACAGCGCCCCCCAGAGGAAATTGTATTTGATTTAATAGCGGCACCTCAATTCGGGCTCATTCTGGGCATGCCTTGGTTACTTAAACACAATCCCAGGATTGATTGGATTAAGCAGGAGGTGGTATTTGCAGGAGTGGAATGTGAGGGTCACATGGAGGAGGAGGTGAGACCCGCATTATATTTGGCAGATCAGGTGGCAGAACCACAAATGGTGGGAGCAATGGCTGTGAGTATTCCAAATCAGTACCAAGATTTAGCTAAAGTATTTGACAAAGGGGGAGCAGGCAGGTTACCACCCCATAGATCCTATGATTGCGTAATTTAATTGGAACCAGGGGCTAAATTACCTTGTAGCAGAATCTGCGCTTTGACTGAAACAGAAAACCAGCATTTATGTGAATACCTGGATGACATGTTAAGTAAGGGATTTATTAGACATTCCACCTCACCTGTGTCGTCACCTTTGTTCTTTGTCCCAAAGAAAGAGGGAACACTTAGGACATGCATTGATTATAGAGCATTGAATAAGGTGACAGTGAAGAACAGGTACCCCTTGCCTTTGATTTCAGTATTATTGGATCAAGTAAAAACAGCAGTGGTTTATACCAAATTAGATTTGAGAGGGGCTTACCATTTAATCCGTGTGAAAGAGGGGGATGAGTGGAAGACAGCCTTCAGGACTAAGTTTGGTTTGTTTGAATATCTTGTGATGCCTTTTGGTTTGTGTAATGCTCCGGCAGCATTTCAATACTTTATGCAGGAGGTGTTGAGTGAGTTTCTAGATCAGTTTGTTATAGTTTATATTGATGACATTTTAATTTATTCCTCTTCTGAAAAGCAACACATAGAGCATGTGAGAGCAGTGTTAACAAAATTACAAGACCATCAGTTGTAAGTAAAACTGGAAAAATGTGCCTTTCATACCACTCAAGTGGAATTTCTTGGTTTTATTTTGACTCCCTCTGGTATTGTGATGGACAAGAAAAAGGTACAAGCAGTTACGGAATGGCCAGCGCTCAGTGCATTAAGGATATCCAGTCCTTTTTGGGTTTTGCAAACTTTTATAGGCGCTTTATATCAAATTTTTCACAAATTGTTACCCCCATTACCAAATTATTGAGGAAAGCCACTAAGTTTGATTGGAACACCGAGGCAGAAGTAGCTTTTCAAGAGTTAAAGAAAGCATTTACATCAGCTCCTGTATTGAGACACCCTAACCCAGAAAAACCTTTCCAAGTGGAAACGGATGCTTCTAACGTGGCTGTTGGAGCAATATTGTCTCAAAAGGATGAAGAAGGAGTATGGCATCCAGTAGCTTTCTACTCTCGCAAGCTTACTAGCTGCGAACACAACTATTCAATCACTGATAAAGAGTTATTGGCGATTAGAGCAGCATTTTTGGAGTGGCGACATTATTTGTTGGGGGTCAAATATCAGGTTACAGTGGTCACTGATCATAAAAACTTACAATACTTCAAGACAGCTCATACATTAAGTCCAAGGCAGTTAAGATGGTCACAGTACTTTAATGAGTTTAATTTTGTAGTCACTTTTAGACCAGGGAGAAGAAATGGTAAGGCGGACGCTTTATCTAGGCAGCAAAATATGGAAAGCAGTGTAACCGAAGTGAAGACTATCATTCCTGCGGAAAAGGTTGTAGGAGCAGTAATGACTCAATTACTGAGACAAGTAACACAAGAAATGAAAGGTAAGGTCCAATTGAATTGGGGAAAAAATCCTGCAGAAACATTCCACAATGGCCTTCCTTATTATGCGGGGAAATTGTTTTTACTGACGCTCGCCTTGCAGAGGAAAGCGATGCATTGGTGTCATAATTCTCCTTTAGCAGGACATTCAGGAAGCAAAAAGACCCAAGGGTTGTTGGAGAAATATTTCTGGTGGCCAGGGTTAAGACAAGATTCTATGAAGTACATTCAAGAGTGTGAAACATGTGTACGCAGTAAGTCGGACCATAAAAAAAGGCAGGGTTACTGAAGCCACTACCCACCCTGGAGAAGATTTGGACACACATATCCATGGATTCCATTACTGATTTGCCTCCGGATGATCAGTATGACACAATCTGTGTGGTGGTGGATTATCTCTCTAAACAACCCCATTTCATACCTTGTAAAGGAATCCCAGGAGCAGGGAGATTGGCAGAATTGTTCTTGCAACATGTGGTCAGATTACATGGGATACCTCATAGTATTGTATCTGGTAGAGGCCCTCAATTTACTTCCAAATTTTGGCGTGCTTTTTGTAAAATGTTAGGCATGGAGTGTGCGTTGTCCACCAGTTATCACCCACAGACGGATGGACAAACAGAGAGAGTCAATCAGACGCTGGAACAATATTTACGGTGTTATTTAAGTGAGGGTCGTGAATCTTGGGTACAGTCTTTATGGTTGGCTGAGTTTACTTATAATAACACTGAACACCCTTCATTGGGTATGTCTCCAAATGTGTGTTTGTATGGTCACACACAAAATATGTTACCAGAACATCTACCTGATATGGAGAATATTCCTATGCTTCAAGATAGAAAAGAGGTACTACTACACCTCAGACAGAAAGCACAAGCCAATTTAGACCAGGCTAAGGAACAATATAAAAAATATGCAGACCGAAATAGGAGAGTTGCTCCTCAGTATAAAGTGGGGGATAAGGTCTGGCTTTCAACACACAATTTGCCTTTAAAGGGACCCCGTAAATTTGCCCCCAGGTTTATTGGACCCTATGAAATTGTGAAATGTATATCTACGGGGGCATGCAAATTAAAGTTGCCTAATACGTTAAAGATACATCCAGTGTTCCATGTGTCTTTGCTTCAACCCGCAGCTCCAGGAACGCGAGTACAGAGACCTCCAGCAATTATCAAGGATGGACAAGCAGAATGTGAAGTAAAGAAGATACTGGACTCAAGATGGAGACAGAATTGTTTATGGTATCACATCCAGTGGGTAGGATATGGACCTGAGGATTGTTCATGGGAACCGGCTAGTGCGGTTCATGCACCCCGATTGGTGCGACAATTTCATCTGCAACATCCAGAGAAGGCAAAACTTGGAAGGGGCCCTGAGAGAGGAGGTACTGTCAGGAATCTGAGGAAAGCTTCAGGTCGGCGCTTCTTGCTTTGCAAGAGGCGATAAACTACATTTCCCATGAGGCGTTGGGAAAGGTGTAGTTCTCCTATTGCACGCTACAACAGCTGTTCATTAGCAGCAACTGTTAAAACTCGCCGCCGCCCATGCCTCGGTGCAGGTAATTAATGATTTTCAGCACGGGCGGCGGCAGCTTAGGAGCAGGCATGCAGAAATTCTCAGACGCCGAAGGACTCTTGGAGCTTCCCCGGGCCGCGACGGTGACGAACAGCTGAATAACCATGGGCCGCAGCGGTGAAGCGGGCTCCCATAAGCTTTGGGCATCGCTCTTCAGGGTCCGGATGTCCTTGTGAGGCATCCAGACCATCAGCTAAGTGTTTTTGACCCCAGTGTTCATATTCTGGAGTTGCTATATGCTTACTTGTTTATTAATTGACTACTTCAACGCGGTAGTGGGCGTGTGAGGTAACACGCCCTAAGATACATGCATGCATTAGACACGCCATGTGGAGAAAACATGCTATAAAGCTCTGAATGGATAAAACTGGGCACTGGGAAAGATATAGAGACTATTTAAAGAGCATGCATGGGTCCACACAGTACAAGGGCATGTTCGTGTGTGTCTTTTTTCCTAAATCATTGTTTGTGGCTTCATTGTGCCCGACGGGCCATGTGTCTCGTGTCTTCATAAAAAGGGACACCCTTTTGTTTGTGCCATTTAGCTTGTAAGCCAATCTATGTATGTTCAAGGAATGACTGTCCAAGTCCTACGTTATGTTCAAGCCCTATGTTATGTTCAAAGTCCATGTTCTAGGTTATCCGCTTATGTTCTGTGAGGTGCAAAATGGAGTTTAAAGAGCTCCTATGATTCGTATGTAACAAGGTCATTACAGGTATCGGAGGTCAGGTTAGGTGTTCAGGAAATAGAGGTACAGGTTCAGGAATATCGCTGTATTGTATGTATTTGCTTGTGTATGTTCCCCTCCTTTCCTTTGTCACTCCATCCCCTTTTCCCTAACTCCATCTTCCCCCCATTGGCTGCCCCGTGGCTTCCTGTGATATCAGTCTTCAGGCGCCCGTGCCAACCACGGCGGGAGGGGTCAATCTATTTGGCTTCTGTGGTTCGGAAGAGGGGATTGAGACCCCTATTCCCTTATAAGTTTGACAGAAAGTCCAGGCCACCGACGACCGAGAAGAATCCGCTGGTGGGTTTCCCACCACCCGAAGAACGCAGTGACGCCGGATGACTCGATGCCCTTGCTGGGCCAAAATTCTTCATTAAATCTTTGCAGCAATTAACACTCATCGTCGAGGTGCACCGCATGCCTCAGCTTACAGGACGTTTTCGACCTATCGGCAACGAGCACCACAAGAACCGAAGCTGCTGCCGCAACGACAGTGCTCACTCTTTTTCCGCGTGGGATCTTGACGAGCCGTGGCTCCCGACTTAAAGGAAGCGGCTCAAGAAGGATCCGTCGACAACCCGACTTCAAACTCTGCTATTCCAGGTACATTGGGGTTGTAGAACTATTTAGAAGGAAATAAGACTCTTGTGAACAATATATGGACTGGGCTTGTACGATATATCTTTATTTACAGGTTGTCCAGGTAGGGTGAACCTCACACAGATCTGTGTCTAGTTAATGGGGCCAGTATTCTGCCTACTGTTCTAACCAACTGCTTTTCCTCATATCTCTATGGTTGGTTCTCTTTATTACTTGATTTGTGTGACATTTAAACTCAGCACAGTTGATGCACTTTAATGAAATCTCACAGTAACTGTGGTACCACGTAGAACTATGTATATATTTGCCATTGTAGATTAACTGAGCACAAAGTGAGTTATTGTGATTGTGTATATAACCTTGAACCTTAATTATATAAAGAACTGTGTTTTCACTAATACAGTGTGTGGACTTTCCTTGGTGGGTGCTTGGGGAATACACCATACTTAAGAACCAGCATCACCTCCTGAGAGCTAGGCCTTGATTGCTCGCCCACGTTTTACTAAATAGAGAATCTTGGCTGGGGTCCTCTGTGCCTCTACTCTGCCGTATAGAGAGCAGGAGTGCGGACACTCCGCTCCAGTCTTTACAATAGGGAAGACTGGGTTAGGGTGAAACAAGTGAATGGAAGGTCAAGAGACGTAAGCTCTTTAGTGGACACTGCACACAACCTAACCAGAGTAAAAGAGATACAATTTGCCATTTGCGAAATAAAGCTCCTTGGACCATTGTTCAGAGTCTAGACGTTTGTACTGCCATGCGTGACATGTAAAACATTTTTAAATGTACAAGTTTAAAGACTATACCAACATCTGCATACACTATGTCTTTGTTCCACACCCAATCATGTGCTATGTCCCATTTATGAGCTTCTGCCCTCCACTGGAATTTCCTTCAGCATGAGATTCCAACTATTGCCACTATCCCTACATTCAAGTGAGCCTTGAAACTGTGTACCCTTACTCTTTGAAGGGTATACTACCAATGTTGGAAATGGAAAGAAATACTCTAGGTCATTTGTAGCAGGAGTATGGGGCCTGATAGGGGGCAGATTAGGGGTTAGCAATAGGAGGAGCTAGGGGAAGATTTAAAGCAGGCAAGTGAAAGGTTTGAATATATAACTATGTATGGGATATGCCACAACTTGGCAACATAGTTAAGCAAAGCCTGATTCTATATTTACTTTTCCCATCCTGAATAGAAGCTTAAAATTACCAACAAGCAAAGTATTGTACACCTCAAAAAATCTCCTCTGGAAAGCAAAAGCAAAATGTTGTTAAGCAGCAGACTGTCATGGAAAAAGTAGGCAGGACTTAGCCCCAGTTTTATAACCTTGCAAGGACCCCATCAATAGAAATGTACAGATTGGCCAGGGATAAAGAGCCAACTAGGGGGGGGGGATACAAAGAAACCACAGGAAGCGTGAGTTGTTCGGGATCGGTTGGAGGAGGGGGAGGTAGTGGAAGTAGTGGACCAGGGGAACAGCAGGAGGAAGGATGCAGCAGGGGATTTTGGAGGCACATTTTGGAAAAGCTGAGGTATTGGATAGTGAGTTCAAGTGGTACTGTAGTTTACGTTTGCGTGTTAGTGTGGCAAGTGTGGGTAGAGTAAACAGTGTAAGGGGTGACTGTGAAGTGGATTTATAAATTTAAAGTGGGGTGGGTGTGTAGCAGTCGTAGGAGAGAGGAGTAGTAGAGTAGAGGATGGAGTAGATGTGCGGAGGAGGGCAGAATAGTTTCAAAGGGTGGAGACAAGGCCTAGAGGGAGTGAGAGACATCAGACAGACAGTAGAGCAGAGGGAGGAGAGAAGAGGGTGGGTGAAATTTGAGGAGAAAAACAGTAAGAGGTATGAAGAGGAAAAGGACGAGGAGAGTGTGAGCGTAATAGACTCAGGAGGGAAACAAGCAGGATATGTGCAAAGGCTCATTCCTTACCCATGTAGAACACTAATCATTGGATAGAGTATGGAGAGTCTTAGGAAGTCCCTGCAAGAGTCTAGTTAAAAAGGGACCCTTGCCTTTAGGTCCCCAGATACAGCATAAACCGAGATTAGACAGTAGGAATTAGCATTTGCTATCTAGTAACCCACAGCCGGGGATGCCTGGGTTAGGGAGGAGGTGCTTTTCAAGACTAAAGAGATAGGGACAGCCATAAGGTCCATTGAAAAGAAGTCAATAAAAACCCTTGAACCATCTCAGAGTCTTGGAGTGATTCCTGTGCCATCTGTGGTGTAATTTACAGCATGTCTGTTCAAAACATGTTCCTTGTTTACCAATAAATCCAAATACAAAATACATATTATACTTTCATTCAGTTCTGCGGCAACTTGGAAAAGGTGAAACTACCTGTAAACTTAAACATGATTCTGTAAACTATGGGCCTCATTATGAGTTTGCCGGTACAGTAACAACGGTACCATTGTTACCGGACTGGCAAACTACGAGGTCTGCTCGCGGGGGCCTTTCCACCCGCAATGTCTGACCTGGCGAGTGTACCGGCACCCGCGAGCCGACCATGTCGGATGCACCGGCACCATTCACGAATGGTGCTGGTGCATCTAGCCTCCCCATTCCCATTGAATCCAATGGGACTCAATGGGAATGGGGAGTAATGTTTCCGCCGCCCGGAAATGGGCAATTCCCGGGTCTGAAAGAAAATGAAACCGCAGCAGATGCATTTTTCATTATACTTTCCATGTTTAATTCCTCCAAAGCAACAATTTTCAAGCTATGTAGCTTCTGTCCGGGCCTGCCACAGAAGACGGTCCAATACTGGGCAGTTGGCACCACTGAAGAACATCACGACCTTCAAGGGCAGGGTTGCAGCCAGCACAATAGAGAAGATCACAGAGTGACCCAGCAGCAAAATCTCAATTTCTTGCCAGTCATTCTCAGAAGATAAGAAGAAAATGGATTAATGCTTACAAACACTTGTACGTTGTGAAACATGTTCTTCGAGGGCATATTAAAAATCGCAGTAAGATAAGCATTGGAAAAGGGGGACTACCCACTTAGAATGTAAGCAACCAAATGATCAATTTCTCTCAATCATTCAAATGGGAAGGATTGATTATGAAGCTAAAAAGAAAAGCACAACACTGGGATTGGAATGAAAATATATCTCACTTAAAAGAACAAAAAAACTGGTGAGGGAATAGCTTAAGGTTTTTACCAAATTAGGACATACAGTGGTTTTAGGTCCTAGATGAATACTTAACAAAAAAATAACAAACCTATAGAGTTTGTAGGCAAAAAGACACTCAAGAGACTTCATAACGCCTAGTTGTTAACTGCAAATCATTACGCCCTAAAATAATAAATTTTGAGTAGTTTATTAGGGACACTGATTTTCTGAATTTGTCACTGTTTTGGGCATGCTATATACATGATTGTAAAGTGTCCCTTACTTTAGCTGTAACAGGATATTTATTAGATTTATTATGAAAGTACTTTTTAAGATTAGATGGTGTCAACATATTATAAAAGATTGTCTATGGTTTATATCATCGAATTAATAATGATTTAATAATGTAATATTACATTAAATGTATTCTTACGTTTTGGGTACATCTTGTAGAACTGTGTACAGTTTATTTTATCCATAAGAAACATAATGAAATAAAAAAAAGATATTTATCAGAATGTCTTGAAACAGGGTGCATTTCCAGTGTCTGCAGAGTCAGCTCTCAAAATGTGAGCTAGAAGGGGGACTGGTGTAAATTGTTTGAAGTGCACTGGTATTCCCTTTGGTTATGGATCTGCTCCCTAATATCCTCCAGTATGTTATTTTATGAAGTATTTAAGTGGCAAATGGAATGTAATGGATGTTGGAGCCTTGTTGTCGCAATGTGGCCATTCTAGAACGAAAGGTGCATTTTCATAGTGCTTAATTCAGACATTTGACTTGAGTACTGCTGAGAAACTTGCAAAGGGCCTAAACGCATGAGAAGAAGCCTAACAACTCAGAAGCATCTAGACTAGAACAAAAAAAACTGAATCATGAAGTAAGACACAGACAACAGACTTAAAGTTCAAACCCAAGATATTTATTAACTTAAATGTCAGGATGGTTGAAGGCTTGACTTGCCCTATGCTAACGTGGGATTTCCCTACCTGAACGAAACTAAGGAAAGTCTGAGTCAAAGAGTTCAACTTAAAAGTCTGTCTGTGTCCAAAACCTATCCTTGCACTCAGAACTAAACCTAACCAATGTGTAGGGATGTCAAAGTTAAAAGAAATGGTGATCAATTCAAAGTTCTGAGCTTCTTCCAGCTCGCAGCTTTCTTTCAGCTCTCCTTCCCCAAGCATAAGAAAGTTCCATGAAAAAGTTTCAAAATTACCTTTCTCCAGTTGAAGGTGATACAATTCAAAACCAATCCTTGGGGCTCCCCTCCCCAAGTTTCAAATGACACAACCCCAACACAAAAGGGCCTTGAGAATCTGTTCTCAAGACAACAAGTGTGGTCGCTTAAGTCTCAGGGTTCCCTTCCCCAAACTTGAACTTCGCCACTTACACTTGCTTCAGTCTTTTCAAAAAGTCTAATCAAAACACCAGGTCAATCTGACCCTCTTTCTGGCCTACCTCCTCAGTTCATTTGCAGTGGTTTCATTGGGTTGCTTCAAAGTGTCCTTATCTTTCACCAATCAGTGCTCTCTGGTCTAGGCGCAGATGTTAGACCGCACAGTCCACTCATCACAGGTTGCACAACCAGGATCCCTGGACTCCTCAGCCCACACAGGTTCCTTGATACTTGCTCCTGTGCACCAAATCACCTACACTTAGTTCCTTTTATTGGCCTCTTAGCCTTATAGGTATTCTTGCACTCCTCTGGCTTCTCCGTGCTAGCCTTGTGGCTCTGCCACCATGTGTCACGCACCTCTTGCCAATCTGTGGCCTTGTGACACTGCATTCACTCGGAAAAGTCCACTGTTTTGCTCCCTTTAGCCTTTAATGTACTTGACGTCAAGGTTTGTGTTAAATCGTTGTGCAACATGATTCACTATTGTGTATTTTCAATCCAGTGTTCAACGTGCACTTATGTTGCTTAATTTTAAATGCCAATTCAGTTTGGTATTCAATATGCATTTCTTTGCTTCAATGTTTATGTATTTATTTATTGGACACTTGTATGGCGCCTATGCACAAGTGATTCCAGGCGCCACAAGACAAGAAGGGGTGGGGGGGGGGTGGAGCATGGGATATCAGAAGAGAAACAGCAAACAACAACAAGGAGGCGGTTATATTGGCCTTGTGACAATCCTACCATATAAGTGCCAAGGAGATAAATGCAAGGGAGTGGGGGTGGAGGGAGAAATGCAATAGTTGGGGGACCCCGTGGGGGGCAAGTGCTGTACAGGCCAAGGCCAGAGGAAAGAGGGGGTGGGGGGGCAAAACTGCAGTGGGCAGGTGGACTGCGTAGGGGTAGTCTGGGAAAGGGAGCTGTAGGGCGAATGCTGGTGAAGGATGTTGGGAAGGACTGGTAGGGGGGGTGGTCTGGTGCCTATATGACTCAGAATCGACCAGGCCCCAGTCGCAGCTGCAGGTGGAGAGCTTAACAAGGGAGGGGGAGATGGAAGGCAGAGGAGAAAAGGAAGGTCTTGAGAAGTTTCCGGGACTTAAGATCCGGCTCAAGTGTGATGGGGAGTGGGCAGCTGTTCCAAAGGGAGGCGCCAGCCGAGGAGAGGGATCTACCACCAACTCTCTGCTTGGAGAAACGTTTGACCTGCAGAGAGTTGGAGCCAGAGGACGAAGTGTTCTGGCTGGGTGGCATTTAGGGATGGAAAGCTGGATGTAGAGACGTCCCAGGCCCCAGATAGCCTTGTGGATGATGCAGATGGTTTTGATTTGTATTCTTGCAGTCACTGGGAGCCAGTGTAGAGAATTTAGGGCTGGAGAGATGTGGTCCCTGGGCTTGAGGCCAAGAATAAGTCATGCAGCCCTATTCTGCATTAGTTGGAGGAGATGAAGAGAGGAGAAAGGATGGTTGAGGAGGAGGCTGTTGCAGTAGTCAAACTTAGAGAGAACCAGGCCTCTGGAGACATTGAGCCTCTGGGGGAAGGTGAGGAAAGGTAGAATGCACCTGAGGAGATGGAGCTGAAAGTTGGACTTCTTGGCAAGGTCCATGATGTGTGTAGAGAAGGAGAGAGAGGAGTCAAAGATGATCGCAAGGTGTTTTGCCTCACAAGTGGGTGAGGGGAGGGTAGCCAAGGAGTCTGGCCAGAAAGTGAGAAGGACCTCAGTCTTGCTGGCAATGTTAAGTTTCCATTTAGTTTGGTATTCAACATGCATTTATTTGCTTACTTTCACGGACCGTTGTTCACCTACATTCCTATAGGAGCGCCCCGGGTCTTGCGTGTCATCCCGCTGCTTAACAGTCTTTTGTGTCTCTTCTGCGTGGTTCCCAAGACTTCCTCTCAGCTTCGAACAATGGCCTTGTGACAATCCTACCATATAAGTGCCAAGGAGATAAATGCAAGGGAGTGGGGGTGGTAGCCGGGAAATCCACGGGTGCGAGCCCCGATCGCCTGCCTTGTGTTTCCTTCCACACACCGGCAGCTCTGATGGTTCTCCCTGGATGCGGACGACGTCCTCTCTGCTCTGTGCTCCTCAGCATCTCCTGCTGCTCGCTCTGGACTATGGTGGCTCCCAGACCTGTGGGAAATACACAGCCCACTCATATTGGATCCCACAAGTCCTCTGGAGTCACTGCCGGCGTCCTAGCTCTTTCTCCAGTTCCACCATGGCTGCCACCTCACAAGGGTCGCCTGCTGGTCTCCCTGTTGCCTCCTTCTCTGCTGGGCTGGTCTACCTTTATACAACTGTAGCCCCTTCACAGGCTGCAGGTGTGAATGCTTGATAAGCCATGCCTGACCATAATTAAAGGGACATGCCTGACCCTCACAGCTCTTTGTAGGCCTCTTCCTTGTCCCAGAACCAGAGCGGTGAAAGGGTGTAGTCTTTATTACTCTTAGTTCCTCTTCTTCATCCCAGTACTGTCAAGTGTCACATGTGGGGAAATTAGTGGAGCTGGCTTATAACCGCCCATAAAAGTCAGGGAAGGGTCAGGTTGGTCGCCAATAGGGAAAGGGGGATACCATGTCTTGCCCAAGTGCACCCCACTCCCAATCCTCAAGGACCCTCCACCCAGGTGATCCTCCCTCACTTCTCCACCCCCAGGGTCAGGATCCAAGAGCAATGGCCTTTCCCTGGCAACCTGCACGTAGGATCCAAGGGGGTAGGAGTGAGAATACCCTTAGGTTTCTCACAGTACTGAACCTCAAGAGGGATTCCTGAGTAAGCATCTACATGAGAGAGGAACTTTGAGAAAAATAAGTAACTAAGAATTCCAATAAAAACTTTGAAACATATTCCTTGACTTCAAATAATTTGCGTTCACTCCACCACAGAAAAGAACATAGCACACGAGAACTCATGTGCCCTAACTGCTCAGTTAGCAATGTAGTCCTCTGGATCATACCTTAAAAATCTCTGTAATTGTCACAGATGACTTAAGCAATATGCCCAGACTCAAAGACAGTACAAGGATTTTTATTAAGACTTCAATAGGTCCAATGACCATCCCTCTCTCACGTCTAGAAAGCACATCCTCCTGATCCATTCAGCCCTAACCCCAGGTTAGTAGCTATTGATTATTGATGCTTACTGTCAAGGTTCTGACATCTGCTAGAGGTGAAGACCTAAAGGCAGTATGCCTTCTCTGTCTCACCCTCCCATCCAAGGACTCCTTAGACGGTCCCTACACCATGCAGTGGTTAGTAATTCTAAAGTGGTATTGAAATGTGCTTTACAGACACTCTGCTAAATTCGGTCTGCTTTATTTCATGCCCACATGCTCATCTCTCTCTCACTATCTGACATTCTACTCTCACTACTCTCCTCTTTCCACCTCTACCCACCTCTCACTCTTTCTATTCCCTGAATTTTCATCCTCTGTTCCTCTGATGTCTCTCACTCCTAAGTCTCGCCTCCACAGTTTGATGTTACTCCTGTCTCTGGAGTGCTACTACTCCTTCCTCCACAATTATTCTACCATCTCCAGACTACTACTCCCTCCCCCATGCTACTACTCCTTCCTCCATGCTACTACCCTTTGCTCCATACTATCACTACTCTATCCCACCTTCTTCTCAAACACCCTCCTTTCACTCACATATTCACTTCATATTCACTCCTTACACTCCATCTCCTAAACACACTTGCCACTCTTTCAGGCACCCTAAACCTACTGCCAGTTACACTCACTAACCAATGCTTACCTGCTTCAGAGTTCACACTAGACTTAAGGGGAATCCCCAAGAACACCACTGTAGTGGTAGCTCTACCTTGATTAGGGAAATAAGCAACAATTTAAACAAGAGGTAGTTAGCTACTATCAACAGTCACAAACATTAAACTAGTGCTGTGTCTTAATATGGATGTTCAATTGTATTCAATAAATTCATATACAAAAATTAGCATAAATATCTAATATAACTCGTAATTAAAAAACACTTTATTAAATACAATCTATTATTCTAAAACATATATATCAACGGTGACACAAAAATAGGGGGGGACTTCTTTTAATAGGTCGTAGTTTAACTTCTTTCAATTCTTCCACTATCACTTCTCCTCACCTGACTCTCCTGTGGTGGATTCTTGACGGCCGGTTTCAGTCTTCTGGAGTCTCTTTTTAATCCTTGCACCCTTGCCCTTGGGTGCTCGAACCTTCTTTTCGTGCAGGTAAGGTCTAGCCCCTCCGGAGGCCACCTCGACAGAGGCAAAGACCTGTCCTAGGGGAACCCCAGGGGGCCAGCCTCCAATCTAGGGAAAAAGCACGAAGCAGAAAAAACCCTAGTTCATAGATGGTCTTGATGATGATTCGAAGAGATGGCACAGATGCTCAGCAGCTCTTGTTGTGGATCCAGAGAGGTGAAAATTCAATCCAATGGTAAACTAGATAAACCTCGCGGAGGCGAGCAAAACACAGATATGACTGGGGGTACAAAATCAAGTAAGAGGGGAGCTGCCGAGCTGGCAGTGGACGAAAGGCAGCAGAAAAGTAGAGAACACGGTGCGAAGAAGTGGCACTGCGTCCAAAAGGTAGGAAATTGAACCAAAACTGCTGCGGATAGGAAGGTGCTCTAAGCAAACGAAAGTATTGTTGACAGTACAGTACAAAGTGACAGCGACAAGGTAGAATGTAAAAGTTAACTGGGAGGCAAAAGCAGGAAGACGGAAACACAAAAAAAAGGATAGATAGGTAAGAGAGGAAAGGAAACGAGCGTAGTTACGGCTCGCTACGGGAGGGCTGTAGAAGGAGTAGAAATCACGGAACGAAGATACGAGTAAGCAGCACTCAGAGCGTTGAATGAAACAGCAACAGATACAACGCGCCGAGCAGGGGGGCGGAGCCTGCCTTTAAAGGCACCGCGCCATGTTGGATGAGGACTAGAAAGATCCTCGGGGTCGGAACTTCCATCGACTCCAGCATTTCCAATCCAGGTTCCTGACATCTCTGCTAATCTCTCCAGGTTGTGACCAGATACATTCTGAACCGTGGGAAAAGAGAACAAATTGGCCAGCATGGATGTCTAGAGGCATGCAGTGAAGCAAAGTAGTACAGCACATAAACACAATGGCACGTGATTGGCCATTTAGAACGCGGTTAATACCCAGAGGTTTCTAAGCACAGACCAGGGGATCAAACCTGTGTTGCTCCGTCGTCTTGCTTCCAAGGTGAGCGTGTTGCCCCTGAACTATCCTCTCGAGACTGTGGGAGGGACAGGAATTGGAGCCCTTTCAACTGCTACCGCCCTCCACTGGGGGAGGACTGCTCCCACCCAAGGCTGTGGGGCTTTCCGTCCCCTATGGGCAAGGTCAGGGTACTGAACTTGTCCAAGTGAGATAAAGCGCTTTATAGAATACCTAAAATGACACACATAATGTGATAGCACACTTAGTTGCACGCTCAGTAGTCGTCTCCCTATTGTTTGAATTGTAACTAATAAAGTTGGATGAGCATGTAAATACATACACAGTTCGTTTTCTCTTGTATTTTAACAAATATGTGGTTCTTTCAAAAAGGGCAAAAATGCCTCTCCGAAAACCAGAATAACTGAAAATGAAAAGGTGAAACTGACGTTTACTAAAATAACGGCTAAAAATGAATATTGCAAAAAAAAAACAGAATATAAATAAAGAAAAACACGGGTCAAGAGCAGTGTTGTTTAAATCAGACCAAGAGACCGGAGGAGAGTTGTAAGGATGCTGGACCGTTTTGGGTATCCCTCATTTCTAAAGTATACTTTCAAATAGATGAGTCCAAAAGCAGGAATTCAGCATAATGTCCTATATAAAAAATATATTTTACTATTATAAATATAAATATATAAATATATATTTTCTTTATGAGACTCCCATGCCTTTCTGTGAGCATTTTCTCCAATAGATTTTCAATCTGCTTACATTTGCCTTATCATGAACGGTAGTAAGAAAAGTAGGGAGGGAATTGCCGATATTACCGGCACCAGTATTACCAGCAATTTTTTTGCAGGTGGGGGCCTGATTTACTTCCAACTCTTTGCTGGAGGTAAATCAGTGACCCCCACCAGCAAACCTGTAGTTTGGCGGTGCGGTAAAAGTGCTGGTAATGGAATTACTGCCACTTTTACGGGCACTTTTCCGGCACAGCCAGACTTGTAATGACCTCCAATGACTCAATTGGAGTTGTAAATCCACTATTGGTGTAATACAAATGTCTTAACCAGGTCTGCCTCAGCCATTCAATTTATAAGCACTGTGCGTGTTTTTCACTGAAGTCCTGTTAAAAACAAGGACCGGCAAAGCCAACAGTTTTGGCTTGTGTAGAATTATTAGGCATTTGCGAGGCACTGCTATCAGATGCCCAGACACTCCACCATTTTGCATCTGCTGCCATTAATGGCCAGTTAATACCACTAAGGCTGTGCCTGACAAGTGCCTTTTCCATGCCTACACAAAAGCTCAAACTGTTGGCATTAACAATGCTTGCTTTCACATGTCACAGCTGTGGAGGGAGTCTGCTAAGCGTGATCCTTGTAAAAGATGCAGCCTCTTTCCCGAGAGATACGGGCCTTTCTCTTTATCGGTTTAGGAGACAGGTTTCCTTCGGGTCTCCTTGCGTTTAAGATGCTGAAATGGTTGCAGCTCCGCTTTCCCTACAGAATCCGCTCCGGCACCTCCTCCCCCAGAGATGCAGCCAACATCTGCCAGAAACTCATTAAAAATGTAAACACATGGCGGTTTATCTGCTAAATACAAAACATGAATTGGAGGATTACGGTCTGTAAACGTGTGTGTGCGCGCTGCTGGAAGCATCTTTTAGGTTTGGGCTCAAAGGTTTCCCTCTTGCAACACCTGTCGTAGCATACTCCATTGGTGTGGACAGTCGTGTTTACTAAATGCTTATGAATATACACCTGCCTCTATAATATGCAATACCCTCCTCTCCCCATTTTATAGCTTCGGGTATTGTAAGTTGCTGAAAAGTGAGTATACTGTGTGTTGTGGTGAAGTGTCCACATTGGCTTCGTCACAGTGACGTACCCAGACCAACACCAGCAGCTGCCTGCAGCAAAAGCATGTACCCAATCATAGACAATCCATTTGTGATAAGCAAACCAGAAAAAACTACAAGCCCCATAATTCTCCCCGTGAACATAACCAAGCCCTGACTGGATCCAGGGTGTTGAATTTTGGACCTGGGACGAGATCGACCTTACAGAAGACCCAGTCAGGTCACCCAGAGAAGGAAGAATGCTGTAAAACACGTCCCTGAGCCAGATGGCCCAACCATGTTAACAAACCAACAAGGAACTACATCTCCCACAATCCATTTCCCTAACAGAGGACAACCCGAAACAGACTTGCAAAACGAGAGTACATATTTGGATTTAGGGAGATAATGGGGAGGACCAGGGTAACCCACATAAGTGGTTTACATCCCCCAAAGGTGTCAGTCTTGGGGAACATGCACTGCTCCCTCATTTCATTTCCAGAGAGGCAGCAGGAAGCCAAGTCCTCCCTGTACAGTAAATGATGACCAAACAAAGCCCCACTTCCCACACTACCAGGAACACCGGGGAGAAGAGAACGTATGTCTCCCCCACAACTGCCAGCACAAGGGAGACAGAATCACATGCAGCATCCATTAAACGGAAGGGAAAAAATACCAGCACTGTAACAAAGGAGAAACATGTGTCCAAACTCCAAACCCACAGGAGTAATGTTTAATGCATACCCTAAGCTGTTTGACACAGGGGGACACCAAAACGGAATTCAGAGAAAGTAAACCCCCCAGCCTGAGACATTGGAACAAACTAGCAGCTCCTTCCCAGCCAGCAACTGACATAAACTAAAGTGGGGTACAAGATGGCAGCATTCCTATTTAAAGACTTCCCCCATGAACTCTGGAATGCAAAGCATCCCTGCCATGTGGCATGCCCAGAGCTGCATGTGACCACTCTGGCCAATCAGCGGAAAGCTAGGCCGT
Source organism: Ambystoma mexicanum (assembly GCF_040938575.1). Taxonomy (NCBI): domain Eukaryota; kingdom Metazoa; phylum Chordata; class Amphibia; order Caudata; family Ambystomatidae; genus Ambystoma; species Ambystoma mexicanum. The sequence goes on from NC_090940.1 coordinate 305,191,825, forward strand.
CTAAGCACTATATAAGGGCCAACTATCATGACAAGAGTGGAAGAGAGTTTTGTGGTACAGAAAAGGCGAGTTGTGGTGTTAAAGAGGAAGGTGATTGCTGGAGCAGAGAGGAAGGATGTTGGGCTGACTGTAAGACCTGGAGTGGAAGACCAGGCTGTAAGACCCAAATAAGAGAGAAAGGTTTCTGGGCTGGCTGTAAGACCTGGAAGGAAAGAACAGATCGTCAGATCCAGAGAGGAGAGGCAAACTACTGAGATTGCTGTAAAAGGTGGAGAGGATGTACAGATTGCCGGACCCATACAGAAGGTGAAGATTGCTGAGCAGATTGCTAGTGCTTATTTTTGTAAAAAAAATAAATAGCACTTACCGAGATTCAGCTGCAGCTTTCCTGCTCTGGTCTCCGGTCCCCGTCCTCCGCCTACAGCACTAATGAAGGGAAAGCCACCCAGCGGTAGCCTTTGTTTACTACAGCTGGCTGGCTTTTCCTTCATTAGTGCCGCAAAAGCAAAAGCCAGCACAGGAGGGCCTCCATTTCACAAAATGGCTGCGCCCATGTGCTTGCTTTTGCGAATTTTGAGCTTGAATAGCTCAAAATTTTACATAGGAAGTTTTAAAACGGAGAATGCTAGTATTTTTTTTTTATGTTGCCTATCTATTTTTTAAATAAACATTTTTACTAGACCATCCCTTTAAAGAGCTCATATTGGCCAGGGGGCCTGCGCTCTGAGAGCAGAGATCGTAATTTCGGCCCGAGAACATAGGGAGAGCAGGAATGCAAGTGTGGATTGTGATCCACACCGCAGCCATGACTGTCAGCTCTCCAATGTTTCACTGCAGATAGACATGTGCAGTGAACTGCAAGCGATCACTGACAGCAGTCCAGAGAAAGCTAGCACCACATACACAAGTCCGGGGAGGCCATAGTGGAATTAGATAGCCACCACGACAGGACGGTCTGATTCCAGGATGGCAGACCTCCTCTTTTCAATCCTCAGCTCACAGAACTACAGTGCGACAATCAGTAATGCAAACACTAGTAGAGACATACAGGGCGGGGGACTGACATGAGGCCCTCAGCCAGTCCCATGCAATCACCAATAAACAATCCTACTTGCCCCCACTGCAGAGCTTAGCTAACTGAACCAATCACTGGCAGGACACAAGTGTAGAAGCGGGCCTGGGCAAAGCAAGAGTGTGGTTGTTTGAAGTCCAGGTAGTAGTTGTAACGCTCACCTGACTCCCACGGGGGCGCTGACCTGGTTCGCGCTGCTGTGACCTCGTCTAAGGTGATGCGCAGGGTTCGGAAGACGGACTGGACCGGGCCCCAGATCTGGCTTGTCTGACTCGCAGAAGTATCCTTCTGTAGGTGAGAATAGGGGGTTAACTGTCTGCGGGGTAATGCAATCGGCCTCCCATTTACCCCTCTCACCCTCCTCAAAACCCTGCTGTGCTTCCCCGTAGCGTCTCACCTTAGGGTCTGGAAGGACGAGCTCTCCATCCTGCTTCTGATGCAGGGGCGCGTTGGTATCCAGTTACATCACTGGATTTTCGGATGGGTGAGAACCAAACTTGCTTGGCTTCCAGGTAAGTTTTTCTATAAGTGGTTTCCCTTGTGTCCATGCATTAATGTTCTAATGCTAGTGTCTTTTTCCCCATAGGGGCCGGGGTACGGAATGCCGGGGAACAGGCACCGACCCGAGGTGAGCGGTGAAATCCTTGTGGAAATCAGGTAAGTCTTTAATGAGTGTTTTGGTAATGTCTTTTCATTCACTCATTAACGCTGATGTCTTTTTCCCCTTAGGGGCCGGGGTCCGAAAATGCCTGGATGCGGCGCGGACCCGAAATGAAAAGGGAATGACCCAACAGGTAAGTCTTGACATGGAGTTTTAGCTTCCCTTTTCCCTTCTTTCTCTCACCTTTGTTCTTGTCTTTTTCTCCCTAGGCGCGGGGGCGCGACTGCGAATCCGGATGGTCGCTGCTGAACATGGAGGCGCCCTGTAAAGGTGAGTAGAATGCGGCGCTGCAGCGATCGATGCGATGTGCTTTTAAAAATAAATGTCTTCCTTTTCAGGATTGTCGGCGAAATGTCTCTGGGATGCAGATTTAGCAGGTGAGGCCTTTTCCTTCTTCTGTTCTCTTGTTCCCTTCCTTTGCAGGCGATTCAGGATGCTGGCAGGTGTGGCAGAAGTCAGGATGCAGGAGCAGACACGGTGAGCGTCCAGCTGCTAGATGCAGAACAACACGAAGCACGTGTGGCTGATCGGGTGTGGTTTAAATAGCCTTGGAAGAAGTTCCTAGAATGTGTCCTTCCTCCAATCAGGTATGTATCCTTCCCCGACCACGCCCGGGTGGTAAATGAGTCCCACAGGTAAAGTAGTTCCTTTCAGGCCTCAAGGCGTGGCTTGGTGCTCATGGAGTGAGGACGCGGAACTTTCGAGCTCCGGCCAAGCCCCGTAGTCTGATCCTGAATTAGGTGCTTCATGCTCGCTGGGCTGCCCTTCCGACAACCTAACCGAAGCTGAGGCGAAGACCCGTGCCCCGCAGCTGTTTTCGACGAAAATCGGAGCCCGGGAGCCCCGATACGGCGCTTTTACCCGGCTCCCCCCCCTCTCCGAGCGGCACATCCAAAATGGCGGCCTCGATGCCCGGGAGAGCCTGAACCTCCTCTCCCCGGGACCTGTCGGGCACTCACACTTCCTGCCGCTTGAGTGAAATCAGCCTAACCGTGTGGCGCCGCCCAACAGAACATCACTGGGGGGCCCAGGACCCTCCCGGCAAGACTCTCTATCCACGGCGGACGGCGCACGGAGCTGCTCCCGCCGAACCCGAGGCCCGCCCGCTGGGACCCTTCCGGATCGTAGCGGGGGAAGTTGTGGGGACCCCCTGAACTGGTATATCGGGCCTCCTGGCACTCGAGGCCCACTGCAACAACACGCGGGGGACCGCGCTCCGGAACCAGCACCGAAGACACCGAAGACGCCCTCCGGCTTGGCCCGACGCCCCATCCTGACGAACATAACAGGCGGATTAGCCTGCTGAGGCACCCCCCCACCCCCCCTGGGGTGCTGGGGAGAGCCACACGACCGGGCACTCACAACAGGCAAAGGGGACCAGAGGCTCTGTAATGTCTACCTCAAGGGGCAAGGCCAAGAATGCCACTATGGATCCTTTCGTCACCCCGAAACCCCACCCGGGCACCCAGTCCACGCCTAAAAGCACAGCTCCGCAGACCTGCCCAGAGGAACGCGGCAAGGACAACCAGGTACTCGAGGCGATTGCTGCCCTAAGGACATTTATTGACACGAAAATTGGCGAGGTGAAGGCTGACATCCAACTTATAAGACAAGATGCCCGCAATCTGACGGAACGTGTCACCAACATGGAAACCACCCAGAAGGACATCGTCGAGGACACACAAGACCTCAAGGCTGAGGTGGCGGACCTCCGGAGGAAGGTGAGCTACTTGGAGGCAAGATCGGAGGAGGCAGAGGGCCGCGCTAGGCGTAACAATATTAGGATACTGGGTATTCCCGAAGGAGCCGAGACCACGGACCCGACGGCCTACATAGAATCCCTAATACAGCAGGAAATTGGGGCGGAAAAACTTTCTCAGGGCTTTGCCATCGAAAGGGCCCACAGATCGCTCCAGAAGAAACCCCCCCCGGGCTCCTTTCCTCGCCCCATCATAGCGAAAGTCCTCAATTTCCGGGACCGCGAGGTGATCCTGAAGTTTTCGAGAGAGGGTGGAGAGATAGAGCAGGATAACTCGAAAGTCACTATTTACCCCGATTACACGCAGTCAGTACAGCGAGCAAGGAACTCTTTTGTCCCAATCAAAGCTAGATTGAGAAAACTAAATCTAAAATATATGCTGCTGTATCCCTCCAGACTGAAAGTGATTCATAAGGGGAGAGCGATATTTCTGGAGACTCCAGCCGCCGCCACCATGTGGCTGGAACATAATAACCTGGCGGACGCCCCCCCTGAACCCACCCACGAGAACTGAACCGAAAGCACAAGGGGCGACGGACCGACACCTGGGCACCACTGCCCTTGACCCAGCACTGTACACCATCACAAGAGTATACATCACCACCGAGGAAACTACATTGAGGACATCAAGTGACTACGGGGCCCACCCGGCCTCCCGCTCATGGGCGCCCAGCACACACCCACGCAAGACCAGTGCTGGCTAGCTGCCGGCACGAACCCACTCGTGCTAGAAACCCGGACGGGGACAGACAGCACGAGAGCCCCCGAGCACTGCCCCTCCTTGGCAGCAGCTGGGTGCACCAGTTATGGTTATTTTTGTTCAGTTTTTGTTATGACTGCACTCCTCATGAAGACTGTCCCCCAATTTATGGAGGATCAAAGGCCGGAAACTGGAGCCCACCACCCCACGCAAGCAAATCGAAACATGACACCCAGCAGTGTATGCCCAGCCCAGAAAATGGGCGGAGAGCCTCTCCCATCCATGATTAAAACCAAGCAATGGCAACACGCTTCAGAATAATCACATGGAACGTCAGAGGGATGGGATCCTACCTGCGGAGAAACCGAATACACTCCTACTTGAAGAGGAAGAAGATATCGTTTGCCCTCTTGCAGGAAACGCACCTCACATCCGACACCGCGAACAAATTGGCAGACTACTGGGGCGGCCAGGGCAGCGGCTCCTCTTACTCGAAGTACGCACGCGGCGTATACACGTGGGTGAGCCCTGACACACCCTTTCACCAGATGGGGAGGGAGACGGGCGAAGAGGGCAGGTATGTGATGATCTGGGGCATGCTTGAAAACTCCCTGCTATGCATAGTCAACTCATACTTCCCGCAACATGGCATACCCTCCCACCTCAGGCAGATATGCGCCAAAATCGCACCCCACAGGGAGGACGCCCTCTTGTGGGGGGGAGACTTTAACTGCGTGATGAACGAAGACACAGACAGATCATTAACGCCGCGTACCCCCAACGGCCCTACCTCTCGCGCTCTCCGCACTGCGGTCGCGGACTTGTTCCTGGTTGATGCCTGGCGAGACCTACATCCTATCGACAGGGCCTACTCATTCTACTCAGCCCCCCACGATTTACACACCAGGATAGACCACCTTTTCGTCTATAACGCACTGATACCGCTGGTTGAGTCGGCGAACTACCTGGGAAGATCGATCTCGGACCATTCTCCTCTCCTGATACAGCCTCACCTGAGAGGCCCGCGGCCCCCTATCCCAATGTGGCGCATGCCAACTGAAACCTTAACGGACCCTGCATTCAAGGAAACCCTAAGAGGGAAACTAGACGAGTACGTACAGATCAACAAAGGATCGGTCCAGAAGTGGAGCACATTCTGGGAAGCCATGAAGGTGGTAACGAGGGGTGAGATAATAGCCGAGGCCGGTGGCATCAGGAGGCAACTGAGGAAGGAGCTGGAGGACAAGGAGGATGAGATCAGGCAACTGGAAGATGCTTCGCCTCCGACCGCTGCCAGGGAAGCCAAACTGAAGGACATCAGGGAAGAATGCAGGACAGCCTGGGAGAGGCTGTCCAAGTTCGACTTCTCCACACGGACCCTGCGTGCACACAAGGAAGCAGACAAGCCCGGCAAGATACTTGCCTGGTTATGTAAGAGGGAGAACCCAAGGCAGGCCCTTAAAGAGATCAAAGACGAGGGAGGTACAACACAGAGGACGCAACTAGCAATAAATGAGGTCTTCTCAAGCTATTACGCCAGACTCTACGCCCACAACGAGAGAATCCCTGAGGAAGACATAAGAGACACCCTGGACGAAATCGGACTACCCAAGCTGAGCCAAGAACACCGCGCCAGGCTGGAGGAGGCTATCACATTAGAAGACATATCGGAAGCGATCAGGTCCCTCTCCACCGGCAAGACACCCGGGACGGACGGCCTCACTCCAGAATTCTATAAGGCTTACGAGGAGACCCTAACCCCGATATTGCATGAAGTCTACTCGGAGGCTTATGAGTCTGGAACCTTGCCGAGCAGTATGAGAGAGACTCTCATAATACCAATGCTCAAGCCGGGCAAACCATCTGACGTGTGCGACTCGTACCGCCCCCTGGCTATGCTGAACTATGATGGCAAAATCCTCACGACTATACTAGCCAAGAGGCTCTCTAGGGTGATAGGGTCCCTAATACATGAAGACCAGAACGGCTTCGTCCCAGGACGCAACACCACCGCCAACCTGAGGAGGCTCCAACATGTTGTGGCACAAACAGCAGAGAGCAGGGAGGACCTAGCGGTACTCTCGCTCGACGCTGTAAAAGCTTTCGATTCGATATATTGGGAATGGCTGATCCTGACCCTGAGAGAGTTTGGCCTAGGGGAACACTTCATCCGATGGGTCGAGATACTCTATAATAACCCGGTGGCCCGGGTGAAGACTGGTGGCATGGTATCAAGCGCATGGCCCATCCAAAGAGGAACCAGGCAAGGGTGCCCTCTATCGCCGATGTTGTACATTCTGGGCCTGGAACCAGTGGCAATCTATTTCAGGAAGCAATTGTTCGACTCTGGCATCAGCATTGGCGGAACATACAACATCATTTCCTTATATGCTGACGATGTCCTTCTATACCTCAGGAACCCCCGAGAAACTGCCCCCACAGCACTGGATGTCCTCGATAATTTCGCCAAATACTCGGGGATAAAATTTAGTAGACAGAAATCATGCTTCTTCCCCCTTGCGGGACTCAGAGGACTGGACACAGAGGAACTACCCGGAATGGGGATCCAGTGGCAACCGGAGGCCTTCCGCTACTTGGGCTTGACCATTATGCACACGCCAGCCTCCACCCACGAGCGCAACACCGAAGCAGCAATGTGCGGGGTTCGAAGGTCCATTAAATTCTGGTCAAAGCTCCCCCTCTCAATGATGGGTAGAGCTGCAATCTCCAAAATGATTATACTCCCAAGATTCCTCTACTATTTCACCAACATCACTCACTACATCCCCCCGCCTTTCTTCAGGAAACTGGAATCGCTGGTCAGGGACTTCCTTTGGGGTCAGTCCAGACACAGGCTCGCCCTGAACATCCTCACGCTCCCCCACACCGAGGGCGGCATCCAACTACCCGACTTCCAGAGATACTATCTCGCATCACAACTGACACACGTAACGAAGTGGCTCTCAGATGAACCCTCCGCAGAGACTGGCCTCCTTCGCCAACTGACCGGGCCTACGCACCCTAAGGAGATAATATGGGGCTCGCAGGTGGGCCCTCCTGACCCGCCCATGATAGTAACCTTGGGGAGGCGGGTCTGGAACAGGGTTAGAACACTACTAGGCCTCCATCACCCGTACATGCCCGAAATCCCCATGCTGACAGACGTGTGCAGGACCCCCATCGACCTCCCAGTAATGAGGAACTGGGAGACTTGTGGCCTCTACACATGGGGAGACATGTTTGACGAGGGAGCCTTTAGGGACTTTGATTCGCTGCAACTAAAGGATGGACTCTCTTCGGGACAATTCTTATTTTACCAGAGGGTGAGGCACGTAGCCAAGACCAAATGGAACACATGGCCTGAGGAACCAGAGACCCACCCCCTTGTTCAGGAGATGTATAACTTGAGTGACGGCTGGAAGCCGACATCGAGGCTCTACGCCCAGATAAACGACCGAATTAACCCCAGAAGAGCGCGCCTGAAAGAGAAGTGGGAGACCGACTTGGGGATTGAAATCACGGAGGAGGAATGGGCAAGAGCTCTGTTGTACCCGAAGGAGGTGTCACGGAACGCCAGGTTCAGGATGATCCAGCTGAATGTCCTTTACAGGACCTACATGACCCCGCATAGGATAGCCACCTTCAACAACAAAATCCACTCGACATGCTCATGGTGCTCCTCCGAACAAGCTGACTTGATCCACATGTTCTGGGCTTGCCCCAGGTCCCAGAAGCTCTGGCTTGCTGCCGAGCGAACCTGCAGGAGAGCTGGACTGGAAAGGTACGAATGGACACCTAAGGAGTGTCTCCTGGGCACCCACCCGAGACTTGGCAAAATCAAACATCTAGTGAAGCTCATGGACATGGCATCCATTCTTGTGAAAAGAACAATAGCGATGGCTTGGAAATCGCCCGCAGGCCCCAGATACGGCCCTTGGATCAGGGAAATGGAAAGATGGACCATGGCCGAAACCTGGGCCTGGGAGGAGGGAAACAAAAGAGGCGGGGATGACGTGAGCTCAACACTGGAGTCCTGGAAAGCCCTCATGAGGGACATGATCTTCTCGACCGACTTCAAACCTCCCTGAATAGCCCAACAGGACACAAATTCCAGGTAAAATACCACGATCAGACTGATGAGCCCGAGTGCGTTCCAAGTGCCGTGCCCTGAAACGGCCACGAAGAGGGGTGGCCCTGGCTCTGGGCCAAACACGCAGAATAAAAACCACGTTACGATTCCATGGGAGTGCACAGTCAAGGTTGTTATCACTGTTAATTTTGTTTGTTAGTTTGTTGTTATTTGTTGTTCTCTTGGCAGACACGACACATGGTCAATAATATAAAGCACACCTCGTGCTCTACTGCTATGTATATTATTGCAAATGCCAATAAAAACACTTAAAAATAAATTCAGGCCTCAAGGAGGCCGGGGTTCTGCAGCATGGTCTGCATCAGGTAAGTGCACCCAAACACTTTCATAATGAGCCTGGCGCCTATGGCGCCAGGATTGACGTTTTCTATGAGCCTGGCACCATAGGCGTCAGGACGCTGTCCAAAGGGCCCCTATAAGGGGTTGCTGGGACCTTCCCCGGGGACTTGATGTCCGCTTTCGAGGACGCAGGGCCTGAGCCGGCTCCCCGGGAGCGGGCATCGTGACAGCACTCCCCCCCAAGGCCCCTCCCAAGGTTGTTCCCTCCGGGGGTTTTGGTTTGTTTGGGAAGAGTTGGTGGAATTTCCTGACTAATCGAGGTGCATGCACATGGTCACTGGGTTCCCACGACCTCTCCTGAGGTCCGTACCCCTTCCAATCAATTAGGTAGAAAAGCTTTGACCTAAACATTTTTGAATCTAAAATGTTCTTCACTTCGAATTCGGGTTCCCCATCTATTTGAATAGGTTCTGGAGGTTTGAGTAGTCGGGTTCCGGGGACCACTGGTTTCAGAAGTGACACATGAAAAACAGGGTGAATTCGCCTATTAGCTGGTAAATCAAGTTTAACCGCTACTGGGTTAATTATTGCCGTAATAGAATAAGGTCCCAGATATTTTGGGTTAAAAGTTCGAGGCCCTTTGAGCGGTAAATGTCTGGTAGCTAACCACACTTGATCCCCAATCTGATACGGAGGTGCTTCACTCCGATGTAGGTCAGCATTTTCCTTGTATTTTCTCTTGGCTTGTTGTAAATGCGTGGTTGCCTCTTTGAAGGCTCGGGTAATGGTAGAATGCAGATGTTCTACTGCGGGCACTCCGAGGTTCTGAGGTGAGTCGAGGTTTGAGGTTCGAGGGTGATGTCCAAACAAGGTATAAAAAGGACTATGGCCAGTTCCAGAGTGTACCGAATTATTATATGCGTATTCGGCTATCCAAAGAATGTCTTTCCAGTTGCTTTCAGATTGCTGTAACATACACCGTAAGTACTGCTCAAGGGTCTGATTTGTCCTCTCGGTCTGACCATCGGTCTGAGGGTGGTGACTGGTCGATAATCTTACGTCGATTTGTGCCATTTGACAACATTTGCGCCAGAAGTGGGAAATGAATTGGCTTCCCCGGTCAGAGATTAGTATAGATGGGAATCCATGTAACCGAACAATATTTTAGAGGAATTCTTTGGCTAGGACAGAAGCTGAAGGTAAACCTTTCAAAGGAATGAAGTGGGCCATTTTGGAAAACAAATCCACAATTACCAGAATGGTATTGTATCCTGAACAAGGAGGCAAGTCCGTAATAAAATCCATTGATAGGGTGTGCCAGGGTGCTGGCGGTATGTCTAGAGGTTGAAGGAGACCGGCTGGTCTTTTCTTTTGACCTTTATTTTGGGCGCAAACACCACAGGACATCACAAAAGATTTAACATCTTTTCGCCAAGAGGGCCACCAGAATTGTCGTTTCACCTTTTCCATTGTCTTGGCAATACCGGGGTGTCCCTCTATTAATGTATCATGATAACCTGAAATAACTAGTTTGTGTAAATCCTTGTGCGGCAGGAATAAGCGTCCTTGGTAATAAGGTAAACCATTATCTATGGTAAAGTCTGATCCCTTTTGTATCCAATCCTGTAGGACTGTAGGGTCCAGGAGTTGTTTCACTCTGACTTGAATGTCTTCAAGCGTCTGTAACGAAGTCATGCCTAGAATTCTCTGTTCGGGAATTATTGGTACTGGTTCTGAGTTTGTATCAGATTCTCCCATTCCAATTCGGGATAAGGCGTCTGCTTTGCCGTTCTTGCAGCCAGGTCGATAGGTAATCAAGAAATCAAATTCAGCGAAAAACAAAGCCCATCGGAGCTGCCGTGATGACTGAGCCTTGGCGGTTTTCAAATACTGTAAATTCCGGTGATCAGTGATCACCGTGATGGTATGTCGAGCGCCAAGCAGGTAATGCCGCCAGGCTTTAAAAGCGGACTTTATGGCTAACAGTTCTTTGTCAGTGATTGCGTAATTAATCTCTGGTGCCGAGAATTTTCTGGACCAAAATGCTACGGGATGCAGTTGGTTGGTTTCAGGATCTCTTTGAGACAGAACTGCTCCCATGGCTAGACTGGATGCGTCAGTTTCGACGACATACGGGAGATCTGGACGTGGGTGTTTCAATATAGGTGCAGAGGTAAACTTAGCTTTTAAATCCTGGAAGGCCTGCTCAGCTTCTTCAGACCATTCAAAACGTTTATTTTTCCTCAAGAGTGCAGTAATGGGTTGTACTATGCGTGAAAATTCCGGGATAAACCTGCGATAGAAATTGGCAAAGCCGAGCATGCTTTGAACCCCTTTTACAGAGCTAGGTGATGGCCATTTGAGGATGGCATCCACTTTTCTTGAGTCCATTTGGACTCCTTTGGGTGTCAGGATGAAACCGAGAAACTCAACTTCTGTGGTATGGAAAACACATTTCTCCAGTTTAGCAAATAGTTTGTGTTGGCGCAGTTTTTCCAGAACTGCCCTAACGTGTTTTCTGTGATCAGATTCCGAAGAGGAGTACACTAGAATGTCATCGATATAGACGACAACACAAACATCGATGAGTTCCCGAAGGACATAATTCATGAAGAATTGGAAGGCAGCAGGCGCATTGCACAACCCGAAAGGCATTACCTGGTATTCGAATAATCCATATTTTGTACGGAAGGCTGTTTTCCATTTGTCGCCTTCTTTTACTCGCACCAGATGATATGCCCCCCGGAGATCTAACTTGGTGTATATGCAAGCGTCCTTCACCTGGTCAAGGAGTTCAGGAATCAGAGGCAGAGGATAACGGTTTTTAACCGTTATCTGGTTCAATGCGCGGTAATCGATACAAGTTCTAAGGTCGCCTTCTTTTTTAGGCACGAAGAACAAAGCCGAGGATGCCGGGGACTTTGACGGGCGAATAAAACCATTGGCGAGGTATTGATCCAAATATTGTCTCAAATGCAGGTTCTGAGGTTCGGTAAGGGCATAAATCCTGCTACAAGGGGGTTGTGCACCGGGCACCAGATCGATTTGGCAATCGTACGATCGGTGAGGAGGTAACATGTTGGCCTGTTCCTTTTGGAAGACGTCCTGAAAGTCCTGGTATTCCGGAGGTACTTGCATGGAGGCAGAGGTTACAGACGCTAGATTAATCTTCAGGTTTTCTGGGTAGCATGTTTGTGCACAATCCGGGAAGGTTATTCTCTTAGCTCGCCAATCAATTCGAGGATTATGTGTCTCTAACCAAGGAATTCCAAGAATAACCTGAAACTGTGGAGCCTTGATTACATCAAACACAACTGCCTCCCGATGGCCGTCAGGACCAATAAGAGTCACCCCAGTAGTGGAATGTGTTACCGGTCCAGAGGCAATTTCAGTTCCATCGACTGTGGTGATGACATCTTTGCTGGTTTTAGGACGGAGAGGGAGGTTAATCCTAGAGGCCAATTCACGATCCACATAGTTTCCAATAGCCCCACTATCGATGTATGCCTTTATTGCATGCAACCGCTTAGGCTTTTCTGGATCTACGAGAACCATTGGCACAATGAAATGCGAGGTCTGAGAGTTAGTTTTCAAGCTCGGCAAGCGGACCCCTACGCTTGTCGGGCTGAGTCGTTTCCCGAAACAGAGTCTTCATGGTTTTTATCAGCGGCTCCTACCGCTTTTCGGGGCGGTTTTGCCGGGCAATCTCGTAGAAAGTGTCCAGAGTTCCCACAATAAAGACATAATTTTAACTGCCGCCTCCTTTCACGTTACTTTTGAGTTAAGGGTTCTTTAACCCCTCCAATTTGCATAGGCTCGGAGACATCAACTCCCTTGGGGTTAGCGTGGGTCTTGACCAACACCCGGGTCTCAAACCTGGACCGATCTGTTTTTCTGTTTTGAAGTCTGTGATCCAATTGGACCACTAAGTCTATATATTCTGTGCATTCTTGGGGCGGATTTACAACTTGGGCCAAGACATCTTTAAGTTCTCCGCGTAGACCTCGATAAAATAACGTGACTCTTTTATCTTCTGGCCATCCCGTTTCCACAATTAGTCTATTAAAGGTTGCAATATAGGATAGGAGGTCCTGATTGCCCTGTCGCAGGGATAGAAGTTCGTCATCCAGAGCCTGCCCCTGAGAGTGTCGAGCAAATAACCTTTCCATGCTTGCTTGAAATCCTTGAAAATCACGGAGAATCGGGTCATCTTGAGTAACCAGTGGAACTGACCAATCGGCAGCGCAGCCGCTGAGATATGACAATACAAAGGCTACTTTGGTCTGATCATTAGGGAAGGCCCCAGGTCTGCATAGGAAGTGCAAACGACACTGATTCATGAATACGGCAAATCGTTTGGGGTCCCCAGCAAAGCGTTCAGGTGGAGCCAGCGGCATGTTTCCAGGTAGATTAATCTGCACAGGGTTACTGGGAACCACAGGAGCGGGGTTCCCTCCGGAACAGGGTAGAGGAGTTTGTCCAGCTTGACCTTGCAAAAGCTGTCTGGCCAAGTCATCAGTTCTTTCCTTTGATATTATTAATTCCCTCTTGAGGGCATTAGTCTCTTGACGAGCGGCATGTACTTCGGCCCGTAATGCCCCCAGTAATTGGGCCAACTGATCAGTCTCAGAAGTTTCCATAGCGCCTGGGTGGGAATTTGTAGGAAGGCTTCGCGTTCTGTAACGCTCACCTGACTCCCACGGGGGCGCTGACCTGGTTCGCGCTGCTGTGACCTCGTCTAAGGTGATGCGCAGGGTTCGGAAGACGGACTGGACCGGGCCCCAGATCTGGCTTGTCTGACTCGCAGAAGTATCCTTCTGTAGGTGAGAATAGGGGGTTAACTGTCTGCGGGGTAATGCAATCGGCCTCCCATTTACCCCTCTCACCCTCCTCAAAACCCTGCTGTGCTTCCCCGTAGCGTCTCACCTTAGGGTCTGGAAGGACGAGCTCTCCATCCTGCTTCTGATGCAGGGGCGCATTGGTATCCAGTTACGTCACTGGATTTTCGGATGGGTGAGAACCAAACTTGCTTGGCTTCCAGGTAAGTTTTTCTATAAGTGGTTCCCCTTGTGTCCATGCATTAATGTTCTAATGCTAGTGTCTTTTTCCCCATAGGGGCTGGGGTACGGAATGCCGGGGAACAGGCACCGACCCGAGGTGAGCGGTGAAATCCTTGTGGAAATCAGGTAAGTCTTTAATGAGTATTTTGGTAATGTCTTTTCATTCACTCATTAACGCTGATGTCTTTTTCCCCTTAGGGGCCGAGGTCCGAAAATGCCTGGATGCGGCGCGGACCCGAAATGAAAAGGGAATGACCCAACAGGTAAGTCTTGACATGGAGTTTTAGCTTCCCTTTTCCCTTCTTTCTCTCACCTTTGTTCTTGTCTTTTTCTCCCTAGGCGCGGGGGCGCGACTGCGAATCCGGATGGTCGCTGCTGAACATGGAGGCGCCCTGTAAAGGTGAGTAGAATGCGGCGCTGCAGCGATCGATGCGATGTGCTTTTAAAAATAAATGTCTTCCTTTTCAGGATTGTCGGCGAAATGTCTCTGGGATGCAGATTTAGCAGGTGAGGCCTTTTCCTTCTTCTGTTCTCTTGTTCCCTTCCTTTGCAGGCGATTCAGGATGCTGGCCGGTGTGGCAGAAGTCAGGATGCAGGAGCAGACACGGTGAGCGTCCAGCTGCTAGATGCAGAACAACGCGAAGCACTTGTGGCTGATCGGGTGTGGTTTAAATAGCCTTGGAAGAAGTTCCTAGAATGTGTCCTTCCTCCAATCAGGTATGTATCCTTCCCCGACCACGCCCGGGTGGTAAATGAGTCCCACAGGTAAAGTAGTTCCTTTCAGGCCTCAAGGAGGCCGGGGTTCTGCAGCATGGTCTGCATCAGGTAAGTGCACCCAAACACTTTCATAATGAGCCTGGCGCCTAGGGCTAGAATAGTCTTCGGTTTCAATTATGTCAGGTGATCAGTAGCCTATAAAGGTAAGGGGTCTGGAGGATGGGTCAGGTTCTTATGGTCAGTTCAAGTTAGGTGTAGGATTCTGTTTTACCTTTGTTTGCAAGGCAATGAACAAAGATGCCGCTGTTTGTTATCACCCAAAATTAATGTGCGGGCCTGGTTTCTCCGACAATAGTTCAACACTTGTCAAGGGGTTGCAGGTGGGGGAGAGAAGACAGCCAACTGTGTGGAACAGGCAAGAGAAGGCTGTCCTGCTGTATTCATTTTCTTTCTCTCAGTAGGTCTGTCAGGACATTTTTTTAATTGCTTCTAATTGCTGATCTTAAACTCTGCTACCTACCCAACATCTGCCGGAAAAGATGCTGGTTCAACAGGAGCCTGAAAATAGAAAGACCTTCACTGTCATGCGCATATTTTGGTAATGCCTTCCAAAGCCCGAGTCCCAAGACTGAAAGTCTTATCTCCTTCTGACAGTGAGGCCTATGGATAGTCTGTTACCATCCATAGATCAAAGCTTCCATCATGGAATATACTGTGTGATGCTATCTTTAAGGCAGGCATGAGGGATGCATGTCTTTACTTCTTCTGCATTCACTTCGCCACACATTCACTTTGTGACATTTACCTCTTCATACCTTTACTTCTTCTGTCTTTCACTTCTTCTAACATTCACTTTGTCATTAAAGAGGCAGACACCCTCCAACCCCCTTCTTTTCTCACAAACATTCTCCACCCTAACCTGGTGAACCTAATCTTACAGTTAGCCTTGCCATTGCCACCTTGACAATGCGAAGATGAAGAAGAAGTAAAGGTAAAAAAGAAATAATTGCCTGAAGAAGTAAATGTCTGACAAATGGAATTTAGACAAAGTAAGTGTAGAAGAAGTGTTTCATGTGAAGTAAAGAGGGATACAGGCGTGAGCTGCCTTGTGCATGCATTTAAAGATGATGCAGAGAATTTAAGGATTAATTCATCCTCTACTGGAAGCCACAGTATATTTCTGTTTCAGTCCAACAACTGATTGGCTAAACCCAGAGGGCCAACGTGTAAAAGAGGCATAAAGCGAGACCAGTGGGGCTCGAGCTAGGGGAGCAGCCAGTGTATCAAGGGTAGCAGAGTTGAGAGGGTTATACACCTGGGCCCAAAGACTCGTAGTGGAAATCCTGAAGACCCACAGAGATGATGAGCATGGAGGGCTCACTGAACCCCCAGGTGCCACATTGCCCTTCGCTGCGGGAGCTCTTAATGAATGCAGCCTGAAAACCGACCCAAGACAGATGGTGAGGTAATCCACTTTCATCAGAAAGATCAGCGACCAATGCCAGGTGGGGTCAACATATGCCAGCAACCATCAGGAGTGGTCCCAAGATCCCTGCTACCCAAGGAACTGTGAGTTATATTTTGCACAGGAGATCTCAACCCTGATCGCAAACTGTTGCTATGTAGAACATTTGGAGTCAGAACTAAGGTCCTTGTCTCAACCTGCTTCTTCACTTGCTTTCAGCTTCCCTTGGACCCCTCGCATTAGTTATTGAAGACCTGTGTTTCAGGCTTCATTCCGTCCCTGTTCTTGTGTACAACATACCCTCTTGTATACTACATTCACTATGAACAAATCATTTGTTGATGGCTCAATCTGTGATAGCATGTACTACTTGATAACTAATATTAACAGCAAGAAGAGAATATTGTGTTGCAACAAGATCCAGCCCCAGTTTTCCCAGTCACCTCCATGGAAAGACGACATCCACATTCAAACCTGAAAGTTATAACAGATGTAAGGAAGAGCCGATAGCAAGAAGACCATATACTAATTTCTAGCCGAGAAACATTTGAGAAGCAGTCCTGCTTTCTTTACCTCTGAAGCAGCTACTCTACTTAATGCTTACCTGCACGTTTCACAGAGCTTACGTACCTACAAACTTCCCACTACGTAAAGCCTCCAGTAGTGAAATTTAGAAATACAACACCTGGATCCATATGTGGATGTAGGTGTGGATGTTTCCACACAACAGAGTGAAAATTTCATGAATTACATCAGATTTTACACATTCAGTGTCCAGACCCCTTACAAAGTCTCCATGCAGCATTTTGTTCTTCCTTCTTTATCTTGTGCTGGGTCAAAAGAAGGACACAGACTCTGATCAACCATTTCACTTTTAGATGTATTAAAGAAAAGGAAAACAGCCTAGCTTTGTTGTTGTGACAAATCCTTAGATGTCGTCACTTCTCTGAGGGGGATCCCCTTCCCATGAGGCCAGGGAGGTGAGGCCATTAAACGATAGTCCCCCTGGAGGTGGTACTCAGCGGGAGGATCTCATGGGGAAAGACTCACACTCTAGGCACAAGAACAACGATCTAGGGAGAACGCGGTACAACACCCCTCACCTAACACCCTACACACCTCCCTATAGTGTAGACACAAATACCTTATCCAACACTTCCATGTATCTCTCCAAACCTGAAGACTTAACCACTACTGATAGTAGACGCAGCAGTGCCTGGAAGACTGACAAAACTAAAACTACAGAGACTAGGTGGCTCACAAGAAGCGTAAAGAACACCACAAAGCCATTAACAATGGGCCTCATTACGCACCAGGCGGTAAGGGGTTAACGGCGCCATTAACCCCTTACCACCTAATTACGAGGTCCCTTTGCGGGTCCCGAACTTAACGGGTAGTTTTTATCAGCCGTTAAGGTTTGGACCCGCAAAGGGACCTTGGAGGTATTTACGGTACCGCAATTTGTGGTACCGTAACTACCTCCTTCCCCATTTCCATTGAGCCCTATGGGGGAAAAATGGGAATGGGGAAGAGCCAATGGTGAATGGGGAATTACCGCCCCGCCAACCTTGGAATGGGGCAGTAATTCCGCCATTCACCATGGCGCAATCGGTAAAATACCGGCGGCAACCATGGCGCAACTTGCGCCATGGTTACCGCCTGGGTCGTAATGACCCCCAATGACTGATATTACACAAGGGTGGGACAAGCCGTATAATAAGAAAACTGAAGAAGGACTTAGCATCATCTACCATGGAAGTCAGGAGCCCACGACAGCTACCCGGGGGATTCGAACCGGGTGAAGGAGAGAGGGCAAAACGTTGCTGATGCCAAAGCAGCAGAGGAGCCAGCAGGAGGGTGACTCCTATCGGGATTGCCGAAGGCGTGGCAGTCTCACACCTGTGGTGAAGTGGATCATCGGGCCCAGTCAAGCGATGTTCCCGAGAAGGGAGATAGAGGGCGAGTCGTTTACCTAAACAGCAGAGGAGCCGGCAGGAAGCCAACTCCTACCAGTATTACCAAAGCAGTGGCAGTCGCAAACCTATGAGGAAGTGGACCAACAGGTCTAGTGATGGTACCAAAAGCGTTCCAAGTTGGAGGGGCTTGAGGAGCCGCTGGAGAAGGCTGGTCGAAACAGAAGAGGGCTGGTGGGAAGAACTACAAACATTGGAAGAGCCAGTGACGCGTCCCATCTAAAAAGCAGGTAATGGGGAACATGGGAGGCCCGGCGGGGTGTAGTGGAGAGCCAAGCATAGCCTCAAGGATAAATTCCCTCACCCCAGTGAGAACAGAGATAATGCTGACCACCAGGAAGGGTCTGGGACCCGCAGAGAAACCCAGAGAGAACCGGAGGGAGTCTCCCTTGTGGTGGGGATCAAGTAAAGCTACTGACCACCAGGGAAGGGTTGAGAACCCAAGAACAGAAACATAATGCAAGTCATTTTCATCGTCGCAGTACCTGGCAGAAAAGCAACCCAGGCCTGCCAGATAGAAGTAGTAGAGATATGGGTTTTGGACCTGCACCCACAAGGAAAAATCAATAGAAGTCTTCTTCAGGGCAGTGCCTGCAGGAGAGTGAACCAGGTTTGCCAGAACAAACCAGTAGAGGGTTGATGTGTGAAACTAATTATATAAGAAGCCCGGAAGAAGGGAGACATTCCCCCTTGTGTTGTGTACTGTGAAGTAAGCCTGAGAAAGGCCAGGGGAAGGGAGACATTCCCTGTGGTGTTGTGAACTGGGGAAACAGGGGGAACAAAACCAAGGAGGGCCCAGGAGAATGGAGTCATTCTTCTAGTAGTCGAGCTCACAAGGAGGATCAAACCAGTGATCCAGGGGAAGGGAGTCATTGGCCCTGGAGTAAAGAAATGGTGAACCTTTTGACACAGAGTGTTAACGGATCAGCAAACCTTTTCTTTGTGAAGTATCAAAAACAGGGGAAGGGTGTCATTCCATCTGGTGAGGAACTTGCAACCAGAACTGTGCCATCCAGTCCAGGAGGAGGGAGTCATTCTCCTGGACCAAGAACATTGGCGCAACCTTTTAATTCAGTTATAAGTGTGGCAGAGATGGGGACCTATTGACACAGGACGGGGGACTCCAAGACATCCTGACAGACCCATTCAGCACTTTAACTGAGGCAGGCAACCCCCTCATAGATATAGGGACAGATAGGTTTTCTCTTTATTTTAATACTGAATAAAAGTCTATAGCAATCACTATGCCACCTGTGTGTCAGTCTCCTCCTTCTGCTGCCATACACTGTCCACCATCCAAAACTAATCAACCTGACCCTACCACTATAATAGCAACAAAAGACAGGAGAATGACTCCCTTCTCCTGTTGTGTGTTTTACTCCTCGCAAACTGTTATTTCAATATGTAATCTTCAGGTAGTATCTGGTCAATGTTTTGATTAGTTTACACAGTTCATATATGACCTGGCCTGTCTTTGTCTTTCTTGGATGTTTATCCTTGTGGGGTGTAATACTCTCCTCTTGGCACTTTCAACCAAGATTTGTTTTTCTCTCGTCCTGGGATAAACTGTTCAACCATGTACAAGTTTCTCCTTCCACCTTATTTTCTTGGGCTTTACTCATTTAGGATTGGATATTCTAGTATTGATTCTTGTTCCCTTCTTGAGGTCCCACTATTTGGATGTCTTTATCTTTACTGAGAAGAGTAAGATTGGTCTCATAACGATTTTCATTCAGCCTTCTTGTTCCATATATCACAGTTTCTTTTCTTTGACTGTGACGAGTAAGATTCGTCCCATAATGATAAGCGTAGAAATATACAATCACACTGCGCACACTGTCAGAATTAGTGCATAATTGCATTTGATTTATTTCCTATGTATATTGTTGAAGATGCCCGCCATCTTGGATGAGTCAGGCGTCTATTGATGCCACTCGACAATAATTAGAATTCATGAGATACAATACCTAATCCCCCACACTAGCGTGAGATGGGGGATTAGATTCTATAAAAGACAAGGAGGCGAGTATTATGCATTACAATCTTTACTGAGATCCACAGCAGCAAATAATAAAACTTTGTAAAAGAATTTTTTTTCCCAAGAAACATAAAGTTATAACAATGTAATGGGAACATCCCAGTTCAACATGGTGGGCAGGTCATGCCCTGAAGGTAGCCAATAGGGAGCGAGCCAATCCCACATAGGTCCATTCCTTTAACAACTCCCCCTCTTTCTGAAGCTGATCCTTTTCACACGACCACCGAACAACTTCTCCACGTACAATGAAGACCAAACTCCCATGGAGACGCCGGAGCTGAAACCTTCAGCAACTTGGAGCGGAAACTCTTGCCTCTTCCTGCGTCAAAGCCATCAAACGAAAGCTGAAACAACAATCAACACCAGTAAGGGAGGGTGGGTGGGATAATACTCGCCTCCTTGTCTTTTATAGAATCTAAACCCCCATCTCACGCTAGTGTGGGGGATTAGGTATTCTATGGCAAGACAGGAGGCTCATATTATGCAAGTTCAAAGCCCTTGCATTACATTCACCGCCACATGAGCAATACGTTTATGGTAAAATGTCTTAAAAGTTGACTCCCTTGACCAGTCAGCTGCTTTTAGAATCTGTTCCAAACTACCCCCCAGAAAGGCTGCTTTAGAGGCCATAGCGCCACGGACTGAGTGGGGACCAAAGGAGGAAGTGTCAACCCCCGCCTCTCGCATAACCCATTTGATCCATCTGGCCAAAGTAGACCGGCTTATGGGGTTTTCGGAAGGAAATCAGCAGCTGAGAGGTATTGGGAGGTCTAAAACGTTCAGTTTTGAGCTCAAAACATTTCAGACAATTAACCACACATAATTTACAATCTTCAGGAAAAGCTGGATAGGATATCGAGGAAGTCATGCATTTAGTCCTTCGTGAGATAAAGAAAGTAACCCCCTGAGGGGTGAACATCTTATTATCCACATCCAAAGCTCTGATATCAGAGACCCTTTTAATAGACACTAGACATAGTAACATAGCAAGTTTGGCAAATAACTGCTGCAGGGACAGTTCTTCATTAAGAGGCCAGGACCTGAAGAGCTGCAGTACCATATTAAGATTCCAAAGAACCGAATACTTTGGTTGTGGTGGAACTTTAATACGGATAGATTTGAGGGCCCTTCGCACCAAAAAATGCCTACCCACCGGTTCCCCTTTAACCAAAAGGTGTCCTGCTGAAATAGCTGAACGAAAACCATTAACAGTCCTGTAGGCTTTTCCTTCCTTATACAACTCCACTAAAAAATTAACCACCTCTACAGGAGGGGCCGAAACGGGATTGAGGTGCCTAGCCACACACCAGCTAACCCATTTGTTCCATGCTGAGGAATACCCCGCCTTAGTAGAGGGTGCCCAGGAGTCCCTGATGACCGCCATAGAGTCTTGCGAAAGTCCTCTGAAGCACCAGGAAGAGCTGAAATCTTCCAGGCCATAAGGGCAAGGTGTCCCCGCAGGACCAACTCGTGAGGGAGACCCTCCGGATCCACCAGCAATAGGGGATCGGGAGGGAGAAGACGGGGAATATCTACTGCTAATTCCAGCAGGGCCGGAAACCAAACCTGAGAGGGCCAAAAGGGGGTAACTAGAACCAGAGACGCCACTTGTGTGTGCACTTGGACAAGAACCCGAGCTATCATGGCAAAGGGAGGAAAGGCATACCCCAACTGACCCGACCAATCCTGGAGGAAAGCGTTGGTGGCCAGAGCTAACGGATCTGGTCTCCAACTGTAAAACCTGGGAACTTGACAATTCAGTCTCAAGGCAAACAAGTCTATGGTCAGGGGACCCCAGAGGGACGCTAAGCGGGCGAAAAGAGATCTGTTCAACATCCAATCGCTCCTGTCTTGCAGGTGCCTGGAGTTCCAATCTGCCACTTCGTTGCTGACTCCCGGGAGGTATTCCGCTTTCAATATAATATCCCTGTCGAGGCAAAAATGCCAGAACTCTCTTGCCAAATCCGCCAAGACTTTGGACCTGGTACCCCCCAGATGATTGATGTATCTCACCGCAGAGATGTTGTCCATGCGGAGGAGAACACAACAATTCCCCTGATCCTTGAGGAGACTCCGAACCGCAAAGGACCCCGCTAACAACTCTAGGCAATTCATATGTAGTTGTTTCTCTGACTCCGACCATTTCCCACCTGTGGAAACCTGATCTAATCTGGCTCCCCAACCCGATCTGCTCGCATCTGACTCCAGTACGACATCCGGAGATGGGCCAAATATTGCCTTGCCATTCCATGCCTCCATGTGCCTGAGCCACCACAGGAGTTCCAACCTGGCTTCCGGCGGCAATACCACCATTTGGGAGTAAGAGAGACACTTGCTCAAATGCTTGGCTTTTAAGTGTTGTAGAGCTCTGTAATGTAGGGGAGCAGGGAAGATAGCCTGAATGGATGCTGACAGCATTCCCACAACTCTGGCCAACTGCCTGAGGGAGATCCTCCCTCTTTTGAGGAGCAGACAAATTTCCTTCTTTATCTTGGAGAGTCTGTTGTCTGGGAGAAGAAGGATGCAAAGCTTTGAATCTATATTGAAGCCCAGAAATTGGATACATTGCGTAGGCTTCAATATGGATTTTTTTTACATTTATCACAAAACCTAGATCCTGTAAGAGGGTCACAGTGAATTTCAGATGAGAACACAGAGTTTGATAATTCTGGGCTAGGAGCAACATGTCGTCCAAATAAATTATGATCCGAATCCCCCTGGATCTGAGAAGGGCCATCACCGGCCTCATGAGCTTGGTGAAACACCATGGGGCAGAGGACAGGCCAAACGGAAGGGATGCAAACTGCCACACCCGCCCCCCCCATTTAAATTGAAGAAACTCCTGATGCGGGGGAAAGACGGGAACAACTAGGTAAGCGTCTTTGAGGTCCAATTTGACCATCCAATCTGCAGGGAGAAGGGTGTCTCTGAGTAAATGAATTCCCTCCATTTTGAAGTGGTGATGAGGGCTTTCAGGTTGATTACTGGGCGAAACCCCTGGTCTGGTTTCGGGTCTAGAAAAATGGAACTCAGAAACTGAGAGGCCTTGTAAGAGGCCGGGACTACCGCCCCCTTGGAGATGAGATCCCTTACCTCCACATCTATGAGGGATTGTTTGACTTCGTCGAACACCAAAGGAAGGGGAAAGGACAACTGACAAGGTGGGGCATAGAATTCTATTTGATAACCCTGAACCGTTTGTAACACCCAAGGATCCGAAGTGAGGGCCAACCACTGTGGAAGAAACTTGGCTAGTCTGCCACCTAGACTTTTGAGGGAAAAAACTTTTAGCACCTGAGAAAGTACCTGATTGCCCTCTTGATCTTCCGGCTCCTCTGCCGGCACGTCCTCTCCCATTCGAGTTTTGTTGTGGGTAGAACTGGTTATGTGCTCCCCGAGCCGAGGAGGTATGGTATGCGCCACGGGGCGCAAACTGGCGGGGACGGGAGGAGCCCTGGGAAAAGCGGCTGGAGGAGCGGGCCCTACCTCGTCCAGCCTTGTTAAAAACCTTTGGGGCAAAGACCTTTTTTATATTAACCTGAGCCTTGTCCAGCGCTGTAAAGGTGTGAACATAAGCCGACAAGTCTTTCAGGAAAGAATCCCCAAATAAATTACCCTGAGCTGAAGGGCCACCTTCCCTTTCAGCCATGTCTGCCAGCTTAGAATCCAGGAGGTATCAGCGTTGCCGAGCAGGCATACCGTACGTTGGATCCAACCCCTTAATGCGTCAACGTCAACCGGGTATTAGAGGCCACCGCCTCTTCTGCCATTTCAAAAATCTGCGTGACTGGACCCAGGATGTCCAACAGTCTGTCTTGGCAACTACGCCACGCTTTATCGACCCCCTTCTTGGGGTCCTTCCCTTTTTGGGATAGAAAAGCTGCCATAGACTGGTCTATTTCTGGCGCTAAAGCCACCTTGTCTGCAAGCACAGGTCTGGGACACTCCAACCGCATCTTATTACGATCCTCTTTGGGCATAGGGCGCCTTATCCAGAACTTGAGGAAAGAGGAAACTTCCTCAGAGGGCTGCCACTCGGCTGACCTGGGGTGCTGTATCAGGGCAGGGTCAAAGAAAGGTACTCCGCTACCATCAAGCAGGGGCGCTTCCTGAGGGCCCACAGATGTTACTTTCTTTTTCCGCCTCTTAGGGGGCGAATCAGAATCAACAGAACTTTCTGAGGATGACAACGCAATAGGGGACTCCGCCGGCGCGAAACGCGCGTGCGCAGGCCAGGGTGTGGAAGTGAAAGGTTGATGAGACTGTTCCCACCCTCTCTTTAAAGTTCTTTTAGGGGAAGATATGGGTGAAATGGCCAAGGGGGGACTGAATAGTCCCTGGTTATGTTTAGTTTTGGCCGTACACTTTTTAGGGGCCTGGGTTGCAACAGATGGGGCAGCATCTTGGGAGGGGTGGAAATCCGCAATGCGGGATATTAATCTGTCAAAGGCAGACGCCAAGGTGTTATTTAAACCAGTTAAAGCTGTGTCCAAAGAGGACTGAATAGCTTGAGCCACTGAAGGTTGGGCATGACAGGATTGATCCCCCATATTGTCTCCAGACCTGTCGCTTTTCTTGGCAGTACGTACTTGAGTGCTGGCATCAGCAGAGGAGGGGAGCACCCCCTTATCCATGACAGCACTTGGCAGTATTCCACTCGGACAAATATATAAATATATATTCTGTCAACAAACAGCTGGGCTAGCTGTTGAACTATGCAAGCCTAGCAGGCTGAACCCACAATTTCACAGGGAGTAATATCAGGGGAAGGGCCACCTAGGCCTCACACAGGCAGAGCCTGCTGACTAGCAGTCAAAAGCACGCAAGCAGCGTGAGGGGAAAAATATAAACACAACTCCCACAATATAATTATAGAAATTCGTAATTATACAAGAAACATTCCAACAAAATTTTTCTTTGTACACATAAACCACCAGGCGGATAGCAGGTTTGAACCGCCAACCTCCAAACTAGCAGTGGCACACCTACAGCATGTGCCAGAGACCCTGTGGAAAACGCGCGCAGTCTGTCAGAAGATAAGCTTTCTGACACTGGCTGCCGCGCGATAAACAAACAAAGCGGACGCCGCGGCCCTGAACAGGGACGCGCGCCTGAAATAGAACGCTGAGAGCGTTCGCAACAATGTGTCCAGAAGGACCAACCCAGCGTGTGCGAGGGAACTCGGCGCCTTTCATGCAGCGCTCAATACACAAGACGCGGAGCGGGCTCTAATTTGGAATGCCACGCTCGCGTGAGCAAATGAAATGAAATGAAATGAAATACCCAAGTAAAGGAAACACACGCTTAAAACGAACGCCGTAATTAAGGCAAACAAAGATATTAAAGTAATAAATCAAGCAATTCCTACAGAATTGCCACAATGTAACAAGTACAAGCTAAGCAAACTGTAGGTGTGACTTAGCTGTGGGTCAGCAGCAAAGAAAGAGGGGGAGTTGTTAAAGGATTGGACCTATATGGGATTGGCTCGCTCCCTATTGGCTACCTCCAGGGCATGACCTGCCCACCATGTTCAACTGGGATGTTCCCATTACATTGTTATAACTTTATGTTTCTTGGGAAAAAAATTCGTTTTACAAAGTTTTATTCTTTGCTGCTGTGGATCTCAGTAAAGATTGTAATGCATAATATGAGCCTCCTGTCTTGCCATAGAATTACAAGATGGCGGGCGTCTTCAACAATATTGTCAATATGCAAAGTAACGGTGCAGCCAATCACAACAGTGCTTATATATGCACTTCTTTCGCTGCCTCGGTTCCCCTGACAACGAGGAAGCTTTGCCAAAAGGCGTGTGAGTGCAGAGTGATTGTTGCGCTACGGTCCCCAGCGCAACTCGCGATTGTTGAGCTATCCATATGTTAAAGATATTTTCAATCAGCAATATATTCTTTTCTTTTCTTCTTTCCAATGTGCCGTTTGTTACGTGACCCCTGGCAGAAGTTAACTGTGAGGAGTAAATAGGTAAACGTGTTGACGTTTGTTACCTTCTTTCCATATTAGAGTACTAAAAGACAGACATAATATAATCCATACGTCTTGCTAATCATATCACTTGGCACAAAAGGGTATGTACACAGGCCAATGTGCATTGTTTATGGTTTCCACCCACCCTCCCCCTCCCTTTCTTTGCAGAATTGGACAAAGAGACACAATTGACGGTAACCATTAAATTGGTAAGTGTCATATAATTTTAGGTCGAGTATATTAGATTATTTTACCAATTGGTTTGATGGGGGTGAGGGAGCTTTTACCCACTGATAAGTGCACAAGCTTATTTAAGTTCATTGTCACTATTATTACAGAACGTGCAAGTCGCAAACGAGTTTGCAAGGTACAGTCCCAAACGGGATACCACATACCACCCTATTTTTTGGATAACTCATTCCTAAAACATTACTAGCTGATACTAATTTTGTTTTTTTTTCTAATTGTCTCTCTCTTTATATGTATGTACGTCTTTTGTTGATATTATTTTAAATTGGTGGATGTACATATATGATTAATGTATGTATGATCACTTATGTGCAATTATGCTTTTGCTATATATGTAATATTGCAATTGTCTTTTGTTAAATCCGGTTTGTGCCAATCTTGCCCTGGGCCCTTATTATTGGGGAATGTTTTCTGTGGTTTCTTGCCTACATTGGCACTATGTTTATCTTATCTGATGTTGCCTGTAATGGCATTATGTTTATTTTTGGTGACTACTTTTAAACATAAGCAGCCTCAGAGGAAGAGCACGGCTCGAAACACGTGTCAGGCTGTTGTACATAGGAAATAAATCATGTGCAATTATGCACTAATTCTGACAGTGTGCGCAGTGTGATTGTATATTTCTACGCTTACAATTTTGTTTCTGTGGAGTATTTAGGCAAACATACCCACAACTTACTGTCACCTGCAGCCTTGTGTCTTTGATTACCAGTTTACAAGCGCTTGGGTAACTGAGTCTTCCTTGCTACATTCTTCATATTAGTCCCATAATGATTCTTAATTCCCCTCCCGGGTCTCCCGCTCTCCCTGTTACCCAAGACTTCTAGGGGCAACGGCCACTGGGGCTTGTTATGGCTCAGAGTTGATTTTCTGCACCGTCACATTTCTCTCTCGTTCTCCTTTGAGGCTTTCTTTGTCATGCCGCTATTGAGAATGGTCATAAGGTACTTCCCGTACCATTCGGTTCTGTAGTTTTGCCTGTGGGATGGTTTCGATGTTAGTTGGGGGACTCCTGGTCCACCACGAGTCTTTTGTGTCATGCCACCACCTGCAGTGTCTCTATCTCTATATCTCTCTCTTGGACGCTCGGTGTCATCTGCTTCTTTAGCTTTCATCCAGGTTAGTCGCTGCATGTCTATCTCAGCTTGATGTTCCCTTTTGGACCCAGGATGCTGGGTGCCAAGCTCATTCTCTCTCTTCCAGGTAAGCCACCTCATGTCTGATTCTCTACCTCCTTTACAGGTAAGACGCTGTGCGTCTGCTCTTTTGTCTCTCTCCCGAGTAAGACAATGCGCATCTGCTTCTCACCCAGTAACCGGCAACAGCTCCATTTTATAACTTGCTGGCTTTTTAATTTCCAGTCTCGTCCATTGTTTTGTTTGATGTATGCTTTGGACATCCCCAGCGTATGTCCGGGTCCTTCTCTTGTGCTTTTGCTTAGCCTCCTCATCTCAGTGGAATGGGATATTCCATTTAAAGAGATATTCGCGACTTCTGAATGACAAGAGCAAACAATGGCTTCTTCCTCATACATGTTTCCGCAGTAAATGTTCTCAGAGGTACTACTCAGAGGGTTTTTATAGTGTTCCTCATTGGAACGGGAGTCCTTGTCTCCATAGGTAGAGTCTCTCCGAGTGAGGTCCCACTTACCTCTACCCCTAGGGAGGGTATTGCAGAGCAGGGTCTCCTCCCTAGCTTCACCGGGGGGTGCGGTGGGTGCTCCACATTGATGAGAAGGGAAAAATTCTTGCAATTCATCACTACCTTTCCCCTTAGTTTTCTGGCTTCCCCTTATCCATTTACTCAATCTCCTCCGCTCTTGAGATCTGACCAGGTCAAATTGTCTCTTCTGGACGTGTAGTTGGTATTACTTTCCAGTTCTAGCTGAGTTCGGCAGATATGTTAATGGAGAGTTCCCAGGAGTGTAAAGGGGAGTAAGGTTTTCAGGTAGTTTTGTGAGGTCTTAAGAAGTCAAATAAATTTGGAAAGTCTGTACTGTGAGAAACCAGAAGGTGTCTCACCCACTAGTCCCCGGGGATCTGTCATCCAGGTGGCCAGGACACAGCCATCGCTTTTGGATTCAGTTCCTTGGTGTGGACCAGTGTGGGAGGACCACCTGGGGAGTGGGACACCAGATGGTGTGACGCGGTATCCCCTTCCCTGTAATACCTTTACCCCATCCTACCAGGTAGGATAAGTAGGGACTCTACCTCCCCTTCCCCTTTTCCTACACACTTTCACATGGACAGCCCGCTCTGGGAGAAAACAGACAGCCAGCTATGGGAGAAAACAAACTAACAACCGAGCAGTATACCTGACGTGTCCCAATACAATGTTACGGGGAGGTCAGGCAATTACTAACCATCACACACAACTGACTCCCATTAAACCTCCCCACATGGAGAAAAGACGGGACACGAAAACACACTCTTAGCAAGGCAAAACTCACAAGGAAATAGCAGCTTTGAGACGGCAGCTTTACGAGGGACGAAAGACGGGGAAGTACGAGGGGTTTGCAAGGAGGGAAATTCCCTTGACTTTTCCGGCAAGAAATGGAGACCTTGAGATTAGATATCTTAAGGCCACAAAACCGGTCAGAAGAATCTTGCATTGTGTATCAGAGGTACCCGCTCTCCTCCTACATGACTAATTGGGTCGGGGAGAAACAGCAGCCGCCGTGGTACCGGCCTTGGCTCCAAGAACAAAGTAGCGACAAAGTAATCAACACAGCCGGTGAGTTGCAGAGACCGATACCAGACCAGTCTGTGTTGAAGCCAAGGTTGCAAGCAGCAACATTGTATAACGTGCGCTGCAGTGAACATTGGTAAAAACCATCTGATGAAAGATGTGAGTAAAGTTAAACTGCTGATGAAGGCTTGAACTTTGAAAGGAAAGATGCAATACCGTTCACAGAGTGGTCGGCATAGAGTGCATGCCCAATCAAAGGTCTCTGTAAGGTATCCAGCCGAGAAGTGGCAGGAGTGAAAGTTAAAGAGTAGTAAGGAGAAATAGTTTGTGAATCGACGTGGTCCTGCGATAGGTCAAGCAAAACACTGCGCACAGTTGAAAGTCTTCGATTTTTAATACTGAAAGGAAAGATTGAAAAATGAGAGAAACTGGTCTGAGCCCAATCAAGGGAGGCCAATTGAGAAGAAAGAAACTGTTAAAGTGGGTCTAAGCGCGACGGAGGGGGACCTGGGGTGAACCGTGAATAACCTGAGAAATGTACATGTGGAAATCCTGAGAAGAGAGGAACGCTAATGTTTGTTTGTTGCATCACGCCCTCTGTAATAAGAGACTTTGAATGGCGTAGAGACTTTGGCACAGAAGGTCCTGATACTGAGGTTTTGAACTGCATCCTCATGCTAGAGAAGCCAGAGTGTGTGCTAAGCTCAAGTGTGCCGACTTGTCCCGTGCTGAAAACGTGGGGAAGGGAAGCCGCCGGCTCAACTATCCTGACATATAATTTCTTGAGCTTGCCGGCATTCGCATAAGCCGCAAGAAGTCATGTTTGTTTCCATTGTCGTAAACCCGTGGGTTGAAACCGCACACAGTTGCCAGACTTGGGGTTGGGATGGCACCTGGAGACCTTCAGGTATCTGGGGGTTGAGGTTAGGCATGACATGGCGGCTTCCCATGTACATAATACACAGAGAGTGTGGGAGGGTGCCTTAAAGTCGATATCATTCTGCCGGTGACTGCCCGTCGGTGATGGGCAGGGCGGCCCTGCTCAAGATGGTTGTGCTGCCTCGCTTGTTATATAATTTCACCAACATACCCTATGACATCCCTAGGCATTTTTTGTCGATATGGATTCAGCGGTTAGGACCTTTCTGTGGGTGGGCGGAGTAGGATTGTGCTTGGAAACCTACAGAGGAACTTTGATAGGGGAGGGATACGACTGCCCCTCTTTGAATTATATTTCCTGGTGGCTCAGCTGCAGTTTGTGGTGCGCTGGCTGGAAGATGATACCACACTGGATTCAATGCTTCTGCAATCGTCTTCCCGGTGGTGCTTCCTGAACGAGGGATTCAGCAGTTAGGACCTTTCTGTGGGGAGAGGGGGGAATAGGATTGCGCTTGGAAAACTGCAGAGGGACTTTGATAGGGCAGGGATATGGCTGCCCCACTTCGAATTATATTACCTAGCGGGTCAGCTGCAGTTCATGGTACGCTGGCTGGCGGATGATACCACACTGGATTCGGTGCTTCTGCAGCTGTCTTCCCGGCGGTGCTTCCTGAACGAGGTCCTGTGGGTCATGTATACTGGTCTCTCGCCTGAGCCCTGCTCCTTCAGCTAGGGAGGACTGTGTCTGTGGAGCAGAGTGTCGAAGAGGTTGGGCGCCCTTAGCCACCTAACATTCCACTTGTGGTGCTCCCTGGGAAAGGGTCTGACCCTACGACTAGAATTAGGAAGTATTGGGAGGGCCACGTATTAGCCACACTGGGCGACCTGCTGGAGGAGAGACTGGTGGATTTTGCAAGCTTGAGGCAACGCTCAGGCATACACGCGGGCCAATTTCTAATGTACCAGAGTCTGGTGAGGAATACTGAAGCACGATGGCCAGATTTCTCAAGGGGAATAGTGAGGGACCGAACATTGGAGTCCATGTATGATGTGGCCGAAGGGGGTCCCACCGCTTCTCGATTGTACGAACTACTCCTGAATAGGCACAGGGAGATGACCTTGGGAGTAAGCAAATGGTGGGAGGCAGATTTAGGCAGGTCTCTTACAGACACAGAATGGGCAGGTGCATTGGGGTACACCAAGAAGGTTTCTAGGAGCTCCAGATTCAAGCTTATTCAGCTGTATATTATGCACAGGGCATATTTGACCCCTCACAGGACCTCCAGATTTGGGAAGGCAGGGAGGCTGCAGTGCCCGATATACGCACATGACATTGCTGATTTCTTCCACATGTTTTGGTCTTGCTCGGTTATTGGCAGATTTTGGCGGGGGTGGTGGATAAAGCGGCTGGGGGGGAATACAGATGCATGCCTGGCCGGCGGAAGCCTTTCTGTTGGGCCTATATTCAAAGGGGAGGAAGCACACATCACACGTATGAAAGACATTATATTTGTACTGGCTATGCAAAGGATTGCAATGGCTTGGAAATAGGCTGAGGGCCCCAGAATAGAGGCTTGGTGGGCAGACCTGGAGCGATGGGATTTAGCTGAGTCCGCTGTCTGGCATAGGGTGGTGCATAGCAGGATGAGAGAAGGGAGCATAGATGTTGAGGCTTGGGATGCACTAGTGCAGGCAATGATCCCATCGCCTGATGTGCATCTTCCGTGAGCGTGCCTTTTTGCAGATGCCATTGCCCTGGTGAGAGGCAGCAGAGGGGTGCGGAGAGAACCGAGGGGTAGGGGTTGGGGTACCGGGAGGTGACCGATATGGCCCTGCTTAATGTCTCGGTTGACCTCTATGTGACCATTATGCTGCCACAAGGGCACTTGGGGATTTGTTGTATGGTCACGCAGGGCCTCGATTACCTACGGTTCATTAACTGAGACCATGAACGCTGTTAGATCACGGCTATGGGATGCGCTGATGGGTTGCTGGTGGAACAGGGAGGAGGCCGGGATGGTCAAGGCTGAGTGGCACAGTTGGAGCACATCTAGTCAAATTCCTGTGCTTTTGGCTTATGTGCAGTTGCCATCGCCACTGGACTCTTTGGATTATGCAGACTGTATCAGGCCGCTGGACTTGAGAGCATTTCGCTGGCGCTTTGGTGGTCGCACACTTATACTCCCGGGATGGGCCTATGGGTTGATTTGGGTTTCGTTGGGTGGCTGCCAGGGTAGATGGGGCGGGAAGATTTGGAAGTCTTGAGTGGGTTGGACGAGGGTGCGTTCTTCTTGTACACTTTATGGGATTTCTTCTGGGGGGGGTAAAGGGGTTGTGTTTTCTGTTTTTCCCAAATGCTAACAAAATGTTAAAAAATAAGTAAAAGAAATGACTTATCTCCTTCTTCCGCAACCCTTAACAGGTCAACCTGAACGGCCAGAAGAGCAGTCTCAATATCAAACCTAGGCCGGAAAACGCTGGATTGAAAGGAGTCCAATGATGACTCCTTCTGTACGTAGTCCTGCAATTGGCAGGTGGCCACCTTCTCAAGAACTTTACCTGGCCACAGGAGACCGGCTACAGGCAGATAGTTCTAGAGAATAGCAGGATCTAGGTTTGATTTTTTTAGCAATGGGGTAACAATGGCCTTTTTCAAATCCATGGGTACTAGACCCTGATCAAGAGATTTATTTATAAATAATGTCATAAATGGAGCAATCTCCAGTGGCAAACAGCTCGCAGTGCATGTTCGCGTAGGAAAAAGTAAGTCATTGGTTGGTTTAAGTCCAACTATTAGGGCCTGAATGTAGTCTTCTGACACTGATCTAAAATCAAACACAATATGTCGAAAATTCTCCTGTTGCCCTGAGGAAAAATGTTCGGTCTGTATAGAGACTGTCTTTAAAGAAGACTGAGCATTTGATGACATTGTTTCCTGGATAATTTCAATTTTTTCCTTAAAAAGACGATTAACTGCATTGGCCTCTGCAAGCAAAGATTCAATGAAAAGAAGAAACACAGCTTTGATGACAGAATTTTAATATAACTAAAAACAATTCTCTAGAATGGTTCTTGGCAGCGCCAATTGTCTCATGAAGATAATTTGACTTTGCTTTAAATATTGATAATTTATATTCCTTCACAGCAGGTTTGGCCTTGGTGGCCCATTTCACAGTTCTAACCTTCCTCCACTTCCGAATCCATGGTTCTGAAGTGTTTACACGGATGGATTAGATTCTGGGAAAACCAGGGTTTAGATGTTTTCATCTTTTTAAGTTTAGGTGGAGCTATTTTGGCGCAAATGTCAACCAAAATCATTGCACCGGAGGTAAAGAAAGAGTCACTATTTAAAAAAGATATCGATAGTAGCCAAAACACATTTATCTTCTGATCCTGGTATGTCAGCCAAATCGTTAGCTTTACAAACACTCGCGTAAACTTACCATTGGTAAGAGATTCTTTCTTTAAGCAATGGCTTAACAAAAACATCTGAGCAAAATGGTCAGACCACAGCATAGGCAGCGTGTTCATCAAGGTTACACTATTTCCCCCTAGAGTAAATCTAAACAGTGGCTTTTACTATGAGATGGAGAGACAGATCATAATTGTCTATAATCTCCCAAAGTTCCTTAGACTCAGGGGTGGAAGAATCATCTAGCCAGATATTAAAATCACTTCACCTCCAAACTCCGAAATCGGCATTGTGATACACACAGTGGTAATTCTGTTACTACAAAACATGGCAGTGAAGGAACTATTGCCATTTCTTTAGTGCATCACTGAACTCGCAATGAGGCTGAAGGAGTTACAAGCCATAAGGGGCAAAGCATAGAGGCTTCAAGCTTTTGGGGTGGCAGGAGCTATAATGCAAAATGCATCTGGATAAATATTCAAAGTGTTATTCCCCCCTCGCCATTCCTGAATGAAAACCCCAACTCTCTCAAACAAACATTTGCTCCTCTGCACAAAAGGATATCCTTTACACCAAGGCGTGTGGCTGCCCCTGAATTAATAACATTGTTTGAAACTCAAAGTGAATGAATGAGTGGGACTTGTGATGAATCCAATGGAGTCATCACTGATACCCCAGCGGTGACCTCCTCCCATGTGGCCAGGGGACGGCAGCCACTACCTGATCCTGATCCTGGGGTCGGCTATATGAGGGAGGATCACATGGGAGGAGACAACCTCAGGGGAGATTTCATGGCTACATTGGATGAGACATGGTATCCTCCATTTGCCCTTGAAGATAATTCTCTCATACCCAATACCCTCATGTCCTATTGCCATACCCGTACTCCTCCACCTTGGAATAATAGAAAAGATTCTTTACCAAAGCATAAAAACCAAACTCCCTACTTTGGTCTATCATATGGAAATAATGAGAATGCCTTTATCAGTTCTATCTATTCAGCACCCAAAACTGCTTTACCATCCAGGCCTGTTGAAAGGCATTATCCAAACTCTTTATGAAACATCAACAATGGACTCCTTCTCCCAGAATCCTCTGAATACTGGAACGAGGAAGATGAGAAGAGCAGTGCAGAGCGTAAGAGTCTTTCAGCCCAACAAGTGGTCTAGCTGTTTGCCGAAAACACCTATGCCTGGGAAATTTAAACGCCAGCAGCCCAGTGTCAAGAGATGATGTTGTTGGAGAGCGGAAGATCTGCCTCTCCAAGAGACTTGAGTTGTCGAAATGGTGTGGTGGACCCGTGTGGCTCAAGGCAGAAGAAGAAGGGAAACGCTATGAGAAGGGGAGGCGCTGCAGAGATGCCGGGAGAGTGTTAGAGACTCCTGGGCGTTCGCCAAAAGCAGACCCTTACCTGCAAGAGCTCAATACGAAACCGGCATGCTCAGGGGAAGCTGCGGGAAACAGAAAGAGGCGAAGGGAAGACAGTAAGAGTACCTTCACTAAGTGGCTGCATAAGAGCCCGAGAATGCCAACAAGAGACGTTGAGTCAATCCAAGTATAGTGGGGACCCTGTGGTGCATCGTACCGGTGCAGAAAATGCAAATAATAGTAAAACAGACTAAAGAACAAGAGAAAACAGAGAGAGACTATTGATTGATAGGGAAAGGGAATCAAACCCAAAGCCCTTACCAGTATGTAATTGCATGGAATGCAAGCTCATGGAAGCACTGAAGCAAATGGTATATCAAGAGGATATATTGTTCAATTAAGTGGATACACATTTGAGGAAGTGGATGAATACACGAAGCCCTGGCACAAAATTATACCAGGCAATTTCAAGTGCATGAAGATAGGAAGTCCTGGCAGGAGAGTATACCAGGCAAGTACAATTGCATGAAGATAAGAAGTCCTGGAAGGAGAGTATACCAGGCAGAGACAAGCGCAAGAACATAATAAGTCCTGGCAGCAGAGTATACCATGCATCCACAAGGGTGAAGATACAAGAAGCCCCTGCAGGAGAGTATACAGAGCAATTTGCAAATATTTGAACCACGAGGCACCAAGCTGGTTTATTAGGACCGTGAGAGCCAAACAAACAGGAGCAAGATCCTGGCCACAGAACTTTGAAGTCAATGGAACTTTAGAACTGTGTCTGAGTAAAAGTGTCATTGTGGCCACAACAAAACACAAGGAATTGTCGTATAAATAACTGCGTGTGATAAAGAAGAATCCAGGGGAAGGGAGCCACCCCCTGGAACAAGCACTCCTTATTACTGAAGAACTTTTTGAGTTGGAAGTACTTATATTTCTCTAAGAACACTTTTTCCAAAAGGCATCAAAGGTTATAGACATTTCCTCTTCACCTCTTTGTTTGGGTTATAGTGTGGGGGATCAGAGTAGAACATCTGGATACAAGGGCAGCTTTTGATATCCTGACACTGACTGATCCTTAATTTGTGGTTTAGGTGCAGAAAGTCCTCTTGGAACAGGGTCAGAGTTTATAACCAAAAACCATGGTTAACTTGCTTGAGTTTCATTCCTGACTCCTCACAGACTGTACACACAATGAGTTGTCCTGTGCTCGAAGGTGTAAAATTTGCACCAAATTTGCGAGATTGTGCGCTTTGTGATCGGTATGCTAAAAGAGTGAGTCTTGGATTGGGGTGTGACCAGCACTCATTGGTGGGGGCTGTGGTGGGATTCACATCAACTGAGAGAGGAACAGATCCCCTTCCTCACTCACAACTAATTAAAATAAAACAATGTATGAGGCTCACACCCAATGAGTCAGGGTGATTGGCCTACATTTAAGGCTCACAAACTATAACTAATACAATGCTCCAGGATAAGACTCTGACTCTGTAATGGAGACTGTGCTCCCTGGTGTGATACTCATGCAAAGAGTGTGTTTGT
Source organism: Ambystoma mexicanum (assembly GCF_040938575.1). Classification (NCBI taxonomy): domain Eukaryota; kingdom Metazoa; phylum Chordata; class Amphibia; order Caudata; family Ambystomatidae; genus Ambystoma; species Ambystoma mexicanum. Next base: position 305,227,822 of record NC_090940.1, read on the forward strand.
GTTGCAAGGTGTGAGACTCACACACAATCAGTGAAATTGAGGTGTGAGACTCCAACACAACGACTCAGACAGCCCTGTGGCTATGCTTGGACAAAATAAATGAGTCAGCCTTCTAAAAGTAAGGCAAGGCCAATGAAGGAGACCGTGCACTGATAAGTGAGACCTGTACCCAATGTACCAGAGCACTTTCATGGAGAAGCTAACATCAATAAGTGAGAATTGACTAATTGATGTGAAACGCACAACCAAGAACAGGCATACTAAATTAAATGAGTGGGACTGGTCAGCACATTGTGAGAATTTAGGGGTGTTGAGGAAAGAATTTTCTATCTGGTAATGAACTGTCCAAATGTATTGGACTTAAGAATTCAATGTTTTGAAAGATTTGTTTACTCAACATCACAGGTGTTAGCTCAGAAACTATGGCACAGGCTTATGACCACCCCGCAAATGTCACTCATAGTAGCCTTAGCTAGGATGTTAGAGGGGATTTTTTCAGAATTGGGCATGGTAGCAGAACAAGGTATTATAGATCTAGCGTCATTGGAGGACTTCTAATTGGAGATTGTGAATCTCCAGGGAATGACAAATGTTTTTCTTTGTAGTTACGATATATGTCTGATGTGCCTATGCTTGTCATTGGAGCTGTAGTGCTCAGAATGTTTGAGGACAACTTCATGTTCGTATTAACTGGAATTTGATTTGTTTTTATATCTTATTTGGAGTGCTAGTGCCACTTAAGGTCTGTGGATAATTTTTATGTTATTTATGTTATCTACATTGTATTAATTGGAATTTAATTTCTTTATGCATTCTTTATTTCCTTTTTTACTTCTCTCCTTTTTCTTTTTTTTGTAAATGTACTTTTGTACTGAAAAACACACAAAAAATAAACATATAATAAAAGAAATGTGAGAATTTAAGTGAACAGGTCTGTGCTCCTAAGGCTACATCCAATATTTGAAACAGTGATCCCAGAATAGGACTCACACCCCATGTTTGAGACTGTGCTTAAAAGTGGGAAATAAATGGGTGATACTGCCTCATGTATGATACTTGCACCAAGTGATTGACACTGCTCCCCGTGTTTGTGAATCACACCTACTGTCTATGGCTATGCAAAATTATGTGGGACACACACCCTATGGACGGCCTTCCAAAGGAGTGAACTTTATAGCCAATGTGTGAAAGTCTGCTCTCACATGTGAAACTCACATCAAGCCATCAGTATGAACAATGTATCATTTATATGGGAGAGGAAGAGAGTTAATGTTAATGTTAAAGGACATTTATACTGCACACTATCACCACTGGAGAGGTCCCCTGGCGCTCTGGCGGCTCCGAAAAGGGAAGGGGGCTGAGTTAGTGGGAACGAGCGGGAAAAGTGCAAGAGGGCAGTGATGTGCTGTTGGCAACTTCAGCCCGGTTAACACAGTTCGCTGGGCTTGGGGTGCTTTTCGGTCAGTAGCCGTTGTGTGCTGTTGTGCGAGTCTATGTGTGATTTGTTTTGTGGTTGCGGTGTAGTGAAGTTTGTGCTGTTTGTTGTGCTATAATGTTGTGGGTGTGTTTGGTTAGAGTTTGGGAGGTGTATGCAGAGGGCTTAAATTGTTAGTGGGTTGGTTATTGACATTGCCGTCTAGAGGTGATGTGCTACATTTCCAGGTTCTTTCTGGATGTGGAGTGGGAATATCTCTGCATTTCTATCTGGATCCGGTATCCGCTGACGTTCCCAAACCTTTCTAAATATGACGCCCACCAGTATTCACAACTGTATCCAAATGTGGTACTGGCCCACCTTCGAAGTCCTATCTATATGTGAAGCATGCAAGTGTTCTCAATTCTATCTAAAACTGGCCTCAATAGTATTCCCAATGCATTCTAGACGTGGCACTGGCTAACAATTGCTATTCTGTCTTGATGTGGCAATGGCCGCCATTCACAATCCTATCTAGTTGTGACGCAGGCTACTGTTCACAATCTTATCTAAGTGTGGCACATGCTAATATTTGCAATTATGTCTAATTGTGGTACTTGCTATCATTCACAATTCTGTCTGGGTCTGGCAGAGGTCATTGTTGCCAATTCTATCTAGATGCGACTAAGGCTAATGTTTCAAAATTCCATAGCAAGTGTGGCACATGCTGTCATTCACAATTCTATCTAAGTGTGGCACATGCTATTATTTACAATTCTTGTGTGGCACATGCTATCATTCACAATTCTTTCTAGATGTGATTAAGGCTAATGTTCACAATTCCATCTAAGTGTGGCACATGCTATCATTCACAATTCTTTCTAGATGCGATTAAGGCTAATGTTCACAATTCCATCTAAGTGTGGCACATGCTATAATTCACAATTCTATCTAGATGCGATGCAGGCTAATGTTCACAGTTCCATCTAAGTGTGGCACATGCTATCATTCACAATTCCATCTAAGTGTGGCACATGCTATCATTCACAATTCCATCTAAGTGTGGCACATGCTATCATTCACAATTCTATCTAAGCATGTCACATGCTATCATTCACAATTCTATCTAGATGCGACGCATGCTAATGTTCACAATTCCATCTAAGTGTGGCACATACTATAATTTACAATTCTATCTAAGTGTGACACATGCTATCATTCACAATTCCATCTAAGTGTGGCACATGCTATCATGCACAATTCTATCTAAGCATGTCACATGCTATTATTCACAATTCTATCTAGATGCGACGCAGGCTAATGTTCACAATTCCATCTAAGTGTGACACATGCTATCATTCACAATTCCATCTAAGTGTGGCACATGCTAGCCTTCACAAGTCTATCTAAGTGTGACACATGCTATCATTCACAATTCCATCTAAGTGTGGCACATGCTATCATTCACAATTCTATCTAGATGCGATGCAGGCTAATGTTCACAGTTCCATCGAAGTGTGGCAGGCACATGCTATCATTCACAATTCTATCTAAGTGTGACACATGCTGTCATTCACAATTCCATCTAAGTGTGGCACATGCTATCATTCACAATTCTATATAGATGCGACTAAAGCTAATGTTCACAATTCCATCTAAGTGTGACACATGCTATCATTCACAATTCCATCTACGTGTGGCACATGCTATCATTCACAATTCTATATAGATGCGACTAAAGCTAATGTTCACAATTCCATCTAAGTGTGGCACATGCTATAATTCACAATTCCATCTAAGTGTAGCACATGCTATCATTCACAATTCTATCTAGATGCGACGCAGGCAATGTTCACAATTCCATCTAAATGTGGCACATGATATTCACAATTCTATCTAAGTGTGACACATGCTATCATTCACAATTCCATCTAAGTGTGGCACATGCTATCATTCACAATTCTATCTAGATGCGACTAAGGCTAATGTTCACAATTCCATCTAAGTGTGGCACATGCTATAATTCACAATTCCATCTAAGTGTGGCACATGCTATAATTCACAATTCTAAGTGTGGCACATGCCATAATTCACAGTTCTTTCTAGATGTGACACTGGCCAAAGTTCACAATTCCATCCAAGTGTGGCACACGCTATCATTCACAGTTCTATCTAGATGTGACGCGGGCTAATGTTCACAATTCTATCTAATGTGGTACTTACTAACCCTCAGAATTCTATGTAAGTGTGGAGCTTGCTAACATGCACAAATGTGTCTAGGTGCGACGCAAGGTAAAAATTACAATCCTGTCTCGATTAGATGTAGGCTGATGGTCACAATTCTATCTAAGCATGAGTGTTTTAAGTGATGTTCGCCTGGCTGTCTATATTTTTGGTAAAGTAATGTAGAGTGGCAGGGCTTTCTGGAGTTGCTTTACTCCCCACCCATGTAACACTTACCCTTTTTTTTGCTATTGAGTGATGGCTGGCTTCACTGACTTCCATGTGGACATCTGCTGACACTATCTGGAGCTGCCTTTGGTGGAGCCGCACTTTGTCTTGGGGCCCTTCATCCCAGGGGCTTCCAGGCAGAGGGTTGCCCAGGGTGGATGGGTTTTGAGATACTGTCTGACCAATCAGGTCAGGTGAATACCCCGAATATGGTGGAGGGGAAGGCCAATCAGGATCGCGAGAAGGGAGGCGGGTGGAGGGAGGGAGAGGGAAATGGAGCAGCTGGGAAGCTGCCAGGTGCGAGGCTGGCATAAGGGCAACACAGGCCCAGAAAAAGTGAAAACAGACCCAGGAGGGTCCCAGACTACATTTCACTTACCTGGCACTCAATGGAAGGAGCAGACAAGGGGTGAAAACAGAGTCAATACCCCAAGCATGGTGGAGGAGAAGGCCATTCAGGTTCACAGGGTGGGATGGGAATGCAGGCGGATGTTGGGAGAGGGAAATGGAGCTGCGGGCAAGCAGCCGGGGGTGGGGCTGGGAGAAGAGCAACACATGGTGAAAGAGGGACAGGAGTTGGAGAAGAGCAAATCATTGACAGGCAATGAGAGGTGTGTTGCATCAATGGCAATGAGGGAGCACACATCAGCAAATAATGCCCACATTCTGAGCCAGATGTGCACTTCCAGGTATGAGATTCTGGGGACAGGGAGGATGGACACAGGGTAAATACTTCATCATTTCTTTATTTAAATAATGGGTTGGAGAAACGCCTAATTTGCCCTATTTCTATATGGGAGTAGTGTCAACCATTACACAAAACAATAATTCAGTGGTTGTCAGGATGTCAAAACAATAAAGTGTTCACAGTCATATGTTCAAAAACCTGCTCTGACCCTCACACCTAATAGACCACAAAACTAGTATTCAGGAAAAGAAAAAAATATGGGCTGCTTTTCTGCAGCCATTTATTGGCTCATATATCTGGTGTTTTTAAAGCAAATATTATTATTATTTGCCAGGGGGACACGCCCCTTTCCTGGTCTTTTCCCATGTGGTAGAGCTTCAGAGCCCTGATGCCAGGGAGACACTCCCCCTCCCTGCCTAAAATAAACTAAAGGAAACACTCTAACAAAAGGTTTCTGTCCCTCACACTTATACATACAATAACTCAATATGGTAATGTATGGCAGTTCAAAAGCAACAAATATAACAGTTAAATATGCAATATGATCACTGTCTCTCCTTATAATCTGGGTGAATTCCCCTTCCCCAGATTCAAGCAGGATTCTGTTCAACGCTTCCAAAAGAATAAGGAAATCCTGTCTTGTAAAAAGTTCCAATGCAGTTCTTTGTGATTCCAAGTTAATAACATTAGCTCCCACACTTCAGAAGAAAGTTTCAACACAGTTCCTTGTGGTTCCCACTTGATAACAAAAGGTTCCAACACTTCAGAATTGTTCAACAAAGGGTCTTTCTTTTCCACGTGTAATAGTAAGAACTCAAACAACCTTTTTCGCCTCAACTAAGAACACTTCCTTAGTTCATCAGCATCAACATGAATTGTCTTTGCCAGCGTTTGTTTTTATAACAACATATTTCTTTAGAAACACTTATATACTTTTGCAGCAGTTTACATAACACTTTCTTCAACAATGAATGTTTGTCAAAATGATTTGTTAACAACACTTCATCAACCTCCACCTGGTTTTCTTCCATGGGAGACCTACTACTTCAATTACACCTGGTTTACTCCCATGTCAGACCTACTACTTCAAAGTTCTCTGTTCAGTTATACTCCCCTGCACGAGCAGCAAAAAGTGTTCAACTTCAACCTCTGATCTGGTATACTCCCGTGCGAGGTCAGTAAATTACAAACAACAAGTGCTTCTGTGGTTAAGGTCAGCTCACAATGTTCAACTTCACAACACCAAGTTTTTAAGCAATTCAGGGAAAACAGGAGGTGTTCTTTATTACACTTCTGTGACGTCCAAAACCTCTGCAAGTTATGCTCCTCTACCTCTGAATAACCTTTACCAGAAGGGCAGCCATCTTGCCACTTTGGTTTCCCGACTTCTTCATCAACCAAAAAGCTGACAATGATATGGTCTTATTCTGATTTTTTTTGGCTTTGGCAATGTGTGTTTATACCAGCTTCTGTTATGCACTTCTTCAAACATGGGCAATAATCATTACAAACCCTTCGAATTTCATTTGCCCCCTTCTGACTTTGGCAATGTTTGTTGATACCAGCTTTGGTTGCACACTTCTTCGAACATGGGTAATAATCGTTACAAACCCTGGGATTTCATTTGCCCTCTTCTGACTTTGGAAAGGTTTGTTGGTTTTAAATTGCCTTGCTTTAGCTGTCTTTTGGCTTGCGTAATGGTGGTTTGCATTAAATTCTGAAATTATTGCCCCATCGTGTTGCTGTGTTTTAAATAAACTTGCATGCTTAAAGTTACAGTCAATTGTTTGTACAAAATAATGTTCTCTCTGCTTTCTGCCAGTTTGGCATTCAAAATTGCTTCCTCTCATGTGATCCTTTCTATGCAACTGTTTTTGATGTTAAAGTACCTGCTCTGAGCATGCAAGCGGTCACAGAGCTCTCTGGTGTCACAATAGCTTGGTGAATTCACCGGGTTTGATGTGTGGTGCCAACTCCCCCGCTGCTCCTAGGTCTTTTGCCACAGCTGCTCCTCGCGGTCAGACAGTTTACTGCTTCCAGGCTGCCGCTTTCCGTGCCACTCGCACACAGAGCTTCCACTGGTCCAAAGGCTCTCCGGTACTAGCCTGCCACCAGAGACAGAGCTTCCACTGCTCCAAAGGCTTGTGTAAGGGCACCTGTTGCGTTCCAAGTGCAAGATGGCATTACCACAACAACTGATCTCAGACCCAAATAATCAGACCGACTCAAAGAATCTGGCAAAATACTACTTTATTATCAGTTTAATAAAGTAGAGAAAACTGGCGAGCAAACAGATTGTAGCTCACGCAATATCAATGCATTTTTTTACACAAAAGGCTTTATACCTCGATGTGCGTCAGCTATGACATCATCCTACATGGCTTACAATAACAACCTATCGGGCAGAGGGATTAGTTAAGGGAATCGTATACTGTGAGAAACCAGATGGTGTCTCACCCACTAGTCACCGGGGATCTGTCATCCACGTGCCCAGGACACGGCCATCGCTTTTGGATCCAGTTCCTGAGGGTGGACCAGTGTGGGAGGATCCCCTGGATGAGGGGTCTTTAGGGAGTGGGACGCTGGATTGTTAGATGCGGTATCCCCTTCCCTGTAATGCCTATACCCCATCCTAGCAGGTAGGATATTTAGGAATGCAACCCCCACATTTTACAACACAAACACTTTCTCACAGACAGCCCGCTATGAGAGAAAACGGACTAACAACCGAGCCGTATACCTGACCTGTCCCAATACAATGGTCAGACAAAGTCAGGCAATTACTGACCATCACACACACCTGACTTCCATTACACTTCCCCGCATGGATAAAAGGCGGAGCATGAGAGCACGCTTTGAGCGTGGCAAAGCACACAAGGAAAGAGCAGTTCCAAGATGGCAGTTTAACAAGAGGAGAAAGACGGCAAAACAGAAAGGGATCACAAAGAGGGAAGTTCCCTTGACCTTTTTGACAAGGAACCATTACTTTCACGAAGCCTTGAGAATAGAAAGCGTAAGGCCAGGAAACCAGGCTGAGGAATCCTGCATTGTGTGTCGGAGATACCCAGGGCCCTCCTGCGTCGATAGTCAAGGCAGGCAGAATCGCCAGCTGCTGTGGTACTGTCCTTGGCTCCACAACAAAGCAGTGTCAGTGAAATCAACACAGCCGGTGAATTGGGGAGACCGATACAAGACCGGTCTGTGTTGAACCAAGGTTGTAAGCGGCAGCATTGTATGGCGAGCGCTGGAAAGAGCATTGTATGAAACGCATGTGATAACCAACATGAGTAAAGTTGAAATAGAGATGAAAATAGAGATGAGTGATTGAACTTTGAAAACAAGATACAATACCTTTGACAGAGTAGTCGTACACCCCGTGGGTGCTCAATCGAAGGTCTCTGTAAGGTATCCAGCTGAGAGTGGACAAAAGTGAAAGAGTGGCAAAGTATTGTGAATCAAAGTGGTCCTGCGACGGGTCAAGCAAAATCCTGCACACAATCGAAAGTCTTCGATGAGTGATACAGTAAAGAAAGTTTATAACAAAGTAGATAAAGGTGGTCTGGGCCCGGCAGAGGGAGATCAATTGCAAGCTTTGGGTTAAAGCAAGTTTTGTGTTACAATAGATAAATTGGTCTGAGCCAGGCAGAGAAAGACTGAATAAAGATTTTGTGTCAAAGTGGATCTGTGCCCAGCAGAGGGGGATACGGGGTGAACCGTGACTCACCCGAGAAATTGGATACATGAAAATCCTGAGAACATTGTGTTAAAGTGGATCTGAGCCTGGTGAAGGGGATCTGAGGTCAATAGTAAATCACCTAAGAAAATTGTGTATATGTGAAATACAAAAAGGAAAGGAACTTTATAGTTTGTTTGTTGCATCAAGCCCTCTGAAAGAAGAGACTTTGAATGCCAAAGAGACTTTGGCACAGAAGGCCATAATGTTGAAGTTTTTAACTGCACCCTCGTGCTAGAGAAGCCAGAGACTGTGCTAAGCTCGAGTGTGCCGCCTTGTCCCTTGCTGAAAACGTGGGGAAGGGAAGCCAACGGCTTGAATATTCTGACATATCATTTCTTGAACACTTTCCTTTTGCATAACATTGTTTCACACACTATTTGCATTTAGAGGTAAGGATTGACAATAGTTTTTTTTAGTATAGACCCTTTTAGTTTGACAAGATACCACTGGGACTGCGTTATTATTATTTGATGGTCGTAGTTTGCTCCCATCTTTAAATTTAGGTTTAGATAGGCGTTTTTGAGACCCAATTGAAGTTGAATAAACACCCTTGAACTGTGGTCACTTGTGTCTGTCTTACTGTTGATACCATGCCTTCCTAACAATACATATGGTCTATATAGGTGTTAGTAACATCATTGGATGCCCCTTATCTGGTAGGCACACCTTGAACCACCTCTAACTAAGTAAATTACAGATAATAGCAGAATAACAGCCACGGATTGGCTTCTGCAACAATGTGTGGCCCACCATTACATAGCAAATCAAAACCCAGGTGTGGGGAACAATGTCAGCAACTGCCCACTTAACTAATTAGCCTACCATCTCTCATCAGTTAGGCCCTAAGCCAAGGCTTCTTCTTTGACTTTGATGGCTGTTCTCTTCCTCTGAACTTAAAAGGGAGTGAAGGTGCATTGATATCTTCTTTCTGGAGCTTCATGAATAGGCCTTGTCACCTGGTCCTGGATCACTTTTGAGGAGACCATAGTTTTGTCCATTCTGCCCTTCTATTTAGTGCTCTTTGATTTCATTATATTGGGTGATATTACTCTTATCAGCCTCTGGAGACTTGGTTGCTCCATCCTGCATGTGCTTTCCATGTCTTTAATTGTACAATACTTGGCACTCGCAAATATCCACTCCTTTGCATAATCTAAGAGAAATATGTCCTGCGTACATAGCTCATCCTCTTCGACTCCTTTCAAGCCTGGCAGTTGCCTCTTGCTCTGGCATCCTTGATCCTGAGCCAAACAAATATTCTCTGTTCTTGCATGAATTTGTATTTCAGCGCTTTTCAGCTCTGCAGCCTTGGTTTTCCTTCTTGAGATTTCTTGCTTACTATTACACGAAGCAGACGTCCATTTTCTCAACATGCCGGCTTTACTCGTATTCTATTTCCTATGTTTAGCAAGCTTCTAAATGTCTTGTGTTTCTGCGTATATACATCTACTACATCTCTTGTTACTTATCTTCTTAGTGTATATGGTTTATTTCATATTTGCATATTTGTTTACTTTGTCACTTCGGTCACATCTTCTTTCTTCAGATATTCATGTATTGGTTGGGGTGCACACTTGTGCCTTCTCTTGTTCATGATGTCACTTTAAATCTGTCAGACTTCCCTTACAGCTCTTCTAGTTCCATTGATATCTGCAGGCTTCCTTCTACTGCATAAGTTCGAGGGTACATTTGATACGGTTGTCTGAGCGCATAACGTCTCTCATATCTTCGATGTGGTATTGGAATAATATCAGGTGTCAGGCACAGAGTCTTCTTGTTGTTCTTCCAGTATGACAGAGATGACGGGGTGGGCTCTAATGACGTATACATCTGCCTTTCTACAGGCTCTCTGGTGCTCACCTGCCACCGGAGACTGCCTTGTTAAAAGGGAAGCTTCAAAAACATTAGCTTCCTGCTGAACAGCCTCTGCAGTCCCGATCCCCAGGGGGCAAGCTTCTTTCTAAAATGCTTCCCGCTGCGCGACCTCTGCAATTAAGGCTGCTGGAGGTGAAGACCCTCTCAGGACCGGCTACTGCTAGACTCTCGACAGTGGTCCTGGCATCTTTTCTCTCATCCAGTTTCTGCCTTTGCTGCAATGTGGAGAGTTCACAACGCCTCCACCTATGACTATTACTCCTCTCTTTTGTCTTGCTCCTGGCCTGTACCTCTGGGGGCCTTTTAAGCCTCTGACTCTTCCTCAGGTGTGGGTCATTCGCATTAAGAGGCTGCACTTTGCAGTTTTGTTCCTCTGCAGCCCCTTTATTCGTCCCAGTACCTTCAGTCCACAACGTTACAATCTGTTTTTCTAATGGGAATGTTATTTTCATGCTTGTGTCTTTTCCTAATTATATTGCTTAAGGGAATATCACAAGGATAATTGTACAGACTTTGCTTTACAGAACAATAAAGATTTTTACAGTCAGAATTGGTATAGTTTTCAGACTTTTTGTTACTATTCCCTTGGGGTGTAGGGGAGCATTCCATTTTATGAGTTTCCCTGTTTTTAAAAGAGTTTTCATTTCTTCCAATACCTAAGGGTCTATGAATGTTTTCACCTACATTAAGTTGTTCAACTTGGGAAGTAAAAAGCTCTCTCTGGCAACAAGCCCTTCCAGACTCTGGAGGAAAATAAATACTGGGTCTCACCCAACAGAGTCCTCTTATTCCCTGGGCCCTTTCTCCTCTCAGGTGATCCTCCCACAGAACACCACCCAGAAGGTCAGGATCAGAACGTGTCTCTCTTTCCCTGGCCACCTGGGAGGAGACTTTAGATAGGGTTTCTGTGAGGACTCTGCAGGATTCATCACACTTCCCAGAATTGGAGCCTAGTAACTTAAGAAACCAATCATTGCAATGGGAATGGACACTAGAGTTCCAATCTTAATCATGAGCCAGTAAGCTCGCACCTGATAATTTAGATATTTTGAGGTGTGTTTAGGGGTTTAAAAGGAGATGCACAATGACAAAGGGGGAGAGCTGTCTGAAATTATATGAGTGGGAACTGCTGAAAAATTGCTGGAGAACCAACATTGCCTGGGAGACATAAGGACTAAGAAGAAAAGCAGGAAAAGAGATAGAGGCTGGGTATCTATTACCAGGAGAGGCACATAGAGGGATGCTGGAGGCTATACATGATTAATGTTGGGTCTGACCAGGTCCCTTGTCCTTTACCAGAAGATGATCGAGGAGGCTTGATGTCTTTTCCTGAGCAAAAAAAACCTGGGGATGTTCAATATAAATAAACCTATCCAAAAGAACCAAGAATTTGGCAGACCTGTTTGAATTAATAGCTTCCCCTTATTTCTTAGGTGGCAAACGGAAGTAGATACCTAGCCTTTTCATACCAAATAATAATGTAATGAATTTCCAAATGACACAGGACGATTTTGTGGAAGTTCGAAATCTACAACATCTCTCCCAGTGTGAATAATGATATAATTCTATAAAGTAATTTTGGGACCACTTACATCCTTTTTATCAACCTCAAAATTCCCTAACAAGGGAGGGGGGTTGCATTTAAAAATTAAATGACCTACTGTTCACCATTCACCAGACCCTGTCTTAAAGCAGAGTCGTTCCAAATGGTAAACTGAATATCTGGGTTTGTGCCGGGGCAGAAAAGTGGCTTGCCCAGGGCTGTGTTATATTGAGACCACCCTTAACCTGGGGAGTTCCTTCCCACCCCCAATCAGGGCACAGCGCAATAGTCGCATACATTTTTTTAGCGCTGGCCTTACTGAAGACTCATATAGAGTCACACACATCTCCCCCCCCCCCCCCGACCCCTGTGCCCACCGTGAGCCAAGAACCAGGCTGGGGTATAGGAAATATATTTGTATTTATTTGGAAGATAGGTAATAGAGATCGCACTAAAATGACACACGCCACCTTCTTTGTGGCTCACAATTAAACTACTTGTTACTTAAATAAATCATGCATACTTTATACAGATTTCAGTTCAAGAAATAATCAGACTGGTCATTAAACACAAGCAATTTACATTTGTAATGCTGTGCAATTTCGATTATCCTGTGCTCTTAAAAGGCTAGTAGTATGATTTAAAGATTGGTACAAATGCTTATGGCAATTTTGATTTCACCCACACTTTTGGTTTAAAATAAACACAGGGTGATTTATCGGTTTGTTTTCAGACCCCCGTCACTGAAAGGTCTGAGTTGGGGAGGTTAGACAGAAACAATTGGGATGATTTGAGAATTTTGGATTTCAGACCCCCCCCTTCACTTAAAGGCCTGTGTTGGGGAAGCTAGACCCATAAGATTTTCCAATTAAATTACAGTCCATGGTTTTCAGCGCACACTTGGAATGAGTTTTGTTAATTTAGAATTTAACAAAAATCATCCTGTGGTCCGCACCATGTTGCACAGGCGTTAATCCATTTTTTAGTCGGTTACACTAAAAGCATAATAATTATGAACATGTAATTTACTCTCCAAATACCTAATTTTACATTCCACCAGTTTGCCAACTCTCAAATTCGAAAAACAATGTTCAGAGCAGCCAGGAACACCTTAGTGTTCCCTAAGTTGCAGGTGGAGGAATTTTAGATCAACAGAATCGCCTGGAAATTATCTAAATAATTAAACATAGATGTAATCAGTGCGACTTGTGGTTTCTGGGAAAATGCAACAATTATGACAGTCCACTTAAACAAAGGGAATCTTTTTTAAAAAAATGTTTTTATTGTTGTATTCTTAGTTTACAAAAAACCTTTCACAACATATACAGAGAAAATACAAAAGTATACAAAATAGAAATTTAAAGGAAAGAAAAAAAAGAAAAAGAAAATTATGACAAAAAACAAAATGGAATCTTCATTTGTGCAAATCTGAACTTCCCTTGCTCTAGGCCATTTGCCACTTTGGGCCAGCCTGTGACCAGAGTTTTTTTTTATTAGTCTCTTTGTTGTTTGAAGTGTAGGCTGCAGCTCGTAAATACCTGGGATGCACTGGCTAGAGCCATTTGCTCTGCATAGAACTGCCTTCAGAGAAATCAAGTCTGGAGGACACTTGGTTTTCAACACCTTTCAGGCGAGCCACATTTTATTGCAGTTGTAAAAAGCTGGATTGCAAGCCAGGCTTTCAGTGGGGGAGTCTTTTGTGTAATTTATCCCACAGCAAGCAAAAGCATCTGCCTCAGGCCTTCAGGGAATTTTTCATGGAAGCAAAGTGGGCTTTTCTTTTCAAATGTTTGACGGTATTTTGCATGTGAAGCATAATATACATTATTTTTTGTCAACATGCACCGTAGTGTAGAGGAGGAGCCAAGTGCCCCAACCAGAAGTCCTGCCCCCCCTTTTGCCTATATGTTGGAAACCGGAAATTGCGACATACATGATGCCAATAATGGTCCCTATACCGCGAAGTGTCCTCGAAACAAGTTATCCATTGAGAAAACCCTATATGATGTACCAACAGACCAGAAATGACAGTCTGTTAAAGGAGAACATGGAAGAAGTGTGAAGATGAAGGAAAGAGAAGACTGGTGACGTCACATGAAGCAGAAATGACGCACCAAGAGGAGATGCCAATGAAGAGAGTATATAGACCTTATAGAATCGAATGGCGAAGTGAAGAATTGAACAACATTTCATGTGCGGGATGAAGATTGAACATGCGGAGAGCACTGAAGAAAATGCAAGCCATTTTTATAATTGTACAGATGCTGAAACGCAAGTAGACTAAGTAATCATAAGGCTGACTATACGTAGTGAATAGACTGCAGGTGATACCGCCAATATATATATATATATATATATATATATATATGTATAGAATCTGGATGTATCACAATGTATTTTAGCAGACTAGGATACCATGAACAGAAGGGCTCAAAGTGTGGCGCAGCAGAAAAAAACAGCTGAAAATGAGGGAAGATTCGAGAAAGGTTGTCTGGCCCGTTGTCAAGGGTTGGGGCAGCCAAGAAACTGTTAATCTATTCGAGAAGATACAATGAACGTGAGAAGCGAGGCGAGCTCCTGTTGAGGTGTAATGGAAAAACACTAGAAGTGCCAGGTTGTATTAATTTAATAGTGTTAAATGCGGAGAAGGAGCTCAAAACACGGTCTCCTGTCACATGGTCAAGATGAAAATAGACTTTGGGCAAGCTACACCGAGACTTGAAGATAAGACCAAGCTCACACTTACTCCTATTCTCAGGCACAATGATACTTTGCAAGACCAAGGTCAAAGACAATTAGAATGGCAGACAGCAGGAGTGATGATGGATGATGGGCTAATTGGGTGGGGAGGCACGGTCAAGTCCAAGCCTCCAGCACCTGGGGTACCAGCTTGCGTGCTGCTAGCGAGTGGACTATTCCAGAAGGGTAAAAGCATGCCAACCAATCATAGAGTGCCATGTGGTAAAAAGCCCTATAGTTTGAAAGCCAATGAAACGTCGTGTATTTCATGACAGCAAAGATGACTTGCACTAGGGGTGGGCATAGCTGTCTACCTGACCTTAGAGATCCAATCATAATCCTATCCCCCATAGAAAGTATACCTAGATGTTCCCCATAGACCAACCATAATCTCACATAGGTTTTCTTATTTTGCCATGTAATATGACGTCAGTAATGATGAGTTTTTACTATATAAATATACTTTTTTATGAAATGCTTTGAGAGTGATTTGGTGTCATGCAGCAACCATGGAGCCTTTGGCAGAGATGGAGACATCGGTACTAAAATCATATTCCGTTTCCCAGGGATCAGAACTCTTTCAGCGGTCTAGTCCTCACCTAATATGGTCGCCATACGTGGCTACAAACTTGCACTGCGCCTTATGCTCAGTGCGTTGTATCTTTCATTCTTGCCTGGTTCCCACTGCTGTTTACAGCCTTGTCTGTCCCTCTCTTTGCTTCCCCTAGTAGTTTTTTCCCTTTAGGCGCTTTCTGTCTGTCCTCATTCGTACCGCGTTCCTCGCGGCCTGTTACCCTCCGCCTCCTTCTCCGCGTACCTACGCTTCTGTTCTCAGTCGTTCTTCCGACTGGTGCCTCTTTTACTCTCTCCGTCTTTCTTTCTTCTTTCTGTGACCGGTTCCTTTTCTTCTACCGACACTGCCTTGTTGTCTCCTCCGTTTCAGTGCTCCTCTTATACCTTTCGCCATCCTGGCGTTATTTGTTCTATTTATTTTGCTTACCTGATTTTCTGTTTCTTCTCTTGTGTTCCGTCTTCCTGTTTCTTCATCGGAGCTATGCCCATTCACGTTTGTGGATTCACCTACAAGAGAAGCCAGTCTTCTACAACATCCCGATCATATCTGCATAGTGTTTTTGTTTGTGCTTGCCTGGGACTTTTTGGACTTCCCTGATATCTGAAGTGGAGTTCCTAGTTACCACTCTCCAGTCCTCATTACTCCTTGACCACCAATCTCATTCGGATACAAAGAAGGATCTTCCAGCAGGGTTTTTTGGTGCTTTCAAGCTTTTTCCCTGCATTGGGTTTGGCTCCCTGGGGTTCTCTTTGGCTAGGACTTTTAACCCTGCCAAGGTGGCCTCCGGGGGAGCCATACCTTACCTCTACAATAAAAAGAGTAAGAAGAGCCATGAGCCCAAGAAGACCAGACTCAAGAAATCCTCTGAGGCCCGGAGCAACTCATCTGGAGAAGGAGGTGAGGAGGGGTCACGGGAGGGTACTCCAGACAAGGCCAGGCACGACAGCATACAACACCAAATTACCAACATGGCCACACTCGAACAGTACCAAGAGATGGTGGCAGCTATCCAGGGCCTTACTGTAGAAGTTCAGACGGTTAAGGCTGAAAATGCTGTCTTAAGACAACATATTACAAACTGTGATGAGAACCGAGGGAACTTGCCTCATATTCCATTACCCTTTGGAAAGTACGATGGTATCCCCCAGACCATGAAGGAGTTCATAGATGCTTGCCAGGTGTACTTTACATTTCGACCTCGAACATATGAAACGGACAAGTCCCGAGTAGGATTCTTGATATCCAACCTGGTGGGGAACGCCCTAGCATGGGCAAGCCCTCTGGTAACGAACAATGACCCAGCCTTACAGGACTACAATCAATTCCTGCAATTTTTACGTACAAGGTTTGATCGGCCTGACATTCTTTTTTTGGATTATGAAGCTATATTCGACCTCAGACAGGGCGCTATGGACATCTTAACCTATACATCTCGTTTCCAGCCAGAAGCTAGCCGTTGAGCTGGTTGGCCGGATTCCGCTCAACAGACCTTGTTTAGGAGGGGGCTTCATGAAGACCTAAAGGATGAGCTGGCTCGGGTAGCGTGCCCTGCTACCTTTCAAGAGCTAGTTATTTTAACTTTGTAGATAGAATTTCGTCTGTCGGAGCACCGACAAGAATACTATCCTGATTAGTATTATATGTATATTTGTATTTCTCTTGTTGATCCAGTTAACTGTATTATACCATTGTTATACTTTCGCTGGTCTAAGGACGTGTACTGCATTAAATGTGTTCTTCCTTTGTTAGTCCAATGATGAATTCCATCTTTGGATTTCTTTGATTGGAACAAAAGTGTACCCCATCACCGTAGCATTTCTTTTGTTGGTCCACTAACCTCTACTGTAATTATCATGTCAAAAATGCCTATTTTGCTTTTTCATAAACCATAAAACAATTCTATCACAGATTTCATATATAATATGAAAAGCACATTCAAGTATTGCCCATTGCTTAATGCAATTTTCATACACAATAATCATAGTGAGATCAATAACTTAGGTAATAAATAGTCTTTCTGTTACAAATGAAATCGAATCAATAAAAAACAATGATCACTCCAGTGCATGTAATAGAGTTTGACCCCGATATTAAGAGAAAACATAATTTGTCTTCTGTGCTGTGAGATATTTATGGGGCAACAATGAATGTAGGGAGTTCTCTCCCCAATCAAAAGTGCCACTCTAATATATCTGTTTATACAATTCAATCTAACCCTGTCTGTGAACCATATTGTAGCACTTCTTTCCCTCACCCTTTAGCAATAGGTAAGCCATGAATCAGGCCAGTGTGCAGAAAGAATATAGGGGAAAAGCAATATTGCACAAAATCACAAGACACGCCATATTACCCTGTGGCACAAAAAGAAACCTTCCGTACAAACAAGTTCAACACTATTCACTTTTCATAATAGAATTCACAACATTTCCAAACCTCAGCATGTGTATTTTCAATCCTGCTCTCATGTAAAAAGTCACACAGGGCGAATAAGTACTTCAAATGAGGGGTCACTCACAATGCATCTAATGTAAAAAATGATGCAGCACCCTGGACATGACGATACAATTTTACTTTACTATATATTTTGCATGGAGTTTACTTTAAATAACATATAGCACCTTACAATTGGCAAAACACTTTTCATGCGCAGCGCCATTCAGCTGTGACATCCCTACACGCATTCTATTTCTAGAAGTTTCTAGCACAACCAACTTTTAACAAAAATACTTTTCTTAAAATGTAATGATCCCTTTTCCTTTACCACCTTTCAGTGTAAAAGCTCTCTTCAATTTGGAGTGTCTTTCACACTCTCAGTAGAGGATGTGCCTTTTTCAATCAGTTACTTCACTCTGCTTAATTGGTGTGGGATGTAATCAAAGGACCCAAACCAACAGAACTGACTGTGTATAGTCCGAATTGCATTGGTACACTATGCATCTGCATGAAAGAGCAACCAAATAAATACAGTTGATTTCAAAAAGTTCTATTGGAGGATTCAATCCAACAATTATCTACCATTATTAAAGTAGAAAGGACATTTTCAAAGTTTTAAGAAAGCCACTTTGTGGTTCTTGGTCCTTTTCTCGTAGCTATAAAATGGTGCCCAGCACGGAGGCACGAACTAGAGGGTTTGCACCCCACTCACTTAATTTCTAACAATAATGAAAATATGTTGAAACTAATATTTTTGAATGATTCAGAATTAAACAGCGGTGCCCACTTACCCATCACACCACTTCCCAAGTGTCGCCACTCTGAAGAGTTCGGTTCCCTCTCAGTTGACATTCCCAGCCACAGGTTTCCACACCCGACAATCCTTTCCCCAGTTCTTCTGCACCCATAAAGTATGGAAATTCACGTGCCCCCTGACGCCTAGTTGGCCGATTTGCTCCCTTTACAATCCCAGACCCCATGTGTAACAAACACCCTCGCAATCTGCCTCATCCTTCAGTCCCACTCAGCACACCCTCCTCCCTTTGAGCCCTGCCAACCCGAAGTCTGCCTCCCTGCTAATCATGGTCTTGGAACCAGACCCTACCCCGGCCAGAAAAATGCCACCTTTTCCCTCAGTCACACAAATAAGGTTTTTACCACTGGTTCTTATTCAGAGATTTGCTCTACAGGTTGTGCCCTGCCTGGGTCCTATCCACAGTCATTTGGAATATTTGATAGTTGTGGCTGTGAGTACATGTATGTAGGTATAGCCCTGTGCCACCACTGGCTTCAAAAGAACCACTTCAGAACCTTCCCAAAGGCTAAATGATTATAACAACCCTGCTTCTTTTCAAGATCTGGATACCCCTGGGCACAATAAGCCAACTCTTTGACAAACCTAGGTGCTCTGAGACTACTACTGTGATGATTTGCTACAAAATAAAATACTATAAACATAACCAGTGGTGTTTCTAGGTCTGGAAAAGACCCGGGGCTACACTAATGACGGAACTGTTGGGACTCGGGGCTAGCTGGCCTTTTGGTTGTAGCTCCTGAGAGTCTATCTGGGGCTACAACCAAAAGACCAGGGGCTATAGCCCCCCCTAGCAACGCCTCTGAACATAACAAAACATATAAACATGTATGCAATTAGCACATGGAGATCGTTATAGACCTCCTCTCAGCCATGTACCGAACTCAGTCAATAACTACTGGTATTGACTGCATTCTGACTTCAAAAGCAGACACGGAAACAACACAATTTACAGTCAAGATTTCTTTCATCAAGACACTTCGTCACTTGGAGGACTTTTCTTTGTGCTGCAACATCCAATTTATCTCACCAAAGAGAAAACTAAAACATTAGAAAATGCTTTCACTTTTTTGCATAGTAACCTTTTGAACGTATGTGACACCTAACATGCTCTTGTGAACTCGCTTCAAGTTTACATTTAAAATGCTTAACTTATGAAGACAACTTTACATTATTTGAGAACATAAACCATATTTAATCTGTTAACTCTATTTGCCTGTTTACTCACTATTAATGTTTTTTACTTCACCACCCAAACTACAAAACATGTTGTGGTAATAGTCTTATGGACCTCGGGAGGGGGCCTTATCACTTGGGGTATGGTGGTGTATCCAACTCCTTTCAATCTTAGAGAGATGGATTCATATTGACTGCTCCTCCTCTTTCTGGTGGCTTCCATCTGGCCTTTCATTCTTGCGATACAATCTGTGATTGTCCAATCACTTTATATGTGAAAATTGCAACAGGCCTCGTGGTACTGTTGCACTTGTAGCATTGCACCCGAGTAAGCGGCACTGCACTTACAGCGTTTGAAATTGCCAGGAGCTGGGAGCTATTTAGTTCCTGGTTCTAGCCAAGGGGAGCTTGGTTAGCTTGAAACCAACAGCTAGCAGGAACTACTTTTGACTCCTGCGGCAAGTGGTGCCATGCAAATCTAGCTATGTGATATTAACTGTGTATGTTTGAGAATGTATATAAAGGAGAGTAAAGAACTGACCTTAGGGACATGTAGAGCATATTGGATAATATAAAAAGGAGTTTGCATCTTGCTAGGCTAGATTTGCGGATGTATACGGTTTGGCCGTGGCACAATTGTTCACGGCCGAATAGACCGTGGTCAATACGGCTGCAAAGCCAATTTTGTCATGGCCAAATTCAACCAAACTGAAACCCCCACCTGCCCCCAGACACTCCCCCACCCTCCCCCTACTTACCTTTTCGTTGTCCGCTCATCTTCTAACTCTGCGGCGTCGGATCCGTCCCTCCTGCACGGGTCGGATCGGATGCCACAGGGTCCACTTTCCTTTTTTTTTCTTTCTGTCCCCCACCTCCAAACCTCCAGAAGCGGGGGACACCCCTGCTATCCCCAAAGGCCATCACTACCAAACATGGGGAGCAGGGGACACCCCGCAACCACCGCTCCCCATGTTTGGTAGCGATTACCCAAACTGATTGTTTACAAACGACCAAATGATACTGGCCGAATTTGGCCAAATTTACCATACAATCGTTTGTAAACGATCAATTTGGGTAATACCAGATTAGCTGCTGGCTACGTACTAGCTCCTGTTTCCCGTAATAGCCCAGGGATGTGCTGAACGCAGCGAGGGCTAAAGCAGACGTGAACGTAGCCGATACCCCCCAGCAGCCATCCTTGGGGCCAAGGATCCCATTCCCCTACAACTATAGGGCAGGTGGGGGAGGAGGGGGGTCCCTTCCAGACTTGAGGGCACCAAGGAACAGGAAGAGGGGAAGGAGTAGGCAATGTGCGAGAAAGGGGCGGTTGGGGGGGAGAGCCAGGCCATCCCCTATGTGCAAGCTTATAAGCACAGGTAAGGGGTGAGACAGCCTCAATCCTCAACGCCACAGGAAGAAGAAGGTCCCACCCGCCCACCCAAGCAATAGGAACAGGAGATGATACAGTGTTGAATGTATTAATCTGTGTTCGAATTTTACAGTAGGATTGTCGCACTGGAGTTCAAGGGTGCTCCAGGCTGGTAGGTCTGCTGGAATCCACAAGGGACTGGCAGTGGCTGAGTTTGACGGCAGCGGAGTACCTAACTCAGCAATCCACAGGGAATGAGGGTGGGTATGCGCGGGTGGTGGGAAGGAATGGGAGGTGGACAGGTGCAAGGATCAAGGTTGGCGGAGGACTATGCAACTGGCGGTATGGGCTGGCAGGCACAAGGTAACAGGCCACAGGGGAATCCAAGTAGTCAGGAAAGGGGACACATGTACGGAAATCCGGCGCAGCCACTTGGGGAGTTGGCAGAGGACTAGTGGTCGGGTACCAGGGGGGAGCAAAGAGGGAGGTGAGTCGGGGGGAGCAACCCCCAGGAGAGTAAGGGACAGACAACAGGGGTAAGGGAAGGGGGAAAGCGCACCGGGGAATGAGGGAGAACAGGAAACATAATGGGGGCATGCAAGAGGGTAAATCACACAAGTAACGGGGAGCGAGTAGTAGGCATGGAGACCGGGTGGAAGAGGCAGAGGTTAGGTACCAAGGGAGAGGATGGGTGAGGAGGCGAGAGAGTTACAGGACCCCAGGGGCGAGGAATAAGATAGGGACCTGGAAGCTGGGGGTCAGTGTAGGAAGGGGTTGGGTAAAGGGAAAGTTTAGAGCACTTACACCTGGCCAACATGGAGCAAGGGAGGGCAGGCGACAGGGTTGAAAAGATGTTTAACAATCCTGCACCTGGGAAAAGTAGTAAAGTGGCATCAGCTCAAAGTGAAGCTGTTGCCGAAATGGGGAGTAACGGCGTCAGTTCCGCTTAACGGATGCTGCTCGCCATCAAGTTTGAGTTCATGCTAAGTTAAAGTGGAAAAGTAACAGCGTCAGTTCAGCTCAACGGATGCTGCTCACCATCAAGTTTGAGTTCATGCTAAGTTAAAGTGGAAAGGTAACGGCGTCAGTTCCGCTCAACGGATGCTGCTCGCCAACAAGTGGGGAGTGTAAGGGTGTGCTGCTCAGAGCAGAATAACCTCAAGCAGTACTACCCAATACGAGTAGCGGAGCACCCGCAAGATACCTACTGCTTAATAAAGCAACTGCGGCCTATACATCCACAACCGAGTCAGTGTTCTATTTCAGGTGGGGGGGGGGCTGGTGGAGGGCAGGGGAGAGGGGAATGTGTGGAGGGCCGCAAGTAAAAAAAGTCGATTCAGGAATCAGGTAACACAATGCAGGACCCGGGAAGGCAGTGTGGGGTGTGGCGCCTATGGTTATGCCAGATACCCAGGAGCTGCTTTTTGCTCCTGGTGAACAAATCCCAATGTGGATCCCTGCACTCACTTGAGATTCCCGGTGCCCAAGCTCTGCCACGCGGCTGGTTGATGTTACCATCAATGGAGCTCTGATGTAGATAAAGTCCCACCAGGATAAAAACACCGGTTTTACGGTGGCCCCGCTGCTCGCAGGGAGCACTGCATTTTATCCCGCGTGTCTAGCCCTGAATCCAATCAAACGTTTGGCCTTTTAAAATAAATGCAC
The DNA here is from genome assembly GCF_040938575.1 of Ambystoma mexicanum. Classification (NCBI taxonomy): domain Eukaryota; kingdom Metazoa; phylum Chordata; class Amphibia; order Caudata; family Ambystomatidae; genus Ambystoma; species Ambystoma mexicanum. Next base: position 305,250,299 of record NC_090940.1, read on the forward strand.
GTTCTGCGGCAGCAGCCTAGAGCCGGTCCAGACTGCATTACCCGCTGCTTATAGTACCGCTGGTGGCCTAATTTACTCCTGCCACAATCCAATTTACCTTACAGTGCAGAAGATAAAAGGGATCAGATTTCTTAAAAGGATCAATACTTACCAGTTTATCTTACGCCTATTGAATAAAGGCAAGGAAGCTAAAAACAGAAAGATAAAACCCCTCTGAATAAGGACATCTAACGTCATTGGGAGCCTGGTTCATTGTACACGATCTATCTATACCACGCGTAGACAAATGACTCCTGAAAAAAACACTAATTGGGAAGGAAACATCTACCAGAAAAATCTACATGGCGGCTCCAGCGGCCCCATCCACTGATGTTACACCAATGGAAGGAGAAGAGCGCACTGGGGCCAGATTACACAATGTTGCACCAGTGCAAATGTGCACGGTATTAGAACTAGGCAGATTGCTCTAGAGCAAAAAACCTGCGCTTTAAATGCATTTTTGTATCCGCTCAAAGTTTGCCCTGGTGCCAATATGGAATGGTATTAGCATTAGTTCAAACGATGCCCGGTTGCAAAAATGCATTGAAAGTATGTGTTTTTTGCACGAGGGCAAACTTTACCCTGGTGCTAATACTATGCAACTTTGCACTGGCCCCAGTGCAAAGTTTCTGTAATCTGCCCCACAAGTCACATGCTTGTAACCCCTGACCTTTGAAAGGTTTCAACCATTTCTTGTAACTCTTCATTTCGGCAAAATGAATCAATGCGAGCCAGTTGCTGTGGTAAATAATTCACGCTGTTCAGACCTAACCAGGACAAAACATGTCACTGATTGTTAGACATCTTTGAGAGCGGGCTATCAGATTGACTACCATATTTCCAGAGACACGCCTTTACATGAGGGCATTGGTTGTGTTAACCCTTTACTCGGGGCCACTGAATTTTTAAAGTAGACCGTTCTGCTGTGAAAATGGTCACCCTCTCCATGGAATGGTTTCGGGGTTGAACACCCTAATAAGCGGCCAAAACTACAAGGGCAGCAACGGGCCCACCTACTTCATCATTTTAATGTTTCATTTCCAGAATTAACTGATTAGGGGTAGCTTGACTGTCTTTTCTGCTCGCACACCCCAGGCGAAGCCTTTCCATCTAGTCGGATATATTGAGGCTTGCTTCCGCTTTCCCCTTTTCAAACACCTGATAATATATAACCAACGACTGGTCAGATACCATGGCAGTGGACTGCAGATTCAAACAAACCTCCAACTCGAGGTAAGTACTATGAAGAAAACGCACAACAAAACGCCGCCATATTTAAACATCAGTACGTTTGACCACGGCCATGTTGCAGTCGGGGCATACCCAGCTACCTCACCACAAGTAGCAGCCAATGACAGTTCAGATAGCCAAGACTGCACCTGTTACTTCGCAGTCTTAGTTAAATTCAGCAGTACTGCTGTACCCATCACGGACTCAAAGTACCCCAAAGTATGGTTCGATCCTATCTCTTAAACTCTGCTGGGGTCAACAAACTAGTTACATTAGACATGAAAAACGTATGTTGGCTACCACTAGCGGCCAGCTGAAGTCTCCACTAAAAAGCATTAATAATAATGTCAGGGTAAGTTTCCCAAAGCTAAAGAAGTCAGCCTCAGCAAACTGACAGCAAACCTTTACAGTAGCGCAAATCAAGTCAGGGGCGCATCAAGGTGTTGCATGACTGTATACAAGGATATATCATTCATCTTCGTTTACATTTTATGTTAATGTTTCGTTGCTTAGCAACTAGACGCATCGTAGAATCTTTATTTAAAGCGTGTTGTGTCTTTATTTCTGGTGTGCGGAGGTAATGGGCTGTGAGATAAGGAACCGAAACCTGCATTGATGCCTCTGCGACCCTTGGCAGTTCGTGTGCTCCCTTTTCCACTGCGTCCCTTCCCGTCTCCGAAAAATGAAAGGATCTCTACTTCAAAGATAGGGGTTGACCCTTGTTTTAAGCAGAACATGTGACTGAAATGATCTGTAGAGTGAATTTAATTCTGAACTGCCATGGGTTTTCCTCCCCATTGCCAAGGCCTTTTTTTGTGATTTTGGTATTTCGCCATTCAATGCCTTCTAACGTTTTCTGTTTCATTAACCCCTTAAGTGCCAATGACGAGGTATCTCGTCCTTGGCAACAGGGAGGTAATCCCAAGGACGAGATACCTCGCCTTTGGCACTTAAGGAGTTAAATAGATACGATCTTGAGTGCCCTAATGGAGTCTATGAAATAAGACCCAACAAAAAGTAGGTCTTTGTGGACTGCTCAACCAGGAGCTGACCGGGATGTAAAAAATCCTGTCCCTCTGAAAATGATTGACCATGAAAGAAAGAAACCATCGGATACTGTGTCAGGGTCCTGGGTATGAACCTGGCAGGGGAGCCCAGGGACCACTGTCAGCATGGAGTAGGCAGACTGCCCGGGCACTGCAGAGCCAGACCTATGCCAGAGATGGTGTGAGGGGGTAGGTTGGACCTCTGTCCCTGGCTCCCCGTGGTGTCTGAAGACATGTACGTGCTGTGACAGGTCCAGTAACATGACCCTGTCCAGAAGGGATGGGGACAGATCTCAGCCTGGCATGCAAGGCCAACTAGGAAACAAATAAGAGCCAGTCCTAACCAGGGGAGAATGGGGGGAGGATCACCCCATTTCTCTGATTCCAAATGCTGGACAGCATTTTTCAGTTTTTCGAGAGAACTACAAGAACGAGAGGCCCAAGCGCTGGAACAGAGGGAGAGCATTCTACCAGAGCCGCTCAAGAGACGCCTAGTGTCAATGTACCCCAACAGGGACCTGAATAACTGCGCTGTAGAAGCGCTTCGCAACATGAAAGAAGGGACCAGCTTGTACGTGGACCATTGTCATCCCATCCACATATCTACCACACTCACCTGTACTAGAGCGGCATTGTGAACCGGACTATCAGCCGGGTAAACCAAACTCACTGGTCAATATTAACAGAGCCACAAAGCTGGTCTTTAACAGAGACTGTCCCATTAAGGACCTCGATACTCACATGAACTGGAACTCTGACCTGAGCGGCCACCATTGATGACTCACAGCTGACCCACACGAGAGATGACGTTGATTAAGAGTTTTAAAAAAGGAGTCATGGTGTTCTAATGGGAGTATCATGCGGGCGATCATCATTTGGATTGTTTGAGCCCCAATCCGCCATGCAAGGGTATTAGGAGCCCAATAGTCTAGTATAGCACGCACTACGTTTGAGCTCTCTTATGTGATCAAGTTTAGGAAGAAATTGAATTCTTAGATCTTTTTGCCATTGGAGGGCACGTCAAGACATGTCAGAATTTTTAATAGGTTTGTTTAGAAGCATTAGTTCTAACTTGCATCTGCTCAGAGTACAGCCAGAGACATTAGCATGTTCTTCAAAACTATGTGAGAGCGTCAGCTATGTTATTTTACTGGGTTATATACTGTGCTCCACTACCACTTGCAAGATCTTTTGCTGTTCCGATAGAACTAAAAAGAGAGGAGGGGGAGGGTGGGTTAGTGGGCCAAGAAGTAAAATGCAAGGTAGCTTTGCTGTTGTATTGCTGCATGCACATCTTAAATATGTGGGCTCTGCAGTGTGGTCTGTTTCTATGCGTATTGTGTTGTGTACTCAGGCATGTGTGTGTCCAGAGAAGAGACTCATGAGCTTGTGGTGCTAAAATGCCTTGGCCAGGCCTGTGGTATGTAGTTTGAGTCTAGATGTGTAGCATGTTGTTGTTTGAGGTCTCTTTGGCCAGGGGTGCGGGGGTATTAAATTGATGTGTGTTAGTGGCTTAGTTGGTCTGCATATGGTGTGTTTGAGCACAAAGGTTGATAAAGTTACTGCGGGTGGTGGGGGTTGATGGAGGGCACAGTGGGAAACTCGGATCCTCCCTCTGTTGTGCCCATGTTGACATTTAGCTAGGAGGTACGCATTGTGTGACTGTTCCTGGTACTTTCCTTTGGGTAAGGTACTTTTGTGGTACAAATCTAAGACTTCCTGGTGGGGTGATATCTCTGGCAATGGACAATGCAGAGATGGGTTCTGGAACAGTGGAAGACAGAGAGGAAGGGAAGACAGAAGGGGCATGTGGTAAAGTAGTATAAATATCCGGTTTCTGTTCAGTGGGCACCATCTCCCATTCAGGGCACTTCTGTTTGGCCTCACGACAGCTTCGAGGGCCTTTACGAAGTGGATGTGCCCGGTGGTGGTGCAGCTTCTTGCCAGTTGAGCGCAGGATTTTCTGTACCTGGACGATTGCCAGCTCAATGCTTCCGCCAAGGAACTTTTGTTGGAGCATGTGGGCATCACATGCAGGGGCCGGGTTTCTGCTCATTCTGACAAAGTCTCACTAGGCGTCAACCACAGATCTTCAGTGAATTGTGCTCAGGGGCAACACGTTTGTCTTGGGAGCAAAATAATGCAAAGCAACACAGCTTCGAATCCCGGTCCTGTGCTTAGAGACTGGTCCCCAGGTTTAAGCGCGTTATAAAAGATTAATTAATTTTAATTGGGGCCTTATTTTGGATGGCGGAGGGGAGGGTGTTACTGCCTCCTGCCGTTGGATCGGACAGACCGCCTCCAGCATCTCCTTGTTCACCCGGATTGGGTTAGTGCAGGGAAGTGCTCTGCATGCAGGGACATATGGCGAATTGTGTTTGTGGTTCCATAGGCGAGTCTTCACGTAAGGCCGATAGTGTCTCACTTGCACCACTGCTGGAGGACAGACTCCCAGGTTTAAGAAAACACGATTGCCATTACTCCAGAGATGAGGGCCCAGCTTTAGTGGTAGTTGGAAAGGGAGATCCTTCTGCAAGGTTTTCTGCTGCTTCAACTCTTGCTGAACAGAATTACCGCCAATACTAGTGGCCTACGCTAGGGGGCAGTTTTGGGGAAGCACAGGGCCCAGGGGCATTGGATGGCCGTACACGCTACGCATTCTTCCAACTGGAGGGAGCTGGCAGCGATTTTCCAGGCTCTTCAAGTATTCTCTTGCTGCATCCAGGGGTCAGCGAGTCTGGTGCAGGCAAACATCAACAATGGCCTATGTGAACTGCTAAGAAACGACGCGGTCCAGTCAGTTGTAGTTGGTGGCGCTCGTGTTGGGCTATTGGACGGAGCATGTATGGGAGGACAGGTCTTTAGGACCCCCCTTCCCCACATTGCCCACCTACGTGAGGCTCATAACTCGTCAGCAGCCCCCCATGCACCTGGGTCCGGGAGGCATGGCCGCTGCGGATCGACACGTGAGGCTGCACGGCCCATAGTGTAACATGACGTAGACATCATTTTGGAACACACCAAGACTCCGTTTTGAGTACACTGAACCCAGGCCCCAGTAGAACAGCCTGCGTAAAAACGCTGAAGCTCGGCCCTTACTTGACCGCGCACAGAGAGTCCTGCACTTCCCCCTTCCTCCCCCCATGGCAGATCTGCTGAAGGCCCATTCTAACGAGCAACTAGACGCGAACAAGTAACAGAACAAACACTGTATCATTTACCTTCCGCAGTACATCATTGCCCTAGAAGGGACCGGACTTGCAGTTGGGGTCTGAGAAAGAACAAAAGTCATCCCTATCAAGTATACCCCGACCCTGCGCCTAACCTCCCATGCTTGTGATATATGGTGCTCATAACCCCCAGCCCCGTTAGCCCAGATGAGGTGTCAACCATGTATGCTAAACTCTCGAGCTTCCCAGTCTTATCCATGCTGTTAAAGGATGTGTGTTAAATAGTGCTAAAACGTACAATGCAAGCCACTCGAGGCCCAGTGTACGACCACTCGAAAATCCGCTTTGTACCAACTAATGTTTGCTGCTATTGTAAAAAGGGTAAAGGAAAAACAATATATAAAATGCTTGTGTATGATGTGATGAAATATGTTGTATTGCATGTAAGCCACCTAGGGCATTGAGCCAGTTGTTACATTAACACATTGCTTTCTTGCTCCCGAGTATATAACCCAACCTGACACTACCTCACATTTGTTATATGTTCACCTCATGAATTGCAAGCACAAGACCGACTAACGTTATGTAATGTTTGTGCCAATGAAAAATCTCCATTGTTATGAACCTAGTAATGTAAGCACATGTAAACGGCGGAAATGTGTAATTTACCTAATGCCCCCAGCCTTAACATCTGTCCTCTGTAATAGTACTTGTGCAGCCCAGTGAATAGAGACGAGCACAAAGTTAAAAGGCCATCTTCCCCTCCACCCGCCAAGGCCCGCCGGGGCTTGCTGGTGTTCGAGCAGCACAGCTTCACCTCCCCACATTCCTGCTGGACCCGTTTCAAGTATTTACCTCCCCCATGTCAGGGGCTGCCATACAACCACTGTGTACTGCCATGGCCAGGCCAAGTGAATTACGAGCTACCCGGTCCTAAATCCCGCCGCCTTTGAGGTGCCAGCTATGTGTCCCCTCTGACCTAATGGTATTCCAGTTCACCCCAAATTCAACAGACCACAAAGACAGGTATCCGTCCTTGTGCAAACATCCCCCAGAGCCATCATTTACTGCATTTAACAGGGTAAAATGATGAAGGTAACTTGACCCGTGCCCCCTGATAAGACACCTGGACCCATAAGACTGGACCCTCTGTTAATGACAACTTTATGATGATGTATGGAGGATGCATACTGCTTTCTTGTGTCCCCACCCAGGTATCAGATTGATGTGTTAGAAGCTTAACATAACAACTTGGCATAAATAAGTGTGATGAATGTGTATGAATGGCCACAAGGGCAAGTTTCTAGAACCAAAGTGGTGAATCTCCGTTGACAGCCAGTGCCCTGGAGCTCCACCCCGACGAGCCCAGCTGACCCAAGCACTTTGCGATGCCACCATGTGGATCCCCGCCAATCATGGAGCACCGAGCATATAGACTACATAGTAGCTAGACGTCGCCATCCAATCCCCAAGACTATGTGGCCGCTATAGCTTAGCTCATGCATGACGTGTATTTGTAATATAACTGACTGTCTTTTCTATTGTCAGACAGAGCGCTCTCGGAGTTTGCAGAGTCCTTTGCATGCCCTATATCGATTTAGATAAAACCTTTTAATTTCAACCGCACTTGGTCTTGGTCTCATTCCCTCCTGGGGTGTGTCCTTTACTGTCTCTCATCGAGGGCGGTTAACTGCCTTATTGGGGGATGCTTACTTTCAGTGGTGACCCCGACATGATTCGTCTTTATTGTCCCCTTTTGGCACGAGACGTCCCCGGCCATTGTGGAGACGCACGGCGCACCCGCTCAAGAGAGCTGCCCGCCTACGGCAACTGGTACGCTTAGACGTGTGCACGCAGTAGGTCGAAAGGGTACGGGTCCCGCTCCAAAAAACCCTTAGTACCGCTCACCGGAGCCGGGGGCGGACATTGAGTGTGAGGCAGCGCCGCCTGGACGGACCGGGTCCGGAGAGTCTCGGATCAAGACGGGCACGTGAGTATTAAGTTTTGAGTGACAATAAAAGGAGGGGGATAGAGACCAGAGTGTACGAGGTCAAGTGAGGTAAAGAGGGAATTTTCTTAGGGGTAAATCGACTGTTACTGTAATACATGATTACTATTCTCTTTCTCTGCATATGGACATTGGGATAATAAGGTGAAAAAAGGAATACGGTATCCTAGCTCTGCAAGGTGGTAGAAGGCGGCGCCGCATAGTGCTATCTTGACTAGTACTGGGAATAAGTAAAATAGTGGAGAATAGAAATAAAGGTGTCTGAGAAGAAAGAGACACAGTGTATAAATTAGACAATGTTTTTTTCTTTTTCTTTAGTCTTGGTGAAAGAATATTAGGAAATATTGCATAAACTTCAAGGGTTGAAGGGAAGAACTGGGTGAGGGACAGAGGGTCTTTTTTCAAAGAAAACTAAAGGGCAGGGAAAAGGAGGCTCTTTGTTATGTGTTGTACGTTAAATGTTTGTTGGATGTCTATCATGTGTTGAATATGCTATGCTTTGTCTATTTAAAAAATTGCACTGCAAGGTAATAGTGTTAAGTTAATGGTAACAGGGGTTTTTGTGAAACGGTAATTGTAAGTGTGACCCAGTAAGGTTAAGGGCAGAGATATTGTGTAGAAATATTGTAGTATTTAAGAATTGTTAGTGCTAAAACACACACGCACACACACGTGAGCCACAGTGATAGTCACAGGTAACACAGGAGGGTGAACAACGGGAGAATAACATGGGGGCTGAAACATCCCTGGCCCACATTTGTAAAAATCTACCAGGCTATGCAGAAGGCATAACCAAGTATCATGACCAGTGGGTCACAGGATTGACGGGAAAAGGGCTACCTCAGGTATGGCCCCAAGGAGGATCGTTTGATAAAAGGGTCCTGGACATGGTAGCCACATGCATATTCATAAAATACAAGGGAAAACAATTACATAATAGAAGAGAGATACTAGATTTATGGAGACTGTTTGAAGAGGTGCCCCCACTCAAAAGGAAAGACATAGAGCCAGAGCATCACACCACTACCACCACTCCCCTGGCAGCAGATGAAAGTGAAGGTGAGGGTAGGGGAAAAGAAGGGTCAATAGAGGTAACGCGGTTGTACCCCCTCCTAAATAAGCCATTGCCCGCCGAGGGGTATAGTGATCCCGTGTATGTGTCCACACCTACCCCCGCAGCTGCCCCACGACCAACTGCACCTCCACCATATGATTGCCCCAGGACTAGCGGGCAGGTAAGTACCTCAACAGTAGATATTGAAAAATTAACAGAAGACTTAGATTCCCGACTCTCAATGGCCCGAAGTGAGCTATCTAGAATATGAAACATATGTGAACAAGGTGGGTCAAGCATGTCAAGAACAGAGCAAACGCAAAGGACACAAGCACTTGACAGGTCCTCCGAGGAAGGGTGGAAAAAGGGGGAAATACTATTCCGAATACAGGAAGAGCCAACTAGAATAATAGAATTGGAACCACATGCACTCTGAGAAAAAACAGGGGAGGGAGGAATGGCCTCTGGGGGAATGGAAAAGTTGTGGTGTGACATAGAGGACGATGAGCTGGAAGCGGGAAGACTGGGGGGTAGCAGCCGGGGAGGATGTCGGAAAGATTGGAGGAGACACCTCTGGGGAGGGCCATGGAAGAAGAGTTGACTGGGAGGCTAAGAAACAGGATGGGAAGAATGGCCTCGTTGGGGAGAAAAGGGTCGAATGTGAGCATTGGGAAAGGAATCAAGAATAAACTGCAGCTTCCGCTGATACATAGAGGAGGTGGGAGGTCAAATTACATACCCTGGGCTCAGATGGATAAGGCAAACTTGTTCAAATCATTGCCCCGCTGTCGGGAGGAGCAAGTAAGTCGATATATGCATTTGAGAAGCATTCAGCGGGAGTGCCGTTAGCAGTGGGTGATGTCAAAAGTTTGTTGGTATCGGCAGTGGGTGACCAAGCAGACAGGGTATGGGCAAAGGCTGGTTTTCCGGGAATAACATTAGATTGTGACCGTCCCGATGGACCTCCTTCAATACAGTACGCGCAAGGATCTGGGATGCCTTGAGAGACACCTCCCCAGACACCCCTGAGTTACAGTCAGTAATGCAGTGCACCATGAATGATGGGGAAGATGCTATGGATTTCATTTTACAGGTGCAGGAGATGTGGAGAGCGGAGACGGGTACGGCCTGGGATCAATCAACATCCCTATTTTACTTTATAATAAAGAGAGGGCTCCCAAAGGAAGTTCAGAAAGCACTCGACAAAATAGCAGGGATTGAAGCGAAGGGCTGGCCCGAAATTCACAGTATAATAGTACACCACTGCAAGAGAATCAAAGAAAGAGAGAAGGAGATAGCAGAGAAGGTTGGCAGACGAAGCAAAGTTAATACAGACTAAACTGGTGAAGGTCGCGGCAGCTGTAGCAGCACTCCCCACAGATAGGGATGCGGAGGAGGAGGGAACAGTAGTGATACAAGGAAAGATGGCAGCAAATTGGGCTGGCAATGGGCAGTCACAGTGGAATGGACAGGAGCAGTATGGACGACCGCAGTGGCAAGTGTGGAGCCCCCGGAGAGGAAGAGATGGGTACAGAGGGGGTGGTCCGGGGTATGGAGGAAATGGTGGGTATGGGGGGAAGAACCTAGAGGAGGACAAGAAAATTGTTGGAACTGTGGGAGATGGGGACCTTCTCACGAGAATGTAGAAGCAGGCCAAACAATAATTACCAAGATGACCAGCATTATGGTCACCCGGACCCAGGCAGTCCATACGGGTTACAAATGGGAGGGGGGCAAGGACAGCAGGAACAAAGGTGCCCAGAACAACATAGGGAGCAACAACATAATGTCCAACAGCACCCACAATGCTGCGAACACATGCCATACACACAGGGAAACCCCTTCGCACAACTGCAAATGGTGCACCTGCACTGTATGGGGGAGGGGCGGTGGTATCAGGAAATGTTTTCAGCCAAGGGGGGACAACAAGACACCCAGCATAGGACAGCCCACAGAGAGCACTTGCGTGTCCAATACTATTGACGACCCTCAATGCAGCAGAGGAACCATTGATAGGGGCGGAGATAGGGAACAAACAATTCATTTGTATGGTAGATTCGGGAGCTGAAAAATCATGTCTACGTGAAGGCAGGTTTCCGCTATCTAATCGTAAATTGGAGACACAGGGGTTCTCTGGGGTGGTGGTCAAAGTTCCTTACACAGAAGAATTGGATGTAACAGTGGGGGGTAAAACAGTAAGAGCACCCCTATTGTACAATGAACAATCCCCGATTAACTTATTGGGAAGGGATCTCCTCAGGAAGTTTAACATGACTATATCCTTTACAGAGAGAGGAATAGTTTGCTCAACACCAGGGATTTGCCCTATGCGAGTAATGCTGGTAGTGCACGCGCGAGCAACAGCGCCAGAAGTGCTCGGCATACCAGTGGACCCAGACATGTTCATCCAGGGGTTAAAAACATTGGCACGGGTGATCCCAGAATTGAAGCGCCTAGAGTGGAGGGTACCTGCAGAGTGTTTTTGCCACCCCATAGGACGCCCGGAGATAGTGTCTGGAAAAGTGATGTCATTAGACTTACATGCAGTTCAGGTCTCAGCCCAAAGAATAGCAGTCATTGCAATGGACATACACGGCTGCGAGTGGCGCACAGTGTTGTGCATCAATGCTGACATTGCACTGCGAGATTTATCAGATGAAGACCTCTTCGTAGATTCTGATAGTGATGGTGAAATAATAATGGAAATAGCAATCCCCTGTGATATAATGATACAGACAAGACAAGTGCCAGTGCAACTAATGGCAGTGGTAGGAGCACCACCTTCATTCTTTGATGATGACATGCAGTCAGTGGCGGGTGACCTGTGGACCACCGGCCCCCATGATGTGGGACTGTTGCATGGGGTGACACCAGTTAAGATAAAACTCAAACAAGGAGCCATACTGCCCAGGGTAAAACAGTACCCCCTGTCCCGGGAAGCAGAAGAAGGGATAAAAGAAACAATTAGCGCATTATTAGCACAGGGAATAATAGTGCCCTCAAACTCACCATGCAATATCTGTATATACCCCATTAAAAAAGCAAAGGGAGGGGCTTGGAGGATGATCCAAGATCTACGCCCAGTCAATGATGTCATCTAAAAGGAGTTCCCCTTGGTCCCAACCCTGCATCCAGCCTATGCAGCATCCCGAAAGATGTGTCTCACTTCACAGTGATGGATTTGAAAAACACATTCTTCTCAGTGCCACTTGCAGAATAATGCAGATATCTAACAGCATTTACATTGGGAGGAAAAAGGTATGAACACTGTAGACTTCCCCAGGGGTACTGCGAAAGCCCAAGCATATTCAACAGAATTCTACACGAAGATCTAGGAAATGTGACAACAGACAGCACAATTATTCAGTACGTGGATGATTTGCTGATTTGCGGGAAAAATGAGGAGGAGTGCAGGAAAGATTCTATCAATCTCTTGACATTGTTAGCCCACAAAGGTTACAAGGTAGATAAAGGAAAGTTACAATATTGTCAGCGAGAAGTATTGTACCTGGGACAGTGTGACGTTGTGGAACCTACCTGGCAGACTTATATTCATAATAATCATTAGACAGGCATAAACCAGGAAGTCCTGCCTGTATGGACTTTCCTCTAATGCATTTTTGCTATGCTGTTTTGGTTGCCTAGGAGACGGGGGCTCGTGAGCAGGAGCGAGAGGAGGACGGGTACAGCTGGGCTTACTGAGCCCGTATAACGCATCGCTGAAGAGAAGCTGTTTACCGAAGTTTGGGTTGTTTAGTTCATGATAAGAGGCATCAGTCTGTTAAACAAAGCGACCATTGTCGCCAAGTGAAGTTCGTGTTACAGAGCGCCGTTCCGCATATTGAGCTGAACATAACAGTGGCGTGGGGAACCGTTGTCCCGAAGATGCAATGAACGTGAGTACCCCAGCAACGCTGCCGGAGAAATTTATGAGAGGGAGTGAGCGTCTTTATGCTGAATGACGGAGTGTACGTGGGCTCACGTTTGAAAGCCAAGTCCTAATGAAAAGAAAAGAAGTTACGAACGAGTCGTCTCACAAACTCTGAAGTCAGCCACTATTACGATCCGAGGTGACATTGTTTAAATGAAAGTACTGAACATGATTACCGGCATTGTTTAGCAATCAACAACGTGGTGCGTAACAAGGGAAACATACTTAAGCAGACGCCGCGGAGTGAGGGAGTGAAAGGAAAGGTCCGGCGTCGATCTGTTGTATAAGGAAAGACGCTTGCCATCGAAAAGCGAAAGTCGTACAGAGGGCTCCTGGAAATGAACCTGCCGTCGCATTGACTTTGTTGTTTTTTTTTTTTGGGCAGCTACTGGGGAAAAGCCCCATTTGTAAAGGAAGAAAGGACACTGAAAGACTTGTATATAAGAAGTGAGGGAAAATATCAGACAAACTCAGTAGACTTTTCCTGAAGAAAATGGGACCTGGTTCATGTGCAAGATAGAAAAGAGGCTGTATAGGAGGGAAAAGAACGAGTGAGTCGAAATTTAAAGAAGGTAAAGAAGAAGAAACTGAAAGAGGCAGAGAGCAAAGTAACAAATAAAATAAATAAAAAAACAAAGAAAATCCTTACCTACAAGTTTCTTCAATGAACACTCCTTGATCTGACCAGTGAAGACTACAGGAAGGCCATATCCTTTTTTCCAAGTAATCTGAAAGAAAAGAAAGTCTGTTAATAAAAGAAATGGGTTCTCGTTGAAACTCATACAAACTACTCATTTGCTGAAGCTCGGAGGAGCAGGAGCTCCCTCCACCCACTGCAGGAGCAGTAGGCAACTTGTCCATTGCCCGTGTGCTCTGCCAGACGAAAGGTAGGCCTCTAGCCGACACCAGAGTAAACCTGCTTTTTTATGGAATTCACGGCGATATATTTATTTATATCTGCGCCGTTCCTCGAATTTGCCCAGCTGCCCCTCCTGCATCAGGATCACCCCAGATTTGCACTGGAGTGCACCAGCCACCATTGCAAGCCACAAGGCTTACCACCCTCTAAGATGGCCGCCCGCCATCACCACAGCCTCCCATCCGGCCCCTCAGCACTGCGCACGCTGTGATTGGCTCCTTGCCACCATTTACATCCAATCACAAGCCAGCAGGCTGGGAGCCGGCCCACGCTCTAAGGCACTCGGTCTAAGGCACTGTGCCTGTCTCTCGCCTGTCTACGCCGGCGAGCCCAGGGCTCCGACCCCTAGCCCTCCGGTCCAGCCCTCACTCCACAGGGTAAGCACACCGCTCTTCCTCTACAACCCTCTCCAAGAAAGTACTTTCAATGGACTGGCATGCGCCCCTACTACCACAGACCTATTTTCAAGTAGCAACTAACTTCATCACCCTTGAGGTCCCCGCTGTACCACTGTTTAGTATCTAGCATGAATATATGCCACCTCAACTTGCACACACGTAACCTTGCACTACCCAGACCTACCACCGTTATCATTACCCACTGAGCTAGGATCCCGCTCTGCATTAGTAAAAGCATCCAGCTCTCCCTCATCCCATTTCAGCAACCTCGAACTCTGCATAAATGCAACTGCCTCACTGCAGATCAAATGAAACTGTTGTTGCATAACTGCAATCACCTGGTTCAGATGCCGCTCATCTGGCAGGGCTACCTTGCTGCTGCCTCATTAGCTATTCTCGATTTTTAGCCTATGCCTACCTGCTGTTGTAGCATTAGAACTGCCCTTTTTGCACCTTAGCAGTAATTTCGAATTTAGCCTGTGCCTACCTGCCGTTGTATCACTAGAACTGCCCTTTTTGCACCTTAGCAGTAATTTCGAATTTAGCCTGTGCCTACCTGCCGTTGTATCACTAGAACTGCCCTTTTTGCACCTTAGCAGTAATTTCGAATTTAGCCTGTGCATACCTGCTGCTGTATTATTGAAACTGCCCTTCTTGCACTATAACAGCAATTTCAATCTGTAACCACGGCTGTACTCTAATTGAAGTCGCCCTCCTCTGCACCACACTAGCTAGCTCGAACCTAGCCCCTGCCCACCTTGCTGTGCTAACGACCAAACTGCCCACTCTCTGCTTAATTCCAACTATGTTCCTTTGGCTCATGTTCACCATGTTCCCTTTTTGCATCATAAACAACAACACTTAATGTAGCAACAACAGCTACATACCATACAACAATGGTCTAGCTAAACTAGGCTGCCCTAGACACCACCCCATCCCCTGCCCCACACCATTCCTCCCCTCCCTTTCACCTTTCACACACACCACTCACCATCAACTCACTGCTAAAAGTAAGGCCACACCAGCCAATACCCTACCTAACAGCACCAACTTAACTAAAGTTGCCCACATTGCCTCCAACCCTCACCTTCCCAACCCATTAGCTCACTGCCCCTCATTCAACCCCACCTTCCAGGACCGCAATAACAGACTCGGCGCTAGACTCCCTACCACATCTAGTAAGTTGCCTACCACACCTGGGTCCAAGTCCACAAACACTAAGGACAGCGCTAAGGCCACCAACGCAACTTCTCTAAAAGGTGCACTACTCAATGTTAGATCTCTAGTAGCCCACCCCACCGAAATTGCCGACATTATCCTCTCAGGAGACCTCGACTTCCTTGCTACTACAGAAACTTGGTTACATGAAGCAGCAGGACCTTACCTCACTCTTGCCTTTCCCGACAACTACTCTATCCTCAGAGCAGATAGACCGAATGCTCGCGGAGGAGGTGTAGCTATCATTTTCAAATCCTCACTCGACCTCAGACTAATCACCTCCCCCCACTAAAGTCCTGCGAGCATCTCACCATCAAAGTACAAACCACCCCTAAGAGTACCATTACTTTGCAACTAATATATAGGCCCACAGGCTCCTTCGAGGAAGACATTACCACTCTTATAGCAGAGAATTCCAAGCCCCACTCCCAAAATATTATTCTAGGAGATTTTAACCTAGGATTTAATGACCCTAACGACTCTCCAGCTGCCTCCCTGGCTAATGCCTTATCCGAGCACGACTTCACTCAAGTCGTTACACTACCTACCCACCAGAAAGGTAGAACCATTGACTGGGTCACAGCCCACTACTGCAATATCCCCTGCAAAGTGCCACAACCTCTTGTATGGACTGACCACTCCCTCATATTATTCGACATCAACCAAAATAATCCTAACCCCAAGCAGCGCCCCTATGCACCAGCCTGCCTGACTAGAAACAAGCGCAACATCACTGTGGAGACCCTCCCACCTCTGATCCTCCAACTTCTAAACACACTCCCAGCCACCGCCGACCTTAACCTTCTAGTCAATACCTACAATGATGCCCTAACCAGCGCCATTGATGCCGTTGCACCCCTAAAGTAACGCAAAGGCAAACCCATAGCTCACTTGAACCCTTGGTACACACCGGAACTCAAAATTCTAAGAAAAAATAAATCTAAGATGGAAACCATATGGAAAACCAACACCTCTGCAGAAAATAAATCCAATCTCAAAACCATTTCCTCCTTCTATAAGAAAGAGATAATCCGCACTAAAAAAGAAGCCTACAATACTAGAATAAATAATGCCCAATCTTCTGCTAAAGAACTCTTCACCATCCTGAAGGAATTAGAAAACCCGAACCCTCCAACCGATACCTGCGTGAAGGACAAGCCATGGTGCACCAGCATCCAAAATGCCCTGGCCAACAAAATTACTGGTCTCCAAAACAAAACTGACGCCAAAAGATTACAAATCTCAAATAGCAACGCCCTCATACCTAGCACACCCACCCCGACCAGTAACACCACCGGCTTCACATTCAAACCGGTCACTATACCCGAAATCTAAAAAATCATAGCATCCCTTCTAATTGTAAAGGGGACAGCTGCCCCGCCCAGTTCTGCACGAGACCTAGCCCCCTTCATCTCCAAACTAGTAAACCTATCTTTCTCGACCAATTCTGTACCCAACAACCTGAAACAGTCCTGGGTTCTCCCCCACCTAAAAAAACAATCTCTCGACCCGGCCATTCCCACCAACTACAGGCCTATCACCACGGTCCCCTTCCTGCTAAAAATCCTCGACAGAGTTGCCTATCTGCAAATCCAAGATTACTTGGAGACCAGTCATCTGTTAGGCCTGCATCAATCTGGCTTTCGTCCTCAACACGGAACAGAAACTGCCCTTGTTGACCTCAAAAGTCAGATTGATGACATCAAGGACAAAAACAAAGCAGCTATCCTACTCCTCCTAGACCTCTCAGCAGCCTTTGACCTGGTTGACCACAAAATACTCTGCAACCACCTCTCCTCTGCTGCCCACTTCTCACCCTCTGCTGTCATGTGGATACAATCCTTCCTAGCCAACAGAACCATGAGGGTTTTCTCATCTGTGGCTGCAGCAGACCCCATCCACATCACATGCGGTGTCCCACAAGGGTCCTGCGTCTCCCCTACCCTCTATAACATCTTTACAAAGCCTCTCTTTGACAAACTGGACCATCTGGGTGTCACCTACAACAACTAGGCAGATGACACCAGATACTCCTCACCATCACTGCCACTACAACACTGACGCCACCAGGATTAACGAAATCTTCGCTATCATTCAGGCATGGATGGCCACACACGGCCTCTGCCTGAATGATGAGAAGACTGAGCTCCTCCTGGTCAGGTCCCTCAATAACCTACAGAAACTCAGCCCCGATTACTCCAACTTCATCATAGATGGCAACATCATTCCAGTTGTGAATAATGTGAAAACCCTAGGCTTCTACCTTGACGCCAATACCAACCTTTCCAAACAAGTTAATATGACCGCCTCAGCTACCGCCTACACAGGAAAATTAATCAGGGCTTGTAGACCCTTTCTATCCACAAACAGCTGCCTCATTCTGGCGAGGGCCCTCATACAATCGAAGCTTGACTATTGCAACAGCCTCTACCTTGGTGCCAACCAAGCTATAATCAAGAAACTTCAGATCCTCCAGAATAATGCGCAGAGAGCAGCATTAAATATTCCCAGGAGAGAGCACATCTCCCTATTCAACAAAAGATCGACCTGAAAACCCTCTGCCTCACCTATAAAGCCTTAAACCACCTAGCCCCCCAGTACCTCACCAACAAACTCTCCCTTACGCTAAACACAAGAATCACCAGATCATCCAACACTCTCTGCCTCACCGTGCCTATATTCTCCGCCAAAAGAGCGGGGGGCTCGAGCTTTACTGTCCTCACCCCTCAACTCTAGAACACCCTGCCACTGAGTATTAAACTGTCCAAATCCTTCCAATTGTTCAGAAGACTAGTCATTAGTTGGCTTCTGGAGAAGGCAATCCTCAGATAGGCTAAGATCAGTACCAACTGTATATATTGTACATACTCTGAAATGTTTCCTACTTCCTGCCTGTACATACTATATATGGCATATTAACGCCACAATTGTATAACTGCTTATATACTGTAACTATGTAACCTGTCCTTAAGCGCCCATTTACCCCTGGGTCTGGAGTGCTATACTAAATAAAACAAACAAACAAAGTGTTTTATTAAGTTACAATAAGTGAATGCCACAGACAGCCAATTTCAAAAGACGGTAAGAGAATCATACCAGACAGATTAGCTGCCATCACAGCAGTAGACAGACCAAAAACAGTGAAGGAAATGCAAACATTTCTCGGCATGTGTAACTACTGCTGAGCATGAATATTAGATTATGCAACATACACGAGGCCATTACTGCACGGACTCAAAGTAGCTCACAGAGAAAACACAGAAATACAGTGGTCAGCAGAACTAGATGATGCCTTCATATCACTCAAAGAACTAATTTCAAGCGCACCAGTACTCGCAAACCCAGATTATGAGGGCAAGTTCTATTTGTTCTCACATTGCAAGGGGTCCCTCATGACAGCAGTACTGACACAAAAGACATCTCTGGGACAAAAGTCCCTGTCCTACTACAGTGGCACACTGGATGCAGTAATGCAAGGACACTTCGCTTGCAAGCAATCTCTCGCAGCCGCAGCGTTCGCCATTGAGAAAAGTGCAACGATAGTGATGTGGTGTTCCGTGACACTGTTCGTGGAGCACTCCCTATTCGCAATCCTGGAAAGATCAAAAAGCACACTCACGACACAAAGAGCCACAGCGTATGAAATAATTCTGTCCAGCTCAAACATACACATAGTGAGATGCAAGACAGTGAACCCTGCAAGATTCATTACAGAAACATGCACAGTGGAGGACATGCAAGCGCACGATTGTGCAACATAACAGAGGTGAGGAGGGAGACACCACCATGGTAAGCGAAAATGCACTGAATGAAGGAGAGGTATTCTTCATAGACGGGTCAGCATCAATAAATTCAGAGACAGGAGAGAAACTCCTAGGAATAGCTGTTGTAAGGTTAGAAGAAGACGAGTATGAAGTGCTAGTACAGCAGCGCCTACCTGCCCATTACTCAGCACAAGCTGCGGAATTAATAGCACTCATTGAAGCATTGCATACAGCAAAGGGGTGTGCGGTTACAATATACACTGATTCAGCTTACATGACTACTACAGTGCATGGGGGATTGGCAAGATGGGGACGGAGGGGGAACCACAGGGCAGATGGGTCATCTGTACAGCACTCAGAGCTTCTAAAAGAATTGATATAGACATTAAAAGACCCCACCATGGTAGCTATAGTGAAGTGCCAGGCTCATACAAACAACACAGATGTTATCTCTTTGGGAAACGCAGCAGCGGACGCTGCCGCCAAGGAAGCTTCTTACTTAACGAAAGAGAGAACAGGTGAGTACCTGATACAAAAACATGTAGAAGAGGATCTCCCAGATTGCTATAATGCCATGCCTGTGTCGCAAATATTGGAGCTGCAAGACGGAGCAACGAAAGAGGAAAAAGAATTATGGGAAAAAAAGGGGGTGTAGCCAGTCAGCAACAGACCTCCTATGGTGTCAGCACAGGTAAGGTAGTGATGCTGATCAAACTATTAGAAATAGCTTTTCAACAACTACACTTTCCAGCAGACAATGCGAAACAACACATCGCCGCAGAAATACAGGAGAATTGGATTGTCCCAGGTTTGCAGGAGCAACTTTCAAAAATGGCAATGGAATGCACAACGTGCCAAATATATAATTCAGGAATGACACTAAGGACATTATGAGGAACAATACCAAAACCAACAGGATGCTTCAGAGAGCTGCATATCGATTATGCAGACATGGGCGAGAGGTGCAATGGGTCCCGTTAGATGATAGTAGTGGTTTGTCCATTCTCACGATAGGTCGAGGCAGGACCTTGTGCACATCCGGATGCTAAGTGCGCTGCAAAGTTCTTGATGAGGGAGGTATTCCCGTGCTGGGGAATTTGCGACGTAATTCTCTCCGATAATGGCACACATTTTGTCAATGATCTCTTCAGGGAAGTAACAGCTTTGTTAGGAATCAAACATAAACTATGCTCAATTTATCACCCGCAAAGTAATGGCGTAGTTGAGAAGATAAACGGCCTCCTGAAAGGGAGGTTGTCGAAATTGTGTTTCTCACTCAAGAAAAACTGGGTGCACTGTTTACCCTTGGCCTTGTTCGAGCTGAGAAATCAGCCCAGCAAGGACCACCACCTGTCACCACATGAAATTGTAACAGGAAGGTGCATGCACACGGCACACTTCCCACTCCGCAGACATTCAGACGCCCATATAAGCGCCACTGTACTAGGAGAAGAGTTTAATGAGTACTTGACAAAACTCACAAAAGCGGCTTGTATGATAGCAAAACAGCTTGCACCACAGTTCATAAATGAGGAAACAAGCGAAGCAATAACGCTCCCAGAAGAGAGCCCAAAAGGACAGCTAATGCCAGGAGAGATGGTGTATGTAAGGAGTTTCGTGTGTAGGTGGAATGCCCCAAGATTTCATGGCCCCTACAAAGTAGTGTATTGCACACCAACGGCGGTGAAGGTAAAGGGCCTGAGATATTGGATACATTTAACAGACATACGAAACGCCTATGATAATGTCACACAAGGACAGAACAAAGGAGTACAAGAGGAAGAGTCACAATAAATGAAGAAAAAAGATGTAGCTGCATCCTATCATTAGATAGCGGTATAAGTTAAACAGAAATAACTGAATTAAATAACTGTGTACAATGTAAAATGTATATAATTTTGAAAATGCAACACAAAGATCTCCCCCCTCTGTCTCTCGCTCTCTCTCTCTCTCTCTCTCTCTCTTTCTCTTTCTCTAATGAAAATAACATATAATTATTTTGGGATGCTTAATGCATTTTTATGTTTCAATGTATAGGAGAAACCATGGCAACGAACAGGCCGCCCGCAGCAAATAATGTTAGGGCAGACAGAAATGGCAAGGAGAATTTTGATTTGCGTAGATATTTGTATGAGTGTGGTCTGTTTGTGTGTGCAATTATATTTTTTACAATGATGTTTGGACTCATTTTTTATTGGGCTATTGCATTCATCTCTATCGATATGAATGAGGGGGGAGGGAATGGAACCAACGTGGGGAATAGAACAAAGATGGTCAAAGAAGGGGTCTATTTAATCTGGGATGGCTTTCAGCTCATATGGGGTTATGACACTCACCCTGATCATGCACAGCACCCAAACGACACCAGCAATAGGCTGACCCCACACCCGACTTCCCCGTACAACGCCTCTGAATATAGTGTCTATGGTTTAAATGATCGTAATCCTTCTGTTTTTTCATGGTTATATGACACTACTGCCACCCTGCCCACACCAACAGTGAATCCATCCATAGAACATGAATCCCCCATGAGTAGACAGGAAGAAAATGCAGAGATGACTGAACGATTTCTGGCCCTATATGATGAGTGGGAAAAGGGGGGGGCAGGTAAACAGGGCACAATACTGCAAGCAGCACGAAATGCGAAAGGCTACCTCAAATGCAGCAGAAGGAGGAGGAGGGAGGTGGGGAGGAAAAAAATATGACGAGTATTCTGACCTGGGGCTAGACACAATAGAAGACCTTAGACAGCCACATCAGTCAAATAAATGGTATGCAGATATGACCTCCACTGCAAAGGCCATATTAAGGCCAACACCCCTGTTTGCCCCCACTTCGTACCTCTCTTTGGAGTAGGAGGGCGGGAGCCCCCCTCCACCTCACCCACCAGGAGCAGCAGACCGCCGTGGGCCTGTGTGCCCCCCACCCACCAGGAGCAGCAGACCGCCGTGGGCCTGTGTGCCCTCCACCCACCTGGCCCATCAAGATCCGTGCGTGTGCCCAATAGCACATCCATAGTGGCCAGCACTGGAAAGCAGGTTCGCACGCGCCGACATCAGCAAATTCAATATGTCGGGCGCGATGCGGCCTGAAAACGAGGCTCAGCGTCCTCGGTGTTGCTAGGCAACGCGCCGCCGCAAATCCCTATTTTACTGGCCAATATCCACCGGCAGGCGGAAGAGCCAGCCATCTAAAGGCCATATTAAGGCCAACACCCCTGTTTGCCCCTGTTCGCCGCTGGCCGACGGAAGACATTATCCGAACCCTGTTCTATGGACATGCCAATGTAAGTACCGTAGCAACTTGTAACTCAAGCTATTGTTACTGACTACTACCTGCTCTCCTATTAGAGTATCCAGCCTTACAGTGTTGTGTCTATACACTCTGTCTGTGCTAACTGCGTTTCATGTCATTTCTACCTCCATTCAAACCTCCAGGTGGCCCCCTCTGACTGTTGCACTCAGTACTACACTACGTACTATCCGATTGTTATACAAACAATTCAACTTGTGTAGTCCTGCGTTGCCATTACCTAGCCACTGTGTTGCCCTAGCCACTGTGTGGCCACTATGAGGCCCAAATCCAGCCATTGTGTAGCCACTGTGATGCCTACATCTAGCCATCGTGCTGCCCTAGCCATTGTGTAGCCATTGTGGTGCCCTAGCCACTGCGTAGCCATTGTGATGCCAAATCCAGCCATTGTGTAGCCACTGTGATGCCTACATCTAGCCATTGTGCTGCCCACACCTAGCGACTGTGCTGCCCTAGCCATTGTGTAGCCATTGTGGTGCCCTAGCCACTACGTAGCCATTGTGATGCCAAATCCAGCCATTGAATAGCCATTGTGTTGCCACTGTGTTGCCCTAGCCACTGTGTAGCCATTTTGGTGCCCTAGCCACTGCGTAGCCATTGTGATGCCAAATCCAGCCATTGTGTAGCCATTGTGTTGCCACTGTGTTGCCCTAGCCATTGTGTAGCCATTGTGTAGCCATTGTGCTGCCCTAGCCACTGTGTAGCCACTGTGTTGCCCTAGCCACTGCGTGGCCATTGTGTTGCCCTAGCCATTGTGTTGCCATTACCCAGCCATTGTGTAGCCACTGTGATGCCTACATCTAGCCATCGTGCTGCCCACACCTAGCCACTGTGCTGCCCTAGCCATTGTGTAGCCATTGTGGTGCCCTAGCCACTGCGCAACCATTGTGATGCCCAAATCCAGCCGTTGTGTAGCCATTGTGTTGCCCTAGCCATTGTGCAGCGTTGTGTTGCCATTACCTAGCCATTGTGTAGCCAATGTGATGCCCACATCTAGCCACCGTGTTGCACACACCTAGCCAGTGTACTGCCTATACCTAGCCATTGTGTTACCACTGCCCATACTTAGCCACTGTATTGACAGCCATTGTATGCTCTACAGAATGATCCCCCATCTTCATCCTCCTGATCACCCTTTGCTCCACGACAACAGCAAACCACCCACTGCAGTCTATGCCTACTGCAACATCAAACTCTGATGACGAGCCCCGACCGACCAGCACCCCAGTCACTAACCCCCAAACTATAAAGATAAAGATACCTATCACCCACCACCCCATAACAAAGATCCCATGCGATACCTTAAGTAGAAATGCAAAGTTATGATCAAGACTACCCAAAATCTATGAACCCCCAGCAAGACTAGCCACCAAACCTAGCAAGACAAGAGACCATCAACGCAATGCCCCCAAACTAGACACCTCCCCCATCAAAAGAGATTCCCACGCTAACAGTCCCATTAACAACCACTGCAAATCAAGCAACAGACCCACCAAAAAGAAAAGTCATGTCACCCCTGCGACAGCCAAACCAAACATACCGCTGAAGGGTGCCCTCATTAATGCTAAATCATTAATAGCACATGCCACCGAAATTGACGATCTCATCCAAATAGGCGATTATGACCTTCTAGCCATAACGGAAACCTGGCTTCACCAAGCAGCAGGACCCGCTTTGATGCTTGCCCTGCCCCCTAACTACAACATTCTCAGAGAGGACAGAACCAACTCTCGAGGAGGCGGCCTACCCATCATCGCTAAAAACAACCTCGCCATAACAATAGAAACGCCCTCAATAACTAAATCTTGTGAATCCTTAACCGCCAAACTCTCAACATCACCTTCTCAATCTATCAATATACACCTCATCTATAGGCCTCCAGGTCCCATTGGAACCTTTGAGGAGGACATCTCTATGATCCTCTCAAACAATCTAAAAAACTAATCGCAAGCCATCCTCCTGGGAGACATGAACTTAGGTTTCAACGACCACAAAGACTTGCAAGCGACTAACATTGCCAATGTCATCACAGAACTGGGATTTACCCAAAGAATCTCACAACCTACCCACGAAAAAGGTTGAACACTCGACTGGGTAGCCAACCACAACTGTAATGTAACAATTAATGATGTCTGTCCACAAATCTGGACAGATCATGCACTAATAACCTTCCTCATAAATGAAAACACCACCCAACCCAAGGAAATTGTACTGCCCCCCTACCAACCAGAAATAAAAAAAACATAACTGCAGACAAACTGCTACCACTTATCCTCCCAACTCTAAATTCCTTGTCTGAATCACTAAACCCAACAGCCTTAGTGAACGAATTCAACTCAACCATGGCCACAGCCTTGGACACTATCGCCCCGTTGAAAATAAGAAAAAGCAAGCCCAGAGCACACTTAAACACTTGGTTCACCCCTCACCTCAAATCCCTAAGACTTGAAAAACGCAAATGCAAATCCGCCTGGCGACTAACTCCATCAGAGTAGCTCTCATCAGTGCCTCTAAGATCTACAAAAATGAAATAAGGAGGGCCAAAAAAGAAAACTTTAACAACAGAATACTACAGGCTAGATCTGGAACCAAAGAGCTATTTCTTATATTAAAGGAACTGGAAAACCCTATCCCTGCTCCAGACAACTGCGACAAAAATAAAACGTGGTGTTCTAACATCCAAAAAGCTCTAAACAACAAAATTGCCACACTCCAAACCAAAATTGAGAAAAAGAAACAAAATATACCCACTTCAACCAAAGTGGTAAACCACCTACCTCTACCAAGCCAGAACACAAATTCAACTTCACCAAAGTAACCATCCTAGAGATTGAAAAAAGAATACTCTCGCTCAAACCAACAAACTGTCAAGGCGACATATGCCCAGCCCAGCCCAACTGATAAAAGACGCAGCCAGAGAGCTATCCCCATTTATCTCCAAACTTATTAATGCTTCCTTTGCATCAGGCACTATACCAGACAATCTTAAACAATCATGGGTCCTCCCCCTCCTTAAAAAGCAAACCCTGGACCCCGCCATTCCGACTAACTACAGGCCAATCACTAAGGTACCATTTCTACTAAAAGTCCTAGACAGAGTGGCCTACCTACAGATCCAAAAATATTTGGAGATGCACCAACTATTAGGTACCAGACAGTTAGGCTTCAGGCCTCAACATGGTACAGAAACTGCGCTTATCGATCTCAAAACCCAAGTCGATGAGCTGAGAGATCTTGGAAAAACTGCCCTACTCCTCCTGCTGGACCTCTCAGCGGCATTTGACTTGATGGATCATGATGTGCTCTGTAGCCACTTGGAAACCGCGGCCCACTTCTCCACACATGCCATTGCATGGATCAGGTTGTTCCTAAGTGGCAGAACCATGAGGGTTTTCTCCACCTCCGCAGCGGCTGGCCCAGTACCTATCATATGTGGTGTCCCCCAGGGATCCTGTGTCTCTCCGACTATGTATAACATCTTCACAAAGTCCCTGTCCGATGATCTGGACCTTCTGGGTGTCACCTACACAAACTATGCAGATGACACTCAGATTCTCATCCCACTTTCAGGGGATTATGAACAGGATTTGGCCTTGGTGAACAGAATATACCTCATCATCCAGGCATGGATGGCCCGTCATGGTCTATGCCTGAATGATGACAAAATGGAACTCATCATACTGGGGAACACACAAAATATTAAAAGACTGAACAATGACTATTCATCATTTGTCATAGATGGCAACACCATTAAAGTAGCGAAAGAAGTAAAAACACTAGGTTTTTACCTCGACTCTTGCCTCTCTCTAACAAAGCAGGTGAATGCGATGGCCTCTAGCACCGCTTACACCTGTAAACTGATTAGAGCAGCTAAACCATATCTATCCACCGCCAGCTGCCTCACCCTATCAAGAGCCCTGGTATTATCCAAATTGGACTATTGCAATGCACTATACATAGGGTCCAATAAACACACACTGCAAAAAATCCAAACCCTGTAGAACAAGGCCCTTCGAGCCGCCCTAGGAATCCCAAGAAGAGAGCATATCTCAGATGTCAGAAAACAATCTAACTGGCTATCCACAGCTGACAAAATTAAACTCAAAACAGCATCATTGACTTTCAAAAGTATTAATGACCTAGCCCCCAAATACCTAACAGAAAGATTCAAAAGAAGAACTTCTAACAGACCTACCAGAGAAGCATACACCAACCAACTAGCTGTGCCCCCATTCAAGTTGAGCACAGCCGGAGGCACCAGCTTCCCTGTCAAAGCGGCCCAGCTATGGAACTCCCTCCCATCATCCTTAAGGTCTGACCAATCTTATCCACACTTCAGACTTAATTGCATTAAATGGCTCAAAGAATATGACCTATAACTGACTAGACTAGGACTACTCAAGTCTGACCCACCTGTTAATCTGCAGCTGAACGCATACCTCGTTCATCACCCCCGCTTAACCCACCTTGCTCCTTGACATTCAATGTATACTGTGTACACACCCCTGTGTACAATCACCTGTGTATGTAACCATGTATATTGTCATCATTTACTGTTAATGCACCCTGTAACCTTCCTGAAATGTGTAACTGTAACATGTAAGCTTAAAGTATTCTTGAACACGCGCCCGGATACCCTCGGTTCTAGCGCACGCTATAAATAAATAAACAAACAAACAAACAAACGAATGACAGCGGTTACGTATGCTCCTTGATTCCCCAAACCTCATGCACATCTAAGGTACTGCTGCCTCAAGAATTGCCTCTTGCAGACGCACAGTGTCTCCTTCATCTCACCCTATGTAGAATTAAGAACCCCTTCCAGGCACACACAATATCTTTTGAAATGCTGCAAAATGAGAAAACCTGCTACTCGACTCCCAAAGGAGTGATATGTTTAAAAGAACCGTTCTTAGTGATTAAAGGAACATTGTTTTCAGAAAATAATTGGAAAGGGGAAGTAATATCATGCAAAGCAGAAGCGCTACGAGGATTGCCAGAAGAGAAACTGCAATGGGTCGAGAAAACCTGCACACCAGTTTGAACAAAGCATATCACAAAGCTAACATGGGTGACAGCCATAGAAAAACCGTTCAAACTGCAAAAAGAAATTACATACAAATGATGCTTCCTTGACGAGGGAAAAAACAACATGGGCACAAATAGGAACTGCAATAGAACGCTCATTATCCCAGATATGAAGAAAGGGACAGCAGCCCTTATGGACACTTACTGGGTCTGCGGTAAACAGGCATACTTGCACCTCCCACAATCTTGGAGGGGCACATGTTCTTTGGCAAGACTGCACTCGGCCCTGATGGTGATACCTGAGAGTCACATCGAAGGAGAAGAAGGACTGCAAGCCGCCCGTCGCCCAGCAAATTCACAACCAACAGAAGAGCCACCAATGTATGTCCTGTCCGCGGACAACGCGCATTGTGTGATATCAAGAAAGCAGAGATCATGCAACTCCATATCCAAGGCCTCTACAGAACTGTTGGCACAAATTCCAGACAGGTACCGACTATTCAACTCCACTGAAACATTCTTTGCCAACCTCATCCCTAGCATCCAGGCGCGAGCTAATGCAAAGTGGCTGCAAATCATGCGCTGGGAGCTGATCCAACTGGCCAACAACACTGAAGAAGGGTTCAACGTGATCAAGGTGGAGCTAAGGGCCCTAAGGCTAATGACAATGCAGAACACGTATGTCCTAGACCTATTAACGGCGATGGATGGAGGTGTTTGCCGAAAAATCGGGAGTGCGTGCTTGTTAGGACACCTACCTGTACTGGGCGGCGGGGCTCTGGGGGGCGTGCTGGTTCCTGGCGGCTGTACCCACGTCTCAGATTGTGGAGACGACGCGCCGCCCCGGGCACATTTCCCCGGCGGATTTGCTCTGTCCTGGCCCGTGTGGGGCACGGTTGTCGTTCACGCAGCTGTTCGAACGTGTTTGCGTTCCAAACCTCGTTCACGAGGCGACATCCATTCGCGCATGCGCATTGCAGCGCGGTTCAAGCCTCGTTTTCACACGGGACCGCTAGTTAAGCGATCCGAATTGTTTTCCCATTGCGTCTCAACGCGGTTGGTTCCCTTCCGCTTCGCTCCCTGGTTCTGAGGTTCTTGGGTCCTGATCCTGTGCCTGGGCTGTGTCCTTCCTGCCCCTACCCTTGTCTGGCTCCCCTTTCCCTTCCCTCTCCTGTCTTCTTGTGTACTCTGGTCTACCTCCCTGGGGTATCCTCCTGCTTCCATCCTTGCCTGAGTTGCCCACTTCCTGCTGAGTCTCCTGTGGTCCTGGTCTGCTTCCCCGGCTCTCCTGCATTGGTACCATTGGATTCACTGCTTACCTGTACCTGTACCATAGACTCTTTGCTTACCGGCATTGGCACCTTGGACTCCCAGCTTACCTGTACTGGCTACTTTTGTACTTCACTATCCTGGATAGCTGCTTGGGATACTTGCCGGTACCTGCCAGAAACATCTACGACCTTCCCAGTCAGTGCTTGCACTGTTCTGACGCCACGTTAATATTGGGAAGCGTCATTCGTGGCGTCAGGAGCCGGCCCCAGTTCAATCCTGTATTACAGGACGGGTCCGGGGTTGGTTCTTTGCGTCGCTACTCTTCATTTGCGAAGACTTCATCAGCTACGTGTCTACCTCTACCACGACCTGGCTACCTCGGCACGCAAGACTTCTGGAAATACAGGTACGCCCCGTCCTCGGGACACACAACTTAACAGATTGAGACGCCTTATCCCCAGTTCTGAGACGGAGATGGAGGAATCCCAGGAGATCCATGACGAAGTCAGAGCCTTAAGAGCAGAAATGGCGGTATTACGTCAGGAGAATCTCAATCTTCGCCAGATGGTCATGCAAGGAACCCCTGTTATTCCACATGCGGAGACACCAATGGCTTCTACCGCACCCATGAAGTTTGATGGTGATCCTAGGCGTGTGGCAGAATTCTGCAACCATTGCAGGATACATTTTTTGTTCCGGGCATCATATTTCACACAAGAAAAGGCTAAGATCGGCTACATCTTGGGAAATCTAACCGGAAGTGCTTTGGCTTGGGCTTCTCCCTTGGTATCGGCTAACAGTCCCATTCTTAATGATTTTGTGGCATTTGAGAAAGCATTTTTGGAGGTATTTCAGTCTCCCAATTTGGCTGTTACGGCACAGAATCAGTTGATGGATTTAAAACAAGGACCCAGTGATATTATCACTTATATAAGTCGGTTCCGTCAATTGGCTACGGACTCTCAATGGCCCGAAGTAACGCAAAAAACTCTGTTCAGACGCGGCCTAAGAGAAGAATACAAGGACGAGTTACTTCACATACCCGAACCTGAGACTCTGCCGTTACTCCAGGAGCAGGTCCTACGTATTGATCATCGCCGGGCCGAAAGAAGAGGTGAGAGACGTCGGTTAGAGAGGTTCCTTCCCCGACCACTTCCTCAGGCTGGAGGCGCACCCGTCAATTCGGAGATGGGGTTAGAACCGATGCAGCTAGGAGCACTCAGAGGACCATTATCGGAGGCTGAGAAAAGACGCAGGAGAAGTCTCCGTCTTTGTTTGTATTGTGGTACTGCCGGACATTTTCTCAGTGCTTGTCCATTGCGACCAATCAAGAAGGCGGAAAACTAAGAGGCCTGTCGCAACGGAGGAAGGCAGTGACAGGCCCTTCGATCTCTTCAGTCCTTCCCATTCCTGTGACGACCCATCCACCCATGACTCCGGTGGCCCTTATGGCTCTTCAGATCCGGGTTACCTGGCATAGCAAATCAGTGATTGTATTGGGTCTTCTGGATTGTGGAGCCTCAGGTAATTACGTGGACTTTGAATTTTCCAAGAAGAACGGGATACCTCTGCTTGATAAGGATCGTGCTACCCTGGTGGAGGTAATTGATGGAACCCCTTTGGCCTCCGGTCCGGTTCGCCAACATACCGGAATACTACAGTTACAGATAGCTGAACACCACGAACTGATTTCTCTTGATGTGATTAAATCACCCTCATACCCGATAATTCTGGGGTTGCCGTGGCTATTACATCATAACCCCATTATTGATTGGGCTTCCCGTAACCTGACCTTCGCTTCCAATCGATGTAGTCAGGAGTGTAACACCTTCGGACCTAGTACCGGATCTTCCACTATTGCCACTCAGACAGAAGGATCAGGACCATTCCACGTGTGTACCTTGTCTTCGGTACCCTCCGACTACAACGATTACCATGAGGTATTTTCTGAACCTGGTACCATTCCTTTGCCACCTCACAGAGACTTTGATTGTGCCATTGAACTACTACCCGATGCAGTAATTCCTCATGGCAAATTGTATTCCTTATCACCTCACGAGAGAGAGGTCCTGCAAGAATACTTGGATGACTGTCTTCAGAAAGGTTATATAACACCTTCTAAGTCACCTGCGGGATTCCCTTTGTTCTTTGTGAAAAAGAAGGAGGGCACTTTACGGCCTTGTGTGGACTATAGGCAATTAAACGACATCACACGAAAGGATCGATATCCGTTGCCCTTGATACGCAACATCATGGAGTCTTTGCGGAATGCCCGTATATTTTCTAAGTTGGATCTCCGAGGGGCATACCATTTAGTACGTATCAAGCCGGGCGACGAATGGAAGACGGCCTTTAAGACCCCAGCAGGGCATTTCGAGTATCGTGTAATGCCGTTTGGTCTGTGCAACGCTCCAGCCGTTTTTCAACGTCTAATGGACGACATCTTCTCGGATTTGATTGGTGTATCCGTATGGGTATACCTCGATGATATTTTGATATTCTCCAAAGAGAAAGAGGAACATCCACGTCATGTGAAGGAGGTTCTTGGTCGGTTACATCACAATCACTTATATGCCAAAGCTGAGAAATGTCACTTTCATCAGAGTAGTATCGAATTTCTTGGATATGTTATTAGTGAATCCGGAATACACATGGATCCTGCCAAGGTACGGGCGATTCAGGAGTGGAGACAACCTTCCGACTTGAAATCTCTTCAGCGTTTCTTAGGATTCGCCAATTTTTACCGGCGTTTCATACCTGCCTATTCGGAAGTAACCGCGCCTTTGTCGGATTTGACCAGCAACAAGACTCCGTTCAGATGGACTGCAACAGCAACCAGTGCTTTCAAGAAACTGAAAGAGGCATACAGTACTTCCCCGATTTTACATCATCCTGATGAGAATAGGCCATTCATCGTGGAGGCAGATGCTTCCGATTTTGCTGTTGGGGCTGTCCTTCTTCAAGACGATCCACAGACAGGGTTGGAGGTACCTGTTGCCTATTATTCCCGGAAGTTAACATCCAGCGAAAGAAATTATGCAATCATTGAAAAGGAGCTATTGGCCATAAAGGTTGCATTTGAGGAATGGCGTCACCATCTTCTGGGGGGAAGATTCTCAGTGGAAGTACGCACTGACCACCGGAACCTACAGTATCTACGCTCCTTACAGTGTCGTACTTCTCGTTTGGCTCGTTGGGCCTTGTTCTTTTCCCAATTTGATTTCACGATTTCTTACATCCCTCAGTCACGCAATTCGAAGGCTGACGCTCTTTCCCGCTCCCTGGAGAACAACGTTGAACTAGATCATCGAGCTCAACAATTACTTCCTTCTAGACACTTCTTGTTGGTTATATCTCAATGCCTGGATACCATCCTACAGGACACTCAAAAGGATCCCAAGTATTCCTTACTTCTCCAACACCCTTCAATTAGGGAGAACGGTGGCCTACTCTTCTTTCACAATCGGTTATACCTCCCCACTGAGGTACTTCGGACTGCCGTCCTGCAAGCATTACACGATTCTAAGATTGGGGGACATCGCGGCATTCGATCCACTCAGGAACTGATTTCTCGCCAATTTTGGTGGCCAGGATGGGCTAGGCAGACAAGAGAATATGTGGAATGTTGCCCAGTGTGTGCCCAGGTCAAGATTCCACGAAAGAAACCTATTGGACTTCTCCAACCCACCGAGAGAGCACCATATCCTTGGCATACTATTGCCACCGATTTTATTGTGGACCTCCCTCCCTCGGAAGAATATACATGCATCATGGTGGTCATCGATTGTTTTTCTAAGCTAGCCCATTTCATTCCATTCCGGAAGGTACCTTCAGCCGGTAGCGTGGCTCAGGCCTTTTTACATTCTGTTTATCGCTTACATGGGCTTCCTGAGAAGATTATTTCAGACCGTGGATCTCAGTTCATTTCTGCCTTTTGGAAGCAACTTTGCCGTCACTTGGGTGTCCAGCGTGCTCTCAGTTCCGGCTATCATCCACAATCCAATGGCCTGACTGAGCGGACTAATCAGACTTTGGAGCAATACTTACGCTGTTTTTCCAATGCTTCTCAATCCAACTGGGCAAAACATCTGGATCTGGCTGAGGTGGCTTATAACAACTCTAAACACTCAGCCACTGGAATGAGTCCTTTCTATTGTTCCTCGGGTCTTCATCCCAGGTTGATTCCATTTCATCCTGTTCCTTCCAGTTCTGTTCCTTCCGCGGATCAGATGGTTGCTGACATCCAGAAGAATCAGATCCAGGCCACGGGAGCTCTCGCCAAGGCATGTGAAAGTATGAAGGCACAGGCTGATAGGAGAAGGAGTAGTGAGCCAGCTTTCCAGGTTGGGGACATGGTATGGCTCTCTTCTAAGAATCTACCAGTACACAATCTCCCGACTAAATTAGCATCCCGTTTTCTGGGACCTTTCCGGGTGATCAGACGAATCTCCTCTGTGGCATTCAAGTTGGATTTGCCGCGGTCTTGGCGGATTCACCCCGTCTTCCATGTGTCTCTCTTTAAACCGTTTCGGTCTGATCCGTACGGTCGTTCGCATTCTCGACCCACGGCCATTGATGTGGGAGGCACTCCGGAATTTGAGGTGCAGGAGATTTGTGACTCCCGTTTCTTCCGGGGTAGGCTTCAAATTTTGGTGGACTGGAAGGGTTACCCTGCTTGTGATCGGACTTGGGAGCCTTGTGTGAACGTTCATGCCCCCCGTCTACTACGGGAATTTTTTCGTAGGAATCCCTGGAAACCGGGTGCTCCGGGTCTTTCTGGTGGGGAGCATAGTGTTAGGACACCTACCTGTACTGGGCGGCGGGGCTCTGGGGGGCGTGCTGGTTCCTGGCGGCTGTACCCACGTCTCAGATTGTGGAGACGACGCGCCGCCCCGGGCACATTTCCCCGGCGGATTTGCTCTGTCCTGGCCCGTGTGGGGCACGGTTGTCGTTCACGCAGCTGTTCGAACGTGTTTGCGTTCCAAACCTCGTTCGCGAGGCGACATCCATTCGCGCATGCGCATTGCAGCGCGGTTCAAGCCTCGTTTTCACACGGGACCGCTACTTAAGCGATCCGAATTGTTTTCCCATTGCGTCTCAACGCGGTTGGTTCCCTTCCGCTTCGCTCCCTGGTTCTGAGGTTCTTGGGTCCTGATCCTGTGCCTGGGCTGTGTCCTTCCTGCCCCTACCCTTGTCTGGCTCCCCTTTCCCTTCCCTCTCCTGTCTTCTTGTGTACTCTGGTCTACCTCCCTGGGGTATCCTCCTGCTTCCATCCTTGCCTGAGTTGCCCACTTCCTGCTGAGTCTCCTGTGGTCCTGGTCTGCTTCCCCGGCTCTCCTGCATTGGTACCATTGGATTCACTGCTTACCTGTACCTGTACCATAGACTCTTTGCTTACCGGCATTGGCACCTTGGACTCCCAGCTTACCTGTACTGGCTACTTTTGTACTTCACTATCCTGGATAGCTGCTTGGGATACTTGCCGGTACCTGCCAGAAACATCTACGACCTTCCCAGTCAGTGCTTGCACTGTTCTGACGCCACGTTAATATTGGGAAGCGTCATTCGTGGCGTCAGGAGCCGGCCCCAGTTCAATCCTGTATTACAGGACGGGTCCGGGGTTGGTTCTTTGCGTCGCTACTCTTCATTTGCGAAGACTTCATCAGCTACGTGTCTACCTCTACCACGACCTGGCTACCTCGGCACGCAAGACTTCTGGAAATACAGGTACGCCCCGTCCTCGGGACACACAACTTAACAGTGCTGCACATTCGTACCTTCTGCAGACGCAGAACAACGGAACGCTGTCACACGTTATCGCGGTGGTGCACAATTTGGGGGAGCTGATGAAGAAAGAAGGTGGAGTGGACCCGAGCTCTTGGTTCAACAACATTTTTTCCTGGGTACCATCCTGGCTAGGATTGCCTGTCAAAATGCTGATACCCATCATCGTATTCTTTCTCCTGATTTTTCGGGTGTGCCAGCTAGGTCTTCAGTGCTGCGCAAACGCAGTTCCCAATGGCGCAATGATGATGGTGACAATGGGCAATACTAGAGGAACAGCGCAAATTATGCAGGAGGCACAAGTACAAACAGGTGAGGATCCTGAACCCAAATATAGAATGGTGGCATTGTATTATGACAGGGACATAGTGGACAGGTTATACTACACAACAATAAAAGAACCTCTGGAACAAGAATGGTATAAGGAGGTATGGGTAGACCTGGAAAGGGATGGGGGATGCATATATATGACCTGCACACCAGATGAGTATGCTAGAAGGGGGGAAAGTTTCCGAAGGGTGTGTAGAACCTGGATGCCAATAAAGGGGACACTGGCGTGGGATGAAGCAATAGCTAATGAAAAAGAACGCCAGAGGTTGGGCTAGTTACAGTATTCGTTACTTAAGTAACAAAAGGGGAGAACTGTATGGGAGGACAGGTCTTTAGGACCCCCCTCCCCCACATTGCCCACCTATGTGAGGCTCATGACTCGTCGGCAGCCCCACATGCACTTGGGCCCGGGAGGCAGGGTGGCTGCGGATCGACACGTGAGGCTGCATGGCCCGTAGTGTAACATGACATAGACATCATATTGGAACACACCAAGACTCCATTTTGAGTACACTGAACCCAGGCCCCAGGAGAACAGCCTGCGTACAAATGCTGCAGCTCGGCCCTTACTTGACCGCGCACAGAGAGTCCTGCACTTCCCCCTTCCTCTCCCCATGGCAGATCCGCTGAAGGCCCATTCTCACGAGCAACTAGACGCGAACAAGTAACAGAACAAACACTGTATCATTTACCTTCCACAGTACATCATTGCCCTAGAAGTGAACGGACTTGCAGTTGGGGTCTGAGAAAGAACAAAGTCGTCCCTATCAAGTATACCCCGACCCTGCGCCTAACCTCTCGCGCTTGTGATATATGGTGCTCATGACCCCCAGCCCCGTTCTCCCAGATGAAGTGTCAACCATGTATGCTAAGCTCTCGAGCTTCCCAGTCTTATCCATGCTGCTAAAGGATGTGTTAAATAGTGCTAAAATGTACAATGCAAGCCACTCATATTAAAGCGAGGTGATCCCCGCCCACCCCCGCAACACCTTCATGTCCTGAGGCCCAGTGTACGACCACTTGAAAATCCGCTTCTTACCAACTAATGTTTGCTGCTATTGTAAAAAGGGTAACAGAAAAACAATATATAAAATGCTTGTGTATGATGTGAGGAAATATGTTGTATTGCATGTAAGCCACCTAGGGCATTGAGCCAGTTTTTACTATAATCAAAATGTTAGATTAAGACATTGCTTTCTTGCTCCCGAGTATATAACCCAACCTGACACTACCTCACGTTTGTTATATGTTCAACTCTCTCATGAATTGCAAGCACAAGACCGACGAACGTTATGTAATGTATGTGCCAATGAAAAACCTCCATTGTTATGAACCTAGTAATGTAAGCACATGTAAACGGCGGAAATGTGTAATTTACCTAATGCTCCCAGCCTTAACATCTGTCCTCTCTAATAGTATTTGTGCAACCCAGTGAATAGAGACTAGCACAAAGTTACAAGGCCATCTTCGCCTTCACCCGCTAAGGCCCGCCGGGGCTTGCTGGTGTTCGTGCAGCACAGCTTCACCTCCCCACATTCCTGCTGGACCCGCTTCAAGTATTTACCTCCCCCATATCAGGGGCCCCCATACAACCACTGTGTACTGCCATGGCCAGGCCAAGTGAATTACGAGCTACCCGGTCCTCAATCCCGCCGCCTTTGAGGTGCCAACTATGTGTCCCCTCTGACCTAATGGTATTCCAGTTCACCCCAAATTCAACAGACCACAAAGACAGGTATCCGTCCTTGCGCAAACATCCCCCAGACCCATCATTTACTGCATTTAACAGGGTAAAATGATGAAGGTAACTTGACCCATGCCCCCTGATAAGACACATGGACCCATAAGACTGGACCCTTTGTTAATGACAACTTTATGATGATGTATGGAGGAAGCATCTTATTGTATACTGCTTTCTTGTGTCCCCACCCAGGTATCAGATTGATGTGTTAGAAGCTTAACATAACAACTTGGCATAAATAAGTGTGATGAATGTGTATGAATGGCCACAAGGGCAAGTTTCTAGAATCAAAGTGGTGAATCTCCGTTGACAGCCAGGCCCTAGAGCTCCACCCCGACGAGCCCAGCTGACCCAAGCACTTCGTGATGCCACCACGTGGATCCTCGCTAATCATGGATCACCGAGCATATAGACTACATAGTAGCTAGACGTCGCCATCCAATCCTCAAGACCATGTGGCCCCTATAGCTTAGCTCATGCATGAAGTGTATTTGTAATATAACTGACTGTCTTTGCTATTGTCAGACAGAGCGCTCTCAGAGTTTGCAGAGTCCTTTGCATGCTCTATATCGATTTAAATAAAGCCTTTTAATTTCAACCGCTCTTGGTCTCATTCCCTCCTTGGGGTGTGTCCTTTATTGCCCCTCATCGAGCGGGGTTAATTGCCTTATTGGGGGACGCTTACTTTCAAGCACAACCTGCTCTGTCTCTCCAAGCGATTCACATACGTTGGGTGGACAATGTTCAGGCCCACAGTTTGAGCCGGGTGCTCCTTCCATATTTTGGGTATTGCACGTGGAATATGTTTTACCTGATTTGCAGGAGGTTTGGTTTGCCAGTACCCGATGTCCTCTTTATAGGCTCAGTGGGCAGCGATTCAGGATTTCTGGGAGACTTTGTATGGAATGCTGGCTGTGAGCCGCTGGTGACAGGGCTGCTGAAGAGTTTCTTGCTTGCCAGGCCAGTGGTGCATGCAGGGGTACCACAGTGGGGTTTTTCCTTTGTATTGCAGGCTTTGCAGAACTCACCTTTTGAGCTACTGGAGGCAGTGGACATGAGTTTCTTGACTTGGAAGTCTTGGAAGTGTTTCTGGTGGCTATTTCTTGTTGTATCATTTATTGGTTGAACAATTCAACCTTTAACAAAATTCACATAACACCAAACAATAAAGAATTCCTAACATACTTTACAATATTGGCTATCCATAATATAAAATAAATAAAGAGACAAACCATAAAAATCACAAAAAAGAAAAATACCAAGTATAGAAGAAAAATAAAACAATCAACTATAAAAGAAAGAAAATCAGTTAAATAATGAAATGAGTTAATCAGTATGCTGATCTAACCTAACAGGTTGGGCCTAAAAGAGTAATACACCTTCATACATAGGTAGCCGTTCATACTTGTTCAGTGGCCTCATCCTCAATTCTTAGTGGTGGCTATTACATCAGCTATTACATCGGCCGGATGCTGGGTGGGGTTGGGGCACTGCTGGGATCAGCTCTGTTCCTGCAAGTCCAGTTGGTTTTGCTTATTCTTCAGTTTTTCTTCTAAAGGTTCCAAATTTCACAAGACACAGATCATTACTCTTCCGTATTTTTCCCTAATCAGGTGTCTCTATAGGAGGTACAGCGTCACAAGTTTAATGTCAAGAGGGCTATCTTGAAGCGTCTGGACAGAACTGCTTCTATTAGACAGTCAAACAGTTTGTTACGTTTGGTGGTCTCAAGCCTGGCATGCGGGCATTGGTCCCTACCATTAGCCAATGGTTGTGGCAAGTGATTGCTTTGGCCTATTCAGTGGCACGGGTTCTCTTTCCAGCCTCTGTTCAGGGTCCGTCAACTAGAGGGAATCCCAGGCGGAGCACAGAGTGTCCCCATTCGGGACAACTGCAGGGCGACGACCTGGGCTGACCCGAATACTTTCACCAGACACTATAGCCTCAACTTGCATAGGCAGGGGTCAACCTCCTTCGGGGAGGGGGTGTTGAGTGCCGGGAAAACCATTCATAGGAGATTTGTTATGACTGGGGGAAAAAAAAAAAAACAATTGATGATGTGTTGGAGCAGCACTATGGTTGATCTATGTTTTTATTCATGGATTCATGGCTTGCCGCTAAATTTGGAATGCCTCACAAATAAGTACAGGGACTTGGGGGTAAGAAGGCAATTACTTATTGGTAATCTTCATTATCCTGGCGTAGAGTGAAAAAGGCCATGATGTGTTGGGGCAGTATTGAACTGATACACTGTGATGGCTGGGAGTGTTAGCTCTAGGTAGAGAGGAGTGGACCACGTATGTCATACTGAAAAGGTGGAACGGATTCCTGATGAGCAGGTTGGGGCCTAGATGTGCGTACTGTGACGAGGAGGAGGAGGACTAGTAATAATGAAGATTACTGTTGTAATTGTGTATTTGTAAAGCGCTTATAGAAAAGTGAAGTGCTTCTAAGCACCCGGCTCATTAAATGTTGAGGTCTGGTGACGTTGCTGCTCCCTATGTTTCTACCACCGTCCCTGAAGCCAGGTTTATGATTCCTTCTCGAAACGCAGTCCCGCCACCTACCACCCAAACGGTAATAAAATGGTCACTGTTTGGATACGTATTACGAGGCCTTTGGCTGTTAGGTTTCGTATCTGCTTTTCTCAACACCGTATACAAAAGAATGGCTCGGGGACGCCATCGTTCCAGTTGCCCTGACAACCGCTCGTGACATCACTAG
This sequence comes from Ambystoma mexicanum, assembly GCF_040938575.1. Taxonomy (NCBI): domain Eukaryota; kingdom Metazoa; phylum Chordata; class Amphibia; order Caudata; family Ambystomatidae; genus Ambystoma; species Ambystoma mexicanum. Next base: position 305,289,267 of record NC_090940.1, read on the forward strand.
ACGCTGGCTGTGAACCGGCTCTCTCCGGCTACCTTGGATGCTGCTCATTCGTTCCCGGTAAAGGTCTGGCGCTGTATACTACCAGCCATTCTCAAGGCTTGCGGGTTCCCCATTTCACAACAGGAACGAGCAGATTTATAACTTGAGAGGGGGGGAGGCGGGGGGGGGGGGCGGATCGGGAAAGTGGCCATTTCACAGCCAATCACTAGAAAGGCGGCCCGAGCTGCCTGTCACAGAAGTCTATGATTGGTCGACCTTTTCTGTACTGGCTTGGGTGTTGCCATGGTCTCCGTTATGCAAAACAGGCGCGCGTGCCTGCCCTGCTTCTGAGTGTGTGGCTTCATTAATTGACAAGGAAAGAGGACTCACAGACTAAACTCATGCGAGCGGAATGATCGTAGGTGTCATGAAATATACACGCTCATTTGTTTTTTTTCGGTTTTTATTTCGCAATTATATTTCTTCATTTCAAACATAAATACAATCTGTTGTGTTGTGATTAACTTTGCATGCATCTGGAGCAAGTGACTAGAATCTTGAGATGGAATGCAGGGCTTAGAATGTTTATCTATGAGTGTGTTCCAGGTTTCTCAGTTGCAAGGATGTAAGCCCTGAGAGAGGATGCCGGTGGATGTCCTATGTCCCCTTTTACTTACCTGACTCCAAGAACTGTATTTGATGTACCTGAACTTAAGTAAATAACTCAACAGTTCACTGGAGTGTCAGAGTCATTTATGGCCAGACCCTGAACCCAACACTGGCGACGAGGATGAAGCTGGCTGTGCTGGGGGGACAGCACCAAAGAGAGACACCCACCGCCCCCCTAAGAGAAGTGATTCTCTCTCAGGTAAGAGCGCTGGATGGCTGTGAGGCGCTGCAGGCGCAGTGAGGGCAAGCGTGGCCCAGACAGAGGTGCTATAGAGGCAGTGGCGCAAGAAAGGCCCAGTCAGTGGCGCTGCGAAGGCACTGGAATCAGAGAGCAGCCATGGCTGTCAACAGGTGCTGCAAAGGCAGTGAGGTGCTGCAGAGGCAGTGGAGCGCTGTTATGTGCAAAGAGGTGCTGCAGAGGCAGTGAGGTGCTGCATGAGGCAGTGAAGGATCGCTTCTTGAGGCAGTGAAGAGGTGCTGCGAGGGCAGTGAGGCGCTGCAACAGGATGTGAAGAGGCGCTGCAGAGGCAGCGAGGTGCTGCATGAGGCAGTGAACAGGGGCAGTGAAGTGATGCTGCAAGGACAGTGAGGCGCTGCAAGATGCAGTGAAGAGTCGCTGCATAAGGGGTGCTTCAGAGGCAGCAAGGCGCTGTATGGCACAGTGAGGTGCTGCAAATCTGAAGAGGCGCTGCAGATGTGAAGAGGCGCTTTGCTGAAGTATAGCGCTTTGCTGAAGTGAAGATGCGCTTTAGTAAGGGCAAGTGAGCCTCTATGTGATATGCAAGAGGCTGTCAAGCGCCATTGCAGAGTAAAAGTAATTGGACAGGAGGTCAAGGGAGCTGCTTAAAAGTGCCAGTGGAAAGTCAAGAGGTCCATTGGTTAGGAATGGCAGAGGCTGGAGTCTCAAGGAAGCGCTACAGGGAGCTGTGAGGAGCTGCAGTGGATTGGAGCTCAGTGTAGCGCTACAGGTGCTGTGAGGAGCTGAAAATTGAAGTGACTTTGGTTAAAGTTTAAATGAGAAAATGCTGTGTCAGGGAGTCACGTAGATGAACATTGCAGCGGTTGATGGGAGAAAGGTGCAATGGAAGCACCTTTGTTAGGTGGCTGCATTACAGAAGGGGCTGGCTCCTAGTTTTGAAGTTTGGTGGAGGTTGCTGGGTTCAGTGTATTCAGTACAATGATTGCTGGTAGGAATATTGTGTCTAACAAGTTTTCTCCACAGGTGGACTTTAAAGCTTAAAATTTGATGCACTATTTAGTTTTTGCTTTGACACAAGTGTGATGTTGGATGAGTGTCAAAACACATGTTTTTGGGAACTGGCTCTTTAACCCTACATTTTGCCACAGGCACATTATCAGTAAAGGTCCTGCAGGCTTGAATTTTGGACATTGATAGGGCGTTTCCTTTACTTGGTTACCATGTTCAATGCTCAATTGGCCTATATGGTATGTGTGTGGGGAATGGTGGTTGTTGACTCAGGTGCAATGTCAACGTTATAGTGTTTAGCTCTTGCAAGAAGAGTGTGGTTTTAAATTCAGCTAAAACAATGTGATATATATGGCAATGCAAATGTAAACTACTCACTGGTGATGTAGCAGGAGTAGGGAGTGGTGCTGTGCATGGATTTTTAGATCTAAGTGTATGATGTGTAGCTTCAGTGGATGTGGTGTGAAGGGAGTCACATGAGATATTAGTGTTATGAGTGTTGATTATTTCTTCATTAGAGTTATTAAGTTGATAACAGTGCTCATCATTAGCTGTTCCATGTAGGTAGATTAATATGTTCTCTCCACAGGTGGACTATTCATTTTATTCCACAGATGGACATTAATGTTAATAGATTTTTGAAGTGGTGACAAGGTCTACACTTTTGGAGTTTTTTTTGGTTATTGTGAAATGCTTTCTTTAATCTTTTGTTTTTCAGGTGGGACTTTACTGGACACATTTTTTTGATGAAATATTGATCTTGTCACTCATATTTTACTGCTGTTCTTGTTGTCCCTATGGAGGGAAGATGTGTTGTGATTAACTTTGCATGCATCTGGAGCAAGTGACTAGAATCTTGAGATGGAATGCAGGGCTTAGAATGTTTATCTATGAGTGTGTTCCAGGTTTCTCAGTTGCAAGGATGTAAGCCCTGAGAGAGGATGCCGGTGGATGTCCTATGTCCCCTTTTACTTACCTGACTCCAAGAACTGTATTTGATGTACCTGAACTTAAGTAAATAACTCAACAGTTCACTGGAGTGTCAGAGTCATTTATGGCCAGACCCTGAACCCAACATGTTGGCAGAGAGTAACTGTTTTTGGTGTAGGGCAGCGTATTTAAACACGAATAAGTTAAAATGCATCTTGTAAGCACCAAAAAAACGCGTCCAAGAAACCTTCCAAATGTGGGAAGGTGGGGGTAGACCCAATTCAATGGAAGTTCAGTACATGGCCCCTTCATCCTCTTTGTATGGAAAATAAATGGTAACGGAGCCAGCGCTGGTGCGGACAGTCTCGTGGATTCTCATTTGTGATGCTTGCTTGCCTCTGGACCGCTGAATCCCCTGCTGTGAGTTTGTTTGGTGATATTGGCAATGGAATAAGTAGTTCCACAGGCACCATTTGATGTACACGAAGAATTATGTATCCGGTTTACATTCATGGGGATTCTAAATGTTTTCCGTAGAACCTTGTGAATGGTGTATCGAGCGTGCTGTTCCCACGCCGTTTTGCAGTTGCAATACTTCGGCGAAGTTTCCCGAGTTGTACCATGGGCGCTTGTAAGTGTTTTTAAGTGTTTTTGTAGTCTTTTTAGTCTAGTGTTTTAACTATCACTGTATAGAATACTGAGATGGCCATAGACACTGAAATGTGTGTTTGTGTTGGTTCCACAGGTTCAGTACTTGCACTGATTCCAGTGGAGGATTAATGTCCTGTATCCCGCTTACTTTTCCTCGAATTGGAACCTGGGGGTGAGTAGAGACTAAGGGCCTCATTACGACCCAGGCGGTAAGGGTTTTACGGCGGCGTAAACAGCGCCGACCCTTACCGCCTGAGTACGAGGTCCCTTAGCGCCATGGCGGACTTAACACCTGCTTTTAGCAGGTGTTAAAATCCATGGCGCTAAGGGACCATGGAGTTAATTACGCCACCGTAATTTACGGTGGCGTAATTAACGCCTTCCCCACTCCCATTATGCCCTATGGGGCAAAAATGGGAATGGGGAAGGGTAAATGGGGATTGGGGACTTACCGCCCCGCCAAGGTCGGAATGGGGCGGTAAGTCCGCCAACCACCCTGGCGTAAACGTAGTTTACGCCATGGTGGTAAAGTCACGGCCCAGGCGGTAACTTACCGCCTGGGTCGTAATGAGGCCCTAAGTGTGTTAAGAGATCTTGAACACACTGTGACATTATTAGTCACTTTTTTTGAAGAAATAGGGATGACATTCTGTTTTTTATTATTGTTTTTAGATTGGTTACGGGCCCACAATTGTTAAGAACTGGGCGAAGAATCCTTTCTTTGCCCTACGTCCTGAGGAAGGTCTCTGACCGAAACACGTGTCGACGCTTTTTTGTTATAAATATCTGAACCAAAATTTGGTATCGAATATACCACAACACCTAATATTAGGGACTGGGTCACTGTTCAACATACCAAATGAAGAGAAACATTATATTTCCAATACCCAATGAGGAATGTAATACCATGGGTGTTTCTTTTCCGTGCGAATGTTTGAATGAGTCCTGTATGTGGCTACGACTGCTGGTATGAAATGGTTTTTTATCAATTTTTATGATATTTACATTATTTTTTCATGTGATAAATTTATTGAATAAAATTTGAATATGTACTAAAAGAGTGTCATCCCATTCTACTGATCCAATCTTTGGATATTAGCATACTACACCTGAAGGATCAGGGATATAAGTGCAGGATTACCCCTCTATTTTCCCTTACTAACGGAACTGGCCAAGGTTTTTTGGCACTACTGCCTAGAACACAACATCTCAGTTCAAGCAAAGTACTTACCGGGGTTGGCCAACCCAGTTGCAGACTGGAACTCAAGGTATCTGAAGGACGCCAGCACAGTGTTCCAGAAACTGATGCACATTTGGGGTCCATGCATGACGGATCTGTTCGCATTGAGACTCAACCATCAACTGGAGAGGTTCGACAGCTAAAGGACGGAACCAGCAGCAATAGTAACGGACGCTGTTCACCAGCAGTAGGGACCAGACACAGAGTATGCATTTCACCCATTTGTCATGATCACGCATATGCTAGAAACCGTCGGTTGGAATTGAGTGAGGCTAGTGCTATTGACACTGCTGTGGCCTACTCAAGCCTGGTTCGGGATTCTCCTAGAACTATCTATAGACCCCCCCAATGTTACTTCCCGGGATTCCCCACATCATTCAGAATCCGGCAGGAGAACGCATTTCGATGGTGGGGGGCGGCACGATGATGCTGATGCCATTGAATCATATGGAGTGAAAAATCATATGGTGAAACATCAGATACTCGGCCGGAGACAGTCTTGGGAGGAAGGATAGCTCAGGGGCAATGCGTTTGTCTTGGAAGTAAGACAACGCGGCACAACACAGGTTCGGATCTCGATCCTGCGCTTATAAACCACTTGCTGGTATTAAGCGCATTATAAATTAACAATAAATAAAAATAAATAGAGCACATAGAATGGAGTCCGCCTTCTTAGACCTTAAGGCTAATATGTTAGAAATAGTGGATGATGGGGGGCGTGGCTAGGCAGCACGCCATGCGGACGTGCTTCCCGTGAGCTCCATCTCACGGCGCCCAGATCGGCTGAAATTCGCCATTACAATGCAGAACTTCACCCCAAAACTACAGGAAAATGATCGCAAGAAACTGGGGCATCCTCCAGTGCACTCTTCTCCCCTGTGCGCCCGTCTTGAAACCTGTTTTTGACTGGAAACGCGGGTCGGAGTAAATCACGCAAGATGGCGGCGCGTGTCATCCGGGGCTTTTCTTGAGAGGGGAGCCCTGCGCCGGACCCTGCCGAGCCCGCGCAACTCGCCGCAAGGTCTGCTGGAGAGTGCCGGACGAGTGAAGCCAGCCGACGAGAACAGCGGCGGCGACGAGCGAACCCCCGATCAGGAGGGGGAACGGGGCTGCAGACGTGACCCGCCCGAACCGCTTTGCCACCGGCCTCCCCACGCAGGCGGTTGGTCCCGCCGCTGAGGAGACCCGGAGGGGAGTAGGTGATCCCCGGACTGTGGGAGCCACGCTGGAGAGGCGGGCGGCGGCGCCGAGGAGGTAAGCAACTGATCCGCCCTCCTGGGAACTGGTCTGGAGCTGAGAGCCTGCGGCCCGAGCGGATAGATCTCCCGGGGCCGAGGGCGGAGGTGAGACCTGCACCCCCCCTTTTTTAACAAAAAGTGAAAACGAAAACGAAACGCCGTGAGACCACGGTGCTCGTTTCATTTAGCCAGTGTCAGAAATCAAACCCACAGTACAGCGGGATCAATGACCGCTCGCAAAGTGCACAAGCCCGTGTTTGAAAGCAGGCTCACATCGATCCGCACTCGTGTTTACCTTTAGTACGCAGATGGGGAACTTTCGAAAACGGCCACGTTCACTCGTTCGGCTCCAGCTACTCCAGGTCAACAGAGAGCTAGACTTAGGTGAAGGAATACCTCTTTTAAGGGGTACTCCCAACACTAACAAAGGACTAAAAAAGACCAAACCGCCATGTAGGTGACCTTGGGTGCTCAGTAGTATTCCCAACACTAAAAAAGGACTACAGCAGAACCAAACCACCATGTAGGTGACCTTGGGTGCTCAGTAGTATTCATACTAGTATGTCCCAACCAAATCTGTTACTGAATCCAATCGCACATAACACATGGTCACGCCTCATATGAATGACCTATATAAAAGGTAGATCAAATTATTACCTGGCTCCCTAATTTAAGGAACTGGGCCCATTTCTCCATATAGGTCATTCATATGAGGCGCGACCATGTGTTCACATTGAAAGAGGCTTTGTTAATGACAGGACATGCGGCACACAGTATGTATTACGAGCTTTGCTGGACTTGTGCTATGGGCACTGGCAAGGGGACCCCTCACTGCAGTGCATGTTTTTTATATTTGGTCAGACTTTGCTTTCCGCATGGATGTGCACGCATGGGGATACTTATAGGGAGATATACACTTGGTGATATTGGCAATGGAATAAGTAGTTCCACGGGCACCATTTGATGTACACAAAGAATTATGTATCCGGTTTACATTCATGGGGATTCTATATGTTTTCTGTAGAAACTTGTGACTGGTGTATCGAGCGTGCTATTCCCACGCCGTTTTGCAGTTGCGATACTTCGGCGAAGTCTCCTGAGTTGTACCATGGGCGCTTGTAAGTGTTTTTAAGTGTTTTTGTAGTCTTTTTAGTCTAGTGTTTTAACTATCACTGTATAGAATACTGAGATGGCCATAGACACTGAAATGTGTGTTTGTGTTGGTTCCACAGGTTCAGTACTTGCACTGATTCCAGTGGAGGATTAATGTCCTGTATCCCGCTTACTTTTCCTCGAATTGGAACCTGGGGGTGAGTAGGGACTAAGTGTGTTAAGAGATCTTGAACACACTGTGACATTATTAGTCACTTTTTTGAAGAAATAGGGATGACATTGTGTTTTTTATTATTGTTTTTAGATTGGTTACGGGCCCACACTTGTTAAGAACTGGGCGAAGAATCCTTTCTTTGCCCTACGTCCTGAGGAAGGTCTCCCACCAAAACACATGTCGACGCTTTTTTGTGATAAATATCTGACCCAAAATTTGGTATCGGATATACCACGACACCTAATATTAGGGACTGGGTCACTGTTCAACATATCAAATGAAGAGAAACATTATATTTCCAATACCCAATGATGAATGTAATACCATGGGTGTTTCTTTTCCGTGCAAATGTTTGAATGAGTCCTGTATGTGGCTACGAATGCTGGTATGAAATGGTTTTTTATCAATTTTTATGATATTTAGATGATTTTTTCATGTGATAAATTTATTGAATAAAATTTGAATATGTACTAAAAGAGTGTCATCCCATTCTACTGATCCAATCTTTGGATATTAGCATACTACACCTGAAGGATCAGGGATATAAGTGCAGGATTACCCCTCTATTTTCCCTTACTAATGGAACTGGCCAAGGTTTTTTGGCACTACTGCCTAGAACACAACATCTCAGTTCAAGCAAAGTACTTACCGGGGTTGGCCAACCCGGTTGCAGACTGGAACTCAAGGTATCTGAAGGACGCCAGCACAGTGTTCCAGAAACTGATGCACATTTGGGGTCCATGCATGACGGATCTGTTCACATTGAGACTCAACCATCAACTGGAGAGGTTCGACAGCTGAAGGACGGACCCAGCAGCAGTAGCAACGGACGCTGTTCACCAGCAGTAGGGACCAGACACAGAGTATGCATTTCACCCATTTGTCATGATCACGCATATGCTAGAAACCGTCCGATGGAAGGGAGTGAAGCTAGTGCTATTGACACCGCTGTGGCCTACGCAGGCCTGGTTTGGGATTCTCCTAGAACTATCTATAGACCCCCCCAATGCTACTTCCCGGGTTTCCCCACATCATTCAGAATCCGGCAGGAGAACGCATTTCGATGGTGGGGGGGCGGCACGATGATGCTGATGCCATTGAATCATATGGAGTGAAAAATCATATGGTGAAACATCAGATACTCGGCCGGAGACAGTCTTGGGAGGAAGGATAGCTCAGGGGCAATGCGTTTGTCTTGGAAGTAAGACAACGCGGCACAACACAGGTTTGAATCCCGATCCTGCGCTTATGAACCACTTGCTGGTATTAAGCGCATTATAAATGAAAAATAAATAAAAATAAATAGAGCACATAGTATGGAGTCCGCCTTCTTAGACCTTAAGGCTAATATGTTAGAAATAGTGGATGATGGGGGGCGTGGCTAGGCAGCACGCCATGCGGACGTGCTTCCCGTGAGCTCCATCTCACGGCGCCATCTCACGGTGCCCAGATCGGCTGAAATTCGGCGTTAAAATGCAGAACTTTTGCCCCAAAACTACAGGAAAATGATCGCAAGAAGCTGGGGCATCCTCCAGTGCACTCTTCTCCCCTGTGTGCCCGTCTTGAAGCCTGTTTTTGACTGGAAACGCGGGTCGGAGTAAATCACGCAAGATGGCGGCGCGTGTCATCCGGGGCTTATCTTGAGACGGGGAGCCCTGCCCCGGACCCTGCCGAGCCCGCGCAACTCGCCGCAAGGTCTGCTGGAGAGCGCCGGACGAGTGAAGCCAGCTGACGAGAACAGCGGCGGGGACGAGCGAACCCCCGATCAGGAGGGGGAACGGGGCTGCAGACGTGACCCGCCCGAACCGCTTTGCCATCGGCCTCCCCGCAGGCGGTTGGTCCCACCGCGGAGGAGACCCGGAGGGGAGTAGGTGATCCTCAGACTGTGGGAGCCACGCTGGAGAGGCGGGTGGTGGCGCCGAGGCGGTAAGCAGCTGATCCGCCCTCCGGGGAACTGGTCTGGAGCTGAGAGCCTGTGGCCCGAGCGGATAGATCTCCCGGGGCGGAGGGCGGAGGGCGGAGGTGAGACCCGCACTCCCCCTTTTTCTGCTCGACTGCGACTCGCTGTCCCCCCCAGCCTGCCGACACCGGGACGAACCGCTTTGGGAGAGCGGGGCGCTGGAGCCGGTGCCCACGGAGGTCTGTGCCGCCCTTTCCCCCCGACAAGTCCTTAGAACTCCCGGCCTGGGTGCGGCGCGGGAGGGCCTGCCGTGGCTCGCTAGCGCTCGGGCCTGACGGGTGGCATGAAGACGGGGAAAGGAGGCCCCTGCTGCCCCGCCAGCCTGGCGGATTAGATTGTGCTGGTAAACCCACTAGTCCAGGGCCACAAAACTCTGAGGGGCTAGCAGTTTCTGCAACTTCACATAGCGCCCATACTGAATCTCCCAAACGCATCCAACGGCCATGCTGTGTGATTTTCGATACATCTCAGTTAGAACACTTCAAGATCAATGCTATTTGATCATATAACTGAACTCTCTACCTCTCACAGCACTGACCCAAGCGAAGGGGGCACATCAACAGCTTATTAGAGGCAAGGATCTCTTGTGCACCTTACTTCTGGGAAGCACCTAGAGGTTCTGGAGGCGAAGACGCTTACACGACAACGGCTACCCCGGCAAGTGATGCCCAAACCAATTGCAAAAAAAAAAGCCACAGAGCATTCAGTCATATATGAAACCATGTCTACAATTCCCAGACTCCCTTCACACAAGCCGTACTACGGCTGAAAACCAAACGGACATCCACCAGCCCCCACCTTAGAACCGACCCCCCAGAATGGCGGTATCCAGAGAGGACCTGGAGGGAATGTTCAAATCATTTAAACAAGACATCACTCAAGAAATAAAAAAGGAGATTAAAACCTCCAAAGACTCCCAGGCCCAATCCCTGGCAGATCTTTCATCCCACCTTGGGGGCCTAGAATCCAGAGTCAGCGATTTGGAGAATGTGACCTGTGTCCAATCTCATGACAGCGAAGTGCTGACGGGTAGAGTGAAAGCTATTGAGGAACATCTTGAGGAGATATGGGCTAAACAAGCCGACTTAGAAAATAGATCCAGGAGAAACAATGTGCACCTGCGGGGGGTCCCCCGGAAGATACCTGATCGGAAGCTGGCTGATTACGTGGAGACATTCTTCAGAGCCCTTTTGGAACTACCTCCAAATGAGGACCTTAAGCTGGATAGAACACACCGGGTGTATTCATCGGCCCAGACGAAGAAAAACCTAATCCCAGATGTACTCACCCGAGTGCACTTCTATCGCCAAAAGGAAGAAATCTTGGCTGCAGCCAGAGACTCAGATACTATACGGTTTCAGGGCACGGAGATCCAATTGTTCCAAGACCTAACCCCTTACACACTAGGGCACCGACGGCAACTTCAGAAAGTGACAACCTGGTTGAGAGAACGAAAAATCTGCTATCGTTGGAGAGTCCCATGTAAGTTGATCTTTGAACTTCATAACCAACAGCATATGATCACTTCAGAGGAGGAAGCGAGAGGTATAATGGGCGAGACCCCACCGGAAAATGACGCCCTTAACCCATGCTCCCAGGAAGGGAACGGCTCCGCTCCACATATCCCTCCGAAACCAAGGCGAGGAAGGTCACTACGTCGACCGCAACACTCCACGACCCCAAACGGTGAATCAGTCCCGAGGAAAACACCCGAACTCCCTGGCAAGGCCTCACCCCCAGCGTCGTCGGAGGGAGAAGGCTAGGCAGCAACTTGAACGATACAAGGATGGGAGTCCCGAAGGGCCTATGAGGCACTCGGTGGAGAGTGGTTTCTTGTTCAGGACCCCGGTTGGGCTTTAGGATACCCTTAATCGAGGACGCGGGTCCCAGGAGAAAGGGGAACCCTGGAAGTATTGGTCACTTCGCGTTGTCTTGGAAGAATATCTAGGAACTCCTCACTGGGACCCTGGTCGGCTTGCAACCGAAGCAACGAAGGGAGGCTGCTACAACACAATAACTTCCCGAGATGTTCTTGGGCGTTGATGTGCCCCCCCCTCTCCCCACCTGAGTTCATCGTTCAATTGGCCTGAGTTTGGGCTTCATAGTTCCGAAAGTTCTGTAAGTTCTGAAAATTCTGTTTGAAAATAGATCTGGGCGTCGGAGTGGATGGTGCCCGACATGTGTGGTACGAGGTTTAAATTACCATGGGGACTATGGATAATGCAATTTTTAAGGAAGGTAACATGCTCATAAATGTTGACCTGCTTTTATTACAATTCCTTTTTTAGGTATTTTATGTTTACCCCTATCTGGCAACTGATGAGGGGTCATTATGTTTTGGTTTACCACTACACTCAGTCATGCTACACTGCAAAGTGCAATCCCAAAAGGCATAGCTTGCAGATACACCATGGCAACCCCTAGCTATAAATTCATCTCGCTTAATGTCCAGGGATTAAACACCCCCCTGAAACGCAAAGCCCTCTTCCACAGATTAAAATCCCTGGATGCATCATTCCTATTTCTTCAGGAGACCCATTTACAACCGGCTGATGAATTACGTCTCAGCGATAAGCTTTACCCCACCAAATTCTTTGCCTCTAGCAGGACGAAAAAGCGAGGGGTTGCCATCCTGGTGCGCAAGGGGATCTCATTTAAAACTCAGGGAGTGGTCCGAGACGAATAGTGGAGATTCCTGCTGATCAACGCCATATTAGATGGCCGTAAGGTCACGCTGATCTCCATTTATGCCCCCAATAACAAATAAGGCCAATTCTTCCAGAAACTGTCAAACGCGATATCTGATCATGCTGAGGGAGAAGTGATTCTGGGGGGGGGGGCTTCAACGTGGTGGTCAACCCCCTAGTTGACAAAACCCTACCCCCCACAGATAATGACAGAAACAATTATTATTATTTATTTTTTTTAAATTCAATTTTTATTGATTTTTTAGAAAACAACAGCATAGGTACACAAATCACAAGATTTGGGAAATCGCCCTCAACAAGTCAAACTATAGGCCATTATTCCCTGCATTTATTCCCCCCTGCCCCCTCCCACCCACCCCATACAGTATCTCAAGCGATGCAGTCTGCTTATAGAAGTGATGCGGCATAGGGCAGCATCGATCCGGGTTTTCTCCGCCAGTGTTCAACCGGCTTTCCAAGTTCTAGGGCCATTCGTTCTATATCAGGGCTTGTTTTTGGGCCGGGCCAAGGACGCTTGAGGGTCTCAGGACGTGGCCCCTGTATTGCCAAACACCTCTTGAAATTGTAGCCAGTCTGTCTCTATTTGGGTGCTTGAACCATGTAAGGCCGCTGTAAGTCTTTCCATAAGGAATATGTCTTTGGCTATCATCACCCATTCTTTCTTCGTGGGGAGGGCGGGCCTCTTCCATGTTCTAGCGCGAGCCACTCTGGTTGCCAACAGTAGGGAGTGTGAGAGGTCCGGTAATTTTTCCCAGTGGTCATCCCTATGCTGCAGGCCAAACAGTATCAACATCGGGTCCAGTGGAAGCACACCTTCTCCCGCCTCTTTCAGCCAGCTGAGGACTTCGGCCCAATAGGTTTGGACCTTCCCGCATGTCCACCACATGTGCCAGTAGTTTGCCCTTTCCCCACACCCGTGCCAGCAAAGGGGGATTACATCTGGGAACATCCTAGAAAGTGTGATCGGGTCATGCTGCCATCTGTGCAAGAGTTTAACAGCATGGGTTTTGTATTGGCAGGAAATCGAGGTTTTAAATGATCTACTACAGAGTCGCCCCCAGAGACCGTCTCCGATCCTACAACCCAAGTCACTTTCCCATTTCCCTCTGAGGCTTTTGGTGGTTCCCTCCCGGGGGTTAAAAGGGCAGAGTAAAGGAGTGAGATGAGGCCTTTCATTACTACATGGGTGTCTAAGATTTTCTCAACCGGGGTGAGTTTTCTTTGTAATTTGGGCTTTAGTTTTGCTTTCATTAGGATTCCCTTAAGTCTCAGGTAGAGGAGTGGGGAGAGCCTGCCTATTCCCAGGGATTCTTCAAGCTCCTGGATACTTATAAAGGACTCCTCCCTGACCAACTGACCACCTCTGCATAGGCCCGTGTCCAAACCAGGGCTGATAGTGTTTGTGACCTGGGATTTCCTCTAGAACTGGTGTGGACCAGATGTGACTCATGGGGGAGGGCCAAGTGGTCACCTTCTCACCGTGTCCCTTACCCTCCAGCGCCTTCCACATTGTTACTAATATTGGGTGTTCAGTAATTCTCCTTGGGATCTTTTTCATCGGGACCCATAACCACTCAACCACTGTGACAGGGCTCAGGAGGGAGTTTTCAAGGAAGACCCATTGTTTGTTGGGGTCCTCTCTGAGGTGGGGGGCCAGGGTTCTGAGCTGGGCTGCTCTGTGGTAAGTTCGTAAGTCTGGGAGGCCGACCCCCCTCTATCCTTGGGGAGGGTGAGTGTTTCATAACCTATTCTGGGTTTCTGGCCTTGCCATACGAATTTCGTTATGCGTTTTTTAGCTTCTTTAAGGAGTGCTTCTGGGGCTTCCAAAGGGAGCATCTGGAAAACATACAGGACCCTGGGGAGGAGGTTCATCTTTACGGCGTTATCCTTCCCATCCACGAGATTTGCCCCCTACCCCATGTCTCCATATCTTTGAATAAGTTGTCGAACAGCAGGGGGTAATTTGCCTGGCTTAGATCTTCGTGGGGCCGGACGATGTTGATCCCCAGGTATTTGATCCCTTCGGTACAAATTTGAAAACCCAGGGGGGACAGTTCTGTCAGGTCCCTATCTGCATCTGGGGCAAAGGGGAAGATCATAGACTTCCCTATGTTTATCCTGAAGCCTGAGAATTGGCCAAACCGTTCAATAACCCGGACGGCAGCCGGGACAGAACTAGTAGGTTCCCTCAGGTGGAGCAGTATGTCATCTGCATAGAGGCTGAGCTTGAAGGTCCGACCTCCAACGTCAATACTGCGGACCATCGGGGCACATCTGATGTACTCCGCAAGTATTTCCATGGTCATGGCGAACAGGATTGGGGAGAGGGGGCAGCCCTGCCTCGTCCCCCTTTGAAGGCTGAATGTTCGTGACAGGCGACCATTTACTGTGACTCTAGCAGAGGGGTCTGTGTATAGGGCCTTAAAGGCTCGCCTGATTCCCTCGCCGAAGCCCAGTTTGACAAGGACTCAGTGTAGAAACTCCCAATCCACCCTATCGAATGCCTTTTCGGCGTCGATGGCCACCAGGACAGGGTTGTCCCCCTTCGGGGCCGCTTCCCTCATGAGGTGCAGGGTTTTTCGGAGGGTGTCCGCCCCCTGTCTCCCCTGTATGAAGCCCACCTGGTTGGAATGGATGAGTACCAGCATATGGCTGTCTAGTCTTGTGGCTATGATCCTGGTGAACAGTTTAGCGTCCACATTCAGGAGGGAAATTGGTCTATACGACCGGCAGTCTGCTGGATCTTTGCCCTCCTTTGGGATCACTGTTATCAGTGCTTTGCCAAAAGACGGGGGTGCACTCCCGGTCCTCATGATATTTGAGAATAGGCCCGCCAAGAACCCCGCTAGTAGGCCTCCAAAGGCCTTATAGAAGCCTGCAGTGAATCCGTCCTCCCCGGGGGCCCTGCCCAGCTTAAGACCCGATTTTGCCTTGAGTACCTCCTCGCTTGTTATTGGGGCGTCTAAAGCTAATGCCTCTGGGGGGTCCATCACAGGTAGTGTTACTCCTCCGAGGTATGCTCCCAGTGCCTCCGCCTGCACTTCTCCTTCCCTCCCGTAGAGAGTCTCATAAAACCCTGCAAATTCCTCCACTATTCCCTCGGGATCAGTTTTTACCCCCTCATCCCTGCTTGAGATCCTTGACACCCATCTATCTCTCCGTTGGCCCCGGAGTTTGGCCGCCAGCATGGCGCCGGCCTTATCTCCTTTTTCGTAATACCTTTGACGCAGGTGTTGGAGGCCCGCTACAATTTACCCCATCTCCAATGTGCTCAGCTCTTGCCTTTTCTCTCTTGCATCCCCCAAGTCCCTTGCCCTCTCCTCGTCACTCTTCCCTTCAGATCCTTCCAATGCTATTATCTCTGCCCGTAGCCTAAAAGCCAGGAGGGTCCTGGTCCTTTTTTTGGAAGCCCCCTCTCTAATCAGAACACCCCTCCAGGTCGCCTTTACAGCCTCCCAAAATGTCTCTATGTTGACTTTGCCCGTGTTGTTCAGTTCGAAATATTCATTGATCGCCTTCTCCATCTCCTCCTTAAAAACCACATCCCTTAGTAGGAGGTCATTGCATTTCCACAGGGATTCTCTGGGCTTCAGACCCGATACACTAATATCTGCCCAGACCATATCATGGTCCAACCAGCTAACCGGGCGGATGATGCAGGACTCCACTCGGCTCATGTTCTGGTGCCCAATGAAAAGGTAATCTATTCTCGTTCTGGTGCCATGGACCGCTGAGTAAAAGGTGTATCCCTTTCCCTCCGGATGCAATTCCCTCCATTTGTCCACGAGCCCATAGCCCCACATCAGCTCCCGGAATTTCCCCTGGGGTCTACCCCCTCGGCTGCCTAGCGGGATGGCCCCGCCACTATGATCTAATTCCCGATTTGCCCACATGTTAAAGTCTCCACCCAGTATAAGGAGCCCCTCTGCCCTGGCCATTATCTCTCCCATTGCCTCTTTGAGAAATTCAACCTGGCCCACATTAGGACAATAGATAGCTGCTAGGGAGACCCTGGAGTTGTGCAAGTCACTCGATATAATCATGGCTCTACCGTCCTCCCTCCCCCACTTGGTTACCTCTGTGAGTCTCTGGTTTCTCTGCAGGATGATCCCGACTCCACTCTGTTTCGTGGAAGCGGATGCCCAGAAGGTCTGACCCACGTGTGCTCCCGGGATGGCCCTCTCCTCTCCCGTTACTGTTCTAGTTTCCTGGACGAAGTGGACATCTGTTTTAGCATTCTTCATTTCCCACCCCAAGAGGGAGCGCTTTGCTGGGGAGTTCAGACCCTTTACATTGAGTGAACCAATTCTCAGTGACTCAGCCCGGCCCCTATTCTCATTGTCTGCCATTGGGTCCTTGTCTTGTGTGTATCGTCTTACCGGATCTGTGCTTGCTGCCGCCTTCCAATGTGGTTTTGAGACTGTGTGGGTCCCCCAATCCCCAACTCCCTCCCTTCCCTCCTCCTCCCTCCCCCTCTTTATCACAACGCCTGCCAACGGGCAAGCCACCAGGGTGAATGCAAGTCCATCCACCGCAGACCCCTTGTTAAGCTCAGCGTCCCCGGCCGGGGCTGTTTGATTCAATCTCTCGGTTTCTCTAATAGCGAGCCTCTGACCACTTAGTCCCCTTCGGCTTCCGTTGTGGGGGTGTTTAGTTTCTTGAATTTCCTTCGGCCCTTTATCTTCTTCTTTGTGGTCCAGGGGCCCTCTGGCTCCCTCCTGGCGCTCCGAGGCTCCTGAACCTCCATCTCGTTTCCTTCCTCTGGGGTATCCCCTTTGAGTACCTGCATCACTTGGGATGCCTCCTTGCCGCTGGTCACTCTATTGTCCACTCCTGAGCACTCGAAAGACAAGGCGAATGGGAAGGACCACCTGTATCTTATGTCCTGACTGGTGAGCCCCTGGGTGAGTGGCCGGCACTCTCTTCTGCGGGTAAGAGTGAAAGCCGAGAGGTCCTGGAAAATCCTCACTGCATCTCCTTCGAACAAGAAACTCTCCAGCCTTCTCGCTTTCTCGAGGACCTCCATTTTTTCTCTGTAGCGGAGGAAGCGCACAACTATGGACCTTGGGCCACCCCTCGCTCCACCTCCTCCTCGGTGGGCTCTTTCCAGCTGGACTTCCTTGTCCCCCTCGAGTGTGAAGAGTTGGTTGATGAGGCCCTGAACCTTTCTCCCCACATCTGCGGCAGTCTCGCCTCTCTGTTGAGTCACACCCATAATGCGCAGGTTGTATCGGTGTTCTCTGTTATCTAGGTCGTCCATTTTCAGGGCTATGTCCTCCTCTCTGATTTCTAGGTCCGTTAGCCTCGCTTCGTATTTCATGTCTAACAGGTCCATTTGGAGGTGGTTGTTTTCCATTCCCTCCATTTGTCCTCGAGCGTCTCCACTCTCCCCCTGAGATCAACTATAGAGGCTTGTATGTCCGTTCGAATCGCTTTTATCTCCTGGAAGATGTCCTTGAGGTCATTCTTCGTTAGCACTGCAGGGGGGGTCGGCACTCGAAGGCATGGTGACTCTGTGTGGTTCGCCGAGGGCTGCGTTGGACCGGCGGAAGCATTGGAGGGAGCGGATTGCGCACGTGGGCTGGGTCGGTTCCAGGGCTCCTGTCTCTGGGTGCACTTTGTAGTATGGGTGAGGGCGGGGGCGCCTCTCACCCTGCCTAAATGCCTTGAAGTTTCCTCTGGTCGTCTTGGGCCCTCCCCACTTCCGCGGTGGCAAGCTCGCATGTGGGGGGGACCCCGGCGATGGCTCAGCTCCTCACAAGGGTGGCTGAGATTGTAATTGGGGCCTGTTTCCCCAGATGCGTCACAACTGAAATGTTCCAGGGGGATCCCTGTACTCCAGGGGGGAAGGCCGTGCCAGCTTTTAAGGGATGAGTTGCGCCGGTCCGTGCCCGGAGGGCCCTGGGGGGGGCCAAACACAGTCCACGAGTCTCAGGCATCAGTTCTCCCCCCTGCGCTCCTCACCTTCTTCGGGCCGTCGGGGGCCACCACATGTCCATTGTGGGCTCGGACCCCTTCACTGGAGGCCCCTTTTCGAGTAGGCCTCCGTGCGCGGGGGATGGGTCGGGAAGCTCCCGGAGTCCTGATTTGCTGCTGGTGGTGATTTCCCGGGGAGGCCATACACAGGAGCGGTTCTTGGTGGTGGGGGGCTCCCACCAGGACGCTCCACTCGCCCCCGGCCCCGCGCGATGTCCACACGGGGCAGAGCTCCAGGGCCCGCTCGGCGTCCGCGCACAGTGGGGGGCGTGCTCCAGCGTCCTCCTCTCGATGTTATGGGCGCGGGCCGCGGAGGCGCTGACCGGCGGCTCCGGGCTCCGCGGCAGGGCCGGCCAAGGCCTGGGGCACCGCAAGATGTGACGCCCCAGTGGCTCCGCTGCACGGCGTCCGAAAAGGTGTCCTCTCTGTTGCTCAGCGAGCAGGGCCTCAAATCGGGGCCAGGCTGTGTCCACTTTCGGAGGAGCGCTGATTTGTTGGGCCGCTGCCGCGGGGGCACACATTCCCGTCGGGGTTACTCCAAACTCCCGGCCGGGGATTGGCTCAGAGTGCTAGGCCCTGCGGTGGTGGAGGAGCGCTGGTCTCACACGTCCAGCATGCTCCACGTTCCCTGGTGGTCTCCCGACAGAAACAATTTTAAGGCCCTCACTTCTCTACTGAAAGGCCACTCCCTGATTGAGATATGGAGATACTGCCATCCGGAAGAAAGAGATTACACCTATTTCTCGGCGGTCCATGGGGGTTTTTCAAGGTTAGACATGTTTTTTATATCTGACCCACTGATCCAATATGTACAAATGGTGGACATACTCCCTCAAGCGCTTGCAGATCATTCTTCGGTCCTATTGGCGATAGCCCCACTTGGACCGGCCCTACCAAGGAAACCCGCTTGGAAGCCAGATGACTTCCTGCTAGATGGCCCACTGACCCGCGCAAACATTAGCAAAACCATTGAAGCATACTTTAGCGAGAATGACACGGGAGAGGTGAGCTGAGGAATGATTTGGGATGCGAGCAAGGCGGTGCTCAGGGGCCATTTGATAGAACAGGCAACCCAACGAGGGAGAGCCAGGAGACTCCTGAGAGAGCAACTGGAGGGGGAAGTACTCAGACTTGAAGGGGCGCATAAGAAAAAGCCTTCCCGGCGTTCTCTAAGGGACCTGAGAGTGGCGAAAAAAGCCCTGGAAGCGCATCATATGGGAAAAGGCAGCATATAGCATGATGCGCACAAAACAATTTTTCTATACTAAAGGCAACAAAGCTAACAAACTATTGGTCGCTAAACTGGGTAAATAAATGAAACAAAACAGAATTGACCTTCTACGAGATAAATCTGGCAAAGACACATACTCTGAGGAGGGTAAATGCCGCATTATAGAAGATTTTTTCAGGGAACATACAACCTCACACAAGGGGGATCTGCAAGCGGTTAAAGCATTCATATCTAAGGCGAACCTCCCACAACTCCCCCAATCCTCTTTAGAACTCTTAGATGCTCCAATATTGTCGGAAGAAGTTGAACACGCCATCAAAACTCTCCCTTTGGGCAAGGCTCCGGGTCCAGACGGATTCACGAATAAATTCTATAAAACTTTTGCGAAGGAACTCGTACCACATCTTACTAAACTATTCAACATCCTATGGGAAACGGGTTCGGTCACCCAATCCATGGCGGAATCTACCACAATTCTAATACTAAAACCCAGAAAAGACCCAACGGACTGTGCATCCTACCGACCCATAGCCTTGCTCAATACGGACGCCAAACTGTTTAGCAAAATCATAGCACACCGATTAGGAGATTTACTACCTACATTAATAGACGGGGACCAGACAGGCTTTATTTTAGGAAGATCGGCCCATGATAACGGGCATCATTACGACTCAGGCGGTAAGGGGTTTACGGCGGCGTAAACAGCGCCGACCCTTACCGCCTGATTCCGAGGTCCCTTAGCGCCATGGAGGTTTTAACACCTGCAGGTGTTAAAATCCATGGCGCTAAGGGACCTTGATGTTAATTACGCCACTGTAATTTACGGTGGCGTAATTAACGCCTTCCCCACTCCCATTATGCCCTATGGGGCAAAAATGGGAATGGGGAAGGGTAAATGGGATTGGGGACTTACCGCCCCGCCAACCTCGGAATGAGGCGGTAAGTCCGCCAACCACCATGGCGTAAACGTAGTTTACGCCATGGTGGTAAAGTTACGACCCAGGCGGTAACTTACCGCCTGGGTCGTAATGAGGCCCAACATCCGAAGAGCAATAGACTTAACAGCCCTGGCCCCCTCTACACCTGGCCCCCTTTCATTGCTCTCCCTAGACGCCCACCGGGCCTTTGATAGCATGTCTTGGGATTACCTGCGCCTAGTCCTAGAGGGGTTTGGTTTTAGCCCACATTTTTATAGATTGGTCCTGGCCAACTTTCAGATCCCCACGACCCGAATACGGGTCAACGCCCATTGGACACCTCAGATAAGACTGGGTAAAGGGACCAGACAGGGCTGCCCCCTATCACCTCTGGTTTTTACTTTAGCGATGGAACTTCTAGCCCAGCATATTCGCCTGCACCCAAAATTCAAGGGTTCGAGGTGGGAGCCCAAACCCACAAAGTGGCGTTATACGCTGATGATGTGCTTTGTTTCTTAAGAGAGGCACAGACCTCGGTCCCGCCGCTCATGAGATTGTTGGGAAAGTTTGCGAGGATAGCGGGCTTCACAATTAATAAAGCAAAATCTAAAGGCCTAAACCTCTCGGAAACGCCAGAGGAACTAAATGTCCTACAGGACACCTACTCTCTCCGGTGAAATAACTCCGAAATAATGTACCTGGGAGTGCACCTAACCCCAACATACGCAGGATTGGTACGGGCCAATATCCCTTCTTTGTTAAAAGAGGCTAAGGATTCTTTAGTAAAATGGTCCCCTCAGGAGATATCGTGGCTAGGTCGCGTAACTGCCATCAAGATGACCCTACTACCCCGTATGCTTTACACATTTCAGGCGCTCCCAATTCACATCCCGGAGCGAGACTTACATAACCTGCAGAAAGATATAGGCAGATTTATCTGGCAGAGCAAAACACCCAGAATCCAGCGCCGGATCCTCACTAGAAGCAGGAAAATGGGTTGCCTTGGACTCCCATCGATCTTAAAATACTACAGAGCTACACAAATTGCTCCCATCCTGAGCTGGGCTACCCAAGCAGACTCCCCTAAATGGCAGGATATTGAACAGAGGTCCGCCGGGGCGCCCCTTTCCCACCTCCCCTTTCTACCACGCGAGGCTCGGGGATCCCTTCTCCCAACGATGCGCGCCACGCTCCGATGTTGGGACAGGCAGTTAACTCTAAGAGGATTAACCCCGGGGCCAGGCCCCTGGACCCCGATCACGCAGAACCCAATGTTCACCCCAGGTCTCGAACCCACATCTTATCACAAATGGTCGGGAGGGGAAACTCTGAGACTACAGGCGCTATACACTGATAATGTCCCCCTGAAGTTTATGCAATGCAAAGAGAAATTTAGCCTCCCGGAGACTGAGAGATTTAGATACAAACAACTTAGACACTGGATCACCAACCCGAATGTGAGGAAAGCGGCTTCTAGGCAACCCATGGGTCTAGAACTGACGGTGCGGAAGGGCAGCGAACACACAAGGTGGCAACCTGCTACCGCCTTCTAGAACATGTACCAGAAGAAGAACAATTGCCTTACATGACCGCATGGGAAAGGGATATGGGGAGGGAGATAGCCCCTGAATCATGGCGAAGAATATGGGATAGGGCACACAGGTCCTCGAGATGCACAACCACCAGAGAGTGCGCACTAAAAATGTGTTACAGGTGGTATTTCACGCCACAGAGGCTGCATGCAATAAACGCAGAATACCCAGATAATTGTTGGCATGGATGTGGGGCTAAGGGGGACTTGGGACACATGTGGTGGCACTGCCCGATCATCCAATCCTTCTGGCTGGAGATCAGGTCCAAAATTAAGGATATCTGCGGCATTCTTCTCCCCTTGGACCCACTGATATTGGTACTGGGCGACACCCCAGATGATGGCTCCTACCCTCAATCGGGCTCCAGAGCGCGGCTAATCACGCAACTGTTAATGGCGGCACGCCTTACGCGCACCCGGTTCTGGAAAGAGCGTGAAGGCCCCCACATTGCACATTGGTGGGTTAAAGTCTGGGATATTTTGCGAGTAGAGAAATTCACAGCTACTGTGGAAAACCGACCGCACAAATTTCAGAATATCTGGGGCCCATTCCTTGAATACGTTGAGGAAAAAGAACACATGCTCTTTCAACCGAGATTGATTAAATTCCTTCTTCAACCCTGAAGATCGTGGGAACAAAGGGAGGATCCACTGATGGGGGAGTTAGGACAAAAATCCTGAGGGCCTTGGAGGATAATACCTGGAACCAGGGGATGGCATGGACTGAATTTACGTGAACTTAACAGTGAATATGAGAAAAGTGGTACTGTAAAAACCTTTTCCTTTTTTTTTTTTTTTGTTATTTTTTTTTTGTCTTTCTTCTATCCCTTCCAATTAAATGCACCATGGATGATATAGCGGCTATACTATACCCCAAGAGATTTCCACAAATCAGTTTTAATACCAAGAACTGTAAAAATGTTAAAATGAAATGTTAATGCATTGTGATGAATTAATTGAAGTTGTATGAACAGAGTCAAACGCTGAACCTTACGAACCCTTATGAGTGGCGGGCAGGGTTCCAAGGGACAGGTGCCAAGGAGGCGGCTGTCCGATGTACTGTTTTAAGGAATCAATTTTGCCATTAACTTGTTCATTGCCGAACTCAATGTATTGGTGTTTCAATAAAAAGATTTTGACAAAAAAAAAAAAGAAATAGTGGATGATGGACACACAGCGCTGCTCATGCTTATCAACCTTTCGCCTGCCTTTGACTTGGTTGACCACAGGATGTTGGTCACCAGGCTCATGTACTCTGCCGATTTTTCATCTTCAGCAGGAAGCTGTGTGGACTCCTTTCTTACAGGCCGTACGGCCAGAGTCTTTGTGTATGAGTATAAAGCTGACAAGGAGGGTTTGACCTGTGTTGTCCCACAAGGGTTGTGTTTGTCGCCGGCCCTCTTTTATATTTTCATCATGTCATTTTTTGAGCTATTGGATGCCTAAGGGGTGTTGTATCCAAACTATGCTGACAACACTCAGTGTCTCATCCATCTGTCAGAGGATTACACCAGAGACACTGAGACTGTCAACACAGTATATTCCATTATACAGAACCGGATGATGAATAATGGCGCTTAACAATAAGATTATGATTGTGGCCACAGCCGCACGTCTGAGAAAAACAGCCCAGGCTACAAGGAATTTCGTATTGCTGGCAGTGACATTACTACTCTTCCCAAAGTCAAAACACTGGGCATGGTGATTGATCAGGAGCTTAGAAAGAAGGCTCATGTAATTACTTGGTCTCATCTACATTCTATTATTTAAAATTGCTTGTTCAGCGGAGGCCCTTCCTGTCCTGGAAAAATTGCACATCAATGGTGCGGATGATCATTGGAGACAAACTGTACCCTGTGTGAGACAGGCATGGTATCAAGAGAGACACAGACTCAAAAGTATTAATTTTAAAACCGTTATTTACAAAGATTCCTAAATTAGTGTAATGCCTAACTGGTCCTAACTCTAAAGGGATAGTTCCCATAACTGATGTTTCTAATGGCCGTCGTTGTCTAATAGTCCAAAATAAGTCTGCCTTTGTCTAAGCCTATGTTTGCCCTCACTTGTTACCCAAAAATTTGATACGAAGTCTTTTGAAAATGAAAATAGTGGTTCAACAAAAATGAGAAACCAAACTTGGTTTCAGGTGGTCTTCTCACCGGGTGCAACCTGCTCAATTTCACAAAAATGAGTTAAATCATAAGGGCTGTTCATAAGACCTTCTCCACAGGCCCTTACAGTGAATTCAGATACCTTCAGTGTCTTTGAGTTCCTTGTGGTTCCCTTCCCCAAGCTTCAACGTATTCAAACACCACAAAAGAAATGTAACACAGTTCCCCACACTTCAGTCTTTTCAACACCATAAAGAAAACCAATACGTCTCCAACTTGGCTGGGCCTCTAAGGGGTTCCTTCCCCAAGCTCAGGCCCCTTCCAGCTTCAAAACACAAAGTGAATTTCATCATGATGCACTTTGCTTTTCACAATAGGCCTCATGGGGTTCCCTTCCTCCAAGTTCAGGCCTCTTCCAGCTTTCAACACAAAACAAAATATCTTGCAGTTCCTTTTTGGTTTCACAGGTCATCCTTTCCCAAGCTTAGGCCCCTCTATTTCCAAACACAAGTTCAGCTGGTCAGGATGTGCTTTTTCCTTATATGTAGTGTCTCTTACACACAATCCTCTCATGGGGTAGAGTCAGAGGCCTTCGAAAATGCCAGGCTCTTTGCTTTTCCTCAGTGCGACCACTATGACCCTTTGCCCCTCTCTTTGTTTCTTGTTTGTTTATTTTATTTATAAAGCGCTCCGGACCCAAAGGTAAAAGGGCGCTTAGGTACACGGTTACATACAGTTTACAATTATACATATATACAGTTTGTAAGTAAAACACAATTACGGTATAAGCAGTATCATCAGACATAGAAGAGAGAAAAAGGGTAGGTGCTAGTTTTTGTTCAGTAACCAGCTAATGACCTGTTTCCTAAATGCCTGAAAGGACTCGGTAGATTTAATGTTGAATGGGAGGGTGTTCCAAAGTTGGGAGGCAAGGACCGTGAAACTGAATCCTCCAGCTCTTTTTAAGGTGAATCTGGGCACCATTAGGCATAGGCCCTCATTACGACCCTGGCGGATTTTTTCCGCCATCGACGGACTTTTCGGCCATGGCGTAAAGTCCGTTTACGCCATGGCGGATGGCGGACTTACCGCCCCATTCCGAGGTTGGCGGGGCGGTAAGTCCCCATTGACCCATTTACCCTTCCCCATTCCCATTTCGGCCCCATAGGGCTCAATGGGAGTGGGGAAGGCGTTAATTACGCCACCGTACATTACGGTGGCGTAATTAACACCAAGGTCCCATAGCGCCATGGATTTTTACGCCCGCAAAAAGCGGGCGGAAAAGTGACCATGGCGCTTTGGGAACTCGTAGTTGGCGGTAAGGGGTCGGCGCAGCTAACGCTGGCGTAAACCCCTTACCGCCAGGGTCGTAATGAGGGCCATAGTGTGTTAGAGGATCTAGTAGTTCTGGCAGCAGATTTCAAGGTAAATTTGTTGGTGAGATAGAGAGGGGCTAGATGGTTTAAGGCTTTGTATGTGAGACAGATGGTTTTTAGGTCGACTTTTTGTTGTAGGGAGAGCCATTTACACAATTTTCTGGTGGTAGAGATGTGCTCTCGCCTGGGGATGTTTAATGCTGCTCCTAGCACGTTATTTTGGAGTACCTGAAGTTTATTAATTATGGATTGGTTTGCGCCTAGGTATAGACTGTTACAGTAGTCCAGTTTAGATTGTATAAGAGCCCTGGCCAGCGTGAGGCAGCTATTGGAGGACAGGCAAGGTCTGCAGGCCCTGATCAGCTTACCGGTGTAGGCAGTGGCTGAGGCAGTCATGTTGATTTGTTTGGAAAGGTTAGTGTTGGCATCCAAATAAAAGCCAAGGGTTTTCACACTTTTAACAATGGGAATAGTGTTACCATTGATGATGATGCTACTGTAACTGGGACTAAGTCTCAGTAGGCTATTGGGTGAGCCGACAAGGAGAAGTTCAGTTTTCTCATCATTCAGGCAGAGGCCGTGTGTGGCCATCCATGCCTGAATGATGGTAAAGATTTTGTTAATCCAGATGATGTCAGCATTGTAGTTACCTGAAAGGGTAAGGAGTATCTGGGTGTCATCTGCATAATTGGTGCAGGTGACACCCAGATGGTCCAGTTTGTCAAAGAGTGGCTTTGTGAATATGTTGTGCAAAGTGGGCGAAACACATGAGCCTTGTGGGACGCCACATGTAATAGGGATAGAGTCAGCTGCCACTACTGTTGAGAAGACTCTCATGGTTCTATTAGCCAGGAAGGATTGTATCCACATGACAGCAGAGGAGAAGTGAGCAGCGAAGTATAGGTGGTTGCAGAGGATTTTATGATCGACCAAAATGAAGGCTGCTGATAGGTCTAGAAGGAGTAAGATGTCAGCGTTACCTTTATCTATGATTTCATCAATCTAACTTTTGAGATCAACAAGCGCAGTTTCTGTTCTGAGGTCTAAAGCCAGATTGGCGAATTCCTAACCGTTGGTTTGTCTCTAAATAGTCCTGAATTTGCAGGTAGGTGACTCTGTCAAGGATTATTAGCAAGAATGGGACCGTGGTGATGGGTCTGTAATTAGTGGGTATGGCCGGGTCTAATGATTGTTTTTTTAGAAGTGGGAGAACCCATGATTGTTTCAGGTTACTAGGGACTGAATTGGTGGAGAAAGATAGGTTTATTAGTTTGATGATGAAAGGGGGTAGATCACTGGCTGCATCTTTTATAATCTGGGCAGGGCAGCTGTCCCCTTTGCAGTTGGACGGTTTTAGAGAGGCTATCATTTTTGGTACTTCTGGTATAGTAACCTTTTTTAATGTGAAACCTAAGTCAGTGTCTGTGGGCAGTGGTGTACTTGGGCTGGTGGACATGCTACTGGTGAGTTGGTGTCGTTTACCCTTGATTTTAGTTTGGAGCCCTGTGATTTTGTTGGCCAGGGCGTTCTGGATGCTAGTGCACCAGGGTTTGTCTTTCGTGCAAGTATCTGTAGGTGGATTCGGGTTCTCTAGTTCTTTTAGAATATTGAATAGTTCTCTGGTGCAGGATCCTGCCTGGTTGATCCTAACGTTGTAAGCTTCTTCCTTGGTGCAAATTATCTCATTTTTATATAAGGAGGAGATATTTGTGAGATTGGTTTTGTTTTCAGCAGAGGGTGCCGCTTTCCAAAGTGTTTCTAGCTTAGCTTTCTTTTTTCTCAATAGTTTGAGTTTGGGGGTGTACCAGGAGTTCAAATGAGCTCTAGGTTTGCCTTTGCACAATTTCAATCGGGCAATGGTATCAATGGCATTGGCCATGGAATCATTGTAGGTGTTGACCAATAGGTTGAGGTCGGCCTTGGCCGGAAGTGCATTGAGAGTGGGAAGGACCAATGGTATTAGGGCTTTAGCAGTGATATTACGCTTATTCCTGGTCGGGCAGGCTGGTGCAGAAAGGCACATTTTTGGATCTGGGTTGTTGATATTAATATCTAGTGGGATGAGATGGTGGTCAGTCCATACGAGAGGTTGGGGGGGCTTTGCAAGTTATATTGCAGTTCAGAGTAGCTACCCAGTCGATGATGCGACCTTTCTGATGAGTAGGTTGGGTGCTAAGTTGTGTGAAGCCATGCTCAGCTAGAGCGTTGGCTAAGGAGGAGGCTGGGGAGTCATTAGGGTCATTGTACCCAAGATTAAAATCTCCTAATATGATAATTTGTGCTCATGGCTTAGAGTTCTCAGCTATTAGAGAGGTGATGTCTTCCTCAAAGGCTCCAGGATGACCTGGGGGCCTATATATCAGGTGAATAGAAATCATACTATTGAGAGAGGTTCGCAACTTGATTGTAAGATGCTCGCATAATTTTAGTGGAGAGGAGGTGACTGATCTGAGTTTTAAAGAAGATTTAAAGATGATAGCTATACCTCCTCCCCGAGCATTGGGTCTGTCGGCTCTAAGGATGGAGTATTTGTTCGGATTAGCTAAGGTTAAGTAGGGTCCTGCTGCCTTGTGTAGCCAAGTTTCTGTTATGGCGAGGAAGTCAAGATTGTTAGTCAGGATGATGTCAGCAACTTCTGTAGACTGGGCAACGAGGGACCTGACATTTAGTAAAGCTCCTTTTAAGGGGAGTGATTTAGGCTTGTTAGAGGTTGTATCATTTATCTAAGTCTTAGTGTGGGGTTTGGCAGCAAGCTTACTAATCATAAGGGGGAGTTTTTCGCCTAGTCTGTTGTTCCGGGCTGTAAGGTTAGGGTTGGCTGGGAGTTTGTTTCCTGGAGGCTTAGTTATGAGGGGCTTAGTACTGGGTTTTGTGTGGTTAGGCGTAATACTAAAATTGGCGCCCCCGTCAAACATGGAACACTTGGTTTAATGTGACACAGAGTTCTATCGGAGATAATGTTGGTTAGGATGTCAACTGGGCGGTCACCATCTTTGGTGGTAAGGTTATGAGTGTAGCTAGGTGGGAAGGGTGACCTGGTGGGCAGGAAGGGTGTGGGGCAGGGGATGGGGGAGTGTCTCAGGCATCCAAGTTTGGCTAGGCCATTGCTGAAAGCTATGTAGTTGTTGCCACTGCAAGGTACACTAGCCTGCATGACACAGAAAGGGAACATGATGAGTGTGAACCAGGTGAGCATGATCTAGTCCTGACCTGTGTGAGGTGTGCGATCTAGGGTGTAGGGCTGGGGTGTGCAAGTTTGACAAAGGCTAGAGATGCACACCAATAGGCAGATTCCACTTTGGCTAGGTGCACGCAAATAGGTATATTCGACTTTGGCTAGGTGCACGCAAATAGGTAGATTCAGCATTGGCTATGTACACACAAGTAGGCAAGTTCAACATTGGCTAGGTGCACACAAATAGGTAGGTTCAGCATTGGCTAGGTGCGCACAAATAGATAGATTCGACTTTGGCTGGGTACACACACGTAGGCAAGTTCAACATTGGCTAGGTGCACACAAATAGGTAGGTTCAGCATTGGCTAGGTGCGCACAAATATGTAGATTCGACTTTGGCTGGGTACACACAAGTAGGCAAGTTCAGCATTGGCAAGGTGCACACAAGTAGGCAAGTTCAACATTGGCTAGGTGCACACAAATAGGTAGATTCGACTTTGGCTGGGTCCACACAGGTAGACAATTTCAACGTTGGCTAGGTAGATACAAATGGGCAAGTTCGACTTTAGCTGAGGTGCACACAAATGGGCAGATTCTGCATTGGTCAAGGAGTACACAGATGGGGATATATAACTGCTATGGTGGTTATAGCCAAGATGCACGAGTCTGGAAGACCCTAGGGAGGAAGTCATAAAGCGGTAATGCAGGTGCCCTAATAAAGCATAAATATAGGCTCAATGCAGCCGGCCTCTAAGCATAGTGGGCACATAAGCACAGTGTTGTAGAAAGGCATGAGATGAGGATGCACAGTGGGTAGATAACAAAGGACCAATAATACATAACTATTACTGTTGCGGCATATGTACAGGGCGCTGGAAGATGAGTAGAGCAATATAAGTGACTAGATACCAATAAGACGTCAAGGTTCAGCGCCACATTTTTGGTGTGTATAAAGGGCAGGCATAATGGCTAGCAATGCATTTTAGACAGAGTGCTTACAGGGCATTGTGGCCGTGTGCCTCGCGGAGGACAAAAAGTGTGCTCTGAGCAGAGAGCATTCAGATAGCAAAGTTCCGGTTTGAGTTAATGGTCCACCAGCAGTGCGCCGAGTAGATAGATGGTATAAGGTACTGCCTTTCTAGCCTGACTCTAGACAGGCTCGAGACAGGCGCCTTTGTCCAGCGCCTTCGTACAGGAAGCCGGCATACGCCTGCCGGCGTTCTGGTTGGTGCTAAGGGCTTGTCGTGCACCAATCCGACGCCGGGGGCGGAGATGAAAGTGAAATCGTTTGTCGATCGTAATCAGACGGCCATCTTAGTAGATGTTGGGCCTCATTACGACCCTGGCGGTAAGGGGTTAGCGCCATCGTTAGCTGCGCCGACCCCTTACCGCCAATCACGAGTTCCCTTTCCGCCATGGCGGATTTTACACCTGCTTCTAGCGGGTGTTAAAAACCATGGCGGTAAGGGAACTTGGTGTTAATTACGCCACCGTAATTTACGGTGGCGTAATTAACGCCTTCCCCACTCCCATTATGCCCTATGGGGCAAAAATGGGAATGGGGAAGGGTAAATGGGGATTGGGGACTTACCGCCCCGCCGACCTCGGAATGGGGCGGTAAGTCCGCCAACCACCATGGCGTAAACGTAGTTTACGCCATGGTGGTAAAGTCACGGCCCAGGCGGTAACTTACCGCCTGGGTCGTAATGAGGCCCGTTGTGCCTCATGGAGCACAATGGTGAAAAGCGCATAGAAGTGTGCAGATAGAAGTATAAATAACTCTTGTTTTCCTTTGCACTTTCTATCTTCAGGTGCTTTCTACACCACTTCCATGTATTTCTTTCCCTTTATCGTGCACACTTGCACTATCCTTTTTTTCTTCATTCTTTTGTGCCTCTTGCACGCTTCTTTCACTCTTGCATGGACCCCTGCACTTGTTTCCTTCTTTCCGGGTCACTCACACCCTTTTTGATAATTCAATCTTCATCAGATTAATCCTTGTTCATAAATACACCTTCTTAGTGGTTCACTTTTTCTCCCTCTTCCTTTAATTTACAGTTCACCTCTTTAACATTTTTCACAGGCTTCTGGCCCACCTTTCACTCGTATCACTTCATTGTCCAACTTCATTCCATTATTTCCCACACGCGTGTCTCCCTGGCTTCGCACCCACACTGTTACTTGTATCTTTCCATTGTTGAAGTCTTCCCTTTTGCTTCAATTGTACATTCACTCAAAGGTGGTCCTCTTTCTTACGCGTTTCTAGTGTTACTTTGCAATGCTCTCAGACTCACTGGGCTTCACTTCTACAACGACTCTTGCCCCTCGGACACTCCTGGGCTGTCTCACCGGCCCAGCGGAACGAGCATTCGCCTTCACAGGTTCTGCAGGAGACCAGCATGCCTCTCGGCTCCCATGCACAGACTTTTCTTTGCTCCCTGGAGACACGACTCCCTTGCCACGCTTCTGCTCTTTGAAACTGCAGCATCTCGTCAATCCCAGTTTCTGGCCTCTGGTCCTGGGCATCTCTGGCATCTCGGCTCTCCTCCCAACTCGCTTTCCTACTCGCGCCAATACTCGCTGTTCCATCTGTGCAAGACCACACCTTTTTATAGTGAAAAAAACAGTCAAGTGGAGTCAGCTGTGAATGGTTACTATTAAATGCCTGACCCTGCATGAGTATTAGTGGGACAACTTGAGTTTGTTCTAGGGTAGGTTTACCTTATTTTTCCCATGTTATTCCTATTGGTAATCTTTACTGATCTTAGTTAATGTTAAAGGTATTTATACTGCGCACCATCACCACTGGAAGTGGTCCCCAGGCGCTTTGGTGGATCTGAAAAGGGAGGGCGGTTAATAGGGTGTAGTGGGAATAGGATGGTGAGAATAGTGATGTCCTATTGGCCACTTCAGTTCGGTCTGCACCATTCGCCAAGCTTAAGTGCGTTTTCCAGTTGGTGCGAATTCCCATGTGCTGTTGTGCTGGGTTATGTGTTGTTTGCCTGTTGTTGCTATGTTATGAAATATGTGCGGATTGCTGCGCAGAGAAGTGGTTGTGTGAGTTTCAGTATGAGGAGTGTATGCAGAAAGTTTAGGTTTTAGAGTTTGCTTGGCAGGCTTTTCTCACCTTTTTCTTTGCGTTTCTGCGTTCAGCGTGTATGGTTATCCTGTGTGTCTGGCATTTGTAAATTGTTTGTCTAGTTAGCAGGCAAGTTTCAGAGTGGCAGTTTCCTTTGTATTACTCTAGTGGGATGTGTACCTGGCTGGTGCTGGTGAGTAACCTCGTTCAGGGATAGTGGGATTTAGCTTGGGTTATTCTGGTCTTTCCCTGCCCATCCAGTGTAGTGTGGGGTCTTTACTTATCTAAGTTCCTCTGTGAGATAGCCACAATGAGGACAAGGGTTGACAGGGTGTCCGCCCTCCCGACCTCCTGTTAGGGAGGGTTAAGTTGGATGCTATGGGATCCTTTGTATTACTCTAGTAGTATGAGTATCTGGCTAGTGCAGGCGTGTTACCGTTCAGGGTTTGCACGGTATAAGTCAGAGGATTTTGGTCCTTCCCTGCCCATCAGTGTGGGGGCTCTTACCTATTTAATTTTCCTCTAAGTGTTAGCAGTATGTGGACATGGGTTGAAAGGGTGTCCTCCTCCCGCCCTCTGGATCGGGAGGATTAAGTGAAGTCATGGGTTCCTCGTTGGGAGTCTATTTTCCCGATGGGTTTCTGGTTCCTAGTAGTTTCTTTCTGGTTCTAGAGAAAATATCCAGGTTTTGAGTAATTTCCTGAATTTCAGATGATCCCTTGTGTTGCGTATTTTTTTTTAAGGTAATTCCAGGTTATTACTACTAGGTGAGAGAAAGACGATCCTTTGAATTTTCTTTTGTTCTATGGTTTTGGTTCCAGGTGAATGTCGTTGCTTGATCTGAGTGGTCTTGTTCGGTGGTAGATGGTTATTTTCGTTTTTAGTAACTCTGCTCCTTGGCTGTGGATTGCTCTGTGTGTTATGCACATTGTTTTGAACTTTATAAGCTGTTTTATTGGTAGTCATTGTAGCATTTTCAGCGCTCGGGTAATGTGTTCTCTTCGTGGGGTCTCGTTGCAGTGTTTTGGATGCGCTGAAGTTTCTTAAGTACTCGCTCTGGCATTCCTAGGTATAGACTGTTGGTATAGTCTATTCTAGACATGATGAGAGCGATGATGGTGATTATTTTATGGGTGAAAGAGAGGAAAGGTAGGATCCTTTTTACTGAGTGTAGGAGAAATAAACATTTCTTGCTTATAGCATTTATTTGTGGCTCCAGTGTTAGTTTGTTGTCCATCAGGACTCCCAAGTTCTTTACTATCGTTGATGGGGACGGTGCTGGTCCTAGCTCTGTCGGCCATGAGAAGTAGTGGTTGAATTTCCCGCTTTTACATATGATCATTATTTCTGTCTTGCCCGGGTTAAATTTGAGACTGTTGGTGTTCATCCAGCGAAGAGTTCTTGTAGACAGCTTTCCAGCATTGTGTTTCCTTCCTGGTATATTGTAGACAATCTGAGTGTCCTCAGCGTAGTTGTAGCTTGTGAAGGCTGTGTCTTTTAATGAGGCTGATTAGTGGAGTCAGGTATATGTTGAAGAGCAATGGGGATTGGTATGATCCTTGTGGTACTCCAGAGGTGGATTCCCTTGGAGTGGATTTGAAAGGTTTGATCCATATGGTTTCTGTTCTGTTTATTAGGAAGGATTTAATCCATAGTAGGTCTTGATCGATGATTCCTATTTCTTCCACTCTCCTGATGAGCAGGTTGTGGTTGATGGTGTCAAATGCTGCAGAGAGATCCAGTAGTATTAGCGCTGTGTTTTTGTCTGTGTTAGCTTTTAGGTCGTCCTAGATTGAGAGCAGTACTGTTTCCGTTCCTCTCATCGGTCTGAAGCCTACTTGTGCCTGTTCCAGCAGTAGATGTTCTTCTAATAAGTCTTGTGTTGTTCTATAGATGTATGTTTCGAGTAGTTTTGCAGGGCATAGGATGTTGTAGAGGGGTCTGTAGTTTGAGAGGTCCTCCACGTTGCTTATTGTGTCCTTGAAGAGCAGCTTGATGTATGTCGATTTGAATAGTCGCTGTACTTTCCCTGTTGAGAGTGATTGATTGAATGGCTTTCTGTAGTATTCCATAGGTGTTCCTTGTGAGAGGATTGATTTGTGTATGTCTGGGGGGCAGGGATCAATGGGAGATCCTGCATTGTTGCTACTGCTTACTAGCTTGATGAATGTCTGCGCTGACATTTCTGGGAAGCTTCAGAGTTTGTTCTGGCGATCCTTGGTTGGCTGGATGGGTTGCGTGTTATGGTTGCTTGGTCTGCTTTCTATGATCTGTCGGATAGTGCTGATTTTGTTTTTGAAGTGGTCTGCTAGTTCGTTGCATAGTTTTAGTGACGTTTTAGCAGTGTGTTGCTGCAGCCAGAGGGGTTTCTCATTTTGTGTATGATTTTAAACAGTTCTTTTTGAGTGTTGGTGGCTTTGGTAATTCTGTTTGTCTTAGTATTTCTTTTTGGCCTTTTGGATTTCAATTTTGTATGAGGGGATTTGTCATTGAAACTGTACTTTCTTCACCTGGTCATTCCTATTTCTCCATTCTAGTTCAAGCTTCCTGTTTTTTTCTTTTATTGCGTTGATTATCAGGCTAAACCATTTTGCTGTCGCTCTTGCTAAATGGGTTGAATGGTTTTTCCATGGAGATTTTGTCTATTGTTTTGGTGATCCATTTG
Organism: Ambystoma mexicanum; assembly: GCF_040938575.1. Taxonomy (NCBI): domain Eukaryota; kingdom Metazoa; phylum Chordata; class Amphibia; order Caudata; family Ambystomatidae; genus Ambystoma; species Ambystoma mexicanum. Next base: position 305,323,297 of record NC_090940.1, read on the forward strand.
CAAAGTAGTTCTGCTTTAATGTCAAGGTCAGCTTCGTCCATTGTTGTTGCTGGTGGTTTTTTGATTTCCAGTAGTTCTACTAAGTTGCTATTTTTGATGATCCTCCAGTTTCTTTTCATGATGGTTGGCATTTTGTCGGGTTTTTTGGTTGTTGATGTAGCCAAGCGTGATTAGGAAAGGGATGAGGAGGTGGTCACTCCAGAGGATCTGTATTGGTAGTGCCGTGGTGACGAGGTTTCTGTTGGCAAAGATCACGTCTAGTGTATGCTCCCCCTTGTGAGTTGCTCCTTTGACTAGTTGATGTGGATTAATTGTCTTCAGTTGTTTGGCTAGTGATATTTTTGTGTTAGTGGTTTCTTCATCAAACCAGATGTTAAAATCTCCAAGTATTATCAGGTGCTCCTGTTCGATGGCTAGGCTGGTGATGGCTTCAGTGAAGGCATCTACAAAGATTGCATCGTATGTTGGTGGTCTGTATACCAGAATTAATTTGAGGTTTGTTTTTGGGTTTCTAATTATGCGAAGGATTAGGGATTCACAGTTTTCGATACTTAGTGCTTCTTCTGTTTTAATTCCTGGGTATTGCTTTTATGCTATTGCTAGTCCTCCACTTTAGTTTTTCCTGTTTGCTTGTGAGCACTTGAAATTGTCACAGAGGCAGTTATTGGGTGTAATTTTCAGTTTTCGTCTAGCCATGTTTTGGCTATGAATACGATATTGATACCTCCATCACACAGGAGGTTGTAAATCTCTGTGGCATGTTTGGACATTGATCTAGCGTTGACCAGGTTGCAGTGGAACATTTTGAGGTGGTAAGGTTTGTTTTTTGAGCCTTGTTTTGTCTTGTGGTTATTTGGTTGACTTCTTCTGTGTTGTCACAGATTGGTAGGTGATCCGTGGAGTCTGTTTCATCTTTGAGGTGGTCTATTAGATTAATGGTTGGGTTGATGAGTTCCTCTACTTCATTATCTTCTATGTTTTGATGTGGTTGCTGGTAGCGCCCTTTTTTTATCAATCTGTTTTAATAACTTGGCAAAACAAGACACAACAAAGTACGACTTGTGCATGGTGTAATACATTCCATACAGTATATTAACATTGGCATAGGGGCAGAGCCGTCTGGGGGCCCTAGCAAGGCAACTGGTAACAGCAAAATTCAATGTTTGGGCAGTCCATGCAATGCAGCCATTTAACCTTCTCCCTCCCACTTCCCCCATATCTTCGTAAATTTCCCGGGACAGCCTCTGGCTCTATACACTCCCTTTTCCAATGCCATGCATCGGTCCAGCTCTGCAGTCCACTGGCTCAACCTCGGGCGCTCCGCTGAACCTGAGGACGCTGCAATCAGTCTTTTTGCAAGTCCCATCTCTACAGCCAGGAAGGTTTTCCCATATTTTGTGAAATCAGTATCATCCCATATACCCAGCAGTGCCAATTTCGGCTCCAAGGGAACCAGAGCACCCATCACAGTGGACAGTTTCTGTGTGCATTTTGCCCCGAGGATTCTGATTTGTGCACACTCCCAGAGTGTGTGATAGAAAGTACCCCCTTCCCTACCACATCTGAGGCATGCATCACTGTCCACCCTACCCCATCTGGCCAGCATTGTGTGGGAATAGTACAGTCTGTGAAGGATCTTAAATTGTATTAACCGCAACCGTTTGGTAGTGCCCTTGTGTTCTTGTGAAATATGGGGTAAGGGTGTAGATTTGGTACCATTGTCTCTCTGGGTCCTCTCTTCTTTTTTGTGGGGTTTGTGTGAAACTCGATGGTTTTTCACTTACTATTCCCTCAGGATCTGTCATCCAGGTGGCCAGGACACAGCCATTGCTATTGGATCCAGTTCCTGGGGGTGGACCAGTAAGGGAGCATCACCTGCATGGGGGGCCCTTGGGGACTAGAGGTGGGACCCCGACGGCTGAGATGCAGTATTCCCCCTTCCTATAACACCTTCTACACGGCCTACTACGTGGGATGCTCAAATACTCGAACCCCCCCTTTTTCGACACAAACTCTTTTGCACACTGAGAAAGACGACCGACAAACACCAGTGCCGTCTACCTGATTTGTCCCAACACAAGGGTCAGGCAATTGACCAGAATCACACACACTTGACGGCCCTTTCCCTTCTTCACAGGCATAAAAGGTGGAGCATGAGAGCACATTACGAGCAATGCAGACCAAGCGATGTGAGAGCTAACACAGCACATCAGTTCAAGAGGAGGAGGAAGACGGTGCGAACTGAGAGGGTGAAGCCACCTTGCCCTTTCCGACCACGGCCTGTGAAACCTCTGCGGAAGGAATAGTAAGACCGCATATAGCCAGTGTGTGTTGCAGCTGATGTCAATGGTACACAGGACCCTCCTGTAATGATAACAAAGCCGGGGAGATACGCTTGTCTCCGTGGTATCAACCTTAACTCCAGAGAGAAGAAAGCCGAGCGGTTCATCACAGCCGGTGAGTCGAGGGGAGAGCCCATAAGAAACTGAACTGTGTTGAACCAAAAGTAGCAAACGGCTAATCGAACTGTGAAAAGTTACAAAGAACTATTGATAACGAAAAGGGGGAAAACCAGTGATGGAGGAGTCCGGCACCACGTGGGTGCTCACTCAGGAAACTCCAAGTGATTACCCGATTGTTGAAACTACCATTACTAGAAGGCCTTGGGAAAGGCGAGAAAGGGGTCAAAGTGGTCATAGAGGGGTCTTTTAAAATCCTCTGTACAGTTGAAAGTCTTTGACCGACAGATGATTGTGAAGGTAAGGGAAGTGAATCCTGCATCGTAAGAGTTGAATGAGAAAGGCACGATTGACAAGATTGGCAAGAGTGAACCCCAAAGAGGGATGCCGATAAAGAGGGGGCGAAGTCTAAAGTCCCGAAATACAGTGTGTTGATAAGAGTGAACCCGGGCCGAGGGATGTCCACTATGAACTATTTAAAAATGCATTAAGATTTGTGAATGTGACAGACAAAATTGTATTGAAAGCCATAGTGTACCCAATTGAGGGAGGCGAACACTCGAGTAGGAGCTGAGCCTGGAAGAGGGGGATCCAGGGGTGAGAAGCCAGCACCCACCGACCTCTGAATGCAACAAAGAAAAGTCCAAGAGGGAAAGCCTTTCAATGTATGCCATGCCAGAGTGAACCCAACAGAGAGAAGCTGATATCGGAAAGGGGCCTGACTCCGGAAGAGGAGGACCCAGGGGTGAAGAGCTACCACCCAAGTCCAAACAGAGAAGAACTATATAACTTTTATTGAATCTTTGTTTTTAACTTTGAACCTGTCAGGGCCTCGGAAGCAAGAAAACATAGCTACCGGAGGTCCTGGTATCACTAAGGAACTTTCTAGGGATCTGCACCCGGAAGAGGGGGATCCAAGGGTGAAGGCACCACCCAACGTGCAAGCAGAAAATAACTTTTGTTTATTATTTTGAATACATCAGGTCCACAGCGGCAAGAGACTTTTTGTAGAAAAGAGACTTAACCACTGAAGGCCCTGATACCTGAAAACGGAACTGTTGGCTCGTGCTGGGAAAGCTCCAGCGTGTGCTTTGCTGTGGAATACCACCTTGTCATGTGCTTAAAACGTGGGGTAGGGAGACCCCGACCACCGCATCCTGACTTATTATTTGTGAACACTTCCTTCTTTCTTATGAACACTATCCCACACTTCTTTTGTATTTAGCGTAAGGATTGGCAATAGGTTTTTCTTAGTATAGACCCTTTTTTCTGACAAGACGCCACAAGGACTGCCTTATTATTATTTGATGGTCGAAGCTTGCTACCATCTTAGATTTATGTTTAGATTAGGCGTTTTTCCAAACTACCTTTGCAGTTTAACACCCTTGACCTGTGATCACTTGTGTCTGTCTTTACTGTTGTCATCATGAGTACCTTATAGGTTCCAATAGCATCTCAGTCTGTTTGGACATGTCAGTGGCATTGAAGTGTTGAGGTGCTGTGGTAGTTGCCAGGTACGGTGTGAGATAAAGGGGTTTTTCTCTTCTCATGTTGTTTGTTCTGTTGGCTGTAGTGTTAGTTGGGGGTGCGTTCTGTGTTTGTGACGGTTTCTACTGGAGGAGGGTGAGGGTGTTGATCCTTTCTGTTAGTTCCTTGTCCAATTTTCTCTTTGGTGGCGTCCTGCTTTGTGTTGTGGTATTTGTGGTCCTTGGTAGTATAATGATTTGGGTACTGAGGATATAGGGAGTTAGCCCGCTTGTGCGTCCTTGTGTGGTTTGGGTAAGGTCCAGTCTTATCCTCTTGCGCTCTGATAGCTAGCTGTCCTCTATGGGTGTCTGTCAAATTAGTTATTGTGTTCTGGTATTCTATATCAATGGATGGGTGGTCTAAGTGGGGTATTTGCGGTACTACGCGTTGGAGGGTAGAGCACTTGGATAGGGGAGGCGACGACTGGTTCCTTGGGCAGTGATCTGGCTATAGTAGCTTGCGTTCAGTGGTTGTTGGGAATTCCTGGAAAAGGCCTAAGATTCTCAAGAGGCAGCTAGTGAGAAAAGCACCTAGAATTGAGATTCCTACATAGTGGTAGGGTGGTCTGGAATTCACATAGGCACACAAAGGGGAGACACGGCCAGATTTGTGTCTCCTACATAGTGGGAGAAAGGTCTTGGTTTCAGAAGGCAGACAGTGAGTGAGCACACCTAGATTCGAGATTCCTAGATAGTGGGAGAAAGGCCTGGGTTTCGGAAAAGCCAGACAGTGAGCTAGTTCACCTAGATTAGAGATTCATAGATCGTGGGAGAAAGGCCTAGGTTTCAGAAAGACAGACAGTGAGCAAGCACACCTAGATTCGAGTTTGTAGAGCAGTGGGAGAAAGCATAAATTCAGGAAATTGCCACAATGTTACACCAAAGTTCCTGGATATAGGTAAGACTGTAGGAAATAGCTGGCTAACACTAATGGCCTAACGTTAACGTTAGGAAATAAATAACAAAGTTATGGACAGCGTGTAGCAGGGTACAAGTTTATGGGAATAGGAGTTATAAGATTGGTGGGACAATTTGGTGGGGAGCAGTAGTGGCTGCTCCCATTGCCCACACCTTGCCTACTTTATTGGTTGCAGCTGGTTGACGGCAGCCCTTGATGCTCCTCTGGCGAACACTGGCAAACACAATCTGGAGCTGCCTCTGCAGGAGCCGCCCTTTGCCGAGGGGCCCTTTGCCTTGGGGGTTGCCCAGACAGTGGGCTGCTCTTTGTGGCGTGTCTGTGTCGGGGTAATTTCCCGGGGATCGGCAGGGCCATTCACGGACCTCTGGGGTTGGGGAGGCCCAACTCCTCCCGCGTCCCAAAGGAGTATGAGGCACACACAAGAGCAAAGAGTTACTGCTGTTTATTGCACAAAACAGACAGGGACAGGTTCTCGGAGCATAGGTACCCAAGGAACATCTCAGCAGGGATGGGCTCGCAGTCCCTTTTTCTAACCGGCTGACTCAACTTCGTGCATCACCTGAGAAAACTAGCCCCTAAACCTAACGCTGTCTCGGGTTGGCTCCCTGAGTGGTAGGGTCAGTATAGACCCGTATAGAAGGAAATGTTATTGGTAGAGAAGGGGTCAGGTGGTACGCTTGGGTCTTCCCTAAGAGTTGCTACATGAAAAAAATTACATGGGGAAAGTTAGTGATTGGTTGGACTAAAGTGTCGTCAGTGGTTAGCCCCTCGTATTTTGATTGGTTCATCCGCAAGCCTCCAAGCCTGAGACCATCGCTGTTCCCAGCTCGCGATGTACCTGGTGCTAGCAACAATGTATGACTATGTGTCAGTGGCGGACAATGGACAGGTCTTACTACTAGCTGTTGAGTGTCCCTTTCCCATCGCTGCCGGTGTCCAACTTGTAGCTTCGTTGTTGCAGACATGAGACCCCAGAGCTTCTCTGGTCTTTGGAGCTTGGCATCGTATCAGGTCGGCCTGGTCACGTGTTGGGAGACCGTGGATGAAGCAGAATTACGAGTATTTGATTTGTATTTTGGCTCTGAGGGGTGTTTAGCAGTTGCAGGTGTAACCTTGGCACGGGAAGTACGGCGTGTAGATTGCAACTTCGTGGCCTTGGCTGTGAGGCGCTCGTCAGGGTTTGTTCTGCATGATCAGCCCCTTGCAGCTCCGTCTAAGCTGCTCCGGGCCTGGTTTGCGGCCTACCTTGGCCTAGTCTATGGGTGGCGGCATACAGTCCATGACACGGAGGGTCGTTAGGGACGACATGGGTCCTTATACATTAGTCCATCCACAGGGGGACATCTTCATGGTTTTAGTAGCAAAGAAGCGTCTGCAAGCATATACACAAGCTTTTCTGGCGGCTTGCGTTTCTGTGGTGCAGTAGTTAGCCTATGTGAAAAATAACAACGATGCGTGAGTGTGAGTGGTCCTCTACGTCATAGCACTGGGTATGTTCTTCGTGTGGGTTGGTGTGTGTCTGATCCAGGTGCTTGGTGGCACGTGTATTCTTGTCCGTTGGCTATGTCGTCATGTCATTTCTAACGATGGCGATATTTGTGGGTGATGTCTAATCGAGTTGGTCCATATGGTCGGTCTCAGCTCCCCCCAAGGTCCCACCACGTGGTTTGGATGACGTGCAGCTGGTCTGGGTGTGCGGGGCGAGGCCACGGTGGATCTTAACGTCCGGGGCAGCAGTCAAAGGGCTGAACTCATCCCGCGGTGGGTGCTTAGGTCGTGACGTCATAGGCCATGGTGTGGACGGAAATCAGGGAAAGGGATCATCCCATTTTCCCTCTTCAGTCCCCCCTCTGGTCGACTTGTCGACCACAAAATTATCCACTCTTTTATCTCCTCTTCTCTTACTCGCCATACCTTCATTATTCCTGCCAGGTGTCCGTATCGGTCCACGTGATCTTCAAAGGACCAGTACATGTAAACGCATCCACCACCGGGCTTGCAATAAACCCATTTTCCAACGTAGCTCTTCGGGTTTCATGGATTGTCAACTTTTATCGATAGCGGGTACAAGTCTGCTTCCACTATCTGTTGCGGCAGTCTCTCGCGTTCCTTGATGATTATATCTGCGTTTTTGTTGTCTTCAGCGGGCATTAGCACGTGCATCCCTATCATTTCCTCGGCAGTAAGCTTTGTTCTTGCCCTCCATAACTTTATCCCCATCAGAGAAGCCATCCCCAGGATCATGCATCCTGCCACAACTTTGTGGCCATCCGACAGCCATGATGGCATCCAAGACCAGATATACGAAAACCAGCTACCATCCTTCTTTACTCCCTTTGCTTCTTCTTCCATCTTGGCATGCATTTTGGCCAGCTGGGATACTGCTGCAGATAGGGTGCCGTTGTCCTCGTCGTTTGCAGGAATTAACGTGCAGCATGAACTTCCAATTTTTGCACAAACACCTCCTTCCATTGCTGTTAGAAGGTCTAGCACATACCTATTTTTTAGGGCCACCATCCTTATTGCCCTCAATTCTTCTTTGATTGCGTTGAATCCGTTAACTGTGGAGTTAATCGTCATCATTAGCTCCCATCTTGTTATCCGTAGCCATTTTGCATTCGCATACGCCTGAACCCCTGGATGTATCACAGAGAAAAAGAACATCGCTGCTCTGCTAAATAGTCTGTGTGCTGGTGGAATCTCACTTAGTGCTGTTTCTGACCTTCCCCACAGGTAATTTCCAGTCAGTGGTTCTCCTTGTCTTTTTACTCTGGATACTTTGTTCTCTAGTAATGTCACTCCTTGAGGCGCTTTCTTCTTTTTCCAGGGACCTTCTCTTACTCTTGTTTCCTTCATCCATCTTAGGGAATTTCTCTAGGTTGATTTGGTTTTGCGGTACTACCAGGGATGGTACGTTGACGTGTACCATGGTACATACCCCATTCCATGACGGTGGTAAGCTGCTATAAGCTTTTGTTCCACAAGCCCAATAGTGGTCCATCAGTACTGCTGTTCCTGTCCCCCCTCAGGAATCTTTACTGTTCTTTTACATCCTTCATTTACTCCAACATCAACCTCACCATCGTACTGGTAACATAGTGTAGGTGCTGCAACGGGTATTATCGTTATTGGTTCCTCTTCTTTGTCCAACCAAGTTAGCAGTGCGGTATTCTTCGTCCACTCTTTGTAGCATTTGTCATTTTCCTCTTGTACTGTCATCACTGATGATTTTGCCAGTGTCACTATCTTGCTTCCTACTACTCCATCCACCCATCCTTTCTTCGTATATACCTTGCCATATACTAGTATTAGTGGTCTCTCCCAGCACCCTTGTTTACCTCCAACCTCTTTTACATTCCATTTGCATGGCAGGTAGTTCAATGTGACTTCTTTTGTTTCTCCTTTGTCGGATCTGTCAGTTATGTATTGAAGTCCTTCGGTCAGCTGCCAGGAATTGTCATACATCGGTAGTGTCTTGATGAAGTTGTCTTCGTAGGGGTATGTTGATCTTGACTTCCACCTTAGTGTTGCCTGTTTACCTTGAAATCGCCCTCGTGTTTGAAATAATGCTAAATATAGAAGGCATTCTGCTGTTGCTCCTGGTACTTCAGTAGCCACAAATGTTCTTGAGGCGCTCATGGCATATGGGATCAACGAGCACACATAGAAGTTGTCCTTTGTCGTGTCCTTACCAATTTTGAACATGTGCTTATACCACATGTTGTTGGAGACGTGGTGCAGATTCTGTAAGATATGTGTCCACCCCATTTACATCTATAGAAACACTACGTTTATCCCTTTTAACATCGGGCCCCGTGTTACTTGTACCACCTGATACAGTTCTCCTTGCAGCCGAGGAGAGGTAGGAGAAATGTTAGTATAGGGAGTTGCAGTCACATGAAAAGCATAGTAGGCCTGCCAGACAGCGCCAGTTATCAGACCAGTGGTGAAAAATATCCCCAATGTCTTTATTACAGTTGCTATTACCACTGACATCTTTATCTTACCTTTTCTGCTGTCCTGCAGCTACTTCACTTTAGATGATATAGGTGCCTGCCTGAAAATCTCTAAAAAGTTGCATTATTACTGTTAGTGCTTGTTATTCAAGCCCTGCGTATCAAGTGGTCGTTCAATGCCCAGGCAAAAAGCTCCTCCCACGCCTTCCTCACCGTCCTGTCTCTCAAGGCAGGTAATGCTGCATGGAGATGTGGAAATGATCATACTATTAGCATGAGAAACGCGTTATAATAGATGCGTATTCTCCTTGGCCTTAAGTATTTTGGCCTTTTTATAATGTATACAAATTGGTGTGACAGTGCTTCTGGGCTATCATCTGTGGGTAGCATTTGCTATTTTTTCTGTTTTTTTAGTGGCAGGTTCCTAACGATAATAATGTTATTGTTCTGGTGTGGGGGCGTACTTGGTCTATGACCTCGTGATCATGGAGTGGGCTGTGGGTGGTTGGTCGTTTGTGTCATTTGGGGTATCTGACGCTTGTGCTGTGTCGTTGTTAGTTGTCGCTGCTGAAGCGTTGGCCCTTCCGCTGTAGAGATGGGGGCAGGTCTGTGCTTTGTAGGGCTTGATGTTGTGAATGTGTGTCCAAACTTCCTTATCGGATAGTTTGACGGCCCTAAGGGCGTCACTTTTTGGACTGTTTGGGGCCCTGTAAATCTAGGGGCGTTCCACTTCCTCCGATAGTTTCTTAGGAGAACTTTGGCTTCTTCTTTCACTGTCCTCTGTTCAGTCAGCTCCTGTTCCTCGTTGGATGCTGTTTCCTGTTTGTTGTTCTTTGACCCGCCCTGCGTCCTTCGAATCTGTTGACAGATAAAAGCGGCACTAGTAACCAGGGAAGAGACATACTTGTGCATTTCTTCACCAAAAACAGTACTTGTTCATTGACAGTCACTCATTGCCCTTGATGGTGGTGTGAGGGGAAAGTGCATCTTGCGCCCGGTCACCACCTCATGTGGTGTGAGGTGGTGGTCAGAGCCTGGTTTATTCCTCAATTCAAACAAAGCCAGAGGAAGGCAATAGAGCCAGCTCCTTTTGGTTGTTTGTTGGGTTTTTGCTATTGCTTCTTTCAGGAGGCCGTTGAGGCGTTCACAGACGCCATTAGCTTGTGGGTGATATGCACAGGCCAATGTATGCTTGATCCCTAGAAGGGCAGTTACGTGCTGAAATAATTTGTTGGCAAAGTGGGGACCGTTGTCTGACCTCAATACTTCGGAAACTCCCCACCTTGGGAAGACCTCCCTTACTAAAGATTTAGCTGCTCTAAATGCGTCTGCATGAGAGCACGGGCCGGCCTCAATCCACCTTGAAAATGGGCATACTACTACAATCATGTATATGTATCCTTGACATACGTTGATCATGTTGACGTAGTCAATGTGTATGTGCAAAAAGGGTCCTTCAGGCCAGGGTATTGTACCTTTGATCACTTGCAGCGTGTGACCAGCCGTGAACTGTTGACATGTGAGGCAATTGCTAAAGAAATTTGCTAAGTGTGAGTTTAGCTCGTGGCTGAACCATGATTCTTTTATACGTGCTGCAATTATTTCTTTCCCTGTATGAGTGGGGTGGTGTAGTTGGGCCAGAGCTGTTTTCAGTAGGGCCAGGGGCATCACAACTTTCCCTGTATTATTCTGTCACCATAGTGCATGGGGACATGGTGCATCCTCTTTTAACCTACAGTTCCTTTTCTGCCATTGGGGCTGCCGCCTGCAGTTCCATAATCTGTGTTTCTGGGATGTGTGTGTATCCATCCTTCATTATCATCTGTCTTATCCTCCCCTTATCTTTTTGTTTTTCTTGGAGGTCCCATGTCTCGCCAAAGTACAGAGGATATTTTGCATGTGTGTCTGATGTTTCATTACCTCTTGATATTGGACCTTCTCCATTTGTGTGTGCCTGACACTTCACCAGGGCTACTTCTGCTGGGTATGCTATTACTTCTATTAGTTCACCCAGGAGGAGAGCATGTTGCACTGGAGTACCATCTGCTCTCCTGAATCCTCTTCTTTGCCACTTTATTAATCCTGAATGTACTGTTGATGTGACATATACGCTATCATAGTATATTGTTATTCTTTTCTCGTTACTTTCTTCTAAAGCTATGATCAGTGCCACCAACTCTGCTGCTTGTGCTGAGTATTGTTGGGGTAACCTAACGCATTTGACCGGAACATATGTCCAATCCTCCCTCAATCGTACTACAGCAGCTCCAGTTCTCACACCATCACTCTGGTCAATTGTTGATGACCCATCAATGTATAACACGTCACCCCCCTCTAGGGCGTTTTCTTCTTTTTTTTCTAGTGGATGAGAAACATTCAATTGCATGTGTACAGTCGTGTACACATTCCCCTTCTGCCACTTCCTCTGCTATGAACTGTGCTGGGTTGACATTGCTACACCTTACTATCTTCAATTCAGGTCTAGAGAGTATAATTTCATACCCTGTTGTTCACTGTGTAGTCAGTGTGGATTTTGGTTTGTTTAATATCGCGAAGAGGGCGCGTTCCACAAATAGTGTGGTGGAGCACCCCATAGTAATGGATGAGGATTTTTCTACTGCGAAAGATGCAGCAGCCAAGTGTTGCTCGCATGGAAAGTGTCCCATCATTACAGGATCCAAATGGCCGCTGTAAAACTCTACTGGTTTGTGTCCCATGCTTGTCTTTTGTGTTAGCACTGCTTTCATTACTGCACCATCGCAATGTGATAATATGTAAAACTCATTATCATAGATGGGGTACCCAGAACTGGTGCCGTTGAAATGGCCTCTTTTAGTTCATTAAATGCATCAGGCATTTCTTTTGTCCATTCCAACTTTCTCACCCCCCTCTGTGCCTCTTTGAGATCCTCCAATACGTGTCCTATGTATGTCCTATGTGCTGTAATCGAAAACCCATGCTCTGCAATAGTTGCATAGGCCAAGAAATTGTTGCAGTTCCCTTATCATTTGTGGCTTTGGTGTGTTCTTTATTGCTTGTGCCCTCTGTGCTGCAATGTTCCTTCCCTTTTGTGAAATGATCTGCCTGATGTATAGTACTTGCTCCTGACAGTACTGCAGTTTTTCCTTGTCAACCTTGTATCTTTTCTCAGCTAGCACTGGGAGCCTTTTTACAGAGCCCCTCATGCACTTTTCCTTAGTGGTGCTGCAGATGATGATATCATCCACATATTGCAGCACCGTGCTCTCCAGGTCAATGTTCCCCAGGTCCATTTGTATTACCCTGTTAAAGATGGATGGTGACTCGCAGTACCCTTGGGGTAGTCTAGTGTTTCCACTTTGTGTTGCAGTATGTGAAACTTGTTAATTCTTGTGAGTCAGGGTGCAGTGGTATTGAGAAAAATGCATTTCCGAGGTCGATCACGGTGAACCGTGACACCTCTGCTGGTATTCTGCACAGTATTGTGGCTGGGTTAGCTGCTATCGGGTACTCTGCCTCCACAATGTGGTTAAGAGGTCTCAAATCTTGTATGAAACGCCAAGACCCTCCCTTTGCCTTGTGCACAGGGTATACCGCAGAGTTGCACGGAGATTCTGATGGTACCAATATTCCTCTTTCCACTAGGGCACGTATTGTTTCATAAATCCCTTCATCAGCTTCTTTGGACATTGGGTACTGATTCACCCTGGGCAGCATTGCTCCCTTTTTTAACTTTATTTTTACTCCTCCAATACTTTTTATGCATCTCACATCATAGGGACTAGTAGTCCATAGTGAAGCGGGTACAGCTGCTAAGTCTTCCTCGTACAAGTCTGCTTGTGTGGGGAAGGATGCTTCTAGTGCCATTGCCATTTTCTGTGCTACCTCCTTGTAGGTCACTCTCAACCAAACATAGACGTTCATCTGGAACACCATCTCCCCATCTCCTACTTCGTCGAGAACAGTTCCTCGTCTGACACCTGCGTCAGCCTGCATCCTTCAGCCAATGCTATTACTGCTCTCCATGCTTTCCCTTTCCCATCCTGAGCGTGAACTGAAATGTAGTCTTTGGTTGCCACAATACTCTCAATGTCTACTGATATTATTGCCCCTTCTTCCTCAATAATGGGCATTTCCAGTCTGAAAAGGTATGCTGCCAGCCTCCTCCACACCTTGCCCTCAATTCCCGGTAGCCATGCTAGTGCCATGTCTGTTCCATATTGGAAGATGTCTCCGTCCACTGGTTCGGCCCTCGCCACTGTCCTGCCACAGTAAGCCTGAAGTATGTGTTGTGCGGTGAGCATTTGTATGCCTGGTGTGGAGCATACTATCCCCTTGTCAGTGAAGGATATAGTCATGTTCAATCTGCTCATGATGTCTCTCCCTAGTATATTTACTGGTGATTGTTTTGAGTATAGCAGTGGCAAAGATAGGTTGTGATCTCCGACAGATAAGGAGATGTTCTCAGTAAAAGGAATCAGCCCTTGAGCCCCAGAGAATCCTTGAGTGTGCATGGCATTGCCTGACAAGTTGAACTTCCCTTCCCTAATACAGGATCTAGTGGCCCCTGGGTCAACTAAGAAAGAAAATGTTTTGTCACCTATCGCCACCTTTATGTGTGGTTCCTCCGCAGGGTTAGGTGTTACCGACAGGATGGGACACAACAAGGACGTCTCTGGGCTGTCCTATTGGGGGTATAGTGATTGCCTGTTCCCTGTGTATGGGTTGTGACCCAGTATCGTTACTTTCCCCATTTGCGTCTGTGGTATTGGCGTGTCCGTAGGTAGTTGTGTATTGTCTGGTATGTGTGTGAGCTGTTGTACCGTTTGGATGTGTTGTTGTTGTGCTGTCGTCATTTGTTGTTGTGCTTGGTGTTGGGCTGGTTGGTGTTGTATTTGTTGTGTATTGGGCGTCATGTATGTTTGATGCTGTGGTTGCTCTGGCACTGGTTGTGCCAGTCCCCCTTGCTGTTGCATGTGTGGTTCGCTCATTTGTTGTAGCTGTAGTTGTTGGTAAGAATTTTGTCCCCCGTTGTAACCCTGTTGCCCTTGCTCTCCCCATCCTGCTTGTGTCGGCCTTGCCCTGCATGTGCGCGATACGTGTCCTACTAGTCCACAAGTCCAGCACGTTGGCGGCTCTCGTGCTTGCCACAGGTATCCTCCCGTGTTGTCTAAATACCCCTGCTGTCCATATTGGTTATATCCTCGGAACCCTCCCCCTGGCATGTGTCCTGTTGGACTTAATCCCCTCCCTCTTTGTAACCCACCCCTCCCTCTGTAGTTGGTGGTGTAGCCGTTGCCCATTGGCGTGTATCCACCCCCATCGATGGTGTGTATATGTGTTGTGCTGTGTATGGGGGTGGTGGTGGAAATTGCTGTGTTGTAAGTGGTACTTGCTGTGACAGTGTTGGTGGTGGTTGAGACTGTTGTGCAGCGGCTGGTGTCTGTGGGGTGGGGCTTGTTATCAGTGCACCTTCCATGGCATATTTTGATAGTTTCTTCTGGACCAGTTTTGCCTCATCTGCCTTTCTATCTTCCTCTTTCTGTTTCATCTTTTCTTGCCTTATGGCGTGTGTTGTGCTGGTGGCGTCATTGTTTGTAGTGTCCCCTCCCCTTGTGAGTTTTTGCCCTCCCATCTTGTTGTTTCTCCTTCTTGTGTCCTACATTCCCATGATGACCCGCAGCCTGTGCGTGTGATATATAGTTTACTTAGCCCTTCTCCACTCCCGTCACTCTGACCTCCGTACGATCCCTCCTCCTCCTCACTACAAAAGCCATCTGAAAATGTCAATTTTGTGCGTGGGCGTGCTCTTCCCACTGTTACAGTTTCCAAATCTATATCTGTGTACCCACCTGTCTGCTCCATGTCTCCCCGTCCTGCGGTTTCACTACCTCACTACTACTGCATGCATTGATCTTACTCCTGTGTGCTTGTCTTGTTCCTCTTAGCCCTTTAATGCTCCATTGGTCTCCTTCTTTCTCTAACACCGTTCTCGCCCTGCGAAGTTTGTTCATTATTGCGTCACTTACCTGTCCTAGCACCCTCGCGTCACCCCGTATGGCATCACTTATTGTCCTAGCACCCTTGCGTCTCTATCCTTGTCATTCCACGTCCTGCCCTCCTTTGCCAGTATACTCTTTATTATTCTCCCTTTCTTGTACTTCTGTGCGCTCTCTGATATAATCTTCTTCCATACTGTCATCTACTTGTCGTTCTCTTCCTGTTCCTCCTCTTTCCTCCTGATCTCCCATTGTTCCATACATGCTACTCTTTCTGCAATCCCCCTTATGCGGTTGTCTTCCCTTTTCCTTCTCTCTTCCTCTTGTTGGGTTAATCTCGCTCGTACCACCTTACCTTCTTGCGTCTTCACCTTCCTCTCCCGCTCTTCTTGCTCGAGCTGTCTAAACAATATGCTTCGTGCCTCCTTCAGCTCTGCTAGTTTTGTCTCCAACACTGCCTCCTCTTCCTTCGTCATGTTTCCCTCTTCCCTTGTACTTACCTCGCTCCCTTTCTGAGTGTGTCCTGCCACTTCCTTATCTGCCTTTTTTATCACCTCCTCCTCTTTTCCTGTTACCGTCCCCCGAAGCTTCTGTACAGGAGGGCGGAGCGACCTCTGACGGGCCCATGGGATCAGAGCTCGCCCTCTAGTACTTTAAGACGAGATAGCTGCACCTTGAGGAGGATGGGGTGCAGGATTATCTTACTCCAACACCAATCAATAAGGACAACTCAGTAGTAAAAAATTGGTAGGGATGGAAGCAAAAGCATGGCCAGAAATACAGCTAACAATAGTACACCATTGTAGGTTATGGCAAGAAAAGATGAAACAGAAAGAGGAAGATAGGGAAGTCCGTTTAATGACAAGTACAAAAAACGGGGAAACAATGGAAATCAACAGTGATGCGATCGCCCATCTCACTTCAACTCCCCAAATTCTTCATTCAGACAGCAATTCTTATAGGCAAAATTCGTCATCATTGACGTGTAACACTCAAAGGTTGTCATGCAATCCTATTGGTCGGGAAAGGTAACTTAAGTATAGGTGCTATATCTGTATATGGTAACAGAGTGTGAGGATTGGATAATTCTTATCGTTTGGGCTTCTACACCCATCCCTCTACATCACGCGTGATAGACGTCAATACAAGTACGACGTCTCATTGGTTCTACTATCTATAGGACCCTAGATTATTTGGTCCATTGTGATTGGGTAGGTTACACCCCTAGACATAAATCTCCACTTTAATTAGCAGCATGCAGAATGGACACCCAGATGCGGTGTGCCCCAAGATTCACCCTGCCTCCCTTCCATCAATCAGTACTTTAGGGCTATGTGTCAATTAGTTGGCTGAGGTTGGCCTCGAAACTGTAGCTTCTTATCAGGAAAAGTTATGGCATCCTCGGGTTCTGGATGACATCAGACGTTGGTACCTCTTCGCGCTTGGCTGGTCACGTGTCCATTCACCGTGAATCTGCTTCATTTTCCCTCTATTTGTGTATTTGATTCTTCCTTTAGCCTTGCCACCTGCCTGGGCCTCCTTATCTCGACCTTCACTGGCTGGCTGCTATGCTCTTAAGTTTTGTTTCTTCGAAGTTGCCACTCTCCTCCCTTCCTGGAGTTGACCTCAAATTCCTAGGCATGAGCTGCTTCTTACTGAGTTTCGATTCTGCTCTTTCGCCTGGCTTTGAGCTAGTATCTGAATCCTGGCCTGTTTGTCCTCCACCATCCAGGGCTTAATTCTGCTTTTATAAAATGGAGTCGCACTTGTATAATGTGCTTCTTGAGGTAGATATAGTTGGCGCTTGCCGCTCTATCCTTCTACTAAGCACTGCAAGCAGTATCGTTTCCTTAGCTTCTTGCGTTCCAGGCCTATTTACAGGCATTTAGCCAGTTGCATACTTCCACCCTGCTGTATAGTTACATTTCTTCATATTTCAATATAGTCTCTTCTTCTATGTCCATTACATCCTTATTCATATAATTTCGTCGTTATGTGTCATCTTTGGGTTGTCGTTTCGTTCATCTGAACGTCTGTCCGGGCCATTGTGTCGTCACCATTTGCCTTCAATTAGGGCCCTTTGGGTCTCTTCAGGGACAGTTTGTAAGTAATCTTCATTCCGCATCAGCTGTTGGTATGGTTGTCCCAACGGGTACCATGCTGCCATGGTTGTCTGGTTATAGGCACTTCACCAGGTATTGCTCTTCTGATGGGAACTATGCAGAGCCCTAGCACTGCTCTCTGTTGGTTTAGTTGCTCCTCATACGTCACATATCTTGGCGAGTATGTTCCTGGTACCTCAAAATGGGTGGCCGGAGTGCAGGCCACATCTGGGACCTCCTCTACACTCCCCCCTCTGGTCGGTTCATCGACCACTTCTGCTTCCTCCTTCAGATTCGTCTTATTTGGTTCTTCTGTATCTTGTTCATCGTCTTCTGGGTTTGTACATGATGGTGCAAAAGAATGTGTCTTTGGAGCCCATATTTTTATCACTCCTTTCAAACTTCCTGCTGTTTTTACATGTTCGTCTTTGTTCCAGGTCAAAAGCTGGCACTGTCCATTTGGGCTGCAATAGATCCATTTTCCTTCATACTTTCTTCGTTTTCTGGGATACACAAACTTTGTTCCTTCTGGCGCAAATTTGCTGGCCTTCACAAAGTCTCTTATTTCTTCATCAGTCAGTTCTCTGGGCTTCTATCCTGGTTTGAGATTGATCATGATCTTCATCCCAAGGGCTTTCTTCGCAGTTTTCTGGCATTGTGTGTTGATTATCTTGATAACACAAAATCCTGGTAATATCATTAATAGCAGGGCTCCCAGAAACTTGAATATGTCTGCCATCCATTGTGGGACCCATGAGAATAGAGTTCCAAACTAGCTGTCATCATCAACTTCGTCAGTTTCATCGATCATCTGGTTCTGTAGGTTTGTCAGCATACTTATGGTTTCTGTTAAGGTTCCATTTTCTTCATAATGCGAAGGTATAAATGTGCAACATGATTCTCCGATTTTTGCGCAAACACCTCCATCCATCGCTGTGATCATGTCAAGTACATATCTGTTCTGGAGGGTCATCAGTCGGATTGCTCTTAGTTCTTCTTTAATAGCGTTGAATCCCTTTATGGTAGTGCTGATGGTCTGCAATAACTCCCATCTGGTTATCTGTAACCATTTGGTATTTACTCCAACTTGGATTCTTGGCATGAAGATTGTTGTGAATACTGATGAGGTGAGGCTGAACAGCCTGTGTTCATATGGGATTGCATGGAGTGCTTCTTCTGATTTGGCAGAAAAGTAATTTTCTCTGTTCATTCGGGATATCAGCTCTACACATCTGCTTTTCCGCAGGTGGGCATCAGCTTTTGGGAAACTGTCAATATTCAGGTCACTCTTCGGGATCACTAGTGCAGGAAAGTAGACGTTCACTATTGTGCATATGTCTCCCCAGTTTTTCGGTAGTCTTATGTATGCCTTGGATCCATATGCCCAGTAATGATCCATAATTACTGCAGTTCCATGTGTCATTCCTGGGGCTTCGAAGATTCGTCCGCAGTTCTGATTCTCTCCCATCTTCCTTGTGCCGTTGTTCCTGAAGCACAATTTTGGGCTTTCCAGTGGCACTATCTGCAAGGGTCCTCCTCTGTCTGCGACCAGCGTTAGTAACTTTACCAACTTCGGCCATAGAGGTTTGCACAGTCTTTGTGAGTTTTTTATTGCTTCTTTGCAGGCTTCAAGGACCATCCAAGCTCGGCAGATCACTACTCCTTCTTCCCATCCATTTGGGGAAACCACTGTTCCGCAAATCTGCATTTGCATCTGTTTTTCCAAATTTGAGCTTCTTTTGGGGTTTTTCCCTGGATGTTTAGTTTTGGGTTTATTTCCCATCTTATTTGTCCTGGACATATCCATCTTCATTGGGGTAATCTGTTTCAGTTGCCCATATCAATGAGGCGTCCCTCCCCATAAACTGTCCTCTGGTGTTGCACATTGCTACGTGTGAAAGACAGTGTGATGTCGTGACATCAATTTCTACTGCTACAAAGATTTTGGATTTTCCCATGCTGTACGGTAGGAGTGCACAAACGAAGCAGTCTCCTTCTGATTTCCTTCTTCCAACTTCTTTCATGTGCTGGTACCAAATGTTGTTACTAGATGTGTTGTGCTGTCCAGGTAATCGTTTAGTTCATTGTTATCTTCATGTGGGCTTCTCTTGATTCTTAATGTCTTTCTGTAGTTAGCTATATCTACATCTCTAAACGCGTCTCTGTTACTTTTCCTTGCTGGGGGTCTCTCGGGCATGCTGGTCGGTGGAGCAGGCTTCATTATCTGCATCGGTTTGATAGAGGAGGTTTTGTGATTCTCTTCCTTTCCTCTTGTATTCTCTCAATGAGTGTCTTTAACCACCATCTGCCTGTCATCAGCCCGACGTAAGGCTGCCTCGTGGGCTTGGTACTTGTTCTCTGTGTTGGAATTGGTGTGGTTGTCAGTACAGTCTCTGCAGTTTTATTTTTCAGTTGCTCATGTAGTTTCTTCACTCTAGCTATGAAAGGGAATAAATGATCTATCAACATTTGTGTCCTTGCAGTGACGTCTCCCATAGCCGCTTCTGTCTTCTTGAGGGCTTTTGCTATATCTTCTTTAGTCGGCCTTTCACTTGATTCTTTTCGGTCACCTTTACTATTTTCTGCGACTGGTTGTTCAGTATGCGGTCTCGTACCTTCTGTTGTCTTCGTTCGAGGTTCTGTGGCCATGAACACTTGCCCTGGTTTGTGTGCATTCAGTGTCTGTGTGCGTGTAGTGGTCAGTGCTATGTTTTCATTCATTCCACGGTGACCCTGTCTCCAGCTTTTCTCTTCATTCGTTAACTCAAGTGTGTATGAATCACTGCTAATTACATTCAATTTTAGTTTGTTTACCTTACCATCAGATTTTCTCAGGACTGGAATAACTATATAGGGTCTGGGTGCTTTTGTGGGACCTATGTGTACATTATTCGGTGGGTGCAATGAAATTGGAATGCTTCGCGCACCAATAAAGAATGCAGTTCTGATTGTTAATGACAGGAAGACAATGATAATCCCTATACATATACACATAATCGTGCGGTATGACAATTGGTAGCATTTCCTTCCATGGAAGCGGGGGCACCCCTCTGTTTGTGGGAGGAGCAGGTTACTGGTCTGGGCCCCCATTTCAATCATAGCAAATGTCCAAGTTTTATTCTTTTCACTTACTCCATTATTGTTTCTCAGAAAGTTAATATCATAAAGTGTCTGGTGCTTTGCAAGTGTCCCCCCTCTTGCGGGTGACGATTGCTTCTGGATATGGGATACAGTTCCCTTGCTAGACTATGGAAAAAGATTAGACTAACACCTTTGTTGAGTCACATTCATTGTGCATATTCAAAATAGGTGAGTTCCCAGTCCACTCCCCGAATCTGTTTCAGTCGTGAGGACATGCTGGAACCTGTTCAATGTAAAAAAAATGGAAAAATGGCAATGTATCGAAATCAAAAAAATAATAAAAAGGTGAAGTTCTTGTCTCTGCTCCCTAGATCTGTCCTTCGGCGAAAAAGATGAAGTATTTTGCCTCTGTATCTCCAATCTGTCCCTCGGCGGAAAGATGGTTGGTTCTGCTCCTTCGGTCTCTTTGGAAGTTGGACAGCTCCACTTGGAGCATGATGCCATGGAGGAGCGTTCCCATAGGCGCAACATTAGCTGGATCTCTGAAGAGGGTGATGACATTAACCTCGGCAGGTCTCCCCACCATTTCTGGAAAGTCAGTGACTAAGCAAAAGAGGACATTGTGTGCTAGTCGGCTGCCCTCGGGTGACAGGGACATTTGTCCTGCTTTGCTGGGTCCTGGATCACAAGCCGTTCCCTTGACATGAACAGTCCTTGCACTTTCCTGCTGCATGGATTGCGACCAGGTAACTGAGCTTAGCCCACAGCTGGTTCAAATGTTCAGTGTTTCTTGGATCTCTAATGAACGTAAGAGTGTCAGTGGTTCTCCCGACAATTGCTGGGCACTCCTCTATGATGCGAAAGAAAAGCGTGTTTGTGAGTTCATCTACTATCGCCTGTGGTGGAAGCATTTGTTTCCTTATCACTGTATTCTGGTAACACAATGAAGGCTTCCGCGATGACAGTAAGCAGTTGCCAGATTACTTTCTTGTTGGCAGGATCTTGGATGAAGTCTGTGACACTGGTGACTCACCCTACAAGTGACGGATATGTCTCTAGTAGTAACTGGAAACAGGACAGCACATCCCTTGTGATATTTCTGCTAGGTGACACCATAGATGCTGCAAAGTGACATCTTGATCCTTGATGTTTCAGGATGCTACGTTTTAGCTCTTTAGAGCGAAAGTCTTTGGTCCATAGTCCATTAGAGTCTTGTTTCTCAACAACGCTTTAGTGTGATTTGATTTCCAAGTTCGTGTCAACAACTGTGTTGTGGCTTAAATGCACAATTTTCTTCTTTACCCTGCAACTAGAGTGTCCGTTTTATGTCCTTATCCCCTTTTTGTTTAGAGGAAATGTCCAGTTTTAAGCCACAACTTTCAAAAGGGTTCTCTTTGTCTTGGCTTTGCTGCTCATGCGTCCTTCTTCCTCGTCATGGATCTTGTCTGCACGTGCTAAGGTTCTTCCCCGTTGTGTCTGTGGTCTCTTCGCAGTGGGGTGCAGCTAGAGTGCTTTCTCCGATATAGGGCTTAATGTCATTGAGAAATATCCATGCTCTCCTGCCCTGTAGTTTTACAGCTGAAGGAGTGCAGTCCTCTACGATGAAAGGGCAATTGAATCTTGGCTCGTCCCACCTTTTCCTCGTGTGGTTTTTCACCAACATGGCGTCTGCAGGGAAGATGAGTGGAGTACGTAGACCTTGAACTGCGTCTGTTTCAGCATCTCCTGCTGTGTTTTGTGCTGTGCTGCACCCTTTTCGTCATCGCTGAAGTTGGTCTGAAATGACAGTAAGGCTGGATGTCATGCAGTTCAGGTACTCTTGTAACTCGATTCCCAGGACCTCTCGGGTTGACTGGGCATCACATCTAGCTCTATCTCAGGGGTTAAGGGGGGTACTCATTCTTCTTCCTGTGACTCTCGTGCGGCATAAAATGATGGTCGGAGCCTGGTTGGTTCCCAAGAGCATACAATGCCAGTGGAAGGCAGTGCAACTATCCCCTCTTTAGAGTAAGCTTCAACTTGGCTATCCTTTCCTTTAACAAGCCGTTGAGACTCTCACAAATACCATTACCTTCCGGATGATATGCCGACGAGAACTTGTGCTTTATACCAAGCAGCAAGTTGATCTGCTCAAAGACTGCGTTAACAAAATGAGCCCTGTTGTTTGATCTCATCACCTCACACACCCCCATCTAGGGAACACTTCCCTCTCCAGGAATTTGGCAGCACAGGTTGAGTCTGGGTGTGTACAGGGACCTGCTTCTATCCATCTAGAGAATGGACACACCACTACAATTAAGTACTTGTACCCGTTACACACTTGAATCATGTCGACATAGTCGATATGTAAGTGCTGAAAAGGCCCATTTGGCCGGGGGATGATTCCTCTCACTACTTTTAATGTGTGCCCAGCTGTGAATTGCTGGCAGATTATGCAGTTCACCATAAAGAAGGCAACATGCTCAGCTAAATTCGGTATAAACCAGTCTTCTGCGAGCGTTGCTGCGAGAGTCTCTTTTGACATGTGAAATGGGTAATGCAATTGCTCCAATGCTATTTTTAGAAGGGCTAGAGGCATTACTGGTTTAGCAGTGCTGTCTTGTCACCACAAGCCGTCAGAGGGGTTTAAGGAACACCCTCGACGTTTTCATAGGTTCTTTTCATCCTGAGGTGCCTCCCCTTGAATCCATCAGTTGTGTCTGCCCCATATTGGTATAGGCTTCTGGTGTGGCTCGTGCTATCATCATCCGTTCATGGGTGCACGCCAATTCTACTTCCATGATTGTCTCACTTTTGGATGCTATACGCTTGGCTTCTGTGTCTGCTGCATGGTTTCCGCATGACATGAAATCTGTCCCTTTGGTGTGGGCGGCGCATTTCACGACCGCTATGCCCACTGGGTGCTGTAGTGCCTTCATCAGCCTGTCCAATAATGCTGCGTACTGTACTGGTGTGACGTCTGCTCGGAGGTAGCCCCTCCTTTTCCAGCGTGCTAGGCCTGCGTGCACTGTAGACGTCACATAGACGGAGTCGCTGTATACCGTAACTTCCTGGTCTGCGTGATTCTCAATGGCGAGTATCAATGCCAATAATTCTGCAGCCTGTGCTGAATAATGGGATGGTATTCGTGCACTGGCGAGTACCTGAAATTCTCCTTTTGCTATGTGTTTCATTACGGCAACGCATGTATATCTTTGTCCGTCTTCTTGGTCGATTCTCAAAGAACCGTCAATGAAAACGATCTCGCCTCCCGCCAGGGCATTTTCTTTCACCCTGGGGATTTCATCATAGAATTCTTCATAGTTTGCACAGTCATGTATCGGCTCTCCTTCAGTGACTGGCTCAGCTATGAACGTAGCTGGGTTTACTGTTTTACATCAAACTATTTTGATCGATGGATTAGATATGATCACCTCATAGGATGAAGCTCTTTGAGATGTACCCTTTGGTTTCTCTAAGATCGCAAACAATGAGTGCTCGACGTATAACGTCATGGAACATCCCATTACAATGGAAGTCGCCTTCTCTATGGCGAACGCCGCGGCAGCTAGGCTTTGTTCGCATGGGAAGAGGCCTCTCATGACTGGGTCCAGGCTCCCACTGTAATACGCTAGGGGCTTGTACCCCAACGAGGTTCTTTGAGCGAGCACTGCCATCATAACGCTGCCATCTGTGTAGAATTCCTCTGCATAATTAGAAATTCCAAGAACTGGAGCTGTACAAATCGCTCTCTTGAGTTCTGTAAACCCCTTTTCCATTGCCTCAGTCCATTCAATTTTTTCCTTTGTCACCTGGGCCTTCTTTAGAGCCTGGAGCAAGGGCTTGGTATATGAGCTGTAATAAAAAACCCATGCTCCAACATAATTGCACAGGCCTAAAAAGCTCTGCATTCTCTTTATCGTGAGTGGCTTAGCCGTGTTCATGATAGCTTCAGCCCTTTCTGGGGTCACCTATTTCCCTTCATGTGAAATTAGCTGGCCTATGTACAGCACTTCCTGTTGACAGTATTGTAGCTTTTCCTTGTCAACCTTATATCCTTTCTCAGCCAGTATAGTCAGTAGCTGGACAGAATCGCGCCTGCATTGCTCTTCAGTGGTGCTGCAGATTAGGATGTCATCCGCATACTGCAAGACGGCACTATCCACTGCAATATTGCTTAGGTCCATCTGTAGGACTCTGTTAAATATGGATGGGGACTCACAGTACCCCTGCGGCAACCTCGTTCTTTTCAGACGCATTTGTCTGAATGTAAATGACGTCAGATCTTGAGAGTCATGGTGTAATGGGATTGAGAAAAAGGCATTTTTCAAGTCAATCACTGTGAAATATTTTGCCTCGATGGGTATGTTACTTAGGATTGTAGATGGATTAGGGATTAGAGGGAACTCAGCTTCAACAATATCATTTAATGCTCTTAAATCTTGGATTAAACGCCAATATCCTCCTTTTGATTTCTTGACAGGAAAAATCACTGTATTACAGGGTGACTCTGACGTCACTAGGATGCCTGATCCATCATGGCGGAAATTGTCTTCACGATCCCTTCATCCGCCTCTCTGGACATGGGATATTGTTGCGCTCTGGGTAAAATGGCTCCTGGTTTTAATTTAATGTTCACTTCTCCCACCCCCTTCAGGAGGCCTACGTCATATGGTCCTGTAGTCCATACTGAGACAGGCACCTGGGCCATGTCGTCATCAAAGTATTCCGGACGTACCAGTGCCAACATCATTCTCTGAGGCACTTCTCTTTTAATCAGTTTTACCCAAAATATGAGACTCACTTCCACCCTTGTCTCTTCTGAGTCAGGTTGTTCTTCGAACAGATCGTCATCGGTGACGTCAGTCACTCGATACCCTTCTTCAATGGCGATAATCGCACACCATTGTCTGCCTTAATCATCGTAGCCTTCGACCAATGCTACTTTCCCTTGCACTGCTGCAGTATGTATCATCAAGGGAATACTTGTCCCTCCTCTTCATACATAGGTATTCTAGGTCTGAATAGAAACTCATCAGGGGTTCTCATAGTTCTATCTGTGAGGCCTGGCAATCCTGCCATAAGTACACGTATGCATATGCGAAGATCTCTGGCTCTAATGGTATAGCTCTCATGGCTATGTGTCCTGAGTATGCCCTGATTATTTCACACACGTTTGAATAATGCATTCCCTGCATATAGCATACTATGCCCTCCTCTGTAAACGAGATGGTCATATTCAATTTTGTCATTAAATCTCGACCCAAAATGTTTACTGGGGTCTGACGCGAATACAACAAAGGTACATTCATTTTGCATTCCCCTATGGTGACTGGGAGTGCGTCTGTAAAGGGAACTCGACTGTGAGCTCCTGTAAAACTCTGAGTATCTATAGCCTCACCGGACAAGGAAAACGTGCCTTCTCGAGCGTGTTGCCCCCGTGTCAACTAAGAAGGAATATTCTTTACCCCCTATGGCGACATTCACCCTAGGTTCCCTATTAGGGTCTGGTGTCACTGATAGGATAGTGCACATCAGGGTTCCCAGTGAGCTGTCCTAATTCATGTATAAGTTCGGTCCACTAAACACTTGTGGATTTTCTCCATTCCCAGGGTTGCCTCCCCTTCTGGAGTTTGTGCCCGGAGACATTTGTTGTGGTGCCTGTTGAAATTGCCCCTGTGGCAAATTCCCCATGCTCGGGGGTTGAACCCACTGCTGCACACCCTGCTGCATGCCTGGTGCTTGCTGCTGCACTGTGTGATTCTGTGCACCGCCCTGTTGGGAGATTACAGGTGGATTTGCTGTGCCTGCTCCCATTCCTTGGCCATTTTGCCACGCGCCTTGGCTTCTGCACGAGCGCGCCAAATGCCCCGTCAAACCACACAGCCAACACACTGGCGGTGGTCAGGCTATTTGCCCATTTGACATATCTGGACTGCCCATCTGCATGTTTTGAAAGCCTCCTTAATTACTCTGGAAACCTCCCTGATTACTCTGCCATCCTCTTCCTCTAAATCCCCTTCCCCTGGGGTATTGTCCTACGATACCCTGGTTGTTCTGCTGTGGGTTAGCTACCTGTTGTACGTTCTGTTCATCTGAGCTGGTCAGCATGGCTCCTTCAAGAGCATACTTTGATAACTTCTTCTGCACCAGCTTCGCTTCCTCACCTTTTCGAGTTGCCTCCTTTTTCCGATTCTTTTCTTGTAACAGTCTACAGTAATGTGCAATAGTCAACTGTATTTCAGCCCAAGGTTTAGCCTCTATCCCTACCAATTTCTTGAGCTGTTTCTGCACTGGCTCTGGTAACCCTTGGCATAATATGTGGTAAAATACAGGTATAGATTTCGTCCAAGATTCATGCGTTTCGAGCACCCACCATCCTGCTGCTCTGTTGAATGGCGCTTCGTCGTGGGCAGTGTTAATTATGGTAACACCAGGGTACCCAGACCGTGCCCATACATCGTCTGCTCTCTCGCCGAGTATGGCAATCAGGAGACCTTTAATGTCCCGTATAGCTAACGTGACACCCCCTGTCATTTTTTCTAACTCGTGTATCCACTTCCCGGCTCCCAATGTCAGCATTGGAAGCTTGTTTTTCAAGTTCTCTCGATCCATGTGTGGCATGGAATATATTGTGGTCTTACTCCCCCCTTTTCTAGAAGCGGAAATTGGAATGCGCAGTCTACCTTATCTTTCTCCATAGCTCTTCTGTCTATTGCTGGGGTAATATTCCTGCATCGCCGTCTGGCTGGCAATGTCCTCAACCTGTCTACATAGGCGGGTGCCGACACCCCCCTCTGACCATGGGGTGTTCCTTCATGCTGGTCAGACTGTGCGGCAGACTCTGATGTCCTTGGTGCGGACTCACTAGCGTCTGACCATCGTACCCCTTTTCGCGCTGTCTCCCTTCTTCATTTGCCTCACACTCCGTCTCCTCTCCGGAGTCGGACATTGATTGTTGCCAATTCACGCAACTCCTTGCGTCATCGTCGTTCTTACTGATTTCTAGCCTATCTAGGGACAGCCTCAAGCTCCCACTACTTCGGGTGACATCCTCAGTGTCATATAGCTGAGTTCTTTCCAAGCGCTCGTCTTCCCTTTCCTTTTGGGATATTGGTTCCAACCCCATTTCATCATATATTTTATCAATCGTTTCCCTGATGCATCTGGTGTCGAAGTGTTCAATGTCTTCCCTTTCTGCAACAGGATTGGGTTTTTTAACTTCCCGCTCCAGATATTCGAGATCGCGTGCCATCTGTCTACGCTTACGTTCAATATCATCAAATTCTTTCCGCTTCCTCGCTTCTTCTCTGACCTTATCTTTTTCCCTTCTCCTTTTGTTTCTATGTTCATTTGCCCTTCTAACTTCCTCATCTTCTCGTCTCTTTATTCTTTTTTCACGTACTGTTTGCTCTTCTTCCAACCTTTGCAGGTTCTGCCTGTACTGGTCATAGGCTGCACTCTGTTTGCGACTAAGCTGCTTTCCTGGCTCTTCGCGATATAGCTGTTCTCGCCTCAGCCTATCCTTCCTTCTTATTCTCTCGTCCCTTACTTCCTTTTCCTTCT
This sequence comes from Ambystoma mexicanum, assembly GCF_040938575.1. Lineage (NCBI taxonomy): Eukaryota > Metazoa > Chordata > Amphibia > Caudata > Ambystomatidae > Ambystoma > Ambystoma mexicanum. Next base: position 305,350,863 of record NC_090940.1, read on the forward strand.
CCTTTTCCCTTCTCTGTGCCTCATCAGACCTCATCAGACCTTTCTCTCGATCTCACATCATCACTTCCTTTACCATCGAGTTTCAACAATATCTGTCCTCCCAGCCATTCGTCCTTTGCGAATGCTATCTCATCCGTTCTGTCTTCACTTCCTTTCCACTTCTTTCCCTCTCTCTCTTTATCGAGAGATGCACTTGTCTGTGCCTGATCCTTCCTCTCATCATTGCATCTCTCCTTGTCCCTCAGGACTGCAGAGGTAAGATTAATTTCTTCCTTTATTGTCATCACTACTGTACGTAGGTGACTCATATGCAGGGTTGCTATACCCCGTAGCTGCCTTAAGCTCTCTTAATGGGTAGAGTCCCGCTGACTTACTTCCCTCAGATTCTGGCTAAGGCGGGGCTGGTGGCGCGGTAGGCATCTCACCCCCTTCCTAAGGACCCATTCTGTGGCCACGGCATAAACATCTTGTGGGCGGTACCCTTAACCCACTCGGTGCTGTATTTCTTAAGCCTGGTTGCATGTTTAGGCAGTTGTTTACATAAGTGTGCTAGTGGAGTAATATCTTCCATGCTTGAATTCAGTTTCTAACAACACTTCATGCAATTTCATCACTCCCAACAATATGAGCTAGCACCAAATACTGCATGCTCCAATCCAATCATTTCCCGCCAAATTATCACCACTTTTCTCAAGAGCATCAATCCATGTGCAATTCCCTCTTAACTATAGAATAGCGTAAAAACCCCTACTACGCTTAAACAATCAATGAGACACGTACAACAGACACTTACTTGACAGACTAGACAGACACCAGCTGGACACAAATATCTCTGCCTTCTAATCAATACCCCGACATGGGGTCTAAACAAACTCCTTTGACGACGTCTTTAAACGTGGTCATAGTCTAATCGTTCCCTATTATGTGGGACTATGAGTTCACGTTTCTTCTGACCGCTATAATAAAGCACAGGAACAAGGCGTATCCTCTCTCTTCTCGGGTGTCGACCCCGGTATCCTCTCTCTTTATCTCAGGTGTTCACCCCGGTATCCTCTCTCTTCTCGGGTGTCCACCCCAGTATTCACTATTTTATTCAGTTATTCTAGAGTCATTATCCCCATATATATATATATATATATATATATATATATATATATATATATATATATATATACACAGTCTTCTCTACTTCTGACTATTTTGTTTTTCTACACCTCCCTCCGTTACCTTTCCCTTACTTGTTCTAATGCTTATAACATTTGCCAAAGCATTGAATTTTTGTTTCACTCACCCCTCGCATGGTTCCTCTCTGGATCCTCGGGATCACCGCCTCTGTTACCGCCTTTTTTGGTCTTTCGTCTGATCCACTGCACGTAGGAATGGAAGGGGTTTTGTTTGTAAAACGGATGCCTTCAAACCCACTGCAGTTTTTTGGACACGTTTATACTATCATTGTCCACGGGAAGCTTCACAGTCTACTCGGTCAAAATGGCAAAGGACTTTGATATTGCCGAGTTACTTCGTGTCGACGGTCAATAGGTGTCTTATCAATAATCACTATTCAATAGTTGATGGTCAAAACCATCCTCACCGCTACCAAGTGTACAGGAGGGCGGAGCGACCTCTGACGGGCCCATGGGATTAGAGCTCGCCCTCTAGTACTTTAAGACGAGATAGCTGCACCTTTAGGAGGATGGGGTGCAGGATTCTCTTACTCCAACACCAATCAATAAGGACAACTCAATAGTTTGGCAAAGGGAAGTCAGTTTAATTACCAGTACAGAAAACGGGGAAACAATGTAAATCAACAGCGATGCGATCGCCCGTCTCGCTTCAACTCCCCAAATTCTTATAGGCAAAATTTGTCATCATTGACGTGTAACACTCAAAGGTTGTCATGCAATCCTGTTGGTCGGGAAAGGTAACTTAAGTATAGGTGCTATATCTATATATGGTAACAGAGTGTCAAGATTGGATAATTCTTATCGGGTGGGCGTCTACACCCATCCCTCTACATCACACGTGATAGACGTCACTACAAGTACGACGTCTCATTGGTTCTACTATCTATAGGACCCTAGATTATTTGGTCCATTGTGATTGGGTAGGTTACACCCCTAGACATAAATCTCCACTTTAATTAGCAGCATGCAGAACGGACACCCAGATGCGGTGTGCCCCAAGATTCACCCTGCCTCCCTTCCATCAATCAGTACTTTAGGGCTATGTGTCAATTAGTTGGCTGAGGTTGGCCTCGAAACTGTAGCTTCTTATCAGGAAAAGTTATGGCATCCTCGTGTTCTGGGTGACATCAGATGTTGGTACCTCTTCGCACTTGGCTGGTCACGTGTCCGTTCACCGTGAATCTGCTTCATTTTCCCTCTGTTTGTATATTTGATTCTTCCTTTAGCCTTGCCACCTGCCTGGGCCTCCTTATCTCGACCTTCACTGGCTGGCTGCTATGCTTTAAGTTTTGTTTCTTCGAAGTTGCCGCTCTCCTCCCTTCCTGGGGTTGACCTCGAATTCCTAGGCATGAGCTGCTTCTTACTGAGTTTCGATTCTGCTCTTTCGTCTGGCTTTGAGCTAGTATCTGAATCCTGGCCTGTTTGTCCTCTACCATCCAGGGCTTAATTCTGCTTTTATAAAATGGATTCGCACTTGTATAATGTGCTTCTTGAGGTAGATATAGTTGGTGCTTGCCACTCTATCCTTCTACTAAGCATTGCAAGCAGTATCGTTTCCTTAGCTTCTTGCGTTACAAGCCTATTTACAGGCATTTAGCCAGTTGCATACTTCCATCCTGCTGTATGGTTATATTTCTTCATATTTCAATATCGTCTCTTCTTCTATGTCCATTACATCCTTATTCATATCATTTCGTCGTTATGTGTCATCTTTGGGTTGTCGTTTCGTTCATCTGAACGTCTGTCCGGGCCATTGTGTCGTCACCATTTGCCTTCAATTAGGGCCCTTTGGGTCTCTCCAGGGACAGTTTGTAAGTAATCTTCATTCCGCGTCAGCTGTTGGTACGGTTGTCTCAATGGGTACTGTGCTGCCCATGGTTGTCTGGTTATAGGCACTTCAACAGGTATTGCTCTTCTGATGGGCACTGGGCAGAGCCCTAGCACTGCTCTCTGTTGGTTTAGTTGCTCCTCATACGTCACATATCTTGGCGAGTATGTTCCTGGTACCTCAAAATGGGGGGCTGGAGTGCAGGCCATATCTGGGACCTCCTCTACACTTCAATAACACCTGTGCTGCTATCCATTTGTAAGGTCCTATACTCGCCAAATCTATTTGGGTCTTTTTTATGCTGCCAGAGCTTACTGTGTCTGTTTGGTGTCTACTGTACTCCCTGCACTCAGCCCCTTTTGGTAGCTGTCTTCTGGTGCATATTGCGGTGGGCTGTATGCAGGGTTTGAGTATCCCGCAGCAGCTGTTAACTGCGGTCGTGTTGCTTCTCTTAATTCCCTCATTGGATACAAACCTTCTGTTTCTTTCTTCAGCTCTTTGATTGGGGGTGTCTCGCCCTCACTCTCCTTTTTTACCTCTGCAATGGGGTATGATCCTTCTACCTCTTCCTCGCTCTCCTCAGCACTAGGAGGAGCTTGGGGTGCGCTGCACCCATCCCCCTCGCTCACCCCCTCCTTCTTTAGCTCCTGCATGCTCAACATCCCTGGTGCATACCCTGAAACATTCTCCAGAGGTCGAAAACATCTAGGTGGCCTGCTAACTTCTTCCCCTTATAGGTGTTATGTAAGTATGCTAGCAGTGAATGTTGAGTGCTCATCTCAAAACTGCCTTTGGGCGGCCAAGGTATACCAATCCTGTCATCTGTCCCTTGAGTCCATTCAATACTGTACTTTACTATTTTATCTCTGTGCAGTATTAGTGTTGCACAGATGTGCTGGAGTGGTGTTGTTAATCAGTTGGCCCTATATCTTGTCCCTATCCCGTAATACACAGACATTTTGAAATTTGCACATTTTGATTACTGCCTTTACCTGGCCCCGTAATTTGGGGACTTCCGACTTTCCGCTGCAAGGGAAGGCAATGTTGTTACTACAATACTTTCGTGCTGGTCACCACCGCTCTCTTATTCTTCACAACGCTATCGCCCCCTTTACACCCTTTCTTTCGGAGCTAGGACCCCCCTTCTACCCATGGCGCGCGAGGCCCCCTGCGTCCTCACGCCCAACGCGGTGTGCTTTTGAGCGCCCCTCCTTCTCAGCTCGGCCGCCACTCGGTGCGCCTGTGATTCTTCTAACCCCTCCTCCTTTCTTTTCGTCCCCACTGCCTGCACAGTGTATGCCTGTCTCTTCCCCCTCCCACCGGGCGCACCGCTGCTCAGCACGACCCCTTTGGTCGAGGACGTGCCGGCGTTCTCCGTTCGTGGCTGCCTTCCCCCTTCACTCCTCCCTAACCGCGCGCCGTTGCTCCAATTACACTGAAGAAGACCTCGGAGTCCTATGCAAGCCCTATGGGTGACGTCACCATCTAGTACAATGTGTTACCGGTACATACAGTTGCAACATAAAATGCGCACCAATTTTGACAATGTTATTCCCCACAATCCCCACAGCTGTCTTCCCACCGCGCCCCAAGTGAAGTATTCATTCATCACTTTCGTTATTATAATTGTGCTGCACCTGCTGCGTCGCCTCGTGTGTGATACGCCCCCTCCCCAGGGGGGCTTAACCAGCCAACTATCTTCCGCACTGAGAAACAATCTAGCTACCTCTTGCGGGAATACGTCATCTATTCACCGAGCTAAAACACGCAATTAATAGGAATCCTCATCTATTCATCGACCTACAAAGTCAACTCATAGGAATGCCACACCCCTTGTACAGGTGTCAGCGATCTAGACCAATCAGCGCGATCCGCCAGTCAACACGTAAGAGCTCAATGCCATACCCTGCACTCTCTGTAACAGCAGAGGGGACGGCTTTCACTCCGTTCCCCTCCTACACCTTATACATCGATCGCCCCTCAATGACCACAATCTTTTCTTACACTGCTGGTTGCATGTGCCATACTCACATCGGGCTCTCGCCTGCCGGTGCTGCTCGGCTGCGGGTACCCCTCCCAATCACCTCGCCGCCTCCCCTCGTCTGGACCACATCTGGACACTCGCCAACCGCGGGCAGGAAATTTCTAAAGTCGGCTCCCGACGGCCAATCTCCGGATTGCGCTGTCCGGTCGTCTCGCAGTTCCACAATGGTCCTGTAGTCCTCCAGAGGGGGCAACGCAGAGGAGGCCGCGTTGCCTGGCCACCTTGACGCAAACGGTCTCGCTGTGGTCTATCTCACCATCTCAGCAGTGCATCCAACTTGTCGGGGTAATTTCCCGGGGGTCAGCAGGGCCGTTCACGGACCTCCGGGGTTGGGGAGGCCCCAACTCCTCCTGCGTCCCAAAGGAGTACGAGGCACACACAAGAGCAAAGAGTTACTGCTGTTTATTGCACAAAACAGACAGGGACAGGTTCTCAGAGCATAGGTACCCAAGGAACATCTCAGCGGTGATGGGCTCGTAGGCCCTTTTTCTAACTGGATGACGCAACTTTGTGCTTCACCTGGGAAAACTAGCCCCTAAACCTAACGCTATCTCGGGTTGCCTCCCCGAGTGGTAGGGTCAGTATAGACCTGTATAGAAGGAAATGTTATTGGTAGAGAAGGGGTCAGGTGGTACGCTTGGGTCGTCCCTAAGAGTTGCTACATGAAAATAATTACATGGGGAAAGTTAGTGATTGGTTGGACTATAGTGTCGTCAGTGGTTAGCCCCTCATATTCTGATTGGTTCATCCGCAAGCCCCCAAGTCTGAGACCATCGCTGTTCCCAGCTCACGTTGTACCTGGTGCTGGCAACAATGTATGACTATGTGTCAGTGGCAGACAATGGACAGGTCTTACTACTGGCTGTTGTGTGTCCCTTTCCCATTGCTGCCGGTGTCCAACTTGTAGCTTCGTTGTTGCAGTCTAGGTCCCAGACGTGAGAACCCAGAGCTTCTCTGGTCCTTGGAGCTTGGCATCTTATCAGGTCGGCCTGGTCACGTGTTGGGAGACCGTGGCTGAAGCAGAATTACGAGTATTTGATTTGTATTTTGGCTCCGAGGGGTGTTTAGCAGTGGCAGGTGTAACCTTGGCGCGGTGAGCATGGCGTGTAGATTGCAACTTCGTGGCCTTGGCTGTGAGGCTCTCGTCAGGGTTTGTTCTGCATGATCAGCCCCTTGCAGCTCTGTCTGAGTTGCTCCGGGCCTGGGGACTCTGGTTTGCGGCCTACCTTGGTCTAGTCTATGGGTGGCGGCATACAGTCCATAACACGGGGGTCGCGAGGGGCGACATGGGTCCTTTTACATTAGTCCATCCACAGGGTGACATCTTCATGGTTTTAGTAGCAAAGAAGCGTCTGCATGCATATACACAAGCTTTTCTGGCGTCTTGCGTTTCTGCAGTGCAGTAGTTAGCCTATGTGAAAAATAACAACGATGCATGTGTGTGAGTGTGAGCGGTCTTCTACGTCGTAGCACTGGGTATGTTCTTCGTGTGGGTTGCTGTGTGTCTGATCCAGATGCTTGGTGGCACGAGTATTCTTGTCCGTTGGCTATGTGGTCATGTCATTGATGGCGATATTTGTGGGTAATGTCTAATCGAGTTGGTCCATATGGTCGGTCTCAGCTCCCCCCGAGGTCCCACCGCGTGGTTTGGATGACGCGCAGCTGGTCTGGGTGTGCAGGGCGTGGCCACGGTGGATCTTGACGTCCAGGGCAGCAGTCAAAGGGCTGAACTCATCCTGCGGTGGGTGCTTAGGTCGTGATGTCATAGGCCATGGTCTGGACGGAAATCAGGGGAAGGGATTGTCCCATTTGCCCTCTTCATCTGAAATAGGCCTACTAGGCCCACTCACGTGGCTCAAGGGCAGGGCCAGAGTGGGGCTTCAGAGGGGAGGGAAACGAGAAAACTGCAGAGCAAGAGGCAGTAAAAGAAGGGTAAAATCCCAAAGAGAGTACCGGTGGAAAAACAAAATGTGGAAAGCACTGGACGGCACTCTCACCGTCTTCACCAACCGGAGCTAAAGTGGCTTGGTGAAGGGTGTCGGCGAGGGACGACCTCAGGTCGGATAATGTGGCCTACAATGACCAATGCACGTGGCTAAGGGGCAGGAGGGGGGCTGAGCCAGAGTAGGGCTTCAGAGGGGAGAGAAACGAGAAATCGCAGAGTACGAGGCAAGAAAAGAAGGGTAAAGGCTCAAAGAGACTACAGATGGAAAAACGAAATGTGGAAAGCCCTAGGCAGCGCACTCATCTTCTTCACCACGCAGAGCTAAAGTGGCTTGGTGAAGGGTGTCGGCGAGGCAGCATTGTCAGATGGGATACTACGGCATAGAAAGGCCCAGTCACATGGCTTGGAGGGGGGTGGGGGGCAGAGTAGGGCTTCAGAGGGCAGGGAAATGAGAAAACAGCAGAGCAAGAGGCAAGAAAAGAAGGGTAAAGGCCCAAAGAGAGTACAGATGGAAAAACAAAATATGGAAAGCGCTGGCAGCACACTCACCTTTTCACCAGCCGGAGCTAAAGTGGCTTGGGGAAGGGTGACGGCGAGGGAGGACCCTCGGGTGGGATGCTACAGCCTACAAGGCCCAATCACGTGTCCCGGGGTTGGGGGGTGGGGCCAGAGTGGGGCTTCAGAGGGGAGGGAAACAAGAAACTAGAGAGCAAGCGGCAGGAAACGAAGTGGATCGTGGGCAGGGGAAGTTCCCAGTAAAGCCCTTAGAACCCACCCTAGCGGCGAAATAGTACAACACAAGCGCTGTATTTCAAATGGAGTTTGAATTTCAAATGGAGTTTTGCCATGGTTCTGTAGGAGAACCTTTATGTCTCCCCAAAAGTCTGGATCTATGACACCTGCTAAGACATCCACTCCAAACTTCCAGGACAGGCCAGATTTTGGGCCCAATCTTATACACCACCCTAGAGGGGTATTAGGTCTACGTCTGTGGGAATCGTCCCTCTTTTTCTTGGCAGGATAGTCGCTTCTCTGCTGCTGCACATTTCAAAGCCTATGGACTCTTTTTGTGGCGGTAGAGGGGTCTGAGGCTCTGTGACTAAGTTTCTGGAATTTTAGGGTCCCCCAATGTGTCTCGATTGAGTCATATCCCAGCCCTGACACCATATGTAGGGAAGGCATTGTATCACAAATATGACATTGATGTAATGGGTACAACTTGTAAAATCTTTATTGAAATTGTTGGGGTTGGAGAAACTCCTATTCTGCCCTGTAACTAAAATGGGAGTAGTCTCAACCATCAAATAATAAATAATGCAGCCCTAGTGGAGTCTGTCAAATCAAAATTGCACATGCTAACAAAACCTAATGCCTGCTCTGTCTCGTGTAAAAAAGGAGAAATGTATGCAAGAGGGAATTTCAGTGTTCAAATGAATAAAAGTGATTGAACCAGCTCTCCTCCCCAGGTTAGACCTCACAGAGTAAGGCTGTCTCTGTAGGCAAGATTACACACGGTGGCTGGGCTTCCAATACAATAAACAGTCCCTTTTCTCGACTTAAAAATAATGTTTCAAACAAAAAGTTCACAAAGGTCCACCTCTGCCGGGCTCAGACCTTTCACCACACAGTTCTTGTAGGTCCCCCTGAGCTGTGCTCGGTACTCTTACGACAAAGTTCAACACAAATGTGCCAAAGGGTGGGGGGGGCTCCCTTCCCCTAGCTTATTTCTATTCCGGTCTCCGTCTGTTGAGCATGGACCCCTTTCGGATGTCGAAGACTTTCAAATGTGCGTGGATTACTTTTCAGATCACTGCAGGACCACTTCGACTCAAAGTTTACAGTTCAACTTTTACTCTCCCCTTCTCTAGGAGTTAAACTTCCCTATTTCACTTTTGCTGTTCTTGCTTCAAACAATTTACCTTTCACAGAGACTTTCGAGTGGGCTACTTCCTTTCGCCGGACCACTCTATTACTTTGTATTGCGGATTTTGCAGCTGTTCAAAGTTCGTTCATGGGTCTGCATTTCCTCGCATCTCATCCACACATGTGCAGCCTTCACTTGTGATAAAATGTTACTATATCAAACTTTAACCCACACCGGTCTTTCAGGTTGCTGGCCAACTCACCGGCTGTATGCGTCTTTTCCTTGGTTTTGCGATATGCAATTCACAAGTCAAGGTTAGTACCACAGGCTTGGCCTCGCCTCCCCAACTCTGCCGTTCACCCGGGAGGGTCACTGGTGTCCTTGAAACACAATGCAGTCTTCACTTGTGGGGTCTGGCCTTCTCCATGTGTTTTCTGCGGCCTGTCGGAGGCAACGACCTACAGTAGGGAACTCTTTGGGTTTTCGGCCTGCTGCTCTTGCCCCTTGGTCTGTCGCTCTTCCCCAGTAGGTTTGCCTTTGTCCCGGAAGTGCTGCTCGTACTTGTGTTCCACCTTGCTCAGAGCGTGTCTTTAGGTGTTTTGCATTTTATTTGTGTGAGGAGAGCTCACTGGTATCAGGTATATGCACTTAGTGTAATTTGCCTGACTTTGCCTGATCCAATTAAAGGGACATGTCCAGTATGATGTGAGAGAATTAGTCTGATTACTTTCAGGCACCCTCTTCCTCGGCCCAGTGTTTGTGGAAAAAGGGGGGTGGTTGGGACCTCGGAGCGTTCTAAAACATAGGATGGGTTGGATAAACAAAATAAGAGGGAATACTGTGTCTCGCCATCGGTTATCTTCCCCCCACTCTCCGAAGGCCCAGGTGAACCTCCGGCACTGGTCCATCCACAGGGTCTGGATCCAAAGGCAATGGATGTGCCCTGGCCACCTGAGAGAGAAATCCCCAGGCACTAGCGGGTGAGACACCCTCTGGTTTCTTTCCTATGTCCTGTACTTAATTACAGCAATGGAAGAAGGCGTGTTCGCCAAGGTCGGGCCTTCTTGTTGTACATTCATACCATTCCATGAAGGAGGAAATGGAACCCTGACAGACGCAATAACCATGCTGACAGCCCTGCATACAAAGATGGAAGCTGAAGCTGATGAGACAGCAGAAGATGACTTGTTCTCACTCCTATTTTCCTGGATTCCAACCTGGGTGACGAATGCTTTCAAAATATTCTGAGAAATACTTGTGTTGGTATTGCTGGAATTCTGTCTTATAAGGATCATCTTGGGACAGTGCCAGAAGACAGCCAAGAAAGCTATTGGGATGAATATTGTGATTGATATAGACACTGCAACAGGTGAGCAGATACAAAATGAGGAAAGTACCTATGAGAATATAACGTAAGGTACCCTTGCACTCCCAGGAGCAAAGTTCTACTATCCCAAGGATCATAAAAAATAATGTAGGACGTTGTTTATTTTGTCCACCATCAGAAGGCTGCTGCCATATAACCTTGAGTGTGGATGAACCTATAAAGAATGCAGGTCACCTGAGGGGAGGTGACAAAGATATGGAGAGATGAGAAAGGAGAATGAAGAGAAGTATGTGGTCGAGGACTCGACCAGAAGGGGGGAATGTAGAGGAGCAGGTGGATGCATTATCCCTAACTCCTGCCCCCTCACTGCCCTCATAATGGAACAGCAGGAGAAGGGCCCAATATGGGACTCCATATGTTATTACTATACGGCATCGTGAGTACGAGAGATGATATACACTGAGACAACCGTATCAAATGTATCCTCGCACTGAAGGAGTGGAACGTTGTCGTGTGGAGGGATGTCAGCACGCACAACTGGCTATCATGTAGTGCTCAGTGAAATCTGACGTGGACAGAGTGATGTCATGAAGAAGCAATACAAGGACATGCTGAAACGATATGAAAATACTGAACAGTAATGATGTAACTGAAGTGATAAGAGAAACATGTACGAAACGATAAAGTAATCATATATACAAAGAAGAATGAAGTAACTTGTTGACCAATAAGTATAAATACGAAGCAACGCAAGGTAGATGAGACACATAGAAGCTTGCTATAGAGGAAAATATAACGTGGCAAGGACCGCCATGATAGGAAAATGTACACCAGCTAGTGTAAAGATTAAATTCAGCTACCTCAGAAACAGACCAGGGCTGCAGAGTCAGGAGACGTTGGAGAATTAGCTTTGTGTGCAAAATGAAGAGGAGTCTATGTTGGCCTGGGAACAAGAATGCTATTTCAAGAAATAGCTGCAAAGCACAAAGGGAGGCATACGGATAAACCATGGACGTGAGACATATTTCTCTTAGATTAAAGAAGAACACCACATTTGCATGAGCCAAAGTATTGGACAATTAACAATGAATAAGGCTCCTACAAGATGTAGTAGGCAGGTCTCTAGAGGACAAGAGGAACAATGACACCTATCATAATTAGATCAAATAGCAGTAAATAGGAGGTCGAAGTGGACACATTTGCAGTCTCCTCACACGTGATCGAAACGTCGAAAACAAGGGCTATTCATTAAGCTGTGGATGAAGATAGTGATGTGCTTACACTCCCTTAAATGTCCCAGAACAGAGAGCAGGCTACAAGGTCAACTACAAATAGGGAAACTTTGGCTCATGGCTGGATTGATGAGAGATGATGGACTAATTAGGAAAGTGGGGGGTAATCTGGCATGACTCAAGCACCTGGGTTTAATTTTGCTTACATGCTTCTAGCTGAGCCGAAAGTCCAAGGTTGGGTGGAAATGACAACCAATCAGTGGGTCTATGGGGCAATCGGCTATACATTGTTGCATAGACCAGTCTGCTGCCATTATGTCTGCTATAATCAGTATCATGCATATTTAGAGGTATTTCGAGACGTGCCTCACAGATAAGACAGCCAATGAAATACTAACCCATTTGTATTCTATAAGTAGATATGTTCCTTTAATCAATCCTCTTGTTGATAGGTTTGAAAGTTTGCAACATAGGATGACGCCATGGATGATGCATAATGGGGTATAAAACCTCTGTGTAATCAAGTTTGTGTGTGAGTGTGCATGCATCAGTCCGATGTCTGCCAGTTGACCCTGTTTTATTAAATTGAGAATAAAGTAGCACTTTGCCATATTCTTTGAGTCTGTCTGGTTATTTAATCTGAGATCTTTATTGGTAATCCCATTTAGCACAAGAGACGCTTCAAGGTGCTAGAGCACATACCCATGAGGTGGACAGTGGCAGCTGAGAGGGCCTCAATTCCTGTCCCCTCACGTGCCAGTATTTTCATGTGCAGTACACTGTCTTTTCAAGCCTTGCTATAACCAGATATTTGCCATTGTCTTTGTTTCTAGAGATAATGCTTTCGCCTAGGAGGCAAGCAGACAATCAAACAAGAAACCAGAACAAGCACCACACATCCTGAGCTGGGGAGATGCGATATGGCAGACTGCCAGAGAAGAAAATCAGCATAGAGGCAGTGCCACCGCAGAACTGCAGAGACAGCAAGAGAACAACGCTGTGTCAAATCACATGAATGTATTGCCAAGCGACAGTCATTGCGGGATTGCTGAGAGGCTCCAGCATTCCCATGTAAAAAGACCAACCCCCACTAGACGACTAGAGACTGAATGCAGAGAAGTATCCATCCTTCCCTAGGCTCTTTAACATGGCAATATCTAAAATCAAACCCTGTAACATGAATATAAAAACTTACCATGCTGGAACATCATGGGCACTCAATGGCAACCCCACATGAGCAAAGTGGGCGGTACCTAGCCAATTACCTCTGCCTTTCCAAAGCACATGCACACCCTGGGTAGGGAAGATAGACCAATCTCCAGTAAAGAGGAGATATAAAGTAGGAACAGGAAGGATGGGTAATTTGGGTGAGGTCAGAGGTGGAAGAAGACCAAGAGAGCAGCAGGAGGGTGGAAGGAGCAGTGGACTGGCAATGCTTTGTGGAGCATGTGAGGTATTGACTAGAGAGTGGAAGTGGTACCGCAGTCAAAGTGTGCTTGTTTGTGTGGCGAGTGTATAGAAAGGATAGTGTATGGAGTGAATGTGATGTGTACGGTATAGAGTGAAAGGATGTTTTTATAGTTAGGAGGAAAAAGGAGAGAAGTAGTTGTAAGGGGTCATAAATGTGAGGCGGGGAACTTTGGGGAGGTTTTTCAAAAGATGCCATTTTATTAACTCAGAAGGTTAGACAAATGCCTCACTATCCCTAACCTGACGAGGATTTCCCTGCCTAAAAATAAACTAAATGAAACACTGACAAAAGATTTCTGTGCCTCACACTTATATACACTATAAATCAATAAGGAAATATATGGCAGTTTAACAACAACAAATACAACAGTATAATTCGTAATACAATAGCTGCTGCTAGTGATAACCTGGGCAAACTCCCCTTCCCCAGCTTCAAGCAGACTTTTCTTTAACTGTTCAGAAAAGGATAAGGAAATCCTGTGTCAGCCTATACTTGACACACACATAATAATTTAAACATGGCACACCCACTCCCCTGCTCCCACACCAAATCACCTACACCATTCCTACCAGCACTATACACAGGTAGGACTAACCTTAATCACATCACCTGCCTTAATAGTACCGCTAACCATACTATCACTCCTTCTAAACCACCCACAAAAAATCATATTGACACTCTCCTTATGCCTCTCCACATGAGAAATCAAAGATTAAGTTGCCGATCTGCCCACCACACAGCCTACACCAAGACTCCCCCCACTAAACACTCCCTTCACATACCACTTCCAAATAATACCTCTATGCCAAATACACCTAACACAACCAACACTCCCCATGGCACCCCTGCCTCAATTAAAATAAAGGGCAACCAGAAAACACAACTCCAATGCGCACTCATCAACGCTGCCTCCCTACCCGCGCATGCAACGGAGATCCATGATCTCATCACCGATCTAGAACTAGACATACTAGCCATAACCGAAACCTGGCTAAACGATGCCTCCGGACCAGCCGTATGCCAAACCCTACCACCAGTGTACATCATCCTGCGCCAAGACGGAACATCTGGTAAAGGAGGAGGGGTCACCCTGATTTTCAAGGAAACCTTCAACGCTAGGCAACTAAAGACTAACGAAGCTGACAACTTTGACTCACTATCAGCTAAAATATCTCCCTCGCCAAACAACACCATAACAATACATATTGTTTACAGCCCACCAGGCCCAACCCTCGACTTCCAATCCAACATCACCCACATCCTTGGTGACAACTTAAAAGCGAACTCTAAAGTCATAAACTTAGGCGACCTCAACCTGGGCTTTAAAGACCCGAAAGAAAAAAAGCAAAGCTCTCACTAAAGCCCTCCTAGAGCTAGGCTTCACCCAATGAGTGAATGAACCCACCCACACCAAAGGAAGGATCCTAGACTGGATCGCTGACCACAACTGTGTGGCCGACATCAGCACTCACTCCCCCAGACCTTGGACCGACCACCACTTACTGCACTTCTTTATACCACTAAAAACACTTCTTTATACCACTAAAAACAGGAGGGAACCCATACCCACCTGCACCGGCCACAATGGCAAGATCAAAAAAACTGCTCACAGCAGATAGACTAATCCCCATCCTGGAAACATCAGCGCTTGCTCATCCCAACCTCTAACGACCTGACAACACTAGTTGAGATTTACCACAACATGCTAAAACCTATAATAGAGGTTGTAGCTCCACTGGAAAAGAAAAAAGCCAAAAAGATACTCCATGCTAACTCCTGGTTCACACAAGAACTCAAGGATGCACATACTGCCAAAAGAGCAGCACTAACCGCCTGGCAGGTCAACCCTTCCCCCATCACAAAGGACACATACCTCACTGTCGCTAAACAATATAAAAAATCCATCGCTACAGCCAAAGCAGCTACCTACAATGCTAGAATTGAAAAAGCTAACTCGCAATCTAAAGAGTTATTCACCATCTACAATGAGCTTTCGATTCCCACCATCTCAGCACAACCCACTGAGAAAAATGCTACATGGTGCAACAACATCCAACACGCCATGCTAAAGAAAATCAAAACGCTCAAAAATAAAATCAAAACTCAATTTGACCCAGCTCCTCACCAAAGCCATCCACGGACAAGCCATACAGTAATGCCAAAAATAGCAGAAATCCACCCAAACCCTTCACATTCAGAGAAGTGACTACTCCTGAAGTCCTACAAATCATGAAGACCATCAAACCATCCCTATGCAAAGGCGACATCTGCCCAGCCATCCTGATCAAAGATTGTGCCACAGTACTGGCTGTTTGTCACCACCTTCATCAACACATCCTTCGCCACAAGCACCGTCCCACTCACCCTCAAGGAAGCCTGGGTACGGCCCCTACTAAAAAAACCTTCCGTTGACCCAGACTCCCCTAATAACTACTGCCCCATTACCACAGTGCCTTTTCTGCTGATCGTTCTGGATAGGGCTGCATACTTACAGATTCAACCTAGAAACACACAATATCCTTGGAAAAAGGCAATCGGGCTTCTGCCCCCGCCACAGCACAGAGTCAGCCTTACTAGACCTCAAGAACCAACTTCTTGAAGCCATGGACAAAGGCAAAGGCAAAACCTCACTCCTCCTACTCTTAGACCTCTCGGCGGCCTTTAACTTGGTTGACCAGAAGATCCTCTGTAAACATCTTACTGACACAGCCCACTTCTCTAAAGAAGCCACCGCTTGGATCACCTCCTTCCTTGATGGTCGAGCTATGAGCGTATTCTCGGACCAAGCATCTGCCCTACCATCACCCATCGACTGCTGAGTCCCACAAGGCTCATGCACTTCCCACACACTCTATAACCTATTCACCCTCCCCCTATTCAGCGACCTAGACACACAAATTCTCATTTCCCTAACAGGCAACTATGAACAAGACCTCAAAACCCTCCAAGACATATACGCCCGCACCCAGGCTTGGATGGCGGTTAATGGCCTATGTCTAAATGGGGAAAAACAGAAATACTACTGGTAGGCCCCAAAGAAGCCCTAAAAAGACTTGCCAGCACATACAGCTCCTTCATCATTGAAGACACAATCATTACAACCTCGGCTTCGTTGAAAACCCTAGGTGTCTACCTAGATTCCACCTTATCTATGGACAGGCAAGTCAGCTCCATCTCATCAGCAGCTGCTCTCGCCTCTAAAGTCATAAATGCTGTGAATCCCTACCTATCACCAAAGAACAGCCTCAACATTGCCAGAGCCACAATAGGTGTGAAACTAGACTATTGCAATGTCCTACTCCTTGGTACGTCTACAAACAACATCAACCAACTGCAAATAGCACAAAACAATGCCCTCAGAGCTGCACTCAGCATTACTAGGAGAGAGCACATCACCCAGGCAAGAAGAGACGCCCACTGGCTCCCAGTCAAAGAGCATATAACATTCAAAGCCCTCACAATCACACACAGATGCATCACCCAAACCGCTCCAACTTAGAAAGAATACACCTAGCACCTAGCACCAACCCACAGACCAAAACGCAACAAATATTCACACCAACTATCAGTCCCAGCTTTCCACAGAGCAAATTCTGGCGGTACCAGCTTTGAAGTTCTAGCTCCTAAAGCATGGAACTCGCTACCACCCTGTCTAAGAAGCGAAGAATCCCTCTCTTCGTTCAGAAAAACCCTGAAAACAAAGTTGTTCAACTAAACAGTTTTATTACCTTGCACTGCCTCCAACACTGTTCCTCTGTAACCATGGAACACCTGTTTGACAATGTTATACATGCCTGCTTGTACCCAATGTTGCTAACATGCACTAAGTTGAATATTCTGTAACGGCGCCACGATGCTTCTGGGCCGCTGGGCGCTTGATAATTCCAAATAAATAAATAACAAAATGTTCCACATCAGTTCTCTTTCTAATCCAACTTCACAACATGAAAGTTCCAACTTGGATTCCAATCATGATTCACAATTGTTTAAAAATCCTTTCCTCTTTCCACTTGTAGCCAAGGTCTTGAGACAGCTGCTTGTCATCAACAATGTATATTTCAATAAAGCTCTTAAAACTTTACCCCACCACAGTACTTTATGAACTTCCACCTCGTTTACTCTCATGCCAGGTTTACTACTACTACAACAACTCTCTGCTGCAGTGTACTTCTGCTCGGACAGAACCAAACTCTTGGCCTGGTATACTCTCCTGCCAGCCAAGACAAACTAATGCAGTTCTCTGCTCGGGTATACTCTCCTGCTCGAACAGAACCAATTGATACAAAGTCCTATGACCTGGTATACTCCCTTTCCAGGCCAAACTACTACCTCTAAGTACTTCTGTGGTAAGGGTCAACTTCAGAGGTTTTGAACAATGTCTTCTGCTTCACCCAATTAGCTTTGAGAATGTATTCAAGGGAACCAAGAATCACACTGGTTCTTTTTACTACACCTAAGTTTTTGCCACACACAAGACAGGGAATGCTTCCTTCCTCCGGAACCTCTTATCAGAAGGGCAACCCTCCTGCCAATCTTGTTCCATCTTTGTTAACAAAATGCTGATAATAACTCTTTCTCTCCTTCACACTTCTTTGGCTATGGCAATGCTGGTTTAAAACATTCTCTACATCTGGGCAATATTCTTCACACACTCTGCTATGCTCGATTATCTTCTTTTAGTTTAGGCAACCCTGGTTGTTTGTCAATTTCCATAGTGTATGTCCCTTTTGATTTTGGCAATAGTTGTTTAGGTTCCCTCCTTGAGATATTGCCCCTTTGTGTGGTTGGCTGTTATTATTACCATCTATATAACAATCACCTCCTTCAGGTGTGATCTTTAAAGTCTCTTTATGCCAACTGCTTTGGTTTACATCAGCTTGGTATGCATCACAGTCATATATTTGTTTTACTTTAGTTCGGTATTCAAAAGGGAATCAGTATTCAGGCAACAGGTAATCACTGATCTCTCCGGGGTCATAATATAACAGTGAGCTCACTGGATTTGGCAGATGCGGCTCCCCCATCAATCCGGTGCTCGCCTGCCACCGCTGAACGCTTCAAAATGGGGAAAGATATGAGAAAAAAAGTGCGCTTTCTGCTGCGCTACCTCTGCAGCTGAAATCTCCAGACCGATCGGGTGCTCGCCTGCCACCGCTGAACACTTAAAAATGGGGAAAGATATGAGAAAGTAAAGTGCACTTTCCGCTGCGCAAACTCTGTAGCTGAAATCTCTTGCCTCTCTGGTGCCGGCGTCCTGGCTCTTCCAGGATTTCTTCCTCTGCTGCTTTGTGAAGATTTAAAAACTCCTCCATACAGTATTGCTGCTCTCCTGCTGCTTCGCACTCTTCCACCTTGCTCTTATGGCCTGCACGTGAGGGGGCCTTTTATGCCTCTCAGCCCCCCTCGGGTGTGGGTCATCAAACTTAATGGGCTCCACTCAGCAACCTTGTGTCCCTGCAGCCCTCTTCTTCATCCCAGTACTCTGGGAATTCTGGGAATCAAAGTCCCAAACACAAACATTCATTTTCTCAATAATTTCCCCACCATGTTCCTTTCTCTCCTTTAGTATATTCCTTAAAGGAGTAACACAAGGATTACAAGATATATTTGGGTTTACAGAGGATTGAGGTTTTTCCAGTTTCAAATTGGTAATACACGACCATTGTTACAATTAACTTTAGGGAGTACCTGTTCTCTTTGACCACATGCTATTATATGCACTGGTATTAATTATACACCTTTCCTTGAGGTTGACAAGTACAACGTATCATCCCATAAAGTACCCCTATTTCCCTGGGGCCCTTCTCCTCCCAGGTGATCCTCCCGGTTAACACCACCCCCAGGGTCAAGATCGGGAAGCGTCTGCCTTTCCCTGGCCACCTGAGAGGAGACTTTAGGTAGGGTTTTTGTGAGGATCTCATAGGATTCATCACATAGTGTAGATGAGGGGAGTAGCAGTGCAAAGGAGAGGAGTAGTAGTGGGGAATCAGAGAGTCAGTGTGGAAGAGTGGGGTAGGAGCAGAAGTGTGGGAGTAGGAGTGTGGAGGTGGGAGCAGTAGTGAAAGGAAGGGAGTAGTAGTCATGTGAGGAGGAGTAACATCAAAGGGTGGAAGCAAGATTGAGGAGGAGTGAAACATCAAAGAGACAGTACAACAGTGGAAGGAGTAAGAAGGAGAACCAGAGCAGTACGAGTAGAAAGGATGAGGTGAGAGTAGGTGTGATAGTAACCTGAATCATACAGCGTGAGTGCAAGGCACTATCCCAAATTTCATTAGAACCATAACCATTGCATAGAGTAGGGACAGGTAGGAAGCCCCTGAGGGAGCCTTAGATAGAAAAGGCTGAATTGGCCTGTAGGCCTGCACCACCAGGACAAGACAGACTGTACACAGTAGGGGGTAACCTTCAATATCTACAAACTCAAGGTCGGGGACATCTGGAATTGGAGAGAGATTCAATACAAGACAAAAGAGAGAGGGATGGCTCTAGGGCTCACAAAAAAAGACTAAAAACCCTTCAACCGTCTCTGCGACTGGGAGTGATTGTGCCATCAGTGAATTTAATTTGACATAACCTAGCTCTGATGGGGATTCATCTCCCCCAGGGTCAGGACTATGCAAATTGCAAGGAGTATCCCAACAGAATGTGTGTCAGAAGCAGTACTGCCATTGGCTATATAGGCTGCCTCTGGGTCAGAACCACTACCAATGATAATTATATTCTTAGCACCACTGCCAATGGGCAGTTCATGCTGCCCCCAAGCAGCCCCTTCAACTGATATACATGTATGCTGTATCTGGGGCTGCACAACTACAAATGGTAAATGTATGCTGCCCTAGAGGCAGAGCCAATGGGAATCCAGGACAATACCATTGCCAGCAAGCAGTGCTACTTTGCACAGGGCATCACCCTCTACCAGTGGGGAATTTATGCTGGATTGAAGGCAGCACCACTTTCAGTGGGCAAGTTTTTCTGCCCAGAAAGCAGGGCCATTACCAGTTGTCAATATACGTGGCCCCAGAGCCAGAAAAACTATCAATGGGCAGTTATGCTGTCATGGAGATAGCACTACTACTAATGAGTCGTTCTTGCTGCCTCCAGTGCAGCATACAACTCCCATCAATAACGATGCTGGCTCCAGGACAGTGCTGGTGCCCACTGGCAATATGTGCTGCCTCCTTATAAAAGTAAACATTATTGGTAGATGCATCCAGGATCACCCATACAGCTGGAAGGTATTATACGCTGCCTTCAGGGCTGCAGATTCTGTTCATTGGTAGTAAATGCTACCTCCATGACAGTAATATTGCTCACTGGTAGTATGGACTGCCTGCAGGACCACTGACAATTCTCATTCGTGGTGTGGTGTACTGCCCTAGGGGCAGCATATACTAACTATTGGTAGAGGCTGTTTCCCTTTGACAGAGGACTACCCTGGAGGAAGCATAAACTGCCCTTTGGTAGAGTGCTGCCATACTGTCAGCAAATTCTGTCCATTGGTAATGGTGCTGCTCAGGGGCAGCATATATTGACTGACCACTGGTAGTGATGGTGGGTAAGGGTTTTGGGTGTGCCAAGTGAGGTGGTGTGGTCAGGGGGACTGGCACAAATGGCCAGGGTGAAAACACCACAGTGAAAATAGCTGTGGCGATTCAACCATGTGAATCTGATGCAGTCAACATGGACTGCCATTGGATGATGACCATCAATTCTCTGGTTCTCCCAAGATTCTTTTATGCCTACAGCATTTATGTAAATATGCCAGCCTACATTACAAAAAACTACAACAGATCCAAAACAAAGCGGCTATACTCTAATTCTGACCCAACAGGGGTGGGGGCATATAACACCAGCTCTTAGATCATTGCACTGGCTAAGTCAAAACAAATCCACTTCAGTGCTCTGTGGCCTACTGCATCGGCCACAGAGCACTTAAAGTTCAAGGAGCAGAATTCATTCAAAGCAAAATCTCACATTACCAACCAAATAGTGATCTAAGATCCACAAATGACGTGCTAATAATAACCAGGAGATTGGATTTGTGGCCATAGTGGCCAAACTTTGGAACACTATCAAGTGAAATCCTCCCATTACAGGATTACTTGAAATTGAGAAAAAAAACAAAAAAACAATGCATAATCAACAGAAATTAGCTAACACTCTACAAAAAGTGCAAATAGTACCTTGTGGAATCAACCAACTCCCACATAGACACAGACACACCTGCTCCTGAATGCCCGTTTCGAAACCAGCTCATGGCACTCAGAGAAAGATCCCAACAAATAGAACATGTCAATACCGCTGTGCACCGCTAAAACACTAAGAAATCACTCCCTCTTCTTTTTCAATATAAAAAACGCAATACGCATCTGCCTGTAACATCCACAAAGAAGCGCAACACCTCTCACCACAACACAGCCAACAGTGACATCATGCACTTGCACCCGAGAAGGACATTCTCCAGGCCCAACCACTGACTATCATCTAACCCTCAATTTCTCTGTCTTACTCATCACACACAAACTCAAACTAGCCACATGCCTTTTACAAAGCCCTTTCCCCAGATAACTCCTATCAATTCTTTGCCTCCAATGCCAACTGATACACCCAGCCCATGGTCAACGCACGGTTCTATGTTCTTTCATTGTCAGGATTTATAACATCTGCCTTTTAAACGAGGAGAAAATTATGAAAAAGTTAATTGAATTCTTCTTTTTTTATGGGGGTTCCCCCCCCCCCAAGCCGCCCCTCCAACACCTATTTCTAACTATTCCCGAAACCCCAAACCCTATCTGCCCTTTCCCACCCCACCCAAAACAATTGATAACCTTATTCGTAAGTTTCTCCTCGTTTAAAAGGCAGACTTTTAAAAGCCTGGTTTTGAAAGAACGTTATACCCAGTGCACACCTAAATTGCAAGCATGAGGTTCCCTCACATCACAACGCCTTCAGTGTTCCTAGCGCATTACTCCTAGAAAGAGGTCACACACAGAGCTCAAGGTACTTCCAAACTGCACCATCATCACAAAGCACAGGAATCTTTCTTTTCTCCTCTACTTACAACTAACAAAACCAACCACTCTCTGGACAGCATACAAATGGCAGCATGTGTGGTACAGATTCTAAGAACATAACATAATATTGGCAGTCTTGCTGCCCTTCAGCCAGCATAAAACACTCACTGGCAGTGTTGCTGCCCTACAGGCCTCAGACACAGCCCACTGGAAGTGGTGCTGCCCTGGGGGTAGCAAACAATACCCATTGGTTATGTTGCCTATGCAGAAATGAGATGACTTAGCAGTTCAGGCTACTGACCCTTTTGGGATGGGGTCAAGGCTTGTTTTCCCATCCTTTTCCCCCTTCTATAATGTGTGAAAAACACATGGTGACAACCGGTAAAACCAGACACAAATGATCACAGTTCAAGGGTGTTTATTGAACAATGAATGTTGTATGCAGGTTGGAAAAACACCTAATCTAAACCTATATCTAAGATGGGAGTGAGCGTCGACCATCAAATGAAAAATTAGGCAGTCCTAGTAGCGTTGTGTCAAATAAAAAGGACCTATACTAAGAGACCTATTGCCAAACCTTACAACTAATACTAAAGGGGTGTGGGATAGTTCTCAAAAAAAGAAAGAAGTGTTCTCAAATAATATGTCAGGATGCGGTAGCCTGGGTCCCCCTTCTCCATGTTTTGTACACAGTGTAAGATGGGAGCTTGGAGCACAGTACAGTCTCAGGCTTCTCCATCATGAGACAACAGTTCCAATGGCAGTTCTGAGGACACTCGTTGGCCAAGTCGCGTTTCCGGTGAAAGTCTCTTGCCTTCGAGGCATGATGTGGTCAAATAACAAAAACAAAAGTTCCTTTAACCAAATGAAAGTTTGTTCCAATGTTCGCTGGGTGATGGGTTCACCCCTGGGTCCCTCTCTTCTGGGAGCTGACCCTTCTCAATTGTTTATCACAGTTTCACATAGGGTGATGGCTTCTCCCCTGGTTCCCCCTCTTCTGGGCTCTGACCCTTCTTGTATCATATTCCACAAATCTATATGTCAGTTATTTTCTTACTTGACTTTAGGATGGTGGCTTCCCCCTGGATCTCCCTCGGTCAGGCTCGGACCCCTCTCGATTCTTAGCCTCCCTTCACTGGGTTTACTGTGGCTCTCGAATAGGGTGATAGTGGCTCACCCCTGAGTCCCCCTCTGCTGGCCCCTCTTTTACTTTCAATGTTCTCCTCTTTCCACAGTTCAATGCTTTTGGGATTCACTTCCCTTGCTCTCACACAGCTTGTAGATCAAAGTCTTTCGATTGTACAGGGATTTTGCTCGATCCTCTGTATGACTACTTTGACCTATTTGCTGGCCCTCCTACGGCCTTCTGGCACTTGTAGTTTCTCTCATATGGGGCTTGACAGAGTCTCTTGAATTAGCACCCACGTGGTGCCGCTTTCCCTCTTCAACTGGTCTCCCCTTCACACTTCTAACAGTCAATTCAAAGTTAATCAGCTTTGGTTCAAAACTTGCCACTTTGCGATTCTCACTCAACACAGCCCAGTTCTTATCGGTTCTCCCCTCGACTTACCGGTTGTGATGAACTGGTTGCCTCTCTGGATTCAAGGCCGGTAGCACGGGTGCAGGAGCTTCCCTTGCTCCTGCTTTTCGGCATAGGTTTTCCCTGTGTACCGTTGACATCTGCTGCAGGACACTTGTTCGCAGTTTTAGGCTATCTTCCACGAAGGCTCTGCGGGTCTGGGACGAAAAGGGCAAGGTCATTTCTCTCCTCGCCACCCTCTCAATTCCTGCTGCATTTCTCCTTCTCTTGAACTGCCGCATGGTAGCTGTCTCATCGTGCTGTCTGCCGTGCTCGCCTTGCTCGTACTGTACTCTCTGAATCCACCTTTTATCCCTGTAGGGAAAAGGAAGGGCCGTCAGGTGTGTGTGATTTAAGTCAATTGCCTGACTGCGCCTGACACTTGTGTCGGACATGTCAGGTAAACATGTTTTACATCAGACCATTGTCTTAGGTGTGAAACAGTATTTGTGTTGGAAAAGGGGGTGGGGGGGTTGGAGTGTCAGAGTATCCTACGGGATGGGATAAGGAAGTTTTGTGTAATGGACGAGAATGACCGGGATGAAGAACAGAACATAGGGGATGGTTGGAATGGTAGTGTTCTGTCATAGTAAGTTTGGACTTTGAAAGATGACAATCAGAGGGATGGGATTGGTAGGGTTTGCGGGGTAAGCGGGAATAGCTGGGACGTGACATGAACAAGGGGGATTGTGGGAATCGTAGTGTTTTGTCTGATCAGGTTGGGAATACGGAAAATGCTAATCAGAGGGACGGGAAGAAGGTGGATGGGGAGTATTCGAATGGAGGCTGTTGAACCAAGGATTCTGGGAGTTATGCTTTGTGTGTGTAACTGGGTTTGAGACCTTAGAGGATTGATTACGTACAGAGGGGTTGTTGGATATGGGACAGAGAGTTCTAACAGGAGGAAGGGAGGTAGATGCAATACAGCCCATGAACGCCTCAGATATCTTGCGCTTCTATGGCACAATACCACGTCTCACCTGGGGTATTCCCCTGAGCATAACTCCGGGCTCCCCTATCCAGGTGATCCTTCCCCACTGGTCCACCCTCAGGAACTGGATCCAACAGCAATGGCTGTCTCCTGGCCACTTAAATAAGGGATTCTTGAGGTCTTACTGCGGGAATACCCTCAGGTGTCTCCCAAATGGCATAGCAAGTTGAAAAGTGATGGCCTGAAGGGTTACCCAGAATAATGCCAGAGGTTCTGATTAATCGAAAACCCAGCATCAACTTTCTGTTTTCCTGCTGCCTCCAGGTCAACATTAATTTCTCATTCATAGTTGTGCTGCCAAGGGTGCAGCATACATGCCCACTGGTTCAGGTGCCCCCCCCACCCCTCATTGGCAGTGGTTCTGTCTCCAGGGTAGCATATACTGCCCACTACTAGTGGGGCTGCTTTCAGGGTATTATATAATTACAATTGGTAGTGGTGCTTCCCCAGAGGAAGCATAAATACTGCTGTCACAGATGGTCTTAAAAACACACCAACTCCCAAAGATGGTTCAAGGGTTTATTATCTTGAATAGGATCCAACTAAGGGCTGTCCCTCTCTTTCTCGCCTTCCCGGGTATCCCTCCGTTCTAGCGCAGTCTACCCTAAATCCCAAGGTGGTTGCTAGCAATCATAATCCCTAGTGTCTAATATCTGGCTGCCTAGTAGGTAGGGCCTTATCTCTCTTACTTCCTTTGTGATGTTCTAAGTGGATCCTAACTTGGGGTCCCACAAGACAAATTATATCAGAAAGTGATGCCTTCGAACCACCCAGGTTTCACTCCATCTTTTTTCTCTCACTCCCTTATACACCTTACCCTAATGTTATTTCCTTTCATTCCCTCTACTCTCATCCCTTCTATTCCTTCCATTCTGTACATTCTCTCCCCCCCTCTCTCTCTCATCTGTTCCTCCGATGTTACTCTTGCTCACCTCTACTCCTAACCTATACCTCTGGTCTACTTTCCCATACTCTCTTCTCCCACTACTTTCTGCTACTCTCCACTCCCACTATCCTACCACTCTCCTCTCCCACTACTCTACACTCTAAATTCCTACTCTACACCACTACTTCTCCTGCAGTCACCCTTCTTTCTCGCTTTAAATCGCCTTTCTCACTCAGCCTTACTTTCCTAAACTCTCAAATAGTCTCACTCAATTGCCTGCTCACCAAATATGTGCTCTCGCTCCCAATGACCACTTTCTCTTGCCAACCAATACATCACCTTGCACACACTCGCTGTAAATTTCTTCCATGCTCTGCTCCACCGTCCTTCCTCCACCTGGTGTCTATGTCCGCCTTCACCCTTGAGCTCACCTGAACAACCCACACACGTTTGACCCTTCTATTTCCCTTTATTCTCCTCCTCCCATTGGACCTGAAGAACAACTAATTACCAGGGGCAATCGCTAGCTTGTTCACCCCCACGGGCGGGTAATAGAGATGGATACAAATAAACCGCTACCCAAACACACAACACATTTCTTTTCTTTTAAGTCGGCAAATAAATCGGGAAAAATGGCAGGGGTGAAAACACTTTTTGAACACAGGTCCACTGGTAATCTACAAGGGCAGCCTGCTACAAACAAATTCTGAGTTTGTATTCCGTGTGGGAGGAGCTTCTGAATTGCCGGTCTACAGTGGGTGCACCGGATTCTGGTCTCGGCTGTCCTGGAAGGCAAGAGAGAAAACACTGACTAGACTGTTGTATGGCAAGTAGGTGATGATCAAAAATGGTACTCTGCAATTGTAAACTGGCACACGAAGAAGGGACAGAGAGAGGTGCAATGGCATTGGAGGGAGAAACGTAGACAGATAGGCAGTGGGAAAGAAGATACCTAGTGGTCAGACGAGAATGGAGACAGCTTGGGAGTGAGTGAGAGGAGAGAGAAAAACTCGGAAGAGAGAAGAACCCCCAAAAGGGAGAGAGAGGACACACGGCAGGGTGAGTGGAGAAAATAGACAACATGAAAGGGTGAAGGGAACAGAAAAAGAAACAACATTGAAGGAGAGGGAAGAGGAGGAAGTGAAAAGACAGAGTAAAGTGTGATTGGTCAAGTGCCCCCTGGGCATGCCCCTCTGCCCCCCGCCCCCCTACGCTCATGAACAGAATGCTTGTGTAGTGGCTTCATAAATCACGAAATAAATACAAACCTTCCACTAGAATCTGCCATAAGCTTCAAAGGTATGCAGTGTGTTCTCTACAGGCCCACACAATGCGTTATATATTGTGTAACACTAAATACTAGCACCTGTAATTCACAATGCACAATGTTTGTTAGTTCATTTTATAATGGCGACCTGGGGCAGAGTAGGGTTATGAAGCTCACTGGTGGACATGTAACTGCATTGCTTGTGTTTAATTGGATTAAGTCCTGCTCAGAGGGATAACAGTTTAGGATTATGGTTTCACTTTTGCTACAGCTTAATTTTCAATCAATTGCCACATAACCATACGTGCGTTGGGGGTTCAGGCCCAAATGGAACAACCCCTTCCTTATTTATAATAATCGGCACTACATGTGTTTCTGCTAACACTGACATTTCAAATGTGCACTCTGCTGTAGCTGTTTCCCCCTGCTGCTGCTTATATAATGAAATGGAAGTGTGCTTTACTCTGGGCCACTGAAATGCATGCTCATCCTGAGCGACTTCACAAGAGCTTGAGCTCATGGAGGCGAACAACCCTTCAGTGCACTGATTCCATTATGAGACGGCCCTCACCTGCAGTATGCTGATTAGATGCATCAGTATCCTGGAAAGCAGGGGGTGAGTGCCCGCGGAGCACACCTAAATATCTTGGGGGCAGAGGGGTGGCACACCCAGACTGCTGCCTCTGAGCCACCAGAGAAAAGGTTAAGCATTCCTTTGTTAGAAACAAAGGAATGCATAGCGCGGACGCAGCCTCTGTAATGCTCTGGAGACACACACCCTGTGCCCCTTGCCCTTTGTGTTGACAGAGCCTGTAAAGTGGGGCTAATTTATAAGTGAGGGCTAATTTAACGAGCCATTGTTTTTACACAGTATGCGGTTAACAACTGAACATGGGGCATTTTTATTCTGAAGGCCAGCACAAAGCATCAGTTAGCTGACCAAACCTATGCATTCTCCCAAGAGAATTAACGTGCCACACAAAAAAGTATTAAACTATGTTCTTTATTTTCATGCCTTTATTTGACATATCGAAATGATTATTTTTTTTTATATTACTTTTTAGTTATTCTAGTGGCTGCTTTGAGACATGGACTAAATGCATCCGCTCAGCATCAAAGCTCTATTCATTTTCTTAACAAGCCAACCACTGCCTAGTGCACACCAGATGGCACCTCATTGTGACTTTGCAACTTGATTAGGAAAGCAGGGTTCATTGTGTGTCACCATGAAGACAGTAGTCGATGGCAAATCAATGCTTGCTGTGATGTGTACAGCAATGATTTGTGCGCTGCTCAAGTCACCACCCTGTTGGTTAATGGCGTCTATGTGGTGCTCTTCTGTGCAACAAAACATATGGCTGTTTTTGTATGATGTGTCCCATGTCCATACAATAGCACACTGGAGCGTTTTGTGTATGTGGCTCTGATGAGTATGCAATAAGCTCTCACGCGAAAAGGGCGCACAGATATTTTGCTGTTTGGCTGCCACTTTCGCTTTCTTGATTTGGAAATATTGTAATTTCCACAATCCTGTACGCCAGCTCAGTCCCCTTTAAGATTCAAGGAACTGAGGGACTGAGGTCCCCCGCTTTCCAGGAAGAAGGAAGAAAAGGCCGTATTTTAAGGACTGTGTGTAGCCCTTGCGGCGATAAGCCCGCACGTGAAAAGGGCACACAGATATTTTGCTGTTTGGCTGTTTGCTGGGAGCTGGGTGCTTCTCCCTCTGTGCTCTCCTCTCCTCACCGAAAGAACGAGGTAAGGGTAAAGCTCTCCCACCCAGCATGTTATACATTACATCTTACTGTGCATTTCAGCAGAACGGAAACTGTAGGTTTCACAGAGGATCTTGTGGTCCTTGTCCGACCCTTAACTTTGATAAAACTCGGCAGATCACGGAGCGGCCGTAGACTGCAGGCCTTGTGCCTTTGATCCGGGCCTTCTGTTGCAAACAGCCATCTGGTGAAAAGTTCAGCTGTGGGTCAATTACGGGCTGTATTAGCAACTATCCAGTGCTGCACCATGTAAACAACCACATTGAACAGTGTTGTTCTGATACTTTACAAACTCTCTTTTCGAGACTGTGTGTTTGGGAGACTCATTGCCGCTGATTAAAGTCATTACCATTAATCTTCATAAATATGAACCGGGTAGTATATACCCTATGTTCCGATATGCTGGCGATGGGGCGGACACAACAAATGGGCTTAAAGCGCAAACACACAGACATGCATAGTAGCTTACGTAAGCCCATGCACACTTCATCTACTCCAGCTCCACAGATCATCAAATAGAAAAAAAACAGCATTGGTAAATCCAGCGCAAATGCAGATATATGCTCTTTCTGCCAAGACAAGACCCCAAAGCAGCCTCCCATTAAGGATATGGTCCCCATAATAGTGGTGAATGATATGGCTAATGTTTCTTTAACTCTGGTGGAACAAGCTAAAATAAAATGCACATCAGACATTCAAATTTTGGAGAGACAGACTTTGCCGGTTCCTATAATACCTTCTGATGCTCCTTCCCACCCTTCATTGGATTTGAATAATCCTTGTGCTATCTGAGGTGATGGTAGAGTGGCCGAGTCTAACAGAAAGTTCCCTAATGATTCTCTTTCAGACAACACAGTGTTACAGGGTGACCCCGTTCGACCAATGGATAATCTTGATTCCGAAGAACAAAATTCAGGCTTGGTCTCTAAAGATATTGCAGTTATTGATCTGGACTCCAACGAAAGAGACTCTGTCTTACCCTACAGGGTTTGCTGTCCTCCCCTGTACAAACATATTGTGGTTTGCGCCAAGGTTGTATTCTGGCGTCCATGCTGTTTAATCTTTTCATATGGGACATTGGGTGGAAATTAGATGAGGCAATAGCAGATGCTCCCAAACTTGGCCAACAATAACTGTCCTGGCTGCTGTACGCAGACAATTTAGTTCTGCTGTCACAAACACCCAGGGGTTTGCAGAATCTGCTTTCAAAACTTGAGGAATATGCAAAAGATAACAATCTTATGATCAACACAGAGAAAACTCAAGTTGTTATATGCAGCGTAAAAGTGGGGAAGAAATCAAACACATTTCAATGGAAATTTCATTTGAATTTAATGGTCATAGAGCAGTATAAATATTTGTGTGTGCTCTTTAGTGGTAATAGTTCTAGGTCAACTTTCCAGACAACTGTTGATCTAAACTTACACACCTAACCTCCCAAGCTTAGATTCTAGCCTTTAAATATGGTAAGTTTTCATACTCCCATATCACAATGCTTTTCCAACAATAAGCCATACCCACTATTACACATGGGGTGGAAGCCATGTTGCCGTGGACCACTACTAAATGGGAGACAATGGAAGCTCATTTTTGGAGGGCCATTTTAAACTTCCAAATTGTGTACCCATGGCCCTGGTGAGGTTTGAATTAGGCTCAGTCTCCTTAGCTACACAGGTGGTCTGGAGAATATGTGTCTTTTTCAGAAAATGCATGCTGGGTGTTGAATCGCAAACTGTACTGTGGCTTGTTATTTGTTGACATCAAGAGATACATTTCCATCTACGTGGAGAAATAATGTGATAGATATTATCACTTCTGCCGATCTATCAATTGATGAGCTATTAACTAATCCAGACAAATTCAAGCTCAAATTGTATAGACATGATTGGGTATGTACAAGAGAGAAATGCACTTCATACCGTGATTTCAATGTCCTAATATTTGGTCACAAACGGCTTGGACAGTTGGCAGATTATTTAATCCACTGCCCGTCCTCACATATCCATAGTCAGTATTTGAGATTTAGGATGAACCTATGGCCCACAAATGAAATACGCACCAGAAGAGGAATAATACCCAAGGGAATGAGTCATTGCCGCTTTTGTAAAGATCTCAAATTTAAAGAAACCACGCAACATTTGGTAGTGAACTATTTGGCATTGAAGACAGAACGAGAACTGCATTTCAAAAATCTCATGGCTCTAACATGCAGTGATACTAGTGATGACATTTGGAAAGCTCTTTTTGCAACTGCAAAAATGTCGGTCAAAATTGCCTTAGTTAAGTTCTTGGATATGGTTTTACCACAAACGAGCAACCAAAGTAATTATCAAAAGACTGCAACCAGTGGCAACCTATCCACTTAATCGTTGACTGGTGAACTCACTAAGTCTCCTCTGACCGAAGTCTACATTTTTATTTTTCTCTTTTTTCTTTTCCTTAATTTGTCCTTAGGTTGCCTGTTGGTACAATGAATTAATGTACTTTTTATAATTCATGTGAATGTTTTAAGTGTAATCAAATATCTGTAAATATGAATTATTTGTAAATATGAATTGTAAGATAAAGTATTTGAAAGGTTGACTCTGTCAGCCAACCAAATAGAATGTTTTAAAAAAAAGAGTATGCCATACTGTGCCCACACTTAAACACATAAAGCGGGGAGGCCACCAGGGGGCACGTGGATGGATGCTGCCTGTTAGTGCTCCTCTGTCACCCAGGCCACGGGAATAATAGTGTACCCCCACTCAGACCCACCCCCCCACCCCCCGGGAGAGGAAAGACGTGTGGCTAGGTGGTCAGAGGAACCAACAAGTAACACATAGCCCCGAAAACTAAGAAGATTGACTGAGCGGGAGCGGAGAACCACCGTCTTCATCTTGTCACAGGAAAGGTAAAGTGCTTTCTCTGCTGCGCGGCGTGACCTGACGGAGGAGTTCTTGTGGGGCTGTGCCAGGCCCTTGGTGGAGCTGGTCCAACTCCCTCCCTCTCCCCCTTGGGCAGGGAGTGGAAAAAGGAGGCGAGCCCCCTGTGATCTGGGCCCAGGAGGAGGAGATTGCCTCCCACCCCAGTGGAACATCAGGAAGCCTGAGCTGCGGAGTCCGGGAGAAACGCAGCAGCCAAAGGAGACTCAGGCACCCTGAGCAGGACGTAGTTGGGGCGAACTGATACAACAGGCAAGTTGGGACCTGTGGTTCTTTCTGGGGGCCAAGAGGGAGTGGACCTGAGAGGCACTGGGCCCACGTGGTGGTATTGGGCCCCCCGACCAGTGGTGGAGGAGTCTAGAGGCCTCAGTGAGAAGTGAACTAGAGCCCACTGCGGGCTAGGCCTGGGAGGTGTGGGCCCCCAGTCCTGGGGCGTGTGCCCGCCTCCCTGGGGCCGGGACTCAGAAGGGGCTTGACATTACTGAGAGCCATGAAGTGCCCAGGGCCTAAGGCCAGGAGGGACAAACTGGTGCACTGGGGGGGGTCAGCATGTGGAACCCCCCACCCCTCGAACAGTGGTGTACCCCTGCAGAGTCTTGGGGAGACATTGGACAGAACTTGGATATAGCGTAATGTTGGTACACCACCAGGGCACGCTGGTGACCCTCACTCGGGTCTGTACTCGGGGGGGATGTGGGGGAGGTGTGGGCCCCCGGTCTTGGGCAAGTGCCTGCCTTGCCCAGGAGAGACTGACCTTCTGCCCCTCACCGGTGGCTGCGAGAGACGCTTTTCCCAGAGGAGCAATAGGGATGATGGTCTCACATTGAAGGGAATCCCGTGGATGTGTGAGGGTCCAGACAAATCTTCTCCCCGGGTGAGGAGGATGCAGGGAGTGAAGGGTCCCGTCAGAGTGTTCCACTTTGGACAAATGTCGTATAGAGGTTAGAGCAAAGCTGGCCGAATTTGCATACCCAGGTAGACCGGACCCCACAGATCATCACGAACTACAGAAGATGGCGACCGAAGGCGATAATTCGATGGCGACCAAGAAAGATGTTGTCTCACTTCTCGGGGAGATTTGGAGCATGAGGGCAGACATTGGGGGCAAGGTCAATAAGATTAATGTGCAAATCAACAAGATGGAGGAGAGATTATAGGCGGTTGAATACATTCAATCCTCATTGGACACTCTGTACACCCAAATGGATATAAGGATTGGTGAAAGAAGCAGAGGAGAGAAGCAGAGATCTTATTGAAGACGGATGATTTTGAGAACCGCGAATAGAGGAATAACATACATTTTTTGGGGATACCGGAGGCGTAAGGTGAATCAGAAAGGGCCCTCAGGAGCAACATACATCACATCACTAAACTCCTCTTTGAAGATGACTCCATCGAAGAGATGAAAATTGAAAGAGTTCACAGGGCTGAGGTTTCAGGAGGGGCCAGACGTCGGTCCTGGCTTGTTTCCACAACTGCCCAGACAAACTCAAAATACTGGAAAGGGCAAGGGCTAAAGGTCCCATAATTATGGGAATGGCCAGGATCCCAATTTTTCAGGATCTGTCGTCCCTCACCCTTACAAAAAGAAGAATGTGTCTCCCCTTGACAAAATGGCTAAATGAAAAGGGAGTTTGATACAGATAGGGATTCCCGTTCTCTATTTCCTTTGAGTTGGAGGGCCTGAAGTACAGGCTGGCTACGGAGGAAGAAATAAACAGAGCAATGGGGGAGTTGCTTGGGGGGATGAAGTGGCTTCTGGCTCACAAGGAGATGGTGAAGTGGACAGACAATGGCATATGAAGGGACTCAAAGGGAGGCAGATCCCTGGATCAAGGACATTTCAGAGGTTGAGCACTCCACAGGACAGCACATCCTGAACGCATTGCTGGTTGAGGCCATAGATCGTCCATTGCTGATTGATGGTATGAATGGGCCTGTTTTCCAATAGTAGGAGAGGTTAAGGGAGTTGACGATGTGGGGGACTGGAGCTCTGCATTCCGCCACTATAGTTGGGATAAATAGGACCGTGTGGTCCAGAAGCGGTTGGAGTTTGATGTGTTGGTTGAAGTTGGGGGCACTGGAGATTGAGGCGACATGAGCTAGGACCTGGGTTTCGGGCCTGTTTAGTGGTTTGGCACTCTTTTAGTAAAAGTAACTGGGAGAGTAGGGGAGGGAGATGGGGTCCTTAAAGGGTAAGGGTGTTCTCAGACTTCTTGATCCAACACTGGCAAATGCACACTTACGTACTGGCACGTCAAAATGTGGGGGGGGGGCAACTCCTTTGCAGAATAACAGAGCAGGAAACAAGATTCAGATATTGTCGTAAATCTCCCCCCGTCTCACCTGGGATCGCTTCTTGCTCTGTTCCGCGGGAGGATTCCTCTTGTGGACGGATCGGGTCTTGTATAAACTCGCTTGAGTCTCGTCCGGCTGCAGAGCGCGTTCAGAGTTCCGGGAAGGCCGCTGTTCCAGGATGTCTAGGAAGGTAGGTAGCGGTCGCTAAGAATGGGGATTCCAGGAGCAGATTAGAGGGAAGGGGTGAAGGAAGGAAGAAGGACCCAGGATCTAGGATTAGTGGATTGCCGAACAGCACACACACGTCAAGTCACTACCTAATGATAGCGTTGAGACGCGTGGGGCTGCGGGAGCGTGGCCAATTTATAGAACGTGCCGTGTGCGACATGGAAGCTGGTGCGAGGCAAGTCGCTTGTTGCGGCCATGTTGGGAGTAACAAAGAATACAAGCCCCGGCGCGATAAGGACCAGGAAGTCCAGAAGGGGCAAGTTCTATGGGTCATGACAGCATGCCTCCTCCGAAGACCTGTTCCACCAGGTTTGCCCGGGTGTATGAGATGGAATCTTTTAACCATTCGAGGGGTATTTAAATTAGAAACTGGTTCCCAGGTTCTCTCGCTAGGAGGGTATCCTTTCCATTCAACCAGGTATTGAAGTCGACCCCGTTTATACCTGGAATCGCATATTCTGGACAATTCATATTCCAGCTGATCATCCACAACAACAGGACTGGGTCTGCAGGATTTTCGGGAGGATTGGATGTAAGGTTTCAATAGGGAAGTGTGAAAGACTGGCTGTATTTTCTTCCAGGAATCGGGTAGCTTGAGTCGGAATGAGACAGGATTGATGACTTCCTTTATGGAAAATGGTGCATAGTACCGAGGGGCCAATTTGTTTGGCCATATATGTCTCGGTAATAGTTTCGAGGACAACCAGACTTGATCACCAACAGAATAAGGGGGCGCTGATCTTCTCTTGGAATCCGCATAGAGCTTAGTGCGTGTTTGAGCCTCTTTCAATTGTTCCTTGGCTTCCTTGTGTATGTTGATGAGAGTCTGTATCCGTGAGTCGAGAGTAGGTACTGGAGTGGGATGTGGAAGAACAGAAGGTAAAAAGGACAGGTGAAAACCTTGACTGCAATAGAAAGGGCTGACCTTGAGTGCTGAGTGATCGGAATTGTTGTAGACAAACTCGGCCAGGGGTATGAGGAGAGACCAGTCATCCTGAACCTTGGTGGCAAAACAACGAAGATATTGCTCCAGAGTTTGGTTAACACGTTCTGTGGCTCCGTTGGTTTGTGGGTGATAACCTGATGAGAGAGCGCGTTGGATCCCTAGAATACGACACAGATGTTTCCAGAATTGTGAAACGTATTGAGGTCCTTGATCCAATATGATCTTGGAAGGAAGTCCATGAAGACGGAAAATATGTTCCAGGAAGATTCCTGCAAGTTCTGAGGAGGATGGTAGTTTATAAAAAGGTGTAAAATGAGCCATATGGGTGAACAAGTCTATGGTTACCATGATGGTCGTGTACCCTCGGGAAGGTGGTAATTCCACAATGAAATCTGTAGCAATAAACTCCCATGGTCTTGTTTGCAGCGACGGTTGCAGTAGAAGACCCGCCGGTCTCTAGTTATCATGTTTGTTTTGACTGCAGACAGTACAAGCCTTAACGTACTGTTGTACGTCGGTCTTCATTCGAGGCCACCAAAACTTCTTAGTATAAGACGGAGGGTGTTAGTTATACCACGATGACCGGAGTGAAGGGTATCATGGCAGAGATTTATTACCCTGTGTTTTAATTTCTGCGTAGGAATGACCAGTGCATTGTCCTTGAATAGATATTCTTCCTTGACTCTTAGATTCCATGGATTCTTCCTTGAAATATCCTTCTAGAGGTCAGAGGACTGGGTTTGTACTCGGATTTCTTCCAGGAGGTTGATTGCTTGAGCTACAAAGATAGTTTGGGGAAACATCTTAGGATAGGCCTTGTCCTCAGTGGCTGCGTAGTCTGGACGTCGAGATAAGGCATCAGCAATCATGTTTTGTGATCCGGGAACATGAGTGATTTGAAACTGGTACTGGGCAAAGAAGTAGGCCCAACGGGCCTGACGACTGTTCCTGCACTCCAACGACTGTAGGATTTGGAGATTCCGATGATCTGTGCGGACCTGAACTGGATATCTAGCACCCAGAAGTAGGTGTCGCCATTCAGTGAAGGCTTGGTGGATGGCCAAAAGTTCCTTCTCCAGGACAGAATAGTGTGTCTCGCTGGGGTTCAGGGTTCATGAAAGGTAAGCAATGGGGTGTTCCAGTCCATCCTCAAGTTCCTGTTTCAAGACCTCCCCTATGGCGTAGTTAGAGGCATCCGTTTCCACTAGAAATGGGCGATTTATGTCGGGCTGGGACAGGATGGGGGCTTGCGTTAACTCTGTCTTCAATTGTTGGAATGCTTTATCTTGCAGTGTAGACCAGATAAAGGGGGTGTCTTTCTTCAATAGAGCAACGATCGGCTGAACGATCTCGGAAAAGGTAGAAATAAACTTCCGGTAGAAGTTGGCGAGCCCCAGGAAGTATTGCACCTGTTTCACAGAAGTGGGAGCGGGCCAAGCCAGTATGGCCTTTACCTTTGAAGGGTCCATCCCAATTCCTTCTGGGCTAAGGATGAATCCTAGGTAGTGAACAGAAGTAACGTGGAACAATCATTTTTTGGGTTTGGCTAACAGTTTGCATTCACAAAGTCGTTGTAGTACTGCCTTTACATGTTCTTCATGTTTTAGAGGATCCTTGGAAAAAATCAATATGTCATCCAGATAGACAATGACGAAGAGGAACAAAATATCAGAGAACACCCTGTCCATAAAACGCTGAAAGATTGCGGGAGCATTGGCTAGTCCAAAAGGCATGACTAGGTATGCATAGTGACCAAAGGGTGTTCTAAAGGCTGTCTTCCATTTGTCCCCTTCCCGGACACGGATTAAATGGTAGGCATCCCGGAGATCCAACTTCGTGAATATTACGGCTCCTCTCACAGCTTCCAGGATATCCGAAATCAGGGGCAGTGGGTACCGATCTTTGAGGGTGCATTGGTTTAAGCCTCGATAGTCGAGGCAAGGTTTGAGTTCCTTGGTATCCTTCTTGGGAACGAAGAACAACGAAGCACCCGCTGGAGATTTTGAGGGTCTTATGGTGCCGTTTTTAAGATTGGTGTCTAGGTATTCCCGAAGGGCCTTTTTCTCAGGTTCGGAAAGAATGAACATTTCGGCCGAAGGGAATTACAGCTGAGGGATCTGTATCTATGGCACAGTCTTCGGGCCTGTGAGGGGGTAAGGCTTGGACTATGGCAGTAGAAAATACAGCAGCATATTCCTGATAGGCCTCTGGAACTTGTATGATATTGGAAACCATGAGTGGTGTTTCTTGGTCTCTTGGTGGTTCTTTAGGAGTTATCGAGGAGGGGTCCAGGGATAGACAGTGGGACATACAGAACTCTGAGCCCAGGAATAATGATCCTGCTGTCCAATTGATATACGGATTGTGCTTTTGTAACCAGGGCATACCCAAAACCATGAGGTAATGAGCTGACTTAATGATGTCGAATGTAATCCGCTCTTGATGATGGTTTATGGAAAGTTGGATCTCTTTAGTCTGCAGGCTTAAGGGTCCTGAAGAGAGGGGTCTTCCGTCAATTGCTTCCACCGGCTGCATGGTGTTTCGTGTCTCGTACTGAATATGATGACTAACAACCCAGTCTTGATCAATGAAAATTCCCATAGTTCCGCAGTCCACCAAGGCCAGAATGGGATAGGTCTTGTCTTGAGGGCGAGAGGAAGGCCTGTAGTATCACCAAACTGTTTTGTCCAGGAGAGTTCAAGGATGGAATTGATGTGGAGCAAACATCTCTCTCCCGACACCTCGCTCCATCTAGGATCGGGAGCTGGCGTTTCCCGAACGCCGTGGAGGGGCTAGAGGGCATTCTCTAACAAGGTGTTTATCCGAGCTACAATACATGCACAGGCCTGTGTGGATCCTTCTCATCCTTTCTTGAGGGGAAATAGGCCCACGGAAGGCTCCGATTGGCATGAGTACCGGATCTATGTCAGGGCTTGGGGCAGAATTGGTTTTAACAGAGGTCTTAAGGGAATTCTTTTGAAAAGGTGTCTTGGTCTTTCTTCTTTCAGCCTTTCTTCCCTGGATTCGGAAGTCTACCTGCATGGCTAGATCCATAAGAGCCTGGAATGAACTAGGACGAGCCACCCGGGTTAATTCATCCTTAATTTCCTCGTTTAGACCCCTGCGAAATAGAGTGAAACTTGCTTCTGAGGACCAATCCGCTTCCTTGGCCAGTTGTTTGAATCTAGTAACGTACGTTAGCATATCCTGAGTACCCTGTCGGAAATCAAGTAAGCGTTCCTGAGCACTAAAAACCTGTTCTGGGCGGTCGATCATTGTCTTGAGTGCCTGAATGAATCCATCATAATCATCCAGGAGGGCATCCCCT
Organism: Ambystoma mexicanum; assembly: GCF_040938575.1. NCBI lineage: Eukaryota > Metazoa > Chordata > Amphibia > Caudata > Ambystomatidae > Ambystoma > Ambystoma mexicanum. Next base: position 305,388,991 of record NC_090940.1, read on the forward strand.
GAGTTGACTAAGGGAGTGGCCCAGGTCAACGCGTTCCCTGTGAGGTGCGAGATTATGAAGCCCACCTTCGCCCTAGAAGTTGAAAAATAATAGGGCTTAAAAGTAAAATGCACCAAGCAGGAATCCAGGAATCCACGTAAGGATTTTGCCGGTCCATCATATTTGTCTACCACTCCACCCAGTAACACACTGTCCTTGTTAGCGGGGTCGCAAGACAAAACAAGCTTCCATAACGCAGCATTCTCAGCCTTTAAGTTCTGTACTTCAGTTGTGAGCTCTTGCATGCCATGCATAAGATCCCGGACTGCTTTCTCCATAGCAGTATCAGTGTCGGTCGTTTGGCGTCTCAAACTGTCGTAAATCTCCCCCCGTTTCACCTGGGATCGCTTCTTGCTCTGTTCCGCGGGAGGATTCCTCTTGTGGACGGATTGGGTCTTGTATAGACTCGCTCGAGTGTGGTCCGGCTGCAGAGCGCGTTCAGAGTTCCGGGAAGGCCGCTGTTCCAGGATGTCTAGGAAGGTAGGTAGCGGTCGCTAAGAATGGGGATTCCAGGAGCAGATTAGAGGGAAGCGGTGAAGGAAGGAAGAAGGAACCAGGATCTAGGATTAGTGGACTTGCCAAACAGCACACACACATCAAGTCACTACCGAATGATAGCGTTGAGACGCGCTGCGCCGCAGGGGCGTGGCCAATTTACAGAACGTGCCATGTGCGACGTGGAAGCTGGTGCGAGGCAAGTTGCTTGTTGCAGCCATGTTGGGAGTAACAAAGAATACAAGCCCCGACGCGATAAGGACCAGGAAGTCCAGAAGGGGCAAGTTCTATGGGTCATGACAGATATGGCTGACTCAGTGACGGGTTATAAGGGGGACGGCCTGAGGGTATGTACGTTGAATGTTAAAGGGCTCAACTCCAATGCGAAGAGGTCTCTGGCCGCAAGGGAATTTAAAAGATCTGGGATTGACGTCCTATTCCTCCAGTAAATGAAATATTTCAGAGGCGAGGAACGTAAGATCCGCTGTGGCTTGGTCGGTGGTGAATATTGGGGATCAGAGATAAAGAGAAAGGCTTGGGTTGGGATTCTGGTCCGTAGGGGACTCCGGATGGAGGTCACTAAGGCGTGGTATGAAGTGGAGGGAAGGGCAGTGTTGGTCTCAGGATTGATTAACAAAATGGGGTTCACATTTGCCACTATGTATGACCCCAATCAGGGTCAACAGAGGTTCCAGCAGAGAACCCTGGGAAAGGTAATGAATGAGGAAATGGGACACCTTATATTGGGGGGAGACTTCAATGTCTGGATCGACGTCAGCTTGGACAGTCATTCCAGGCACCCCGGGGAACATGAATCCCAGAATCAGGCAGGCAGGGAACGGCTATGGAGCTCTATGGTATGTGGGACATATGGCGGCACCTACATTCACAGGACAGGGGGTTCAACTTCTACTCCACCCCAAATGGAACCTTAACCAGAACAGATTATCTATACATTTCAAGGGACCTATGGCACTTGGCAGTGGGATCGGCAATCCACCCTATTAGCTGGTCAGACCACAACATGGTGTCAGTCGATATTGGATGGAGTGGTTTTTGTCTGAGGAGCTCAAAGTTGAGGTGCAATGAGCCTCTGTGGGAGGACCCGGTCTTCATGGGCAAGATGGAGAAGGGTATCACAGCATTTTTTGAACTCAATGACACAGGGGAGATCCAAAAGGAAACAGTGTGGGATGCGGCAAAGGCCACGTGGAGAGGCATGTTGATCAGAGAGGAGGCTCGCTAAAAGAGAGAACAAAACCTCATTGAGAGAGGATTGAGGGACAAGATAGGTGCTTTGGAGAAGCTGGCACAGTTGACCACTAATAGTAGGGAGGACGCATTATGGAAGCTAGGGGTGCTAGGGAGGAATTTAGACTCCTTGAAGAAGGAAAGTTAGTCTGCATCTTACCATTTTTGAAACAGAACGTTTATGAGAAAGCGGACAAGGCGGACGCTCTGCTGGGCGCAAGGCTACGGGGACAGCTTGTGGAAAGATGGGTCACTGAGGTAGAGGGAGGGGAGAGGGTTTCTGAGGTTCCGGCTGAGGAGATTCAAGAGGCATTTGCTGTGTTTTAAAGGGTTTGTAAAGGAGTGAAGGGACGGATGGTAAAGAGGAAATGGGGAAATACCTGGCAGATTCCCACCTCCCCCTGCTTTCGAGAGTGGAATCAGAAAACCTAGAAGCTCCATTTACTGGATATATTAAATAAAGACTGCCATAGGGCGCTTGCAGTTAGGGAAGGCACCAGTGGAGGATGGTTTTACGTCTGGATTTTACAAATCCCTCCTGCCGGCTTTGCTCCCCTTCTTAACAACATTGTTTAATGACATTATGGCCACAGGGAAAGCCTCAGGCACTTTTGTACGGGCTCTCATTACGGTAATACCTAAGGAGGGCAGGGACCCCTCTGCATGTGGCTCTTACCAACCGATCTCTTTCCTGAACATGGATGCGAAGATTTATGCCAGAGTGCTGGCCGCCAAGTTGGAGGGATACCTACTGAAACTGGTTCACTCGGACCAAGTGGGGTTTGTCAAAGGGCGACAGGGGGCTGATATCATGAAGAAGACACTACATTTAATTAAGGAGGCACAGGGTCGGCAGGTAGATCATACTCTTCTCTCCGTTGACGCCGAGAAGGCCTTTGACAGGATGAAGTGGGACTTTCTAGAGGCAGTGCGTATCAAATTTGGTATGAGTAAAGGACTCATAAGGGTATAATAGGACTCTACTCTTCCCCGAGGTCATGTGTGGCAGTGAACGGCGGGTATTCGCGTTGGTTTGACTTGGAAAGAGGTACAATGCAGGGGTGCCTGCTTTTCCCAGCTCTATGTGTGCTCTCATTGGAACCATTGGCCCACAGGCTGGGAGAAGACCATAGAATTGAAGGGATGGGGTGGGTGAGCAGATATATAAAGTGGGTTTGTACACAGTCGATGTACTCCTCCATCTGCTAAATCCACTGACATCGGTGCCAGCAGCAGTGGTTTAACACAAAAAGGCAAAACTCATCTCTATATAATTTCTCTGCAACAAAGAATTTTTCTCAGTCCCTTAGTGGCCTTAGGGGACTAGGTTGTCAGAAAGACAAAAGGATAGAGTGATTTTCACACTAAAACTGCATACTCGGTTGCTAGTACTAGAAAGCGCTGATGTGCCGCTTACCTAAAAAGGGACAGTATAAGAAAGGGAAAGAGATCTTTGAATCACGATTTGTCCAGTGCTTTTTCAAAATGGTCAAAGCTGTAGGCAAATATTTCACCTGGTCCATCCTAGGCCATAATCTTACATGTATATTAGTACATGAAGAAAGAAATATTAAAAAAGAACACATATGGCATGTTTTCAGTAATCTATTGTGGGTACATAGTAATTTAATAGCCCGCAGACCTACTGAGTTAACCTCAGCTTACTTAAATTCAAAGAAAGGGAACCCATTAAAGAACAGTGCATATTTACAGCTGAAAGGGGTCTTGACCAGGGAAGCATGGAAGACTAAGACACAGAGGGAGCTTGCGCCCTTCAAGAAGCTCCTAGAAACAGTAATGGAGTCTAGGGGATTGATTGGGGCACTGTATAGTGTCTTGCTGGCGACGAGGAGGGAGACCGTGGATAGGATGAGGCAGAAATTGGAAGGGCACATGGGGTTCAACCTGGACCCGCAAACGTGGCCAAGGACGTGTCGTGGGGCCTTCAAGACGTCATTTTCTTGCCAGTATAAACTACACGCCATCAAGCTATTGCACAGATGGCAATACAACCTGGTTAGGCTTTCAAGAATGTATCAGAATGTGAGCCTGTTGTGTTGGCACGAGGGTGGATCAAGAGCAGACTATTGGCATATGTGGTGGGGGTGCTCTGTGATTTAGAACTACTGGGATGAGGTTTTGAGCTGGATCAGGGACCTGGATGGGGTTACGAGAGTGAAAGCACCCAAGCTGGTTCCCTTTGGGTTGGAGGAATGTGAGGGGGAATACATTAGGCTGCCAAAATTGGTCCACGGTCTGCACCTGGCGGGAAGGGCATGCCTGGCAGCACACTGGAAGAGAGCTCAGCTGCCTGGGAAAAAGGAGTGGATCAGCATAGCCTGGAACATATATGTAATGGAACGTATAACAGCAGCACTTCATGGGGACCCTGGATCGATTGAAATGGAATGGTCAGATTTCTGTTCTGAATATATTCACCAGGGTCGAAGAGAAACTGGTGGGGAGTAGGGCAAGGTGGGGAAGGATGATACCCCGAGCAATGAGTGCGAGGAGAAACTATATTCAAACTGGAATCGAAATGTGATTAACTGCATAAGGATTATTTTGAGCGATAATGTGTGAGACTAAAAATGGGAGAACCAGTCGGATCAGGGTGGAGGTTGATGGGGAGGGAGGCGGAAGGGTTGGGGTGAAGGGAGGAGGCGGGGAGGGCTCTGAAGTTATAATATGCTTAGTTAGGATGTCAAAGTTCCACATTCGGGATCTGCTGATTAATTTCTGAGATGTGAACTGTGTTTGTTCAGCCCTGTTTTTGTTAATCTTCTGAAAAATGCAATAAAGCAGAATTCTTTAAAAAAAAATAAACACAAAGCAATCAAATAAAATGCCTCAAGTTGTGCATCCACTAGGCCAGAAACGCCCTTTCTACGCTGCCACACCATGATTTCCACTAGCTCCAGGCCAGCCCTAATAAGAGGTGCTGATGCCAGCTCTGTTACATGAAGCATAGTCTGCTCGTTTTGCAGATATAGATGATGAGGCCTGCGTAATCGTGAGGAGGTAGTGGCTGAGGAATTGTCTACCCTTTACCATGCATTAGAAGCCGGTCTTGTTTAAAACGCTTCATTAGCTTATTACTAGTCAGGCTTAAGTTTGTAAGAGGTACAATCCTTTCTGTGTATCCTCTCTGTGCATTGTTTATTGGATGTCTCTTGTAGGGTATCCTTTCTTGTCTATTGATATAATTCCCTAAAGATGTTTCTGTATTGGGGGCTTGGCATGCTTACTCACATTGAGACCCAGACCCTCCTCATCTAAAAGTCTCCAGAGACAAGAAGCAAAAGAGCCCTTGTACCCCATTTGAGTGGATGATGTTGGGGTGTGTGTTGTGAACAGTGATGTGAACACCAAGCCATGTGGTTGTCTGTTATCTATTTAAAGATTTGAACATACAACCCTTTTATCACAGACTTGTTTATCATATATAGAAATCGCTGATCACTATTATATTCCTGAAATGCTCTTGTAATTTAATGCAAAGCAGACAGGAACACTCATTGGTGCTATGTGTCCCCTTTCCCACTTGCATAGAGGTTTTTTCAAATAGTACAAAAGGAGTGCACCAGACTGTCCATCTTGGAAAGATACCCTTCTATCAGAAAATAATTCATATGTTAGCCTAGTATTACGAAACCACAAGTTAGGTGGTACAAACAGAATGCCTGCAACACAGGGCCAGTCGTCAGTGGGCCCTCAGATCCCAGGAGGCTAGTTACACCGGTGCCAGTACAGACAGTTTGAAACTGAATTCAGGCAAGGCCTTCCCTTAAAGCAGGTGACATAAGAATGATTTACTTGGGAAGCAACAGCTGTGTTTTCACATTAGATTTCTTCTGTAAAATACTTGAATTACAATGTGAAACCAGCTTTATGTGTATAGCAATGATTTATTGATATTGAGGAGGGGTGTTGTCCTGCGACACAGAGGTGTAGTTTGGGAGTGACGTGTGGCGGACAGGCAGGGGTTGAGGGGGCGTATTCTAGTGTTTCGCTCTGGGCACCAAGTTGGCTAGAAACTTCCCTATTTCCAAGTGTCTTAAACTGCAGCCTGCGCTCATATCCCAGATGTACCACTGTGTGGTTCTCAACAAATAATTTGATCTCACTCTGCCTTATCTGATAAAATAAGGAGATGCGAAAAGTAATTTACTTCACAGGGTACACTAAGCCTACATCTTAGGTTAACAGTCCACACAAAAAATACTAATGATGAAATATTGCCAAATATAATGATAGTACAAACTTAAATTATGGGGACTTTCACATCGTTTGCTGCACATATCACATCCTTGAGCCGGTCCTCCTATCTGGAGTGACCTGCAGACTTGCAACAGGCTGGGTGATACAAGGTTGCGAGGATCAGTTTGCTAGTATTCCTTTATAGTGCAGCTTTTCTGCTTCCCTCTAAAAATGCAGCTTTCAAATAGGAAACGTGGATTAAAAAAAGAATGATATTTTTTAGTTTTGGCTATTGCCTGGCACTAAAGCATCACACATAAGCCAAAATGATTGCTGTACAGCTAGGCGAGAGAGAACATGTGAGGAGGGGCACATGATTGTGGATGTTATTTTGTTATTTACCTAACCATTGAATGCTCCTGGCCATTCTAATACCTATGAGATTCCAACCCGCTACCTGTCCCTCCCGCTCAAAACACATACCCCTGGGATCTCTTTGAGCTAGCTCTATCAGGCAGTAACATCAAATGGTAGCCTGCCAGTGTTATTTCTAAGCAGTCTGCTGAGCGTTAATGGTTCCATTGCTGTTCTAAATGCTTATTGGTGTAATATAAAATGCCTTAACGAAGTGTGCGTCCAGCCACTTGATGTATTCTGTTCCTTGCACAGACGTTCTGTTAAAAGAAGCATAGACAAAGTCAACCGTTTTTCTTTATCTTCAGATCTGCATGTGCCAGGCACTGCTATCATATACCCAGGTAATCCCACCATTGTGCAGCTGTTGCCATTTCGTGGTCAGGCACTTCAAAGCATAAAACGAACCATTTCCCAAGCCTCGTTTTTCGGACCTGCCGCACATCGATGACGTGTGGGTTCTTCTACTGACAGTGAGTCCGAGGATTAACAAATGGCATTTGCGCTGTGTAGAAACTCAAAAAGCGAGGTCAGCTCATGGCTAAGTGCACAGCGCGCCGTCCGCGTAAAAGGCTCGACAGTTTGTGGCACCGTTCGCTGAGTGCTCAATGAGGTGACGGAGTGCACTCCTGCCTGTCAGCGGAAGTGAAGCCTGGCTGCCTCACAATCCTGCGCACATTCAAAGGCCGGAGCCCGGACGTTGTGGTGCTCATGGTGAGGGAGCGTTCAAGGGGGAGCGTTCACCTCAGCGAGCTGGCGCCATGCGCTGAAGTGGCGCTGGACATAATGGTGGTTAAGTAAGACAATTAAGACAAATGACTTAAAAACAATACATCTGGCATGGATGTGTCCAGGGCTTGTTTGTCCTACTCTGAGGCACAGGCATCCTATAATAACGCACAAGGTGCAGCACAACCACTGCAGCCGTGGCTGCTCAGAGGCACACCCACCAAGCATTTGAAAAGCCAATATTTCTGGATTTGCTAAAGAGAATTCCTTCGCCCACATGCAGTGGTTTAAATGGGCAGGTACTTGCCAGTCGAGAGTACCTACATGTGGGGACATCACGTGATCGCGGGAGCGTGTTCTCGCGAGATCTCGATACACGGGATCTCGCGAGCCCACGCTCCGCGGGAAAACGTTCCCGCTTCAGAGTTGGCGCACTGCCAGCTAGAGCGGTCGCACAGGAGCGCTGCTCCTGATTACAGAAAAAGGAGACTCAACTCCAGAACCATCACTACAGCTCATAGGGCATAACACCACAGCCACTGGAGGCTTCATGGGGGCCCTATGAGCTTACGGCGTGCCACCGGTGAGCACAACCCTTCCACAGTGAAGTAACTGGGGAAGCACAGGACTTGGTCAGCGAACAGTGAGTAAGCGCCCTATGCCACCAGTCCGCCCTAAGACATTCTCCCATGTTCTCAGTCAATAAAGACTGTTAGAAACCCTACTGCGTCCTGTCTTACATTCAGGCCACAACATATCTGGCGACGAGGATACCTGAAGTCCCACGGACCCACCATGCAAGGCGCCACGCCACCCCCTGCGTTTCTCCCCCTGCCAGGGACACCGGCGATTCCGTGGATGCAATGGGAACCCCTTTTTTCCACCTACTTGGAAGCGGTGGGCGGCACGCGATATGCCCCCATCAGGAAGAGGGCGATGCTGTTGAATGCGCTAGGAGTTGAAGGTCAGCGCATCTTTGCAGGCCTTAAAGAAATACCGGCGGCCGACGAAGACGCCGATGACGACGACGTGTACAAAGAAGCCACGCGTCGCATCATGAAGAGGTTCACTAATAAGGAGAATATTGTACTGCATAGGCTGAGATTCTATACTCGCAAACAGGAAGGGAGCGAAACCGTGGATGACTACATCACCAGGATGAGGGAACTCGCTTCTCTGTGCGCCTTCGGAGAAAATGCAGAACAGGTCATCTGCGACATGCTCGTCGTCCACACCAACTCTCGGAAAGTGCAGGACAAATTCATCCAGGAGAAGGAGGTCACCCTCGATAAAGCCATCCAGATCGCCAGGGCGGAGGAAGAAACCTCCAGCAGACGCAAGGAGGCGGGAAGTCACCTGCCTGTGCCCGAAATGGCGGCGCTACAATGGAGAGGTCGCAGAGACAAACAATCCCGCGACGGCCCCAAGGACAAAAGTCCCAGGAAAAAGGAGGCACCGAAATGCTACAGATGCGCCAGTCTCAAGCACATGGCGAACGACCGCGACTGTCCCGCCAGGAATAAAGAATGCTCCAAGTGCGGACGCATTGGCCACGTGGCTCCAGCATGCACGTGGCGGGAGAAAACCGTGTCCCGTGTCGACGGTGACTGCACCTCCACCGATGAGGATGAACTGCTGGACAGACCCATGGTTGTCATGGTCAATGCCCCCCATGCCAGGAGAGAAAAGCCCCACTGCACCATTAAAGTGGACGGTATGGAAACGCGTGTCATGGCTGATTCGGGATCCGACCTTACCATTCTGCCCATCGACACGTACAAGGAGATGATGGGACAAGAAAGAGTGGAGATTAGATCCACCAGGCAAAAACCCACCGTGTTTGGAGGGGCAACGGTCGACCTGATGGGCTACATCAAAGCCCGCATCGATTTCAAGGGGAGGTCTACCACCACCAAGGTGTATTTTTCCCCCAAAGGTCCAGCCGTGCTGGGGTGGGATGACCAACACAAACTCAGCATGAAACTAGATCCCAGCACTCCGGAACAGGTGCTCATGATCTCGTCAGGAGCAGCGCAAAACTATAAGGAGATCTTTCCAAACCTGTTCTCCGAGAGACCGGGAAAAGTGAGAAACTTCGTACACAAAATTCGACTGAAACCCAACGCCACCCCAGTCAAGCACAAAGTAAGGGCGGTACCTGCCACCGCAAGACCAGCTTTGGACGCTCACCTGAGGAAGATGGTCGAGGAAGGAACCATTGAAACCGTGGAATCCTCGCAATGGCTGAGTCCGGTGGTGCTAGTTAAGAAGAAGTCCAGCAACGACCTCAGGATCTGCATCGACCTGAGAAGCCTGAACTTGGAGGTGATCACGGATAGCTTCCCGCTCCCCAGCATCAATGAGATCGTCCTCATGATGAAAGAGGCGGCCATTTTCTCGAAGCTGGACATGCGTGATGCCTATCACCAGATTCCCCTACACAAGTCCTCCCGCCCCCTGACTGCGTTCATCACTCCTTTCGGCACCTTCCAATACACCCGCATGCCTTTCGGGTTATCGTCCGCAGCATCCGCATTCCAGAGGATGATGAACTCCCTATTGAAAGGCCTCACCAATGTCTCATTCTTCCAAGACGACATTCTGGTATACGCCAAGGACAGCGAGACCCATGACAAGGCGCTCAAGTCAGTCCTAAGCAGACTTCAGGAGGAAGGCATTCATCTACGCCATGAAAAGTGTCTCTTCGGGGTGAACAAAGTAGAGTATCTTGGGTACTGCATCTCAAGTGATGGGGTGAGCCCCAAAAGGAACCTCATGGAGGCCATTACTGAGGCGCCGGCGCCGATGTCTAAAGAGGAACTGCGCTCATTCTTAGGCCTAGCTGAGTACTATGCCAAATTCGTCCCCAGGTTCTCTGAGACCACGTCTCCCATGAGGGAGCTTCTGAAGAAAGGGGCAGTGTACTCGTGGGGCCCAGAACAAGATGAGGCCTTCGGCGAAATCAAGAATAGGATTCTACACGCGCCGTGCCTCAAACCATACAACCCTGAATGGGACACCTACATCACCACTGACGCCAGCGCATACGGCCTAGGGGCCACCTTGACCCAGAAAAAGGGCGATACAGAGAACATTGTGGCGTTTGCATCCAAGGCATTATCCTCATCCGAGAAGAATTACTCTACGGTAGAGAAAGAGATGTTGGCGTGCGCTTGGGCCGTCGACTACTTCAGATCATACGTATGGGGGACAAGATTCAAGTTGATCACCGATCACAAGCCGCTAATCCACATGCTGAGCCCGGGCGGCACCAAGACGGCCACCCCCAGACTGGCCAGGATCGCCGCTAAGCTCCAAGAGTATACTTACGAGATACAACACATTGCGGGCTGGAAAAACGCACAAGCGGACTGCATGTCCAGGCTCCTCAACCAAAGCGCCCCCGGCACCACATTCCTGGAAGACGAATGTGTCGTTGCGTCCATCGGCGACCTGAGGAACGTCGAGTACATGGAAATGAGCGAGCGCCACTGGCAAGAAGAGTTCGAGCAGGACGTCTCTCTAAGGCACGTAAGCACCTGGGTGCGAAATGGATGGCCCAACGAGAGAGCGATCCCTGAAGGCCTTCGCCCCTACTGGAAGGTGAATGAGGAAATTACCGCCATGAACGGACTCATTCTCAGAGGTGATCAAATCATCCCACCCAGCGGAATCCGCAAAGTCATACTGTGCAGAGCACACTCGGGCCACTTAGGGTGCAACATGACCAGAAGAAGGATACGCGACGCATACTGGTGGCCAGGTATGGACCAGGACGTTCGGCAGATGGTCGATAGGTGCCACGAATGCTCCAACAGCGACAAGCGCCTAGCCGTGAGGCAAGCCCCCATGCTGCCCACCGAAGTCCCCAAAGGGGTGTGGTGAAAACTGGGGTTGGATTTCATAGGACCGCTGGACAACATGCCCCCTGAGCACAGATACGGGATAGTCTTGGTCGACTACTTTTCCAAATGGGTGGAAGCAGACTTCACCCCGGACATCACTACGGGAACAGTCATTGAAACTCTCACCGCCATATTTCAGCGGGAGGGCCTGCCCAAAGAACTCGTCACGGACAACGGAGTCCAACTAGTATCCAGGGAAATGGAAAAATTTCTCAGGCTTAACAACATCAAACAGCGGAAAGCAAGTCTATACCACCCACAGGCAAATGGCCTAGTCGAGCGGGCCAACCGCTTCATCAAAGGGGCGCTGCAACTGGCCCACGCCTCGGGCCTAGACCCATACAAGACGGCCAAAGAAGCCGTAGCGGCTCACCGTCTCACCCCCAACGCCGTCACAAGTGTTTCTCCGTTCCATCTGCTGAGGGGGAGAAGGGCGGCATCCTCACTGGTACCACCATGGCTTCAGCAAGTGAGGGCCGACGAAGACGTCGACATGGCTGACGTAACGTGCCGTATGCAGCGCAACAAAGAAGCAATGAAAGCACAGGGGGACTTGCGCCGAGCCGCTCGACACACACATGTCAACAAAGGGGATCTGGTGAAGATACGACTTCCCCACAAGGACACCATCACAGGTTCCAGATACAGCAGTCCCATAGAAGTCATGGAGGGAGGGACAAACCACATCCGCACCAGCGATGGCAGGAGATGGAATCTAGAGAGGGTAGCCATGTACCGCAGGAAAGATGATACTGTACACTCCCCTGGAGACACTGGAGGAGATCAGGTCTGCCAAGAGCCATACGAGAACCATCATCTCCCGAGTGGAGACATCATAGAGCCGCAACATCGCAACGACTTCGCAAGCTCCCTTTTCCCAACCACACCCAGGGGATCACAGCAAGGAGCTGGACAAAGAGATCCCGATTCACCAGCGCCCTCCCAAGGACACTTCATCGATCCCGCTACATACCCGGATCCTGGCAGGCCCCAGAGAGAGAGAAGGAAGCCCGGGAAATATGCAGACTTCATCATGGAGTGACCTCCCAGTCCTTTTTCCCAGCAGAGGAGGTGTGTGGGGACATCACGTGATCGCGGGAGCGTGTTCTCGCGAGATCTCGATACACGGGATCTCGCGAGCCCACGCTCCGCGGGAAAACGTTCCCGCTTCAGAGTTGGCGCGCTGCCAGCTAGAGCGGTCGCACAGGAGCGCTGCTCCTGATTACAGAAAAAGGAGACTCAACTCCAGAACCATCACTACAGCTCATAGGGCATAACACCACAGCCACTGGAGGCTTCATGGGGGCCCTATGAGCTTACGGCGTGCCACCGGTGAGCACAACCCTTCCACAGTGAAGTAACTGGGGAAGCACAGGACTTGGTCAGCGAACAGTGAGTAAGCGCCCTATGCCACCAGTCCGCCCTAAGACATTCTCCCATGTTCTCAGTCAATAAAGACTGTTAGAAACCCTACTGCGTCCTGTCTTACATTCAGGCCACAACACTACACTTCTTTTATTGGAAAGACATAGTACCAGCGCTTTGCCATTTAAAGCATTGGCTTCCTGCTGAGGAGTATTCTCAACAGTAACTAAGCAGGTACTCCGAGATAGTATGTACCTGCACGTCTGTGTTTCTACTTCAAGCAGGTCCTTTCTCGGGTCTCATGTAAGGGGCCCGGGGAGGCGGCCTGTGTAGCAGAAGAGCTCTCCCTTCCTCCACATGCCACCCTAGTCCCAGAGCCTTTCTGTGTTCGCCGTTCGTTGCATGTCACATCCCATACATCTGTAACACTATCCTTGGCACCCTGTATTTGGTGAAGTGTCACACACACAGGAGTTGAAACTAAAAGTGGTGCTAATGCACCGCCGTTAAGTCAAAACTAATGGTGTCACTAAAACGCCACCTGTGAGCCAAGGTGGTGCAGCTGCTCTATGTGCTGCTTAAGTGCCACCCTGTAACTGAAGCCAATTCTGAAACAAGAGCACAGCATTTGAACCAAATTTAATAGTGGCCCTAAAGCTCTAAATGAAAGTAAAAAATATGTAACCTGGGTTTGGACAATCAAGGGGGACAATGGTGCACCTTGCCTCATATGTCACACTTTTTGCTGTTGGCAGCCAGGGCATGCTCGGCGATGCATTGGAAGAGAAGGGAACTTCCGAGCCTAAATGAGTGGTCTAACACTGCAAGAGACATATATCTCATGGAAAAGATTACAGCGGCAATCCTTGGGGGAAGTTCTGGGATGGAGGGGGATTGGCTGCAATGTTGTACTAGAACTGGGAGTGTGAGTTGAAGGGCAAACCACTCTTGGAGGTCGTGCCCAGTCCCGGCGAAAGCAATTGAATGTATAGGTTGAGCACCTTGTCATGGTGCTATTGTTTATAAGACCTCTCTCTATGCAGAAACTGTTATTGTGAGCCGGAAACCCTACGGGTAAAATGTTGGATCGGAATGTGTTGGGGGGCAGCGGGGTTGTTGTGGGGAGGATTAACAGTAGACGAAAGGCCTCTTGTTTAAAGAATGGCATTGTGCTAATTAGTTTCTGGCCTTCCTGTAATTGTTGCCCAAGAAAACTTAATTAAAAAAAAAAGTGTAACCTTGTGGTGATAAAGGTCCACAAATGGACCAGCATTAATGGTGGCGCTACCATGGCCCACAATGCAGCATTGCTCCAGCTTTATTAGGTGGTGCTAAAGCTCCAACTATGAGCCAGGCCTAATGATGGCGCAAAAGTGCCACCTGAGCCAAAGGTGATAGCAGTGCTAGAGAGCCAGAAGTGAGACAAAACAAACTGTGGCCCTAAAGTGCCACAGGTGATTCATACCACAATGGCGCAAAAGCACAACGGAGCAAAAAACAATGACACCTGCAGACTTAACCTGCCTTCACAATGGCCACGCCTTTCCAGCCACACTATTCCAATATTTATGCCTCACTAGTTCACCACCTCTCAGCCAAAACAAAAAAAAAGAGCTTGTACAAAAGGTGAGTGTATTTAAACAGAGATCTGACAGTGATAGGCCCCGGCTTGTGGCTACAGCTCAGGTATAGGAATCCTGTAGATACTTATAGCAGCACGGTAATTAACAGTATGCACCAAACTAAAATAGAAGGCATGGATTGATAGGTGGAAAGCGTGGGGAGCATAAGATGGATGGGAAGGAAAGGAGGCCCTGGCCATACCTCCGGTTCCCCAGAGCTCTGGTCATATATTGAACAAGGGATTGCAGTCCTAGGCAGAGCTCGATGGCTCCATTAACCGTGTCCTCTCCAGGACATGACATCTCCCCCCTTCGAGCAAACAAAAGTCACTTACAGTTCTGTGCCTCCATATCTCTTCAATAAGACGCACAGGTTTTCTGGTACATAGTGTCGGCCTGGCTCGACATTCCTCCCACTGTTCCTCCTGCTGTCCCTCATCATCTTCTCTCCTCTGCTCCTAATGTGATGTGGCGGTGTCTCCTTCTTTGCGGCCTTCCTGAGCTTCTTCCTTGTATAGCTTGAAGTGAAAGACATTCCGAGTGACCACCCTCCTTGGGGAGCAGTTATCATCGTTCCATTCACATGAGATTTGTTCGATTTTACGGATTAAATCATGGGTCGGCCTTCCTCTCTTGCTGTCTGCATACGAGTAACCCCTGTCACTTACTTGTATGTCAAAGTTCTTTGCTTGTCTTCTGTTGTCAGCATACTCTTTCATTTCTCACTTCTTGCAGGCATCCACTTCCCAAATCTGTTTGGCATCATCCTTTACATCACCCGCCTGGTAAGGCATTCTGTTCCTTATCCTTCTGCCGAACATTAATTTTGAGGCACATTTTCCAGTTGTGCCATGAATCCTTCAGCATGTCGCATATGGCTTGATTAAGTGACATGGACCGCAGCTCGTTTTGTTGGAGAACTCTCTTCAGACTGGCTATGAATCGCTCCACCCTGCCATTTGCTTGTGGACATAATGGAGTAATCTTTATGTGATGAATGCCCATGTATTGCATGAACCTTGCACATTCCAGGATGCTGAACAGTGGACCATTGTCTGATTTCAGGACTTCTGGAATGCTCCATGCAGAGAAGATGTTATCAAACACTGGTATGACGGTGCTGGCTGTTGTGGAAGATATAATGTATACCAGGGCGAACCGAGAGTATTCATCTATGATGACTAGCCAAACTTTGTTTTCACCAAAGGGTCCAAAAAAGTGAACAGCAAGATGAGTCCATGGTTGTACAAGCATGTTGTACATTTTCAGAGGTTCTGGGTGATTGGTTCGGGAGGTATTCTGATATAGGTGGCACGGTTTGATTGTGCGTTACACTATTTGGTCTAGATATGCGAACCACATAGTGTCTCTTACTTGTCTTTTCATGGCCATCGTACCACAGTGACCTTCATGAGCTAAATCTATGATGGGTTGTCGTAGGCTCATGGCAATCACTATTTGATGTTCTCGCATGACAAGTCCTTCTGCCGATATTGACAATTCTTCCCGAACATTCCTTCATGCACACATTTCTGCAGCAAAATGGTCCTCACTCTGCCCATTTGTGACATGCGTGTCCCTCCATCTTCTGGATCGGATCAGACCCTGCACTTTCTGCAGTGTGATATCTCGCCAGGTGTGATCCAGAATGATTTCAGGTGTGATTTCCCAGGGAGGTCTTTGGTGAATGAGAAAGTTCACATATTCTTCTGCCATACTCTTGCCAGTGGAGTGGTCTGGTACCGAGTATCGCGATATGAAATCTGTTGGATTGTACTCCTTGCCCGGTTTGTGAATAATGGTGAAATCTAAGTCCTGTAATCTAGGTCCCCACCACTTTATTCGTGGGGGCATCTTGCATCGTGAACTTTCATGGAGGGTCACCAGGGCCTGGTGATCCGTCACAATCATGAATGGCTTTCAAAGGAGAAACATTTGAAAATATTCACATGCCCAGACAACAGTGAGGCCTTCTTTTTCGAGCTGTGAATATCTCATCTCCACCTCTGAAAAACTCTTACTGGCATATGCGATTACTCTACTGGGAGACTCTTGCCCCGGTCGAGGCCACGCTGAAATTGTCCCTAGGCCAATGGGACTGGCGTTGACGGTTATCTTTGTGCACATGATTGAATCTAAGTAGGCCATATGTTCAGCTGAGAAATGTCACTTTTTGTTTGTGCGAATGCTTCTTCACATTGCTGTGACTACTGCCATGCCTTGTTTGGTGAGCTCTCTGAGGGGGGTGCTTTTGGTTGCAAAGTCTCTAAGGTATCGGCTGCAGTCGCTGGCCATTCCCAAGAACGACCTGATCTCGCTGACATCCTTGGGGGCGAGATCTCAGAGATGGCAGCAACTTTACTCAGGTCAGGGCTCATGCCTTCTTGAGAGAAGATGGGCCTCATTACGACCCTGGAGCTAATGGGTTAACGGCGCCGTAAAAGGCTGCGGCGCCGTTAACCCATTAGCGCCTTACTACGAGGTCCCTTTGCGGGACCTGACCTGAACGGCTGGTCTAGACCAGCCATTAAAGTAGGGACCCGCTAAGGGATCTTGGTGCTAAGTACGGTACCGCAAGATGCGGTACCGTACTTAGCGCCTTCCCCAGTCCCATTGAGCCCTATGGGGCAAAAATGGGAATGGGGAAGGGCCAATGTTCAATGGGGAATTACCGCCCCGCCAACCTTGGAATGGGGTGGTAATTCCCCATTGAACATTGGCGGACTCGTTACGATACTGATACGCTCACCTGGCTGCCACAGAGGCGTCGATCTGAACTGGACAGCTGCGGTCTCCACCAATGTGATGCGTAGGGCCGAGATGACGGACTGGACTGGCCCACCTAGCTTCGTTTGCTTGGCCCGTAGGAATATTCTTCTGCAAATGGAGAAAGGGGATTAACCACCCGTGGAGTTGAGCGTAAATCCCCCCACCGCCGCTGTTCTCCCCACAGATCACCTTTGATGTCCCCTCTTATAGTCTCACCTGATGGTTCGAAAAGATGAGCTCTCCATCCTGCATTGAGCGCAGGGGCGCGTTGATAACCAGTTACTTCACTGGCTCGAAGGAATTGGTGAGTTCCAGAACAATATTGACTCCGAGAAGAATGTATTTCGCAAGAGTTCACATGTCTGACTTTCACTCTTGTCCGATTCCTTGCAGTTTGCAGCTTGACCCCAGCGAAGAGTTCCTCGTGGTAGCTGACGAAGTTCAGGTATGGATTTGGCTTATCCTACACAGTTCAATATAATAAGGCCAGAATGTAACCTGTTGCTTGCTCCCTTATTCAGGCGTGGAGAGAAAAAATGAAGTTCGGGGAAATAATGCCTCCGGCGGTAAAATTAGGTAAGTCTATTGTGGTGAGAAGAGTTCCCCTTGTTTGTCCCTTTGTCTCACCTTGTTGTCCTTTTGTTCCCCTTAGGTGCCGAGGTACGGCGAGGATGCAATGTAGACTGCGCCGACCCGTGAAGAGGAATAGTACCCCTGGCGGTAATCAGGTAAATCTATGGGGGTAGTTACTATTGCCTCTGTTTCTTCCCTTGGCTCACCTTTGCTGTTCTTGTGTTCCCCTTAGGTGCCAGAGTGTGGCGGGAACGTGCAGAAGGATGCAGTGGATCGTGAGGATGCTGCGAAGGCCTGTGAGTTCAGCGCGGCGCTGCAGCAGGCGTGGCTGCGCGCGTAAAATGCTTCTTTCTTCCAGCTCGAAGGTGCAGTGGATCCGGAATTCAGGTAAGGATCGAATTTTTTGCTCTTATTCTAACTTCTTCTCCTTCTGTTCCTCCCTTTCTAGGAGCTGCAGACTCGAGGCGGGCGTGGCAGAAGACTGGATGCAGGCTTGCAGACACGGTGAGCATTACACTGCTGGATGCAGAATAACGCGAAGCGAGTGCTGCTCTTCGGGCGTGGTTTAAATAGCCTCCAAAGTAGTCCCAGGTAAGTATTCCTCCCCAGCCCCACCCGAGTAAAAAATAGTCCCAAGGTAAAATAGTCCCTTCCAAGCCTCATTTGGCTTGGAGCTCTGCAGCGTGGTCTGCATCAGGTAAGCTTGCATCATGGTCTGTATCAGGTAAGTTCTACTCTATGAGCCTTCTTCATATGAGCCTGGCGCCACAGGCGCCAGGACCGCAGCCAAACAGCGCCTAGCAGGGGTTTTTGGGCTTGCTCAAAATAACTTGATGCCTGCTTCTGGGGTTGCTGGACCTGGTCTGGTGCCCCGGGGGTAGGCATCATGACAGATACCGGCACCAACCATGGTGCTAATAGCGCCATGGTTTAGCACCAGTATCGTAATGAGGGCCGATGTGTCCATGAAACTTGAGATTAGACTTGTGGCATACACACTTCACTATTGAGAGTCAAACCAGCTTCTGCTAGTGCTGTACACACCTGTTGAAGAGCCTGATCATGCTGTGCTATCGTGGCTCCAAAAATTAGGATATCATCACTGTAATTAAAGCAATTGTTCACATGACTAATCACTCTACTCATGCTCTCCTGGAATAATTTGGCAGCGTGGCAAATGATGAAACTGAGTCTCTTATAGCTGAAGAGTCTGATTGGTGTGGCAAAGGTAGTGATGTATCGGGATTGTTCATCTATCATGATCTGATGATATCCCTTATTCAGGTCGAGCTTTAAGAACACCTTTGCTCCATTCAGTAGGCCAATCATTTCATCTAGTTGCATTTCCGGATGTCTCTCACACCCAATGGCTTTGTTCCCTTGCCGTGTGTCCCCGCATATGCATACCTTGTTTGGTGACCATCTTACGGGAATAGCCACTATGGGGGACACCGACGGGGTCGGACCATCAGCCGCTTCAATGTCTTCACTCAGCGAGCATTGTATCTCTTCCACGAGCGGTTGCAGATGTATGGGGATCCTCCTCGGGTGTTCAGATACAGGTGGTACAGACTCATTGATGTGAAGTGTCACATGGCTTTCTTTAAGGCACCCAATGGCCTCGAATAGAGTTGGGAACACCTGTCTTAAAGAGTATCTGTGCTGCATGTTGTATGTCACTGCTGCAATCTCCATCTTGAGAGCAGTGGGACTGCCTAATAGGTTGCTCCCAGGAATTTCTTCTTGTAGCACGTGAAACTTAGCTTGTGCATGTTTTTCTTTGTATCACAGCGCTGCAAGCAATTTTCCATGGTTTCGCACTGGGCCTCTTGCCACCCACTGGAAGACCTTCAG
Organism: Ambystoma mexicanum; assembly: GCF_040938575.1. Lineage (NCBI taxonomy): Eukaryota > Metazoa > Chordata > Amphibia > Caudata > Ambystomatidae > Ambystoma > Ambystoma mexicanum. Next base: position 305,408,207 of record NC_090940.1, read on the forward strand.
GTCAGACGGCCTTAACTGTGGCAGAGACGTCATCTTGCTGTACTCCGACACGCACATAATGTTGTGGGTGGAGCCAGTGTCGATGGGAAACGTGGCCTGGTGATCTCCTACCAGCAGACTGAGGTCGCCCTCAAGCGAGGCCTTTCATTGTGTAGGCATAATCATGCTGAGTCATCTCCCTGGGAGGTGAGGGCGATGGAGACCTTCCTGTCACATGTCTGATGTGTCATATGAGATCTCGCCTTACATATGGGTCTCTTCTTGGACCAGCGCTGCGCATATTGGACTCTTGTCAGGGGGGTGGGTGGGGTGTTGAATCGTACCCTTCCTGACATTGGGAGGATAGCTCAGGGGCAACACTCTCGCCTTGGAAGCAAGACAACGCGGAGCAACACAGGTTCGATCCCCCTGTCCACACCTAGAAACCTATGGGTATTAAGCGCATTATAAATTAACCAATTACAATTACCCTTCTGGCCATCCAGGTGGAGAATTGCAGATGACCACTAGGTGGTTCTCTCTGCCAAATTTGGTGCAGGTGCATCCGAATGCTGGGCACTTCACCCCATTATGATGAGGAAAAGGGAGGCCACACAGATAGCATCTCCCAGACGAAGAAGATCCTTTGGACGTATTGCTGTTTGCATATCCACTCCAGGCTGCTGGTGAGACTTGATAAATGTGTTCCCTTCCCGGCGCCTTGGTGGTTTCAATTTGCAAGGCTTGTGCATCTGCCCTGGATTCTGTTCTGGCCATTTGCAGCCTGGTGACCAGCGGCAGTGGCTCACAGAGCAGTTTATTTCTGAATGACATCCTCTTATGATTCTCAATCGGATTGGCTCCTCATTTGTGAACTCACACTTACGTCTTGACTTCTTCCGTTGGGAAGGTGGGTACTAGGTCATCCACCTCGTCTCCAACCAGATTCACCAGTAATCTCCTGGCAAACTTGTCAGGTGCACTTTCGTTGCGAGCATGCAGGTTGTTTTCACCATTCCTCCCATCGTGGTCCCAGGGTTTGCAGGTCACTCATGTCGAACGGCCCATGCTGCATACATCCTCTTCGCTTGGCTCACCTTCCGCCATTTCAGCAGTTGGGGGTCCTTTCTGAAGCCTTGAGCTTCAGCTGACAGTGCGAATCTTGAAAATGGGGTTTCTTACTGATATCCCATCCTCGTCGCCATTGTCTGATTTCCTTCCAATGAATGGGCAGAGAAGATACAGCAAATACACTGGAAGCAAATCCGGGAGAATGCAATGTATTTAATGAATATACAGAGCCGTGTTCTGAGTAAACTAGCCTTTTTTCCCCCCACAGTCAACTGCTGAGTCCAGATTCCCTTTTTCACGCCTGCGCACTCATACTGCATCCCCATTGGCAGATTGCAGTCCTAGGCAGAGATCAACGGTGTGACGTGCGAGTCACGTTGCGCGCATGCGCGAGCCTCGTTCGGGCTATGCGCATGCGCAGTTAAATAAAGTGCGCTCGTGCTGGCAGTTACGGCCGGGATGCGAAACGGCCAACACCGTGTCCCGTGTGTTCCTGTGTGAATGTGCGCAGGAGTGCATGCAGGCAGGCCCGAGGCACGGGCGGCCACACAACATCGTGGCGACGAGGTGGGATGCCAGCGGGGCGCAGAGTGAATGCTTTTATTTTCACAACGATGCACCGCGGTATGTTATGAACCCGGCACTAACACAACGGAGGTGTTTTCACGCTTCGTAGACAGCAGTAGCGGCCTGAAAAGGTGCTCGTGCGCTGCTTTTTACCTGAAAAGCCTCTCACAACCGAATTTTCGGAAACCCTGCAGTCTTCACCAAACAGGAGGACTGTACCTCAACTAGCCGCCACCACCCAGGGGCAGCTGGTGCAGCATTCAGGCAACTCGGAGGTTCAAGGACCGCGCAGTGTTTCAAGATACGTCCACCAGTCATCCAAGGCAGGTTTGCGGCCTCAAACCCACCACGAGGTTCCTGTGCGACCTGTGAACATGGCAGAGAGCGACGGCGAACAAGAGGCAGCGAGAGTGGTGGTAAGGAGACAACAAGGGGCGTTACTTCCCATGCAAGAGTTTGACACGACGGGCCCCCCTTCCAAACTAGGCCCGAGGTGGCTGCTGTGGATCAAGAAATTAGACATGTACTTTACTGCGACGGGGGAAACCGATGACGACGCAAAGAGAGCCACCCTGTTGTACTCGGCGGGCATGGACGTATTACGCATCTATGAGTCCCTGAATCTACAGGTAACAACCTATGACGCCGTCAAAGCTGCTCTTGAGAACTACTTTATCTCGTTATCCAATGTGGACTATGAGAGATTCATGTTCTGCGGTGAAAAGCAGCGGGAAGAGGAGTCACTCGACCAGTTTTGCGCTCGCCTGCGTCAAATGGCTACAACTTGTCGGTGGGACAATGAGGAATCCATGGTTCGAAATCAGGTCCTCCAAGGCTGTGGCTCAGGCAAGTTACGCAGGCAAGTTTTGAGGGAGCCGGGTTGGACTCTACAACAAATTTTGGACAGCGGCATGACTTATGAGCTGGCGGAGTCAAGGGCTGCCAAAATGGATGCCACAGTGCGCCCGGGAAAAGTGGAGGAGGCTTTTGTCATTGGCAAACAGGGGGTGTCGAAGGCTAAGTGGGTCCAAAGGTGCCAGGACAGGGGTCGGTGCAAGGGGCGTCATCTGTGTGCCAATACTGTGGATATGACCTTCCACACTCCGAAGAGTGTCCGGCCAAGTCGAGAACATGCGGCAGATGCAACGGTCCTGGTCATTATGCACGAATGTGTCGTGCTCCTGTCCCTTGACCGTACAGAGGGGCCCCGCCAGGGCGTTGGGCGGAAGTTCAAGGAGGCAGAGGAGCGTTGCCGTACTAGAGCAGGATATGCAGAGGCTCAACTTGGCAGAGGAAGAGGAAGAGGAGGAAGAGGAGGTGTTCTTCATTTCAAGTTTGGCCACGGGGGCGAGGAAGAAGAGGCAACCAAAGTGTGTTGTGGACATTCAAGGGGTGCCGACACAAGTACTGGTAGACACGGGAGCCTCGGTGTGTGTACTGGCGTCCGACCACTACCAGTCCATACCGGGCCCACCGGCGCTGGATGTTTCAACGGCGAAAATATTCACGTTCGGAGGAGATACACCGCTCCCCATCAAGGGCGTTTTCGTGGCACCGGTGTCCAGAGGAGGCAAGACCATCAAAGCTCGTTTCTTTGTCACAGATTTGAGCCCTCACTCTCTTCTCAGTTGTGCAGCTTCTGAGGCCCGCGACCTGGTGCATTTCGCATGGGAAGTTTATCAAGTCGATAAAGAGCAGTTACTGGGCAAGTTCCCAGGCATTTTCGAAGGCGTGGGGAAACTGAAGGCTCCTCCGGTACGTCTGCACATAGATGACACCGTCAGGCCTACGGCGCTCAAGCATCGTAGAATCCCGTTCCACCTCAGGGAAAAGGTTGAAGAGGAGCTTCGGTCGCTGGTGCAGACGGACATCATCGAGAGGGTGGAAGGCCCTACGCCCTGGGTCTCACCCATTGTGGTAGCCCCCAAGCCAAAGCAGCCTGGAGCGGTGCGTATATGCGTAGATATGCGTCTCCCTAACACCGCCATCAAGAGGGAGAGACACATCACACCCACTCTGGATGACATTATAGGCGAACTACAAGGCGCAAGAGTGTTCTCAAAGTTAGATTTGCGAGCAGGCTACCATCAGATTGAACTCCACCCAGACTCCAGATTCATTACGACGTTCACGACGCATGAAGGCCTGTACCAGTTTAAGCGCCTGAGCTTTGGCATTTCCTCAGCTGCCGAAGTCTTCCAGAAAACCATCAGGGGGGCGCCGGCGGGCCTAAAAGGTGTTTTCAACATGAGTGATGACATTCTAGTGTTCGCAGAATCTGAATCGGAACACATGAAGAGGCTGGAGTGCACTCTAAAGAGGTTGGATGATTTGGGACTAACCTTACATCGCGAAAAGTGCTAATTTTTCAAGGACAGGATCGGGTTCTTCGGATTCATCTTCCATGCCAGCGGTGTGTCTCCGGATCCGGCAAAGATTAAGGACATTCATGAGACCGACGCGCCCCAATCCCCTACCGAGGTGAGGAGTTTCTTGGGGATGGTCAATTACTGTGGGCGTTTTATCAGAGGGTTGGCCTCCCTGTCGGAACCTCTCAGGGCGTTGACCAGGAACGATGCCGTGTGGACATGGGAGAGGGAGGAGCAAGAGGCCTTTCAGCGCCTCAAGAATGCACTGTCGGATGATGACACCATGGCGTATTTCAATCCATCAGTTGAATCAGAAATTGTTGTAGATGCGAGTCCCGTGGGAGTTGGTGCAGTGCTACTACAGCCAGACAAAAGAGGGGAAATGAGACCCATCGCGTATGCGAGCAAGGCACTCTCTGACACTGAAAGGCGCTACTCGCAAATTGAAAGAGAGGCTCTCGCTATTCTGTGGGGCTGTCGCCACTTTCGGCTATACATTCTGGGCAAGCCCGTGGTGGTCGTGACTGACCATAAACCGTTACTGCCCATCCTGGCGGGAGTATCGTCCAAGCCGCCTCCCAGAATCGAGCGGTGGATGGTGGCCCTGATGGAGTATGGGGTGAGGCTCGTATACAGGCCAGGCACCAACAACCCGGCGGACTATCTGTCGCGCCACCCCAACAAGGGGAGTGGGGACCTGAACGAGGAGGTGTCGGAATGCCAAGGAATACTCTGCCAAGTCGTGGAAGGGGCATTGCCAGTGGCGCTATCGAGACTCCCCATCGCAACTGAGTCATCCAAGGATGAGGTGTTCCACATCATCAAGGCGGTGGTGAGGAGTGGGGACTGGAAAGCTGTGCTATGGGACAACTCCAGGCGGCAGCTAGAAGCCCAGAAGGACCTTCAGGCGCTTTGGAAGGTGAGGGATGAGTTGTCCATTTCGGATGATGGGCTGCTACTGAGAGGGAGACAAATTGTGATTCCGCAAGCCTTGAGGAATTGCGTCCTGGAGTTAGCACACATCGGGCACCAAGGGGTCGTCAAGACCAAGGCGAGGCTCCGTCTGAAGGTGTGGTTCCCCGACCTTGAGGGGATGGTAGAGCCATTTGTGGGAAGGTGTCTGCCGTGTCAAGCCGCGGCTCCCGGGGACAAGGCCCCACCGATTAGGTCGATGGAACGGAGCGAGAAGCCCTGGGGAACTGTACACGTGGATTTCGGATCGACTGGTCGGGGCATGTACTTTTTAGTGGCCGTGGACCAATGGTCGCGATACCTGGAGGTGGAGGTGTTGGAACACACAGCGACTGAATACACCACTAGGGCCCTGGACAAAATGTTCGCGACCCATGGGTTCCCGGAAATATTATGCTCGGACAATGGGCCCCCGTTCACAGGCAGTATTTTCGTCCAGTACCTCAAAGACAGAGGCATTCACCACCGGAGAGTATCCCCTCTGTGGCCTCGCGCCAATGGGGAGGCCGAGAGGTTAATGCGCACTTTGAACAAAGTGCTAAGAATTTCCGCTCACGGAGGGAGGCCCTTCCCAAGAAGCTAGTGGAATTCTTAAGAGAGTACAGAACCACCCCACACCATTCCACGGGGGTAGCCCCCACCGAAGCGCTGTTCGGACGCTGCCCCAGAGGCATGAGACCGGAGATCGAGGGCCGCGGGCCAGGCGTCATGGACAACGAGAAGGTCAGAGAGGATCGCATGGCACGAAACCAGCGAGAAAGTGAAAGAAGGGGACTATAAGACAAAGTGGTACATGTGGGGGATGCGGTGCTGGTCCGTAACCGCCCTCCCGAGGGCAAGTTGTCATTGCCCTACGAACCCCACCTGTGGAGAGACACACATGTAAAAGGGACCATGGTGACGGCAGCCTGTGCCCGTGGCACAGTCACTCGCAACAGGTCTTTCTTTAAGCGAGTCGACACTTCAACGGATACGAGTGAGTCGAGCGAGAGCTGGGTTTCCGAGGAAACCCCGGAGGGTCGAATGGAGGACATCCAGAGGGAGCCTGGCCCAGCTGAGGATGGCCTCCGTGGAGCTGCGCCAGAGATGTCCAGGTACCCGATGAGGAGGGGTCGCCGACCACCCTCATACCTCAAGGACTATGTCCTGGACTCGGGAGACTGAGCCAGGGTGTGTGAAGTCGTTTCCCTGGGAGTAAGAAAATGTTGGGGGGTGTTCCAAGTTTGAACTGTTATTTCCACATATGTTGGGTTTGTGTTTTCGTTAAAGAAAAAAAGGGATGTGACGTGCGAGTCACGTTGCGTGCATGCGCGAGCCTCGTTCGGGCTACGCGCATGCGCAGTTAAATAAAGTGCGCCCGTGCCGGCAGTTACGGCTGGGACGTGAAACGGCCAACACCGTGTCCCGTATGTTCCTGTGTGAATGTGCGCAGGAGTGCATGCAGGCAGGCCCGAGGCACGGGCGGCCACACAACAAACGGCTCCATTAACCGTGTCCCTCCAAACACAACACCAATCACCTTCATCCCTTTTATGCAATCCTTTTAAGTCCCTTTTTGTTTTATTTTTATGCGTTTTGTCCTGCTCAAGCCATTCCCCTTAAGTGAAAATTGCACTATTTTAATTTAAATGCGAACACATATTTTATTAAACGAAAATGTAGTTTGTGTTATTCGGTGCGTTTTGTGTATATTTTAATGAAGCATTTCCTGGGGCCTCGAGAGCCCGACCAAAATGGCCACTAAATATGAACTGGCGTCGGAGCTTGGCGAGACAAAAGGTATGATGAACCCATCAAATCCCTGAAAAACCCTCAAGTGAGGGGTCGTGAGGAGTCCGATGCTGGGTTCATATATATGATTGAGGTCCTGTAGCCGCAGAACAACAGCTACTGACCCAGGAGTCCTGCCTAGAGACATGACTCGCAGAAAATTGGCAGCTCGTTTGTGTGGGTGCCTGAAACGGGCAGACTTGGACAGGTGCACCACTGAGCAGACGAGCAGTGCGTCTGTGTCAGGTGAATGGGACCCGCACACTGAGGACTAGGATAAATGGCGACCGGGGAACCCAACCCCAGAAGAAGTCTGATGTAACAGGACAAGGGGTGAGAGCACACAGCAGAGGCGGGGCTTGAATAAGAGACTAAAACGTCGACCACCTAAAACCTAGGCCTGCTGAGTAGAGCTACCAGTAAGAACTTGAATTTGATATATTTGTCATTATGGCGTGAAGTGCTGGCAAAGTGCAGTTTGGCTGTAGTATTGGAGCGAGGAGGTTATGCAGCTAGCCTGCTGTGTGTGGACGAAGAGGAGGAGTTTTCCTTGAAAAGTTGCCTGCAGCGCATACTGCAGGAGTCAAGTGCTAGCAAAGTGCAGTTTGATTGTAGTATTGGAGCATGGAAGGTCATGCAACTAGCTTGCTGTGTGTGGAGGAAGAAGAGGAGCTTTCCTTTAAAAGTCGCCGGCGGCGCATAGTTCCAGCAAGGTCCCGTTTGGCTGCAGTATTGGAGCAAGGAGGTCGTGCAGGCTGTGTGTGGAGGAAGAGAAGAAGCTTTTTCAAAAATTGCTGGAAGTGCTGTCAACGTGCAGTTTGGTTGCAGTATTGGAGCGAGGATGTCGTTCAGCTAGCCTGCCGTGTGTGGAGGAAGAGGAGGAGCTTTCCTTCAAAAGCCGCATAGCGCTGGTGCGAGTTCGGCTGTTGGCGAGGTACAGGTTGGATTCCGGAAGGTCCCTGCAAACTCCATGGCTTCGTGACTAGGAGACAGTGAAACCACTTTAATTAAAGTAGGTTTTTTTGGGACATACGCCTCATCATTTGTTCATCCATTTGCTTGCCAAGATCGCAGCTGGATTCAGTATGTGAGGCAAGGCAAAAGTTATAACCTTAGAAGGAAGGACGCAACTCCACTGGATCTTGAAGTAGCCTGGTCCCTGGAGGAAGAGGGGTCAATGAATTCAGAGAAACCAGCCTCATTAGCCTTGCGCTCTAAAATAACTTCTTGTTTCTTGCATTAGTCAGGCTATACAAAAGGCCCCAACTATAGAAGGGGGTAGTAATACCAGAGCCACTAAGTAGAAGGCCCAGTCTAATGTAATCTCTCAGGCAAAGGATGTACATAATCAGTCCAATGGCTTGCTGCTGAATGCCTGCTTGAGCCTAGAAGAATAAATCTTGGATTTGGGTCTCCCGGCAACAAACTTAAGCTCTTCTGCATGCTTGTCTTTTCCTACTCAAAATACAGAGGAAGGTTTGGGGGAGACGAATGACATAATTTTAGACAGTTGTAGCTTTAGCCAAGGCACTCCCTTTCCCTTGTATGGGGTGATACAGTGCATCCCGATGTTTCCGAATTGAGTGAGAAGTTCCCTATCGGATTTAAATCTACTTCTTTGAGTTTTAGTCAGATTATATGAAAACATAAGTATGGAAGTGAGAGCCGAGTCCACAGTCCTGTTGGAAATCAATGCAGCTATAAAGAACAATCAATTATAAAATAAGTATAACAGTGAGTATACAGGGAGCAGAAGGGGCAAGGGTCGGTAGGTCAGTTAAACGCACCCTACCAATTATCCTGAATAAAGAGGCAGTGTTTTCTCCTTCCTTTGTGTCGTTTATATCTAGACCTTTGAGGCGAGTCTTGCAATAAAAAGGGGAAGAAAAAAAAGAGCCGCCCCATAAATCGACTATGAAAAAAACAAAAATCAGAAACCTGATCTTCCTGTTAGCCGCACGGTTTCCAGAAAACTTTTAAGAAATATTTTGCGCACGTCCCAGTCTTTGGTGGACAGAGACTGCCAGCCTAGAGTTAAGAAGATTTCTGGACATTTGGGGGCTGCAATACAGGACTCGCATTTAAATACGCCTAAGATCATTCAAAGCTTAGCTACTCATGAAGAGGAAGAGCAGGCAACCGCTTGTGCTCACAATACAAAGAAGAGTAGGAAACTCAAGCAGAAGTTATAATTGAAAGGAAATCTAATGACATAAGGCCCTTTTTTGCATCTGGTGCTGAGACCCTTGTCAGTTGACGGATGAAGTGAAACTGTACGCAGGAAGAGCCTGGTATCTTCTGCCGGAGCTCCTGTTGAGGCTCAACTAGAAATTCCGGCAGCCAATCAGGAGGAAGAGAGGACTGTTTCCAATGAAGGAGACAAGAGTGTGCACATAGCTGACGAGAGTTCAGTGAAAAGGAGGGAAGTGCTTTGGGGGTTGGATCTTGGGGTACACGAAAGAAGAGGGAAATCAGAAGAGGGTGATCCACTTAAACTTATTTTTCAATACATTTTTCAGGAGGAGTTGAACTGCCCCCTGACTAGACCAAAATACTTGCTGTTTTTAAGAGTGTACCCTCCTTGTCAATGCTCTCCTCAGCGGATGTAAAATGAATAGAATTTCATGAGGTAGGGTGGCGTAACAAATGCACGGTTCATTTTCACTCCCAATTGGCATGGAGTCTGGTCAACTCCTTACATGAAGACAGCCTTAAAAGAGGTTATGATTCCCATCAACCTAGGGCGTTTTGTGAATTCCTGCCCTCGTCATCAGCATGGAGTAATACCATAGAAGAGAGGAGTCATGGCAACAGTAATCCTCTCAATGTATGTTGTAGAATTGACAGAGAGGGGCAGAGGCTTGTCTTTATTCCCAATTACAAGACCAACCCCAGGCACGATTGGGCTTGGTAACCAGCCACTTTGCTTTGCCCTCCCATATCAGATCACGCTGGGATGTTAATAGGCATCTTCTTTTGCTGGTTTGTTGGAGTATTTTAAAAAATGTGATATTTTATTTTTACAGGTTTGGCTTTTAGATTCCCCTTAAAATTGATGGTTTTACAATTTTTATTAAAAAAGCAAAAAAGGGCAAGTGTGGTAGACCTTCGGGTGGACTATTGATTGCAATAAAAAACAGCCTGAGGGTGGTACCCGAGTTAGTCAAAACTAATGTATGTTCAATTTTACTGTCAAATTGCTTAATCACCCTAGTAATAGAGAGAATGATATGTTATTGATTAACATTTACTCAAATCCAGGTATGGAATCTGCTCAACGTTTTAGTCAAGAGCTGGATGCCATTTTATTGCAATGGAATGCCTCTTATTCATTGCCTTTGATTATGGGGGCAGGGACTTTAATTGCCTTTACCCAGATTTGGGGTATGGTTTGGACAACACAAACATTTCTTATTTGTCTGGCCATTCGTCTATAATGGAACCTCCAAAATGAAGGAAGCAAGGGGAGGGGCTTGGCCGAAATTTTGGAATAAGTTGAACCTCCTAAAAGTTAATGGGAATGTTCTGTGGCATCGCTCCATCAATCCAAGGTGGTTTGGCCCAGTGTCTCTACGATCGATTTAATTTATTCCACCAGCTACCTCAATGAGAATATAACGTTTTTTAATGGTGTAAAAAATATTGGGTTACATGTGATGAGGTCTAGTGAGGTGAACCCAGTGTTTATGAACATTGAGGTCAACACTCTAGGTAACCATTTATCCAAGCTCTTCTGCAACACTAGAGGGTTAAATAGCAACTGAATAGAAGCTGGAACAGCTGGTTGCTAGCCGAAAGATAGCATTGCTCTCTGCAACATTTGATTTTTACCCCGAAAAATTGGCAACTTGCATTGCCTGTGAAAGCAGGCTGGAAGCAGAGTTTGTTCACTATGAAGCATTCTATGCCTTGTGATGCACTGACCAAAAATAGAAAGAAAGAAATGCGACAGGCATTGAGGAGAACCAATGTAGTCAGAAAATTAAGTGAGGAAGAAAGATTTGAGGAGGGCGGGAAGATTAAGCAGCAATACAAAAATTGGCTTAAAATGTATAAAATCCAAAAGCACATCAAAGCTAATCAAATAATGATAGAGTCACTGATTAAAAATGCCACCAGGGACTTTTGGCAGATCTTAAATGACCATAAAAACTTGCAATAGCCATATCAAGCAAATGGCATCTCTGAATCTTCCGACTCTGTACTTTCAGAATCTGTATGATAACAGGGGCAGTGTGTTCTCTGTCTGAACAAAGTCAATGCATGATATCTGGGTTCTGAACTTTGACATAGAGGATTTGAAATTGGCTTTACTTAAGCTACACAATTCCTGAGCATGTGGCCCTGACAGCATATCTTAGTCAGTACTGAGGGATAATCAAAATCTATGGGCAAATATTTTACTAATTCTTTTTCGTCAGGTAATATTTTAGTTGCATGTCCCAGAATCTTGGAATATTGCAATTACAGTCCCAATATTCAAAAAGGGTGACAGGGCATACCCTTCTAGCTATAGCCCAATATCTTTAATAGATACGTCCAGTAAGGTCTCAGCTGGATTCGTATTAAAGGATCTGTTCAGCTGGGAAGAGAGTACTAAGAGGATAAGCCTGTTTCAACTTGGGTTCAGGAGGGGGCACGGGCACTACATTAAATGGACTGGTTTATTCCCTATGCCAAAGGAAAGTATGCATTTTGAAAGGTTGGTCCCTATACTTTGGGTGTTTGGACATGTCAGCCACCTTTGACAAGGTGAATAGGGGTACGCTGTGGTCAAAACTAGCCAAATGGGAGATCCCTTGTGGTCTCCTAAATATGATTATACTCTTTCACACAGAAAAACCACCTAAAGGTACGATTGAACTCAGATGGGGCACTGTCAAGGGACATACCAGTTAAAATAAGTTTGAGACAGGGGTGTGTATTGGCCCTCACCCTTTTCAAACTTTATGTTTCCGATCTTAAATGGGATATGTTTATTCCCACCGAAATTGGGTTCTTTGGAAATAGGATGGTTAGCATATGCAGATGAGCTGATCGTCCTAGAAACGACTCCTATTGGCCTACAGAGAAGGTAGGATTGTGTCGGGAGTTATGCCATTCAAAATTGTCTAGATATAAATCCATCCAAAACTCTTATTTTGATTTTTAACAAGTTGGCATGCTATGGTAACTTTAAGTCGTTTGTCGATAAGGTCATTAAAGAAGTTAATCATTTAGTTTACTTGGGATTTATCTTTGCAAACAACAATCATTTGGGTATAATAAAAAATAATCTGTTGTCTAGAATTGAACCATTCATAACCCAAATGAAGACCATCCATTCCAAGGGTTCTATGTGATTTTCTTTTTTTCCAGGTTCTTTTTTTTTATCTCTTAATTTATTATTTGGAATACAATCCAAACAGAAGAAAAGTAACACAAACATATCCATTATATTAGAGGTATGCATTCAAATAACAAAATATATACTGTAGTCAAGTAACTAATCCTAGCATTACTAAAATGTACAAGTTCAAACCTTAACGTACTACCACAAACCTCTATCCTACAACAGAATTTCAGACATCCGACAACAACAGACAATACATCACCAACAAACACTGAATAGAAATCTCAATAACCCCCATCTATCTCATTCAAACAATTATGCACGCAGCAAATTGATATTAGCTGTATAGTTAGTTGAATGAACACCAAATTCTAAAATAATGCTCCTCTCGCTTTTGTTTCTTTAGCATTACCTTTTCATAGTCAGACAAGGTATGGACATCCATCAGCCAATCATCGACATTCAGCTTTTTCCTTGGCTTCCAGACTTTTAATACTTGTTTAGCCGCTACTATAAATACTCTATTTATCCATTCTGTTCTGATGCTGGCCATTTCTCCTCTCCCCTTGTTCGATAATAGAATTGTTGAGTAAGCTGTTCTTGGGAGGGAGCTCCCCAGCATAATGCCCAATCTATTCAAGACCTCATTCCAAATGGTAGTCACTCTTGGGCATGCCCATAGCATATGAATCAAAGTGCCCCCATTAAGACCACATCCCCAACAGGCATCATCATCCAACAATCCTAGCCTGGCCATCTGCGCAGGGTTCCAATATAACCTACAGAGGATTCTTTGTCTAATATACCTCAGGACCAGATCAATTTTTGACTGCACGCCTACACAAAGCAGACTTTCCCATTCCTCATTAGGAATATCCATACCAAGTTCCTTCACCCAAGCCTGATGCAGTTTCTCCCATGCTTCTACATGTGAGTTTTCCATCGGCATTAGTTTCATGTATGTTGACACTGTACAAAGAAAAGAACGAATAACATCATAGACTGTGGGTCTCTCTCTCATGGTGTCCCCTAGCATTCCTTGCCGTTCAGTCAGAAGAGTCTTCAGGTCCGTGTAACGTGTACGTTCCCTGCCCCCTAGCCCGAAAGATTCTCTGAGATGTTCAAAGGAAACCATACGATCACCTTCCCAGACATCACATACCCTAAAAATGCCTCTTTTGACCCAGCTTTGCCAGCATAAAGTCTTGTTCACTATCTGTAGCCCCACATTATGCCATAGGCATGCATCGTAGTGGATCCAGATGTTTTCCCCTCCGACAGTTATAACATTTTGTAGAGCCCCTCTAGCAGTACCCATAGAGGGTAAACTCACGGCAGAGTTTGGCATCTTATACATCGTGCACATGTCATGCAAAGTATACAGAGAGAATTGTTCACTCTCAATGATCTGCCAGTAGGGCATGTCACTGTCAATTTCAGTAAACTAGAACGCTGACTTTTTTTTAGAACATACCCCTTGAAATAGTTTGTTAGATTAGGGTACCCAAAACCCCCTTCCTTCACAGGGCGCATTAATATGTTTGTTTGTTTGTTTTATTTATTTGTATAGCGCTTCAAACCCGGAGGTAGAAGGGCGCTTAAAGAAGACGGTTACATATTATGGTATATACAGTTTCAATGTACAGCAGTTTACAGAGTATACAAACGTAGTTAAGCAGTGGGGGGTGTACGCCCATATCTCATGGGGTACTACAGTTACAGACACAGCAACTGTTTGCAGAGTTCACAGACATAGTTAAGCAGAAGGAGGTGTAACCACAAATCTATGGGGCTACTCTTTGTTCAGGAGCCAGCCGATAACATGTTTCCTGAAGATCTGGAAGGACTCAATAATTTTAATGTTGAGTGGTAGGGTGTTCCAGAGTAGAGAGGCAAGTACTGTGAAGCTGGCCCCTCCAGCTCTTTTTAAGGAGAATCTAGGCACTGTCAAGCATAAAGTGTTGGAGGATCTAGTGGTTCTGGTGGTGGTTTTCATGGTAAATTTATTAGTGAGATATGGTGGGGTTAGGTGGTTTAAAGCCTTGTACGTAAGGCAAATGGTTTTCAGATCAATTTTTTGTCGTATGGAGAGCCATTTGCGCGATTTCCTAGCAGTGGAGATGTGCTCTCGCCTGGGGATGTTAAGTGCTGCACGTAGTGCGTTGTTTTGAAGTACCTGTAGTTTGTTAATTATAGATTGGTTAGCACCTAGGTACAGGCTATTGCAATAGTCCAGTTTGGACTGTATGAGGGCTCTAGCAAGAGTGAGGCAGCTGTTGGATGATAGGAAGGGTCTATTGGCCCTAATAAGCTTGCCGGTGTGGGCGGAGGCTGAGGCGATCATGTTGGTTTGTTTGGAGAGGTTAGAGTTGGCATCAAGGTAAAAGCCGAGAGTTTTCACGCTTTTGGCAATAGGGATGGTGTGACCATCGATAGTGATGTTATTGTAATTAGGATTATGTTTAGACAGGTTACTAGGAGAGCCGACAAGGAGGAGCTCCATCTTCTCATCATTCAGACAGAGGCCATGAGAGGCCATCCATGCCTGAATGATGGAGAATATTTTGTTAATCCAGGTGACGTCTTCATGGTAGTTGCCTGTGATGGTGAGGAGTATCTGGGTCTCATCTGCGTAATTTGTGTAGGTGACACCCAGACGGTCCAGTTGGTCAAATAGTGGCTTTGTAAATATGTTATACAAAGTGGGGGAGACACAGGAGCCTTGTGGGACCCCGCAAGAGATGGGGATGGGGTCAGCTGCAGCTGTTGTGGAGAAGACCCGCATGGTTCTGTTTGCCAGAAAGGATTGTATCCAAGTGACGGCAGAGGAGGAGAAGTGAGCTGCGGAGGCTAGATGGCTACAGAGGATTTTGTGGTCGACCAGGTCGAAGGCTGCTGAGAGGTCTAAGAGGAGTAGGATTGCGGCATTGCCTTTGTCTTTGATTTCATCAATCTGACTTTTGAGATCAACAAGGGCACTTTCTGTTCCATGTTGAGGTCTGAAGCCAGATTGACGTATTCCTAGCAGTTGGTTGGATTCCAGATAATCCTGAATTTGGAGGTAGGCGATTTCAATAGGAAAGGGACTGTGGTGATGGGTCTGTAGTTGGTGGGTATGGCTGGGTCTAGAGATTGTTTTTTCAAGAGTGGAAGTACCCATGATTGTTTTAGGTTACTGTGGACTGAGTTATTGATGAATGATAGGTTAATATGTTTAGTGATGAAGGGGGATTGATCTCTAGCTGGGTCTTTTATGATCTGGGCGAGACATCTGCCCCCTTTGCAGTTCGAGGGTTTTAAGGAGGTGATGATTTTTTGAACTTTTACCGTAGTTACTTTCTTGAATGTGAAGCCCAATTTGGTATCGATGGGCGTTGGTGCGCCAGGGTTGGTAAACTTGTTGTTGGAGAGTAGTTGGCGTTTGTCCTCAATTTTAGTTTGTAGTCCTGTGATTTTGTTGTTAAGGGCATTTTGGATGCCTGTGCACCAAGGTTTGTCTTTCAAGCAGGTGTCTGAAGGTGGGTTGGAATTTTCTAGTTCTTTTAGAATTTTGAATAATTCTTTAGTGGAGGACCCTGCCTGATCAATCCTGACATTGTATGCCTCTTTTTTGGTGCAAATTATCTCACTTTTATATAAAGAAGATATATTCGTAAGATTTGATTTTATTTTCTGCAGAGAGATTGGTTTTCCATGTGAGGTGTGCCTTAGCTTTCTTGTCTTTGCGCAATTTCAGAGGGGCAATGGTATCCATCGCCTTGGCCACAGAGTCATTGAGGGTGTCAATCAGTAGGTTTAAATGAGCATTGTCTGGGAGTGCATTAAGGCTGGGTAGGACCAGGGGTAGTAGGGCCTCAGCAGTGATGTTGCGTTTGTTTCTAGTAGGACAGGCTGGTGCCATGGGGCACCTTTTGGGTACTGCATGATTAGTGTTGACCTCAAGAAGGATGAGGTGGTGATCCGTCCATGCCAGAGGTTGGGGGATCCTTACATATTGTGTTACAGTTGTAGGTCGCTAACCAATCGATAATTCTGTCCTTCTGGTGGGTGGGGAGGACATTGAGTTGTGCAAAGCCATGTTCTGTTAGGGCATTCGCTAGGGATGCAGCAGGTGCGTCATTAGGGTCGCAGTAACCAAGGTTGAGGTCTCTGAGGATAATCATTTGTGCTGATGGCTTGTAGTTTTCAGCAATGAGAGATGTGATGTCTTCTTCAAAGACCCCGGGGGGCCTGGGGGTCTGTATATGAGATGAAAGGTGATCGTGCTTGTGGGGGGGGTTTGCAACTTGACTGTGAATAGCTTGCAGGATGTGAGTGACACTGAGGAGGCTGATCTGAAGTCTAAGGAAGATTTGGAGATGATCGCTACACCTCCTCCCCTAGCGTTGGGTCTATCGGCTTTGATGATAGAGTAGTTGTCAGGGATAGCTAGCGATAGGTGTGGGCCGGACGCTTCATGAAGCCAGGTTTCTGTTAATGCTAGGAAATCAAGATCATTGTTTCGAATGATGTCAGCGATTTCAGTAGGGTGGGCAGCAAGGGATCTGACATTGAGTAAAGCTCCTTTTAGTGGGAGTAGTATGGGCTTATTAGGTGCCTTGTGCTTTTTGTTGGTTTTGGTGTTGTTTTTGGCAGTAGGCCTACTAGTTGTAATGGGGAGCCTAGTGCCTAGTCTATTGTTGCGGGCAGTGAGGTTGGGGTGAAAGAGAGGGGTCGGTCCAGGAGGCTTGGGTGTGGCAGGGGGCTTAGTGTTCAGTTTGGTGTGGTTAGGCTTAGTAATGGGTGGGGCGCTGCCTTGAGAGCTGGGTCTAAGGTGGCTCTGGGTATGTTAGCATTGGCTGGGATGCCAATGTTTATGGGGCATGTAGAGGGCAAGTGGTGAGTGGGTGGGAAGGGGGCAGAGGTGGTAGGAAGGGCATGGGGCAAGGGATGGGTTTGTATCTTGGGCATCCAAGTTTGGCTAGGCCGTCATTGTAGGCTTCTTAACTATTACCGCTGCAAGGTACGTTGTCCAGCGTGACGCAGAAGGGGAACATGATAATAGCGAACCAGGTGATCATGGTCTGGCTACGAGGATACACAGTGCTGGTGGCCTGAGTTGTGGAGCTAGTTGGATGAACAGCACAGGCTGTGGCTTGCAGATAGTTTGATCTGGGTGGGTGGATTGGGCAGGCCTATAGGGCAGCACCTAGATTTGAGATAATACACACATGCTAAAGTGCAGTAAGGCAACTTCTAGAGTCAAAGTTAGACACTTAAGCTAGGATGCAGTGGGGCAACTCCTAGAATCAGAGTAGAGAACTTAAGCTAAGATGCAGTAGAACAACACCTAGATTCAAAGGAATACCTTTGGCTAAAGATGTAATGGGGCAACACCTAGATTGAGAATAATACATTTGGCTAAGAATGCAGTGGGGCAACTGTTACGCTCACCTGATTCCCACGGGGGCGTCGATCTGGACTGGCCCGCTGTTGCTTCCACCAGAGTAACACGTAGAGCCGAGATGACAGACTGGACAGACCCACTTAGCTTCGTTTGTTGGACTCGTACGAATATCTTTCTGAAGATTTGGAAAGATGAGCTCTCCATCCTGCGTCGGGCGCAGGGGCGCGTAGATGACCAGTTACTTCACTGGCCTGGAGGAATCAGTGAGTTCCAGTATTGACTCTAAGTCCAATTGTTCGTAAGAGTTCAAAAGTCTGATCTTCACTCTGCCAGATTCCTTGCAGGTTGTGGATTTAAACCACAAGAAGAGTTCCAAGTGGCAATTGGTAAGATCCTGGTAGGTCTATTGTGGTTCTCCCCTTTGGGGCCGGGGTACAGCGATGATGTAGAATAAACTGCGCTGACCCGAAATGAGGTGAGTACCCCCCTGTGGTAAATCAGGTAAGTCTTTGGGGTTAGGTAGAATTGTCCTTGTTTTTTCCCCTTAGGGGCCGGGGTGCGGCAGAGATGCGGAATTGACTGCGCCGACCCGAGATGAGGTGAGTACCCCCCTGTGGTTATCAGGTAAGTCTTTGGGGATGATTTGTATTGTTCTTGTTTTTCCCCTTAGGGGCCGGGGTGCGGCGGTAATACGGAATTGACTACGCCGACCCGAGATGAGGTGAGTACCCCCCTGTGGTAAATCAGGTAAGTCTTTGGGGGTAGTTTGTATTGCCCTTGCTCACCTATCTGTTCTTGTCTTCCCCAGGTGTTAAGGAATGGCCTGGAGATGCTGGATTCGCGATGGAGTAAAGGAATGCAGCCTCGGTTGGTGAGTTCAGCACGGCACTGCGAGGTGCGTGGGAATGCACCTGAGAAGGCTTCTCTGTTCCAGATCGACGATGTGCTGGATCAAGGATTCAGGTAAGGGTTTTGTTCTGACCTCTTCTCCTTCCCCTTTTCTTGTTCCAGGTGTTCCAGGGCTGAAGCGGGCGTGGCTGAAGACTGGAGCTGCTGAAGACACGGTGAGCGTTACGCTGCAGCAAGCAGAATAACGCGAAGCACATGTGGCTCTCCGGGTGTGGCTTAAATAGCCTTTGAAGAAGTCCCAGGTAAGTATTCTTCCACAGCCCCACCCGAGAGGAAAGGAGTCCCTGAGATAAAGTAGTCCCTTTAAGCCTCATTTGGCTTGTGGCTTCGTGCAGCATGGTCTGCAACAGGTAAGATTTCTGTGATGAGCCTGGCGCCCATGGCGCCAGGACTGACTTTATTCTTATGAGCCTGGCGCCATAGGTGCCATGACTGTAGCCAAAGAGCCCCTAACTGGGGTTTTTGGGCATGCTTCAAGTGGCATGATGCCTGCTTCCGGGGTTGCTGGGCCTGGTCTGGCTTTCCGGGGGCAGGCATCGTGACAGCACTCCCCCTCAAGGCCCCTCCTAAAGCTGTTCTCCCTCTCGGCCTTGGTTTGTCTGGAAATTCTTGGTGGAACCTTTTCACCAATTGAGGTGCATGCACATGGTCACTAGGCTCCCAAGATCTTTCTTGTGGACCATACCCTTTTCCAATCAATGAGATAGAAGAGTTTTGATCTCACCCTTTTAGAGTCCAAAATATTCTTGACTTCGAATTCGGGTTCCCCGTCTATGAGGATAGGTTCAGGTGGGGTGGTTAGTCTAGTTCCTGGTTGCACAGGCTTCAAAAGAGACACGTGAAAAACCGGATGAACACGCATATGACCAGGCAGGTCCAACTTGACGGCCACTGGGTTAATAATAGCCTTAATAGAATAAGGTCCCAAGTACCTGGGGTTAAAAGTCTGTGTTCCCTTGAGTGGTAAGTACTTGGTGGCTAACCATACTTGGTCCCCTACTTGGTATTGCGGTGCTTCACTCCTGTGTTGATCAGCATCCTTCTTGTATTTATCCTTTGCCTTTTGTAAATGTGCAGTCGCTTCTTTAAAGGCTTGTGTGATAACAGCGTGGAGATGGTCCACCGCAGGCATCTCTAAATGCTGGGGAGAATCTAAGTCTGAGGTTCGAGGATGGTGACCATATATGGTAAAAAAAGGGCTTTGTTTAGTTCCTGAGTGTACAGAATTATTGTATGCATACTCGGAGATCCAAAGAATGTCTTTCCAATTCTCCTCAGATTGATGTAGCATACAACGTAGGTATTGCTCAAGAGTTTGGTTGGTTCTCTCAGTTTGACCGTCGGTCTGGGGATGGTGGCTGGTTGAAAGCCTGACATCAATTTGTGCCAGCTGGCAGCACTTCCTCCAAAAATGTGAAATAAATTGACTTCCCCGGTCTGAAATTAACACGGAAGGAAAACCATGTAGACGGACAACATTTTCAAGGAACTCCTTGGCCAGGATTGAAGCTGAAGGTATTCCTTTTAAAGGAATGAAATGGGCCATTTTAGAAAAAAGATCTACAATAACTAGAATGGTGTTATAACCTTTGCACGGGGGTAAATCAGTGATAAAGTCTAATGACAAGGTATGCCAAGGAGTAGGTGGTATGTCTAACGGTTGTAATAATCCAGCAGGTTTTTTCTTTTCCCCTTTATTTTGAGCGCAAATGCCACAAGACATGACAAACAACTTGACATCTTTTCGCCAGGTGGGCCACCAAAACTGTTTCTTGATTTTGGCTTCAGTTTTAGCAATGCCAGGATGTCCTTCCATCAAGGTGTCGTGGTAATGAGAAATGACAAGTTTCTGTAGTTCCTCTAGTGGCAAAAATAGCCGGCCTTGGTAATAAGGTAGATTGTTTGCGACAGAATACTCTGGGCCTTTCCTTGCCCAGCCCTGTAAGGCATCGGAATCAAAGAGTTGATGGACCTTTTCTTGAATGTCCTCCAGAGAGTGTATGGATGTCAGACCAATGATCCTCTGTTCAGGAATTATGGGTACAGGTTCTAAAGCTCTTTCTGTTTCTCCCATTCCTATTCGGGACAGGGCGTCAGCTTTTCCATTTTTACAACCTGGTCGATAGGTTATTACAAAATCAAACTCGGCGAAGAACAATGCCCAACGGAGTTGGCGTGAAGATTGGGCCTTGGCTACTTTTAGGTATTGTAAGTTGCGGTGATCAGTGATGACCGTAATGGTATGCCTGGCGCCCAGCAGATAGTGCCACCAAGCCTTGAAGGCGGACTTGATGGCCAACAGTTCCTTGTCGGTTATAGCATAATTTAATTCGGGAGCCGAAAACTTTCTTGACCAAAACGCCACTGGATGCAGCTGGTTAGTTTCGGGATCCTTTTGGGAGAGCACTGCTCCCATAGCTGAACTGGATGCATCTGTTTCCACTATGTAGGGAAGCTCTGGGCGCGGGTGTCGTAATACAGGAGCGGACGTGAATTTATTTTTAACTCTTGGAAGGCGTTCTCGGCTTCTTCTGTCCATGTAAAGCGTTTATTCATTCGCAATAGTGTTGTAATGGGATGTACAATGTGTGAGAAGTCCGGGTTAAACCTGCGGTAGAAATTGGCAAAGCCGAGCATGCTTTGCACTCCTTTGACTGAGCTTGGCGAAGGCCAATTAAGAATTGCGTCCACCTTCCGTGTATCCATCCGGATTCCTTTCGGGGTCAGAATAAATCCAAGTAACTCTACTTCCGTAGTGTGAAAAATGCACTTTTCCAGTTTAGCGTATAACTTATACTGGCGTAACTTTTCTAGGACTGCTCGGACATGCTTTACATGATCGGATTCTGTTAGGGAATATACTAAGATATCGTCGATGTAAACGACTACACAAACATCAATGAGCTCTCGGAAGACATCGTTCATGAAGAACTGGAAGGCTGCTGGTGCGTTACACAGTCCGAAAGGCATCACCTGGTACTCAAATAATCCGTACTTGGTGCGAAAAGCAGTCTTCCATTCGTCACCCTCTTTGAGGCGTACCAGATGATATGCCCCCCGAAGGTCTAGTTTTGTGTATATACAAGCGTTCTTTACCTGGTCTAGTAGTTCAGGGATCAAAGGCAATGGGTACCGATTCTTGATAGTTATCTGATTCAGCGCGCAGTAGTCAATGCATGTTCTAAGGTCACCTTCCTTTTTTGGCACGAAGAACAAAGCGGAAGATGCAGGGGACTTGGATGGGCGGATGAAGCCATTAGCAAGATACTGGTCTAGGTACTGGCGCAAGTGGAGATTTTCAGGTTCCGTGAGGGCATAGATTCTGCTGCAAGGTGGTTGTGCTCCTGGTATGAGATCTATTTGACAATCATACAATCTGTGCGGTGGTAAGGCGTTTGCCTGCTCCTTTTGAAAGACATCCTGAAATCTTGGTATTCAGCAGGTAATTGCATGGCAGCTGGGATTATTGGGGCCAGTACTGAATTTAGAGTTCTCTTTGGGTAACAGGTGTTAGCACATTCTGGGAAGATTAGTCTCTTCTCCCGCCAATCAATACAGGGATTGTGTTTTTCCAACCAACGGATTCTCAGTATCAGTTGAAACTGTGGAGCCTTGATTAAATCAAACACCATAACCTCTCGGTGTCCATCCTGACCCAGCAAAGTCATCTCTGCATTGGAATGAGTTACGGGCCCAGAGGCAATTTCAGTTCCATCAACAGTGGTGACGACATCGATAGTGGTCTTTCGGGTGAGAGGTAGATTCATCCTGGAAGCCAATCCGTAGTCCAAATAGTTTCCTATGGCTCCACCATCTACGTACACCTTTACCGTGTGCATGCGTGATGGCTGCTCTGGATCTATAAGGACCATGGGTATGATGAAATGCGAGGTCAGAGTGTCCTTCTTTAAGCTCGACAAGCTGACCTCTACGCTTGCCGGGCGTGATCGTTTCCCGAGTCAGGTTTCAAGTGGTTTTCGTCTGCTGCTCCTATAGTTTTCTTGGGTGGTTTTACAGGGCAGTTCTGAAGGAAATGACCAGTAGCTCCGCAATATAAACATAATTGCTGTTGCCGTCTTCTTTCCCTTTCCTTCTGGGTTAAGGGTCCTCTAACCCCCCCCGATTTGCATGGGTTCTGAGGCATCTACCCCCTTCGAGGGTACGTAGGTTTTAACCAAGACCCTTGTTTTCAAACTTGGTTCGATCAGCCTTTCTGGTTTGAGGTCTGTGATCTAACTGAACCACAAAATCTATATATTCAGTACAGTCTAAAGGCGGGTTCACGACTTGGGCTAAAACATCCTTCAGTTCTCCCCGAAGCCCTCGATGGAATAATGTAATTCGCTTGGCTTCAGGCCATTCGGTTTCCACAACTAATCTATTGAAAGTTGCAATGTAAGATAAAAGATCCTGATTACCTTGCCGTAAGGATAAAAGTTTGTTATCCAAAGCCTGTCCTTGGGAATGTCAGGCGAACAGTCTTTCCATGCTAGTTCGAAAACCTTGAAAATCTCGAAGAATCGGGTCATCCTGATTTACTAGCGGAATGGACCAGTCCGCTGCACTGCCGCTGAGATATGACAGTACAAAAGCTACCTTGGCTTGATCGTTTGGGAAAGCTCCAGGTCTACATAAAAAGTGTAAGCGACATTGATTCATTAATATCGCAAACCTTTTAGGGTCTCCGGCA
Source organism: Ambystoma mexicanum (assembly GCF_040938575.1). Classification (NCBI taxonomy): domain Eukaryota; kingdom Metazoa; phylum Chordata; class Amphibia; order Caudata; family Ambystomatidae; genus Ambystoma; species Ambystoma mexicanum. Next base: position 305,431,252 of record NC_090940.1, read on the forward strand.
AAGCGTTCAGGCGGAGACAAGGGAACGGCTCCAGGAAGGTTTATCTGCACAGGGTTACTCGGTGGCACCGGAGCTGGGCTGGCCCCGAGTCCAGGTAGAGGTGTTTGTCCAGCCTGGCTTTGTAATAGCTGTCTGGCCAAATCATCAGTTCGTTCTTTTGACACTATCAATTCCCTCCTGAGGGCATTGGTTTCCTGGCGGGCGGAATGCACTTCGGCCCTTAGTTCCCCTAATAATTGGGCCAACTGATCGGTTTCTGAGGTCTGCATGACGCCCAGGTGGGTATTTGTGGGTAGGCTTCGCGTTCTGTTACGCTCACCTGATTCCCAAGGGGGCGTCGATCTGGACTGGCCCGGTGTTGCTTCCACCAGAGTAACACGTAGAGCCGAGATGACAGACTGGACAGACCCACTTAGCTTCGTTTGTTGGACTCGTACAAATATCTTTCTGAAGATTTGGAAAGATGAGCTCTCCATCCTGCGTCGGGCGCAGGGGCGCGTAGACGACCAGTTACTTCACTGGCGTGGAGGAATCAGTGAGTTCCAGTATTGATTCTAAGTCCAATTGTTCCTAAGAGTTCAAAAGTCTGATCTTCACTCTGCCAGATTCCTTGCAGGTTGTGGATTTAAACCACAAGAAGAGTTCCAAGTGGCAATTGGTAAGATCCTGGTAGGTCTATTGTGGTTCTCCCCTTTGGGGCCGGGGTACAGCGATGATGTAGAATAAACTGCGCCGACCCGAAATGAGGTGAGTACCCCCCTGTGGTAAATCAGGTAAGTCTTTGGGGTTAGGTAGTATTGTCCTTGTTTTTTCCCTTTAGGGGCCGGGGTGCGGCGGAAATGCGGAATTGACTGCGCCGACCCGAGATGAGGTGAGTACCCCCCCTGTGGTTATCAGGTAAGTCTTTGGGGGTGATTTGTATTGTTCTTGCTTTTCCCCTTAGGGGCCGGGGTGCGGCGGTGATACGGAATTGATTACGCCGACCGAGATGAGGTGAGTACCCCCCTGTGGTAAATCAGGTAAGTCTTTGGGGGTAGTTTGTATTGCCCTTGCTCACCTGTCTGTTCTTGTCTTCCCGAGGTGTTAAAGAATGGCCTGGAGATGCTGGATTCGCGATGGAGTAAAGGAATGCAGCCTCGGTTGGTGAGTTCAGCGCGGCACTGCGAGGTGCGTGGAAATGCACCTGAGAAGGCTTCTCTCTTCCAGATCGACGATGTGCTGGATCAAGGATTCAGATAAGGGTTTTGTTCTGACCTCTTCTCCTTTTCTTGTTCCAGGTGTTCCAGGGCTGAAGCGGGCGTGGCTGAAGACTGGAGCTGCTGAAGACACGGTGAGCGTTACGCTGCAGCAAGCAGAATAACGCAAAGCACGTGTGGCTGTCCGGGTGTGGCTTAAATAGCCTTGGAAGAAGTCTCAGGTAAGTATTCTTCCACAGCCCCACCCGAGAGGAAAGGAGTCCCTGAGGTAAAGTAGTCCCTTTAAGCCTCATTTGGCTTGTGGCTTCGTGCAGCATGGTCTGCATCAGGTAGGTATGCAGCATGATCTGCAACAGGTAAGATTTCTGTGATGAGCCTGGCGTCCATGGCTCCAGGACTGACTTTATTCTTATGAGCCTGGCGCCATAGGCGCCAGGACTGTAGCCAAAGAGCCCCTAACTGGGGTTTTTGGGCATGCTTCAAGTGGCATGATGCCTGCTTCCGGGGTTGCTGGGCCTGGTCTGGCTTTCCGGGGGCAGGCATCGTGACAGCAACACCTAGATTCAGAATAATACATTTGGCTAAGAATGCAGTGGGGCAACACCTAGATTCAGAATAATACATTTGGCTAAAAATGCAGCGGGGCAACACCTATTCAAAATAGTACATTTGGCTAAAAATGCAGTGGGGCAACACCTAGATTCAAAATAGTACATTTGGCTAAAAATGCAGTGGGGCAGCACCTAGGTTCAGAATAGTACATTTGGCTAAAAATGCAGTGGGGCAATGCCTAGATTCAAAATAATACATTTGGCTAAAAATGCAAAGGTGCAGCATCATGCGAAGACACTAACATTTCTAATTTTTATTTTTTTTAAACTTTGGTTTTATTGGTAGTTTTTAGAAGAAAAATACAAACGGCAACGCTGGGAGCGTCGTAATCATCACTTTTAACATTGTCATAAAAACCCCAGGTTCCCTCTCCCCCCCACCCCAATTCTTCCCCTCCCCCCAGATCAGTGTCACTTCAAAAGTCGAACAGCTGGAGCTGTCATCGTCGCTCGTTGTACGTTGCCACAGAGGTATGCTATACTCTCGCGTCCAAATTGGCTGAGTGAGATCCGCTGTCTCCCGGGTCCTGGGCTACTCCTACATCCCTGAGTAAAGCATTCCAAACCCACCCCCACCATCCTGCCAGAGTGTTCTCATATTGTCAGTGGGGGTCCCAACCCCATGCCCCATAGACCCCATACCAGTTAGCCTGAAAGGAGCCCAATTCGTTATTTACCATGGCCGTCAATTTGTCCATTAAGAACATGTTTTTGAGTTTCTTAAGCCAATCTTCCTTGGATGGGGTCTCTGGGCTCTTCCACCTTTGTGCCAGGGCCACTCTGCCCGCTCGCAACATCGTCTCCCACATTCTTGGGTACCTATACAGTTCAGTATCCTCCGGGGGGAGGCCCAGCAACATCGTTAGGGGGTTGAGTGGAATTAGTTCCTCGGTGACCTCGGCCATCCACCCCCGTACCTTCTCCCAGAACTCCTGCACCTTGGGGCAGGACTGTTACTCACCGGTGAGATGAGTGCGTGGAACCGGGGAGTATCCAAAACCCAGGAAGTTGCTTGAAGAGCTTTGGGTAGGGCCTCTACCCAAGCCTCCTCTCTGTGAGGGAATAAGACCTTCGAAATGATATGACCACTTGCTGTATTTAACCAGTCAAGGGGACTGATCACCCAGAAGGGCGGGGAGAAAGCGCACCGCCACGAACCAGGCTGTAAAGGAAGAATAACAAGTGAGTAACACGAAGGTAACAGTAGTCCCCTGTAAGCCTTACTAACTGATGTAATACCTGGGCTTTTTCCCCCCGTAGGATAGAAGAGCAGCACAATTCGGGAATCACCTAGGAATATAATAAGACTTAGTATCTAACTGGCTTAAATTAAGACACAACTCAAGAGGTGGACAGGATCTTACCAGTGTAGACTGAATGGAGGATTTGAGTAGCTTAGAACACAACGACAGGGATAAAATAAGAAAAAGGGAATGTTAGTAGGAGGATGCTAATACCCAGGCGGCACGAGGGTCGCACTGGATTCGGGATGGTGCACAGCTGCAGAGCGTCCTTGAGTGCACGGATTAACCAGGGGCTTTCCAAGTGTTCCGTTTGTGAAGCAAAAAGTCTTACCACTGATGAACGAAGGATGATGACAGCAACCAGTCGGGATGGTAGTTCCAGGGAAGGTAAGTGGAAGGCAGGTAAGGCTTGGCGCGATGCAGAACAGCCAGTCGGGATGGCTATTCCTGAGATAGGAAGTCGAAGGCAGGCAAGGTCTGGTACACTAGCGGACAATAACAAAGACAAACTTTTTCTAGCGGGGTCCGTGAAGCAAAACAGGTTCGGTACACGGGAAGGCAGTTCAATAAGGGTATTCCAAATAGAGGGTCCAGTAAACAGTCCGAGTCGAATCCGTAAGAACAAGGAGGTTTTCAGCAATTGAAGATGGAGCTTCTAAGTGCCGGGAGTAGCTGTAAACAGAAGCGGCGCCCTGGCTGTCTCCATGGACTACATCAGTGAGAGAGGCGGGGCAAGCCAATGCGAGGCTCTACCGGCAAACTACCGTACGGAGCCAGGTTTGCTGGGGAATGTAGTTTTCGATTCACTAACTTCCACGGCAGCTGCCATCGTGCACGAAATGGGGCAGCATAATGCCGAATTCTTTTGGGGAGTGCCACAAATCTCCTCTTCATTCTGGTAGTTGCACTAGGAAGTCGAAGTGCTGGAGGTGCAGGTGGCTGGGTTTTGCGCACAGAGGGGGGTGAACGACGACCCATAACAGCATCCGCCCCCAAAGACGGCGGCAACCCCTTGCGGGCATGGAAACGCCGCAGGAGTACAGGTGAGTGGATGTTACACAAGGGTTCCCAAGACCTATCCTCAGGACCATACCCTTTCCAATCGACCAGATAAAAGGGCCGACCCCTGCGGAGCTGGAAGTCCAATATATCGGCAACCTCATATTCATCTTCGCCATCCACGCGAATAGCGCAAGGTCGCATAGGTAGGCGCGTGGAAGGAAGGCAAGGCTTGAGGAGACTGACGTGGAAAACAGGATGCAATTTCCACGAAGTTGGTAAAGAAAGACGCATCGCCACAGGATTCAAAACTTCCGTAATGGGAAAAGGACCCACAAACTTCGGGAGCAGCATACGTTTGCCAGGAATACGAAGATTACGCGTAGACAGCCAAACATTCATGCCCACTTTGTATTCAGGAGCTGCAGTCCTATGCCGGTCAGCGTACTTTTTTGCTCTCTCCTGTGCAAGAAGAAGATGGGATCGAACACCCTCACGGACTGAGTCCAATTCTCTTACACAAGCCTGAGCGGCCGGGTTGTCAATGGGGAGTGCCGGATCCAAGGGCAAAGAACGAGGATGGAATCCATACAAGGCAAAAAACGGTGATACACCCGAGGCACAGTGTACCGAATTATTGTAGGCAAATTCGGCAGGGGCGAGCGTCTCTAACCAGGTAGACTGAAATTGGAGACACAGGCATCGGAGGAACTGTTCCAAAGTGGCGTTAGCCCTCTCAGTCTGTCCATCGGTTTGCAGATGGTATGCAGAGCTGAAACGATCGTCGATGTGCAATGAAGAAGTCAAAGCCCTCCAAAAGCGAGAAGTAAACTGAGGGCCACGGTCCGATACTATGATAGAGGGAAGTCCAAAGAAACGAAAGACATGTTTGAGAAACAAAGAAGCCAGGACGGGGGCCGAAGGTAACCCCGAGCAGGGAACAAACAGAGCCATCTTGGAGAAGTAGTCGATGACAACCCAGACGGTATCATAACCGCTTAGAGGAGGCAAATCCACGATGAAATCCATGGAAACCATATACCATGGTTTATGTGGCACCGGAAGGGGTCGCAAAAGGCCCACAGACTTGGATCTTGAGACCTTGCATTGAGCACACACTGAGCAAGAGGCTACGTAATCGATGATATCCCGGGACATCGACGGCCACCAAGCCCAACGTCGCAGCGCCTCCAACGTCTTTTGCTGCCCCGGATGGGCCGCCATCAAGGAATCATGTGACCAGGCTAAAGCTCGAAGACGTGCTTCTCCAGGAGGTATAAAGAGACGACCCTGAATATAAGGCAAGCCTTGTACGATGTCGAGATTCAAAGATTCACATTCCTCATCATTTGAGGTCACCCAAGATGATATAAGGGCACGGAGCGAAGGCTGAGGAGTGCAGGCACAAACCACCCTTTCAGGTAACAGCAGGGGACGATCAGCCTTAGAAACACAGGAACCGTGGGATAACCTTGAAAGAGCGTCAGCACAGGCATTGAGGCGAGCCGGTCTATATGTGATGACGAAGTTAAACTGGGAAAAGAATAGATGCCAACGAGCTTGTCGGGCCGTAAGGCACTTCATAGATTTGAAGGCAAGGAGGCTACGATGATCCGAATAAACGGTAACCTGATGACGGGCCCCCAACAGATGATGGCGCCATTCCGCAAAGGCATCTCTGATGGCTAATAACTCACGTTCTGTGATAGGATAATTGCGTTCATAAGGGGTCAATTTCCTGGAAAAATATGCCACCGGATGGATTTCTCCTGAATCGGGACATTCTTGTGACAGTACTGCCCCAACAGCTGAACCGGAGGCATCTGCCTCCACTAGGAAGGGAAGGAGAGGGTCCGGGTGTTGCAAGACCGGTGCTGTCGAAAAGGCGGTCTTCAGGATTTCAAAGGCCTGCTGTGCCTCCGGATTCCATGCATATGGTTTCTTGGAGCTGGTCAGTGCTGTTAAAGGAGAAGAGATCCACGAGAATGAATGGATGAAACGTCGATAAAAATTGGAGAACCCCAAGAAGGACTGCAGTGCTTTAACTGAGGCAGGAACTGGCCATTCCAGAATCGCTTTAACTTTAGAGTGACTCATACGAATGCCACGACTGGTCAAGTCATAACCAAGAAATTCCACCTCTGCGGAATTAAACACACACTTCTCTGCCTTGACGTACAGGTGGTTCTCCCTCAACCTCTGTAACACAAGACGCACATGTACGCAGTGGTCTTTCATAGAGGATGAGTAGATGAGGATATCATCTAGATAAACTACGACAAATTGATCCAGATAATCATGGAAGATGTCATTCATGAAGGCCTGGAAGGTGGCCGGGGCATTACAAAGCCCAAACGGCATCACTAAGTATTCGAATAAGCCATACCGTGTCTTAAAGGCAGTCTTCCACTCGTCCCCTGCTCTAATCCGAACGAGATTATAGGCCCCCCTGAGGTCAAGTTTAGTGAACACCACTGACGAACCAAGTTGATCTAGAAGCACTGATATCAGCGGGAGAGGGTACTGATTTTTTACCGTAACATTATTCAATGCCCTGTAATCTATACAAGGGCGCAAGTCCCCCTTCTTCTTAGGGACAAAGAATAATGGAGATGCTGCTGGGGATTTGGAAGGCCTAATAAAGCCCGTGGCCAAGGCTTTATCTATGTATTCTTTCAGAACCTTGTCTTCTGGTAAGGTAAGGGAATAGACTCTTCCGGCTGGTATCTTGGCCCCAGGTAACAGGTCTATTGGACAATCATAGGTCCTATGAGGTGGTAATCGATCTGCCCTGCCCTTATCGAACACATCCCGAAAGGATTCGTATTCAGAAGGGATGTCCTTACTAGCGTCACGAACGATGGCACCTATGACAGACAAGGAAGCCACCATAGCTTGACAGGAAGACTCCGGGCATACATACGTATCCTGAAAGCAGTTTTCATTACACTCCAAAGAAGGGAATCGAACACTTTTCTTTACCCAATCAATAGCAGGGTTGTGGTGTTGCAACCATGGAATACCCAATATAACCTGGTATTGAGGAGCTTTGATTAGATCGAAAGAAAGCGATTCCACATGTCCGTCTTCGGTCTTCATGCTGACAAGGGAAGTGTTCTGTGTAACCAAACCGGATACCAAAGTTGTACCGTCCACAGTATGGACCCTCTCGGGTTGAGCCTTTGGTAGAATGGGCACTTTGTTTTTTGCAGCGTAGTCAAAGTCCATATAGTTCCCCGTAGCTCCGGAGTCTATAATAGCCACGGAGGGGAACGTAGCGTCTTCGGCCGTGGAAAATAACACAGGAAGACTGACAGGAGCAGACAAAAAACCCTGTGAGTCCAATGAAGACACTCCCGGCGTAGGGACTCTATCTATCGCCGGGATTTGGCGTTTCCCGCCTTTTTGACCGGTCTTTTGGGACAGTCTTTCAACTGATGTTCTGAAGAACCACAATACATGCACAAATTATGTGAACGTCGATATTCACGTTGGGCTTGAGTCAAAGGACCCCTCACCGCCCCTATCTGCTTGGGTTCTGGAATCGAAATAGGAGGAGTAACTACATCTGCTGGAACGGGGGTAAGGATTGATGTTTTACGTTCTCCTCTTCTTTCAGACCTTCGGGCATCTATTTGCAACACCAAATCTAATAATTCACCGAAGGAGGTCGGAACGACCGGTACTGTGGCTAGGATGTCTTTTAGTTCTTCGGACAACCCCTGGTAGAATACAGCTGATTTCTTCTCTTCAGGCCAGTCTGTTTCAGAAGCTAGCTGATTGAATCTGGTAAGATAAGAAAAAAGACAAGAAGAGCCTTGTCGTAGACTCAACAACTCCAGGTCCGATGCTTGAGATTTGTAACGGTTATCAAAAACCTTATTCATGGCCAATATAAGTTCGTCACAGTCATAGAGAACGTAGCTGTTGGACTCAAGTAAAGGGTTGGCCCACGCAGCCGCTGTACCCCCGAGATGGGAAAGAATAAAGGCTGCCTTGGTGGTAGAGTTTGGAAAGGCAGTGGGCCGACACAAAAAATGCAATTTGCATTGATTCATGAAGGTCCGATATTGTTTTGGATCTCCCGTAAAGCGTTCTGGAGGGGCCAACGGGAATTGAGTGGCCATCAAAACCGGGGTCGCAGAGAACCCAGAGGCGGAAGCTGAAGGTAGACCGGAACCTGAAGCGGCCGCACCCGCCATGTCTACCCCGAGTGTCGGGGGGTTTTGCATACTCCGTAAGCTGTCGATCCTTTGATGCATGGCGTCATGAGCTAATGTCATGTCAGATCGTAACTCAGACACCAAACGAAACAAAGCAGCCAAAGGATCAGCTTCATCCATGGCTTCTGTTTTTGTTACTCATCGGTGAGATGAGTGCGTGGAACCGGGGAGTATCCAAAACCCAGGAAGTTGCTTGAAGAGCTTTGGGTAGGGCCTCTACCCAAACCTCCTCTCTGTGAGGGAATAAGACCTTCGAAATGATATGACCACTTGCTGTATTTAACCAGACAAGGGGACTGATCACCCAGAAGGGCGGGGAGAAAGCGCACCGCCACGAACCAGGCTGTAAAGGAAGAATAACAAGTGAGTAACACGAAGGTAACAGTAGTCCCCTGTAAGCCTTACTAACTGATGTAATACCTGGGCTTTTTCCTCCCGTAGGATAGAAGAGCAGCACAATTCGGGAATCACCTAGGAATATAATAAGACTTAGTATCTAACTGGCTTAAATTAAGACACAACTCAAGAGGTGGACAGGATCTTACCAGTGGAGACTGAATGGAGGATTTGAGTAGCTTAGAACACAACGACAGGGATAAAATAAGAAAAAGGGAATGTTAGTAGGAGGATGCTAATACCCGGGCGGCACGAGGGTCGCACTGGATTCGGGATGGTGCACAGCTGCAGAGCGTCCTTGAGTGCACAGATTAACCAGGGGCTTTCCAAGTCTTCCGTTTGTGAAGCAAAAAGTCTTACCACTGATGAACGAAGGATGATGACAGCAACCAGTCGGGATGGTAGTTCCAGGGAAGGTAAGTGGAAGGCAGGTAAGGCTTGGCGCGATGCAGAACAGCCAGTCGGGATGGCTATTCCTGAGATAGGAAGTCGAAGGCAGGCAAGGTCTGGTACACTAGCGGACAATAACAAAGACAAACTTTTTCTAGCGGGGTCCGTGAAGCAAAACAGGTTCGGTACACGGGAAGGCAGTTCAATAAGGGTATTCCAAATAGAGGGTCCAGTAAACAGTCCGAGTCGAATCCGTAAGAACAAGGAGGTTTTCAGCAATTGAAGATGGAGCTTCTAAGTGCCGGGAGTAGCTGTAAACAGAAGCGGCGCCCTGGCTGTCTCCATGGACTACATCAGTGAGAGAGGCGGGGCAAGCCAATGCGAGGCTCTACCGGCAAACTACCGTACGGAGCCAGGTTTGCTGGGGAATGTAGTTTTCGATTCACTAACTTCCACGGCAGCTGCCATCGTGCACGAAATGGGGCAGCATAATGCCGAATTCTTTTGGGGAGTGCCACAAATCTCCTCTTCATTCTGGTAGTTGCACTAGGAAGTCGAAGTGCTGGAGGTGCAGGTGGCTGGGTTTTGCGCACAGAGGGGGGTGAACGACGACCCATAACAAGGACCACCACATATGCCCCCTCGACCCCACTTGGCCACAACCCCTTGGGCATCTGGGGGACACTCCCGAAAACATCTTGGACAGTTTCAACGGGTCCCTGTGCCAGCCCTGTAGAATCTTGAAGTTGTGCTCCATGTCCGATGTAAATAGGTTCCCATGAAATGCTATCTTAAAGACTTTGGACCACGCCTCCTCCGTGAGTGGTTCTCCTGCCAGGTCGTCCCAAAACCCTCGAAACCCTCTTCTCCCCTCCAAGTTAACAGTGTTCAGTATTTGGTACATTTTGGAGACCGCCCCCTTCCTTGATGTGGCCGTGTCCAGGAACTTTTCGAAGGGGGTCAGCTGTCTCCGTAGGTTCTGGGCCCATGTTTGGTCACAAAGGATGCCCTTCAGGCGCAGATATTCAAAGATTGAAAGGGACTCCCGCCCCAGTGCATCTCGCAGGGCCTCGTATTCGAGGAACTCGCCCTCTTTGAACAGTTGTCCCGCCCATTCCAGACCCCCGTCCGACCAGGAATGGGCACTCCTGAATCCCCTGCTACCTAGTTTGAGCGGGTGGCCCCAAAGCGAAGACATTGGAGAGGGCCATGTCGTGAGGTATGAGGTTGTGGGTCCCTCTTTCCAGATTGTCCAAAGTATTCCCAGGGTTGGGTGGGCTTTCAGTTTGCTAGGGATGAGTCTACGCGGCAGCCACAGGAGGTTGCGCACTTTCAGAGGGTGGGCGTCCATGTCCTCCAGGTATGACCAGTAGGTGCCCATCCCCTCCTTCATGTGCTCCAGCAAGACCCGCAGCTGGGCGGCCCGGTAGTAAAGGAGAAAGTCCGGTAGTCCGAACCCGCCCTCCTCTCTGGGTAGTGTTAGGGTGGCCTTTCCTATCCTCGGGGCCCTCCCTTGCCATACAAACTCGCGGATTGCTTTTTGTAGATCACGGAGCAACTGGGCGGGGACCTCCGTTGGGAGCGCGGTGAATAATTATAGTAATCTCGGCAGTACGTTCATCTTTATCGCTGTCATGCGCCCATACCAGGACAGAATCATACCATCCCATCTCCTCAGGTCAGACGTAACCCCTGCCAGGATAGGCCCATAGTTCACCGGGGCCAATCTCGAGAGATCTCTAGTCAGGGTTACCCCCAAGTACCTGATGGAATCCCTCCCCACCGCAATCCCCGCACACCTGTCCCGGGGGTCCAACCACGGGTCCTGGACCCTCATGGGTAGGAGCTTTGACTTTGCTGCATTTATTTTTAGTCCCGAGAACTGCCCGAAGGCTGTCATCAGACGCAGGAGGGGGGGGGAGCGAGGAGCTGGGCTCCACCAAGTACGCTAGGATGTCGTCAGCGAACAGGGAGAGCTTGAACTCTACTTCTCCCCTTTTGATCCCTTTGATGTCGGGGTGGGCCCGGACTGCTATGGCCAGAGGTTCCATCGTCAGGACGTAGATTAACGGAGAGAGTGGGCACCCCTGTCGTGTTCCCCTCGTGAGGGGGAATGAGTCGGAGAGTTCCCCGTTCACCTGCACTCTCGCTGTTGGGGCTCCATAGAGGGCGGAGACCCAGGTCCTGACGTGAGGCCCAAAGCCCATTCGACGGAGGAGGAGTTGCATGTACCTCCACTCGACCCTGTCGAATGCCTTCTCGGAGTCCAAGGAAAGCAAACTCGCCTCTAGGTCTGATTCCTGGGCATAGTGGATTAGGTCTATAGTCTTCCTGATATTATCCGAGCCCTGCCTGCCCTTCACGAACCCCACTTGATCCCCGTGTACTAACTTGGGCATTATCCCCTCCAACCGTTTACCCATCACCTTAGCTAGGATCTTAACATCTGTATTTAGGAGGGAGATCGGGCGGTAGGAGGAGCAGTCAGTGGGGTCTTTTCCTTCCTTGGGCAATACCACTATGATGGCTCTCATCATCGTTTCCGGCAGGGTGCCCCCCTCCAGTACTGCATTGAACACCCTCGCCAGGTGTGTGGCCAAAATGGACCGGAACCTCTTGTAGAAGTATACTGAGAACCCATCTTCCCCCGGGGACGTTCCTGCCTTCATCCCACCGATTGCATTCTCCACCTCCTCCTCTGTGACCCCTCCCTCTAGACCTTCTGCCGTTTCGCCTGTCAGGGACGGGATCTGGATGGAGTCCAGGAACTCCTCATTCTGAGTGTCTTCCCCGGCATATTCTGACGAATATAGTTGTTCATAGTAGCGTCGAAAAGCCGCTCCTATGACTGCGGTGCTATGGTCTAGTGAGCCTCGTTCGTTCCTGATTGCCCTCACCATTCTGCTTCTCTGGACCTCTCTAAGTTTCCAGGCCAGGATTTTATCGGCTCTGTCCCCCTTCTCATAGTATTTTTGTTTCACTAGCTGGAGGTTGCGCTCAGTTTTGTGCAACAAGAGATCTTTCAATTGAAGTTTGTAATTTTCTAGGGCTGTGATCTGTTCCATAGCCAAGGGTGCCTCCGGGGGGCCTCCCGGCTGGAGCTGTGCGATCTTTTCCCTAAGGGATTTTTCTTGGGCCTCCCTCTCCCTTTTTTTCTGAGCCCCCATTCTTATGAGAACCCCGCGTAAGGTCGCCTTGAAGGCGTCCCACAGCACATGCGCACCCACCTCGCCATTGTCGTTCAGCTTGAAGTATTCCGTAATGGCGTCCTGCACTTCCTGCGCCAGGACATCGTCCTTCAGCAGGGAGTCATTGCACTTCCATCGCCCTTTTCTGCCACCTCGCCATTCCCCTATAATGGTGGTACGGACCAGGTCATGGTCGGACCAGGGGACCGGGTCAACCTCATAGCCAGAGACATATGGGCGCAGGGGTTCGTCTACCAGGATGTAGTCTATTCGGGAGTATGATGTGTGGATTGCAGAATAGTATGTGAAGGAGGGGTGTTCTGCCCTAGGGGTCGGGATGGTGTCCACTAGGCCCAGCTCTGTGTTGATCCGTTGGAAGGAGCGGGCCATAATTTCATCTGCAGCCCTGGTGGGTTGGGATTCCAAGCGTTTCCTATCAACTTTCGGGTCCAGGACCATGTTAAAGTCCCCCCCCCACCACCATCAACCCGCGTACGAATAATTTCAATCTGTTCTTCACTCCCTCCCAAAATTGCGCCTGGCCTTCATTGGGGCCGTACACAACTGCAAGTGTTAAGGGGGAGCCCCGCAGGGAGCCCCTCGTCAGCAGGAACCGCCCCTCTGGGTCTTTCAATGAGGCTTCTACTTCAAAGCCAATGTCCCTCGCTAGCACTATGGCCACCCCCCTTTTCTTGGTCTTGTGGGAGGCGCTGAGGACTTCCCCAATCCCCCCCCGTAGCCTCGGTTCTTTCCCCCTCGCCCAGTGCGTCTCCTGAAGGAAAAGCACGTCTAGTTTAGCCCGCCTGAATTCCCTGCAGACCAGGGATCTTTTGGTCGGGGTGTTCAGCCCCCTCACGTTAAGGGAGCCCACGCCCAGGGTAGGTAGATCATCAGCCATTGTCTAAAATTAACCAGCTACTGGATAGCTGACTCGTGGCACTTTCCTTGTCCGGCTCTTTTCGTGTTATCCTCTGATCTCCCGTTTCCCTTCCCACCCCTCCCCCCCAGGTGGTCCTGAAACCTTTCCCCAACTGACCCCTGGTCCCCCCTGTGAACGTAACCACATCAACAAACCCCCTACCCCCCTCCCCCCACCCCGGCGTCCAGCCAAACAGTTCTACCATTGTTGGTAACCGGCCGGACCACTAGCCTACTGCCTCCTGCTGGGTGAATATCCAAATTAGAGCCTCCGTGATCCCACCCTATCCCCCCTCCCCCCCTCAATGTAACTCTCATACTTGCTGTTCCGGGAGGATCCACATAAGTTCGGACCCCCTGGTCCTGGGGTTCGGCCTGTCTTCGGGCTGGAACAGATGGTGAGTCCCCGTGGTGAGATCTTTACACAGTTCCCCCGAGGCTGATGTCGCCTGCCGTGAGATGCCTCAGCACCCTTCCTCCCCCGGGTCCGACAGTCCCGCTCCACCCTGGCCGGGTTCCGTGTCATTCCTGTCCGTCGATGGGGACGGTGGGTTCAATTTTTTAAATTTCCGTGGGCCTGTCTTTTTTCTCCTCTCTCCTCGTGATCGGCGCGCACTGGCTTCATCCGCGGCGAACCCGGAGGGTTCCCTCCGCGGGGTCGGGTCCGTTGCATATTCCTGTATGGCTCCCCTTATATCTTCCTCTGTAATCAGGTTCACTCGTTGGCCTTCGTATTCAAACGTGAGGGAAAAGGGGTACCCCCATCTGTAGCGCACCCCCTTCGTTTTCAGCATCTGGGTCAGCGGGCGGCACATCCTACGTTTGGCCAGCGTGTATGATGAGAGGTCCTGGAAAATGGCCACCTGTGCGTTGTTGTAGGTTATCTCTCGGGATTTCCTGGCCTCCTCTAGGACCTTCGCTTTTTCAGCGTAGTAGTGGAAGCGGACCAGAATTGACCGGGGGCCCCCAGCTCTTCCCCCCGCTCTATGGATCCGATCAAACGTCGGTTCGGTTGTCATCTCATCCGAGAAGAGGAGGGCGATGATGTCCCTCACCACCCGGGTCAAGTCTCTTTCCGTCTCCCCCTCCGACTCCGGCACCCCAAAAAGTCTGAGGTTGTTCCTCCGCTCTCTGTTTTCAAAGTCGTCCATTTGTCTTGCCCTCTCCTCATCTCTCTTTTCCAGGGCCGTTAGTCTCAGAGCCGTGTCCAGCTCCTGGGTCGCTGCTGAGGACTGGTTGGACTCTAGTTGTGACAGTCTATCCTCGACTTTGTCCACTCTGTGGTCCATGTTTTCCATTTTTTGGGCAATGTCTGCCCGCATGTCCCTAATCTCCTGCAAGACCGAGGCAAAGCCCTTTTCCATGGTGAGGGCGGGCAGGGGTGGGGTCTCGGAATGGGACATGCCGGTCCGTCGGTCCGGGTCGCTGTTCTCCCTGCTGGTGTCTTGGTAGCGGTACTCCTGGAGGGTATGGCGCCAACTCATTCGGTCCTCCTACTTCTCCCCTTTGCTGGTGTGCCCCTGGGGGCAAGGGACAGAGCCCGGTCGGGGAGAACGCTCTCTTTCCTTCTGGTGTGGCCCTCTGTGGGGGGCCTCTCGTGGGCGGGCACTCGCCCCACCAGATCTCCGGTGGGGGCCTCACACCCCCTCCCCCCCTTGTGTCCTCTGTCTTTGGTCAGCAGTTCTTAGGGTGGGGGGGGAGCGGCTAAGGATGTCCAATAGTGGTCTGTTGGAGGGCTCTCAGGTGTGATTCCTCCAGCGAGAGCTCCCAGGCGGGCACTCGCCCTGGGAAAGAGCCCAGGGGCCACCACCCAGGGAAGTGATGTGCTCGAGGATACTCTCCTCCGAATGTTCTGTGTCACTTCCAGGACTGGGGACGTTTTCCCCTCGTCTTTCTTTTTTTTTTTTTTTCCCCCCCTTTTTGGCTCGACAGGGGGGGGGGTCCGACTCGCCCCTCCGTGCCCTCCGATGCGCCCCGCGACTGGTCCCCCGGGGTCCTTTAGGGTTGCGTGGGGGCTGGGGCGGGCTCCCCCCACCTACCTCGGCTCCGAATTCGGGAGCGCGGGCAGGCCGCCTTTCCTTAAGCGGGTCGCGGCCCGCGTATCATCCGGCTCCTCAACGGGGGACTTACCCTCCGCGACGGCTCCTTGTTCGGGTGCTGCAGGGGTGTCGCCGGCGGGTCTTCTGCCGGTGCGCCGGCGCGCTCCGTGTTCGGGGTGGAGAGGGGGTCGTGCGCACCCACGAATCCAGGCCGCCAGCGCACGCCACCTCCTCCCTCGATGGTCGGGACGCTGCCTGGGGCTCTCCGGGGCTCCTCCCTTCGGGCCGCAGAGCTCGTTCTCGGGCACCCGGGGGTCCCCAGATGCCGCTCTTTCGCCCCGGGGGGCACCCGAGGTTCACGGGTTCCGCGGACCGTGAATGTCCCGTGGAGGGGTCGCGGGGGGGGCTCAATCCCTCTGCGTAGCCCAGTTACGGCGGGAGCGGCGTGTTCAGGCTGCCATTGCCTGTGCGCCCCCTGGTGGCCTCACATTTCTAATTTTTAATGTATAATGATGCAGAAGGGATAGGGTGAGGGAGATTGCCAACTAACAATGTAAGTAATCTTAGGCCTATTGCCTTCCCCCCAGAGGAACTCCTGAATGACCTTATCAATGCTACCAATGATCTTCTTGGTGAACTTTAAAGGGATAGATTGCACATTGTAGAGCACTTTCGGCCAAAGAACCATTTTGATGTCATTGATTTTTGCCCAGAGCCCCAGTGTTAATCGGCCCCATTTCAATATATCCCTCCGGATTGTCTCAAAAAAATTCGAAACATTGAATTCCACCATCTTCCTAAGGTCACAAACCAGGTAGATTCCTAAATACTTCATCGCTCCTGTCTCCCGTCTTTTACTTGATATTAAAACAGTCTTCCATTTGCCAACTACCGGAGTCGTTTTGATTATTGATGTATGAATAAAGAACGCATTTTTTACTGAAACCCCCACAAGCCACCTGTTTCCCCGTGTTTAAAACCCTCCCACCCAACCCCCTCCCCACCAGACATACCACTTAACCCACCCCCACATACTTATTTGTTTAAAATTTGGTATTTATTTGTTGCGTTTGTTTCATTTTAAATTAATTCTTTATTTTTTATTTGTTAAAATCACTGAATACCATTCCAAGTATTGTTTTTATTCCTCAGGCCGCTAATTGAATCTTATAAAGCCAAAGTTACCTCGACCATTATGTATGGTCTTGAACTTCTGCCCATTAAGAACAAGAATTGGCTTAATGTCTCTGAGGGTAAACCTAGCATGCAGTACTTGGCCTGCGCCCCTTTGTGCCTGTAGGTTTTATCCAGCTAGAGCTCGGGTTAAATTCCTGGTGGTTTGCTTATAAATGGAAGAAACTTCTTCTCTCTAAAAAGATCAGGGAGGAGGGGGGGTGATTCCTTATATAGCAAGCTGGGGGAACAATTTCCAAAATGGATTGGATCCATCCTTAACGGATTACATGAATCTAAGTGAAAGCTTACCAATGATAGCAGGCATTGATTGTGAGTCTAGCTCTTATGTAATGAAGAAAAAACTGAAAGCTTGGGATATGATGAAGAATAGGGATAGTGTCAGGCGCCCAACTTCGTGGTGCCTGTTTCCCCAATTCAGGTTGCGTGGCGGCCATTAATGTTGCCGCCACGTTTCTTCTGCCCAGGCTTCAGTGGTCTAGTTGTTTGTTCGTGGCGTTCAGGGAGGCTTATCTGTCATGCCCTCCCTGCGAGCTACGCTTTGCAACCGCTTCAGTTCCGGGTCTCTGTCCCACTGCCTGTAGGGTCTTTGGTTTGCTGCGCTATATTTCTCTCTTTTTCTACCTGCACTGGGTACCCTTTTCTCAGTTGTTTTCCGTTCTGCATTCTCTTTGTTCTTTCCTCAGTTCCTCCACCGCCACCGCGGTTTGCTTACTTCAGCGATCGCCTTTGCATCGTGGTTGCTCTCTCGCTCTCTCACTCTCTCTCTCCTCTGTCTTTCCTTAGCTGGTTTTCTCCTCTTTATCCTGTACGGTTCACAGCTCTCTCAGTCCCGTCTCGCTGTCCTCTATTGTTCTCCCCTTGAGGATCGGGCTTCTTACCTTCCATGCTCTTCCTGAAGGTACTGCCCAAACTTTGCTGTTAATTCTGGAACCTTGCTCTTCTCCGTACCTGTGTATACTTGAGCAGGCGGAGCCCATCTTCCATTCCCCAGATGGTGCTTGCATCTTCACTGCTCTGGAACTCATCCTGGAGTTTTTTGTGCCAAACAGCTTTTTCCCTATTGGTCCCTTTTTCGGGGAAGGGGCAGCTGGTAATGTTGTATCACAGCTTACCACTGTGGCTTCTCTCCCGGAGCGTGACACTGTCTACAAAAAAAAGAAGGAAAGAAGAAAGAAGAAGGATTACCTCTCCAGGAGACCACATGAAAGAGACTGCATCCGACTCTTGGTTGTCAGGTAAGGAGGAAGAGGAGGAGGGAAGGTCAAGATCTTGGGAGTTGCAGTCCCGGGAGTCTGACAGTTTGCAACACCAAGAAGGTATTATGGCTACCGCCGAGCAATTACAGGAGATGGTAACTGCTGTTCAGAACCTCTCTGCTGAGGTACGCAACCTCTCAATTGAGGTTCAAAATTTGAAGGTGGAAAATACAGTTTTGAAGCAATTGGTCACAGTTTGAGAACCTAGACAGGCTGACTTGCCTCCCATGTCACTTCCTTTAGGCAATTTTGATGGTACTCCAAAACAGTTGAAGGAGTTCTTGGACGCTTGTAACGTGTATTTCACCTTTCGACCAAATACGTTCACCACCGACCATGCACGAGTCGGGTTTGTCATCTCAAACATGTCAGGAAACGCTTTGGCTTGGGCTACCCCTTTAGTCACCAGAGCAAACCCTGCACTTCAAGATTACGGAGCTTTCTTGATTCTACTCATGCAGAACTTTGAAAGGCAAGAAATATCGTTTTCTGCTTGTGAAGACCTCTTAGACATAGGTCAAGGACAAACAGATGTTCTCTCCTATATTTCGTCCTTTAAAAGATTGGCAACCGAGACGGGTTGGTCAGAACAGTCACAATTCGTCATCTTCAGATGAGGTGTCAGAGAAGACATAAAGGACGAGTTAGCAAGATCGCCTAGACCCGCTACGTTGTCTGACTTACTGGCAGCAGCCCTTCAGATTGAGTATAGACATCAGGAAAGAAGGCATGAAAGACGTTGTCAACGCCCCTCTGCTTTCGCAACGAACTTACCTCCTCCTCCCTCATCTGTACATACATGCACGTATGAGCCCATGCAAATTGGTACCACCTGACCTTCACTCACCCCCGAAGAGCGTAAGAGAAGAAGGGAGAAGGGTCTATGTGCTTACTGTGGCTCAGATCAGCATTAAATCCGGAATTGCACAGCGATTCCGATCGGGAAACGAAAACCCTTGGTCCTAGGAGGGACGGTATACCGAGGGATTTCATCTAGTCCCTATGTTTCATTGTCTGCAGCACCAACCAATCAGACGTAAGACTCCAGACTTATGATACTGAAGATTACCCTTTGTGTGGA
Source organism: Ambystoma mexicanum (assembly GCF_040938575.1). NCBI lineage: Eukaryota > Metazoa > Chordata > Amphibia > Caudata > Ambystomatidae > Ambystoma > Ambystoma mexicanum. The sequence continues at coordinate 305,449,990 of NC_090940.1, forward strand.
TCAACGTAAGGTGGGAGCATTGGCCCTCTTAGACTGTGGTGCTGCCGGAAATTTCATTGACACTATTTGGGCCGACAAGGTGGGCTTAAAGAGAATTGACAGAAAGGAAGATCAGAAGGAAGTCCTCTGAGTTCGGGGCCCATTACTAAGACTACCGAACATCTTCGACTGTTGATACACCAACATTCAGAAGAAATTCAGTTTGACATCAGAGCAGCACATTTTCCTGAGATTCTTGGCATCACTTGGCTGCGAAGACATAGCCCAGTGATTGACTGGTCTACAAATAGCTTGAGTTTTGAGTCTCTTTACTGTTGTAAGAATTGTCTTTGTGATATCCTTTATTTGGAGGCTAAACCCACTCTCCATCAACAACAAACACGATTGGGGTCCATTCAATTCCTTTTGAAGTTGCTGGATTTGAGGCAGTCTTTGCGGATACGGTACCATTAGAACTACCACCACATCGTCCAGAAGATTGCTCTATAGATCTAATTCCCAACGCTCTAGTGTCGTTTGGCCGAATGTTTGAATCATCCCAGTTGGAAAAGAAGGCTCTTCGTTCGTACCTGGATGACAATCTGCAGAATGGTCTCATAAGACCTTCCAAATCTCCAGCTAGACCCCCGCTTTTTTTCCATTCCCAAAAGGGACACCCAGGATCTTCGACCTTGCATAGACTACCGAGGTCTGAATAAGGTTACAATACGGGATTGTTATCCCATGCCTCTTATCTCTTATATTATTGAGGCTGTCCAGGGAGCCAAGATATTCACGAAGCTAGACCTCTGCAGTGCCTATCATTTGTTGAGGATCCGATCTGACGATGAATGGAAAACAGCGTTCCGCACTCCATTCGGCTTATTAGAATATCATGTCATGCCTTTCGGTTTAGTCAATGTGCCAGCAGTATTTCAATGATTCATGGACAGGGTGTTCTCAGATCTAATGTATGTTTTAGTTATCATATATCTGGACGACATATTAGTGTTCTCTCGAGATGCCCATGAACACAAGACTTATTTTTCAGAAGTACTACACCGTTTGAAAGCCAATCGGCTTCTCGCCAAAAGAGAAAAATGTATTTTCGGGGTCGACCAGGTTCCTTATCTGGGTTATGTACTGTCAGCCCAGGGCGTACATATGGACAAGAAGAAGAAGACGGAAGCCATTCTCCACTGCCCAACTGCCATCTCTGTTAAGGAAGTCCAAAGGTTTCTAGGAGTCGCGAATTTCTACCAGCGCTTCATCCCCAATTTCTCAGAGGTGGTCCTGCCCATAACCAGAGTGCTAAAGAAATCCTCTGTTCCTTTCGCATGGGACTCGAATGGCAGAGGAAAGCTTTACACACCTCAAGGACATGTTTTGTAGCGCACCTATCTTGCGTCATCCCATCCAAGAGAAACCCTTTTTCTTGGAGACCAATGCCTCCGCAGCAGCAGTAGGCGCTGTCCTATTGCAAGAACAAGACCTTGAGGAACATCCCATAGCCTACTTATCACGAACACTTACAGAGAGCCAACAGAATTATTCCGTAATCGAAAGAGAACTTCTGGCTATGAAGTTAGCCTGTGAAGAGTGGAGGCACTTGTTGCAGGGGAGTTTGCACCCATTTACCATTCGAACTGACCACAAAAACCTACAGGTACTTCAGAACATGGATTGTGTAAACTCACGACAAGCTCGTGGGCTCACTTTTTTGCCCAATATGCTTTTCGGATCACTTTTATTCCTGCAAGTCAGAATACCTTAGCTAACGCCCTGTCACGCAAAAGAGACAGCTTAGGTTCCCACAATCCTCCTCTTGAAAAGCTTTTCCCAGGAATCAGAGTGGTGAGTCAAATCACAACTTTCTTACAGCAGGTTAAAGAAGCCACAGTAACTATGACACCCTTTAATCCCAGGAGTAGGGTCATCGAGCGAGAGGGTCTTTTGTTTAAAGGGCACCAATTGTACATACCCACGGAGCCCCTACGTCATCGGGTTTTGTTTTGCTGTCATGACCATGAGACCGCCGGTCACTGCGGTCAAGCTGGTACCTTAGATCTCATAAGACGATCTTTCTACTGGCCAGAGATGCGTGCTGATGTCATCCGATACATTCCCTCTTGTAGAGTGTGCAATCAAAGTAAACATAGCACCACCAAACCTTTAGATCTGCTAGGGCAGAGCCCAGTACCGGAACGCCCTTGGAGTCACATCCCCACTGACTTCATCGTAGACCTACCCAAGTCTCAGATCTGTACCTGCATAATGGTCACAATTGATTCCCTGAGTAAGCTAGCTCATTTCTCTCCTCTTCCTGAGTACCTACTGCCAAGGAAATGGCAGTATTGTTTGTTAAAGATATTTTCCGGCTACATGGCCTTACGGATAAGATCACTTCTGACACAGGGAGTCAGTATGTATCGAAGTTTTGGTCTGCCCTTTGTCAGAATTTGGGAATCGAGCAGGCATTATCCTCTTGCTTCCACCCGCAAACCAATGGGCAGACTGAAAGGCTAAATGGTACCCTGGAACAGTACCTCTGTAGTTACATCAATCGAGAACAGGATGATGGGTAGCTCTTCTTCCCACTGCAGAATTCACTTATAATAACTCTCGCCATTCTGCGACTGGACTCACTAAATTTTTTTGTACATATGGACTCCATCCTCGTACCATTCTGCCAAATACGTCGAGGCAATCTAATCTACCTGCAGTAGAAGGCTCTTTATTCAGGATCCAGGAAGCTCATAAAACGGCCAGAACCAGCCTTGAGGCCAATCTACGGTCATATAAAGTTCAAGCTGACCGCCACCGCTTGCAGGTGCCTGAATGGAAGGTGGGCACCAGGATATGGCTCTCAACAAAGTTTTTACCAGGCTGGACTCACCCGTCCAATCTGTCACCTCGCTTTATTGGTCCATATCCTATTCTAGCTAAAATTAATCCTGTGGCTTATCACCTCAAACTTCCTCCCAGTTTGCAACAAATACATCCTGTATTTCACTCTTCCCTACTTAGGGAAGCAATGTCTAATCTGCCTCTTCGTGCTACCCCGCTCAGGGTGCCCACTTCTTCAGACACCGAGCCAGAATACAGAGTGTCACAGATCAGGGACTCTCGGTACAGAAGGGGACGTCTTGAGTATCTGGTACATTGGAAGGGGTATTCTCAGGCTGAAGATTCATGGCAACCTTTCTCACACATAAGAGCCCCCGTTTTACTCAGAAGATTCCAGAGGGCACACCCTGGCAAGCCTGGAAGCTCCCGGTGCGGGGGCGGGTATATTGTCAGGCACCCAACTTTGTGGCGCCTGTTGTCCCGATTCAGGTTGCGTGGCGGCCATTAATGTTGCTGCCACGTTTCTTCTGCCTGGGCTTCAGCGGTCTAGTTGTTTGTTTGTAGCGTTCAGGGAGGCTTATCTGTCACGCCCTCCCTGTGCGCTACGCATTGCAACCGCTTCAGTTCCGGGTCTCTGTCCCACTGCCTGTAGCGTCTTTGGTTTGCTGTGCTAGTTTTCTCTCTTTTTCTACCTGCACTGGGTACCCTTTTCTCGGTTGTTTTCCGTTCTGCAATCTATTTGTTCTTTCCTCAGTTCCTCTGCCACCACTGCGGTGTGCTTACTTCAGCGATCGCCTTTGCATCACAGTCGCTCTCGCGCGCTCTCTCTCTCTCTCTCTCTCTCTCTCTCTCTCTCTCTCTCTTCCTCTCTCTCTCTCTCTCTCTCTCTCTCTCCTCTGTCTTTCCTTACCTGGTTTTCTCCTCTTTATCCTGTACGGTTCACAGCTCTCTCAGTCTCATCTCGCTGTCCTCTATTGTTCTCCCCTTGAGGATCAGGCTTCTTACCTTCCGTGCTCTTCCTGAAGGTACTGCCCAAACTTTGCTTTTAATACTGGAACCTTGCTCTTCTCCGTACCTGTGTATACTTGAGCCTGCGGAGCCCATCTTCCATTCCCCAGCTGGTGCTTGGGTCTTCACTGCTCTGGAACTCATCCTGGGGTTTTTTGTGCCAAACAGCTTTTTCCCCATTAGTCCCTTTTCGGGGAAGGGGCCACTGGTAACGTTGTATTACAGCTTACCACGGTGGCTTCTCTCCGGGAGCGTGACACTCTACAAAAAAAAGAAGGAAAGAAGAAAGAAGAAGGATTACCTCTCCAGGAGACCACATGTAGAGTCTATATCCGACTCTTGGTTGTCAGATGAGGAGGAAGAGGAGGAGGGAAGGTCAGGATTTTGGGAGTTGCAGTCCCGGGAGTCTGACAGATAGCCTCTTAACCCTGTAACTATATAGGGACTATATTGATTCTTTCCAAGGATTGCCAAACAGCTTTTTCCCCATTAGTCCCTTTTCGGGGAAGGGGCCACTGGTAACGTTGTATTACAGCTTACCACGGTGGCTTCTCTCCGGGAGCGTGACACTGTCTACAAAAAAAAGAAGGAAAGAAGAAAGAAGAAGGATTACCTCTCCAGGAGACCACATGTAGAGTCTACATCCGACTCTTGGTTGTCAGATGAGGAGGAAGAGGAGGAGGGAAGGTCAGGATTTTGGGAGTTGCAGTCCCGGGAGTCTGACAGATAGCCTCTTAACCCTGTAACTATATAGGGACTATATTGATTCTCTCCAAGGATCCAAACCTCCAATGGCATACATTTTAAAATCCCCCTCTTGTATGCACATAATGTGGCTTCTAAGATTCCGGCTTGGGGAAAGTCGCACATGTAAACTCTGTAAAACAGAGTCACAAGAAACACTTCAACTTTTTCTATTGGAATGTCCACACCTCTCAGCGAGACAAATGTTTCAATTTGAAAGTTTATTCACTCGCCGTCGGCTGTTATAACGCAAAATCTTTGGGGCAGACTGATATTGCCAAAGCATCTATCTGTTTCAATAGCTTTGGTGGATTTCCTAATGGATATTTTTACATTTCTGGTAGATTTATCAAAACAAGTTAAATTGGTTTTGAGTCTGTATATCTCAAATATCTGTGATTTGTAGACATGCACGAAGGCACTTTATATTTGTCATGAGTTTTCTTTTGTCAAGTGTGTGTTTCATGTTTGAAATAGCCTACGGGGGAGGATGGTTGCCACATTGTGTTCGATTTTATATTGTCTAAAAGAATTTCACTTTTCCTGGGCTAAAATTGATTTTGAAAAACGTGATCATGGGAGGTGTGCAATCCAAAATTAGGTATTCCGAGGGCAGTGCTATATATATATATATATATATATATATATATAATATATATACATTTTACACGGCCTTCAGTAGCGGCCGTGTAGTTATGGTTAAGTTGCTAAATACATAGGAAGAGGACTTTTCCAGCGGCTTATAACTTCGCTCCCCCTGGAGGAATCCTCACCAAACTTTGCAATAAAAGTATATGGCCGGCTCTGAATGTTTTCGCCAAGTTGGGTGAGGTTTCGTGCAGGGGGGGAAAATATGTATAGGAGGGTCCCAAAATGTTTCCATAGACTGATTGGGGAAAAACTTTGCGCATTGCTACAACCTGATGGCTGGACGGATTTGCACAAAATTTGCGGCTGTAGCAGGGGCATTGGTCAGAAAGCGTGCTTTTGTGTGTTTGATGGGAACCCGATCAGTACGTTTGTTACAAATGACTGAAATGGAAGTCTAAAAAAATGTATTAGTGATATCTGGGTCCATTCTGCGGACTCATTTCCCTGTTCGCTCCGCGGACCGAAGACTGCGGTACGCTGTGCTGTCGGCAAACAGTGGACGCGGCCGGTGGTTGGCTGGAGGGAAGAGTGCTGTGCGTGAAAGGTTTTGGGAAACGCTGCCATGGTGTATCGGCGAAGAGTGCGCCGGCCAAAGGGTCTGGGAAATATACTGTACGCCATGTGTTGGCGGCAAGAAGGGAGGGAAAGGGTGGGGCAGCGAGAAGTGGTTCATGTGAAATATGTGAATAGGTGGAAGAAAACGGAGGAGTGGCTGCAGTATTAGTGCATATTGCGCCAAATCATGGGTACCTAGACAGGCAACTACTTTGTGTGGTGATTGGAGGCAGTTGTCGTAATGGCCCGATAGCTTGTGCCACGACCTTTGCGCCAACCTGTTTCTGTGGTGAGTGGTGGCAGGTGATTTTCAGAAGGCGAGTGATTTGCACATGACATAGGTTGGGTGGGAGCGTGAGTGGCTGTGCTGTGCGGATGGATTGCAGTAGTTGGGCACATGGTGGCAAGCATGGGTGCATGAAGTTGTGATGGGTCTGTTGAAGGGTTAGACTATTGGGTGCATGGCCCAAGGCTGTAGGCCGTAGGGCATGCAGTCAGTAGCCTAGGCCTTCAACACACCCACCGCAGCAATGCATGTCTTACTCTGCATTCGGTAGAGGGTGGTGCCTCCATAGTGTGGTGTGTGCAGATAGGTTGGAGTCGGGCCAATGTTGCGTATAGTATGTGGGTAGGTTGGTGGTGACAGAATACCTTGTGAATGGAACTGGGTACAGCTATAGTATGTGAATGAAAGTGCGCAGGGGTGCAGGAGACAGTGTTTTCTTTCTACATTATGGTAACAGTTCCACTTTTTTGCTGCACAGCTCCATGGCGCTGCACAGGGTGGGTAGGAGTGCTGGTGGCAGTGGTGTGTGTGTGGATTGTCGTACTTGGTGCCATGGTGACATGCATGGTGGCATTACATTGCAGTGGGTTTATTCTAGGCCTAGACTATTGGGTGCATGGCCGAATGCCGTACACTGAACAGCCTAGGGCTTGAGCACACTCACGGCAGTAATGCATTTGTAACTGCATCAGTAAGATGGTGATGACTTGCGCAGAATTGGTAAGGAGCAACTGTCAGACACAATAGAGCAGCAAAAGTGATCTGGCATGCGTGTACGTTTGGCTGCGCAGGTGAGGTCACTGTTAAAACATGGTAAAGATTTTATGTGTGGTTGGAGATGGTGCAGTGAAAAGTCACGCAGTGTGGGCACTGGGTGCTGTGTTTGCATAGTGTCAGTATGGAAGAGGGTTTGGGTGAAGTGCAGCTTATATGTGCTTGGATAGTGTGCTTTGTGTAGATTGCTTGGAGTAGGGGAAATGCTGTGAACATTTTGTGGTTAGGTTGGCAGTGACACAATACTTTCTGAGTGGAAGTGGGTAAGACCGGCACCGTTCATTACGGGCTGCCTGATTACAAGGTACCCTAGCGGGACCCTGGTAAAACCAGACGTCCTTTCCGGGTCCCGCGAGGGGACGAAGGAGCTAATAACGGGCCCGTTATTAACAGGCCCGTTATTAGCTCCATCCCCATTCCCATTGAGCCCTATGGGGGCTCAAATGGGAATGGGGAATGGTTCTGTGCATGAGGAATTACCGGGTCCTCCAAGGTCGGAATGACCCGGTAACTCCTCATTCACAGAACCCGGTAGTGGAGCCCGGTATGGAGGCAGCCATGGCGCTAATAGCACCATGGCTACCTCCATACTCGTAATGAGGCCCAGTGTAATGTTTGTAGAATATGGTAACTGTTGCATTTAACCCTGTATACCTCCATTGCGGTGCAGAGGTTGGGTAGGAGTGCTGGTGCCAGTGGTGCGTATGTGCCTAGTGGTAGTTGGTGACATCCTGACATGTATGGTTGCATTATGGTTCGGGGGATGTGTGCAAGGAGCACACGCACTGCAGCAATGCAGGTTTGACAGTGCATCACGTACAGGGTGGTGAGCTTTGGAGATTGGGTGTGGAGCACATTGTAGACATGCTGCAGCAGCACAAGAGAGATGAAAAGCATTTATTGTGCGTTCCATGGTTGTGGTGATAGTTGCAACATGCTACAGTATTTGGTGTGCGGTAGGAGATGGTGTAGTGAGAAGTTGTGCAGTGTGGACAAAGGGGCAGCACAAGTGATTTGAAAAACGTTTATTGTGCGTTCCATGGTTGTGGTAACAGTTGCAACATGCTACAGTATTTGGTGTGCGGCAGGAGATGGTGCAGTGAGAAGTTGTGCAGTGTGGACACAGGGTGCAGTGTTTATGTGATGTGGGTATGGAAGAGGGTATGGTTGAAGTGCAGCTAATATGTGCTTGGTTAGTGTGCTGTATACAGATGTTTTGAAGTTGCCCCAATGTTGTGAAGCTGTTGTGGTTAGGTTGCCAGTGACACAATAGTACTCTGCATCAGTTAGAGGGTGATGAGTTGTACGGAATGGGTGTGGAGCACATTTCATATGCAATAGAGCAGCAGAAGTGAGCTGCAATGCTTGCACGTTTGGTTTCGCAGCTGAGGTCACTGTTAGAACATGGTAAAGTTTTTCATGTGTGGTTGGAGATGGTGCAGTGAAAAGTCACACAGTGTGAGCACTGGACGCATTGTTTGCATACTGTCAGTATGGAAGCGCGTATGGTTGAAGTGTAGCTTATATGTGCTTGGTTAGTGCACTATGTGCAGATTGCTTGGATTAGGGGCAATGTTGTGAACATTTTGTGGTTAGGTTGGCAGTGACACAATACTTTCTGAGTGGAAGTGGGTAAGACCATACTATGTGAAAGAAAGGGCATAGGTGTGCCGGTGACAGTGTAATGTTTGTAGAATATGGCAACTGTTGTATTCAACGCTGTGTAGTGCCATTGCGGTACGCAGGTTGGGTAGGAGTGCTGGTACCAGCGGTGCGTATGTGCATAGTGGTAGTTGGTGACATGCTGACATGTATGGTTGCATTATGGTGCGGGGAATGTGTGCAAGGAGCACACCCACTACAGCAATGCAGGCTTGACAGTGCATGAGGCACAGTGTGTTGATCTTTGGAGAATGGATGTGGAACACATTGTAGATGTGCTACAGCAGCACAAAAGAGTAGAAAAAGCGTTTATTGTGCGTTCCATGGTTGTGGTGATAGTTGCAACATGCTACAGTATTTGGTGTGCGGTAGGAGATGATGCAGTGAGAAGGTGTGCAGTGTGGCCACAGGGTGCAGTGTTTATATAATGTGCATATGGAAGAGGGTATGGTTGAAGTGCAGTTTATATGTGCTTGTTTAGTGTGCTGTGTGCAGATTTATTGAAGTAGGCTCAATGTTGTGAAGCTGTTGTGTTTAGGTTGCCAGTGACACAAGACTTTGTGAATGGCAGTGGGTAGGGGTGGTGCAGGCTGTGGTATGTTTGTGAATTCTGCTAGTTGTGGCACGTTTTTGTGAATTGATGTTCTATGGTGTGGGGGAGATGGGTAGAAGTGCCAGTACGTATGTTAGGTTTGTGCATATTGTTAGCTGCCCACATGGTCCGCATGTATGTATCCATAGTGTTCTGGTGGGTATGGGCAAGGGTTGCACTGTAGTGTGCATGGCTAAAGGTGTGCTTGGTACGCCACATTATCTTTGGTGATGCTGCAATCGTGCATTTGTTAGCAGAAGTTTCTGAGGGAGGGTTTTTGGAATGAAACGGAACGTGCACTGACAGTGTGTAGCGGTAAATATGGAACGCTGCAAAAATGCCACTGCAAAGGGAAGAAGCATTGTATCTGCTTTACTCGGCCGTGGCCCCACTCTAAATGGGAAAGCGCACGTGGCACATGCTGCCATTATGAGCATGCTGGCCATGGAAATGGAATTGTGGGAAATAGGCAATTAGGTGTTTGGCATGTGGTTCTCAGGAAAGGGCGGTTCCATATCTTCCCAATACTGTGTCATAAGGTTGGTGGAGATGGAGAAACGCACAGTGCTTATCGTCAGTGATACCTCTGTGCGCCATCTGCACAGGTGTTGTATGCAAAGAGGCGTTGCTGGTAATTTCGGGTTGGAAGGAGTGGATGCTTTCTGGGGCTGTCAGGGTGACTGCAGTTTCAGTGGGATGGTTCGGCTTTGCAGATATGTGGCCTCCGTCACGAACGTTGACTTTGTCGTGGTGCACTATGGAAGTCTACATTTGGGTTACATGTCGTGTGGATGTTTAATCCGTCACCTGAAGAGGTTGCTGAACTCAGTGATGCAGATTTTTCCAACTGCCAATGTTGTTTTCTCATGCATAACACCAAGAGAAGTATGGGCCCATGACAGTGCAATTTGTCCCCAGCCATAGGTCGTAAGGTGTGTTATATACAGAAGCATGCGTGAATGAATTTATGCAGACTGCTGGCATGTTCTCCACCCACTATGAGATCATGAGGTGGCAAAATATGCAGTGGTTCCGTAGAAATGGCATTTATTTGAGCGTCATTGGCAATGCCGTTTTCTTTTACACTGTGCAAGAGGCATTGACCAGAATGTGGTAAAAATGTGATGAGAGGCAAACAGAAACTCATATAAAGAGAAAAAACCAAAAAAGTTGCTTGCACGCCCGTAAAAAAAATATATATTTTTTTATACATCTACGATGGAAGACTCAATCCCCTATCCAGCTTGCTATTGCTTCCCCACCCCCCCACCCCTCACTATCACGAAAAGGTAGCGAATTCCGCGGTACTTTCAGGATTACATGTGTCACATCTTGGGTGGCCATGTGGATGTATGCAGATGGAGAAATCGTGCATACTTTTACTGAAGTTTGCAGTGGACGTCCTTTGGAATGGCACAACACTTGTACTGTAAATGTGTAACGGTACATTTGAAGTGTTGTACAGAAGTGACAGTGTTGGATGATGGCGGCTTCGATGCGATTGGTGGATGCGTGTGTCCCTATTTACTCGTAACCCAATGAGGTAGTGCTGTAGAGAAGATAGTGGAAAGGGAAGAAGGACTGCTCCAGTTTTACTGGGGTGCGGCCCTCACTGTACTTTGAGAGGCGCAGATGCTGGAATCTGCCCTTCCCACCATTTTGCCCAATTGACATGGGACTGTGGGGATTGTCCAATCAGGTGATTAGCGTGTGCGACAATAGGAAGAAGGACCCCTGCTTCACTCAGGCCCGGCCCTCGCCGTAATTGGGGAGGCACACGTGCCACGATCTGTGCTTCTGGCCATGCTGGCTGATGGAAATGGGACTGTAGGGATTGTCATATCAGGTGCTCAGGGAGTGCGTCACAGGAAAGCGCACCAATAGGAAGAAGGACTTCTCCTGCTTCACTGGGGCGCGGACCTTGTACTAGTTCGGAAAGCGCATGTGCCACATTCTGCCCTTCTAAGCATGCTGGCCAATGGGAATGTGACTGTGGGGATTATCCAATTAGCTGCTTAGGTTCCGCCTCACAGGAAGGGGCAGTAACAAATTCTTACTTGACTTCGTATACTTAGACTGGTAGAAATGGAGACACGCAGAGTGCTGTTACTGGGTGATGCCTTTGTGGTACATTTGCACAGGTATGCCCAGGAAAGAGAACTAGCCAGCCACCTCGATTGGGAGGTTTTCTTCAGTAACTAATACTTTGGTTTCTTCTGTTGCCATTAAGGAACATTCATCCACAATTGTGTGGACTTCCCCTATTGAACAACACTCTAATACAGGGGAAGGACTGTTTGGTGCCTCACTCTGGCACAATGATGTGCTGGCTGGTAACTCTTGCTGCTGATCATAGATGTCCTCAGGAACCTGTACAATTGCATTCCAATGGTTTCCATTGTTGTTCAGTGTGTGGTTCATTGGAATTAAGTCTGGTCTGTATTCCATTCATTTGTTTTAATAGTAACTCTACATTTGAGTCCACAGTGCCCAACCTCCTTGTGTTCTCCACCACAGCATCCTTAATATTGTTGTATAATCTTAGTAGGGATTACAATACCAGGTGTAGCGCAGAAATTGAGGCGGGTCCAAGTGCATCCACTTGAGGCAAGATGTTGGAATCACGGTGCAAGTCTGTGTTCCGGGAGGTGGGGGGTGAAGTAGTCAGTGTTTGTAGGATACTTTAATATAGGTTTGTGCCTTGCAAAAGGGATTTCAATTTTGTTTCCAAGTGAAGAACTCACAGCCACTTCTTATGTTAAATCACCCTGCCCCACCATGTCAATTCCAGTGGATTGCCCGGTTGTGACAGATCTAAAGCCTCTCTCCGTTGTCCCTTCCATGTTCCTACATAGCTGAATAAAGGAGTGATCCGAGACGATGGAGTTGTCAAAGACATCAGCCTTACCCACCACGACCCAATCTGCCCCGACCACTTCTTCCATAGCCCCATTTGTTAAGACACTACCGTCCCCACCCCCATAATCCAAGTCGTTTGTTTAATTGGTGGAGGTGAGTTGAGGGGCAGGTGCGTTGGTGTGGTTTGTGCAATTGTTATCGGCTGAAAACAGGGGAGGAGGAGAAGTCTCAAATCATTTGATGAACCCCCACCCCCCTCCACCCTGCTAGTTTGAGTCAATTGCCAATATTGTTTGCATACTGATTGCTGTCCCTGGCAGCATGAATCCCACACTGTTGTGTGTTACCAAATCCTGCTGGTTCCTCTTCCTTCTTCAACTCTTAGAGTGGCCTGACCCTTTTCCGTAATCATAAACCTGCCACTACGCAGTTTAGACACGTTGTGGGGCTAAATTACATTCAAATACTTTTCCGTTGTAAAAAGTATAGTGAGCAAAAAGCGATGGCAGTGGACTCTCAAAGTGGGTAAAAACCACTAAACAGGTTATCATGCCATGTTGTTTCTAGAGAGGAGCGCCTGCTACCTTTTTTGTATTTTTGCAAGGAACGTGGGGTTGGTCACCCTTAGTTACCTAGGGGAACCCAGACGTGGACCCCTTGCTCACTGTGCTCAGATACTCAGAGAGGAACAGCTCCACCTCACTGATGAGGCCCAACAAGGCTGAAACATGTGTCTGGGGTTGCTGTTGGTACTCTTGTTCAAAGGAGATTTGACTGGCATTTCAATGCTGGACTGCCCTTGTAGGCGGGACAAATACTAAAATGCAAATGGATATTCCTCCTTTGTGAAAAGTACAGTGAGCAAAAACCCATGGCTGCAGACTCTCAAAGTGGGTAAATACCACTGAACAGGTTATCATGTTCTTTCTAGAGAAGGGCGCCTGCTACCTTTTGGTTGTAGATCTACAACCACATTTATAGTTAGCATTTCAACATTGACAGTCCAAGAACCTCCCCCAAATGCCTTCATAAAGGTTGTTTTTCTTATTCCTGTACATAATCTCCCTTTCCATTAAAGGCATTTGATGCATTTCCTCTAACCACGCAGAGGCAGAAGGCACTTGTTCACTTTTCCACTCCCGCAGTACAATTTTATTCTCAGACAATGGGCCTCATTATGGGCATGGCGGCAGGTAGCCACTGGACCCGTAATGAATTTCCGGCGCCTGACTTCCCGGTGCCACCGGGCTGTTCCAAGTCCGGTGGCCGGGAAGTCAGGCGTCAGTCATTTTTAGTCCCTATTCCCATGGAGTCCAATAGGACTCCATGGGAATGTGGACACGGGAGCAGGTGCTGTTCCACCCGCCAGGTCTGACTCTGGCAGGCGGGATGGCACCCACCCGCAGAGTTGTACTGTACTGGTCCGGTAACAACAGTGCCAGTAGGCTTACCGGCACCATTGTTATCGGACCGGCACAGTTATAATGAGGCCCAATCATGGCCTGAAGAACCAACACCTCTGCGGGTATGACAAATCTGCTGTTAAATGCTCTTCCCCCAATACAATGGTCGTAAAATCAATAATCGACATCTAGCATCAAAACTTTGTTCATAGTTGATGTAATTTAATTCCGGAATACCCTCAACCTGCTGCACTGTCACACATATGTTTGAGTGTACCCACTTTGTGTTTGCATCACCAGCATGCCTCACAATCTAGCAATCCCCTTTCATAGAGTTTAAGCGGAGTCCAATATACTCTGTTTGGAATTTTGATCTGCCTTGACCTTTCACCGAGGTTTAATGACATCATGTTCATATTCCTGCATATATTGTCCCAACTACACACACTCATTTCAGATCCCATTGCTTCTGACCATTTGTCGAGTCGTTTTTCATTAACTACCTGTATTTCGCTAAGTGTTTATAAACCTTCGAAGCAATATGACCATCCAATTTGAACTCCTACCAGTTTGCAAAGTCTCTAATCTCTTCTGGATTCGTCTCCCCATCAGCCCTCTTTATTCTGCGGCATTCTGTATATGTGAAATCCTCCAGACCCCTTTCAGCTTTCAGGCTACTAAATGTAATCCATTTTTGATTACTAAATAGGTCGGAAAGCCATTGGACACTGCACAGGAACCAATGTGGACAGAATAGCGGTATGCCTTCCAATGTAATCTTAGGGTTCAGCCATAATGACGATGTTTTGGAACAGAAGACATCCTCCTTGGTCGACTTCAAAAGACTACGCCAACAAGCTCTCAAGAATTTAGTTGGTGGATATGATTTGCAACCACTTGCATCCTCAGAAGTCAGGAACGCCCTCTTAATTGCGGTGTACATCTTCTTGTCTCTGCTTGTGTCCAAACATCCATCCAATTCTCAATGAAAGGAAGCAGGTGTCTCGCCAAGAATGCAAGATGATAATTTGTAAAGTCCAGGACTCCCAAATCCTCTTTCTCACTTGATAGCTGTTGCTTCCACAACGTCAAGTGGGGCTGTTTTCTATCAGATAAAAAAGACTTTACCACACTCTCTATTTTCTTCATTTCTTTTTTCCTTGCCGACAGGGGGACCATACTTGGGATGTAATTTACATGTGGAGCAGTAGTACTCTTAATTGCATTTACTCTCCACAAAAACTCACCCCAATTTAGTTAATCTAACCAGGTCTCTCTTCAGATTCTCAATCATACTTTTCAGATTTACCTCCATCGTGTGATCGACATCCTTTGTTAGCCAAATGCTCAAATATCGCATTTCTACGGGTGCTAACTAAAATAATAACTACTCAGATGTTGACTGGTACAGGCCTCCAATGCCACCATTGCTTCTAATTTTGTACAGTTTATTTTGTATCCTGAGTAATCATGGAAGATGTCAATTTGTCTCATTGCCGCCGGAACTGACGTGTCCACACTATGTACCAACAGCAACATATTGTCGGCATATAGCCATAGTTTTTGCGATACCTCTCCAAATTGGACTCCTCGAATCATCGGATTCCTTCTAATCTTCTCAGCTAGATGCAGTGCTCCCAATAAAAGCTGTGTTTTCTCTTCCCACGCGATATACAGAAGTGTTATCACCTTGTTGCCTTCTAACACTGGTACCTCCACATCTGCCACTTGCTAACAAAGAAGGGTTTACAGCTATTCAGTCAGCATTTAGTGTTTAAGAGCCCTGCTGGTTGACAGTCTCGTGATAATCGGCAGCAATTGACCTTATCTTTGTCGCCACTGTAATGTATGGACCCCAAGGTGGCCTGAGACTGTTTTCGCTCTAAGCAGGACGCACCCAACCATCATGTTGAAATGTGCCCCCACGCATCTTCATCTGGGCCCGCTAAACATCCTGTGACTTGAGATGCACTAAAATGAGAGCGCCAAGAATTCAGGAACTGCACAGCACATGATGGCCGAGTAGAGCAGCCAAGCTCAGTCCTCCTTTCCGTTTCACACCTACTGCAACAATGTACCTGAACGCTGGCCCGGCCTTAGGGGAGGGTGGGCCAGGTGACCGCCCGGGGCGCCATTAGCCCCTGCCACACAGCTCGGTGGAGTCTTTCAAGGGCTCCCCCGAGCTGGCATAGTGGGAGAAGGCGCAGCAGGCGGGTTGTTGCTATTAAATGCGCCCGCGGCGGCAGGCATACTTAATGACAATAGGGTGCTCAGCACCCTATTGTCATTAAATGCGCCCCTCCGCCACGAGCGTTTTTAATAAGAAAGGGCGCCATTAGCCCCCCACCACGCCAGCTCGGGGGAGCCTTTGAAGGGCTCCCCCGAGCTGGCGTAGTGGCAGAAGGCGTGGCTGGTGCCTCATTGTTATTAAATGCGCCCACGGCGGTGGAGCACATTTAATAACAATAGGGTGCTGAAGCACCCTATTCATATCATTACCTCCACGCCGCAGCGAGGAGATTTAAAAAAAATAAATTAAAAAGGTGGCACATCCTGGCCCCGCCTCCCTCTGCCCCCTGTTCACCAGTGGCACGCAGGAGAAGGGGGGGTGCCAATTCACCCAGTGCGCTGCTGCCCCTAAGGCCGGCCCTGCCTGAATGTACAGGAGTTTATTGTCCTCAAGGAGTTCTTTGACTCAAACCATTATGCCTAAAGGCGCGAACACGAAATATTTGTATTTATTTTATTTGTATTGCGCGTCTGGCCCAAAGGCATCTGGGCGCATTTCTTAAGAAGGTACATAAGTTACAAAAAGGAGTACAATAGTTACATGGTATGGTAAAGCATGGTACTAACAAAATACAGTGTGTCACTAAGTACGTTCTTAAAGAGGTACATAAGGTACAAAGGAGTATAACAGTTCCATGGTACAGTAAGACATGATACTAACAAAATACAGTGTGGCACTAAGTAATTTACATTATGTGCATGAGGCAGCAAGGTCCTGCTCAAGGAGCCAGAGTTTGGCTTTGTTCTTAAAGGAAAAATAGGATGGTTCAGCTCTGAGTGTAATGGGGAGTGTTCCACAATTTGGCTGCAAGGACTGGGAAGCTAGATTCCCCTGCCTTATGAAGCTTAAGTCTGGGTATAGAAAGTGAATGAGCTTGTGCGCATCTCAATGGTCTGGTAGAAGTGTGGGCAGTGAAACGGTTGGCAAGGTATTCAGGGGCAAGTTTGGCCTGGGACTAATGAGGGCTGCAAGGGTTTTGAGTGATATTCTGTGAACAACAGGGAGCCAATGTAAATTCTGATGAGTGTCCGATATACAAAGTTTCCTATGAATATTGAGGGCTGCCCTGATGGCATTATTCTGGGTTACCTGTAGCTTGTTGATGTTTCTTTGACTAGTTCCTAGGTAGAGGGCGTTGCAGTAATCGATTTTAGCCATAATGAGTGTTCTAGCAAGTATTATGCAGTTAGTGACAGTGAGGAAAGATCTACATGTTATTATGAGTTTGCATGTATAAACTGAGGCTGACACCACAGCGTTAGTTTGTCTCGTGAGAGACAAGGCAGAATCAGGATAGATACCTAGGGTTTTTGTAACATTAGACACCTTGATGGTATTCCCGTCAATAATGAATGATTTGAAGGCAGGGTCCAGTTAAATGAGTCTGAGGTGCGAGCCTAGGATAAGTAACTCAGTTTTTTCATCATTTAAGCAAAGCCCATGATGCTCCATCCATGCCTGAATGACTGTGTAGACATCATTAAGTGCTTTTGAGTCAATTGCATAGTCACCAGTGATAGGGATGAGTATCTGGGTGTCGTCCGCATAGTTGGTGTAGGTGACAATAGTCAATAATGCCTCATAAAGGCTAACAGTGGGGCCTGGAGGAGGAGCATAGTCTAGAGACACAGCCTGTTTCCTTGTTGCCTACTTAAAAAACAACAGTCATTGTAGTTTGCTCCGGGGCTCCCCTAAGCTGCCCCCTTATGGTTCATTTTTATATATATAATACCAAGACAAGTGCAAGGGTGCCAGAAATATAAATATGAATTCCAGCGAGTACCCCATCCCAGCAGTAGAACATTAACATCCTAATAAAGGTTGAACTGCACTGCACGCTTTTGCCCACAAAATGGAATCCATTAGTGAGCAAAACCAAGGCCCCCGAGAGTCCCGCGCGATTGCCTGTTCGCGGACGTCATGCTCAACGACATCCCGTCCAATCCTATATTCAATGATTAACGCCTTTGTTTGAAAGGCGACGGTGGTGATTGGAGGACAAGTGTACTAGGTCCCTCAAAGTGAAAAGCGTTGAAGGCCGTGGTGTGAACAGTTGAAGGAAGCCCACAAGACCAATGCTGTCTCCTGAAGGAGTGTTCGCGCGCCATGTATCAAGTCACCAGGGTGACACGTGCTGGGAAATAGCGGGGTCTGTAATGGAGCAATCTGCTTCGTCATTGTTGCTTTTCTGATATTTAATGTCACATAAAAATAGAAACTGAAACGTCTCTAGCCCATAAAATACAGATCTGAACTATTACCATTTCATGCAGCCAATCGGGTTTTCAGTGGAATGGTTACATGCGCGGAGTCAAATCTAGTTGTTTTTTGGTATCTATTTAATTTCAACAACACTGCACATCCTCCAAAGCTGGCCTGTACTTGAGAAGGCTGATAATAGTATATTACTGAAATAGTAACTTTTTGGTACGTTCTGGATTACTGATACAATAACTCAGCCAGTGGCCTATACGCTGTCACAATAGTTGCCTGAGGAGGCAATTTGGCTGGCACAACAGCTATGTTATGTTAGACTAATTTATGAAGCGCACTGACACCCATAGGCAACATGATGCTAGAAAGGTTCCATTTTATTTAAAGGAGCAGCGTGAGAACCCGGCAACAGGGATTTAATTGAACAAAAGAGTTTTTAATTGGCGCCGAAAAGCCAAATGATTGGTGATTTTGCGGATATGAAGCGGAAGTTTGTTCCACAGGTGAACTGCAGAGACAGATAAAGCTCGGCCACCAATTTTAGCTCAACGGACTCTAGGAACAAAGATCAGCAAGTCACAAGAGGAGCAGAGCTGTCGAGTAGGGACATAGTGGCAGAACTTTTCCTGTGAGTATTCAGCTCCTTGGCCATTGAAAGCCTGATGGACTAAGCGACTAAGCATAGTGCTTTAGAGTTGACACAGGGAGAAAACGGTAGCCTGTGAAGGCTACGAAATGATGATGAAATATGATTGCGGAAGATAAGGTTTTGAGCTTAAAATGTCCTTGCTGACAAACTGAGCTTACTTGAACTTCCATAGAGAGTGAAGCAGCTATTTTAATATCCAGATTCTTAGCCACAGGTACTGGCTGCGGAAATGTGCCTAGGGATGGCAGCCAAAAATCAGGCGTCCAGAGGGAGACAGTGGATGGTGAGCCAATGGTCAGAACCTCTGTTTTGTCACGTTTAAGCAATTTTGGCCCATTCAATCCCCAGAGGCCTTCAGGAAATTAAGATTAGAGGCTCCAGAGGGATTATCGAAAAAGAAAGAGGGGACAAAGTTCTGCATGTCATCCGCATACATGTAGCAACGCAGATTGAAAGATTGAATAAGATGGGCAAAGGGTTGGACATACAAATTCAAAAGAATAGGGGAAAGGGCAGCACCCTGGGGTACCCCACAATTGACAGACTAAGGACTTGAAGTGAAAAGACAGAGAGAGTTTGGGAACGTTCGGCGAGAAAGGAGCCAAATCAGTCCAGTACCAAGCCGGAAATGCTGGCCTTGGACAGTCTGCAAAGCAAAATGGGAGGATCTATGGGGTCAAAGGCGGCCAACTGATCTAGTAAAATCAGCACGCCTCTGCCACCCACATCCGTCAGCCTCGCCAGATCATCCATGATCGACGCTAAAACCGATTTAGTGCCACGTCCTGGCCTGAAACTTGACTGAAATGGATTGAAAAATTAAGAGTTTACTAGGAAGGGACCTAACATAGGTGTGACCAAAGATTCCAACACCTTCACCAGGTACGAGAGCAGGGAAATAGGATGATAATTTGACAGAAGTAGAGGGTCAAGTGTAGCCTTTTTCAAAAGAGAGATCACCAGAGCGTGTTTAAGAGGGTCAGGGATCAAACGGGAAAGAAAGGAGTGATTTACGGCTACCATGTCCATTGGTGCAATGTCCATTATCATTCATTTCAGGACAGCAAAAGGAATAGGTTCCGGAGGGGAAGTAGATTTGAGTTTAAGTGTAACCCACATTATATCATCAGTGCTTACAGGAGAAAAAGCAGCTCATAATATTGGATTGATACAGGTGGCTGATGGAGCATGACTGTCACCAAACTGACTAAGACAGCTGGCCATAGAGGATGCTGAAATAGTTTTGCGAATCTGACTAATTTTATCAATAAAAAAATTAGAAAGCGAATCGCATAGAGAATGAGTCGGGGGTGACACTGGGAGGAAGGGGTCTAACTGCTAGAGATCTTACAATTTAAAAAAGTTATTTCGGATGATTTAGAGGCTGTGTAATTTGACCAGAGAAATAGGAGCGTTTGCCTTCAACTATAGCTTACTGATAAGTATGAGTTGCTATCTGGTAGAGGGAGCTAACAGAGGTCGAATAGTTAATCAGCCATTTCCTTTCTGCTTGCCTTCGGAGTAGACAGAGCTTTGCCAGATCAGGGTAAAACCATGTCTCGGATGGACGGGCTCAAGACGCTGATGGCTTTAGGGGGGCTCAGCGGTCTGCCGTAGTAGTAAAAGCAGAGGCCATTTGAAATAAATTGGTATTTTCCAGTTGGCACAATGATATCACTTTGGCTGAGATTAATGAGGGGCCAATAGTAGACCATCTGCACCTAAGTGGGGGAGGATGTGGCACAGATTTTGGGAGGATGAAACCATTTAGCTTGAACAGAAGTATCAAATGATTAGTCCACATAACTCGATAAGAGGGGAACGCTGTAACCAAAACGGGGGCTGAGAAAACCAGATCCAGCGTATAGACCATGATATGTTGATGATGATTCAGGTCATTTTCATTGACTGCATGAAACTTTTCCTGGTGTGGTTTTCAGTGACGGCAGGATAAAATCACCTAAAATGATCCCGTCTTGGTGCTGATGGCTAAAGTTAGGCGCCAAGTCTAGCGACATGGAGTAAAAAATGTAATCTAGCACAGGAGGGCGGTAGACCAGAAGTGCAAACACAGTTTGTGTTGGTGAGAAAATAATACAAAGGAGCAGAGCCTCTAATTGAATATCAAACCGGAGAGCCTGCAATATACAAGTCAGTGTGGTTTTAAAAATTACAGCTAGACCTCCTCCCGAGTGGGCAGAGTCTCTGACCATGTGCCAGATATTATAATCTGACGGTATAGCTTGAACCAGTGCAGGTTCGGCTGTAACCCACAGGCAGGTCTCTGTTACAAAACAGAGGTCCAGCCGGACATCTTCAAATAGGTCATAAAGATTGGAAGCGCAGGGATTGATCGAGCATTCAGTACCAAGCAGTGAAGTTTACTGACATCACGGCAAGGAGGTGTAGAAACAGTGCGCAACCTGTTGCTTGGCATACCTGGTGGAAAAGCTGTACTACTGGGAGTCAAATGTAGCAGAGCCGGACCGAAATCTTTGAGGGCAGTAGGGAACATAAATGACATAGACAAGCTTAACTTTGGCAAGATTTTGTCGAGTGACCGCTGCACGCTTGCCGAGGTCTGCCATTTAGCCTACTAATAGTATTGCAGAGTCCAATCCGTTGTTGGATTCAGCTGCAACAGAATGGAAGTGGATAGGTCGGCTAAAAAGTAGCCCTGCTTGCAGGCAAGAAAGTAAGAAGGGACTATGGTAGGTGAGCCAGGTACGAGCCCGGTAGTCCCAACAGTAAAACCAGGCACCCGCACCTGTGAGTAGCGTGGTGATGATACAAGGAAAATAAACGAAAATGCGAACACAATAAACTAAACCAAATAAAGCTAAAATAAAATGAATGCAGTTATACGCTTTAAAAGTGGATGGCAGGTCTAGCAAGCCGTAGTTAAAAAAGCAACTCAAAATGATTTAAAATATTCTAAAATCAAATGTAACTGCAGTGCAGGCAGGGTGCATCTGCTCTCCCTTATATAGCACAGGAGCTACATGATTGCAAAACCAGTGATAACTAGCAAAACATCCCTAACGATGACCTGATCCCTGGAACATTAGCTGTCTGTGGGGGTGAGGAGGATTTCTCACTGGCATAATAACCTTTTTAAAGGGCATACCCGTTAACTGGCACAACAGTTGCCTTACATCGTCCCGATGACTGGCGCATTGAAGGATCCAAGGGACACATTTAATGGCACAGTGGTCTAGTTGGTGGGAGGGAGCGGAGGGGAAGGAAGAGAAAGTGAGAGATATTGGTTTTCATCATGAATGGTTGGGGATATAGGCCTACAGGGTTCCCTATGGGAGAATGCTAAACAGCAGGCTCGGCTTTATCAAAACAGTGTTCAGGTCAAGGTTAACTTTAGTCACAATGGCGGGGGCTACGTTACTGAGTGCACCCTGATCTCTAAGTCGGTGCCGTGATGTCCCGTGTGGATCAGACAATCACTCACAGTCCCTGGTGGTTCTTCGTCTCGGCTGCTCATGATCTTCTGGATCAGTGATGCATGGATTGAGGGGTATGAATGTAACATGAACCTATGACGAGGCAAAGCTTTATTGTTCAATTGTCTTGCAAGAAAACAAACAACATATAACCCCAGATACCCAACTAACGAGCAGTTCTGGTTCAATTCGGCCACTGCGTCGACTTCTGGTCTCTTCCCCCTCAGGCGAGAGGCTTAGGTCCACCACCTCCTGACACATCCAGTCCCAAAGAAAGTCCTGCTGGCCTTACTGGATAAAACCGGTGCACTCCAAATATGGAGGCTGGGTGGCCTTCACCCTGTGCCCCTCAGAGCCCCAAAAGTGTTGACCTTAGAATCTCCTGTGGTGCCTGCTCCGATACTAGCCTGTATTCAAGCATTGCCATGTAGCAGTAGTTTATGGGACAATTCTGAGCCAAAGTCTGCTAGGATTTACAGAAAAATAATAAACACTTGGGCCAATAATATATAGGTGCGGCGAGTCATTCAATGCGGAAGTTTCATAAGCAGTCCCTGAACTGGGCCCCCGCCACCTTATTCATTGTCCTCTACGCACCCCTTCAAATGACCTTGGTGACATCATTTCAGATCATAAAAACTTAACAGGAGGATGTCAAGGCTGACAGACCCCCTTTTGTGCTTTCTACGCAACTAACACTCCATTCTACAATTTTCGGGCCATTGTTCTCCTGTTTTCTTTTGCAGTGGTAATTTCTGAAGGCCGAGACAGATATTTTTAAGATTGTTAATAAGGATATTTCTTTATTATGCACACCTTCTGTCTCCATCAAATTACTGAACTCGTGCTCAAGTGCTTTAGGTTCTTTTCTGAAGTTTCAAGAGCACAACTGAGTTGCACATGTTTTGAGATCGAGCTAACGTGGGCTGAGCTGCAGTGCACAGTGCTGATCACCACTGACCCATTTCTATTGCAGCATCTACAGCAACAGGGGCAATACCTGCCAAAGCTAAGAAAGAGATGGTTATACACTCAGTGGTGGTAATGTAAGGTTAATCAGATGCTTCTTGGTGAACTGCACAAGCAATATCTCCTGGGGTACACAAAGTGGCTGTATGGTCGGCTATCTCAAATGAACGCTTCTGTTCATTTAACACAGCCTCTATCACCTGTAAAGTCTTTTGTATATCAGTTATCTTTCTAATCTCTAACTCTACAATTCTCTATCTCTTCAAACCTTCTGGTAATAATTTGGGCCACTCTTTTCAAAAATTCTATACGCAGCTCTACTGACCTCTTCTCTACCGCTGGCCAAAATACATCACACTTTCTGGTCTCTGTATGAATTATAAACCAAACCTCAGTTACAGGCACTAAAATAAGCTCTACCAATGTATTTCTACCTGAAAACAAACGTCTACATACTAAAGTAAATCCTGACGCTTTACCTTCCGAACATCTTCTATTTCCTGCTAACAAGATCTTACCTTTGTCTAAATTGCTTATACAGTGCACATGGGGTGGCTGTAGGGGCCATAATTTCAAAGTAGACCTAATTCATAACAACAAATCAGGGTTATTCCTGGGCCAGAGGTCAGACAGTGGGCAGCACTGCCAGGCAGCTTCACCTCCCGCACTTCCCAGTCCCAACTGCATACTGCCCACAGGCTGGGCAGTATCCTGCTAGCTGAGGCCCACACGCCTTTGATGTAAAGGTGAAGTCTTTCAATTTGCAAAACCATCCACTATATTGCCAAAGTTCCTGCAGCGCTACAGATACTTTGGTACTTCCGAATCATTCCTCAGCATTCTCGGCCAGCTGTTATGTTGGATTTCTTCACAGATGGGGAACAGCTCTGAATTCAGGTACTCCAGCTCCTCCTTACATGCCATAATACACTGCAATTCCACTCCGGCTGTCAGCACACTTTTCACCAATTGCTGCAGTGCTTCTCTGGTCAACCGGCTGAGCAAGCCTATGAGATGCAGCTCACCAATATTAGTGCTAGCATTGCAACGCTCTGCCCAAGATATAGGCCTGGTGGCCTCCTCTAAACGGTCTACATTACCATCTAAATGTTCTACTTTATAGAGACTCCATGCCGCAAGGGCAGTATTCGCCCTACTCCATATTTTATCTACTACTTTCAGTCGTCCTCTATGCATTTCATCATGCTGCTGAGGACAGATTCACAGCCCCTTGGAACAATTGGGAAAGTGTGTGGTGACGTGAAAGGCAGACAATGGCATGGTAAGCATGGCAGTAGCTAAAGTAGTGCTCAAAACAAGGCACCTATATTCTTACCAATCTAAATTTGAAACAGTGTCATACCAAAGAGTCTGACTATGTACCTCAGTATATTTCATAAACTCCCTAATCGTAACCTTTGGAGACATCAGATGCTAAATCATCATACAAGTCCTATTTTTTTTATCTTTAGTGAAATGGCACAAAGCATTTGAGGAGTTAGAACAGACCATCACCATCATTCTTAGAATCTAAGGTAGTCAACAGCACTCTAACTGCAAGTAGCACCTAGAGCCATTTCCTAAAAACGCAATCAGCTCTTTAATCTTACAATCCCATTGCACCACAACCCGGTGCATGCCTAGGGGCAAGATTACCGCATCTGCAGTCTCACTTCCGTTACTACCTTGTGTTTTCCGTGTAGTTACTGCCGGGTAGTTAGGAGTACCAGTAGATAGTCTTGAAGATCACCCGATTTCTTTTCCTAGAAAAAGAACAGATTAACAACAGTGGATGAAATCAGATAAATGCAGTGGATGAAATCAGATACATGGGATGATTCTGGGTACAATTCAGGTGATTCTGAAGCTTGGGTAGATCTAGCAACTACGGGTTCAGTTCGAACACCAGTATCAAATGAAAGAGTTGTTGCTGAGGTTTGAGATTCTGCATTTAAAGCTGGAAGATTATCTTCATCGCTCATGGAATGTGGGATAGTATCACAGGGATAAGCAACCACCCCACGGGGCATGCGGTAGGCTGTGGGATAAATCCTATTAATATCTAAACTCCACATTGCAAATCTCTTGAATATGTGCAATTTGCAGCCTGCCAGTACATAATACACCACTTCCAGTACCAGGCCATCTCTTAACCTCAGAAGTAGTAACTATGTTAGTTAGGTTAAGTCTCTTGGCAGGCCCTACAATAGTAGAATTAGAGATAGTAGAGGCTAAAATATAATACACCAGGACAAATAGACAGACCATAAATAGCTGATCCTTCAATCTCTTAAGACTAACTGCCTTTCGCAGTTGGAAACAAGAACCGATTTTAGATGACTCTGCAATTTGTGTGCAGAAATCGATGTCAATAGGGCCAAATAAGGCCCCTTCCTCCTGAGGGCAAGAGTCAACTTTCTTTGGTGCACCTTTATAAGATGCAGTCTCTGGGCTGTAAGGCGTGGCCAGGGACACACAGTTTTCTTGGCAAGGCGGTTTTAACCTACCATGGGCGAGATTAATAAAAGACATTAAGGACTTCACCCACTCCAATAATGTATCATCTGTCAAGTGGAGCTCGTTAGACACAGCTTTCACAGGAGGAGACACAGGCAATCACATTTGGCGTCTGTAACAGACTTCATAAGGGCTAATCCTTGTTTTTATGATTGAGTGCTCCTCATACTAAGCAAGAATAGTGGCAATGCTTATGTCCATTTCAAGCTGGTTTCTTGACACAATTTAGCAAACTTGTTTTCAGCACCCATTCTTCTCTCCACTGCTCCTGTGGACTGCGGGTGCTGAGGACAGTGTAAGTTATGCTGAACATAAAAAGTGGACAAGAGTGACTTAATAACACTAGACAAGAAGCAGGGTGCCTTGGTCACTGTTCGTACTTATGGGCAAACCAAAACTTGGCCCAAAGTCTCTCACCAGAAATCTCATGACTGTAATAGTATCTACTTTTTTGCATTGGGAAGCCTCCACCCACCCCGAGAACACATCCAAAATGACAAGGAGACACTGCCAATTATTAAAGCGTGGAAGCTGCAGAATATTAATTTGAAGACCCACAAAGGGACCACAATGAGGTGGATGTGCTCTTTGGGTGTAGGCTACAGTTTTTACTGTATTATTCTGCAAACAAATAATGCACTCTTAGCAATACTGTTGAGCATTTTAGCAAAATCAGCGGTAAACCATGACCAGTTCAGAGACATAGGGCCTCATTACGAGTCCAGCGGTAATCGCGGCGGTAAAACCGCCTGGTTACCGCCGGACTCGTATTACCATTCCGCCTCCGTGATTCCCGGAATTACCCGGGCATTACAACCCCGGTTTCCCGGGAATCACGGAGGCGGAATGGTGTAAATCCCCATTGAGTCCTATGGGACTCAATGGGAATCAGGATCATGGAAACACCGGCAGCATCTCGTAATGCTGCCGGTGTTTCCTCGTCCGCCTGCATGCGGGAGGTGTTAAACCCGCCAGGCCAGACCTGGCGGGAACATCACCTCCCGCCTGCAGGGGTCGGGATCAAGCGGTCCGGAAACAACGGTGCTGGCGGGTTTACCGCCACCGTTATTTCCGGACCGCCAGGGTCGTAATGAGGCTAATAATCATGCCGTCCCCTCCCATGTGGGCCTGACCATGGTAAAATCCAACAAGGTGAGACACTGGCATCTTGGAACCCACTAATCGACTTTGGCCATCCCTCCACAATGAGTCATCATGTAATCGAGCCCCTTTCATATTCTGTTATCTTTCTCACTCGAGTGGGCGTTCACCTGCATCGAAACCAACTCTTCCAAAGTTTTATAGGGAGAAGGATCAGAACCAGCCTTAACAAGCAAGCCATGGGCATCTCCTGTATGTGATACAGCAGCCAATTCGACAGTATAATCCAAAAAAGCATTGCTACAACTAATCCGGGCCATACCATTTCTTTAATGATTACTATCTACTCAGGCAACATAATGGCATCCAGCACAGTGCTTACATACTGGCCATTCTTTATATTGGTTCCAGTCAATGTCAAGAAGCCCCACTG
Organism: Ambystoma mexicanum; assembly: GCF_040938575.1. NCBI lineage: Eukaryota > Metazoa > Chordata > Amphibia > Caudata > Ambystomatidae > Ambystoma > Ambystoma mexicanum. The sequence goes on from NC_090940.1 coordinate 305,476,978, forward strand.
CTTCCAGAGTTGTCCAAAGTGATTGACTACACCAAAGGCATACTGTGAGAGGGAATGAACATTAACTGGCAGCTGTGCGGCTAAACAACAGGCACTGGTAAGGATCTCCAGTTGTGCCACTTGGGCGAGCTGAATTGGGGCAGCCGCCTGCCCTCCACCACCTCCCCAGGGGCACACACAGCATACCCTGCAACTAATTTCCCATTTTGATCCCTATAACACAACTCACTAATGAAATACACCAGATGTGGTTCAGGCAAAGGTACATCAATAAGATTAGTGCATGGCATCAATAATCAATCGGTAATAGTTACACAACCATGTGGGGTACCCCTTCTTGGGGTGTAGAGCTGAGAAAAGCTGGATTTAACACAGAGCATCAGGTCAGGATGATATTGGAATTCAAAAGAAGAATCTCATATTTCCAGGAAGGATAGCTCAGGGGCAACACTCTGGTCTTGTAAAGAAGACTGCACTGAGCAGCACAGGTTCAGCACCCTGTCCTGGTTATGCGCTTAGAGGCGGAAGTCAGGCATGAAGCACAATTTAAGAAACCAATTTAATTTGTTTTCCTTGCTCTAGAAACAGATGTGTTGTTGTCTTCAATAGCCAGGTGACAACAGCATGAGGTATTGCAACTTCTAAGGGAGACCCTTACACAATGTTTTCACTTTGTTCTATGGCTAATGCTGCTAGAGCCAAACATCTCAAACAAGGCAGCATTCCGGAAGTCTTGGGATCCAACTCGTTCCTTTAATAAGTCATAGACCTATCATGAGTACCTTGTCTCTATGTAAGTACAGCCAGAACAAACTGCTCTCTCTTATGATAGTAGAGGCTAAATCACACCTAAATCAGGTGCTTCCACAAGGCATGATTTTATCTTTGTGAAGGCTTCCTCCACCTCATGTGTCCATTACAAGGGCTCCACTGTATTCATTCGGGTATACACTTTAAGGGGCTTACCTATTTCAGCATAACCCAACATCCACTGTTGGCAGTAACCGAGAACCCATACAAATGCTGTCATTTGTGTGACAGTCTGAGGTTTAGGAATCTCAAGCAGCTTCTTTCCTAGAGGACGATATCAATCGATAACCTTTCATAATGTCATCTCATATCATGTCATAAATAATGAACTCTATTTGAAAGCCTTATGCTTTTTCTCAGCCAGAGCAGTCAATATTACCAAAGTGTCTTGATTACAGGCTTCATAAGAGGGTGATGCTATCAACAAATCATACACATACTGAAATGTGTGATGAATTCAATGGAGTCATCCAATGCAGTGGTGACATCCTCCCATTTGGCCATAGGACAACAGCCGGTACCCGATCCTGACCCTGGCAGTGACTATATGAGGGAGGATCACATGGAAGGAGACAACTACCAGGGGTATGGCATGACTTCATTGGATGAGACAATGCATTTCATGTACCCATGTAACTAAGCTGAACGTATCCTTGTATCCTGCGCCCTGATGCCCCTGGGTGTGGTGCGCATTATAAATAAATAAACAAAACTAAACTAAACTAAACATGTTATTCCCCATTTTCCCATGCGGAAGACCCCCTGTTACCGAATACCCTAATGGCCTATTGCCATGTGTCTGTTCCCCCTTTTAGGGAAAGTAGAAAACCCTTTCCCAACATCCTACAAATCAACCTCTCACTCTTGGTCTAAAATCTAACAGGCCCAAGAATACCTTGTCTAAAAGCTCCAAGAATGCCATTTCCAACAACTCTAAGAAAACCTTCTTCAGTTTGAATTCCCCTTCAAATACAACTGATCCTTCATATGGCATCATTGAGAAAGACTCTCCAAGAGATATGCATCAGAAACCATCAGTGGTCTTCAATTCCAACAACCACCTAAGTACTGAGATGTGGAGGGTGAAGGAATTGACACAGAGAACAAGCGTATTGAGTGTGCTAGTTGTTGAATGAAAGCACCTGTGCGTGAGACCTTTAAAAATGTGAATGGAATGGTAAGAAGCAGCTCAGGAGAAGAGGTGACTGCTTCAGTGAAGGCAGACGGGGGATGGAGGCATGAACCGGTGTGCGGAAGCTGGAAGCACAAGTCGGTGTGCAGAAGCTGGAGGCGCGAGCCAGTGTGGTGGCGTGAGGGAGCTCGCTGGAAGAGAAAAAAAGAAACATGGTGCAGCGAGGCGTGCCATGGATATGCCAGGAACCGCAAGAGGGTCCCTGGGCATCCGGCAGCCAAGAGAAGCAGTGGTTGTCCTTAACGGAGAAGCCAGTATGCAGGAGTGGAGCCACGAGCAAGCCTGGAGAGACGTCGGAGCCACCCAGAGTGGGAAGCCCGAAAACGCTACAGGGAACCAGTGAGTCTGCCAGAGCAGAGTGGGGACCCCAGGGTATTTCAGCGACTGCGCCAAAGAGAAATAGAACATTGTAAGTGAAATGACAAGAAGATTGTTTATGAATCAAGAGGGCAGAATATTTTGAACATTGTGAAATTATGGAAAGTAAAGTAATTGTTTGCTAAGTAGATACACCAAGCCAACAAGAAAGGTATATGCTACTTGAAGATAAAGGGGAACTATAAGACAAGAGAAGTCCTGGAAAGCATACACCAAGCAGTTATAGGAGAGTACAGCCGGCTGTTGAAAGTGCATCAAGAGTCTTGGCAAGGGCGTATACCAGGCAAATTACAAACCTACAAGGAGTGTCAAGCAGAAACAGTGTTTGTTAAACAATGAAGGAACCTGTGTTATAAGAAGGAACTATTTTGTTAAAGAAGAATTTACAAGGCTGCACAGTATTTGTCTAACAGGATTGATGTGGGCCAAGAAAGACACAAAGGACTGTTAGACCCAGAGACATGTGTGATATCAGTGAAGAATCCAGAGGAAGGGAATAACCCCCTGGAATTAAGGTCTTTTCCTTTTAGCAGAACATTTACATTGGGGCTATTCTACTTTAATTTAAGAACACTTTATGCAAATACCAGGTTATAGACATTTCCCTTGTCACTTTATTATTTTGTTTTAGTGTGAGGGTCATGATAGATTATTTGTACACAAGGACGACTTTTTATTTATGACTTCCTGACAAAGACAGATCCCTAGTTTTGGTTTTTAGGTAGGGAAACTCCTCTTTAGAATAGGGTCAGAGAGGCATTTTCCCAAACCATTTATGTTGAATAACAGTCTATAACCGAAACATGAAAACTTTGTATTCGGCTTTCATTTCTGACCCCTCACAACTAGTACTCACATTCCAGGTAATTTTATATCATTCAAATCCTTTTTCAGCTGTTATGAGAAGAGGGTAGGCCACTTTGTGTCTCCCTGCGGCAATACTGTTTAGGTGTACTGGACTCCTGTGTGCGAAAATGCAAAAAGAAACTGATTGTTTCTATTTGTGGGAACAGAGAAAAACGCTGACCACAAATGCACTTCTGTGAAATGGATGGCCTCAGGGGGAATACATGAAAGGATGGTGACAGGATTCAGCACTACAGGGAATGATGGAATCACTACTACATTAACAGCTCTCAAGTCCTAGGCAAAAAGGAAGGCAGACTTCCCAGGCCTTTTCACAGGAAATATTGGGGTGTTACAAGAGCTACTAACGTAGACGATAATTATTTGACTCAAATGTAAGTCAATAACAGGGGTAAACCAGCTTCTGAGGATATTAAGGAACATGAGGTAACCTCTTTTAAACTTACCAGGTTCAGCTGCATGTATACAGCCTATCTCATTATCCAGCGCTGACCATAAAGAACCCAGTATAGAATCAATCAATGCTTTCAGATGATCCTACCTTCCCTTCTCCCCTTTTTCTGGCTCTCCTAGAGGGTCGCAAGGACTTTCTCAGCATTTACAGAGGGCACACTCAAAAATACTCCATCAGGGTACATTATATAGTACACCAAAGCATAGAAAAAAGATCCCTACCTAATAAATTCAAGGGTGCAGTTGGACTTAAAAGAAATGCATGTTGATCATTAATGGGTCCCAGGGTAATGGTCAGGGTGTCAGTGGCTGGGTATCAGGGGTTTGAGGGCAGAGACATGCCCACAAAACAGAGGGGAGAAAAGTGCACAAGAGACAGGAGTGTAAGGAATCCTGCAGACAAGAACGGATAGGCAAGTACAACAGACAGTCAACAAAGGCAGTGAACAGAAAGGGTGCGGGAGTACAAGTAAGACAAACACTTTAGGTTCCCACTTGGTGTACACAAAATGGGGGAAGAGTTTCCTACAGGGTCTGGTGAAACTTTAGCTCTGAGCTGGCTACTGTTACAGCGCCCCACTCTGAATGCTCATCAAAAGGAGCAGCAGGAGTGGGTGTCTGTGTCTGGACCCTAAGGCACAAACAAGGAAACAGCACTCACAAGACTAAAGCCTGTACAGATCCAACAGGAGCTGAACGACTGCCTCCTGAAGCAGTTAACATTGTTAACAATATGGCACAAGGTACAATATTGAAACACGACAAAGGAAAGAGGCAGAGATTGGCTGCTGGGAAACCCAGCAGCCAAACTCTGAACAAAGGAATTACATAAGCACAAGTGAGGACAAGAACAGTAACAGAAATATCCGGGGAAGAATAGGGAGTCAAAGCAAGCAAGGTTCAGGACAGAGACCAGGAATGAAACTCAGGACTGAAACTCTGGACTAGCAAAACAAGGACTGAACTGCAGACTGGTAACAAGGAATTCAGGGAATTGTAAATCTTTACTGTAATAACAAGGACAGGAATGCAGACGGCTAACAAGAAAACTTAGGACTGGAAATATGGAAGCTAAAGCCAGGTAACACGGACTATGGGGATAGAACAAGGAACTTCAGGCAAGGAACAAGATAATAGGTGGTAGAGAGAAAGGGGCTGCAGACAGGGAACAGAAGACTGCAATCAGGGGAGCAGGGCTGCACTGCAGGAAGCACAGAGGTGCAGGGTAGAAGGCAGGGGAGTGCAGGTAGAGTAGCAGGGCTGCCAGGCAGGGAAGCACAGGACACTCCAACAGGAGCAGGCCATGGAAGCAACAGGAAACAACCAAGGATAAAAGCACAAAGGCCTGGGAATGAACTCAGTGCTAGAGTCATGTGCTCCTGCAGGCAGCTGCTTAAATACTGACCTGCCCTGTGCAGAAGCAGGCTCATTAGTAGCACCTCCTGCAGCACCACACTTGAATGTAATCTGCCTCCTCCCTCTCTGGTCCTGGGAAAGTGAAAGCAACACTGATCTATAAGCTTCTGGGGATTGTGGTTCTATGATGGCTGCATAGGAATAGCCAGACAATGAGAACTGCCACAAGGTGCGTTACGGGATATGTAGTTTGTGATACTAAATAAGGAAGTACCAAAGTCTTGCAGATGGAAAATAAAGACAGAAATATGAATAGGCATTGTCCAGGGAGGATTATGGTTATGAATGAGTCCCAAATATTCCACAATGGGTGCCAACCGATGCACCAGTGGTGCAGTCTTGATACTGGGGAAACAGTAGGGGTCTTTGAGATACCAACAGTTTTCATGATTGCTTTGGACATACGAACATCAGGGAAAGAGTCTACGTGTAGGGCTGATTTATTGTCCCCCATGTCCACCAAACCCACCAAAGGATTCCACTCTTAGTGTTAGTATTAGGAAAGGGAGATGGGACCCTGTGTGGAACCTCCAGAGAGGTGATCACCCCTTCTGGCGGGGACATCTAGGGGTCACCATGTGCCATATTCCCCTGTGGATTTAGTCTCTGTGGTTTGTTTGGTCGTTCGTTCTTTTCAAGTGTCCTGTCTGTTTGCCATAGTTACAGAATAACAGGCCTGGTGGGTATGCCTGTGGAACTTGTGGGTTTGGCCAATCCCCTGTTCTTTATTGATCTCCGGGACCCCACAGCCTCTGCTGACCTGGCAGGGGCCATGTGCCCCGCTTGTGTAGCCCGTCCCACAGAAGGGCATCCCTGTCCTCTATTCCTCAGTCTACCCCCTCTTTGGGCAAGGGACAGTACGCTCTGCATCTGTCCCTACAAGCTCTGTATCTGTAAAGTTCTCAGTTTACTCTCAAACCTCTCTTTCTTCTGGCGACGCAGTGATTTGCAATCACCACTAGCTCGGCCACAGGATTAGTCTGCTACCCAATGCACACTTTTTAAAGTTGGGCCTGAACCTTAGCTATAGCTTTGTGTGTTGTCAAATCGGACTTGGTGATACCAGAATGCCGAGTAAAAACCACTTTTAACCTGTCTATATAATCTGCCTGGGACTCCCTTTTGTTCCACTTACAGTTGCCTTTCATGGCCTAATCAGTTTTCAGCGGTAATATCTCAGGTAACACAGCCCACATCTAAGAAAGGCCACGTGGCAAGTTCCTCAAACCTTTGTCTCACTTCCGGCAGCATTATTATTCTAATGGGCTGGTTCATATCCAAATACGAGGGGGTTATAGCACTGGAGGACCGTTTGCCACTGCTGCTGCTCCTCCCTAGTGTTTGGGAATTCTCTTGCCAAGTTTCTCAGATCCCCTGGCGTCCATGGAACATGTACTGTAGTGAAGCTCAGCTGTTATTTCCTCTACGTTACTTGCTGACATTTGTCTAAGAAGCTTAAAAGACCTGAGGCCTCTGCCATAAATCGTTCCTCCCCTCATCATGGACGGAGTGTAGGGAAAAGGTGCGCAAATTAACATGTGCCCCACTTCAGTTCCTTGACCACTCCAAACCGGTTGTTCAGGTGCAGAGGGTTGAATTGGCAAAAGAGCCTGTGCTTGGGCCCCCTTCTGTGTTGGCACCCCCTGCTGGGAATGCCTTTGTCTGGCTCTTGCTGCCTCTCGCAAACTAATAAAGAGCTAAATTAGGTTGTCAGCCAATTCACTGTCCTGTTCTTCTTGATCCTGTTCCGCCTTGTCCTTCTCTTTCTTTTTCTCTGTTCATCTACTATTTGGGGACATAAATGGTTTACCCCCAACCTACTAGCCTGCAAACAAAGCTGTTGCAGCCTTGAGAGTAGGTGGTGCTCTAATTATGATCAAGAATCAAGAAATGTGTATAAATTGGAAGTGACTCACTACCAATAGGCAATCATAGTAGCAACATCTCTGTTTTATGCCAATTGCATCACCTCTGCAGCCTGTTCTACACAGGAACTATTCAAAGTTGCAAAGGAACTTTCCTTTACCCTCTGTCAGTGGTTGAGTCCTTCTGCCCTCAGATTCGATGTGACACTCTCAGCACTTACTTCACAGCAAAGATTTGTCTGATCGGTATGAAGAAACCTACAGATCCCTCACTGAAACCCTGCCTAAAGTCTCCTCCGAGGTGGCCAGTGAAAGGCAGACACTTGCTGATCCTCACCTTGGGGGTGTTGTACTGCGGGAGAATCACCAGGGAGGAGACAGGCCCAAGGGTGGCAAAGAAATCCAGTGGGATGAGACACAGTATTTGTCCTCTGACAGAAAGTGCCTTTCTGGATTGCCAAAACAGGTAATGGTGTATTGCCATTATAATGTCCCTGACCAACTTATAAGATCTGTGACCCTGTGTACAAGCTCTGTTAAATCTGAGCAAGCCTTGTCAACAGAAAGATCTTTTAAGAATAAATACCCTCCATACTCCCTGAGGTATATAAATCCAAATAAATAAATAATATAAGAGGATCTAGAGAAAATGCCTTAAATCAAATGTTTTCCTCTGTAACAACTAATTCTGACAGTCAATATTTCAATGGGTTTAAGGAAAGTAGGACAACCCTTAAAACAACTCAATTGTTGAAAGAAACAACTTTGTTGAAGGGGACTACAAGTCGCATAATCCCAGAAGTACTGGGACAATGAAGTGGGCTGAAGAGGCATGCTGTAGTAGGAATCAGGCAATTAAGTCTAACAGCCCATACCTGAAGGAACCTAGGAGGCATAAAAGGCCCCCTCAGGTGTAGGCAGTTGGAGGGAGTGGAAGGAACTGGAACCTGTACTGGAATGCAAGCTGTAGCAGTAGTGGAGGAAGGCATGAGGCTGGCAAACTAAGCAGAAGTGGGAGAATAAGAGGGACTCCGGACTGTGGATACAACAGATTTCACCGGCTTGTTCTGAGAGGGTCCTGTTCCCCCAAGCTCTGAAGTGCAAAGGCTGCACAGTGGAAGGCGTGCTGGAGAGCTGTGTTTCCCCATGTTAGCCTGATTGCCGTGGTTGCCATGCACCAAACGTGCTGGAGACTGAGGCGTGGAGCAGTTGTCAAGCCTGGGTCTCAGGAGCAAGAGGGGCTCCAAAAAGGTGTGGCCGGACCGGAGACACCTTTACAGAGGAAGGGTGTGGGTCCCTAAGAAGCCAGAAGCAGTAGAAATTGTGGCAGAATGTGTGGAAGAAGTACAACCCACAGAGCAAGTGTCAAACAAGCGGTGAGTGAAGTAGAGAGTTCCAACACCTTGCGCAAGCATTGCCGGCAGTATCCAGTTCCCTGTTAACTCACTTAAGATTTGAAGCGAGTAGAAGTTGTTTGTTGAAGCTAAAATACCCGAACAATGGAAATGTAGCGCTCGCGTATAATGTGAAAGTCCTTTTACTCGCGGGAGAAGCTAACGTTGCTTAAACCCATTTTTTATTTAATCCTTAAAAGACTTTTACTGCTTGCAGGAGTAGCTGTGTGTCTCTAATTAAGAAAACACGCTGTGAAGCCCATTACCAAATACCTAAATTTTACCTCGTGTAAACTATATCAAGGAGTGATCGCATGTACCTAATTGTGATTCCCAAAGTAGGACTGAACTCTCTCCTTCACTTTCACACAGGAATACAATTCAATGGCAAAAACCTTGAAAACGACAACAAGAAGTGATCACGTGTGCCTAACTGTGATTTTTAAAGAAAGACTGAATTCCTTTACTTTAACTCGGCATATCTTTCTTATATAAGAGGTTAAAGTGTATAAACTATTTGTAAGGAAGGCATGGTATCATTAGCAGACGCAGACACAATAGATACAAGTTTTGAAAACCTTAATTTGGTATTTTGGTTGGGTTGGTAGAATTCTTAACTGGCCCTAACTCGAGAATGGGAGTAGTCTCGACCATTGAATAAATAATGAACACGTCCAAGTCAGTCTAGTCAAAATAAAAAGGCCTGTACTAAAAAAACTAACCTTGCCCTCCTTCTCAAAATGACAAATGTGTTAATGGAATACAAAAGGAAAATAGTGTCTCAAAAGAAATGGCACCACAGGATCTAGAGAGTTTCCAAAAAAGTATGGTCGGATAGCACAGTTCTATCAGTCTTGCACACTTTGGCTTACTGGTACAATTCAACAGTTCAGGCTTGGGCTTCAAGCTTCTGGTAGTTCAATCACTTCCTTAGGCTTCGTCCGCCTTGTCATAAATACACAGTTTCACTTTTAAGCTTTACTTTCCCACAACTCAACAGAGTCTTCACTCTGCCGGGCTCGAGCCTGCCTCTCTTTTCACATTCACTTTCTCAATTTCTCACAGTTCTGCACAGGCTTCCCTCTGCCAGGCTCAAGCCAATCATTCACTTTGTGGGGGTTCCCTTCCCCATGTTTTGTCTTGGGTGCCTTTTCATTGTCGAAGACTTTTGAAACGGCAAGGAATTTACGTAGACCTCTGCATGACCACTTCTACCCCTTTTTCAACAATTCTACAATCCACAATCTTCCTCATCTTGCAGCATCAATGCCTCTTGGTACTTGTAGTTTCTTATTACTTTTAGTTTGCCTTCTTGGCAACTTTCAAAGTTCATATGCAGCAACAATACTTCTTGGGATTTCTTTCTCTTTGCTTTGCCCTCTTAGCCTCTTTCAAAGTTCATATACTGTGCCTTTCATTCATTCAACTTTCTTTCGTTATTGCAGTTACTTTCTTGCCTTTGGTTCCCGTTCAACTCTTTCTCGATCTTCACAACTGCCGATCAGCCCTTTGGCCTTCCAACCTCCATTGCCTGGTTTGCATCAGCCCCGAAAGAGCTGGTCCTTCTTGTGCCCATGCATGCCATCTCTTATCTGCCTGACAGGGACTGTTAACAAGTGACAGGATTGTATAGCTAGGATTATGTGCCTGACTCTGCCTGACCTCATTACAGGGACAGAGCCATTGCAAGTTAGTAGAGGTAATATTTCTGGCCTCATTCCTTATCTTCCTCTGCTCAGTAGTGTTTTCAATGTAAAGTGGGGAGTAATTATGGGAGCTGTAGTTTCCCATAAAATAAGCAGGTATAGGGGTTAGATGGGTTGTGGAAAGAGGGGGATACCATGTATCACCATCAGGGGCTTTTGTCCCACTCCCCGAGGACCCCTTACCCAGGTGATCCTCCCTTGCTTGTCCACCCCCAGGAGCGTGATCCAAAAGCAATGGCCTTTCCCTGGCCACCCGAGTACGTGATCCCCGGGGACTAGGTTGTGAAACACCCTCTGGTTTTTCACATATTGAAGAAGAGAACACGCATTTCCCATGCCAAGAGTCTTTCCATATTAACAGAGAAACCAGCCTTTGTCAGAGTTAAAAACAATCTAACTGTATTGTGAAATTAATAACAGTTCATTAACCTAAGATACAAGTGTGCAAGCATTTCCTGAAGCTAAGAGAGTGGCGCCAAGGCTTCTGGGTAATTACTTGGGTTGACAAATGAAAGAAAGGTGCAGGTGAAGTTGGGGTAGGGAAACTGGCTGCTTGTAAAGACTATTTTGAAGTTCACACAACCTGTAGTGCCAGAGACTGTGAAAGATAGAGAGGTAAGTCTTAAGGGCAAACCCAGGGTGTTATTGTGGCAGACAGACAATAGGCAAAGAGGCTGTCCCTTTTGAAGAGAGCTATTCAGAGGAAGAGTGCCTTGCCTACTTGAAGTTGTTGAAGTACTTTGAAGTATGGCTTGTCGAAGCCTGTCTAGAAGTACAAATCACTTAAGCTGTGGTAGTATATCTAAGTGTCAGTAGATGCAACATTGTAACAGTCTAAACAAAGTGGAGTACTGTGAAACAAAGGTGACTGATCTCATAGTGAATCAAGTAGAAGTGAAGTTGTTGAAATGGAAGCAGCAGCACTAAGAAATCATCCTAACAGATATACCACTATACATTCTAAAACTGTAACTAAGAGAATACTAACTGTTAACCAATAGCTGTGTAACACTGGCAGTAGTGGATATTGCATTTCTTTTGAACTGTGGCAAGTCTTCTTGAAGAGGTGACAAAGCATTGTGTCTGGGATGACGATAATAATTAATAATAATTCTTTAATGTGGTATAGATTGAAAATCAATTCAAACTTTACACATATTACAAATTACAAACATTATACTCAAATCATAAATATGCAGAAACATGAATTAATAACAATATAAAATCCGCTAAAAAGGACAACTTTCCTTATGCTATTTACAGAAGTTCATATATAAATGTATTTCCTAGACCAACTTGCATCTCGGATGTCATTGGAGTGAGTATTTTTAGACCATAATCAATTTCTATCTCATAAAAAGTACTCAATGTATTCCTTGATATCCCCAATATTTGGAATAGTTACAGTCCACGGGCCAGGCTAAGTTCGACCTGTTGCCAGACGTTATATAATGCATTGAATAAGTGCATATTGCAGGTGTTAGTGCAATATAGCCAGAATGACATTTCTCATATAGTTGTAGGATCGTGCACAAATTCACCCAGATAGCGTAAGATTGTATTCTTCAAAGTCTGGCATTCCGTAAGAAGATGTCTGGCTGTCTCCGGACATTCTGAGGATTTACAAAGACGGCATATACGCTCAGCGGCCGGGATTTTATCCCATGCTCCTCTGATATGCAAAGTAGGCAATTGTTCGAATCGAAACAGGATGATGAAGCGTCTAAGTCTTCTAGAGGGGCATAGGTATAGATAGGCTTGCGGTTTCATGAAATTATATAATCTATATTTCACAAAATGATGTGTCTTAAGGCTACCTATGTGTGCAAAGTTCTCAAGCCAATCCCAGAGGTCCACTTTTTTTCCTAGTGCATTTAAGGTTTCCTTGGTGACAGTAGCCCCTCTATGTGTCCATCCAATATCTATGAGAAATTTGGTCATATCTTTAAGTAGGGGCGAAGTAGTATATTTTTTAGTCACCTCCTGACTAAATAGCGATAAGATGGAGCATAGGGTATAAGATTTTCAGGTGCTATCAAGTTCACTCGCGATACTCTTCTTCTCGTGAATCTAAGGACCTTTGTTTTGTCCAAATTGATGGTCAATCCATTTATCCTGGCATAGTCCCATAAGGCAGAAGCGGAACGCCTCAAACCACCTATGGTATTGTCAAAGACAACCAGATCATCCGCGTATGCTAATACGACACACGATGCTTCACCAATTTTAGGAGGGCAATTATCAACCTCGGCTAATACTGCAGGAATGTCGTACACATATAGATTATAAATAAGGGCTGCAGTGACGCAGCCCTGCTTTACCCCCCTATCTTGGATCACATTTCTGGTCATGTTTCCGTCTTGATCTAATCTCAGGTGTGCCGTAGTATTTTGATGGAGTAATCTAAGGTAATATAATATACCTGACGGACATCCCAGTTTCTCTAGCTTAGTCCATAGCTTCTCACGAGGGATGGAGTCAAATGCAGCCTTAAAGTCGATGTAGAGGGCGTACAGCGTGGGCTGCCCCTTACTAAGCGCCCGTGTACGACGTATTTCCATAACCAAGAGGTTATGTGAGGTGGAAAAGTCCTGTCTAAAGCCGCATTGGAATCTGCTGAGTATTTTGGCATTTTCTATCCATTTCTGCATCTCACTAAGCAATAGTGAGGCAAAAAGTTTACCTGAAATATCAAGCATGGATGCAATTTGCGGTACCGTAATTAGCGCCTTCCCCATTCCCATTGAGCCCTATGGGGCAAAAATGGGAATGGGGAAGGGCAATGGTGGAAGGGGGAATTACCGCCCCGCGAACCTTGGAATGGGGTGGTAATTCCCCTTTCCGCCAAGGCGGTGCCGGTATTTTACCGGCATGAACCATGGCGCTAATAGCGCCATGGTTCTCTGCCATCCGTGTAATGAGGCCCCATGTCTCTTGCAGACATATACAACTATGTTGAGACAGTAAGTCTACAGAGCCCTCCGACCTCAAGAGATGGGAGAAGCCTCTGCAGTTCCAAGAAAGTAAAGACAAACATCAATGGTTCTGTAACAGTTGCGGAATGGATTCTAGAAGTGACTTCAGGACTTGCTGTATTTCGACTAGAGCAAGATTGTCCCCTCCCCCATATTTAAGCACATTAGCCGCAGGAGCTGTTGTCATAGCGTCCTCGGGATCGGCCGAGGGTACCTTCTCCAGCGGGTCAACATCAATGTCAATGTCGACTGCACTCAGATCTTCTTTATATTTTCTGATGAGTTGCACCGTAGTTGGAAAAATGCAATGTAAGGCAGAGACATTAGGGTTAGGGCCCGACAGGGGTTCAATGAATAGAAAATCCTCAGATTTTAAGACACAAAATTGAGGTATGTGATGTAGTCTTGCTAATAACTCCGAGCGTGCTAACCAGGGGATTTTTGCCACTAGGATACAGATTCTTAATGAAACAAATACGATTCGTATTTATGTCCTTCACTGCTCTCTTCTGGTCCGATGATAAGGGCTCGTCAGGTTCTTCCACCGCCCGTATTTCAGGGAGATGCTCTGGCTGCATATGCATACTAGTTTCCATATCAGGATCATTGGACATAACTGAAACTTCATTTAGGTCCATTCCCGTTGACTTCTCTTCGGGTATCAGCCAGTCTGTTAAAGGGCCTTTTGCCCTTGCCGCCCTTTGAGCTGCTCTCACCAGTCTTTTCCTGGCCTTTTTTGAGAGGGTCTCTGGTGCCGGTTTGGGTACTGTTATAAGTGGTTGGGCACATTTTGCAGCTGACTTATTTTTAAGTGCCTTTTTTGCTAATCTTCGTTGTTTCCGTGTAGGAGGGCACCGGGGGCTTTGCTCATGCTCTTGATCTTCAGCCTCCACGGGGATTTCCTCAATTAAGCTGTCGCTGTTGGGTACATATTGTGCTTCGCCCCCCTCCGCCACATCATCCTGTTCATCAATCTACTCAACTGTCTGTAAGGCATCAGATAGATTCATTTCTGCCTCTTCTCGGAGGAGATCCTTTTGCCCTAATGCCAAAGTGATGGAATTAGTATTGGCCAGGATACGCCCTGACATTTGTAGGAGTATTTTAAGGGCAAATTGGAGAGCAGCCACCGATGATTGTAGCTCAGTTATCTGTAATGAGCTTGGATGTGATTCGATATTATCTTCCATCTCATTATCCGGATCATCCTCCATCGACGCCATTACCAGATTAGGAGAAGCAGATAAACGTCCGCTGATTCCCCCACCCGTATGCTCCCCCGAGACACTATTCATGCTGTTTTCTTATAAAGGCGTTATGCCACTGGATGACCTCTGGGGAGTTTGTGCTCGCATCCCTCTCTGTATCGTTAGACAGAGGTCTAAGAGGGAATTATTGTCTATGTCATCGAAATTGGAGCTGTTTAAGGAAATGCCGCCACTATCTATCGGTACGGCTGTTTCCTCAATTACAGTGGAATTCGTGGCCGGGGGAGGATTCACAGGAAAGAACTCAGTTATGGCCCCTTGCGCCACCGGAAGAGCATATTTGGCGTTCTTTTTTGGTTTGCCCCCTTTCTTATGGGATTCCTTGGGTTCCTTTATGGGTTGAGACTTATTTTTACGTAGATTATAGATCGAGTGGGGTGCTCTTCTTCCCCGCTGCATATCTACGTTATAGCTCAATTCACTTCAAGAATTTATATCCAGTAAGTGCCGGTCAATCCAGGCAAGTGAGGTAAGAAGGGCTGCTGCTAATAGGCGGGAATGATTTACCTCTTAATCTGCACTGGTGAGGTAACTAGATTGAATTTCCTACCTTTTTCTGGCACCCCCCCCCCCACCAGTATAGTGACCCGGGGAGCTTACAACCCCGGATCAAAGGCCACAGCCCGCAGTCTCCGGGAGAAACTCACAGGTTCCCCTTCTTCTCAGGGTCAACTCCAGCACACTTCAAAGACAATGGATTGTACTAAATTAGCAATGCCTGCAACAGCTCTGAGGTAGGGCCAGAGATTTATATAATTATTCTCCCCGCCACGGCCTTCACAGGCTCGCTCTAAAAGTGGTCACTGCAATTACCTATCCAAGCAGTGACCACCTCTTTCAGGGGAGGAGGCTCTTTTCACAGGGGGCGCCTATCACCCAGTACCGCAGCAACTGGCCACATACTGAGATCATAGGCTGCAAGGAACCGTTACTGTAGGGAGCCACAGGGAGCCGCCGCGCTGTATTACAGCAGGGAAAGAAATTCCGCGGCTGAACACAGCACGGCTAGCTTCCGCGTACTTCCGTTCTTCCTGGCTCTGAACCTGCTTCTCACCTTCGTGCTACTATGTTAGCCTAGCTCGCCTTCACCTCCAACCGCGAGGATTCCTGCTCACTCGCTCGCTCGACTCTCGTCTCCGCTCAACTCCTCAGTCGAGTTCCGATTCCGAGTTGGAGACTCTGAGGAAAGGACCCACGTACGTGGGTGAGCATGTCAAGCCACACCTCTCTCTCTCTCTCTCTCCAACAAGTTTCGCACTGAGGCCGCTTCCGGCACACTGGGATGACTATTGGTGCAATTTGGTGGACTTGGAAAGTGGATAGGAGAAGAAATGTGCTATCGTTAGAACTTTGGTTAAAACACTTTTCCATTGACTTTGAAACATCAGGATCTGATTTGAGATATTATTTTCTTTGGTTGAACACTACCAGAATTGACCTTGAATACTGGGGAAGGAAAATCAACCGGGACATTAGAAGGTTATTCAGAAACTGTGAAGGTTGTTCATGTTATGCTGTATTGCCATATATTTTCCTGGTGTATTTGTTGCTTGGTGTGAGGAACAGTTATCCTGTGTTAGAGTTTCCCATTAGCTTTGGTTAGGTAGTGAAATCCTCAGCAGAACAGGGAAAGTGGGGCATTTTGAACATATTTCTTTTAGGAATAAAATGGTATATGTTGATAAATCCTCCAACAGTTGTCTGCCTCGCATTACTGACTCCTCACATTCGTTAGTCATTTACTAACGAGTGCCAGAATCATGCTAACCTCGGTCAGAATTAGGGTTTTCAAGTGCATGTCAAATTGAACCGTTTCAATTAGAACCAATTGTTGATGTAACTGTATTTAAGGCTCTGAGCCAGCTTAGATCAGCATCTCCTATTGATGCAGTTCCCCTGCACATTCTACAGTCCCTCACCCAGAGTGCTCAACCCAAATAAACAAAAATTTGATGAAAAATAATGAATGCTTGCGCCAATAATATATAGGCGTGGCAAAGGCATTCACTGAGGAAGTGTCATAGGCAGACCCTGAACCCCTCCGACTGTATTCATTTGTCCTCTCCATACCCCGTCAAATGGCCATACTGGCATCATTTCAGATCATAAACACTTTACAGGATGCTGCCAACACCAAAAACGGTAATATTGGTAATTCTGGATGCTGCATGTCTACCACCAGGTACTGATACATCGTCTCAAAGAGGTCAAGTGTCAAAGTCTGCAGAATGGTTGAATTTAAGAGTACTAATGTGTACCTCCTCAAAACACACAGTTCACTGAATTTGAATGATCTGTTTTACAACTGTGTGTATATATTGTCCCTACTTTTAATACAACTTTGTTCGATATTAAGGTTGATTTTCTTTTCATAATTCAAAAAATTAAAGTGAAGATGCATTGTATTTAACTTGAATTAACTTTGCTTATAACGCCTTCTTCAGAATATCTTGAGATGGAGGGATCTAGGATCTTTAATAGAGTGGTTCATTGGCCTATGCTACAAAATGTCTATTAAGAAAACACTATAAGAGTTAAGTACTGTGTTTGACTTTGAGATATAATCTCTATGTAAATCAACACAAAGTCCTTGTAGAATTATTGAGAAAGAGCCAGCAGACATTTAAATCAACAGATAAGGGGGCGCACCAATTGTTGTGAATGCTACAGATTACAAGCAAGCGTGTTATAGGTTACCTTCTGATATAAGTGCATAGTTAAGATTGGTCCATCATACCACATTTAAAGTCATAGGAGTAGTTTCAATTTGTTTTGAACAAGCATTTGAATTTGAAGAGTTTTGGCCATACAATGTCTACTAATGCCATTATTGTATGCTTTGACCAAGATTCATGAAACAGTTATCACTCCTTCAGGATATCTTAGAATTTTGGCAGTGGTAAATTCACCACAACATTTAGGTAATCTGAACAATCCTATGGGCCCCTCACTGAAACCCTGCCTAGAGACTCCTCCCAGCCGTCCATGGGAAGGCAGACACTTCCTGACCCCAACCCTGGGGGGTGGTGTACTTCGGGAGGATCACCTGGGAGGAGACAGGGCCCAGGGTGGTGAGGATATTCCGTGGGATGAGACACAGTATTTTACCACTAATAGGAAGGTTCTTCCCAATGTGCCTCAAACAATCATGGCTTATTGTCATTTTAATAGCTCTAAACCCCACATTAGATCTATTTTATTTATTTTTTACATTTGTAAAGCGCACTGCAGCCCTAAGGCATAGAGGCGCTGATAAGTGGTACATAAGAAGGCTTGATTAAGGGTTACAAAAAAGCCACCCCAGAGGAGTTCTTAGAATATAAATACAGAGTTACAGATACATAGGTCCAGGGTAGCGAAACAAAAAACAGGCACATTATTTGAAGAGACTAGTCTTGATGGCCTTGCGAAAGGCAGTGTGAGAGTCGAGTCGTCTGATGTGCGGTGGAAGGGAGTTCCAGAGGGTGGATGCCATGGTGGGAAAGCTTGTGCCACCAGCACGCACTCTGCGGGTTTTTGGCACAGTTAGTAAATTGGAATAGGCCGCTCTGGAGGGCCTGGAAGCACAGGGTTTAGAAAATCTCTGGACGAGATATATAGGGGCCTGATCGTGAAGACATTTGTGCGTGAGGGCAAGGGTTTTGAACAGGATTCTTTCCTTGACTGGGAGCCAATGGATCTGACGCCTGAGGTCAGAGATGTGGTCCCTGCGTGATAGTCCAGTGGCGGCCCTTAGGGCATTGTTTTGGACTAGTTGGAGTTTAGCTAGGTTTTTTCCTGACGTCCCTATTAGAAGGGCGTTGCAATAGTCCACTCTTGAGCCAATGATTGCCCTAGCGATAGTTAGGCAATTCTGTTGGGAGAGGTACGGTCTGATTGCGTTGAGCAGTTTGGAGTAGTAGGCTGAGGAGGATGCAATGGCATTGACCTGCCTGTTCATGTTCAAGTTCGGGTCCAGGTAGACACCCAAGGTCTTGACTGTTTGGGAGACAGGGATAGGAATGTTATCTATGGTGAAGGAGTTGTATTGCTTGTCCAGCTTGCCCAGGGTGGATGGGGAGCCAATCAGCAGAAGCTCGGTTTTCTCGCTGTTGAGGCATAACCAGTTTTCTGCCATCCAGGATTGGATCGTGGTGTAAATGGAGTTGAGCGTGTTCAGGTCAGACAGGTAGTCCCCGGAGAGGGGGATAAGCACCTGAATGTCATCAGCATAGTTCGTGTATGAGATGCCCAGGGCGTCAAGGATCTTGAACAGCGGCCTCGTGAAGAGGTTGTAGAGGGTAGGGGTGATGCATGATCCCTGTGGGATGCCACATTGGATGATGCTCGGGTCAGCGCAGGAAGAGTCGGAGAAGACCTTCATTGCTCTGTCCTGCAGGAAGGAGGTTATCCAGTTGCAGGCAGTCGGGGAGAAGTTGGCTGCGGTGGCAAGATCCCTAAGGTTATAAAATCAGAGCAAACTATACCGAAATAAAGATCCTGTTTGGTATCCCAAACTAAACACATTCCTCAATCCCATGGGTGCAATGTAAAGAAGTATGGAAATGTCTTCACTAAACCATCTTCCTCTGTAACCGCTAAGTCTCATAGCCACTCTATTAAAAGCTTTACAGGAATTAAAAATACCCTTGCAAGTAATGCAAAAGTGGAAAAACCTCACTCTGTTGAAATAAACTACAAGACCCAGAATCCTAGAGGTAATGAGACGAGGAGGAGGGCTGAAACAGCATACAGACCTAGCAGTCAGTCAATTAAGCCTAGTAGCCATTGCAGTCGTCAGGCAATCGGGCCTAATGGCCCACACCTGAAGCCTATTACTGAACCTGGAGGCATATAAGACCCCCTAAGGAAAGAAGTAATGGAAGGAGCTGGAACGTAGGCTGTAGCAGTAGAAGCAGACAGAAGTCACAAGGCTGGCAAACCACGCAGAAGTGAGAGAACAAGAGGGACGCCAGAATGTGGAAACAGCAGATTTCTCCTGCAAGTTCTAGGAGAGTCCTATTCTCCGAAAGTCTGAGGTGCAGAGGCTGCTCAGCGCAAGACGTACAGGAGAAATGTGTTCCCCCCATGTGAGCCTGATTGCAGTTGTAGTTGAGCTGTGGATGTGCAGGAGACTAAGGCAAGATGCAAGAGGCAAGCCGAGGGTCTCGGGAGCAGAAGGAACTCCCAATACGAGTGACCGGACCCGAGACACATGTTTAAGAGAAGGGTGTGGATCCCCAGCGAGCCAAAAGCAGTGGCAGTTGTATTGGAAGTCGGGAAAGCAGTGCAACCTGCAAAGCAAGTGTCTGAGAAGCCGGTGAGTGAAGCACAGCGTTCGAACACTTTGCGCGAGCATTGCCGGTAACAGTATCCAGCTCCTTATTCACTTGCGTATGGTGTTATGCAAGTAGAAGTTGGTTTTCATAATACTATTAACAATGGAAATGTAGCACTTGCGTCTATTGTGAAACACCTAACACTCACGTGATAAGCTAACGTTGCTGAAATCCATTGTTGAATGATTTAAAGACTGTTGCTGTCTAACGGAGTGGTTGTGTGTCCCTAATTAAGAAGAGGGTTGCTCTCTAAACCATTACTGAATACCTAATCTTGACAATACACGGGTTACAAGCTATAAAGTGTGAAAACTACATCAGAAAAAGGTTGTGTGTGCCTAATTGTGTTTTCAACTGAAAGACGGAATCTAAGTTATACTGTATCCAGAAGTTACATTATTTTCATTTCCACAAAGTGAAGAGTCTGAACTATTGAAGAGAAGAGCAACCAAAACCCAAGACAAGAGGCAATCCCCTTTTATAGCAAAACCAGCCTTTCCAAGAATTAAAGAGCCGTCCAAATGCACTGTGAAGTTGTTAAAACTCAAGTGGCCTACGATGCAAGTGTTCCAGTATAACCTGAAGCTGTGAGAGTGGCAACTAAAGCTTCTGGGTAATTACTTGGTCTGATGACTGGCAGAAAGGTGTGAGTTAAGCTAGGGAAGGGGAACTAATTGCTTGTGAAGAACATTCTGAAGTAGACACAACCTGTGGTACCAAAGACGGCAGAAACCAGAGAGAAGGGAGTTTTATGGGCAGAATCAGGTTGTCATTGTGGCAGACAAACAGGAGAGGCAAAGAGGCTTCCTTCCCCTTGTGAGAACGTCAATGAAAGGAAGAGTGCCTTGCCAACCTGACGAGGTTGAAGTATATGTTGTTGAAGCCTGTCTAACAATCCAAAGTACTGACTTGTGGTAGCAGTACTTAAAATATGGTGGTATACTAAGTTGTCAGTCAATGTAACATTGAAGTGGTCTGAACCAATACGTAATGTGGGACAAAGGTAACCGTTCTCATAGTACCCACAGCAGAAGTTTGGTTGTTAAAGTGGAAGCAGCAGCACAAAGAAAACATCCTGACAAATATATACTAACGTAAAGTTGTAATTAAAGAAGTCTTAAAGAATTGTATATTATTGATACTGAAGAATAATACACCTTCTTTTGAATTGTAGCAAACTATTTGGACGAAGAGACAATTTATCATCACCAGGATTACCATTTGTGCTATTTTTTTTCTGGAAGTTGGAAGTGGATCTTTCATCCAGGATTAAAGATTTGTTACCAGTGCATTTTTGTTTGATGAACTTTTTATTTGGTTTGGAAATATCAAGATCTGGTTTAAACCCTTTCTTTTCTTTTGCTGAACATTTTGAGTTGACTTTTATTCCTGGGGAAGGGACCTTACCCAAGACAGGAGAAGGTTATTCTGATATTGTGTTAATATTGTGTTTTATATTATTTTCATATATGTTGTTATATGTTTGTTGTTTAGTGTGATGCCCAGTTATCCCATGCTTGGGAATATCCCCTTAGTTTATAGACTAGACAGGGAATTCCCCAGTAGAGTAGGGCATGCAAGGCTCTGTTTTCATACATTTCTTTAATAAAAATGGCCTATTTTGATAAACTCACGAGCAGTTGCCCGCCTTTCGTTAAAAAGTTTAGCACTTATCTAAAAGATACATTACATTTTCTAAGAAATGTTTTTTGTATTCAAAATGCCTCCTCAAACCAGTTGCTTTTTACATTATTGTTCAAAAGATTGCATTCCACTACTCAGCAAGAGGAGGGTGGTAAGGAGGCAGTGCAGTGGCTGATATTAGCATCTGAGAATATTTATGTCAATGCAACATTCATATATGCAACTGCTATCTCTATCGTAATATACCAGGTTGTTTTCATTTCAAGTAACTTACAAAGAGAGTTGCCACTCTACAAATATGTTCATGTATTACTTGGAATACCACCATATCATCAACAACAACTCATGTGCATGTAATCCGACTTGATGGACTTGATTTATAGAAGATGTCTTTGGATCTAAAAAAGATCAAACTAAGTCCTTTGCCAATCAATGATTTTCTGCAAACCATTGTACAGAAAAACCATCGACCATATAACATGATCGATGAAACAACTAAATTGCAAAGTGCAATGCGCAGCAGAGGAAGAAATGCTAAATTGCTTTTGTCATTTCCAAATGCACCAGGGTAAGTGGGGACATGGGGGGGGGATAAGTAGGGGTGTTAGAAGCACAAAGAGACTCTGCTGAGTGGGATGTGGTACATGAGCAAAGGCAAGCAGAGAAGCAGGAAGAAACGGAGTGAGGTGGTAAGCAGAAGGTGTATGGGGTAAGCAGTGTCTTCCTTCGTTAGTATGAAGACAAAAAAGGATTCACACTGAAAAACACTGGCCTACATGTTTCTACAATCCCTGGTAGATGATCTTCTCCTCCTCTTCAGAGAGGGAATTGACGAGGGACTGGATCTACCTCCAGGGTCCACAGCTGTTGAATGATTTGGAAAACATACAGATACAGTATAAGCAAGTAATGTAGTTAGGCAACTCCTATTTTTGGTTGCAACCAGCAAACTGGTGCCCTATGGTCCTGCATCACAATATGAGGGCAAGGAGATGCAATCTTGAAATCTGGGCCCTCCAGGGAATCACCCCAGTACTTTATTCCTGCCAAGGAGCTTGGAATAGGGTCTTGTTCTGCTGACTGTGCAAGCCATTTTAGGGGTACTGGGACTAGCACCGCCTTGTTCCATGTGCTGTTGAGAGCTGGGCACTGTGATATAGTGTGGAAGCAGGAGAAGCCTCTAGCCGAGTGTGACTTTTTGTCAACTTTGGCCCCGAGATAAAGTATGAAGCCTGGCAACAAATAATGTTCAGTTCTTAGAGAAAACACAAGGAAAACGAATTATACAATTACTGCTGAGCCTCATAGTATCCTCGGATGCACAAATTAATCAAATCATCTTATCCCCATCGAAGTTAATGGCCTCATTCAATGCACACATACAAATGGCTACAAACGGTCATATTTGGAAGAACTCTGTTTACATCACCGTGTGCACTAAATACATGGACCCACGGGCTACTTTGAAGCATCGCTTAATTCCTGCAATGCACACTCAGACTGCTCAGTAGTCAGTAGCACTATGCTCCATTAATCACTGGACTGGAGCGCTTTAGCGCTAGCACGTTTCTCATGCTGTCCACAGGGTTACATTCACACACATGTTGCCTGGACCTGAGTGCTCTTCAATGCTCCCTTTCAGGCAATTACGGCATATACATAGTGCCCGCGCAGGCAAGATTCGATACAAAAAAACGAGGTCTGAAGTCCATTATATTTATTTTATTTTTGGCATTTATTGAGCGCAGACGCAACTTTGAGAACCTGCAGATTTCTTACCAACGGGTTAAATGAAATGCAGGGCTCAAATTGCAGCAGGGCAGTTATTCATTACAATGACGCAGCAGGAACAGCATTTAGAGGGTTAGGCAGTGATATATGAAGGTGTTCCCAATGACAAGTTCGCAGAATGTATTTTTGCCCGATCTTGCCGCTTTTTTACCCTTTTCACCCCACCCCCCAGCCTTACTATACCTTACCCCACCTTACCAACTACCGGTTTGTGGTAAAATAAAAAAAATATAAGCAGAAAATAAATTCACAAAAAGGAATTCGGTGAAGTTGCCATTCGGCCAAAGTGGGTATTTCCAGGTGGAGTCTGTTGTGGCTCCAGTGGATCCTGTGGGGCCGGCTTCAATAATTGACACAGAGCCAACATAGAACACAACCTGCTTTATTATTAACATATGCGGCAACTGCCGCAACCCGGGTCCCGCCCCTCCCCAACCCCTGCGTAACGTCCTGTACATTTCACACCTAGGCCGCAACGGCGGCGCGCCCACACAACGATGTGGACTTGCTGACATCTCCCCCCTTTTTAACATGCTAGTCCATTCTCACTACTTTTACCCCTTTTCTTCTATGAGGTGAAGCAGCTTCATCGGCTCCTTTGAGGTCGCCTTGATCCACACGGGGTCGCCCACTCGGCTGCCTGTTTCGCAGTGTTTTGCTCACCTTCAGACTCTTCCCCATCTCCTTGGTATGGTTCGTCCCATATCCTGTCTTCTTCGCTGTCCCAGTTCATTACCCAGGCTTCTCCCTGTTTGGAAGTCACACGTTTGAAGTGCGATATGTTTCGTGTCACTGACGAGCAGTCGTTTCTCTGTGCCGTGACCATTGTGCCTTTCTTATGTATCACAATGAGTGGGGTGGATGCGAAGGTGGCTTCTTCCTTTCGGTTCTTTGGTTGTCGGAGCCATACTTCATCCCCAGGTTGCATGGGGGTTCTCACGGGCTCGTCTCTTCCGATCTGCGACCTCGTTCATTTTTGCTTTTCCCGGCTTCATCGTTGACTCTTGCCTCTTGTTCCAGAGCCATCGGCTCTCGTGACCGGGGATCCTCGGGTAGCATCGTTTTAATCAGCCTCCGGAATAATAAGTCAGCGGGGCATATCCCCGTTGTGCTGTGGGGTGTGTGCCTGTATTCTCTGAGTAGTTGGTTGAGAGCCTGCTCAAAAGGTTTGTTTTGGATGTGGGCAATTTGGAGTGTCCTCTTGATGCTGGCCATGAACCTCTCGATCATGCCGTTTGCCTGTGGCCAGCGAGGGGTTATTCTGCGGTGTTGGAAACCCATATATTTCGCAAACTTCTGGAAGTTGTGGCTTGCAAATGTGGTGCCGTTGTCCGACCCAAAGTGAAAGCCAAGGCAGGCAGAAACACAACGCGGTTGTGTTTACATGCCGCGGTGTTTCTGCCTACAGCTGATTTCCCATTTGCCCAAGAGCCCCAAATGGGAAATGCTAAATGCTGCAGTGTTTCTGCCTAAATCTGATTTCCCATTTGGGGCTCTCGGGCTCCCCACGGGGTGCCCGAGAGCCCCAAATGGGAAATGCTAAATGCTGCAGTGTTTCTGCCTAAATCTGATTTCCCATTTGGGGCTCTCGGGCTCCCCACGGGGCGCCCGAGAGCCCCAAATGGGAAATGCTAAATGCTGCAGTGTTTCTGCCTAAATCTGCTTTCCCATTTGGGGCTCTCGGGCTCCCCGTGGGGAGCCCCGAGAGCCCCAAATGGGAAAGCAGATTTAGGCAGAAACACAACCGCGTTGTGTTTCTGCCTGCCTTGGCTTTCACTTTGGGTCTCCGGTGCTCCCCTGGGGGGAGACCCAAAGTGATAGCCACAGCAAGCAGAAACACAACGCGGTTGTGTTTGAAAACGCTGCGGTTTTTCTTTCCGAGTTTCTTGGAAAGAAAAACCGCAGCGTTTTCAAACACAATAACGTTGTATTTATGTTTGCGGTTGCTTCAAAAGCGACCGCAAACATAAATACAACGTTTTTAAAGCTGCTGTTTTATTTCTAAGTTTTCCGGGCTCCTCCAGCCTGGAAAACTTATAGGGAAACGCAGCTAGTGCTTATTTTTTTAAAAAAAATAAATAGCGCTTACCGAGATTCAGCTGCAGCTTTCCTGCTCTGGTCTCTAGTCCCCGTCCTCCGCGTACAGCACCAATGAAGGAAAAGCCACCCAGCGTTAGCTTTTGTTTACTACTACTGGCTGGCTTTTCCTTCATTAGTGCCGCAAAAGCCAGCAGAGGCAGGCATCCATTTCACAAAATGGATGCGCCCATGTGCTTGCTTTTGCGAATTTTGAGCTTGAATAGCTCAAAATTTTACATAGGAAGTTTAAAAAAAAAAAGTGCTAGTATTTTTTTTTTTTATGTTGCCTATCTATTTTTTAAATACATTTTTTAGCTGGACTACCCCTATAACGGTATTTCTTTTGGCCATTATTCACCCCCACAATGCCCTGGGACACCAATTTCTGATGGTAGCACTTTCTGTCTGACAACTTGGGTCCACCCTATAAAAATAAATTTGGGGTAAGAGCAGGATGTGGTTTGTTTCATGTGTAAATTGTTTTAATGATGTGATTGAGGTCAACTGTTATAAATGTATTTCTTTTTTGTCTTTTAAAAAAAAATCCTTCTATCCACTTTTTTATATAGAATTCCTTTTATGATATAATTTAAGAATAGAGAACTTATGCTTTATGTTCTCCCTTCTTTTAGAAAGTAATCTTTATCTCCTGATGAAGATGTAACATAAGCAACGTTAATACATCGAAACCGGTAGAGAGAAACTTGAGATGAGGTCATCTTTGAAGATTTCTGGGACCCATCTCCAGTGCTGACCACTAATATAATCATCTGTGGCCATGCGTTTTTTGCACAACTTTTGTATAATAATTGAATTAATGATGAATTGCTTGATATGACTTTTCTAGGTTTTTATTTTATACCTATTGATGTTTGGTATGAGTGGATTGGTGTATGATGAATGTATGTGGATGAATGGTTGAATGATTTAACAGTATGAATTGTATTGAATTATTGTGATCTTAATTTATCTGCTAAGTAATATTATTGCCTAAGTCCAGATTAAAACATGATTTAATTCACACAATAGAAACATGTATCAGGCTTAATAAACTCCTTGATACTGGATCTTTAAATTGTATCCTCTGGATTTCCTTTCTGAGACTAACTGTCATGTTAATCCCCTAATCTAGAGTGAGGGGTCCCCTCTGCCTTTCAGAAATATACCCTGTGTAGTGCCATGTCATGCTCTTCCTGTGTTTTGCCATATACCAATACATCGCCTGAATAGTTTAAACAGTTTGGGACATGTCGAATCACCCTATGTATCTCTTTTTGAAAAATGTAATCGGCGGAAGAGATGCCAAAACTGAGCCTCTTGTACTGAAAAAGGCCAAGGCGGGTTACGAATGTGGTGATGTATCGGGATTCTGGCGTGGTTTCAATCTGGTGGTATCCTTTCGTTAAGTCTAATTTTGAGAAGGTCTTCGCCCCGTGAAGGAGGTGGATCATATCCGTGATTCTGGGTGCTTGATGTCTCTCCCTCTCGATGGCAATGTTGGCTCTGCGCATGGATATGGATACACACAGGCGTATGGATACATCCAGGGATTTCTTGGGGACGGGGACAATGGGGGATACCTAGGGCGTGGGGCCTGACACAGGTTCAATTACGTTCATTTTGATGAGTTTGTCTAGTTCGTCTTCCACCTGCCTTTGAATATTGATAGGAATGCCTCGATAATGTTGGGCTACGGGTTTGACGAGTGGGTTTATGTGAAGATGCACTTTCCTGTTCTTTAGTTTCCCAAGGCCAGTGAACAATTTTAGGAAGGTTTGTTCGATCGCCTCTGGTTTGGCAAAATATTTGTGTGCCATCAGTTGGTATAAAATGTGCACTAGACCCATGTCCACTGCAGTCCGAAAACTTAGAATGCACCCACTGTTGGCCTCGGTTTTCAAAATATGCAAGGGAATTTTTGCTGCGTGTTCTTTGTGGGTGCACCATGCCATGATTGTGCCTTTGCATGGTAGCAGGGGTGTGACTCGTATGCTTGCTCACTGATGATATTCACCATTGCTCCGGTATCTATCAAGAATTTTAGTGGGGTGTTATTGACATGTAATGTGAGGATGGGGCTGTGTTGAGTGGCCGTGGTGTTGTTGAGGGCCCACACATATCCCTTTTTTCTCTGGTCTTCTTCTGAAGACGGGGTTTTGCTGCTGGTGGGGGACCACATCTCAATATACCTGACGAAACGCCTTCTTTGGGAGCATCTAGCTTCTTCCGGCGGGCGCCTGACCTTTCGTGTGTAGACGTTCCTCCGATCTCTGTCTTCTCTCCTGGGGTTTGTGCGGTCGCTCTCCCCTCTGGATCTGGCTTTGGCGGATGAACCTGTGCCTTTCCTGAGCTCGCTGTTTGCCTGGAGTGGGTCCTGGCATGTTTTTGCACATAGCCCTGTAATGGTCCATTCCCCCGCATGCAGCGCATTGTTGTCCTATTGCTGGGCACTCCCCCGCATGTGGGTATTCATACCCACCTTTATAACATGTGGCGTCAGGGCGCTTTCCTCCTTGGGTGGGGTTTGCGTACAGTTTGTTGACGGTGTCGGTGTTTTCTGTGGGCTGTTGTATAGAGACTTTGCCCAGGTTGTCCAGTTGTGAGTCAACTGCTGCTTCCATGCGGGCCAGTGCTAATATTTCCTCCAATGATCTCTGTTTTTGTAGCAGTTGTTTGTGGAATGGTTGGGAGAGACATGCCGCAATTACTTGCGATCTGAGTGCTTTTTCATTTGAGTATTTGTGAAACTCGCAATGCTTCAGTTTAATGCGAAGGCGCATGACGAAATTGTCTATGGATTCGCACTTCTCCTGTCTAGTAGTGTGAACTATATGGCGCTCGTAATCAACGTTAGTGTGTGGCGCAAAGTATTCTGAGAGTTTGGCATGGAGTTCTCCATATGTCAGGGTGTCCACATTCAGTAATTCACCCGCAATGTCTCTCACCGCCGGCCCTACTGCCATGAAAAGCGTGTTCTTGAGCCTTTCATCGTCTGTTAGGCCTATGGCTCCCGCGTAGAATTTGAAATCTCTGAGCCATATGACCCAGCGAGGTCCTAGGTTCGAGGTGTCTCGTATCTCAAAAGGGTTTGGCATGTGCATGATTTGTGATGTGCCGCTGGTTATCTGTGGTTGCTGCTCATTTCCTTGTGAGATGTCTGCCCCTCCTGAGGACGAAGCTGTTGCTAGGGCTGGGTCTGACATGCTTGCGTGAGGATGTGTGTCGGGAGGATTTGTGTTCGGTACTAGAGTCACTTATAGTTGTCCTGGCCGTACCTTGACTACTTTTTGCAGTGATGTTGTTTGTCCGCTGTGCTTCTTTGCCTTCCTTGGTCTCTTCAGCTCATGCGTCACGTGTGTGTGTGTGTGGCTCATTTCTGAGCATATGGCTGAACTTCTTTATATTTGGTCCGTTATACTTGCTTCCCTTCAGAGCGGTCATTCGCGTGTGGCGCTTGGGAGACTTCTCTGTATATCGCCTGCCGTGCGCCAGCACGTGGGGCCGTGACTGGGCGCGGTCGGGCAGCTCCGACGCGAGTGAGCCTTCCGGCCGGTGCGCTCACATTTTCCTCTGCTACCCAGCTAATAGGCTGTCCTCCGATGTGCTGGGCGATGCGCTTGCGTTTTGCAAAAGCGCCCCGGGCTCCGCGGGTCTATGCGAGTACAGGCCGGTGTCGGTATGTGAAGTACGGCACATATTAACACTCAAAATCGTCGGAGGCACGCCGACGCGCTTTACTGCCCGACGGCAGGCCTCATGTTGGCACGGGCGGGTTGCTGGCCCCTCGTCGCCATTGTTGTGGCCCCAGTGGATCCCGTGGGGCCGGCTTCAATAATTGACACAGAGCCAAGGTAGAACACAACCTGCTTTAATATTAACATATGCGGCAACTGCCGCAACCCGGGTCCCGCCCCTCCCCAACCCCTGCGTAACGTCCTGTACGTTTCGTGCCCAGGCCGCAATGGCGAGCCGCCCACACAACTATGTGGACTTGCTGACAGAGTCCTTTGGCCAGTGGCATCGGGTGTGTCTATGGTGTCATTATTTCAGGCTCTATATCTCTAAAACAAATGTATACTGCGTCACTCGCCCGAAGGCCTCAGGGCCCTCACAAGACCGACAGACATTAAACATGAAGCAGAGAGAGGGTGAGAGAACACACGCAAGGCATGGGTGTAGACCTCATCCGAACCTATGCTCATGTAGTTATCTTAGTCCAGTTTCTTATCTAGGCTACTGGATGACTCTATAGAAGGGGTTGCCAATACAGAGCCTGATACAGGAGGGCAGGGATTCTTTGAAAATGCTGTTACTTAGAAGTGAAGACAGATTCTCTTTTCCCACCTTAACTTTACTCGCAGCACCACCAGTCTGGATAAACTACACAGGGAGCGCGCGCTTTGGCTGCTCAACTCTCTACGTACTTTTTTTTCTGTGAAACACAAGTTTGTTGATGAAAACTGCATATAATCTGCACATTTCAAGGCGAGGAGGGTGTTGTGGTTTTCAACAGCTATTTTATTTAATTATAGAAGAACCCATCGATGATAATGTTGAATTTGAAAGTTGTATCATTTCAGTGCTTGGACCTTTGAGTGTTTGTTCTTGTTTCTCACTTTGCACACGGAGCTCTCTGTAGGGAATTGGGATCGTTTCGCATTTGGTGCACGTGAAAGGGGCCTCACTGAATGTGCTGAAGTTTGAAGTTCTTTGCAGGAGTGCACACCTCTTAAGCCACCCTGCAGCGTTTATCACACTGGTAAGTGGAGCTACACACTAGTATAGAGGTCTCTCCAGGGCAGGTCCTCAAGTGCCAAGTACACCATGTTTTCGAGATATCCACAGAAAATACTGTTTCTATAACCTTAGGTGACAAAGTCACTCTTAAGCTGCTAGAATATGGCCACTGAGAAATGACAGCAGTGATGGACCGCTGCCTACTCAGCAATCCTGGTCCTCCAGTCGTTATATGGGACATTCCCCAAGGCCACATCCCATCATTAGCCTCATATGTTATGGCCCTGAGAGAAATCAGCGACCCTCCCCACAGTTTCCAAAAAGTAGCAGACTGTGAGAAAGGAGAAGCAGCTGGAGTGCAGGAAATGCTCGTCAAAAGCCCGTCCTCACAGGGCTTGCGAGCTTCTCCTCAAACCAAGGAGATACTCCGATCAGTAGGACAGCCATGCACGTGCTTCAGTTTCAAGAGCCATCGTGAGCTGGCCTGGGCATCGACTGGTAATCTTGCAAGGTCCACCGAGAAGCAAGTAGCCACTCAGGCAGAGAAGCTCACACTACTAGTACTGCAGTGGAAGTAGGCACTCAAAGGGAAAGCCCACTTGACCCCAAGATGGCAGACTGCCTTTCTATTCCATCCAATGTGTGAAAGCACAGCGTGGCCCATGGAACAAAGTAATGCACCTAATAAATGTTTATGCAGCTCCACAACAATCAGACAGCACTTTAACTTTACTCACACAGCTGCTGTGGATTCATCATCTTGAAGCCCAACTACAAATCCTAATGGTTTAGATGGGAGAGCAGCCACCATGGGACTGTGGGAGTTAGGAGTGTGACGAAATGACTACTGCTCTGCAGGGGTACAGGGATGAGTAGTGTCTACAACCCCTACTCAGCC
Source organism: Ambystoma mexicanum (assembly GCF_040938575.1). NCBI lineage: Eukaryota > Metazoa > Chordata > Amphibia > Caudata > Ambystomatidae > Ambystoma > Ambystoma mexicanum. The sequence goes on from NC_090940.1 coordinate 305,507,769, forward strand.
CTACTCAACTACCTAACCAGCAGTAATTCAAATCATAAAGCTGAAGCAAGCACAGCACAATAGGAACACCTCCTTTGCACCTGTTGGTAACAGTGGCTGACGGCATGCTACACTCATCAGAAGTGGGGAGATCTGGTACAGATGAAAAACAAACAACAATAGTATGGTGGTACCAAAATAAAAGACGGTCCAACCAAGGTTCTAGAAAAAAAGGGCCTCTTCAAATACCTTATATTCTTATCTTTGGGGGCTCAACAGCATTGAGTTAGGCTTTTCAATGTTGAACCGGGTGTCTGGATGTTTTCGGCACCGGGCTGGGGTCAAATCGAAGATCATGGTGATGGGTTCTAATGATGCAATGCTGGTCGGCAGCAGCGATCGGTGGCGATGGGTTCTAATGATGCAATGCTGGTCGGCAGCAGCGACAACTTGTGGGTCGAAGATGCTGGGAACAGAAGGTGATGTTAGGTTGGCGGTACTAGAAGACTCAGTCACCTTGGGGGTGTGGAGAAGCAGAGACTGGCCTCCAAATGTGAGCAGGCTCGGTTGGCTCAACGCGGCATCGGCTTGGAGCTGGAAGAAGCTGGTAAACAGACAGGCGGTGTCAGGTTGGGGACACGAGAAGGCACAGAGGGTCTCAGATGTGATGGCAGAGGAGCTTTGGCATTGAGCGGTACTTGGATATATGGAGGCACTCGGGGGACGAGGTTGGCGAATTCTCAGACAGTTCCAGTGCAGCAGCTTGGATGCATCAAAGGTGTCCAAATCAGCGTTGAGGCAGTTTGGAGATGCAGGAAAAGTCATGGTCATTTCCTTGTTTTTATGGTTGCTGGGAGACCCACTTGAGAGCCTCCTGGGCAAGGTGAATCCTTTCCTTTGCCCATTCCAGCCAGGAAGGGGTTAAGGTGGCCCTTTAAGGATTCTGTCGCCTCCAGTCAGCAGGGTGCTGGGTACCAGTGTCTCAGTTCCAGAAGGTCATGTGCAGCCAGCTGGACATCCCACAGGCCCCTGGGGAAGGCTAGGGACAAGCGCTTGCCTCTTGCTTGGAAGTCTCTGTTTCGCCTCTTTGGGAGATGGCTTTGGAATCAATTGAATCCCGAATAGAGTTCCAGATGAATCTGTCTTGTCTTCAAGTCCAAAAATGAATCAACTAAGGGAAGGGTCTTCTCCCTTTTATGTAGGGAAAATGCTTCAGTGTATTGGTCCAGAGCAAGACTATTGTCAAGGGTCCAATCCAGGCAGCTGTAAGAAGTGGCCTGTGCCTTCTGATATCATATCCAAAGGGCTTTGTCGGCAGGAAGTGGGGAGGGAGGTGCAATTTTAGGGAGCCCTATGAAAATGCATGTTGACAGAACCTCACACTGGGCTAAACCACTCCTCTGGGCTACTTAACTCCATCTCATTCCTCTGTCTCCCTACTTCAAAAGGACTCCAGTAATCAGCACCCAGGTATTGCTGATTAACTATTCGAGGACCTCAAACCGAACACAAGAAAAGTTATTCAAAGACTGTTGTTAAGTAATTGAAGATTGAAAATTATATGACTCAATTGATGAGAAATAAAATGTTGAGCTGATTGTATAAGATTCAAATTCTAACTGCTGAATTTAAGTTATTGTTCTCATTCATTATAAATGCTTAGTAAAAAACATAGTTAACAAAAAATAAAATAAAACTCTACTACAAAACATTACATCAGTTGTATTGTTTTTTAGACAACATTGTGCATACAAATTCACTTGTAATAAGGAGCCATTTCCATGTCAGTTCTGCATTTGAAGCACTGTATCTCAGGTGTCTGCCTTTCTCTGAGGGATCAAAAGAGATGCTTCCTGGGCCACGTCCAACATGGCTGTTGTGGGAACACCTAGGTCAGACAGCTAGTACACACCCAGCCCTATCATGACTAAATAACCTCACCAAGCTAACAATAATATGACATCCAAATGCTTGTAGCTTCATAATTGTATAATTTCAGTAGCCACCATCTCATAACCAGACCTGGTTTACATTTAGATATGTATGTGCCACTAGACTGCTGGGGTACGCATTTATAAGACTTTAAAGCGTGGATGCAGACATTTAAAACGCAAACTCTGTTGGAATGTGGTGTTCCAGTGGCTGTAAAGCAGAAAATACGGGACCTTTGAACCTGCTCTGCTGTCACTTCTGGGCAGGCACTGGGGATGTCAGGAAATAGTCACAGCAAAGGTTCCTCAGAGCTCTATGTTCTTCGTATGGAACTTTATGAAAGGGGGGTCTGATTAGCAATCCTCCCTTTCCAAAATAGAATTACCTGCATCATTGTATTGCTAGAAATCAGAAAAAGCTTTTGAACCATCTCAGATGGCATTCTGTCACTGCATCCCATTCCTTTCCTTGCGAAAGAGGTTATTAGAGGCATAGAAGGAAGATGGGTGGGCTTCCAGGGGAACCGGTATCAGGAGATGCACAGGGCAACCTAGGTAGGTTTGGAGGCATCTATGCTGATATAAAGGGCCAGGCAAGCACATATAACAGGAGCATAAACAATAAGGAAGTACAGACAAGGTAAATCAGAACTATGGAACAGGAAGAAAAGTCAGATCTCAGTGTTAAAAAGGAAGGGATGGGGAATCATATACCTGACAAACAATGAGGAATCCCACTGGGGGTGGACACAGGTTGAACCTGAGACTACCAAAAGAAATAAGGTAAAGCTCAATACCTCTGTGCAAGTTAATCTTACAGGCACCATACTCTGCAAGCCCATGAGGGAGGGTCGCAAGAGTGGTTTCTGTATCAGGAGATAAGTCTGCGTGAGTCCAGATGGAACATACAGTGAATGCCTTCTGTGGGAACAGAACGCAACACACTGTTACATGAAATACACTGTAGACTACAGGTAAAGTGAGACAAAGGAAGGGACAGAGATTGCCTCCTAGGTTATAGGAGCTAATCTCTGTACAAAGCAATACACAGAGGCACAAGTGCAGACACCATAAAACACTTACCAGTCACTAAGAGCCCCAAAAGGGAAACATGAATTCAGAACAGGAAAACAGAAGCAAGATAAACAGAGACCGAATAATTGGGTAAAGCTTGTGGCTAAATAAACCTGAAAGCAATAGAAGGGCATAACAGGAAGCAGCGAAAAAGACTTAATGGAAACAGTGCAAGTAACAGAGGCTGAAAGCTGGAGGGACACAGTACATGTGCTGGGGCTGGGCATTGCAGGAAATCAGGACAAGAAACAGGGGTTAAATGCTGCAGGACCACGGCACAAAGGGAAGACGAAAACACACTGGCAGCAGGTAGAGGGTGCAGGACATAGCCTGCAAGGCTTTAGGAATTGGAGCAAAGCAGCAGAGGAGCAGGCAAGTGTCAAATGCAAAGCATAGGGTGATTATATATATGATTGATTATATATTGATCGCATTTCTTGGTACAACACAGTTCCTACACTCTAAAACTCTAGTGAGAGTAATCTCGCATCTTTCTCTGACAGTATCACAGCTGCACCAATATTGGAAAATAATTCTTCCATATTTAAGCGTGACCCAGATCTCTCTAAGTTAAATAGTGCTTTATAAGACTATGTTAAACTTAATGAGAAGGGAGGGGGCAGAGGCGTTGCTGGGGGGGGGGGCTGAGGGGGCTATAGCCCCGGATCTTTTGGTTGTAGCCCTGGATAGAAGCTCAGGGGTTACAACCAAAAAGACTAGCTAGCCCCCAGTCCTGACAGTCTCAAAATTAGCATAGCCCCGTTTCCTTTACAGATCTAGCAACACCCCTGGTAGGGGGGTCTCCCCAGAGGTAGTGTGGGAAGCTTCAAAGGCAATGATTTTAGAGAAAATCATTAGGACATGGTTTTATTGTGTGAGGAACCCGAGGGCATCCTCCCATCTACTCCCCTTGGATCTTCTTCCCAGGTGGCCAGGGAAAGGCCATCACTTTTGGATCCTTTCCCTGGGGTAGATATGCGAGGGAAGATCACCTGGGTGGAGGGACCTTGTGGGGTGGGGAGAAGGTGACTACAGGTGAGACATGGTACCCCATTTTCCCTATGTGAATGAATCCTACCCTCCCCCTTCATTCATTGAGTTGTGTCAGTCCCTATCTCTTCCACAAACACAATACGACCCTAAAGTGTACCCCTTTAAAACTGGGACGAGGAAGAGGCGACTAGCAGTAATGCACACTCTAGTCAGTTTTACCACTGTGGTACTGAGACGACGAAGATGCCTGTAAAGGATCAGGAATGTCCTGCTAATTGGTGAAATGAAGGTCAGGCAAACTACTTGCACCTGCAACCTAGTTGGAGGCTACAGGTGCTTGAAACCAGGCCCAAGCAACAGAGCAGAGAGAACCTGCCTGGAGAGAAGGTGGTAGACATGTGGCAAGGAGCACGAACGGCAGAGAGGACGCTGTGTGTTCCCAGGGTGGAGAGAGGAGTCGTGACCTGGGAGAAGACCAAAACCCCAGCAATTGCCTGTTACGTGTTCACAGCTGGAGCTGGGGTACCCAGAGAACCCCTGACTGCTGCGGGATGCTGACGGAAAGTTTTCCAAAAGCGAACTTTGCTCGCTGGAAGCTCCCAACGCCTATCCCGGATTAGTGACCAAACCGAAGAACAGCAGGAAGACGCCCGGCGAAGCAGAGTAGCTCCAGTGAGTACGAGACAGGGAATGGTCATATCGGGGTACTCTGGGGCAAAAGTATGTTTACGCACAAACAAGAGGCTCATAATAAGAGGGTCTGGAACTGTAAATCCATTACATAGTGTTTTGGGAAATTAAATAAAAGACTAATGAATATTGGAAAAGGTGTCAAGTACTGTGGGAAACACAACAGCAAATATTGAATGCCGAACTAAGGAGAAGACATGGAAATCATTTGAAATTGTAGCACAAGTGGAAGACTCATAATGTGCTATAGTTAACAAAGTGAAATTTGCTAAAAGCATTGAGAAACTAAGTGAAAACGGTTATGAATATGCATGAACTGAATGAAAAGCAAGCGCAAAAGGGAAGTTGTTGAACTCAGAGGGGCAATGGTGAATACAAGATGTGGCAAAACCAAAAGGCTGTCAATATACAAATGGTGAAATGCAAGTGTTGGGAAAAACCAAAAGGCTGCTAATATACAAATGGTGATTACGCCCCTAAGCTGCCAGAGCGAGAGAAACCACAGCAGATGTTGAGTGTTAACGCTGGTCCTAGGTGGAAAACCAGTGCTGATCAAGAAGACCTAACAGCATCACAAAGTGCCAATGGTTATCGGTTAGGTGACCAGTAATGGGTGGACCGCGTGGTCCCACAACTGCGCCTAGACCGAGTAGCCCAACTTAGGAAATGTGAGAAACCAGAAGGTGTCTCACCTACTAGTGCCTGGGGATCCGTCATCCAGGTGGCCAGGACACGGCCATCACTTTTGTATCCGGTACCTGGGGGTAGACCAGTGTGGGAGTATTACCTGGGTGACGGGCGTTCGGGGAGTGGGAGTGGGACAACAGATGGTGAGACGCGGTATCCCCTTCCTTGTATGACCTTTACCCAATCCTACCCGCTAGGATATTTAGGAACTCTACCCCCCCTTCCTTTTACAACACAAACACTTTCTCACCGACAGCCCGCGCTAAGGGAAAACAGACTAACACGCGAGCCGTGTACCTGACATGTCCCAATACAATGGTCATGCATGGTCAGGCAATTGTCGTAAATCACTCACACCTGACTTCCATTACACTTCCCCACATGGATAAAAGGCTGAGCATGAGCACACACTCTGAGCGAGGCAAAGCACACCAGGAAACAGAAGTTCCAAGATGGCAGTTTAACAAGAAGGACGGCAAAACAGAAGAGGATTGCAAGGAGGGAAGTTCCCTTGAACTTTTCAACAAGAAACCGTTGCTTCCTTGAAACCTCAAGAGAAAGCTTAAGACCGGGAAACCAAGCTAAAGAATCCTGCATTGTATGTCAGAGGTACCAGGGGCCCTCCCGCATCAGTAATCAAGGCGGGGAGAACCTCCAGCCACTGTGGTACTTTTCTTGGCTCCTAGACCAAAGCCGCTTCAGTGAAAGTAACACAGCCGGTGAGTTGGGGAGACCGATACAAGACCAGTCTGTGTTGAAGCCAAGGTTGCAAGCAGTAACTTTGTATGGCGAGTGCTGGAACGAACATTGTTAAAACATGTGTGATAAGAGACGAGAATGAAGTTAAACTGCTGATGAGTGATTGAACTTTGAAGTAAGTTGCAATACCTTTGACAGAGTGCTCCGACACAGCGTGGGTGCTCAATCGAAGATCTCTGTGAGAAAGCCACCTGAAAAGTGAGAAAAGTAGATACAGTTGATATGAGCCTGATGGAGGGAGATCAATTGAAAGCTTTGTGTTAAAGTGGGTCTGAGTCCGGAAGAGAGGGGCTGGGGATGAATCGAAAATCACTCAAGAAGTTGTACATGAGAACCTTAAGGAGAAGGGAACTTTTGAATGTTTGTCGCATCAGGCCTCTGAACAAAAAAACTTCGAAGGGCAAAGAGACTTTCACACAGAAGGCCCTGATACTAAGATTTGAACTGTATCCTCGTGCTAGAGAAACCAGAGACTGTGCTGAGTATGAGTGTGCAACCTTGTCCCAGGCTGAAAAAGTTGGGAGAGGAGGCCAATGGCTTGAATATCTTGACATATCATTTCTTGAACACTTTTATTTTTGCAAAACATTATTTCCCACACTATTTGTATTCAGAAGTAAGGATTGGCAATAGATTTATTAGTATAGGCCCCTTTTATTTGACAAAGTACCACTAGGACTGCGTTATTAATATTTGATTGTCGTAGCTTGCTCCCATGTCTATATTTAGGTTTAGATTGGCATGTTTCAAACCCAATTGAAGTTCAATAAACACCCTTGAACTGTGTTCACTTGTGTCTGTCTTACTGTTTGATACCATGCCTTCCTTACAAAAAAAAGAACCAAGAAAAACCCAAAGACTAAGACGGTGGGATACAAGTGCTGTAGCATCTGTTCTGATACAAGTTAAAATGAGTGTAAAGTGAAGCTGACAAGATTGATACAAATCAAGAGACTTGAAGCATTTGGAACTGTGTTGATCTTGGGTAAGGGAACCCTGAGATATCTTGGAACTGTGTTACACTTGGGGAAGGGATTCCCAAGTCCTGCTTCTTTGTTGAACTATTTGAACTTGGGGAAGCTGAATCAAGCCAGTGCTGGAAGAAGCTCAGAACTTTATTTTGAACACTGTTTCTTTTGGTGCGGCCATCCCTACACATTGTATGTCTTTAGTTGCGAGGGCAAGTATAGGATTTGGACACAGACTTTTAAGTTTAATTTACCGACACAGACGATCCTTAGTTTCTCTAGGTAGGGAAATCCCACCTTAGCGTAAATTAGGCCTTAATCCATCCTGGCATATACAAATATAGTCATTTTTGTTAAGAAAGTGAATCTGTTGTCTGTGTCTTGCTTCATGATGCCTTCACAATAGAAAGAAAAACAAAGGGAATGCTTGACAGCACTCGAAGATCCTGTTAATTCTCTTGAAGAGGTATATAATACAAGCTTGTCTTCGGATACCATAATAGAACTATAATAACCATGAAGAATAATAAAGTTCCAGACCCAGATGTGTTTGCATCGGAATACTTAAAGCAATGTATAGATGAATTGGAACTTCAACATACACAAAATGTCTAACTCTATTTTGACTGATCTTGAAACTTTGAAAGGTCCCATCCCATTGTGGAAGCGAACATCCTATTTCGCTTCTCAACATAGACCTTAAAATCCTTACTAAGCACCTAGCTGAGAGAACAACGCTTTATCCATCATATTATTCACACCGACCAAATGGATTTTTTAATGCCGATCTGTCATCTGATCATTTTAGACAGGTAATTAATTGAATTCATTAGTTCCAATTGATGCTGAAAAGGCATTTGACTGGGTCGAATGGGCCTTTCTTAAACATTATCGTCTTCAATTTGCCCCCCAGCCCCCAATGTTTACTTCTTGGATCAATACACTATACAGTGCTCCAACACAAAGATTTGTATGAGCAATACAAGATCCTTGTCCATTACATTGGCCGTAGGGATGCATCAAGGATGCCCTCTGTCGATCTTATGCTTCACTATTGGCTTAGGATCTTCATCGATCAAAATTAGATTTTCTTCTGGGACAGGGGGCATTGCATTGGGAAGCACAGAGAGGAAATGATTACGTGGGTAATTTTTAAAATATCTCTGTTTGCTGTTAAATCAAGGCTTAAACTCCAAATCCTCACGTTACCCCCCAATCTCTTTATAATAACCACTCTGAGGAAGACCTATGTGTCCCCAATCTAAAACTGTTCATGCGGGCCACCAGAATTGCTTAATTAGCAAGAGTTTGAATGGTGGGACTTCAATAATCAAGCTGGCTAGGATACGAGTTGAGTCGAGAAATGTTGTATTTTTTTTTTTTTACCAACCTGCAATGGTCAGCTCCTACTCAAACTCCTGCACCACCAAATTCCAAGGAAATCTGGTGCTCTGTTATACATACCGGAATCTTTCACATAACCCATCATACAGTTCTCTAATTTGGTATAATGATCAGTTTAGGGTGGGGGATCCCCTTTCATGGAAACAAGGGATGGAGAAAGGTGTTTGTTTTTTGGGTTAATATTACCTTTGTTGCCTGCTAACATTTCAGCCATATTTTGATGTTGACAGCAAAGATTTTTGGAGATATCTCCAATTGTGTCTTGGTATCAATGTCCAAATTGTTTTAAATTAATAATCTGGGTCAGAATGCATCAATTCTGAAGATATATCCCAACTCAATGGGACTTTTGAAACACCTAGGCATTTCCATCCTTTAAACTTCAACAATGAAACCAATGGTCTATTTAAGCAAACTTTGGGTATGTGATTAGTGGACCGTCTCAAGATGTATGGCAGGATTGTCTAATAGAATGGCTCAGCAGTCCTAGAGAAACCAACATTCATTGACTTTGTATAATATTTTGCAGAGAACATACTGGTATCCCGTGAAACATAATAATATTAATCATTCTCATTCCATAGTTTTCTGGACAGCAGAGAGAGAGAGACCTCCTCCTGAGCGATGTTGCAGCGGCAAGAGTGTGAACATCATGCGTGGTGGGTGGAAATGCAAACAAGCCCACGGAATGCCCAGTTCCCCTGCCGAGACCCGGGCTTAGGTGCCATATCCCAGAGGGTCTGCAACAGCATAAAGTGTTTAACCCACAATCAGGCGGCACTGAGAGAAGCCGAGGCCGAAGATCCGTGGCTGCAGAGCAAGGACAGCTGCTGCAACCAATGCTGAGCTGTTGGATGAAGCTGGAACAGGGAAGCCAAGTCTGCCGAACGGAATGTCTATCCAGAGGAGCACTGCACAAAGCCAAGGTATTCCATCACTCCTGGAAACCAGTAGGAGGGTGGGAAGGCTACCTGAGACCCGGAGGTGGGGTGAGAACCATAATGGCCCAAAGTGGGCAGAAAGCAGACTGACCCCAAGAAGAGGTGTAAAACCCGAAATCCCACAGCAGGGTGAAAAGCAGAAGGACCCAGAGTGGACCGAAAGCATATTGACCCCAAGTGAGGGGGAGGTGAAACCCAAGACCGCAAGGCGGGTAGGAACAAAAGGGGTTCCGAACAGGCTTTCAAGAGAGAACTTGTGTAGAGCGGTGTAACAGACAAGGAGTCCTAGAGACAATTACTGATAACTTATACTTAACTGTGCGACAGGCACGAAGCCCTACAGATATTTATTTATCTCTTCATTGGAACTGTGTATCGGGCAATGTGAGGAGTTTGAACATCCACACAGTGGGTGTGCGCTCACCTGGGCTTTTTTAAAATTTTAAATGAAATTGAATGATGGTAGATCAACCTCCAGAAAATGTGTGGGGCTAATCCGCACACATTTCCCTATACTCACCGCACAACATACACATAGACCTGTGTGCTCTGGGTGGACGCATCCTACAGGCGCAGTCCCCGCTGATATATTTAGTTGGGGTATGACAGCCAAGATTACACCATGTCATCGCAGAAGGGGGAGGGCCAAACTTTCCTCCTGCAATGGCCAGCATAATTAACTAACAAAGGATCCATGGATCCATCCTGTCCGTTTGTTTAGCCTTGCAGGTGGTGGCAGCAATTAACATAATTACCATACAAATAGAGTGTACTTCCACATGGGGTATGGCTGCAGAGGTTAACAGAGGAGACAGGAAACCCCAACAACCTTTGATATGCACTGTGTCAACTTGAAGCCAGCTCCTGCCCCTTAGTATCAATGGACAGTTAAATGTCATGTCTGGGACTGAGTGTATTACAGTAGTCATCCCTGGAGAGGGACCCCATTCAGAAGCTACGAGTATGTGGATCAACGGCGCCAGAAAGTCTTGTCCCGCCGCAGCTTCAAGTGAAACCTGCCACTTTAATCAGGAACCACAGATAGCTCCATTGACCAGAGAGACACTTTAATCCCAACACACAGGAAGAAGGGTGGGACTTAGTATTACATGTTTTCATCCCTTTACCTTTTCTGTTGCAAAGCACTCTGGTTATGACCTCATGCATACAGGAGATTGTTGGTGGGAACCTAGGATTGGTTCATTAAGGTAGCCTTAACCTACACCAATCCCTGTATTCCATTTGGCTTTAAAAGAGGGTTGAATATCTTTTGGGCAGGTCATCAGAAGGCTTCATGACAAGTAGGAAAGAAGAACTCAGCATTGGACCCTGGCTGACGGTACAGTCCCCTTACATCTTCTGCCAGTGAAGGAAGGCCAGGACCTCCAAGAGGGGAGCAAGATCCCTCCCCTAAACATCTCCCAGGGAACAAAGGGAGATCCTGAATGCATAGGACCCTTTAGCAGCTCCAGAACTGGAACCCAGCCAGCACACAGCATGCCCTGCTAGGCTATACCGCAAGCTTCCGAGGTGGGAAGTTCCAGAGAGTCTCTGAACCAACCCAAGGACAAGGCAGCTGCCTGCAACACTCTCCTCAGCTTTGGGCCGCCTTAAAGGATGACACGAGCCCAGTGTATTTGTATTTGTATTTGTTTTATTTGTAGTGCGCACCTTTCCCCGGGGCATCTGGGCGCATGTTTAAGAGGCAGTTACAAGTTACAGCAAATAGATACAATATACATTTTACACATATTTACATAAAGTTCAAAGCATCGATTAGCGAGGATAGGAACAAATCTAAGTATACAGTATAAACAGTCTATGCACAATGAGCAATCAGTAATGAGATTAACAGATGTAAGGATTATAGGGAGGAGGATAGGGCATCCCGTTCATGTAACCACAATTTGGTTTTAGCTTTGAAGGAGTGAATGTAAGGAATGTTTCTGAGAGCAATAGGTAGGGTGTTCCAGAGTTTAGCCGCGAGGACTGGGAAGCTCGAGGCTCCGGCTGTCTGTAGCTTGAAACTAGGGATAGTCAGAGTATGAGCCTGAGAAGATCTTAGTGGTCTAGTTGCTGTGTGTTGTATGAAGCACGTGGATAGGTAGGCCGGGCTGCATTGTTCTGGGCCTTGTACGTTAGAACAAGTGCTTTGAGGGATATGCGAAGAGTGATGGGTAGCCAGTGCAAGTTGAGTCTAGTGTTAGATATGTGGAAACGCCTGGGAACGATGAGAGCTGCCCTTATGGCGTTGTTCTGCGTGACCTGGAGTTTATCAATGTTTTTTTGACTAGTCCCTAGGTAGAGGGTGTTGCAATAATCGATTTTGGGCATGATGATGATTCTGGCGAGAATCAGACAGTTCTCCGTTGTCAAAAAGGGGTGACATGCTGTAATCAATTTACAAGTATAGGATGACACTGAGACAACTGCGTTGGTTTGTCGATTGAGGGACAGAGTAGAGTCTAGATATATTCCAAGCGTTTTTGTGACGTTGGAGACTTTGATATTGTTCCAGTCAATAATGAAGGAATTGTATTTGGGGTCAAGTTTAGTGAGTTTGTATTGAGAGCCAAGAATGATTAATTCTGTCTTTTCATCATTAAGGCAAAGCCCATGATGAGCCATCTAGGCCTGGATGACAGAGTAGACTGCATTGAGTGCTTTAGCATCTGTTACATAATCGCCAGTGATAGGGTTCGAAAGGGGGGCCCATGAGCTTGGCTAGCACCACATTAAGGTCCCACCCTGGTGGTGGGTTTGAAATAGGAGGGTGAAGTATCTTTACTCCTTCCATGAAGGCTTTAACTACTGGTACTTTCCACCACAAAACCTTGCTATGGGAAGTGGTGTAAGCCAACAGGGCTGCCAGGTGTACTTTCAGTGAGTTAAAAACCAATCCTGCATCTAGCATGTGAAGCATGTATGTAACAATAGTGGAAGGAGTGAAATCAACTGGGTTGATTTGTCTATTCTGGCACCAGATAACAAACCTCTTCCACTTGTCAAAGTAACAGTGCCTTTTGTTTGGTTTCCTAGATTCCTTTAGGATGTCCATACACCTCTGTGGCAAATTGAGGTGTCCAAACTCTATGACCTCAGGAGCCATGCTGCCAGGTTCATTGAATTGGGATGCTGGTGCACTGTTTGACCTTGGTGCTGGGACAGTAGGTTGTACCAGGCTGGAGGTTTGATGGGCTCGCACACCGCCATCCTGCCTAGGTGTGGGAACCACGGTTGTCTTGTCCACATGGGAGCAACTAGGACGAGCGTCATTGATTCCCTGTTCATCTTGTTCACCACTTTCCTGATGAGAGGAGTTGGTGGAAAAGCGTACGCAAACATCCCTGACCAGTTCATCCACAGGGCGTTCCCCTGGGAGTCTGGTTGGGGGAACCTGGATGCAAATCCTGGGCATTGTCTGTTTTCGCTTGTGGCGAATAGCTCTATAGTGGGGAAACCCCACTGAGAGAAGATATCTTCTACGACCTCTCTGTGAAGAACCCATTTGTGTTCCTCTGGAAGGGAGTCTCTGCTCAGAGCATCCGCTAGGGAATTGAGCTCGCCTGGAACATGTTGTGATGACAGGAAGATGTTCCGTCTGAGTGCCCATATCCAGATTTTCTGGGCAAGCTTGGACAGATTTGGCGAGCGAGTCCCTCCTTGCTTGTTCAGGTAGAACATGGCTGTAGTGCTGTCCGTCCGGATTTGCACTGACAGGTTTAGTAGGTGGGGCTCGAACGCCTGAAGCGCTCTGAATACTGCCAGAAGCTCTAGCAGGTTGATGTGGTTCTTGGCCACTGAGTGAGACCAGAGACCCTGAGCTGTGTGGTGGAGATGGTGAGCTCCCCACCCCGTCAGACATGCATCTGTAGTGACTACTGCCTGTACTTCGGGATCGTAAAAGGGTTTCCCCTGTGCGAGATTCTCTCTTGTCCACCAGTGAAGGCTTTGTACCAGTGTTGGCGAAACAACCACTAGATCGTCCCACTGACCACTTGCCTGAGACCACTGTTTCGCCAACCATTCCTGCATGGTACGCATGCGCAGGCGCACGTGGGGGACCAGGTAAATACATGACGCCATCATGCCCAGTTAACGCATTGCTTTGCGTACCGTTATTTGTTGACCGGACTGATAATGCGGAATTTGCAGTAGTATATTCCGAATTCTTTCTTCTGAAGGAAAGGTCAACCCCTCCTGGGTATCCAGGAGTGCCTCTAGGAATTGTTTTGAGGTGCTTGGCACCAGGCTTGACTTCTTCTTGTTGATTGAGAAGCCTAACTCGTGGAGGAGGTCGATAGTCCTTTGAATGTTTGTCCTGCAAATTCCTGGGGTTTCCCCCGTTATGAGCCAGTCGTCCAGATAAGGGTACACTGGGATTGCCTCCCTGCGTAGGTGTGCAGCCGCCACCGCCAGTACCTTGGTGAATACCCTTGGTGCTGAAGCTATCCCGAAGGGCAGTACCTTGAATTGGTAGTGTCGACTGTCCACCTTGAAGCGCAAGTACTTTCTGTGCGCTGGGAACATGGAAATATGAAAATAAGCATCTTTCATATCCAAGGTTGCCATGTAATCCCCCTTTTTTGGGAGGGGATTACCTCTTGTAGTGTGGTCATGCGAAATTTTTGGGGCTTGACATACTTGTTGGCAGGCCGTAAGTCCAATACTGGGCGCATTGTCAAGTCTTTCTTTGGCACAAGGAAGTAAGTTGAATAAATACCCTTGTTTACCTGGTGTCCCGGGACGAGTTCTATCGCGTCCTTTTGTAGAAGAATGGCGATCTCCTCGAGGAGAATCTTCTGATGTTCTAAGGAGTGTACTCTTCGTCGTGGAGGATGGTTCCGGGGACGCTGCAGTAGCTCTATACAATATCCTGTGGATACTGTTGGCAGCACCCATCTGTCTGATGTGATCCCTTCCCAAGCCTGGGTGAAGTTTGAAATGCGTCCCCCTACTGGGGTTGCGTGAGAAGGGACCCTGAACTGAGCGTCACTGCTTTGGTGGAGGCGTGCCGCCTCCCTTGCTGGGGCTGCCTCTGCCTTTACCACGACCTCTCCTATTACCTCTGCCGTAACCCTGGGTAGACTGTTGGTTTTTGTTCCACTGTGTACCCTGCCCCTGTGAATAGTTAGATCCTCTCTGGGAATTTTGGCCGCGTGGGCGACGAAAATTACTATTCCCTCTCTGGTTAGGGGGTTTATTGGTTAACTGGCCAAGGGATTTGAGTGTCTCGTATTCGTCCTTGGCATTTTTAAGTGCGTCTTCGACCGCCTTACCAAACAACAGATCGGTTTCCACTGGTTTGTCCAACAATGATGCCTGGGTTTCTGCTTTAAAGCCAGACTGCCGTAACCACGCATGTCTCTTGATAACAGTGCCCTCTGCTATCAATCTGCCTGCGTTGTCCGCGGCGTCGAAGGTTTCTTTCAAAATGCAACCAGACACGGCTCTCCCCTCTGCGGAAATCCGAGCTAATTGGCCCTTTAACGGTTCAGGAGCAGAAGCTATCAGTGCCGCGACTTCTTCCCACTGATGGCAGTTGTAGCTGGCCAACAGGGTGGTGGAGTTTGCAATCCTTGCTTGATAGGCGGACGTTGAGGCTACCTTCCTGCCGAAACCGTATAGTTTTTTGCTCTCCTTGTCGGGAGGTGCTTCTGACGAAGACAAGGGTGTCCCAGCCCTCTTACGAGTGTTGGTGACAACTAGGGAGTCTGGCTTCAGATGTCCTCTTATATAGAGAGGGTCAGACTGTGCCGCCCTGAAAAGTTTTTCAACCCTGGGATTGACTGCTCTGGTGAGGTTTGGGTTCACCAGGGACGGATCTATTCTCCGCTGAATGGATTTAAGGATAGGGATGGTCTGGGCAACAGGCCTCCTTTCTCCCACTAACTCTTCTGCGAAGTCCCTTTCCTCCTGGACACCGTGTGTGCCAATGTGGAAATGTTCTGCTGCGCGAGCGAGAACCTCATTTAGGAGGGGTTGGTTATCGACTGGGGAGTCGGTAACCGGGGCTTCGTTCTCTACCGGGGAATCTACTCTGTATGTTTCCGGGTCATCCTCTTCTTCTTCCTGGTCCTCATCATCCCCATAGTAGCCCATCCCGGTTTGCTCTTCTATCATACCAAATTCTTGGTCCTCACAAAAGGAAGCCTCTCCTTGATACCGTGAGTATGGTCTTGCGTAAGGTTGTACCTCGAAGGGTTCTGACCTCATCGGAGTTTCAAACCGGGCCTTTTTACTCGGGGGGATAGGATCAGTAGAGCCTGAGGGTGTGGCCCCTTGTGGATCATACGAGAGGAAATGTTCTGGATTTTTATCATAAAAATCAGCCAAAGAAGACATTCTTGACATGACCCTATCTATGTCTTCACTGGACCATTTTTTGGAACTGGGAATGACTCTCTCAGCAAGTCTATGGGATTTCTCTTGAGTAGCTTTGCTGGTTTTGGACCTATCAGCAGACCTGGGCTTTTCTGTCTGTTTAGGGGGGTGGAGTGTTTTACAGGTGTGGAAGAATGCACAGGTAGTTTCTTCTGCTGTTTTCCCCCCTCCCCGTGCGTAGAAAAATGTTTTCCCTGTCCCTTAGTGGCTCCGGAGTTTTTCGACGCCTGGCGTCGAGGATCGGGAGAGGTGTCCCTGTCCTTCGAGCGTGGGGCCTCGCTGGCTTTAACTGCGGGCTCCGACTCCTGGAGCGCGGCCTGGGGGTGGAAGTCGTCTTCGTCTTCCGACGATCGAACTTCTGTTAGCCTAGGGAGCGAGGCACTCTTGGCAAGAGTGGATGATTGCCTGGAGTCATGCAGCGATCTTGATCGAGAGTGCCCAGAGGACACCGAAACGGACCGTTCTGTCTGTGCCTCTTTCCGAGAACTCGACGTCGTGTTTAGTGTGTGTAGTATGTGAAGCGCTTGTGTCGCCGGGGTCTTCCCCATAGCCGCCCTGCCGGACGACCTTCCGAGGTCGGGGACCTGCGCTCGGCTGTCTTTCGATGCCGTAATGCCCTCGCCGTCCGAAGGTACGGCGTCGCTGCCATCGCTGAAGGCGCCCTCCGCTGCCATGGCCGCCTGCCTGGCGTGGTGGGCCCAACGCTTCGTCGAACGGTCCTTAAGTGTCTTAGGTTTAAACCTACTACACGCTCTGCAGTTCGCTTCGGGGTGGTCCCTCGGCAAGCAGAGATTGCACGTGGCGTGCCTGTCGACCCAAGGGTATTTGCGATTGCACTTGGGGCAGCATTGAAAAGGGGTACCGTCCATACTCACCTTGAGGCAGCGGGCTGTTAAGTGTAGGAAATGTATAAGGTGTACCTATATACCAAGAGTGTAGAGTATGTACCACCCCCCACTCTCCCTACTTGCAGGGCCGAGGCCAGCGGCCTTCCAGGCCCGGGCCGAGGCCAGCGGCCTTCCGAGGCCCAAATCCGTCATGCAGCAGGCGACGGTCGATTTCTTCTCCAGCCGGCGTCGAGTGTCTAAGTTCGACGTTGGGGTGGGGAAGAATGTCAATAGATTATTATTTTAAATTTTAGCAAGAATATGGCTAAGGCCAGGGGACTCCGCAAAATGCTTCCGACCAGTATGGCGGAAAAAAACAATCTGAGGATCCTAGACACGTGAGGGATCTTGGGTACAGTGGACGTCACACTAGGGATAGTATTACTGGCACGCCCTGTGTCGACGCCCATTTTCGAGTTTCGAAAAACAAACTGTAATACTCCGCAGCTTCCACTAGATGTCGGCCTATGCACAGCATGTGATCTAAGCAGATTCCACAAGCCTCAGAAATATATATATACATACATCCGCAAACATATTTAAAATGCGCATGGTGATGTCAAACGCATCACCTTCACAATAACCATAGATTTACAAATTAAAGACAGGTCTGAATGGGGTATGTTTATGTTGTCGAAAAATGCCCTGGTTCCTTCTCCTGTTTTGTGATTAGCAGCTGGAGTATACAGGTTTACATGTGCAGCCAAGGCTATATATAGTGCTTAACAATAGAGTAATTGTGCCAGAATAACACAATTTCGAGTAGGTGGGAAGGCCGCAATTTTGATTTGAGTCTCTGCTGCCCGGGACTCCATTTCTGTGAATGGCTTATCCGCGTCAATGTAGTCTAATCGTGTGCCCAAGTGTGTGCATGTTTGTGCAGGGTTTTCTGTATCCCGAGCCTAGCTGGGAAGCAGTGTAGGGGCTCCAGTGATAGAATGTAATCACATGGATGGAAGTGGAAGGAGGGGATGATGGCCGTTAGGGAGGCCAGGAGGAGACAACCCCAGACAGCTAATCATGGCAGCGTGGCATGGTAGCACGAGCAGCAGAGGGCTGTCTTCAGTAGTGTGCATAGCTGGCACAGGCCTAATGCCCTGCCAACTTTGCCACCCAGGGTAAATCGCACTGCTTCAGTGAGCTCACATTTGCGATGGGTTTTAAATGGCCCAGGTCTGTTCATGTTGTTTGGGAACAATCTCTAAATGTAGTAAAAAATCCCAATACAATTTTTTTTTTTTTTTTTTTTTTTTAATTATGAGCAGGGGTGTTGCTGGGTCTGGAAAAGATCCGGGGCTAGGCTCATTTTGGGACTGTCAGGACTAGAGGGCTAGCTAGCTTTTTTGGTTTGAGCTTCTATCCAGGGCTACAACCCAAAGACCCAGGGCTATAGCCCCCTCAGCCCCCCCCCCATGCCTCTGATTATGAGTCTGTTACGGTACAGGTAGCAGGATATATCTATGGATCGAAAGGCGGTCGCATCCGCCGATTAACATCTCTCGTGTAACATAGCAGTCTTCACGGATCTCCTGCTGACGATATGGATGAAGCGGAAGATGACAAAGGTGTCTTACAATGCAAATATATCTGTCGATGCAGCTCCTTCTGAGAGCCTGGTTTTTAATTGTGGTTTTTTATAGAGCGCCTGGTATGTTACCAAGGTCACGTGGTGGCAGCATGGCGGAGCGCTTTGCCGGTAATCCACCAGCGTGCCAGCCATGAAAATGACATTTCCGATTAAAAAGGATGCTGCCTGTCGCAATTTCCGGCTTCTTTTTCTCACTGTAGATAGATAACTTACAGTGGCTGATGTGTAGCAGCCCACCTTCATTAATGACCCCTAGGAAGTGGAGACCTAGTAATTTGCTTGGAGAGCGTCTGTGCTTTGCATTTACATGCAAGCAGGTCCACTCCATACATTGAGTAAAGCACGCGGAAAGTCTTTACGTCTCTTTTTGCCCTTCATGGTGTAGGTTGCGTAAAGGCCACCGGCCGTTTATACATAGCAGGCAGCATTTACAATGGATTCCGTAGGGATCCACCGGCTTTTAGGTTGTGTAAAAGCAGGCAATTTCCATAGGAATACAGTGCATTGGCATCTGCATGAAAATAGCATGCTAGCGTAAATGCATGGGTATTTGTTTGACGGTGCGAATAGGGATGTTGCAAACGGCAATTCCGTCCCGCGCGCCCCACCCCAGCCTCGCCAGCAAATCAAAATCAGAAAGTAAATGAAAAAGCATGCGTTCAAGTTTTGGCCTTGCCTTTTACTCCGCCCTGCCTCTACTTGGGGGGAAATGCCTCCGCCCAGTCCCGCCCTTCCCGTGGGGCTGTCGGCCGCAAAGAGCGCATCTGATTCTCAGAGGCGCATGCAGCTCCACTGCTCTCATTATTCACCTAATTATTCGCGTTGTTTCTCTGCAGTCCACGTGTACCAGGGAGCTCTGCAAGGACTCCCTGGGCTCCTCAAACACCAGATGCCGGGTCCGTGTGTGCGTTCCCTGAGGCGGGACCGAAGCATTGTCAGGAGGATTCGAAGAAGAAGGAAAAAAAGCCAATTAAATAAATATGCGGCAGCGAGTTAACTTCCCGTGGAGAAAATTAATGAATAATGAGTGGTTAGTGAGTGCCTTCCTTTATAGCGTTTCCCAAATTCCGACCTCATAAGAATACATCAATATCATACATGTTATGGGTGGGCCAACGTTGATGTTGTGTGTGTCCTAGTGTTTCTGTGCGAGGAAGCGTCATGACGCTCCTATAATAAAAGGGGTTCTGCTGGCACGTAAGAGTCAGTGCAGCAGAGTCCCATGAAGTGACAACTCGTGTCTGTGGGGGTCATTACGACCTGGGCGGTAAGGGATACAGGTCACCGGTAAGGAGACCGGTGCGGGTAATCCCTTACCGCCCTATTCCAAGGTCCCTTGCGGGGACCGTAAGGAGCGTGTGGTCTGACCACACGTCCCTTACGGGTCCCGCTAAGGGACCAGGGCGCTAATAATGGGCTTGCAAGTCACCAGCCCGTTATTAGCGCCCTCCCCATTCCCATTGAGCCCTATGGGGGCTTAAGTGGGAATGGGGAATGGTTTTTTCAATGGGGACTTACCGGTCCCGCCAGGGTCGGACTAGACCGGTAAGTCCCCATTGAACGAGACCGGACACAGGCACGGTATGGGAGGCAGCCATGGAGCTAATAGCTCCATGGCTACCACCCATCTCGTAATGAGGCCCTGTGTCCCGTTAGTGGCCTATGCTGGCAGCCCGGCCTGGGTGCCCCCAAAGCCGAGGCCGCCACGCGCTTGGTGCCCCTAACTGGGGTGGTTCATCCGGTGATCCGGACCCTGCAGGGTGATCCCTGTGTCCTGCTTGCTGCGTGTCTGCAGCCAAAGTGTCCGTTTCGGGTGACCCTGACACGTGGTGTGGCCCGCCCCGGTGACCAGAGGCGGGCCACCACATTGGTGATGAGGGCGGTCCAAGCCCTGTGTGTGCAAACGCGCAGGCTGCGGGTAGCCCGTTCCGGAGGTGAAGCGGCATTAGCCGCATGTGAGGAGGAGGAGGAGGCGGCCGCAGCCGCGTGACAGAAGAACCGCAGGTGGCCCAGGTCCCAGTGCTGGCATTGCACAGGCTGCCTGGTGGGGGGGCGCAAAGAAACACAAGGGATCAGCTGCGATCCTGAGGCATCCGCGTGCGTGGGAGTGGTGGCAGCCGTCGGCAAGTGGCAAGGAGGTAGGCCAACGAGGAGAGGAGATTGGCCACGGAAAGACCCCGGTGCCACCATATGCCATCAGTGCGGGTGGGATCTCCCACATCCGCAAGACTGCCCGGCCAAGGGACACCTCTGTGGGAGGTGCGGCAAGGCGGATCACTTTGCACGGTGTGCCTCGCCTCAACGCCGGCCAGCATGGTGGGGTAACCGGGGGGGGGGGTCGGTCAAAGGAGAGCATGGGGAGAAAACCCCCCAGAGTGGTTGTGGTCCAAGTGGCTGAAGACCAAGGGAGGGGGCGGTATGAGTTTGCCGAAGAATAAGATGAGGAAAATGTGTTCTTCTTGCCTGCAGCAGCGTCAGCAGCCAGTTCGATCCAGGCATCTTTTGTTTCCTAGAGCCCGCTGTCAGGCCCCCTGGGGTGTGAGGACTGGAACACACCCGTCTGTGTTGCAGTGTTTAAATAGTTTATTAGGTGGTGCCAGGACTGGAATGCACCTTTGTTGCACTGCGTGTAGGATAGTACAGGTACGTGGACTGCAATGCACCATACTTCTAGATCCTGTATTGGGTCACTGTTTGCAGTGTGGTGTGGGTTTTTGATTATAATAAAGGAGGGATGTTATGGGTGGGCCAACGTTGATGTTGTGTGTGCTAGTGTTTCTGTCATGACGCTCCTCTAATAAAAGGGGCTCTGCTGGCACGTAAGAGTCAATGCAGCAGAGTCCTAGGAAGCGGCAACTCGTGTCTGTGTCCCGTTATTGGTGCTGTGGTCTGCCACGTGATCGTGGCCTATGCTGGCAGCCTGGCCTGGGTGCCCCCAAAGCCGAGGCCGCCAAGCGCTCGGTGCCCCCAGCTGGGGTGGTTCATCCAGTGATCCTGACCCTGCAGGATGATCCCTGTGTCCTGCTCGCTGCGCTGCGTTTCCGCAGCTGAAGTGTCCGTGTCGGGGGACCCCGACACGCGGTGTGGCCCGCCCAGGTGTCAAAGGCGGGCCACCATAATACATATCTAGGTATATCATCGGTCACTAACAATGGGAGAAACTCGTGTATTGCCCCCCCTGCTTTGCACCCTATATCCACCACAGCTCCTTTGCGCCCCCGCAGCTTTACTTTTACTTGAAGCGAGTGGGTTAAGTGATATGCTAAATCGGGGTGGCGGGGCTACTCTCATTAGGCGTGTGGCCAACATATGTGTACACTTAGGCCACGCCTTCCCCAAAGAGAGGCCCCACCACCTGCCAATGGGGTGGGTGGGGGGTGCTGGTGAAAGTAGGGGAGATGGGGCACAATGGTATTATTACTTTTGGTGTGCACAAAAGGTGGACCAGCAGCACGCAGCAGGCAGCCATTTCATTCAAGGTACTGCATGTTAAAAAGCTGGGGCTCTTTGAATGAAAGGGCTGCGTGATGCGTGATAGCTCTGTACTCCGAAACAGGAGGAATACTGGAGGGCCCAGTCTCTCCTTTTGTTTCAGAGTAGAGTCATCACGCATCATGAAGCCTCATTTAAAAGGCTTCATGGTGCATGTTGACTCAAATCGGAAAGAAAAGGAGAGACTGGGCTAGGGTGACCAGATCAAAAAAAGAATAAACGGGGCAGGCCATAGACATAAAAGCAGGACTACAGTAAAAGAAAAACAGGAATCTGATAAAACTATAGTCCTACTTCTATGCGGGGGCTGTGTTCCAGGCACACTCCTCTCATTGGAGGAGAGCAACCAGGGTGGGGAAGGGAGAGGAAATGGGTGCGTGAAAAGCCTTCACACGTAGGAAGAATCACGCCGGGCCCCCGATTTCAGGATTTCTGAATTGGATCCCGGCAAAAACCGGGACCGCAGCCACTCGCCCATCCAAACCCGGGATGGGGTTCATTAAATAAAAAAACTCTTGGCACCCCAGGATGGAGGGTGTTTTCCCTGGACTGTCACGGGAAAACTGTGACATCTGGTTACCCTTCACTGGGCCCCCGAGCCCTCCTGCTGTTTCGGAGTTCAGAGTCATCTGGCAGCCATGTAACCAAAGCAACGGTTACACTGGCTATTTGCAGATGTCAGTACTTCTGAAGTGCTGACACCTGCAGGCAGTTTGTGTATTCAGTCATGGTGTGCTGCAAACGACCTCTGCCTCAACGCCGGTGAGATGGAGATCATTCGCATTGAGACCCGTGCTTCCGCTTTCCAACTTTCACTCTTGCCGGCCTCCCTTGGCCCTTCGCCCGCACCCACCTGTGAGGCTAAAAACCTTAGGGTCATCTTCGACTCCGCTCTCTCCTTCTCCTATCACATTTCAGACATCTCTAAAAAGTCTATCAGCTACATCTCCTCAGAGGTACCCTACCTTTTCTCACTTTCCCCCAGCAGCTCACTGTCTCCAGAGTCCTGGTTCTCTCTAGGATGGACTACTGCAACAGCCTCTTCCTCAACCTCCCTGCTTCTGCCCTGTGCCCTCTGCAACTCATCCAGAACAGAACTGCAAGACTTAGCCTCAGGCCCAGGGACCACATCCCTCCAGTGCTGAAATTCCTTCACTGGTTCCCGTGGCTGCAAGGATCAAGTTCAAGACCCCCGGCATTGTCACATCCGGAACACATCTGGGACCTGACTCAGAGCGGAATTGAGCATTGCAAGTAAGAGAAGTGGAGTGCCCGTTCTTGGCAAACAAAGCAACCAAGTCGGCCTAGTGAGAACAGGAGCCAACAATGGGCCTGGGACCTAAACGGCAAGGAGAGGTCTGGGAATACAAAAAGGGGCACTAGGAGAAAAGGGCTCCATGTGATAATGTCCCTGCAAAAACGTTGTCTGACTAAAATGGTGCCAGAAAATGGCTGTGGTTTGCAGGGACAGGGAGCAGGGGACACCACCACAACCCCTGCTCCCCTTGACTCCATATATATATGGTCACCATATATAAAGTCGCCACTGCCTTTTCCCAGCAACCATATGTATGGCAACCATATATGAGGGGATATTACCAGATACTGAGAAAAGCATGTGACCTGGAGCCAGAGGAAGGGAGGAATTACCCTG
Organism: Ambystoma mexicanum; assembly: GCF_040938575.1. Lineage (NCBI taxonomy): Eukaryota > Metazoa > Chordata > Amphibia > Caudata > Ambystomatidae > Ambystoma > Ambystoma mexicanum. Next base: position 305,531,200 of record NC_090940.1, read on the forward strand.
GGTTCCATTATTTGTGTGATGCCGGAAATGCATTGGAGGGACAGGGTCTCCATGTCCTTGTCCGGTAGTCCTTTTATCTTGTGTGTTCTGTGTTATTTTCTGCATAGGAGTCCACGTGGGACTCCTGGCAGTGCAGCTCTTCCTGTTTTTGGTTTGGTGAACAGACCCTTGGGATACCCTTATGGCATCCATGGGTGGGGGTACAACCCTGTACCCCTAGTGTATGTTTTTGGGCAACTCTGTGTGGCCGACAGAGCAGGGTATGGGCTGGTGGCGGCTCCATGCTGAATTTGACAGGCGCTCCGAGTATCCTCCATCTTGGGATACCCAGGCCCTGCCATTGGAATCAATTGATTCCTAGTAGGAGACAAGATGGCCCCTGTGGCCTCTTGCTTTATATTGCCTGTTACTTTGTTTTCCCAAATACCTGGGAAGCCCTGACTCTATCCCTCTCACTGACTGGCTGTTGGGTGGAAGTTCCATATATGGTATTGTGGGGAAGTCCAGGCCAGACTGACTGGAGCCTTCCCAGTGACTGTATGTTGTGGGTACACCCTTGGGGTGGGACCTGGGGGAATGGAGTGTGTGACCGATATGCATTTCATGTTATGGAGGTCTGGTTTCTGGTATGTGACACAAAGACTGAGGCAGCCCTGCCCGAAACTGGTATGAATGCAGTGTGGTGTGCTCAATGGCTGGGTGATTGTCACAATCCACATTCCTTGTTGTGAGTGTCTGGATGGAGAAGAATGGCCTGAATGTACTGTGAGCCTGATTGGCTGCCTGCCAGCATGAATGCCCATCTGAATAATTAGTTGCCTGAGTGTTACCCAGCAGAGTGAATGAGAGACCACACAGTATATCTGGGGACCTATTACAGATGGAAATTGTTCAGTAGATGAAGTTGAAACTTGATGCTTGATCTCGAAGCCAAGCCGGAAGAAGAAGGTTGTCAGAGTCTGTGACTTCCTCCCCTGTATCTCCTCACCTGGATCTTCTTGGAAGGATTTCTTCGGTCTTCTTCTCTTGCTTTCTTGCAGGACTCCTGGTCTCCTTCTGTCTTCGAAACCTTCTTCCCTTTCTTTCGCTCGTAGAGATAGGGACGAGCTCCGTCCGAGGCCACCTTGACTGTGGTAGTGACAACAGCCAGGCGGACCCAGAGGAGCCTGCCCCAGAATACAGGGAAAAAGCCAGTTAAGGCATAAAAAACTCTGTGTGATAGGAGACTGGAATAACTGGTACAGACCAGTAGCAGAATGGAGAGGCTGGAAAAACAGTCCTTATGAAGTCTCAGGAGGCACTGGATGAAGGAAGGCGAAAACACTGCTGTTCCTGCTAGAATTCCTTAATAAGTCGGTAAGGAAGTAGAATACGACTGCCAGAACTGAAGAGAGAGCCGTGCGGGAAGCCAACATAGAGGGCAGAGAGGCTTCAAGCAGAATGGCCCCGAGAAGAGTCAGAAGGGAAAAAACACAGGAGAGTGCAGGTAAGAAGGTACGGGGAAGAGGAGCTAGAAAAAAATGTAAGATAAGAGTGAGAGAGAGTGGTAGAGGAAAAGAATAGAAAAGTAAATAAACAAGTTGGGAGAGCGACAGGGAGACAAGCCGAAAAGCCCAGGGGCGAAAATGAAACAAAGACAGCCCAAGAATACGATCTACTGTGAAAGACGAGGAAGACCATGATGCAAAGAACAAGCAAGCCGCTACTGAAAAGCACAGAAAGCAGGAAGTGGGAGCGGCAGACAGCAGGAAAGGGAAAGGGTCCAAAGATGCAGAAAGGACTACAAAGGCACAGTTCCTAGCATCAAGGGAGGAGGAGCTGAAAACAGGGAAAAGGAAGGAAACTCGAGGGAACAAAATGGGAGAACTGGAGGGGAAGCAATGAAGAGAGAGCGACAGAGAGGGACTGGGCAAAGTACCGGGTAACAGCCCCGAAAGGAAGGAAAAATACTCAGAGTATGCGTAGCACTGCAACTTGGGAAAGCAGTCCGGTAGGACTGAATCAAGCGAGTTGCAACGTGAAGGGCAGGGGGCATGGTCTCACTATAAACAAAATGATCTGGGAGACTAGTACGCTGAACCAACAATGCAGTGGCTCAACGGAGCCTCCATCTTTGCCAATCCTTCCATGGTGGAACCGTGACAAAGTTAACTGCTGTTTCCCTTCGACCCAATCTGAAGGCTGCTGTGCCTTCAAGAAACTGATCCAAGAGAGGACCTGGCTAGGAGACCTCTTCCAGAGCTAAGATGGAACATCGTGCACCGACTAACCTTCCCAAAGGCTCCCTGGAAGTCATTCATCGAAAAGGCTGCCGACCGGAGACGGGGACCGTCAAGGAATTTGAAGCAAAGCGCCAGGACGTTGAGGCCAACGATGACTGCCACTGTCGACCAAGGTTTGGAGGACTGCTGTAACCTCGTCGACAGGAGCAGCAGTGCTCCATTGCGTAAGACATTGACATCAAGGACTCCCTTGCTCATCACCGTCGACCGCTTTTGTCCCGCCAGAGAAAGTCAAGGTTGCAGAGGAACCAAGGAGAATCCACCGGTGGGTTTCCTGCCACCCGAAGTCCACAAAGACACCGACAAAGATCCGAAAGCAAGATGTGGTCGAGTCCCGATCGCCGATGACCCAACGCCCTTGCTGGGCCTGCGTTCTTCATTGACTCTTTGCACCAATTAACTATCATCGTCGAGTTGCACCACACGCCTCATCTTCGGAGGACATCCATGACCGATCGTCGACGAGCACCGCCAGGACCGGAGCTGCTGCCTCGGCGCCATTGGTCACCTTTTTCTTTGAGGGATCGCAACGATCCGTGGCTCCTGCCTTAAAGGGAGTTCACTCAAGAAGGATCTGTCGACGACCCAACGTCGAACTCTACTAAACCAGGTACATTGGGGTGGTAGAACTTTATAGAAGGAAATAAGACTCTGCTAAAGCAATATATGGACTGGGCTTGTTTAATATCTCATTTACAGGTTGCCCAGGTGGGGGGATCCTCACACAGAACTGTGCCTAGTGGTAGGGGCCCAGTATTCTGCCAATTGCTTAACAAGCTTGTTTTCCCCCTCAAGTCTATTGTTGGTTCACTTTATTAATTGATTTGTATGCCATTTGAAACTGTCTGAAGTTGATGCATTTTAATGGAATCAAAGGAGAAATTGTGGTACCACAGAGAGACTGTATATATGTATCATTATAAAATTGCCTGAGCACACAGTGTGTTATTGTATGTGTACATTATCAAAGCCTTAGTTATATAAAAGAACTGTGTTTTCACTAACATAGTGTGTGGACATTCCTTTGTGGGTGATTGGGGACTACACTGTACTTAAGAATCCCCCTGCATCACCTCTTGAGAGCTTAAGCCTTGATTGCTCGTCCAAGGTTACCAAATACAGAATATTGGCTGGGGTGCTCTGTGCTACTACTCTGCCATATAGAGAGCAGGAGTACAGATACCCAGCTGGTTTCTGAGGTGGTTGCAGTATGCAGCAGTCCGTTACTCTGTCCTGTGCGGGAAGCCTTTGGTAGTCTGTCTACTACCTCTACACACAGAGAAAGGAGGTGTTACCTACAAAAACCCCTTTGTGCCGCAGAGCAGCCACAGAGCTGGTTGCTGAGGTGGTTGCAGTCTGCAGCAGTCCGTTACTCTGTCCTGTGCGGGAAGCCTTTGGTAGTCTGTCTACTACCTCTACATACAGAGAAAGGAGGAGTTACCGACAAAAACCTTCACGCCACGGAGCAGCCGCAGAGCTGGTTGCTGAGGTGGTTGTAGTCTGCAGCAGTCCGCTGCAGTGCGCAGAAAGGAGAATGGAAGAAGAGGGGAGATGTCTCCGAAGTCAGCGCTCCCGATGAGATGACCTGGGTATGGCAATAAGAAGTCCTTTGAAAACTCCACTACGAACGAAAAGGCTGACTTCGGCACCCACTCTCTCAAATATTAGACTACTTCAGAATCAGGTATCAACAAACTGGATAATGTCAACACACTTTCACCTTCACCCCGCATCCTACTATCTACTACAACCACTCCTGCCTCCAGAATTCGGGTAACTCCCCACTCAGCTCGTTTGCCGTGTCTTACCCACATAGTACCCCAAGCACAGACTTACCTTCTTTGGGTCGGGGGAGTGGAGCTGCTTCGGTGGTGAGTGGGGCTGGGTGGCAGGCTGTGAGCGAGGGGAAGGAGGAAACAGAGTCCACAGCCTTGGAGGAGGTGAACCGAGAGAAGGAGGAGCACGACGCTGGACGAGACCCGCCTCCTCCATCACGGGACGATTGCAGAGTGGCAGAGCTGCATCCTGTGTGGGTTGATGAGCAGGCATGGGGAGAGGAGCTTCCTCAGAGGGCAGGTTGGTGTGAGGAAGTGGTTCTGCCTAACTCATCAACTGTGAGGGAACAGTGGACTGTGCTTCCCCCACGAGGAATCGTGCCAGATGAAGGAGAGGGTACACTTCTTGGACTCGACTCGGAGCGGGATGTGCCTAGTCCTGGAGAGGCGGTCCTTAATAGCTCAGGCGGCGAGGGGGAAGATGGGGGATGAGAAACATCAAAATCTGGCATGTGTACTTCTGTTCACGCTTCCCAGGCAGCAAAGGACGGTGAAACTGACTCGATAAACGCAAATAATGGATCTTTGAAAATACTGGAAGAAATACGGGCTGAAATAATATGTGTACCTAAAACAGTTCAGCTCCACATGGAAGTTCATCTGGTGCCGATTGGGCCTGATTTGATAAGCCCAATTAACCCCCCCCGAGTCCAATTACCTGTATGAGCCCAAGGAACTAAGCTCTTTCAGAAGCCATAGCTGTGAACCCTATCGAGGATTTCGCAAACAAACGCCTAGAGACACTGAATGATTACTCTGAAGAGAGAGAATTTTCTAAGGACTCTATTGATCCCACTGACCGGCTACAGGACCCCTTGAATTCAATGGAACAGAGGGACCTTTCTATATTTGAAGGGTCAGCAAGCTCTGTGCCAAGGGAAACTGTAACAGACCAGAAAGAGAAAGTTAGGACTTCTCAAAAACACGGTATAACCAAATCAGCACCTAGGATAAGAGGTACTCATAAATCTACACAAATGAGAAATGGCAATAACGCCATTAAATAACAAGGAAAAAAGAGAACATTATGAAAAATAATTCCATTAAGACCTGCGACATCTGTACTTGCGGGCTCAGTGGCCCGCTTTTTCCAGAAACATACACTCCGAGAACAGCCATCCTCACCTTCAGACAAATTATCTGATGCCGAGATGTTGGAAGGGGCTTCTATTCATAGTAATTAAGCACCCCAAGTGAATCATGGCTTCGTTTGGTCCGGCTTAAGAGCTAGAGTGTGCGATGTTATAGGCGTAAATAACCTGATCAATTCTATGGACCATGCGAGAGTGGGATGGCGAAACAAAGGCTTCTTCACAGAAGATTATTTCCACATGTCCCTCGTTTCCGAGTGAAATCACCCCAGGGTTTGGCTGAAACCGAAACACATAATGACATCTGGGAAAGTATGAGGTGCAGTAAGGAAAACGGCTGGGACTTCAACCTGACAGATGATCCCAGGGCCTTGGGCTTACACCCCACAAAAGAAGCTGCCTCAATTGTCCCAGATCTACCTGTCTCTTCTCGGATATGAGAATGTATATCTCCACGGATTGAAACAAGCAACTCTCCAGAGCGACAAGAAATACACAGAGGTGAATCGTCAATCGATTCAAAGAAGATCTCAAACCGATCGGCGAGCATTAGTGAAAACCTTTTGGCTCGCTCACCACTGCTAAATCGGAGCTCAACCACACTCTATTCACAGAGTGGCAAAGAGACAGCATAAAAAAAAAAGATCTCGTTGCCATAATGTCGGCAATAACTATAGCTCTGGCACCGTTCAGCAAACTGTATGAACCCTTAAATGATACACTCAAGGATCATACAACACTTGCAGCAATGCTACACACAAAAATGATATATTTAGAAGGATGTATCACAGCGTTGGAAACAAAGAGAGGGTGGGACTCCACTTTAAGTAATCCCTATCAAACTGCAGAACCAGTAACTTCATCTTGTAAACAACTAGCTGCAGGACCTTGCGTATTGCCAAACATTTCTGTGGCTTCCCAGACTGAAAAAGAGTCAAAAAAGACTTTCAGATCAGAATCCATAAATACTTTCTGGAAGGAACACCTGACAAAATCAAGGGTCGAAATAGAGTCAAGCTTAAGCATAACCAAACCTACTATCAGCACAAATCATGCAAAACTGACAGCAAATACTCTACACAGATCAGTCGCTTGCGTCCAACCACCTGCAGCTGGAAAAGGAAATGTTGTAAATGGATGTGTGGTTCTGAGTCTGCATGAAGTTGCCCCGAGCCTAGATAATCTACAGTCAGGGTGTCCAGAAGAGAATATGAACGGGAAAACCGCTACCTACCCACTCTTTGTAAAAGAGAAAGAGAACAATCGACCTGAAGGGAGAAGAGTAGCGATTTCAGTGGATGCTCCTAACATCGCGACACCCCTTCAAAAAAGAAACAAGCTAAAAAGTCACAGAGTGAATCCAATAACAGCTACAAGAAAATGGACATTGGTATTTTCAGAAAAAACGCTGGTTCCTAAACTACAAGAACGGGAAAAGGAATCGGGTAATTCTGCCAAGATCCTGATTGAAGACTCTGAGAGTAGCATAGATCTGATGGATTTATCTGAATTCTCGGTGGAAGCTTCTGAATCAGAACTCCAAATGCTACCTAACAACGTACAGACAGCACAGAAAATAAGCATGTATGACTCTGAGAAATCAGTAGAAGAAAAACTATTTGTGAATTTTATGACTCTGGCTGAAAGATGCGAAACACTATCAAAGGATCAGCAACCTTCTATAATGAGAGTTAAGTCTCAACCACCGTGCGAAGAGGAGACCAAGGACACTCCTTCTAAGAAGGCAGCAAATCTACCTAGAAAAAATAATGACAGTCAAAACAAAGCATAACAGAGCCAGAAGTAACTCAATAGAAAAATCAAGGTAGCACTCGCCGCAGTTACGGATTAAGACAAATAACTCATTGTATACCTCCACTAGCAGGGCTAAAGCAAATTGTAAACAGAGATCTGGCCAAAGGCAAGAGAGGGAGAAAGAACTACACGTTCCTTATAGTCAAAAGTTATAAAGTGAACATTCTTTTAAGCTGGAGCGAATAGGAAACAAACATGATGAAACTATCCTAAACAGGAAGAACGTTTATGATCTTATTTCAGTGTATCCCCAACCTACGACAGATCCAAACAGATGATGTGAAGATAGTGGAATTTGGTACATCAACAAAACGGGATTGTGTGTATTTACACATACCCGCACCGATAATTCGTACTATGCTGATCGCAAAATCGGAAAGTTTCCAAATGCTAGGATATGATCTAATTGAATGTCCAAGTGGAAAAGGGTATGGGAGTAACCAAAAAGAAAACCAGCCTACCTATAAAAAAAGAGCGATCTTCAAGAGGAATGACAGAGACCCAAGTTAAACAAGAACCCAGAGAATTTACTAAGAGAAATAAGGGGTAGAGAATACTCAAATCATGAAGGTGGAAACTAGTGAAGATTCCGCTAAGGAGATTGGGCTGGGACGCCAAGAATTGAGGATGACGGAGTGGGGGAAAAATGGGTACTGAGAGGTCAATCTTCAAGGACCCATTGGAGATTGGACGAGTACCGAGAGGCCCACTCCCAAAGTTGACAGTAACCTTAGAGCGGGAAGAAATCTTATCAGAAACAGGGAAGTATACGAAGACCCAAGGTGAAGAAGGCCAAGTAAATGAACAATCTAAATGGACCTGGATCTCTCAAGCCTTGACATCTAGAAGATAGCCACTTAAAAGGCTTATAACACCACAAGAACTTAAACGGGAGGAAGCAGACAGGCCAGTGGCGGAACAACAAATAATTATGGGCTCCTGGAACACCAGAGGCTTTGGTCACCTCCTGGAACCAAGTGATGTCAATCTGGGAGCCTTTGACATCCTGTGTCTCCAGGAGAAGTGGCCAACCAAAAAGCCATATATGGACGGCTTCGAAATCTATTGATCACCGGCGACACACGGTCTAAGAGGCTGTCCGTCCTCTGGTCTTTTGACAGCTATATGTTCCGGGAGCGAATTCCAATAAATAAAGCCAATGACCACAAACATGTTCTTTCAAGTATCGCTTTTGAACTGGACACTACCAAACTGCCAAAACCAGACTGCCCAAGGAGATGTACTGATCTTGATTAATACATATTGGAACCCCTTGACAATCACAAATGATACATTTTCAGAAATGGCCGAGAACATCCTTGATGAAGTATAAACAACCTGTCAACTGAAATTTATCACAATATGTGGGGACCTGAATGCTATTTGTCGGACATTGTGGGAGACAAAGAGAAATCCCAAAAGAGTTCCACTGAATATGGTGTGAGGCCAATTATGGTCATCTTTGATGGCCTCTCGTGATGTACACAATCTTCAAATTTTAGCAACTAAAGATACAGACCAATTCCAACTTGGGAAAGCAATGGACAGAGTGCAAATTTGGATCATATATTTGTATCCAGAGAATTGCTCTCGAAAATGAGCGATTTCGAAATAATCACAACCACCAACAGCGACCATAATCTCATAAGGGCTAGGTGGACCACAATCCGTGAGCTTAGATTGAAAATGGCGACTGAAGTGGAGGCCTGTAATTACGGTACATGCCTCCGACTGAGTGCTGAATCAATCACAGAGCTAACCGCTATTTATAACCATACTACCACTATTAGTAAGGAGGGAGGATTAATAGGTTCCATTGAATACCGACCTCTTTTGATAGCTTATCAAACAAAGAAAAAAAGGTGGATAAATTCTAAACCGACGTCTCACCAGCACAAATTCAATAAACAACTGGTTATAGAAAGGAAAAAAACATAGAAAGATCAAGTGCCTAGCCAAGAAGACAAACTCCTACGAATATCATGAGCGCTTGCAATAAAGCTGTATAAGAATTGGCTCAGGTCACAAAGAGTGATTCTATATCAAGTGGACACCGCTGAGATGTTGAAAACAGTATGTAACCGGAAATCCAGAGAATTCTGGACCTTAATGAAAACAACCTCAAAGGACAAAAATAATTCTCTAGAAAATAATGTAGGAGTAAAAGTCTGGATGGACCATTTCACAGCCTTATTTAAAAAACCAGTGGACTCTTTGATAACAACGTCGAATAAGAACAATCCAACGTGGACAGTCCTTGCGAAATGGAAGATATAAAGAGGAAAATATCAAAACTGAATACTTCCAGGGCCCTTGGCCCAGATGGAATTACTAACGCAGATTTAAAAGAACATCCGCAAGAATGGGCGGTTTTCATCCACAGAGTGATTAGGAATTGTATGGAAACAAGAACTATTCCATCCTCATGGACAACATCAATTGTGGTGCCCATCTACAAAAATGGACCGAGAGACCTGGCAAAAAACTATCGTCCTATAGCGTTACTGGATATTATTGGATAGGTTTTTGGATCCCTAATGCTTGACAGTTTCCAATCTTGGGCAAGAACATCTGATAACGAAGACGCTTTTCAATCAGGGTTCGTGAAAGACATGGGAACTTCATCAAAATATCCTCTTATTGAGTGCGGGTAAGATTCTAAAAGGAAGCCCCAGAATTTACCTGGTATTCGTTGACCTGGTACAAGCGTTTGACCAGGTCAACCGAGAAATTCTCTGGGAGGAACTATCAGCACAGAATTGCCCTGATAACATCTTGGAACCAATTAAAGAACTACATCAAAATACATCACTGAGAGTATGCTTGAATAAGGGAGGTAGACTGTTGAAAGAAATGTTCACAGCAAGAGGGGTTAAACAAGGATGCCCCCTAGCACCTACCCTTTTCAATTCGTACCTATGGGACATCAAAGATACAGAAATCAACATTGGATTGTTCCCTACAACAGTAGGGAAGGTAAAAGTCTCTCGCCTTCTCTACACGGACGATCTAATCCTACTAGATTATATAGCTATTGGGCTACAACGCCAGCTAAACAACCTGGTCGATTACATCAACAAAAACAACCTAGAAATTATTAAAGCAAAAACTAAGATCATGATTGTGGAGAAACCAACAAAGAAAAAGGGGCCCTTTCGCTGGAAATTAGAAGGACAAGAAATTGAACAAGTTAAAGAATTTAAATATCTGGGGTGATCCTAAGTAATAGCAAACGTGAAGTTCCTATGCAAACTTACAATGGAAAAAACAAAGAGATTTGCATCACAAGCGATTTATAGAAAATATGGCCATTTCACTATGATTCTGGTCATACAATTCTATATCGGAAAGGTTGTTCCATCACCGATATACGGCTCAGGCGCCCTGCTAATGATTCCAAGCGAGTACTGGCCTTGATTGGAAGGCTTTTTCTGGCGGAGAGTGTTAAATTTACCAATATCAACACCGGTAACATCAATACGCCATGAACTGTGCCTTCCATCGCTGCAATCCAGGGCAAACAGGAACTCGTTAATGCTATACAGAAAAACAATCACAAGCAAACGTGCAAGTGTTCTAGGTATTGTAAATACAGAAATCACAGAAAAACGGAGCAATCTACTGCTGAGTTGGGTACAGAGAAATAAGAAGATCCTGGAGGAGATAAACACACGGAAGATGGACTAATCCAAAATCCCAATAAGACGAAACGAAAATGACTGGAGTGGGACTGGACTCAGACCATCTCTCTGACCTCCAGAAGTAAACTGATTAGTCATCTGCCCCCAGCGACCAGGAAAATAAACAAACTCCCCAACTACAGGAAGACATTTCCAAACAAAACAACGTGAAACACCTTTTTGCAGACACGACTGAATCTTATGATGACAAAAGAAATAAGAGCAATAAGAGGGCTGTCGTACGGAGATGCGTGTCGTTTCTGTAAGAATAAGGAACATAAAGAAACAATTAGCTATTAACATGTGTTGGTTTAACCACCGTGAGGAATATACATATGAGCCACCTATTCTAAGATCTGTAAAGCTGGAATGAGGAGGATTGGTGGTCTTGTTTAATTGAAGGTGACGAAACATCATATGTTATAGCATTTACACAATTCTTTCAAAAACTGGATCTCCGTGATACAGAGATGTGAGGAAATAGTCTTCCTCTGAAGGGGTATGGCCAGAGATCGTGAAAGACTGGATTTTGTTCTTAATTTGATTTGATTTGATTTGCGCTCGTGTTTTATACTTTGTTTTGTTTTAGAGAGACTGGAAGGAATGGAAAGTAAACTTGTAAAAATTGCATGTCAATTAAACAAAAGTAATAAAAAAAATAAAAAATAAAAAAATGCCCTCCTCCAGTCTTTACACTGGTGACAGAAGTGGGATGCTAATGGTTTTAAGAATCATTGTGTAACCTTGCCACTTATAAAATATCCACACTTTGTGAATTTGAGGTTTAGTTGTGTACTAGATAGCTACATTACAAGCAATTTAATCTATTGCAAATGGTAAATTGACTATGATGAGCTTAGAAACTCTGCAGAGTGCTTGTGAAGCCAGGGAGTTAGACTTTGAGGATAAGTATAGGGTTGAGCTGATAGCTGCTCTGGTGGACTACCAGACTGATTGTGAAGCTCTTCAAGGGGGGGATGCAATCACTGAAGCCCTTGCCCCTGGGGTTGTTACTGAATCTGTTTCTGGGAGTGCCACCACTCCTGCTGCCTCTATTCCGAACCCCAGCAGTGTTTCTTCAGCGAATCCCTTTGGACTTGAAATATTAAGTATGAAATTGGCCTTTGAATATAAAAAGTTGGAAACAGAAGCTGAACTTAAGAAAGAGGAGTTGGCATAGCAAGTGATAGTCAAAGATAGGGACACTGAATGTCAAAGAATCCATTTGGAGAAGGCTAGAGAGTAGACTTTAGCAAAACCAGTTGAGAGTGTCAGGTCCCCTGCCACCAAATTTATGAAAGATTTGGTTGGTGTGTATGTGGAGGGTTCTGATATCCTCCAATGGATTGAGGCATTTGAAATGAATGGCTTGTGGAATCCATGATGTTGATAAAAGAGATTGGGCTAGGTGTTTTTTAAGTAGAGTGCCTCAGACTGGTTATGACTGTATTCCAAAACTAAGTGTGGAAGAAGGGGTCAGTATGGGTGCATGAAATCTGCTGTGATTGCCAAGTTTGGCAAGACACCTACCCAATACCGTAAAATGTTCAGGGAATATAAGAAACGAGAGAATGTGTCTTGGATTGACTGGGTGAGTGCTGCACATATGAACATGATGGGGTGGATTGATGCTTACAAAGTGAAAACGTTTGTTGAATTGTCCCACCTTTTGTTTTTGGAGCATTTCTCTGAAGCCTGTTCACTATAGCTGCATCAGTATGTTGCTGACAGGAACATTTTAGATCCCTTTAAGCTGGCCAGGCTGGCTGAAAAGTGGGTCTCCCACTGGGTGTCCCCAAAGGAACCCAGTGGGAAGGACAAGGAGAATGAAAAGGGGGCCTCTGAGAAGTCTGAGGAGTCCCAAAAGCAGTCACAGTAGGGTAACCAAAACCTTCAGCTCCTAATACCCAGAAATCTAGTGGGGATAAGTCCTATGTGGGTGGGAGTAAGAGAAGTGGTCCTCCTGTTGCAAAGCAGGCTCCCAGTGGCTTCAGTATCGTACCTCGCATTCCTGGTACTTGCTGCGACTGTGGGGCACTGGACCACAAGAAGGGTGACCCTAAGTGTAAAGGTAAGGCACTTGGAGTCCAGGTTGTCAGCCTGACCTACCCTTACCCCATTCCTGAGGCGGAGGCCACCGTCCTCCCCACCTCTACAGGAATCACATTTGGTGCTCCTGTCGAGATTTCCCTAGTGTCCCTTGGGGCCTGGGACCAGTATGCAGAAGTACTGGTTACAACCCCACAGAACACCCGTAGGCTTTTAAGAAGTGTCCTCTTAAATGGCCAGCCTTCTACTGGTTTGAGAGACACTGGAGCAGCTATGACAGTGATGGACAGGACCCTGCTCATGCCAGAACTACCAGGTTAGCTGGTGGGCCTCCCAAAATATCTCCTGTGGCCCTAGTCACAATCATGATGGGAGACAAGACAGCAAAGCTTCCTGTCCTGGTTCAGGACAATGTACCTGCTAACATTTTGTTAGGCAATGGTCTAGTGGAATTGGGGTTGATCTCTGATGGTCTCCCCCTGACTGCGGCTGCAGTCACTAGGTCACAGGTAACACCGGGCCTGACTGTGAGTCAGGTACCCAAGCCAAAGGAGACCCCTAAGGCAAGAAGGAAGAGCAAGAAGGCCACCCCTGTGAATGGGGCTCCTTCTCTTCCTGCTGCTTCAGCAGCACCCACTGGGATTCATGCTCCGGACGGTCTGGGTCCAGTGGTAAACCTTGACTCAACTCCTGAAGGAGAAGAGCCAGAAGACCCTCCTGCGGGAGAGGTGCTCAACCTGGAGGATCACCCCCACCTTCTATGCCTGCTGGCTGAAGGGGGGCCCTCTAGCGGAGACCTCTGTAAGGGTCAAAGAGAGTGCCATTCTCTCGAGGGTCTGAGGAAACAGGCCCTGTCCCAAGCACAAGGAGAAGTGCCTAGGTCTTTCCAGATTTATTGGGAGGGTGAGCTCCTTTGCAATGAGCCTACTAAGCCTGAACCTGGTGCCCTCAAGAGGTTGGTGGTACCCCAGGTTTACAGGCCCTTCCTGCTGCAGTTGGCGCATGATGTGCCCTTAGCTGGTCATCTTGGTACCAAGAAGACTAAGCAGAGGCTCTCTGCACATTTCTATTGGCCCCGGATGGGAGTAGAAGTGGAGTCCCACTGCAGGACCTGCCCCACTTGTTAGTTGTCTGGCAAGACTGGAGGCAGTGTTATTGTCCCACTGCAGCCGTTGCCAGTGGTTGCCACACCATTTGAGAGGGTTGGCATTGACATTGTCGGTCCCCTTCACCCGCCCACTTCAGGTGGACATCGATTCATCCTGGTATTGGTAGATCATGCCACCAGGTACCCTGAGGCTATACCCCTTCGGACTGTTACTGCCAAGGTGGTTGCCAGGGCTCTCCTGGGCATTTTCACCAGAGTTGGATTCCCTAAAGAGGTAGTCTCTGACAGAGGATCCAACTTTATGTTGAGTTGCATGAAAACGATGTGGAAAGAGTGTGGAGTAACCTTCAAGTTCTCAACCTCCTACCACCCCAGACTAATGGTCTGGTTGAGAGATTTAACAAAGCTCTCAAGGGCATGTTGGGTGCTTTGGAAGAGCCTCTAAGGAGGAAATGGGATCTCCTCCTGCCATGCATGCTGTTCGCTTGCAGAGAAGTACCTCATGGATGACACAGATGATGGACCAGGCGACTGCGAACCTTAAGGCAAGCCGGGAATTGAACAAATAATGGCATGACATTACAGCATCACAAGTGGATTGGACTCCAGGTCGGGAGATCCTTGTGATGGAGCCTACCAAGCTTCAAGCTTTGGTGGATAAGTGGACTGGACCCTTCAGGATCATCTCCAAGATGGGCAAAGTCAATTATCTGGTTGACATGGGAGTCGTCCCTGGGGTAGCCCCTCAGGTATTCCAAGTCAACTGGTTCAAGCCTTTCCACAGGCGAGCAGAAGTCGCATGTCTCTTGCTAGCTTCAGAGCAAGAAGAGGATGAGAGCTGTAAGAGGATTCAATTCAACAATACAGCTAAGTCAATGCCTATTCTGGGATACTGAATGGAAACCCTTATTGATATATCTTTATGTCCAGTTCATGCGTTCTGGATGACTACCCCTATATAACACCCCTCTCTTGGAATCCCCCTGACCCCACTGAGCCAAGAAGTAGTTCTGTTTTGCAAGTTAAAAGGTTTATTTGATAATTTAAACAATAGGTATATATATCACACTTTATAATAATTTAATAATTGAATATGACACTTAATATGAGCAGTAATCAATAATGGATAGTCTGGCACTAGCACACTTGTGAATAGGAACAGAAGAATAAGGTGGTAGAGGATGCTTTATATAAGTTCAGATGGATGTAATGTTGAATGAAAATGCAATGCAGAAAATACTCAATATGATTTCAACAAACAATGTAATCACTTTTCTCTGGCAATCCCCTCCCCCCTTTATGCAATGCAAGGAAATGGAAGGAAAGCACACAGTTCTCAGAAATGCAATCAAATGTAATTCAGTTCACCCCAGCAAGCTTAGACCACAGAAGTTGAAACACAGGCCCAAAATGCTTTTATATGCGCTGGCAATGAAGTGAAAAATATGCTAAAATGCTTTTAATTCCCTCTTGAGGTTCAGGGTGAGTGGTATCAAGTTAATATTAGTCCAGGCTCACTCTAGCAATGATTCAGGGATGGTTCTTAAGAGGCAACCGAATTTTTAGCAAGGAAAGCAAGAACTGCTGTTTTCACACGTGGAGAAATTTGCAAATCGCGGCAAATTCGCGAGTGCGTTTTTTGCGATTGCGGCGGAAGTGTATGGAATAGGAATGCGGTTCTAAGTTCGTTGAAAAGCCACGATTCCTAGCTTTCAGAGGAAAGTTACTGCAAGTCTCTAGGACAAACGGTCACGGAGATATGAGCGATTAAATAAAGGTTGTTTTTCGGATTTGGAATGTTAAAATTCAAAGTGACAAGTGACAGTTTTGCAAAATGACAAGGTACAACTTCTAGGAGATAGTTCTGGTTAGATTAAAATAGATTGAATTATATTATTTTAACTAAGTGATTGGTTCTGCACAGTCTGCTAGGTACTCACAATATATTTTTGAAATAAATGGGCCTCGCCACGGATCTGGTCAGGTTTTAGACTGGACTCTAGTCTGGTCTCGGCACTTCACAGTGATCTGGGTCAGCTCTCTGGTTCTGCTAACAGTGGTCTGGGTCAGCTCTGCTCTGCCTCTGTTTCTGGATATTGATAGATTTGAAGTCTGGATCTCTGGATGTGGATAGATTGAAGTCTCTATGTTGGCTCTCTGAAGGTTGAGGGAGGTAAAGTATGGATTTTCGTGGCAGAGCGTCCCGCAGCAAATGGATTTGAAGGTCCCTATCTGTCCTGACTGTCTGCTTTTATGTGTTTTGAAAATGGGTGTGTGTGCAGCATCACTAGGCTCTACCCCTCTCCACTTGTCATTGGCCACTTCATCCTCTTCCCCTTGATTGGGGGAATGAAATGAAGTGTCATCATGATGAGGTCTGTTTATGGTACAGAGAACCCACCCCTGTCAAATTACACACAATCTATATTTTGACCCAAAAGACATATTTGCACAGGTACACATTTGTTTAAAGATACATGCACCCATCACATATCACAGGAGGTATACCCTGTCCAAATCTGCTCTTCCTGAGAGCTTGCATTCAGAAATGGCGACATTTGCACTTTTTAACTGGTTTCACAATATCGGACATTACCCCAAATTTACACACATGTGCGCAAGGAGTATGGACATTACTTGGTGAAGTGTCAGATTTTTAACATGCATACATTTTAAGTAATACCCTCTTAACTGCTAGCTTGCCCCCAGATCATGCCACCGGTTCTAAAAACCTCTTAAAATGTGGGCAGAAAAATCACCAGAATTATGGTATCATTTAAATAATTTTCACAAGTCCGTACTATGAGTTATTCATCTTTTTCTAAAACCATATTCTGGCTACAGGGGTGTGGTTTCCCCCCAGCACAAGGTTGAATTTCTGGTTTTTCCAGTTCTGCCAAGCCAGCTTGCTCTCACAGGCAGTGCTCCTCCCCTTTCCTTCAGGAGGAAGCCACTTTTTACGGCCCCCGTAATAAAACATTTGCCTGAGTCAGGACAGGGCTTTGTTCAATTTCCTGCAGAGCCCAGGTAATTCAATCAGGAAAGTGTCATATCCCTTTTGGTGGGAGCAGCAAAAGGGCAGCTAGGCCTGGGAACACAGCTGTTGTGCAAGTCTCATCTCCTGTCGGGGGTAGCTGGTGGGCAGAATTCAGTTCCTTAAGCCAGGCCCCAGCTAATGTCACTTTTAGTTACCCAGTCTTCTGCATTCAAATAAAATTAACCATTTTTACATATGCAGCTAGAATGCTGATTCTAAGGTTAAAACTATGACATTTAAACAATTGCAACCTATGTGACACTCAAAAGTAGGTCACTCATTTCTTTTAAACATTTAGGTTTTTAGTGTCTTTCAGTCCAAATTTACTTAAACTGCTGAAATCCACAGCTCAGCCAGTCTTGCTATAAACCTTCAAGTCACTTCAGAATATAACTTTACATTGTATCCACCTCTCAGTAAGTCTTTCTTTGGCCTGCTTTGGGTTCATTTATTCAGTTTTACAGAAAAAAAAAATCAGGTGTTGTTTTAAAACGCCGGCTTTCTGATAGTGGTGAGTACTGGTACTGCAACCATTTTTGGGATTTAAGAAAATGAATTCCCCACAATTCTAGGTTGCTTTTGGCAATCAGCATTGCCATTCCCAATGGTTTCAGACTACTGTGTGGGTAGTCCAATGGTGGTTTTAGGCAGTGCCCTTCTGTGCCCATAACATCGGCAAAAACGAGTGGCAGCCTATTCTTCATGCATTTCCCTGTGCATTTTCTGGGAAGCTCTGGCCATCATGATGTTTTCCATGTCAGTACTGTACAGTTTTTGAGGTAGGGCTCGGATGCATGGGTAAGAACATCCCACAAGCCCCCCTCTTGCGATGGCCATTCTGTTTCACTGATGGAACTCGCAAGACCTGGGATGTTTCCTCATCTTCTTCCAATAGATGGCACAGTTCAGCATCTTTTCCTCCATCCGGTACTGATCGATCGGTTCTCCTCGCCGGTCCTGATGGGATATTGGGCGGTACCCCGGCCCCCTTGCGTCTCTGCTCCCGGTCTCCGGATCGTCCTCCTTGGCCCGTCTCCAGGTTTTCTTTCTCCTAGGACGACAAAGGAATAGCGGCAATACCTATTCATAGACATTTTTCCCCCACCATTGATATAGTGGGGTGGCATATAAATTTAAGAACTCATCAGATATGAACATGCACATTTTTTTAAATTAAGAGACAGGAACACATAAACTTGAGAAACACAGAATTTGATAGGCTATATGTAGGATCTTTTAAGTTAGAACTGAATTAATCTGAGACAGTACCCTCTCGGATTCCAGAGGATTCCTCCAGTTGTTGCAGAGTGTGCCTGGGATGGCAACACTTCAACTGGTTAATGTGGACCCACTTGTCTTCCCCCTCTGCCAAACCGCCTTTGGGGATGCGGATCTTGTATGCCACAGGGGAGATTTTGTCTATAATCTCAAAGGGTCCCTTCCATGTAGGCAAAAATGTTCGCTGTTTGGCCTGGTTCCTTTGGAAATTGTATAGATAGACCCGGTCCCCCACCTGATATTCCTTCCTGGAAGTCTTCAGGTCATAGTGGGTCTTCATGCTATCAGCTGATCTTTCTAGATTCCGCTGAGCATAAGCAAAAGCATGTTGAAGGTGTTTCCTTAAATTCTCCACATACTCATGAGTTGTGGAGGCATTTATCAGTGTCTGCTCTTGGGTCCTGTAGAGCAAATGCTGAGGAAGCACCATCTTGCGCCCAGTCATCAACTCGAATGGTGACATTTTGGTTGCAGATGAAGGGGTAGATCTGATGGCCATTAGGACCAGAGGTAATCGGATATCCCAACTTGGCCCAGAATCTGCCACAAACTTCTTTAATATGCTCACAATGGTTCGGTTATATCTCTCTACTGCCCCAGAAGAAGCTGGCCGGTAAGCAATATGCAACTTCCTTTTGACCCCCAGTATCTCCCACATCCTTGTCATTACTTCACTGGTGAAGTGGCTACCCCTGTCTGACTCAATCCTTTGAGGTAGACCGAAACGGGAAAAGATATGGTTAATCATCAGGGCAGCTGCAGTTTCTGCCTTGCAATTTGGGGCTGGGAGACATTCTACCCACTTGGTAAACAAGCATGTCACAGTCAACATGTACTTATTCCCCCTAGTAGAGCGAATCACGGGGCCTACAAAGTCGATTTGCAAATCTGACCATGGCAGTGTCATCCCCCTCTTTTGGAGGGGTGCACGGTGCGTGAGGGATGATGGCTGAAATTGTGCACACACAAGACACCCCTTCACGTATTGGTCGAGGTCCTGCCCCATGTGTGGCCAGTATGCAACCTCTCTTAAGATTTCCAATGTTGTGTGAAACCCCCTATGACCGGCGGTGGCCGCATCATGGGCGTGACTTAACATCAGGCTTCGGAATGAGGTAGGAACCACCCACTGATCGTGGCCAGCTTTGGATTTCCTTACCAGCAAACCGTCTTGGATTCGGAACATTTTTGGACATTTCATCAACACCCTTAGGTCCTCTTTCCCAATGTAATCGGTATCCGTCAGGGGAAAGTTCTCAGGGTCCTCAATGTGCTGGTAAAATTTACCAATTATTGGATCCCCTTTCTGAGCTGTAATTAAATCAGCATCAGGGGTCTCCTTACTCCATTGTGCAATTGAAATATCATTGTGAGCATTTGTCTGGGACCTAGTGATAGCAG
Source organism: Ambystoma mexicanum (assembly GCF_040938575.1). Lineage (NCBI taxonomy): Eukaryota > Metazoa > Chordata > Amphibia > Caudata > Ambystomatidae > Ambystoma > Ambystoma mexicanum. The sequence continues at coordinate 305,550,776 of NC_090940.1, forward strand.
TGACCTGGATTTCCCCCAACAGGGACTCAATCTCAATTAGATCCCCTTGGATGGCCCCGGTTTTGGCCAGCTGATCAGCTAAGTCATTTCCAGTTTTGCCTGGTCCCTCTACTTTGGAATGACCCTTGATCTTTTTCCAATAGATGGTCATCTCATTCGAGGTGACCAGATCATCAATGTTTTGGATCAACTTCCCATGTTTCAAGGGTTTGTTGTTAGCACATAACATGCCGCTGGTTTTCCAATTAACCAGGTGCTCCACGAACCCGTTCCGTACATAATCTGAATCTGTGATTATGACCAGTTCGTAGAGTTGATGCTGGACAGCAGTGAGGATGGCCTGATGCACAGCCATCAATTCTGCCACCTGACTACTTCGGGGACCAATTTTGTATCCAGCGGAGGGTTCTGGGGACTCATTCACCCATGCATTCCCTACGCCGGCCACCAGTTCTTTCTCCCCGTCGTTGTCAACATGGTAAGAGCATCCATCCACATAGACAGTGGGCATTCCCTCACACTTGTCTTCTTCAAAGACTTTGTGTGGGGAATTAAGGTATGCCTCCGTGTTGTCCTTGATTTTTAGACTTTCATCCTCGAGACAGTTTTCTCTGGCACAATCATGCAAGTCAGCCAGACCTTGCGCGAGGGGACTCTTCTTGTTTTGGCCATATCTGACCTCCACAGGAAAGCCTTGCATTGACAGAATCCAGGAAGTAATTCGGGAATTACTCACATTTCCGGCCCGGATTCTGTCACTTTGGAGATATTGCAGAGGCTGGTGTCGAGTCTCCACTATGATGTGTTCCCCCTGGATAAACGGGCGGTAATTCTTCAATGCCCACACCGTCGCCAGGAGTGCCTTCTCACAATCGTTGAATTTTTCCTCCACAGAGGATAAAGTTTTGCTCGCATAGGAGATTACTTTATTGACCTTGTCATGCTTTTGGTATAATACTGCCGTCAAGCACGTATTAGAGAACCCCGTCTCCAAGAAGAACTCCTTGTTTCTGACAGGGTAAGCTAGGCAGGGCGCTTGTGAGAGGCTTCTTTTGAGTTGTTTTACTGCCTCGGATTGTTCTGGACCCCATTCCCACTTGACCCCCCCTTCAGGAGATGAATCAGGGGTCTGGTGATCTCTGCGTAGCCCTCAATGAACTTTCTGCTGTAATTAGTCAGTCCAAGGAGGCTCCTTAGTTCCCGCCGAGTTGTGGGGTCTTTCAATTTTTGGAGGGCTTCCACTTTCTTTTCCTGGGGACAGAGACCCTGAGGAGTAATCTCATGCCCCAAGAAATTAACACGGGTTCGACACCACTGTGCTTTCTGAAAGGAAAGTTTTGCTCCGGCGGCCCTCAACTGGGTCAGAACATAACGGATCTCCGCTATGTGTTCCTCCACAGATGAACTTTTGATGAGGACATCATCTACATAAGCCAGGTTACCCCTCGCACCCAGGTCGGGCATGGCCTTATGTAGGAAAATGTTGAACTCATTACCGGAGTTAAGGTATCCGAAGGGAGTCCGGGTCCATGTGTACTGCTGGCCCCCAAAGGTAAAAGCCAGTTTGTATTGGTCCTCCCTACTGACAGGCACAGTCCAGTATCCATTGGTCAGGTCTATTGCAGTGAATACCTGTGACCCCTGGATCTGGGCCAGCCCTTGGTCAATGTAGGGCAGAGGCCATCGGGAAGTATGGACCCGTTCGTTGAGCTCCCTGAGGTCGGCGCAGAGTCTCCACTGGCCGTTTGGCTTCAATATTCCCAGCACCGGATTATTGAAGGTGCTGTGGACTGGACGGATTATTCCCCGGGACTCAAGGTTCTTAATTATTTCAGTAAGGGACTCCATTGATGCGAGAGGCAAGCGATATTGCTTCACAAACACTGGAATCATGCCAGGGTCCGTGGGGATTGTTGTTGTGTGGATGTCGGTGCGGCCACAGTCATATGAGTCTACCGCAAAGGGATCTTGGAAATCCAAGAAAACTTGTTTCAACTTTTGCTTTTGTTCCAGAGTCACACAGGCATCAGCTAGGTTGACTCTCTCTTCCACCATCTGCCTGAAGACTGGAAAGACTTCTGGTTTGGCTATTTCAGCGGCCTCCTCCAGCTGGGTGGAGAAGTCCCTGGTCAGAGTGCTGATTTGGACTGGAGGCTTCAGGTGGGAAAGGCAGCCCTCATGGACCTGGAAAATCACCTCATCCCTCCTGAAGTCACAAGTCACATCTTCCTTACCATAAGGGCAAGAAGTGTACACCAGGAAGTTCCCCCCATGCCGGGTAAAAATCCTGTCTTGTGTCGTATTGTCATCACTGTCACTGTCAAAGCAGTCCTTGGGGATTGGCCCTAACAGTTCATTACCTAAATAGATGGAAAAATGTCGGTCATCAACCGCCATTCCAATAATGGTGCCTGCGGCTAGAGTAATACTCTTTAAGTCGCTGTTATCCACCTCTATTAGAGTGGTGTCATGTTCTACGTTGACTAATGGAGTTGGGTTTACCCCCAACCCTTGCTGTTGGAGAGAAGCATTTAGATGTATATAAGCATCAGGGTTTTGCAAATATTGTCCTCTTTTAACTTTCACTTCCAGGGAGAATTGTCGGGTCCTTTCTGGGATGGTGACTTCCTCTTTAATCTGAATTTCAACTGCATAAGGTAGCAATTGAGCTGACCTAAATGCTTTTTCTGGATCATCAAAGCCCATGGGATTATCCGCTAATCGGGACCAAGCTTTGAAGTTTATTAGGTCCAAACTAATGGCAAAGCGATTGAGAATGTCACTGCCTAAGTAAAAGGTGGCAGAGACGTCTCGCACGACCCAACAATTCTGGACTATGCTCTTGTTGCCAATGGAGATTTTGAGCATACACCTGCTTGGCAGGAGATGTTTGGAATTGGGTGCTTCCAGGTCCATTTCCCATTTGTCTATCAGTTTGAATGTGGGAATGGCTGGATCTTTTGGGAGTTGGCGGAACATGGCTTCGCTGATGAAGCTCTTACCGTTGTTCACACACACTCGAGCGAGAACAGAGTCCTTCCCATTATTTAACTGGACAGGGATGAACAACTGCTCTCCAATTTGCTGAATATCAGCCAGGCTCTGAGCTGATTTCACATCTTTCTGAACTATAGGAGTGGGAATTTCTGATTGTGGATTAGTATAGATTTTCAGAGTGTTTCCTTCCAGCGTGGAATACCACTTTAGACTGGAAGGAAGGTTGATTTTCAGAAATAGAGAGGACCCCCCATCACCAGTCTGTTGTCCTACTGCTATTACTGTCACGTCTGGAATTTGGTCGTTCTGGAAGTGAAATTCTACTTGGTCAGATTTTTGTTCAACCATGTGGCAGGTGCCGTTTAAACTAACATGGTTGACACTCTGTTTTAATTTTATGGGTCGGCTAGTCTGGGTCCAGAGGACCTTGTTTACGCAATCTATTAGGGGTGACAACCTTCTCAGGAGGTCATTCCCTAGTAAAAAAGGGGTGCCCTCTGGAGTCACAACTATGACTGGGTGTTTCAACTTGTGTCGCCCAATTTTAATGTCCAAGTCTGCCGTCCCCTCGACGGGAATTTCCTTCCCGTCAAAGTTCTACAGTTGTCCAGGAAGAGAGGAATTTGGTAATTCTCTCCCCTTCCTGCATTCAGTTCGTCAAAGGCCCTTCTGGACAGAAGGGTAGCTTGAGATCCAGTGTCCACCAGTGCCAAAATTGTACCCTGCCCCTGTACTTGTACCGGGGCATAGTATCTTCCCTCCTTCTCCTCAAGGGGGCACAGATAATGCACATTTTTGGACAACTGGTGGGCTAACTTTCTGGTTTTGGACATCGCTAGCGAAGGAATTTGTGCAGAATTCTGTGGAGAGCCTTGGGAATCTGAAAGAAAAAATTGGCAACTGGAGATCAGAGCTATTGTGAGTTCCCCTGGCTCCGGTTCCGGGCCGCCCCCCCTTTTTGGAGGCAGTCACCAGGATGGGTTTGAACCAGGGGATTTTCTTGCTGTTGGTTCTGGGATGAGATGGTGGGCGGCGGTAGCTCAGTCTCCACATCTCCCCAGTCTGGATTTGCATCCCTAGGGACCCATTTTTCTTTGGGAGGAGTTCCCCCCTCTCTGAAGGAGAAGATCCTTTTCCCAGGATCCTCTGAGGATCCCTCTCCCTCAAATTGGAAGATCTGTACCTCTTCCTTAAACTGAGTCTGTTTGGGTCTTTTGTTTCTCCTACCCCCCCCTCTGCTCCTTAGGAGGCAGACTTTCAGGGGCAAGAGATTTTGTTTCCGGTTCCTGGGTTTCCAGGGGCTGTTTACAAGTGAGGAAGGAAGCTTCCTCCAAGGCTTTACACCCCCCTTCCCCTTGTGCCTCCTCCCTGGGAACCGGTGAGTTATCGGGGTGCTGCCCCCGTCATTGTTCTGGAGCACCAGGTCCAGAGTTGGGTGCGTTCTGCGCCGGCATGCCGATCTGAGGGTTCTGCTGAGCCCTCAGTATGTGACCCAGATCCCGCGCCATGTTTTGAACATGGCGCTCTAACTGGGAAACCCGCTCAGGCTGATACGGGGCCCTGTTTTCTCCCCTGGGCTGATCCCGGGAAGGGTAGCTATCCCTTCTTTGGTAGTACCCCTGGTTGGGAAGATTTGGATACCCCTCCACCCTTGGCCTCCCCTCTCCCGGATTCGGTTGTCTGGGCTCAGGGAATTGGGGAAAGAAGGGTGGAGGATTTTGGGGTTGGAAGTTGGGTGGATACCTGGGGAAGAAGTTCTGCCCAGGGTTTGGTGAGTTTCTGCCCTCCTGTGAGAAGTTGGGAGGGAAGTTCTCTGGGTTAGGTGCTTGGCTGGATCCCCCCTTGGGCTGGAGGAGTCCACACATAACCCAGGATGGGTCTGTTTCCCTTGTAACGGGGGCTTACATAATCAGGAGAGCGAGGGACCCCATTTGTGGGGCTGCCTCCCTGGCTCCCTGTCTGTGACTGGCCCGAGGACCTTCTGGGCCTAGCATTATTAGGTGCAGGTAGGTTTTTAGGCCCCCCCATCTCCAAATCCAAAACGGGGGTGACCTTTACCTCTGCCACCTTGGCAGCAGCAGGGGTGCTGTTGGTTTTGGGATTTTTCTGGGTATTGCTTTTATTTTCTATGGGCTTCTGCACCTCATAGATCCGGGTCGCCTGTTCAATGACCCAGTCTAAAGATCTTTTCTCGTGAAAATCCCTCACGAGCTGGGTCATTATGTATTTGGGCAAGGCATGGAAAAACGTATTAATAAATTCTCTGCTGTCTGTGCGCACCCTTCTGGTGGTCTACGCAAAGGCACGTTTCAGTTCTTGCACAAACTCTTGTGGGGCCTGATCCTCCCCACACTGCAAATTGTAGGCTGCCTTGCGAGCCTCTTGGGGATTTCTGTGAACAGAAAAATGTTTTAATATGGCCGCCCTATAGGTGGACCACCTGGAATGATTTTGGTCCTCCAGCCCTGCAAAGAAACTGGAGTACTCTGGGGAGAATGTCCACTTTACATATTGGATACAGCTTTGGCTGTCCTTCAAATGAAAAGTCTCCATCATTTGCTCATAGAGCTCCAAGTGTTCCCAAACAGAGTACTTGGCGTTCTTATGATAAGGCGTGATGACACTCCTGATTGCCTTAATCTGTTTCAATGGGTCCTTAATCAAGGCCCTTTTTGCCTTATTGGCCTTTGTGGTTCGGGTAACCCTTGTCCATTCATCCCCTGACTCAGAGGCACTGCTCCCAGAGGTTCAAGTCTGATCTTCCAGGTTTTCCCGGATTCTGCGAGCCTGGGAATGGCTGGCAGAATGTGGGGACCTGGTCTCCTGTGTCCTGTACCGTTCAGAGGAGTCTTCAGATTCCTCTTTGCTGCCAGGATTTGATGGGTACTCCCCCCCCCACTGACCTAACTGGGCAGAGGTTTTCAGGATGCCCTTAATGGGCCTACTCTCCTGGGGTTCCCCATCAAATTGCACTGTGCTTGGGTGCCCATACCCGGATGCCTGCCCCTCCATTCCTGGGTGGTACTGGCCTATGAGCCCCATGCTTCTGGCTGGATAGTAATCTGCCATCCCTGTGGCCCTGTGCTCATGTGCACCAGGGGACATGGGGGTGGCAGAGTCCAGGGACTGAGAGAGATAAAGGCCTCTGGTACTAGTGCTCCTGGGGTTATGCTCAGGAGTTTCTCTTTCCCAGCGAACCTCATCTCTATCCGCCCCTGCTCCCTGTTGCAATGCAAGAGCCTGCGCCTTCAGTTCCTCAGTTAAGGCCTTACTAGACTCTATCAGTCTCTCCTGCATCGCTACCCGTTGTTGGAGTCTATCATTGTGCTGGCAGAGAGCCTCATTCTCTCTCTGTGCCTCCAGATTGGTCCTGGAGCACTGGGCCAGTCTTTGCTGCAGGAGGGTTACCTCCTGAGCTGTCTCCCTATTGGCCTGCTCCTTTCTTTCTAGAGCATCCTCCACCCTCCTGGCGTGCTCTAACAAGTTCTGGTGTTCTTTTTGGAGGTCACCCAGTCCCTGGTGGGCCAGGTGATTTTCTTCCATTTTTCTTTTTAAGTGGCAGACTTCCTGGCCTAAGGTGTCCCTTTCCTGACTAAGAGTCTGCATCTGTACCGTCAGGTTGTCCCTTTGCCTTTGGAAGGCACCAGATTTCTGGCGCTCCTGATCAAACTCTGCCTGGGTATCCAGGTCTTTCAGAATCAGTTTATTGCTCTCTGCCTTCTCCCTATCTAGGTGGCTTTGCAGGGTGACTACCTGCTCAGCACATACCCTATTGAAGTCTAACTGTTGCTCCAGCTTTTTCTGGCTCTGCAGTAGGGAGTCCAAAACTTCTTGGTACTCCCTCTGCAAGGCCAGAAATCTGGTATCCTGGTCAGCCTTTTCCTGTTGCAGGATGTCCATATCCTTCTTTATTTTAATGATGTGCTGTCTACTCTCATTTTCTGACTCCTGGCTCCCCTGCAGCCTCTGCTCAGAAGAGACCAGGTCAGATTGGACGTTCTCTAACGCCATCTGTCGCTTATTCGCCAGATCTTGGCTTTCAGTACATTTATCCTGCATGTCTCCCATATATAGGTACAGGTACGCCGCTATCCTAACCATCTTGTCTTGTTCATCCTTAGCTTTAGGAGCCATGTATAGTTCACTCAGGGCCACATGTAAGGGACCCTGATCTCTCCATATATCTGACCCTGTTTCCGTGACCTGTTGCGTGATGGCCTGCAACCAGACCATGCGGTCCTGGTGAGTCCACTCACCTCTCACAAATAACTTGTGTAAGAAGTGCTCTCTGGCTATTTTCATATCTACCAAGGTCGTCATTCTGGAATTTGAGTTCCTTCCTGACTTACAGAAGTTTGTATTTTATTTTTGCAAAACAGACCTTTTCCTTAGAGCGTTCCTTTGAGGAGTGCTTTACAGCGTAACACAGCATGGTGATCCGACCGGATATGTGTATCTGGTCAGCTGGCACACTGTATTAATCTGCAGAAGTGATAGATCTAATCCAAACGTCCCGCTCGAGCCCCCAATTTGTAAGAGGATTCAATTCAACACTACAGCTAAATCAATGCCTACTCTGGGATACTGAATGGAAACCCTTATTGATATATCTTTATGTCCAGTTCATGCATTCTGGATGACTACCCCTATATAACACCCCTCCCTTGGAATCCCCCTGACCCCACTGAGCCAAGAAGTAGTTCTGTTTTGCAAGTTAAAAGGTTTATTTGATAATTTAAACAATAGATATATATATCACACTTTATAATAATTTAATAATTGAATATGACACTTAATTTGAGCAGTAATCAATAATGGATAGTCTGGCACTAGCACACTTGTGAATAGGAACAGAAGAATAAGGTGGTAGAGGATGCTTTATATAAGTTCAGATGGATGTAATGTTGAATGAAAATGCAATACAGAAAATACTCAATATGATTTCAACAAACAATGTAATCACTTTTCTCTGGCAATCCCCTCCCCCCTTTATGCAATGCAAGGAAATGGAAGGAAAGCACACAGTTCTCAGAAATGCAATCAAATGTAATTCAGTTCACCCCAGCAAGCTTAGACCACAGAAGTTTAAACACAGGCCCAAAATGCTTTTATATGCGCTGGCAATGAAGTGAAAAATATGCTAAAATGCTTTTAATTCCCTCTTGAGGTTCAGGGTGAGTGGTATCAAGTTAATATTAGTCCAGGCTCACTCTAGCAATGATTCAGGGATGGTTCTTAAGAGGCAACCGAATTTTTAGCAAGGAAAGCAAGAACTGCTGTTTTCACACGTGGAGAAATTTGCAAATCGCGGCAAATTCGTGAGTGCGTTTTTCGCGATTGCGGCGGAAGTGTATGGAATAGGAATGCGGTTCTAAGTTCGTTGAAAAGCCAAGATTGCTAGCTTTCAGAGGAAAGTTACTGCAAGTCTCTAGGACAAACGGTCACGGAGATATGAGCGATTAAATAAAGGTCGTTTTTCGGATTTGGAATGTTAAAATTCAAAGTGACAGTTTTGCAAAATGACAAGGTACAACTTCTAGGAGACAGTTCTGGTTAGATTAAAATAGATTGAATTATATTATTTTAACTAAGTGATTGGTTCTGCACAGTCTGCTAGGTACTCACAATATATTTTTGAAATAAATGGGCCTCGCCACGGATCTGGTCAGGTTTTAGACTGGACTCTGGTCTGGTCTCGGCACTTCACAGTGATCTGGGTCAGCTCTCTGGTTCTGCTAACAGTGGTCTGGGTCAGCTCTGCTCTGCCTCTGGTTCTGGATATTGATAGATTTGAAGTCTGCATCTCTGGATGTGGATAGATTGAAGTCTCTATGTTGGCTCTCTGAAGGTTGAGGGAGGTAAAGTATGGATTTTCCCGGCAGAGCGTCCTGCAGCAAATGGATTTGAAGGTCCCTATCTGTCCTGACTGTCTGCTTTTATGTGTTTTGAAAATGGGTGTGTGTGCAGCATCACTAGGCTCTACCCCTCTCCACTTGTCATTGGCCACTTCATCCTCTTCCCCTTGATTGGGGGAATGAAATGAAGTGTCATCATGATGAGGTCTGTTTATGGTACAGAGAACCCACCCCTGTCAAATTACACACAATCTATATTTTGACCCAAAAGACATATTTGCACAGGTACACATTTGTTTAAAATTACATGCACCCATCACATAACACAGGAGGTATACCCTGTCCAAATCTGCTCTTCCTGGGAGCTTGCATTCAGAAATGGCGACATTTGCACTTTTTAACTGGTTTCGCAATATCGGACATTACCCCAAATTTACACAAATGTGCGCAAGGAGTATGGACATTACTTGATGAAGTGTCAGATTTTTAACATGCATACATTTTAAGTAATACCCTCTTAACTGCTAGCTTGCCCCCAGATCATGCCACCGGTTCTAAAAACCTCTTAAAATGTGGGCAGAAAAATCACCAGAATTATGGTATCATTTAAATAATTTTCACAAGTCCGTACTATGAGTTATTCATCTTTTTCTAAAACCATATTCTGGCTACAGGGGTGTGGTTTCCCCCCAGCACAAGGTTGAATTTCTGGTTTTTCCAGTTCTGCCAAGCCAGCTTGCTCTCACAGGCAGTGCTCCTCCCCTTTCCTTCAGGAGGAAGCCACTTTTTACGGCCCCCGTAATAAAACATTTGCCTGAGTCAGGACAGGGCTTTGTTCAATTTCCTGCAGAGCCCAGGTAATTCAATCAGGGAAGTGTCATATCCCTTTTGGTGGGAGCAGCAAAAGGGCAGCTAGGCCTGGGAACACAGCTGTTGTGCAAGTCTCATCTCCTGTCGGGGGTAGCTGGTGGGCAGAATTCAGTTCCTTAAGCCAGGCCCCAGCTAATGTCACTTTTAGTTACCCAGTCTTCTGCATTCAAATAAAATTAACCATATTTACATATGCAGCTAGAATGCTGATTCTAAGTTTAAAACTATGACATTTAAACAATTGCAACCTATGTGACACTCAAAAGTAGGTCACTCATTTCTTTTAAACATTTAGGTTTTTAGTGTCTTTCAGTCCAAATTTACTTAAACTGCTGAAATCCACAGCTCAGCCAGTCTTGTTATAAACCTTCAAGTCACTTCAGAATATAACTTTACATTGTATCCACCTTTCAGTAAGTCTTTCTTTGGCCTTCTTTGGGTTCATTTATTCAGTTTTACAGAAACAAAAAATCTGGTGTTGGTTTAAAACGCCGGCTTTCTGATAGTGGTGAGTACTGGTACTGCAACCATTTTTGGGATTTAAGAAAATGAATTCTTCACAATTCTAGGTTGCTTTTGGCAATCAGCATTGCCATTCCCAATGGTTTCAGACTACTGTGTGGGTAGTCCAATGGTGGTTTTAGGCAGTGCCCTTCTGTGCCCATAACATCGGCAAAAATGAGTGGCAGCCTATTCTTCATGCATTTCCCTGTGCATTTTCTGGGAAGCTCTGGCCATCATGATGTTTTCCATGTCAGTACTGTACAGTTTTTGAGGTAGGGCTCGGATGCATGGGTAAGAACATCCCACAGAGCCCCTTCCTGATTTGCTGCATATCAACCCTCAGGATGGCTCAGTGGAAGGAGTGTATCTCTCTCCATATCTGACACCAGAGCAGCAGAGGGGCTGCAGAGCTTTGCTCCCACAGTATGCCCCTCTGTTCTTGTTGACACCAGGCCTCACCCCATGGTGCAGGCACGAAATTGACACTGGTGACAGGGTACCTGTCAAAAGCAGATGCTACAGGATGTCAGACACTGTGAAGAACCACATCCAGGCTGAGGTCGCCAAGATGTTGGATCTGGGTGTAATTGAACCCTTCACCAGTCCCTGCGCAGTCCAGGGGTCCTTGTCCCCAAGGCAAGTTTCCAGGCAGGTACCAAGGATTGGCGATTCTATGTGGACTACAGAGGGATCAATGCCATCACCAAAACTGACATGCACCCATTGCCCAGGGCTGATGAGCTTGTGGACACCATAGGTGCTGCCAAATTTGTGAGTCCCTTTGACCTTACCTCAGGCTATTAGCAAATAGCTCTGACGGACCATGACAAGGAAAAGACTGCATTCTCAACACCCGAGGGACTCCACCAGTTTGGAGTCATACCTTTTGAGTTGAAAAACACACCTGCCACCTTCCAAAGATTAGTCAACCATGCGCTCAGTGGGCTGGAGGCCTTTTGTGTGGCTTACCTAGACGACATTGCTGTCTACAGTTGCACCTGGGAAGAGCATTTGACTCACATGGAGAAGGTGTTGCAGGCCTTGAAAAGGGCTAGCCTCACTTAGAAGTCCAGCAAGTGCCAGATAGCTCAGGGGAAAGTCACGTATTTGGTCATGAGGTAGGAGGGGGTTGAATCCAATCTCTCCCCAGTAAGGTACAGGATGTACATGACTGGGAGACTCCCACTACTCAAACCCAGGTGAAAGCCTTTATGGGCCTCACTGGGTATTACCGTAACTTCATGGTGTACTATGAAGCCATAGCTACCCCTCTGACAGCTCTGACTTCGCCCAAACAACCGAGGAAGGTTAACTGGACGGAAGACTGTCAGAGGGCCTTTATTGGCTGAAAGGAAAGCATGTTTAGGGCACCTGTGTTGTGTGCGCCTGACTACAGCAAACTCTTTATTGTTCAGACTGATGCCTGCGACACCGGAATTGGAGCTGTCTTATTCCAGTTAGATGACAAAGGGAGGGAACATCCTATCATATTCATCAGTAGACAACTCAAGGGTAGAGAATTTAGGTGGGCTACTGTTAAAAATAAATCGTTTAGCATAGTTTGGAGATTTAGGCGTTTTAGCCCCTACCTTACGGGGTCTACATTTAAGGTCCCCAAACAGATTATAAGCCCTTAAAATGGCTTATGCAGATGAAGGGTGAAAACCCGAAACTGCTCAGGTGGTCCATTAGCCTGCAAGGGCTAGACTTCACCATTGAGCATAGACCAGGGAAGAGTCATGATAATGCGAATGGCCTTTCCAGAAGGTATGTTGACCGTCTGGAGGAGGGTATCAATTTCGTGGGAGATTAGACCACCTTAACCTCAGTCTGGGCGGGGGGGCTGTGATGCTGGAAATGCATTGGAGGGACAGGGCCTCCATGTCCTTGTCCTGTAGTCCTTTTATCATGTGTGTTCTGTGTTATATTCTGCACAGGAGTCAATGTGGGACTCCTGGCAGTGCAGCTCTTCTTTTTGGTTTGGTGAACAGACCCTTGGGATACCCTTATGGCACCCATGGTGGGGGTACAACCCTGGACCCCTAGTGTATGTTTTTTGGGCACCCGTGTGTGGCCCACAGAGCAGGGTAGGGGCTGGTGGCAGCTCCATGCTGAATTTGACAGGTGCTCTGAGTAGCTCCATTTTGGGATACCCAGGTCCTGCCTTTAGAATCGGTTGATTCCTGATAGCAGACAATATTGCCCCTGTGGTCTCTTGCTTTCTATTGCCTGTTACCTTGTTTTCCCAAAGTCCTGGGAAGGCCTGACTCTGTCCCTTCCCCTGACTGGCTTTTGGGTGGAAGTTCCTTATATGGTATTGTGGGGAAGTCCAGGCCAGACTGGCTGGAGCCTTCCCAGTGACTGTATGTTGTGGTTTAACCCTTGGGGTGGTACCTGGGTGAATGGAGTGTGTGACCAATATGCATTTCATGTTATGGGTGTCTGGTTTCTGGTATGTGACACAAAGACTGAGACAGCCCTGCCCGAAACTGGTATGAATGCAGTGCTGAAAGGCTGAGTGCTTGTCCCAATCCACATTCCTTGTTGTGAGTGTCTGGATGTAGAAGAATGACCTGAATGCACTGTGAGCCTTATTGGCCGCCTGCTTGCATGAATGCCCTTCTGAATGATTGGTTGCCTACGTGGGACCCAGCAAAGTGAATGAGAGACCAATCAGTATATCTCGGGACCTCTCACTGATGGAAATTGTTCAGAAGCTGAAGTCGAAACTTGATGCTTGATCTCAAAGCAGAGCCGGAAGCAGAAAGTTAACTGCTGTTTCCCTTCGACGCAATCTGAAAGCTGCTGTGCCTTCAAGAAACTGATCCAAGAGAGAACCTGGCTAGGAGACTCTTCCTGAGCTATGAGGGAACATTGCGTACCAGCTAACCTTCCCCAAGGCTCCCTGGAAGTCAGTCATCGAAAGGTTGCCGACCGGAGACGTGGACCACCGAGGAATCTGAAGCAAACCACCAGGACGTCGAAGCCATCGACGACCGCCACCGTCTACTGCGGTTTGGAGGACCTTTGTAACCTCGGCGACCGGAGCGCACCTCTGCATTGCCTAAGACATTAAAATTAGGGACTCCCTTGCTCATCACCGTCGACCGCTTTTGTCCCACTGGAGAAAGTCAAGGTCGCAGACGAACCAAGGAGAATCTGCTGATGGGTTACCCGCCATACGGAGTCCACAAAGACGCTGACGAAGATCCGAAAGCCAGCTGTGGTCGAGTCCCCTTCGCTGACGCCAAACGCTGATGTCCCGATGCCCTTGCTGGGCCTAAGTTCTTCATTGATTCTTTGCGGCAACGAACTATCGTCGTCAAGGTGCACCGCATGCCTCATCTTTGCAAGACGTCGACGACTGATCGTCGACGAGCAACGCCAGGACCAAAGATGCTACCTCAACACGATTGTTCACCTTTTTCTTCAAGGGATCTTGACGATCCATGGCTCCTGCCTTAAAGAGAGTTCACTCAAGAAGGATCTGTCGATGACCTGACATCGAACTCTACTAAACCAGGTACGGTAGAAATTTATAGAAGGAAATAAGACTCTGCTAAAGCAATATAAGGACTGGGCTTGTTTAATATCTCATTTACAGGTTGCCCAGGTGGGGGGATCCTCACACAGAACTGTGCCTAGTGGTAGGGGCCCAGTATTCTGCCAATTGCTTAACCAGTTTGTTTTCCTCCTCAAGTCTATTTTGTCATGCATGGTAGACATATTACCTCTGGACCCGGAACACCGTCTTCACACAGAACGGGTTATGCTCATAGAACTGCTAGACTTTTCTATTCTAAATGGAGGTTGTTTGATATCTTGCCTGGAAAACGACATTTGCATTATTCACATCGTAGAATTCACGTGATTCAGGGTAGTCGCGTGTGTTTCTGCATTACTTTCATAAGCAGCGTGGAGATGTCGCTTGCTGCTTCTGATTGAACCAACATGGCGTTTGGTAGCTGAAACCTTGATCTGCGTCCTCGCATCCCTTCAGTTACATCTTTGGCTTTCCTCTGCGTGTTTCTTCCACACGCGAACTCCTGGAGCTGCATTCAAGAAGTTACGGCAGCTTTTCCTGTTCACATGTATTTTTCTACATGCTACCTTTGGCAACCGTCCATCAGAAGACCAACGGATGGATTTTTCTTCACACGCGAGTTCTAGCAGCCTGTCTGCATGCACTTCAGTCGCGTGTATAACACATGCGGGTTCCTGATACTTTCGCGTGCTGCTTTTCCTGGCTGCGTGTAAGTTTGTCGTGTGTAAAACCACACGCGGTTTCCTGAACTCTTCAAGCGCGGCTGTCCTGGCTGCGTGTACTTTGTTGCATGTAAAAACAGACGCAGTTTCCTGAACTCTTCAAGCGCAGCTGTCCTGGCTGCGTGTAGTTTGTCAAATGTAAAACCACACGCGGTTTCCTGAACTCTTCAGGCGCGGCTGCCCTGGCTGCGTGTACTTTGTCGCGTGTAAAAACACATGCGGTTTCCTGAATTCTTAAAGCGCGGCTGTCCTGGCTGCGTGTACTTTGTCGCATGTAAAAAACACACGCGGATGTCTGAAATCTTCACGTGCTGCTATCCTGGCTGCATGTAAGTTTGTTGTGTGTAAATCTCACACGGTTTCCTGAACACTTCAAGTGCAGCTGTTTTGGCTGCGTGTACTTTGGTGCGTGTAAAAACACACGCTGGTTCTTGAACTCTTAACGTGCGGCTTTACTGGCTGCGTGGAAATTAGTCGCGTGTAAAACTGCATGCAGTTTTCTGAATTCTTTAAATGTGCAATTCCACCCGCAAGTTGTGCTTCACTTTGGATTTAATCCCTGGCACCTGTGATGAGATAACAGGTGGTCTTCAATTCATCATTTCTGTTCTACGTGGGAAAGGAAGTATTGCCGACAACTGTTTATTTGAAGGTGATTGTGCACAGTACTTTGGACGCTATCCTGTGGTGCACCAACCCGGTATCTAGCGTGAGCCTCGTGCCGTTCGGGATATGTTTCCCTCACTCACCTTCCCACCTTTTGTCATTGTTCAGTTCGTTGGTTTCTTCAGAGACTTGTTGGCGAAGCCTCCAGTTCTAACTCTACAGGTTAGTGTTGTACTAGGTGCTATTGCTGTGCTATTAGTGAGAGTTTAAGTTGGGACACTTTCTCATTATACTTTATAGTATCCTAGGCTGACTTCCAATGATGTTCCCACACCCTTTCCAGTGATCACTCTCTGCCTGTTTTACTAGTCAGAGAGTTGTATCATTTGGAAGGTCTATTTTTGACTTCACTACTGTCAAGCCGTGTGATTCATTAAGGATCCGGAAGAGCACTACCAATTGTATCCTTTATGGTTACCTGTATCCTTTTTCATAAGATACTTGGGTGATTTATGACATATTGTTGGTTCACTTTATTAATTGATTTGTATGCCATTTGAAACTGTCTACAGTTGATGCATTTTAATGAATCAAAGGAGTAATTGTGGTACCACATAGAGACTGTATATATTTATCATTATAGAATTACCTGAGCACAAAGTGTGTTATTGTATGTGTACTTTATCAAAGTCTTCTTTATATAAAGAATTGTGTTTTTACTAACATAGTGTGTGGACATTCCTTTGTGGGTGCTTGAAGACTACACTGTACTTAGGAACCAGCCTGCATCACCTCCTGAGAGTTTAAGCCTTGATTGCCCGTCCAATGTTACCAAATAGAGAATCTTGGCTGGGATGCTCTGTGCTTCTACTCTGCCTTATATTGAGCAGGAGTACAGATACCCCCCTCCAGTCTTTACAATTTGAAACTGTGATAAAGTGTCTGAGAAAGGCCAAGGGAAGGGTGTAATTCGCCCTGGTGTTGTAAACTGTGAAAGCAGGAGCCAAGAGAGTGTGAGGCGCTGAAGGCCTTGGGAAGAGAATCATTTCCCAGCCATTGTGAAAACGCTGAGACCAAACTGCGTAGAAGGCATCCAGGAATCCAATAGTGATGAAGCAACTATGGAATGCAAGTAAGGTTGCTGTTTGAACTGAAAATGTGCTTTTTGAGTTAAATTGAGAACTTTACTATTTGTTGGTTCTATAACCTGGAACTTTGTTTTGTGCCTTGAAAAGGGATTGTGACCTCAGGGAAGGGAGTCATTCCCTCAGGCAAATACCCTACCCAAGAACTGGAGTTTTGATCCACTGTCCAGAAGAAAGGAGTCATTCTTCTGGACCAAGAAGACCACTACCTCTTTAGTATTAGTTAGAGGTGTGAGGGACAGAAGTTGGCCTTATAACACAGGACTGTGGACTATTAATTTAGACGGACATTCAGACAACATACTTATTATATTTGTTGAGGTAAGGATACCACTGTTAGAGTTAGGGTTTTCTCTTTTATTTTTACACAATAAAGGTTTATGCTAACAACCATGCCTCCTGCGTGTCAGTCTCCTCCTTATGCACCCTTACAGTATATACATGTTCATGCTTGCTGTACCTATACATGCCCCTGCAAGCTGCACTGATATATGCCATTATTACAATGTAAGGACTCTCGGCCAGTAAAACATGCCAAGCCACAGAAAGTACATCCAGATTGGCTATTGTTTACTTTTACCCTTGATACCCAATACAAAAACTCTCTGACTCAGTAAGAAAGCAAATGCACACTAACACCACCAATGTAGGCTAGTCTAGCCACGTAATAACACAATAACAAAGTTTGCTTTACTCTTGATGCAAGTAAACAATCCAATGCCCCATCAAATATATGCAGACTGCCACTATTAGCTGTGCCGGTCTGCATATACTTTCTTAAGTGTCAATGCGTGTTATTATGTAGCTAGAATGTAGGCCAGTCTAGCCAGTTAATAACACTTGTAATATTTGCTTTACGCTTGATGCACTGTAAAATGTAAAGTGCATCAAGCGTAAAGCAAACAGAAGTGTTAGTGAGTGGCTAGACTGGCCTACATTCAACGTTTTCTTTACCCTTGAGTACTGTGCATCAAGGGTAAAGAAAATGTAAGTGCTATTACCTGGCTAGACTGACCTACATTGAATGCAGACCAGTCTATCCATATAATGACTCATCATGTTTACTTTACCTTTGATGCCTAATAAAGTATATTTACTGTGCATCTAAGGTAGCTGACAATGCCACCAGCATCTCTCACCAAGTGGGTGCTGCTTTGGGCAAGGTAGGGCCGACCCCTACATTTAGCGCCCCCATTCCCTGTTCACCCACACGCTCACATACAATACTTTCACACGAGCATTCACACGAGCATTCACACATCACCCGAGTGTCAGACAGCACAGTTCGCCCATGTGCTTTATCTGCACAGGGACTGTGCTACCTGCCCGAGCAGATGTTTTGCATCCCGATATGCATTTCTTTGCTTGTATGCAGAGCAGTGCAGCATGTAATAATGGGAGACGGCAGAAGTCTGGCTCTGCCACCTCTAATTATTTCTCTAACAGCAAAGACACGCTGACTGACAGGAGGGGAGTCCTCTGCCACCAGTCAGGGTGTTCTTGTAGTGGGGAGAGAGGACATCTGGTCCTCCGTGGCACATGATAGTGCAATCAACGACAGTGTTTTCTATATGTAGTGTGTGTATTTTGAAATGTTTATTTTTATGTATGCATGCAAGGAGTTGATTAAATGATGTTTGAATGCGCAGTTGAAACGGTTGTTTGTGAGCTTTTGTGTGTGAAGGGGAAGTAGGGCCGCCAAATTTAGGGGGTGAGCTTTCGGGTAAACATTGACACCCTCCAGTTAGGAAATTCTCCAGCTGCCACTGCCAAGGGCGGCTTCTTCATAATGGGCCAGAGGGTCACCGACCCACCAGTCGCCGTTATGGACCAGGCAAAGCCAGCCCAGGGAAAGCCCTCCCAAGCTTGCTTTAACTTTCAAAGGGAAACATTGTCTGCCTTTGACAGATCAAGTTCCGCAGTGTGCATTGTTTGCTCCCCCATTAGGGAAGCAGGCTGGGGCATTTCAGGCCACAAAGTGCCTAAGGAGCACTCACACGTCCTTCCCACACATGTAGGTCTCCCTGGGCGGAATTCAGGAGACACTCCTATCTCTACGCATGCCCTCATGAACCAAGAAGTTCTCCCTGTTTCCTGGTCCCTGTTAATTCTGCTCAGGAGCCTGAGGGAAGATGCCATCGGGACGAGGGCGACAGGCAAGGAGAATGTTACTTTTTTGTATTGCATGCATGTGTGCATGTTATTATTTGCATCTGTAACTGCGTGAGTGAATGAGTGTCTGTTGTATGTGTGCACGAGTGAAAGGGGAAAGGATTGAATGCAGTGCTTAATTTGTAAAAAAATAAGTGCCAGTGCCCAAAGAATATTGGTCCCATAATTCCGCGCGCGGCGCTGCCTGCAGTGCGGGCGCGTGGCCCGCACCAGTTCAGTGCTAAACCTAGATCGGCCCATCACACTGCTGCTGCTCCCTGTCACGTTTGGTGCTGCAGCAACTGCTGGCACAGGCTAGTAGTGGGATGGATGGGGAAGGGCACACATGGGTTGAGAAAATATAATGCTTTAAATTGGAAAACACTTCTTGGTTGTCGGAGAATGAGGCTGTTTCCCTGACCTCCCGTGCCTTTAAGCCTGAGATAGGGGATGGTCTAGGAAGCTCCCCCAATGCCCCTTTTGCACCTCCTTGCTCCCTCCCTTCTCCTGTCTCCTTGTGCCATCCAGTCTGACGAGGTCCCCCCACCCCTGATCCCCCCCATCCTGTTGTTGGAGGGGGATGGGGTACATGGGCCCAAGTGTGCCCGGCTGCGTGTAGCAGCTATGATGGTGTCTGCTACATTCCTCCTTGCACTCAGCGCATCCCCCTGCTTAGCCGCAACACCCCACACCGGCCTTCCACGGGCCCTGCATTTTATTTACCTGGTTTATAAATTCACTTTGGTTTAACCTGCGGCCCTCCACACATTTCCCTTTTCCCATAACCTCCCCCAACACCCCCCCAGAAATAATATACTGACTCGGGTTGTGGATGTACAGGCCGCAGTTGCTTTATTAGCAAGAGGTATCTTCCAGGTGCTCCGTTACTTGTTACTTGGTAACAAGCATCAGGTTATTTTGCTCTGAGCTGCACACCCTTACACTCCCCACGCGGTGGGGAGCAGCTCCGCTGATCGGAAGTGATGCTGTTACTTTTCCACTTTAATTTGTATAAACTCAAACTTGAGGGTAGGAAAACGAAAGCCTAGGACACAGTGGGCCAAATCTGTGGGTATTGCAAGTGAGAGATTTTACTAACAGGGCAAAGCTTCCATGGCAAGGTGGACTTAACATGACAAGACATTACAAACTGCACACTATTTTACTGACCTCCATCACAGCACTCGCAGACATTTGTTTGACTTGCACTTGCCTTCAAAAATGCAGAGGGGAAGAAGGGGGTAGAGTGACACCCTTTGCAGTTGAAGTCAGGGTGAGATTACATTATTTG
Source organism: Ambystoma mexicanum (assembly GCF_040938575.1). NCBI lineage: Eukaryota > Metazoa > Chordata > Amphibia > Caudata > Ambystomatidae > Ambystoma > Ambystoma mexicanum. The sequence goes on from NC_090940.1 coordinate 305,570,461, forward strand.
CCCGGGATCACACATTTATGCTGAACAGCGAAGCAGGAATTTTAACCCAATTTGGGAACAGAACAGCCACCTTCTTCCATGCTTTACATGGAACAAATATTTCCGTTTTGGTTGTCCACAAGACCTACTATACTGTCCTATAGTTTACTTGCAAAAAAGCTTCATGTCAACATGTAAATCCTTATATTAGAATGTTGGGCCAAAATAATAACAGTGTACCTTTTATATTCCACATCCTGGATGGAAAACTATAAGATGCAAAAGGCAAAATATTTATTTACCGACTTTATTTTCATCGCTTTAAGACACACAATGAAATAAGTTGTGTCATAAATTCACTTAGGTTTGGTCTATACTGATTGCTCTAGCTCTCTGGCTATGTGTGCCAAAGAAGACAAAGTCCTCACTGGCGCATAAAAGAGCGTTCTTTTTTCAGATCTTGTTCTTGCCATCTTTTCCAGGGTTGGAGGTAGGTATCCATTGTGTATTCCCATCAAGTAAAGGTCCCTTTTCACTGCTGCGTTGCAATCATTGTCCCAAGACTCAGGACAGCTCATTGGCAATGTGCTCCACTTGGAAGCACAACGACACGAAGCAACACAGGTTCGATCCCCGACTCCCCAGGGTATTAAGCGTGTTATAAATATGCAACTAAGACATGCTCCTCCTGTAACTGCGCCTCGATGCCCCCGGGTTGTGTGAGCGCTTTAAAAATGCAAATAAATAAAAAAAGCATTCTGTTTCAGTCACTGTTGCACTGTATTTGTCTCTACCCCTTCTGACCCATCTGACAGTTTGTTAAAATACACCGAGTATTGTTAATCGGTTTTCTTCAGGAAGAGCACCCTCCCCTCAGCCTGTTCTTCAGTCACCTCATCCAGGAGTTTTGTGTAATCAATTTACTCTCAAGCCCTTATCAGTCATCACATCTCATAAATGCATCCCCCCCTCACCCTTCCTTCAAGCATGCGCATGGTGTTGTTGGGGGCATACAATTGTCTCGAGTCGGGCACCAATGAAAAAGTGGCCAAAGTTGCAAACGCCAATTCATTCCTTTTGTGAAAGACTGAGTAGTACCCACGGGGGAGGCTTTTTGATAAAATGTGAGGCAAATTGTGCATTTTAAAGAGTATTTTTTCAGTGACACTGGCCCAAACTACTAGCCGAATGGTGAAGTAACTCATCAAACTGGCCGACATGGGACAAAAAAGTGGCCCACATGGACCAAAAAAGCTTGCCCACACTAGCATTTTGTGTTTTTGTTTCGTGCATTGCCCTATAGGCCAGTCCGAGCCGGATGCTATCTTTGCCCTATAGGCCAGTCCGAGCCGGTGCTATCTTTTCAATGAAAACGAAAAACTCAGCCCCTGCATCGCCCAAATCCTTTCCGGTACTCTGCCGGGTGTGTGTTTTGGGGTGAAGGAAGCAGTGCAGTGGAGAGAGGCATAGGTGACAAGACCATGGCTGCTCCTGCCTGCAATCAAAATGGTGTCAAACAGGCGGACAGGGGCCCGAAGGATCGAAATTATGAAAAAGGAAATATGCAAGTGTAAAAACCTGCACATGGCCTCGTGGGGTACCCTGTACCGCGCTGTGAAGGGGGGCTAAACGCATGTCATTTGGGCCAAGGATTTCAAGACACATGGTGTCCTGGGGTGACCCATCCCATGTTCAATACTCGCAACTTCTCCGAGACACGAGGGCCACCCGGCCACGGCCACCCCAGTCGTCCTCTAATACAAAGGGGTCACAGACCCAGCAGGACTCCACCAGGGACGAGGACCAGGCTGCCGCCCGTGCCCCGCCCGGTCCTGGGCCTTGCTGCCTGAGCTGCCTCAATCACTTTAGGCTACCTTCCGTGGGGCCGCCTGCCACCGCCACCGCGGCCATGCTGATGACAAAAATAGGTGCGCAGTGGCAATGGCCCCATGGAAGGTAAGATTTTAAAAGAAAAAACGTATATGTGGGCGGCTGGGGCCCAATCACTTTCAAAGTGATGGCCCCAGCCACCACTCAAAAATACTTCTTTCTTTTAAAACCTACCTTTCGTGGGGCGGGCCCCGGCCACCGGCCCCGCGGAAGGTCAGGTTTTAAAAGAAAAAAGTAAAAAACGTACTAATTTGGGCACAATCCACAGGCCCGCGCCGCAGCAGAGTCATCCGACTCAGCCTGCCTGGTGGTCACAGAAATTGGCCTGGGCCTGGCACTGCAGTCAGCAGCACACAGGTCACACAGACAGAAGCCCGCGTGCGGACGGGCCCCTGGTGGGGTCCTGACTCCTGGGCAGTCAGGACACCACCAGGGGACCGCGCCGCCGCCCGGGCCCCGACCTGTGCCTTCCTTGCCTGATCACTGTAACAGGCTCAGGGCAGGCTGCTGTTTTACGGTCTAGACTTACCTACTTTGCCAACTGGGACTTGGTCTTCTCTCCTGTCTGGGCCTCAGAGTGGGGGGGGGGCGCACACTGGCACAAATGAAAAAGCAGGCAGAGGGGGGGCCCCAGGAAGCAACTAGGCCGCACCACGCAGTGCAGCAGGGCAGGCTCTCTCTCTCTCTCGCACGCCACGCCTAGACACCTTCACTTCACAGTAACTCGTGAAATGAAGGTGGAGCCGCGCTGCCTCCTGTAACAACAACACGTCACCATGTAATTTCACTGGCCCAGAAGAACAGCCAATGAAAACTGCACATTCTGTGTAACTATACAGAATGTATCAAATACTGCATAGTAACAACAGAATGGCAGCTTTCATTGGCTGTTGTTTGTAACTTGTTGTTCATTGCTATTGCTGGCCCCTCCCAGGCCCAGCCAGCCATGGCCTGCACCTGCAAGCACGAGAGATCACAATGACAAACAAACCCAATGATTTATAATGAAGCAAAGTGAAGTGGAAGAACAAATAAAGCATGTGCCCTGGCCCCCCATGATTAGTTCCAGTGCCCAAAAAAGAGTGCCGGTGTTGGGCACCGGCAACCACCCCCCACAAATTAAGCACTGATTGAATGTATCAATGCATGTTTGAATGAAATAAATGGATGGATGAATGGATGAATGAATGTGTATGAATGCGTGCGTGTGTTCTGGGGACCACGCATGCCTCTAATTTTGCATGGGGAAGGTAGTGGCTGCATGGATAGAGTGAGGCTGCAAAGTCATGTCCTGTCATACCCCACTCTCGTTCATGATGAGGGGGTGCTATGCCAGAAAATGACACTGCATGCTTTAATGGGCATCAAGAGTAAAGCAAACATGATTCATATTTGTTTTACTCTTGATGTCCATTAAAACATGCCATGAAACAGTATGAAGTATATACAGACACCAACGTGGGCCAGTTTGGATATATTTGTTACTGTGCCCTGGCATGATTTAATGGTCATCAAAGATAAAGCAAACATAAATGTTATTGTGTGGTTAGACTGGCCTACTTTGGGGCAAGCAGGCTGAATATATTTTCTGACGCAGCACTGAATCTTATTACTGGCATTATGGGTAAAGATAGTAGGATGAGTGTTCTTAGGTGGCAAGACTGGCCTATACTGGTTACATCCAGCCTTGACATGTTTTCTTATTGGAGCATGGCCTTTTTACCAGCAAAGCCAGCAGGAGTATGTTTGTACATGGGCATACTGGCATATATTGGCAGAGCCAGCATGGTCATGTTTTCTTATAGTAGCTTTACTGGCTTTATGCTCAAAACAAACATTAGTATGTACTGATATTGGAAGGGTGGCACAGAAATTGGTGCAGCCAGCATGGAATTGTATGGGCACAGCCAACATGAACAGTTTTTTTTGTTTGTTATACTGGCATATATATATTGTGGGATAATACATTATGAAAATACTCCTGTGCACTGTTTGTGACTTGAATCTATTTCTATTTTTTCATTAGTTACCTAACAATAGCAATTACAAACTATGTGCCTTTTTACCCAATTTTTAAAAAATTCTTTTAGCTATAAAATTCACCATTTTAACTCATTATTTTACAAATTTTCTCTGGAGGACCCCCCGAAAACCCCATTGGCTAGTTCGGCTCCTGCCTATTTGGGGCAAACATTAACATCGCTCTAATGAAAAATGTCATCAGCCTCCAGTGGGCCCTCTCCATGGCATCAGTCTCCAGTGGGCCCTCTCCATGGCATCAGCCTCGAGTGGGCCCTCTCCATGGAATCATCCTCCAGTGGGCCCTCTCGATGGCATCAGCCTCCAGTGGGCCCTCTCCATGGCAGACGCTCCGGTGGACCCTCTCCATGGCATCAGCCTCCAGTGGGCCCTCTCCATGGCAGACGCTCCAGTGGGCCCTCTCCATGGCATCATCCTCCAGTGGGCCCTCTCCATGGCATCAGCCTCCAGTGGGCCCTCTCCATGGCATCAGCCTCGAGTGGGCCCTCTCCATGGCATCAGCCTCCAGTGGGCCCTCTCCATGGCAGACGCTCCGGTGGGCCCTCTCCATGGCATCAGCCTCGAGTGGGCCCTCTCGATGGCATCAGCCTCCAGTGGGCTCTCTCCATGGCAGACGCTCCGGTGGGCCCTCTCCATGGCATCAGCCTCCAGTGGGCCCTCTCCATGGCAGACGGTCCAGTGGGCCCTCTCAATGGCATCAGCCTCGAGTGGGCCCTCTCCATGGCATCATCCTCCAGTGGGCCCTCTCCATGGCATCAGCCTCCAGTGGGCCCTCTCCATGGCATCAGCCTCCAGTGGGCCCTCTCCATGGCAGACGCTCCGGTGGTCGCTAGCTCAGTCTTGCCTCCCCTCAGATACATCCACCACACTTTATCCCAAGGTGGCATTCTGGTCCCAAAAAAGTAGCCATTTCCAGCTGAATCTCACTCCCCAGCAAACACTGCACCCGTCGACTGCCACATTTTCACCGCCTTCCTCTCACTTGTGATGGTGCTGCAGGGTGGCACGAGCCTGATCAGCTGGCATCCACCACCATCTCATGGCACCAACCTCTCTGATAGCCTTCACATGAGGAAGAGCTGTGCCAGGCTGCGGAGGGTCCCGCATGTTGAGACACTGGATGACGCACAGTTCAAACTTTATGCCTATTTATATGGGGGAATTAGGGACTCTGAGGCCACTATTCCAAGTTGCTGAGGATTGAGGAATACGATCAGACAAGGAGACCATCCACTCACTCAGCCAGCTTGACCCCCCCCCCCTTAGTGTTTTTAAAAGGTTAGGTGTGTGGCCAGGGATATGTGCTTGCCAGCATGAAGTGTCATTCAAAAGCCTCAGTTATTATTTTGTTTTTCTTTTTATTTCTTAGTTTAATAATAAACTTTTTGAAATACACAATTTCCTTAATCATTTCCCCATTCAATAAAGAAAAAAAACCCTAGGATGACAGTTCTCATATCCAGCCTACAGTCTTATATATCGAGCATGTCAATAAAGTTTATCACCGAGCAAGTTAGAATTACGGAACTCCCACTCAGAATTCTGAACCACCAGTCCTCCATGTTTCCATTTATCGGTGCATATTTGCTCAGGTGTATCGATCTAGTCGAATTCAGTTTAGTGCAACCGATGGATTCACAATATTACCTCCTTGCCTGCTTCTTTTATTAGCGACCCTTCATTTTAGAGTAGTGTGAGAGCTTGTCTTTCTTCATGTGCCAAACTGTGCTTCTTACAGATGGGCATTTCCTTATTAAATATATTGTCTGCCAATGACTACAGATCTTTTAGGACAGCTCAATGTAAAATGTAAAGCGCATTAAAAGTTGGTGAAATTGAAAGGTGGACAGAGACTCCTGTCTGCTTGTGATCCTTTATCAAATAGAAGGTCATGTAAGACACACATGTAGGCCGGTAAGATAGCTCAGCGCGGGTTGAGCGCTCGCTGCTGCAATATGAGCGTAATCTGCAGATCGCAGGGCCGAATCCCGGCAAGGCCAACTCAGCCTTTCACCCTTCTGAGGTCGATAAATGACTACCAATTTCGGTTGGGTGATATTGTATGTAAATATGTGCTCTGTAAAGCGCTTTGGATTAAGGCGCTATATAAATAACACATCATCATCATTATCACATCATTATCTCTATTGAAGCATTTTCTGTGGAAAACAGTAGTTCTATATAACAAATATCCATAACTTGAGTGAAATCAATGTAGATATTATAGATATGATTGACTCTCCTGCCAGTATTGTAAAATTAAAAAGACATACTGAAGTCTGGGCTGCCAACCTCAACCCAAGCCGGCTTCATTCAAAGACCAGCCTCTCTGAATTTTCCAGACAGGGATTTAAATGTAACACGCCGCGTACATATCTAGTTAAGCCTTGCCTATACCAATTTGGGAGAATTATTACGTATATGCGTTTTAAGATTCTTCCCACCAGAGAGGCTTTGGGTCCCCGGACTGGGATTCCGCCTGGGGATAGCAATTGCCGTTTCTGTGCTGGTGAAGTTGAAACTAAACATTTATTTACCAGCTGTCCGAGGCTTCTGAATCTATATATTAAGCGCTACTCGACCATGATCTCTAGTATGGAATCCTTGGGCACAGAACAGTTTTGGAGTTGTATATACAGTGCGGAGTCCGTCATATTCACTGTAGCTGCATTTCACATTTGGAGGGAAATACATTAGATGGAGCCTCTTGACCGGTTATCATAGTAATCTTGCTTTTTTATTAACAGAGAATGTTAAACAGTTTTTAAGTTAAAATGAAACATATGAAATGTTTTTTGTTTTGTTTTCTTCACTTTTAAAGGTATAAGGCAACATCTGGAAGTATTTTTAATATGTCGGATCTTTATGACTTCTCTTTTAACATGTATGTTTTTCTATCTTTGATCTTGTATGTATGTGTTTAAGGTTTATAATTGTATTTAACCAAATGCACAATAAAATAAAAAAAATATGACCTACCTTGTAAAGTATTTGGAGAAATGGTGGATGTCGAATTTTGGGTATTTTGGAGTGTTGGTTTAGCCAAGAACTGCTTTTTAAAGATTTGATTTGTGTGTGAATTTATATAAATCAATGTCGAGGCCTTACAGTACAGGCCTTTGTTGGTGAGAATGAACGTCCTTCATTGGGAATGGAGGTCATGTGACTACCGCTGTACTATTAGACACATTAAGTGTGAATGTTTCTTTGGAACGTAGGTTTATGTGTCTTTGTTTCTGTTTTTTGCTCTTGTCGTTATTCCCAATTTGGTATTTTGGTGCTTGCCTCATCTTCTAAAGTGCCTCAAATTATGATTACTAGAGACGACCAAGCAGTGTGAGGAATGATACAGAGGGATGAAACCCAAGAGCAAATTAGGTCTGTGCATTCATGATAACTGGATTGCACAAGCTTCTTTCCAAATTAATTTATCCTTTTGGCTCTTTATTGCAATGTAGCTGTAGCTTCTGTTTAGACGAAGTCGTCGCGCCTTTGCGCACCGGATGACCCTACTGTGGCGTCCTCTTGCCTGGACTAGCTGTGACACACATTTCCACCTGGTTGGGACCAATCTGGCGGAGCTACATGATCGGCACCACAAGCAAATGGCACTTAATATGTGGCAGATGGCAGCTCTTGGAACGCAGCAGAATATGTCCTATTCATCAGCTTCCAGCAGGTAATGGGCTGAAATCCTGAGTCCTGCGGTGATGCTAGAGGTAGGGCAGGGATGTGACTGTTTTTTAATGATGAAACAAAATTCTATAAACTTTATTCATTTCATGAACTGATTTAGAATTTGACATGGTCATTTCCGGTCACCCTACTGACTTTCCTCTTCATTAGAGTGGATCTAGCCAGCTCTCCTGTGGCAGAAGCCCTTCTCAGCTGCGTCAACGTGCATTTAAAATATAAGAAATCTCAAATGTTTCTCTTGCATACACCTCAACCAAAGAAGCGGAGTTTCAATGAAGTTCGGAAAAAAGCACATTTGACTACAGTGTGGACATCAAGTTGATCATACAGTACGGAGCTTCTCGTTCTTCTGAATACTGCAGAGACGCGTACACTTTCTTGCAATCCCAGGGGCCCCTGTAGCAGCAAGGGCGATTTAGAGTCGGGGATTATAATTTGAGCCTATCTGTGGGGGTACAAATCCACTCAAATCATTCAAAAACTTGGATTACAAACTCAAAGTGGTTTGAAAGATCTTTACCTGGATCTGGGCAGCTCGAACAGATCTGCGAAGATGTTGTTTCGACACGTTTGGCAGCTTTTTGTCATTTTCAGTTTATTCTCACTGGTTCCATAGAAATATTCTATATTGGATACAGAACTCCCTGCCATACGTCATAACACTGCAAGTCTCTGCAGTTCTGTGATCACATATGGGAACGAGGCTGAAGTCCGTCTTCCTTTATAAATCATGGAACTGTGAGGTACATTACATCCGGAAGAGGGTATTTTATTCCTTAAAATACATGGTTGCACTACGTCAACCTCTTAAAGACACGGCCTCTTGCTTTATATAGTGTTAAGAGATATGCCTGTCCCGGATACATACAATAAGTGCAGAATCTGTTTGCATCAAAAAAAAGAAAATACTCTTAGGCAACTTGTAGTGTGTTGCAGAAAAGTCCTTCTGAACAAGTGGAAATACACGGTCACATGCACATAGATTCTTGTTCTCCTGTGCTCAGCCCAGTCAGTGCACAAAATAAACACAGTACAGCAAACACTTCCGTGTCCATTGATGGCTGTAAAATGTCACAGAAAGATATTTTAGAAAGGAATGGAAAGTCTTTGCATAGCTTTAATTAAGTGTTGCAGTGACAGCTGAAATGCTGGTCTCTGCTGGTTTAAGCTGCAGGTGCTGTCAAGTGATTGTAGAGTACTAATGTTATTTTCTTATTACAGGTCAGTAGTGACGTCACAGCTAGCCTGTAATAAAATGATTTCCAGTCTTTTATATGGGTATTGGCGGCTGCCATCTATTTTCCTGATATTGGACCTTTGCTTTCGGTTGAAAGAAAAAAGAAAGTTAACCCGTTTAGAACCAATAGGCGCCCATGATGTGACGTAGCTGAGCCAATTGGAATCACGAGGTAAATTGAGCATTTAAGGCTCAGTTGAAATACTCACTCGACTCAGATCTTAAGGGGTATACTGAGTTGAACTATTATGCCAATGATCATGGGCGTAATATTAGGGGGGCAGGGGTGTTTGTCCCCCCAACTTTCATGGCACACCATTTTGTCCCCATTCATTTGGCTGAATGTCCCCCCCCCAACATTTTCAGCAAAGTTACTCCACTGCAATGATTCAAGCTGTGATTTGAGTCGAGCACTTGAGGGCTGGCACGTGCCCACAGAGTTGCCTGTGCCAACCTGTAGAACACTCGCTTCCTTTAGAAGACACCACCACAAAGTGGAATGGATAGACCAAGAAAAGAGCACTTATATTTTATGCATTTCTCAGACAACTTTTTTGTCAGGGTTTTTCTTCTCTTCGTGTGGCCATTGCTCTACTAATGGCGGCATGTGGGGCTCAAAGGTACTGCTCTACACCAACCACTAGTCTGAGTTTGACCGCCTTGAACATCCTTATCTACCCTTCCATGTAGATATACAGCTGGGGCTCTACCGTGTGGAACCACGCCCTCCCTCTGCACCTAAAATGTGACTTCGACTTCCCACAGCTACAGAAAGAGCTAAACACCACTCCCACAGTGTATACAGCCAAGATTGGTCTGCGCTTCCTCATACTCTGTATTCAAAACTCCAACTAACTGAATTGTATTCCGTGTTAACGGTCCACCACAAATGATTGCTCTGACACCGCCTGCCAGTTCAAGGGTCTTTCTTTTCTCTATACAGAGAGTGGCTGTAGATTTGTATTAATGCTATTCATGGCCTATCGGTTCTTAGGGGAGTTTTGTCTCTAGGTCCGACCCCTTCTAACTTGACTCCCCGGGACGTTCCCTAGCCCCTAGCCAAGGTGTCCGTAACAGGTGTTAGTTCTGCTGAGAGGTGACCCCCTACTGCCTCTTGTTCTTCCTGCAACAAGGGCTGCCGACCTCCCAAGGGGTCTTCTAACTTTCCCTCTCGTGGCCCTGCTTGGGTGTATAGAATGGTATCTCCTTCCGCACTGTAGCACTGATTCACCACACATGCACGTTTTCACCTGACCCTCTCTTACACAGTCCTAAGATGTTCTCCTCGCCACGACTCTACTGCCACTCTGATGTTATAGACTGCCTTCCTGCCTCCACCCTTTGATTTCCCTTCTCTTCAAGTCACTACCATTACCTCCAACTACCACTTTGCTGTTCTCTGCGCTTTTATTTTCTCCTCCTCTTCTTCCAACTACTCATGTCCTTATCACCACTACCTCTCCACTCCTACTCCACTACAGCTTCTCACTATTACCACCACTCTACTATCAGTGTCAGGGCGCCGCCTTTTTTGCGGCGCCGTCTCTACCTAACATGGAGGGTCCAATGGCGCTTGGATTGTCGCCGCTTCCGGGGACCGCTGCAGCATGGTCCTCACTGCCGGCCTCGTGTACTGGAGGTGGCCATCTTGCCTGACACGCGCAGGCGTGGGGAACCGGCGGCCGGTTTCCCTGCATGCGCAATTCATGGTTGCTACAGGCAACCAAACAAAGCCTTGTTCCCATACGCATTACTTAAAGGAAACTGACGCCACTATCAGCACATCACAACAATTCTTGTTTTATGGTTTTGATGCTGCCTTTGTCGGTATCTGTACCTTGCTCTGCCTTCTCCTGTAGGTACCCATGCCTCGCCATGCCTTCTCTGGCCATCTTTTGCCTCATTGTTTACCTCTCCTCTCCTCTCCTGTTATCTCAGTAACTTTGGACCTTTACTATCTACTGGGTCCTAACTGTTTCTTGAATCCTCTTGCTGCCTTACCTTTTCCACTCCTTGGGCGCCCATGTCAGTGTTGGCACTGTCTTGACACCACGTTAATACGTGGGTGGCCCCTTCCGTGGTGTTGGGAGAGGGTTCCCAGTCTCTGACTGAGTTCAACATTCTCGGGCTAGGGAGAATCTTCCTTCCCATACTATCCCGGGACCGGAGTGGACGCCAGCACCGGGAGGAACCTGGATCGAAGGAAGGCAAAATCCACAGGTATTCGGGAAAACCGGAAGGGGGGTGGGCACACGTTGACAATCAGTACCACAACTCGCTACCACTACTCTGCCTTTACTGTTACTACCACCATCGCTCTGCTACTAATACCACCATCGCTCCACTGCTACTACTTTACTACATCTCTCTCTCCCTATTCAGTCTCCTCTTTACAGCCATTCCTCTCACTACTTGTTACTACTACAACTACATCTGGCTCCCACAACTACACTGCTAATGCCACATACTTCCAACTACCACTGCCTCCACTCTCCTCTCACCACTACTCCACTACCCCAACACAACTACTACTATCTCCCTTACTTCTACTCTACTCCTACTATACTCACTCTCTACTCTCACGCACAAACACTCCACAGACCCCTCTCTCCAAGAACCTATACACTCCTACCACACTCTCCTCTGGTCTCTCTGACGTCCTCCTGCCCTCAGCCAACTAACCCACACCCTCATTCTTAAATACTCCTCTCCCTCCCAGGACTGGCCAACTGACCCAATTCACTTAACTGGCTCCAGGGGGTGCGACAATGAAGGGCTGGGAGGCTATAAGAAATGCTCCAACCCCCTTCTTCCCTATGCAGTGTCCAGATGTGTTTCTAACGTGGGGGAGATGAGGGTCTGAAGGGAACTGCTGCTCCCTATGCCTCTGGCTTTTCTGGAGGCCTTCCTTTACCAAAGGCATCCCTGGTGGTTTAGTGGGGTCTTGCTTAATAAAGCCATCTTGGAGGCTCTTCCTTTAGGAACATCCCGGTGTGTTAGTTGTGTTTTTCCCTGTGCAGGCTCCAGCAGATGCTGTCTGCTGGAGCTGTGCTGCCCTGCTGGACGCTGGTCCTGCACAGGGCTTTCCCGAGGCGCCCCTTAGGATGTGTAGTAGTATAAGGCATTTGTTACACCCCTGGGTAAAATCATTACACTGAGACGGAAAGTATGGAAATATTATTGGGCCTAGGCATTCATTATTTACAACAATGATTATGAAAACCAACACTCCAGATGTGTGCTTTTGGGCACTTCTGGGTCAGGAGGAGAGATGCCCCTTTTTTGCCAGTGTTTTCCTGATTCCAGCCACCAAGTCCCAGGTCTGTGAATGTGGGACCTGTAATAATTCTGGCTTGTGCCTTATCTTTTTGGGTGAGAGCAGTCTCCACCCTGACCCGTGCCACCAATATTAGCCACGACTCACAATGCCCCGTTGTCTGCTTACACCCTGCAGTGGGCGGTATCCCCTACCTTCTGCTTTGTAGGGTGGATTGGGTGGTAAAGGGATTTCCTTTTGCAGGCAGGTGGAGGAGGGTCGTGCTCCATGCAGAGCGCAACTGTTGTGGTTGTTCTTCCTGTGCCCCTGCCCCTCTATTTATGGGGCACTATTACCCTAAGAGCCAGACTCCTCGGGCAGCCTGGTCAAAGGGGGAGTCAGTTTCGGCCCGCCCTGTCCAGTTCCTTTTAGTGGCTGCTTCCTACCCACCTTTCTTCCTTTGTCTCCCTTTTTCCTTAATTTTCTTTGCTTTAAAGTATGAGGTGGTGTGACACCTCAAACTTCTATGCTTGGCACCAGGATGCCCTTCTCCTAATTGTCCCTGTACTGACCCTGGCCCTCGCCTGCAATCCGGGAAGCAAAGATGGTGGGGGATGGGAGCCTGACCAGTGCCCACATGTCCCCCACCATCCCCTACCTACTACTACACTCATCCTAACGCCCGTGCCCTCAAACTACATGCCTGTGGTATTGCATGTGATAGGACTTCCTCTGCGGTGGCCAGTCCTATGTCGGCCGCTGCATCCTGGGGTGTAGTTTGCCCTCCCCGGTGGCCGCATGCCCCCTCCTCTCTTCTCCTGCCGGGGCTTGATGGCGATGGTGCGGCATCCTAAAGGCAAGGTGCATGGCAGGCAGCTCTGGGGACCTCTGCCCCTCTGCCTGAATCGCGATTCCTCGGTTTTCCCCATGGTGCCAGTGCTGTTCTCTCCACTCTCTGCTGCCTCGCTGTCTCCTCTGCACCTTCCCAGGGACTCCTGCTAGTTGCATCGGCCTTAACAGGGCCATCCCCCATTAGCCACCCCCCATTGTGGGTCTAAGACATCATGCAATGGTTACACATACCATAAGAATCACAAGGACAAATTGTGTATATTTGGAAACACAAGATCACATTTATTAGAGTCATACAACATTTTTGGAGGGCAGTCCCAGCCCTAAGTAAAGTCATATCTTCTTAGACTTCTAAGGTAGCCCATTGGTTTGTCTGGCTTGTCGTTATCTTATAGTTCCGGGGGACACTTGTCACTCCCAGTTTGACGTCTCTGCTTCTGATTATAAACTGCCAAGCAGTAATTCTTCGGGACCACTGAATCTCGTTGACGAGGAGTCTCAACTGTCCATAAAGAACTCAGTGCCTGTCGCCTGAATATGGCTCTAGTGCGGCCATGGTGAAACCACCCACAGCCAAAACCGCAGTGTTTAACTCCTCCCAAGCTAGGACCGCCCCGTAACTCTGCCATGCTTTGGGGTGCCTTCCTGCCACCACTAATGCCCCCAAAAACACACAGACCTTATATAACGGCATCTACACTCCCCGTCCCTCATTAGCACATCCTGCCCATTTAAGAGCTGTGAACACAACCCGGAGGAAACTATTGCCTTATGCGGTCTGACTGACAGGCCAGTCACTCCCACAACCTTTGTATGGATCACTCATATGTCTGTTCTTGTGAGGAAGAAATGTCCTTCATATATAGTTTTATGGACAGAAATATGTTAGTTTGGGGCATAATACAATGATTGGGTTTGCTGAAATCAATGATGGATTCATTTGTGCATTTGTCACTAGACAGATCAGGTAGACCAATGTAACTGAGGTAATTCATGTCTTGTTAGCATATTATCTCCTATATTTGTGTTTGGACACTTCATCATTATGGGTATTTTCCAATGGATGTGCAATTTAACACTTTTTTTGTAGTTCAATGTATATAATAAAATGTGGATTTTTTAAATATTTGAGTGACTTTTCATAGTATTGTTTTCTCCTTTTCATTTTACTGCCTTTTTATGTGTGTGTTCTTGTATTGCCCAATTAGTAGGTACTGTGAGTCACCTCCTGAATATACAAATTAATTCATGTGAAATACTCTCACTTGCTATGTGTCAGTTTCCAAGAACCCATTTGCCAAGCATATCTGTGCCAAGCATAACTGACCAGAGCTATAAAAAGCTTTCATAACCACTAGTGCCAAAGAAAATGTGTGCTACATAAACCGCATTGGGAATCTCAAAATGAATTGAAATAAACACATGAGTAAAAACCTGCTTTTGCAAAAGCAAGAAAACTACTCTTTTTAAAAGCTAAAATGTGGAATCATCCCAATATTCACACAGAAACAGCATTATTTTTGTGTGGCTTGGGTTTGGTTTGAATGTATAATATATTTATTTACAAAAAGAAAGGCTTTTGTGAAAGAAAGAGAAAGAAAGAAAGAAAGAAAGAAAGAAAGAAAGAAAGAAAGAAAGAAAGAAAGAAAGAAAGAAAGAAAGAAAGAAAGAAAGAAAGAAAGAAAGAAAGAAAGAAAGAAAGAAAGAAAGAAAAAAGCAGCAGGACCAGTTGCCTGGGCAGGCACTTCAAAGATATCCAGCGCCCTGGGAAAGGAAGTCCCTATACAACATGAAAGGCCCAGAGGTGTGGGAAGTGGTGACTTTGTCAGACTGACTGGCATTGCTGCAGCATGGGACAATGGACAGCACTGTCACTGAAGTGTGAATTGCTTTGACACCTCTCCTCAGATTCAACTGCCTATGATTAAAGGGGAGTCATAGTAACCTCTGGGCAAAGCTGACCAGAGCAAGACATTTGGCTGGGGGGTTGGAAAGACTGCCCACTTTTGGGAACAAAGCCAGCCCATGTGAATCAAAAGACTTTTTGCATTAAAACATTGATTTCTGTGATATGAATAAGCAGTAATGTGAAATTATGATGGGCTAAATGTGATTTTAGTAGCAGAAAGATAAGACGATGTGCGTCTTCCTGACATGTGGTGGGCACGAATGGCATGAAAGATGCATTTCTGAAGAAAGCGTACATGGTACAGTTATGAAACTTGAGGGGAAT
Organism: Ambystoma mexicanum; assembly: GCF_040938575.1. Lineage (NCBI taxonomy): Eukaryota > Metazoa > Chordata > Amphibia > Caudata > Ambystomatidae > Ambystoma > Ambystoma mexicanum. Next base: position 305,585,644 of record NC_090940.1, read on the forward strand.
ATGCCCGACATTGTTAGGTTCATGTGTATCCATTTGTAGAATTTTAGGTGAAATGTTGTCCATAGAAATGGTGAAAGATTGCCAGAAGGACAAAACAGCATTGCACAAACTTGGGAGTTGGAACAGCATATTCCTTGTAAAATATGGGGTCTGCCCAATTGATTCTGGCAAAAGTAACTGTGAATAAACAAAGCACCTCATAAAAACAACCACACTAAAACTGATGACACTTCCCTGGGTCCAATCTGATTACAGGGAGGCAGCAACATCCTCAGCCTGACCTATATAATCTTAGAGGTATGTCCATCTTAATTCTGCCCACATAGTAAAAATCTTCTGATGTCATCCGGTTTATACAAGGGGGAAGCTTAGGGAGAGTCAGGAATTCAAGAATCAGACCTTCAAGAATCATTCCTTCACAAATCAACATCCAGAGATCCAGACATTCCACATTCACCCTGAAAGATTCCAGACTCCAGTTCCAGGCCAGGGTTAGCTGATCCAGATCCATGCAGTAGCTCCTATATAGGCAGAACCACCATCCAGAACTAAACTCTACAAAAATCCCAATAATTCAGGGAGAAAGGGGCAAAGGCTGCTGACCCAGAGGGAAAATCTATGACAGACCTGTCCTTGCCCAGCTGATGCACCCCGCTGCCCATTGAGACCAGACCCTGGTTGCCTCGCTGTGTCCCTAGAAGAGACCCGCCGCTGTGCAGTGACCAGACCCTTGTCCCGCTGTCCAGAGACCCGGTTAGCTGTCCAAACTACCCAATTCCAGTGCTTCTTGTAAGTATCACCCCACCTCAATATCAAAAAGCTGCATCCTTTGCTCTGTTACCTTGTCATTTGTCAAACCCTATCAGAAACTCTATAAGAAATCCTATAAGTATCCTATTAACTTCTTAAATTGTTAGAATCCTCTGTGTATCCTGCCTTAGAAAAATCTGAGTTAGTCTTCATGTGTTAGTGCAATTCTTTCTAGTCATTTCAGTCCTTGTGTAAGTCCTTAGTACTATTTTGAATGCATTAATTAATTTCCCATAGAGATGAACGCGGCGTGGATAGGTTAACCTTGCAAGTAACCTCCCTGCATACTGTGTCTTTCTTTAACAATCTAACCATTAAAAATATACTAGCAGTGGAATAAATCCTTTTTCTAACAAAACCGAGTTGCCTGTGAGAGTGTTTCCCGTGTAAAAATCAGATTTTTCCCTTCCGTTTAAGAATCTCATACTGTCACCCATCCAGAGTCACCCTTTCACTTAGTATCATACCCGTTATGTGCCTTTCTACCTTAGCATTAAAACCGACTTCAGAGTTTGTCTGTTTAGCCCAATTCCTAAGTTTTTTGCTATTTTTAAACCTGTGAAAACTAAGCTATTGCAATTTTGCCACGTGTGATTCCTGCTGCACTGTTTTTCCTCCCAAAGTCGATTTTACAAACTGTATGCCCGTTGTTAGTACCTTCCCTTGTAGCTAGTGAGTTTTCTTGCTTCTTTGATACAGCCACACACATTCTTGCCTTATCCGTTCAACCGCACATGTAAAATCACCATTCAGTAATTCCGAGTGCCATTTTGCTCATTTTTCAAAAAATCTCAATCCGGTTTTGGCCTCCCATTCAGGAGTGGTAGGTCAGATTTTCATTCTGATTTTTGCGTAGTATACCCGATTCCTTGCTACTCCTCTCCATCCACATAAAACCTGGTTAATAGGGGTTTGAGGGAGTGTTGCAGGCGGAATGCCTAACTGTGGTGCTATTTGAAAATGCTACCCGAAAAGTAATCAGGCTTTCATTCATTTGTGCATTGTGTATCTGATGTAAGAAGGTTAACTAAGTGTACCCTATCATTTTACTGTGTAATTATCACCGCACTGGTGATTGCTGCCCTATATTGAATGTGTTTGTTTTTTATTCAAAATTAAAAATAAATATTTAATTGATTACAAACCGGCCTGGGTCATGGTCCATTGTGACACGGGTGTACGTTCAAGGGGATGTGAGACGGGTTGGCTACCTTCTCAAAAATGGAATCTGAATGTAATAAGCTTAAAAGCATTTTATTGTGCGTCACATCCCTGGCCAGTAGAAAGAGTCCTGGTCTAGAGTGTGCTGCATCTTTAAAATCCTTAACACATTGGGGGCTGATTGCTGGGATGGAGATAGTGTTTCCCCCGTGACAGCTTAACACAGCAGGCTAACCCAGGAAACGTAGTGATACTTGAGGGTTTGAAAGCTGTGTTACACTGTAAAAGAGCCATCCCAAAACTTAGACCCTAAGTATCAGGCCTGTGTGTAATAATAAAGTAAAATCAACCCTGAACTAGACAAAAAGCAACAGAATACAGGTTTACCCTTATATAAATAATGTAATAAAGGAAGAACACTCTTCATAATGAGCACCATTGAGATTAATATGGCTAGGCAGCACCTTCTGCATAAACTATTCGTTAAAGGGGAATGGGCGGAGCAGGAACAGGAAGTCTGACTGTCCAGTATGATGCAAAAGGTCACCTACACGAACATGGATGTGTGGCAGGACAGTGGCCTGTTACATCAAGCCTTCAGCTCATTGAACAGGACTTCAAGTATTAAAGAGGAGCAGATTAAAATGGTCCGACTCACTGGCCATAAGGGGGCACAGAGACATCCATGAACTCTGCGTGAGCTCTGCTGCAGCCGCCCCAAAAGATGGACTGAGCCCCCACTTTTTGGACCCCCCCCGCCGAAGAAAGAGCATGAGGCTGCAGTGGGAATACTTCCCCCAGCTCTGGCAGAAACTCCGACTGAAAACGGACCTGGGATCCCAACAAAACCCAAGTCCCAAGCCACGGTCCCTGAATCAAGGCGAAAGCGAAACCAACCCGGCACACGTGTGCTGCGGGGCATTGCCGGCAAAGCCCACACCACGAACCCGCAGACGGAGCCTACGCGACCACCGATGACCACGGCCTTGAGCAGAGAACTGGCATCAACAGGTGGGTGCCCCAGCCTTGGATCCACCCAGACCCCCCCTCAGGAGGCCTCCCCTGCCTAGCACCGGGCAGCATAGGATTCGCAACGTGAGGCAAGATCCGTTCCCTGCCCGCCCTCCTACGGTATCGGATCAGCAACCGCACACACACAGTGAAAGCCCACGCGACATCCGCGCCCTTCCCACCCCCGGACCATATCAGATAGAGACCGTGGGGCCACTCCACGTGAGTGGTCTGGGACTCGTCGCCTAGCCTCGGCCCCCCTCGCGGCCCCCCCGCGACTCTCCCATGCAAACCTGCCCTGATCCTGACGCTCCAGAGGGATCCCGGGCCCCCTGGATGGATTTGGCTGCATAATGGAGCTGAACCACTCCGCGCTGGCCTGAGAGGAAGCCCCCACCCCAAGTGACCAGCAGGCCACCCAGGAGCCAAACGTGGAGAGACCACGCAACACACTCGACTTCACCCCAGAAGCGAGGCGCACCCACGGCGACCGGGGACGTGGAGAAAACCATCCCAGCCCATGACCTATCAGCCCCACACCTCGCTGCCTCCACGGACTGCACTCCTAGAAGACACAGGATGGCCTCCTGCTGCCTATAAAAGAGCCCTACCGGTAAACCTCGCACACTCCAAAAGTGATCCGTGAAGCCCAACTGAATTAAAAGCACCTTGGACCCACGATTAGCAGAGGTGAACGGGATAACCCCCACCAACACTCCAGCATTTACAGCCACAACTAAGAGGCCTCACCCCGAACCTCGGCATAAAAACTCCCTCCTTGGAGCATCTCAATGCCGAAGTGTAATACGAGGAGACCCTCGCGACACCAGGGGTAAATCGGGGGTGAGGCCCCAGACTTTGGGACGTGAACCCTCCGCCACATGGACGGTGAATAATGAACCAAACAGTTCAGTGACCCTCCTGAGAACCCGCACAAGACATCTCGAGTCCCGAGAATCCTCCAGAGGTACACCTCGCTTGATAAACGGAATCCACACCAGACGGAGGGTACGGTCCCTGGATACAGGGCGTGTGCCTCCTCCAACCATAAGAACCAAGTACACCCTTGCCGCCATCATCCCAGCAGTATACCCCCAATATCCAAACCTAACGCTGCAACCAACTCACCACTGCTGAGAGAGTCATCTTATGTGCCCTGTAACGGACCAGTACAGAGGGTAAGGCCCCCAAAACAGGGGCGTGTGCCTCCTCTGCCTGTCGCTTCGGACGAATCACAACACCACAATCAAAGACCCGTATGAACTTCAAGCACAAGCTCCTGCACTTCGCCTACACCCCCACTCTTCCCGCTCTAACTGAACCAGCAATGGCAAACAACATCATTACGGGAAATGACCTTGCAGCGGCAACGAAAGGAGATATTGCTGCCCTTGGGGATGAAATAAAGAACTTGGGCACCAATATAGGAGGCAAAATAGACAGGATCACTCAGAGGCTGGACAGTATGGAAGACAGACTTGAAGGGGTGGAGAACAACCAAGCCTCCATCAACACTCTCGAGGCACAAGTAGACCAGAGAATGACAGAATTGGAACGCCAGGAAGAAGATTTCAAACTTAAGCTTGATGATTTAGAGAACAGAGAGAGACGGAACAACATCCGCATTTTTGGAATCCCTGAAAAAGAGGGCAAAACAGAAACGGACTTGAAGGAAACACTCCACAATATTATTAAACTACTAACGGCAGATGATGACGTGGACGAACCAATCACAGAACGAATTCATAGAGCAGGAGGCCCCTCGGGAGGACCGCGATCAGTCCTGGCCCGATTCCACCGCTTCCAGGACAAAGCCCGAATCCTCGATAAAGCCAGAAAGTGTGACACGATCACGTTGGGAGGTGCGGAGATCTCGATTTATCAGGACTTGTACCCTCTGACACTAGCCCTCAGGAGGAAGTGTGGCCCCCTCACTAAGAAACTCAAGGAGGAAAACATCAGATATAGATGGGGCTACCCCTTCTCACTAACATTTGAATATGAAGGAACCAGACACAGACTAAGATCCGAAAAAGAGATAAAGGCATGCATCTACGACTTTCTTGGCTCTCCAGGTGAAGAACCCAAGCGGGACGAGAAACAAAGAGAAGACCGAGAATGGCATACCCAAGGTGCTCGAAGAAAGAGGGTGAAGGGATCCCGGAAATTCTGAAGAGGCAACCTCTCCCCAGAAGGGGAAAACTGAAGACTTCATAATTCCAGTAAGATCAAACCAACAAAGTGAATTACATGATATACGCAAGAGACACTAGCACTGACTCAATCCCGCAACCCTACTGGATAAAATTAGGGGGGACCATGGATGGGCTCAATACCAATAGAGATGGTACATTTGGACAAGGGGCGTGACGCAACGGCCCCTACAGGTGGTTCGACATCGACTCGGTGCTGTTAACCGGGTGCGATCGAACGCCACCAACTGGGAATGGGAGAGGAAGGGGGGTAAATAAGGGAGGTTTTAAGCACTGGGTAAAGGTCGAAGCAGTACCCAAAGACTCATGTAAATATCGACGCAGTGCACGAATTAGAGCAGACATGTATAATCGCATAGCCAGCAGAAGACATCTTTCTAAGAAAATAACCAATGGCAATGAACACTAACGCGGGGCATACCACCCCTTTGAGAGTAGGAACACTCAACGTTAAAGGCCTCAATTCTCCAACAAAACACTCACTAGTTGCTAGAGAATTCCGCAGGGCCGAACTCGACATTCTTCTTCTGCAAGAAACAAAGTATATAAAGGGTGAAGAGTGACGAATCTTACCGAAACGAGCTGGAACAGAATTCTGGGGCTCTGGCCCATTGAGAAAAGGAGGAGTCGGGATTCTTCTCAGAAAAGGCATAGAATTCAATCTCACCAAGTCATGGTCCGATATAGAAGGCAGAGCACTCCTAATCAACGCCATATAGGGAAAATAAACGTAATGATCGCCACCCTCTATTCCCCGAATACGGGTCAGACCAGATTTCTCACTAAAACGATTCCAAAGATTCTACTCGAGGCGTCTGGCCATATTGTTCTAGGTGGTGACTTCAACCAATGGGCAGACCCCATCAAAGACCGTAAACCTGGCAATCCTAATGTAAACCTCAGCGGTAGAAACGACCGAACCGAACTGGCCAGTATGATGGAAACGTTTAACATGAAAGATGTGTGGAGAGAAGGCCAACCAGACGAACAGGGCTTCACTTTTTATTCAACCCCCCACAACACATACACCAGAATTGATTATGTATACATCTCCGTAGAACTTGCAGAGATGATATCACACTCAGAGATAACTCCGATCACTTGGTCCGACCATGACATGGTCCGTACAGACATTCAGTGGACGAACCTACCAGTCAAGAATGGGAAATGGCGATGCAACGAGACCCTCTGGAAAGACGCAGTCTTCAAAGCAGAAATGGAGACTGAAATCTCCCAGTTTCTTGAAATCAATGACAACGGTGAGGTGTCCAAGCAGATCGTATAGGAGGCCGCTAAAGCCACCTGGAAGGGGGTTTCTGATAAGAGAAGGGGCGTCAAAGAAAAGGGAGAGAAACATTATCGAACACAGGTTACGAACCAAAATCTCTCAGTTGGAATCCAACAACCGGAGCGCCTCAGAGTCTGATCGAGCAAAACTGAACGAGGCAAGAGAAAAGAGGAATGAACTGAAGCTCTTAGAACAGGAACTGATAGTATGCAAGCTGAGATTCCTGAAACAAAAATTCTATGAAAAGGGAGACAAGGCAGATGCACTTCTTGCCGCGAGACTTAGAGAACAGAGAGCCGAGCGAAGAGTACTACAAATAACCGAGGACACATCCCCAACTCTCATTCTCCCACTACTATTCCAGAAAGCTTTGCTAACTTCTACGAAACCCTATACACCTCCGAGATAAACCCCGACCAACCGGAAATAGAATCCTACTTGTCCACAATACACATGCCCCACATACCAGCCGCAGACGCCGATTTGCTGGAATCCCCCATAACCGAACTGGAAGTCCAAGCTGCAGTAAAGAGACTCACCCTGGGTAAGTCACCAGGGGAGGACGGCTATACAGCTGGATTCTATAAAACATTTATTACTCTCCTTACCCCCTTCCTAACAGAACTCTTTAACAAAATAATCGACACTGGAAAACCCCCCGACTCTTTTGTCAGGGCACTGATTACGGTCATCCCGAAGGAGGGGAGGGACCCCACAAAATGTACCTTCTACCGCCCCATCTCACTGCTCAACCTGGACGCAAAGATTTATGCGAGGGTCCTCGCCGCAAGGCTCGAGACACTAATGCCCCAACTCATACATTCCGACCAAGTCGGGTTCATACTTGATAGGCAAGGAGCCGACACAATGCATAAGACCCTGCACTTGATCCACACATCCCAAACCACAGCTAATGACCCAACTCTCCTATCCATCGATGCAGAGAAGGCCTTCAATAGAGTTGAATGGGGATTCCTAAGAGCAGTCCTGCGCAACGTTGGAATGGGCCCGAGATTTAGGAGGGCAATACACGCGGTCTACACAGACCCCAAAGCGGCAATATTCGTAAACGGCAAATACTCCCGATGGTTCAGCCTAGAACGAGGAACACGCCAGGTATGCCCCCTTTCCGCAATTCTTTTTGCACTCTCCCTAGAACCCCTGGCAATTACAATGAGAACTGACCCAATAGTGAAAGGTATACAGCTGGGGTCGACAGAGTATAAGGTGGCCTTATATGCAGATGATATCCTTCTCCACGTTACCAATCCCACAATTTCGATCCCCCGGGCTCTCCTCCTACTAGACGAATATGGCAAACTCTCAGGGTTCAAGGTAAATAAACAGAAATCCATGCTCTTCCCACTCCAAGGCCAAGTAGACGCGAACATCTCTAAATTTTCCACCCTAGGTCTCAAAATCGAGCACGTAAAATTACGTTACTAAGGGATTTGGATCACCAAACAATTGCATGACCTTTATGAGGCGAACTTCCCCCCTTACTACAACAATTTCGTGCCGACTTGGCCAGATGGGAGAAGCTCCCGATATCCTGGCTGGGCCGACTTAACGCGGTAAAAATGTTATCCCTTCCCCGATTCTTGTACCCCTTCCAAATGCTACCCATCAGAATCCCAAACAGCTTTTTCGTTGAAACAAAAAGAGCCATTCTCAAATTCCTCTGGCAGGGGAAAAAGGCAAGGATCTCGTACAAGACTCTTAACGCTCCCCAAAGAGAAGGGTGGGGTTGGCCTTCCAAACCTGCAAAAATACTATGAAGCCTCCCAACTCAGAGTCCTCATCCCCCATCTACGCAACTTCACAAATACTCAATGGGTCAATATGGATACTTCTACTTCTCGCCCGCCACAGTTTCTGAATGGCTCTGGTCCCCCAGAAAGCGGATTTGTAGAAAGCTCAAAGACCACCCAATACTCAGTACCATATGGGACATTTGGACTCCAGGCAAGAACATGCAAAACATTACCTCATTGGCCCGCCCCTTAAGCCATCTATGGTCTCCCGGAATCAACGACCAAATCCCAAACGTAGGAAGGTTCCAAGCATGGTATGAAGCTGGCCTGGAGAGAGTTGGGCAACTACAAAAAAAGGATTCCTTCATATTCCTTCCAGAATTAACAGAGGCCCTCGGAATTGGCCCCCTGTCCACGTTTCAGTACATTCAAATAAAAGGCGTCTTGACGAGACCAATATGGAAACCCAATCTAATGAGGGACCTCACACCCTTTGAGAAAATATTAGACTCAGGAACAGAAATGAGAGGCCTGATCTCAACAATGTACAAAGAACTGATAGAGGGGGAGGTGGAAAACACAGACTTATTAAGAGATAAATGGGAAAGAGATTTCGGTGAACAGTTCACCCCGGACCTTTGGAAGACTATATGTACAGCAGCTACACAAATCTCCGTTGCCAATCAATACAAACTCCATGCCATCAAATTGCTCCACAGATGGCAATATGACCCCACAGATTATCCAAAATATTCCGAACATCCAGTCCGGAATGCTGGAGGGGATGCGGAGAAAACGCAGACAACTGGCACATGTGGTGGGGCTGCACCCGTGTGAAAGTCTTCTAGAATGAGGTCTTAGGCTGGATAAAAGAGACTGACGGTATCACCAGAACATTAGATCCTTACCTTGTACTGTTTGGTTTGGAGCAAGATGACGACGACTGGGTTAGAGTGAGAGACTTGGCCCTACAGCTACTCCTTGCGGCCCGAGCCGTACTGGTCAGGAAATGGAAATCCACCTCACTCCGCACCAAAAATGAATGGATCAACGTCGCCACCAACATATGCATAATGGAACATATTACGGCATCACTTCACGGAAGATCGGCACCAGTCGAGGCCCTATGGTCAGACTACAAAGCTATATATCTCCCTAACAGACTTTTCCGAGGCTCGACCACCAACCTCCCCTGAGAGGACCTGAACACAATATAGAAATGACCCACTACTCTACTGTCCTACTCTCACCGCTAAAGCCATCCCTACAACGCACAAGAGGCCTTGATGTCTATCTCTAAAGCACTCCAGAGATTTAACTGAAAACTGCTCGACCGACCGGGGGTTGGGGGTGGGAACAGGGGAAAGGGAAGTCAGGTACTACCGCAGAACTTGATCAGAGACAATGAGTTTGTTAATACGAATATCGATCACACTGAATCTCACTGATCTGTCCTGTATCTTAAAGCTTGAAATTGTTGTTGTACCATGACTTATGTTTGTAAAATAAATAAAGAGAAATTTACAAAAAAAAAATGGTCCGACTCACAGCCTACATATATCTCCACATGGGGGTTATGGAGGAAAAATATGAAGAAAATAGAACCCTTGCGCAAAACCAATCTGAGCTCTTCACTCAAATCCAGACTGAATTAAAACTAGTAGAAGAGAAATTGCAAAAGAGCTGAGATTCTGAGGTATAAGTTGAAAACTACATCAAACAGCTAAAAGAGGACTTAGCTAAACAAGACCCCTGTTAGTGCCTGTTTGTGCGGCGTGCGGTTCGACTCTCTGCCCCTCGACTTGCAGCCCTATTAATCTTGGAGGTGTATCTATACGCATGCATACATCCAGCGCTGCCTGGCCTGCCTGAACCAAAAACTTGAGTAAGGTACAGTGAACTTAATCCTATGGCTACGTGAGTGAGCTTACCCAAGCATCATATTATTAGCTACTACATAGCTTGCTCGTACTGTGTAATCAGTGTACTACCTCTACGTCCTGCCTATGAATGATACACCAAACACCTGCATTGCGCACCCAACTGCCGCCTGATGGTTTGATATCCGCCATACGGTATACGACTATTGTACTGCTTCTTGTTACCATTTAAATGTCGCATCTAGCGCCTAGCTACCTTAGCATTTAAAGGCTGTATTTGAATGTCACATCTAGCACCTGACTACCTTTAGCATTTAAAGGCTGTATTTGAATGTCGCATCTAGCGCCTGACTACCTTTAGCATTTAAAGGCTGTATTTGAATGTCGCATCTAGCGCCTGACTACCTTTAGCTTTTAAAGGCTGTATTTGAATGTGGCATCTAGCACCTGACTACCTTAGCATTTAAAGGCTGTACTTGAATGCTGCATCTAGCGCCTGACTACCTTAGCATTTAAAGGCTGTATTTGAATGTCGCATCTAGCGGTTGGCCACCTTAGCATTTGAATGCTGTATTTGAATGTCGCATCTAGCATTCAGCTACTTACCATTTGAACACTGTATCTAGCCCCCAGCTACTCTGCCACCTGAACATCGTTTTAGCTCTTAGCTACCCTTCCATCAGAACTTCACATCGGAATCTTAGCTACCCTGCCTCCCAATTGACACGCCCTTCTCACGCCCAACAGAATGTTCCTACCAGGCATTTACTCAGCACTGCTGAGAATAATTATCTACCTCATCCACTCAACCAGTTTCCCAAGATCAATTCTTAGCCGAGCCCCTACAGGCACCATACCCCATCTCACTATGTATTATGACTAGCTACTACTCGCTACACCCTCTCCCATTCTGCCATACCTTTCTACGCCATGCAGTCCATCTGACAGAAATGCCAGACTACGTGCCAGACTACCCAAACTATATGAGCCACGTGCCAGAGATTCCACCCATACTAACCGGACCCATCCCTCTATGCTCACAAGCACTCCCACTAACTATCCAAGGGATAGATCCAAGCACAAAAACATACCATAGCCACCCTACCCACAACACCAAAACTATTGCCCCACCCATAAGAGGCGTCTTAATTAATGCGCGGTCTGTAGTAGTCCATGCCACAGATATAGCAGACCTTATTTTAACAGAAGAACTAGACTTTCTAGCCATCACTGAGTCGTGGCTCAATGCAGCCGCTGGCCCAGCTCTCTCAATAGCAATCCCTGACGCCTATACCATCATTCGAGCGGATAGAACTGGATCCAGAGGTGGAGGCCTCACCATAATAGCCAAAACACACCTCAACATTAGACTTGACAACACTAACAACCTTCCTTCGTGCGTATCACTCACCACCAAATTGCCTACGGCCAACTCCCAAACCATCACCATTCAACTACTTTGCAGACCTCCTGGACCTTTAGGCTCCTTCGAGGAAGCCCTCACTACTATCCTCTCCAACAACCTAAAAAATACCTCTCAGAGCCTGATTCTAGGCGACTTCAACCTAGGCTTCAAAGACCCCAAAGACCCCCAGGCTACTATCATCAACAATACCCTGTCAGAATTAAGCTTCACCCAAAGAGTGTCCACCCCCACACACAATAAAGGGAGAACCCTTGACTGGATAGCTGATCATAATTGCGTAGTCTCCATCATTGGCAGCTACCCTTAACCATGGTCTGACCACCACCTAATTTCCTTCAACCTTGAAGCCTCAAGCCCTATCACCAACAACCCACTAGCCTCAGCTATCCCCAAAAGAAAAAAAGAAAAGCATCACAGCAGAAAAAATTATCCCCCTCATTCTCCCAACTTTGAACCAACTCTCAACGGTCACCAACCCTCACCAACTCGTAGATGGCTACAACAAAATCATGCTCACGGCCCTAGACTCTATTGCTCCGCTAAAATTAAGAAAATCCAAACTGAAAAAACATCTGAACACCTGGTTCTCTGCCCACCTTAAAGCCCTCAGACTAGAGAAACGAAAAAAGGAACTAGCCTGGAGACATTCTCCAACAGATAGCAACAAACTAATCATCAATAAAATAGCCTCCTTATACAATAAAGAAATCATAACTGCTAAACAAACAGGAATCTTACAACACAAGAATATCACAAGCCAATTCCAGCGCCAAAGAACTGTTCACCATCATTAAAGAGCTCGAAACACCTATCCTAGTCCCAGACACATACGTGAAAGACAAACAATGGTGTACTAGCATCCAAAATGCCCTCTCTAACAAAGTCACAGGCCTACAAACCAAAATCAATAACAAAAAAGAATCCCTAACCAACTCTACCAACACCCTCTGACACTCCTCATCCCAGAACCCCTCAACCAACCCTCCCACCCGCTTCAGCTTCTCTAAAGTCTCCACACTAGAAGTGGAAAAAATCATCCTGAGTCTCAAACCGTCAAATTGCCAAGGTGATCCCTGCCCATCACAAATTATCAAAGATGCGGCAAGAGACCTCTCACCGTTCATTACCAAACTCATCAACACCTCCTTTGCCTCAGGCACCATCCGTAACAATCTAAAAGAATCCTGGGTCCTCTTCCTACTTAAAAAACCATCCCTCGACCCCTCCACGCCCACTTACTACAGACCCATTACCACCGTTCCCTTCCTCCTCAAAATACTAGATAAGACAGCTTATCTACAAATTCAAAAATACCTTGAACTGAACCATCTTCTAGGAGTCTGACAATCTGGCTTCAGACCCCAACACGTGACAGAGACAGCCCTCATCGATCTTAAGGCTCAAATTGACACCCTAAGAGACAATGGGAAAACTGCCCTACTGCTCCTGTTAGACCTTTCTGAAGCATTTGACTCGGCTGCTCACTTCTCTCAAGAAGCCATTAATGGATTGAGTCATTCTTGAGCAGTACATCAATGCGTGTTTTCTCTACCACAGCATCAGCTGACCCCATCCCCATCACTTGTGGAGTCCCGCAGGGATCATGTATCACCACCACACTGTACAACGTGTTCACTAAGCCCCTTTTTGATGATCTTGACGGTCTGGGTATTACCTACACGACCTACGCAGATGATACCCAGATCCTCTGTCAGAATTCCTCTTCACAAATTTGAACCCGTAGTGTAGAAGAAGAATTCTTCCCACCAATGTACCCCTTTGAATGTAAGAAATACACAGTGCAAAGGAATCAATTAGTTGAAAGAATGGATATCCCACCGAGACAACGTGGCTGTAGGAGGAAATATAACACAATTAGTACCCAAAAGACTGATGATTGAAAATCACAATTCTAATCTGAACCCAATAACACTAACCTGAGTGAACTGAATAGGAGGAAAGTACTACCACGGCCAGGTTAAGAAGAGAGCCCAGAAAAGTTCTGCAAAAAACAATATTCACTATGAGTACCACTATGTGCCTAAGAAAATAAAGATACTGATCTAAATGAGCTTTACCACTAAAATTTCCTTACCAGGGAATATCCATGAGTGAATCCGTAGAATGAATGACACGAGCCACCTTCAGCAATCCGCAATCACAAACGGTAATATCATGGTGCGGGGAACAGTTCTTCCAAGAGTTCGAATTCCCGCGTTGCCGTAGAGGCTGTCCCACGGAGCAGCAGTGGCTGTCCCACGGAGCAGCAGAGGCTGTCCCACGGCACAGGAAAATAAAAACCTCGTGAGTCACTCTAATCCAGAAATAGGAAGGTCAGCATAAAGTACTAGGAAGATACAAAAGCACACGAGACGTAAATTCAGAATCCAAAAAGATTAATCCATAAGCCGGTCCAAGTCCAAATATACCTAGCGGGCACCAAACAACAGTCAAGGAGATAGCGAAAATGAAAATCCAGCTCACAGAAGCAAGAGATCCAGAAACCATGAAAAGAGATGAGGAGAAGTCGCCAAAAACAGTAGGGTAATCCAAAGCCAAAACAAGTACAATTCCGGGTCAAAACACGAGGCAAGATCGTAAAAATTACGAGACAAGAAACAGAACTCCAAAATGCTCAATCAGAAGCGCTGAGCAACTAAGGAGGAGGGACTAAATACCCAAGGTCACCTGATCAATGTCGTGATCGTGCACAAATGTTACCCCTCCTTAGCAACGCGTCACCAAGCTTCCATGGCAACCTCCAGGCTTCGCCGCGGATCGCGTTTCTGGCAACCAAATGCCGTTGTCCCAGCGCTTTCCTTTGTTTGCCTTGTCTTGCTGCTGAAGGCACACGAAAAACCGTACGCAAGTTCCCATGCCTGACATCCTCATCCCGTTGACGGGAGATTACAACAAGGATTTGGCCTTGGTGAATAGGGTGTATCTCATCTTCCAGGCATGGATGGACTCCCACAGTCTATGCCTGAATGATCAAGACAGAACTCATCATCCTCGGATCCACCACCCACTTAAAAGAACTGGATCACAACTACTCCAGCTTCCTCATAGATGGCAACTCTATCAAGGTAGCCAAGGAGGTGAAAACCCTTGGTATCTATCTAGACTCCACACTTTCTTTCCACAAACAGGTCAGTTCCATGGCTTCCTCTACAGCCTACACCTGTAAGTTTATAAGAGCAGCTAAACCCTTCCTATCTACTCGAAGTTGTGTTACCCTGGCCAGAGCCCTTGTACTCTCAAAATTAGACTATTGTAACGCCCTTTACATCAGAGCCAGCAAATATGTCACAAATAAAATCCAGACACTGCAAAACAATGCTCTCAGAGCAGCGCTTTGCATCCCCAAGAGACAACATATCTCCAACCACAGGAGAGCCTATAACTGGCTTACTACCACTGACAAAATAATGCTCAAAGTAGCCTCCTTAACTCACAAATGCCTTAACAATGAAGCCCCCCAATACCTTGTTGACAGAATAACAAGACACACCCCATACAGGCCATCTAGAACTGCCAATCCCAACCTGCTCATAGTTCCTAGGTTCAAACGAATCAAAACGGGCGGCAACAGCTTCCAAGTGAAAGCAGCCCAACACTGGAACTCCCTACCTCCCGCCTTAAGGTCACCCCAATCCTACCCCCACTTTAGACACAATTACATTCAATGGATAAAGAACAATGACAGTTAAAACACAGAGAACGTACCCTGAAGTTTGTAAATATGTATATCTGTAAATTTGTCCTCATCACATATATTGCATATACTGTAACTGTTACCATTTATGTACTCACTGTAAATACTGTACAGCAATGTAACCAAGCTGAGAACAACCTTGATGCTCCAGCGCCCTTCTGGTCCGGCGCGCAATACAAATGAATAAACAAACAAACAAAACAAAAAAGGTTGATTTCCTGAAAGAGAGTCAACTAAAATGAAAACAAATGACATATAATAACGCCTGCTGAGAGCAGATAATTACTTTACAAAATCAGATAAAAAAGTTGGAAGAGGAGAATAATAAATGAATTCTTAAGGAACTCCACTTCCAAACAGAATTTGACCAAGAATGCCAGACATTATGTACTATCAAACAATAGCGGACTAAGTAAGGATACTTTTTTGTTTCTTTGTATAGATCTATATCTTTTTTTAATTTCCAGATTTTTTGTCCAGAGTCATTTTCTTAAATTTGGTCATTTCTTCCTCTATCTTTTCAAGTTTTTCTTTGATATCTTGGATCACCTGATCAGATTTTATTTTGGCTTCAAGAATATCAATTTCAGCTTTTTGTTCTTTGGCTTCTTCTGCAATATAAATTATTAAGATTAGCCAATCTCGGGAGCACTTTTTCCCAACCTCGCTTAATTTCTTCTTGAATTTTGGATTTTCAGTGAAAACTCTTGGGATATTTTTAACCTGAAGGCCCTCTGGGATCACCCCTGCCTTCAGGTATGCCAGCATCAGCTGGCCATGTAACTGGGTTCTTATTCATTTCTTTTTCTTTTGTACCAGAATATCAAAGTCATTTCCATTGGTATTTGGCACTGGATTTGCATCTTCAGTGCCTATGAATGTTGGCTGATTAATCAGTTTTTGAAAATATTCATCTGAAAAGGAGACCGTATTAACGTTCTCCATATATGTGTATATTATTCAGGAGTACTTTACCAAATAAGTATAAAGCAGATCCTAGCGTGAGTTAATGTAATATTTAAATATATATACCCAACAACTACAGGCTTGCCCTAGTACAGTGGTATCATGTGGGTGTTTCCCAATTTTTTGTTAAGGGGGGTCGAACTTGATAGATTTTATAGAACATCATACTGATAAAGTAATTGAATTTGTTTTATGTACATGTGCCTTGTGGAAAGTGCACATTTTTTCTTAACTATTTTTTAAACTGTGAAAAATGAATTCTGTGAATAAAATTTGCTTTAAAGGTTTATTAAGTGTCTGGACATGATAAACGTGTTGGGACTCAATCAGCAACCAACATCTCTGTGAAAGCCTGCCCAGTATACAGCGGACTGAGTCAGGGGTAGTTGTTCGTAGCTCTGCTTTGTTTTGCTCATTCTCCCTCTGTAAGTTCGACCCCCCTTAACAAAAATTTGGGAAACTCCCACATGATACCACTTGTATGTACCAAGTACTGCTAACTTCATGCCCACCGGTTCACAAGAACCGGGAATCATGAGGTAGCCAGAATCTAGTAGGCCCAGCATGATTGAACAGGCAGGCCACCACCCATCAGAGATTGATGGACGAGCATCCCTGTACAGATTCTAAAATATTATGGCCGATATATCTGATCAGGAAGACTCCTATGAGGAGAAACTCAGGGAGCTAGACCTACAGAAGCATCATCTACTAAAGGGACCATTTGGTTCACTTTGCAGAACAAAAAGAGCGTGAAGTGAGTCCCCAAAAGAGCATTCTAAAAACCTCCACCCAAGAAGGGCAGTTGGAGGGGGGAATTCTCCACCAACCCTGGAAGCAGAGAGGAGTCAGAAGACCACTCTGCTGTGCGAAAGAGGGAGTCCAAGGGGAGTGACCCAGAGAGCCCAAGGTGCAACAGGGGAGACGGAACTAGACCCCACCATTCAAAGAGCAACTCACAAGCCCAAAGAATCAGAGAGCGCATAGAAGAGCACGAGGGGACCTCAAACAGTAGCGGCTCTTAGTGTGAGGGTGATTGGACTAAGGTGAAGCGGCAAAAGAAGGCCAATAAACAAAAGAAAGCTCTGGTGAAAGACCCAATTAGGCAGATTAAGGCCATTAGGAACTTCATGACCCTATATCACAAAAATGCAAAATATTTTGTCTGGGAGCATCTGGAGCTATTGGAACAGATGATGGGCTCTTTTAACATCAAACATAGCCAGAATTGCATAGACTATGCCAAATGGACGTTCTCTCTGGAATACTGCAGCTTCTTTGCAGGGCTGGAAGACCAGCACCATTCAAGGTGGTCCACCTATAAGACGGCCATCTTGAAGTACTTTTCCGCCCACAGAAACCCCCAGGAGGCCCACAAGGCCGCTTACAATCTGCAGTGGGGATAGGATCAGGCCCCAAGAGAATTTGTGCA
Organism: Ambystoma mexicanum; assembly: GCF_040938575.1. Classification (NCBI taxonomy): domain Eukaryota; kingdom Metazoa; phylum Chordata; class Amphibia; order Caudata; family Ambystomatidae; genus Ambystoma; species Ambystoma mexicanum. Next base: position 305,603,300 of record NC_090940.1, read on the forward strand.
GGAGCTAAAACGCACCTTTGCGCAAACCAGGCGGGTGCGCACGAATAGTAGAGAATTTATAACCACCTATTTTCATGCGCTACCAAAATATATAATGACGCAGCTGGTAAGGGATTTTCACGACAACAGGACCCTGGACTGGGTAATAGAGCAGGCTACCTGGATCTATGAGGTCCAAAAACCTGCAGAAAGCACAAACCAAACAAAAAGCCCCAAACTAACCAACAACCCGTTGCTGCTAAGGTGGCGGAGGTGAAGGTTGCCCCCTAGACCTAGAAATGGGGGGGACCTAAAAACACACCTTCTCAAAACCAGCAAAATCAGAAGCAAAGAAGGCCTTCTGATCAATCAGCAGCAGGTTGTAATCAGGTAGGTAGTCCCACCAATGTGACCTATAGCTCTGCTAATTATATCAGCCCCCGGTATAAGGGAAATAGACCTATCTTGGGGTACGTATGGACTCCCCCGGCTCAAGTGGGGGGATCCAACCAGGTGAGTACTGACCCAGGAAACTTCCCTCCTAACTTCCCTCAGGAGGGCAGTAATCCTCCAAATCCTGGGTTAAGTTTCTTCCCCCAGTACCTTCCAAACCCCAATCTGCAGGACAACCTTCCTTTCTCTCCCTGCTTTAGGAGTCCAGATCACCCAATCCGGGAGAGGGGAGGTCAAGGGTGGAGGGTTACCAAGGGAATCCCCAGTACCCAGGGTACTCCAGGAGAAGGGATAGTTACCCTTCCCAAGAACAACCTAGGTTTGAGCAAAGACCCCCATACCAGCCGCAGCGGGTGTCCGAATTGGAGCGCCAGGTCCAGAATCTCACTCAGGATCTGAGTCGCATGTTGAGGGCTCAGCAGAACCCTCAGATGAACATGGCGGCTCAGAACCCCTCAAACCAAGGAGTCTTGCACCCTGGAAAAATGACGGGGAGAGAACCCTGACAACCCACCGGTTCCAAAGAAGGAGGCATGGGAGGAAGGGGGGTCTAAAGCCCTAGAGGAAACTTCCTTCCTCACCTGTGAAAGGCCCCTGGACACACCAGAACCGGAACTAAAATCCCTTGCCCCCGAAAATCTGCAGCCCAGGGAACAGAGGGCGGGTAGGAGAAACCAAGAAATCAAAAGGATCCATTTTGTGCAGGAAGTCAGTGTCCTCCAGTTTGAAGGGGAAAAATCCTTGGAGGATTCTGGGAAGAAAATCTTCTCCTTCAGCGATGGGGGAATTCCTCCCAAGAAAATGGGTCCCAACAGACCAGAACTTAGACTGGGTAGGTGTGGGGACTGATTCAGAATCACCCATCCCTGAACCCCATAATTGTCATCCAGAGAACAGAATATTAATGGAGGGATCCTCCCTCCAAACTGGTTCTAGTGACTGCCACCAGGTGAAAGGGGCAGCATAGAGCTAGTGGAAAAAGGGGGATTCTGAAATCCCACATATTTCAGGATGCCACATTTTTGTTATAGATTCCCAGACTCCGGAACAGAAAACTGTCCAAAACCCCATTGTGTCAGAGTCTAAAATAAAGAAATTGACTGACCAGCTTGCCCAAAATGCCCATTACCTTTGCCCATTTGAGGAGAAAGAAGGTAGATTCTATGCCCCCGTCCGAGTGCAAGGGCAATGTGCATTTTTAGCACTGGTGGACACTGGATCCCAAGCCACTCTTCTGTTGAAAGGGGACTTTGAGCAGCTAAATTCAGGAAGGGTGGGAGACATGCCAGATCCCTCTAACCCCTCTTCCTGGACAACTCCAGAACTTCAATGGGAATGAAATTCCCATCGAGGGGACTGCGGATCTTGAAATGAAAATTGGGTGACATAAGGTGAAGCCCCCGGTTACAGTCGTGACTCCAGAGGGAACCCCATGTCTATTAGGTAATGACCTCCTCCGGAGGTTATCTCTCCTGTTAAACTGTATAAATAAGGTCCTCTGGGCGCAGACTAACCGGCCAATAAAATTAAAACAAAGTGTCAACCATGTTAGTTTGAATGGAACATTCCACATGGTTGAACAAAATTCTGATCAAATTGAGTATCATTTCCAAAATAATCAGATACCTGACATTACAGTTATTGATGTAGGACAACAAACTAGTGATGGGAACTCCTCTCCATTCTTGAAAATCAACCTTCCTTCCAGTTTCAAGTGGCATTCCACACTGGAAGGAAATACTGTGAAATTTTATACCGATTCCCAATCTGAAAATCCAAATCCTATAGGCAAAAGTGATGAGAAACCAGCTCAAAGTTTAGCCGACGTTAAGAAAATTAGAGAACAGTTGTTCCTCCCTATTCAGTTAAATGAGGGGAAGGAGCCTGTTCTCGCCAGAGTGTGCCTGAACAACGGAAAGAGCTTCATCAGCGAAGCCATGTTCAGGAAACTCCCAAAAGATCTGACCATTCCCACATTTAAATGGATTGATAAGTGGGAAATGGACCTGGAAACTCCCAATTCCAAACATCTCCTATCTTGCAGGTGTATGCTCAAAATTTTCATAGGTGATAAAATCATAAAGCATAATTGTTGGGTCGTGCGAGATGTTCCTGCTCCATTCTACTTAGGCAGTGACATTCTCAATTGGTTTGCAATTAATTTGGACTTTATAAATTACAAAGCCTGGTCCCGGCTGGGGGGCAATCCTATGGGCTTTGATGATTCTGAAAAAGCATTTCGGTCAGCCCAATTGCTGCTGTATGCAGTTGAAGTTCAAATTGGAGAGGAGGTCACCATCTCAGGACGGACCCGACTATTCACACTTGACTTAAAAGTTAAAAGAGGACAGAAACTACAAAATCCAGACGCATATGTACACCACAGTGCCCATTTCCAACAGCAGGGGTTGGGGTTAAACCCAACACCATTAGTCAATGTAGAACACAACACCATTCCAATAGCGTTGGATAACAGCGACCTTAGGAGTATCATTCTGGGGGTAGGCACCATTATTGGAATGGCGGTTGATGACCAGCATTGTTCCATGGATCTGGGAAATGAACTGATAGGACCAATCCCCAATGATTGCTATCACAATGACGATGACATACCGCCAGAAAGGATCTTCATCAGGGAAGGGGGAATTTCCTGGTGTACTCTTCCTGCCCTTACGGGGGGGAAAAGGTGGCCTGTGACATCAGGAAGGATGAGGTGATCTTCAAGTTCCACAATGACTGCCTCTCCTACCTGAAACCCTCTATCGAGGTCAACACCTTAACCAGAGACCTCTCCACCCAGCTGGAGGAGGCCGCTGAGATCGCGAAACCCAAAGTCTTTCCAGGCTTCAGGCAGATGGTTGAAGAGCGGGTCAACCTCGCTGATGCCAGTGAGACTGAGGAACAAAAGCAAAAGTTGAAACAGATGTTCTTAGATTTTCAAGATATCTTTGCTTTGGACTCGTACGATTGTGGTCGCACCGAGATACATACTACCTCAATTCCCACGGACCCTGGAATAACTCCTGTGTTCGTGAAGCAATATCCCTTGCCTCTCGCGTCAATGGAGTCCCTGACAGAAATTATCAAAAACCTAGAGTCCCGTGGGATAATTTGTCCAGTCCACGGCACCTTTAATAATCCCGTGCTGGGGACTTTAAAACCAAATGGCCAATGGAGACTTTGCGCAGACCTTAGGGAGCTGAACAAACGGGCCCACATGTCCCGATGGCATCTTCCCTACTTTGTCCAGGGGCTGGCCCAGATCCAGGCGTCAAAGGTGTAGACCGCCATTGACCTGACAAATGTATACTGGATCGTGCCCTTCAGTAGGGAGGACCACTGGCGTAACAGGGGCCCCCGCAGCCCCTGCGGTGCAGGGTGCCCTGCCAGCACATGTCCTGGGAGGGGGCCCCACTTGAAGAAAACAAAAAAAAAAGATATTTTTTTTCCTCAACAAAAAAAAAAAGTTTTGTTTGTAATTCACTCTGCATTAATAAAGAAATTATTTTTGTAACAGAAATAATTTCTTTATTAATGCCGAGTGAATTCAAAACGAAACTTTCTTTTTGAAGGCTGAGGGCTCCCTCCAACCCATGACACTTATTAAAGTCACTTTCATCAGGACAGTCTTCTGGTTCCCTTAGTCTTGGTAGGTCAGTATCTATACCTGCCAAATGTCGGAACCTGTAGGAGGGCTGGGGTATACTTTGCCACCTTCTTAATTGTGCCATAGGACTTGATCGGTCGAGAGGCGAACCTGTGGGCATAAAAGGAAAATGCACCACAGTTACCTATAGCCTAGTAACCGCCAAAAATGGCTATGAATTTGCAACTTGGTTCTTTCCATTCATGTCTGTCACAACAGATAGAATCAATACCACGTTTACCAACAAATATAGATTTAAAGCAACATATATCCGCTTGGTTTTTACTTTTTGATTAGGCATAAACTTTTTCACACATGTAATCCCTAAACAATCAAGTTTTGCAATTTGTCATATTCAAGTGCATATTCAAATGTCTTGCATGAAGGCGCGAGTGGATCCAGTTGGAAAGCTCACTGACCTCAATATGCAGGCTTTGTTCCTATAAAAGTTCAGACGTGGTTAAGAAGGTTTCAGGAATACTTTCACGTGCCAGCCGATGCTGTTTACCTGAATGTAGGGGAAGGGCGAAAAAGAGAGCCAATTGTAAGGCTTTGTGTCCCTATGTTACATTGATAACCATAGTCTAAATAGTGGTGTGCCCCCCCCCCAGCATCTTTGTGCGTGTTGCCCAATCTAGGTGCCATGGTGGCTCTTAGTAACACGCCCGAATTGCAGCATGGCAGAACAGCATATAGCGTGTATTGCATACCACATACGTCGGGGCAAAGACGGAGACCACAGGTTTTCTCAAGACTTACTTGATTTAGTACCTTGGCAGCGTCCCATACAACCGACTCCCTCGCTGGTCGCGTTATGAATGGGAAGCCCGTCATTGGTTCTATATAAATCGTCGCATAGAACACGTGACGTGTGACGCGCAAACGTCACGTCAAGTATGTACGTCTAGCCCGGAAGTCAGGCGACGTCTTAATGGATTGAAGGATTGAAGGTGCGAAAGGGGCTAACGGATGAGCCTGTAGTCTTGCGTTATGTCAAGAATTAGCTCTTTAATATGAGTTTATTAATGTCAAAGTGATTTTATATTTATTGACATGTGAACCTGCAAATAAAAAAAAGGAATTAGAAAAATGATCGAGTCGACAGATGATCAAAAGATGATCACAAAATGATCAAAGGCACCCCAAGTCGTCCGCTACCCATCATGGTAAAGGCAAGTCCACTCATGATGATATAGGGATAGGCTAACTTGTTGGATAAAGTAGCCATATCTGGAAGTCATAATATACAATTGGATTACAAGGCTCATGGAGTACTGTGAGGAATTGATCTCCAATCGGATAAGAGCAAGCAGCCTCGTTTGGGGGCATCTTGTTGTAACAATAGTGGGGGTCTAATGACTATATTAAGGACATGGGTATATATATATATATATAGGTGAGTTGGCGGGTGATGGTACCCAGAGGCAATGAGGTCATTGGTGGGTAAACATGAAATGGAATTGGAGGGTCTCTTTTTGAAGCATTTTTTCAGGTGATCATGGCTAGTGACTGCCAGGGAATGCCCTCATTAAGGCCTATTAGATCTGTCTTGAGGCAAAAGACCCATTTCTGCTCTCTTTTCAATAGTAGGTTAGCCATGTCGCCACCTCTCCTAGGATACTTTACTTTTTCCATTATAGTCCTTTCTAGTTCTTTTGCCTGATGTTTTTTTAGTTTGAAGTGATCGACTAGAGGGGCATTCTCCCGTTGTGTCCTTATGCATGACATATGTTCCTGTATGTATTTTTTAATGGGTCTTGTGGTTATACCAATATACCTCTTGTGGTAAGGGCAGTTGATCATGTATATTAAATTGGAGGTGTTACAGTTTGTAAGGGACTTTTGTATCCAAGGGGTTCTCAGTCCTAGGTCCAATGATTGCGTTCTTTTAGTTAGTATGCAGACATTACATTGACCATACGCAGTATGACCAAACGTCAGTATGGAGTTCCATAGCGTGGTTTGAGTATTAACCTCGTCTGGTGGCATGTAGGAGTGTATCAGGGTGTCTCAGATTTCTCCTTTTTTTAATGGCAAAATGTGGTATAGGTATAGTCACTGGGCCTACTTTTAGAATCGGCCAGAGCTTGATGATTTCCCTCTTAATTTGGTTCACTTTGTTTGAATAGCTCAAAAGTGCTTTGATTGTGTGTTCACCTATTGGGCGTTCTTTTTGTTGCAGCGTAATGTCTCTTGGAATGTTCCTTTCCCGTTTCCTTGCAATCGTGATTGTTTTTTTGGGGTACCCGCGTTTGGATAATCGATCTGTCAGTATCCTTGCATGGGTATCATACTCTTGCAAACTGGAGCAATTTCTCCTATAGAGCAGGAATTGTCCGAAAGGATGGTTTTCACGTAAACCCCTGGGGTGGAAGCTTGTGTAGTCCAGTAAGGCATTACGGTCGGTAGGTTTTCTAAAGACAGTGGTGGTCAATTTGCCTGCTTGTGCCTCAATTTCTACATCTAGAAAATGTATGACGTCTTTAGAAATACAGTGGGTGAATTTCAAAAAGGTGTTTCTGGAGTTTAACCAGTTCAGGAATTCGTTGAACGAGGTTTCAGTCCCTGTATAGATGGCTAGTATGTCATCGATATATCTCGTCCAGAGTGAGACCTGAGATCTGAAAGGGTTAGTTGGTTGATAGATGTGTGACTCTTCAAATTCCACCACATAAAGGTTTGCCAGAAATGGTGGAAAGGTTGCACCCATTGCTGTTCCTAAGCATTGTTGGTAAAAGGTCTCTTTTTGTAGGAAAAAGTTCTTTGTAAGTGCCAACTCGGCCATCTGCATAATCACTTCTATTGGAACTGCCGGTGGTGTCACCAGCTCGTGCAGAACTTTTTCTACAATTTGTAGAGTGGCTGCCTGTGGAATGTTTGTATACAAGGCTTCGATGTCTAGCATAACCAAAAATTGTGTGGCTGTGTCAAAGCTGACGTTGTTCAGCATGTTGAGAATGCTCACGATATCTTTCAAATACGATCGCATTTTTGGGATCTCAGGTCTAAGGAAAAAGTCCACAAATTGGGAGAGTGGCTCCAGTATGGATTCAATACCTGCTACGATGGGACGTCCCGGTGGGGGTTGTGTGCCCTTATGTACTTTTGGTAGGGCATAGAACAGTGGTATTTTGGGGAATCGTGGACTCAAAAAGGCCACCTATTTGGTGCTTATATGGCCCTTACATGCTGCTTCTTCGACGATGTTGGCAATCGTGTGTCAAAGAGAGTCTGTTGGATCACCTGTTAGGACTTTGTAATGATCGCCATTGTCTAGAAGGGCAGCAACCATGAGATCGTAATCGCTGGAGTTCATGACAATGATGGCCCCTCCTTTGTCGGCTTGTTTAATAATCGCTGCCGTATTGGTACTTAAATCTCGGAGGGCCTCCATAGTGAGTCAACATAGCCCAAAATGTCAGGGGGGGAGAGCTGAAGCCCAGTCAACTTAATGGTGTTGCGCCACTACTTGCGTGTAATGTCTTGATTACTTCTAGCCCTATTATTCCTCATCCCAGTACTTATGTATGAGGTAGTACTTATGTACTCTGCCTCGTACACAAGTACTGGGATGAGGTAGAGGTACATGGAGGTAATGCCTGACTTAGCTACCTGTAATCTTCATTACTCCTAGTCCCACTCTTCCTCATCCCAGTACTTATCTATGAGGCAAGGAACCTCATACGTAAGCTCTGGGACAAGGAAGAGGGACGTGGATGTAATTCTTGGCCAAGGAGCTGATTTTGGAGTTTGGGGTAGGGGGTGGGAGGGAGAGGGGATGTTTGGGGGGCGGGATTGTGCGATAAATCATAATGGTTGTCCATGTCCAGGCTAAGCAGGCATGATATGTGGTTTTAGTGGCTAGAAAGGCATTTTGGTACAGCCAGTCTAGTCATTCCCCAGTTTGGTATGACTTTCTTTTAACTGGGAATTTCTGATAAAGAAGTCCTGCTAAGTGTAATTACCTGGCTAGATTGGCATTTGGTTGCTGCCAGTCTAGCCATTTCTTACTGCGGCATTGTATATTTTTCTGGGCATCTGTGATAAAATGATATTATAAAAGTCATTTATAACGCGCCTGTACACAAGTGTTTCTATGCACGACAAGACAAGGGAGCTAAAATAGAGGGAGGACAAGACAAACAATCTCACTAGGCCTTGTGTCATTGTGAGAACGAGAGGTGCAAGAGGAAAGGGAGGGGGGAAGTGCAAGGGAGAGGGGAGGGGAAAACAGGGCTGCAATGCTCTGAGTAAGTGCAGCCAGGGCAGCGCGGCGATGGGTAGTGCAAGGAGAAGAAAGGGCTGCAGGGTTACATTTACAGCCCCTAAGTGCATGGTAGGAACGGAGACAGTGCAAGGCTGACCGATCAAGAAAGAGCCAGGACAGAGAGACACTCTGCGGGTATCCAAGCAACCGGTCGGTACAGCAGACAGGTTGGTCAGCAGGGCAGGGAGAGAGAGAAATCAGAGGAGAAAAGGAAAGTTTTGAGCTGCTTCCGAAACTTCAGATGGTCTGGCTCAAGTTTGAAGGGGCAGGGAGGCCATTCCAGAGGGAGGCACCAGCAGAGCAGAGAGATCTACCCCCTCTCTGTGCCTGGAGAAGCGTCTAAACCTTAGAGAGTTGGAGGTAGCTGAGTGAAGGGCTCGAGAAGAAAGGTATTTTGGAACAGAGTGTTGCATGTAGTGCGGGCCCCGGCCGCAAAAAGTATTGTGGACAATGTAAAGGGTCTTGAACTTGATCCTTGCAGCCCCCGGGAGCCAGTGGCAAGATTTCAGGGCTGGAGCGATATGCTCCCTGGGCTTGAGGCCAAGGATAAGTCTTGCAGTCCTGTTTTGTATTAGTTGAAGATGACAGAGAGTAGAGGAAGGCAGAATGAGAAAGAGGCTGTTACAGTAGTTCAGCCTAGAGAACCAGGGCGATGGAGACAGTGAGCTTCTGGTGAAAAGTGAGAAAGGGAAGAGTCCCTTTGAGGAGGAGCAGCTGGTAGGGGAACTTCTTGGTGACATCCGAGATGTGAAGAGAGAGAGAGTGGCATAGAAGATAACACCAAGGTTTCTTGCCTCGCAGGAAGGTGAAGGAAGAGGGCCCAAGGTGGACGGCCAGAGTGAGAGAGGGAAAGCTGGTGCCAGTGTCCCAATGAGAAGGATCTCCGATTTACCTGCATTAAGGCAGAGATCGTTGGAGGTGCACCAATCCTGAATCGTGGATAGACAGTCAGGAATGAGCGAGAGAGGAGAGGAGGCTGAGGGGAGCCTGAAGGAAAGCTGAGTCATCAGCATAACACTGAAAGTTAGAGGAGAAGGTAGAGATCAGGTGGGCCAAAGGGGCCAAGTAGATGTTGAAAAACCAGGGTGAGAGTATAGAGCCCTGGGGAATGCCACAGGTAGAGAGAGGTGGCAGAGAGATTGGGACCAGGTTGGACCTGGGAAGGGGGTGGCCCAAGAGGAAGGAGGTCAGTCACTCCAGGGCCTAATCTGTGATGCCCAGGTTCTCACGGAGTCGATTGATCAGGATGGCGTTGTTGACCGTGTCGAAAGCAGAGGAAAGAAGGAGTGTGAGGACAGAAGGAATGCTGGAATCAAGGTTAGAGAGCAGATCTTCAAGGGTGTTCAGGAGAGCAGTTTCCATGCCTCTGGCAGCTCTGAAGCCAGACTGATGGTCATGGAGACAACCATCAAATTCAATGTGGAGAGTAAGCTGGGAGATGGCAAGCTTTTCCAAGAGTTTGCCCAAGAAAGGGGTGATGGAGATTGGGCAATAGTTTGCCGGGCAGGTAGGATCAGCAGACGGCTTCTTGAGGAGTGGGTGCACAAGGGAGTGCTCAAGGGGAGATGGGAATGTTCCAATGGCTAAAAAGCAATTACAAAAATCAGTCAAGGCTGGAGTGAGGGTGTCAATGTGGTCCTTGATGGTTGTGGAGGAGCAGGAGAGCGCCTGTTTGGACGACGCTTTCATAGATCAAACTTGTCTAGAAACCTTGTCAGGTGTTGTCAGAGAGAAAGAGGAAAAAGGAGGGGCAGAGGTAGAGATGGCCAAAGGGGGCCGAGAGAGGAAGAGGGAGAGGAAGAGGAGATAGAGGACAGGATGTCTTGAGATTTAGCTGAGAAGTGAGAGGCCAGAGCCATACAGAGGGCCTTGGAGGGAACAGGAGAGGTAGAGACAGCAGCAGGATTGACCAGTTCCTTGCAGATTTTAAAGAGTTCGGCCGTGTTGGTAGAGGCTGCGGGGACACAGGCTTTAATGTGTGCTCTCTTCTTGTTGAGTGTTATTTCTTTGACTGGCATTTTGGTGCAACCAGTCTAGGTATGTCTAAATGTGGCCTGCCATGCTTTACTGTAATGTTATTACGTGTCTACACTGGTCTACATTGCGCAGCCAGTTGGACATGTGTTCATTGCTGCATGGCAATTTTAATAGCAAAGCATTAATGTTCCTGTGCACTGTTGGTGACTTACATGCATTGGATTGGTGTTACACTACAAAACAATTGCAAACTCTGTGGCTTTATAGCCAATTTTCTCAGAAGGTTTGTTGTATATTTCATTGAAATACATATTTATATCTTTCTCCTAGTGCAGTGTGCGGCATAGTCCTTCAGCAGCACGTTTGTGTATATTTTGCATGCGTGACAATCTAGGCCGACCCATAGTGTGACGCGACCCATGATTTGTTTCCGAGTTAGGGGGGCCCCCACATTTTGTGTTATGCCCCTGGGGAGGACCAGTACAAGCAGGCCTTTACCTTTGGGGGGCAGCAGTACACATGCACCCAGACTCCCTTTGGATACATATACTCCGGCAACAAATTGAACATCTTCCTACACAAGGCCATGCACAACTTGGGTGAAAGGGGTAACCTGGCCTATGTGGATGATGTCCTGATTAAAAGCTCAACTGTGGAGGAACACATAGCGGAAATCCACTATGTTCTGACCCTGTTGAGGGTTGCCGGGGTAAAACTGTCCTTCCAGAAGGCACAGTTGTGCAGGACCCATGTTGACTTCTTGGGACATGAAATAACCCCTGAGGGCCTCTGTCCCCAGGTGAAGAAAGTGGAAGCACTACTAAAACTGAAAGACCCCACAACTATGCGTCAGCTAAGGAACCTTCTTGGACTGACTAATTTCAGTAGGAAGTTCATTGAGGATTACGCAGAGGTCACAAAACCCCTGGTCCATCTGTTGAAGGGAGGGTCAAGTGGGAGTGGGGTCCAGAACAAGCAGAGGCAGTAAAACAGCTCAAAAGAAGTCTCACAAGCGCCTTGTCTAGCTTACCCTGTCAAAAACACGATTACATGCTTGACTGCTGTATTATACCAAAAGCATGACAAGGTCAATGAAGTCATTTCCTATGCAAGTAAGACTTTATCCTCTGAGGAACAAAAATTCAATGATTGTGAGAAGGCACTCCTGGCAACAGTGTATGCATTGAAAAATTACCGTCCGTTCATCCAGGGGGAGCACATCATAGCACACCAGCCTTTGCAATACCTCCAAAGTGACAGAATCCGGGCAGGAAATGTAAGTATTTCCAGAATTACCTCCTGGATTCTGACAAATGCAAGTCTTTCTTGTGGAGGTCAGATATGGCCAAAACAAGAAGAGTCCCCTCGTGCAAGGTCTGTCTGACTTGGATGATTGTGCCAGAGAAAACTGTCTCGAGGACGAAAGTCTCAAAACGCAGGGCAACATGGAGGTGTACCTGAATTCCCCGCACAAAGTCTATGAAGAAGGCAAGTGCGAGGGGATGCCCACAGTTAATGTGGACGGGTGCTCCTACCATGTTGACAACAATGGGAAAAAGGAACTTGTGGCTGGCGTTGGGAATGCTTGGGTGATGATGCCCCGGAACCCTCCGCTGGTTACAAAACCGGTCCCCACAGTAGTCAGGTGGCAGAGCTGATGGCAGTTCATCAGGCCATCCTCACTGCCGTGCAACACCGACTCCACAAACTGGTCATAATCACTGATTCAGATTATGTCTGGAACAGGTTTGTGGAGCACCTGATCAATTGGAGAACCAGAGGCATGCTGTGTGCCAATAACAAACCACTTAAGCATGGCAAGCTCATACTAAATATTGATGACCTGGTCACCTCTAATGAGATGACCATCTATTGGAAAAAGATTAAGGGTCATTCCCGAATAAAGGGGCCAGACAAAACTGGAAATGACCTGGCTGATCAGTTGGCCAAAACTGGAGCCATCCAGGGGGATCTCCTTGAGATCGAGTGCCTGTTGGGGGAAATCCAGGTCACTACTGTCACCAAGTCCCAGACAAATGCTCACAATGAACTCTAAACTGCCAAGTGGAGTAAGGAGACCCGAGGTGCCAATTTAATCACGGCACAAAAAGTGGATCCGATTATTGGGAAATGTTACCAACACATTGAGGACCCTCTGAACTTTCCTCTGATGGAAACCGATTACACTGGGAAAGAGGACCTCTGGATGAAGTGTCCCAAAATGGTCCGAATCCAAGACGGTTTGTTGGTAAGGAGATCCATCACTGGATGTGACCAGTGGGTGGTACCTACCTCATTCTGAAGCCTGATGCTGAGTCATGCCCATGACGCGGCCACCGCTGGTCATCAGGGGTTTCATACTACTCTAGAAATCTTGTGGGAGGTTGCTTACTGGCCACACATGGGGCAGGACCTTGACCAATGTTTGACGGGGTGTCTTGTATGTGCACAATTTCAGCCAAGTTCACTCACACACCGAGCTCCCCTCCAGAAGAGGGGGATGACACTGCCCTGGTCAGATTTACAAGTAGATTTCATCAGGCCCGTGATTCGCTCCTCTAGGGGGAACAAGTATATGTTAACAGTAACATGCTTGTTCACCAAATGGGTCAAATATCTCCTGGCCCCAAATTGCAAAGCAGAAACAGCAGGTGCCCTGATCAACCAGATCTTCTCACGTTTTGGCCTTCCCCAAAGGATTGAGTCATACATGGAAGTCACTTCACCAGCAAAGAGATGACAAAGATGTGGGAGATACTTGGAGTAAAAAGGAAACGTCATATTGCATATCACCGATCCTCTAGTGGGGCAGTTCAGAGTTACAATAAAACCACTGAGCATTCTAAAAAAGTTTGGTGTGCAGATTCTGGGCCAAATTGGGACATCCGATTACTGCTTGTCCAGATGGCCATCAGATTTACACCATCTTCTGTGACTAAAATGTCTCCATTTGAGCTAATGACTGGACGAAGGATGGTGCTACCTCAGCATCTGCTGCATAGAACACACGAGCAGACACTGATAAAAGCCTCCACAACACATGAATTTGTTGGGAATCTCAGAAAACACCTTCAGAATACTTTTGCGTATGCTCAGCGGAATCTGGAGAAATCGGCAGAGGGGATGAAAACTCAATATGATTTAAAAACAACAAAAAAAAGGAATAGCAAGTACGAGACAGGGTCTATTTGTACAATTTTCAGAGGAAACAGAATAAGGAGCAGAAATGTCTCCCCTCCTGGCATGGTCCCTTTGAAATTGTAGACAAAATTTTACATGTCGCCTACAGAATCCTCATCCCCAAAGGAGAGCTGTCAGAAGAGAAATGGGTCCACATTAATCAGTTAAAAAGTTGTCACCCCAGATACACTTTGCACCTGATTGAAGAGCCAAGGGAAAATCAAGTAGAGGAGACACCTGGAGAATGAGAAGCAAGAAAAAGAAAAAGTAGAAGGGAATAGGTAGGTCCCCAGAGCTAATCACACAGACTGCTAAATATGTATCACATACTGTGCGCTGCCAGGGTCTCTTCCAGTGTCCCAGCACTGTGATCTAAGAGATATTGAGGTTTTCCTTCTAGATTGAACACATACCCAAGTGTCAATGCCACATACCACGTAGAGCCATGCAAGCACTTAGGACGCTGGTACTTCCAGGCACCACTCATCCACACCACACGTTTAGTTCCTGCAGCCCCCTTATTACCACCCCCTCTTTTGTTTTGGTAAAACCACATCACAAAGCCACCACACATTTCTGAGATGCACAGTACAAGACCACTTTACATTTTGTTACATTACCATTGATTTAGGAAATAACATGTATTACAGTACTTAGATAAGGGAGGTATATGCCATGAAAATTGGATAACAGTTTGTTACTATTATTATTATTAAACTTGAAATAATGGAACAGAATTGGATGGAACATTGTGGATTATTTGTTTAAAACAGTGGGTAATTTAACAGAGATAGTTGAACTGTCATGTTGCAGTTGTAATATGAAAGTTTGGATGGGGTGTGTGGCGAGTCAGACGAAGGACACAGACTCACTGAGGACATGATGTTGAGTATTATATTAAAATAAAAAAGGATAAAGCCGATCCTTCCCCAAATCTATGGGTGTTCCCTACATATATATTAACTAAGGTGCTTGTCAGTCAGTTGTGAATGTCCAAAGGAATAAGTCCACTGTCCAAAGAGAACGACTCCCTTCTCCTGAGGGTACATCTAGTACCAGTCTTTTATAACCATAGTCTCTTGTGACTCAATTCCTTAGTTGAGGTTTATTGGGCTTTCTTTAGTACATAATTCGCAAATAGTATCTTGTGACTTCTTCGATCAAACTCTTTAGATCCTTAAATCGGCTATTGGACTTTCTCTCCCCTTTGGGGATCTCTTATTAGTTTTCCTTTCCTGGTTGCAGCTCTCTGAACTTTGTTGTACTTTACTTGATATGTCATTCAATTGTTTATTTCCTCTAGGCTCTTTGCCATCTCTGGTTTTCTCTTCAACAATAGCGTGGTTTTGCACAATGTGTTGAATTACTTCCCCCTTTTCTCATGGTATTTGTATCCTTTCTTCTCTTCTCTCAATATTCATTTGTTCAACAGTTATCGCTCTAGAGTAACAATACTTGTAACTCCTTTGTTACACGTTTAATTCCGTTTCATATTTTCTACTGGGATGAGTTAGCTGTGTAATATAATGATTCCCCCTTTGGGTTCTCCCAGGCTTCCCGTTCTCTCTAATACCTTTGTTTTGATAGAACACCTTTGGTAGTCTTCTTCCTCAGAGGTCCTTTTTCCATCTCGTGGACCGCCAATGCCTTCCTCTTTCCTAGCGCTGCTCTTGTTATGGTTTCCTGTGTCTTCATTTTGGTGTCCCAGCTCTCTGTGGGGTGACCAAACACCTGGCAGGGTCCTCTGACGTATCGACAAAGTTGTTTGGACCCTCGGTCCACCACTAACACCTTCTCATGGTTTCACCACCACCTCTTATTGGTTCTATGTCATTTCATCGTTGGGTGAAATTTCGATGTTTTTTTCCCCCAAGTATTTGTTACTGAAAAAACTCAACGGAATTGATTTATTTTTATGTTTGGGGAGGTTCCTGCCCCAAACCCCCCCCCCCCCCATCCCTTATTATTTTTTGCCTATTCCCGGACACCCACACCCTATATAGAAAAGTATATATGCATATATATATATATATATATATATATATATATATATATATATATATATATATATATATATATATATATATATATATATACTTTTCTAACCCCCCTCCAAAAAAGTTCAATGAGCTTTTTTGGTAAAATGCACTCGGGGGAAAAAAAAACATCGAAATTTCACCCATCTATGAAAGAACACTCTACCCTCTTATTGGGCTCCTGCCCTTGTGCTTTCCCCATTCTTCACAGTGCTTCAGTTCTTCATTTCGTGACCGGACACCCATCGCCTTCTCTGGCCAATGGTTTTCAGCAAGGTTCTTTGGAGCCACAGTGCACCACAGACTCCCTTTTAGAACCTTGTCACCACCTTCTATGGCGCTTTTGCCCCTCAAATCTCTCGTGCTGTGGGTCTGCCAGTTCTGCTGTACCCATCAGTGATGCTGGGCAAGTTTGAAACTCGTGGGATTCCGGACCTCCTTCTTCGTCAGGACTGATGCAGCTTGGAGCCTCCCCCAGCTTGCGTGCGTGGTTCTCTCTCTCCTCTCTGTCTCATTCTCCCACTTCTCTTTCTGAGTGCACCGTTATCGACATACTCGTCTCAGTAGATGAGGCATTCTGATTTAAAGAGATCATCTTTTTGCATAAGATTACAGTATCTATCCCGGGGCTCTTCGTCCCAGTCTTGATAATTTACAGGATTTGGTACATTAACAAATCTCATGTAGGCAACAGTTTGTGCCGCTTGAGGGAGTTCCTCACGGGAACAGGAGTCCTTGTCCCCAAAGGAGGAGTCTCTTCCGGTGAGGTCCCACTTGCCTCTACCCTTACTGACGGTAAGCAACGAGTTGGTGGTAGATCTCTATCTTCGGCTGGGGCCTCCCTCTGGAATAGCCTGCCCGCCTCCCTCAAACTTGAGGAGAACCATCTCTGGTTCCGGAAACACCTCAAAACCTTTCTCTTTGCCTCTGCTTTTTCTCCTTCTCTCCTCTGCAGACTTCTCGGGTGTTACCGGAACTGCACCTGCTACCTGGACACCCTCTGATCCCAGACTCTGGTCCCTTCCCCGCCAGCACCACACACCTGCACTGCCCACCTGGCAACCCCCACACTTGGGGACTGTTTCTGTATCCCTACAGTCCCCCACCAGCCCTTGACACCTGACGCCTGCACTTACCCATGCACTTGTTTATCTATTCCCATATACTGCACTGTCCCCGCCCCCTTCCCATGCACCTGCGCGATCTGAACGACACCTGGCCTAGAAGGATCGTTGTCTGTCCTCCCTTTGTTCTCCTCCCTTGCCTCGTCGCGCCTTGAAACACTTTTGTATAGGCGCGTTATAAATGTCACATCATATCACATTGCGGAGCGAGCTCACCTCCCTGGCCTCACAGGAGGGGGTACCCGCTTGGCCCCCTAAAAGTGATTTCTATAGACAACACTGCAAACACCCTCCCTCCCTTCACCTGTTTATTTCAGAACTATGCGCCAAGAGGCTGCCAACATTTTAGAAGTCCAGTAAGTAAGACCACCAACATTGTGATTATTATGTACAGTGTGGTGTGGAAAATTGAAATCCCCAAAAACGGTTAAGACTTTTTTTAGAAAATTATAATATTTAGTTTTAACCGGTGCCTGAAAAAAAGGATTACTTGAAAGGAGCTGTGCTTGAAATTTCGAAGCTTGCTACACTATTCTGAAAGCTGGCAGAAGGCAGCAAACTCAAATATCTTCACGTGAACAGATGGCAGAGTCGCTGGTGCAAAATTGCAAAGTAAATCAGAAGCCAGACTACCCACTGAGAGAAAAGTCGGAGGGAAATTAAATCTCCCACTACCTCATCCAAGAACGCGACGTTACTTGGAGGAGCAAGCAACCCACTTTGCACGTGCGCAGTGAGGGTGAGAAGGCATGCTTGGGACGTGTGGGAGCAGCGGTAGTGAAATTAGGAAAGGATTTGTTCAAGGTGAGAAGCATTAAGAAGAAAGACGCTAAAAATAAGCATTTACTGAGTCCCACCATGCAGGGACGTCAAGATAGCGGATCTGTCAGCATGAACCCAATGAGATCATGGGAAGTGACATCACATGAGCTTTGACCATAATGGCATCACATGAAGTCATGTCATATGACCTTTGGCCCGGTTGAAACCATACGAAATGTCACCACAAAAGTAAATGGTGAAGCAGACAAAAGGCTATTTTAGTTTTCAACTAAATATTGACGGAAGAAGCTTCAGTGCGTGTCCTTGAGTCACAGCAGCATTGCCTAGCACAACCCAGAAAGGCAGGACTCGGCCACAGAAAATACATAGAGCGAAGACGCGTTCCTGTTGCGCAGAAATAGGAGGCTTTTGTAGTTCGTCTCAAAGATCGGATCATGCGATGGCGGGTCAGGAGCTGAGGAGGGAGATAAGGAGAGTGAACACTAGACCAAAATGCGCTTTAATAAAAAAACAATGTTTTATCTGTGAATCCCCCATCCCCACATAATACGCTTGCATACCTTAGGCTTACTTCACCTTGCTTGAAAAAGCGATGAGATGCAGTATCCTGCCTCTGTTAACTCATACCGAAAGGTTTCACAGAAAACTTGATTTATGGTTGAACCAAAATCCCAAAACGTCCACTAGCCCCTATGGCTAAGCTCATAACTATGGGCAGAGGGTCTGAGGAAAGGTTCTTTATGAATGACACTTGGGATCATTCCAAAACAAAGAAAAGCGAATGCTAAATACTGAAGTTGTTCCGCACCTCTCTAGAGGGCAGTTTGCGACCTAGATGTGCCCCTGTCCACCTCTCTTAATCTCTGAACTGTGTACTGCACTCCTGGAGTGCTAGTTGGTACGCCATAGCTCCCAACCTTTTTTGTCACCAAGGCAGGTGAGGTGAAAACACCACATTTTCTTTTTGGCGTTTGAGGGGCCCATAGAAGTGAATGGGCGTATGAGGGACTTGGCGGGTGATTTGTCGGCTTTCAGGGCAGGTGACAGCCGCTAAAAGCGGGTGAGTTAAGAGCTCTGGCAAACGCATTGCGTGATAGATAGGGACATGTCAGACGGCCATCTTGGGATGGGCCGACAATGGCCAGCGCGTAACGTCAGTTTTCTGATGGCTGCCAAATAGCGTCGAGCCCAGCTGGGAAACCAAAGGTGACCTTGGAGCACAAGAGAATGCCCTCCATTTGATCTATTCCTAACATATATTAACTACAGTGTTTCTTCAATATGTGATGGGTGCAGCTATGATATGATATGCTGAGGGCACACATCCTGCAGAACCATCAAAAGCTGGGAGCTTTCATATGCCAGAATGGATTCATGTGAACAGTTGCTTCCACCATGTTTATGTTAAATCCTCACGTGAATTAGAATCATAATATGCTAGCTGGTGCCTCACGTGCCAGGAACTGGTATAATATGCTAAACACAGCCTCACGTAGTCAAGTAGCCTCATGCACCAGGTTAAGGCTAACATACCACATATATCATCATATGCAAGCTAAAACCTCACAAGCCTGAGTGCTGTGATCATATGCCAAGTGCAGCCTCAATCGCAAATGTACTGTCACCTTATGACAGGTATAGCCTGATATGCTAGATAAATCATTCAGCTTGGTTGCTTTTTTCTATAGCACACACTGAACCAAATCACTTTTAGACTATCTACATTTTAGAAGCTAAGGAAAATTATGCCCAACAGGTAAAGCAATTCATACAGAATCACACATATTGGTCAAGTGAAAAATCTGCGATTGGTGCCCAGATGACCTATTTCGCTAAATCCAATATACTCAGTAGATGCCATCTGTTAATAGCCCATATGTAGTTTACACACCAACATACTAAGATTTCTGCATGGTGTTCCTTGATGGGCAGAACTGTCTGTGTGGCTAAAGCAGACGTGTGCCACATAAAATCACCTTGCACATTAATCTGAAAATATAAAAGATATTGTTACTGAAACCGGTTGGATAGAACAAGTATGATTTACTGTGATGGGATGCAGAATAAACACAGTTTCTAGCCAAAGCCAATTCATTCACTGAGCTATTTACATCCCTTTCTACATACTGCATGAAAAGCTAATTTCCTAAATGTATACAAATATACATAGATACATTATTCCAGCAGCTTACAATGAATTGCCACACACATATTAAAAACAATCAAACAATCAGTCCTCATTTTGAGAAGGTGAATGGGACTGGGCACACAGAGCGCTAAATCTAAAGTGATTTATTTCAGGCCAAGAGGACAGAGATCTACCACCCATTCTATGATTGGAGAAATGACTGTCCCACACACAGAGAATTAGAGATAGACGAGTGGAGGGCTTTAGAAAGAAGGTATTTAGGAAGAGATAGTTGAAGATAGTGAGGGCCACGGCCCAAGATAGCCTTGAGGACAATGCAGAGGGCCTTGAACTTGATCCTTGCAGCCACAGGTAGCCAGTGGAGGGATTTCAGAGTCAGAGAGATGCGGTCCCTGGGCCTCAGGCCAAGGATAAGTCTTGTGGTCCAGTTCTGGATGAGTTGAAGAGGGCGAAGAGTAGAGTTAGGCAGACTTAGAAAGAGGCTGTTGCAGTAGTCCAGCCTCTGGAGACTGTGAGCTTCTGGGCGAATGTGAGAAAAGGGAGAATACCTCCGAGGAGGTGCCACTGGAAATGGACCTTCTTGGCAAGGTCTGTGATGTGGGGAGAGAAGGGCTTGGGCTCAGAGAGGATCTTGTAGCCCTCAGGGAGTAGTGCGTCAAAACGTGTGACAGAGCTGGCCTTGAACCATGTCTCAATACAAGCGAGTACATCCAGGTCCAAGAGTTCAAGGAGGTGGCAGATGTCAGAGGAGTGTTTGACAGCAGAGCTAGAGTTGAGATTAGCCACGTGGAACAGGTTGCCACTTTTGAAAGACCTCCTGGGAGGGGTACAAGAGAGAGGAGTACCCATCGGGTGTGGCAGATGAGCCAGAGAGGTGGAAGTAGGAAGCGGCAGAGGAGCCAGAGAGGTGGTAGATGGCAAGGAAGCCACAGGGGTGGGGGGCTGGAGGCTGAAAGAGAGCCCGGGCGGGGGTGACTAGCAAGGGAGCCAGGGAGGCAGTAAAAGGCAGGGAAACCAGAGGGGTAGATGTTGGAAGTGGCTGAGGGGCCAGAGAGGTAGTAGCTGGCAAAGGATCCAGAGAAGTCAAAGAGGGAAGGTAGGAGAGGAGCCAGCGAAGTGGTAGAAGGAGTAGCAAGATAAGGAAGGAAGTTGATAAGGTGAGAAAGATGCCTACCAAATAGTAGGAGATTGGGCTGAGAGCCCTGGACCATGACAGTGCCATTTAGATAGACATTAATGACTCTGTAGGACAGGAAGGAGGCCAAGATGACCTCTCACCTGATACCACCATTAATGGGAGAAGAGGAAGAAGGAGAGAAAGAGAAGTGCAACCATTTGAAGGGTCCATAGGTCGGGAGATGGATTGACAAAGAGGATGTCAGTGAGAGTCTGTCTGGAGGAGGTACTGACATGGGTGTCAGTGATGGGAATGGCCTGGATTGGAGACCAGGGTATCCTTCTTGAACTTCTTCCTTCCAGACTTAGTGAGAGGAGTAGGATAGGAGATAGAGAAGCAATTAGAGAAGATGGGGGAAATAGAGAGTACCATAGAGGGTGAGATAGGGGAAAGCGAAGAGTCACAGAGAGGACGAGAAGAGAAGGAGGCTACCCAGGAGAGAGGAAAGCCTAATGGGTATGTGGAGGCATTTCAGAATGAGAAATGCATTGAAATTGACGTTTAGTGGGACGCAGTAATGGCTGCGTCTCCTGCCCGCACCTTTCCTGCCTTGTGGTCGCTGCTGCTCACGCTCTATGTTCCGACACCTTTGTCGCCAAACACCTGCGTCGCACAATACTGCACACTTGATCTGCATGGGCTTTGTCGCAAAGGGTCCGAGCCTCGGCTCTTAAAGGTTCGGAAGTGTGGACATATCACAACGTGCTATGTATCGTCACACAACACAGCGCCCTTTGCCGCAGAGGGTCCAATCTTCAGCTCTTAAAGGTTACCCCTAATGGACATCAAAGCCAATATGGAGGTAACGTGGCTGAAAACGATGTGAACGAGTGACATCTTGTGTTATTGGGCTCGATGTATTTCTTATTCAGAACACTTTGGGAGTTTACTAGAGTTCCCAGAATGCATCACTATTTTACTGTATTAAATTGCTTTTTCATTCAGAGAACTTGTTGAGAATTTTCTATTTATTTATTTCTGGATGTTTAATTTTGGAAAAGAGCTTTCACTAGCAAATTTAATACACAACCACATATATGTCTGGGTGATATGATACTTGGGTGCCTCTGTACATGACCAAGCATAGCTGACTGGGCAATCCTATGGATGGGTGCCTTACATTGGTAGGTACGGTTACGGTAATTCGTTGTAGTAGTGAAGCATTGGGACAGCAAGAAGGGATGGCATGGGCATATGGTTCAAAACGTACATATTACAGCATTAACAATGTGATGTATATACTATATATGTTGCAAGATTAGCATTTGCAGTATTTACAATTATGTACAGGCCAACGGGCAGGGTGGGATCCAAGGGCGGGAGGTGGATGTCACCCGACAACTTGAGCTCTTGCTCCTTTCACGGAAAGGTGGTCCCTTTTCAGGGCATCTTTAGTGTCAGCTAGGTGGGGATGGACTTCACATCAGGGCATAAGGAGTTCCAGTGGTGGGGTGTGAGTAGAGTAAAGAACCAAGAGGTAGTGCAGTAAAGACGGAGGCAGGGAGGTTGAGGAGGGTTTGAGATCTCAGGTTGCAAGGGGGTTGATTACAGGAGATGAAGTTTGGTATGAGTGGGCTAGCCCATGCACTGATTTGTACAAAAGAAGGTATTTGAGAAGGAAGTGTTTGTGCATGGACAGTCACCTGTCTCAGGAGGATAGCTCAGCTGAAAGCAAGACGACACGGAGCAACACAGGTTCGATCCCCCGGTCCGCACTTAGAAACCTCTGGGTATTAAGCGTGTTATAAATAAAATATCATATCTTGAAGCCCCACACAGATGTGGGGAATGCTCAAGTGGGTATCAAAATTAAGACTCTCATCAAGTGGAGTAAAGGAGTGGAGAGGCGGGTCACATAAGGAACATGAAGCAGTCGCCGTGCCTACTGGCAACAAAGGTGTAGAATTTTAGTAGAAAGGAAGGTGAGGTTTCTTTCAGATGTTGAGGACGTTAAACATGGCAGATGGAACAACAGAGGCCATTATTGAAATTTCAGACAGCTGTCAAAGAGATCACTTATTTGGTAAGCCATGGAGGATGGGGTGCGGGTGCCAGGTGAGTGCTTGGGGAATGGGGGAGGAGGATAGAGAGAAGATGACCTTTCAAGTGATAGAAGCCAGAAGGCAGATCACCTCCGTTTTGGAGGAGTAAACCATCAGGCAGCAAATCGCCATCCAATGGCACATGGCAAACAGGCAGTCAGTACAGTGGGAAGAATGTTGCTGAGTAAGGGACGGATCAGAGAAACAACGTGTGCATCATTGGCCAAGAGATGGAATGAGAACCCAAAGGAGGCGAAGAGCATGTCAAGATATGGGGTGCAGCGAGTGAATAGGATATGCCAGAGGACACACCTCTGAGGGACCTTGATTGGAGAGAATGCTCCAAGAAATGGAAAAAGAGCACCAGCATTACGAGGCAATCCAGCCAAGCACGGTGACTGCAGGTTGAGTTCAGAAAGAACCGCAGGGAAAGAGAAGTGGCTGACAGGGTTGAAGCATGAAGGAACATAATCATAGATGAGAGGTGGGAGTGGGGGCAATAGAAATGGAGTTGGGGACACGGGTGAGTGTTAGTCCAATTACTCGAATGCAACTCTGACTTATTGTATGCAAACCTCTTCTCATATTGATAAAAATGTGGCCTTTTGCTCCAGTTCCCAAAATGCAGCATTGATTTAGTTTGTTTGCTTGGTTCTCAATATCGTGAGTTAATCACCTGTGGGTCAGCATTTCAACTCCCTGGGATTCCAGTGCTATGTAGGCATACAGCTCTCTGCCTCCAGTTCCTCACTCCGAGTGCTGTACAGCTTCCAGAAACCTGGTATGATTCCCAGCATCATGTCAAGCTGTTATGCCTCACAGCTTCTTCACTAGGGTATTCATGGAGTGTGTCAGGCTCCTTTGCTCCACAGATTCCCCCTGGGCGTTGCAGCAACCTCTTAGATGACCTTACCTTGTGGCTTCTCTTACTGCCTCTGACCACCATGTCCAAGCTCAGTCTCACAGCATCGGACTCTGCCTTGAAATAGAGTCAATGCATAAGCTCCTCCGGCCTGTGGAATTAATCACAGCAGCAAAAACACCACATGTCCCACAGTGACGAATAAGCTTGGGAATGGGTCCAATGTAGCAATTGGGGACATGAAGGCTGGAATGGGGTTTCTCTACTCTGCCTTCCTGCCATGACATTTTGGATGTATGTCCTTTGTTCGCATAGGCATTAAGTGCTAATGTCTTTTGCCCGATTTCTTTTTTAGACAAATTACTCCAAACCTTTTACCCTTATGCAGGCCTCGTACTGCTCTGTTCTTCCACTTCACCGCATCTCCATCAATGCTTATTCTTGTTATCCCCGTTTTATTCCTTTTTTAACCAAAATTCCTTTTTGATTTTGTGGCAGTTTTGTGGATTTTCGGCTTCATTTTTAGGTAAAATGGGCTCAGTCCCAAAATGTCGTCTTACTTAAGGGATTAAGGGCAAAATAGAGAGGATGGATCTATGGTAATTTCTTCATTTCTCACCTCGTTCTCTTGATGTCCCCTAAACACTCACAAATGCCTTCCTTAAATGTCTTACAATCATCATTGCATTCAAAAGAATCTGACGATTTTTCTACGTGATTGGGTGCCACCTGAATGGGCTATCTCATAGATGGGACAAGGCCAGTAACCTGGCCTTGTTAAGAGGGGATGGGAACTCCTCTCAGCCAGGAGTAGGAGGCCTTCCAGGGAAACCTCCAATGCACCTCTACCCCTGAGGCGGTTGGTGGCAATTGAGAGAGTCCAATTCTATGGGCGTGGCTTGACGCCGTAGAGAATGGCTGCCTAGCTTTTGCGCTCCACTCAGGTGGGGTTTATATACTTTATTTCTCCTTCCTTACCAAATATTTAGCATCCTCAATAACCCATGTGTCCTCCATTAGGGCTTTTTGGATGTCTGAAGCTAGCGTTGTGACAGCATATCTCTGTACGAAACATCCAGAGGCTGGGCCTGAAGCAGCGTCATCCCACTCGCAGCACAGCCGACATCTCCTGTCAGCGGTGCGGCTGCAGCGAGGTGGCCGGCCCACCGTATATTTAGTAACGCGTTTCCTTCTTAATACCGGCTCGCTATATAAATAAGCCTTTCCAATCAAGGATGTTTCTAATTTTTAAGGAAAATTAAATACCTTTCAAGACTTGCCTGTAAATCTTTTTAATTTTTTTTTATTTTTGATTCTTCTGACAGAAATCTAACACATATATGAACTACTTTTTGGAAAAAACACTACTGCTTTTCTTCTCCTCTGCCTTGCTTCACAAAATATTTATACACTTTGCCTCAAATAATATAATTCTTGGTCAGCCCTCCAAAATTACTCCACTGGACCTCAAATTCTCGATATCCTTTTGATTGTCCTTGCTAAATAGGAAGAGGGGAGATAAGGACAAAGAAAGAAAGAGGAAAGGGAGAAGGGAGGCAGAGGAAAATGAGGCAAACAAAGAAAGAAAGAAAAGGGAGAGGAGGAGGAGAGAGAAGGAAAATAAAGAAGAAAAAAGGAGGGTAGGGGAGAGAGGGGAGATGAAGGGAAGAAGAGAGAAGGAAAAATTGGAGGAAAGAAGAGGAGACAATACTCAAGGGAAGTGAAAAGAGAGAAAGGAAGGAAAGAAAAGTAAGAGAAGAGGAAAGGAAAATGTACTACATATACACACTTTCTGACTATATCATGGCCTCAAAAAAGGTACAGACAAAGGAGACTCCCCTGTCATCCCCTACTACCCTCAAAAGGCACAAAAGCAATCTCCTACACCTAAAGACGATGCGACTGACCCTGTCATGCAACTATTTTATCTGAGATAATAGCCCTTAAACCTTTCATGGAAGACACCAATGCTAAACTGCAGCAACGTGCTAGTAAGTGGACCATATTTGATGCTCGAATGAATGAAGGGGAGAAGCGGATTGGTAACACAGAAGATATCTTTAAAAAAGTAACCAATTTAGAAAGTGAAGTTGCAGCTCTACAATAATAAGCTGAAAATCTCAAAAACAGGAATAGGAGGAACAACCTTTGCATTATTGGCCTTCCGGAAGGAATTGAAAGTGATAATCCCACTGCCTTCAAATATGAATTTCTACCTCGAATTCTTAATTTACCAACGTCTGTGCAGTTCAACATACAAAGGGTGCATCGAATCGGTCCCATCAGATCATCTCGAAGTTCACTTGATCTACCTAGGACCCTTGTACTCGTCCTACTAGATCTTACCCATGTTACCCTCATCATGGCAAAGGTCAAGCAAATCAAACATGTGACATGAGAGGGAACGAGAATGTTCATCACTCAAGACGTCTCCAAAGCAACTGCAGCAAGAAGGAAAGATCTCTTGTCTTTTAGACCAGCCCTCAGGCAGTTGAATGCCAGATATGCTATTATTCATCCGGCCATCTTAAAAGTTACCCTAAATGGCCATACTTCGACTTTCCAGAACTCAGTGGACTTAACCCAGTATATTCAGTCCCATAAAAGGAATAATATGAATACATCAAACCCTATCACCTGAAAGTTGATTGGCACCTCACTCAAGCTACTTCTTATTCCGGAATTCTATGCTTTCTCCACCGGAGTGGGGTTTTGGTGAGCTCATCTCATTTTTCGGCTCTCCTCCCCCATTTTATTATTTCTACAACATGGACTGGTGTGGCCGGTTCCTGTTTGCCACTTTTTTTCTTATAACTTTTAGATTTATCTTATTCTTACCAAGTTCCTTGTTTTTACTGTTCATCATTCCTCCTCCCTTATGTGTCTTCTCCTTTATGTCTTCATTTGTTATACTGGGTACATTGTTATATCCTTTGCTAATATGTTATGTTATTTCATTCAATTGGCATCATCATTTTTGTAGTATTGTAACTACCTCTTTTTATATGCATCTCATAATCTATGTTTTCATTTTGCATGCCCATGTCACTTAATATAGTCTCTTGGAACATTAAGGGATTACATAACCCAATCAAAAGACAAAAAGTACCATTCCACCTCAATAGACTGAAGCCATCAATCGCCTGCATTCAAGAGTCACATCTTTCTAATGAGAAAGCAATTAAACCTAAACGACATTGGGTGGGCCAGGTCTTCTCCAGTGTTGCTAATGGTTAAAACAAAATTGAGTTATTACACTAATTAGTAAAGCCTTCAAATGTATCCAGTGAATCCGATGACTTGGGAAGATGGGTTTAATTCAAGATATTGATTGATTCTAAAGAATACTCTGTACTTAACATCTATGGCCCAACATCTACTGACCCTAACTTTTGGCGACAACTAAGAAAGAATATGCTTCAATGTAATCCCTATTATTTGATTGTTTGTGGAGATTGTAACCAAGTTATAGACCCCTTTTAGATAGAAAATCCAGTGTGCGATACATTAATACTACATCCCACAAGCAATTCATTAACTTTGTATCGGAATTGGGTTTTAGTGATGCATGGAGTATAACTCACCCTACTGACTCTGATTTCACCTTTTATTCTACACCTCATAACTACTTTTCGCGACTTGATATTTGCGTTCCTAACTATATGGTCAATCTTCTTCTTACTGCTCAAATAGAATCCATCAAAATTTCTGATAATGCCCCTGTATATATCCAGCTTGCACTCCCAGTACATTCTAAGACCTTAAATAGATGGAGCTCCAACTCTAGCTTGCTAAATGATGATTCCTTTGCACCTTTTGTAATCCAACAACATACTAACTTCTTTGCTGAAAACACAAATCAAGACACATCCATTACAAATAATTGGGACGGCTACAAAGCGATTCTTAGAGGTCATATAATATAATTTGTTGCCGTTCAAAGGAAACAACTTAAAAAGGAATCAGAATCCATCTTCAAACAGCTTAAACCATTGGAAATCCAATATGCGAGTACTAACTCCCCCTCTATTCTCAAAGATATTCTGAAATTAAATTTCAATATAACAAAATCATTACACAGTACTCCTGTGCAAACATGCTTAAATACAAGGTCAAAATATATCAACTCTCAAACAAAGCTGGTAAGTCCTTGGCTTCTTACCTCAAATTTAAGAAAGAAAGATCTAAGATTGTCGTTCTTAAAGATCATTTAGGTAATAGAAAATACGCAGACAAAGAAATTATTCAAATCTATTCAAAATGTTACTCTAATCTGTACACCAGTGAAGCCCCTCTCAACAATGCGTTTATTGATAACTTCTTACACAACATATCCAGGGACTCTTAGCTTTCAATAAATCTTCAATCACTCAATTCTCCAATTATTCCCTCTGAAATACTTCTAACTATTAAACATCTTAAAAAAGGTAAAGCTCCAGGACCGGATGTCCTCCCCAATGATTTATTTGACCATTTTTCCAACCTGTTAGTCCCCAAATTCAGTGAACTTTACTCGCACTTCATTTCAGAAGAAAAAGCTCAAGGTTCATTTCTTGAAGCCATGCTTATTGTTTTCCCCAAGCCTAATAAAGAGCCTGAACTTCCTCAAAATGATCGCCCTATTTTCCTTATTAATACTGACTGCAAAATATATTCTAAAATCCTGGCCAATAGACTCATCCCTTTTTTACCCAATCTACTTAAATAAGAGCAAGTTGGATATATCAAGGGCAGAGTGTCCTCCTCCAACATTAGACTCTTTTTAGATGTCATAGATCTAATTCACCATTCGAAAGACCGCCATGCTGCAATAGCTCTTGATGCCGAAAAAGCATTCGATAGAGTCGAATGGGACTTTTTATTTAAAACTCTTAAATAGCAAGGCTTTGGTCCCCCATTTATATCTATGATTAATGTCCTCTATTCTGAGCCCAAAATTGCAATCCTTGTAAATGGACAAGTATCTCCCTTTTTCCCTCTATCAAGAGGAACACACCAAGGCTGCCCTCTCTCTCCAATCCTTTTAATTTTATCACTTGAACCCTTTCTAGAAGCCATCAGGCAGAATGAAAATATTGTAGGTGTTCAACACAAACCTCTGCAAATTAAAACGGTAGCATATGCTGATGATGTTCTGCTTTTCTTAAAGAGACCAGAGCAAAGTGCTCAATATCTACTTGATATAATTTCAAAGTTTTCTAAAACATCTGGCTATAAACTTAATATAGATAAGTCCAAAATTCTCCCCCTTAATATATATTGTACACCACATAACACCCTTTCCCTGTGAATGAAATGGTGTCCCAAAGGTTTCAAATATCTTGGGATCCATATCTCAGGCTCTATCAGTAACATTCGCTAACAGAAATTGTACTAGCCAGAATCAAAGAACTGGTAACCACATGGTCACCCCTTTTTCTCTCCTGGTGGGGCCAGCTAGAATCTATTAAGATGATGATATCTCCCATCATCCGTTATCTTCTATATATGCTTCATATCTCCCTTCCCCTTTCCTTTTTCAAATCCATAGACTCCTACTTGATTAGATTTCCATGGGGAAAGAAAAAGCATAGAATTTCGCTGAGTAAATTTAAAACAGTCCTGTTCTTTAGGTGGTGTCAACTTCCCTGATTTTAGGAAATATCACATAGCCTTCGTCATTAAACAAGCACAGATGTGGTTTACCCAGGAGGAATTAATGTGTATACCTAATTGGGTAAGTCTTGAGAGAGCCATGGTTTCCCCAATTTCCCGGGCGGATATTTACCTTATTAGAGGAAAGAATAAATGTACTAAATATTCCTGTATTCGCCAATCTGTACTTTATCTCAAAATGTATATGTTCCCATCCTTAACTAAAATGTCCTTGTTCATTTCTCCTTTCATTTGGCATAATCCCCTAATTAAAATTAAAGGTAAATCTATTTTTTTGAGACCATGGCTCTCTAGCGGTAATACATTTTGTAATCAACTTTTTTTGCAGAATGCTCCCATTACCTTTAATGCCTTTGCTATCAAATACCATATGCCTGCTCTTTCCCGAAGCAATATTTGGACATTGTGCTGCTTTTTTTGAAAATTATGAACTACTTATACATAATCCCAATGTTCCTGATGAGCAAAGGCTATTATATTGCTAAATTCTAATATTACAGCCTCTGCTTATTACAAAATACTGATATTAACATCTTCCACTCCGACAGTTGATATCCTTCACAGTGACTGGAAGAGTGAATGTATGTTACTGGATCTTCAACTATGCTGCCCCCCACAGTGGAAGTGCATCTCTAAGATTACTGCCTCAGCTAGCCTAACTCAAACCCCTTTCTTCTTTCATCATGGAGCCTTCATCACCCCCGCTTCTCTCTTTAAATATGGACTATTACCTAATGATTTTTGTTGGAGCTGTTTACAGATCCAGGGTTCTTTTAAGCATATGTTTGTGTAATGTCAACATGTTAAACCTTTCTGGAACTCTGTATGGCATACTATGAAATCTATTTTTAAGTGTCATCAAGACTTTTGTTTTGATTTCCTTATTTTTGGAAGTTCCCTTTTACATGCTACACCAGCTAACAGATATGCACACTTTCTCTTTGATTTATGTTTAATGGTTGCAATCCAAACTATTACTACGAATTGGAAAAACCTAAATCATATTCATTACAATTTATGGTGGAATAATATCTGTAATATTCATAGATTAGAAAATTGCATAGCATCCTCTCCTGATCTTTTATGTAAGCATCAATTGAAATGGCAACCTTTTCTTGACTTCTTATCCAATACTGATTCACATTAATGTCAAATAAGTATCAGTTGCCATGATTAGCACATACCCCCTCATCCCATTCCCTTCTTCCCTCTTGTGGAAGTCATCTCCTGTTCTGTCCTTTCCGTTATTCGTTTGTCTGTCAATGTAGTGTGACCCACCCTTCATATTTTAAAAATGTTCAAGCTAATTACATCCAATTATTTATACATACCTGGCTTCAATATATGCCAAATATATGTTTACAAATGCTCTGTTATACTTCTTTTACATATTTGTCCTATATTCACATATTCTTAATGATTATTAATTGCCATGTATGTTTATTTCCTATAATACAAATCTGTAAACTAAAAAAGAGAGAGTCCAATTCCGTCGCCCCTCCTTGTGCCACTATCTCTTTTTGCAGTTCACCTCAGTCTCAAGTCATTCCAACATTGCAAGATGCTCACCAGTGTTTTTCAGAGAGATACATCAACCAAGAAGCATCTGTCACAGATGGCACACACATCACTATGAAACCCAAGGACGGTTCGAGGTGTTTATTAGTATCTTGTGGTCCCTAGGGCCATCCTTCTCTCCCCATTCTCCCTTGGAATCTTACCCATACCCAGGCGTCTAACTCCAGGTTAGTGCTACTGAACGGTAACCCCGACTAGCTATAAGCTGGTCTTACAATAGTGATGTCTTCCTAATACGCCAGCTATTTCAATTCCCTTAGGGACCTACTAGCTTTCCCTACTCTATGCAATTGTTCGTGTTCTCAGTGAATTAGGTATGTGCCTTACACTTGTTCAGATGAATTATGTCTTGTTCACTCACTCTTACCTATACACTTCTACCAGCACAATCTCCCTACTCTTACTCCTCCCACCAATTCTCTGTCCCTCCACTGTTTAACTTCTCCTCATTATCACCTCCACCCTTTGATGTTACCTCTCTTCCCTCTTCAACTCTACTGTGCCCCCTTCACTCTACTGCTCCCTCCTCCACTCTATTTCTACTCAAACACCCTCCTTTCACCATGTTGCCATACACTTCACATAAACACTCTACACTGGCATTTTTATACACTCACTACACAACCACATACTCTGACTCTGCAGTACCATTTGTGGTAGGTCAGAAGCAGGAGACAATTATGTGCCATGTTCTATTTAAATAATAAAGAAAATTCCTAACTTTCCTTTATGCTAAGGATTTCCCTGCCTAACGTAACATAACTAAACTAGGGTGCTAGTCATAAGTCGTACAGTCCAAAGTAAATAGTTTGTCCAAAAAGCTAAGGTACACTAGTCCTACCCTTAAGACAAAAACGACTAAAGACCAGGAGAAGACTCCCTTCTTCTGAGATGCTTTTCAGCACAGTTCCTTTTAATAAGGTATCTTCAAATAGTATCTGGATAGTCCTTGTAATAGCTCCTTCAGTTCCTTCAAGGGATCTTCCCAGGTCCTTGTAGACTTGTTCTCTGCACTCTTCAGACTCTTTCTCTTCACACTGAGAAATGTAGACAAAGTCTCTGTTTGACTCTTGCTTATTCTGTACTGTTGGTCTTCACTAGGACAAATATGATGAGCTCCTGTATGACTCCAACCCTTTTGGTACTCTTTCCAACTACTGGGACGAGTATGCCGGGCCCCTGAGTGACCGTCACTCTTTTTATGCCTTTGGAATTCACTGGAACAAGTATGAAGGCTTTCGAGGTGATCTTCACTCTTCTTATATCTTTGCCCCTCACTGGGACGAGTATTCAGGGTATCTGAATGATTCTCTATGCCTCGCTCCCCGAGTCTCCTGCGCTCCCCTTTACCTATAGTGGCAGGGGCCTGCGTGACCAGAACAGCATTCTTCTCTTCTTTTCTGTATTCGGTCAGGATGGTTCTCTGATTTCTCTCTCACTGTTTGACATGCTTTGCAGTGTCTCAGTGGTATCAGCGACAAAAGGGTATTCTCCTAGTTTCCCTTCCACATCACCACCGCCTTCCTTCGGTTCTCCGATTACAGTCCTCTGCCACATACAGACTGCCTCAGGTCGGTATCAGGTAATAAAATTGTGGCAAATTGACCCGGTAAATGTGTACCCCATTATACCATTTAAGGGGAGCATGGATTGCAGGTCCGTGGGTTGCGGGGGTATCCCCTGCATCCTTTACATGATTGTGGCGGCAAAACCACAGCATTTTAGCCACAATATTATGTATTCACTGCCATTTCTGCCGCGATTTTAAGACATGGAACCATCAGGTCTGTTCCTGGCATGCAGTTTATCTAACACGCCGACAGGAGGATTCTCCTTTTGCCCTGCTTGTACGTCCCTCCAGGGACTTTCACCATCTCTGTCTTCTCGGTTGTCGGGCAGTGTACCGATGTTGCTTCTTCTCTGTAGCTGTTTTCAAATGCATGAAGCAGCATCTCCCTTGGTTTCCCAGCCTTCTCGATCCGGCTAGTTGAGCCCACCTCATTTTATGATGCATTGCTGGGGTGTCATCATTCATCATACATCTTTCTTCGTCTCAGTGTTCAATAGACTTGCACTCTTTATTCCTCCTGTGTTCTTGCTTGTCACAGTACTAGGTTTTTCATCTGGTATAACATTACAATAATATATGTAAGAGGAGTCTGTATATTTGTTAGTCAGTAGTATAGTGTTGGACTGTGGGGGAAAGTATGAATGGAGTTCCTCATGCGATAGGGAGTCCTTATCCCCAAGAGGGGAGTCTCTCCCTGTGAGGTCCCACTTGCCGACACCCTTAGGGGGATTATTGTGCAGTGGGCTCACCTCCCTAGCCTCACAGGGAGGGGTTCCCATCTTGGGGGAAGTGACTGAATCCCTCAATTTGTCACACCTTCCTGTCAATAAACCAATGCCTTGCCTTTTCAAATAACTGCCTCCGCAGTCCACCACTTCCCCCTTCCTCCCTCTGGTCTCTTGATATGCCTCCTTCTCCTTCTCTGACCTCACTAGGACAACTGACACTTCCTGTTTCCGGTCTCCTGTTTACAATTTCCCTCCTTCTGTTCCCTATCAGCTTTTTTTAGCCAGTCCTGGCTTGTCTTCCCTTCCGGGAGGTGTATGTGCAAAGGGAAGTCTTTAACGGAGGGCTAAGCCCCGCCCACCCCTCCCGCTTGTTCAGGCTGCAGAGCATCCATTGCAACCTCAAGGGGCAGGATCTCAGTTTGCATCTGGTGTTCGATTCTTTGGGCCCCTGAAGCTAGGTGTTAAGAGTTTGGACGGTCCCAGATCCCTTAACATGTCTCTGGTGAGCTTGGGAATCCATGGAAATGTCGGTGCATCCATCTGTGCACTGCGGCAGACCACTCCATGCACAGTGGCCATATAAGTCCTGCGGCTCCACTCTTTTCCCTGACATGTTTCTGGATCACCGCGCAGAACATCCACTTCCCAGCTTCCTGGAGTTTTGTTAGCATTGGGGGGTGTCTCAATCATTGGTGCGGACATAGGGGCACTCATCAGGGTTTGTTTACGGCTGCTCGTCTGCATCACCATCTCTACAAAACATAGAAAGTAACTGGCGTGTATCCGATTGGCATGGCATGTTGTGAGACAAAAGTGTAATTCTGTAAAGCATGCAGGCACACAGAGAAGGGATACAAACCAGGTCTCCCTCCACTGCCTTCAGAGCAGGGCTGGCCCGGGATTACTTGTTAGCAGGTCTGCCCTTTCCCCTCTTGACAAGGTCAGGGTACTGACTGTGTCCCACATCCATGCCAGAGTGCAGAACCAGTGCCCCATAGCAGCGTACAGAAGGTAGAAGTTCGAACAGCAAACAACCGCAACAACAATCACCTATGCAGAGACGAACGACCCAAAATTTGAGACACTGCCCCAACGCGGAGAGAGAGAAACGCAGTGGGGAGCTGCATCCAAATACAGCCATCCAGGACTGTAAGTGGCTCTGCTGCAATTTTGACGAGCCTGCACAATCCCACGGGTAATCCCTAGACCACTAGGGACAATAAGGGGGAGTGCTTCTCTGGGATACTTGCACCAGGGGCAACCGCTATAGGTCCCCAAAATATGAACACAAACTATTGTCTATCTGCACTGTCATTGATGTTCTGCGGTTGAGAAAGTGGGTGGGGCTTAGACTGCTACTTATGACTTTTCCAATGTTGGCATGCCCATGGTGGGCAACATAGGCCCTGATTGGAGAGGGATAGGGAACCAATACCAGCAAGTGGAAGGGTAAGAAACCCCTGCAAGAAGCAGGAAGTGTGGGGTAAGTTACGTAAGGTCAGAAGAGGAAGAGATGGACAAATACCAGGTGGAAGGATCAGCGAGATGCGGAGGCATTTTCTGGAGAAAGTGAGGCATAGGCTAAGGAGGAAAAGTGGTGCAGCAGTGTGATAGAGCATGGCAAGTGTTTGTGGAATACATAGTACAGGGAGTGACTTTGA
The DNA here is from genome assembly GCF_040938575.1 of Ambystoma mexicanum. Taxonomy (NCBI): domain Eukaryota; kingdom Metazoa; phylum Chordata; class Amphibia; order Caudata; family Ambystomatidae; genus Ambystoma; species Ambystoma mexicanum. The sequence goes on from NC_090940.1 coordinate 305,638,167, forward strand.
ACTGCGTGATTCAGAGTGAAAGGTGAGTATGTGTGTAGAAGTAGTAGTGTAGAGGTGGGAGCAGTAGTGTAAACGAGGGTGGTGTAACAACAAAGTATGGAGGAACGGCTTAGAAGGAGTGAGAGGCATCGAAGGGACAGGAGAGTAGAGGAAGAGGTGGGTGGAGATACAGGAGAGTAGTAAGAGGTACAGTGAGAGGAGAGTGTGAGCAATTCTAGAGTGAATCAAGCAGGGCAGCGGCAAGGCACATTACCTGTAGGATACAGATGATTGGCTAGAGTAGTGATAGTGTTAGAAAGTCCCTGTGGGAGCCTAGTTAGAAAAGACACCTTGCCTTTAGGTCCACAAAACTAGTATAATGCAGCTATTGGACAGTAGGGGTTATCAATTGGTATCTACTAGCCTGTGGCAGGTGGCACCTGGGTTAGGGAAGAGGTGCTTTGCAGATGAGAGAATAAGAGACGGCCATAGTGCCCATTGAAAAATCAATGAAAACCCTGAACTGTCTTGGAGATTTACAGTGATTCCTGTGCCATCTGTGACGTATACCAAATTATTTTAACTTGTGTTCAGTTCATTAGAAGATTTCTCATACTGGTGTATAAGATTAACCAGGTTACTCACTGTAGTGACCACCTTACTCCTAGTCCATAGTCCCCTTTCCTCCATACTTATGGGACATTCCTCCGTCCTGTGGGACGGGAACGGAGCACTTTGTAAAAAGCATCCAAAAATGTTTCAAAAATGTTTTGTCCTTCCTCTCTTTCTGCGCGGGGCCCGGAACGCGGCCGTAACCCCGCCCATCTCGGCCCTGCCCCGCGCATCGCCCATCAGTCCTTTTCTATCGCTAGGTCAAAGACCTCTTAGCAATAACAGAGGAACCTTATTAGAGGGGACGGCGGGCGGGCGTATGGAGGAAAGGGGACTATGGACTAGGAGTAAGGTGGTCACTACGGTGAGTAACCTGGTTATACTCCTACGTCCTGTCCCCTTTCCTCCATACTTATGGGAGATTCCCAAGCACTCCTTACAGGAACTATGGGTGGATGGAAAACCCCTTACTGAAAAAGTTTTTTCAGCACAGCCTGAACAAACTGAGCATCAGATCTTGAGCTCATGTCTAGACAATAATGCTTACAAAAAGCCGATGGGGAGGCCCAAGTAGCCGCCTTTGCGATGGTCTCCCAGGGGACATATTTCTGAAAGGCAACCGTGGATGCCTTGCCCCGCATGAGGTGTGCATGAATACCTTTAGGAGGCTTCAGCCCTTGGACGGTGTAAGACTCCGTAATGCAGGCAGCGATCCATCGAGAAATAGTCGCTTTAGAGGCCTGCTTACCTTCTGGGTTACCAAAGGTCACAAACAGTTGAGAAGAACTCCTAAGCTCGGATGTTCTGTCCAGATAGAACTTAAGAGCCCTTCTAACATCGAGACAATGCAGAACCCTTTCTGCCTCTGAGGCAGGGTCCGGAAAGAAGACCGGCAGGGAGATTGACTGGTCCAGATGGAACTCAGATACCACCTTCGGCAGGAAAGTAGGATTTGTCTGTAGGACCACCTTATCCTTGTGAAAGACCAAGAAGGGATCCTCCACCGACAAAGCGTGGAGCTCACTCACACGCCTTGCAGAAGTAACGGCGACCAAAAAGGACACCTTCCACGACAGGTGCTTGAGGTCCACCGTGGCCATTGGTTCGAAAGGTTTATGGCACAGCGCCGTCAGGACCACATTTAGATCCCACATCAGGTGCAGACTACGAATTGGAGGATAAAGGCGCATCAAGCCTGCAAAATGCCTCTTAACCACTGGGTTAGACAGAGAGTAAGAGCATTGGTCCGTAGATAGGTAAGCAGAAAAACTGCCGAACGATAAGTTCTGCATGACAGAACGTGGACGCCGACTCTGCTAAGTAGGATACAAAGGACAGTAGCGTGTCAATTGTAGCCTCCCTTGGGTCCAACTGCTTGTTTAAACACCAATGACAGAACCTGAGCCATTTGCTTCTGTACTGGGACCTAGTCGAGGGTTTCCTGGCTGCCTGGATAATACGCATGTTATCCGCAGACAGGCCAAGATACTCTAAAGACTTGAACTCAGGCACCATGCCGCCAAGCTGAGCGATTGTGGAGAGGGGTGCCAAGGCTGCTGTTCCCCCTGGTGAAGAAGATCGGGGGTCACCGGTAACCTGATCGGCGGATACACCGACAGGTGCTGACGTTCTGAGAACCAAAACCTGGCCGGCCACCACAGGGCTATGAGTAGAAGAGAACAGTTCACCGAGTTCTTCAATTTGCAAATCATCCGGTGAACTAGAGGCAGAGGTGGGAAGGCATAAGCCCTCATGTTGTGCCATGGAATCTCGAGAGCATCTCCCAGAGAGAAGGCTCCCAGCCCGCTTCTGGAGGCATACAGAGGAAGCTTCTTGCTTGCCGGCGTAGCAATGAGGTCCACTTCCGGTGTACCCCAACGCAGAAAAATCCACAAGAGGACCTCCGCCTTCAACTCTCAATCTTAGCTGACCATCGTCCACCGGCTGAGGGCATCTGCCGTGACATTCAGCTGGCCCGGGATGTGTACTGCAAGCAGCCAGACACCATGAAGAACCGCCCACTTCCAAATCTGGATGGACAGGTCCACGAGGGGGGGAGACTTGGTTCCCCCTTGCTTGTTGATGTAATACATCAACACCACATTGTCCGTACGGATATGGACCACTTTGTTGGCAATGATCGGTTTGAACGCCTTGAGCACTAGGAAAATCGCTAGAAGCTCCAGATGATTTATGTGATGGAGCTGGTCCTGAGGCGACCAACGATCTGAGACCTGAAGAAGGTCCAACGTCGCACCCCACCCCAGAAGGGAGGAGTCCGTCGTGACCGTTACCATTGGGGTTGGGTCCTGAAACCCCGCCCCTACCAACAGGTTGCTGAAAGACTACCATCAGTCCAGGTCTTGTCTCATGAAAGGCGGAATCGTTATCAACTTGGAGTCCGGATCCGCAGCCTGAAGCCAAGAACTCCGAAGAGCCATCTGCGTCCGCCTCATTTTGAGACGGGCAAGAGGAAGAGCCAACACACACAAGACTTTGAGACCCAGAAGCCTCTGGAACCACCAGGCCGACATGCTCTCCGACTGTGCAAACATCTGACACATGGCCAACAGATCCGCCATTCTGTCCCCGGTCAGGTACACTATGCAGTCGATCGTGTTCCAGCGAAAACCCAGGAAAATCAAGTCCTGAGAGACCGGCATGGAAGATTTCCGCCAGTTCACCGACAGCCCAAGGTGGAACAGGAGCTGGAGGAGAGACTGAAGATTGCAGGCGGCTTTCAAAGGGCACGAGCTGCGCAAGAGCCAGTCGTCCAAATATGGATACACATGGATACCCTGCAGACGAAGATAGGCCGCGAACACCAACATCACCTTCGTGAAAACACGCAGCGCCGAGCTGAGGCCAAAAGGAAGCACTCGAAATTGGAAGTGCTCCTCTCCCACAGAGAAGCGGAGATATCTCCTGTGTGGATTCCAAATCAGAATATGCATGTATGCATCCTGAAGGTCCACTACGCTGAGCCAATCGCCCATCTGCAAGGAGCACCGTATCTGACCGGGCGTGATCATCTTGAACTTCTCTTGGGGTAGGAAAAGATTGAACTGGGAAAGGTCTAGGATGGTGCGCAGGCCAGCCTGGTTGGGTTTGGGTGCCGTAAACAGCCGGGAGTAGAAGCCCTCCCCTCGTTCCCCAACGTGAACGGGTTCCACAGCTCTGAGATCCAGAAGTTTCTGAATCTCGGCTTTTAGGGAGGACGACCCCGACTGCTGGAAAGGAGGGTTGAAGGGCGGGGTAGGGGGTAAGGGTAAGCGGAAGCCCGCCCAAGCGACTGACAAGACCCACCTGTCTTCGGTGATGATCTGCCACGCCTCCCAATGAGACACAATGCGTCCTCCCACCGGGGTCTAATACGAGCGCGGAGAAGCCTCATTTTGTAGGCTTTTCAGTGGTGTTACCACCTGAGGAGGAGGCTTAGGAGTGGGAGAAAAACAGAGTGTGTTGCTGCCTCCGGCAGTTACTACCCGAAGGGGTATTCACTCTATGAGCTTTACGGTCTAGAAACCCTCTAAAGCCAGAAGAGGGCCGGCTTTGCGAGAACGGTCTCTGGGTCTTAAAAGCAGTTTTAACCAGGATAGACAAGGACTTAGCTGTCTGGGTGCTGTCCTTCGTCTTGGTCAATTCCACATTCGTTGTAGAATGGAACAGCTCCTTACCGTCAAACGGAAGGTCCAACACCTTGTCCTGCACCTCCTTTGAAAATTTGGTGGCATGCAACCACGCCTGTCGGGAGGTATCAACTCCCAGCATAAGGCCCCGAGCCGAAGTGTCTACGTAGTGAGGCGCAGCCTCCAGCAGATCCTGGGCTAAGACCCTGGCATCGGACAATCCTGCCGTAAAGTCTTCCAGCTTCTCGACCGGCATTAACTCCTCGAACTCCGACAGACCTTTCCACATCCTCATATTTGCCCCCACTAACACTAGTTCTGCATTGGCCTGCCGGAGCTACAAGGCCGAGTTAGCGAAAATATTCCTCCCAAGGGAGTTGAGGAGCTTTTCCTCCTTCCCCAGAACCTGAGTAGCCATCGTAGAAGAGGATGCTGCAGGCCTGGACTGTAAAGTGGCTGCAGCCACCACTGTGGAGGAGGGGGGCGGACAAGACGACAGAGCCACCTCTTCCGAAGAATGCAGCCTGCATCGTGCGTCAATTTTCTTATTGCCGAAAAGTCCAGAGTGTGGCTTTTCCCAGACCCTACGGACCTCAGCCAAAACGTCCTTCTGCAAGAACAGGCCGGTACGCTCTAAAGGAGACAGGGTGAACGCTCCAGAAAGCACACCCTCCTGCGGAGCGGGTGCCTCGGGCACCGGAACATCCAAAAAGCACATCATGTCCAGTACCCGGTCATGAAAAGCTCTAATAGAGCGGGGCAGGTCCTCATTGTCCTGATCGCCCTGCGCCTCATCCGACAGGTCAGGATCCTGCTGAACCGTGTCAGGCACTGCCTTGTCCACAGGCGACAATGGGGGCAATGGCGGAAGGGTCGGGGGAGGCACCGTAGGTAAGGGCGGTGCCAGCAGAGCCACCGAAGGAGTGGGTGGAGCCAGAGGCGCAGGTGGGCATATCTCCCTAAAAAGCCCCTTGAAATATTCCCTAATGGGGTCGGTACGCATGAGCGTCTGAAATTTGCTGAAAAAGGCGTCCTCCGAGGACTGTTTTGGACCTACCGGAGGAGGCCTCTCATGAGGAGGATAATTCCAGGGACGCAACGGGGAGGGTTGCCACACAGGCCCATCCCCCGAAGTGTCCACAAAAATCAAAGGTGCTGACCCCACAGGCAACTAAACATTGTGCGGAAGGGGCATCTGAGCGTTCCAGTCGTAAACTGGATGAAAAGGACGCGCACAAGGAATTTTATGTTCACCCACAGAACCAAGCCCTTTACCTGAGGCCGATGGCGTAGTTGTAGGGGAAGCGCCCAAAATGGCCGCTGTGGTCGTGGCGGGAACGGCCGCCATTTTGCCATCACCTGAGGGGAACTGCGGCACCTGAGGAAGTGAGGCAGGAGTCCCCGTCGATGGATCAGGGGTCTTAACTTCAGCCTTTACGTAAGGAACCTCGGCAAAGCCGGTACTATGAGGCCTGGAATGTTTCTGCGACATACCAATAGCCAAATTAGCCTTCTCAGGAAGGACCTTGGCGCTGCCGGTAAAGGAAGAACTTTCCTTCTTTGCCCCCTAAACAGTTCTGACATCGACACAAGAGCGGGAACGGTAAGAAATAACTTTCACCGATAAGGCCTTGCCAGACCTCTCAGAAATGTTGGTAACTTTAGCCTCTGTACGAGGGACCTCGGACTCAGGTCCGGTAACAGCCTTACAAGCGCGGCCCTCGAACATCCGTTCGGTAACACCAAGCCCAACCAAAACCTCGGGGCGCACCCCAGTTTTATTTTTGAGGGAAGCCGATAAAGAGGCCTCAGAGCTAGCTCCGGTACCCCATGACTCAGTAGAACTGGGTCTGCAAGCCGCCCCCACAGGAGGGGCCTTGGAGTGTACTCCAGTATCCACAGGCCCCTTACGGAGACCCTCGCAGAAATCTCTGGTACCATTTTTGGGCCCAGTAGGCACCTCAGGGCAATCCCCGGTGACAGAGCGACTAACGCTCCTCCCGGCTCAGGAAGAGCCTGAAAAGGTATCTCCCCGCCGGGGTGCTCTAAATAGTAAAGAATTTACCGGGCGTTTCTTCTTTTCATCAATAAAAGCTTGAAAATGCAAGGGAGGGGCACGTCGAAACACCTCCTCCCAGCGTTCCAACCGACTTTCAAGTGCCCAGACCGAAAGGGAATCACAGTAAAAACAGGAGTCCCAACGGTGGTCCGGACCCAAACACTTGAGACAAAGAGGATGGGGGTCCGCACTCGCAAAGCGTCGGTGACACGTTGCACAATCTGGAAAGTCTAGTTTGAACGACATAGACAGACTAGTACACGATCGCTAGCGAGAGCCAGAGAGGAAAAAAGGGAAGAAAATCTTCTGCGGATGCAAGTGCGTCCAGTCCCGAACAAGCGGAGAAAAGGACTGATGGGCGATGCGTGGGGCGGAGCCGAGATGGGCGGGGTTTTGGCCGCGTGCCGGGCCCCGCGCAGAAAGAGAGGAAGGACAAAACATTTTTGCAACATTTTTGGATGCTTTTTACAAAGTGCTCCGGTCCCGTCCCACAGGACGGAGGAATGTCCCGTAAGTATGGAGGAAAGGGGATGGGACGTAGGGGTATTCATCATTATGGCTTCACCCTAAATTTTACACCTCAACGGTTCCACAAATTGTATATTCATACATACATACGAGGAATAGGTGAATCAGGATGTGGAATTGCTATCTGTGCCCAGGAAGTCAGATTATTCTCAGCCACATTTCATTGAGGATGCTCAAAAAGGCAGAAGCACTTGCCTGGGTTTGCAGTTGGTACTCTTTCTCAGGGAGGATTTGCCTGGCATTTCGGACTGGACTGCCTTTAGAGGCATGATCAGACTGATTTGCAAATAGCAGTCTCTTCGAGTGTGGCACCCAGAGCTGAAGGATCCTCCTGAGTGGGTTCCATCCTATAGAACAAGATACCGATTTTTGTTCATTCTCAGCAGAGCACTTTTCTTATTGTTGGCGATTGGCATTTCAGACTCCTAAAATTATCATATTTGTCCAGAATCATACCTGAAAATGTATTTCAATTGTGGCATCCCTTTTGTCACTCAAGTTTGTGTTCACTTTAATGTTCAAAATGTGAAACAGTAAAATAAAAGATGTTTAAAAAAAAAGAAATCGAGCCCTGTTGAATTCAGACCTGAGTGGTATCAACTGCACACTTTTCATGGGCACCAAATCTATTGTCTAAATGTCAATGAGCATCTAAAGATGATTACATTCACAATATGGAAAATAATGTAATTTAGTTTTGTGAAGTAGTGGCATGTCATCTTGTAGCCTATCCAAAATGCCAACTGCACAATTCAATCATTGTAAAGTCGGGGTTTGCTTCAAAGATGGGCAGCTACAATTAAAATACATAATGATCCTCCAATTTATTGGGGCATGGTTTGTCAGAAAACACGAGGCAGTCAGAGAATAGTCACCTACGGACAAAAGGCTTTCTTGAAAAAGGAGCTCTTCAGATTCTGCTTGAACATGGAAGGTTTCATAATGTTCTCTGGTAGAGATGTACCCAGGTCCAGATGTGGGCACCTTACTTTTCATTTTGTATCCGTTTTTATTTTCTTTATACAACAATTGATAACACACAGTTTGGTCACAGCAAACGGAGACATTTAGTCTGGCACGACTTCTCCACAACAATTCCACAGTGTCCAAAATAGATCTCAAAAAGTCCCCAATTCCACTCTCCATGCAGTCCCCCCTCTGGCCCTCCCAGCTCTCTCCCGTCCTTCCCACCCAACCTCCTGTAGCCTGCCGTACCCACTCTTTGCCTCCTTCTTTCCTTCTCCCATCCATTCCCACTTGGGTTACGCTCTTTGCCAATCTCCTTCCCTCAGGTTGGTCTCAAGTCCTGAGAGGACATCAGCTCATTCAACATCTTCCCCCAATCCACCCCTTACCTGCCTTCCTCCTCCAACCCTCCCTGTGTACTGTGAGGGGTCAGAAATGCAAGACAGGCACAAAAATATAGTTTTCTCAAGGTATGCCATTTATTAAATGAAAACAGAATGAGATAAACAGCTATCTTTCCCTACCCTAATGAGGATGTCCCTACCTAGCAAACTAAAACTAAAGAAAAATGACCTAGTGTCGAAAATGTCTCTGACCCTCACACAAATACAAACGCAAGCATACAAGGAATATTTGGCTGTCTTCAGCTTGGCTAACAGTGTAAAAGTTCAAACTTAGAAAGTACTCCTTGTGATCAGGGCTGGACTCACTGCCCTGGATCAATTCAGGAATACCCTTGGTATAGTTCTGGTTCAATGACGTTTTTTTCAATTAAGCACAAAATGTCTTTCCCCTCCACTGCATCCTTCCACTTGGGAAAATAAATGTCCCTTTCAAACACATTTGCTCAAAATCAAAACACTTGTCCTGCTCAATATCCTTCTTGGTAAGGCAAAAGTCTCTCACAAAACAAAAGTTGCATAAACCAAGGCAATGGTTCTCTTCAGAATGTAAAGCAATTGCTAGCACAGCACACTTATTCTTCCAATAGAATACTTTTGTCAGGGTAGCTAAGCAACTACCTCTGGTAATACAACAGTTTGACAGAATTATATTAGCGTTAACAGGTTCTTTCCACCACACCTTTTTACCACAAGTACACTGCTACAAAACATCTTCTTTCCTGGTCCACTCGCCTGCCAGGACCAACTTCTATGATCCCTTTCCGGGTGTACTCGCCTGCCAGGAAGAAAACTCCTACAACTGTAATTGTCTTTGTGGCAATATCTGTTCCAGGATTCTCCACACCAGTATTCCAGGTGAAGAGGGATGAACAGTGGCTGCCACTTTCTATAGTCTCTTGACTCTTGGCAATGTGGGTTACAAGTCTCCCCCAATTTATATCCCACAGAAGAGGAGTTGCGCCTTTGTCGCCTCATTACTGCTTCTTTATAGCCTGTTAGATGCTGGCAATGCAGGTTACAGGTTTTCCCCAAAGCGGTGTCCAGTAGAAGGGGAATTGCGCCCTTGCTGCTTCTTTACTGTTTCGCTACAGCCTCTTGGCTGTTGGCAATATGGGTTTCAGGTTTCAGTTGGTGCCCCATAGAAGGGGAATTGCGCCTAAGTTACCTCTTAACTTTAATTGTTCGATATTCAAAGTTGTTCTTTACTGTTAAATGTCCTGCTTTGAGCACCCAAAGGTCTCCTTTAGCGTCAGGCCGACTCACTAGTCTTCTTAGGCATCTCTGCTTCCTTGGTTGTTGCTGCGGCAGACCTTCTGCTTTCTACCCGCTCTGCTGCCAGCTCCCGCATAGCTTCCCCAGACTGCACAGCTCTTCTCCAGAGCTCTGTCAGCTCTGCTGCTCTTCCGCGTCCTCTCGCTACCGAAGCGCCACATGTCGGGATGGGAGCACGGCTCTCCTTCAGCTGGCCTTCTCTTCCCAATGCCGCTTCCCGCTGCGTGTATTCTGCAATGTTGAACGCCTTCATCTCTCGTGTAGTCATCAGCTGGCGGTCCTCCTCCTACTTCTGAAGCAATCCCAGCACTCTGGGTTTCCTCTGCCTCAGCTACCCCTTCCACATCTCTCCCTCAGCTGCAACTCATTCCCGAGTTTAAATGTCCTGCTCAGGTGCCTTAGTCTGTAACAACTAGACCACGCATTCTGGTTAGTAGCACATTTGATCATCACTAACTCTGGGCCCTTCCTCCTTGTCCCAGTACCAAAGGGATTATGGGCCTTAATATCCATTATGTTTTTAATAGTTCCTTTTGATTGTTTTGTAAACTGAGAATTGTCAGAATTAGGGAATGTTGTTTAAAAGGTTTGTGGTTTAACATTAGGTTTAGGACCCCTACCTAAAACAGAATCATGACAATTAGAGGATGTTATACTTAATTCCTGAGCTCCCAAGGTACAAAGTTTATTCTGTTCAGGTAACTTGTCATAGCACGTTCTTTGGGTAGTTTAATGGGAAATACTTTTGCACTGACAACATGCCATTAGTTATTTGGGAATTATGAGACCTTCATCCTTAGAAGAGGATGAATATCATGTCGCTCCTAAAGGAGTCACCACTTCCCCTGGACAGCCATCTCCTCCCATGTGATCCTCCCTCATGTTACCACACCCAGGGATATGATCAGGTAGTAGTGTCTGCCTTCCCCTTGCCACATGGGAGGAGACCTTAGGCTGGGGTTCAGAGATGACTCTGCAGGATTCATCACAGTATGTAAGACTTCCTAGACTTTTGCTCATAGAAACTGTGTACTAGAGAGTTGATCTTGGTCAACACCACCCTCCCAAAAAGTTACTATCACTGGGCAGTCCCACACCATGTGCCAGAAACCAGCTGAGCTTCCCCTGCATCGTGGACAGCAGTGTGACACCTGTTGATTAATGATGTGTAGTCTAGATGGTGTCATATACACCCTATGGAAATAATTAGATGGAAACAACCAGAATCTTGTGTTCCTTGATACTTTTTTTACGTGTTCCCATATGCGACCCCACTTTTTCTCTGATATCTCAAACCCCACATCCCTTTCCCATTTGGCTTTAATTCCCAAGTCCTGCGGGGGTATCCTTTCCTGCAACCCCTTGTACAACCGTGAGATAATCTCCTTTCCCTCACTAAGTGTCAGTATCATTTGCAGTACTGGGTTCATTTCCGGTTCCTTTGGGATATCTTCCCACAGTCCAGTCAACCTCTTTACCAGCGGTGCATATGCGAGAAAGGAGCATGGCATATTTGTACCTCTGTTGGTGAGTAAATTCCCATCCAAAAAAAGTCCCCAATCTTCAAGCAGCCCCTACCCCGCAATCTTTCTAGGTCCATATTTTTTAATACTTCCCATAGGGTTGCATCAAACCCCAAGGGAAGGCTCAGACTGTACAGGCCCTTGACATGAAGCTTGCATGGTAGATTGCCCCACACATCCTGCGGCACCTCATATACGTTTGCCATCCCAATAGTACCCATTGGGCTACACAAGAGCTTGATCCCCTGCCTATTTCGTGGAAAAGTACCCAAAAGCTGTACCAAGTCCCCCTCTGGAGAAGCGTCCCACCAAACCACTGCTTGTAGTTGGGCCATCATAAAGTATAGTTCGAAATCGGGAAGGGATATTCCCCATCCGGATATGGTTGTTGGAGCGTCTCCCGGGCCACTCTGTCTTCCTGTTCCCCAAAGTAATTCCCCTATTTTCATATCAAGCATTCTGAAAAAACACCCTCTTAATCATATATAGGTTAATCACAAAGTAGTACAATAACCTTGTGAGGACTACCATTTTGCACACAGCTATTCTCCCCATCAATGACAATGGTAACATTTTCCAAAATGTAACTGCATCTCCAATGCCCTGTCTGTATTGTACACAAAGGTCTCCTCCATATCATGAAATATATGTATTCACAGATAATGAAAGGACTCAAATTCCCACTTAATCCCCCAATCTGGGAATGTCTCACTTTGCCTTTCTATCAGCGCTGCCAGTGGAAACAAAAGAGACTGTTCCGTGTTTATTAGGAACCCAGACAATTGTCTAAAATTACTTGATACTTCCAATATGACTAAGATGTTGCATATGTATAACAAAACGTCATCCGAGTGTGACAAATCCTAATTCCTGTTTCTGGGATGTATTTCCTAAAATACCCTGCTAACGGCTCCAGCGCTATAGCAAATAATATCGGGGATACCGGACACACCTGCCTAGTACCCCTCTCCAAAGTCCAGTGCAAGGAGACCCACCCTCCTGTATTCACTCTTACCACTGGGTCCTTATACAACAATTGGATCCACTGCATAATGCCTGGCCCCAAACCTATTGCCTCTAGCACATTAAAAAGCGATGACCATTCTAATGAAACGAAAGCCTTGACAGCGTCCAAGGCTACTCGTGCCAGTGCTTCCTTTGCATCTTTTACATGTTCCATGATATAATGCAGGCATCTAAGATTCATTGAAGTACTCCTGCCCACCCACAAACCCACACTGGTCGGGATGTACCAGACTTGGTGCCACCCTTGACAGTCTTAGCGTGATGATCTTCCCTAGGATTTTCGAATCAACATTAATCAGGGAAATCATCTATACGATTCACAATGACTTTGGTCCTTCTGCAAATTGAATAGTACCATGATAAATGCCTTCTTCATTGACTCCCGGAGGGTCCCCTTATCGTATGCCGCGTTTTGCACCTATTTTAGCTGTGGGGTCAACAGATCAGCGTACATGTGGTACAACTCGACCGGAAGCCCATCTATCCCTGGTGATCTATTCCATTGCATAGATCGCAGTGCACTTATAATGTCTGCCTCTTCCACCGATGCATTTAACTCGGCCCTGTGGTCATCGGACAACGGTGGCAGCTGTACCACTTCCAATAAATCAGTCGCTTCCTCCTCTGTTTATGTGCCCTCACTAGTGTAGAGTTTCCTGAAGTATTTTTGGAACACATCATTAATTTCTTTTTGCAAGGTACCCAAGACCCCCCACCTCCCTGAATCATAGATTTGTGTTATTGCTATTCCTGGTTTCTTTTCATATCAGCCATGCCAGCAAGCGTCCTGCTTTATTCCTTTCCCCATGTATCCGGACCATGTGCTGGCTATATTCATATATAAGCAGCACCTCCTGAAGCTCCTGCGGTCTCTGAATGAACACCTTACTCCTTAAGGCTTGTGGCTCAGATTGTTCTGCCCGGAAAACTATTCTTGTATTGCTGTATTAGACAATACTAGACTTGGATGCAGTGCAATGCCAGTTTAGTTGGTATTCTGGGCTGTTGCCCTCATATGCGTTATAAACAGTGCACATGATCTAGAATTGTATTCTCTGTTGCACAGTCAGTGTGGACATTTGTGGATGGGTGTCAAATGGAGGTCTTGAGGATGCCTTGTTCTTGATCTTTTTGTTTGGAGTGGTCAAGTCATCTCCTCCTCAAAGTCAATGCGTCCACGGGTAACGAGACAGCTGCAAGGCAAGTGTAATCGAACAGGGATGCCCAAACACAAGGATAAAAAACACAAAAGGATGGAGAAAAAAAACTCCACTAATTGAGTGGAAGTGCAGAAATTCTGATTGATAACTTTTCCCTGATGACCAGAGAGATGAATGTGGCTGATGACTTGCACGGATTGCTGGAGAATAAACAAGGATGCTAGAGAACACAAGGGGCTAAGTCTGGCAGAAGATGAAGTGGGGGAAGATAGGGTGAAGAAGAATGAAATGCAGCAAGGAAGTTAGTACTAGAAAGCAACCGCATACAGGATTCAAGAACCATGCCAACGAAAGGGTGCCTAGAATGTATCCCTGGGGTCCACTTCCTTCCTGTGAACAGGAGCTCAATTTCAGTTAGGTTGGGTGGGAACCTTTCTTGAGGATAGATAAACCTAGCAACAATGTCGACATGGGCCATGCCCATTCTATTCCATCTGCGCATTACCGCTCGCGTCACCTGTTACCATCAGTCCTTCTACTAGCCTTCTGCACAGGTCTCCCATGATGAACAAGGGAATATTGTGATGCCGTCCACTACAGCATCCCAACTAGCACAGTTGTCTGCAAACCTACATCAAGAAAACAAGATGCAATTTGTTTGCAAACAGGCCAGACGGAGTCATGGCAGAATGCCATGAGCAAGAGCATCAGATTTCCAGGGATTCCATCTTTAAAGTGATTCAGTCTGTTCATTGCATTGAGGATGGTTTTCAGATAACAGAGCGTATTCAACTCAAAGGCCCTTGCACAAGTGGTGTCAGAACATGGAAACACATTGTGGCCCTCCATCTGCTAGTATTTGTGAGGGGAGGTTCTGCAATTGGAAGATGTCTGCTAAGAAATACTCGTGCTATTTCTTCATCAGCAGATACTCTAGGAGGGGGTGTGAAGTGAACCATCTTAGTTACCATGATGGTGGTGCATCTGTATGAAGGGGGCCGTTTCCATGGAAAAATCAGATGATACTATTTTCCAGGGTGAAGTAGGAGTTTCTCTTTGTTATAATTTCCTTACAGGCTGTTGGTTAAATTAGTTAAGTTTGGCACATGCAGGGCACAAGATTGCACAGGTATGTCCTTAGAGATGGTAGGCCACCATAAATGTTATCCAATGGTTTGTCTTCAAATCGTACATGAACTGTTGTCCAGCCACTAACCGGTCATGACCTAACTGCAAGATCTTAGTCTGCACAGTTAGATTTTCATTATGGAACAAGAACTCATGATGTCCAAGAAGGTCAAAAAGAGGACTCTGTTGGAGGTCAGGAACACTGGATAAGAGACTGACATGTTATTTATTTATTTTATTGTGCATTTGTAAGGCACTTAAACAAGTAAATTGTGTCTGTTTCAAAGCGCCCACAAGACAACAGGGAGGGAACATGGGAGTACAATTAAATATAACACTGAGATAGAGGCGGACCTAGTAGTCCTTGTGAGCATTCAGAACATGCAAGTGCAGAGAGAGGGAAGGGGTAGGAGTCGTGGGGTTAAGTGCTGGGTGTATTGAGTGGGAAGTGCTACGGAGTATGCAGCTGTAAATGCCTAGATGGAAGGGTAAACCACCAATAAACTGGCAAGTGCAAGCCTGTGGTGGCACAGGCCAGCGAGTGCCAAGGCAAAATGCTGGGAGGGGCAGAGGCTGTAGGCGATTTTGTGTGGGAGGCCAGGACCCACGAGGACCTAGAAAGGCCTTGGTCACCAATCTCAGCAGCTGCAAGGTTCAGCAGAGAAGGGAGGAACACAAGGAGGAGGTTAAAAGGAAAGTCTTGAGGAGCTTCCGGAAATTGAGGAGGTCCGGCTCAAGATGAAGAGGAAGGGGGAGGCTGTTCCATAGGAGGGAGCCTGCCGAGGAAAGAGATCGGCCACCAGCTTGCTGTTTAGCTAAGCGTTGAACACACAGAGAGCTGGTGCCGGAGGAACGTAAAGACCTGAAGGAAGAATATTTAGTGAGAGCAAGTTGCAGATAGTGTGGTTCCCCAGCCCCAGACAGCCTTGTGGATGATGCAGAAGGATTTGAATTTGATACTTGCAGCAACCGGGATCCAGCTGAGAGTTTTTTAGCGCTGGATAGATGCCGTCCCTGGGCTTAAGGCCAAGGATAAGTCTTGCAGCCCTACTCTGGATTAGCTGGAGGGGTCGAAGAGAGGAAGAGGGTATTGCAGTAGCCAAGCCTAGCGAGAACCAGAGCTCTAGAGATATTGAGTTTCTGAGGGAAAGGGAGAAAAGGAAGAATTTCTTTGAGGAGGTGGAGTTAGGACTTCTTGGCAAGATCCTGAATGTGAGGGATGAAGGAAAGAAAGGAGTTGAAGATGACTCCAAGGTTTCTTGCTTCAAAAGAGCTGGAAGGGGGAATCACAGGGACATATAATCACTGATGAAAGGAGGAAACTGGTGTTAAGGAATGCAGCAGGGGCTCCCCAGTAGTTACCCCAATTACCAGCAGAGAGACTCTAAGGCCTATCAAAGCCTCCCCACCACAAGAACAGAAGACACAGCCATGGGGCAACGTTTTTATTTTTATTATCTAACAAACGACAGGGATCAATCTAAAAAAACTGAAATTCTCCAGAGCTCTCATCATCCGAGCGTGTGTCACCTGGTTTTATCCATATGTAACGTAACAAAATTAAACTCCATCCCCGAAACCTATCAGGCATTCACATTGGTCAACATGGGCTGACTAAGTATCCTATAGGGGTTAGGTCTACTATTGGATAGCCATATCGGCTGGCTCTTCCTGGGACGTCCTCTGCATGTTTCAATCTACAATGTTGCAGGGTCGCAGGGAGACCATTGGCTCCTGCAACATATTATATCTTCATGTGAAAGGTGACTCTGGATTGGACAGAATGTGTCCTCCCAGCCCTGGGACCCTAGACGGTTACCAGGCTGAGTGTACCTGCTCCAGGTAATGAGAATGAACATGGAGGGCTGTGTGTTCCCTGATGTTGCCATCTCTGATCACCTAAGCCTCAGAGAGTGCATTCAGTTGGCAGTCCGTGAGCAACACTTGTATCTTTCCACCTCTGGTTTGGTGGGAACAGCTTCTCCTCGTCCACCTCGATTGAATGGGCATTGTCCTGTTCTGCTTGGTCACGTGTGTTGGGACCATGAACTGGAGCTCTCTCACCTGTAATTATGAGGATTTTAGTCTGAATTTCGGACAGGTGGCTTATCATCTCGGTAACTGGAACTTTCCGTCTGCCCTCGTCCTTGGCTGGGTGCATCGTCTCTGC
The DNA here is from genome assembly GCF_040938575.1 of Ambystoma mexicanum. Classification (NCBI taxonomy): domain Eukaryota; kingdom Metazoa; phylum Chordata; class Amphibia; order Caudata; family Ambystomatidae; genus Ambystoma; species Ambystoma mexicanum. The sequence continues at coordinate 305,654,623 of NC_090940.1, forward strand.
GTGCCTCTAGCAATCATGTCAGCCACTTCATATACTGGAAACTTGTCTCTCCTTGCTCATTCACCTGAGTGGTCCTATAGATCCCATATGTATCCTTATGGCTTTTCCATGTTAGTGGCAGTCGGGCATGGGCAAGCTCGGTATACGTATAATTTAGCGTCTTGCAGTCCAGCTTTGGCGAAGGATGTTACTTTGGCGAAGGTTACTTTTATCTTTGCAATCTTTTCATTGAGCAGGCCATTAAGGTGCTCACAGACCCCATTCACTTGTGGGTGACAGGCACAGGAGAATTTGTGCTGTATCCCCGATAGGCTCTTGATGTGCTCAAAAGTCTCTGACAAAATGAGGTCCATTGTCAGACCGTAGGACCCCCCATCTTGGAAACACCTCTGTAACAAGGAACTTCGCGCCTCTTAAAGAGTCTGGGTGTGAGCAGGGACCAGCTTCGATCCATCGGGAAAATGGGCACACAATCATGTAGCGGTAGCCCTGGCACACCTGGATCATATCTATATAGTCTATGTGGAGATGTTGGAAGGATCCGATTTACAGATGACACAGTTTTCCATGAATGTGTTTTATGCTGCGTCATATTTGGACAGAACCACTCTTCCCCATGTGTGCAGCAAGTTCGTCTTTCCCCATATGAGAGGGATAGTGCAATTGCGTGAGTTCAATCATGCAATAGTGCTGTGGAAATCACTAGGTTGCCTGTGCTCTCCTGTCGCCAGAAAGCATCTGTAGGGGATATCGCACATCCCCTTCTCACCCATAATTTGTTCTCCTCTATAGGTGCCATTCACTGAAATTCCATTATCTGCGTGGCTGGCAAGGTGTTGTACCCTTTCTTTACAATCATAGTGCGCACATGAATATGTGTGCTAGATGAGGTATCGAAGTGTGAGATGTGAGAGAAATATGCTGCATGCTTATCTTCCGCATCTGCGGCTTCATTGCCCCGGGAGACTAGGTCCTCCCCCACATCCAGGCCTGCCACTTCACGACCGCTATGGCTGATGTGAGTTGTAGCGCGTCTATGAGCCTGCCCAATAATGGTGTGTGCTGCACAGGTGTGCCGTCAGCGTGTCGGAAACCCCTTTGCTGCCATTGTGGCAGCCCAGAGTGTACTGTAAATGTCACATAGGACAAATCTGAATAAATATACAGACTTCCTGGTCCCTATGCACTTCTAATGCCATTATAAGAGGCACTAAGTTTGCTGCTTGCGCTGAAAATGTGAAGCAACCATGCGCTTTATACTACTTCAGCAGCCCCATCTGTCCTTATCCTCACCACTGCCGTCCCCATATGTCTCTCTCCCATTGTCTGGTCTATCATTGAAGACTCGTCAATATAAGGCACTTCTACCCCCTCAAGTGGCTTCTCCCCCACTTTGGGAAGGTCATCATACTGTTCCATGTATGTGGTGCAGTCGTGTACATAGTCTCCCTCCTCTACCAGTTCGGCTAAAAATATCACAGTGTTTTCGGTCCTGCACCTTACCACTTTTATCGCTGCATTCAAGATAATTACCTCGTATCCAGAAGCTCTCAGTGTGGTCAGTGTACGCTTGGGTCGTTCAGGGATTGCAAAGAGAGCATGCTCCACGTAAAGCGTGGTGCTGCACCCCATTGTAATACTCACAGATTTTTCTACCACAAACGTGGCAGCAGCTAGTGCTAATTCACAAGCGTAATGGCTTCTCATTACCGGTCTAACTGCCCACTATAATCCTAGAGTAGTCTTTTACATGAGTACCGCAGTCATCACTACTCCATTGGAGCGCTAGAACAAATACAATTCATCATGGTAGTCTGGGATCCCTAACGCTGGAGGGGTGCATTTTGCTTTTTTCAGCTCCTCAAATGCTTCAGTCATTTCAGAAGACCATAGCAATTTACTGTCCCCTCTCTGTGCCTCCCTAAATCCACTTAACAAGGGTCTTGTGTATGTACTATAGTCGAACACCCAGGCTCTGCAATGATTACAGAGGCCCACAAACTGCTGTATTTCTCTCACTGTTTTGGTGTCCGCTTTCTGCAGATTGCTTCTGCCCTTTCTGGAGTTATTTTTCTCCAGTCCTACGATATCAGTTATCCATTATATAGTACCTCCACCTGGCAATACTGTCATTTTGCCTTATCCACCTTCTACCCTTTCTCTGCCAAAACTGTTAACATGTACACCAAGTCATTTCTACGCTGTGCCTCTTACTACAAATCAAAATGTCGTCCACATACTGTAGAATGGTGCTCTCCATCTGTGTGTTGCCCAGATCCATCTGGAAGACCCTATTAAAGATAGAATTCTACTTCAACAATTTGGTTCAAGGGACGCAAATCCTGAATAAATGCCACAATCCTCCTGTTGCCTTCTTTACAGGGTTCACCACAGTGTTGCACTGTGATTCTGAAGGTACCAGAATGCTTTGCTTCCTTCGATAGGGGATACTGTTTTGCCTGTGGTAAAATAGCCCCTGGTTTGAGCTTTATCTTAACTGCCCCCGTCCCTTTCAGTAAACACATGTCATAGGGACCACTGGTCCATAAAACCTTAGGTACTTGCCCCAAATCTTCCTTTAGAAATGGTGGTGGCAGTTTTTGCAACTTGGCCATGCTCTGTGGCACCTCCCTGTAATGTATTCTCACCCAGTACGTTATGCTTATGTCAAACACCACCTGGTGATCTGATTGATCGTCCTAGAATAGTTTCTCAACAATCACGCCAGTCAACCTGTATCCCTCCCCCACTGCAATCACTGTTCTCCATGACCGTTCTGTGTGGTCAGTTCCATGTAAGGTTATTCTCGCTTCTCTTACTATGACAGCTTAGAGTTCTATCAGGACCACCTTTCCTTCAGGTTCATCTAAGGGAATCTCTGGCCAGAATATGAACTTGTTAGGTATGCGTAACAACCTGCCCTGGATCCCTGGAAACCACACTATCAATACCTCCACTCCGTACTGAAACAACCCAACGTCTACTGGCACCCCTTCTGCACCGTGTGGCCACAGAATGCTTGAATGAATTCCCTCACGTTCATGTAATGAATTCCTTGTGTTGAGCACACTATTCCCTGGTCTGTGAATGAAATGGACATTATGTCGACTCATTATGCTCTACCCATTATGTTCACTGGTGTCTGTCGGGAATATAACAGTCACTATTCTCACACAGGCAAGCCCCACTGTGAGGTGTTAGACTTTCCTACTTAGTGGGAATCTATGTATACAATAAATCAAATGAAGGTCTCAAACACAGATAAAATATGTACCCTATTTAATCCTCATGACGCTCTGAGAAACAACCTTGAAAGAAATATAGGTAGATATCAATGGATCAAACTGATGTTACATACACAAATAATTTCAATTTTATTTAATAATACATCAAATCAAAGGTGTAGCCAGCTCCTATTTCACATAGAAATTATTTGTTAAAAACATCTACATTCATCAGTATACAACATCTGACGGTGTGATAATTAATGCTTCTGTTAGTACAATAGCACTGTGTACGTGGTTGGCATGTAGAAAATCAAATCCCCATGACCTGATTGTTCATAGTGTTGTTTTTTTACGCCCAGTTCTCACACTATAATTGTCTTCGCCTACAGCGGTGTAGGGGATAAAAGTACACAGCAATCACGGCTGCACTAATGTATTGTGACGGCTGTGAGGGAATGTCAGGTTCTAAGGAGTAGAGGTAAGGGCCATTACCCACCATTATCTGTGGATTACCTAATCTGATTAGCTTTGAATGAATAGCAGCCTTTTGTATAAGGTTACTAATCTTATGATTGTAACCTTTTAATTGTATTGCAGAGCATAAAAGACCCCACCATTTGACGTGTACCCCGTGTGCAAGACCCTCCCTGGGTGCTGTGTTCTATTGACTGTTCTTGTGAGCTAGTACCTCAAGTAAGTGGAGAGGGGATACCGTGTTACAGTGAGTTTATCATTATGTGCCTGAGATTTTCACTGGGGAACATTGTGATACTCCCTTTCAGGTTTCACCAGAGCGGTATATCAAACAGGGGGACTAAAGAAATTGAATCTAAGATAGGATAGGCCAGGCACCCTCTACCATTAAACAAGGTAAGGAGTGAGTCCTTACCTTTCATTGATAATGATTACAGAGAGCCGTTGTTTTAAGAGTATGCAAACTGGCTAAGTGACAATGAAAGTAAGGGAGTTGTATTTTCCTTGCAGGGGATATGGTTGAGGTTAAGCTGGGAATTGTGGAAACAGCTACAGCAGCATTTAGGGTTGCATTGTCGTTTGAAAGCGTAAAGAAACAGCGACAACATTCAGGTAGATTATTTTTAGTTTATCTTGTTACCCTTGTGGCGTTAAGGATATAAGCTAGGTCTAGTGGTAGACCGATGAAGCACATATAATTACATATGTTTTTTAATTGTGTACCCATCCCCATAGTGACCCTCTGGAAACCATATTGGAGAGAACAGTGGAATTGATCCCCCGATACCCTTAATTTTCTGCCCCTGGGGAATATATAAGTGGCATGGTCAGGTCGTGTTCTACTATGGAAAGTGGAAGTTCATCCATAAAAGGAACCAGGTCTGTAGCCCCAGAGAATCCCTGAACATTCATGGCATTGCCTGACTTTTGGCTATCTCCCTTCCCTGATACAGGACAGAGTGACCCCTATGTCCACAAGAAAAGAAGAAGTCTTGTCACATACTGTCACCCATATATGTGGTTCCTCGGCCCTATTGGGTGTAACAGAAAGGATTGAACACATGAGGTCCGTCTGTGGGCTGTCCTATTGTGGGTATAATGACAATCCGGTGAATGGATAGCCCCCTGCAACGGTCGCCCCCAGCTTCCGAATGGGCGTCGACATCATGGAGTCTGTGAGTGTCGGGTTATGACGTTCTGCTCTGCTGGTGCCTGCTGTGCTGCTTGTGATGGCTGCATGTGTCCCTGCATCTGTGATGCATGTGTCATGGGCTGATATGGCTGCATGTGCATGTCCTGTGTGTGTGTTTCTCGTGGAGCATATGTCTGTGCTTTCACGTGATCCTGGGCATAGTCGGTTTGCTCTGTCTGGAATGTGGGTTGGTGCTGCATTCCCCCATTCTGATGCATCCCACCTCTATTCCTGTACACTCAGGATATATGGCCCACTTGTCCACACGCCCAACATTGTACAGGGACCCCCATCGATCTGTGCTGGTTCCTATAAAACCCCTCTGCTCCTTACTGCATTGATGCCCAAACCCCCTTCCCTGAGGTGCCCAAACTCGTCCTTGAGACCACTGATTAATCTCCCCTTGCCCTGTGAGGCCTTCCCCGCTGGTTGCGATCTATTCTGCACATGCTGCATAACTACTCCTTCCACACTCGTTAACATTGCCCCTTCCATTGTATACTTGGATCATTTCTTCTGCACTAACTTTGCTTCTTCTTGTTTCCTCTTCTCACGCTTGTTCCTCGCATTCTCCTGCATTAATCCACAGTAGAGCACTATGGTTAACTGAATGTCTGACCAAGGTTTAGCCTCCATTCCTACTAGCTTCTTGGGCTGCCTTTGCACCTGCTCGGGCAATCCTTGGCATAATATATTGTAAAATAATCCCACTATTTTGTCCCATGCTTCCCTCGTCTCCAGATGCCATCTCTCTTGAATCTCTTGAATATATTGAAGTGAGTCTTCATCCTCATGCATTTTGCATGCCATAATTGCACTTTTGTCATGAGGTGTCTGGGTGTTGCACCCTTATAGCTTACCATATTGCCGCTTGGCAAATATTGAACAGCGTGCCATCATGTGCCATGTTCTGTGCAATTTCTCCAGGATACCCTGCGGTTTCCCATACATCGTCAGCTACCTCCCCAAGAATGGCTGTCTTCATGTCACCCACCGCTAATGTTGTCCCTGCTGTCAGTCTTTCGATCTCATAAATCAATTTCCCAGCAGTCAAGGACAGTAACCTCAAATTGTACTTGTCCATCTGCTGCCACGGAATATACTGTGGTCACCCTCCACCCTTCTCTAATAGTGGTAACGTGTCAGTTTCGTCCCTCTATCCTGTCTTCCCCATGTCTTTGGTGACAGTGAATGCCCTTGCCATCTCTGTCCACTTCATCCTAGCAGGACCATGAGCCTCTGCGCATACAGAGAGATGCCGTCCGCGCTCAGCAACCGATCCTTAGGAAACAGCAGTCGCCCTTAGATGTCGTCCTCTTCTCTGCCCATGCCTTCCTCGCCACCCCATATTGTGCCTCTATCTGGACTTGCTATCCTGGAGCGGCGAGAGTGTCTTCCCTCCTCACCGTCTTCACTCCCCTGTGAATCCTCGTCTGACCCCATGGACCCAAAACTGCTGTCACTGTCCCCTTTCTTGTCGTCATCGAAGCTAAGTCTAATTAATTTGGTGTCTTCCCTCTGCTTTCCCTTTGTTTGGTCTGTATCTCTGTGGTCGCCCCTCACCAAGGGTTCTCCAACACTCATGTCTGCCCGTAGGGCAGCCATGCTGCATCTCCTACTCCTATAGCTGTTCCCCTATACTTCTTCGTATACCTTCCCCCATCCTCATCATCTAAACGTAGCAAGCCCACCTTAATCTCTATCGCTTTCGAATAGCGCCTTTCTCTGCTCTCGTGTCTATCTTGCTCGCATCTGTGCTCTTTTTCCCTGCGTCAGCCATTCTTTAACGAGCCGCTCGACTTCTGAACTCGTTTTCTCTTTCCTTATTCGCAATTGCTTTTTCCACTCTTCTGCTTTTCTCCTTGCTAGGTCTTCTATCTCTCTTTGGTTTCTTCTCTCCTTTTCTTCTTTCTCTCGTGCTTCTGCTCGCTCCCTTTATTCTTGTAATCTTTTGCTTTCCTCTTTATCTTCCCTTTCCCTTCTCTGCACTTCCTCCATTATCACGGCCCATTCTCTTGCTTCCTCTGCATCTTTGCTACTTGGCAGTTCCTTGCCCACATGTCCTGTCTGATTAGTGTTTTTCCCATCCAGTTTGAGTCGTATCTGTCTGCCTACCCATTCATATTCGGGACAATTAATTCTTGTCCCAGGTTAAGCACTGTTCTCCTCAGGTCATTTTCCTTTAGCTTCACTTGCAGCTCGCTGCACTACTTACATTCGCCGCTGGTATTCTGCGGTCCTTGATTCACTTGCTTTGCCCTGCTAAGTGCATCTTCGCCACTATACGCTGGAGGTGCGAAGGTGGGATTGGTGTATCCCGCGGCTGCTTTTAACTCCTTTACGGGGTACAATCCCTTCATTTCTGTTGCTACATTTACGCTGGTGGTTTGAGGAGGAGGAGGGGGGGAGCTGAAGGCCGCTCACCTTCTATATCCTATTAACTTAGCATCCGCTGTCGCTGAGCTAATTCCGCGTCCTCATCCCAAAACATTTTTCATAACTCTAATACGGCTAGTCACTTCATTAATGTGTTTCCCCCTATGGGCTGCATGTAAATAAGTGTTTAACTGTTGCTGCACACATTTGGAAAAGGTTCGGTCTTTGGGCCATGGCTTTGTCAACTTGCCTTCGGTCTCGTGGGTCCATTCTGCGCTATATTTTTGTATTTTGTCTTAATATCGCGGGAGGGACTTGCATAAGTTTTGAAGAGGTTTATCCCTCATCACCTCATGTAACGCCAATACTTACTTTGCTTCGAATGGGGATTGACACATTCAATTTTATGTAGCACCTTTGCACTTCCCATTCTTAATACTGCTTCTGAAATATCATATATTTAAATCACAACACCACAATGAAATCTTGTCCTCAGTGCCTCCAGCCCATCAGCATTACTGCGGGTGTGCTCCACGCACTGCCCTACTACCGACTTTCGCCCTGAAGGCTCAAATCACAGCTCCAATTGTGCACTTCCCAAGTTCTGCCCCAAAGGCCCAAAACTGTTTCTCGAACTCAATTGCAGTCTACCCACTGAAATCCCCCCTTCCAGTGTACCTCAAGTCCCATAAAAACAACCTCGCCATTGACGTCACCAATACCGTAGAGGAAAAACTCTTGATGCCTCACCCTTCAGCATGTATGTCTGATTATACACTACCCAAACACAATGACACACATAACATATACATGGCTGTCTTCATGCCTAAACAGGGTAAACCAATAAGTCACATGGTCCCTCTTCTATAGCGACACCTTTTAGGAATGACCTTCAGAGAGATAAATCAGGAAACCACCTTCCGTGATATAAGCTAGCTTCTCCCGTTAAGACCTATACACAGGTAAAGCATATATAATCAGCCATGAACCAAGGTAAATTGCCTAACTCACAGGGAAACCCTTATTTACACACAAAACCATAACAGAAAATGAAGCACAGCATTTCCTTAACCCCCGCCCCCTCTCATTTGCCATATAGCGGAGTCTATACATACACTCTGTGGTCCATGGAAGCCCTTTGGACGCCGGCTCTCCTATCACCGGCCACTCTGTCGTCCGGTCTGCTAGGCGTCCCATGGGAAGCAGGCAGGAATTTGCTCCAAAGGCGGCTCATGACGACCTATTCTCTTTTTGATCCTTTTTGGTTTGTCGTCTCTAGGTTCACTGCTGACTCTTAAAAAGGAGTCTTGTTTCTCTTTGTTGGTTAGGTGAAATCCACATCCAACATTGCCTATAGTCAAGGAGATGGGAATTGTATTACTGGTTGAAATCAATAGAGCAGTACGTGCAGGCCTATTAATTCCCATATAAACTGATGGTGTTTATCTCATAGGGAATTCCTCATGGGAATGGGAGTCCTTATCCCCAAGAGGGGAGTCACTTCCAGTGAGGTCCCACTTGCCCAGAACCCTAGAGAGGGTCTTGCCTAGCGGGCTCGTCTCTCTAGCCTCAAAGGGCGTGGCTCCCCTTGAGGAGAAAGGACTAATACCCTAGATTCATCACAGTTCTTGGAATGTAGGAGATAAAGTCATACTTTGAAAAGAACTATGACCATTTGGCATAATGGCTGTTCTACATTCCATCTTTAGTAAGGCCTGAGGTTTTCATTGATTACTCTGAACCCCACCGTAAACCTAGCAAGTAACCAAAATAGGTCTCTACTTGAGGCAGGCTTATTTATTGCCATGAGCTCTTTTTCTAACACAGATCAATGAATCTCGCTGTCAGTCAACCTTCAGGACGGAAAGACGGCTGGATGTTCCTCTTTGTCTTTCACATTATGTTTAAACATTGCTCTGATGGATCCGTCGGACGCATCTGTTTCTACTATGAATGTTCAAGTCGTGTATCATCTGTTTCTACTATGAATGTTCAAGTCGTGTATCATCTGTTTCTACTATGAATGTTCAAGTCGTGTATGGTGTCAGGTTCAGTTGGATCAAGGCAGTAAAGCTCTGAAGAATGCAGTTAGCCTTTCTTCCAGAAAGCATCACAGAAGTGGTGAGAAACATTCCAGAGCCATGTGATCAAGGGAAAAGGCAGGGAAATGCTGCACAAGGCTCTCCCTGGCTGAAAAGGAAAAAATCAACAGGCAGGTTGATAACAATGGACACAAAGAATCAGTAGCTCTCAAAGGCACATTCCCAAATCACTTCCCGCAACTGAATAATACTTCAGAGGCAATAAAGTACCACAGTAAATGGGAAGTGTGTATTTCCTCCCAGTTGATATGCCAGAGACCTTAGATCATGATTAACAACCCGATGTTAGTTGCCAAAGAAAGGAAACATAATAGGACTGTGCCAGTGTGACCGCTCTGGGTAGCACAAGGGTGCCAACTAAGGGAAGAAAGGGACAGTTTCACAGTTCACAAAAAATCCGGAATGGCAGGAGGCAGCACACACCAATCCAGATAAATCCACAATAAAGAATACAAGATCAACAAAAAGTACTAGACACAATCACATAGAACACACTGATGCAATGTCTCGCATAGCATCCCAGGGAGCGCACATCATGTACAGGGAACTGGTGCCAGCAGGCGCAGAATCTGGTAAATTGAGGAGGCGTCCACTGAAGAGGATGGGAAGGGTTGGTCCAGTGCCTAAGTAGGACTAAGGAGGACATTTAAAATAAAATTCTAATTGTATGCGTGGAGCCATCAACACTTGCTGGTCCCCTGCATGCAAAAAAGCAAAGTGTAAAAGAGTAAAGCAGGGTGACATTGCCTTTACTACTCACTTTTACTCTCTGCGTTGAGTGAAACACACTGCCAGCCAATATGCTTTGCAAGCAGAGTTGCAGAATGGATTCCAATGGAATCTGCCTGCTATACACCAGGTGTAAATGTAAGGCGTCTTCCATTCCAATGTTTGGCTTTACACCAGCATGAAAATCTCATATAGTCTAAGATGGAGGAAAGCAATGGGAAGATGCTATCTCCGTGTTTACTACCCTCCTATGCCCCCAGCGGCTGTAAAATGAGCTGGAGCATAAAAGGAAATCGTAAAAGCCTCTTATGCTTACCAGTTATACTCCAGTCCATTAGAAAATGACACACTACGAGTTTGCAATCCCCAAAGCAAGCAACAGGAACATATCACACGTGTCACAACAAAAGGAGGATCCAAAAGGAGTCCAGGAGCCAGTCCGCGGTAGAGTACCCAATTGGGGCAGGCAGACAGGGAATTTTCAATAAGTCAAGTTAAAAAATACAGCAATCATAGGGCAAAAAGCCAAAACAAGAATACAGGACAAGGAACATTTTTACAATGCTACTTGAATGCACAGAGAATGAGCCACTCATTGAAGAGCACAGCGGCAATGGCAGTGTTGGTTTTTGCTTCCTTCGTCGTGGACTTGCGCAGTGGGAGGCGCACCACCACATTGGTGAATAGTACATAAGGCATGGTGACGTTGAGCATGTCAGACGCCCTGGGATTTGGAGCTCCCTGTGTCGCAAAGTGGCCGTAAGCACCACATCAAAAATCACAACATAAAAGTCAAGTACCATGCTATTCCACCCCCCCTCCCTCCCTCCACACACACAACCCCCTGCACCCCCCGCATGCGAAGGTGCTGCAAGAATGTATCATGGAGCCACAGTGGAATCAAGACGATTGACCTCAGGAATAACGCAATTGCTCTCCACCCCTAGAAGATGACAATCAACTACACTGAACAACAAACAGTTCAGGCCACACCATGAAAATAACTCTGGCCCAGAACTAACCTACACATGAGTGTCATTTGACCTGGAAGACATTTGCCCAGAAGTGAAATCTTTCACGATTTAGTAACTGAAATGTTGGTGCAGATAATCAACTTCATTGAATTTGATTTAATGGCACTCATTATTTATGGATCACCTTTAAGACAACTAACCAAATTGAATAAAACCCTTCAGCCTTCAAACATCCCATCCCAACTGTGACTTGCATCTATTGGCTTTTTCCATACTTTACCCCACAACATCGATTGCAAACGGTCTGGCTCTTTACCCATTTTTTCACCGAAAGTCTGCTGTATAATGTATCCGTTTAATCCATTATTTAAAAAAATTCCCCCCTCTCCCTGAACCACCCTTGGTCGGTTTGGGCTCCCTCGCTGCTCTGGGTCACTCACGCATAGATGTGGCAATTATTTACGCTCCAAAAAAAACGTCACCAGCTGGCACTGATCATATCTCTGCACCGTGCCCCTCCTCTTCTTCTTGTCAATGCATCAAACTGGGGTGTAGAGGTAAATTAAGTAATACTCCTTACTTTTAGTCCCCGATTTACCCCCCTCTCACCTGCCCATTTAAAAAGAGGCTGAGTGCTTAGTTTAAGCAAAATCTCTTCTAGTTCCTCTACTTTTTGTTCTCTGCCAGGAGGCTTGAAAGTGTGTTCAGCTTCACCTCATGGGTTTCTGAGAGACCTAGGTGCAGAAGGAGCAGTTCAGGACGAGTTGAGTGGCCATGACCTACTCTCCTACGAGGTCGCAAAGTGGAAGCATATATATGTTCTAGCATGCAGGGAAGGCAGGGGTACCACAAGTGCCATGCACTAAAGTGATGCAAGAATGAAGTAGTTCTTCTCCCACTGTAGATTAACATAAGAGCACACATCAGATTGGCCTCATCCCTCCTGCACTTTAGGAAGGAACCAAACACCCTGCTCAAGTAACACCTCTGTACCAGCTGACCGTCTGAAAGCACTTCTCCTCACCTGCTCTTCTCCGCCTGCTCTCCTTGCTCTTCCATGTGTAGTCTCCCCTGGTTGTACCATTATCTGTTGCTTTCCAGCTAGGTTTGCACTATATAAATCTCACACATACATACACACACACTGGATTATGCTTGGCTGGGTTTCATATTAGTGGACTCTAATTTGTCCCTGTTGGAAGAATGGTGTGAATCATTTCAGAGTGTGTTCGGACAACCAATATGATGAGCCTATATACTAAGAATATCCTATTAGCCAGTGTAGCATGGCCCATTGTTGATACTGCTTGCTAGGGTGAGGTGTAAGGGTAGGACATATTGATTATTGAATGGTATGCAGTATGCATGTAGGTTTGTCATTTATGTGTGCACCGTCTCCTCTAAAATGAAAACTCTGGTTTGCAATAGATCGATGTTCTTCCAAGAATATCTGGAAATATCTTGTGACTATAGTCTGTCAGTCAATGTACTGTACTAAATCATTTAAAAAAAAGCAACATTCAACATATTTAAATAATACAACAGTTCACAGTGTGAATCTTAGTATAGCTGTGGGCCAACTTCCTAAGCCTCACATATGGCCTACATTGTCGCTGGGGATAGATACAGTTTGCAGTTGGGGATGGCTCTAGTGAGTGTTGACAAAATAGCATTAGGAAAGGAGCCTTAGCTGTTAGCAACAAACTGCGCAGTGATATCCCCAAGAGCTAACTTAGCATGGAGTGCCTGTGTCCCACCTCAATTGAGCAGCACTCTCAAAAGTACAAGCACAACTGCCTTCTGTGATGATGATCCCATTTTCACCCGGGCGTATGAGGAGGTGACCATGGAGGCCCTGTGATGCTACCCGCTTCATGGTGAAGGACCTGGGGGTGACATGAAGAAGATCCCCTAGTCACTGCCCCAAAACCTGGGTCAGGGCAAGAGGTTTGTTACATGTCCATTACAAGATCTCCTCTCTGGCCATTTGACTAAAAGATTATCTGGAAGTGTGTTTAACATCAATGCTGCAGGCACTTTAAGGCAGGTTCGGCAGTGGAAAAAAATGTAATGTTTACTGCCAGGCAAATTTACTCATCTGCCAGCACTAAGCCCACTTATCAAGATGACAATGGGAGAAGTAATTTGCTCAGGTGCCGGGCGTTCTGCCTCTGGAGCACAGCTGTCTCTGGCTGACAAGCATGGAGGTCCTGTGGAATAGGGACTGAATTCAAGATGGACTGGCATGAAATATCCACGACCCAGGGACAGGGGTGAACCAATGTTCCTCTATCACTACTACCGATTTGAAACACATTTTCAAATACAACCATTCATGCACACTAAGAGTAAATAACCCACAAGTGCACATCCTCACTGGAGCCCAGCCCAGGGAGGGCATAGAGCGGCATATATAAGGTAGTCCAAGAGGAGCATGGGTGTTGGAGTTTTCAGAAGGAAACAAGGCACATTTGGTAATGCTGAAGAGAGAAGACGCTGGCAAAGAAGGGGCTTTTGAGGGAGGAGGTGGTAAAAAGAAAATGAGCAGAGGAGTTGGAGAATGTGAGACCAGAGGACAGAGTAATATCAAAGAAGGAGGTGGTCAAAGGAGGAGCAGAAGAGTAGAAGAAGGGAACAAGACCTTGTCAGGAGATGCACAGGGCACCCTAAGTAGGATTGTGGACTACTATGCGGCTATAAAAGGACAGGCAAACGCATACAACAGGAGGGTACACAGGAAGGAAGAACAGACTAATTATATAAGAACAATGGAACAGGAAGAAAAGGAAGACTGACGCTGAACAAGAAAGGGTGGTAACCATGTACTGGACAAACAACCAGGAATCCCACCAGGGGTGTACACAGGTCAGACTTCAGACTACACACAGAAATAAGGGAAGCTCAATGCCTCTGTGCAAGTTATTTACATGCACCTGTGAGGGGGTCAGAAATGAGGAGCGGACCCAAAGTGGCAGTGCTTTCAACATTAGACATCTTTACTAAAATAAAAGGGTTGGATAAAGACATCTCTGTCCCTATCCTAAATAGAGTTTCCCTGCCTTGGCATCTAAGGGTGAAAGGAAATGTCTCAGACTTAAATTTGGCAAAACCTGTTCATAATTAAAGTAAATAGACACATTCAACAAAAATAGTCTTTTCCAAGGATAAATCCTTGGACCCAGAGGGTGGTTCCCTTCCCCTGGATATCTCAAGTAGGATGGCAAAAGTGTCTTTTCCAAGCAACTGTTTCTTAAGGATGGCAAGTGTCTTTCTCAAACAACCGGTTCTTTGGTTCCTTACACTTCACAAATCAAAGGGGTCTCATTCACAATGAGATGGTCCACATAGGATTCTCCTCAATCTCTTTTATATTTTAGCGGACCTCCTGATGTTCTTGTGCATCAGAAATTCTCTTGTGAGCTTTTTAGGTCTTTGCTTATATCCTTCCACCAGGTATTTGGATTTACACAGGAGAAGGCCTTTGTTCAATCTTACAACTTCCACTTGCCTGTTTTCTTGGAGTCTTTTGGCACATGTGGTTTGTATAAGTAGACATGTTTCTTTCTATAATTTTAGTGACCTTCATGGTATATTCCCTTGCAAGGAATCCTTTAGTAGGCTCATCAGATTTCCTGGTATACTCTCCTGCCAGATATCTTCTCTCAATCTTAACATGTTTATTCAACTTCAATTTGTCTGGTATGTTGACTGCCAGTGCTTCCATTCATCTAGTTCTTAGATCCCCTGTTATGCTCCTTTGCCAGGTATCTCTTCACAATGTCTTTTTCTTATGTATATTTCAAATGGATTGCCTGGTGTGCTCTCCTGCCAGGAATCCCTTAATGGGGTCTTGTAGATTCCCTGGTATGCTTCTCCGCCAAGCATCTTTCCCTAAAAAAGGCTCAATGTCTGCTATGCTTCTTTCACCAGGACTTCTTTCAATGTTATCATTATCTTTCAGTATAGCACAGTTTTATTCCTTCACTGTCTATACTTCATTGGCTTGAGGTACTTCTTGTATCAACTTTCCCCACATTGACATCTCACATGGAGACTTGTACATAGTTTGTCTTATAAATTCTTAATTTACATCTGCTTGTGATAACATTTGCTCCAACTTGCCCCATATTGAAATCTCATACATGAGGATTTGTGAAAATTCTGTCTTTGTATTTCAGTTGTTCGATATTCAAAATAGTTTCTGCATTGCCCATATGTCTGTCAGTACTGTGAGAAACAAAAGGGTGTCTCACCCGCTAGTCCTCGGGGACTTGTCATCCAGGTGGCCAGGACAAAAGCATTGCTTTTGGATCCAGTTCCTGGGCGTGGACCAGTGTGGGAGGATCACCTGGGTGAGGGGTCTTCAGGGAGTGGGGGTGAGATAGCCTATGGTGAGTTGCAGTATTCCCCCCTCTTTTATTCATCAACCCCATCCTACTTGTTAGGATTTACCGTGTCCTAACTCCCCCTCCCTTTTTACACAAACACTGGGCTGAGGAAGAGGGTGACTAAGAGTAACCAGACACTCTCAAATCGTACTGGACATGTCCTGTTAATCGGGTCAGGCCAAGTCAGGCACTTTACCCTAAGTGCATACATCTGATACCAGTTCGCTCTCCTCACACAAATAAAAGGCAACACCTAAAGACTCACTCTGAGCAAGGTGGAACACAAGAACAAGTAGAACTTCCAAGACAAAGGCACACCTACTGGAGCAGAGCAACGGACCAAGGGACGAGAGCAGCAGGCTGAAAATACCAAGGCTTCCCTACTGCAGCACCGACATCCACCAGGTGAGTGCCTTCAGAGGCACTGTGATTTTGTGTTTTTGCATTAAATTAAATTACTTTGTTTTTGTTGCGGGTGCGCCTCGCCCGTTTGCGGCCCTTGTGCCCTGTTCCCCTTTTTTATTTTTATTTCTCTCTCTTTCTCTCTCTCTCTCTCTCCCTCTCCCCACCTCTTCTTCCCGCCCGCCTCCCATCCCGCCCAACCCCACCTGATTGGCTTCTCCATCCTCCATTAGCTGTGCCTGGAGTTAGTCCTGTGCTGGTCACCACGCTCGCCATTTCCACGCAGGCAGAGCGGGTGACTGCAGCACCGACATCAGTTTTTGCTGCTGGTGCTCCTCGCCCGTGTGCGGCCCTTGTGCTCTGTTCCCCTCTTCCCTTCCGCTTCCCTTCTCTCTCACTCTCTCCCCCCTCCTTCCTGCCCGCCACCCATCCCGCCTCCCCCCCACCTGATTGGCTTCTCCCTCCTCCATTAGCTGTGCCTAGAGTTAGTCCTGTGCTGGTCACCACGCTTGCCATTTCCACACAGGCAGAGCGGGTGACTGCAGCACCGACATCCACCTGGTGAGCGCCTTCAGAGGCACTGTGATTTTGTGTTTTTGCATTAAATTACTTTGTTTTTGCCGCAGGTGCTCCTCACTCGTGTGCGGCACTTGTGCCCTGTTCCCCTCTCCCCTTCCACTTCCCTTCTCTCTCTCTCTCTTTCTCTCTCCCTCTCCCCCTCCTTCCCGCCCGCCTTCCATCCCGCCCACCCCCACCTGATTGGCTTCTTCCTCCTTATCCCTGACCTCCCCATGGCAGCCCCTGCCCGTCAGCCCCACGGCTAAGGGCCCCTAGGCAAAGGGCGGCACATACTTGGCGGCTACCTCCAAGTGTCAGCAGGTGTCTGCAGGGGACGCCTGCTGCCAGACACCTTCCTTCTGACTGCCCGGCACCTATGGGTTTTTCCACCCGATGTTTGAAATTGGTCTGTATCCGTAGCGTAAAAACAATTTGCACTGTGTAAACTAGGCCTTTCTCCCTCTATTCAGGATTCTCAAACTTAGGTGGCTCCCACTGGGTGTTTGAAATTGGACTGTATCAGTACCGTAAAAACAATTTGCATTGTGTAAACTAGGCCTTTCTACCTCTATTCAGGATTCTCAAACTTAGTTGTGTCTTCTCTCCTATCTCAGAATGTGCATTTTGTGAGCTTTCTATCCGGAGTGTCGTCGTCTTGTCCTATTGCTCAACGTACTTGCCTCTCTCTGTCTTGTCTTCCTACTCTAGTGTTTCCCCATATCCCTTCCACCCCCCTTCCTCTCCCATTTACTCTATGGTGCTCTCTGTCCTGGCCTCCTTCCATTCCTCTAAAGTCATCATTAATGTCAACTCTAACAGGGCTGTTTTGGTCCAAGGCCCTCAAGCCAAACCTTCACCTCTTTGATAGGCGCTTATAGGTGCTTCCCGCGCCTCGTCAACTTCCTTTCTTCTCCTGCTGTCCCCTCTCCCCTTTCCTTGACCACCTCGCCTCCCCCTTCTGCCTCCTTCTTGGCTACCTTGCCTTCTCCTTCCCTCTCTGCCCCCTCTCGGGCACCCTCTAAACCTCCAAAGGGCGTACCTCTGACCTGTACCTCTCCCCTGAAGTCCTTCAAGGATGGCAACCTTCTCCATATAGCAGCCACAGGGCTCTGAGGGCCACGCTATCAACTCATTTTGAGTGTAAATACTACACATATAACCGGGCTCTGAAGAAGGAATTGTTCTGAAATGCATTAGCCACAGGGTTATTGTCTGCCCTATTTTCAGCATTAGCCTAATTGGTGAAACAGAACCACTTACTAGGATTTTTTAAGCAATACACATCTTCTGAGAAAATAAAGGAATTTGAAACACTTCACAATTTGTTCAGAAGATGTTCAACCCAAAGTGGGTATTAAGGGTGTGCGGCCCACACCGAAGGCTAATTAGCCTAGGTCTCTTTTTCTCTTATCAGTCAACTTCAGTGCCCTGCACGGTGGCACTTAATAGTGGGCTGCACCCTACTAATTATTAGTAAACTAAAGCACCAAAAAGGCAATACCATAGAAGAAAATAATCCAAACAAGCTGTGCACTCTCTCCAATTCATTTTTACCAACCTTCTCCATATTGCCACTCTAAACTCTCCCTCGGCTGTCGAACACTCCTCTGATATCCGCCGCCTTCTGGAAGAACTTGACCTTGATGTCCTCACTCTCACCGAGACATGGTTCACGGCCAGCTCTATCACTAGCTTTGACACACTCCTACCTGATGGCTACAAGATCCTCTCCACGCCCAGGTCCAACCGCTCTGGTGGGGTGTAGCCCTGACCTTCCCCCAATGGATTCCTGCCGCTGTCACTCCTACGCAGGCCTACTCCTCTTTTGAATGCCTCGTCTGCAGACTCTCTCTCTCTCTCTCTCCCCTAGCCACTCCCTTACTGTGGCTACTATCTATCGGCCACCTGGCCAGATCTCCTCCTTCCTCTCTGAGTGGGCGGACCTCGCCTCCTCACTCCTGGCCTCAACCACTCTACTCTTCCTTCTTGGAGACTTCAACATCCACCTGGATGCCTACTGTCCTCCGTCTGGACTCTTTCGCGACCTCTGCGACTCTCTCTCACTCACTATTCTCCCCTCTGGCCTGACTTACGCTGCAGGGCACACTCTGGATGTTCTGATCTCCTCAGACCTTCCCCTCTTAGTCCCTCTCTCCACTCCTCTCTCCTGGAGTGATCACTGTCCTCTCTCCTCCCACCCCACCCTCCCTACCCCTCAGGCCATGCCACTTCCGTCACTGCCACCCACCTTCTCGGTCATCCGACCCATGAAGCGCGTATCAGTTGAGGCTTTTGCCGCCACCTTCTCACCCCCCCACCCCTTTTGGCTGACCCTCACCCTGACACAGCCCGCTCCACTCTGCTATCGCTGATACTCTTGATATCCTTGGCCCTGTCATGAGAATCCACCTAAAGCCCAAAGCCAAGCACAACTCCTGGGAGGATTCAGACCTCATCACCCTAAAACTCAACTGCAGGGTGGCTGAGAGGAAATGGCATGCCTCAGGTTCATCCTCTGACAAACTGGCCTGCCACCTGCTGCAAAGGCAATACCGGCTCTCTGTCCTAACCAAGAAGAGAGCTTATATCCAAGCCCGCATCTCTGCAGCATCTAACAACTCGGCTGAACTCTTTAAAATCTGCACTGGCTTCTCACTTCATCTCTAAAACTTAGGACATCCTGTCTTCACTCTCCTCCTAATCCCTCCCTCCCCCGTACCCCCTTCTCTTCCTCTGGCCCTTCTGCAGCCACCTCTCCCCCCTCTTTCTCTGCCTTTGCCCTGTTCTCCACAGACGTGGTCTCTATACAAGTCCGATCTATGAAAGTCTTTTCGAAACAGGTTCACCCCTGTTCCTCCAAAACTATCAAGGACCACATTGACTACCTGGCTCCTGGCCAGACTGATTTCTGCAATCACTCCTTCGCCACTGGAGTCTTCCCATCCCCCTGAAGCACTCCCTTGTGCACCCTCTTAAGAAACCCTCTGCCGACCCCTCCTGCCCGACTAACTTTCACCCAATTTCCATCACTCCATTCCTGGGCAAGCTCCTGGAAAAACTGGCCATCTCCCAGCTTAATCTCCACACTGAATCTGTCGGTTGTCTTCATGATCATCAGTTTGGCTTCAGAGCTGCCAGAAGCACAGAAACTGGTCTCCTGAACATCCGTGAAGACCTGCTCTCCAACCTTGACTCTAACACCCCCTGCGTCCTCATCCTGCTTGATCTCTCTTCTGCCTTTGACACTGTCAACCATGCCATCCTGCTCAACTGTCTCCGTGATGACCTGGGTATCACTGGTCAGGCTCTGGCATGGCTGACGTCTTCCCTCTCTGATCGACCCTCCCAGGTCCAACTTGGGTCCTTCCTCTCTGCTATCTTTTTCTCTACCTGTAGTGTCCCCCCAGGGGTCAAACCTCTCTCCCTGGCTGATCAACCAATACCTGGCACTCCTTGCCCACCGCATCGCCGCTCTCTGCCCCAACTTTCAGTGCTATGCAGTTGACACCCAGCTCATTTTCAGGCTACCCTCGGCCTCCTCATCTCCTTCTCTCATCTCTGACTGTCTGTCTTCTATCCAGGAGTGGTGTGCCGCCAATGACCTCTGCCTTAATGCCAGTAAGACTGAGATTCTCCTCATCGGCACACACGTTCCCTCCTTTCCGGTAGCTCTCTGGCCGGCCTCTCCTGGTCCTCTTCCTGCTCCCACCTGCAAGGCTAAAAACCTTGGGGTCATCTTCGACTCCACACTCTTCTTCTCTCCTCACATCTCTGACGTCTCTGAGAAGTCACACTACCAGCTGCACCTCTTCAGAGGTATTCTTGCTTTCCTCTCCTTCCCCCAGAAGCTCACTGTCTCCAGAGCTCTGGTTGTCTCTAGGCTGGACTATTGCAACAGCCTCTTTCTAAATCTGCCTGCTTCTACTCTACGACCTCTGCAACTTATCCAGAACAGCACTGCAAGACTTGTCCTTGGTCTCAAGCCCAGGGATCGTATCTCTCCAGGACTGAAATTTCTGCACTGGCTCCCAGTGGCGGCGAGGATTAAGTTCAAAACCCTCTGCATCGTCCACAAGGCCTTCTGGGGTCTCGGGCCTCAATATCTTCAACTCTCTCGTCCTAAGTATCTTTCTTCTCGAGCTCTTCGCTCATCCGCCTCCAACTCTCTCAGGGTCAGTCGCTTCCCCAAGCAACAAGTTGGTGGTAGATCGCTTTCTTCGGCTGGTGCCTCCCTCTGGAACAGCCTCCCTACCTCCCTTAAAATTGAGGAGAACCGTCTCCAGTTCCGGAAGCACCTCAAAACCTTTCTCTTTACTTCTGCCTTTTCTCCTACTCTCCTCTGCTGACCTCCTGACTGTAACTGGAACTGCAGTGGCTACCTGGACAACCTGTGATCTCGGGCCCAGGTCCCTCCACAACCAGCGTCACACCTGCATTGCCCACCTGGCAACCCCTGCACTTGGGGACTGTTTCTGTATCCCTACAGTCCCCCTACCAGCTCTTGACACCGGATGTCTGCACTTACCCATGCACTTGCCACATGCTGGCCGTCACTTTACTTATTGTTATTATTTATTCCCATGTACTGCACTGTGCCTGCCCCCTTCCCACGCACTTGCACGATCTGAATGACACCTGGCCTAGTAGGATCGCTGTCCGTCCTCCCTTTGTTCCCCTCCTAGGCGCTTTATAAATGCCATATCATATCATACTGGAGGTTGTTGCCTCGGAAAGACCATCAAAGAAATGTGGAGAAGGCCAGATCCCACCAGTTCCCACAAGGGAAGATTGCATTGTATTTCAAGGACGCCAGCGACCTTCATGGGTGAACGGCATAGTTGGGGAGGCGAGGCCAAGCCTTACTTACCTTGACTCGAAAATTGGAAACCGCAAAACAAGAAAGAAGCGCACATAGCCAGTGAGTTGGCAAGCGATCTGAGAGACCGGTGTGTGTTAAAGTGAAGGAAGTAGCAACATCATATCACAGGTAAAAGCTGCACGCGTGTGGATGAGACATGAGGAAAGGCAGACCCGTGAATGAACTCTAGATTAAAATGCAGCTGCAAGATCAGCGATACTAAGTAACAGAGTGCTCCGGTGAAAGGAAGTAGCCCATTCAAAAGTCTCTGTGAAAGGTACATTGAAGCTAAAGGGCAAATAAACGGCAAGAGTGAACATTGAGTCAAAGTGGTCCTGCGGTGGTCTGTAAGAAAGCCTGACACATTTGAAAGATTGACATCCGAAAGTGGTCCGAGCCTGACTGAGGGAGACCTGAAGTATACTAAGCTTGGGGAAGGGAGCCCCCCTTTGCAACTTTGTGTTGAACTTTATCATGAGAGGTCTGAGACCGGCAGAGGGGGACCTTTGTGAATGCTTTGGTTGAAACATACATTTTTGAAGTCAGAGAAAGAGAATTTCACATGCAAGGCCAGACGAGCCTCGATCCACAGTTTTGAACTGTGTACTGTGTTGGAAACCGAGCCAGACTGTGTCATCATGCCTACAAGGATCGCCTTACCCCATGAGACCTAAAGTGGCTGGGTCCGTCACATTATCATTTGAACACTGATATTTCCTTTTGCTTACATTTCTCCTTTTTACACTTTTGTACAAGATATAGGGCAGGCATTAGATTTTGTTAACATAGGCCGTTTTGATTTGACAGACTTCACTAGTAGTGTTTTGTTTACCGTTTGATGGTCGAGACTACTCCCATCTTATTTATAGGACAAAATAGGAGTTTATCCAACCCCAACATTTTCAATAAAGGTTTTACAAATTCTATCCATTGTGTCAGTGTCAATACTTGTGATACCATGCCTTCCCTACAGTACGTCCTCGGATCCCCAATATCTCTGGGCAGACTCACTGATATCTGGTAGTGTTCCCGACCTGTGGCACATCGCTGCGGTGAAGCTCTCACTCTGGGATGGCATTTCCCACTCTGCAGACCTCTCAGCTCCCCTGCCAGTTCTGTGTTCAACTGCTGGTAAGACTGCTGCTGCTTGTCACGACCGCGTCTCTGGTAGCTTTGCTGCTGCTGGTTTCCCAACAGTTCTCCCGCAGTGCCTGCTGTGTCTACTGTGGTCTCGTGCCATACCGGTTGGTAATGCTTACAATCGGCAGCTGGGAAGCGCCTGCCTTCTCCAACACGGTCAGTTCCCATGTTGTTGCCTTCTCCCTCGTTTCTGCTTCCAGCTTCTCCCGTTCTGCTTCTGTCTTCTCCGACTCCTGTCAAAATGAGTATGCCATTTTCAAATGGCTCGCATGCTTTAGCTTCATTGCAACAACTAGTCCATACTTTCAACTTGGTGTTTCCTTCAATCCACATTAACTTCTTCCTCCACTTCCTCGTCTCAGTACTTGAGGCTTTGTGGGAGTTGAAGCTCATTGGATTTCTGGTATTTATAAAGTAATATTGTTTTATAACTTTGTTTGGAACAAAAATATCAGAGACAGGAGATGTTAGGTGTGTGTTATGTGTATATGAGGCATTAATGGTTTTCTGCCTAAAGTACAGGAAGGGTTTCTGGGGTTTTACAACGGGGGAAATGTGTATAGTGACAGCAAGCCATCAAGAATTTAGCAATTATGAGGGTCTCTTCCTCAGAGAGAATACTACATCCCAACTGATGTGGCCACCACCTTTGCCCCACAGCCATCTCTTCCCACATGATCCTCCACAATACCACCCCTAGAGTCAGGGTCGGGTAGCGACTGCCTTCCCCTGGCCATGTGGGAGATCCTCTTTGACTGGAATAAGTGATGACTCCACAGGATACATCCTGAAAGCCCATGTAAGAGCCCATGTAAGAGGGCAGCAAGAGTGACTTCTATATATGGACTCTAAGGCACAAACAAGGAGCGCAAACGATAAGTAGGAGACACCTGACGACTCGAAGCAGAAGTGTTGCAGCATTTTATTTCTCAGATGATGCACAATTAAATAACAGAGGTGATTAATTTTCCAAGAAAGGAGCACTTGTATCGCTCCTGGAGAGAAGCAGCACACACAAGTTATTGGGGATTTTGTCAACTTTGACTTTAAGAACCTACAGAGACATTTTGTGTCTGTTCAAACCTCTATACGAGCAAGAATACATAATTGAAAATCGAATTCTGACACTATAAGTAGAATATCCAGAACATTATTTGCTACATTTGAGAGGGACTTCTATCAAGAGTCCCAAGAGCGATATCTCGAGAACTAAAGGGTCCATTAATGCAAGACATCCCAGTTTCATCACAGGGATTTTGGTCTTCTGTTTGTCCTGATGAAGGCCTAGATAAAAGGAAGGGTGGTTTACCCCAAAACCTCACCCCCAATAAGGCCAAAACAGACGTCCGTCAAATTTTTTTTCTGTTTTGTACACTGTACATTAAGTTAACTAAAGCTCTTCTGAGACGCGGTACACAATAGTTAACCACCTGTTCTTATAGTTTATGTTTGCTGATGTCATATGGCTATAGGGAAACATCTAAGATTACCATGAATACTAAATATGGCCAGATGAAAGGAATTTCGGTCTTAAGTCCAGACCCATGTCTGTGCAATAGAGAAGTGAAAAAAATGTTTTGACAGCATTGTTTACAATATATCTGTTTCCAGTATATTGAGACACTTCTACCAACCCCATGTCACACACCGAAAACCGTGGCGATGTTAAGCGGCTTCACTTCAACACTACAGCTAAGTCAATGCCTAGTCTCGATGCTGAGGGAAACCCTTATTGATATATTTTTAGGTCCAGTTCATGTACTCTGGATGACAAACCTTATATAACACCCCTCTCTTAGAATCCCCCTGACCCCACTGAACCAAGAAGTAGGTATGTTTTGAAAATTTAAAAAGGTTTATTTGGGAAATATAACAATATATATCTATCACACTTTTATAATAAACTAATATTGGATGTCACACTTAAAATATGACAGTGATCAACAATGGATAATGTTCTACTGGTAAACTGATTTGGTTACTTAGAAGTAGTATAGAGGATGAGGTAGCTGACATGCTTTATGGTTTCAAGGAAATGCAAGGTGGAATAAATGCAGTACAGAAAATAAACTGATATGGTTTCACAAGAGATAATATGTTCACTTTTCCCCTGGTGGCAATTCACCCCCCCCCTATATGCAATGCAAGGAGATGGAAGTAACACACACAGGCTTCAGGAATACAATCAAATACAATACGGAATTCAGCCCCCCCCCCCAGCAAGCTTAGACAACAGGTATGCTTTTTAAAACACGGGCAAGAGTGCTTTGTAATGTGGTGGCAAGGAAGTGAAAAATGCTAAAATTGCTTTTAATTCCCTACAGGAGGCTCAGGGTGAGTGGTAGACACTTTAAATCAGTCCAGGTCAGCCCTAACAATGGTTCAGGGATGGTTATTAGGTTGCAAACAAATTTTAGCAGCTCAGGCAAAAGCGGCTATCTTTTTACAGATGACGAAATCAGGCCAAATCGCAAATCGCGGTAAATGTTGCGAGTGCATAAATCGCGATTGCGGTAAAAGTATAAGGAGTAGGAAGTCGGTTCTAGGCTTGTTGGAAAGCTTAGATTCTAAGCTTTCAGAGGAAAGTTAAATCCCATTCCTAGGCCAAACGGTTCCAGAGATATGGATGGTTTTGTGAAGGTAGTTTTTCGGATTTACAGTAAACTCAAAATGACAGGTGACAGCTTGCAGCTGCAGCATTGACAGGTGACAGTTCGCAGCTTTAGAATGACAGAATGACACGATTCTAGGAGGCAGTTCTAATAGGCTAAAATAGTTTGAATTAGATTATTTTAACTAAGAGATTGGTTCTGCACAGTTCTGGCGGATACTCACTCCTAATTTTGAAATGAATGGGCCTCGTCACGGATCTGGTCAGCTGGGCTGGACTTCGGGCGGTTCTGCTCACAGCGTCTGGGTCAGCTCTGCTCTGCTGGTCTAGCCTCTCTGGATACAGCGGCCTCTGGTTCTGGATACTGCTCTGCTTTCCGGTCTGGATCAAGTGGATTCTGGATGTAACACTGCTTTCTGGGTACTGGCAAAAGTTCTTGGCAAAGAATTCAGACAGCTCGCCCAGCTGTTGAATAGTTTGGTTAGGTTTGCTGGATTCTGAAGGCCTGCTGATAATACTTTGGCTTGCAGTGGGCCTTCTAGGTTCAAAGTTCTGTAGTCTATGGGTCTCTGGTTCTGGTCTCTGTCTGGATGGGATGTCGGCCGTCAAAATGCTCCGCAGAAATGGAAAATGAATCTCCCTACCTATCCCAGCAGTCTCTTTTTATGTGTTTTGGAAGTGGGTGTGTGCGTGGCATAACTGAGCCTGCCCCTCTCTACTTGTCATTGGCCCAATTCTCCCCTCTCCCATGATTAGGGGAAGGAAAAGGATTGTCATCATGATGAGGTCTGTTTATGGGTCAGAGGATCCTCCCCTGGTCAATTTGCCCACAAATCTATATTTGATTCAAATGCATATTTCCCAGGTACACAAGTGGTTGACATTACATGTACATATTACACATTGCTTCAGGTAGTCTCTGTGCCGAATCTGGAGTTTCTAGGAGCTTGCATTCAAAAATGGCAACTTATTTTCGATTTTAGTGGGTTTGGCAACATGAGATTTTCATAAAAAATTATACAAAGGTACATTTCCCTTCCACATATATCCCAGTAACTTTCCATGTCTCTAGCTTAAATGCAGTGTCTACAATACACATAGTTAGCGGGGTTTTGCCCCAGAACATGGTACAAATTGGAGTTTGGACTCAAATCGTGAGGGCATTTTGAATACTAAGACTCTCAAAGTTGTACATTCCTGTCATTTGGTTACAATAAGTTATCACTGTTTCTATAAAATATATATGTGTTGCAATTCAACTCCCCAAAGTGTTTGGGTCTGCCTCCAGAAGTCTGGTGGGTCAGTGATCACATGTCTCTCCTTGCTGGCAGAGGGCTGTTGACAGGAAACACTCAAAATTAACATACCCCATTCAACTGAAAGGGGCTATTGTCTCTCTCCTCCAGGCTGAAGGGGAAACCCCCTCCCTCTCACTCAGAAGGGCCATGTGATATCCTGTTGTGAGTCTCTGGGGTGTTAAGGGTTCTCAGCCTCTTGGCCTCTGTGAACAGCAGGTGGCTAAGATTTTCAATTAACCAACAAGCTTTGAAGTCCCTGCCCCCCTTGCAACTCCTAAATACAGTTTCCCTGTCAGAGTTTAGACCGCTAGCGCCGCCTTGGGGAATTTGTCAGTACTGCATCCATTTTTGGGATCTGTCTTGAATTACTGCATTTCCATAGAGTGGTCTTTTGCTTGATAGAATAGGACCCTTGCTTAACATTGTTTTGATGGCATCCTTACAGTAGAGTGGTGATGTGGAACCCCCCACAAGAAGGTTGTATCTTTGGAGTGGTCTTGTGCCAACTGCGCAGTTCTCCTGGACTCTGGGATGGAATGATGGGCGGCGGCAGCTCATCCCCACATCTACCCAGTCTATTGATTCAGTATGGGTCAAAACCCTTCACAGCGAGTATGGACTCAATGGCGCCCAGGTGGCCACTGAGCTTTCCACCACATTCCTCTCACGTGGCACAGTGACAGTCTAGTCTTTGCGGGCCGTGCAGCCAATGGCCTTTTTCTGTCAGTTTCACCCGGAAGACTGCACGTTGCAACCCTTTCGCGCTAGGCTTCTGGGTGAAACGCTCCTTGCTGTCCTCTTTTGGTGAGTTGTTTCCCTTCGTTCCTCTGTTCGTTTTTTTCATTTTTTTCCGCCCTTTTGCCTTGTTTGCCATACTTTTGACCGCTCATCACCCCTGCTTTGCTTTCCCTGGTTTACTGCTCCCTCTCTCTCTAAAATATATATTTACGTTATTGATTTCCTCCCTCCCTTCGGTTCTTCCTGCATTGGCTCCGGCCCTTGTCAACTCGAAGGCAGCGTCCTCCAAGTTCCTCTTCTCCTGCCCAGAGTGGTTTTTTTATGACGTCAGGCTTTTTGCCCCAGATAGTTTGTTCCGGTAGAGAGGCCCCCCCCCAGACCTCTCTAATCTAGGTCAGGGTGGCTTCCTATCGGGGCAGATTCTATCCGCCACAAAAGAAAAAAGCCCTGTGGAAGAAGAAACTCCTACCACCTGCAGATGCCGAGACTTCAGGTGAGGAGGGGGCTGAGAGGCTGGACCAGGAAGGGGGGGTCAAATTTGGCTAACATTGACAGTTTGCAACGCCCAGAAAGGACCATGGCTTCACCTGAACAAATTCAGGAGCTGGTTACAGCAGTACAAGGGATGAACATTGAACTGCAGAATATTAAGGCAGAGAATGCGGCATTGGGGCAAATGGTTTCAGCTCGAGAACCCCGGGAAACAGATCTCCCCCCCTCCCCCATGGCCTTGTCTTCAGGCAAGTTTGACGGATCTCCTAAACGACTCAATGAATTTTTGGAGTCTTGTGCCATTTATTTTGCCTTTCGTCCCCACACGTTTGCTAGTGGTCATACTAAGGTGGGATTCATGATTTCAAACATGACAGGTAATGCCCTGGCTTGGGCCTCCCCTCTGGTGACAGAGAATAATCCTGTACTCCAGGATCACAGTGCCTTTTTGACCTTGTTGAAGCAGACTTTCGAACAAGCAGAGATTACCCACGTAGCTGCGGAAGAATTGCTCAATGTCCAACCAGGGAGTAATGATCTACGTACTTACATTTCAACCTTTAAACGCCTTGCAGCAGATGCAGGGCAGCCAGAGAAAGCACAGTATACAATCTTTTGCCGTGGCTTAAAGGAACAATTGAAGGATGAATTGGCTCGCATCACATGACCAACGACTCTCACAGACCTAATGTCCATCACACTACAGATAGAGTATCGCCTGAGCGAACGAGTCGAAAGACGAAAACACTGCAACCCAGCTCTTCAAACTCCCACAGCCCCACCTCTCTTATCGCAACCATCGGCCAGCAATAAGGAAGAACCCATGCAAATCGGATCTCCCCAAGCTCCACTGACCCCTGAAGAACGAAAGAGACGTCGAGATTCTGGACTATGTATGTATTGTGGAACCAATTCTCATCTCCTCCGCAATTGTCCAGAAGTTCCTCCATGCAGGGCGGGAAACGACAGACCTAGAGGGGACGCGCTCCCGAGGTTCTTTTCCATGTCCCTATGTTACATTATGTTTATCAAAAAGGGCACCTGGTTGATGCCTCGCTCTGCCCAGGTGGGTAGTTGCGTATGAAGGAGAGAATGAGCGAGGTCATGGGGTATCTGTCTGATTAACGAAAAGTGCACACAGTCCTACGAGGGTACAAATGACTCCTAACACAAATGTATCAGGACGCTTTAAAGTACCACAGTCACATTTTAATGAGTCTGGGTATTGCAAAGAGCACTGCCTGCCACACCAACCTCAGGAGGTGATAAAGATTATCTCGTCAGAACCAACTAATACATGCGATATCTGTTATCTTCCATCTGAACTTTCTGAGTTCCAAGAGGTATTCAGCAACAAGGCCATCCTAGAACTGCCTCAACATAGACCTGAGGATTGTGCTATTGACCTCACCCAAGATGCCCAGGTACCGTTTGGGAGGATGTATCCTTTGTCCCTTACAGAAAAGAAGGTCTTACGGACGACCCTTTTCTCCCATTTGATCAATGGTTTGATACAAACTTCAAGGTCCCCCGCGGGAGCATCGCTGTTCTTCATTCCAAAGCGTGATTCCTCTGAGTTGAGGCCATGTATAGACTATCGAGGTCTCAACAAGGTCACGATTAGGGATTGATGTCCCATGCCCCTAATCAGTGCTATCCTGGAAGCGGTGCCGGGCTCTACAATTTTTTCAAAACTAGATTTACGGAGTGCCTACCATCTCCTTCGCATCTGTGAAGGAGATGAATGGAAGACCGCATTTCGGACCCCATTTGGGCTATATGAATACCCGGTGATGCCCTTTGGTCTCGTCAACGCACCGGCCATATTTCAGCGTTTCATGGACCGCTTGTTCTCGGATATCCTATTCCTCAATACTATTGTCTATTTGGATGATATTTTGGTATTTTCTTGTACCCCACAAGAACACTCCCAACATCTCAGGACTGTTTTACAACGACTTCAGTCTAACAGTCTCTTAGTAAAACCCGAGAAATGCATCTTCATGTCTACCTCAGTTCCATATTTGGGATACATCCTTTCCAAAGAAGGGATAACAATGGAACCCAAGAAAGTGTCCCCCATACTTGAATGGCCTACTCCCACTACCCTGAAGGAAGTCCAATGATTCTTAGGTTTGGCTAACTTCTATTGTAAATTTATAGATCATTTCTCCCAAACCGTGTTGCCCATCCCGGTCTAAGAGACTGTTAGACAATAGTATAGACAATAGTATTGAGGAAATAGACAATAGTATTGAGGAATAGGATATCCGAGAACAAGCGGTCCATGAAACGCTGAAATATGGCCGGTGCGTTGACGAGACCAAAGGGCATCACCGGGTATTCATATAGCCCAAATGGGGTCCGAAATGCGGTCTTCCATTCATCTCCTTCACAGATGCGAAGGAGATGGTAGGCACTCCGTAAATCTAGTTTTGAAAAAATTGTAGAGCCCGGCACCGCTTCCAGGATAGCACTGATTAGGGGCATGGGACATCAATCCCTAATCGTGACCTTGTTGAGACCTCGATAGTCTATACATGGCCTCAACTCAGAGGAATCACGCTTTGGAATGAAGAACAGCGATGCTCCCGCGGGGGACCTTGAAGTTTGTATCAAACCATTGATCAAATGGGAGAAAAGGGTCGTCCGTAAGACCTTCTTTTCTGTAAGGGACAAAGGATACATCCTCCCAAACGGTACCCGGGCATCTTGGGTGAGGTCAATAGCGCAATCCTCAGGTCTATGTTGAGGCAGTTCTAGGATGGCCTTGTTGCTGAATACCTCTTGGAACTCAGAAAGTTCAGATGGAAGATAACAGATATCGCATGTATTTGTTGGTTCTGACGAGATAATGTTTATCACCTCCTGAGGTTGGTGTGGCAGGCAGTGCTCTTTGCAATACCCAGACTCATTAAAATCTGACTGTGGTACTCTAAAGCGTCCTGATACATTTGTATTAGGAGTCATTTGTACCCTCGTAGGACTGTGTGCACTTTTCGTTAATCAGACAGATACCCCAAGACCTCGCTCATTCTCTCCTTCATACGCAACTACCCACCTGGGCAGAGCGAGGCATCAACCAGGTGCCCTTTTTGATAAACATAGCGTAACATAGGGACACGGAAAAGAACCTCGGGAGTGCGTCCCCTCTAGCTCCGAGGTCTGTCGTTTCCCGCCCTGCATGGAGGAACTTCTGGACAATTGCGGAGGAGATGAGTATTGGTTCCACAATACATACATAGTCCAGAATCTCGACATCTCTTTCGTTCTTCAGGGGTCAATGGAGCTCGGCAGATCCGATTTGCATGGGTTCTTCCTTTTTGCTGGCCGATGGTTGCGATAAGAGAGGGGGGCTGAGCGAGTTTGAAGAGCTGGGTTGCAGTGTTTTCGTCTTTCGACTCGTCGTTCGCTCAGGCGATACTCTATCTGTAGTGTGATGGACATTAGATCTGTGAGGGTCGCTGGTCATGTGATGCGAGCCAATTCATCCTTCAATTCTTCCTTTAAGCCACGGCAAAGGATTATATACTGTGCTTGCTCTGGCCACCCTGCATCTGCTGCAAGGCGTTTAAAGGTTGAAATGTAAGTACGTAGATCATTACTCCCTGGTTGGACATCGAGCAATTCTTCCGCAGCGACGTGGGTAATCTCTGCTTGTTCGAAAGTCTGCTTCAACAAGGTCAAAAAGGCTCCGTGATTCTGGAGTACAGGATTATTCTCTGTCACCAGAGGGGAGGCCCAAGCCAGAGCATTACCTGTCATGTTTGAAATCATGAATCCCACCTTAGTATGACCACTAGCAAACGTGTGGGGACGAAAGGCAAAATAAATGGCACAAGACTCCAAAAATTCATTGAGTCGTTTAGGAGATCCGTCAAACTTGCCTGAAGACAAGGCCATGGGAGGGGGGGGATCTGTTTCCCGGGGTTCTCGAGCTGAAACCATTTGCCCCAATGCCGCATTCTCTGCCTTAATATTCTGCAGTTCAATGTTCATCCCTTGTACTGCTGTAACCAGCTCCTGAATTTGTTCAGGTGAAGCCATGGTCCTTTCTGGGCGTTGCAAACTGTCAATGTTAGCCAAATTTGACCCCCCCTTCCTGGTCCAGCCTCTCAGCCCCCTCCTCACATGAAGTCTCGGCATCTGCAGGTGGTAGGAGTTTCTTCTTCCACAGGGCTTTATTCTTTTGTGGCAGATAGGATCTGCCCCGATAGGAAGCCACCCTGACCTAGATCAGAGAGGTCTGGGGGGGCCTCTCTACCGGAACAAACTATTTGGGGGAAAAAGCCTGACGTCATAAAAAAACCACTCTGGGCTGGAGAAGAGGAACTTGGAGGACGCCGCCTTCGAGTTGACAAGGGCCAGAGCCAATGCAGGAAGAACCGAAGGGAGGGAGGAAATCAATAACGTAAATATATATTTTAGAGAGAGAGGGAGCAGTAAACCAGGGAAAGCAAAGCAGGGGTGATGAGCGGTCAAAAGTATGGCAAACAAGGCAAAAGGGCGGAAAAAAATGAAAAAAACGAACAGAGGAACGAAGGGAAACAACTCACCAAAAGAGGACAGCAAGGAGCGTTTCACCCGGAAGCCTAGTGCGAAAGGGTTGCAACGTGCAGTCTTCCGGGTGAAACTGAAAGAAAAAGGCCATTGGCTGCACGGCCCGCAAAGACTAGACTGTCACTGTGCCACGTGAGAGGAATGTGGTGGAAAGCTCAGTGGCCACCTGGGCGCCATTGAGTCCATACTCGCTGTGAAGGGTTTTGACCCATACTGAATCAATAGACTGGGTAGATGTGGGGATGAGCTGCCGCCGCCCATCATTCCATCCCAGAGTCCAGGAGAACTGCGCAGTTGGCACAAGACCACTCCAAAGATGCAACCTTCTTGTGGGGGGTTCCACATCACCACTCTACTGTAAGGATGCCATCAAAACAATGTTAAGCAAGGGTCCTATTCTATCAAGCAAAAGACCACTCTATGGAAATGCAGTAATTCAAGACAGATCCCAAAAATGGATGCAGTACTGACAAATTCCCCAAGGCGGCGCTAGCGGTCTAAACTCTGACAGGGAAATTGTATTTAGGCCCTTCCATTCCTCTCGCATTATAATCATAGACATCCCGTGGCTCTCTACTGAAAACTTGGCTGTATTCTGGGCAGTCCCTTTAGGCCCTTCCATTCCTCTCGCATTATAACAAGGACATCCCGTGGCTCTCTAATGAAAACTTGGCGGTATTCTGGGGAGTCCCTTTAGGCCCTTCCATTCCACTCGCATTATATCATGGACATCCCGTGGCTCTCTACTGAAAACTTGGCTGTATTCTGGGCAGTCCCTTTAGGCCCTTCCATTCCTCTCGCATTATATCAAGGACATCCCGTGGCTCTCTACTGAAAACTTGGCGGTATTCTGGGCAGTCCCTTTAGGCCCTTCCATTCCTCTTGCATTATATCAGACATCCCGTGGTTCTCTACTGAAAACTTGGCGGTATTCTGGGCAGTCCCTTTAGGCCCTTCCATTCCTCTTGCATTATATCAGACATCCCGTGGTTCTCTACTGAAAACTTGGCGGTATTCTGGGCAGTCCCTTTAGGCCCTTCCATTCCTCTCGCATTATATCATAGACATCCAGTGGCTCTCTACTGAAAACTTGGCGGTATTCTGGGCAGTCCCTCTAGGCCCTTCCATTCCTCTCGCATTATATCATAGACATCCAGTGGCTCTCTACTGAAAACTTGGCGGTATTCTGGGGAGTCCCTTTAGGCCCTTCCATTCCTCTCGCATTATATCATAGACATCCCGTGGTTCTCTACTGAAAACTTGGCGGTATTCTGGGCAGTCCCTTTAGGCCCTTCCATTCCTCTCGCATTATATCATAGACATCCAGTGGCTCTCTACTGAAAACTTGGCGGTATTCTGGCCAGTCCTTTTAGGCCCTTCCATTCCTCTCGCATTATATCATAGACATCCAGTGGCTCTCTACTGAAAACTTGGCGGTATGCTTCCATTCCTCTCGCATTATATCAAGGACATCCCGTGGCTCTCTACCGTAGACATTATTTCCCCATTGGAGAACCTGGGGTTTTATTATTGGACACCCTCCCCAGATTCAACTTGAGTTACAGCAGAAATGCGAGTGTGTGCCTCATTGCCTTCTTGCAGGTTAAGCCTATCTCTGGAGTGTATGCAAACAATAAACATGATCTAGTCATTTAGTGCAACAATATTTAATTAAAAACATATTTCATCCATATATAGGTTTATTTCATAAACATATCCTGATTCCTCTAGGTTTATTGACTCATTGATGCAAACATATTCCTACACATATTTGTTTAAAAAAAAAAACCTCTTCTGGATAACAATCATTCTATTGAGACATTGCCAGCTTAATTCACCTCTGACCCTTTACTTATGACGCAAAGACTACTACGTCAAGACTACTACCCCCTTTATTGCACAACCTGAAAGGGATTGCAGCATGCAGTCCCAAATACTTTACCCACGTGCAAAAAAAACTTCTTGGGAACCCTTTAGAAATTACATTAACGTATGTAAAATAAAGAAAAAACAGCTCTACATGTCATGTTTCTGTTTTTCCATATTTACTGTAGAACATTCCGAAGGAACATCTTTTTTATTTGTGAATGGTTCGTCCTTTGTGTTCCCTTTAGGATAAGTGCTGTTCCATATGCATTGGATAACCCTAATCTTTTCAACGGTGTTTCAAGGCGCAATAGGTTTTAATAGGTTTTAGTTCTTCCCTCTTCCGTTCTTGGAAATTCCACAACAGTTGTTTATCTCTTTTCTTTCCGTGTCCTCCTCAAAGAAAGAAAAGTGAGAACTAAAACGTAGTGCTGATCCTCTTCTTTTCCGCACTAGCAACTATACTTTTGCAGGGTTGTGTCAGATGGATCTGCAGAATCCTTATTAAGGTCACTTTGATGTCCCACAGAACATGATCATTTACTCCATCATGACAGAAGGCTACTTCAAGAAGTGGGAGGATTTCTGAAAAGATCAATGGGACAGTCCCAAAGCAGCCTCCTTCTATTGTTAGTGGTTAATATCGATTGGCCCGTGAGGGTGGCTCCCTTTTACTCCTGGCCTTGGGGGTTAAGTCAATAGCAACTGAATAATGATCACTTTCACTTCTGCTATGGACATTCAACATCTTCCAGTGTGGTAGATGTGATGAATCCAATGGAGTCATCACAGATTCACTGCTGGTAACCTCCTCCCATGTGGCCAGGGGACGGCAGCCACTACATGATCCTGACCCTGGGGGCTGCTATATGAGGGAGGATCACGTGGCAGGAGACAGCTACCGGGCAGATGTGATGGCTTCATTGGATGAGGTGCAGTATCCCCCATTTACCCAATACTCTAATGGCCTGTTGTCATGCATCTGTTCCACCATTTAGGGAAAGTAAGGAGACTGTTTGCCAACACTCTTTAGGCCAAACTCCCATCTGAGGAATACAAACTCCAAGAAAACCTTTTTCAGTTATAATTCCCCTCCATATAGAATCTTGAGAGAGACTATCCAAATATTATGCATCAAGTGACATTAATGGACTCCAATTCCCACAACCACCTAAGTACTAAGACAAGGAGGATGAAGGAATTGATGCAGGTCATCAGTAGTCTCAAGCTCAATGAGCGTGCTAGTTGTTCTACCTCATTTCTTGCTTGTGACCCCTGCTCCTGTGTTTCCTTGCTCTAATTTCCACAGCCCTCTGGGTTCAGTCCTCCCCTCTATGCCTGCTGCCAGTGCATTTTCTCCTTTCCTTTGTGCTCTGACCTTGTAGCCATTAACCAAAGTTTCTTGTTCTGATTCCCTGCAGGTCCAAGTCCCTGCTTATTGTGTTGTGTCCCAGCAGCTTCCAGCCTCTGTTACTTATGCTGTTTCCCTTCACTCTCCTTCTGTTTCCTGCTCTTGCTCTTTCAGGTCTATTTAGTCTCACGTTTTACCCTGCTTAGTCAGAATCTGTTTCCCACGATTCTATTTGTACGTGTTTCCTTCCTTCCCGTTCTGTGTTCAACCGCCTTGCCTTGCATTGCATAGTTTGCGTGTTTTCAGTCCAGTTTTACAGCCTGATTTTTACCTAGATTCATTTACCTTGTACTAATGCCCTGTTACCTTGAACCAGTTCCTTGCTTCAGTTACCTTGTACTAGATCTGTGCTACAATTTGACTGCAATCTTAGTTCCTGTTTTTCTTTTCTGAACTCTTGTTTCCCTTTTGGGGCTCTTAGTATGTGGTAAGTGTTTTATGGTGTCCGCAACCGTGTATCTGTGTATTCCTTTGTAAAGAGATTGGCTCCTATACCGTATGAGGCAATGTCTGCCTTTTCCTTTCTTGCCCTACCTGTAGTCTATAGTGGATTTCATGTAACCGCGTGTTGATTTCTGATCACACAGACGGTATCCACTGTATTTTGCGGCTGCAGCCACACATGCTTGTCTTGTGTATGTAGACTCCTTGTTTGTAGAAGAAAGTGCAGCTGTGGGAGACAAGTGTGACTTCCATGACTCTGACAATACAACTTTCATCCTTAATGATACTCACACACAAATCATTCATACCATGTTCCTCCTGCAGGGACACACCCAAGATCTTTTGAACAACATAAAATGTCGGTATTCTAAATGTACAAGAATAAATGTTTTATTAAAAAAAAAGTAGATTAAAATACAAATAGACCAATGACAGTCTCGTGTCCACTGGGGGTGGACCTCTCTTCACAGATCATTTGTGATGCGGTGTAAATGTTGGCCAAATTTGACCCCCTTCCTGGTCCAGCCCCTCAGCCCCCTCCTCACCTGAAGTCTCGCCATCCGCAGATGGTAGGAGTTTCTTCTTCCACAGGGCTTTTTCCTTTTGTGGCAGATAGGGTCTGCCCCGATAGGAAGCCACACTAGATCAGAGAGGTCTGGGGGGCCTCTCTAGTGGAACAAACTATCTGGGGGGGAAAAGCCTGGCGGCATAAAAAAACCCCTCTGGGCAGGAGAATAGGAACTTGGAGGACGCCGCTTTCGAGTTGACAACGGCTGGAGCCAATGCAGGAAGAACCGAAGGCGAGGGGAAGGGAGGAAATCAATAACCTAAATATATATTTCAGAGAGAGAGGGAGCAGTAAACCAGTGAAAGCAAAGCAGGGGTGTTGAGCGGTCAAAAGTATGCAAACAAGGCAAAAGGGCGGAAAAAAATGAAAAAAACGAACAGAGGAACGAAGGGAAACAACTCACGAAAAGAGGACAGCAAGGAGCGTTTCACCTGGAAGCCTAGCGCGAAAGGGTTGCAACGCGCAGTCTTCTGGGTGAAACTGACAGAAAAAGGCCATTGGCTGCATGGCCCGCAAAGACTAGACTGTCACTGTGCAATGTGGGAGGAACGTGGTGGAAAGCTCAATGGCCGCCTAGGCGCCATTGAGTCCATACTCGCCACGGTTCGCGGTGTGTGACAGTATGGCCCCTTCTATTCCACACACCTCCCGGTTTACCCGGGTGGGTGCGGTGGAACCTCCGAGTAAGGAGAGGGGCGTGGACATAAGTCTCGGGTTCCCAGGAATCTTCAGAACGGGGATAGCCCTTCCAAGCCACCAATTATTCCAGACAACCTCGTTTAAATCTGCAATCTCGTATGTGGGAGACTTCATACTCCACCGGAGCTGACTTTGGACAAGGAGGTAGGTTGGCTTTTTTGATTCTCGTAATGCTTGGGTCTACTGAGCATAGTAGAGAAGAATGGAAAACTGGGTGTATACGACTGATCTTCTTCGGAAGACCGAGTCTGAATGTCACTGGGTTGATCTTAAAGGGCCCCACATAACGGGGGGGACAGCTTAGTTGGGTGTAGTCAACGAGGTAGGTACTTGGTAGCTAACCAAACCTGGTCTCCTTCCTTCTACTGGGGACAGGGCAGGCGATGGAGGGTGGCCTGGGTTTTATACCTTTCTTTAGCTGCAGATAAGCTCAGTTGGGCTGTTCTATGGGCAGTGGCAATTTCAGCCAATGGTGGGTACATTTGAGGGAGAATTGAAAACCGGAAGAATACCCCGCGGGTGTACCCCGTAAGTACAATAAAAAGGACTAAGATTAGTAGCGGAGTGTACTGTGTTATTATAAGCAAACTCTGCAGTAGAAATAAGGGACACCCAGTTGTCTTGATGTCTTGATGTCGATTAATCTAGCATCAAAGGTATTGTTCTAGAGTGGCGTTAAGCCGTTCTGTCTGGCCATTAGTCTGGGGGTGGAAACCTGAAGATAATGCTCTATCAATACCTAGGCGTTGGCACAAGGCTGCCCAAAACCGGGAGGTAAACTGGCTACCTCTGTCGGTGATGATCTTATCAGGTAAGCTGTGTAGACGAAAAATGTTCTTGAGGAATATTTTGGCCATTCTGGATGCAGAAGGAAGACCATTGAGCGGGGAAAAATGGGCTAGTTTGGTAAATGAATCCACTGTAACCATGAGGCAGGTAAAACCTTGGGATACTGGCAGATCTGCTATGAAGTAATGGAAATCTGAGACCAACGTCGAGTAGGTATTTCTGGCTGTTCCAACAAGCCCAAAGGTTTACTAGTGAGAGTCTTACTTTGAGCACATACTGGACAGGCTTTACAATACTTCTTTACATCTCCAATCAGGGTAGGCCAGAAAAATGAACGAGTGACCAACTCCAGGGTACCCCTTTGTCCTCAGTGGCCTGCTGTGGCGTGATCATGGCACCATTCCAATATCTTCAACTGTAAGGCTCGGGTGGGTACGAACAGTCTTTGGTTTACTAGAAACAAGCCTCCTGCCCATTGTAAATTCCGCTGTTCTTTCTGAGGTACCATTTCTTCCAAATCTGGTGTTGTGGCAGTCCTTACGTCATGCAGAAAGGTAGAGACTGTGCCAACAATTCTATTACGTGGAAAGAGGTATTCGGTGAGGGGAGTAGCACCTACAGCAGGAGTATTTCTTTGAGATAAAGCATCAGCTAGGCCTTTTTGGGTAACCGGTATGTACGTGATGGTGAAGTCGTACTAAAGAAATGTGCCCAGTGTGTCTGCCTGGAGTTTACACATTCCATGCCCCAGATTATTGTGATCAGTGCGCAGAATGAATGGATATGCACTACCTTGCAGTAGGTGCCTCCATTGTTTGCAGGCAGACTTGAGGGCGAGTAACTCCTTTTCAATCACTGAATAATTCCTTTGGCTTGCAGACAACGTCTTAGAGAGATACGCTACTGGGTGCTCCTTACCCCCACTTTCCTGCAGTAAAACCGCCCCCAATGCCTCGGCAGATGTGTCAGCCTCAACAACAAACGGTTTGCCTTCATCAGGTTGACACAGGATAGGAGTAGAACTGAACACCTTCTTTAGTCGTACAAAAGCGTAGTTAGCTTGATCTGTCCATTGAAAGGGTTTGGCCTCCTTCTTGAGTAGGGCAGTGATGGGCAACACAGTTTGGGAGAAATGATCTATAAATTTACAATAGAAGTTAGCCAAACCTAAGAATCATTGGACTTCCTTCAGGGTAGTGGGAGTAGGCCATTCAAGTATGGGGGACACTTTCTTGGGTTCCATTGTTATCCCTTCTTTGGAAAGGATGTATCCCAAATATGGAACTGAGGTAGACATGAAGATGCATTTCTCGGGTTTTACATTTCTTTAGTACGCCTTCACCATCACGTACATACCGGTTACCCAAAACGGCCTAGCTGATGCTTTATCTCAAAGAAATACTCCTGCTGTGCGTGCTACTCCCCTCACCGAATACCTCTTTCCACGTAATAGAATTGTTGCCACAGTCTCTACCTTTCTGCATGACGTAAGGACTGCCACAACACCAGATTTGGAAGAAATGGTACCACAGGAAGAACAGCGGAATTTACAATGGGCAGGAGGCTTGTTTCTAGTAAAACAAAAACTGTTCGTACCCACCCGAGCCTTACAGTTGAAGATATTGGAATGGTGCCATGATCACGACACAGCAGGCCACCGAGGACAAAGGGGTACCCTGGAGTTGGTCACTCGTTCATTTTTCTGGCCTACCCTGATTGGAGATGTAAAGAAGTATTGTAAAGCCTGCACAGTATGTGCTCAAAGTAAGACTCTCACTAGTAAACCTTTGGCTTGTTGGAACAGCCAGAAATACCTACTCGACGTTGGTCTCAGATTTCCATTACTTCATAGTAGATCTGCCAGTATCCCAAGGTTTTACCTGCCTCATGGTTACAGTGGATTCATTTACCAAACTAGCCCATTTTTCCCCGCTCACTGGTCTTCCTTCTGCATCCAGAATGGCCAAAATATTCCTCAAGAACATTTTTCGTCTACACAGCTTACCTGATAAGATCATCACCGACAGAGGTAGCCAGTTTACCTCCCGGTTTTGGGCAGCCTTGTGCCAACGCCTAGGTATTGATAGAGCGTTATCTTCAGGTTTCCACCCCCAGACTAATGGCCAGACAGAACGGCTTAACGCCACTCTAGAACAATACCTTCGATGCTACATTAATCGACATCAAGACATCAAGACAACTGGGTGTCCCTTATTTCCACTGCAGAGTTTGCTTATAATAACACAGTACACTCCGCTACTAATCTTAGTCCTTTTTATTGTACTTACGGGGTACACCCGCAGGGTATTCTTCCGGTTTTCAATTCTCCCTCAAATGTACCCACCATTGGCTGAAATTGCCACTGCCCATAGAACAGCCCAACTGAGCTTATCTGCAGCTAAAGAAAGGTATAAAACCCAGGCCACCCTCCATCGCCTGCCCTGTCCCCAGTAGAAGGAAGGAGACCGGGTTTGGTTAGCTACCAAGCACCTACCTCGTTGACTACACCCAACTAAGCTGTCCCCCCCGTTATGTGGGGCCCTTTAAGATCAACCCAGTGACATTCAGACTCGGTCTTCCGAAGAAGATCAGTCGTATACACCCAGTTTTCCATTCTTCTCTACTATGCTCAGTAGACCCAAGCATTACGAGAATCAAAAAAGCCAACTTACCTCCTTGTCCAAAGTCAGCTCCGGTGGAGTATGAAGTCTCCCACATACGAGATTGCAGATTTAGACGAGGTTGTCTGGAATAATTGGTGGCTTGGAAGGGCTATCCCCGTTCTGAAGATTCCTGGGAACCCGAGACTTATGTCCACGCCCCTCTCCTTACTCGGAGGTTCCACCGCACCCACCCGGGTAAACCAGGAGGTGTGTGGAATAGAAGGGGCCATACTGTCACACACCGCGAACCGTGGCGAGTATGGACTCAATGGCGCCTAGGCGGCCATTGAGCTTTCCACCACGTTCCTCCCACATTGCACAGTGACAGTCTAGTCTTTGCGGGCCATGCAGCCAATGGCCTTTTTCTGTCAGTTTCACCCAGAAGACTGCGCGTTGCAACCCTTTCGCACTAGGCTTCCAGGTGAAACGCTCCTTGCTGTCCTCTTTTCGTGAGTTGTTTCCCTTCGTTCCTCTGTTCGTTTTTTTCATTTTTTTCCGCCCTTTTGCCTTGTTTGCATACTTTTGACCGCTCATCACCCCTGCTTTGCTTTCACTGGTTTACTGCTCCCTCTCTCTCTGAAATATATATTTAGGTTATTGATTTCCTCCCTTCCCCTCGCCTTCGGTTCTTCCTGCATTGGCTCCAGCCGTTGTCAACTCGAAAGCGGCGTCCTCCAAGTTCCTATTCTCCTGCCCGGAGGGGTTTTTTTATGCCGCCAGGCTTTTTCCCCCCAGATAGTTTGTTCCACTAGAGAGGCCCCCCAGACCTCTCTGATCTAGGGTGGCTTCCTATCGGGGCAGACCCTATCTGCCACAAAAGGAAAAAGCCCTGTGGAAGAAGAAACTCCTACCATCTGCGGATGCCGAGACTTCAGGTGAGGAGGGGGCTGAGGGGCTGGACCAGGAAGGGGGGTCAAATTTGGCCAACATTTACACCGCATAACAAATGATCTGTGAAGAGAGGTCCACCCCCAGTGGACACGAGACTGTCATTGGTCTATTTGTATTTTAATCTACTTTTTTTTTAATAAAACATTTATTTTTGTACATTTAGAATACCGACATTTTATGTTGTTCAAAAGATCTTGGGTGTGTCCCTGCAGGAGGAACATGGCATGAATGATTTGTGTGTGAGTATCATTAAGGATGAAAGTTGTATTGTCAGAGTCATGGAAGTCACACTTGTCTCCCACAGCTGCACTTTCTTCTACAAACAAGGAGTCTACATACACAAGACAAGCATGTGTGGGTGCAGCCGCAAAATACAGTGGATACCGTCTGTGTGATCAGAAATCAACACGCGGTTACATGAAATCCACTATAGACTACAGGTAGGGCAAGAAAGGAAAAGGCAGACATTGCCTCATACGGTATAGGAGCCAATCTCTTTACAAAGGAATACACAGATACACGGGTGCGGACACCATAAAACACTTACCACATACTAAGAGCCCCAAAAGGGAAACAAGAGTTCAGAAAAGAAAAACAGGAACTAAGATTGCAGTCAAATTGTAGCACAGATCTAGTACAAGGTAACTGAAGCAAGGAACTGGTTCAAGGTAACAGGGCATTAGTACAAGGTAAATGAATCTAGGTAAAAATCAGGCTGTAAAACTGGACTGAAAACACGCAAACTATGCAATGCAAGGCAAGGCGGTTGAACACAGAACGGGAAGGAAGGAAACACGTACAAATAGAATTGTGGGAAACAGATTCTGACTAAGCAGGGTAAAACGTGAGACTAAATAGACCTGAAAGAGCAAGAGCAGGAAACAGAAGGAGAGTGAAGGGAAACAGCATAAGTAACAGAGGCTGGAAGCTGCTGGGACACAACACAATAAGCAGGGACTTGGACCTGCAGGGAATCAGAACAAGAAACTGTGGTTAATGGCTACAAGGTCAGAGCACAAAGGAAAGGAGAAAATGCACTGGCAGCAGGCATAGAGGGGAGGACTGAACCCAGAGGGCTGTGGAAATTAGAGCAAGGAAACACAGGAGCAGGGGTCACAAGCAAGAAATGAGGTAGAACAACTAGCACGCTCATTGAGCTTGAGACTACTGATGACCTGCATCAATTCCTTCATCCTCCTCGTCTTAGTACTTAGGTGGTTGTGGGAATTGGAGTCCATTAATGTCACTTGATGCATAATATTTGGATAGTCTCTCTCAAGATTCTATATGGAGGGGAATTATAACTGAAAAAGGTTTTCTTGGAGTTTGTATTCCTCAGATGGGAGTTTGGCCTAAAGAGTGTTGGCAAACAGTCTCCTTACTTTCCCTAAATGGTGGAAAGATGCATGACAACAGGCCATTAGAGTATTGGGTAAATGGGGGATACTGCATCTCATCCAATGAAGCCATCACATCTCCCCGGTAGCTGTCTCCTGCCACGTGATCCTCCCTCATATAGCAGCCCCCAGGGTCAGGATCATGAAGTGGCTGCCGTCCCCTGGCCACATGGGAGGAGGTTACCAGCAGGGAATCTGTGATGACTCCATTGGATTCATCACATCTACCACACTGGAAGATGTTGAATGTCCATAGCAGAAGTGAAAGTGATCATTATTCAGTTGCTATTGACTTAACCCCCAAGGCCAGGAGTAAAAGGGAGCCACCCTCACGGGCCAATCGATATTAACCACTAACAATAGAAGGAGGCTGCTTTGGGACTGTCCCATTGATCTTTTCAGAAATCCTCCCACTTCTTGAAGTAGCCTTCTGTCATGATGGAGTAAATGATCATGTTCTGTGGGACACCAAAGTGACCTTAATAAGGATTCTGCAGACCCATCTGACACAACCCTCCAAAAGTATAGTTGCTAGTGCGGAAAAGAAGAGGATCAGCACTACGTTTTAGTTCTCACTTTTCTTTCTTTGAGGAGGACACGGAAAGAAAAGAGATAAACAACTGTTGTGGAATTTCCAAGAACGGAAGAGGGAATAACTAAAACCTATTAAAACCTATTGCGCCTTGAAACACCGTTGAAAAGATTAGGGTTATCCAATGCATATGGAACAGCACTTATCCTAAAGGGAACACAAAGGACGAACCATTCACAAATAAAAAAGATGTTCCTTCGGAATGTTCTACAGTAAATATGGAAAAACAGAAACATGACATGTAGAGCTGTTTTTTCTTTATTTTACATACGTTAATGTAATTTCTAAAGGGTTCCCAAGAAGTTTTTTTTGCACGTGGGTAAAGTATTTGGGACTGCATGCTGCAAACCCTTTCAGGTTGTGCAATAAAGGGGGTAGTAGTCTTGACGTAGTAGTCTTTGCGTCATAAGTAAAGGGTCAGAGGTGAATTAAGCTGACAATGTCTCAATAGAATGATTGCTATCCAGAAGAGGTTTTTTTTTTAAACAAATATGTGTAGGAATGTGTTTGCATCAATGAGTCAATAAACCTAGAGGAATCAGGATATGTTTATGAAATAAACCTATATATGGATGAAATATGTTTTGAATTAAATATTGTTGCACTAAATGACTAGATCATGTTTATTGTTTGCATACACTCCAGAGATAGGCTTAACCTGC
Organism: Ambystoma mexicanum; assembly: GCF_040938575.1. NCBI lineage: Eukaryota > Metazoa > Chordata > Amphibia > Caudata > Ambystomatidae > Ambystoma > Ambystoma mexicanum. Next base: position 305,698,724 of record NC_090940.1, read on the forward strand.
AAGAAGGCAATGAGGCACACACTCGCATTTCTGCTGTAACTCAAGTTGAATCTGGGGAGGGTGTCCAATAATAAAACCCCAGGTTCTCCAATGGGGAAATAATGTCTACGGTAGAGAGCCATGTCCTTGATATAATGCGAGAGGAATGGAAGCATACCGCCAAGTTTTCAGTAGAGAGCCACTGGATGTCTATGATATAATGCGAGAGGAATGGAAGGGCCTAAAAGGACTGGCCAGAATACCGCCAAGTTTTCAGTAGAGAGCCACTGGATGTCTATGATATAATGCGAGAGGAATGGAAGGGCCTAAAGGGACTGCCCAGAATACCGCCAAGTTTTCAGTAGAGAACCACGGGATGTCTATGATATAATGCGAGAGGAATGGAAGGGCCTAAAGGGACTCCCCAGAATACCGCCAAGTTTTCAGTAGAGAGCCACGGGATGTCCTTAATATAATGCGAGAGGAATGGAAGGGCCTAAAGGGACTGCCCAGAATACAGCCAAGTTTTCAGTAGAGAGCCACGGGATGTCCATGATATAATGCCAGAGCGAGGGAAGGGCCTAAAGGGACTGCCCAGAATACCGCCAAGTTTTCAGTAGAGAGCCACGGGATGTCCTTGATATAATGCGAGAGGAATGGAAGGGCCTAAAGGGACTGCCCAGAATACAGCCAAGTTTTCATTAGAGAGCCACGGGATGTCCATGATATAATGCGAGAGGAATGGAAGGGCCTAAAGGGACTGCCCAGAATACCGCCAAGTTTTCAGTAGAGAGCCACGGGATGTCTATGATATAATGCGAGAGGAATGGAAGGGCCTAAAGGGACTGCCCAGAATACCGCCAAGTTTTCAGTAGAGAGCCACGGGATGTCCTTGATATAATGCGAGAGGAATGGAAGGGCCTAAAGGGACTGCCCAGAATACCGCCAAGTTTTCAGTAGAGAGCCACGGGATGTCCTTGGTATAATGCGAGAGGAATGGAAGGGCCTAAAGGGTCTGCCCAGAATACCGCCAAGTTTTCAGTAGAGAGCCACGGGATGTCCTTGGTATAATGCGAGAGGAATGGAAGGGCCTAAAGGGACTGCCCAGAATACCGCCAAGTTTTCAGTAGAGAGCCACGGGATGTCCTTGATATAATGCGAGAGGAATGGAAGGGCCTAGAGGGAGTGCCCAGAATACCGACAAGTTTTCAGTAGAGAGCCACGGGATGTCCTTGATATAATGCGAGAGGAATGGAAGGGACCCAGAATACCGCCAAGTTTACCAGGCAGAGGATCCACCTGGTAACAAGAAATTGGCATGGCAGAAACTGCTGCGTAGCCAGGAAAAATAGAAGCACTTACACGACCACCAGACTTGCCTGTGAAGATTGTGATGTCAATACAGTCCTGGTGCGGTTGCCAACATTGGAAAATGAATTGCTCGCCAAATGGCATGGACTCTATCTATAGGATGGTTGATAGAAACCTGTGCAAGTTTATTACATAAACTCGCTGGCTTAAAGCTCTGAAGGCCCCAGAAGAACCTGGAGTTATAGCTACCAAGGAAACCAACAACCTCCTGAAAATGTCCCAGAGGTTCATCCGCCTATGAAAGCAAGACCTGCAGGCGCACCTACATCACTTGAAGAATACATTCCCTAAGAAGCCCAGGAAGACCATCAACTTCATACATCAAATAAAAACCGCTCTCGGGAAGGCTGTAAGATTACGAAATGTAATATGGAAGGACATTTTAAATATATAGTCGTGACAATGATTTATGCAATGGCTTGGCAAGCAGCTCCCAAAGTGTAACCAATGCCAATATTTAAAGCTTTAGGAATTTTGTGTTTTGCATACTTGAATGATATATTGCCTTCTTTTCTTTTTTAAAAGGAACACAACTTGAATGTCAGAGGATTTTTCTAAATTATGTAAACATCAGTCATATTCCAAATTGAAGACGTGTGCCCTAAAACAAACCACAGTTGCGTTCCTGTATTTTATAATCTTGGCTTAGAATATAAAAAGGGGTCGCATTAAGGTTCAGGTGCTTTTAGAGCAGCCACCTACATACACCTAAAAATATGTTCAGAAATTACTCAGATTCACAAACCTTTGCAGGCACTTAATCTGGCATTGTGTTTCTGTTGTCAGGATACTACTTCCCATTTGGACTAGAAAGTGGGACCCTTTTATCTTTTCTGCTTCGAAGGATCAAGCATTTGGGGCTCCCAATAAAGCCTTTGCAACCACTCCTACCTATCAACACCCAGAATAGGGGCCACTAGCTCATCAGTGGGAAAGCACAGGGGACCATCATTGAGTGACTGATTGCATTTGCACCTCATGCTATCAATTCCTGAACGCAAATGCACTATATAAGATTGCGTGACGGGTCATCAGAGAAACGATCCCCCATTGGGGACATTACCTGGAAGCGCAAGGACAGGCTGTAAGTCTTTTGGGGAGCACAAGAATGTAAATTTATGTCGTGCCCTGAGGACTGTTATACATGGTGGGTGCTGTTTGCCATTTCGATTTCCTAGTCATGTTTTAGACTGGAAACGTCCATATCATGGGAAGGTTGAACCTCTCTCCCGCCTGTCCTTAGAGGACGAGACAGTGCCTTGGGCAAAAACACGTATTCTTCGCTTGGCTTGGATAAGATGATATACTTTTTGGGCACTACAGTTTAGGAGGAGCATTCTGACATCATTTATGAAAGTCAACAAACCAATGAGGGATCAATAGCCTCTGGAAGATTTAGCACACACATCGCACTATGTCCAGTGGCATTTTATATATCACAATTGCCTATGTGTAGCATATGACTCACTATCACTTGATGTCATACAATGGTGCCGTGAGCATCTTTGGAAACCACCTTGGATTACATTGAACACCTGACTGAAGTGGCCAGGAGTGAATAATGATCTAATACCAGGCAGGGCATAACACGGAGGAGGGGAACTCAAGAGAGTCAGTGATTTGGGAGTTAAGATACCTTCAAAAGATCTAAATAGCCACAATAGAGTTGACCAAGAAAAAAGGACGGTATTTACACAGAAAGTGCTGGGAATGGCAAAATAGGTAGCATAACGCCCTTTCGACTACAATCAAGTCAAGGAGTAAAGGACAAGGTAGGGTTTAGCACTTTTTTGGTGAAGATGCAGTATTCAAAGCCGGCTGTCTCTGTCCTGTAGGTAGAACACAAGGTGGAAAGACTTGGGAATCGAGGCAAAGTGGTTATTATGGGAATCCTGAGCAAAGGGCCATTACAGGAAGGTACGAACTTAAAGAAACATTTGGAAGATATTCTGGTGCAGAAAGTGAACTCCAGAGGGAAGGCAGTGCAGTTAAGTTAAAACAAGCCATCAGGCTTAACCGCCAGGAAACAAACAGTCCAGATGGAAGTGGAACAATGTTGGTGATTATTCCGGTCTCTAGTCTAATAGAAGGGATTCTAAGACAGGATACCATACAGAAATTAATTGGGTATGGAGGGCACCACAACCTTGTGTTCCAACACCTCAATCTCAAAACATTGCTGCAGAAGAGTTGCAGGAGTCCCTGATAACCTCGAGGTTTTCAGGCTGTTAAACCATACCCAGGGTCTGAGTGTTGAATATAAATGGAAATAAAATATGTATGTTCTCGCAGGTTGCGACAGAAAAGGGATTTGTGGACAAACCATTAAAAAATAATACTGAGATGAACATTTTTCTATTGCTTATTGGATAGGAGTTTCCCAAGTGTGATGTCCCACAAATGTATTATGTGAACATGTGCTCCTACCATTCCAGAATAATTTGCAGGGCTTGCTGGCATTTTGATTTACGGTATGTGACCAACTTCCGGTGTGGCTTACAAGGCGCACTGCCCCGGAGCAGCATCTGTTCAGTCGGCAGATGCTGTTAGCCATCTAGGACTTCTCATGAATCCATTTAATGACATGGACAAGGTGCAGGACAGCTTTTACTTGTTTTATGGCAAAGTCCTAAAGTGCTCTAAGGTCCTCATGAAGCATCTCCATTTCCGATTGCTGGGTAATGATAAACTGTGCGACATTGGGTGCTTAAGTTCCTCCCTCCTCCAGTACTTTTCACCTCTGGAGTGTCTTATGTGGGCGTGTGCTCTGTTTGCTCACCTGCCAAATCCTGATTTTGTGTTTTCCCAAATCGGAATTACATCCACAGATCTCCATCTCCATAACCTGCAACACAAGCGACAAGGTTGTTAACAGTTCGGGGGACCCCGCTCAACCTGGGTGGAAGGGCTACTAGGGTGGAAGCCACACCCATTCCAACCCCATAGCAGGGTTGAAGCCAGAGCCATTCCAAACCCCAGCGGGAGAAGGTGGCAGCTGGGAGGATCTATCAGGGATTAGTGACTGCCTTACAGTATTGACCACAGGGTCTGCAATGTCCTCCTCCTCACTTGATAAGAAGGGTTCCCCCAAAGTGCCTTCCTCCTCCTCACCTGATGTTGAAGAGTAGTGGGTTCTCCTTCGTCGCGGTTTTTCCCCTTGAGACTTCTTCTTGGAGAGCAGATACGGTCTGCCTCGAAAAGAAGCCACCGTGAATCTCAACAGAGAAAACTCACAATGACCCCCTCCCGCGACAGCCAGTTGTTAATAGGGGAAAAAGCCTACGAGGCACAAAAAACCCCCACAAATATGAAGGAAGACTCCTGAAGCAGGTCCGTAGAAGCATGAAAATATTGAAGCAGGATCCAGGAAATAACTCCAAGAAGACGCTATGGTGATCACAGGAAGGAACAGAAGCAGCGTGAGTGGGCGCTGCGGAGGAGGGAACACACAGGGATACTGACAGGAGAAGCAGCCAGCGGGGGAGAACCACAATGGAAGCAGGAAGCGAGGAAATAGGGGGGAGAGAGCAAGAGGGAGAGAGAGCTGGTAGGTACGGGAGTGGGAAGACGTAGAGGAATAACGCTACTGAGCGCACAGAACGAACGGGAATGCTAGTTGCAACGCGCCGACCCGCTGAGATTCGAATAGTGAAATACTCGGCGGGCGGCCATGTTGGAGAAACACTAGACTGCGCCGTACGTTGGAACAAAAAACGTGGTGGAACAGTCTAATGGCGACGGAACTTCCACCTTCGCAAGACCGACCAAGCGCCAATGGTCGTGACAGTATGCCCCCTTCGAAGACACCTTCCTCCAGGCTTACCAGGGTGGAGACTGTGGAATCGAGAAGTAACCGGGGGGCAAAAACCTGTGTAGCCGGTTCCCAAGTATCCTCGGAAGAGGGGTAGCCTTTCCAATGTATGAGGTACTCTAGGTATCCTCGATGGTACCGAGACTCTCGAATTCGGGAGACTTCGTATTCCTCCGAGGTAGAAGTAGGTTGGATCACTAACTTGGGAGCAGCTTGTTTCCTGGCATCCGGTACAAAGGGTCGAAGGAGGGAGGAATGGAACACCGGATGAATCCGTCGGAGAGTCTTTGGCAACTTTAAACGGGAGGCAACAGGATTGATCATAGACTCTATTTTGAAAGGTCCAATGAAACGAGGGGACAACTTTGAAGGGCGGTCCCAACGGGGTAGGAACTTGGTAGACAACATGACCTCTGTACCCTTGTCCCAAGAAGGCACTTGTCTTCGGTGTTTATCGGATAGTTCCTTATACCGTCGGCTGGTCTAACTTAAACTTCGTTCCGCGGTGTTGTGAGCTTCTTTCAGTCGATTGAGAGTGGTCTCCAAAGACGGGATGTTGGTCTCATTCCAGACTGTTGGTATGATGGATTGAGGATTGAAACCAAAAGTTCAAAAAAAAGGGCTGATGCCCGTAGCGGAATGTACCGCATTATTGTACGCGAACTCAGCTGTGGGAAGCAGGGTTACCCAGTTGTCTTGTTGTTGATTAGTGAAACATCTTAGATACTGTTCCAGCGAACCATCGAGTCTTTCGGTCTGGCCATTAGTTTGAGGGTGATAACCAGAAGAGAGAGCCCTCTCCATGCCCAAGTGTTTACACAAAGCCGTCCAGAATTTGGAGGTGTATTGGGTACCACAATCTGATACGATCTTCTGGGGTAAGCCGTGTAATCTAAAGATGTCTTTGAGGAATACTTCAGCCATGATAGAGGCTGCAGGCAGCTTGGACAGGGGAGAGAAATGAGCAAGTTTGGAGTAGGAGTCGACAGTAACCATGATACAAGTACAACCCTGGGAACTAGGTAGTTCAATGATGAAGTCGGTAGAGATGGACTTCCAAGGACCCGAAGGAACAGAGTCTTGTTGTAACAATCCCAGCGGTTTTTGGGTAGAATACTTGTTCTGTTGACACACTAAACAAGACCGTACATAGGTCGTGGTATCTGTCTTCATGTTAGGCCAATGGAAAGAACATTTTAACAGTTCCAATGTTCCTCTAATTCCTCGATGTCCGGCGGTCTTGGCGTCGTGACACCACTGAAGAGCCTGTTGGCGATGTTTCTGCGCGGGCAAGAACAGTTTTCCCTGGACGAAGTATAGACCATCCTTCATGCTGACTGGCAGTTTACTGGCGTCTAGAGCAGGAACATCCAAAGAGGTTTCTCTTACCTCCTGCATAAAAGAGGACACCGTTGAGATAATTTGGGTATGTGGGAACATTAACTCCTTTCTGTAGGTAAGGTTCAAGTCGTCTCTGCGGGACAAGGCATCAGCAATCTGATTTTGAGTACCCGGGATGTAGGAAATGGAAAAATGAAATTGAGCAAAGAAATGAGCCCACCTGGCTTGTCTGGTTTTGTAACATTCCTGTTGTCTGAGGACCTATAAGTTCTTATGATCAGTGCGTATTTGGAAAGGATGAAAGCTTCCTTGGAGTAGATGTCTCCACTCAAGGCAAGCCAGCTTCATGGCCAAAAGCTCCCGCTCGATGACTGAATAGTTCCGTTGGCTCGCAGTCAGTGTCTTTGAGAAGTAAGCCACAGGGTGTTCCTGGCCTTGGTCTGATTGCAGAAGAACTGCTCCTACGGCTGCCGCTGAAGCGTCGGTCTCCAGAATGAAGGGACTTAGCTGATCGGGCTGCCTAAGTATTGGTGCTGAACAGAAACTTTGTTTCAGGTGGAGAAAACTATCCTCAGCGGCTGTTGACCAGACAAAGGGTTCAGAAGACTTCTTTAACAGCGAAGTTATGGGTAGAGTGAGCTGTGAGAAGTTGGGTATAAACTTTCTATAAAAGTTTGCTAGTCCCAAAAACCGTTGTATCTCTTTGACGGAGGTGGGTGACGGCCAACCAAGAATGGCTTCGACCTTTTTGGGGTCCATAGTAATCCCTTGCTCGGATAAAATGAATCCCAGGTAGGATAAGGAAGACTGAGCAAAGGTACATTTCTCTGGCTTTACTAGAAGGTGGTGTTTCAGTCTACGTAGGACCTCTTCAACTTGAGGAACGTGGTCTTTTTGATTGCAGGAGTACACCAGAATGTCATCCAAGTAGACCACGGTATTCTGGCCCAAAAGATCTGAAAACAAACGGTCCATGAACCTCTGAAATATTGAGGGTGCATTCACTAGGCCAAACGGCATCACTTGATATTCGTAAAGCCCGTAGGGAGTGCGGAAAGCCGTTTTCCATTCATCACCCGCTCTTATCCGAAGTAGATGGTAGGCGTTTCGTAGGTCGAGCTTGGTGAATACTACCGAGCCCTGAACGGCTTCCAGAATCTCGGAGATGATGGGCATCGGGTAACAATCTTTGACGGTCACTTTATTGAGACCCCTGTAGTCTATACACGGCCTCAACTCTTTGCTTTCGCGCTTTGGAATGAAAAAACAAAGAGGCGCCTGCGGGTGATTTAGAAGAGCGAATTAGTCCGTTGGCGAAATTGTTGTCAAGGTAGCATCCGAGGACTGCCTTTTCTGACAATGAGAGGGGATACATCCTGCCGAAAGGAACCAACGCCTGAGGGATCAGATCAATTCCACAGTCTTCGGGTCTATGCGGTGGAAGTTCAATGGGTACCTGCTCTTGGAACACTTCAGTAAATTTGGAAAAGCAACTGGGTATACAATGAATGATATTCTGTACCGTAGCACATACCGTCTTTACCATTTCATGTTGGGGTTCCGGTAAACACTCCTTCTGACAATACTTGGAATGAAAGCTTAGCAGGTTGTTTGTCCAATCCACCGTTGGGTTGTGCTTCCGGAGCCAACCGATACCCAGGATGACAGGAAAGTGAGCAGCTCGGATTATATCAAACAATATCTGCTCCTTGTGTTGCTGTATAGATACTTGTATTGCTTCAGTGGTATGAGTTATGAGTCCGGAACATAGGGGTGTTCCGTCCACTCCTTCCACCTTTTGGTCCTCCTTCTTAGCAATTCTGAGTAGACCCACCTTATCTGCCCACAAGGTGTCCAAAAAGTTTCCAGCGGCTCCGCAATCCAACAACGCTTGCGTGTCAATTTCCTTGTCTCTGAAGCGGAGCGTGATGCCTATCACCATCAGGCGGAGGTCTTCAGGCATTCTGGCAGAGGTAACGGAAAGTGTGGTGTAAGAACAGGGAAGCGCCCCTCGGTAGTCCGTCCTACCAACTACCGAGGGCGCTCATTTCCCGACCTTCTGGGGGGCTCATCAGGGCAATCCCTCAACAGATGGGCAGCAGAACCGCAAAACAGACAAAGATTCTCATCACGTCTCTTCTTCTTCTCTTCGGCGGTCAAGGGAGGTCTAGTGGTCCCGACTTGCATGGGTTCGTCTCGGACATTTCGAGTTGCAGGTGAGGAGGCGGTGGTGTGAGTGTCCGAGAACGGGTTTGAACCATGGCTCTTCTTTCTTTCATTCTTCCGTTCGGTTAAGCGGAAGTCAATTCTTAATACGGCCGCTAGTAGATCCGAGAAGGAGTCAGGACGAGGAATTCTGGTGAGTTCGTCCTTTAATTCTTCCCGCAAACCTATGCGGAAAATCGTATGCTGAGCCTGTTCTTGCCACCCAGCTTCCGTAGCCAATTTATTTAGTGTAGATATGTAGGACAATAGATCAGAGTTTCCTTGCCGTACATCCAGTAAGTCCTCACTGGCAATGTGGGCACATTCCGTCCGCAAAAAGGTCTGTTTAAGGAGATCCTTAAAGGCCGTATAATCCTGTAACACAGGATCGGACTGGGACACCAATGGTGTTGCCCATGCCAAAGCGTTCCCAGTTAAGTGTGTGATCATGAAACCCACTTTAGCATGATCCGTGGAAAATGCATAGGGTCTAAAGGTGAAAGGAATATTGCAGGCTTCTAGGAATTCCTTCACCCTTCTCTCAGTGCCATCAAACTTCCCCGACACTAAAGGTAAAGGGGGTAGATCAGTAGCCTGTTGTTCTCTAGCGGCTTCTCTCTGTTGGAGAGCTGCGTTGTCGGTCTTGAGTGTTTGGACCTCAGCATTAAGGTTCTGGACTGCTGCCACCAGCTCCTGTAATTGCTGTGGCATGGCCATGTCTTCTTCTTTTGGGCATTGCAAGCTATCAGGGATTAGTGACTGCCTTACAGTATTGACCACAGGGTCTGCAATGTCCTCCTCCTCACTTGATAAGAAGGGTTCCCCCAAAGTGCCTTCCTCCTCCTCACCTGATGTTGAAGAGTAGTGGGTTCTCCTTCGTCGCGGTTTTTCCCTTTGAGACTTCTTCTTGGAGAGCAGATACGGTCTGCCTCGAAAAGAAGCCCCCGTGAATCTCTACAGAGAAAACTCACGATGACCCCCTCCCGCGACAGCCAGTTGTTAATAGGGGAAAAAGCCTCTGAGGCACAAAAAAACCCCACAAATATGAAGGAAGACTCCTGAAGCAGGTCCGTAGAAGCGTGAAAATATTGAAGCAGGATCCAGGAAATAACTCCAAGAAGACGCTATGGTGATCACAGGAAGGAACAGAAGTAGCGTGAGTGGGCGCTGCGGAGGAGGGAACACACAGTGATACTGACAGGAGAAGCGGCCAGCGGGGGAGAACCACAATGGAAGCAGGAAGCGAGGAAATAGGGGGGAGAGAGCAAGAGGGAGAGAGAGCTGGTAGGTACGGGAGTGGGAAGACGTAGAGGAATAACGCTACTGAGCGCACGGAACGAACGGGAATGCTAGTTGCAACGCGCCGACCCGCCGAGATTCGAATAGTGAAATACTCGGCGGGCTGCCATGTTGGAGAAACACTAGACTGCGCCGTACGTTGGAACAAAATACGTGGCAGAACAGTCTAATGGCGACGGAACTTCCACCTTCGCCAGACCCTCCAAGCGCCAATGGTCGTGACAGGATCCCAGTTCATGTCCCCTTCATAAGTGCCTATATGTGTTTGAGCAGTACCACTGTTAATCACCCCATACCTTTTTTTAAAGATGCTGGTCAGTTTCTTTCTTTGCATTGCAGGTCGCAAGATGCATCAACAGTCTGACGGAACAGACTGATACATGACAGCTCACCAGAGCCTCCTGATAGAAATCTTACACTCATCAGAGAGCAAGCCAATAGACTTTGCCGCAAGGATCATAAATGACTGCAGGGAAGATTATGTGCCATAAATCAGCACCTACATATGCAGCGAGAGGGCAACTGTGGTGCAGCCCAACGAGACCGACTTGTACACACCAGCCGCAGTGCAGCTTCCTTCCCCGAGCTTCAAAGAAGGGCTAATTGACTCGAACTTCAGACACTCATGCACTTGTTGGTGATTCAGCCTCGACGCGGCCCTCAACCGGAATGGAATCCCAAACCAACACGGGCCGCCATTAACCAGGTGTGGCAGACTCTCGAGGGGAAATGGGTAGGGCTTAGCCCCCTTTTTATACATTCTGATGTCTGTAACACCACCCGGGCGGAGAAGACATTGGAAATTGGCCAGGAGAAGAGAACCAAAAGATTCAATTATATATTCGAATATACTTCTGCAGAAGATGTACTATTAGTGATATCACCAAAGCAAAATGCATTTAAATGCAAATATGTGGAAGTTGCTAAGGGTAGTTTCATAGATTCATGCTCTGTAATAGAGCAGACATAAGTAGCATTCTTCCTATGATCTTCAGGAATATCATCTATATATATTATTAATATGTTTCAACAATTCCTGTCAAACACTGTAGAAGTTTTGTCTTTTCCTATATAGTTATATGCAACAATCGGTCATGGTCAGCAAGGCGACAGTTTACATTCGTCACGGCATGACGTTGCGGATGACGTAATTGTGCAGCATATTGGTAGCTCCGGTCGGCTGATAGTCGCCAAAGGCTGCGACTGATGCTGTGTGCAAGATGGTGGCTATCACGAAGCTGCCAGTTCTGCAGAGGCAGTGAGAGACTAGGTACGCAAGGGGGACTGTACCCCTGTGTGTCGTGGCGCTTGGATCCCGTTGTTGCAGCCTCTCGGCTGCCTGATCTGACATAGTGGGGTGCCGGCGGAGATCCTTTGACCCCAGGTCTGTTGGTGGTGCGACTGCTCTGGAAGGTAATGCGGCACTAGGAAAGTCGTGCCGAGGCCTCTAATGGTGGCCGCCGCCCTAGAGGGTGCATGAACTGGGCTGTAGTGGGCCCATAACTTGATTGCTGACTGCTGCGGTGTGGCTGATATCTGAGACTCCAAAGAGAGGTGATCCATATACAACAGAAGTTGGGAGCCCTTACAGCAGGCTACGTGCGTGCAGTGGCCTGCAGCGTGAGCGTGTCGCCTGAGCTGGATGAGACAGTGCCTGCAACTGTTCACAGCCACCACTTTATGTGCTGCACTTTATGTGCTGCAGCTACACTTGAAGAGATCACAAGCCTGAAATCAGTAGCTCAGGAATGACTGGGGAGGAGAGTGGGCTGTGTGATATATAACCATAGCACAAGGCAGTGGACAGTGGAGGATCCAGTGAGACTCATTGGGAGCAGGGATTGGTTACAGTATCGTGTAGATACTGACCCCTCTCCCATATGCTTACCATATTGCTTGCTTGAGATAGTGGTGACCGGCAACCTGCTTAAGGTACACGCCATTAACATGGAGTAGCGTACTCACTATAGTGGGTTGTCAGCTTCATCCTCCTGGGGTACGTGCACCCGTTCTTACTGGTGAGACTGAGTTACCCAACAGCTGTCTGCTTAACCCTTGGTGCCCCTACCACCCTGCGCTCTGATATTTTAGACCAAAGGAGACACGCTGTTAACCTCTGATCGGGACTGTGTTTTGGCTGGGGACAGCATTTGTTTGCTGGTGTGTGGATGCTACACTGTGTGGACAGATACAAAGGCTTGGAGAAACAACGGCTTTCTGCCCTCACAAAACCTGTGGTGGCTGTTACCACATAGTATGCCAGGATCTAAGTCGACAATCACCCAGAAGAAGACTATCATGGGACTCCTTTGTTTCCAGGGGAACCCAGAGAGTCCCACCTCTGGAGCCTGCTGGTGGATCGCAGGCAGATGGTGACCCAAGCCCACAAGAACAGGAAGACAAGGTATTAGCAGCAATTGCAGCGCTGCGCACCTCCATCGAATATAAGATTGATAAAATCAAGATTAATGTTAACCTTCTTCGATAGGACGTACGGTCACCATCTACTCGTGTGGTAGACAATGAGATCTAGACCACGAAAACCACCACCGAGACCCTGAAAGTGACAGTGGAAGAACTGGTACATAAGAACAGAGTATGGGAGCAGCGTGCCGAGGATGGCAGGGCAGGTCCAAATGCAATAATGTTAGAATAATGGGGCTTGGTGAGGGTAAAGAGGGGGCTGACCCAATGTCCTACATTGAAAATGCACTAATACAGGAAATTGGACCTGGGAAATTGTCCCACAGCTTCACGGTCAAAAGGGCTCACAGATCATTGGCTCGGAGCCTGCCTCTGGGTGCACCACCCCGCCCTGTTATTGCACGGATCCTTCATTTCCGAGATCAAGAGACAATACTTAAGTTCTCTAGAGGGACATAATTGAGCGCAGATCATCACAGTTGGCTACCAACCGAGACTACACACTGCTAGTACAAAAGAGAAGGAAAATGGTTGTCCCAACTACATAAAGACTCCGCAGCCTGGCTCTCAAGTACATGTTGCTATACCAAGCAAAGCTCAAGGTGCTTTATGAAGGCAGATCACTGTTCTTCGAACATCCCAGTCAGGCCAACCAATGGATGGACAAATGTGGACTAGCGCCGGGACCTGAGAGGAAGACAGGAAACCATGGAGACCGGGATCCTGCTTTACCCGATGGTTGGGCGCATGGATCGTCCAGGGACGTAATCTTACCCGAATCAATGACCATATGGTACTGCATTATTGAAGATTGAAATGCCTTGGGGGAGGGGTACGTGACCTTTAGGTCGGAACTTGGTTTATGCTGCCATGGCACGGGCAGCCCACAACCCCAGGGCGAAGGTGCCAGTGGGGGGACACTGCTATGACGGGTTTTCCCATACCCGCAGTCCACTGGAGCATGGTTGCTCTTGGGGGGGCGGGCGTGTTTGAACAGGGTTTCACTACTGAGCCACGTTTCGATCAACTGCTCTGGTTTATGTTTGTTCTGGTTTACTGTTGTTGGTTTTGGGCACTGATATGGCAGGGATGGATGGCTGTGGTCACTTACATTATTTGGGGGTTGTATGGGGGCTGCTGAGTACGGTAATTACTACTGACTGCGGTATGCTGGTTGTTTGTGGGAGTGATCCAGTGTTACCAGTCTGCGTGGGGAGAGGGAATGGTGAGGGCAGAGGGCACATCTACCACCTGGAAGGATGACAACACTTAAGATTGTGTCATGGAACATCAGGGGCATGTCCACTTATATGAGGCAGCTTAGGATTGCCTCCTATTTGCGTAGGAGGCACCTCTCTATAGCCTTGCTACAGGAAACGCATCTCTTGGGAGATCAATTTACCAAAATTGTTCCTAAATGGGGGCGGGGGCAGTGGGATACGGCTCCCCATACTCATGATAGGCTAGGGGTGTCCTGATGAGGATTGCTGTGTCAGTACCGTTCAAGTTGCTTAACGTAGAAACGGATGACCAGTGAGAACTGTATTGTGAACTCCTATGCCCCAAACCACAACGCATCTAATTTCTTCCGCTCTCTATATGAGAAGCTGACACACCTCAGAGGCCTCCTATGGATATGGGGTGGGCGACTAACTGCACAGTGAACCCTGCACTAGACAGATCTGATAACAGATATGTGCAACCCTCCTCTGTGTCCAGGACCTTGAGCACATGGCTACAGGACCTCTCGCTGGCGGACATTTGGCGGTCTCATAACAGGGACAGGCAATGTTATTCTCACTACTCCTTTCCACATAAGATCCACACTAAGATTGACTACCAATTAGCTGGGATGGAATGTATGATTTAATTCATAGATGCGGTCTATGCTGGTTGGACCATCTCTGACCATTCCCCACTGATAGTGCCTGGGACACTAACTGGTTTGCTTGCCCCAATCCCAACATAGGACATGCCTGTGAATGCCCTTTCAGATGATGTCTTTCAGGATCACCTGAAAGAGGTAATACAGGAGTATTTGCACGTCAACATTGGCATTGTGGACAACTGGGATACGATCTGGGAGACCCTTAAGGTGGTGATACGGGGTGAGTCTATTGCAAAGGCAGCAGGATTTAGGAGAACTTTTATGTCAAAGCTTGGTAGATTGGAGGACGACATATTGGAGCTTGAAGGAATGTGACAAAGGTCCAGATGAGGCGGCCTTGTTGCCTTTACGTGTAGCGGGTACCGAATAAACGTGAGAACGTCTCAGGAAGTTTGACAATGGCACGTACATATCTAAAATGCATGGGGAGGGAGACAATGCAGGCCGGTTGTTGGCATGGGTATCCAAGAACGAGAAACCCAGGCACGCGATTACTGAAATTAGTGATAAATGGGGTGAAACTTGGAGGTCCCAGACAGTAAGCAATGATGTCTTTAGCAGGTACTATCAAGCGTTATATGGTGCAGATAAGGTGGTGGATGTTGAGGAGGTCCATTATACTCTGAAGCATATTCAATTACCCAAAGTGCGGAGGAACAGGCCGCTGTCCTGGAGGCACCGATAACTGAACATGAGTTGCGAAGTGTTATTGTATCTTTGCAATCTGTTCGGACCCTGGGTGGAGACGGACTACTGTGAGTTTTGCAAGAATTATAGTGATACACTGGTATCGGTTCTCCTCTGTGTATTTGAATAAGCATGTGAGACAGGCAGTTGGACCAATAGCATGCTTGATTCCATGATATTCCCGGTCCATAAACCAGGGAAACTACATTGCTTGTGCGACTCTTGTGGACCGTTCTCAATGCTAAAGAAGGATGTCAAAATATTGACAGTGGTGTTGGCTGGCCGACTAAAGCGTGTCATTGGCTCCCTGATGCATCCTGACCCGACGGGTTTCGCACCTAATAGAAACACTTCATTACATCTGTGAAGGTTGTAGTATGTCATTGACCGGTCCCGGTCGCATGATGCCCCATATGTGGTTGTTTCATTGGATGCCATTAAGGCTTTTGATTCTTTTTATTGGCAATGAACACAAAGTGTTGGCAAGCTTCGGAATAGGGGAAGGATTCTCACGTTGGGTTAAATTGATATACTCTGAGGTAGGGTACGCACCATTAAACATATTTGCTTCCTGGAAAATACACAGTGCACAAGACAGGGCTGTCCTTTGTCACCAATGTTATACATTCTGGCGCTGGAGCCATTAGTGGTATTCCTGCGGTCTGAATTTGCAGATGCAGGGATCTTGATTGACAGAACGTGTTATTTGATCTCATTGTATGCTGATGATTGCCTCTTATACGTACACAGCCCCGCACATACCCACCCAACGGTACTAGAGGTATTGGAAAACTTGGCGGAACTTACTGGCATCTCATTTAGCAAGGAAAAGTCTTGTATCTTCCCGCTGCTGAATTACGTACCTGTGACCCAGCGGACCTCCCGGCATTGGATATCAGATGGGAGACTCGATCATTCCGATATCTGGGGTCAATATATGGCACAAACCTGACCACATGCATCAGAGTAATACTGCCTGCACCATGAAGGGGATCTCTGCGTCTATGAAGTTCTGGAGTCAGTTGCTGCTCTCATTGATGGGAAGAGCTGCGTTAGTCAAAGTGGTGGTACTGCCCAGTCTACTGTATTTTTTTTACCCATGTCACGTACTTCATTCCATGTTCATTCTTTAAGTCTTTGGACTCTCTCATGAATGAATTCCTCTAGAGTGAGTGGGGATTGGAGGGGACACAGAATTGCCCTGTCCATGCTCCGATTGAGATATGAAGACTGCAGGGTTCAATTACTGTGGTTCGAGTTGTATTACCTGGCTGCTCAGGCGCAGTACTTGGCTAAATGGCTTTCAGATGAAGTGACACTTGACACTGTTCTTAAGGAGGCTTTGTGGATTGCGGGTAGCTGCTTCCTGAGTAAACCGGCCCTGTTGGACTTAGGCAGGAAGACCGGGAATAGGATAGGAAGGGTCCTCAACCTAGGACATGTATACTCCCCTAACATGCCCTTGTCGGCAACCATATGTAGAGACAAGGGTCATTTGTCGTTTTTCAGGAGATGGGAGGGAATGGGCCATGCCACTTGGGGGGGATGTTTTTAAAGACAGAGTGTTCCGGGATTTTCTGGAGGTGGCTGATGAATATGGGTTAAATAGGGGACAAGTCCTGCGACAAATGAGGGTTACTAAATTTGCTAAAGCGCAATGGCCTGTGGACCCTAAATGCGATAGCATGTTGTCTGTCTCATACGTTCTAGAAGATGGGTGGAAGCCAGTGACACGCATATATCAGTTGCAAGTGCAAGGGTCAGAGTTGCACGAATCAAGGCAGCATGGGAAGCGGACCTGGCATTTGAAGTTGATGACAAACAATGGGATGCAGCATTACTGTTTGCTAAAGAGGTCTCCAGGAATACACGCTTTTGTTTATTATAGCTGAATGTTTTATATAGGAGCTACATACAGGGTTGCACGGTTCCATAAGCAGGGGTCCTCGAGTTGCCTGTGGTGTGCAGGTGAACCGGCGGACTTCATACATATGTTCTGGCAGGGTCCGAGAGTGAGCTCTTTCTGGCCACAAATCCAACAGGCACTGGTGGCTGCGTTGTGGGCAGATACAAGTGGACCCCTATGTAATGGCCACTAGGCATATACCCCCAACCAGAGAAAGCTCGACACTTAGTCAAGCTTATGAACCTGGCCTGTATTCTAGCTAAGCGTAGAATTACCATGTGTTTGGAAGTTATGCACAGACCCTTGTTATACTATATGGTGGAGAGATTTGCTGAAGTGGTCCAATGCGGACACAGCGGAATGGTACAGAGCTTTAAAGAGGGGTGTGAATGAGCCCACTGCAAACTCAGAAGCTTGGAGGGCCCTATTACAGGCGATGTTCTGTCAGTCTGATAAATGTGAGGGGTTGGAACTGCATCTGCACTGTTAAGACGCCTTTGCAAGTTGCCTTTTGGTTGAACCTGTGTGGTTTGTGGTGTTTGTATTGTGGTACCCCTTGAACATGTAACCCTGTGATTCTTGTTTATTATATGTCCGATGCCCTACAATGTAATGGTTTGCCTTTGCTGCCTATGTAACCCTGCAGTTTGCCTTGTTGTTGGGTTCTTTTGGCTGTTACTCTTGTTTTATCAGTCGCCTTTTTTCCTTTCCCTTTGTTTTATTTCTTGAAATCAATAAATAAGATTTTAAAATAAATTATGTCATCACGTTCAAACGCGTGCTCAGTTTCCATTTTTTTTAATTGTATTTAATGAGCATTAAGTAGACGAGTTGAAGTTTTGCTATTCACTCCCAGCATTTGCAATAGAAGCACATGATGGTAAGTTTCTACATACATTCCAATCCCTTTACTTAATAGGATCTATGCTTGACGAGATGTATTCTTTCACAGATTGGTGGTGACTTTTAATGTTATTTTCAGCTCGATTTGGATTGAGTAATATAGTTGCAGAAAAAGCTGTCACACAGGCCATCCATGCTTTTCTGATGTATCACATAAGGTATGATGTTGGGTCTCTTTGTAAGATTGTTTTTTTAGCATTATGCAGTAGTTGTCTTTATTAGGTTTAAAGGGTTGTTTATAATTTGTGTTTATGTTTGATGAAGAATTTCTTAAGCAGTTGTTTCTATTCTTTGTACCTTTTGCACTATTTGAACACTACCGGTATAAAGACATCAGCAATGGTACATAATGTACATCTGATAAGTTTAGTTAATTTATAACATACGGGTACACCTGTTTGGACCATATATGTCCTTTAGAGCCTGCCCTGATGAAGGACCAGGGGTCCGAAATGCATTGGCGGAATGTGCATCTGTCTCAACACTGGTGCTGATGTCTGAAAAAGAATAGATCAATAAAGAATTTGAATATCAGCACTGTTTATATACTTTCATTGAGATTTCAGACATCAGACTTCCGTACATTTAGCAGTTGAGAGAGACCCAGTTTCTGGCCACCCTTGTGGCAGCATCTTTCTGGGAAGATTAGCACTAACCTGGGACGAGGGGACAGGGAGCAGGAGCGTAATGATGAAGGACAGGGACGGCCATAGGGCCCATCTGAGAGTGGCAGTGTTTCTTGGGCCACCCATCACATAGGTCACACCTAGACAGTACTGAAGGAAGGTTAGACATTTCAGGCAATTGACGTTAGGCCCTCACCACCAGAAAAGAACACATTAGTGGGGTATGCAATTGTTGAATACCAACCTAGGGAGTAGGGACCCCTAGGTTGGGGGGGGACCTGCTTTCTCTAGACAAGAGAGAGGGGCAGCCTTTATCGCCCCCTTTAAAAATCTTAATAAAAACCCTCGCTCTATTTCCAGGAGCAAGGGTGTTATTGATGCTAGCTGTGACACAAAAATCTCCAATGCAACTGTACCAGTACTACAGATGTGACTGTTCTGGCTGTTTTTAACGTGACCCATTCTAATGTGTGTTGCCTGCGAAGTCTGTGCGACAGTCAAAATCCACATGAGCATACTGGATGTGTTGGGGGGAGATGTGGTGTTTCCGTGTGCTACCCAGTTGGAGTTTTTGCAAGGTCATTGCAAAGTTGCACACTGGTAGGACCATGGTATTACCTCTTTGAGGTCAGAAGCCCTGCACTAGGCCACAGCATCCTTTTATTGTGTGGCAGCTAAAATAGTAGACGCTACTATAACAGTGTACTGAGGGGTGGATAGCTGTTGTAGTGCAAGACTACTGTATTCGGATCTATGTGATCACTGCGCCGCTCATAACTGCGACGGACGAAATGCCGACGCCACTTATGGCGTGGCACAGTGATCATATAGATCACTGTGCCCACTTCCCCGGCCTGCTTTTCCCTTCCTAACCCCTACCCCCAACGTACCTTTCACGGCGGCACACTTGTGTGTGTGCCAGCTGCACCCTGCTATCCCTGCGGAATCAGCTCCTCCCACTAAAGTGGGTTAGAGCTGACGCCGCAGGGTGCTTTTCTTTTTTTTTTTCTTTCGTGTCCCCCGCTTACCAAAATGGTAAGCGGGGGACATCCCCGCAACCCTTGACTCCCGTTAAGGCACCCAATCAGAGCGGGGGACACCACTGCAACCCCGCTCTGCTTGGACGCAGTGAATGTCGCCCTCATTTTGTGTGCCCCCAGTAACTGCGGGGGCGCACAAATGAGGGCGACATTTTTGTATGATTCCGTGTATTCATCACGTGCATATCCACCTCAACAGTAAACTTTACAATGTTTCTTTATTCCTGTACTGGGCGACATACTTCAGAGATTAGGTGGTATGGGTGCTGTAAAAAAGTCCCCTGCCTAACGTGGGGCAACTAGCGGGATGACCAACAGGTCTGGGTGCCTCTCCAAGCTTGTGGATGATGGGCCGGATCACCTGCTCACCCACACTTGCCCCGCCGGACGTTCACATGAGAATAGTGTGGGACACTATTTCTTTTATGGAAACAGATCCCACACTTCGGTGCAAGAAACAGAATGTAATCAGGGAGTAGAGGTCTTCGCCCTCTCAAACACAAACACTTTGGGGATTCTCAGAGCCTACCCAGTTTTAGATGTTTGCCTTTAAGTGAGCAAAGCTCTATGACTGATGGAGAACATGTAGTGAAGAATGTTCACTCCAACATCAGTAGCCAGCACCCACCCAGATCTGAGCAGGACACCAGTTGTTCTTATGGCTCTCGCACCGTGAGCCCACACAGACATCAGAGTACACCAGATTTTTCTACAGCACTTGTGCAGCAAGACCATGCTATCACATTTTCCCATGATACTCCAACTGCATGTCCGCTTAACTAACTGATGCTGCATTTGTTTCCTAGCAGCACAAGAGGGGAAACAGCCCCAAATTCATGTTTTTTCTTTGCTCGCCTTTATGTGTTATGCCCTGGGATCAGAGTTCCATTCAGACGATGCAGCTTTTTGGAGTAGGAGTTGTGAGAGTTGGAGAGCAAGGAAGGAGTCTGGAGGAAAAGGGCAGAGAGTAGAAGGTTGAAGACAGGCAGGGATATGTCATCAGGGAAATGTTGGTTTAAGACTTCCTGGGGAGGTTGGATTGAGATATCATGAGGTTGGTTGGAGACATCCTGGGGAGGTTGGATTGAGATATCATGAGGTTTGTTGGAGACATCAGGTGGAGGCTGGTTTGTGACATTGATCAGTGGCTTCCGATCAGAGATCGTATTATCTTCAAGGCACTATTCATCACACATAGATGTCTGTCCAACTTGGCTCCCCCCTACTTGACCCAAAAAATCGTCAGAGACCATTCCAACCGACCCCGCAGAACAGCCTACACCAGCAAATGAATGCAACCGAAATACAAACAAGCCAAAGCTGGTGGTGCTAGTTTGCCGACCTTTGCAGCAAAACAGTGGAACGTGATCGTTTTTTTGTATGTGTAACTGGTACTGTAACAGCGCCTTAATGCCTCTGGGCTTATTGCGCTTTAGAAATGAAAAATAAATAAATCATTTGAGAGAAGGTTGGATGGCGAGAGGAGGAATAACAACACATCACCTTACTTTGAGGAGGAGCAAGACCAAAGCAGGATTAGAGGGGTTTTGGAGAGGAAGGAAAACAGGAACTTGAGAGATTGAGGTGATGGTACCCTCTCAAACTCACCTGTGGCAACTGGGCACGGTAAACTAAATGGCAATGCATAAAAGCTGAAGAAAAGCTCCACTGTTATCCACAGCTCGTGGTGTAGACCCAGCTACATGTACATGAGCTTCACAGAGGACCAGAGTTGGATGCAGGCCACCATTCACCAGAGGCAAATAGGAGACCACCCAGAGAGAGCACAGCAAGAGACAAAGTGACTGGCAGAAATCCAGAACCATGTGAACTGTACATGGAAACACCCTGCACTGTTGAAATGTGGAAAGACACGATCATGACATTGGGCCTCATTACGAGGTAGGAGGCAGCCATGGTGCTATTAGCACCATGGCTACCCCCTTACCGCATTCTGGGTCCGGGTTCTCGGAATAGGGACTTACCGGGTCATTCCAACCTTGGAGGACCCGGTAAATCCCCATTCTGAGAACCATTCCCCATTCTCAATCAAGCCCCCATAGGGCTCAATAGGAATGGGGATGGAGCTAATAAAGGGCCCGCTAGTAGCGGGCCCTTTATTAGCACCCTGGTCCCTTAGCGGCTCCCGCTAAGGGCGCCTGGTAAAACCAGGCACCCATAGCGGGACCCGCTAAGGGACCTCGGAATACAGAGGTAAGGGGTTACCGGCACCGGCATCATTACCGGTGCCGGTAACCCCTTACCTCCAACCTCGTAATGAGGCCCATTGTATATTTTGATTCTGACTCCAGGAGAGGAACGTTTATGCTGAATAAAACCTGTGATCCACTCAACTACATGACAGCACACAAGTACAGATTGCATTTCAAACAGCTATGTGGGTCATGCCGGACTGGGGAGGTCAAACCGCATGTGAACACTGTGGAAACACACCTGGTTGCAAGGGGGTTTGCAGGATTGTACAGACATTTAAGATAGTATAACATTTTGATGTTTCTTTTTAGGACGGCATTTCTGCAATGCGTATGCACTGTGTTTGTTTTGTATTCATTGATTACGTGAATTGTGTAGCAAAATAGCTTCGATTCACGTGCACCAGTTGCTCCGTACTTGAGGTACACTGACGTCTGGACTCTTTTCCTCTGCTACCAGTCTCAATAATTCTGCGGGAACCTAGTATTTCATGTATTAAATGAAGAAGTAATAATACATAATAATACTTGATTTCTTAAATAGCGCTACTCTCCCATACGTCTCGGAGTGCTGAAATAACAGAAAACATTATTATCTCACAGAGTGGTGCTCAATTTATCGACCTCGGAAGAATGAAAGGCTGAGTTGACCCTGCCAGGATTCGAACCTGCCAAAGCAGGCTACGCACAGATGTCAGGGACGACTGCTTAGCTCAATGTGCAATCTGACCAGCACAAAGATGGTTGGAAAGCAAAACTCAAATTTAAGGCTAGAAAGTAGCTATTTGCAAGTTGAAAGTCTTCTTTTGAGAACGTGAAAAATAGACGGGTTGCAGTTAAATTCCTTGTTTGCATACTCTGCTGAAGCTGGCAAGGGCATTGGAGTGCAGTGCTACTATGTATGCCCCTTTTCTTTTGTTACACACTGTAAAGACTAAAGGGGGGTATCTGCACTCCTGCCCTTTATATGGCAGAGTAGAAGCACAGAGCACCCCAGCCAAGATTCTCTAAATGGTAACGTTTGGGCGAGCAATCAAGGCTTAAGCTCTCAGGACGTGATGCAGGCTGATTCTTAAGTACAGTGTAGTCCCCAAGCCCCCAAAAAGGAATGTCCACACACTATGTTAGTGACAACACAGTTCTTTATATAAATACGGTTCAAGTTATATACACACACAATAACACTTTGTGCTCAGGCAATACTATAATGATAAATATGTACAATATCTATTTGGTACCACAGTTCACTCTTGATTCAATTAAAATGCACCAACTGCTGACAGTCTCAATGGCATACACATCAAATAGTAAAGTGACAATAGACATAAGAGGGAAGACAAGTTGGGTTAAACAACTGGCAGAATACTGGGTCCCTACCACTAGACACAGTTCTGTGTGAGGATCCCCTCACCTGGACAACCTGTAAATAAAGTGTATCAACAAGCCCAGTCCATATATTGTTTAATATAGTCTTGGTTCCTTTTAAAAAGGTTCTACTACCCAATGTACCTGGTTTAGCAGAGTTCGACGTCGGGTCGTCGACTGATCCTTCTTGAGCAAACTCCCTTTAAGGCAGAAGCCACAGATCGTCGAGATTATTTGAAGAAAAGGAGAGCAATGTCGTCGAGGCAGCAGCTTCGGTCCTTGTGGTGCTTGTCGACGATCGGTCATGGACATCCTGCGAAATTGAGGCGTGCGGTGCACCTCAATGACGAAAGTTTGTTGCCGCAAAGAGTCACTGAAGAACGTAGGCCCAGCAAGGACATCAGGTCGTCGGCGCTGGCGATCAGGACTAGACCACGGCTGGCTTTCGGATCTTCGTCGGCATCTTTGTGGACTTCGGGTGGCAGGAAACCCACCGGCGGATTCTCCTCGGTTCATCGGCAACCTTGACTTTTTCAGGTGGGACAAAGCGGTCGACGGTTATGAACAAGGGAGAACTTGATTTCAAAGTGTCTTAGGCAATGGAGCGTTGCGGCTCGGGTCGACGAGGTTACAGCGGTCCTCCAAACCTCGGTCTATGGTGGCGTTACTCGATGGCCTTGACGACTGGCGCTTCACTTCAGATTCCTCGGCGGCCCCTGTCTCTGGTCGGCAGCCGTTTCGGGACTGACTTCCAGGGGGCCTTGGTGTAGCTTGGGAAGAGGTCTTCTAGCAAGGTCCTCTTTTGGATCAGTCCTCGAAGGCACAGCAGCTTTCAGATTGCGTCGAAGGAAAGCAGCAGCAATTCTTCTTCTTCCGGCTGGGCTTCAAGAGTCAGCATCAAGTTTCGACTTCAGCTTCTGAACAATTCCAGTAAGTGAGAGGTCCCCAGATATACTGTTCTGTCTCTCATTCACACTGCTGAGCCAGGCCCAGGCAGCCAATTATTCAGAAGGGCATTCAGCAGTAAGGCAGCCAATCAGGCTCACAGTGCATTCAGGCCATTCTTCTCCATCCAGACACTCACAACAAGGAATGTGGATGGGGACAAGTACCCAGCCATTCAGCACTACACACTGAATTCATACCAGTTTCGGGCAGGGCGGTCTCATTCATTGTGTCACACACCAGAAACCAGACACCCATAACACGAAATGTATATTGGTCACACACTCCATTCACCCAGGTCCCACCCCAAGGGGGTACCCACAGCACACAATCATTGGGAAAGTTCCAGCCAGTCTGCCTGGACTTCCCCATATTACCATATATGGAACTTCCACTCAACAGCCAGTCAGAGGAAGGGACAGAGTCGGGGCTTCCCAGGATTTTGGGAAAACAAGGTAACAGGCAATAGAAACCAAGAGGCCACAGGGGCCATCTTGTCTCCTATCAGGAATCCACTGATTTGTATGGCAGGGCCTGGGTATCCCAAAATGGAGGATACTCGGAGCACCTGTCGCATTCAGCATGGTGCTGCCACCAGTCCATACCCTGCTCTGTGGATCACACACGTGCCCAAAAACATACACTAGGGGTACAGGGTTGTACCCCACCCATGGGTGCCATAAGGGTATCCCGAGGGTCTGTTCACCACAACCACCAAAAACAGGAAGAGCTGCACTGCCAGGAGTCCCACGTGGACCCCTGTGCAGAAAACAACACAGAAGACACATGAAAAAGGAGTACAGGAAGACCCTGGGCCTCATTACGAGGTGGGCGGTAAGCGATTACCGGCACCGGTGCCGGTAATCCCTTACCGCCCTACTACAAGTTCCCTTTGCGGGTCCTTCCTTAACGCCTGTTTTTTTCAGGCGTTAAGGACGGGACCCGCAAAGAGACTCTAGAGCTAATAACGGTACCGCAATTTGCGGTACCGTTATTAGCGCCTTCCCCATTGAGCCCTATGGGGGCTCAAATGGGAAAGTGGAAGGGCCCTGGTGAATGAGGAATTGGCGGTCCCGCCAACCTTGGAATGGAACGGTAATTGCTCCATTCACCAGGGCGGAGTCGGAACGAGTTTGGAAGCAGCCATGGCTACCTCCAAACAAACACAAAAACACACACACACACACACACACACACACACACACACACACACACACACACACACACACACACACACACACACACACACACACACACACACACACACACACACACACACACACACACACACACACACACACACACACACACACACACACACACACACACACACACACACACACACACACACACACACACACACACACACACACACACACACACACACACACACACACACACACACACACACACACACACACACACACACACACACACACACACACACACCCACACCCACACCCACACACCCACACCCACACACCCACACACCCACACCCACACACCCACACACCCACACCCCCCCTCCCCCAAGCACATGGTGTCTGAGTCAGAACAAGGGTAGTAGTCCAGAGAGGACAGATTAGGCTCTGTTGCAGCAAGGTGGTGACCATGGACTGTAACTTAAGTGTAGCAAACTATCCATCAGAAGGGGGGGGGGGGTGCAGACCACAGTTCACTCAAACCAGGACATTAAAATGAGTGTTCTTTGGCAAATCACTTTCTACTAGCTTCCTCACTTGCCCAAACTACTTGATACAAGCCTAATCACTATATCTCAAAACCCCTGTGTTCTTATCTTCCATAATTGGAGAAGACCTTAAAAACAGGCCATATGTGTCGAGTAAGCACTATGAAAAGACGAAAGAGGAGCACCAATATACTCAGCATTACCATGGGTTCGGAAGGCCGTTGCTCATTGCCCACCGCCTAATCAACACATTGGGACTAGTCGGCAAGTTGTCGGCTTCTCCACTTTAACACATTGTATGATCTTGGTAAATTCACCCAATTAATCAAATTGCATTATCATGGGGAAATCAACTAAGTTTAAAGTACTTAGTCACTAGTGAAATTCTGAAACGAAGGACACTTCACTGGACAAACCAAGCACAGTGGCCTTCACCTCCAAACATGTCGCGCTTGTAACAATTTTGCATTGGCTTCATTTCACACAGACTTACAAAATAGTACACACTATTTGACGATAAACTGGATTATCGTGACACAATGATGAAGAACCCATAATGAAGCAGCGAACGACAAAAAGGGTGATGTGCAAACAGCAGTAGTGTCTTTACAACTAAGAACGGGACAATTTGTACAGTTTTAAAACGTGAATAAACTGCAGTTTATTTTATAACCATGGCAACATTTGATCACTATAAAGGACGAATTGCCAGAGGCTGCTTCAGCTGAATCCAACAAAATAGGTGCTTGGCTGGTCTCACTGGACGACTCCATCATCTGTATTGGGACAAATCTTCTCTAGCTATAACTTTACGCCAGGTCAAGGATGCTGGACTGTATTCGAGGTAGCAGGGCTTGGACATTGGTTTCACAAATTCGTTTCAAAAAAGGAAATGAAAGAGATAGGGAGGATAGCTCAGGGGTGCTGGCCTTGGAAGCAAGACGACACAGAGCAAAACAGGTTCCATCCCCGGGTCCGAGCTTAGAAACCTCTGGGTATTAAGCGCGTTATATATAACCTATCATATCAAGGGCTTTGTAAATAACCTATCATATCATATCATAGCAAAGCCGTACATGTAACAGTAACTGTGTTCAATTAAACATGCGTACAAAGTACTGTACTAAAAAAATGTCTGTGTAAGAGTGAGTCGGGAATGTCTTTTTATTATAGGCCATGTTTATTCATTCAGATTTGTTCACAGTGGGAGGCTTGCTCCGTTTGCCTCAAATTCTCAAACCCAGGATTGGTTCATCTCGAGAGCAATGTAAGTAGAGCGGCTAAACTGCAACTGTTTAACACTTAAAACATTTTGTAGGAAATTGAAAACCTTCCCATTTCTAATGCTGTATATTTACAGCTGATGCGAACTCACAAACGATTGGAGAGGTGGACTTTCACAAACTAATTAGATATGATGGGAAATGATTTGCAAATAGTCTTGAAGCTATAAAAAGGTCTTTGACCTGGCGTGACTCAACCCGAATTCCTGAAATTTTTTAAAACTCTTGTTTTCCATGCGCGTGACTTTTGCACTAGTGCAGCAAGGGGAAAATGCCTGAGTGCAAAAATTGCTCTCTGATATTTGGTAGTGCACAGACGCAGAGGTACGAACCTGATTAATTTACCTGTTAGAAGTCATCTTCTTAAACCAGCTTGTAGCAAGTTACTTCAAAAGCTGGTGGGAAAATGTATACTTCGAAAAATTAAATACACAGCCCACACGTGGATTCCTTATATGTCTGCCTTTGAACCATTAGTGTGTGATATGAAGTTCAAAACTCACCTTAACAGGTGTCAATAGGGTGCCTAAACGGCCATGTGTAGGACTAGGACAGTCAAATTGTGTGTTTGCTCAAAGATGGATGCACCCCAATTGTTTCGAACATATTGCAATTATGGTGTCAGAAGTGACATGATCCTTTTAGCAGGAGGGTCTAGCATGATAGGAGTAACCTATGGTAGCAACAGATGGTCACCCAAAATGCATCATTCATTAGCATATTTTACTTTACAAAAACACAAAAAGGACACAGTAAAAACAGCAATACAAAACAAGGACTATAGCGAATCTATTCCCCCTAAATGTTGCAAATCGTCACAGGGGTGTGAGCGAGCGAGTGAAAAACCAACGCCAAAGCTGCCATTGTGCGTCATCAACACCTGCCCATTATGTGTAGACGTTTTTGTCGGCTATATTTTGCTCCACTCCTCTTGTTGAACCTGGAGTGATCACCGTCCTGGTAAGCAATAGGAGCGTTGCAATGCAATTGCTAAGGTGGCAGTGGCAGATTTCTGTGCAAAAAGAAGAGTTTGAGCAAAGCAGCCCAAAACAGGGGGGAAAAAGTGAATAGTGCTTAGATTTAACAGATTGCGAATACCAACAACATCATTACTCACTTTTTTGTTTGAGAAATAGAAGTGCTCATGATAAGAGAATTTGCATGTAAATTCTGTATCGCTTAAAATTGGTATGCAGTGATAAAATTGCGGCAAAAATGCTGTGGTTTGACCCGTTAAAGGTGTACCCCATTACACCATTTAAGGGGAGCAGGGGTTGCAGGGGTGTCCCCCGCTCCTCTTAAATGGTATAATGGGCCCGGGAGTTGCAGGGGTGTCCCCTGCATCCTTTACATGGATTGCGGCGGCAAAACCACTGCCTTTTTGCCGCAATATTTTGTGTCCACAGCCATTTTTGCTGCGATTTTAACACATGGAACCTTAAAAGTGTGTGGGCCCAATGCTCTTAATTACAGCTTTATGAAAACATACCAAAAAGAAGATTGCAGTGCCCCATTCATGCCCCTTGACATGTTCACACTCTAAGCCAAGGTACATCAGTTGGCCATCACGCTATATTCTGCAACTGGCAACTGTTCACTGACAATATAATTCAGCCCAAGGCTAAACCATCAGATCTCATTTCTTTTTACCTGCAAGGAAATGCACAATTTAAGCAGAACAAGTCACAAGGGGGTTCATAGTAAGATGCTCAAAACACTATTTACAAGGTAAACGACATGACACTGAGCAGTGCCTAGGAAAGAAAATTGCTCCATAATGATAGTTGTTTATTGAATGCAACTGTTGGTTTCCTACACAAATTCTCTCCAAGCACGGATGGTTGGGTTGTGTATAACATCCACAGATTTGACAGACCATATGAGCCAATTCCAAAATACAAGTGGTTTATCTTCACAGCCACATGGTCAAGTTCATGCTTCCCCTTGTCCATAGCTAACTGCACACTCAAAATCTTTGTAGCTGACATGGCCATCAGAATCTTGATCCACTTCCCTATACAAGAAAAAAAAACGAATTAACAGGCAGTAATGACACACCCATACTGTCTATAAATACATCCCTGTCCCCACCACTTTGGGTGTCCCGTCTACTGCTCAACCTCAGTGCCTGCAATTGACCCCTAGTTGGTCATTAGACCTGAAACCAAACCCAACTAGAGATAGTTGACAGCATCAGTTTACGAAAAATGAAAAAAAAAGACTGAGTATTTCTGTGACCAACCAAATGAGTGTTCTGTTGTCTTGGCCTCTTCTATTGAAAATGAAAGGGCACTCTCTGCAAAATAGAACATATTTGCAAAAAAAACCCCTTTTATTTGTAATGATGTACATAAAACGACGAGGAACTTGGAATGCAAGAGAGGGAATCCTACGCAGAGGCGAGCCTCTGTCTAGAGGATGTCCTGGAAGGGTGGAGCCATGCTAGACCTCAGAGCCAGTGAAGAGACTATTTTGCTTGGTGCTACGACCACACGGAACCCAGGGTGGACCTGGGGCATTTTAACCGATACTGGGACCAGACCGCAGCAAAGAGATCAGATCCCAAGCAGGGCAGAGCAAGGGAAGCAAATGCTCCGGAAGAGGTAACACTGCTTGGAGGGGTGAACACATGTATCAGAGGCCTGGAAAGCCAAAAAGGTTCCGGGAGCCAGGAAAACCTGAATGCTGGATACGGGCACACGCCCAAACGAGGCCCGCTAACATAAGCCTACCACAAGACCAAAGGGCTTTGGGCGGCCATAGGAAACGAAGAGACTTTGATATCACTGCTATTCGAGGGTGGGAAGCCACACGGGTTACAAGAGGCAGGAAAGCTCGAACACTGGATACGGGTACACGCCCAATCGAGGCCCAGCTAAAGTAAGCCTACCAGAGGGCCAAAAGGCTTTGGGTAGCCCTGGGAAACCAAGAGACATTGAGAACCGAGGCAGGAGAAGGGAAAAGGGTTATGAGAGCCTGGAAAATAAGAATGCTATATACAGGCAGACGCCCAACTGAGGCCCCACTAAAGCATATTAGAGGACCAAAGAGCTTTGGGGAGCTCTAGAAATACAAAACATATTGGGGTAAGGGACACAGTCTTTTTTATCATTTTAGTTTCTTGCTCGTACTTGGCTCGTGTATCTGTCACTAACTGCCTTAACATAGTGAATCCAGATTGTATTCGGTCCAATTGCTAGTGGCAGCTCTACTGGCGACTCGCACTCTTTGTGATTGGCGTGCCCGATGCCTGCATCGAGATAAGCTTGCTTGACACTTGCAGCACAGGAAGGACCTGTTATCAAACGCTCCTCATTTCCTCAACACTCCCTAGCAGGGGCGGAGCAAGCCTAAATATTTTGGGAGTGCTGAATGACAGTTTTAAAAGCTGGTTGTGAGTGGGAGCTTTGCAACATTAAAGCACTTTTTGGGTCCAGGGCACAGACACATTTAGGGCCCCCCTCCAACGAACCAAACAAAGTGGTGCAGATATCTGGTTGCCCCCCACATCGCAAGCACAACCTAACAATTCATTTTTAAAGTGCAACTTCTCACCAGGGTGCCCAGACAGTTAAACATATACATTACACATCAATAAACATGACAACAATACATAAATACAAAAAACAAAACCAAAGAACTGGATTTACAATCAAAAAATGCCCAGAATAGGACTTCCAATGAAATGTTATGAAATAGCCCTGGGTACTGCCTTTCATTCCCAATACCCTATTCATTCTTGCTCTAAACAGAATGATAAACAAGTTGCATTTCAAACCCAACATTAGCAGTTAACAACAAGGGAACTTGTGTTCTAGCATAGGTACATGACACTTCTCATAAATATCAGCCAGGGGGAAGGTACATCAGCCACAGTATAAATGCAGGACACAGATCATATGGAAAAGGTGCACATAAACCAGATGATCTGCTTCACAGAATGCAAAAGTGCTCAACCACAGATAGAGGAGACCAACTGCAAGCAAGGAGAGAGCTACACATTGATATTAAAATTGATTGGGTATTTATAATGTGTCTATACACAATGTGTTTCGACGCGCAACAAGATAAGAGGGTGGGGGAACAGGGAGTACAAAAGAAAAACGATCCTACTAGGCCTTGCGACATTCGGAGCGTGCAAATGCAGTAAGACAAGTGCAGGGAAGAGGCAAGGGTACGGGGAGTGCCAGTCAGGTCGGAAAGGGCCCGTGAGAAAAGTGAGTGCCAGGGGAGGCCAGGTGGACAGAGCCATGGGAAAGCAGAGTGTGCAGGGGGAAGGAAGGTCCACGAGCTAAGTGCGAGGTAAGGGGCTGGAAAGGCTACAAGGGTGCAGGCCCAGTCAGGCAAGTGCAGGGGGGAGGAGCCCGGAAGGGCAAGTGCAGGTTGAGGAAGGGGCGGGGGGTCCGGGAAGACCAAGTCCAGGGGTAGACTGCAATGGGTGGGGGGGCCTGGTGCCCTGAAGACTCTGAAGGAACCAGGCAGCAGACAGGGACATTAGCAGGGGAGGGGGAGAGGGAAGGAAGAAGAGAAAAGGAAGGTATTGAGAAGCTTCCATAATTTAAGGAGATCCAGCTCAATTCTGAGAGGGGCAGGGAGGCCATTCCAGAGGAAGGCACCTGCAGAGGAGAGAGATCCACCCCCACTCTCTTCTTGGAAAAGTGTTTTATCTGCAGAGCATTAGAGCTAGATGATCAAAGAGCTCTAGCAGGGAGGTATTTGGGGAATGAGTGTTGGGTGTAGAAGGTTCCCAGGCCCCAGAAAGCCTTGTGGAAGATGCAGAGGGTCTTGAACTTAATCCTCGCAGCAACCGGGAGCCAGTGGAGAAATATTAGAGGGGAGAGATGCAGCCCCTGGGCTTGAAGCTAAGGATACGTCTTGTAGTCCTATCCTGGATTAGTTGAAGGGGGGGAAGTTAGGCGGATTAAGGAAGAAGCTGTTGCAGTAATCCAGCCTAAACAGAACCTGAGCTCTGGAGACAATGAGTTTCTGGGGGTAGGCATAAACAGTGGAGTAAGATTAAAAAGCTACCAAGAAGGTATCCATATCCAGACAGACTGAGACTACAAGAGAGTCATGGTTTTCAAGTAGTGTTGCCATTAGAGACCAAATAAACAAGCAATATATCAATGTTCAATATTAATATAGACGAAGCAACACTAGCCACTGAAACCACGAGTGAGCCTTTTTTGAAGATCACACCCTGAGATTGAAATCCACCTGAAGGGTGACAATGTTGAAAGGTTTATGGACGTTGTGAAGGCATCATGAAGCAAGTCACAGACAACAGATTCAAAGTTCAAATAGAAATTATGTATTAACTCAATTGTCAAGATGGTAGAAGGCCTAACTTGCCCTATGCTAAGGTGGGATTTCCCTCCTGAACACAACTAAGGAAAGTCTTAGTCAGAGAGTTCAACTTAAAGGCCTGTGTCCAGAACCTATGCTTGCCCTCACAACTAAAGCTAAACAAGGTGTAGGGATGTCAATAATAAAAGAAATGGTGATTAACACAAAGTTCTGAGATTCTTCCAGCTCCCCTTCCCAACATTCAAGAAAGTTCCATAAAAGTCTCAAGATTACCTTTCTCAAGTTCAAAGCAATACAGTTGCACACAATTCTTGGTGTACCCTTCCCCAAGTTAAAAGCAACATAGTTCAAAAGAAAAGGGTCTTGAGACTCCGCCCTCAGACAACATCTGCAATTCATCAAGTCTCAGGAGTCCCTTCCCCAACACTTCAACAAAGCAACTTGTACTAGTCTCAGGTTTAGCAAAGTTCAACACAACTCCAGGTCAACTTGAATCTCCATCGGGATTGCATCAACAGTTCAAATATTAGTTCTCCTTCTTGGTATATTTCGCAATGTCTGTGGTTTTCACAATGTAGGGCTCGCTGGTCTAGGCACAATTGTCAGACCACACAGTCCACCCTTCACAGGTCGCGCAACTAGGAACCCTAGGCTCTTCAGCTCACACAGGTTCTTCTGCATTTACCCTGTATCCCAATTCACATTCAGTTAGCTTCTCTTGGTCGACCTCTTGGCTTTATGTGCAGCTTCACACTCTCCTGACTTCTCCTGGTCAGCCTCTTAGCTTTGTCATAAGGTGTTGCACGTCTTATGCTAATATTTGGCCTTGCCACACCGTCTCCGGTCATATCGTTCACTTTGTGGTGGTCTTATTAATTTCCCACCTTTCTGTCGCTCTCTTCCACACTTGCTCTTTTTTTCGTAGGTGGTTTTCAAATGGGCACTTTCTCTTTTGGCTTTCATCAGCTAACAGCTTTGCCCACAAAGTTTCACCCAACTCGGTATTCGATGTGAGTGATTTCGCTTTACTACAAGTTTTCATTCAGTTCGGTATTCAATATGGTCTGTTTCCATTTCCTTCCCACTCTCCCTCTCCCTTCCTTATCTATGTCTTAGCTCTTGCACTATCTGAAATGTCGTCAGGCCAAGTACAATAGTTAATTTCACATCCTTACTGTTCATGGCCTGTAAGAATGTGGTTGTATTTTCACTTGTTCCTTCCCTTGCCTTGAAGCGCTTTGAAACACATTGTGTATAGGCGCTATATAAATAAACAATCATATCATGGGGGGGGTTGCTTGGGGTTTCCCCCCGCATATATGTAACAATTGACCTTCACAATTCGGTCAATTCTGCAAAGGTCAATTGTAATTCGAACAATTGTAGTTCGAACAATTAAGTAATAGGGCACCTGCCTGTTTGAACAATGCCTATTAAAGGTACACTCTCTAATAACAGGGCACTTGCCTATTGACGATTTGGCTGCGGCCGTTGTGCTCGTAGTCCTTGGCTTGCAAACACTGGCCCTATGTGGGGGCGTATGTCTGAGA
This sequence comes from Ambystoma mexicanum, assembly GCF_040938575.1. Taxonomy (NCBI): domain Eukaryota; kingdom Metazoa; phylum Chordata; class Amphibia; order Caudata; family Ambystomatidae; genus Ambystoma; species Ambystoma mexicanum. The sequence continues at coordinate 305,732,557 of NC_090940.1, forward strand.
GTGGCCATCTGAGCTGGTTTCAGTCATCTAATTATGAACAGGCACACTTGTGCTCATTTGTTACACATCAATTGTAATTTGACAATAATATTTTAAACAAGCAGTTTAGAGCGTCTCCATGGTGTAGTTCACATTGCGGTAGCTAATATAGGTGTTAAGTGATTTCCTTACGCGTAACTCTTACGCAATTTGCCATCATATATACCTTATTTATAGGACTTTGACCATTCCAATATGGAGGTCATCGTATGTGATAGATATCACTATTGTTTCCTTGTAGCGGTCATATGACCGTTTTTGCACGTGATGTGACACGAGTGGGGACGCTCTGTAACTGCTTTTCTTTTTAAATTCTATGATGTGCATGCCGCATTTGGATTTTAAAGGTCTGAGGAAGCCTGAGCATTCAGGCGGAATGCGTGACCATCTTCCACCCGTGGGGTGAGTGTTTTGTTCAACCTTACGGCTGTCACAGAGGCAAATGATTTCACCTCTGTTTTTTGTAATGTGCTGTATTTAGCAACAATAAATATGATATTTTAAATAGATAGGTCTTGTGCGCTGGAGTATTTTCTACGCATGCCCACTGGGTGGTTTTTTGCAGTGTTACAATCGCGCAGGGGCTTGTGTGTTTTTCTCATATTTACGAATTTGGCTAAATTCGTCACTCCAGCACCAGCACTTAAGGAGGGAGAGCGCCATCTTTTAGCTAAATTGATTTACTCATATATATATATATATATACACACATACATAAATAATGGGGGGTTGCGTGGGGTTTCCCCCGCATATATGTAACAATTGACCTTCACCATTCGGTCAATTGTGCAAAGGTCAATTGTAATTCAGACAATTGTAGTTCGAACAATTCGTATACAACCTTCAATATTGCGTCATACAGCACTTTGTTACTCACGCGTAGCCCCTAGGAGCGCCTCTGCTTCGAGTGTCATTCCCCTGCGCTCACCAGTCCTTGGCGTTCCTCTCCGGCTGCTCCACTGCTTTTGCTCCAGCTTTGCAGGCTGGTTTCTGCAAGCCCCATTCGCACTCCAGGTGCTTTACAGCACACTCTGGCAGCTCTGCTCCTCTGCCCCGGATGTGAACGGTGTCCTTTCTTCTTTCTTTCTTTACCCGCAGCTCCAGCTACTTTCTCCTAATCATGAGGCTCCCACACCTGTGGCAGTCTAACGTCCATCTTGCTCTGGGCTCCACAGGTCTTCTGGGACTCCTGCCGGCATCCTGGCTTCCTCTCAGGCCCCACCACGGCTGGCTCCTGACAGAAAGGGTCCCCTGCTGATATCTCCCACACAAGTCTCCCTCTTGCTCTCTTTGTTGCTCCTTTGGTCTCCTTTTATACACCTGCAACCACTTGACTGGATGCAGGTGCAAGCTCCCAATTGGACTTGCCTGACCACAGTTAAAGGGACATGCCTGACCTTCACAGCACTTTGCAGACATCTTCCTCGTCTCTGTACTAGAGTGGTGAAAGGGAGTTAACTAGTGTTTATTACTCCTAGTCGCCTCTTCCTCGTCCCAGTACTGTCATAGGTAAAGTGTGGGGAAGTGAGGGGAGATGCCGCACAATAGCCTATTAAAGGCTTGGGGAGGGTTAGTTTGGTCTTCAATAGTGAAAGGGGGATGCTGTGTCTTACCTACTTTACCTTTAACCCTTCTCTACTTCATCCTTTTTCTAGTGCTTCTAGATGGGTAATATCTCCTGGACTGTTCTTGGTCAATGAGAAAGGGATAGCAATACCCCATAACTGCCTCTGGGAAAGAGGGTTCTTCCTGAAAGGGAAAAGCAAATCTGTGTCTCACTTGAGGACATCTCATCCTCAATCCCCAATTACCCTCCACCCAGGTGATCACCCCCCATGGTCAGGATCCAAAAGCAATGGCCTTTCCCTGATGAGGACCCAAGGGGAGTAGATGTGACGACGCCTTCAGTTTTCTCACAAAGGGCAATTTTGACAGATTAGGGAATACAAGATTAAATGAGATGACGATCACACATTGGTTAAGAGGTGACACTGGGATTACTGCCCACTATGCAATTTTTGCACTTTCTTTTCCAGTTATAATTGTTCTTTTTATTATAATGATTCTTTTATAACGCACTTAATACCAGAGATAGGTTTCTAAGCGCACGATCAGGATTTTAACCTGTGTTGCGCTGCGTTGTCTTGCTTCCAAAAGAAACGCGTTGCCTCTGAGCTAAACTAAAATAAACCCATTTTATACTTCTGACTTGAAAAGTACACAAATCACATAACCCAGCATGACAATTTCTAAAAACAAAATATTTTAGAAATGTATTATGCAAACTGGGAATTATTTGAGCTTCATTCTCTCTATCATCAAGGGAAGTACATGCGTACCAGCATTCTAATTGATGTGATCTTAAAATATTTGTATCTGGGTTTTGCTTCTGTATTTTAAAGCTGTATATACACCCAAAACACAGGCTTGTGAATTGTTATTTATGGCCCTGCAAAAAAACAAACCATGTTTTGTGTCAAATGAGAACATCTTAAATTATGCGTGCCAGGGGCCTGTGATATCTGGTGCTCTCCTCTGCCTAGAACCCTTCCACTCAAATGGCATACATAAAAAATTACGATCAGATAATGGGCTAAATATAAGATGATTTGCCCAGTATCACTGTATCGTTTTCTGAATAATACAAGAATACAAGAATACAAGAATGAAAGCTTTGGTTCCACAGTCTTGATTTTAGTTACCTAATGACCTCTCCAGAAGCTCATCATTGGGGGTGGCTGCCTAGGTTTTACAACCACCCGTTACCACACTGAGCTAGCTTCTGAACCATTCCAGCATTTGAATGTATCAATATGTAATTCAACTTTAACTATTGCACATGATCAATGTAATTCTCACAGACAGGTGAGAGTGCTAACGGAGTTGTGCTGTAGGGAATGCACACATTATGTATACCACAGTGATCACAGAAAGCATTACGGGATGCAATCAGAGCAGAAAGTACTTGTCAACAACAGGTATACACTAGCTTTAGCGCCTCAGCAGCATGCCATAAGATATACTGACGTGTACTATTTAGGTTTGGTGAAAAGTGAAAACTGGCCTTTTTAGATCAGGCAGCCTTGTGGGGCCCCTCCAAGAGTGGTGGGGCGGGGCAAGTGTCCCTTTAGCCCTCCCATAAAGACATCTCTGAGTGGGGGTCATTAACCCATTGGTCTATCAACCCCCTGTGCTTCCTCTGTTCCCAGGAGGCGGGATGGTTATCACGCCCTCCTCTGGCCCATGAGATACATCTTTCACCCTAGCTCAGAGGATATTTCTTTTCACATAGATCAGCTAATCATCAGGAGGTGTGAGCCATCTAAAAAGCTGAGCAGAGCAGTAAAGGCCTTTTCTTCATCATAGGGGGTATATTGATATCGCCTGGGCAGGCCGTTGTCCTCTGCCGCCGTATGCAATGCTATTGCCACAGTAATGATTGTAATACTCTGCTCTCCCATGTGAGAAATCTCAAGAGGATCTTGCTATATCACCCATTTGCCCATCTACACCTCTGATCTGAGCGTCACAGTGGAGTGCTGCCTTCTGCCTGCATCCTCCTCAGAGTAGGAGGGCTTAAGCCCCCCCACACCCCAAGCCAGGAGCAGGCTCTGCCACTGTAGCCTACATTTTGAACCAAAGAAGAGTAGTCAGGTGACCGCTTTCTTTCAGGGGCCTGTTTCCTATTGACTCTGTTCCGGGGGTCACCGATCCCAGGAAGGACCCTCATGCTCCTTACATGTTACATACCACTGTTAGCAACCCAGAGGAGCCACACTTAGGGGCCTACGCTGCAGATTTCCCTGAGGAAATGTCCCCTGGGGGTAGCAACAGGACTGTTCCCAATGTGCCCACTCAGGGGGCTTAGACCAAACTTGTGCCTATGTATTTTCGTTCCTAGACTTAATTAAAGTCCATTCCATCATAAACCAACTTGGGTGAACACTGGAAATCTCCAGCACGTGTGCCGAGGTTCCTTTTTTCTGATTGGGCTAGTGATAAACCCGCTTGCAAAGCCAAGGTCCCAACAAGGGTCGGACTGGGGCGTAAAATGGGCTCAGGCACCATTGAAAAAGTGACCCACACTTGCAAATAGAAATTACTTCCTTTTTTTGATAAACTGAGTAGTAACCAAGGGGGAGTTTTTGGATCAAATGTGATGCAAATTCTGCATTTAACAGGATAAGTGTTCAGTAACGCTGTTGAAAACTACTTGCCGCATACTGAAGTACGTAATCAAAGTGGCCCAGTTTTACCAAAAAAGGGCCAATTTTGACCAAAAACACTGGACCACATAAGCATGTTCAGCATTCAATTTGGGCATTGCCCCTTAGGCCAGTCCAAGCCTGTGGGTGCACATGTAGTTAGAATGGGAGAGGACAGGCAGAGAGATGGAATGGATGCAGGATTGGGGGCAAACATTATACTGCAGCAGACGAGAGGGGGGTAATAGGGTTAATGTTAATTGGCATCTAACCTAAAGCCCATCCTGAACAGTTCTTTTTTTACTCAAGATAGTAGATAACATTGCTGCTATACAATTACAAAAGCATCTTGATCTATCCCAATCTTTGCATATGAAACAATCTGGCTTTTGCAGAAATCATGGAACCGGGAGTGCCCTCCTGGATTTACAACCCCACATGTCGGGCACCTTGGAGAACAGTAAGACAGGGCTGTTGACTTTATTGGACTTATCAGCGACCTTTGATTTATTGGATCATAAACACCTGCTACATACCGTGGCCGATACAGGCAATTGCTCTATGAATGCTATTGAATGGATAGATTCATTCCTGAGTAACAGAAAATCCAGGATTTGCTGGGGGGATATTTCTTCCGAATCATCCAAGATATAATACGGTGTACCACAAGGCACCTGCCTGTCCCCTGCACTATTCAATGTGTATATAAAACCCCTATGCGTCAAAATGGAACAGATGGGGCTGCAGTTGGCAAATTACGCAGATTATATCCAGCTGACGATGGAACTTAATGGAAACTACCCTCAAGACTTAGAAAAATGAAACATTGTATATAGCAGTATTAAAAAATTGGATGACTAAAAATTGGGTTTGGGTAAGATCCGACTCACTGCGGCGCTGGCTCAGAGATCTTATTGTTGACTGTGTAATTTAGATTGGACTCTTAAGAATAAAGAAGAAATCTCGCCACTTCATGTTTAGGTTGATTTATTAACACGCTTAAGGCGACACATGTTTCGACCCAACACAGGTCTTTTTCAAGGCTTTGGTGAGAATACAAGGTAAAGTGTAAACTTGTAGTAATACGCAAACACCTGAGTGGGGGGAACTAATGTGATTTGGCTGGAGGTGAAAAGTGTTCATGTGTATGAGGGTTGGCGTTAGTTTGACATTTCAATATAGGTACGCCGTGTTATATGATATGATATGATATGATATATGATATGGCATTTGTAACGCGCCTATACACAAGTGTTTCAAGGCGCGACGAGGCAGGGGGGGGAACAAGGGGAGACAGACAACGATCCTACTAGGCCAGGTGTCATTCAGATCGCACAAGTGCAATGGTAGAGGGGACTGGGAAAAGTGCAAGGGGAAGGGTAGAGGGGAAAGTGCAGTGCATGGTTAGTAGAATACAAGATAAATAATAGGGCTGGCTGGTGGCAAGTGCAAGGAAAGTGCAGTACATGGTTAGTAGAATACAAGATAAATAATAGGGCCAGCTGGTGGCAAGTGCAAGGTAAGTGCCGGGAGAAGGGGCTGTAGGATACAGAGACAGTCCCGTAGTGCAGGTAGGCAGTGCAGGGAAGAGTGGCTGGGCCGAGGACCGAGATCGGTGAGTGGCCCAGTAGCAGATTCAGTGCAGGTTCAGTAATTTTAGCAGGGGAGAGAGGGAGACAAAGCGGAGGCAAAGAGGAAGGTTTTGAGGTGCTTCCGGAACCGGAGATGGTTCTCCTCAAGTTTCAGGGAGGCAGGAAGGCTGTTCCAGAGGGAGGCCCCTGCTGCGGCGAGAGATCTACCCCCAGCTCGTTGCTTGGAGAAGCGGCTGACCCGGAGGTAGTTGGAGGTGGATGAGCGAAGAGCTTGAGAAGGAAGATATTTAGGAAGGGAGCGTTGAAGGTATTTTGGCCCAAGGCCCCAGAAGGCCTTGTGGACAACGCAGAGGGTTTTGAACTTAATCCTCGCAGCCACTGGGAGCTAGTGTAGTGATATCAGTCCTGGAGAGATACGGTCCCTGGGCTTGAGGCCAAGGACAAGTCTCGCAGTCCTGTTCTGGATGAGTTGCAAAGGGCAGAGAGTAGAGGCAGGAAGATTTAGATAGAGGCTGTTACAGTAGTCCAGCTTCGAGAGAACCAGGGCTCCGGAGACAGTGAGCTTCTGGGGGAAGGAGAGGAAAGGAAGGATACCTCTGAGGAGGGTGTAGGTAGTGTGACTTCTTAGAGACGTCAGATATGTGAGGAGAGAAAGAGAGTGTGGAGTCGAAGATGACCCCGAGGTTTTTTGCCTTGCAGGTAGGAGCAGGAAGAGGGCCAAGGGAGGCCGGCCAGAGAGCTGCAGGGAAGGAGGGAGTGGGTGTGCCGATAAGTAGAATCTCAGTTTTACTGGCGTTAAGGCAGAGGTCGCTGGCGGCACACCATTCCTGGATAGCAGAAAGACAGTCAGAGATGAGGGAAGGGGAAGAGGAGGCCGAGGGTATCCTGAAAATGAGCTGGGTATCATCTGCGTAGCACTGAAAGTTGGGACAGAGAGCGGCGATGCGGTGAGCAAGAAGTGCCAGATACTGGTTGAACAGCCAGGGGGGAGAAGTTAGATCCCTGGGGGACACCACAGGTAGAGAAAAAGATGTCAGAGAGGAAGTAACCCAGTTGGACCTGGGAGGGTCGATTGGAGAGAAATGAGGTCAGCCACGCCAGAGCCTGACCAGTGATACCCAGGTTATCACGGAGACGGTTGAACAGGATGGTGTGGTTGACAGCGTCAAAGGCAGAAGAGAGGTCGAGCAAAATGAGAACACAAGGGGTGTTGAGAGCAGGTCCTCACGGATGTTCAGGAGAGCAGTTTCCGTGCTTCTGGCAGCTCTGAAGCCAGACTGATGGTCATGAAGACTACCAACAGTTTCAGCATGGAGATTAAGCTGGGAGATGGCCAGTTTCTCAAGGAGCTTGCCCAGGAAGGGAGTGATAGAGATTGGGCGATAGTTAGCTGGGCAGGAGGGGTTGGAAGAGGGTTTAAGAAGGGGGTGCACAAGGGAGTGCTTGAGGGGGGATGGGAAGACTCCAGAGGCGAAGGAGTGATTGCAGAAGTCAGCCAGGGCAGGAGCCAGGGAGTCAATGTGGTCCTTGATAGTTTTGGAGGAACAGGGGTGGACCTGTTTTGACGAGACTTTCATAGATCGGACTTGTCTCGAAACCTCGTTTGATGCATGAGGCATGTTTAGGCATGTTGATTGCATAGGATTGGTGGTTGTGATTGTGGTGACAATAAGTGAACACAAAGTAGATCAGGTGAGATGGATGAGAATGCATGAAATTGTAAGTTGTTACAGTATAATGGATGCTGGCATGATTGAATACATAGTTATAGCAGTGGGAGCAAAAATGCACAAGTCAAATGACGGGTAGCACCAAGGAAAAGGAAGGAAGAAAAGAGGTTGTGTTAGTAAAGTTGGGTTTGAGGACCTAGCCAGGTTGGGACAATGGAGTTTTGTGTGATGTGGGTATGTTCCCTTACCGTCTGCGGTGAGCACATAGATATAAGGTGGTGGTGAGCTCAGCGGGGGGCTGTGGCTGGTTAACCTGTGGCCAAAAAGTACATATAACTAATGTAGGTGTTAGGCCAGTAAGTACCGGACTGTCAAGCACAGATGCTGTTCTCTGCGTGGCAAATATTCGATTGGGGATGTGCCAGGGAACTATTGAGGTAAGATGTGATGTTGTATAAGCGTGTGCTGGGAAGGCAACAGGCAGGCCTGTGGCAGAGAGTCAAGGCATGGGTGTTCAGAGGGCACGGGCAGGAGTTGCCGTTGGTGATTCCAGGGAGCGGTCGGGTTGGTGTAGCATGACGTTCGAGCGGCTGCTGCAATGTCTGCGCAAGTATTCAGGATACAGTTTGAATACTGTGCGTTTCCAGGCGAAGGTGAGGGCCGGTAGGACCAACGATTGCGGCCACCACATGGGAGACCGTGTGGTTTTTCCGTACACGACAAGTGTCATGCATAGCGGGTGAGTACCTTGAGAAGTGTTGGTGCGGTAATTAAGAGGCAGCGGCAGGCCTGAGTATTGGGCAGGCTGTGGGGGCATGGTAGAGGCAGGCTGATGACTGTGTTAACGCTGTAGTCAATAGTCTGGCCAGATAAATTAAATAAAAAGGCCTGCTGGCACAATTCCTGCAGTATGAGAGAAATGTGGGATATAGATGGTCCCGGAGGGCAGCTGAGCAGGTGATACTGGTCACGCGCTTACTAAAATTGCGTTATGCTTGAATAGCTCAAAAACGGAGCTTATGATCTATGGATCCAAGCATGCCAGGGCCAAACTAGGTCAAAAATATAAGGGGCTTGAAGTGGAAGGCTGTCACATCTCAGTATCAGCCAAAGTCAAGAACTTATGGGTCTACATGGAAGCCTCCTTTGGTTGCGGCCGATGTAAACGCTGTGGTGAAAAACTCTCAATATCACCTAAATGTACTGCAACAGATTTGCCCTCTGGGTGCCCGAAAAAATTGCAAAACTCTAGTTTGTGCGATTATCATGGCAGGATTGGACTATTGCAACTCTTTGCTTGGTGGGGCCAGTAAGGAATGCAGAAAGACATTGCAAAAAATGCAAAATGACCGGTCAGGATTGTATGCAATTTACCCATGAAGGACCATATAACCAGGGGTCAAGTCCTAAAAATTAAAGTGGGGGGACTCGTCAACAAACGCAATGGGATGTGACGTCCCCAGATATTAGCATATCAAGGTGAAATATGCACATTTCATTAAATTGCCTTTGCATAACCACCCAAATTGAACAGGACAAATGGCATTTGCCTTTCATAAAATCCACACACACAAAACCAAGACAGGAATTTTCTTCCATTAGTGCTTTTGAAAACATTAAAATGTGTGCATGTGTAAACTCCAAGAACCAATACTAATGTTTAACCTGGAGCTTGCAGTACCGAAATAGGATATTTTATCTTTAGTCGTTTGTTATTTTTCATCAGGTTAAATAGTGCAGTGGTGAAGTGTCTGGCCTACAAACCTGACAACTGCGGTTTGTTCTCTGAGGTCGGCTTTAATTCATACATTCAAAGAGGACATCCAATGTTCCTCTTTTAGCTGGGGGGACTGAGTCCCCCCTCTGAATAAAGTGGGTGGACTCCGTCCCCCTGCGTGTACCTTCGACTTGAGCCCTGCATATAACTATGTCCCGGAGAGAGCTTCATTGGTTATCAGTGGCCGCGAGGGTTCGCTTTAAGGTTCTTACCTTGGCGCATAAATGAGTTTTCGGGGAGGCTCCCAGTTACCTTAACGAAAAGCACGGAGAGGGAATATAAGATCATTCGCAGTGCTGGCTGCCCACGCCTGGAATGATCTCCCCATGAACTTGCGCCTAGAAGAAAGACATTGGATTGTCAGAAGACATTTAAAAGCCCTTCTCTTTGAATAAAGCTGGTTGAAAGTCCTTTTCTTTTTGTTGTGTCCCGTGTAGCTGATTTGTCTGTGTGTACATGTAGCGCCCTGATGTCTACAGGCTTTGGGGCGGGATAAATGGATAAATAAATAAATAAAATAATAAATAAATCTACCCAAGGAAAGGGATTCATTTTTTAAATGCAGGGATTTCTTAACAGGCTGGTTCCTTTAAAAGAGCAGCAAAGCTAGTGTAGAACTAACCACATGTGTGGCGGTAAATCGAGGCGATTCACATTGTATTGTGAGATTTAATATTACAGGCGGACAGCTCAATCTGTTCTATGGCTAGGCAAAATCATTCATATGTGGAGTGTGACTTACTTAAACGTCATACTTCTAAGGAAAATCGAATAAGTGCCTCTGAGGTGGATACTATCAGACAGCCACATGGCGGATGTGCAAGACTGGGACCCATTTGGAGCAATTATAGTAAGAACTATTACTAACTACCTAGCTGCAAAGGACATGGACATCCATGTTATCACCATTCCCTAGGCACTAGGCAGGGATGACACAGCGGTCTATCTTTCAAATGTGTTCCAATTACAATGGTTAAGTTGGGCAATATTAATGGAGATAGGCAAAAGAACAAAGACACACACTTTTGTTCTCAGCACTGCAATCACCGCTAATTTCATAACCACGCTAAGAGATACTGCATTACAATGCCTGTGCATAAGTTCTATACATCGCAAGTGCCCTGTCCCTGCATGCCACGGTTCAGTTCATGCCAGGGCTCTTAATATGCCATGGTTGTTTATTGAAGGGTCTGTCATATGAAAATGCTCTATGTATTCATAGCTCAAATTATACAAGGTTCAGATCACGACAGAATGTTCATTATGTTATGTTCGCATTACGCCAAGACTCTGGTTACTTTATGGCTTGGGCTGTACGGTTTCCCTGGCTATGCCACAGTTCTAATTGTTCCTACCATCTCATTAGCAGTGTTCTTATAATATCAGACCCTAAATAAAGCAGAGCTCCAATTGTGCCAGGCTTGCTATTGTAAGTGCTTTAATAATTCCAAGGCACTCATTCTAGCTGGGGTTCCAATTATGCCAGGACTCTGGTCGGGTACTGATTATTCTGATTGTTTGTGTAGAGGCTCTGTTTAAACTGCGGGTCATAATGACAGGGCACAGAATATACCAGGGCTAAGAATCTAGCAGGTTGAAGATTATGTCAGTGCTCGGTTTCTTACCCTAGTGTTGGAGGAAGGAACTGTGTGCTTGGTCCCATACAATGCTCTGACATTACACATTTACTGCACAGCAAAGAGCTGTCTTTTTGGAATGCTATTGTTAACAAACATAAATCAGTGTTACAATGGCTAAAGTGGATCCAGGGGATCTATGTACAATTCACAATTGTTTGGCTTAAGCTTGGATATGTCAATGGTGATCTTTCTCGCTTGGAAAGTGTCTCCTCAACAGCACCATTGAACACAGCTGTGACAAAGCCCCTACCCAACACTGGGGCTACATATTTAGAACTGGGACCAAAGAGGCTGGGTGTCTCCCCAAGCTAGTTACCCACATTTAGACCCCGCCCTAATGCAGAAGACAATCACAGTAGGGCAGTTAAGGATGCTTTCCTCTGTGGTGAATTGCAAGAACTCCCCCTTTCGTTATGTGTGGGGGGTGAGCCTCTAAAAATTAGGCTGGTCCGGTTGCTACTAGATGCTGCTCCCAGATGGCGGCAGGAGTGGCGGACGACCCCCACCCAGGGGCCTTATTGCACCCACTAAGGTGTTACAAATCACTGCTTCTAAAGACCACACAGGAACATCAGGGATTTCTAAACAAGTCCCCAAACAAACCTCTAAGGCAACCTTGCCTAGTACTGCTTTACTATCTAGGAGCAAGTCAAAGCATATTATTCTAAACGCTCCCTCGTTAGATCTGTGGCGGGTACTGAAAGAGTATCATCTAGGCCAACCATCATTACATTGGGAAATGAGAGTATGAAGCTAGGCAAGAGAAACCAAGAGGTTTCCCAATTTACAGACACTATTGTTTGGATTACCATAGTCCGTGCGGTCAGGAAGCGCTGCAACGAGAAGCTGCAGATCAGCATCCTGTGCACGCTTTTCATGGCGCATAACCACGCAGGAACCAGAGGAATTACAAGATGGCAGCAATGTGACAAACCGTATTTGTAGATGCGGAAAGAACAGGTGAGTGAAATCTCCCAATTAACCAATGTAAAGCAAGCCCAGCACAGAGACTCAAGTATCCGTTAAGGGAAGTACAAGAAAGGAACCAATCTAAAGCTCGGAAACTAAATCACAACAGCACCAGGAAATCTGAAGGTCCAAAACTAGAACCAATTCAATGCACTATATAAGAGGTGGAAAGAAGGAGAAAAACGGAGGAGGTTATAAGGAAGAAGTCCCTGGATACACAGGGACCACGTTACCTAGAAAGAGGTAGTGCAAGACTCTTGAGAGGGGTAACCCAGAGCCCCTCCCCACAAGTGGACAGACTGCTGGAAGAGAGGTGGAGCTAGTGGATGATCCTGTAGGTACGTGCTTCCATAGAAAGAGACCTGTGGCAGGAGGGTGAGATAATATTGTCTACCTGAAAAAAAAAAACTGAATGGCAGAGGGGTATCCATCGAGGGGAATTCTGTCGATTCCAAGGTCTGGGAGAGACCAACTGTGAATGTTGAAGCAACCCAAGTTCTGGGGAAGACCTATTGTGAATGTTGAATGTAACCCAAGGTTGGAAAGAGACCTGCAGTACGCAAGGAGTGCTGTGAGAAACCTATTGCACACGGAAGAAACCAGAGGCTGGCATGAATCCACAGGGAAGAATCACGATAAAGGAACCACATAACCGGACACAGGGTAGAGGTCTTCAGCAGAAAGACTGAATAAGAGTCTGAACCATGAGTAAACACCGGGAAGAGCCGTACCATAAAAACATATTTGTTTTGCTTTGCTAGTTCAGGGCAGGAGATTTGAGAATAGGATTTGTGAAGTCTTGTTTTAACCAAACAGTGGAACATTTGACCATTTTGTACAAAATATACTTTTCCGAGAACAAAGACAGCTAAATAACCTGTTCTATGGGATAGTTCCCACTCAGAAGTGTCTACAACCACGTGTTAGCTCAATGGGCCTTTCACAGAGGAGAAATATACACATCAGGCTTTGCCACCAAATGCCTACCCACTTTCTCTATTACCAGAGATTTCCATAAAATTATCAGCTACTCACACCATTGGCCAGGTATTGTGATGCTGGTGTTTGAAGTGAAGCAAATATCTACATGGCTACAGTGCAGTGTAAAATGGATGTGACCAAGCAGTTTGGGCTGGACTGCCCCTGTTGGGGTGGGACCAGTGGTCGAAGTGAGCAGGAGCGGTTCTCCTCTACTTTTTTAAATGAACTTTTACTGTTCACATACTTTTATTTTAAAAAGAAACCGTTGCAGAATCGTTTCATTTTTAGATAAAAGTGTAGGAAGAAGTTGAAGCTTGCATTTTCAGTGCACTGCACTGAACATTCCCTTAAACAGCAGGTGAATGAGTTTGGGGCGTATATTGTGTGTGGGAGGGAGGGTGGCAATGAGGTTTGTGGGGGGCGCGGGGAAGCCAGTAGGGAACATAGTTCCACTACTTCTTTTTCGAACACTTTGACCACTGGGTGGGACCAAGCCTGATTTGAATATAGTCTTTCCCCTTCTGTAAGGGCTTGGCAGGCGAAGAACGATGGTCTGGAGGGTTGCCCAGAGCAATACCAGAGGTTAAGATTAATTCTAAACCTTCCAGACATCACCTCTTGTTTTGCTTAGTCACCCGGAGTGGGACGGGTATGCCCAGACGTGGGTCCCATGCCTGCTGCGCCTAGAGACCTAAGATACTCCTCACTGATGAGGCCCAACAAAACTGAAACATGTCTGGGGATGCTTGTGGTCTCGTGTGGAAGGGATGTGACCAAGCAGTTTGGGCAGTGGGGTGGGACCAAGCCTGATTTGTATATGCTCTTTCCTCTTTTGTAATGGCTTGGCAAGCGAAGAACGATGGTCTGGAGTTTTGCCCAGAGCAATGCCAGAGGTTAAGATTAAATCTTCCAGCCATCACCTCTTCTTTTACAGTGCCCTTCCAAGCATTATTCTGTAAGACCAGACCCTGCTCTTCTCACCACCAGCTCGACGAGCATGCAATCCACAGCTTTCCATGCTGTGTGCATCTTTTTGCAAAGCAATGGACTGTACGGAATGCATTATATAGTGAATGTAGTTGCCAGGTGCATGGCAGAAGCTGTCAACTGTGGCTAGGTCACCAATCAAACCAAACAAAGGTAAAATATGAAATGCTCAAATGACATACAATTGAACATAATCTGACTAAAAACCAAACTAGGGCTGTAACAGTTTATACTGGTCCACACGAGAGATGCTTAGCGCTGATGCAGAATGTTGGGAGAGAAACATCAAGCTTTATAACAGTGGGTAAGGCCCACCGCTGACCCATTGTATACAATTGCTCCCCAATATTCAACTTTTAGAATGAGGTATTAAGGACTGGCCCCAGTGTTATAGTCCCTCACCCAAGTTAAAGGTCAAGGAGGAAGCTGAGCGTGTTGAAAGAGGTTAAGGGACAAGCCATCCCCAGAGGGATGCGATGCCACTAGAATATGTAAAAACCGGTTAGAACATGAAATAGAACTTGGATAAGATGCTCAGAAGCACGCAGTGCGCTTTGTCCTGGAGGAAGGTTGGCTAAGGAAGACACTCAGCATTGAGACGTAATGTTGAGAGAGAAATGACGATTTGTAACAGTGGTTAAGGCCCTCTGCAGTCCCATTGTTTACACATGCTTGCCAACATTCCAATGTTATAATGTACACTGCAAAGGACACAAATAATGTAATGATTTCTCGTTGTCCTCTCCAGATTAGTTGCTCCATGTGAATAAGGGCTATTGGTTTCTGTCAGAAACCCGAAAGCTCCATTCTAACATTGGAATGTTGGCGAGCAAATGCTAAAAAATGTGTCAGGCGAGGGCCTTATCCACTTTGCAAAGCCTGATGTTCCCCTCGCAGTGGATTTTATGTCTCACTGGGACCACCCAGAGTCACAATTACTTAAAGAGACAGTATCCCTGAAAAGGTGCTCTGTGAAAGGGAGGGAGTGCTGGGCACTGGGGTTACAGGGCTGCGGGAAAGGAAAAGGGTTGCTGACATTTTCCCCGAGACATGGTGTCTTTGTGGTGTGGCTTTAATGGCCAGTGTCACTGTAGCGTACTCTGGCTGTCCCGTGCAGTGCAGGGGCGACCAGGGCATCTTCCCTATGTGACCCTGATCCCCTCAAATGCTTGCTTAGGGAGACACAGGCCCCTTGGTCACGCCAAGTGAGATTAGGCAGGGGACTAATATACACAGTTGTGCAGTATTGTCTTCGAGAGGTAGACTTTTTAAATCAAGGCCTCGATATCTTCAATAGGTACCTGGGGTGCTCTCTTTGGGTGCTCTTTTTAGAACACAGGTTATGGATCAGTCCTTTGAAACTTCTGTTCAACATCACCTTCAAGACAACTCTTACTCTGCCACAGAATACAAAAATCACAATTTTCGACCGATGTTTGCAAAGCTAAACGTTCAATATCTCTAAGAATAGGGAGGCAAATATTTCAATTACTACCGAAAGATACAAACCCATTTTCTGCAGAGACGTCAGATTTGTAACATGACTGTAAATTACATCTTTCATTTGCAGGATGGGCTCCCAGCAAAGGAACTTCACCCGACAGGCTCAGGTTTATAGGTTAGTGTGTACAGGAAACAATCTAGTCAACATCTCTAAAGAATCTTCACTTCCCTCACTATGTAGTCCCTTTGTATGATTAAGGCGGGTACATTACAGAGCAGGAGTCGCTGGGTGGCCTCTTCCCATCAAATTAAGAGATTGCTATGACCTTGGTAATTAACATTGTCTCAATAATATTAACCTTTACTCTGCCAGGGCTCAAAGGAGACCACTATGCTAGGGTTGGAATAGTTTGTCCGGATGTTGCTGGAAGCTCGAAGGAACACTGCAGGTGTCAATCCCCAACAGTGATTATGACATGTCTATATCTGTCTGCCTATCTATCCATCCATCCATCCACATATACAGTCACAGATGGCAGAGAAATCACTCTGAGCCTTAGAGACAGTTTAAGGGTTAACATTTTCTTTGTGGGGCCTAAGGCAATCTCTCTCTCTTTCGCTCTCTCTCCCTCTCTCTCTCTCTGGTCTGTATTTGACCCACCTCCCTAGCTCAGGTATCCGTAACCCCTTGTTAGTGCTAGCGAATGTTGACCACCTTCTGTCAAAGAACTGCCTTGCTCTACAGATAGTGCCCTAAGATTACGGCTCTCTTTTCTCCTTCAGGGAATTCCTAACTTTTCCTCAACTCATGGGTTAATTTTCTAATGAGAAGTGGGATAGTGTCTTACTATGGTTTGAGTTACGATTTCCTTGCATGTCCACTCTCACCTCTCCCGCCATACTCTCACTAATTCCTGCTTACTCCTCCCTCTTTCCTGGTGTCTCATCAACGTTCACACTCCCTATGATCTTACCCCCCCTTTTATGTTACTTCTCCTTCCACTCCTCCTCCTCACCACCACTGTTACTCCCCTCCCCCTTACTACTACTCTGCTACTTGTGAGAAACCAAGGGGCTCTGGGGATCGATGTCTCAGGTGGCCAGGGCACAGCCATTGCCTTTGGATCCAGACCCTGTGGGTGGACCATTGCAGGAAGATCACCTGGATAAGGTGTTTTCAGGGAGTGGGGAGTGAGACAGCCTACGGTGAGATGCGTTATTCTCCCCTTTCCCATACACCTAACCCATCCTATTTCATACGATTCCCCTGATGGCCCAACTCCCCCCCTGCCCACTTTCCACACAAACACTGGGCAGAGGAAGAGGGCGAATGAGTAACACTGCTAACTCTTCTACATCGCAATGGACATGTCCGCTAATTGGGTCAGGCAAAGTCAGGCACTTGATTCTAAGTGCATACATATGATACCAATTAGCTCTCTTCACACAAATAAAAGGCAGGACATAGATGCACACCCTGAGCAAGGTGGAAAATGAGTAAGCGCAGAACTTAAAGGGTGATGGCAAACCTACTGGAGCAGTGCAATGGACCGAGGGATGAGAACCACGGGGAGAGAACCCCAGGAGTTCCCTGCAGCAGGTTGTTGCCTCCAAAAGGCTGCAACAGACACGTGGGCAAGGCAGAATCCCGAACAAGAATAACAAAGTTACTCACCGTAGTGATTACCTTACTCCTAGTCCATAGTCCCCTTTCCTCCATACTTGTGGGACATTCCATCCTTCAGGACGGGACCGGAGCACTTTTGATAAAAAGCATCATAATTGAAAATGTTCTGTCCTCCTTCTCTTTTTACACGGGGTACCGCACGCGGCCGTAACCCTGCACTCCTGAGCTCCGCCCTGCGCATCGCCCTTCAGTCCTTTTCTATCGCCAGATCTGCAACCATTTAAGCAATAATAGAGGATACTTATTAGAGGGGACGGCAGGCGGCGTATGGAGGAAAGGGGACTATGGACTAGGAGTAAGGTAGCCACTACGGTGAGTAATTTTGTTATACTCCTACGTCCCGTCCCCTTTCCTTCAAACTTGTGGGAGATTCCAAAGCACTCCTCACAGGTAATACAGGTGGATGGAACTTCCTTACTGAAACAGGTTTTTAAGAACAGCCTGGTCGAATTGAGCATCGGCCCTGGAGCTCAGGTCCAAGCAGTAATGCTTACAAAAAGCTGATGAGGAAGCCCACGTAGCTGCCTTGGCAATGGTTTCCCATGGAACATATCTTTGGAAGCCAACAACAGCCGCTTTGCCACATACAAGATGGGCATGAATGCCCTTCGGAGGCTGAAGGCCCTGAATGGTATACGCTTCTGATATACAGGAGGCAATCCATCGGGAGATAGTAGCCTTTGAAGCACGCTTCCCTTTCGGGTCTCCGAATGTCACAAAGAGTTGAGAGGAGCCCCGGAGTTCAGTTGTTCTGTCTAGATAGAACTTCAGAGCTCGCCTGACATCTAAATTGTGTAATACTATCTCGGCGTCTGAGGCCGGGTACGGAAAAAAGACAGGTAATGTCTTGGGTCTGCAATGCCAGTGTTTTCTCCCTTGTTTGGCATGTTTAGGAAAGCAAGTAATAACTTTGCAAGATTCTGCCTTCAGAGGCTAATTTGGAGTTTTAAATGGTCTACTAACATTTTTGGCACTAGGGAGGGGGAGGCAAAGAGTGTAATAGGGGAGGGCCAGGCTATTTACAGATTGGGGCAGATGCATGGACCTCTAAAGAAAAGGGGTGCACATGAAGAGTGGTAATGGTGAAGACTTTTAAATTGTAGAGGGTTTTTCAGTGCCATGTTAATTGAGAAACAAGTCATTCCGACAGGAATGATTACCATTAATGATTAGCACAGTAAAAGAAGGCAGCATTGAGGTGACCACAGGAATTTTTCAAAGGAAACTACAGCGAAAATAAAAGGGAGACTATAGGGGCCCTGGACCAACGGTCAGTGGCCCATGCACTATTTGTTGTGTTTGGTCTGACAAGGACTGAGTCCATTGCTGATTGGACCTGATAATTTACTATTGAGGGGATATGAGCCTCGGTCATAGGTCAGTGGGCCATGTCCTTTTGTCTAATTGGGGCAACAGGGACAGAGGGCAGCCTAAGGCCATGACTGGTGGGAACTTGTTAGTTACTAGGCAAGAGGGATATGGGCCTCAGCCATAGGTCAGTGGG
Organism: Ambystoma mexicanum; assembly: GCF_040938575.1. NCBI lineage: Eukaryota > Metazoa > Chordata > Amphibia > Caudata > Ambystomatidae > Ambystoma > Ambystoma mexicanum. The sequence continues at coordinate 305,751,051 of NC_090940.1, forward strand.
GCACAGTCTTTTAGCCCAATTGTTGCAAAGTAGACAGGTCCGGAGATCATGGCCAATAGGATCTTGTTAGTTACTAGTTAAGGGCATATGGCCCACTGCCTTTTTTAATAATTGGTGCAACATGAACAGTGTGGGCCCTGGTGAAGATACAGCATAACAAACCCATTGAAATTCAGTGAAGAAAGGTAAGTTAAGACAGAGATGAACTCAGATTCATCGCAAAAAAAACCCTGGCAAAGTTGGTGGGTTTGAGATGGGATGACCATCTTAACTCAGAGTCCCCTCCCGATTGCTTAGCCCGTGTGCACATGCATGAGATCACAGCAGGGATCAACCATAAGAGCAAAAATGACATCATGGTTGACATCTACGGTTGGGGAGATTGGAGTTAAGATGGTTGTCATTTCCCACAGAATTTCCTGGATTTTGTTGCAGTGAATTGGATCATCTTAACTCTTTTTTTAACTAATACTTTTATATAAGGGAGCAAAGGTTTATCAGAGCTAGTAGAATACGGATTGTCATTTCAGTGACCTTGATGGACCGAGTTAAGATACCAGAAGATGCCCATTCAGTAGACCTGATTCAACACTTTGATGATTAGTGTAAACACGCTTTGAAACACATTGTGTATAGGCGCTATATAAACATATCATATCATAACCGAATGATACATATGGACTCAGAGTACCTGTTCATCAGAACGTAGTCATCAAACTGTTTAAACGGGATGATGCTTTTGTAGCAATTTCACACACGTTACTGCTAAACATACGCCAATTTTATCCATCTCACTGTCTATCACTCCCCATATTTGCAGTTAATAATAAGGATTCTACTGCTATGCACAAATTTTAATGTAAATAATTATGTGAGTTTCATTAATATGTATATTTCTAGCATGCACATCAATTCAGAAAGCAGTTGAACCTTTTTTTGAACAACGGTTGCAGAGCATAATAGAGAGACAATTTTGGTCATGTGATGTGACATGAGCAATAAATCTGACTGAAAGCAGTTAGTCACAAATAAAACTGGTATGCACAACGTTGCAAAGTAACCACATTGACTTCGCCACTCTGAGCTGGGTATGGTATCCGCAAGTCCACAACAGCAGCTGTATGCAGTGAAAGCCTATGCCATGCATAGACATGTCTCATAATTCCCCTCTTGAACAAAATCAAAACACATACTGGATCCAAGAAATGGGATTACAGACCCAGGGGGGGAAAGACCATAAAGGAGTCCCAGCCAGGTCACCTAGGTCAGGAAGAAGGGTGGAATATACAACTAGCAAAACATGCATAGAGGGTTTGCATGAGGAAGATAATGGGGGATACCGGGGTAACCCAAGGAAGTGTTTTACACTCTCCAAAGGCGTACAGTTAATGGACACACAGACAGGGAGCCTTACTTCCTCCCCACAATACCAGGAACTCTGGGGTCAAGACAATTCCTGTCTCCCTCACAATTACGACCAATCGCCTGCAGACACTCCTCGCTTAAAAGCAATGGAAAGGATACCAGCACTGCATCAAACAAAGGGAATTTTTTTACTCTCAATACAACAATCCCACAAGAGTAATACTCTATACGCACTGTGAGAAACCCAAGGGTACTCTCACACCTACTCCCCTATGATCCTCTACGCAGGTGGCCAGGGAAAGGCCATCGCATTTGGATCCAGACTCTGGGGGTGGACAAGTGAGGGAGGATTACCTGGGTTGAGGGCCCTTGGCGGTTGAGAGTGGGATGCCTTCAAGTGAGATATGGTATCCCCTTATCCTAATGTAAACCAACCTTTATTGGTTATTGTAGGTCCCCTTCTTTCCTCTCTTGGGACACCTGACAGTACTAAGATGAGGAAGAGACAGCTGAGAGTAAAGAACACCGCTCACTCTTATCACACCAGTACTGAGACGAGGAAGAAGCAACTGAGAGTAATGAACACCATTCACTTTCACTACTTAGGTACTGGGACGATGTAGATGCATGAACGTTATGATGGTCAGGCATGTCCTCTTAATCAGATTCAGGCAGAATTGAATAATGGAATACACCTGCAGCCCATTGAAGGTCCACAGGTGTATAAAAGGTAAAGCTATGAAGGAGTGAGAGAGAGAGAGACCAGGGGAACTTGGACTGATATCACTGTAAAACCCAGGGAATCTAGAGGCAGCTGTGGTGGGACCCCTGAGGATGAGACAGGATGCTGGGCGACATCCCCAAACAGAGGGAAGCACCCCCCCATGTGAAGTGGGAGAAAAAGGAGCTGCAGCGAGGCACGAACACCAAAGACGCTGTGTCCCACCTCACAGAGGCATTGAAGCCACCTACGCTGACAGAGCTCCTGTCCCCACTTGAGCGGGGCTTGCGGAATCCGAAGCAGCAGGAAGAAGGAAAGCAGTGAATACCGCCGGAAGAAACCGACAACCAGTGAGTGCTGGGGAAGTTACCCAGAGACCGGAGCACTCCTAACGGGCTGCAAAGGTTGTAAACAAGGTTGAGGGAATAAATAGATTAGTTACAAATGGAACTGTGAAGTTGAATGAATACCGAACTGAATGAAAGCAGCATATATGCTAATCTTGAATACCGAATGGAATAAAAGCAGTAAATCTGCTAATAATGAATAACGAACTGAATGAAATAGCGAACCTGCTAATGTTTAGTCATGTACTCAAGGGAAACAGGAACCTAAACTGAATGTAGGACTGACTGCAAAGGTGAAGTCAAGTTTCAGAAACTGTTTGGTTTTGAAGCTGCATTTGAGAAACTATTTGTTTGTTGAATATGGAACACTAATAGGAGAACTAAAAGTTCCTGGTTGCGTGAGCTGTAAGGGGTGAACCGTGTGGTCTGACAACTGCGACAACACCAGAGACCCCCTGTATGCTGACAAGCAAACCTACGATAGTGTCAAAGGAAAACTACTATTGGCATATAAGGTGTGGGGAAGGGAACCCTGAGCTGTGAAGAATTTTGGGAACTTGGCCTAAAGACAAAGCTTCAAGGTACTTCTTTTTGTAAAATTATTTGATATTGAACTTGGGAAAGAGAATCCTGAGACTTGCTGCCATGGAACTGTATTGAACTTGGGGAAGGGCATCATGACATTTAAAAATGTGTGGAACTATAGAACTTTAAATCCAAGAAAAGGTAATTTGAACATTGTGGTGAACTTGTTCATATTTGGGGAGGAGAAGCTGAATAAGAAGCATGAGATGGAAATAGCTCAGAACCTTACTTTTGGAACACTGTTTAATGTATGGTTGACATTCCTGCACATTGCTTTGATGTTAGTTGTGAGGGTGGGGACAGGTTTTGGACACAGACAGGCTTTAAGTTGAACTTACTGACACAGACTATCCTTAGTTTCTTTAGATAGGGAAATCCCACTTTAGCATAGGGCAAGTTAGGCCTTACACCATCCTGGCATTTAAGTTAATATTTCTGTTACATTGAATCTGTTGTCTGTGTCTCCTTCCATGACGCCAACCTCACAAAACCGTGAGTTCTTTGGTACAGGCGGTTACCAAAATAAAATTCAGAAAAGATAACTCTCCAGCCTGAGACAAGGGAATAACCTAACAGCTCCTTTTACGGCCAGTAACAGACATACTAAAGTAGGATCCAAGATGGCGGCTTCCCCATTCAAAAGCGTTCCCCATTTACTTAAGACAACAAAGCATCCCTGCCATGGAGCATGCATAAAGCGGTCATGCGATTCCTCTGGCCAATCAGCAGGAAGCTAGTCAGTCCAAACACTATGTAAGGGCAAGCTCCCATGACAAGAGTGGAAGGGAGTTTTGTGGAAAAGAGGACGTGAGTTGTGGTTTTAAAGAGACAGAAGAAGATTGCTGGAGCAGAGAGAAAGACTGATGGGCAGACGGCAAGACCTGGAGAGTAAAGGAACACTCATGGGTTGGTTATAAAACCTAGAATGGAAGAACAGATTGAAAGACCCATAGAGGAGGGGGAACATTGCTGGGCAGACTGTAGGAGCTGGAGTGGGGTTGTGAATTTTATCTGCTGGAAAATAGTCTGATTTTAAGACCCGCATAGGAGAGACTGATTGTAAATCCTAGAGACCAGAGGAGACTGAAAGCCTGAGAACAGAAATACAGAAAAGGTAGGAGCCTGAAAGTGAGATCAAAAGGTAGGTGCAGAGAGACTTGGACACAGCCCCAGTCAAGAAAATTGCAGAAGAAGCAGAGGCAGAGGCCTTTGACAAGAGAAAAACAAAGAAGATAAAGGTGAAGGCTCTGGCCAAGGGAAAGGTAGAGCAAGAACATTGAGAGGCACTGACAAGAAAAAAAAAAGGAATGCGCACTAAGCAAAGAGAAGGAGGAAGTGCCCTGGAGGTGGCAGACAATGGAAGGGTAAAGACTCTGGTCTAGGAGACAGACAGTGATGAGATGGAGGAGGTGAAGCAAGTAAATAAAATCCCCTCGGCACTAACCCAAGAAAGAAGAAACAGTGCTCTTTTGTGAACTGTCAGTGAACATTATAACAAACCCCAATTATCCTGACATCTTAAATAAAAGGCTTAAAATTGAACATACTCGTGTCATTTGTTACAACTTGTGATATATATGGCATCATCCTGGGATCACAGAAACCGGTACAGCGTACAACTCACGGTTACTAGAGATGACAAATGCAAGAAATTAACTATGTAGAGCCTGCAGGAGAAGTAGTCAGATGGGTCCCAGGTGTGTTATTCATCTACCTGACTCCGGAAGCACATCTGCCCATCAGGCACTCCCCTGGTTGTCAAGTGTGATGAATAACAAGAATCCGTCACTTCTCCCCAAGGGGGGGGAGGGGGTTCACTGTCAGGCTAGGGAGGCAAGCCCGCTCCGCAATACCCTTCCTAGAGGTAGAGGCAAGCAGGATCTCACCGGGAGAGACTGCCCCTTTGGGCAAACTGACTCCCATTCTTGTGAAGAACTCTCTAAGAGTCATACCAATGGTACACTTTTACAATCATTGAGTAAAGGTAAATATGTAGAACCTACTAAGATGTGTTATTGTGATCACGAAATACAAATTATCCCTTTAAGAGAAAGACTCTCATACTGAGACGAAGGCAAACCTATTTGGAGGAATACAGAATCAACAGAGAAAGGACTACAAAGTTGCACTGGGAAAGGCCCACAGCAGCACAATAAAGGAAAGCGGTGAAGACTGGCAAAATACTAAGGAAGCACTCGAGTTTAGAGATTGCTCGCAGGCGTGTTCTGCTATTCTAGAGCAGAACCTGTAAGGAAATTCTGACACGCGGCATCAGCATGAGAAGGAACGGAGAGCGGCTAAGACAGACAAGGCGGCCTTACCAGAGGCAAGAAATAGGCGGTGATGTGACTGAAAAGAAACAGAGGTGGAGCCGTAGGTCCGTATACAACGCTGATACCAACGTGGAGCTGACATAGACAGTGCTGACAGATTAAAAGTTGGAAAAGACATGACTGCAAGGCCAGAGATTGCACTAGGCCAACCAGCCAAGGGAACAGGAACTACCCAATCAAGCGAGAACTCTGGTGAGACTATCCCGGTACACCACCTGTAACAGCGAAGGCGGGAGACCCGGGAGGGGGACAGAGTTGTTACTGGAATGCTCCTACCCATCCCAGTCTTAAACTATTGCCATTGAGTCCAGACAAAAGCTCTGAGACATTGCAAAATACTAAACTTTGTGAGAGATGAAAAACTGCAGGACCATTTGAGACCAAGATTAAGAATAAACCCAAAACAGAGTTAAAGACTGTGGCCCTCATTACGACCCTGGCGGAAAGTGACTGACCGGACCGCCACAGCGTAAATAGCGTTTCCGCCTTTGCACGAAGGAGCAAAGTGCGGCCCATTCCGACCCATCGGGCACGAGCACCACGCCATGGCGGAAGTGCAAAGTCCGCGATGGCGGAAATGACCCCAAAACGGCCCACACCGCCGCCGTACGGCGCCCTAGGTGCAATACCGCCACCCCTCTTAGCGGTCACCGCAGTGTGCGCCTACCGGAAAGTACGGTGACCGGAAATATACGGAAACGGAAGTTAAAACATGGCCCCGGAACGGGAAACATCCCGCCGTACACCTATAAAACCACTAAAACCACACAACCACTAAAATCACTACCCTGAGACACACCCCAACCCGTCATCCACCCTAGCGAAACCAAGAAAAATGGGAAAAGTAGCGAAGAAAGCGTGCGACCGCAAGCGGCAGGTCCACTTCTCCCGTGAGGAACTCACCGTGCTAACAGAGACCCTCCAGGAGAATGCTGCCGTCGTCTTCTCCACGCAAATGACCAGAACGGCACTTGCAAACAAGAAGGCCATATGGGCTCTGGTGGCACAGCGGGTAAGTGCGGTGGGGACCGCACCCCGCACCCCACAGCAATGCCGCAAGCGATGGGACGACCTGGGGATACGCGTCCGCAGCATACTCTCTGCCAACCGCAACATTGCCACAGCCACCGGGGGAGGTCCAGAATCACCCATCAAGTTGACCCCCTGGGAAGAAATCTGTGCGTCCACCATCGGAATGGAGAGCATAGAGGGAGTCGGAGGGATGGAGAAAGGAGTGCAGACATCCGAAGATTCAGGTAGGGGGGCCAAATAAAATAATGCCAAATCCACACAGTCCATCCATGTGAAGTACCATGCGTCCACATAGTGCTACAGAAACACATGTCCAGGAGAACGTCCACACACATAGGCCTGACAGCGCACGTTAAAACCCACAATAAATACATAAATAATTAAAAACCCCTAAAACACGCACTACACGTGCAGCAGGCACACCCTAACTGCAGGCTGCCAAACAACTGCACCCTCACTCCACACACAAATGAAAGCACCTCCAAGGCCCCGACCCAAATCACCCTCAGGTACCACTCCAATGCATGTGATACAATGCCATTCCAATTCCCACAGACCCATCAATAACCCTCGCCCTCCTTTACTCCACCACAGGGTCCGATCCAAACGACGAGCTTCAGGACACCCCTACCAGCACACCTGCAAAGAGGGCCAAGACCAACGGCCAGAGACCCTCCACCTCAGCTGCACGCATCAAGACACGGCAGCAGCACAAATCAGGTGGCAGCACAGAGGAGGGAACATCAACAGGCACCCCAGCAGCCAGCATGGGCACACCACCACCACCAGAGGTCCCCCCAATGGATGCCACAGAAGGCACTGCCTCTGGTGGCAGCAGCACCATAGGTGACACCCCATTGATGGCAGCATGCTCGGACACCGAAGACGGGGATGTCGAAGTCAGATCCATCCATGACCTGTCCCAATCCCCCTGTCTGTCCCATCCCGTACAACATGAGGATACCACGCAGGGGCACCCACAAGACGACGACTGGCCATCCCCCACAAGCCCTGTGGCAAGGCAACATGAGGACAACAGCCCCTCTGTGACACCCCCGCAAATGGCCATGGCCCAGCAGAGGCAACAGTCCCTCGACCAGTTAATCGTGCAACAGCAGCAAATGGCCACGCTCCTCAAGGACCATGCCGATGAATGTGGGGGCACTAAGGCAGACATAGAAACATCAACTGAGACACTTAGGGCAGAAATGGAGAGAGGTACAGAGACGCTAAGGGCACAAATGGAGAGAAGCACCGAGAGCCTGAGGGGGGAACTGCATGCGACGTCCAAAGACGTATGTGCCGAACTTGCCGCAGTGCGCCGTGTGCTCACTGAGCTCTCGCAAACCCTTAGGGACATGCATGGACGTGAGCAGGCAGAGACATCATCCGTTGCAAGTTCCGTCCAGGGCAGCCCCCAACGTAGATCTGGGAGGAACCTGCGCTCCACAGGCAGGGGTGCCCCTGATACCCGCAGAGGGGGCTTGCAATAGCGACAGCCCACTGACAATGAGCATCTTTGGACACTGGTGTTCGGGGGGGAGGTACGAGGGTGGAGGGGGTGTGTTGGGCTCACTTGGGTGGCGGGTCGATAGGGTGTTCAACATGATATCACATATGCCATAAACAGTGCACGATCAACCAATGAGATGTGTGGACATTGATCTTTGTGTACTAGGCCATCATAGGCGTACAGTCCATATTGTGCATGTCCCAGACACACACAGTGCCACGAGTCCCGTGTCCATGTATCAGCCACCAGGCGTGAGTGCTAGAAGCATGCATCAATGAGATGCTGACGAATGTCACGGGCCTCCGGTGCCTCGCAGACTCCATGAGGTGCTGCCACATCCCCACCCTCATCATGACCATCATCAGGTGCTTGCAGTTCTGCGTCAGGGGGCATGGGCACATTTCTACGTACGCACATGTTGTGGAGCATGACACATGCCATCACCATCTTTGCAACCTTCTCATGGTGGTACAGGAGTGCCCCGCCAGACCTGCTGAGGCAGCGGAAACGAGTCTTCAGTAGGCCGAATGCCTGTTCAATGACTACACGGGTACGTGACTGGGCATGGTTGTAGTCCTCCTCATGCTGGTCCCGAGGGTTCCGGACTGGTGAGAGGAGCCATCTCTTCAGTGGATACCCAGCATCACCTGTATGTGGACGAGAAACGCATGATGTGGAATGCCATTGCTACGTACGCACACCCCCCCCCCTTCCTGCCAGGTCATTGCCAAATCACATACCACACATATTCATGCATGTAATGAGACTCACCGAGTAGCCAGGATCTGTTCCCTGCGTGTCGCTCCATGTAGCGTGGTATTGTAGAGTTCCTCAAGACCATAGAATCATGGGTTGATCCAGGGAATCGGGCACAACAATGTGTAATGATCCTGTTGGAGTCACACACCATTTGTACATTCAGGGAATGAAATTGTTTTCGGTTGCGGTACTGGGCCTCCATGGCATGTGGGACGACCAATTCAACATGGGTGCAGTCGATGGCACCAATGCAACCCGGTATGCCGGCAAGTGCATGGAATCCCACTTTTGTGTTGGTAATTTCCTGCTCCGAGCGTGGTAGAGAGATGTAGTCGTCTGCGTGCTGCAGGAGGGCATCGAGCACTTGAAATAGTGTCCGTGAGAACAGTGGCTGAGAAATGCCATGCAACTGTCCGACTGTGTGCTGGTAGGTGCCTGTGGCCAGGAAGTGTAGTACAGACACCACCTTCAGTAGGGGTGGGATGGCGGTTGGGCTATCTATCATGCTGACAAGGTCAGCCTGTGTCATGTCCACAATGGCGGCTATGGTGTCCCGGTCCAGACGGTAGAGGGTGTGGATCTGCTCATCAGTGAGGTTGAACGGATGTGCTCGGAGGCGTGGGATTGCGGGCTGCCTGCGTGGTGGTAGTGGCTGTGCTGGCGGCCCTTGCTGGCCCTGCCTTGGCCTCCTCCTCCTCCTGCGTCTCCTCCGTGCGGCCGGTTGTAGTTGGTGTTCGTCTTCTTCTTGGAGTTGGAGTACTTGCAGTGCTATCAGGTCCCCCAGGGCCAACATCGCGAGTCCTGCCGGTAGCATTTCGGTGTGGTTGTGGGAGGAGACTGGCTGTGCAATTTATGTGTTTTCAGGCTGTATGGCCTCCACCTGTGGCGATTAATTCCACCTGTGCAAACTGCTCTCCCCTTTGGCCGGGCACGTCCCGCGCACAACGCTGCAATTCGGGGAATGGCATCTTGCTATTGCAATCATGTATTTGTACCCGATGGCCGTGTAAGATTGGTTGATATGTTCATTCTGCTGTGGTCCCATTGTTTCACATACTATCTGTGCAGTCGCGAACAGACTTGTGAAGGGTCAGTGGAACGTAGTACTCGAGTAACGGTGGGCCCTCATGCATCACTGTACCGAGTTGCAACGACGGGCGGGGCGTCCCATTTGTGGGTGAAGGCAGTTGCCATTTTCACACACAGCCGCACTCGATGGAATAATTAGTGATTTCAAACGGCCACAGATGCCTTTTCGACGTGATGTTGCAAATGAGGAATTCGAAGGGCGGCGCTTTCGGTTTCCAGCTAGCGGCGAGGAGATGCCCACAGGTCTGACTGCAAATATAACGTTCTATTGTTCAATGTCCTTGAGACAGGGGCCATGGCGAGGAAGCAATGATTGATATGAATAGTTTGGGATGCGCAATAGCTACGTGGCCGATGAGGCCGGCCGTTCCCAAATACATGTTACTTCACGACACTGGAATTACGGGCTGGGGCACTGTGGATTTTGCAGGCTGCATAACGCACAGACTCCATGGATGTTTCTAATGTCATGTGAGTAATTATTCAGGCGTTTTGATCCCGGGATGAGGGAATGATGGATGGATGCATGGGCAGGTGATTTGATACAGAGTTTGCCATGTACAGGGCTTCTTGGGATCTATCCGCCTCCCCTACGCTATGTGATGCAGGGCTGCCATAGTGGGACCATCGTCTATCTGGCCTTGTTGAGCCCTCCCTGTCTCGACGCGCCCTCAGACACTTGTGTCCATGCACGTTAACATTCCCATCTGATGGATTCTGTTTTGACAGACGCATGCACAGGTACACTCGTTTGTGATGGTGTTTGCACCTCGATATAGATGGTTATGAGTCGCAAGTGGTTTTGGGGTGGTGATGATCCTTTGGAGTGGGCTAGCATGCATATGGCTGTGGATTTAGTGTGATCATTGAAGTGAGTTGTTGGAATGTAGTTCTGATGGCCATTCTGTTCTTTTTCTTTTCTTTTGGTTGACAGGTATCTCCTCCCCTTTTGCCACTGCCATCTGTATGCCACTCCTGCAGATGGTTTTTACTCCCGACACCTGCTGCTTCGTGTTAATCAGTGGAGCAGCATTACGATCTTATGGGACGATCGCCAATGGCCCACATGCCCTTACGCAGTACTGGTGGCTCGGAGCAACATTTCGGCCTTTCAGCTGGACTAGTGCCTCCCCATTGGGACGGCCCTGCGGTTGTGTGCGCTTCCATGTTGCCTTTTCGTACGTGAATGTGGCTCTGTGTACCATGAGGGAACAGGGCGTCACACAAGTAGTGGCTGGTCATTTCTTGCGGATGCAGCACACAATGGTGAAAAGTGTTTTGGAGTTCATGGCCTGATGGCTGTATGGGCTTGGTGATTTTGATGTGCATTAAATTTCTATTCTGATTTGGCCCGTGTAGCTTTTTTCTTTGCAAGTGATGTGGCATATGCCTATTTGGGGGGCGATGTATTGTGGGGAGATCTGCATTGGGTTCCAGCTTCGGAGTTTAGTTGCGTGGTACTGTACTGGGCGCGTTTGCCTACGGAGCCCGTGAGGTCAGGGATGGGGGCTGCCAATATGGCAGTTTGAATGTTGTCATGCTCAGGGGCGGGGGATTGGGTTTTGTGTAACAGATGCCGGTCAGCCAGGTGGACTGGTGGAATGATGTGATTCTCGGAATATTGCTGGTCACAGGTGCCTGTGTTTGCGTGCGTTTCTTGGTGGGGGACTGTGGTCATGTCCATTGGGATGGCTTCTGTATTCGTGCCATCTGTGCCCTGCAGCTCCCATTGGCCCCTGTTGTGTTTCTTTTGTTCGTTGGCATGCATGGGTGACTTGTACATTTCAATGGTTGCATTGTGACTTCATTGCACCTACGGGGAGTTGTACTTTGTGGGCAGGGAGCGGTGTACAGGCACTCAGTGGGGCCGTTTACGGTTGATTCGCGATGCCGTACTTCTCACCATGGCGGAATGGTACATTCCGCCATGCTTGATGGCGTTAGGTACATGTCCGCTAGGGTCGGAATTGGCGTACCCTTGCGCCATGGTGGTGTTTGCGGTTTGGCATGGCGCGCGCGCGCGTGCTTGGTGCAGTTAGCGTTGGCGTTCACTACGGTGTCGCTAATGGCTTCGTACTTTGCGGTGACGGGTCATAGTCGCACCGAGCGCTATTCGATGGCGGTATTGCATTTCCGCCATCGTTTTCCGAATTCCGCAAGGGTCGTAATGAGGGCCTGTGACATTACCCTATGAGGGGAAAATAATAAATACAAACAAAAGAGAAGAAGGTCATAAGGATCAGAAAAGTAAATGAAAGCAACAGAGGATTGCAAGTTTGAAGATTGCTATATCAGAATTGTGTGACCTAACAAGAGTAGTTGCCCAGAACTACTTAAGAATAACCTATTGGAGTGAGTTGGGAAGAATACCAACCTACAGGAGAAGGGAGTCAATCTCCTGATTTTTGTTGTTACAGCAGTGGTAGGGGGTCAGAGCAGGTTAGTTTGGACAGTGGACTGATTCTGAGTTGGACTTTCACTGACGACGACAAGCACCTTAGCTAGTTTTGTTAGGTAGGGAGGCCTTATAGTTTAGGAAAAGGGTGTCATTACCGTTTTTGTTTAATAAAAGTATCAGTGAAATGGCTGACCAGAATCCGTGTCCTCCTCCTAACTTGCCACACAAGCTTATGAAACTGTTTCTGCCTATACCTACTTAGTTCTAGGAAAGAAGAGTTTTGCTTGAGCTTGCTCTATACGTGGAGATTCTTCCTGGATGTTGTGGGATCTTAAGCCCACGTCAACTACTGACATTTCTATCCTCAACTAAGATTGCCTGTGCTCTGGTCCCCAATAAATATCCAGGGAACCAGCTGGGGCTCCTATTGAACTATGTAGGCCAACTCTTCCAGGTGAACAAAGGGGATGTTATAGCTCGGAGCCCACCCATTCAGAAGGCAGATGTCCTAGGTCCTTAACCCAGACATATTTGAAAATCGATGGACACCAAGATGAACAAGAGGTGGTTTCCCTGTCCACAGACCTGGAGGCCAAGCCACAACCTCAAACACCACTCCTGATTAAGTCCTTGCTCCACCAAGAAGCAGGCATCAACCAACTAGCATCCCCACAAATAGACAATGAGGACCGCATCAGGAAACTAACCCAAATAGGGTTTGTTGGGAACACCAACTTGTGATTACACAGAAGAAGATTGGGCATCCAATGACCAGATGGATTTGACTTTGGATAATGCAGAATTTTAACTGGGGTTTTGACTTATGGAACCTTCACAGAGATCCACAGAGCCCAACACCCTTATACAACAAGAACAGAGATCAAATCCCTGAAGACATCATGAATTTAGAACCAACAAACCTCTTAATCCGGGAGAACAAGGAAGTGTATGATTCGGTTCATCGCCAACAACAAAATCTTTGTGTAACCCCGAGTGATAAAGTAACCTGTCAATAACATAACAGGTGTATTTGTAGAGTGCACCTTCACGCTCAGGGGCATTTTGGCGTTAATAACAGATAACAGATGTTTAGTGTTACCCAACTTAATGGAACTCTATCGACCTCAGAAGGATGAAGAGCTGAGTGGGCCAGCTGGGATTCGAACCTGTGACCATGAAGTCAAACACAGGCCCTTGTAGTGGATGCATTAGTCAACTGAGCCACAGCAATACCGGAAATTGGTCTCTTCTTCCCAAGGGGGAGCCACCCCCTTTAGGACTAGGGAGGTGAGCCTACTAAGAATAAAAACCCCTAGGGGGCAGCTCAAGCGGAATACCATTGGGGCTGACCCCCACCCTTGGAGCACTGCAAATCTCTAGAAAGGGATACAAATGATCCTCCCTCGTTTCAAGATCTTAATATCTTTGTTGGCTAAATGGGAATTAAACTGTATGATACTTTGAAACTTCCTGTAAGAAGGACTGGCATCGTTTTTGATCCTTTTCATACATTCTCCGCCTGGGAGGGAGAAAAGTGTATAGTCCCAACCCCTTGCAGAGTGGGGGATAAAGAGCCCAGCAGAAATGGAAAAGGAGAGAGAGACCCCAGAAATGTAGAAGCCCGGGAACCTCCTCCTGAGAGGCATAGCATGATAGTATGAGCATACACCAAGCGTGGTGGATGGTGCCGCACAGAGCCGGTGGAACACTTACGCCACCTGCTGGGCTAGGAGCCGGAAGTGCTTGGCCCAAAGAGTGCCCAGGAGCAGATGCCCACCAAGAAGCGGACAACTAGCGTACCAAGAAGCCAGAGCCAAACTCCCGCCAGAAACCCACAGGAAGAGAAGGCAACTACAACAGCTCCACGTCGGTTGAGCTCACTGAATCTCCCGAGCTATGCAGTGGCTCTGGGAAATGGAGCAGAGCATGGCCAAGCCGCATACGCCAGTGTGACAGACGAGTGACCCCAAGGTGTGGTGATAGAGATAAGACTCCAAGGTGGAGTGAGAGAAACAAGTCCCCAATGCGGGATGCAAGGAAAAGACACCAAGGCAGGGTGAAAGAAGCGAGACCCCAAGGAGGGGTGAGAGAGACAAGACCCTAAAATGCGGTGAGAGAGACAAGACCCCAAGGCGGGGGGATAGAGACAAGGCCCGAGAAGCCAGACCCCAACAGGGGTGACGGAAGCGAGACCCCAAGGTGGGATAAGAGAGCAGAGTCCCCGATGCGGGGTGAGAGGAATGAACCCCCAAGGCGGGGTAGAGACCAAGAGGTGCCCAGCTAGAGAGAGTGCCAGGACTTCTTTGATGGGGAACAAGGAGAATACTTAGAGTGGGCATATGATCCAGGGGTGCCCAAGCAGGAAGAAGACTAAAAGAGAAAAAATGTTGGTTGGGGAAAAGATAAAAGTCTCTTCAACCACTCTTTCCTCAGGTTGGTTGTCCGTCTGAGTAATTGCTTGAACTGTGCATCTGGGCGAGGAACCTCTCTTGATAAAAATACACCATGGTGGAGAGTGGGGAGTTGGGGTGGGGGTCAGAAACCAGTCAATGTTCTTTTGTTTGGGTAAGGCGTCAGGGATGGGTCCCTGTGGTGCAGCTGGCGCTCTTCCTCATAGGACTGCGTGCTGTGGAACCAGCTGGTGCCGCAAACGGCACGTCACAAACTCGACGGAGCAAGTTCTGCGGTAAAGTTGTTCGGAATACAGCACGGGCAACCCTATTTCTTCCTGTTGCAGGATACAGCGAGTGCGTTGCAACGCTGTGAAGACTTCCGCTGCTGATGCTGCTTTCTCTGTGAGTTTGCCACTGTCCCTTGCTCTTGATTTCTTTGCTCTGGATTCCCTCTGCTCCCTTTCCTGGCTTCCTTCCCTGCTGCTTATCCCTCTCTATATTCCTTCCTGGAACCCTTCTGTCTCCTGCTTTCCCTGCGTGCTTCAGTCCTTTGTTATTGTACTGTCCCTGGAGCCAGGACGTTCCTACCAACTGGCTGTGCTACTAGCATTTGTGTTTGAGCATATGATTTCCTCATCTTTCTCCCTCGATATCTCCACCTCCACTACCATCAGAAAGGTTTTTGAACCCTTATTGGGGTTTTCCCTCACTGGTGGCGCTTAGCCATCAGAAAGGTTTTTGTACGCTTATTGGGGTTTTCCCTCACTGGTGGCGCTTACCGAGGGGATATCCTGTGCTCGTTTGTTCCTTCCATGGCATGGTGGCTGCTGATCAGGAGTCTGTCATACCTCTTCACCTCATGTCTGTCACAACAAAGCATGTTAAGGCCAACTACTGATACAAGGGCTCTAACTGCACCTTTGTTGAATTAATGTTTTTCCTTTTGGTAGTGGAAGGGACAGAATTCAGGTTAGCATAGGATATTGGACAGAGGACTTGTCTTGTTTGTAAGCACCCTTTTAGACTTTTCCTTTATAGAGCAGAGCAGAGAAATAGATTTAGGGACAGTATAGACCTTCTGTGATCTGTTATCTAATAAACATTCAATGAAAATGCCAACCTGTTCATCTCCTCATTCTGATTTACCACAGAACCCAAAGGTACCTGTGGTTGAGAGAGATGGATCAACAGAGGAAGTCTCCAAACCCCAGGATCTATTGATGAAGGGTCTATGTGGAGAAGAATTGTGCAACAGCCAACAGGATCAGTTATATGAATGTTCCTAATGTGACAGGGTCACTAGCCTGGCCCTGTCAAGAAGGGATACAGACACCTCTCAGCCTGGGGTGGGACGGCCTACCAGGGTGGAAGGCATAGACAGTCCTACCCATGAGGGGGAAGGTGGCAAAAGGGATGCCCTGTCCTTTCTCTATGTGCCCATAAGATTGAAACTTGTATCACTCTTAATCACCCGACACTTCTATTTCCAAATACACTCCAGTTTCTCAGCTACCAGCAGCCCCCGCGGTGGACCAAAGTGACAACAGCCCACAAGAGCTTCTTACTACTAAATATCAGCATACCCCAACAAGCAGCATAACACCATAGAACCACTGTGCAACATGGAAGAAGCATGTGTGCAGAATACTGCCATCCACTCTGTAAAACAATCACGCTCACCTGCACCAGATCTATGAACTGGCGTTTTGTGCCAGACTGTCCACTACTTGCGACAGAGCAATAGGCTTACTGGTAAAAGAGCAGCAGAGCTGCAACTGACATGCTAAGGGCTTGGTCACACAAAATACCTGGATCTTTGATCATAGCGGACTGCCATTGCTGATTGGCGGCAGTTCCGCACGAGAGAAAGGAACGGGAATGAGACCCCCTTTTATGTGTATTGAACTTATTCGTGGCAGGGAAGGCAGTGAAAGATTGGGCCAGGGAACCAGAATGGGAGCTAATTGTAAGGAATCTGGACAATTTGTCCCTTCTCCCCAGAGGGGAGCCACCCTTTCTGAGGCTAGGGAGGTGAGCTCGCTCCGGAATACCCACCCTAGGGATCTGGGCAAGTGGGACCTAACTGGGGTGACTCCCCTCTTGGAGACAAAGAGTCCCATTCCAATGAGGACCTCCCAAAAAGGACTACATTGTTTGCCTACATGGGACTGCAAAGAACTGTGGGTTCTCAGATTTTAACTACAAGTAACAGTAATCCTCCTTCCACCCTATTGGCTTCAGGCAATTCTGACTGTTATCTGAAGGCCGCCATAAAGGAGGAAAGGCACAGTAAGAACTGTGAATGGAGAGGGACAAGTGAAGCCGTTCACGACTCCTATGGAGGGATGAGAATCCACGTTATGAATGAGGAGGCGAGCCTCGGAACATGTCCTGGAGAAAGGGAGCTAAGTGCAGCCGCAGAGCCAGCGCTGGAGTAGTAAGAGCAAGACCTGCAAGCAAGAGGCTCCAGTCCAAAAAAGTATCATAGATGGAAAGCAAACCATCTTTCCTAGTGGCTTGACCACTAAAGCACAGTGGTGGACCAGGGCCCAGCAACCAACGATGAGACCAGAAGAAATCAAGGAGCCCGAGTCCCCGAGCTCCACAAGGCGAGTGCTGATACTAGCGAGACAAGTACGAACATGGAGGCGAACGCTCCCGCCGCGAGGGCGGTACTTTGTGGGATTAAAGGCTGCCAGAACCATTCCCGAAACGAGAATCTGGGAAACTGGAACTGGCACAAGAGCCAGGTGATCTTGAATGAGAGAGATGCAAATATTGCATAGCAAGGCTGGAGAAGTAGCCATGAGCATGAAAGCCTGAAAGAATGGAACGGGCATGCTACCCAATGCAAAGAGAGTGAAAGAAATATGGACACTGTCTATGAAGGCAGTTTACAGTATCAGAAAGTGAGAGATTATATGGACACACGCCCCATGAACCAAGGAGTGAAAAGAATAAGTGTTTTGTATCAAGGCCGGGGAATTCAAGACGTGCATGAAAGGGATTGGACTGAGAACCAATAGTACTACCAAAGAGACGCAGGACTTTGGGGAGTCCCGTTGTCACATAGGTGGGATAAATAAAAGTATCTGCAAGGTAATCCTGGAGGGATTTTACAACTGGTAAAAACTGAAGTGATCCTGGAGGGATTTAACCAGTGGTAAACAGCAAATAATATAAAGGAAGAAGAATTGAATTGTCTGTTCCCAGAAAGGAGGAAAGCAAAAACTGTATAATGGACACATACTTTTTATCAGCAAACTACACAAGGACTGGACACTGTCAAGACATTCTAACAGAACTTTGAGACTAATAGAAGTCCTCTAAGAGCTGGGCCAGGCGGAAGCCAATTCCGAGGCTGCTGTGCAAGACTCCTTTTCTTTTTAATTAGGTTTTCTAAAGTGGTAGGGCCAGTTAGTAATTATGCATTTTGACTCAGGACTCTTACTTTGGACTATGACGTGCACCCTCAGTTTTTGTTTTAGAAGGCAGGAAATTTGCCTCATAGCGATAGGGCCAGTTCAGCATTTTTTCCTTTTATTTGAATAAAGACATCTATACCATGACTCACTGTGGGGTCATGGTATAGATGTGCATTTTGCCCCTCTTATTGTTTGTAAGTGTGAGGGTCAGGAAAGGTTGTTTTGGACACGAGGACGGTTTTTCAGTTACTGTCATCCTGACAGACGGCCTTAGTTTTAGTTTCTGGGTAGGGGAGTTCCTCTTCAGAATAGGGCTAGAAAGGTGTTTTTCCAACACATTTTGATTTAATAAAATGTCTTTAACTTGATGTTAGACAAAAGTGGTCAAAACCATAAGTGTAAGAATGACTCCAACAAAAAGAAATTCTACAGGGTATAGTCACGACTCCAGAAGGTGGTCTCCTTCCCCTGGATTCTTAAACAGGATGGCAAAATATTTCATTGGCTAACAGTTCCTTGGTGTCTTTACTGGACTCACAAAGTTCTTGTTTAACCAAAAAGTTCTGTTTAAGCGAAACGTTCTGTAACAGTCTGTGTGAAAGTTCTTGTACCTTTGCAGATTACCCGGTTTACTCCCCCTGCCAAGAATCTTTATACAACTTCAACTGCCTGGGGTAATCACCTGCCAGGGTTCTTTGCTCAACTTCAACTGCCTTGTATACTCGCTTGCCAGGACTTCTTATGCATTTCACAGTTCTTAGATGTACCACAATAGCATATACAATATTGTGCTTGGTATAACTATCTGTGGTAATATTTTATTAAAGTGTAATTGTTCAAACTTCTTCCCCACATTGGCCTCTCATGCTTCTGTATTTGAATGGGGTTCCCCTTTATACTTTGTCTTGTCTGCATACAAACATTCTTCTTATGGCCCCTTGCCTTTGTACTTTGCCTTGGCTGTACTCAAACAAACTTTGCCTTTGTATATTTTTTGCATCAAACATTCTTCTTATTTGGTGTTGAATTTGTACTTTGCCTTGACTGCATTCAAACAAACTGTGCCTTTGTATGTTTTCTGCATTAGCAACCCTGTACCATTTAATCACTTGTTGGAGCAGTTGTCAGAACGCCCCGGAATCCCCAGCTGCTTTGGGCAGACGCACTGGCCCTTTCCATCGTCCCCGACGTTGCTCGTGCCTCTGCATTATGGCTTCTTCTGCCTTTCAGGTTGGAGTGTGCAGAGGCTCCCCAAGCAGCCTGCGTGGCTCTGTGGTCACACGCCAGCTCTCCTTCTCGGCCCGGGCTGAAGTCTGCTGCCTCGTCGAGCGACCAAACCTCCAGGAGCTCCTGCTCTGCCCCTGGCATCTCCATGGCCCTTCTTGCTCGTCTGCAGCGCTCCTCTTCCTTTCCCAACAACCTCCTCTGCTTTTCTCATTCTGGCGGTATGCCTCGTGTTCAGGAGCCCCGGGGTGTATTGCAATGTGTCCTTCTCCACTGCTCGCTACACCTCTCTCTTCCATAATGTGGTCGCCATTTTTAAATGGCCCACTCATTGCAGGTTTGGAAAAACAACTAGTTTGCAATATTGCACTTTGAGCTCCTATAACTCTGCACACACGTCCTTGTCCTCCTCATCTCAGTACCTGAATGGTTATGGGAGTTGAAGTCCATGAATTTCTTTGGGCTTTTAACCCCTGAATGGTTTCTCTCACGGTTTTCACAAAAAGGCATACCAAGAACAAAAGTTGCTGTGTGTGAGTTACGAGTGTTTGGGTGAAAGGTGGGGGGCTGACTAGAATGATAATAGGCCATCAGAGGGCCTTTCTCATGGCGAAGGGGGGGGAACACTGTGACTCCTCCAATGAAGTCATGACATCTCCCTGGTAGTGGTCTCCTCCCAAGAGATCCTCCCAAATGAAACCACTCCCCCCCACCCCGAGGGTCAGGATCAGGTAGCGGCTGCCACCCCTGGTCACATGGGAGGACGTCACAGAACCAAGTGGGCCCAATAGAAGAAGAATAGAAACCAGCATTTGGACCCAAACCAAAGTCACGCACGTCATCATACAAGTCATCCTCCTTGTGGCAGTACTTGGCAGGAGAGTGAAGCAAGCAGACCTGGCAAGAAAGGGGAAAATGAACGGGGTCTGGGACCCAAATAAGTACAAGGTGAATATCGGAGGGCGGAACCCTCCAAACAGTTGTAAAGAAAAGACCACTGATGGGCTAAGGAGAGCCTGGGACTGTTGTGTAAGTTACCTAAGAAGACAGTGTAAGGGAGCCATTACCCCTAACCTCAACTGGAAATGTCAAACTACTATCTAAGGGAAGAGAGTCATTCCTCCTGGTATCGATTGGATATCTGGAACTGTGTATAAACCAAGACGAGAGGAAGGGAATACTCCCCCCCCAACCCTCTGGTATCGATTGGAGTGCTGACGAGACGTTATTTAAAACCACCAGGAGAAGGGAGTCGTTCTCCTGCTGAGAGAACTTTACTTTTGGTTAAGACTCTTTAGTTGTAGTGTAAGGGCCAGAAGAAGGGTTTTGGTTCAGGGCAGTGTTTTTTTCAGTTTACGGGCATTCCAACAGATCCTTTAGTCCTTAGTTTGAGGCAGGGAAACCCCTCAGAGTCTGGGATAGCTAGGATTTTGAATTCAATAAAAGGCTTTAATTAACCATTGTGACACCTCCTAATCAATTTCCTTCCTCTGCACCCTTACAGCATGTAAACACTGATTTCCTCAATGCTAGATTGCCATTTCCAATGTCAGCCTCTATTTGTAACCAAAACACCTGGTATCCTATCCAAGAATACCCATTTTGCAAATAACAGCTGGACATGGCTAGATAAATACAATCAGTCAATGTGTATGCAACCCCATACAGGCAGGAACTTTTACAAATGCAATTCAGAATTCATGAGTTAGACATTCCGAGTCGGTTGCCCCAAAGCTATAGCCATCGAAAAAGCCACATCTTGAACCTTGAGGTTCCTAATCAGCCATCCTATAATTTGAACAGGACTAGTGTGACAAAGTCTCCTGCCTGAGTCTTTAGGCAGAGGATTGGATGTCAACAGATGCTGGGTCCACCACTTATGTGATGCTTGGCAAAGGAGTGGTACAGGGAGGATCCCCCTGGCCTGCCCCACAATGCCTAGTCTTTAGGCAGGGGTTACTCAGGCTTAACATGAACATGCCCCTGCCCTTTTAAGGGCGGCTCCAAATGGGTTTGAAACATCTCGGGCACTACCACCATTGCAGTGCAAATACTCCAAAAAAGCTGTCCCATGAAAAAGCTCCAGGACCTCCCCACCTCCTGCGAGGTGCACGTATAACCATTGCAACTAAAAGCGGCCAAAAGAGGCTCTGGCTGGTGAGAGCAAAGCGTTTTTCAAGTCCTGCCCATAAAAACGAAACTGATCAAATTACTAGAACCGGGTGAGAAGATTCTCCATAGTGGGGGACAGCTTTCCACATCCCAACATCCCACACAGCTTGTTGAGCACAGCAAACCTGCCACTTCCCGGACAGACGAACATGGATGAGCAGTGCAGCACTTGAAACCTAGACAGTAGGGGTTCCTAATCCCTTTGCTCCTGACAAGAGTGCCTCTGGTCACAAAAATGAATGAACTTTGTGGTTTTTTTGTACACATGGGAACCTGGACTTTGGTATCTGAATGCCGTTTTCACCTTTGAGCTGCTTGACTATGGAGGAATGACAAAATCCTTTCTCCATAAAAAATCAAACCAAGAACCTTATCTTCGGTCTCACCTAACAACTTAGTGTTGCAAAGTTAAGGTGGACACTTCAGATCAATGCTAGAACACATGTGCCGCGAGTTCATGTGATCATAATTGGCACAGCCATCTGTTTGGTGTCAGCGACACTTGCTTTTAACTGTTGGTGGTTGGAAGGTCTGCTGAATTCTCTTCTCGACTATATCTCCCACGGAAATTACAAGGCAGTAAAATGCCATCAGAATTGGCCTGGCAATGATGGACGGAACTGTACCGATATGTTTTCTTCCCAAACAAATTCATATCTTTTTCTACCTTGACTGCTGGAGTAGCAGGCCTTGCCCCGAGAGACTTTGGCTGGTGCTAAAGCAGATTGAGCAACGGTGCAGAGAAACAAGACATACCTTCTTCTCAGTAACTCGTGTACCTGGCCTCTAGGTGCTTGTTGGTTTGAGTAACTGATTGGGGACTTTCCCATATTGTGTGAGTCTCATCAATGCATCCGTCTGGGTGTGAGCAGGGGGTGCAAAATATTTCACTCCTTGGCAATAAAACTATGGCCAAAACGCCAGTGTGTGCTTGTGGTATCCTCGAGATGAATGAAGTCCATGACCTCTGTGACGAATCAACAGTATTCGCCCCTTATTCCCAAGGGCGAGCCTCCCCGTTTGAGGCTCCAGAGGTGAGCCTCTCCCCAATACCCTCCCTAGGGGTCTGGGCAAGTGGCAACTCACTGGGAGAGGCTCCACCTTAGGGGACAAGGACTCCTGTCCATGTGAGGAACTCCTTAGACACACAGCATAGTAGCATAAACAGAATAGTAGCATACATGGGACTATCTGCTACGAGGGCTAATGTAACATCTGCATATTTGGCTGAAGGTAATGCCATGAACCAACCAGCCCAGAGAAGGAAAGGAGGGTCTCTTTAAGAGGAGACGCATACTTAACTGAGATGAGTGAAGGAACATAGTGAAGCAGAGAGTACCCTACGCAGGGGAAGACCCTGATGTGAGCACGCCTTGGAGCGGTGGACCCGACACAAGCCACAGAGCCTGCGGTTTCCGAAGAGCTGGGGAACGCCAGATTGAGACACTGGAGACCTGGCATATCCAACAACGGGGGAACTGTTGTGAAACAGGAAAACAGAGTCCTTTGTCAGGTGGTGGCGAGACCACATTCAAATCGTGGTGGCCAGGACGCCTGAAGAAACACAGCAAGACCACCAGAGGAGGCAAGTGGGAGCGTGAACCACTTCCTAACGTTAGGCCCCGTATACAGCAGAAGGGAAGCCGAGAACGGGAGACCAACAAGAAAACAGAACGATTGAGCAACTGGGAAAGCGAGCAGCTTCCCTACTTCAACCTCCATATATGGCAGAAGGGAAACAGAACGAGGGCGTAATGAAACTAAGAAATGAGAAAGGCATTATTGAAAAGGATCATTCGAGCGAATGCCATGGCCTGCAACGTGCCCCGACATACTGGGAGAACGAGAGAAGCGGGAGGCTGCCAGGGAAGCAGAAGACAGCAAGAGAAACTCGTCCCATTACTCACATCGAGTTAATTAATATAAAACTGTGTAACTGAAACTGTGTAAAGCTGATAAAGAGGACACTGAATAACCCTGTGTGGAAATTCTATGAAGACTCCGAACAAAGACCAGATAAAGAAGGAAGTTATTATATGAGCACCAAGATGAAAAGGGGAGGAATAGTGGCGTACAATCGTATAATCAAGGAGGACAGACAAGACTATCAAGTGAACAAGATAGTTGCAAAGAGAAAACCGAGGAGAGGAAAAATACCAAGTGGGAACAAACCACAGCCAAGCTGAGAAAGCCTGGATCAATTGAGTATGAGGTCTACAACCTAGAACGAGAATGTGAGAAAGTATCATGAGGAAAGTTGTCACATATATAATTAAAGAGTATAAAACCAAATATTGTTGTAGAAGAGCTACAAGAATTAATCCAAGAGATAAAGAGAGACTCTTACAGAAGATCGCGCTAGACAAGCAGCAAAAGGAATAGAGACATTGGGCCTCATTACGAGTCAGCCGGTCCGGAAAGAACGGTGGTGGTAAATCCGCCACCACCATTCTTTCCGGACCGGCCGATTAAGAGTCCTGCAGGTGGGAGGTGTCACTCCCGCCAGGTCTGACCTGGCGGGTTTAACACCACCCGCCTGCAGGCGGAGTTGGAAACACTGGCACTGTTACAGCATGGTGCCGGTGTTTCCACTTCCCCATTCCCATGGAGTCCTGTGGGACTCCATGGGAATGGGGATTTACTGAATTCCGCCTTGGAAATTACCTGGTCACTGGGGTTGTAATGCCCCGGTGATTCCGGGAATCACGAAGGCGGAATGGTAATACGAGTCCAGCGGTAACCTGCCGGTTTTTCCAGCTCGGTTACCACCGGACTCGTAATGAGGCCCATTAATACATAGAGACTGTCAGAAGATGTTGGCACACCAGGGGAATCAAGCCAATCTCCTGGACTTGTTTAAGTTAGTTATCTTAGTGGTAGGGTCAGGTAGAAATAGATTTGGACTGAGGACTTTTCTTTCTTTGTGACTTCCTGACGACTGACAAGCACCTTTAGTTCCTTTAGATAGATGGGCAACTCCCTCTAGAAATAGGGAAAGATAGGCTTTTTTCTTATAATTTGAAAAAAGTGTCACGCCCCTGAGGAGACCATGGTCACTGTGGCATAGATGGTCTATTAGACGGATTGCGGCCATCTTTACTCCCAAGATGGCCGCCGCTACAGATGGTGTGGGTCTAGACTTACACAATGGCCGCGCGGTGGTAGGACCGCCCCCCGACTCCGGAGCCGGTTCATCTGATCCTGCGGACAACGCGCGGATGCGTTGCTACTCTTCAACAACAACGCTTCGTGAGTTCGATACTAGGATCTATTTGCTTACTCGTTTGTTTGTTATTCCTTCTGTGTAACTCTACCCGTTTCACTCACCTGTTTCCAGACTTGAATCCTTCTCCCAACTCTTGCACGACATCCAAGACTCGAGTGGATTTCCCCTGCCTCACTCGTTACGAGCTTAACCTCACTGATCGGTTCGCTAGTGAGACTCCCTCCCTGGCGTGCGGTACGTGAGAATTGATATTCAGTCCCTAGTATATCCGGGGGTTAGAAAGAGACCAGAATTGACACCTGATATTATCTTACCTATACAGAAGCAGGGATATGCAGGGTCCGATCCGCAGCATTGAGATATGAGAACCATTCTCTTACTGGAACGTCCTCGAGGTTACTCCTGTCCGCGTCTCATCAGAAGACCTGCAATATAGCTTGATAGGTGGTACCCCCCTTCCAATCTTTTCCTCAACCCATATTCTGCCTTCTAGTTTCCCTGCTTCAACTTACCACTTTCCTCTGTCTTTATTCAGACGGCTTCGCTTCAGCGGATATTCTGGGTACCAAGAACCTCTCCGGACAGACAACATCTATCCAGTAGCCATCGACACAGGGTTTTCTTCCCCAGAGGGTTTCCCTGGAGTCCTTCCCCTCCTTAATATTTGTATTTGAGGCGGAGGAAGGGTCTCAGGGAGGCACTCATTCTCTACCCCTGTGGGAAACCATTTCCGAAGAAGGAAACGAAGGAGGGAGAACGACTGGTGTTTCTCTAAGGTAACCTTTCGGTTATTCAACTTTCTCGTGATTAGTCTAATTATAACAAAAAGTGCATTAGAATGTCCTTAAAGAGTCTGACTGCTCCTTCCGACCCACCACACCCCCAAAATTCCAGTGTGAAATTATTATGCTGAGAAAGGAGGTCTTTCATCTCTCCACTAGTCGATATTGTGCAGTAGCTGAAGGACCATGAACAGACTCTCCCAGGAGGGTCAGATGGGCCTAACCCTGAAGAATCAGAAACTGGAGCTTCGGATAAACGAGAGAGTGGAAACACTGTGTGCACTATAGGTTCAGCTACAGTAATGGTGCTAGATGCATGCAGAACTAAAGAATTCTGGAAAGGGACCCGAGATTCACATCTGTAGTATAGAGCCTGATGCTAGAGCTTCTGATATAAGATCTATTATGTCAGCTGTCACAGACAAGGTTATATATTAATGGAATCTGTCAAAATGTGGGGGCTAACAGCTCACAGATTGCCCAATGTTCATGAAAGGTATGGGCATCTGCGGCAAGGCACGAGTTAAGGAAGCTCAGGGCTTTTGCAATGATGCATGAGGCTCAGGAATGCAGTGCATCATTGTTTAATGGGAGGAAGAAAATGTTGACATGTGTGGCATAACCACAGTCCAATCTACCCAGGAGGTCAAGTGGGATCTGGATGTTAATGTCAAACCAGAGTTCCCCTGCCCAGAAGGGTCCCAGAGCATGACCCATAATAGGACACTCTCCAGAGGAAGCCTACATCAAGGTGAGATATTGTAAAGAGGGAGCCTTTGTGAGGGGGTGGCTAACTGACGCACCCCTGCACAATCTTACAGTGTCAAAGCCTAGGGTCATTGGGTGGCTTCTTACATACTCATCTTCTTTACCATCATGTAGAGCAGTTAATTGAGCACTGACACAATGGTCACAATGTTTGGAGATGCATTCAGTGTGGTATGGAGCTGTGGCAAAGGAACAAAAAACAGTAAGTGAAAGTGACCATACCATCTTTCACTACGAGTTATATCTAGGGTGAATAATTGGATCTAATAACAAATGCAAAAATGTGATATGTAATTCTAAAGGGAATTGGCTTCTCTGAAACTCTGCCAAGGTTCTTAAGTTTATTAGGACCTTACATCTAACTCAATAGAGGATTTGCGTAATATAGGCTCCCATATGGGAAAGTGTAGAAGTTGGAGTTTTGTATCTGATGCTATTGGGGTAACGTATAGCAACTTACTAAGGCTGGAAAAGCCTTGGATGGTTTTTGGGGACAATGTCCACTATGTATAAAATGTGGCTATTGATAATAGAAAGAATCTGCATCAGAGAGACATTTGTGGCATTTGTGCTGGCACCCATATGCCTAGAATGAAAGAGAAACTTTTAATTAATTGTAAGACCAAGTTTAAAAATTGGTTGAAGATGCACAAATTATCAATGAGTAGTGCTCAGTGGCACAACCTTTACATCTAAGGGAAAAGGATGGACGTAAATTCTGGTATTACTTTAACAAACATATGGTTGTGAAGGATATACGAGAAATGTATCCCATCTCAGAAGAAGTGTGGATTAGGCATGCTAGCTTGATTTATTTTAATATCCGAGGTGATTTTCAAAACAAAGCATGCCCTATGGATTGGGATTTCCCAGGTCATGAAGTGTTTACGTCAGGGTTTAACTTTACAATTGACAACATGGTTATTATTATTAATACATTTAAAAGGTCCCGGTCTCCCAGTTCTGACTGCAAACATGGTAATTAAATTAATCAGGAACTTGGGGCTTGTCTATTATTGATTATCTTTGGAAATGTTTTAAAAACAAGTGGTGTCCCTCTGAGTTGGAGGAGAGACATATTAGTGTCAGTGTATAAAAAGGGAGACAAATCTAAATCAGAGAACTATCTGTTGCTTGCATTGACTGATTCTATATCCAAATATTTGCCACATTTATCCTTGAGAAACTGAATAAATGGGTTAAGGTCAGAAAGATACTTAAGCCCGAGCAGACAGGGTTTCCCAAGGGCTTCTGCACTGAACACAATATTTTGACTTTGGTATACCTAATTAGAAACATCAATATAAATAAGGGTCAAAGGTTTCATATTTTTTTGTGGACTACTCTAGAGCCTTTGACTGAGTTATTAGAGGTAGACTTTGGGCCAGGTTGAAAGATTACATCGACTCTGGCTTATTGTATTTTATGATGCTACTTTACTCAAACACCTATGCAAGAATAAGGTTGAATAATGAAGGATTACTCTCTTTGGAGTTGTCTACTAATCATGGAATGAAACAAGGATGTGGGTCAATCACTATATAATCTATGTGTAGCGGGTTTATGCAATCAAATGGAGGAACTTAACTATCCTTGAGGATTGGTACCCTTCCACTCTCTTGGATGGCCTATGCAAATGACAGTTATTCTTGATAGGGCTGCAGTAGGACCTCAACAGAGTTTAACCTCTCTATTGAGATACCCCTAGGAAAATGTATTAGAAGTGAATATTAATAAAACTAAGATCATGAAGGTTGGAGAACAAAAGTTTAGGCTAGGGGGGGATTTGTATGGCAATTAGATGAGATTCCAGTCGAGGTGGTGGACAAGTATATGTATATGTACTTGGGTGTTAGGATTGGATCCAACCTAGGAAAGGAGGTTTTGTATAAATGCTATTCAACCTAAGAGTTTGGGGAAGGTTTTGCTGATAAAATCATTTATCAGTAGCAAAGGTGGATATTCGTTGGAGGGCATGATTAAGTTATGTCTTGAGTGTTGTGCCCTCCATTTTGTATGGTTTAAGTGCAAATATGGAACCTGAAGTGATGTTGATAAGAAAATTAGAGGCAAAACCTTAGTGGTTTATTTGCCTAACTTTAACACGATGGAAAATGAAGAAAAGTATTGTCTTCCAGAAAATGAAAAGTATGGAGGGTATTGATGCTTTATTGTTGAGTGTTTGGCTCACCTATGGTCAAATGCTCCAAAGCATTGTTGGAGTTTGAGAAAGAGATTGATACTTCTCTCCATGATTGGACTTTATGTACATACTCCTATTAATTTAAGCTCATCTATATGGGAGCTTAAACGAAAGGCGGTGGACTGGGATAAGCAGTGAGATGCTGAGCCTTACAAATGAGAAAAATATGTTCCCTGAACCATTTAATTATTTATTAAAAACGAATAATAGGCAGCTACAAACATTCACTTCAAGGTTACGTTTTAATTTACTGCATACGATGGAGAAGCTTGGAGCATGGGCAATAGTTGCCAGTGAGCAGAGGTTATGCAGATTATGTAAAAAGATAGTGGAAACGGTGAGACATGTTTTGACCTCTTGTGAGATCATGTTTAGTAAATATATAAAGGGTTATAAGACACTCGTGGATGACCTGGGAAACATTGCTGGTGATCAATTTTAGGCGCAGATATTCTCAGGGTCGCCCTTGATTGTTGTCTCCCCTGCATGATAATAATTGGCAGGAATTTTTGAAAATGATTGAATAAATTGCACATTCGGGCAAGTATTATGGGAATGTGTTGTATTGGATCTGGATTTGGACTTTGGTTTAGGATTCAGAGGAAATGTAATTTGATTGTAAATAAGTAAAATATGATCCCATTTTATACTTGAGGAAAATCCACATGGTTGTCTTATATTTTTAAGATGTATCGTAAGGGTGCATAGAACTGTAATGAATTTCTTTTAATTTAATAACTTTTCTGAGGCTTGTGGAATCTGCTTAGATCACATGCTATGTATAGGCCGACATCTAGTGGAAGCTGCAGAGTATTACACTTGTTTTCAAAACTCGAAAAGGAACGTCGACAGGGTGTGCCAGTAATACTATCCCAAGTGTGACGTCCACTGTACCCATGGTCTTTCACACGTCGAGGTCCCTTTTTTCTGCCATCATCAGCAGATGCTAAATCGCGGAGTTCCTATTCGGCTAACGCCATCGATTAAAACTTAGAGTTAGTTACTCTTTCTATCCTTGAAATCGCCAACCTTCGACAAACATATTCGACGGCGGTGATAAGGACGAACGTCGTTAGACGAAGACCTTGACTCGACGACACCCCTTCGGCCTTGGAAGGCCACACCGGGCCTCAGCCAGGCAGAAGAGAGAGTGGGGGTGGACATTTCTTAGAGCTCTAAGAGAATGCATATTCTTCCCCTTTACCCTCTCTATTTTCGTCTAGCTGTCCTTCCATCCAAATATGGAAAACACACCATTTAAATTCTGCCCAAGTTGCAACAAGAAGTTCCCCGGAAAGACAAACAGTGGGTGTCCAACCTCTGTCTTGCACGGGACCATGACGAGGGCCATTGTCGAGCTTGTCAGCTCTTCAAACCAAAATCCCTAAAGAACCGTAAGACCAAACGTTGGGCCCACCACACCACGCAGGCCGAAGCCGCCATGGATGTGGAGGGTGCATCCAGCGACAGCAGCATTGCCGTCTTTTCAGACAACAAAGGCGACAGGGTACCGACCAATTCCCACGTGCTAGTCCCCGACCCCAACAGACAGGCCGGCGGTGCTGTTACGGGGACGACACCCGGCGACAGTAGCGCACATAAATCAGCCGACACTAAACACATACACAAGGGCCGAGAGTCGACGACAACGTCATCGACACGCCTGCACATGGCGTCGAGGGGGAGGTCCACAAGTTCCCTGTCCTCTGGGCACTCGAGATTCCGGTCGCCACACGAAATGACACGGACGCCGTGTCCAAATCATCATGCGGCTTTGGTCCTCCTGACCACCGAAGTTAGACACCTCAGAAATGCCAAAATCGGCAAAAAGCACCAAGACCTCAAAAATCACCCATCTGGTGCAAAAGCACCCTTCCTCCCCTTGGAGAAGAAGGTGCGTAGATGTTTTACCTGAGCTTTATCTGATACTTATCTGCTTTATGATATTGACGCTACAGTTCATGCCACCTCATGTCAGAAACAAAACAATCTGAGGGACCTTGATGCGTGAGGACCCTGGGTACAGTGGATGTCACAGTAGGGATAGTATTACAGGCACACCCTGTCGATGTCCCTTTTCAAGTTCCAAAAACAAAAACTGTAATACTCCACAGCTTCCACTAGAAATCAGCCTATGCACAGCATGCAAATCTAAGCAGATACAAGCATCAGAAATATGATTACAGTGAGAAATGTATCCCATATAATATGTTTTGGGTGAAGGTTTCATGAACCAATACACAATAAAAGAAACCAAATTTCAAATGTATTTTGGGACTGAGGTGGATCTTGCCTCAAGGACCAGTATTACCTAAGCAGCAAAACATGCACTAAGCGCATTTGCTAAATTTTTTGCTCTAGTGCAAATGTTAGATAATGTGCAAATTGCCTTTGTTACAGATATAGCGGCTCCTCAAAAAGGTATATTAAAACTGGGCTCTGCATATTTCGCAGTCTCCACAATACAGGTTTATCTTTTCCTCAACCAGAAAAAGCTTAGAAATGCAGGCTTTACTCAGGTCAGACCTGCTTTGCTATTTCTGTTGCGTGCTGAAACTACTCCAATGGCCTGGGGCTGCTCTGAATTTTTAAGAAAAGCCTGGTATCTCCAGAATCAACTAACTGTAAGATGAGCTAGTACATACATTTAATTTATTATGTCTTTTTATTTTTCTAATGCACAAAACATGTTTTTAAATGGACTGTTATTTGTATTGTTGTAATTATTGCTGTAACCTTGTGCATTGTTGTTTGTAAATTGGTTTATGGATGTTTCTTCCGAAAACACTTTATTGATGATGATGATGATATAAATCATGGGTACTCTGTACTACTAGTACATTTTCGTTTTGAAGTGTGTACGTTTAGTTCAAAGGCTCACAAAGAGTGTCCTGGATGCATTTTCTTGTTCTCGAGCCAGACAGAGTCAGTTCGGCCTATACAACCAAGCACTGCTCATTTTCCAAGTCACTGCCAGGCTGAGACACACACACAGCATTTGGGACTGTGTATCGAGCAACGTAGACCTCACTAACATTTCTTTTGTTGTTATCAGCAGAGCCTTTCTTATGCATGATGGGACATTCCCAACTGAAAGACCCCCTACAGCACCAGTTACCAAGCAAATCTGTGACAGTTTGCAACAAAGTGCCCCCTTAAAGATGTGTTCACGTACATCAGGTCTACGAGCTTAACATGCAAACAAAAAATGTTTGCGTTTGTGTTGTGTGACGAATCGCAGGGTTTCGTTACTTCTCCCCAGAAGGAGGCCCTTTGTTGTGAAGCTAGGGAGGTGAGCCTGCTATGCAACATTTCTCATAGGGGTGGCAGTAAGCAGGACCTCACTGGGAGAGACTCCCCTCTTGCAGATAAGGACTCCTGTTCTGTCAAGGAACTCCCTAAGAACCTATCTTGTACACCACCACTACCATCCACACTTCAGAGCAACCCGTTGGATCAAACTAATGGGCCTCATTAGGAGTAAAACCGGCAGGCTGCCGCCAAACTTCCGAAAATATCCGGCACCCGCGAATGGGCAATAACCGGGGTATTCCGGCACCGCCAGACTCAGTAATTGCCCTTTCGCGGGTGCCGGAATCGGGTGATCCCCATTCCCATTTCAGACCCATAGGGCCTGTAGCACCGGCACGGTTCATTACTGTGCCTGTGCTACAGGCATGCTGTACTCGCGGGTTAGACCTGGCGGAATGAAAGAGTCTGCCGGTCTGGATACAACGGTACCGGCAAGCTTACCGGTACCGTTGTAGCCAGACCAGCAGGCTTGTAATGACCCCCAATGTTTGTTATTGTAATGTTAGCCCCGACATCCAGACTGAAGAGAAGTGTATCACACATACTGAGACAAAGAGAGGTGAGTGAGTAATAATGATCGCTCCATTTTTGACACACACTCACTGTGACAAAGAAGGATGGGCAAGCAGGAGAGATTACCCATACAACAAAGGGAAAGATCTTCAAGGTTCCACTGGGGAGGACCCAGGACATGAATATTAAAATGGAAGAAGGACTAAGCAAAATGTGTGAAGCCTGGTAAATTCGAACCTGGGGAAGGCTGGAAGCTACTTAGGAGCTTGCAAGTAGCTGTAATCCAGAGACACAGAGGAAGCAGACGACCGTGCCGTGCAGCAGACTGCAACCCCAAGGAAACAAGAAGCGAAGAGTCAGTGGCGAGACCTGGAAAAGGTGCACTGGTCAGTCCAATAACAACGCCAACACTGTTACTGATGTAGCCCCACAGGACCATGTGGAAGAAGCAGTATGAACACAGAAGCCGTTCCGACTCAGAGAGCCGACCCGACCCTGGAGGAGCATCCAGTGATACTAGCCCATGGATACGATTCCATGTGTTAATATCCCCGCAAAAATAGCGCCATACAAAATATTGCCATATTTTTGCCGCGATATTAAGCCCTGGAACCAGCGGGGGACACACCTGCAACCCCCTCGGTCCTAATTGCCCCATAAATTATCCCCACTAATAATATCGCCTATATATGGCGATATTATTGGTGGGGATAATATTACCTGATACCGTGGATACAGTGGTAATGGGAGAGGCGGGAGACCCAGGAAGGGGTAGGGGGAAGAGAGACATACTAATCATACTCGTCCCAGTGAAGCTACAAATATTTACAAGAATGAGAATAACTACGGGACACAGCCTACTCATCCCAGTGGAAAGAGCAGGATTCACAAGAGTGAGAAGAAACAAGGCGGGCAGTCCACTCATCCCAGTGAATGTACAAGAGACATCAATACGGAGAAAATCCTTGAGGGAAAAGGAGACACTGAAGTCTATCAAAAGTTTTATTGCAAGCTAGAACCAGAGGGTAAAAGTGGTTGGGAATACCACCCCTGTTTTACAGAGGAAGTATCATTAACAAACCAATACGAAGCTGAGAAACTATTTTGCCAATAACTAAATAAGTAACAAGAGGAACTTACAGAAGGAAGGACAAGAAGAGGAAGCATTGAGTACCATCAAAGTGTTGTTTATTAGGAACTTTAAAAAGACTGTGCCGGTAACGATAGCCCAATGGAGCAATTACCCAAATATTGGGAGTAGAGGAAGTTCACTGTTAAGAAAAGGAGATGCTAAGAGCCTAGAGAAGTCCCAGAGAAGAACTAAGAGAACTGGTCAAAGAAATAGCCAGGAGCTATTTGAAAAGCACTCATTTGGGTTGAAAAGCCCATCCAGGAGAAGGGAGTTATTCGCCAGGATTTTCTTTTGTTGTTTTCTCTTAGTGGTAGGGCCAGAACAGGTTAGCTTTGAGACAGAGCATGGACAATATTCCTTCTGGACTTCACTACTGATGAGGAGCACACTAGTGAGTTTATTAGGTAGGGAAACCCATAGATCAGGGCTCTTTTTCTTATTGTTTAATAAATCATCTGTTGAAAATGACCAAAACTAGTCTGCCTCCTTCTTCTGACCTAGCACAGTTGATAGTCAAATATTCTCAACAGAATTCCCAACAACAAGCTGAAAGTTTGTGACAAAGAATCTTCCTACCCGTGTTTATTACACACACTAAAAGAAGTTATGTAATGAAGTGCTGGTGGTTCCGGCTTGTATTATTTTGCATTCTGGGAAATAAGGTTTTCGATTCAGGATGTGGAAAAGAAAGTTACAAAGATGTTTATTTTGGCTTAATATATTTCTGGAAAGCTTTATATGTTGTCAGGTTGCTTTACTATGTAATTTATGTCATTTACAGTTAAAGTCTATAAGACGCTATTATTGTAGGCCTTGATATCCAAAACTTAAATATTTGCAGCAAGTAAAATTTAGAAGGTATGCATGTACACAAGTGCCTAAATTACAGATTGGGTTACAATTCCTGCTTCACTGTTTCTAATTTCTGATTTAACTGCAAACATTGGAGTTTGTATAAGAGTGCGTTCGCGTTTAGGGAAATGTAGTGCAGACACGTGGCTTCGGGTTATGGACGATCCATTGTCTAGCCTGTGTTGTTTCGGTGGCGTTGTTGTGTGTTGAGATGTGCGGTCAGTTAGGGTGGGAGGTAGAATGATTTTGCGGTGGTTATTGTGACCATTATATCTTTCTCCAATGTGTGCAGAGTTTGACTGCATGGACCTACCACTATGCGTGGGAATTTGGGGATTTCAAAGTGTACTTTAGGCAGCAACAACACATAGAAAAAGGAAGTATTTTGTTTGTTTCTGCTGTTGAGACAAAAACCAGAGGAGAGCAACTCACCAGAGCAGCGAAGGACCACAGCAGCGACATAGTAAGCAGGGTCAAAGACGGATCGGACCAGAACAGCCAAGGACCATAGGTGCAATGGACCAGAGGAGAATCTCAACAGGGACTACCATTACAAGAGGTATCCAGGTCTTAAAGGATGCCCAACCCCACTCCTGCGCTTTGCTTTTGGCTTTGTTTTCCACAGGTACATAGTATTAAAATGAAGCAACTGCAGCCAGATGATTACTGCCAACTACAAAGTAAATTTCCTTTTTGCTCGATTACTGATATTTATAAATACATTTAGAGAACATTATGCAGTAATAATATAAAGTGAACATTAAAGTGCGGCCTGTCATAGCTGGAAAATGTAATTTGTACCTACTGACACGATTTAGAGCCCTACACTGGTCTAATTTAATGCTAGTCACAATATGTTTAAGCGACGTTTGTAATTGTGTGTTTTAGTGTAACTAATCACTTGCAGATAACACTACCACCCAGGTTCTAAAGAGTAATGAGTGTCAAATAGTATCTTGTTTTATTTGCCATCATGGCTGCATCCAAGGTTTCTATGTATTAATATTATTGTTGGACTATTACTGCCAGGGATACACAGAGTGCCATTTTTATTATTCCAGGCATTGCCTAGCCAAACCCCAATGCAACAAGAGCCAATGAAGATTGCAAACCAAAGGTGAAGCCCCATCCTGCCCCCGCCCTCTCTCCCACTGCCACTGTCACTCCACTTCCTCCTTCTTGGATGTACTACTAGTCCCTGCACTCCACTTCCACCACTCTCCTTAACGTCCATTTATTTCATTGTATCACACAATGATAAACCATTTCTTCTCAAAAACAGAAAAGGAAATGGATGTTCTGAACCGTACATGTGTTTCCATAGATTGCTATTTAAAAGTCTGCATTTTTCCCGGGCACTTTTGGTCGAAATCGACCATTTACATACCGTTATACATTATTTTATTTTTTATTGTTTAAAGTATCGACCTAGCTTGAGAGCAGCGGAGCGCTGTACAGAGTGTGGGTAGCCAGCATTTGGGCTGGTATCTTTTAACAGTTGTGCAGTACTGTGAGTTGAGGCCTGTACACCGGTATGTGCGGCCATTGGAATTAGTCCTTGGTCCGGTGTTGTTCAAAAAACCATGTTTTGAGAGTTTTGCAAAATTGGAGAATTGTGGGGGCATTCAAAGCAGATATCAGGATCGCGTTCCAGAGGGTGGGTGCATGACAAAAGAAGGATTGTTTGCTGGTCCTCTCTTTGCAGATAAGCTGTGATTCAAGCCTTTTGGTCAATTTGCTGCGTGGGCTTAGAGGGGGCTGGTACCCTTGTGCAGATCTGTGCCCGAGATTAATGTAAAACCACTTTTTGACAAGGTGCAATCTGTTTGAGTACCTAGCAGTGCCCTTCGGGTTATGTAATGCCCATGCAAAATTCCAGAAATTAATGCAATATCTCATGGTATACCCGATATGTGTGTGATGGTCTATTTGGATGACCTGCAGATGTATTCCCCTTCATGTGTTGAACACACCCATCATGAGAAATAAGTATTGCAATGGTTGAAACAACATTGCTTGTATGCGAAAGCAGAGCACTGCAAGGTGCATACTCGAAGTCAACATCCCAAACCCAATCTACCCTTTGT
This sequence comes from Ambystoma mexicanum, assembly GCF_040938575.1. Lineage (NCBI taxonomy): Eukaryota > Metazoa > Chordata > Amphibia > Caudata > Ambystomatidae > Ambystoma > Ambystoma mexicanum. The sequence goes on from NC_090940.1 coordinate 305,787,282, forward strand.
GGTGGAAGCGCAGGTTTCTTCTTATGCTGCGGGAGTCATTTAGTCGCAGGTGTTCTCCATCCTGTAGCCTATCATTCATGTACATTCTCAGCTACCGAATTGAACTATACGTTAACTGAGAAAGAGCTTCTTGCCATTATAGATACCTTCTGGGTAAGACAACATAGTTTAATTGGTGCTAAATAGCAGGTTACCATGCATACGATCCATCATAAACTATAAGACATGGGGCCCTAGAAATAAATGGTCTTACAGTTCGCTGGCACCTTTCCTTTGCAGCATTCGATTTCATAATGAAATATCATGCAGAAGGCAAGCATAATCGGCCAGACGCCCTCTCTTGTAATATAGGAGGTAAGGCCTTACCAAGTGTGCTCAGCTCTATAGTTTTTAAAAACACCTATTTTGCATCCCATGCTTGTACCCCACAAACCATGGTTTATGGTGTCCGTGGATTTTATTATCAACAATCTACCTGAGAAAGACCGGTTGGACAAGATATGAGATGGCCGGATACGTACCCTGTACCAAACTCCCTTCTGCCTCAATTTTAGCAGACCTGTACTGGCAACATATATTTTGCTTGTTTGGAGTACCCTTCATAAAAGTCTTGGATTGATGCGCATAATTTACCTCTCAATTTTGGCGGGCCTTAACTGCCCTGTTGGCACAGAAACATGTTGCTCGTCTGCTTCACATCCTGAATCGGATCGGCAAACTGAATGTGTTAATCAGACTTTGAAACAGTACCTCCGATGCCTCTGCATCCAGCATCCGGACACTTGGGCCGTCCTTGGTCAGTGTGGCTGAATTTTCATACAACTCCCTGCATTCTTCTACTGGGTATTCACCATTTTTGTGCTACACGGTCAGCACTCATGTATGTTATCTGTATCAAAATGCCCTCCCTCCAACCTTTCAGATGTAGATGAATGACATCATCACACCCGGGAGCTGAAAACTCACTGCAAACCCCTGTTAGCAGCACAAGAGCACATGCACAGTTATACTGCCCAATACTGTCGAAATCTCCAGACTACATTCCCTAGAAAATCCATTTGGTTGACCACACATTATTTGTACATCCATTTTGCTCTTAATAACTATCGATATAATAGACAATATAAAATCAGTCACGCCATTAATCCTGAAACATGGTTTTGTACTCTAACGATCAACTCTGCACAATGAGGCTATATCACGGTTTGTCCTGTTGGTGCTATCATGCCTGTTATCTAGCGCTTTACTAATAAAATACATTTAAAAAAATATATACATCACAGCATGGTGCCATCTTGAATTTAGGTGGCGCTTCTTTACCGAGCAACCGGCTGCCTGATGACTTCATTGTGGTTTGTTGCCTTGATGTATGAAGTTTGTTTCTTCTGCATGACCGCGTCGTCCCGTAGTTAGAAGCAAGCATGGTTCAGCTCCCGCAAGCAATGCCGAAGGGTTCTGGTCCTCTATGTCATCCGATGAAAAGGATATTAATTATGTACAGATCTGGTCGTACTGGGCCTCCCCATGTGAACTGAATAAAAATACTTCTTCCAATTGACCCACCAAGAAATTAAAGCCATTCAATGTAGTGAGTACGCATAGTCAATAGTCCCCTTTCCTCCATCCTTGTGGGCATCCCCCAACACGGAGACGGCACCAGAACCTTTGGCAGTGAATAATTGAGCTTCCCCTTCAAATTTAGGATATCTCGTGGGCGTGACTTTGGGCTTGGGAACGCCCCCCGAAAGCCCCGCCATCCAGCACCTCACCTCAGTCCCTTCCTCTGCACAGACGGTGTCGGACCTGGCAGCCAGCGTGGAGACTATTAGCTTTCCGCTTGCTCCCTGTTTTGTTTTTTCAATCTTATTAAACTTCCCTAGGTGCCTCGCCTCAGTCCCCTTTGAACACATCTGACGCTAAGATACCTGGCTACACTTATTATGTATTACCCATTGCCATACTGGTGGGGGCTGGCGGGTGGGACATATGGAGGAAAGGGGACTATGGACTCTGAGTAATCTAGTCACTACAGTGAGTAACTTTAATTACTCATACGTGCTGCCCCCTTACCTCAATACTTGTGGGTTATACACTGAACAAGAACATAGGGTGGAACTGTGATAACGTGTCTCATATCTAGAACGAAGCAAAAAGGTTTTAGAGAGCCACCTGACCAAACTCTGCATCACGCTTGGAGCTGTTGTCCAGTCAGTAGTGCTTACAGAAGGCAGCCCGAGTGGAGTAGCCGCCTTGCTGATAACATCCTAAGAAGCATGTCTCTGAAATGCGACGGCTGCGGCCTTGGCCCTGATCACATAGGCATGAATCCCCTCTGGAACAGGCCTGTCCATGGCTGTGTACGCCTCAGAAATGGCCTGAACCAGCCAATAGGCGATGGAAGCCTTGAAAGCTTGAGAACTGAGGGAGGAGCCCCCAAAAATCACGAACAGTGCCTCGAACTTCCTGAAGGATTTTGTCCGAGAGAGATAAAACTTGGACCGTTCTAAGGTCCAAGGAAGGCAGTGCCCTCTCTGCCTCCGACTGCAGGTTTGGGAAGAACATGGGCAGGCAGATTTTTTGATTCAGATAAAAAGGAGAGATCACCTTGTGCAAGAAGTTTGAGTGGGTGTGCAAGATGACCTTCTCGTTGTGAAACATAGTGAAGGGTTCACACGAGGTCAACGCCTGCAGCTCACCAACACTGCACGCAAAGTTGAGAGCCACCGGTAAAACTGTCTTTAGTGTCACCAAGCAGATGTCCACAGAGGCCATCGGCTCGAAAGGCTTGCGCTGCAAAAGCCACATTGAGGTTCCAGACCGGGTGCAGCCTATACAATAGCGGAAAAAGCCTACACAACACCTTAAGGTGGGCCTTAACCATTGGGTTGTCCACAGAAAACACATGCTCAGGGGAATTCTTGTAAACCCCAATGGCCGCCAAATAAGTGCGGCAGGTATACACCTGAACTCCAGAATGAGCCAAGTGTGCTGAAAAGACCAGTAGGTCAGTCAGAGGACAGGTGACAGGATCCAGACCCTTGTCCCAATGGCAGAACCTAGTCCATTTACTGTACTGAGACCGAGTCAAGGGCCTCCTAGCCTGCTGAATGATGTCCTAGTTGTCATCCAAAAATTGAGCATGTTGAAACCTCAGCCTGTCAGGAGCCAGGCTGCCAGCTTGGCCGGTCCGGATGTTCCACTGGCTGGCCTGGCTGCGTCAGGAATCCCCTTCTCTGCTGGAGATCAGAAGACTGACGGGAGGAAACCAGGATGAGGCCCACACCCACCAAGCCTCCTTGAAAGGAATCATAAGACCAGGAATTACATCTGACGTGCGGTGTAACGGTGCACAGGGCCCTCCCACACTGATAACCAAGGCGGGGAGACATGCTTGCTACTGTGGTACCATCCTTGACTCCAGAGACAAGAAACGTCAATGAGTCCAGCACAGCCGGTGATCCGGACTGTGTTGAGCGAAGGTTGAAAACGGCAACATGAAATGAATTGAAAGAACTTGTGAACAAAGAACCTGTGTGTTATTGAACTTTTAAGAAAGCCCAGGGAAAGACCAGCTGCAGAGTGGTCCGGCGCCCCATGGCGCTCATTTGAAAGACTCTGGCTGGTCACCATTTGTTGAAACTACAGATACCTGGAGGCTCTGGGAGAGCCTGATGCAAGAGGTCATACAAGGGTTCAGTAAAACCCCCTGTACAATCGAAAGTCTTTGACACGTAGTCAGGAGGAAAGCTAAGGGAAGCAAATCCTGCATTTTGATGAAGCAAAGTGAACTGTGTATCTGGCTGTAATGAACTCGACTGAGGGAGGATAACGTTAAAGAAGGATCGGAGCCCGGTTGAGGGGGGATCCAGGGGTGAAGAGTCATCACCCAACGTAAGAGATTATGGAAAGGAACTTTTGTTCTGTTCTTTGATACATCACGGCCACAGAGGCAAGAGACTTTGTATGAAAGAGGCAGTCCTGATATCGCAGAAAAGAACTGTAACCTTGTGTGGGAGAAGTCCAGTTTTGTGTTGTGCTCAGGGGTTCTGCCTTGTCCTGTGCTATAAACTTGGGGAAGGGAGACACCAGCTACACCATCCTGACTTATCATTTTGTGGACACTCTTATTTGGTGAACATTATCCCACACTATTTTGTAACTTAGCGGTAAGATTGGCAATAGTCTTTTGTATAGGCCTTTTTATTTGACAAGATGCCAATGGGACTGCCTTATTATTATTTGATGGTTATAGATTGCTCTCATCTTAGATTTAGGTTTAGATTAGCTGTTTTTCTCACCCATTTACACAGTTTAATAAACACCCTTGAACTGTGATCACTTGTGTCTGTGTTTACTGTTGCCACCATGAGTTCCTTACAGCACGCAGGAGGCCATCAGGCCCAGAATGTGCGGGAAGCACCATGCTGAGGTGGTCGAGTTGGCCAGAAAGTGCCCCACTGCCTTGCAGAGGGACAGGAGCCTCTCGGGTATAGGGAACACCCGCTGAATGGTAGTGCTCCAACACACCCCAAGGAAGACCAGTTCCTGAGATGGGCACAACTGTGACCTCTTCTGATTGAGGGAGAACCCCAGCTGTTGAAGGATATTTCCGATAATCTCTGATAGGAGTGCAACACCCTCTCGATGGTGAGGGAGAGGTCACACAAGTCATTCAAATAAGGGTACAGATGATGGCCCTCCAAGCAGAGAAGGCTTGCCACTGTGTTTATCAACTTCGTGAAGACACAAGGGGCCAAGTTCAGGCCGAAGGGCAGCACCTTGTACTGAAAGCGGAATGGCATAACCGTGAACCGCAGAAACCTCCAATGCGGTTGGTATATGGGTACATGCAGGTACATGTCCTTGAGGTCCAGGGAACACATCCAGTCCCCTGCACACTGAGATTCGGCTAGGAGCGCGTGAGTAATCATCTTGAAGCATTCCACGGTAAAGAGAGATTTAGAAATGACAGGTCTAGGACAACCCTCAGCCCTGCCAGGTTGTTTTTGGGTATCGCAAAAATTCTGGAATAGTACCCGGAGCCCCTGTCTGAAAGTGGAACCAGTTCCATCGCCTGCATCTCAAAGTGAAAGGACCTCCTGTAAAAATAGCCAGTGACCCGATCTGACGAAGAGGAGAGGATGGTAGAGGCAAAGGAAGAGGAAGACTGAAGCCCATGGAGACTAGGGATACGATCCACGGGTTGCTGAAAAGACGCTTTCAGGTGTCCTGGAAAAAAGCCAAACGGCCCCCCACATGTGAGCTGTGTTCTCCCCAACCTTGACGTCAGTGCTGCTTGGCATCAGAGGAGGGGGGGAGAGAAAAAACCAGTGTGCCGTCCTCTGCTGGTGCCTCTTGTTGTCACTGGAAGACCTGTCAGGCCTCCGTGTACCGCAGTCCCAGAACCCCTTGAAGCTAGAGAATGTGCAGGCTAACCATGGACTTGGCAGTTTGAGTGGAGGTTTTCTTCTTTGTCAATTCCTCATCGGTTGAGGAATGAAAAAAGGTCCACGCCCTGGAGGGGCAGATCCAAGATCCGCTCCTGCATGTCAGATGAGAAGTTAGTGGCATGCATCCACGCCGTTCTTCTAATGATGACACCAAGGCACAGCCCTTTGCTGGCTATGTCCATGTGGCAGACAGAAGATTCCATGAAGTCCTGGGCAATTGCCCATGCATCTTCCAGTCCGGCCTTGAAGGAGGCTTGCTTGTTCGAAGGGAGGTCATGGAAGAAATCTACCCACGGCCGTGCTTGGAAGAAGCACGTATATATAGAGCAACTAAGAGGCTGGGATATGGAACCTAGTATAGGTGAAGGGACAAGACTGGATAAAGTTTAGACATATACGGTTGCTAATACAGCTAAATATACATAAAACACATCGCAAGCTGGGAGGTGAAAGGATTCAATTCACATCCTCTACAAAATAGAAAATAGATTTATTAATTGGATAAAATATACAATAAGGGTTATAAAATCTCATAATATATCAAAAACATTGAGATAATAAAATACAATTAAAAACATACTGATACATAAATATCAAATGGTATTCACTCGAATAATGTGCAACACAACCAGACCCAATCACATCACCAATCACTCCATTCATACTAAACTCATACAAAACTAAAGTGCATACTTCAAAAACAGTAATGATATCAAAAATACACAAGAAGTGCATCAACATCAGCAAACAACTTGTACAAAATATTCTAGCACCATAAATGAATTCTGGTCAGTAACAGGTACTGTGATACTAGAAGATAAAGTGTCCGGAAATAGGAGGCCTTAGAATATCATATTAATTGACAATAGGATCAACACAGAGAAACACCAATCGGAGAACCGACATGATTGAAATAATTGAGTGGAAATTCATCAGGGTAAGCTGAGGTCTGAAGTCTTCAGTGGTGAATGGTACTGGGCAGTTACACAACTCTGTATACCAGTCTTGACCTAGCACCTAAACAAAGGGGCAACAATTACTGTTCTCATATCAATCAATTCAATGGGTTCAGTAAATGCATATATAACGCTCAGTCAATGGGCGTAAATGCAAGATCAAATGACCATATTGAGAGAAAATTCACCTATAAGTGGTCAAATGCAAAGAATGAGCAGACCTACAGGGCATGGAAACTAAATCAATACAGTTCCAGCCCAATGTACATTGTAAGCGAGCACAAAACAATTAAAAATATCCCATGAATGGTCTGGAACATGTTGGTATACCATCAGGTTCAAATGCACCACAAATCAAACGCAATCTAATAATACCAAACCACATAGGATGGAAGGGAATTGCTTCGATTGTATTCAAAATAATATAATCCGAACACAAGTAGCACATTGAAGGATAACATCGATCTACTAATGTAACAAATCCCCATGGACATAGGTAAAGGAGAGAGGAATGTCAGAAAGATGCTATAAACTTAGAAAAAACAGGTATAGAAACGTCTGAAAAAGTACCACGAATCTGTGTAGTAATCGCAGCAGAGTAGAAATTCCATCGAATGGGACTTACTATGCTGTGAACCGGATTCAACTGTGCAAAACAGTGAGTCAGTCATATAGTGTTAAACCGCACACTGCAAGACCAAGCCCAATTCTTGGAAAGGCTCACCCTACAAGGGAAGAGAGCACAACAACAAACAAAAGGATTGCAGGTATTAGATATACATGATGTCCAAGTAAAATGCCACAAACTAGTACCAAGCATCATATTGGAACCAGAGAATGGTAACACTCGAATATCATCAGTAACAGATGAAAAAATGATGAAGACCAAAAACACTTACTAGCTAAATCAGTATCAGCAAAGGCGTGGTTTAAAGTGGAACCATAATGTGTCCAATCCCATAATTAGGGGAAATTCATATGGGAGAAAGATGCTGCTATAGACGTATATCCAATCCGGCTGTTCATTGTGCCTAATAAGTGGATAAATCCATGGGCAAAAAATGCCATCACTAGATTGAATAATCAAAAAAATCGTCAAGACGTCGCATCATGCGCAACATGTCGCCAGCAAAGGTATATGCACCTAACGTGACGAAGAGTGTCAAAATAATGCAAGCAATAGTGAAACGCATGCTATGGGAAACAAAATGTCACAACGCCATGAAAGCGGCAAGAGTCATTAGCCCGTGTACAATATGGACCATATGACATGTATCAAGGTAGTAAAAAAACAAACAAAACGAGCAAACATGTGCCTGAGTCCCCCTGATACAAAGTTGCAAGAAGAGTGCATTACACGTCTAACACTGTAAGTATGTTAATCATACTCGTGTGCTCTACCCTGGTCTATGTGAGATCACTTACTTACCGAAAGCTAGCGTTTGACTCCCGTCCATTCTGCGAGTGAAAACAACATCTCGGAAATAAAAGAGGGACTAGTAAACCTCGATGCGCCTGCTCAATATAAACCGCACAGCATCCTGGTATCAAACGAAAGGAACAACTAGTAGAAATGAAATGCGGGCGGCCATTACGAAAAGGTGAAACCAAACGCACTAGTATATTGTAAACAGGATGATAGAAAGACACGGAAAGTAAAAATCAGTGCACAAAACATATTCTGGTAACATAATGGAATAAACCAAACCGTTTCATGGCATGCTAAAGTGAACCAGAAGGAATTCGGAATAAACCAAAAAAATAGTTATACGCTTCCGGAATAAACAATGGAGCACGGGGGAACGGTGAACAAGAGTGGTGCCTGTTGTAATGTAATAACAACCACAGAACTAGATTCACACTATAAGGTCTAGTTGTTCATTCTTCTTTCTCCAAGATACTTCTGCTTGTAATGCCTCCATTTGCAGTGCGTATCTTCTTTAAAATTGTCCATTATAGATCTTCACAGTCATAGTTGTTCAACAGAAAGTGACCGACCATGGGAGCTGTATTGTTTTTATTCCTGATACAGCTCTTGTGTTCAGTGATACGGGTCTTCACTTTACATTCAGTTTGTCCAATATACAATTTAGGACAAGAACACCACATGACATATATCACTCCATTGGTGTTGCAATTGGTGAAGGAATGTTGTTGCCAAGGTGTTGTAAGACCTATATCCACAGATGTGGTACGTTTAGTCGATGAACAACATTTGCATATGCCACACAGGGCATGGCCTCTTGGTCTAGTTAGACCCCATTGTTCAGTGATGGTAAGTTGTGGTTCGGACTGGTTGCTGATGTCATTCCTGGTTACAAGTTCTTTGAGGTTACGACCGCGTTTAAATGCACATCTGGGTGCCGGAATAGGGTTTTCGCCCTTAGATAAAAGATGCCAGTTCTTCCTGACTATACCCACAATCTTGTTTGACATAGGACTGTAAGCACTCACAAACAACAAACTGTCAGGATCTGGTGCAGAAGATTTGTTCTTATACTCTAAAAGGGATTGTCGATGGTTGTTAGAGGCCCTTTTAAGAGAACGTTTTACAATTTTGCGAGGGTAACCTCTTTGGATGAGATTCTCACTTAAAATAGCCGCTTCTTCCCGGAATGTTTCGGGATTGGTACTGTTCCTCTTCAGCCTCAAAAACTGGCCAAAAGGAAGATTGTCACTGAGTGTTTTGGGATGGAAACTTTCATACCTTAATAAAGAGTTACTGTCAGTCGGTTTATGAAACGGTTTGACCTGTAATGTGTTGTTGCTGGTATTCACTTCAATCGTGAGATCTAAAAAATCAATTTTGTGTCTGTCATGATGAATCATGAACTGCAGAAAAGGATTGATGCCATCGAGCCAATCAAAAAAGGCCAATAGTTGGTGTTCGTCTCCATGCCAGATCATAAGCATGTCATCGATATACCTTTTCCATAAAGTCTGGTGCCGACGGAACATGTTAGTCTCACTATAGATACTTTGAAGTTCTACTGAGTTCACATACAGATTAGCTAGGGTAGGAGCCACAGCTGAGCCCATGGCTGTCCCATGGATCTACTGGAAAAAATTATTGTTGAATTTAAAATAATTCTCCGTGAGGACTAGTGCAGTAAACCAAAATATAAAAGAATTTGGAGTGATGCCAGATGTGCGTGTGGACAACAGCAATTCTTCAATCATATCTAGAGTAGATAATTGTGGGATCTTGGTATATAAGGAGACTATATCTAAAGTCACCAATATATCTTCACTGCTGTTGAAAGGAAAATGTTCAATAAGATTAATAACACTGGTAGAATCTTGTATGAACGATTGCATCTTTTGCACATAACCTTTTAAGAAGGAATTCGCAAACTTGGCCAGAGGTTCTAGAAGATAATTGGTACCTGAAACTATTGGTCTTCCGGGTGGATTAACCAAAGTCTTATGAACCTTAGGTAAAATATAAAATTCAGGGACTCTCGGGTCACTTTTGACCAAGTATGCTGCCGCTTTGTTAGTAATCCATTTCCTATCCCTTGCCTTCTCTACCTTCGTTGTAATTATGGCTTTAAGGCGGGTCGTAGGATCGATACTCAAAGGTTTGTAGAAACTAGTACCAGCCAACTGTCTATCACATTCAGATATATAGTCAACGCGATCAAGTAAAACAATGGCACCCCCTTTATCAGCACTGCGAATAACAACTGATTTATTGTCGTTAAGGCCATTAATGGCTAGACGTTGTAAATTGGAGCAATTCTGATAGGTACGTGTCATAGCTGTGGCGTCTAACTTATCCAATTCTGACTTGACTCTCTGTTCAAAGACCACAGACTCAGGGCTATGGCTGGAGCTCGGAGGACAGAAAGTGGAAGGGTTGTGGAGTCCACTATTAACCTGTTCCAAATCAAACGGGTTCTCCTTGAAATATTGTTTCAGATGTATTTTTCTGAAAAGGTTGTGTACTTCAAGACGTGTATTAAACTTATCATAAGTGGCAGTGGATACAAAACCAAACCCCTTTTCAAGCACTGATGTCTCCACGTGGTTTTGTAGTGCCCCATATACTTTCTTTAGAACATCTTCCAATCTCTCTTGCAAATGTTCCACTGGGATTCCATGTGGCATTCCGAATACCCGGATCTGTGCACAACTCTGCAAATTATCGAGGACTTCCAATCCAGTATATATCTGCAATAATGATTTCTGCAGCACATCTAATTCATTTTGTCAACCACCTCACAATTAGCCACTATACTTCCAGGTTGATGCTGCACCGAGACTGCCAACTTCATCTCCACCTGCTCCAGGGCTAGCTTCATCTCAAAAACCCGGATTGCGAGATCCTCTTGATTATAGCATAATTCTGCAAAACGTAATTTTATCAAGATTTGTAATATCAGTCAAAGTGCAATGCACTTTTTGATATAATATATATGATATGATATTTTATTTATATCGCGCCCATACACAAAGTGGCTCCAGGTGAGACGAGGAAACGGAGGGGTACAAGGGAGGACAAAACAACGATTTTACTAGGCCCAGTGATATGATATGATAGGCTATTTATAACGCGCTTAATACCCAGAGGTTTCTATGCGCGGAAACGGGGATCGAACCTGTGTTGCTCCGTGTTATCTTGCTTCGAAGGCGCAAACGTTGCCCCTGAGCTATCCTCCCAAGACAATTGAGAATGCGGAAGTGCAGGGGAGAGGGAAGGGGGAGAGTGCAAGGGGCAGGGGAGGAGTGGAAAGTGCTGAACATGCGATAAAAACAACAGGTAGTTCGGCCATCAGGGGGCAAGTGCAAGAATTAAGCGCAGGCAATGGGTGTCAATAAGTGCAAGTAAGGGCGCTGTAGGGTTGCAGATACAGACCCGAATGCAAGGGTTGCCAGGAGGCAGTGCGGGTATGCAGCTGGGTGGGCAGGGATCTGGGCCCGAAATCAGTGGGGAGCCAGGTGCCCAGTGCAGAAACAGACTTATCAGCAGGGGAGAGGAAGAGAGAAAGCAGAAGCAAAGAGGAGGGTCTTGAGGTGTTTCCTGAAACAAAGGTGGTTCTCCTCAAGTTTCAGAGAGACAGGGAGGCTGTTCCAGAGGGAGGCCCCAGCTGAAGAAAGATCTACCACCAACTCGTTGCTTGCAGAAGCGACTGACCCTGAGGGGGGTGGAGGAGCGAAGAGCTTGAGTAGGAAGGTATTTCCAAAGGGACAGTTGAATTTATTGAAGACCCAGGCCACAGATGGCCTTGTGGACAATGCAAAGGGTCTTGAACTTAATCCTTGCAGCTGCTGGGAGCCAATTAAGAGATTTCAGTGCTGGAGCGATACGATCACTGGACTTGAGGCCAAGGATAAGTCTCACAGTCCTGTTCTGAATGAGTTGCAAAGGGAGGCGAGTAGTAGCAGGCAGATTTAGATAGAGGCTGTTGAAGTATTTCAGCCTAGAAAGAACCAGACCTCTAGAAACAGTGAGCTTCAGGGGGAAGGAGAGACCAGAGCTCTAGAAACAGTGAGCTTCTGGGGGAAGGTGAGCGGGTTTTGCCAGAAACGAGATCTGCTGCCTTGTTGAGTAACCGCTAGTATTTCCTTTTCATCGTCAATGTGCCAAAGAGAAACTGCACCTAGTCACTCGCTTGATGGTGTGGAGCTAGATGGAAAACTTGCTTCCACTAGCAAGGATTTCACCAAGAGGCGTGCCTGGAGATGTATGATGATGATGTTTTATCTGTCACCAACAGAACACAGGTTTAATTTTAACACGGTTTGTGAAGTAGTGAGAGCAGTCACCCGTGATTGTGAGAAACCATTAGTGCTGGGCTTCTCTCTCACCTCCTTCAGCTCCAACTTGGTTCGGCCTTTTTTAATTTTAATCCTTTCGATTTTATATCAAATCTGCAAACAATAAAAACTGAACTATATGAATTGTTTTCAAGTTTGGGAGTCCTTCCATTTATCAAATTACTCAGGTCAGGTAATAATAATCTATCTAGAGATGAAATACTAATTATTATGTGAATTGAAATCCAGAGACCAGACTTATCTCTCCCCACAAGCTGGTTTATTTGCTCTGTGGATCATTTCTGTCTATGGTGTTGTCAATTCACATTTAATCTGCAGAGCCAAGCACTTCTGTGGATCCTGGAGCGCTCTAAACTTGCACTTAAGTAGGTGTAAACTAATAAGGGAGAAAATGACTAAGAAGGGGAGCAGTGGAGGGAAACTAGCTAGTTTATGATGCTTCTGTTGCGTTTAGTACATACAAATGTGCCCAACGCATTCTAGGACAGGTAGTCCTCTAACGGGAAAATCAAAGATGCAGTTGATGTCTGAATCTCATTAATAAGACAACTGGTTACATAGTATGACTTTTTTCTGTATACAGCCATATTTATATTTTGCTTTGTAACTGAAATGAGTAGCAACTACTAGTTCCCCACACTTATTTAAATGGACGATGTAGTGCCTGGATACCTGTAAAGCTGGTATCTTGTATAATAAGTCGAGGAAAAGTTTCACCTTTAAAACAAACAGATGCTTCTTCAATCGCAGCTGACTTGATAAACCTCCCGCAGCCATTTAGACAACTTCAAAGGAAAATCAGCCCAGACGAGGAGGTGCTTGGGTACACAATTTGTGTGGCTTTTTTTTTTTTAACTAATCTGGACACTTTGCAGTCTGGCCCCTTTCCCATGCATGGTGACATATCTGCATTAACACTTACCTACACTTCCATGATGCTTCACACTTGCAGTGGGCCTCTGAAAAAGGAGCAGCCTGTTGACTTTGGTTCGAATTCAACCTCCTACAAAGATTTTTTAATTCCCTCTCCGCAAACAGTTGCACTTTTGAATTGCAGAACTAGAGAATTTAAACAGGAAACATGCTACCATTCTTTTTTTATGTTTAATAATTTTTATTAAGTCGGTTAATAAAAGTATATGGTAAACAATTATATTCTTTCAAAGTACTATATCAATAACAGTTGATAAAACAAGTTGAACAAAATAATTTTGATGTGATTATTTTTCTGAGTAGATATTGAGACAAACAGGGGAGATACAAGAACGAAGATAAAAGACAGAAGACAATAGGGAAGCAGAGGGAAAGGACAGCAATGATTATGAATTGATTAAACTCAGTCAGGATTGTTGAGGTAATGAATAAACACATTCAATATTTTGTTAAATTTGTGTAATCAATCAAGAGAAGATACATGACATTTTTCAATCCGATGAGTGGAGCATATAGATTTCCACCATCTATAAGATAGATTAAATGTATTCTTCCAGTTATAAGTGATATTATGAAATGCAATACTGATAAAAAAAAAAAAATAAAGTAGGAGATTTAGTTTGTCATATAGCTGGATTAACAATGGAACCAATCATAAGGTTAGAGAGCGAAAAAGAGGTTCTGTGAAATGAAAGATCAACTGCAGGCATGACCAAATCTTAGTCCAAAAAGGAAAGCCCTATTTACATTTCAAAATTAAATGGAGAAAATCAGCATTTAGTTCATGACACGACCAGCAATTGTTGGGTGAATTATCATCGATTTTGGCAATTCGTAGGGGTGTAAGGAAAGCATGGTGGAAAATGAAAAAATAGGTTTGGGTAAGATTGGCAGCAACAGACGTGGAATGACATTTTCCAAATTTGGGTCCATAGATCGGAGGCAGGTTGAAGGTTCCAGTCGATCTCAAAATGTATGATAATGCTATTATGTAATAGGTTAGGTGAGGGGGGGATCATTTAAGAACACATAACTTAGCAGCACTAATAGAAGGATTGCTAGTTAAGAAGGTCAGTAAAGGAGAAGGGAATTTTGGACCAGTGAGGGCAAGGATTTAGTTAATGATTTGAGAAGGGATGTGTAAAAAGGGAGATCCAATTCAAGGATATTAAATTGTAGACATATCTGTGTAAAGGGGATTTCTACAGAATTGTGAAGAAGTTGTTTGACGAATTTGATGCCTGATGAGTACCATCTGTAAATAGAAGTGGGTTTGGATTTGGTGGAATTTTGTTTATTGAACCAGAGGAAGATGTCAGCAGTATTGGTCTGATAGACAGAATTGCTAGGGAGTTTATTCCAAATGGATTTTAAAAAATGCAGAGAAGGAAATGAGGTAATATTAGGCCAAGAGGATGTAATTAAGAAGTGGGAGAGGGAGAGCGGGGAAATAATACTGGCTTCAATACTGACCCATAAAGGAGCATTTTCAAGGTAGGTTTCATAGTGTTTAAAGATAATAGTTGCTTAAGAACGAAGGCTCTATTATACAATTGGAAGTTAGGAAATTTAACTCCACCTAAAAGTTTAGGAAGTCTTAGTTTGTTAATGGTAATGTGTGGTGTTTTATAATTCCATAACCATTTAAGACTAGGGGAATACAGTTTTTTTGTAGAATGAACTGTGAATTGCTGTGGGGGTCATAGATAAAGAGTAGAAGATAATGGGGCTAATCATCATTTTTATGGTATCAAGGCGTCCCCACCAATATAATAAAAGAGGTGACCATCTTGAGATCATTTCTGTAATTTATAACAATTATGAGGTTAGTGTTGTGTGAATATCTTTAGCGATATGAAGTCCTAAATATAACAATTATGAGGTTAATAGTAGTGTGAATATCTTTAGCGATATGAAGTCCTAAATACTTGATATGTGAGGGTTGCCTAGCCATGCCGAATAATGTGCTATTGGTTGGATTACATGCGTTAGTAAGAGGCATGACCTCAGATTTATCCCAATTTAATTTGTAGCCAGAGACAATAGAAACATTATTTATGGTAGCTATTAAGTGTTGGATGGAGGAGGCAGAACTAGAAAGATAAAGTAGAATGTCATCTGCATAAGCAGACAGTTTTATTTCTATATTGTTAATGAAGATACCTTTGATGTTGGTGTTTGTTCTGATGCTTTGTAGGAGGGGTTCTAGTGCAAGATTGAATAACAACAGAGAGAGGGGACAACCTTGACAGGTGCCTCTTTTTATTTGGAAAGAGGAGGAAAGAGTTGTTAAGAAGAATTCGAGTGGTAGGGGGTGACTACAAGACTTTGACTAAATTGATAAAGTAAGGAGAGAAGCCGTGCCAAATTAAGGAATGGAACATAAATGACCAAGACACACAATGAAAGGCTTTCTCTGCGTCAAGGGCCAGGAGGGAAAGGGGGTCATCAGAATTTTGAGAATGAGAAGGCGTTTCAAACAAAAGTCTAGTATTAGATGAAGCGTGGCGATCTTTAATAAAACCATATTGATCAGCGTGTATAAGCTTAGGAGGATATTGTTCTAAGCGTTTTGCTAGAATTTTGGCAAATATCTTAGAGTATCAGTTGATAAGAGTGATGGGTCTATCATTTTTAATTAAAGAGGGATCTTTATCTGGTTTAGGGAAAAGTATGAGAAGCGCCTCACCAAAGGAACCAGGGCTTTGATCAATTTCAATAAAATCCAAGTATAGTTGTAAAGGTTTTGGTGCAATGGAGTCAAATGTTTTATAGAAATCTACGGTAAACCCGTCGGGATCTTGGGCTTTATTAGGTTTGAGGTCTGATATGGCTTGTTTGATTTCTTTAAGGAAGATGGGTGTGTTAAGAGAGGAAAGGTCAACAGGATTTAAGGGATTTTTTGGGGGGGTTTTCAAAGAAAGAATGGATTTCAGAAGTATTGATAGAGGAATCAGAGGAATAAAGGTTGGAGTAAAAATCAAGAAAGGCGTCATTTATATCTTTTTGATTGGTTAATCTATTTCCATCAGGAGAAATTATATGGGTAATGAGCGATTTTTCTTTTTTAGAAAAGAAGCTAACATTTTACCAGCTTTGTTGGATCCACTGTATAATTTGGATCTGGATCTAAGAATAGAATTAGCAGCTCTGTCAGTGCATAGTTTGTTAAATTCGATACGTTTGATCATGGGAGTTTTCATGGTATTGGGATCAGCATTAGCATAGTACAGCTTTTCAAGATGTTTGATTGAGGCGAGTAGTGTGTTATGAGTGAATTCTGAGTTTTGTTTTTTAATGGCAGAAAATTGAATTATGAACCCACGAAGGGTGGCTTTGACGGCGCCCCAGTTGTTATTCATGGAGGTGTGTTCGGGAGATTGTTGAGAAAGAAATCTTCGACGGAAGAATTGGCTTTGTCAATGAAGGATTTGTCTTTAAGGAGGAATGAGTTAAATCTCCATCTTGGAGAGAGTTTAGAGATAGGTAACCATTCTAGAGTGGTAGGCACAGATGCATGATCCAAAATGGTTAACTGACTAATTTCAGAGTTAATACTAGTGGAGGTTAGTGAAGAATTTAATCTAGTCTGGAAAAGGATTGCTGGGGACGGAATAAAATCTATAATCTTTTGCATCCGGGTGGCAGAAGCGCTAGGAGTCAACTACTTTAAAAATAAGTCTATCTGGACTCTCCTGTGCAAGTTTTAAATTGAAATTAGACCAAAAGAGGGGTTTGGGGGTGTTGTGACCATAAACATTAATTATAGTTACTGGCAAGTTGTTAATGATTGCTTCAACTATGGTCCACCGGCCTTCAGGGTCACATACTTCATTAACGAATGTAAAATGTAGATGCTTATAGATCACTGCCCTTTCTATCTAGAGCATTCGAGAAGAGTGTTTATGGCTGACCCATGAGGCTCTAATCTTGAGGTTTTCACTCTCCAAACTCAGATTAGCCTCTTGGAGACAAACAATATCAGCTTTGGTCTAAGCAAGTTGCAAAATTATCTTTCTACACTTCATAGGATGATTTAACCCTTTGACATTCCAAATAAGTAACTTAATAGACATTCATAATGACAAGATTGATAATGGCTGAAACAAATAAATACGCAGAGAGAAATCGTACAATAACTTAATGCAATGAATGTGACTTTAAGGAATGTAATAAACCACTGGAGTAATAATTACAATACATTGTGGTAACACAAGTGTATAAGGGGAGGAACAAAGGGGAGGGAACACGACAAGGAAGGAGAAGGCACATGAGAGTAGGCAAGATGAATAATAGATGATATAAACATAAGTAACTGCAATAAGGATCAGGAGAGTTAAGTTGGAATGAAAGTGAGAAAGAGTATCATGGGGGATACCATGGTACAGAGACGGAATGAGCACAAGCGAAGAGAAGCAAAGAGCTGGAGATGAGAATATAGCCAAAAGTTGTACGAGCATGAACAAATAGAGTGGCCAAAGGAGCAATTACGCAGTAACAAAAAAGTTAGACATTGGGTAAATTGTAGATCTGACAACGTAATGATGAAGTGCAGCCAAAGTAAGGAGTTGGTCAAGTTTGTAAAGTTGAGAGAGAAGGATCAGAGGATAGGATTTGATGGGAGATCTCGGTTTAGCTCTCTGATGAGTCAAAGTAGACGGAGGGTCAAAAGGAATTGAAGAAACAGATCAGCTGCGTTTAGGAGTGAATTTAATGTGTTGATTCTTAGGTTTTCTGAAGGTAGGAGATTTAAGTAGTGGGTCCAGCTTGGATGTGTTGAGCGAAGAGACCAGGGAAGTTGTATCCATCGGTGAAGCTTGAAGAGATTGAGGTAGATTGAAGAATTCATTTGGGGCTGTGAATTCCTTGGTAGGTCCATCCGAAATGGTAATTATTATCTTTGCAGGATCCAAGAGACCATATCTGATGTCCAGGGATTTCAAGAGAGGTCTCATATCTAGGAATCTTTTCCTCTTGGCTTCAGTGACCTTGGAAAAGTCTAGGGAGATAAAGATTTTGCTGCCCTGAAAAAGGATGGGGGAATTCTTTCTGGCAGCTAGTAGAACGTGGCATGCTTGTTTAGGTCTTAAAAAGCAAGCAATGAAGGGTCTTGGCAAAGTATTTTTGCTAGAGAAGCCTGGCCTTATTCTGTGAGCCTGTTGCAGTTCCAATGGGGGGGAAAGTGATACCTACGGCGGAGGGAATCCATTTGGTAAGGAAATTGATGGGCTCATCCCCTTCCATTTTTTCAGGGATTCCATAGAAGCGAAGGTTGTCTCTACGGTTTCTTCTAATTCCGTGACTTCACCTTCCAGTTGAGCAGGTCTTAGTTGCATATTCTCAAGGCCCTCCACCCTATCTTCCACAAAACCAACTCTTTCTTCAGCTTCATCTAGTCTGCCAGAGAATCTTTTAATATCATTTTTAAAACCTATAAGTTCTTCTCGTATACTGGAGGAGCAGGAGTCAAGCGTAGAAATGGAGGAACGAATATTACGGAGTTGCTCTACAATTTTTTCCAGGCATGAATTAAATGGCAAATTATTGGGTATTAGCGCAGTTGTGGTGGTATCAGCCATGTTGAGAGGTAAAAAATAGCAGTTGTGTGTTAGCAGCTGAATGAAATTCAAAAGAAATTCGAGTGAAATATGCAGTGTAATATCTAATTCAGCCACCGGGGAACAGTAGCAAGTAGGCCTCACTGCACAGTTCCAGCCCGGAGGTAAAGTGATTGGCGGGCCGGGTTGCGCAAGGAGACCTTTTGCGAATGAGGGAGTAAGGAGAGGGTTCCTATCGAAGATACAAGTGAAAAGCCTGTGCAAACAAGCCGCGACAAAAGCGCGAAGCAGTGCAACTGTCACTGAGCATTTATCTGAAAGAAATTAAGTGGCTGCCCTGGCACAGAAGGACAGAGTGCGTCGCACACATTGAAGGACCCACCACTGGGGCAAAGCGCCACCATTGCCGTTGTGGAGAACATGCCGTGCGCGAGTCCGGTGCCGGCAAACCCCCTCTTGCCCCCCCGGCAGACACAGCAGTAGACTATGGGGAAATGCAGAGTCGAGAGATGCTTGAGGAGAAGCGGGCACCACGCCGACCCACACCAGAGTCACCGGCAATACGGTAAGGATGTTCTTTGCAGAAGAGGCCGCAGAAATGTTTCAGAAATGAACCCCTGCTATAAATCAACACAAAGAAGTAGTGTTTAAGAGTTAATAAAGGCCAACTATATGCTCATGTTGAGTTAATAATCTCCCAGCTCATGGAGCTTCACGTTTATGCAGCCATCTCTGTTGCCGCTTGGCCACGCCCCATGCTACCATTCTTAACATTCAACTGTTAGACAACACAGTATGAGGTTGTACTTCACACTTGGAACAGCAATAAGCCTTGCAGTTTGGTTGGTTTAAGAGTTCTGTGCACATACTTCCTAGCTAGAGAGAGTTTCTCCATGTACTGATGCACAAGAATGGTTCAGACAGTACCGTCCAGGGATCAAATAACACTGCTTGTGAAGTCCTTGACAAACAACATAATTTATTTTAGTAAAGAACTAATCACAAATAGGTTGTGCTGCCTTTTTATAAATGTATTTCTTTTGAATTTTGGGACATGGTCATACCCTAACAACTTGCTTAGCACATTTATTTTTACATTTATAGCAGTGCTCTAGACCCTTGGGCATCAGGGCATAGGATTAGAAAAAATTGTTTTTTATTCCCTGAAGGTGCTCCGCACAATTGTACCCTTCCTACTTCGTTGATTACCAGTAACATTGATTACTGTAATGCCCTCTATCTAGCCCAGCCTAAGGGTCTCATTCATCGCCTGCAGCGCTTTCATATTATGGCGGCCAGTGTGGCTACTCTTTTGCCCTTTGGTGCCCATATTAGTCCTGTCCTCCACTCCCTGCATTGGCTCCTGGTTGCACAAAGGATTACCTTCAAGTCTCTCTGTTTGGTCCACCACGCTTATTATGGCCAAGGAGCAGAATTGTACAAGACACATTTCTGCCCTACATCCGGAATCGGACTCTCGGATCGGGTGTGGCCACCCTTATTGTCATCCCAAAATTACAGCTGTCATGGGTAGGAGTCCGGACCTTCTCAGTTGCGGCCGGAAAGCTTTGGAATGATCTCCCTGTCGCTTTTTGGAGCATCGAGATTCACCGTTCCTTTGAACGCTTCCTGAAAACTTTGTTCTTCTAGGCTGGATGGCTTCTGCAGTCTCTGTTACAGTCCTAGCACGAAGATGCCCTTGGGCATACGTGCACTCTATAAATGGTGTTAACATAATTATGAAAGCAAGTCATTGGGCTTCATTACGACCCTAGCGGACAGCCATGCCTGTAATACAGGCACGGCTGCCACCGGAGTAGTTTTTTTCACAGCGCCCTGGAATGGGCAATTACCGGGGTATTACAACCCCGGCGAACCCGGTAATTGCCCATTCTAGGGCGCCGGGAAAAATGTTTCCCCATTCCAATTTGAGCCCCATAGTGCTCAATGGGAATGGGGAAGCCGCATGCATTGGCACTATTCGTGAATGGTGCCGGTGCATGCGGCATGCTGTGCTCGCGGGTGCCGCTCTGCCCACCAGGTCAGACCTGGTGGGCAGAAAAATACCCGCGAGCACAACTCGTAGTTTGCTGGTCCGGGAACTACGGTACCAGCAGCTTACCGGTACCGTAGTTCCCGGACCGGCAAACTTGTAATGAGGCCCATTGTATATACAGTCATAGGTCATTGTAAGTGGCAGAGAGTGTTCATAGGCTGAGGCTCACATAGGTCACTGTGTGAAAAGCCAGGTTTTCAGCTGTCTGCGGAAAGTCCAATATGATTGCTCAGCTCTTAGCACTGGCAATAGTTCGTTCTAGTGTTTTGCAGCAATGACCGAGAAAATGCCCCCCTCCCCCCCCCAGCTAGCTCTGGTGTGTCTAAATCTTGGAGTGATGAGATAGTGAGCATAGTGGGATCTAGTTGGTATCAGAGCTTGGGCTTTGGTGAATTTCTGAACCAGGTATGGTGGGGTAGAGTTGGAAAGGCATGTGTGGGTGATATACAGCATTTTGAAAGTGATGCGTTCTTGTATTGGAAGCCAATGTGCAGGTTTTCTAGCGGCCGAAATTTGCTCTCAGGTAGGAATGTTGAGGGTGGTATGAAAGGCATTGTTCCGTAGGACTTGCATTTTTGTGGATATTCCGCACTGAGATATCTGAAGAGAGCATTACAATAGTCTAGCCCGGAGCCAATGAGTGTTTCGGGTGATTGAGGCAGCTGTCGGGAGTTAGGAACTTCCTGCTTCCATAATTTTAGTAGTGTATGCCACGGAGGAAGCAACAGCGTTGACATGTC
The DNA here is from genome assembly GCF_040938575.1 of Ambystoma mexicanum. Lineage (NCBI taxonomy): Eukaryota > Metazoa > Chordata > Amphibia > Caudata > Ambystomatidae > Ambystoma > Ambystoma mexicanum. Next base: position 305,808,756 of record NC_090940.1, read on the forward strand.
GAATTAAAGAGAAGGATGTGTCAAGGTCAACTCTAAGGTTCTCAGTGTCAGAGAGACTGGGATTGAGATTGCATCAATGGTGAAGGAGCAGTAACGACTGTTGAGGTTCTACAGCACAGCAAGGGAGCACACAGAATCTCTGTTTTATCATCATTCAGACAGAGCAAGTGGGAGGCCATCCATTCATTAATGGTATGGTATGGTATAATCCAAGTAGTGCGACAGAGTCATCTGTGTAGTTACCTAAAAGGCAGAGGAGAATTTGCATGGCGTCGACATAGTTTGTGTAGGAGATGCTGCGGTAGTCTAGTAGGTAAAATAAAGGTTTGGTGAAAATGTTGTAGAGGGAGCGGGAGAAACAAGATCATTGAGGGACTCTGCAGGAGATTGGGGAAGTTACGGCACTTGATTTTTCAGAGAACACTCTAATGGTTCTGTTAGCCAGGAAAGATGTGATCCCTCTAGCTGCTTCAGGCGAGATGTTCACAGCTGAGTGTGAGATGTTGGCAGAGGATTTTGTGATCTACCAGATCAAATACTGCTGAGAGGTTTAGGAGTAGCAAGAGTGCAGACTTTCCAGCGTCAATTGTTTCTTCAGGTCCAGCAAGGCTGATACGGCACTGTGGCCAGGGTGAAATCCTGATTGGCGTATTCCCAGGCTGCAATTGGCCTCCAAATATTGCTGGATTTGGAGGTATGCTGCTCTATCAAGGATCTTTAAAGTGGAAGGGGATTGTGGTGATGGGCCAGTAGTTGTTGGGTACACTGGGGTCCAGGGAAGGTTTTTTTAACAGTGGAAGAACCCAAGCTTCCTTAAGGCTGCCGGGAACTACACATGTGACGAAGGAGGCATTAATGGATGTGGTGATGAATGCTATGAGGGCTTCTGAACAGTCCTTAATGATTTAAGCTGGCAAGGTGTCTCCCTTGCAACTTGATGGTTCCAGGCCTTTCAGGATTGAGGTGGCTGCCGTTTAGGAGATGGGGTTGAAGCAGACTGGAAGAACCGGAAGGCGTGGTGGGGAGGGTTCAAGCCTAGAGACTGAGTTTTGCTTGAGTTTAATTTTCTCATGGAGAGAGGAGATTGTACCTTGGAGGGTTTTCTGGATATTCACGCAACAGTTCTCATCTTTGATGAAGTTAGGAGGAGGTGTGGCAAGGGATTCCATCTCTCTAAGAATGGTGAAGAGTTAATGCGTGTTAGACTTGGTATTATTGATTCTAGTATTGTACTTTGTGGTTTTTGCTAATAGGATGGACTGTTTGTATTCTTTGGAGGTGGTACACATTACACTTCTGTGCATTCTATTGGTATATCTTTATTGAAGGGGGCGCTATGTTTTTGGCTGCCTTTTTTCCTTTCTTACAGTACCTTTGAATTTTGGGTTTCAGTGGCTGTGGGGTAACGATGCACCGCTCATATGAAGTTGTTCACTTGCTGCAGAGCGATTGATGCCACCTGTGGCCTCTTGCAATGTGTTTGCACCTTGTAACTTTTCACATGGTTGACTTCCTGCTATCCAGAATGGGGAATGTCTATAGGCCAAGATCACAGTGCAACATCTTAATGGCTGTACGCAAGCTGTACTTGATGTAACAGTTTCAACAGTTTAATGGCAGACTTATTTACTGGAAGGGTATGGCAGATTCAGCCCAAAAGTGCTGTGGCTCAAGGTTTTACCAAAATCAGCAATCAGTGGTATATGAATGTGTGGGGGATGGTAGCTGTAGCTTCAGCTGAAAAGCGATTTTGAAGATGTAGTGTACAATGGCTTTCGGGTTGCCTGAATATATTTGCTATTAATAAAATATAAAATTACATTTTAAAGTATGAGTGAGTGTGTGCATGTGTCACCCGTTGGACCTAGTTGTTTTGCTGTCGAGCCAAGTTGTAGTGTTTTTTTTTAAACTCAAGATTTTATTTTCAAATTTTACAGACCAAAGGAATGTGGGAGATTATGACCATTCACTTGGTGCCCCAACCCACTCTGTGGCTTGGGCAGTGGGGGCTGCAGACCAGACCTCTGTGCTTGCAGGTTGTGCGCTCCAGTCCTCTTGAGGTGCTTTAGGAGTGATTGCAATATCTGCACGCTCAGCAGAGAATTGCTGGAGGGCACAGAGGGCACCCGCCGACTTTCTGACTAATCAACCACCTCTGACTGGAGGAAATCTGGCACTGGTGCAGTCCAATCGCCCTGTAATTCTTCCTTAGTGACTGCTTTCTCAGGAGCAGCCTGTTCCTCCTTTTCGATCTCCTCTGGGTCATGGTAGAAGTAACAATCCGCATAACCTCACAGGGATGCTCACAGGAAATTGTGCCCCGCATGCGCAGCACCTCACGGGACAGCCTCCACCACATCAGACCCACAGAGTGGGATCCCTTATTGTTGCAGGGAATGGGAATGTCAACATAGCGCAGTGGAGAGTCTGTGTTGCATAGGGCAAGTTGTAGTGTTGATAATCCGAAAGGTTCTCGGCACTCTTCTGTGAAGGGCTGGAGCAGAAGAGGGCATCTTGAGCTGAATACTCCTTTTGAACAAGGTAGAAGAGATTGTGGGGGGTCATCGATAAGAGTACTATAGATTGTGTTGTAGGTAATACTTACCAGTATACATCATGCATTTGATATGCACTGTAAAACCTGAAGGGGATAAATAAGAACAAACAAGCAGCAATAAACACTGCACACATTCACCTTAGTTTATTTCCTTTTCTTTTTCCTGCACCCAAAATGTTTTCATAAAAACACTTGCAAAAAAGCAAGGGATCAATCAAAAACCAAATCAGTAAATACGAAGTAAATGTGACAAGTGCAAAATGAACAATTTACTGAAGGATCAAATCCTGAGACCCAGTTGATTTAGGGGTCACCCCATTGATGATGCTTTTGCCTACTTGATGATACTCACTCCAGGATAGAACAGTGGTCCCCAATCTATCACATGTGCACCAGGTAGGCTTCAAATCCAACAACCACTGCTGCTACAGAGAGTGATGGGCATCTGAACGCTAATATACTTGACGACACCTGCATTACTCTCTTCTCCCTCTTGCGGCACGCCTTGCCAGGGCCAGCACGCTAAAGTGCGTGTGCTTCAACCCCTGTTGAATGGCAAGAACCCACCTAGCTGTGAGTCCTTGCCTTGCCATCAACATTATGTCAAAAGACTTTGCACAATGTGTACTGAAGATAGATTAGGGCTACTAGTGTTGAGATGTGTTAATGATGTGGCTGATTCACCTGATCAGAAAAAACGATACGTGCAAATGCCACTGGTATGCTGTACATAGCTTTGTTATCAGTCACTCTTGGTCGCCCTGTAGAAGAACACTCTTTGCCCCGTTCAATTGTTTCCATGGTTGGGAAAACAGAGCACTGTACAGAGCTACTACAGAACCTGCTGACATGTATACAAAAGCATTCCTTTAGTTGGGTCTAGGAGAAAAACTCTTAAACAATAAAAGTCCCGAGTGGAAGACTTGGGGATCAGGGAATGAGAGCATTTGAAGTTGTTTTCTCCCTATTATTTGGGAAGTAAATGGCTATCCAGGAAAAGCATTTCCCCCGTTTGATAGTTTCTTCATAACTACAGTGCAAAGTCATAACAATGATTTCTTTCAATGTGTAAGATTGCCATACATTGCAAAAAGGATAATAAAAAAAAAGGTAGGATGCATGAATTGGATGTTTTCAATGTTTTTTTTTAAGAATGCCACATTTTTCAACAAAAATCTAAAATGTCTTACACCTGACCTTCAAATAACAGGCAAAGGAGGAAGTGCATGTGGAAGGCTGAGAACAAGATCAGAAAGAATCATAAGAGATTGCCAGTTACCACACGAGTGACAGAGGAATTAATAACTGCGACGTTCAAAGTTAATTGTGGAGTGACAACAGGTGAGACCAAAAGATAGCAGCAGAAATTACATGAAGACACGGGGTGAGTCACAGAATGTCAAACAGAGGTTGCAGGGTAACTGTGGAAAGGACCAGCAACGAGATGTGACCCGAGATCTGGTTCAACGGCTTTATTGACAATTTCTTAAGTAAAGGAGTTGGACCAAACATTGCAGCATCTAGGGCACAATCTAAAACTGTAACAATATACCCAAAGCAACATGCCTGGGATGATCACTGGAAAGTGGGGTTTTCTTCATATGCTGAACACCTTCTGAGATCAGCGTTCCAATCAAAGTTCTTAACCTACTCTTATATGTCCTTTCCCCTTATCGGGCACCATACTGGTGTGATTCTCATCACCTCTACCTCACAGAGCCTTTCCTCCACCCCTTGGAGGGTGTCCTAGAACCCCCCACCCCTCACCAGCAGGGGCTGTGGTAGGAAACGTGGTAGAGAAAAGCATAAATCCGTCACAGTGCATCAGAAAAGGGAGTAGGCAACAACCCCCTGCAGTGGGCAGCTACCCTTACTCATAATGCGTATGCTGAAATGCTTCTGACTTGATTCTCAGTAATGAACACTCAATGAATGCCCTTACACTTGCATGTACAGTGTACATCATTTTATTATGAGAAATAAGTAATAAAGAAACATTGCTACTAATATTGTAACTACACAACACTTTTAACATGCAAAACGTTATCAATGAATATGCGGCTATCATTGGCATTGCCTCTATGTCTACTCAAAACCAACCAACCATTTCAGAAGCATAATAGCCACTTTAAAAGTAAATTTCACCAGGCAAACTCATGAAATGAGCTGCCCTTCCTATACCACTCCTCTTTCCCAACATGATATCAATAATGGGTAAAACAAGCCCTGATGCTCACTGCTGTCCTCAGTGGGTAGATATATCCAAATGATACGGCCCATAGAAAGCTCCAAAACCTAATCTAAACAAGTCGTTGAGCCTCCTGGCTACCCTAGGTTTTCAATGCAAATGTTCCAATGTTTGGCCAACAAAAGAGTTCCCAAAAATCTGAATCTCAAATGGACAGGTCTAACCTTATAAAGCACAACAATAGAGTTCTCCTGGGATGGCTTTTCCAGGATTTTCTCACAGTCTGGGCTTCTATAGTGTCTTCCCGCTTTACCCAGCTCTTTGAAGACAGTTGGTTCCTTGTATCAGACTCTTTCTCTTAGGCTTTGCCTCAGCTTCTGGTTTTTAAAAAAAGTGTGATTTGGCTTCCTGCCACATTCCCTTCAGGCCCCTCTCCACCCTTTGTGTTTAGTTCAACATTCACAGTAGCTCTCTCCCAGACCTCAGGTTTCACAGCATTCACTAAAAAGGGTATTTTCCCCTCCCCCATTCAGGGATCTTTTCAGGCAGATGCTAATATGTCACTCTCCTGCCTGTCTGGTTAAGGAAGCACTTCACCTTCAGGCCTCCTAGTCCGGCACAGGCCTCCCAGCTGGCACATGACCATCATTTAGGTCCACCTCTCTTTCATCAGCCTGTTCTCTTGTGGGTAGGGTCTTCGGGTTAGCTATATCCAAAGTAGCTATTGCTGAATGTCCCAGCTATGGTCTACCGCTTCCCAGGTACTGTGGTCTTGTACGCATACTAGCTTCCTCCCATATTCCTTCTCTTCTCTCCCCCTTTCCACTATTTTATAATGCTTCTGTGAAATTGGTACTTGTTTTAGCCCTTTATTTTGGCTGGGGATGTTGTGTTATGTTTTAGTTTGAGTTTTAAATTGTTTCCTTTCTCATGCTTCCCCTTACTGATAACAACATCTCTGTGCTGGGCTTACTGTGCATTGATTAATTGGGAGATTTCTCTCACGTGTTCCTTCCTCTTCTACAAACACAGTTTGTGGCATCACTGTCATCTTGGAATTTCTCTGTTTCTTGCACATGTGTCAAAAGCATTCTGTGCCTACCGGATGGGGGTGAAGGGTGTCTGGCAGTAGCACTACCCGACCATGAGGACTGCGATTTTCCTAACCCTGTAGTCTAAGTTTGGGACCTTCTTTTTTTTCCTCTTGTGCAGGTTGCATGCCTGCATTTCCAAATGCTAATCTGGTTGTCCTAGGTGATGTTCCTTCTATGCCAGCAAGTGCTTTAACTCTAACAGGGGAAGCAGTTACTATTTTATGCTCTGGCCTCCTTCAGAATAATACGGCAGTTCTCAGCAAGGTTGCTTGAGGGTTTTGTTATGGGTCTTGTTCAGAAATCCCTGATAATATTCTCTTGTGGTTTTTAGAAACAGGGATCTGTAAAAACCTGGTTGCATGCCATATTGCACCTTAGGTGGGGGGTCACACTCCTTGCACCCTCTGGGAGGCCCATTAGGTATCGGCCAGACCAACCCAGTCCCTAGTATCTCACCCACCACACAATATGGTGGGGAGTCCTCACAACTCAACGCAGTGACAAAGAAACATAAAAACTGTTATAGTGGGATACACAAGTGAAGGAAGCAGAGTGACAGGGATTGAGAGCAGCACCCATTCAGATCTCGGATTGATATGGCAAGAAATTATAGCTTGAAAGGGTGAGGTTAATCACATGGTAGCAGGATAGGAGGGTTCAAAGAGTAAAAAGCACTTTGATAATATAAACATAGACCACCACTATGCAGCACATCTTGTTACGGGAGCACAGAAATTGGTCTGAATTATCCCCATCCAATGCAAACTACATTGGCTTCCACTCCAAGCCAGGATACTGTTCAGGACTGCATGCATCATCTACAACACAGTCCGGAGTAGCACACCAGCGTACCTGGTGGCTAAGTTCCACATATCTGGTGGCACACTCTCCTCTCACATAAAATAGACCAACCGGTTTGAATCACAACTCGTCCGCAAAGAGGACCCGCAAACAATCCTTCTCGTCATGCACCCACCCTCTGGAACTCGATACAGTATCAGCTCGGAATGCCCCAATTCTCAAATTTTGCAAATCTCTCAAAACATGGCTCATTCAACAACACCTGACGAAGGACTAATCCCAATGTACACACATACCGACGCACATACCTCACAGTACTGCCCTCCTGTTAAAAGATGCCAGCCCAAATGCCGGCTCTCGAGCTAGACCATGATTTAAACAATAAAATAAGCACTGAGGAGATCTCAGTAAAAGCAGCAAAAGTATCTATTTAGTTCTGGTGCAAGTGCTGGTGATGTACAGAAGGCGAGAATTAAAGTAGCATGATGGGTGCACCTGGATTAGCACATGATCTTTTTGGTCTCATAACCAAAAGGATCTGCTTTAACATTAGCCATCTCCAGATTCAATTGTGGAAACACTTGCATAAAGTCACAGATTGTATCACTCTTCGATCTTCAAAACTTGAATATTAATTCAAATATAAATGGGAGTTTGCAAACCCCTCGTATCGCCCACTGTATTCTACAATGAATATTAAATTAAGGGTATAGCAAACTGTAGATTTAGAATTCTGCTGAATACTGAATAGTTAGTCAAGTATCCGTCTGGAGCCACAAACAGAGCCAAATAATTGTCTTTTTAATAAAGTCACACATAGAAACATACTCTGCAAAAGATCACACTTTAAAATATGTATTGCCAGTCATGATTTCTCTTTTTGTCATGTCATCTACAGAACAAGTTTGCTCAAATCCTGAAATTACACTATCAGGCAAAAAACAGTCAATATAAGTGCAGTTGGTCTTTTTGTGCATACGTGTCATTTGTTGGGTAGGTAGGGCTCAAGTAACTAAGATTAGCCCAAAAGCAGATAATGCATATATGTAATTACTGAGAGACAAGTGACTAGGATGTGCCACTCATACTTTTAATTATTATGTTTGGTCCTGGTGATCATTTGATTTCTGGCACCAACAAGGCTCTGAAACACAAAAGGAGGGATTACATTATTTTGTGATGCTAAATACTGATTTTCCATACTAACGTTATAGAAAGTCAAGATTCTATTAAAGACACGGAGGCGAAGGATTATACTTATGCTTTCTCTCTTTATTTAAAACTCGAGCAGCACAATTACAACTCATCAAAAATTACACATCCAAAAACTACATTTCCCAGATAGTCTTTTTAGTGTTGTCCATTTTTTGATATGTCCATAAAACCACGTGACAGTTTTAGCCAATCACATCTCACTATGTCCCTTATCTACATTCCTGGGTCCTTCCTCTTTCTTTGTCTGTCTCCAACTTTAACTTCTGCGCCCCCACCAGTAAACGCTGCCTTTATCCTGGACTTTCTGTTCCTATTCATGCTCCTGTATTATTCACCTCCGTTCCTGTAATCAAACAACAAACTGACTCTAGATGTAATAGGGTGGGTAATCGTTAAGTCACCATTAAGCTGCACCACTTTAGTATCTCTTAGGTCATATGCATTACAAGTCTGCCACAAATTCTCAATAACAAATACCAAACTACATTACATTTCCATATAACGATTGCTCGGTGGGATAATCCTTTGCCTCCGTTTCTTTAATAGAATCTTGACTTTCTAAGACAGAGGCTCTGATTATGCTTGTTGAAAGCTTACCTAGCACCAACGCAGACATCTCCTCTATTGGTCTGAAATAAAATGGCTTAAATGTTGACTCCTTAGACCAGTCTGCTGCACTTAAGATGTCCTCCAACCTAGCTCCTGCGTTATAGGCCTTAGATGCCATAGCTCCCCTAATGGAATGCCCGCCGTACGTTCCAATGTCAATGATTGCCTGTAGCATACACCATCTAACCCATCTCCGCAACATCTTTGAATGGTTTCTCAGTGATATGAACAGATGTGTCACTCCTGCAGCCCTAAGCGTACTTGTCATCTCTTTGTATTTTTTCAGACACCGGACTGGGCATAATTTAGGTTGGTCCGGAAAAGCGGAGTATGAAACTGTTTTGATACCACTCTTAGTTCTACTGTTAATGTGAAACGTGACCCCTGAAGGGTTGAATGACTTCTTGTCTATTTCGAGTGCTCTTAAGTCTGACACTCTTTTGCAAGTTATGAGGCAGCGCAGTGTGTCGAGCTATTCCGATACTGTTTTCTTCGTCAAGTGATCGTTGCCTGGCAATGTCTGTGTGTATTTGGGTAACAGTGGTCTTAAAAGTCTCATTTCCCTAAGGAGTCTACATACGAGTGGGTGTTCTCCCACCACCACATTCTCTATCTTCGGGTTGCCGGCGGATATGGCTGATCTACATGTGTTTACCATTCTATATGGCTTAACCTGAGCTGCCAGTGCTGCTAAGAAATATACTATCTGTGTTACATCTGCTCTATTGGGATGTATATGCTGTTCCACACACCAGCTAGTCCACCTTGCCCAGGCCAATCTGTAAGCCTTTCTGGTACCTGGTGCCCAGGTTTCCTCAATGAATTTCGCAGCATCTCCAGAAAGTCCTGGCTTCTGCCAGGTTGTCTGGAAATCACCCACGCGATCAGTTTCAATTCCCCTTCCTGGTTCAGTGGGTGATACCCCCCACTGGATTCTGAATTAGTTCCCTGAACTGTGGCAACACCAGCGGATTGTCGACTGACAGTTCGAGAAAGTTTGGGAACCATACTAGACTCCTAATATGGTGTTACTAAAATTACCGTCACACCTGCTGTCTCCTGACCTGTGCTATCGTTCTTGGAATCATTGCAAATGTTAATGTTAAATGTTAAAGGATATTTGTACCTCGCACTATCACCACCGGAGTGGTCCCCTGGCGCAAATGGGGGAAACGCATACTCCTTGTCCGTCCCCCACACTTGAAGGAATGCGTCTGTTGCCTCTGCCGCTGGATCGGGCCTCAAGCTGAAAAATCGCTTCAGCTGAGTGTTCAGCCTGGATGCAAACAGATCTGTCCTGCATGAACCTCTCATTTCCATTAGGGAAGCAAGTACTGTCCTGTCCAGTTGCCAATCTCTGGCATCTCTCAGGTGTCTCGAATTCCAGTCTGCCACTTCGTTCTGCAGACCTGCAAGATACTTTGCTGTGATGCTGATCTTGTTCTCCAGGCACATGTGGCAGAAATATTTCGCCAGCTCCGCTAGCATCCTGGACCTCATCCCGCCTAGCCTGTTTATGTACCGTACTGCTGAGACATTGTCCATCTTTAGTAGTACGCACCAGTTCACCCTATCCTGGGTCCAGCATCTCACTGAAAAGGACCCCGCCAGTAGCTCAAGACAATTAATGTGGAGCTCCAGCTCCATTCCTGACCACCTGCCTCCCGTTGTCATTTTTCCGCAACGGGCTCCACAGCCCCAGCGGCTGGCATCTGATTCTATGATGAGGTCTGGGGATGAGCCAAATATCGCTCTCCTGTTCCAGGCCTCCATGTGTCTGAACCATCACCATAGCTCTGTCCTTGCCTCGGCAGAGACCGGCACCCTTTGTTCATACGATAACCCTTTTCTCAGCTGTTGGATCTTCAGGCGTTGAAGAGCCCTGTAATGCAACGGCCCCGGGAATATCGCCTGAATGGATGATGCTAGTCTTCCCACTAGTCTGGCTAGCTCCCTGAGTGACAACTCTTCCTTCATTATTATTGAGCTGATCTCTTTCTTGATCGCATTCACTTCGTCCATTGGTAGACTAAGCGTGGCTGACTTTGTGTCTATTATGAAGTTTAGGAACTCTATTGACTATCGGTTCGAACACAGATTTTTCCCAATTTATTAAAATGCCCAGCTCTTGTGATAAGTGGATTGTCTTCTCTGATTGTTCTACCAGTCTATTCCTGTATTGTCTCAGACAAAAGTAATCTAAATATATTATCAGTCTAATGCCTTGCTCCCTGAGGTGGCCCACTACTGCGCATTAACTTCGTAAAGGCCCAAGCAGCAGATGCTAGACCAAATGGGAGGCATCTGAATTCCCACTTCTGGTGCCCCACTAAAACTGTAGGAATCTCCGGTCTTCCTTCATTATTGGGATCGTCAGAAATGCATCTTTGAGGTCCATCCTGACTAACCAGTATTCTGTCTGTAACACACCCCTTAGAAGATGGATGCCCTCCATCTTGAAATGCCTGTAGACTATGAATGTGTTCAAACTTCTCAAGTTTATCACTGGTCTCTGCTTCTTTTTGCCCTTCACTAAGAACATAACCCGTTCAAGGAGTCGGACACATGAGCAATGGCACCTTTCTTTTCTAGCTCCGCTATTTCTTTTCTTAATAACTCTTCGTCTTCTCGGGTGAACCCTATGTGCCATGGGCCTCAGGAATTCTGTTTGTATTGGTTCCTGCCAAAATTCTAGGTGGAAACTCTGTACTGTTTCTTCAACCCATACATCTCCTGATAACTCTCTCCACCATTCTAAGAACTGTGCTGTTCTCCCCCCAACCACCAGGATCCCTGCTATAACCAGGGGCCTCATTACAACCTTGGTGCTAAGTGCACCAACTTTAACACCATGGTGTAAACTCCGTTTACACCATGGTGGATGGCGGATTTACCGCCCCATTCCAAGGTGAGTGGGGCGGTAAATCCCCATTTCCCATTTTCCCTTCCCCATCCCCATTTTTGCCCCATAGGGCATAAAGGGAGTGGGGAAGGCGCTAATTACGCCGCCGTAAATTACGGCGGCGTAATTAGCACCATGGCAGGTTAGCGCCATGGATTTTAACGCCTGCTAAAAGCAGGCGTTAAAATCAGAATCAGGCGTTAAGGGTTAACAGTGGCGTTAACCCTTAACGCCTGAGTTGTAATGAGGCCCCAGGTGTTTGTGTAAGTCTGTGTTCAGTCTCACCTGCGTTTGTCTGTTGGCCTCATTTGCTGCCTCTGCCTCTACCCATTTCCCTCAACTGGAAGAATGGGTTGGGTTGGCGCTCTTCTTGATTTCTCCAGTCATTTCTGATATTGAAGTTGGGCCTGTAAGAGGTGAACCGGCTGGCCGAACGGCCCCTTACCCCACCAGCCCTACCGAAAACCTTATGGCCAAACACTCTTCAGTGATGCCTGCGCCTTATCTAACGTGGTATATGTATTTGTAAATGTCGCCATTTCCTTAATAAACGCATCCCGAGCAGTTTTCCTCTACTGCTGGCGGTCGATTCTGCAGTAGCTAGTTCGCTCATCTTGGGGGTCTATCTTGATGAGGATGGACCTCGGTCGTTCAGTTGTTAGGGTGTTGTTAGCATTGCAAAGCAGACATCTTGCTCTCTGCGCCCAGCCCGCTAGAATTTCTGGGTCTACTTTTTGTTCCAGCAGTCTTTCTTCTTCTGCCATCTGCCAAATTGTTTTCAAAAGGCGCAGAACATCTAGGAGTTTATCCTGGCACGATCTCCAGGATCTATCTATCCCCTTCTTGATGTCCCTGCTGTATTGCTCCATGAATGATAGCATCCTCTAAGCCCTGAGGAGCGAAGGGCTGTCAAGGAGAGCTGTTGGGCTGTGGCGAGTGCCTCTTCTGTGCTGTTATTTAACATTTACTTTGGAAAACATCGGACCTGACGGGAGGTGTGTGTGCCTACCCCTTTAACCCCATAGCTGCCTTGTCAGGTGGTCAGCTGGGTCAGGGGTTAAGAGGCCGCCTCGGCCGCCCTTGCGGCGCTAAGCCCTGAGGAGCGAAGGGCTGTCAAGGAGAGCTGTTGGGCTGTGGCGAGTGCCTTTTCTGTACTGTTATTTAACATTTACTTTGGAAAACATCAGACCTGACGGGAGGTGCGTGTGCCTACCCCTTTAGCCCCACAGCTGCCTTGTCAGGTGGTCAGCTGGGTCAGGGGTTAAGAGGCCGCCTCCGCCGCCCTTGCGGCGCTAAGCCCTGAGGAGCGAAGGGCTGTCAAGGAGAGCTGTTGGCGAGTGGCGGGTGACGGCGTGCCCCCGCCGACGGTGTCCATCATGAGTGTGGCGGATAAAACACAACAAACGCAAGTAAAAGGTACGCCCTGCCATTCGATTCGATTCGATGTTGCCATTCGATGTTGAAAACACGGGCACAAAAGAGACGTGAGGTTAATGCAGACAGCACTAAAACTCTTGAGTCACAGCTTACCCATGCAAGAAAGGAAAGTAATTACCACTCGTGTACCTCCATATGCGAGGTTACAAGTGAACTGACTGCTCCCCTTTGTTTACCAAATACACACAATTCTTCAACCACACTGTCACCATTGCAACAGTCAGAGTTGGCTAATGTGGCCGATGACGTGTTTGTTAGAGTGCCTACGGCCAAAAATGATAATCTCGCTGTTTTGTATGACTCCCCGACAAAAAGTAAGGATAGATGCACACAAAATAAGATCACACAATTTGATTTTGATCCTGATGAAGTTATGCTCAGTCTTTATAATGATATTCATAAGACAGCATGCAGGGAAGTGGTATCGAGTAATCGCGGAATGTTAAATCCATCGCCAAATCCAGCAAAGTCTACATCTGAAACTTCACAATCACCGGTAATCTTACCTCTGGAGTGTGTCGGTGCTGAGGTGGTGGCGGAGAGTGTGGACTGCCCTGCGGAGCCCAGAGGGTTGCCGGGGGTGGCCGTGGAAGTCGCAGAGCCCGGGGAGACTCGGTGCGTTGGGGTTGAGCCGGCTGACGCCGGAGCTTTGTCGACGCCCTACGAGCCACCTAGGTGGGTAGTTGGGGGCGTCAATCTAGATGGTCTGATGACTGAGACCAAAGCTGCCGAGTGCAGCATAGTCGATGGAGACTCCTGCGTTGAGCTTCCGTTGGAGACGAGTTCTCCTGGAATCAACTGTCGATTGGTCCCACGGCCCCCAACTGACTCGACGACATCTGTAAAATCACCACTAGACTCGGTAAGAATATCTAAGCCCAATTATAATACTACTACTGGTGAAGAGTGGTGTGCAGATATGGTCGCCGGCTTAAATAAAGGGATGTTATCTGATTCGTTACCATCTTCAAAACTACTGTCAAAACCCAATATGCGACGCGATTCATTGGAAATCGCAAACAATGTTTTGAAAACTTTATCTAGTCTGACTAAGAGCAACAAAAATTCTGCGAGTGCGGCCACACCTCCTATTGATGAAGAAAGTTCAAAAGCACTTTTGAAAAGGTCTAATAACGTTTTAATGTGAGATGACCCTGGTTGATGTTCCCTTTAAACGTGCAAAAATGTTGAAAAACGAAACATTGTCTGCACATGCTTATGACACTTCAGGTTTACCATTATCATCTCAGAAAAGACTGCATAATGGCAAACATTGTGCCTTTTGCAGAAATCCAAGTATAAGTAACGCAAATGGATCTGTGGTTTCTAATGCTGATGATTCTGATGGAGACGATACAACAAACTCGTCCTTTATGGAACGACCATTCCCTAAAATTAGGAGAAAAAGATGTAGTATCGATCTATTACCCGAGTGTACAAAAACACAAGGTCCCGAATCAAGTACTGTTATGCCCTCTTCAGATTTACAATCATTGATTTTGTCCTCACTAGCTATCCCCTTGGCCCCATTTACAAAGTTGTATGAACATCTATATGATGCTACAAGAGATTTAACTACAGTAGTGGCTTTGCTAAATTCAAAAGTGGTAGAATTGGAACAAATTTGTGCGAACACTAACCGCTCAATGCATGAGGGTTTTGGAAAGTGCAGCGAATGGCATAAGCTGATACAAGAGCAAAAAAAGAATGATATAATTGACAAAAAATTGTTTGCGGAGGCCACAAAAGAAGCTCTTGCCTTGTTCAAAAAAGACACACGTGGCCTTCAAAACGGAGAGCTTAGTGAGAAATCTGAGGCCAGTGTACATCCTGCCTTATACAGCAATACGAAAACAATGGAGACTCCGAATCTTATAAACAAAGTACTCAATCCTGAATTACATTCTGAACAACCCTTACTAAAAGTTAACATCAAGGCTCCTAACAAATGTGTACCTAACCTTGTTTTACAGACTGCAAACATGGTGACCCAGGATAATCGAGTAAAGTCCGACGGTGTAAAATTGAATCTTCAAGAGTTGTCTACCTGGCAGTCAGATCCGACTTCAACTATAGATGAATAGCGCACCAAGGGTCTCTATAAGGTTGACGAGTACAGGAAATTTGGGCCCGGTTATACTGCCGATTGAGGAAATTGTTGATGTGTCTTTCCACACTGCGTTTGTGCAAGCACGCAGCTCAGCAAATCCGGCACTTGAAATTACTCAAGACGAATCTACGTCTAATAGTAATATTGAACGGAATAAAGTTTGCTTAGGTGATGAAATAGCGATCTCAAAACCAGCGCCAAAGTTATTCCCATTATTTGAAAAACAAGCTGTGAAACCACCTAGTATGGGACCTGTAAAAAAGCAGATTGTTCAGCAGTGCAAAAAAACTAAAAATCAACCAGCAAAAAAGAGAAAAAAAATGCACGGGGCCAGAAAATTTTTAAGGAATATTAAAGTGCTGCACGTACTTGCCAATGGAAAGCTTGAGTCTGTTTCTACTGGATCTAAAAAATCCCTCATTATACCCACGAACGAAAGCGCGACGAAAGGAGGCTCAAGTGATGAAATCATAGGTGTCTGAAATATCATTAGATTTGCTAAACATGTCAACTTATAACGAGCCAGAATATGAAGATCTTGAGGAGCCACCTGTTCTTATCGATAAAGCTCAAAGTAATAATAAAGAGTCCTAAAGCTTTCTTCCTGGAGAAAGATCGCATAGACGGCAGATTTGTCGTTTTGCAAAAAGTAAAACCGAAGGTACAGACTACTGCAGCAAGTCAGGTTGCAACAGTGCAGTGTCCTGACAGTGCCCTTCATACCAACGAAACGGCAATACAATTAGCGCACATGACTGAGAAGTTAAAAAGTCCAATGTTTTTGACTCTACAAGATAAACGTAACAAGTTACATGGAACCTGCCTAAAGCACATGCCGGACGTCATGATAAAACCAGTTCAGCTGTTTGAAAGGTTGGCTAGTAACCACGAAGCGAAAACAGCATTAACGCCGATAAACGGAAATTTAAATAATCTGACCTTCCTGACTACGCAGGAAAAAAGGGATAAGAAGTCTGGATCCTGTATTATAAATTCTGGAAGGAGGGGGCACGATGACCGGACTGAGATTGAACTATACGAGAATCAAACATCTAGACAGGTTAAATTTCAAGAAATGCAGCTTGTAACGCAAAATGACAGGCACAGGAATGATCGGGCTAAACACACAGCTAATGAATGTGATACGGGTGTAAGGAACAAAGCCCTCACGGCCAATGGTCAAGCGCCTCGGGTCAGATTGATGGTTGAGAGTTTAAATTCATCTGACAGGTTGATTTTAAACAGGCGTAACATTATTAAGTTACTTCATCATGTACCGAGCTTACGTGCAGTTACCACTGAGGATTTAAAGATTGTGGAATTTCCAGATGAGCAAAAGAATGATAAAGTGGTCTTACACATCACTTCGTCCTTAATAACTACTTCTATTTTGGAGGCAAATGTATCACTATTTTCATTGGGTTTTGATGTCTATAAATTAGACGACGGGGATTCTGGAGCTCAGTGTGAGACCAAGATGGCGACAGAGCCTCAAGCCTCCCGTACCTCTATCCTATTAAAACCGTCAGTCTTATCAACTGAATTAGTCAATACACGACTGATTGGGCCAACTACGACAAGACATAACATGCCTGGCGAACACAGTGCTCAAAACAGGGCCTCAAATTATGAAAAAAAAGGGGTCTTGGTGGACGAAGATAAAAAATCTGGCGAAAACATGGCTCAAAACAAGAACGTAAAACACGGAAAAAAACGGGTTCCGTCGGATGAAGATAAACAATCCGCACCTAAAAGTGAAAGCGAGAAACTCACTATAACAAAACAAGGTAAAATGCAACAAGGCGTCGTAGAGCCCAATTTCCCTACAAATATCTGTATTCAGGGCGAAACACTTGAATGACAATGGTTGGCCGGCATGTTAAATAATAGCTGTGAACGATAACGCCAGGATGCTGTCGCCGTGAAGCACTGTGTACTAGGCTCTATTCATTTGATGAATACTGAGTGGTTGGGAGGTTTGGACATAGTATGCTTGCAAGAGCATGGTTAAGCAGTAGCCCTGTGGCATCAGATTTTGAGATAGCTATAAATCCAGCCATAAAAGCAGCGAAAGGCCGTCCTATGGCCGGTCTTATAACTCTAGTAAGACGATCATCCGGATATAGCATTGAAAAATCGATTAATCACTCACCTTTCATCCAAGAGTCTACGATTGTCAAATTGGCCAAACATTCGAGTAACAAAGAACAAATAACTATTTTGAACTTATATTGGAACCATGCGAGGGCTGGAACCAATGTGTTTATTGATGAGGTCACACGTCTCATCGATCGCTTATTGGTTGAGCAAGAGAGAACCAATATAGTCCTTTGCGGCGATCTGAACATAGATTGCTTCCAGTCGAAATCCCGTCAGATAAAGAATTTGGCAACTAACTGGATGAAAGAATTGGGAGCAAGAAACTTGCGGGTGCTTAATGGTTGCACGCTAGGCGATATACCGCCGGCTTTGACGTGGAACCGTGGATCTCAGGGTTCTACCATTGACTATATATTTGTCACTGCCGATTTCCATCAACGTGTAACTTCATTAAAAGTGCAACGAAATGCAAACAGTGACCATGATATATTAAAGATGGAATTCATAAGTACAAATGTAAGTGCTAAACCAAAATGGCAGGTGAAAGTCGATGTGGGAGCAAGTAGAGTCCGCCTGTGTTTAGCTGAAAAGGACGTTGAACTTATAACAAATAAATTCAATAGCGACACTGCGACATTAGAATATGCTCAGCTATTGGCAAACTTTAAAACCAAGAATGGCGGCTCTAAACATACTATGTTGAACGGAACGCATTGCTTTGATTTGGCCGTATTACAAAAGAAACGGGGTATGCGAAGGATAATACGGCAGGCACGCTCTGATGCCCCAGAGATACGTTGCATGAAGATAAGAAAGGCGAAGCAACACTACAAAAACTGGCTTAAATCTTATAAAGTGATTATGACCCAAGGCGATTCAGAATGTATGTTAAGAAATCTGCATAACAAGAAGTCCCGTGATTTTTGGAAGCTTATTAACAACACACAGGCATCCCAGTCAGCTTTACAAGCTTCTATGGTATCTGAAACAACATGGATTTCACACTTCAAAGAACTATTTAAGGACTCTGGCGGTGATGCTAACCCGGACGATCACTGTGCATTTTGGTCATTAACTTTCCCGAGAGAGGAGATCATGAGTATAATCAATAAAGCCAAAAATTCCAGGGCTCCTGGTCCTGACGGTTTGACTAACTTCAAGATCAAGCAACATCCAGAGCTATGGGCAGACTTTTGTGTGGATCTCTTTGAGAGAGTGAATCTCCAAAGAAAGACACCGCAATCCTGGAAATCAGCGGTGATTGTCCCCATATTTAAAAAAGGGGACAGAACATGCCCTAAAAATTATCGGCCGATCGCCTTGCTCGACGTTTTAGGGAAGGTGTATGCGACCATCTTGCAGCATAAGCTAGTTAAATGGGCAACTCACTCGAAACACGTAGATGTTAGACAAACTGGTTTTGTCAAGCAAGTTGGATGCTCGTTGAACCTATTGTTGTTAAATATACTTAAAATGGAGGCAATTAGAACCCAAACAATGGTTTATCTTGCTTTCATTGATTTTTCCCATGCATTTGACACAATAGATCGAGCACGGCTATGGAACAAAATGAGAGAATGGGGCTGCCCGAAAGACCTAGTTGCCGCGATAAAAGAATTACACACTGGAACCTCTATAAGGGTTCGTCTGGATCAAACTGGTATGCTGTCTCAACCAATTAACACTTTTAAGGGAGTCAAGCAAGGCTGCCCGCTGGCGGAAGCATTATTTGGGTTGTTCATTTCTGACATTGGATACTCCTTTGAAGGCTTAAACACCTTTCCGCCGAAGATCCATAAATCCTGGTTGAGCTGGATGTTGTATGCGGACGATCTTATATTGTTGGATTTAACACCGATTGGTCTACAGAGGAAAATCAATGCAATCCAGCAATATGTGATCGAAAACCATCTGTCTATTAATACAAAGAAGTGTGAAACACTGGTCTTGAAAGATCTAAAAAGTGGCAAAACTAGGCTTGCAAAAAATTTAACATGATCATTAAACCAAGAAAAGCTAACGATCTCGCCTAATGTGAAATACCTTGGAATGTTGCTCAGTTCCAGCCTCAGTGACGAACCATGGAAAATTGAGATTAAACGTAAATGCAAACAATTGGCGTGTCAAGCGTAGGTAATAAACAATAAAATATGGGAAATTTTCTCTGAAAGCAGTTTTACGTTTTTATGAGCAAAAGGTGATACCTATACTTACATATGGGGCAGAAAATGCATTGGGTTGTACATGGGAGATATAGTCTACTCTTGAGAATTGTTTTTGGACCAAAGTCCTTAAGTTGTCAAAAGGAACGGCTACGTCCTCGATAAGATATGAACTATCATTGATCTCAATTCATGCGAGAGTTTGTTGGAATTTGTTATCACTTTATCGGAAAACGAGAACTAGTGAACAAATTCCGCAATTTGGCTTACTCCATGGTGCGACTTCCTCCGGACCTGCGGTCCTGGCATTATGGATGAAACGTTGTGAAGCGCTTATGTCTAAGTATGACATTAAGATAGAGACTCTCCAAGGAAACCCAAATGCAGCAAAAATAAAAATATGGCGTGAGGATTGGGAACTAACATGTTCAAAAAGAACGTCCTCTAAAATAATGTGTGAGGTTCCAACTGAAGCCCGGGCATATAATAACCCACAAAAATATGTCAAACTGTTTCCGGACCCGCACGCCCGAAGACTGTTCCTGTGCTTCAGGCTAAATGGGTTTAAAACGAAAGAGAGGCTACGGGCCTGGTCAATATACGCAAATTTAGATCCAACCTGTCGTTGTTGTCTTCAAGCACCTGAAACTTTGAAACATTTGATGCTCTTCTGCGTTGGGCTAAGAACGGAAAGAACTTGTCTTTTGGCACCTTGGAGTGACTCCCACCCGTCAATGGACGCTGAAGATTGGTGGCAACAAATGTTTAATGGAAGGGATATGAAAATAGTCTTGCCTGTAACACATCTTTTAGCAATAATTGAAAATCGATTGCTGACCCCTAATGTAGCTATAAATAACGACTGAGAATGTGTTACATCTCTTGGGATAGTGGGAAATCATACTTCTGTGGAACAATGAGGGAAAGGGAACTGGATGAATGTTGTTTGTCTGTTTGTAACATTTATGTATTTTAAAGGTTTAATTACAAACCAATAAAATAAAAAAAAAAAATAAAAAAAAATAGCATCCTCATCCATTTCCAGGGTTTCTGACATACTCTCCGGCCCCTGGGGCATTCTGCCCGTAATTTGCTCCTGGCTTCTTCAGGCAGAGTGCTACAGATTCTCTTTTTTATGTAATTGGCAATCTTGGTGGGGGGCTCCCACTCCGCCGACCTGGGATGTATGAGAGAGTCTGGGTCTGATACCTCACCCATTTCCTCTTCTTCTCTCTGTCTTTCTTTTCTTGGCAGCCTTACACTGGTCAGGAGGGCTTGGGGAGGATGTATTATGCTCTTCTGAGCTTTCCTCTGACGACTCGTCCCATTCCTCCTCTTCTGCGTCCTCTGAGTAAGACTCATCCTCTGTGTACCCCTTGCCTCTCCTCTCCCATGACTTCACTCTCTTTTCACCACCTTTCCCCTTGCATGGTGTGCCCGTGGGTTTGGTTGCTGCAGACCTTTCTGGCTTTTTTCCTTCCACCCTGCCCCTCTCGATATCTCTCTGGGGCTTCTCCCCTCAGGGCCTCCATACCTTGGGAGAAAGTAATAAGGTCCTCCACCAAGCTCCTACTTTGTTATAATCCCCCAATCCGGCTCCCAGTACGCAGTGTACTGTTGGCCCTCTGTTGGACGCTGTCCACTGCCTGTTGGTATGGGATTCCTCGCATTCTTCGCTGGAGCTGTGCATTTTAATGCCAGTGGGTTCTTTGCAGGGTTCTTGGCTCCGCCCCCATCTCAAAATTGCAGCCTTGTGGGTCTGGATTATTTATGAATCCAGTTTAACCTGGGTCTGTGCCCGTATACCGTGCGTAGCACTTTCTAGAATACAGCTGCTGCCTCTTTTGAATGATAGTAAGGGAATTTTCCTCCACCTACATGATCTTTGTCAGTATTTTTTATTTTTTTTTATAAATCTTTTTTTATTGGTTTATTGAACAAAGAACAAGAGAAAAAAGGAGACGGTAGCACATTCAACGTGAGTACACAAAAGACATTAGGAGATCCAACATTGAGGTCATAGTAGATAGCAGTGCATAACATAACTCTAGTCTTCTGTGTGGTACCGCAGGGAGGGTGGGGTGGGGGTCGAGAATCTGCACCGCCCGCCCAGTGGCCACGTGAGGCGTCGCCGCTGGCCCTTGTTATGGCCTTAACTTTTATGTTCCCCATTTTCCCCATATTTTCTGAAATTTACGGGGGGAACCCCTTGCATTGTAAATTCGCCTCTCCAGGGAGGCGCATCTGTCCATTTCATTGGACCATCTGTCAATGGTTATCCTGTCCCCCGAGCCCCATGTGGCTGCCGTGAGTCTCTTTCCCGCACCCAGTGCCACTCCTAGAAATATTCTTTCGTGTTTATTGAGGTCCGTTTCGCCTCCTATACCTAGCAGGATAAGTTTGGGGTCTCTCGGGATTGTGGTGCCCAGTATTCCGGAGAGGCGGAGTAAGCACGTGGTCCAGAACTCCTGTAGCACCCCGCATTCCCACAACATGTGGTAGTAGGTACCCTCTGTTCTTTTGCATCGGGTACATTCTGCGTTGTCGTCCCTCCCCCAAGTGGCCATTTGCGTTCTGGAATAGTAAGACCTGTGTAGGATTCGGAGCTGAATCAGCCGGAGTTTGGCGTCGATCCCAATTTCCCGTGGGGACATCAGGGCTTCCACCCACTCTTCTGTCTCCAGTCGCCCTAGGTCCTGTTCCCATTTATCCCTGAGGTTGACGAGCTCCCCGGATCCAAAGGAGTTAATTGCCTGATAGAGGGTAGAGGTTACCTTGTGTGGGATACTTTGTGGGAGTATGTTTGTTTCTAAGGGAGAGCAGGCAGGTATATCGGCCAGGTTCGGGAATTGGGTATTTATGGCGTGCGTAAGTTGAAGGTATCTAAAGCGGTCCATGGGTAACAGCCCGTGTCTCGTCTGTAGGGTTTCAAAGTCGATCAGTCGCCCCTCTTGGACAATATCCGCCAGTGTGGAAATTCCTTTCCTCTCCCAGGATTCAAAATGGCCCATTTTTTGTATTTCGGGGAGATGTGCATTACGCCAGAGGGGTTGGATCAGGGTTGGTCTGTCTTCCCAGCCTAAGTATCTATGTATCTCCCTCCAGACTCGCTTTATGTGACGGGACCCGGTCGGTGCCTCTTTTAGGTTCCTAGGGCTATCGTATAGGATATGCAGAGGGGAGGGAGGGCCAGTGTCTCGTGTCTCTAATCGGATGTGTGGTAGCAGCGGGTCTCCGTGTAGCCATTCATTCGCCACCCCCGCTTGTGCCGCCCAGTAGTATGTGCGGATGTTGGGCAGTCCTATACCCCCTTCCCACACAGAGCGGTAGAGCGTTTTTAGGGCAATGCGTGGCTGTTTCCCTCCCCAGAGAAGTGTGCGGAGAGTCCGGTTGATATCTGCGAATATTGTGGCCGGGATGGGGAGCGGAGCGTTTTGGAGGATGTACAGAAATCTCGGGAGTGCCAGCATCTTGAAAAGTGCTGCCCTCCCGAGTAATGAAAGTGGGAGGGAGTGCCAGTGGGCGACATCGTTCTCTAGTTTTTCCATTATCGGGTGCAGGTTCAGTTTGGGGAAGTCCTCCTGTGTCCTACTAATTCTTATGCCTAGGTAGGTGAAGCCCAGAATGGAAACGGAGTAAGGACAGGGATCTGGGATCGCGTCCTCTCCTCCCTGTACCGGGAAGTAGATTGTTTTCTGTGGGTTGACCCGGAGCCCCATGAAGTGCTGGTATTCCTCCAGGGTTCTGGTCACTATCGGGCAGGAGATTATTGGGTTACTCAAATATATCAATAGGTCATCCGCATATAGCGAGACCCGTTCCTCCCCGCCCCGTGGCCAGGCGAACCCTGTCCAATGTGTATCGTTTCTCAGCCGGATTGCCAAAGGCTCAATGGCGAGGATAAACAGCAGGGGGGAGAAGGGGCATCCCTGCCTGGTCCCCCTACTCAGCGGGAATGTGGCGGATGATTTCCCATTGACTCTTACAGAGGCCTCGGGAAGGGAGTAAAGGAGCTTAACCCAGGACATAAAGTATTGTCCAAAGCCCATGCGTTCCCATTATGGCCCATAGGGCTTCCCATCCCACCGTGTCGAAAGCCTTCTCGAAGTCCACCGCCAGGAGGGCCAGTGGGGACGGGATCTCGTCCGCCCGATCAAGAGCAATCTGGACCCTGCGGAGATTCATTCGTGTGGACTTACCGGGCATAAATCCACACTGGTCCGGGTGGATTAGAGACCCCATCACCCCCAGCAGTCTGCCGGCGAGGACTCTGGCTAGTATTTTGGCCTCCCCATTTATTAAAGAGATAGGCCTGTAGGAGGCGCAGTGCTCCGGAGGTTTTCCTGCTTTGGGGATCACCACTATTGTCGTTTTTCGGAGGTCGGGGGGGAGGGTGCCCTGTTCTCTACTCTGGAGGAACATGGTGTGCATATGTTTCGTTGTGGTTACACTCAGCTTTTTCCACAGTTCTACCGGGAACCCGTTGGGGCCGGGGGTCTTCCCGGTTTGTAGTTGAGAGAGGGCTTCCCCTACCTCGTCTTCGGTGATGGCTGTGTCTAACTGTTCTATCTGGGATTCAGAGAGGCGGGGGATCGTGATCGAGTCCAGAAAGTTTGGGATGTTTAATGGGGGTTCTCGTATTTGCGGGGAGTATAGTTCTCTGTAGTAGTTTGCAAATTCCCCGGCAATCTCCGCGTCCCCCATTAGTAAGTCCCCGTCCGGGGTTTGGATGGCCCGTACTTGTCCTTTACTCTGCTCTCTACGCTCCAGCCAGGCTAATGTTTTGGTGGCTTTGTCCCCCCTCTCGTATATCTGGCTCCGGACCAACCAGTGGGCGGTTCGGGCGTTGTCTAAGGCCCTGTCCTTCAGGATTGTTTGGGCTGTCACCAACGCCTCATGTGCCTCCTGGGTTCCCTCTTCGAGGAGTTGCTCCTCTCGCCTAGTTACCTGGGCCTCCGCTTCGGAGATTGCCTCAGTGTGCTGTTTGCGGTGAGCTGCCACCAAGGAAATTGCTTCCCCCCTTAGGACGGTCTTGTATGCTTCCCACCTTATTATTGGGCAGTCCACCGCCTCCTCATTCAGGTCGAAGTATTCCGATGTTTTATTTGCAAGCCCCTCTAGTATTTCAGGTATCCCTAAATAGTAGGTGTTCAGGCGCCAGGTGGGTTCCTGTTTTGTTGTCAGACCCTTGAGCTTCACCAACGGAGGAGAGTGGTCAGAGATCCCTCTCGCCAGGAGTTCTGCAGATAATAGTCGGTGGGCCATGTTCATGGGGGTGAGGATATAGTCGAGTCTGGATAGGGACCGGTGTGCGTTGGAATAGAACGAGTAGCCCCGATCCGTGGGGTGGGCTGCCCTCCATGTGTCAGATAGCCCCATAGCTTCTGCAAAGGTGCGGAGTTTGGTCGGGGTTTCTACTGCTCTGCTGCCCACGTGTGTTCTGTCCCGGGCTGTCTCCATGACCTCATTGAAATCTCCCCCTATTGCCCATGAGTCCGCCCGCTCTTCTAGTATCATATCTTGGAGCTCAGCAAGGAGTTCCGCTGTAAGCGTGGGAGGTGCATACACTGCCACGAGGCCCCACGTCTCCCCCCGTAGTTCCCCCAGTACCATCACAAACCTGCCCCGAGGGTCTGCTTTGACTTTCTTTGTGATAAACGGGAATCTTTTATGTATGAGGATCATGACTCCCCTAGAACCTCTGGAAAACCCGGCGAGGTATGTGTGTGGGTAGTTTGTTTTTCTAAAGAGCCCACTGTTGGTACCGATCAGGTGGGTTTCTGTTATGAATGCAATGTCTGGGGAATGGCGGTTAAGGTATTGAAGTACCAGTCTACGCTTTATGCCCGACCCCAAGCCGTTCACGTTCCAGGTCAACAGAGATATTTGTCTCTTATGTGTTATATCGGCGTGGGTCTTGGTTCGGGGTTATATGGAAGGATGCAGTGCGTTTCCTGTGTTTCTATTTTGTCGGCCGTTTTGAGGCATGACTGACACCCGAGCCCTCCTTCCGTTCTCATTTGATGATCAATTTTGTGTACTACATGTGCAAATTCTGAAACCCTAACCAGTGAATCGTAGGCCATGTCCGTGTAGATGGGTGTATGCTGGTCAGTGGGGGGGACGTTTCGGTCCCTCACATATCTTATGCAAGGATTTCTCTGAGATTCTGTTTTGCTGACCATTACTGCTGGTATTTGTGACAAGAGGCCTTTCCCTTCCTTCACCAAGAAAACCCCCAAACTCCCCCCACCCTGCACTTCCCCCCAACCAGAAGTACCTGTTCCCCTAACCATTCAAACTGCTAAGGGGGCAAGGGCCCCAACTCGGCGGCGGGGGGAGGGGTCAGAAGGACCCTACCCCGCAGCTCGTGTGGTTCAAGGTGACCACTGAACGTAACGTAGAACCAACAGTGAAGAGTCCCCCGCGGGGGGCGTAGAGGTGTTAGTTGTCCACTTCCCCCACAGCCCTTCCAGGGCCGCCGGCTATGGGGCTCTCATTCCGCTTCCTTAGTCCTGCCAGTGAGTAGTTGCACAATTTCAGGTGTGTCCCATGTTGATCGGAGATCCGGGTTTTCCGGCTACTTCATGTGGTGGGGTGACCTGTCCAGCGGGGTGGTCGTTGTCACCGTCGTGCCTGCGGGGTGTGCCTCCGCCCGGTCTATTCGGGCTTGGTGTGGAGAGGACCTGTGTTTCTAACCACTCCCAGGCCTCACGGGGGGTGCAGAACACATGAACCTTGCCGTTGTGGTATACCTTGAATGTTGCCGGAAAGAAGAGTGCGTATTTAATGCCCAGGGGTGACAGTTTCTTTTTGACGGAGTCGTAGGATTGTCGCGCCTTCTGGACCTCTCTCGTGTAGTCGGGGAAGAACCCGATTCGGTTACCA
This sequence comes from Ambystoma mexicanum, assembly GCF_040938575.1. Classification (NCBI taxonomy): domain Eukaryota; kingdom Metazoa; phylum Chordata; class Amphibia; order Caudata; family Ambystomatidae; genus Ambystoma; species Ambystoma mexicanum. The sequence continues at coordinate 305,834,819 of NC_090940.1, forward strand.
TTGTAAGTGATGGGGCCGGTCGCCCTTGCCATGTGCAGCAGTGTGTCTCGGTCCCTGTAGTTCATGAGTTTTGCGATTATCGTTCGTGGGGGGGCCCCCGGGACTGGTCTGCCCGTCGGAACTCTGTGTGCTCTTTCTATTGAGAAAAATTTAGAGAGCTGCTTGGGGGCCATCAAGTCTGCCAGCCAGTCTTCCAGAAAGAGCTCCATAGAGGGCCCCTCCTCTTTCTCGGGAAGGCCGAGTATGCGGAGATTATTCCGGCGGGACCTGCCTTCGCTGTCTTCAGCTCTATTTTCTAGCGTGGTAATTTTTCGTTCCATTTGTTCGAGGCGGACTCCCAGGTTTTTAACTGTGTCTTCGGTGTCGGATATTCGTTGTTCTGCTTCCCCGACCCTAGTGGTTAGGTTCCTTAAGTCTTGCCTCACAAAGGACACCTCGGAGGCCAAGCCATCTATTTTGGTCTCTACCGAGGCTCTGGAGTCGTTGATTGCTGCCATGATGTCGGTGAGAGACAGCGTTTGGGCCGCGTCCCCCTTCGTAGACTCGTTATCCGCCCTGCTAGGTGGGTCCTGGAGGGTCGCCGGGGTGTTCGTCGTGTATTTATCTATTCTGTTTTGGGTCGCTCTACGGGGCTGATCCTTCCCCATTCTGATCCTATGGGGGTGGCACTGGATGCGGTCCCGTTGGATCGGAGGTTCCCACCTGGGGGGTCCTTAGGCCTTCGATCCGGTATTTGTGGCCTCCGGTGGATGGTCGACTGGTGGCCTTATCCCTGGTTCCCAGCGTGTTGCTTTGCCCCGTATCGGGCCTTGGCCTGCGCGGTCTGGCCTTATGTCCAATGTGACCCACCCCTGGGTTTGTTTTATCGTGTAGTTCAGGGGGTGGGGGGGGTGTGATTTTGCAGGCGGTGAGGGTGGCACCAGCCGGATGTGTCGGCGTGCTTACTCCGGCCGAGGTGGCAAGTTTGGGTCCAGGCGTCCGGAGGCGAGTCCTTGGCCTCTCACTCAGTGCGTGGCAGGTGCTTTTTCCCCCTGGTATTTGGGGTGGGCCCCTCCACTCTTCCAGTTATGCTGCGCTTCCTCTTAGGAGGGAGCCCCTAGTTGCGGTGCCAGGAGTCAGGAGCAGTCCCCCAACGGGTCCGTTCCGACCCGCTGGTGTTCAGTCTTCATCGCCGGCCGCCCCCTCTTCCAGCCGCCGCGAGTACCTCCCTCGATGTTTCTTCTCCACAGGCGGCCCCCAACCCAGGCGACCGGCCCGCGGCGGGGCCGGGGAGGGAGAGCACAGGGGGGGGGGAAGCAAGGAGGAGGCGGCCACGGGTCCAGTCGGGCGCCCCTCCGAGATCTGGATCAGGCGGTGGCTGTGGCGGCAGCGGCTGGAGTGGAGGCCCGGGGGGGGGGGGGGTGGGCAAGTCCTCACCTCTCAGCCCGCAGGGCGGCGACACTGGTTCTGCGGCAGCTGTCTCGGAAGCCTCGGGGGATCGATTGGCGAGCGCGGCGTAATTCCGGCGGGGCTCCGATGGGCGCTGCCGATGACGGCGCTTCCTTCCCGCCTGTCACCGGCGGGACTTTCACACGGTGTAGGAGGCTCCGGCGGGCCCGATTTTCGCCGGGATTTTTCGGAGGGGATGCTGGTATATTCCCCTGCAGTAGTATGCAGTGCAAGTCGGCAGAAGGACCGAGGAAGCGGCAGGATTTTTATGGATTTAGGCAGCCCTGGCGGAGCGACGCGGAGTTAGGTCCTCATCCGGCGCCCCCTGGTGGCGGACCATTTGTCAGTATTTTTATTGGCCACTAGGTGGCGTTCTTGTATCTATTTCTGCTGACTCTTCTTATCAGCTTTGAACAGATTATGCTCCGTTGCGCTACCGCGCGGTCTTTGCTGTTGTTCTGACACTTGTATCAGAATGTATTTGGTTGTTTCCCTGCAGCTTTGCTACCTTGCTCCTTACGCAATCTGTAATATGACCACTGAGCGCCAGAACTTCAAACGGTCCCATCGCGCCCAGTGTCGTTTCCGTGCTTGCAGTGCTCCCTCACAGAGGAGAGGACTTTGAACTCGCCGGAGCCGTCTGCCCCATCGCAAGTTTGTATTACAGTAGTTTAAACTCTTCTAACGACTGCGGATATGCTCCGCCAACAACTTTAACGCCTCTCACGTGCGCCGTTCAGATCATATCATTCGCTTTATATAATTCTTCCACATTACATTCAAGATCGTAAATAAATTCAAAAGTACTTATCTGGCTGCCCGAGCAGCAAAGAAAGAGGAAGGACACAGGAATGTAGAGGAAGATAAGGGACAAAGTGTGATGTGATTGGCTAAAAGTTTCACAGGGTTTTATGGACATATCAAAAAATGGATTACACTAAAAAAAAAAAAACTATATCTAAGAAATTCCGTTTTTTGATGTGTAATTTTTATATGAGTTGTAATTGTTCTATGCTGCTCGAGTTTTAAGTAAAGAGAGAAAGCATATATGAGCCTCCGGTCTTGACATAGAATCCTTGCTTCTACCTGTGGTACTGGAAGAAGAGGGATTTGATTCATTTATTTTTCAAACCAGATCAAATGGATCTGTGTTTTTGGGGCGAGTTATCTGGTACTGTTTTTTGGGTATAGAAAAAGAGACCAGTAAAAAGCATGCATGGGCTATTCAGCCCTCCATGTTTCTCCGTTGATCCGACATGGGGCGGGCAGTGCAGATTTTCTGATGTACAACTGGCATGTTAATGTACATTTTACTTATTTGTTTCATCTGTAAATCCATATGGTCCAATTCATTTAAATTGCAAACTGGTACCCTAATATATGTATTCAACACATATGAATCTTCTGTCTCATTTTGGGAGGTATGCTTTGTGCTGTTACATTGGGTCAAACAATGGGATAGTCAATAATTTAAGTAACAGCCGGTTCCTGGTACCCAAATCAAAAGGAACTCATTTTTGCATCAGGAGAAGGGTGAAAGTTGGACCTGCAAGACTTTTGTTTGGCGATTACATGCATATCTCTACATCTGGCACACTTCCTACTGATCTGCATTACTTGCTTTAGAAACGTTGGCATGCAGACGGATAACAGTTCTTTGCTGTACGTACATTACCTCCACAGCTATTTCACTGGGGAGGATCTCTGCAGCAGACATAACAACCCCTTTAACTATCTTAGTTTGACTGGGAACAGGTGGAAATGAAACCAGCCACCTGCAAGCTACTCATATAGTTATTCATCATGTAAAAAATACCATGTTCCTGTTGGGATTTGCCAACTATTGCCTCAACTCAATGGGTTTCAATTGCAAAATACATGTTGCACCAGAAACCTCTCTTTTCAAATGTAAAATACTTGGGATCTCATTTTCTAGTGAGCAATAACAGAAATGGATTGCATATAAAAAAGTATGTGTGTAAGGCATTTACGCTGTGCATTCAGGTCACAGCTTATTTTCGTCTATATTTATGGCAGATGAGCGAGCAGTGGTGGAAAACAACTTGTGTTACTGCTGCCTCCCTTCCGCCATACAAATGCTCCAGCATTTGCGCCTGAATGCAATTTCATGCCAGTGCAAATGCTGGGGATCCCTATGGGATCCGCCAGCATTATGCGCCAACAAAAAAAGTGGCAGATCCCATATGGATCCATTGTAAATGCCACCTGCCATGTGTACATGGCAGGCAGTATTTACTACATTTGCACGGAGTGCAATTGACGTGCACCTATGCACTCCGATGTGCAAATTACCAAAAATTGCCAGCAGGGACCCACCTACGTGTATGTCTACATCTAACGGGTCCCTGGAGCAGAATTACGGGGAACTCAAAAATGAGCTGCTGAGTTCTGCCTCAGCGACCCTCGTTGCCAATCGACCAGGTTATTGTGTCTGTCCCACACATGAAGAACAGACGCACTAGCACAACTTCTGCTCTGCCTGCATTCATAAAAGCACAAAGAGGAGCCATTGTTTACTGTTCCTTTGAATGGTTATCTGAAAATCACAGGTCAGAATGTTTGCAGGCACAGAGTGAAAGCAGAATTTCATGTCTCTTGAAGGGGAAATCAATCGGCTTTATTTAATCACTCAATTAACTATTTGGCATTAAACAGATCACCTCTTTCAGAGAGAATTTGCTCATATACTTGTTCAAAGACGAATTTTGCAATACCTGTAATATTAGATTCAGTGCTTGTTTGAACAGAAAGCTATTGCTATCTCGCTACCGTGGAGACATTGCTCACTCTCTCTATCCTTCCAGATCTTTTTCCCGTCATGTTGCCACAACGTGTCCCTTGGGTCCTCCAGTCTCAAGTGAAACGTTGGTGTAAAACACCTGGGAATGACGCGTTCCTTTTACAAGCCTTTGAATTGCATAAATGTGCAGTTGGGCCTACATTTGTAGTCCCTTCTTTGTGTTTGGCGTACTTTGTTCCTCCTCCCCCATACAATGTCTGCTCAACAATTTACTGCAAAGCCAAGAAATGCCACATTAGAGCAACCGCTGTCATGCTGATTGAACAATGAGAGAGGAAGAGTTACATCTCACGCCAGCCTCCCTGCAGAGGACGAAATGACCCGCCAATTGAAGATATAAGGATGACAGCCTCTCCAACAAGCTGCCTTCGCTTCTGATTAGGCAGGCCGCTGTCTCCGACAGAGAACGCTTGTTTCTTTGTTGATCGGATCCCTGCAGGGCTCCACAGCAGTTTACTTGGTAATGCATATATTAATTTCTCTTCTTTAAAGACGTAAGTGCTTCCAGAAACTAGTCCGCTCTCAGGAAGCGAGCATGAAACATGAAAGGAAACGCTGTACCGCTGCTGGCCAAATCAAACGCAATTCGTATAAATGTATTCCTAATAAAGGGCCATTTCTATTTTGAGGAAAATAAAAGCCTTCAGGGGAGAAGTCCCCTTATCAGCAGGAAGGTATAATACAGCGTACTAAAGCAATGAAGAGGAACACTGAAGAAAACATTTTTTTTCAAGGGCGGTTTAAATTCAAATATTCACCAACGGTTTCACCAGTGAGAAGTATATAGCAAATACGCTTATAGAATATATGTCCAAGTGAACTGTCTGGGGGCCGCTCCGTAGTTGATATTGGTGTCATGTGTCAACCTCTTTTCTATGACAGTTTAAAGCATGACATGATAAAACCATGCCAATTAAAATTCAAGTGTGTGACTCGACAGGCTCTTCAATAATCTGTCTGTGAACCTGTTAGAACATTTCTTTCAATATGTTAGATAATACCACATTATTTATTTCATTTGTAAAGCGCCTAAGCCCTTAGGCATCAGGGCGCTGTTGCAGAGCAGTTACATTGTGTATATCTTCATTCAATACATAAGACAAATAGACAGACAGCAATACAAAAGGGGGTTAGTCGAGTGTCAGTGTCTCATCTGGGATTAGGCGAAAAGCCAAGTTTTCAGTGCTTTGCGGAAGGCTCAGTAAAATTCCTGTGCTCTGAGCTCTGTGGTAAGGGCGTTCCATTGGTTTACTGCGACCGAGGCAAAGCTTACCCCTCCACCTTTAGCCCTTTTCACCCTTGGTATGGCTAATTTGAAAGCATGGAGGAATCTTGCTGGCCTGTTTTGTTTTGCTCTTTCGATTTTCTGTGACAAGTACTGTGGGGCGGTTTTGGTCGGGCATTTAAGTGTGATTGCAAGGGTCTTGACGATGATTCTTTCTCTGATGGGGAGCCAGTGAGCTTGTTTTTCTAGCGGCTGAGACGTGTTCCCTTTTCGGGATATTCATCGCTGCTCTGAAGGAGTTATTCTGGATTATTTCTAGTTTAAGTTCCGACTGAAGGTTCCTGTAAATAGGATGTTGCAATAATCCAGTCTTGCACCCGTGATTGCTCTGGCAATGGCCATGCAGCTTTCAGTGGTGAGAAATTGTCATGCAGCATTCATGAGCTTGGCTGCATAGGCTGACGAGTTCGCAATAGAGCTAACTTGTTTGTTGAGGGAGAGCAAAGCATCCAAGTATACACCTGGGGATTTAATTGCACCCGACACTGAGATCTGGATTCCGTCTATCGTGAAGGCTGAGAATTGCGGGCTGAGTCTTTTTAAGAGAGCCTACTAGCCAAATAATCTCAGTCTTATCATCGTTAGGACATAGATGATTGGATGCCATCCATGCCTGGTTGGTGGCATAGACTTTGTTGAGCTTCAAGGAGTTTTTGTCATGAGAACCTGTCAGGCGAAGGAATCCTTGTGTGTCGTCAGCCTAGTTGGTATGTGACGCCCAAGTCGTCCAGGAGATCAAAAGGGATTTCGTGAAAATATTGTAAAGGGACAGCGATACACAGGATCCCTGGGGTACGCGGCAAGGGATGGCGATGGGCGCAGCGCTAGCTGTATCAGAGAAGACTCATCGATCCACCTTCTAGGAAGGAGGCCATTCAACCTGCGGCTTCTGGTGACAAATAGGCAGCTGAGGTGAGGTGATGGCAGAGGGTTTTGCGGTCTTCACTACAAGGTCAAATACTGCTGAAAGGTCTAGTAGGAGGAGGAGGGTGTTGAGTTTCTTAAATGATATCACGGGCAAGATACATTCATAAGAGTAGCTTTATTGCGAGAGGGCCCAAGTGGGTGCGCTCCATTTAAGACAAAGATCCTCACTCTGACTCCGGCGTCGTTCTCGAACTTCGCAGCTCGAGAACGACGGAGTTCACATCACAACATCTCCCCTCCATGGATGAACAGGCAAAGGGATGGGGAAAAAACAAGGAGGAGGGGACGGGGATAAAATATGCCAGTAAAAAGAATACACTTAGTAATAAACATAGTCACTTTTGAAATTTGGAGCAACATTCTGGCGACATCCTTTGGACAGGGAAAAGGACACCGTGGGCGTGGCTCGGAGCCACAGTGACTAGTATGGCTTCCTAGGAGCTACTGCATGGCCCGCGGCACCACCATAATCTCCGCCGCTTCCAGTCCCTGTTATGGGAAGCAATTAACAGCGATCGCACATGAACCTTCACCGCACCTATCAACCGAGCAGGCCCTCGCTCCGAGTCCGATTTATTGCAATTCGGCTCGCTTTTCTACCAGGGACCCGCTCAGCTCCAAGATGGCGGCATCGATAAGATCGACAGAGGCTACTCCATAGGGGGGAGGGGCAGGCGCACTTATGCAACTGAAGCCGCCTAGCATCCCCAGCTCGCCCTCCCGCTCTGTCGGCCTTCTATCCTGCACCTTTTGATCGTGTCCGGCGGGGGCAGCTCCTGATCCCCTTGGCAGCACCCGCCACGCATTTGCTGCAACGGACTCACAGTGGCGAGCCCCGTCACCGGCACACATCCCGCTGCAGAGGTGGGGAAAGATAATCGACCGTCCGACCTCTCCATTCGAGATATGGAGCCCCGTGCCCCTCTCCCCCACACGAAGACCAAAGCATTCGTGGCCCCCCCGCCCGAGAGCGCTGGGCGCGGGTCCTCGTGCCCGCTGGGGAGCTCAAGCAGAGGGAGGCACACTCCGCAGGCACCCCCACCTGGGACTACACAGCAGCGAACTTCCAGCGAAGTGTCACTTCGCCGACCAGGCCCCGGATCAGCGCCCCGACACTCATATGAACGTCGCACAGGAGGCCTCTTACCCCGCAGCATCCGGGGATCTCCAATCACACCCACGACTTAGCGGGTCCGGAACGAAAAGCTCCCAACACCTCAAACGCCCGTCACACCGGACTGCTGCATCAACCGCTCCCCGGGGCCCTTGATGTCTCAACATCCTCCGCTGTCCTCGCCAAAACAGACCCTATGAGGTAAGGAGCGGGGAAGGGTGAGTTGAACCGCCTGGGCCATAATCTACAGCTCTACGCCAATTGGGCTCCAGGTCACCCCGCCTACCGGCCACTCCGGGATCACTGCAGCCGGTCCTAATCACCCCCTGGGGACCCAGACATCTTGCTCACCACCTCTCCCCCCCTTCTCCATCCACCTGGACCCACAAACTCTGAGGCCCCCCGTGCCCACCTGAGAGCAGAAATCCATCATTCACATCCGCCCTCATATAGCCGACCTCCCGATACTGGGTCTGGCTGGGCTGGAACTCTGTGGGGGCTCCCGAACTCTGCTCTTGCAAGGTGACACCAAAGATCCCGTCCGGAAAAACTATCACAGAGGCCCGATTGTATCAACATGTCTAAAAGCAGCAAAGCATCCAAACAAGTGACATTGTCTCCCTGATGGCCATCTCAGCGGCCGACAGATCTAAAAAGGGGGACCCGCCAGAAGACTACACCAACATCCTCACGACTGCGGCACCCACTGCAACCCAAGGTCCCTCCCAAATGGTCACCAAAACCGACCTACAAGACCTCCTATCAGCTATAACTAAAGAAATACACAAAAGCACAGAAGAGGTCACGAAGAAAATCACGATCTTGGACAAGCGGGTGGGCGAAATAGAACACCGAATGGCCGAACTGGAATCTGAGTTTTGTGACCAAAGATTTGAAGGAGAACTGGACAGTGACCGGATTACAGCCCTGGAGGCGAGATGTAATCTCCTAGAAGCCAAGCAGGAAGATGCAGAAAATCGCTTTCGGAGGAATAACATCCGCCTACGAGGCATACCTACCTCTATCGCAGATGCAGAACTAAAACTCTATGTCTCTGCACTCCTCAGGTTCATAATCACCCTCCCGGACACCTCACCCATGGAGTTGGATCGAGTACATAGAACATCCCCGAGACGGGAGTCCAACTTCCCTCCAGACGTTCTTGTGAGGGTCCACTTTTTCCAGCTAAAAGAAGAAATCATGCGCGAGGCAAGACAAATGCGAGAGATAACTTTCCGGGGAGCCACAATCTCACTCTATCAAGACTTGGCCTCCTCCACACTACAAAAACGAAAAACCAATGCGACCATTAACGGAATGGCTACGCGAAAAACAAACCCCATACCAATGGGGATTTCCTGCCTCGGTCAGATTCAAATGGGACGGATCTCAGAAGCAAATCAGCTCACCAAAAGAAGCAATGAAATTCATGGGCCTCGGAGGTTCGGACGGCGAGTCCGGCTCTGAAGAACCAAACTGCCCCCAGCAGGACAATCCCTCAATAGGAGAATGGTCAAAAGCGGGCAGACGACGTAGACCCCAAGGTTCCCCCAAGAAAGATAACAAACCGGGATGACCAACAACCTTGCAGTGCCCCAGCTCTTAAGCCTCTGGCACACATCCCTTGCGGGACACCACGTTCAAGGTGAGGTACACCATTTGACCCGCACAGGCTTGAAACAATGTCCCCAGAAGGATGAAGCCCATAAAGGACACCACGTGCATTCTCGCCGACAGTGCGGGAGCAACGTTCGAGCTCCAGCATATTCCTTATCAGCGGCCCAGTTGGCCATTGTCATGCGCTTAGGTGCCACCAGTTCTCCAGTGGCAGTAGGATGACAATTCTCCTACCTGTTCTTGTTTTTGGGGGGAGGGTGGGATAAATGGGTTTCAGCGGTCCCAGGCTATGGAGGGGGGCACCTGCCTCTCCGGACTTTGGCCTTACACTCAAGACAGCAGCACAACGTAACAACGATATCTCCACAAGTCCAATGCAGCAATCACCCTTCACTATCAGACTCCCGACCCCGGGGGGGGGAGGGGATCATGGACAGGGGCACATCTATCGCAAAACACAAAGCCAATGTCTGCAGCCAATGATATAACAATCCTCACCTGGAATGTCCAAGGCCTAAACCCGCCACGCAAACGCACATCAGTGGAACACAGACTGGGCCAACTATCGGGAGACACCATACTTCTCCAAGAAACCCACCTGCTGCAAGAAGACGAAGGCCGGGTGAGGTTCAGCAGGTATAAAAGATACTTCACCTCTTCTGGGCAAAAGAAAAGAGGAGTAGCAATCCTTCTAAGCAACAAAATCCCACTGTCAAAGATCACCATAAAGAGAGACCCAGATGGGCGCTTCCTCCTCCTAAAGGACCTCTTCGAAGAACTCCCGATCACAGTTGTCTCGATCTATGGCCCCAATACGTCTCAAGCTAATTTCATAGCAAACCTAACATCTACCATCACAGCATTCCGCGAAGGCCACCTCATCATGGGTGGGGATTTCAATTGCATGCCAAACCCACAAATGGATAAGACCCTACCCCCCACAAACGCAGACTTCACGCATGCTCTATCCATTGCCAAGCTGCTCAGAGAAACCGAAACTGTCGACGCCTGGAGGTTATTTAATGACACTGCGAGAGACTACACCCACTACTCCTCTCTCAACAAAGGATTCTCAAGAATAGACCTCATACTAATCTCTGGAGTTGTATTGCCCTGTCTTAACAATGCAGAAATCCACAACGGTATGATATCGGATCACGCCCCAGTCTCGGCTAATCTAGCCATCTCAGGCCAAGAGCACCCTGTGCAGACACTGGAAGATCAATGACTCTCTGTTATTAGATATATGCATCAGAGCAGAAACCGAAGAAACCATTTCCAACTACTTCAAGGAAAACACAACAGAGGAATCCCCCATCAGCATTATCTGCGACGCCATGAAAGCAGTTGTCAGAGGCACGTTAATCAGCGCCGGAGCAGAACAGAGAAGAATCTCAAACATCATGTCGGCCAGGCTGGAGGAAAAAGTAAAGCAACTGGAGAACGAACTAAAATTACACAGCTCCAGAAAAACAGAAAGAGCCCTGAGAAAGGCAAAAACTGTGCTTGAAATGCATTGCGCCAATCGCACGGCCAAATCCTTAGCGTTTACAAGGCAATTTTATTACAGCAAAAGTAATAAGGCGAACAAAGTGCTAGCGCAAAAACTGAAAAAGATTCGCTCCCGGAACAACATCCTGAAACTAAGAGGGGTAGACGGAAGTTTGCACTAGACCGAGGCAGAGAAAATCAAAGAACTACTCAATCACCACAAATCTATTATGTCAGGGAAACCCACCACACTAGACAATCTGCCAGATTACTTGCGCGCAACGCCCTCCAATGGCACATCCCAGCTGGAAGCCTTAGAATCCCACATTACCAGTGAAGAAATTATGGAAGCCATAAAAAATCTCAAAAACGCCACACCGGGCCCTGATGGCCGCAAACTTCTATAAAAAATATGCCAGAATCCTAGCACCCCAAATGGCAGCCCTATTCAACTCCTTCCTATCCTCGAAGTCAGTCACCGGCTCAATGGCGGAATCGCTCACAGTCTTGCTACACAAACCCGTGAAAGACCCCGAATTGGCCGCCTCTTACCACCCAATCTCACTCCTCAACAACAACGGCAACATTTTCGCCAAAGTGCTGGCTAGTAGGCTGGGCCCGATCCTGCCATCCCTGATTGACCGAGACCAAATGGGTTTCATACCAGGGAGAGCGACCCATCATATTATTAGGAGAACGATAAATATCATTGAATGCACTCATAGACTAAAGGTGGGAATGGCGGTCATTTCTTTAGATGCTCACAAAGCCTTTGATCTGGTCGACTGGTGGTACATCCGGGTAGTTCTCGAGCACCTTGGCTTCGGCCCAAACTTTATCACCTGGGTAATGGCTAACTACCAATCTCCCACCACGCAGCTGCGAGTCAATGGCACCAGGTCATGGACAATCCACATTTCCAGGGGCACCAGACAGGGTTGTCCACCCTCACCACTGATCTTCGTTCTATCCATGGAGCCATTTGCAGCAAAAATCAGACAAAACCCTAGAATTAGGGGGGTACTTGTGGGAAATCAAGAATACAAAATAGCACTATATGCGGACAATGTTTTAATATCTGCATCCAATCTAGCAGAATCCTTGGGCGCCCTGTGGGAGGAGATCACAGAATTCGGGACACTATCAGGGTTCAAGGTGAACCTCAATAAATCCGCTGCACTCGCAGTCAACCTATCTAAACAAGAAAAAGCCTCCCTCAGCCCCCTCATGCCGATCGCATGGTCAACAGGCCCAATCGCTTACCTCGGGGTACAGATCCCCAATGACCCACTACGCTTGTACTCTAGCAATTTCCCGCAATTGATTAAAGAGCTCCAAAAGGATCTTAAACGATGGAAACCCCAGGAAAGTTCCTGGTTTGGGCCAATTACCACCATCAAAATGAATCTAATCCCTAGATGGCTGTGCCACTGCACAGCACTATAAATTCAGATCCCCGGTCTAGCCCTAATAGCCCTACAAAGGAAAATCCAAGAATTCGTATGGGGGGGGAAGAAACCCCGCATCGGCAAACGAATAATGATGAGGGGGATAGCAAAGGCCGGGTTGGGAGTGCCAGACCTGGCCAGATACACCCTAGCGGCGCTACTATCCCACGCATTCTCATGGGTCCAAGAATCAGACACACCGAAATGGACGCAGCTCGAAGAAGCTTGGTGTCCGGTCCCACCCTCCGCACTACCACACCTACCCAACATACAACCCCAAGATACTAACGGTCCCCTACTAACGACTAGAACTACAGCCCGCTGCTGGAAGGCTGCGGTCCGAAAATGGGGCATTCGCGGCTCTCTAGGCCCCCTATCCCCCATCTGGAACAACCCAGAATTCTCTCCAGGCATGACCCCACAGAACTTCCAATCATGGAGGGAGGGAGGCCTGCAAATAACCAGTGATTTCCTAGAGGCAGGTGCACCCATTTCATTTGAAAGATGCAAAACAAAATTCGGGGTGAACGAACGAGAAAGATTCCGCTATGTCCAAATCCGACACTGGCTATCCCACAGAGCGACCAGAGAGAAATGCTCCAGAGAACTAACCGCACTGGAACTATCTCTCACGACCCCTACTAGCAAAGGCAGAACCTCAACCCTCTACCGACTCCTATATAGGGCAGACCCATCTATAAAAGAGAGATACATGCTTGTATGGGAAAAGGAACTGGGCAAAGAAATCGATATTGAAAATTGGGGGACAATCTGGACTAGGCTGCATAAAAGTTTGCATTGCATCACAAAAAGGAAAGGGGGCTACAAACTCTGCTACAGGTATTATATAACCACCGCACAAATCAACAGGGCCAACCCGAACATCCCCGGATCATGCTGGCGCAGTTGTGCAACATCAGGCTCATTATTCCACATGGTATGGACATGCCCGAAGGCTGAACTGTATTGGAGCGAGGTAATCAAACATATCAAGGACATCTCCGGCCTATCCATCCCCTGGGACCCCGGAATCATCCTACTGGGCGACACGGGCGAGGGCGCTTTCCCACTTTCAGGCCATATCCCCGGCTATGTTCTCACCGACTCCTAGCAGCGGAAATCGCAATGGCCCGGGTATGGAAAGACAAAGAAGGGCCCTCAGTGGCTCTCTGATGGGCGAAATGCTGGGACATAACGGTCGCCGAAAAAAATCACAGCAATCCGATCGGGCTCTCTGAATAGAGCCTTAAACATCTGGGACCCATTCATGGACTATGTTGCCAAATTTCCGGCTCTCACCAGAAGGCCCCCACTAACGAGATGGCTCCAAATAAACCCACTCCACTGATCCCCAGCCTCGGGTTACAGCAACCCAGCATGCCAAAGACCCCCCCAGCAACCAAGGACAGATCGGCCCATGGACATGAACATTCATTCCATCAATATGGCCATACCCCCCCCGTCGCTGCTTCCACCGAGAGACAAAGTCACTTGATTATGCTTGCGATTGTTGATCTGCTACCCTTGTACTCAATGTAATGCTCATTTATAAAAACCCAATAAAATGTTGTTATGAAAAAAAAAGGACACCACCACTTCTCTCCATTGCAGTATCCGTAGACCGTCCTCGGTTGTAAATCTGCTCTTGACCCTTAAAAACCTATGACTTTTCATTTGGTCTGTTCAGTTCTGTGGAACATACGACATCACACAACCACCCTTTTCCATCCTCCAAAATCACTGACTTCTCCGGTGCTTTCACCACTCTCTGTGCCTCCCTGAATTTGGAGAAGTCTTTTCAAATTCTCCTAGGTTCTTTTACACACACCAAATCTCCTTCATTAAATTCACTTTTCCTTACATGCTTGGTATGGTCGTAGTACTCTTTGGATTTCCTTTGTTTCTCTGTCACTCTCCTTATAATATCTTCAATGTCTATTCTTTTACAGTTTTTTGTTGGAAACCATGGTGGTCTCAACCTGTTACTCTACTCTCCCTCTCATCATGATAAACGGTTCTTCTTCTGTTGTAGAATGAGGAGTCATTCTACATGCATTTAATGCCTCCTTGAGTGTATCCCTCCATGGTAATGAATTGGACACAGCAAGTTGTATTATATTCTTTACAAAACCATTCATGCGCTCCACTAATCCATTGGCCATGGGATGGCAAAGTGAAGTAACTTTATGTTCAATGGCTCGATCCTTTAAAAACGCTTGCATCTCCTCTGACATAAATTGGGCCTCTTTGTCGGATATTATTTCTTTGGGATCTCCTTTCCTGCTAAATACATCTTCCAAGAATCTCACTATCTTCCCTGTCGTAATCGTGCCATCCATTACTCTCCACTCAACCCACTTTGAGGTGTAATCCAACAACACAGCAATATATATTTTTTGTGCATCTAATGTCTCGAAAGGTCCTGTAATAACTATGGCCAGTTTCTTCCACACCATGTTTGGAATCTCGACAGGTTGTAGTGGTGTAACATGCATCTTCTTGCTCTTATCACTTGCTGCACATGCCTGGCAATTCCTTACCAACTCTTCAATTTCATGCCACATCCCTGGCCACCAATAACATTCTCTGATTCTTCTTTTCGTAAGGTTCCTTCCAAGATGGCCTTCATGAGCCAAATCCATGATTCTTTTCTGTAATGTTACCCATGGAATTATTCGATCGCCTCTAAAAACACATACTGCATCTTCGGCAATTTAATTCCCAATTTGTACATATTCTTTCAGGGCATTCAGTACAAAAAAAGAAGGTGGGTGAGGCGCGCACTCCCGGTCCTGGTCAATTGAACCTGTTGCAAAAAATATAATAAGTAGCTGGGTCAAATCCCAAAATGGACAAATATTCACAGGGTTAGATCCCTTCTGCTGCAAATCAGGTACTCAGTAATAACAGGGTTAGATCCCTTGCTGCAAATAAGGTACTCAGTAATAACAGGGTTAAATCCCTCAGATGCAGTTCTGTGGTCTGTAGTTGTTCTCCTCCTAGCGCTTTCTTATCTCAAATAATCATCAGGGAGGCTGTTGAGCAGGTGTGTCTAATTAGACTCAAAGGATTCTGGTAGCTGTAGTGAAAACGTTTTTTTCTGTTCAGGTGACCAGCAACCGACACCCCTCCAAAGCACAAGTCCTTCCCAAATTTGGGGGAGGGGAGAGAACCATCTTTATGATTCTCCAAAGTGGGGCACAGTCACCCCGTGGCGCTGCCTCTGGAGCCCGGGACTCCCATAGCATTCAGTACAAAAAAAGAAGGTGGGTGAGGCGCGCACTCCCGGTCCTGGTCAATTGAATTCTTGTATGACCTGCAGAACTACTAACAGTTTGGCATTGTGTGCTTCTTCCATCATGGTTGCAATCATAATATCGTCCTGGCAGTAGTATACGCCATCAAGGCACCCGAACAGCTGTTGCATCAGCCTCTGAAAGACTGCTGCAGCAGATGCTAGACCGAAAGGCATGTGCCTATATCTGAAAGCCCCCAGTGGAGTGACAAATGAGGTTAGATGTTTTGAGCCTTCATCTAGAACAACTTAATGGTATGGTGACAATACGTTAAGTGTAATAATGTACGGCAGGCTTTATGGTTGTCAGCATCTCACTTATATTTGGAAGGGGGTGCCTATCAATCGAAATGTTGGCATTAAGATCTCGAAGGTCGACACACATTCTTATGGAATTATTTGGTTTGCGTACAATTACAATCCGGCAAAACCCCTCAGAGCACTCAATAGGCTCTATAATCTTCCGTTCACACAATTTCGTCAATTCTTTCTGCAGTGCATCCTTGTACCAAACGGAATGTTTCTCAGCCTGTGTGTGATGGGCTTGGCACTTCTCTTCAGAACAATCCTATGTTTGAAACACTTGAGCATTCCATTGTTTTCATTGAATACTAAAGGAAACATCTTTGCTAGCCCTTCATTGGTATTAAAATATTCATTGGATACACATATCGAAATCGCCTCTCCTGGGTATATCTTTATCCAGAGAGTTGCTTGTTCTTCCCATCCTACCACCGACGATCCATTTTCCACCACGTACAACTTACAGTATGTCTCTCTACCATCAAATTTTAGATGGACCCATTTATAACCTATGATGTTGATAGACTCTTACCATACTCTGCGGCCATGATATTGGTTGTCCTCAACTCCTCAGATCGCCCGTTCAATTCTCTAGTGAATGTTAGGATGTGTTACGCTCCCCTTGTCTGCAGGGATGTCGGGCGGTGGTGCGTGGCGTGTCTGCTTCACTGGTTTGTGGCGATGCGCTTCCTTTGTTCCCTGGACTGGCCTTGGGTCAGCTCCTTGTGTATTTGGTTGGTGGGCTCTCCTTCCTGCTTAGTCTCAGCAGGGGCACAATGTCCTGTAGGATCCAGTTACTTCACTGACCCTTGACCGTGTTGCTTGTGTTGCTCTGTTTGTTATTGTCCGTGTAATCCATTGTATTGTATGTTATCTTTATCCAGTTCTCTGTGTTGTCCTTTGCTGCGTGCCGCAGTCTGTGCTCTTTTCACTGTTATGGCTTGTGTCGCTGTTGTGGCACTAAGCCCACCTTGGTGTGCGTTGGTTTGGTGCAACGCGTGTGAGTGGCTGAGCCAGTGGGCCAGGGTGGCCTGCCTTGTGTCCAGGGGCCAGCACAAGCTCAGGTGCGCTTTGCGTGATCTAACCTGTTATTTCTTTCTTTTTTCTAGTTACCTGTGAGCCGGCGTGATGAATGAATCCGATCGATGGAGACGGAAGTGGTGAGTAATGCGCGGCGGTGACAGAGCGCGATGAATGAGCTCAGCGATTCACCTTGTTTTCCTTCTCTTGCTTCTGCAGGTGCCGGCGACCGATGAAAGCTGGAGTCCTCAAACAACCGGGACGTTGCTGGAGGCACAGGTAAGTCAGAGCAGGTGAGTATGCGAGGCCTGATGGTCTCTGGCTTTTCTTTGCAGTTTTGTGGAAGATTGCTGGCAGGAGTTCCTCAGAGAGCGTTATGCTGCTAACTGCAGAATAACACAAAGCATGCCTTAGAGCTTGGGTTGGGATTATATAGCCAACCACACCCTGGCACTCCCAAGGTTTAATGAGTTCCAGAAGTTCTCTGCCACGCCCATGATTGCAGACTAATGCAGAAGCTAATGGCTCAGAGCAACGTCCTTGACTGCAATTAGCATAGAAGTCAATCATTCAGTGGCAGACCGACTACACCTGTGTTTTCCTTGGGGTTAGCTCCATGAGCCTGGTGCCAAAAGCGCAAGGACTGGGCTCAGGTGGCCCTCCTTTGAGGCTTGATCCAGTCAGGGCCCTTAATGTGCCCCAATGTTCCCATTGCTGTTGGGCTGGGGTGATCTGGTCTGCTCATCGTGACAGGATATCTACCATTGTGTATGGCGAACCTGTGTCCACCATCACTTGCACAGGCGTTTTATTGATTCTCATGCACACCCATGGACCTCTCCTTCCTCCTGAGGTGATTGTAAAGATTGGTATTTCCTGTTCTTCTCTGGAATTTGAAACAGATAATAGGCTGCTCGGGCCCCCTATTTCTTCCAAAGCTCTAATATTGGCATATGTGGTGCGGTTACTTTCCTCGTATGTTCTGCCGGTTGAACCCATCCTTCCTCTTCCCCTGCTATTTCTGCAAACTTTTCCAAAGTGTCCAATATTTCCACACCTGAAACACTGCCACGTATGCTGGGCATTCTCTGTCACCATTGGGGGTGTTTGCCTCGATCACATTTGTAGCATCTCCACTGTACCCTACTAAAAGTGTCTCTTTCCTTTCTAGGTTTCTCAGTGGGACTCATTTTGGCAGCCACTGTGGACATTCTTCTTTTCAGTGCTACAATGGAATCTTCTCCACCATCATCTCTTTCTGCTTGCACACTCTTAATTATGGAGTTGCCGTGTTGGTCTTTCTAATGGCAGTGCTCTACGACAAACTGATCACTGCACTCCGTATTGCATTGACATGGGGATGCGTTGACAGCAGTGAAGTATGGGCAAAATGGGCATCACGTTTTGGGACATTTTAGGTCCTTTTTTCTAATGGTTGCAAGGATGAGCGTTCTGCGCGTGCCGGGCCCTGCAATTGAAAGATGCAGCTTAATGCTGTACGATGAGTGCCCGAGCGCCCCCACTTTATTTTTATGTATGGCCAATCTGCTGGCCCATAGGTTCCTCTTTCGTGTCCCTCACGATGTACCCGTGACTGTCAAGCCGCTACACGTTCCAGTTTCTTTGCTGTGCTGTTCGTCGATTGGCAGATTTTCCTTGTCCTGCCTGGGCTCATGGGGCATCAGGCAGCGGTCCGCTCTCTTCTGGAAGCTCTCACTAAATCCTTGTTGCCAATTGTTGAGTTTCTTAAATGATATCACGGGCAAGATAAATTCATAAGAGTAGCTTTATTGCGAGAGCCTCCAAGTGGGTGCGCTCCATGTAAAACGAAGATCCTTACTCGGACTCCGGCATCTTTCTCAAACCTCGCAGCTCGAGACCGACATCAGAGTTCACATCACAACAGAGGGCCGGTTTGCCCTCATCTCTGAACGAATCATTTGTATTTTAAGGTCTAATAATGCAGACTCAGTGCCGTGGCCTGGTCTGAAAGCAGATTGCTGCATCCCTAGGATGTGATTTGATTCCAGATAGCATTGGATCTGGTTGTAGGCTGCTCTGTCTAGAATCTTAAGGAGGAAGGGTACTGTGATGATGTGTCGGTACTTGTTAGGCACTGAAGGGTCTAGTTATGGTTTTTTTTTTATCAAGGGGAGAACCCAGGATTCTTTGAGGCTATTTGGTACTAGGTTGGTGGCGAAAGAGCTTTTCAGGAACTTAGTGATGAAAAGGACTAGAGTTGTAGTGCAATCTTTTATGATTGTAGCTGGGCAAATGTCTCCAATGCATCTGGATGGTTTAAGATTTTTAATAATAGTAGTTGTTTCCAATTCTGAGATTTCTCTGACGTTGATAGGTGGTATGGCATATGAGCTGACCATAGCCGGGGGGTTGCTAGAGTCGGTTTGACTTTGTTTTAGTGCAATTCTTTCCTGTAGAAGGCACATTGTATTCCTCGTGGAATTCTGGATGTTGGTACCCCAAGTTTCGTCTTCGATTACTGAGGAAGGATGTGTCGTGGAGGTTTCAAGTTCTGTCAGTATTCTAAATAGTTCCTGCGAGTTAGAGTTTACTTTAGCTATCCTGGCATTATAGGTTTCTGCTTTTGCCTTTATAATGGCCTGCTTATATTCTTTAGTGAGCTTATTGTAGGTCAATTTTAGGGATTCTGAGGGTTTTTTCTCCAAATAGCTTCTGCTTGTCTTTTCTTAGTGCGCAGTGCTTGGAGGGCATCAGTGAACCCAGGGTTGCGGTAGGAGGCAGGGAGGGGAAGAGTGGTGGGTGCTAGTTTCTGTGCAAGGAGGCTAAACGTTTGGGCGTGATAATCCGACCAAGGGATGGGCTTGTCGGAGGTGATGTTTATCTGGTTGTTCAGGTCGGCTACCCAGTCCAAAGTTCTTACTTTGGTGTGGGTAGGGGATGAGACGCAGTGTTTGAAGCCTAGGATAGAGAGCGCCTGCAAAACTAGTGGCTATATGATCGGTTGCGTCATGGAGGCCTAGATTAAGGTCACCTACGAGTATTACTCTAGAGGTAGGTTTTAAATTCTCTCCTAGAAGGTAACTGATGTCTTCTTCAAAGCTAGCTGCAGAGGTTGGTTGGCGGTATATAACATGTATGGTGATAGGGTCTGAGGGTGCTGCTACTAGTTTGACAGTGAGACATTCACAATTGTATTTAGTGGAGGTGCTAATGAGTCAGATGTGGAGGTAGTCCTTGTGGATGAGGGCTAAGCCGCCCCCTCGGGTGTCTATTCTATTGCATCTGAGGATGGTGTAACCTTCTGGTAATGCTAGGGATAGAGCAGGGCCTGAGGCTTGATAGAGCCAGGTTTCCGTAATGGCTAGGGGGTCTAAATTCAGATTGGAGATTAGGTTGTTGATTTCAAGCGCGTGAGCTGGTAGGGACCTAGCACTGATATTGATTAAGGTTGTGTGTAGTATGTGGGCTGGATTGTGTTTAGCAGGAAGGTTATATGTGGTAGTGGATAGGGTTGGCTTGTGGCTAGGTGAATTAGTGTTGGTCCCGGGGTGTATATCCGAGCTTGGGCTATCACTGTGGCTCCTTTTCTTGTGTGGTTCGATGTTGGCGGTGGTGATGGTGGGATGCTGGTTGATGTTGGTGCTGGTGATTGTAGTGTTAGTGTTATCCTCATGGTATTCTACAGAGTGAGCAGGAGTGGCAGTAGAGCTGGCGTGTGTATGTGCCCCAAGGTACTCATTTCTTCTCCAAGTCGGAGCTGGGAGGTGGGTGGGGGTTCTGAGGTAGTTCTTGCACATAACCTGTCATTCCTCTCTGGGAGGGGAGGCTGGGTGTTGACTTTCATACGCTGGTAGGGTAGCTTGTGCGTGAGATAGCAACGGCTGGCGTTTACTGTGTTCGGGTTAGATATGGAGGGCTTGGTTTCATAGGACTGTTGTGTGGGTATAGTTGGTTGAGGGACCCTTTGAGGCTGCGTGCGGATGAACACGGGTAGATTAAGTGTCCCGGGCATTAGTAATAAAGGTGGCTAGGGGTGCCCCAGTATCAGGTACTGGACGGGGTGGGCTTCATCTGCATGGACTAGAGTGGTTCATGATGGCTGCAGTGCAGAGCTTCATAAATGTTGGCGTGGCATGAGGAGGTTCGGATTGTAGTACCATCCCGCTGTGCCAGTGTGAACGCTGTGCTTGGGTTTGAAAGGCTTGTGAGTTTTTGCGGGGTGTTGTCATGGAGTCTGGGCACAGCATAGCCAGGGCCATGGTGTGACGTGTTGGCTTGGTAAAATGTATCGATGTGTTCGGTTGGCCTTGTGTCCTTTCTAAGCTAGATTGTGTTAGTGGGTTGAAGCTGACTATCGGCTTTATTAAGCATAAGGCAGGCAGGAACGGGCTTGGGCAAATCCTGTCGTGGTGGCAATGGCAACGTGCACATGTTATAGTATACCCCTCTATGACAAAAGCACCGGCAGTACGAGGTAGTATGGCTGGCTTACCTAGGAGAATGATGTTGCCACGCACAGCGGAGTCAGTCGTATCGTGTGACCGCATCAGATAGCGGCAGAAAGCTCCAGCTCTTGCCTTTGACCGGCAGAAAGCTCCAGCTCTTGCTTCACCATCTGGCAAATTTCATCAGTCTGCTCATGTGCTCCAAACAGCTAATCAGTAGTGACCATCTGTGTAGGCAGTATTCTATTGGCGTTAGAGGCATCCATGGCCACCATCTTAATACATGCACGGCTGTGCTTTTCAATCGGAAAACCGTGGTTGCTTCCAGGGTGGTGGGGGTTCCTGAGGGGTCAGCTGCATTCACAGGGCACAGCGGAGTGGCAGAGAGCTCCTGCTCTTGCCGTTGACTTACTATCCTGGTCTTGCTGCACTGGCTTTCAATTGATTGATCTAATGCTCTGTCTTGGTTCCGTGCCCATGATCATCAATGGTGGCGACGCAAGCGTCCCACTCCAAGATGGTCACCTGGCACACAACACACGTTACCGTCACATGGAAGGACACCGCAAAGGGAGCTGGGTGGTCTGGGCCGGTCCAGAGTGGGACAACCACTCGACGATCCCTGGATGAGAAACTCCAGGCGTTTCTCAGATTCAGACAGAGCGAGAAGGGAGCCGCTGCAGCACGAAGACACTAGAGCCGGGGAGCCCCACGGCTGGTTGCAGGTGCCAAGGAAGACCCAGGACGATTGCAGACCGCAAGAAAAGGTATGCAGGTCACTGGTAAGGCGCTCGGCCCGAGGAGGTTGTCGGGGAGGAGAAAGCCAAGAATACAGGGTCTGGGACCCTGACCAAGCGGGGGAGACGTTGTCATACCTTGGGTCACATGATAGTACTTGGCAAGAAAGTGAACCAAGTCTATCAGGAATGAAAGTCCAGCAGGAAAGGCACGTCTGGGACGCCCACCCATAAAAGGAAGAAAGATCATCATCATTCTTCACAGAAACAGCCAATCTGGTTCACACCCTGCCAGGTACTGTGCCTAACAAAAGCTGAGAAAGAGCAGGGGAAGAAGCCATCCCCCCTGACGACACACACTGTCTAGAAGCCAGAAGGAAGGGAGTAATTTACTCTGGCACCGTAAGAAGCCTGAGCAAGGCCAGGGAAAGGGAGACATTCCCCCATCAAGCATTGTTATTTGAGAAGCCTGAGAAAGACCAGGGGAAAGGAGACAGTCCCCCCTAAAGATATGTGAGCTACCAAAAACCTCAGAAAGGTTAGGGGGGGGAGGAGACATCCCCCTAACATTGTGAACTAGAGCCAGAGGGGAGGGAGTCATTCCCCTGGTCAAGAAAACTGAAGAGAGTTATACGCAAAGATTACCATAGTGAAAGTACCATGACCAACAAGAGACATTTCTTGTGAACGGTACTTTAATAAACCTGGTGAACCTGGAACTTTATGTTGCTGCAGAACGAGACTGTAACCTGTGGAAGGGAGGCATTCCCTCAGAACACAGTCTCAATTTGGAATTGGTGAAATCCCCTCAGTTGTTTAGTTTCATTCTTAGTGTAATGGAAGGAAATAGGTGTTTGACACAGGACGGTGGCCTCTTTACTTTGGGACATCCTAACATATCCCCTAGTACTTTTTGTTGAGGCAGGGAAACCCCTATTAGAGATAGGGTGAGATGGGGTTTCCTTTTCTTTACTTTCCAACCACAATAAAAGTCTTTGCCAATCACCATGCCACCATTGCGTCAGACTCTTACTTCTGCACCCTTAGAGTAGTAATACATTGTTACATCCAGTCTGTACTTCTACAGACCGACTGCAATATCATAACACAGCAGTTAGTTTCCAGAGCTCACTTTACTGTACAGTTAAGTTTGCATTATATATTGGCACCTGGGGAGACAGCAGACTAATCAGGAGGTGGAAATGAGCAGAATCTGCAGGTAGCCCCCCACATTTCATGCTGGCCCAGTGCACCTCTGCCTAGCCTTCACCTTGTCCTTGGAGGCAGTGCTCCAAGCAGAGTCTCTACTGGAGTGACACACCTCGAACCAGTCTGCACCACCAGAGTCCCACAGCCAGACCCACTGTCCATTCACTTGCACACACCCTGGCACACCGCCAGTTCCTGGAAATTGTTATTTCCATTCATGGACATGTGTGTAATTTATTTTCAAGGGACGCATGAATTGTGCGAAGCCAGGTTCCCTTAAAAACAAACAAAAGTATCAGCACCCCAGAGGATGTCTTGGAGTACGAATAGTAATAAATACAGGTTTTGTGGGTGCCCATGGCTGGAAAGCTCTGCTTGGGCCTACATGGCTCACGCCTGATGGTTGTTACCTACCCTGCCCTCCCCTCAAAGTTGTACTCAAGGCTAAATTGAAAACAGTTGATATCAATGACTGGCAAGGGCCATCTTGTCCATCTGAATATTACAATTACCCTGCATGCCGCCACATCATACTACCCACTTACTCTCCAGCTATGACTTTCCTTTAACAATGTTACACTTCTGATCAATGTCTTTGCACAGCAAATGATGGGGCAAGCATACAATACAGAATTCGGAAACACTGCCCTAGGAAACACTGACTGCACCCAGCTGCACAGAGCCTTGCACTGAAAGCTTTTTTTCTGAGCCACTTTATCATATATATCTATTTGTGTTCACTCATGCAGCTAACCTTTACATTTTACAGACACTCATCTCACTAATGCCTTACTTCCAAGATACACAAATGTTGTATTGTGGCTCATGTTATTTATCTGGTAAAAATACCTGCTGGGAAAATTGAAGATATTAGTATAAAATTGCTAACCAAATATGTTTGTTTGCTAATCAAGAAAAGTTTATTTAGCAAGCTCTGCTAATCAGTTTTTGGTAACTAATTAAAGCCTTGTATCGGGCACTGTATTTGCTAGAGTGGGGTACAGGGTTTAAGAGTTAAAGAAATAAAGCCATGAATCCTCACATCTGGTGGGGAGGAGGTGGGGGTTGAGAATTGGCCAAATTGAGCGACTGCCCGACAGGCATGTGCCCTCTTACAGATTTTCATGTTTGGGTAGTGTGATGAATCAGCCATGATTCCCCCCACAAACCAGGCCTGTGACCCTTCTCATGTGGCATGGGGAGGGCAGATGCTTCCTGATCGAAACCCTTGGGGTGGTATTCTGCGGGAGGATCACATGGGGGTGGCGGTCAATGGGGGACTATGAAACCCCCTTGTTTATCTTTCTTTGCAATCCCACACTTCTAATGGCTTACTCCCAAGTAGAGCAAATAATGATACCCAATTTTGTTGTTTGGGACTACGTGTCAGATAATCCCCTGAGTACTGGGACAAGGAAGAGGGCTCAAGAGCAAAGGAGTAGGAGGAGTCAGCCTGTTAAGCTTAATGACCCACACCCGAGGGATGCAGAGAGGCATAAAAGGCCCCCCCTCAGGTGCAGGCCATAAGGTTGAGCTGTGAAGTCTGTGGTCGCAGTAGTAGCAGCAGTAGAAGCAGAGCACAGTGTTGGCAATTCAAGAAGAAGTGGGTGAACAAAAAGGATGCCCAAACTTTAATGAAGCAGATTTCAACTGCCTGTTCTGAGAGGGTCTTGTTCCCCCAAAATCTGAAGTGCAGAGGTGTGAAGGAAGACTGCTTTCAGTGATTGCAGTGATTGCGCTGCAGGAAACGTGCCAGACACCGTAGCTGAAAGAAGTTATGCAGCCGAGGGTCCCAGGAGCGAGAAGAGCTCCTTAACAGCGTGGCAGCACCAAAGACACCATTACCAAAGAGGAACATCTGTCCAAAAGAAGCGAGAAACAACCCAAGCCCTGCAGCACGTAAGCAGAGCAAGACAGAAGTCGGTGAGTGTTATCGAGTGTTCGGATCCCTTGCGTGAACAAAGGTAGGCAACTGTATCCAGTAGAATCACTCGCATAGGAGTGAAAGCTATTTTATTGCGACCGCGGATGGCTGGACAACGGGGTGTATGAAAAGTAGCACTTGCGCACAAGTGAACTTTATTCCCTTTACTCGCGTAAAAGAAAACAGTCTTGAAACACGTTAATTAAATATTCATACCTTGGAAACCAGATGAAAGATTGGTAGCGTATACCTAAACGTGATTCAAAGATGAAGGTAAACCTAAGATTCAACTACAAAGCAGTCGAAGAACAAAGTAACACTGAAGTTAAGTGATTGAACATTAACGTTTGAGTTATGGAGAGCAAGCATTGCCCAAGCCAAGAGTGAATCAAACCTTTCGCAAAGCCATAGAGTGGTCGAAGTGTTGTTCTAGACCAAAAAAGATACAACCATTGCCCAAACCAAAGGTGTGCAAGCATTGCCTGCAGCCTAAAGAGATGGATGACAAGGTCTATGGTTAAACTATTCTGGTTGGCAGGAAGTAAAGAGACCAATGCAAGGTTGGGAAGCCAGTTGATTGGGTCTGTTCTCTGAAAGTTGTTTTAACTCACATAACCAAAGCCAAAGGAGGAATGATAGAATTACATCCTTAAGGGCATGTTGGTGGTTGTTGTTGCAGAAAGACAAGAGTCGCAAAGAGGCTGCCCTTCTGGAAGATGAATGGTCAGAAGAAGCGTGCCTTGCTTATTTGAAGGTGTTGAGGTGTACTAAAGTGAATTTTCTCTTTTCTGAAAAGTTATTCAAAGTCACAAAAATACAAATTAATGAAGTTGTGGTAATACAGTGTGTTGTCAGTAGATTTAAAACTTCAGAAGCACAGCTGAATGTGGAACGCTATGGAGCAGGCCGGTATACCCACATGGTGAATTTTACAGAAGTTAACCTGATATGAGAGTTATTCAGATAAAAGCAGAAATGCTGTGAAGTCATCCTGACAAGGATATAAACTGTGACTTACAGAATTATAAAGAAGCTTAAGAAATACTGTCAAAATCTGTGGTTCTTTTACGTTGCAGAAAATTGTGTTTCATTAAATTCGACAAGGAACTATAGTTTTTCTTTGAAAGTTAAAACATTGTGGCAAAGCATCTTGACCTGGAATATCCCCGATGCTATTTCCCGAAGTGGAAAATTATTGTTTAAAGAAGACGAAAAATGTTTCTAATGGTTGAACATTGGTTTACAGAATTTTCTTTGACATAGTCAAGGAGCCAAAAACTGAACTGAAACTTTATTGTGAACCTGGATTTCCTTGTTCCCCATTTCTGTTGAACACTAGAACTAAAACTAACTTGAGACCTGGGGAATGCGATCTCGCCCAGGTTACCAAGAGATACTGTGAATATATAACAAATACAACTACTGACATTGCTGTGAATTTCCATATATTTGCTTTGTATATTTTAAGTGTAAGTGTGAGGGCCAGATATCCCTTGTTAGAGTGTTTCCTTTAATTTTGTATAGGCAGGGAAATCCACTTCAGGGTAGGGAAAGGGAAGCATTTGTTGAAACTTATAATTTAATAAAATGGCACAGTTTGAGAAATCAACTAAAAGCTGTCCGTCTCACATTTGTGATCCCTCACAGTAGATTCACACACATTGTTCTTTCCTGCTTGTGATTACACCTGTTCCAATACTGTTGTCCTCTCTGGAACAGTCCTCTTCCACGTGTAGTGCATTGGGAAGGAGTTCCCTCTTAAAAAGTAGTAGGGCGATTGAGTCCACTTATCTCACATGTACCCTGAACTTGTGTGACAACTAAACCAATCACTGGAACACATGAAATCGGTTCTATGTGATAATCTCATATGGAAAAAAGTTGCATGGGTGTGATTTCTTTTTTCATAAAGCCTAACGGCCTAAAAGCCTTCTCTAACAAATTTAAGGGAGGACTGGGATGATTTACAATTATAACCTCCGGCCCTAGAATATTTGGGCAAAGTGCTTGATTTTCTTTGGAGTGCACATTTAGGGAAATGTCACCACCTGGTGACCTTTTCTTCTGCGACTTATCACTGGATACTGTAAAACCAGTGGGATCTAGCACTTGGCAACCACCAGAGCTATGTAAAGGTTCTGAATCAACATGAATTCTGCACCATCTCAACAGAGAATTTATCAGCCACAGACCTAAGTGGTAGTATAACGAATGTCCAGATGTCATCACTTCTGCTCCGGGGGGGGGGGTCCTTTCCATGGAGCCATGGAGGTGACCCTGCTACCCAAGAGTCCCACTTGGCATGATACTCAACGGGTGGATCTCATGGGGAGGGAAACTCCCTGTGGGCTTAGTGACTACCTGGAGAGAATGCGGTATCCCTGCCAATCGCCTGGCCCTAGGCCCCCACATCCCTGCAACCCCCGACAACAACCTCTACCCTAACATGGTCATGTGTTATTGTCACCCTACCATCTTAACGCATACTGCGAAGAGGAAGAATAGAAGTTACCTGAGTGGAGAACCCCTTCCCAGTACTGTGATGAAGAAGAACTCCATTGACGCACAAGGGAACAGCAAGATCAGTACTGTGATGAGGAGGAAGTGTGGAAACATGAAGATCCCCTCAAGGAACCACATTGAACGGTCTAGTGATGGGGTGCACAACATATGCGGCCTGCCGTATTGTGCTTTGTGGTCCCCTTTGGGTAGGACTTTCATAATGAAGTGGGGCCCACTTCAAGCAATGGAAAACAAAGCGAGCTGCATTATATTACGCCCCCCATTGGCTGCTTTGCCCCACCTAATTGATGGCCTGCCGCCCTCTGGCTAAGAACTCTTTCCAGGAGCCTTAAAGGTGCCTCTTCTCCCCGCCACCATTTGCACGTTTGCAGGCTCTGTCTTAGCCTGTGTTCTTTCTTCGGGCCTTAAGGGGACACCACAGGAATCAATGGCACATGAATATCACTGGGTTGGGGACCATCACTGTTAAAAGCAGGCTATCTACATGGTGGGCACCCCATTGTTTTCCAAATGTGCAGCTTGCACTTGTCTAGAAAAAAAAACAAGACATTTCCAAACTGAAGCATGCTTCCTAAACTTACATTCACTAGTTTTCTTTAAAATGTGTTTTTTTTTGTCTGACACACACATACCCTGTGATCTTTGTGTCCCTTTATTTGTGTTTATTCACAAGACAGATTTCTAAAGCTGCTATATGAATGCTTCTATTGCGCTGACAGCAGTTATTAGGAAATTAAACAATGGGTTCATGGGTGTCAACTTTTGATATTCACTATAGATTCTGAAATTCCCTCGCCCCAAATATATAACACATTTTATAGCACTTTTTGTAATAAGGAATTGCAAAAAGTAATATGATTTGCAGCCAGTTTTATAATACATAACATCTTAGCAACAGTCACTCGACCCACTGAGCTACCCTGGTAGCCCTCTACTGCAGGACATGTCTATGGGTCCCTTAACGTGTTCAAAATCACTGCATTACCAACAGTACTGTTCGTTTAAATGTCTTCAAAGTCAACAGTTTCCATCTCCAGCCACACTGACCCTGTGCATACAGTAAATGACTGTGTACCAGTGGCAGCTTCTCCATAATGGGCAAGGTTGCACTGACCCATGGGCACCCTCGCCCATAATGGAGGAGCCAGCCAAGTGTAAACACTGAGCACTCACTCGGCTGCTTTATGCGGCTGAGGGAGCTCTCCTCGGCTGGCTTGAACTGTCAATGGGAAACGTAGTTTCCGTTTGACAGTTCTGTTCCTCAGCCTCGCATAGCCAATGGGTCATGCAAAGCGGGGGTGTTTTGCTTCCCAAACCTTGCATGTCCCATTGGGGATGCTGGCTGAGGAACTGCATGTTTGTTTGTGTGAGGGAGGTGTCCTGCGCCTCCTCGCACATACAAACAGGGCAGGGCACTTCGTCATCAGCGCTCAGTGTCTTGCGCGCATGTGCACAAACCAGGAAGGGCTCTTTGCGGAGCTCGAACACTGGGAAAAAACACCAGGGCAGAAGGTATGTTAATTTAAATATGTATATGCATGTGTTTTAAAAATGTTCTGGGGGAGTGCCCCCTCCCCTACCCCCCCATTATCTCTAATGGTTCGGTCTCCCTCGCTACGCTCCATCACACTGACATATTTGGGGAAAATATCTACGCCCCATCAATTAAAAAATTCCCCAGCCGCCACTCGGATGAACAGCCAGGAACTGTAAACACTTCTACAGGGGCAAAATGAGATTTCTGCAACCATTGCTAAAGGACCAAAGGAACTGTTGCCTCATTTCCCCCTGTACCCAGCGCCTTTGTGTGATATTTCATCTGTTAAACAGACTGTTCTTGACTTTCATTTGAAACTGATGTATGTGTGATATCTCGTCTGTTAAACGGACTCTTTTTGATTGACCATTTTAAGCTAAGCTGGAAGTGATGTCTCTACTGCCAAATACTACCTCTAACTACACATTATTTAAAACTGTGCTGGGAGTGATGTCTGTTTGAGTTAAAAGAACGCAGTCACTTGCTGAGTGCACAGGGCATTTTGCAACTGTTCAACACCGGGATGTATATTAACGTGATAAAGAAACGTTTTCTGCATTAAACCTACTCTGAACATGCTTAATGTCACCATTTGTTAACCAGCTTGGTAAAATATAGATATACTTAAACCAGTTTGGCCTGTTGACCATTATTTGATGTGCCACCCCGTCCTACCTTGTTTTATTTGTGCCCCCCCTGGTTTGTCCCTCCTTAATACTGATTTCTAGTGGCGCCACTGATTATTGACCCTCAATTGGCACAGCATATGCACTACATGGCTAGATATCTAATGATTCACATAGTCTGTCTGCTCTGCCAACAGAGTACCAGCAATGTGAGAGCCATCACTGGGGTTGGGTCAACAGACTCTTCCCCACATACTGTTGATGGAACAGAAGACCCTCACATGTCTCGCCTTGCCCCCATGGCATGATTTGCCCTGTGGCTTTTTTCCACAGTCTGCCCCCACCCACCAGGACAGGCCTTGCCTTCCCCCACCTGCCCATCGTCGCCAGCCTTGGGCTTCCAAGCTAAGCTTGTGGTTGAAGTTGGGGGTGAGGAGAGGAGCTCAGGCTGTGCTGCATAGTGGCGCCATGCACCCATCTATTTGATCATTGATAAAAGCACTCTACTGATTGCCACAGCGTATGGCCAAGTCAAAGTGCTAGATGTCAAATAATAATTTTGCTAATCCATTTTTATAGACTTCTTAACAGATGGATTGATTTTTACCAATTATTTAATTTGAATAGTTTTTGAAACTGTGTCAAAGGAGCTGCATATTTAGGTAACATTTAAGTTCACTGTGCTGTTACCTTTTGCATATTTGCAAATCATAAATAAATACTGTGATTCTTCATCGTTGGCCGCGAGCCAATAACTAGGGATGGGAAGGTTGTTTTTATGTACAAATCGCATAGTACTCTACACAAGTCTCAAGGAACATGGAGCCAGGTACTTGCGCACACACTAACACACAATCACATACCCACACAATCCCAAAATAGCCAAAACTATAATTGCTGTTTCAAACCAAAGAGCTGAAAGCAGGGTAAAAGGTGTCTGATTATTGGATATCTTCTGGAGAGGTCTGTCTTTGGCCAGCAAATGCACATTTAAATTGACACAGCCATTGAAGGCTCCTTGGGGAATATGTGCATACCACCAACCCCACCTTAGGACTTCATTCTGTGGCAAAAATCTGACTTAGATAAAGCAATGGAAAGAGGGGGGTTAATAGCTGCAGAATATCACCTTTATTCTCCCCTGCACGAAAGAGCAAAGAAAAGCAGCCAGTGGGCGTCGTCAAAATCTAAATGACCACTTAAAAATGTATTGGCCAAGTCATAGAGGGCCCTCCAATGTGTGGGGTCATTCCAATTGCAAGAGTTGGGAAGCCCAAATACAGAGCCTTGAGGATTGCGGTCTACGCAGCTCTTGTTCACATGTGGGACATCTGGCTTGCTGTGTCATGTGCATGCTGCTGGGGTGCCAGGGAGTATCTGTGCTCACACTGTGGATGAAATCTTCAAGTTCAGTAACAACTCCAGTGCTGTAAAGCATGGTAATAAGCAGTATAGAAAAACAATATCAGTTATATAATTTTTCCATGGCCTGTTCACACCACCTTTGTATGCTGCTTCAGAGCAATGTATTAGAAAGAGAAGATCAATTCATTGCCTGGTGGCAAAGAAATGTTGACAGTGGATATTGAAGTCTTTTATGGCAGTACTTCTGAATGCAGAGGTGTTTTGTGGTGGCGTGTGGAGGATGCAAATTTAAAGGTTTGTGTTTTAGTTTATTTTTTTTAATGTGATTGTGTCATATGCTGCTGGTGGCCTTCCAGTCTGCCCATACTGCAAATTTGTAAAGTGCAAAGGGTTGGAGGCTGCATTCTCTTCTAAGATTCATAGGCAAATGTAGTATTAATGTGGATAGATCACTCGTCAGCCACATCTGCACAGCCCTTTTTCACCTGCAGGACAGCTAGCTATCTGTTAGGTTGTTGCTGCTGGGCATACAGGGATGATTTTGTTCTCACACTATAGATAACATGTTCAAGCCCAGGGCCAAATCACTTTTTCTTCTGGCTTGGTAATGTGTACTAAAACCAGTGCTGTGAAGCATGTTAATAAGCACTAGAAAAGCGGTATTGGTTGATAAATGTGCTGCAGAACTGAAAGCCCTAACAGCCATACGGACAAGAAATACACCTCAAAATGCTTGTTTGTCACCCCACATGCTAACTAAAAATGTCTGGAGAGGGTTGTAAATTGAACACACGCCCCTCTCCCTGGCCCCTGGTAGACAGCTTGTAAGGTACATTTGAACCAACGGCAAAACTAGTTGTGCACCCCTGCTCTAGTGGTTACCATCTTCCCATTGGTGCAACCTTAGCTGAAATAGAAGAGAGATCCAGGACACATTGTCAAACCCTCCCTCTAGGAGCAAGGAACAGGAAGCGGTGCTGCATGAGAAGGGGTTGTGGACGGATTTGCCTACCAGGGAGTGAGGGAACCTTTGCGAGCCAGAGAGAGAGATCCGAGGAGAAGGAAGCAGGAGATTTTAATCCCACTGGAGGTACTGGAACGCCGAGAGTAGAACGCTTGCCCGCCAGCAGCGGCATCCCTGACACATCTGGTGTGGTCTGAGAGTAGAGAAGCAGACGCCTGGGTCAACAGCCGAAAGGGACGGCTGGAACGTGTGGAGAAGTCGAGACGCAGAAGCAGGTAATCGCTGTCGAGCCGTAGCAGTCCCTGGTAGAAGGAGAAGGCAGCTGCAAGGCCAGGAAACACCCACAGACAGCCAAGACTTGCCGGTAAGCCCTTCATTGAGGCCCGGACGGTTGGCAGGAAACCCACAAGAAGGGAGAGTCACGTAAAACGTGTTGGGGAGCCATACCAGGTGGCGTGCCTCCAAAGTGAGGGTTGGAAATAGGTTTTGACAAAACAATGGACTTTTCTTTCTTTGGACATCCTGACAGACCCCGTGGTTTTTCTTTTGAGGCAGTGAAATCCCTATCATTTCTTTCATAAAAGTCTGTAACAACCAACATGCCACCATTGTGACGACCTCTTACTCCTACACCCTTACAGTAGACATCCTGAGAAGTATTTTGTGCATCAATCTAGCATAATAGAGCTCTTTTTTGAAAGACTTACAAAACCTGCTGTATAGTTATTATCCAGCATGCAGGTTCTTGGGAAGTTGAGTTCCAAGCAAAGCAATATTTGGACCAATTGCAGAAATAATATGTATACCACTTACTGCCATTGCTCAAAGCACACCACACCTTAACATCCCTCATGATGCTGGCCTAAGACAAGCATCATGGAGGGGCAATCTAAGGCACAGAGGGGATTTTGTCATGAGGCAGAGAGAGACATTCAAGGTGAAAGAGGGCCATAGGGTGAGCTGATACTGCCCCTTGGATCATTTCTTTCTTCCAGTCACTGTGCTTGTTCTCTGCCTCTGGTGGCACACTGTAGTTCCCCTCAAGTAGTGTTGGCTTCTATTGTGATTGTCAATGTTACTTCGAAAGACATTTACATTAGTTTTGGAGCCCCACTACTGATGACAAACAATGTTAATATAATCTGTTATATAAAATGCATTTCACTCAGGAGGGTCTACAACTAAGTTTTTGCTCACTTCACCCTTCACAGAGCAGAAATAATAATGTACATATTGTTCTGGTCCCACTCACAAGGGCATTCTAGCACCTAAATAATAGCTGATTATGCTCCGAACAAGAGTTCCATCAGCAACCCCAGACATGTGTTTTGGCCTTGTTAGGCCTAATCAGTGAGGTGAAGATGAGCCTCTCTAATGCATACTGAGTAAGGGTTCCTTGTCTGGATTACCCATAATAACTTAAGGTGAAACAGGTAATGCATATTCTGTGTTTGTTTTCGGTAGAGGGGCTCTTAAACCATTTCCAATTTTGTAATACTTGGGGTTTAACCCTAAGTTAACCAGATGTATCCAGATGTAGATCCCTTGCTCACTTTGCTTATAGAGCCACAGCTTTACCTCACTGATGAGGCCCAACGAGGCCGAAAACACATGTCTGGAGTTGCTGTTGGTACTCTTGTTGGCAGGCGAATTGCTTAGCATTTCAGTGCTGGACTACCTTTATGAGTGGGATCAGACTGATATTAAATGGATATTTCTGCTCTGTGAAAGGTATAGTGAGCAAAAATGGGGTTGTAGAACCTCGTGGATGACAATCTAAACTGAAAACAAGTTGTTTGGCCAAGTTGGTTTTCAGTAGAGATGCTCCCATAACTTTTCTACTTCCGAAGACATGTTTGGGAAGACTACGATGGCCAAATAGTCACTGAATAACCAAAGTATACCAGGGTAAACAATGTTTGTGCCCTCACCTTTACAGCTGTAGTGTTGTTTAGGGCACCAACAAAATCAATCCATGAACAGACTTCTAATGCCACTACAATTTGCTACCTACACCTCAGTCCACCCACCAAAAGGTCCCACTACCACAGCAACACTAAACAATCTGAAGTCCATCATGAGGCATAGCCACCAAATCCCGACTAGACTCCAGCTATCAGAGGGCCTGAAATGCGAGGCAGCTTTGTCCAAAAGACTCATCCCCTTATCCGACTCCAATAATACCAAATCAGATTGAAGACACATGTATTTTACCATCTTCTTCTTCCCCGTCCGTATGGCTGTATGGGTGGCATACACTGAATGCATATGCCTCATGGCTGCTAGAACATTTGAAGGCACTCGGCTTTGTTTCCCATGAATGTGGTTGCCCAGGAAGGGTGTACATTGGGGTTGAAGAGGAGTATCATTTCCCATTCCTCATCTGCACTTGACTATAAGGTCATCATTTATTGAGTGCCACTGGAAGAACTGGATCTTGTACAAATCATGTGTAAGCGGACAACTGGAATTCTCACCATGGCAATCAAATATCAAATTCATTGGGGTTTCCGCGCAAGTTTCTTTTACAGAACATTTTTGTATAGATCAATATATACACCTGTTGGGATTTCTTGGCATTTTTTAGACAAATAACAACACATATTGTAACAAGTCCAAGGAGTTTGTCACCTATCCCCCAAGGGTGAGCCAGCCCCTTCGGGACTATGGAGGTGAGCGTGCCCTAGGGGCCCGGTTAAGTCCGCAGTCGGGAGGTCACAGCGGGCCAGGAAACCCTCATCGAGGGATTTAAGACATGTGTTCCTCATTAAGAGCATGCCAGTATGGAAAAAAGTTCCGGTAACAACAGTTACCGGCACATTTTCTGGACCGGCAGGCAGTTCAGGCCCCTACCGGCAGAAAATTCACAGAAGCAACGGAACCGTTAGTAATGCTGCCCGAGGTTGCCTACTGCCAACCTTGTAATGAGGGCCAACATCCATAACCCCAGACACTAACAGCTTTATGGGATATCTAGGAACTAAGGTGGATAGTAACCCTATGACCCCTCTAATGGATGGCCTGTCTTCTGACCCACATTATACTCATTTCTTATGGAAAACCACAGAAAATCTAAAAGAACAGCCTCCTAGAGGCACACCAGCAATAGGATCAATCAAATCAGTGAATTTGCAAATCCCGCCAAGTTCAAGAAGACCGCAGCAAACACAGGGGGAGTAGACAGCAGGAGACGGCGAACGCCTGACGAGGCATCGCAGGCCACAGAGCGCACCTAGCGAGTGCAGCAGGGCCACACAGACTGGTCACCGGAGGCCGCAAGCTTCACAAAACAAGCAAGATCAGAGTGTATTGGAGGGCAAAGGAAAGGGCCTGCAGAGAAACTGCCCACCGGTCCCAACGTGAAAAGACTGGGAAACAAGAAGAGTCAGCAGCCGACATGGACCTCAGCAGACGAGTTGTGTAAACAAAGCTGCATAGAGTGGAGCGCTGTGTAGACCGCACCATCCTTCAGTGGAGCACCGCCCATCACAAACAGGTATGCAGTGGCTCCAATGGACTTGGGGAGGTAGGCGATAAAGCAAGAAGGACTGAGAAAAGCCCCAGAGTGGGGAGGGATCAAAGAAGCCCCAGATTAGGAAGAGAGAGTGAAACAAGCCCCAAAGGGGGGAGAACACCAAGAAGCCCCAGAGTGGGGTGAAGAACTGAGAAAAGCCCCCGAGTGGCGAAAGTATATAGGAGCCCTGCAGTGGGGAGAGTAACCGAGACAAACCCCGGTGTGGGGAGGGACCCAAGAAACCCCAGAGTGGGGAGAGAACAAGAGCAGAGCACCAGAGTGGGGAATGAAGGAAGAAACCCCATGGTGGGGAGTGAAAAGGAGGGGAACCCTGGAGTGGGAAGGGGGGAGGGACGACTGATTTGAGAGAAAGACAGAAAACACCTTGTTGGAGTGCCACGCCGATACTCCAGCAGTACACAAACTGTACGCTTGGGACTGTTCACACAGGCAAGGGCTTATGAGGCAAGGGTGGGGTTCAGAAGCCAGCAGCCACACTTCATTTGGGCAATGGCCTAAAGCGTATCTTGGTTGTTTTATGTATTCTTCTGGAGAAGTAGGGAAAGAAACTATGTTAGAATAGGATTCGGGGCAGAGGACTTAATTTCTGTATAGACATCTTGGCATCCTGACGTGCACCTCTTGACTTTATTTTTGTGTGTAAAGTAGTGACTTGTAACACAGGCTTAAGGAATGAACAGGTCTTCTCTCGTTGAGAGAATAAAAGCTTTGAAAATCATGCCTCCATGTCGGTCTCCTGATTCTGTCCTGCTGCAATATAGTTTTACTGAAGAGTCATTTTATCAACTCAGGACGAGATACTGAGTGGACAGTCAGGATTTGAACGTCAGACCTATAGGATACACACAGATCTCTGCAATGGACGCCTTAGTTCATTTAGAGAAATTAAATTGAGTTATCTTACTTTTATTTATTTATTTTGTCATTTATGTAGCACACATAACCCATAGGCACCTAGGCGCTTGTTGCTTAAGAATTCGGTTACAGTAGGTGCTTGTGGTTACACAGATTACAGGCATTACATGGGAGGGTCAGATGGGTAGCAGTTTGTAAATTACAACCTTATCATTAGTTACAGGTCATATGAAAATACAGGTACAGCGCATGGCTGTAAGTGTCACATTAGGTAGTTGCAGGTAGGTAAAATACCAGTACAGCGCAGGGCTGTGAGTGGGCATCTCAATTTAACTGGGCATCGATTGAAGGGAATTGGTGTGCAACAAAAAATTATTTGTGAAATAAAGCAACTACTGTAAAAGGTCTCAAAACGGATATAGTGTATAGTATGGTACCTTACCACACTTTGTCATTGACATCCAAGGACCGTCAGGTACACCAAATCTTCTTCCTGCCAAATCATTCACTTGATGCTGTAGTTGGAGGAACGGACTGCTGTCGCGAACCAGATGAAGGAATTTAGAACAAGACCAGTTGTCGCTAGTTGTCGGTTGCCAGTAGCAACCAGAACCACACCAAGATGGCTGACGCACAGCCTGGGTGCTATCGCGCATGCGCATCGGTATCCGGGTAATGCCATAAACACTGACTCGCTGGGTCGAGCAGCGAGTGAGATGCTGGCCGCACCGCGCTTGTGTGCACACGGGCTGGTAAGCTGTCTGTACATTTCATTATGTTGCATATAAGCAACTTAAATTAGTTATACTCAAGTGTGAGTGAACGTGATGGGGCACACTCATAGAATTAAATGTCTATCCAGATGTCAGTTCCTACATTACGGTCTTGAAGTGCATGATTGTCTAATGATTACTTTCTTGTGGCATAGGGTGAACCTTTTGTGATACGGGCCGTGACATACCCTCTTTGGTGTTATCAAAACGGACGATACAAAGCGCCTAAGTTTTCTTAAGTACCACGATCATCCGGATCATAGTCTGGCAACCAACTCACTAGCACAGTGTAAGGAGTACACACTAGACTCACACCCTGATTATGTACTAGTGAATAGGGCAACAGAGGTTTCACTCACTGTTTTGTTTCATTAACACAGCGGTCTCTTTCTAACCGGTCGTGATGACCAATTTATTCCATGCTCCGGCATATACTACCAAGACTGAAGTGGGGTAAGTGGGTCTGACCCGCCATCCCGTCCATTGCTTTACTATATTTAGTGACATCAGAGATATAACACTGATATCATTATCCCTTGAAACACAGGGCTTGATCTGCACAATTGGCATCATGAACAGAAGGCATAGAGGTTAGTGCCTTGCAACATAGACTTTACAACTAATGTATCGGATATTTGTGGTTGTAGATATACTGACATATTTTCTGCATTATTTTGCAGATGGTTAATCAAGTTTCAAATGTATTGGGTTGTGACTAGGAAACTATAGACTTCAAGGCCCTGAATATGGATTTTAGATGTAACCGAAACGCATTGACATTGTCATCTACAATGGAGTTTATTGGGAGGAACACAATTGTACTTGCATTGTTTGTTTGAATTATTTGAGAACGAAGTTGTGTTCTGTATAACGCAATTGTTTGACTTTACTTACCATTTAATATGGTGGTATATGTTTTGTTCCTCTCGAGTTTTGCAGACCATTTTCCTTGATGATATTTGTTTCTAATATTGTACTTTTTTTGCAAAATCAGAACAAGTGTGTGGGTATTATTTGAGAATTGATATCCTCACAACTGATGTATAGATATGAAAACCATGTGTTCCCTCAGTTATTGAGAGATTAATCATATGATGTAATTTTGAAACCTGTAATATTCAATGAGTTGACTTTAACAGTGTAGTTACATTGAGATTGTATTCACATAATCAAGACATGTGAGAAGCTTCCTCTTGAGGCTACTTTGCACATGTCTTATGTGATTTGGGATTATATCTCCCTTGAGAGTGCATCTAGGGGTACCAGTTGGCGACAACTTGTCTTGTTCTAATTTGTTTCCTTAGTCTCGGGAGGCCTTGAGACTTGCCTTTCCCCTTTTGCACCTGAAATATACTGACACTAACATTAATTAGCAGAACGTTTAGTGACCTTGTTTATTATTGCGAATTACAACCACACAGTGGTGCCCACCTACCCCAACTTTCCTGTCGGTTGAACCAGAAGAAGGACTCAGACTACTGTGTGCTATGTTAAGGGTTTGTATTTAAAATGAAAG
The DNA here is from genome assembly GCF_040938575.1 of Ambystoma mexicanum. Lineage (NCBI taxonomy): Eukaryota > Metazoa > Chordata > Amphibia > Caudata > Ambystomatidae > Ambystoma > Ambystoma mexicanum. Next base: position 305,873,559 of record NC_090940.1, read on the forward strand.
GGAAACACATGTCTATCCCCACCGCTCTGAGGGAAGTTCCATGCCTAATGAAACTAAAACTAAGGGTGCTTGTTAATGTCCAAAAATAAATAGTCCCGAGTACAAATCCTAAAAGCTAACTGGCATTGCAACAAAAAGTAGGAGCCGAAACAATGGCCTCTATATTTGGGGTCGTAATGAGGCCCAATATCTTTCATAAGGTTTCCTCTACCTCAGGAAAATTAGGGTTTTCCTCATACCAATTCCCCAGATTCGACTCAGTACCTGAAACCCTCCAGGTTTTCTTTCTCTATAGTTATATAATGTTGTGGTTCTCTGACTCTTCAAGCCCCCTGGTCCTTTAACAGGCTTATCTTCTCACAGTCTTGGAGGGGCCTGTGAGAAACTTGAAGGTGTCTCACCTGCTAGTCCCTGGGATCGGTCATCCATGTGGCCAGGACATGACCATCGCTTTTGGATCCAGTTCCTGGAGGTGAACCAGTGGGGGTAGATCACCTGGATGAGGGGTCTTCGGGGAGAGGAGGTGGGACACCGGATGGCGAGACACAGTATCCGCTTCCCTGAAACACCTTTACCCCATCCTACCATGTAGGGGCTCAACCCCCCTCCTTTTTCTGACACAAATACTTTCACACTGACAAATCACTGAGCAAAAACGGACTAACACTGAGCTGTATACCTGACATGTCCCAATACAATGGTCAGGCAATTACTGATCATTACACACACCTGACTTCCATTGCACTTCGCCACACGTATAAAAGGCGGAGCACGAAAATACACTCTGAGCGAGGCAAAGCACACGAGGAAGCAGCAGTTCCAAAATGGCAGTTTAATACGAGGCGGAAGACGACAAGACCGAAGAGGATTGCAAGGAGGGAAGTGCCCTTGAGCTTTTCACTGAAAGACTGCATCTTTCATAAGTGTTTGACAATAAGAAATGTAAGACCTGGAAGTAGAGCTGAACAATCATACCATTATGTGTCAGAGGTACCCGGTGCTCTCCTGCGTCGATAGTCCAGACAGGTAGAAGCGTTTGCTGCCGTGGTACTGTCCCTGGCTGCTAGAACAAAGTAACAAAGCAGCACCAGTGAAGTCAGCACAGGCGGTAAGTTGGGGAGACTGATACCAGATCGGTCTGTGTGAAAACCAAGTTTGCAAGTGGCAACAGAGTTTGAAGTAGATTATTAAAACGGCAGATGAGTGAATGAACATTGAAGCTAAAATAAGATACTGTAGACAGAGTGGTCCGGCATCACCTGGGTGCTCATTCGAAAGTCTGTTAGGTATCCAACCAAAAGGATGCGGATGCTAAAAGAAAGTGAACTGTGAAATCGAAGTGGTCCTGCAACGGGTCAAGCCAAACCCTGTGCACATTCGAAAGTCTTCGATAATTCATGTAAAATTGACATTGGTCCAAGCCCGGGTGAGGGAGACTAACTGTGTTGAAGGGATCTGAGCCCAGCTGAGGGGAATCCGGTGAACCGTCAGTCACCCGAAAAAGACTAACTTAAGAACATTGTGTGATAAAGTGAAAGGTGAAAGACAGGCTTGAGCCCGGCAGAGGGAAGCCTGTACAGAACTTTATGCTAAAAGGATCTGAGCCACTGGCTTGACTGAATGCATAGGAAATACCTTTTTGCAAACAATGGTAGAGCATCTCTCTTGTTAAGAGGGGCTTAGTGTCCCCTCAAGGTCCATATTTCCTACTCAAAAAAGCACTGACCAATCCTGGAAAACATCAATTAAGTCGATATATTAGGAATGTGTGGGTCCTAAGGAAGATGACAGCTACAATAAGGACCTTAGCAACAAAAACACGAGACACTAGCCAATCAATCAACCAAAAATGACGCCACATGCCCAAAACATTGCTGCTCAAAAAGCATCCAATGCTTGCCAGTTAAGAATCCCAGTTGTAAAATGTGATTAGTGGGATAGGGGACCATATGTTAAGTGTCAATCAGCCACCATATTTCCATTCCTTGCTTGCCCTTTTTTAAAGAAATAGCTACCTGTCAGGAGCTTTGTTTTATCTAGTTCAGTTGAAGCAACCCAACACAGCAAGTCCCAGAACATATTTGTTAAAAGTGTGAAGAATCCTACGGATCCCTCACTAAAACCCTGACTAAAGTCTCCTCCCAGGGGCCAGGGAAAGGCAGCCGCTTCCTGATCCCAACCCTGGGGGTGGTGTACTGCAGGAGGATCACCTGGGTGGAGACAGGGCCCATGGCAGTGAGGAGATCCAGTGGGATGAGACACAGTATTTGCCCTTTGAAAGGAAACACCTTTCTGGGTTGCCAAAACAGGTAATGTCACATTGCCATTATAATGTCCCTGATCTACATGTAAGGCCTGATACCCAGAGTACAAAATCTGTTAAATCAGAGTAAATCTCTAGAACAGAAGAATCTTTCAAAGTAGCCCAAATTAAACACCCTTTTTATACCAAAAGGTACAATAAAAGGGTGTATGGAACTGCTGTCTTAAATAAATGAGCTTCCTCTATAACAACTAGTTCTTAACAGTCCATCTTTTTATGAGGCATAAAAGGCCTCCTCAGGTGCAGCCAGGAGGAAGGAGAGGAGGGAACTGGAACTGTGACTGGAATGCAAGCCATATAAGTAGCAGAAAGAAGAAGACACACAGCTGGCAAACGAAGCAGAAGTGGGAGAACAAGAGGGACGCCGGAACGTGGAGACGGGAGATTTCACCTGTGTGTTCTGAGACTGAAAATGTCCTTTTCCCCCAAACTCTGAAGTGCAGAGGTTGCACAACGTAAGGCGTGCAGGAGAGCTGTCTTTCCTCATGTGAGCCTGATTGCCGTGGCTGCCGAGTTTTGAATGTGCTGGAGACCGAGGCAAGGAGCAGTTACCAAGCCGTGGGTCTTAGGAGCAAGAGGTCTCCACAAACATGTGGCCAGACCAGAGACAACTTCAGAGAGAAAGGGTGTGGGTCCTTAAGCAGCCAGAAGCAGCAGAAGTCGAGGTGGAGGCCGTAGAAGCAGTACAATCCACAGAGCAAGCGTTGAAGAAGCGGCTGAGTGAAGCTTGGCGTTCTAATACCTTGCACAAGCATTGCCGGCAACAGTATCCAGTGCCCCGGTTAACTCGCGGATGAGTAAAGCAAGTAGAAGTTTTCTATTAAATCTGAAGTACCTGACTAATTGGAAATGTAGCACTTGCGTGTAAATGAAAAGGCTGTTTACTCGAAAAGACTGCTTACATCCCTTGTTCACTATTCTAAGACTGTTACTCTGAAGTAACTGAATGATGGAAAATGTAGCACGTGCATGTGAATGAAAAGGCTGTTTACTCACGTCGGAAAAAGAATGATGCTTACATCCATTGTTCACCATTATATGACTGATACTATTCGAAGGCGTAGTCGGGTGTCACCAATTAAAGAAAGTGAACGTTGGAAAGAGAATTGCTAAATACCTCATCTTTTTCAATCCATTGTCAAAGTCTTTAACTTCTGAAAACTATAACAAGGAGTGGGCGCGTGTGCCTAATTGTAGCCCCCAAAGGAGGACTTCACGCTATCCTTCATGTTCCAAGGGAATACAATTTCATACCGAACTTAAACATCTTTAAACTCTGAAAACTACAAGGAGTGGTTGCGTGCGCCCAATTATGATTTCTAAAGAAAGTCTATTGTAGTATCTACTTTAACAAGTCATACCTTTCCTGCATGAGAAGTTAAAGTTTGTAAATCATTGAAGCAGAGAACAAGCATTGCCAAAGCCAAGAGTCCTCCGATATTGGCAGTAATATCAACCTTTCTTGAAGTGGGAAAGCAATCTGTACTGAAAGGTTATTAACAGATAATTGGCCCAAGTTACAAGTGTGCAAGCATTACCTGAAGCCAAGATAGTGGCACCAAGGCTTCTGGGTAATATTGTGGGCTTATAGCTGGCAGAAAGGTACAGGTAAAGCTGGGGAGGGGAAACAGGCTGCTTGTAAAGACTATGTTGAAGTAGATACAACCTGTAGTGCCAAGCACTGTGGCGAAGAGCGAGGAGTAAATCTAAAAGGCAAATACAGGTTACCACTGTGGCAAACAGACAAGAGAGACAAAGAGGCTGCCCCTTTTGAAAGGAGATATTCAGAGGAAGTGTGCCTTGCCTATCAGAAGGTGTTGAAGTACTTTTAAGTATATCTTGTTAAAGTCTAAGAGTCTAAATCATTGAAGCTGTGGGAGTAGTTCCAAAATACTGAAGCTGTGGTGGTATAGCTAAATGGCAGTGGAAAGAACATTTCAACAGACTAAACAAGGTGGAGTACTGGGAGACAAGAGGTAACTGTTCTCACAGTAAAAGAAATAGAAGGGTGGTTGTTGAAGTGCAAGCAGCAACACTAAAAAGTTATCCTGACAAATATACCATTGTGAATGCAACTCAAGAAGTCCTAGCTGTTGACCAAGAACTGTATATTGCGGACAGAGTGGATGTTGCATTTTCTTTTGAACTGTGGCAAATCGTCCTAAAGAGGTGATAACGCATCGTGACCCGGATTACCATTAGTGCTATTTTGGCTAGAAGTGTAAAGTGGATATTTAGCCTAGTAGAAGAGATTTGTTGTCAGTGGAACTTTATTTAATGAACTTTTACTTTGAAACATCAACAGATTCAAGACATTTTCTTTCTTTGGTTGAACATTTGCAGGAGTGACTTTGAATCCTGGGGAAGGGAAATTACCCAGGACATTAGAAGGGCATTTAGGAACTATGAATGCAAATTATGTCATGTTGTAGTGACATATATTTTCTTTGTATGTCTGTTGTTTAGTGTGAGGGCCAAAATTCCTGTGTTAGAGTTTGTTTAAGCAGGGAATTCCTCAGCAGAGTAGGGACATTGAGGCATTTTTTTAATATTTTAAGAATAAAACGGCATACTTTGATAAATCATCAAAAAGGTGACCGCCTCGCATTACTGATACCTCACAAAGGATGGACGAGAACTTAGACCTTTCTTTTTAACCTCCTTCCTTTCCTCCCTTCATGTCTTCCTTTATGCCTTCCCTGCATGCCTTCCTAGCTTCTTTCATGCCTTCCTTTGAGCCATAGAAGTAGCAAAGTTCCTTCTTATCATATGGCTCTTTGGTTAATGGTAAGACATGTAAAGATGATCAGTGCATTAATGGCCGGCATTGAGATCTTCAGGACGAGGGTGATATCGTAGCTCCGTTTAGTTCCTCTGCAGTGTCAAATAAGGAGAACATTTTGAATCCGGTATCTTATGTAGGCCAGCAGATAGGATGCAGTCCACTTTTATTCAAGCTAAAGTTGCCAAGGGGTTTTCAAAGTAATAGTAGCAGATGCGTTTGTTCTTAAATGGCAAACTGGCTTGTTATTTGGTTAAGTCAGGATGTCTAGGGCATTGAGGAGCCAACTGACTTAACATCTACACTTGACACACTATGAGGATTTGGTGATCTTGAGAAGAGAAGAACAAGTTACTTCTTACCTGGTAACGTTCTTTCGAAGGGATGTTCCTCCGATGTATTCCTTATCTTTGATAATACGTTTCCAGCTTGCTGGCCTCGGAAATTTTTTCTGTAGAGGGCGCTGCGCGTCGGCGTCCGCCGAGTCGATGTCCCTCAACGGCCACCGTATCGGCGCCAACGTCACCATGCCCATAAATAGACACGCGCTGCGTCCGTTGCTCAGTTCCGTTTTGTAGTATAAGAAAAGACATGCCTGAATCGGTTAGTAACCTGGAAGGAGCGAAAGCTGCAACCACAAGGGAAGTTATCACTGCGGGGATGGATGGGAGGGGCGATAAGGAATACGTCGGAGGAACATCCCGTCGAAAGAACGTTACCAGGTAAGAAGTAACTTGTTCTTCGAAGGGATTGTGTCCTCCGACGTATTCCTTATCTTTGATAGACTCCCATAACAGTGGTATGTAATTGGAGGAGGGAGTGATAGTGTTATGTATCCCTTTAGGGATGGACCGAGTGTAATACGGCCTTGCCAAATCTGGTCTCTTGAGCATTAGAGGAATCCCAATTGTAAAATTATGTGAATGTATGTGCGGACGACCATGTGGCAGACGCACATATGTCCCGGACCGGTACCCCTCTCTGGAGAGCCGAAGAAGCTGCGATACCCCTGGTTGAATGAGCCCTGAGGTTTTGGGGTGGCTCTTTCCCTGCTAGTCTATAACATTCCAGGATGGCCAAGATAATCCACCTGGAGATGGTTTGTTTTGTTATGGGTAGTCCCAACTTGTGACCTGAGTATCCTAGAAACAGCTGGTCTGCTTGCCTGATCCTAGCCATTCTGCTGATGTAAAAGCTGAGAGCTCGCCTAGGGTCCAGCCTGTGTAGCCTTTCCTCCTCTTTCCCCGGATGGGGAGGAGGGTAGTATGAAGGCAAGGTAATTTTCGGAGTAATATGGAATTCAGAAACCACCTTTGGGAGAAAATTAGGCTTCACCTGAAGGACAACCTTGTCCTTGTGGAAAATTGTATGTGGGGGTTTACAGGAGAGAGCTTGTAGCTCACTCACCCTCCTAGCAGATTTTAGTGCTACAAGTAGGACAGTTTTAAGTGTGAGAAATCTCAATGCGCAAGAGTGAAGTGGCTCGAATGGAGTGCCCATTAAGAAGTTTAAGACTAAATTTAAGTCCCATAATGGAACCTGGAATGGTTTTGGAGGGTAAACATTAGTTAGACCCTTGAGAAATTGTACCACTAGAGAAATTTTGAAATACGATGGTTCCTCCGCAGTACGCTTGAAGATAGAAAGCGTTGCGAGATAGCCTTTTACAGTGCCAACTTGAAGGCCTGAGTTTGCCAAGTAGAGTAGAAACGATAACACCGTTGGTGTACCACATGAAAAAGGGTCGATATTCTCTTCCCTACACCAGCTGCAAAACTTGTTCCAACTGCAGCGGTATAAAGACTTTGTTGCTGGTCTTCTGGCCGAAAGCAACACCTCCATGACGTCATCAGGGAGATCCCAATCCTTGTACCTCAACCTTTCAGAAGCCAAGCGTGAAGGTTGAGGGTTCTGGTGTCTGGATGGAGAACCTGACCTCCCTTCTGCGAGAGAAGATTCTCTTTGAGTGGAAGACGGATTGGAGGACAGATGGAAATATCTAGAAGGTCCGAGTACCACGTTCTCCTGGCCCAGTCCGGGGCAATTAGGATCATGGTTTTCCGGAATCTTCTCAACCTCCTGATCATTTGAGGAATAACAGGGACTGGTGGAAACGCGTAGAGGAGTGGAAACTCCCAGTCCACTACGAACGCGTCTCCTAGAGCTCCTCTCGGGGGAAATTCCCTTGAACAGAACAGATCGCACTTCCTGTTGGTGCTTGTGGCGAACAGATCCACCTGAGGGGTTCCCCAAAGGGCGAAGATCTCTTGAAGGACTTCCTGAGCTAGCTCCCATTCGTGGGAGACTGTGCTCTGCCTGCTCAGAGCGTCCGCTGTCAAATTCTTCTCTCCAGCTAGGTGGACTGCCGATAGAGAGATTCCTTCCCGAATTGCCCAAAACCAGAGCTGCATTGCCTCTCTTCACAGTGGCAGTGATCCTACGCCTTCTCTTTTGTTGAGGTAGTGCATGGCCACCGTGTTGTCCGTCATTATCAGGACATTTCTCCCCTGTACTGATGGCAGGAAAGCTTTCAGCGCTAGTCTGATCGCTCTCAGCTCTAATAGGTTGATATGTAGTCTGGACTCCGATGGAGACCAACGACCGCTGATGGTCAAGTCGTTGGCATGGGCTCCCCACCCTGTGAGCGAGGCGTCTGTGACTACTGTTATCTCCGGCCATGGTTGCCAAAACAGTTCTCCTTTCAAGATGTTCTCTGAATAGGCCCACCATTGAAGGTTGTGGGCTACCTTGTCCGGAATCCGGAGGAGGTCTGACATTCTCCCTGAGAATTGTGACCACTGACTTCTCAGTGCCCACTGAAGAGATCTCATTCTCAGGCGAGACTCTGGCACAAGGAAGATGCAGGATGCCATGAGGCCTAGCAACCTCAAAAAGTCGAAGGCTGGGAGACGCTGGGCATTCTGAAACTTGGTGACCATCTGTAGAATATCTTGAGCCCTCACCTCTGGTGGCGAGGCTTTTCCCAGGGAAGTGTCCAGGACCGCTCCAATGAACTGGAGTCTCTGAGATGGTATCATCTGTGACTTCTTTAAATTGAGGGAGAAGCCCAGTTTGAAGGAAGAGGCAGACATAATCTAGCTGGGTCCGGGCCTGTTCTGAAGATACGGTCCTGATCAGCCAATCGTCCAGGTAGGGCTAGACGTGGATCCCTACCCTCCTTAGACTCACCGCCACTACGACATCAGCTTGGTGAAGACCCTCGGGGCGGAGGTCAGCCCAAATGGCAGAACTCGAAATTGATAATGAAAGTTACCAATTGCGAACCTCAGGTATTTCCTGTGCTTGAGATGGATTGGCACATGGAAATAAGCATCCTGAAGGTCCAGAGATACCAGCCAGTCCTGGAGCTGGAGGGCCTGAAGGATCTGAGAGAGAGTTACCATCTTGAACTTGTCCTTCCTGAGGAACTTGTTCAATTCTCGTAAGTCCAGGATGGGTCTCAGTCCTCCGTCCTTCTTTGGTATGAGAAAGTAGGGGGAGTACCAGCCCTTGTTCCTGTCCGCTACAGGTACTGGTTCTATGGCACCTTTCTCTAGCAGGTCCATAATTTCCTGCAAGAGGAGCGGATCTGGAACTTTTAGGGAGCTGTTCCCCAGTGGATGACTCCGAGGGATCTGTAGAAAGGGTAGGCAGTAACCTTGGGCAACTGTCTCCAACGCCCAAGTATCTGACGTTATAGCCTGCCATTCCGTCAGGTGGTGAGTTAACCTGCCCCCTACAGGTGTCTTGTGTGCTAAGGCCTCAAAGTGGTTTGGGGGTGCTGATGCAGATGCCGAGGGTAAAGAGGCACCTGCTGCGGTCTTAGTACCTTTGACCCGTCCACCTCGGGTGGATCTTCTTTGGCCTCTTTGAGCCCGCTGTCCTCCGCCTTTTCCGAATGCGGAATAATAGCGAAAGGACTTTCCTCTCCCAGAGGTCCTGAGGGGCGAAAAGGAGTTTGGCGGATAGCAGCTCCTAAGGATTTTGCTGCTGCTTTAGAAGTCTGTAACTTTTCCAGACTGTCATCAGCCTTTTTTCCGAATAATGAAGAGCCGTCAAAGGGCATATTCAAAAGTCTGGCCTGTACATCTGGAGCAAAGCCAGACTTTCACAACCACGCATGCCTGCAGATTGTTGTACTAGCCGCCATGGCCCTGCTGGTACTGTCAGCGGAATCGATGCCAGTTTGAAGAGACTCGCACATGGCATCTTTGCCATCTTGAATGATGTTAAGGAAGGCTTCCTTCTCCTCTCCATCGGGTATGCAGTCAGCCGCTGATGAAGCACACTCCCATAATGTGTGACTGAACCTAGCGAACGTACAGGTGGCGTTGATGGACTTCAACGCCATACTACAGGCAGAGAAGACTTTCTTTGCCATAGAGTCGTACCTCTTGTCATCCCTGTCCTGTGGGACAGTAGGGTAAGCAGTCCTACTGCTGGATGAAGTTGCCGCTTGAACCACCAGGCTCTCTGGGGTCGGGTGTTTTGACAGGTATTCAGGGTCAGCAGCCGCTACCCTATACTTTGTCGACAGTCTTATTGACTGCTCGGATGACTTCGGGAGTCTCCCAATTGGATGCAATTTTTCTTTGTAGGGCTGCATGGAAGGGGACCACCGGGTCCTCCTGTGGGCCTTTGTCTAATATATCCGTTAGATCATCCTGTTGGAAAACAGGTGAAGGCGCAGACCAACCCATAAACTCAATTATTCTTGCCATCAGGGTTCTATATGGTGTTTCGGCATGTTCCCCAGGTCTGGCTTTACAAATTCCACTTCTGGGGAAGTGGCAAGTCCACTGGCCTCATGAAGTGAGTCCTGTAATTCCTTCAGCCTCCTTTCTTCAGAGGTGAAATCCTCTGCAGCAGGCAGTGTGGATCTCTGTAAACCAAAAGTTTCTTGGTCAGAGTCTTCTCTTTCTTCATAAATTGAAGAAAGACCAGGGTATTCTGATCTCTGAAATGGAGTAAAGCCCATCTCTAGGGCCGAAGGAGCCAAACTCGTCGTTATTGGACGAGAAAATGTCGAATTCGTCGACGCCGATGTAACCGGCTTCGAAGGTGCCAAAAATGGCGTCGAAAAAACTGGAAGGGGTCTCGAAGAACTCGAGAGGATCGGGATCCTACTCGAGGGCATCGATGACGGTCTCGGCGTCGTGCCGGAGGCCCTTGAAAACACCGTTGGCTGTGGAGCCTTGGTCCTCTCTTTCATCAACGTCGACGTCGTGTCGATCGACCGATGCGTCGAGGAACCCTTCGACAACGGCGTCGATGGCGCCGACCCGTGCATCGAAGGAACCTTCGACGACGGCGTCGAAGACGGTGCCTTCTTACCCGATGGCTCATAGCGCTCTCGGGTGGAATGTTTCGCTGGGTGCTGCGACTCGCGGCATTTTGATTTTTTGGGTTTTTCACCCGGGGTATCACCCTCAGCTGTCTTTGTGGGGGTCGAGGCCGCGTTCTCGGAGACGCTTAACATTTTCTTTCTGAATTCCTCCCACTCAGCTTGAGAACTGTGTTTGGTGGGACAGGAAACTCTTTTTGGGGACACCGAAGATGACGAGGAATGGGACGTTCAACGTCTCTTTTTTGAGTGTCTAGATCTCGACGAATGGTGGGAGCTGCTTCGAGATCTAGAATGGGATTGTTTTCAACGGCGAGGAGACGAATGCCTCGAGCTTCCCCTTTCGCTCCTTCAGGGCTTTTGCCGTCATGCACATGCAGTCCTCACACTCCGAACAATGGTGCTCGGACCCAAAGCACCATAAACAGACCCTGTGTGGATCCGTTATTGACATTTTTTTACCGCAGTCTCGACATTTCTTGAAGCCGGATCGTGGCGTCGTCGGTTCTGATGAAGAAGCCATCGAGAACGATAAGGAATATTCATCGAAATAGATTTAGATAAACCTGACTGAACTGAGCAACGACGTTCCGAGGCCCCACGAAGCGCGGAAAAAAGGAACTGAGCAACGGACGCAGCGCATGTCTATTTATGGGCATGGTGACGTCGGCGCCGATACGGTGGCCGTCGAGGGACATCGACTCGGCAGACGTCGACGCGCAGCACCCTCTACAGAACAAATTCCGAGGCCAGCAAGCTGGAAACGTATTATCAAAGATAAGGAATACGTCGGAGGACACAATCTCTTCGAACAATGCTTAGGTGTGTGGAAGCATCTTCACTGAAGTTTGATTATTACTAGTAAAACGTCTCTGAAGTATTTAGACTCAAAACAGTAGTATCCTGGCTCTGCTGGTGGATAGTTCCAAGATAGGTTTGATGTCATACCAGCACTGGTGAAAGAGCAGTGCTTTAGGAGTAGGATGTAACGGTTTGGAATAGCTTTAATATGGCAGGTCAAGGTCTGCAATTCATCGGCACACCACAGATGACCAAATCATGTTTTATGTGGCAAATGTATGCCGTGTGTTCACCCAGGAATGTTTGGAACCAGCTTGTGGCAGTTTCATAGGGGCTGCAACCTCTTCTGACAAGCTCACAGATAACTAAGATATCTTGTTCAGCATTGAAGCAAATTGGCTGAGATGTCAAAATGGCCTGTGTGTGGTCAAGAAAGATAGCTCAGGAGCCTAATGCTTGCACTTAAGAGATAAGGTAAGTTCACAGGTTAGAATTACGACAGTCCACTCAGCAGGATAATTATGAGGATGATCAAATAAGATTTGGGTAATACTACTGGTTATTAACCCCTAAGGTACATTTATTTGTTAACTGGAGCTTTAAGTACTGTGATTAAACACACTCCGTTCTTCATCTATGCAGGACTGCTCAAGTGTTGGGTGAGGGGAAAGCAGACATTAAATGATCTCTGCATCATCACTGCAAGACCAGAAACCTCCATAACCTCCTACACAGGACCCAACATTTGGTGAGCCCAGTGAAGGTTCCACCCTTGCCATGATGATACGTTGTTCCTGCAGCAACGTGAAACAGACATTGAGCTCATATGGTTTGGCATACCAGTTCAATGCAGTCCATGAATTAACCACCAGAACAGGTCCTGCTCATGCAGCATGGAAAGATGGGGGCAGGATCTTTGGTAACTCAGATGCTGAAACTGCATACTGTACCGGGGGTTATATGGAGACCAACAGAAGGGTGGAACTTCAGCCTGAATTCAAAAAGGTCAGCAGGCCTTTTGGAGGCTCTGAGGCAGTGAAAAGTGAACACCTGCAGGTAATCATCTTTGGGGGGGCATATGTAGAAAGAGGTAGAGAAAATAGCTCGTATAAAGATGGGCTTGTAGGAAAACATCCTGGAGGAGAATGAATGGCATGAGGAGTACTGAGAGATGGAGTGGCAAGGAAACAGCCATAGAGAGGGGATTGAGTATCTGTAAGACTGGAGAGGGACTCAAGAACATCAAATTGCAGAGCAAGCTGGGTTATATCTCTGGATGTAACTGTGTGCACAATACTACACAATACCACATGCTACCCCCGCCTGCGTTTCCTGAAAAAGTAGCCCATGAATGCATTCAGGAGCAGTTATAAAATACACTGTTCATAGGACTCCAACATATTTAAGAAAAATTATTCAAAACATATCTCTTTAGACAAAATAAATATATCTTGTTTTATTACATATAGTTAAAAAAGTATATTTTGTGTCATATCACCTACAGTACTTTATGGTACAAAAGTGCAGCTGGGGTTAGTTAAAGTGCAAAGAACTGTGCAAATAAGCAGTTACAGTACAATGTGTTCCACTGATTTGCATACATTGGTATCAGGGAGTGTTGTAGTTATTCCAAGTGAGATATTTTGTGTATATTCCTAAATACATTCAGTGAGGTGTACAGGAACCACCTGGATTCCAGTTACTATGTCCACATTACATATTATTTTGCAAACTCTCACAGTTTTCAAACATTCATCAACTTCCCTCTGGATTTTTGTTGTCTAATATCCCATATATTGCTACCACAGGATGTAATCTAAAGAAAGTCGACACCTAGCGTTTTTACCTTTTTCTAAAAGATTGACCCATCCGTTGCAATCTCTGTATGCTTTCTCCTAGGAATTATTGCACTGGTTTCCTCTTGGAGAAATCGACCTCATATTTCTCTGATATTAACGAATATGTTCCCAATTGGCATACTATTGAGAGTACCCAATTTTCACCTTATGCTCTTAGAGATATATACTCTATGTCAAAAGTATCGTCTTCAGTGACAAAGCTGCCTACAATGTGGGCTACTAGTGAGGCGTTTTTGCGCTTTATGGAAATTGATGGTGGGAATGCTTGGATGCATTATGATGCATCTTTGTGGCATAATGCGTGTTTGCAGTTAGTGAATAGGCCCTTATGCTGGAAGAGTTGGATCAGTAGGGGCATACTTCGAATTCGTGATGTGTGGCTAAACGATCACATGATCCCCTTTGACCAATTGAGAACGTCTTTTGGGATTGGAGCTAGGGAAAGAGGTTGTTAAAATGCCTTCAATGCACTCTTGACTGAAAGGACAGGGAGGTTGTACGGGGTCATGAATGAGAGACCTTCATTGTGTGAAATTCTCAGCTATACCTCGTGTGTGGTTTCCACGTATATGAGGTTAATGCCGATGGAAGGAACGGATGTGGGGGCTTGGGACAAACTTCACCAGGCCTGTATGAATGACCTTGGTGTGGATATCCCTTTTCGGGAATGGGTCTATTTACTTCATGTAGGGGTGCAAGCAAAGATGGATTTACAGCTGCGATATATTAGACAAAGGGTCCTCTACAGATTATATTGGACACCGTCCAAGATGGCTAGGTTGGGACTTTCGGACTCTGATTCATGTTGGGGTTGTGGATGTAGTGGGGGTTCTTTGATGCATATGTTATGGATGTGTTCAAGAGTGTCTGATTTTTGGTCCGGTGTATTGGATAGGTTAGACCTTGTAATGGAAGAGAAACTTCCTTTCACTTTCCTTTCGACCATATTGTTATCCAACGGGGGAGAGGGGACAGGGCTAGGGATAGTGCAGATTGGATTAATAGAGTTTTGGTTTTGGTGATGAAAAAGATATTGCAAGTTTGGAAATCTAGAAAGAAACCTGGTGTGGCGGAGTGGTTAGTGGACATGCAAGTCTTGTCAAACTATGATAAAGTTATGCTATTTGGACAAGGAAGGGAGGGACATTATTCTCGGCTTTGGGGACCTTTTAATGACCTATATGGTTGAGAGTACAGGTTCCAGTGTCTGATGATCTGTCCCTTGGGTGGGCAATGTTTTTATGGTGGTGGGGGACTGTTGTGCGTTTTTCTGTTTTGTCTTTTTGGTTGTGTGTCATGGATCTTTTATAAGGTTGAAAAATTTTATTCTACATGAGTTATGGATGTCCATATTGTTATGTTTTTGATTAGTATATTTTAGTTCTAATGTTATTATATGTTTTGCAATTTGGACATAATATTGTGAAATGGAGATTGTTGTATCTAATTTTGATTGTTGTTTAAAATGTTAAATAAAGTAGTAAAAAAAAAAAAAAACAGTTTTATCTGATATCCAAAGCCTTCTCTAACCCATTCGGGATGTGCTGTCGAATTCTTTCTTGTAGTTCTACAGGGGAGCCCAGATAATTTCTTATACCCGCATCACAGTCACATATCTTCCATTTGCTGACTTTGTTTACAAGGTTAAATGTCTTCCATCTCAAAGTCCCTTAGTGACCCCCACGTGTAGCGCTCTGTCTTGCTGCAGAGGCTACAGCATATATCTCCCCTTCACAACATTGTGAATAATGGCCATTACTAAGGGACATGTGACACTTTGAGATGGAAGATGTTTCAGTTTGTAAACGAAGTCAGCAAATGATAGATGAATATGTGAGTCTTGTGAGTGCTTCGTTTGTTCTCCGCGCGACAGCTGGCTCCGTGGTCTAGCGCCCCTCCAAGACTATCTTCCCATCAGAGGCTGCCTCTGCGTAGGATTCTCTTTCCTCCATTCAAAGTTCCTCATATTTATATGTACGCCATCACAAACAAAAGGAGTATGTTGCTGTTCTTTGATGGTGGTGTTCAGGTGGAATCCAGCATTACCTGAAGCTAAAGAGATTGGAGAAATGTCACTATTTGGTAAAACCAAAACAGGGTTAACAATAGTCTTTCAGATTTCCATGCAGGCGGATAGCAGGTTCTGGACAGAGCGTTGCTTACCGGAATGGGAGTCCTTGTCCCCAAGAGTGGAATCACTCCCTGTGAGGTCCCAGTGGCACAGAGCCCTAGGGAGGGTCTTGCTGAGCGGGCTCACCTCCCTAGCCTCAATGGGGTTGGCTCCCCCCTAGGGAAAAGGGACGAATAGTCCAGATTCATCACAGCTGCCTCAGGTCCACTTTGCTCCACACTGGGTACTACGGCTAGGCCTTGCGTCTTTGTGTCCTTTCTGTGCCGAGCCGATACTTCCCTAGCAATCAGTGTTGGGCAAAATCTCAGTCACAGACCAATCTGGTTTCTCTGCACTGGAACAGCACGCCCGGATGGTCAGTCCAGAATACTCCCAGCTGAGGGGGCCTGATGTAATGTAGTCTTGTCTTATGTCACTGGCCTGGAGTGCTTAATGTCAGAATGTTGATGCATGAATGCAGCTCAGGAGAATGTTGGTTGGATCTGTGAGTGGAGGTTCTGAGTGTGAGTTGGGGGCCTGAGCTGGAGTGTGAAGGATGGCCGGTGGGTCTGCTCTATAACTATGTCCTGTCTTCTGTCTACTGTGCCACTGTAAATACCCTCAAGAGAAACTGGATGATGTACATTTGTAAATAAAGCTACCTGGATCAAACACAATGACTCCCCAGCAGGTCTGCTTCTCAAGTCCCAGCTTTACTAAACCCAATATACTTTATAACAGGGCCTCAACTAGTTTGTCGCCAGTGTTAGAAAAGCAGACAGCTGCTGTTTTGTTGGCATACCTGGTATATCCAGGTACGTGATATCTTATCCAAGAGGCCCCCAGCTCCACCACTCCAACTGCTATGGATCTGAAAACTAACACCTCAAGACATTCAAGCTCAGCTACCCATTCCAGATTCTAAAGTGACCTGATTATTCATGTCTATTGTTACGCTTATCTCTACTACTTGTTCTTTGTCTAGACTACAGGCAGGTTATCCCTGGCGGGGGTCGCAATGGCCCTATTTACTGGACAAGTTCTCTGTGCTGCAAGACCACTACAATAGTGATTGGCGTGGTATAAAAGTATCTTAAAGCAAACATATCCATAGAAGGTACAGTGAGCTGGGCACTAAATCCCTAAAGGCAAGCTTCATAGCAAACTGGGTGGTATATCCCTTAAAGTCACAGTACAAGAAGCAGAGTGAGCTGAGGGACATGTCCCCTAGCTATAAACGAAGTAGTGTCCTGGGAAATATAACCCTAAAATTGTCCAGTGTATGGTCCTGGACTCTGTCAGGTGGGAACAGTGCCCCCTCCCAACCAACCTGGTCTAGGGAGGCTACCAGGGCAGAAGCCATGGCCAGCCTGTCTCAGAGGAGTGGTAGTTGGGGGATAGTCGATAAAAAACCCTCATGTGCCTTGATTGCAATACCGGTGCTTCACACAAAGCCTCCTCGTGCTTTTTCTGGTGAGATTTCTCCCTTTTGTATTCCACAACCTCAACTAGCAGAAGTCCCAACAGCAAAGCATAAACAAAGCAAACGGGAGGAGAGGCAGTGCACAACACAATTTGCACATCGAATCCAGAAACCAGATCTAAGCCCAGAGGAAAAGTATACAAATCCCCACGACCAAGAGAACCCAAAACCCCAGAAAAGTATCACAGGAAGAGAAGGAGTCCATGTTGGTGGAGGAAGGAGAACAGAGGGGTGTGCAGAGAGGAGAGGGGTGGGGTAAGGACGGAGGAGAGAGTGAGAAGTGTGAGGAGAGAGAGAGAAAGAGAAATGAAAGTTACTCGTGACTAGAGTACTCATAGTCCTTCGTCCCCTTTCCTTCATCCTTGTGGGCGTCCCCCAACATGGGGACGGTACTGGAACCTTTGGCAGCAAAAAATTGTTTCCCCTATAAATTTTGTATAGCATGCAGGGGCGTGGGCCCGGTCGTGGGAACGTCCCGGAGACCCCACCTTCCGGCGCCTCACCTCAGTCCCATTTTAACACATCAGACGTTTTAATACCTAGCTGTGCTGAATATTTTAGCCCCTAGCATACAAGCGGGGGAAGGTGGGTGGGACAAATGGAGGACAGGGGACTAAGGACTAGGAGTACTCTAGTTACTACAGTGATTAACGTTAATTACTCATACGTCCCGTCCCCTTTCCTCCATCCTTTTGGGTGATTCCACCGATCAAGACCATAGGATGGAGCTGTGATAACCTGCATCATATCTAGGACGAAGCAAAAAGGTTCTTCAGAACCGCCTGACCGAACTATGCATCTCGTATGGAGCTGGTATCCAGGGAATAGTGCTTACAGAACGCCGACGGAGTGGCCCAAGTAGCCACCCTGCTGATGGCATCCCAAGAAGCATGTCTCTGAAACAGGACGACCTTGGCCTTAGCTCTGACCGCATGGGCATGAATGCACTCAGGAACCGATTTGCCCACGGCCGTATATGCCTGGGAAATGGCCTGGACCATCCAACGGGCGATTGAAGCCTTGGTGCCGGGAGGCATGCCCCCAAAAGTGATGAACAATGCCTCAGACTTCCTGAAGGATTTTGTCCGAGAGAGATAGAATTTGAGGACTCTCTTGAGGTCCAAGAAATGTAAAGCCCTTTAGACCTACGACTGTGGGTTCGAAAATAAAACTGGCAGGCAGATTTCCTGTTTCAAATGGAATGGAGTGACCACCTTAGTCAAGAAGTTTGGATGAGTGTGCAAGATGACCTTATTGTTATGAAACGTGGTGAAGGGCTCGCATAATTATAAAGCCTGCAGCTCGCTGACCCTGCGTGCCTAAGTTAGCGGCACCAGTAGTAGTACTGTCTTCAATGTCACCAGCCGGATGTCTACAAAGGCCATCGGCTCAAAGGGCATGCACGCTGCAAGGCAGCAAGAACCATGTTAAGGTCCCAGACCGATGCGGCCCATGTACCGGAGGAAAGAGCCTGGACAACCCCTTGAGGTGCACAACTGCAGCAGATCAAAGAACCACACCCTCGATGGCCAGTGTGGGGCAATCAGGTTGAGGCTGCAGCCCACTGATGCCCGGAACTTGCAGAGAGTCCGCTGGAGCAACGGAGGATGAGGAAATGCATAGCACCTACGGCCATGCCAGCAGAGCTGGTATGTGTCCCCCAGATACCCCTGACCCTGTCCTGCCCACAAAGCAAACCGGGGTAACTTGGAATTCAGAGGAGATGCAATTAAGTCCAGATCCGGAAACCGCCATCTCTGGAACAGGTGTAAAAAGCAGTTAATGTGCAACTCCCGCTCATAGGTGTTGAACCCCAAGCGGCTGAGTTGGTCCGCTTCCGCATTGCTGTCTCCCGGGAGATGGGCCGAGGCAATTCATATTCCCTTTTGTAAGGGCCCATTCCCAGATTGACACTGCCTCCATGCACAGGAGGAAGGGAATGGGTGCCACCCTGCTTTTTCAGGTAATACATTGTCGTGGAGTTGTTGGTCCTGACCAGAACCACCTAGTCCCCGATGTGCGGCAGAAAAGCCTTGAGCGCCAGGCCCACCACCCTGAGTTCGAGCAGATTGACATGCAGGAGGGTGTCATGCTACGGCAGTGGAAGGCGTGGCAAAGATGGAGGCTCCATTGAGGCTGTCTCACTTCAGTAATGCAGACAGTCTAGTCTTTCCTAATGCTGGCCGCATATAGCAAGGCCACGCCCCCTCCTACTCCTTCCCCTTCAGCCCCTCGACTCCTATTTTACACTCCTCTTTACACAGAGCCGGAGCAGTCGGCTATTAGATCCTATTTGCTTTCTACTTCCCTTTCCTTCCCCAGTTTCTCTACGGGATGCGGGCGGTACGCACAGCAAACGCTGCCTGCCTTTGCCTTTCTACTTTGCTTCCGAGATTCTATGCTGTGCCCAGTCTATGTTTGCCCTTTGCCTGCCCTGGCTTTTCTAGCATTGAAATCACTGAGGTTTCTTCTCTCGGCCTGCTGCAATACTCAGAAGTCCAAAGAGGCGGAAGCATTTATAGCCAATCCAGCCTTACAAGCCTCCTCTTCCCAATATCAAGTGCACCTTCCATCAACACAGGGTTTTTTCTGCCTGTACAGGCTTTTTCCCTGTTTGGGGCCTGGCTCCTCTGGGTCCCTCTAGGCTGCTGTTCCTATCACGGACAAGGTGGCCTCGGGTGGAGCTCGCCCCTACCTCCACGAGTGAAAGAAGGAGAGGAAAGCTAAGAAGAAGACGGAGAGACCACCAAGAAAGTGAGAATAAGGCAGAAGACAGTAACTCAAGACACCTCTACAGAAGATCCAGGTGAGGAGAGCCAGGGGGAGGAACTATCAGAAATTGACAGAGGGCTTTTGCCCTGGACCATGCGCCATGAATCGAGTAGCCCTCCACAGTAGCCCCCCAGCCCGAAAGCGAGGAATCCGCCAACACCGGAGTGGGCTACAGCAGGTTAAAGGGGGCTCCCACTGTCACATTGCACTCCATCAGCCACCAGTGAAGATCCTGGACGAGGGACAGGGGAAATGGAATCCTGTCTAAGAACCAGTTTCCTGGTCCCAATTGGCCACCAGGTGGAGCTGGAGGCGCCTCATCTTGAGGGAGGCGGGCTGAACCCTGAGCACGCAAGGCGCCATCAGTCCCAGAGGTGGTGGAATCACCATGCCGAGGTGGTCGAGTTCGGCAAAGTGCCCTATCGCCTTGTGGAGTGAGAGTAGCCTCTCGGGCAAGAGGAACACCCACTGCACGGGTGTGTCCCAGCGCAATCCAAGGAACACCAGATCCTGGGTGGGAGTCCGCTGCGACTTCTGCCGGTTGAGGGAAAACCCCAGCTAGTGAAGAATGTCTGCCAGTCGTTTGCAGGAGGGCACAGCCCCCTCGGGCCAGCTGGCCCTCACCAGCCACTCGTCCAGATAAGGGTATAAGTGATGGCCCACCAGGCGGAGGAGACCAGCCAGCATTCAACTACTTCATGAACACACAAAGGGCCTAATTGAGATTGAAAGGCAGCACCTTGTACTGGAAGTGGTACGACATAATTGTGAACTGCAGAAATGTCAAATGCGGCTGGTAGATGGGGACATGAAGGTACGCATCCTTGAGGTCTAGTTAACACATCCAGTCCCCTGCGCATAGAGACTCAGCTATGTGCGTGGGAGTAATCATCTTGAAGCAGTCAAGCGGTAAAGCTAGGTTGAGAAATCGAAGGTCCATGACTAGCCTCAGGCCAGTCTGGTTGTTCTTGGGTACTGCAAAATTCCTGGAGTAGAAGCCACAGCCCTGTCTGACTGAGAAACCGGCTCCACTGCCTGCATCTCCAGAAGAGAGAGGATCTCCTGTAAAAGTGCTGGGGACCCTATCTGTAGCAGAGGAGAAGAGGAAGGTAGAGGGAAAGGAAGAGGAAGACTGAAGCCCATGGAGACTATGGAAAGAATCCAAGGGCTCTTGAAACAACGCTTGCAGTTGTCCTGAAAGAGAGCCAGCCGGTCCCCTACAGGCGAACTGTGTTCCCTGACTTAACAGCATTGCTTTTTGCCGTTTGAGGTGGGAGCAGAGGAGGGGGAGCGGAGAAAACCATGCTATGACCCCTGCTGTTTCCTCCTGTGGTCGCTGGGGGAACCGTCAGGCCTCTGTGCACTGCAGTCTTAAAACCCCTTGAAGCCGGTGAAAGCGCAGGCTTTGAAGTCAGTCCTGCACTGGGACTGGGGAAAGGACTTCTGCCCCGGTTTATAAAGGATGGCCAAGGACTTGGCGGTCTGCATAGAGGTCTTCTTTTTGTCAGCTAGCCATCGGTGGACGAATGAAAAAGATCCAACCCCTCAAAAGGAATTTCCAGGATCCTCTCTTGCACATCAGAGAATTTAGTGGCATGCATCCATGCCGTCCAACTCCTCTCAACCCCCAAGCACAGCCCTCTGCTGGCTGTATCGATGTGGGAGACTGAAGACTCCATGAGGTTCTGCGTAATAGCCCGGGCTGCCGCCAGGCAAGCCTTGCAGGAAGCTTGCCTCTCCAGAGGGAGGTCGGGAAGGACCTCCCTGATCTCTCGCCACAGCTTCTGGTTCGCCGCACCTAGGAGGGTGTCAGCATTGGCCTGCCGCAAATGCTGCCCAGAATTGAGGTAGCAACGCTTGCCAAAAAACTCAAGGACTTTGTCCACTTTCGAAAGACAACTGGAGGTGGCCGCTGCAGAGGACGAAGACGATGGTTTCGAATGCAAGGAGGCCGCTGCCACCACTGAAGAGTGTGGCTGGGGTGGGAGGCCAGGAGGACTGTCTTCCCATCCAAAAGCCGGCACCGGCTTTACAATATCTTGTTAATCTGGGCATTGGTCCTGGGCTTCTCCCAGACCTTTCTCACCACCTGCAGGACATCCTTTTGGAGGGGAATGCCTGAGCGGCTCATAGTGCCCCTGGCCAAAACCTTTGCTAGCACCCCCGACTCCTGGGGGCCCTGCTTTAGCTTAGGGCCCCCGAAAACTCTGCAAGGTCCTGAAGACAGTCATGAAACACCTTTACTGAGGCCAGAGGCTCTTCATCCCGGGCGTCATCGTCCCCCCCCCACACTTTTTCGAGACGGAGAGGGGCCTGGGTCCTTGGTGCCAGAGCCGTAGGGGTCCCCCCTGATCCAGACCTGGATACAGGTGTGGATCCATTGGCACCTGCGGGGGAGGCGTTGGTGGTACAGGAGGGGGAGGAGGGCTCTGAAGCACCAGCAGGGCCTGGACGGGAGGAGGAACAGGCAGCGGCACTGGAAGCGCCGGAGGAACCGCACGAGGGCCCAGATCCTGAGGCCTAGGATGCACGACCTGTGGGATCACTTCCTTGATGATACCCTTGAGGAGCCCCATCTTGGGAGTGCATGAGGAGGAGGAAGCGCTTGAAGAAGCAGTCCTCACAAGCCAACGGACCGCAAAGGGCATGGCCCTCAGCAGCGCTGGGTCTCCTTTCCTGATTGAAGTGTCTAGGCGCCTGGGGCGTCTAGCCATAAGGCTGCAAGGGGTAGATGTAACCCTGCGGAACCAACCGCCTGTAGCAAAGTCTGCTGCTGCTTCCCGAGGGAAGGTGACTGGAACCTTCTTGCATGGCCCACTCTGGGAACGAAGGACCGGGGATACCTGAATCCAAGATGACCACCTGCCTAGCAGGATCTGCTGTGTGCTTGTCTGCCATCTTTGGGCCTTTGCACCACGCCCTGAGAAAGAGGGCCCAAAGGTCCTGCACCACATGCTGGCTCAGACACGCAAGGGCACTCCTTGGCCCTAGGACTTTAATCAGAAGCGTCAACCTAAGAGATGGTTTCGGTAGGCTCAGAGCCCTCGGCCTGCTGGCCGGTACTCGAATCGCCCTGCACAACAACCTCAGAGGTGGCCCCTGTAGGCTGGGTGCCCTCAGCTACAGAGCTGGTAGGCGTGTTGGATCGTGCTACAGACAGACTCTTAGAGGTAGAACAAGACGATCCTTTGCCCACTGGGGCCGAAGAGGAGGACAAACCTGATCGCCCCTCTGTGAACCGCCAGGATGAGCCCCTGGGCCCCTCGGCTTAGGAGCAGGTAGCCTTGCCAGCCTTGGGTCTGTTGACGGAATACCCCTGGGCCCCTCGGCTTGAGAACCGGTAGCCTTTAAGGCCTTGAGTCTGCCAGAACCAGAATCCAAGGTACACTTTCCTGTGGAAACCCCCGGGAAAGAGTATCCGCGCTGAGGATCCTTACTAAACAAAGGGCTTACCTTGTCTTGATGTGGGGTCCTGGAGATAAACTCTTTAAGATGACCTGGAGGAGAAGCATGGAAGATCTCCCTCCAGCGTGAAAGACTATTCTTCAAGGCCCGGAGACCGAGAGCGCTCTATCTGTGGTTGTGCACCAGACACTGAAGACAGACAGCATGGGGTTCCAAGGCCTGGAACGAGCAATCGTAGGATGCACCTCGTGAAGCCTTGTGGACCCGACATGTGCTGGGGCGAGGCAAGGCACTGAAGGGGGATGAAAAAGATCCAGAAAAACAAAGAAAGGGGAGCACGCAGAAGTTGAAATAGTCTCTGAGCCTAGCTGTTAGGTCCGACAAAGTGTGTGTGGAAAAAAGGACTGGGGAGAGGTGCCACACGCATGGTGTACTAAATTTAAAGGGGAAGCTCAATTTTTCACTGCCAAAGGTTCCGGTACCGTCCCCATGTTGGGGGACACCTACAAGGATTGGGGGAAAGGGGACTGGACGTATGAATAAGAGAGAAAGAGAGAAGGAGAGAGGAGGAGAGAGGGAGAGTGAGGGAGGGGAAGAAGGGTGGAGAGAGGGGGAGAGAAGTGGAGGGAGCAGCAGAGAACGGGAGGTAGGGGGGGAGAGAGTGACAGAGAGAGAGACATGACTAGAGGGAGTGAGAAAGGACAGGCGAGGTGTAGAGTAGAATATGATGGCGTAGTAAGACCAGGGAAAGGAGCAAAAGAGTGCCAGAGAGAGAGCACACCCTTTTCCTTTTCCTCCTTTCCCTGATCTTACTATTCCCTCAAATTTGACTCTACATCTCTCCGCCCTTTCTCACTCTTCGGTCGTCTTCCCCTCTCACTCTCCTATTCCTCCGATTTTCACAGACTCTCCACTCACCTTTCCCCTCACCCCTCTCCTCAACCTTCTTCCTCCTTAACCCTCCTTTCACCGATTTCCTCTCTGCAAATCCCTCTGCTCTCCTATATCTACCAAAACACCTGCTTTGTATCAGCCTTCTGCCTACAAACTCTCAATAAAAAACACATTCTTCTTGAGAAAACCTGGGGAGCGGCAGGTTAGGGAATCTTTAGAAGAATACCAGAGGTTGCCAGAAAAATTAAGCCTTGGACATTAGGCCTTCGTCTATAGCTAGCCTTAGGCAGTAGGTGTTACTGAAACCTAGCTGGAAAACCTCGGTTTCAGGGATGTCTTGGTAAGGGTGAAGGGAGCCCATGGGAGGTTGAGAGTGGGAAGCCCTTTCAAAAGCCCTGCATGCAACCTAACCAGAGTAAAAGTCATACATTTCTTTGTTTGTGAAACAAAGACCCTTGAACCAGTCTGGGAGTTTGTTCTTCCATCTGTGACACCAGGAGAAAAAGAAACGTGCTGGGTGCTATAACCCTGGGACTGAGAACTATGTCAAGACACTTGCTGGGTGCTACAAGTATAAGACACATTGGGAAAGTAGCACAGCATTGGATCCCTGGTAGGAGAGGTAGATCCAGGTGCTATTAGTTTCCATAGCCTTCAGCACTTTATGATCCTAGCACTGAGAGAAGGGGAATCCGTGTGTGTTGATAGGCTTCCCCAAGTCAATGTATCTTGAGTCATTCCACACTTCTATTAACTTTATCATGTGTGCTTACTTGGCCACTATAAATGGTGCCATAAGTGGAATCAACAGAACCGACCAACATGTTTAACCTAGCATAGCTCTATCAAGAAAAAGAGAACAATAAAAGTATGTTTGGGTTCGGTGAAGATCGACTCACAAGTCACCCGGAAATTACATCAGATACATTTCCCTCCATTGCCATTAGTAGGACACTTATAAAGCCTTCCTTATCTGAGGTCTCCCTTAGGAAATCTGATCATTTTCTGCTATCTCTTCCTATAAACCCAGTAGAATAGGGAATGTGAGATGAAATGGAGGACTCTGATCTTGGTGAACCAGTTGAACGCATAACAGTGGCGTCCACCATATATTCAGGCTCACCAAGCACATTACAAATGCCTTACTGCAGGCCATGGTGGAGGGCTACCTATGGCAGGCTACCCAGAAGATCGATGAGATACACCAAGCGAGTTTACTGAAGATAAGAGATGTGTGTGGCAGGGCTTTGCGTGGAAGAGTCGAGATTTGACCCACTGCATTGCTCCTCCATGATGGGCCCTTAACGATATGTAGTGCGTCTTCCAGACCATCCAAATGTCATCTCAGCTCTGTGAACATCAAGTTACTCAGTGGTAATGCTCTGAAGCCATTCCAAAAGCATCCATCTCAATTTCATGCAATGTTTGCCAGAGGAACATCTGCCACTGTTGTACTCAAGATGGCGGCTGTCCACTGCGGCTTGACTAGCGGCTTTGTGGATAAGCGTGTCATGCCTACAGAACCTCTTGGCACTGGTGTCAGACGATTGCTGCTTCCTTCATCCTCGGAGGTGTCTGCAGGGAAATCCAAGATAAGGGCAGATGCCAGCGAGTGTCGCTGAGATAGTGACGATTCCCTGACAACACTGCTGTACAAGGCAGATCACTGGCGGGAGGGGCCAGGGCCCGCACAGGAGGTGGGGTGGATGGATTGTTTGCCTGATGACCTAGGCGAATTGGAGACCGTTCCCCTACCACCCTATGTCCAAGTGTCCTGGGAGTGATCAGAAGGAGGTGGATGCTTCCATTAGTAGTGCTCTCTTGATCTGGGGGATGTGCTAACCGGTGGAAATTTCATAAGGTTTCATAGGACCTTAACTTATTAAATAACTTGGTGGCGTAGTGATCGAACAACTGGGTAGTAAAAGGTAGGCTCCTCCTCAGTGAGGTTGAGATAGTTTAAGGCCTTTCCCCCTCCCATCTGTTTATACCTTTTAATCTTCTGGTTCAGGGAGGGGTGCACAACTAGTGGTATTGATATGTGAAGATCCACTTACCAATGTGTCACTCAGCAACCATCCCACCTTCGTAATGACATGTCTCAATTAATGAGAAAATACCAGAGGCTACATTAAACACATATCCTGCAAAAATGCTGGAACAGCAGCACAAGGGGCAATGCCATTGGACAGCCCATCAATACGAAATAAGGAAATCCTGCAATCATAACCGCTGATCAGCCATCCAAGGCTTCCTCAGAAGTTAAGACCTGATGCATTGATTTCAAAACAACTTCATGAAACATTTTCAAGACCAGTTCCCCACCAGCCTAGAGCATACATCACCTCAAAGACTTAAATCATGAAGTTCAATATCTACGAGGGGGGTAGATTCTGAGGAAAAGGCACTGGGAGAATCCCCCCCCCCCCCAACAAAAAGCAATGCTCAAGATAAAACTATCAAGGATATCCACCTGTTCCACCCAGGACTTACAACTTCACTTTAAAGACCTAGAGAACAGGCCAAGACGAGATTGCATAAGGATACAATACATGAAGGATGGGTTGGCAATAGTCTGACCTAGAGAATGTGGTCAGAGAGATCCTATGGTCTCCATCTAATTTACAGATTGTCATTGAACAGGCCCACTGAGTCGGTCTAAATCACAACACCGCCAGTTACAGACCAGGGGACACTGTTGTTAAGTTGGTCTCTTACAGAGTTAAAGAAAACATTTGCCATAAGGGACATCACAACATGCTAGAGAAAGGTCACCCATGCGGGAAAGGCACTGCAGTTGCATGAAGGAGCGAGGAGGCAAAATAAGGAAGAAACCTTTAAACTAATTTGGGGATCTAAAGAAAGGTTCAGCAGCAACTGACAGATGAGGATGTGTTCAAATTAGAGGAGGCTGTGTTGCGGTACAGTGATGTTATTTTATTCTTTAAGATGTATATTTCATGGATGAGGAATCTTGGGAGCTCTCCGTTTTATTAATACTTACACATTTTTCTACCTGGGTGAGCCCAAAGAGTAAGAAGAGGTAGGATCTTGCATCTGACATCCCCATTGTACAAGTCCATTCCTTAGCCTGGGAGCAGCTTTGTCCTGGCAGGCACACTGGTTGCCATGACGCTTGCACAAGGTAGAATGGTGGTTACTTCTAGAAATATTTTCTATAAAGTTGGTTATTTTTGTTAGCATTGTTCTGTTGCAGTAGTTTTCAGAAGAGTTTCATGAGGATTAGCCCTGATGGTGGAGACCTACAAAAAGGGTGGCTGGAACGTCTGAGAAAGTGGAACGCATGATAAACCTGTTAGATGGGGAAGGTTCTATGGAGTGAATGTGGCAGATAGGTAAAGTATGGACTTTTGGTGGTTAGCAATTTCCTCTGCGGACATGTGTTTCAGATTCTAACACTAAATACTAGGGGGTTACACTCATTTGGCCTTCAAGAAACACGCCTTTTAAAACAATATCAAAAGAGGTTTAGACAAGCATTATGTCAAGAGATATTCCAGGCAACATCTGGTTCCAGGAAATGTGGGTGGCTTTGACATTGAGGGAATCCAGCATTAGAAAGAGGCAATATTTACTCTGGTTAAGGGACTATGGAGAAGGGGGGGGGGGGGGCTGATTAATATGTTGGTGGGGTAAGCCCCTACTTTGCAAAAATATATATTCCACCTGAAGGTCAACAGATTTGTCAGTTTACTGAAGGTAGAACTTGAATAAGCTTAATGAATGGAACTTGATTGATGTCTGGAGGGAAATGCAAAGGGATAACCAAGAGCTTTCGTTTTACTGAAATGTCCACTGCTCTCTCCCTAGAATGGACTTCTTTCTTACTAGTGCCCCAGAGTTGGGCATGGTAAGGCATGCTGAAGTTGCCCTGGCAACCGTTTCCGATCGTGCCCCAGTAAGCTGAAGATAGTTCTGTTTTTCCATTGCAATTAGAGTGATTCCTGTAATTTCCCAGCAGAGGTGCTGAAGGAGCACATCTTGTGCAAAGCGGTTATGTAGAAAATAGAGTATTTCCTCTTTATTACACTGGACCATACCAATAAATCTCTTCAGTGGGATACCTTTAAGGTGGTATTGAGAGAGGAGTTCATTTCCATGGTAGTGGAGAGGAATAGCCTGTTGTGTCTGAAGAGAAGGCAGAAAGTGCTCTCTTCTACTTTTTGTCAGAAATAGTTAATTACATAAAATAAAAAAAAAATAATGCCATCTCTAGATCCTGCAGATGTTTATTCCTATCCCCTTCTGGCCAGTACAATAAAGTTAGAGAATATGTTTTGGGGTCCGTTCCAAGGGAGAGAGGAATTATCTTGTTTTTTTGTAGAGAAATTAATAGAATGACCAGACTAAGACTCATGGCACGTTACAGTTTAACCCATCCTAATACCCTTTTCCTTAAATTGTTCCAAGATAGGAACCCCCTTTTTAGCTGTACATAAACCCTTATTTTTGTGTAATGGGTTTTGTTGGTCCACCATAGGTAATAGAGTTTGTGCATTGAGTGTAGCTGGTACACACAATGAGTGTGTGTGTCCTTATCAAACATATGTTACCCATACATAGCTACCTTGTTTGGCCCCACAGACATACTCACAGCCACATGGCTAAAGCCCCATCTAGCATAGTCTTCTTTAATGACACCCCGCCCCACCAAAGGCGCCAAACCATCTGCTTGCAATTCCTCAGTGGCCAACCCTCTGCTGCAGGATGTGCCTTTAGTGGGTTGCTGTGCTGTTATGTGGACATATTGATGTCTCCCAGACAGATACTGTATGACAGATGTAGGAGTTGAGTCTGTCAGGGGATGGGGAAGGACTGTGTTTCTGGACTTACTGCAGGGAATTCATTAATTGTTATGATAAATAGATAGGTTGTGCCATCCAAGACATCGAACATTTAAGAACTATGCAGAAGCCAGCATTAATAGACACATACAATAATTATCGTTGGTTTACACCATAGTTTTTTGAAAGGATGCGAATGTCAAGTGTCTATGGGAAGTATGTTACAGCGGGTTCGCCCACATAATTTTCATCAAAACACACACACACACACACACACACACACACACACACACACACACACACACACACACACACACACACACACACACACACACACACACACACACACACACACACACACACACACACACACACACACACACACACACACACACACACACACACACACACACACACACACACACACACACACACACACACACACACACACACACACACACACACACACACACACACACACACACACACACACACACACACACACACACACACACACACACACACACACACACACACACACACACACACACACACACACACACACCTAAATCAGTTTGTATTGTAGACACTGTAAATTGCAATAAGTAACTAAATAAGAGATTAAAAGAGTTATTGATTTACCTTCAGGAGGACAAATGACTAGTGATGCAGAACAAGAAGGGTGAATGAGGCCAGCTTCTAAACTTTCTGAATTGCTCACATGAAACGCAGCAGCTGGATTATAGATTATGTGAAAGAAGCCACTTACAGTTGATCAGGAGCTGAGGTGCAACTTGGGGCAGTGGTTGAAGATACAGAAGTATCCAGAGATGTCAGAGACGCTATGGAGCAACAAAAAATAAGATTGGGTGTGTGAGTGACGGAGGCCAGCAGCAAAGAAGATGCTGTGAGTCTGTACTTCGCATAGGACGGGGATGATTCGGTCGAATTCCTATACACGGTTCATAAGGTGTGCTTCAACGTGGTGGACTGCTTTTAGGGGAGGCAAATGAGTAGCTAATAGCCCCATCAGACAGGCATTTCTCCCATCAACATGCAAGCCCACAAGGGCCTGCACTACGTTCCAGAAGTCCTCTAGGGAGATGGAGGGTTGGATTAACGAAGGGTGGAGAGTTAGGAGCCTGCCCGTTTGGCCTTCTTGGCTATGTGTTACTGAAAGGAAAGGCTGCTGCCAGTGATGAAACTTAAGGATTTTAATTAATCTGAGAGCTACTGATCACATCCTTCTAGGTGCTTATCAGCAGGTCAATGTTTAACGTGGGGGATCGATGAGGATGAATTCAGTCATGGAGGGGTTACGTTTGAGGTATGCAGTGGACGTGCAAGATTGGATGATGGCTAGGTAAACATGGAGATGACTGATGTCCTGTGGCCTTTTTACTCTTGTGTAACTGAGTAGTGTCTGCTTATTGTTGAACGGTTATACCGGGATCTTTGAGAAGGGTGCCTATTAGGGCATCTCTGATTAAAGCAAACATTCCTCCAGTCGCTGTAAAAAATCTTACTAAGCATAACACCATCTCAAGGGTCACTGATTGCCAGGCCCATTATTCACCCTAATTGGCACCATTTAATTAAAAAAAAATGTTTTGTGGTTGCTACACTTTGACACATTAACATTCACCATATGTTGTTCACCAATCATGCCAGAGTACTTTCAGAAGCCATTTCTTCAGACACTAGACAAGAACCATTAGTGACCCCAAAAAGCCCTTCAACTTTCAAGATAAATACCCTTTCCAAGCAAAGAACACAACCAAACTGTCCCTGCACTACTAATCCTCATATTCCAGTCCGAGACCCCTTTCCCACATCCCTGACAGATGAGCATCTCAATCGTCCCTCTCCACCAAAAAGAAAAATCTGAGACAAGACTGAGTATTACTGAGTTCCTGATCCTGGTCAAGTCTTGCCACATAATCTTCCATCTCCCAACTCATTGATGATTGCAACTGTCCAACTCATTGATGATTGCAACTGTTGGTGGCCCCTTGCATGGCTGTCCGCACTACAGTTCGTTCCTTTACAACACCTCCCAACTCCATACACTTCAGTTAATCCAACAGTAATCCTACACCAACAGAAGGCATGGCACCCTACATGCCTTTTCTTGTGTGACTCCCTCACCCCATACACTATAAAATACCTTCAATCACCATCCACCACCTACAGTTTCCTAAGGAAAAAGCACAGACACGGTCTAACTGCCTTGCCACCAGGCAATTTCACAAGTGTCGAGTGACTGAGGAAAACCTGATCATCTTCCTCTCAATGCACCAGCTAGTAGGCTGCCAAACATCATGGACCTTGAAAGAATCACAGGGTCCATTCTTAGGAGGGCTAACTCAAGAGAGGACCATCTACATTCATTCTCAATGACATAATAGCTCCTGCGTAGTACTATATAAGAGAAACCAGAATCTTGGGAAGAGATGCACCAGGCACAGCCTTCTGATCCTACACCTATACCATCTTGCATTGAGCCCGAAGGTGGTGCCTGCAACAAGTTGGCGAAAGCCTTCTAACCTCTGTCCGTCAACTTCCCAAATGACACCATTCCTTGCCGCAAGGTGGCGGATCAATAATTGTGTTTTACTTAGTCTCTTAAGACTTCTTTAATCAGTTCATACAGTTCTCGTAATACTTTGTTACTCTTTTGTTCCTTCTCCACGTCAGGTTTCCTTTGTTGTATACTGATATTTGTTTTCCTTGTCAGTGACTTCGCTTAGTTTGTTACTTTTCTTTTTCACTCTCTTTCCAAAGGTTCCTCTCCAGGTTTCCCATGGTAAGGTTATCCAACCTTTATTTCTTTTTTAAATTGAATTTGGTTTGTGAAAATTGGTGTGAAAAGTGTCTGCTAAAACATGCCAAACACATATAAAAAAAATAAACTATGTTCACAAAATACTTTACATCAATAATCATCTCTGATAGTTTTCTAGATTAATTAAATCTTAAACTTCAGATAAAAATTTAACAATAAAAACTATATTACCTAAATCAAGATAATCTTTATGTATCCTAATTCATTATACATGCTGCAAATACAGCATTATCCTGTGAGTATTTAATGCGTTCATTATGACAGCTGCAATCCAATTTGGTATGACTATTATTATATTATGGATCACATGTCACAATTCTTATAGTTATTCATTATTATGTAGATAGTCTTCCATAAATTAAAAAGCACTTTTATTAGTGCAGGGTCATTTCCTAGTAGCCATCTGCCCCAAGTGCTCACAAATTATATTTTTATAAAGAAAACATATTCAACATTTTTTGTCGTTCTCATCAGCTCATTGGGTGGGGGGGTTACCATCGGAATGTGTCTCAACGTTTCTATCTCTTCAATATCATGAGAAACGACAAATCCTGTCTTTTCTTGGGATATGATGTCTAGCCCCAATGATTGCCAGATACAGAAGTTGATTTAATCTTGCCATTAGTAAAAATATTCTAATCTCCGGAATGCGGCATTTAATCAAATATCCTTGAGGCCTCCCAAATAAATAAGTATGTTTCACCATCAATTGCGGAGACTTCCATTTGGTCACTGGTTCCATGTTAACATAGTAATCCCCATTCTGAACTATCTTCCGTAGTTGGGATATCAATTTCTGGCTATTTTCTTCCAATCAATCATATCAAAAAAATATTTACAAGATTTGGTTAACCAGTCAAGATTTTTATTATCGTTACTACAAAGTTATTTCTTCATTAATTTAAGTATAGAAATATCCTGAGTATTAACAATGTGAAGCCATAACACTCCTTTTCTAATTTTTACCAAGGTACACATGGAAGTGAGGCCAAGTTCTGTCTCAACATACTGACGGGCCCCTTCCAATTTATCCAGCCATTTTGTATCTATTAAATTACAAGCTTCTAGTCCATACATGGCCATAGGTACCAGACTCGGTTTATGGATCATCAAGAGTGCACCAATGCTAAATCCACTTCTAATTTGTAGGAATTGCATGAAGGCACGCAGCCTCCTGTGTACCTTTGTTTCTATTGCAGTGTTTAAAGCGCTATCACTGGGTTTAGCTGCAATTGCATTACGGAAGAACAAATGATCAGCAGTCCACTCTACCAGGAGATTATCCACTGTGGCATTAGTGTGTTTACGACATCTATTGCCATTGAATATCATTAGTAGACTCTTTTTTAAGTTGCAAATCATATGCAACGCCATAGTCTATAAGGGTATGCATAGCCCGCGTAATACTGATTTTGTTGTGATCCATCAACACTATGTCGCCTGCGTAAAACAAGAGCGAGATATGTTGTGATCCCCATTCGGGGCCAAATGTGCTAACTTCAGTGAATCTCTCAGGGAGGTCTGCCAAATACAGGTTGAAAAGCAGGGGTGCAAGGATGTACTTGTGCTTCAACCCTCTATTGGTGGTTATCGGATGTGTTAAGCAACCTCTTCTATCAAAATGCACATGGATAGATGTGTCAGTATGCAATTAACTGATCATATTATGAAGTCCTTTGTTTATGCCCCATTTGTTTAGCTTTATCCACAATTTAGTCCTGTAAATAGAGCCAAAAAGCTTTACTAAAATCTATGAAGATGTATATAAGCGGGCCCCGTTATTCATCTTAGCCCTGCCTATGAGTGTTCGCAGAATTACCAGATTGTGTATAGTGCAGAAACCGGAGCAAAATCCATATTGAATATGGTGTAAAATATGATGTGCTCTAGCCCAGATCCCAAAGTCTCTTCGTAAAAATTCACAAACTGGTGATTGGAAACGTGAAGCATAGAGAGTAGGTGGTAATTAGCCACATTATCCCTCTGTCCTGACCTGTATATAGGTATAAATAAAGATCGCTTCCATGAAGAAGGCATTTTGTTTGAATCTACCATTTGATCAAAATAAGTGAAAAAGATAGCCGCCAGGTATTTGGATCATCTTTGACAACCAAATTAGTTTGGCCATCGGAGCAAGGGGCTCACAACTTTTTAAAAGTTTTTTTAATGCTCTTATCATATTTTCGATGTCCTGCTGGTCATAGGAAGTTAGATCAAATGTATCCACGATGGGGGGTCCACAGGTCTTTTACCTCCATGCAATATAGACTCTTAATATATTCTTCCCAAATATCATCTGACACGTTATTAATTAAGAGTAATATTAACTCTACCAATACTGTTGTTAATTAAGGACCAGATTTCTTTAGGATCTTTAGAAGCAAGCGTTTTGAGCATGCTTCACGCTGCCACCTCTTTGTTCTACCTAAAGATGTATGCTCTCTGCCAATTTTTGTATTCATTTTTACTAGTTCGTATGTATTTCATTCTGTCAGCTGAAGAGAGAGCTTTATTCTTTTGAATTTTCCATATAACATACCTTAGTAAACGTTTCTTCATAGCAATTACAAATTCAGATTTATTATATATAATTTCAGTTCGTTTCACCCAGTTGTTCAGAAAAACAGCTATCTAGCTATCTGACTCAATCCCATTGGTGGGAGCAATATCACAGACATCTTGACTCTGAATTTAGTTGTCTGGTATTCCATTTTGTCCAGGACAGACGATGTCCTTGTGTATAAATTGTCAACGTACACATCATAAACATCATTTGATTTCCTCCTCAATAGGTTAACACCATTTAAAATATTTTGTGATCACTATATTTGTTACCATTTGCAACTGGCTAATATTTTCCCAATTTTTATCGTCAATACAAACATAATCAATCACTGCCTGTTTTGCTCCCACTTGCTGTAATAATTTGAGCTAAAACATGGTGCCGATGCGCAATGCATTCTGGTTAACTCTGAGCCATAATGGACATTTGCTTCATGCCTCACTGGAGTCTGAACTTACTGTGAATTTCAGCACTCTACGCACTATTTCACTGGAAAAAATGTTTTCAATGTTATTCGTTGCTTATGTTAGTTTGCATTGCTCAGCCGAGGACGCTGTGCTTGAAGAAACTAGGAGAGCAGGTGCCAGCTGGTGCCTGATAAGATTTCCATGGACACTTTCAAAAATAAGGATGAGTTACTGAGTTGCATTTATTCTGCTTTCATGGGAAAGGGAAGAGTGCTGCTCCTTGGGGTTACCCTAGGTCACTCCGGCCGGGGGGGAATACAGGGACTGTAAATGAGCAGAGACTCGAGCCAGAAGTTTCTAGAAGATGCCACCTGCCTTTGCGTGGGGCTTAAAAGGCGGGGCTCAGTAATGGTTAGACAGAAAGATTCACCTCGGAGGGAGGGGGGGAGCCTTGCTCAGTGCCTGTTGATTGCCCAGGTCTCTCTGACTGTCTGATTTCAGGGCTTTTTTAGCAGATTCTGGCGAGATGCAGGCATTATTTAAAGTTGCACCAACAGTGATGTATTTTCTTTAGATTTCTTTCATTCATGTTATTCACTTATGAGTTCTGTTGCATTTATTAATTCATGTATGCTTCTGATGAATAAAGGGCCATATACAAGCCAAGTTATCCTTTAGCTGAGTTTATGTATGCGCAAATCATTGCTTACCTGCGTTCAAGGTTTTTCATTCAGTGCATTGGTGAGAGAAAAGATACATATATATGTCTGTGCACTCTTTGAAAAGCAAAACACTTGCCAGGTCGAGTCTGTAGCCGTCAGACCTTTAGTACGGTTGGTTGTTCATCATGCTACATCATTTAATGTTAATAAATTTAGATAGTTTCTCACCCAACTCATTGGCCATACTACACCTATCAACAGTAGCTGTATTTGGCGTGCTCTCATTTACATTGCAAAGAAAATTGAAATCTCCTCCAATTACAATCATACTGTTGGTGTTATATATTTCATATTGTATTATCTCATAAATGGCATCTCGAATGTTTCCTAATTGGGCTCCCCCAGGCAGGCTATACGCATTCACAATAAGCAATGTCTTACCTCCAGCTAGAAAGAGGCGTACTGCTTGTACATACAATATGCAATTTTTCATTTTAACCATTACATGATGCAGAAAATTCCTTATGGCTATGTGCATACCACACGTGGGTCTGTCTTTAAGGCCCTTGCTTGCTGGATTTGTCACAATGCTATAGTCTTCCATTAATAAAGGGGTTCTTAGCCATGTCTCTTGCATCAATATTATCTCAATGTCTAGGAATGGAGGGGATATTAATGAGTGATTTAAGTTTCCATATCCCGTAGTATACCATGACACTATATGCAGTGAATTATATTCTATACTCAGAGTGTTGTTTAATTTGGAATTTGGACTAGAGCCTGGAGACGTATATTAATAACAAAAGTAATCAGGATGTGAGATCCTCAAACAGTTCCACAGTTTTTGGCCATATTTATTTCGATCTCAAAAACAGTTTCTTTAATTATTACACTGCTTTCGCTAAGCATGAAAGCGACAACGGACAGATTCAATACAAAAACATAGGGAAGTGCAACTGTGCACCCTCGTCAAGGATGTGAAAGAAGAGTTCCCTAATGACAAGCACATTGAGTATAAGAGATTGGTAAAACAGATAACTCAAGTAAGTGCGGCCCAAGGCTGCTATTCAGTCCGGGTGTGTTTTAAACAAAAACGGTGTACACAATACTATATAGAAACAAACAAATGGTATGTTCACAGTTGTGTCACAAGTAATCGACACTGTAGTGTTTCGGCCACAATGGCTAGGTTGGAGCTTATGGTTCTGGTGGCCTGGGGAACCATGCCCAATCAGTAATAGTATGAAGGTTATGTCTTTCACTCTTCGAATCCAAGGTACATGTCTGTCTCCCCTGGCTATTACAGGCTATTCTCAATTCCTGGAACGGTTGCTGTTGATTATCCATCCTTCTTCCCAGGGGAGCCAGATCAACTCCCATTTTAATAAATGCTGTAAAATGTGTTAAAATCAAATTCACCACTTTGTTAGACTAAAAGTGGATCACTGAATTCCAGGGAAGGACTTCATTGATGATTTCAACAATGTCAATGTAGCTTGATGTAATCACACGTAATTCCGGTAGCCAATGAAGTATAAACAGAAACTTGACACCATTTATTGGCCCAGGATCCTGTTGTTCCAAGATGTCATAATGTCATATATAACCAGGCTATTGCTTTCCGATAAGGTTTTTTCAATTTACAAGCTCCTAATGTCATCGTTATACTCCTTCTCCTTATTTATACGTAATGCATTATTAATGTTGTTAAGTATTAGCTCGCCTATGATTTCCTGGTCAGTGACATGCTCCACACAGGTGTCTTCATTCTGAAAAGAGATCAGAATACTGGATTGATGTCTTTTCCTTTCTGCTTCCTTTCTTCTCTCTGGATTCATTTTATTATTGTTCAATTTTTTATTTTATATTAAACAACCATCCAGTTTATTTTTTTATGTAGGCAGATTTGTTGAAACCTTCCCCCCCCCCCTTTTCTTTTGTTTACTAAATTGTTGAGTATTCGTTTCTTGCTGTATTTCCTCAATTATAGATATTATATCGTCGAGGGGTTCCCCATTTAGCAATTTTCCTGTTAACATTTGCAGAGTTTTCCCCTTGAATATTGGTATTCTGTTGGATTTCCTCAATTCCGGTCTGAGTCATCTCTAGTGATTCATCGTAAATCTGCCTTCGTTGTTGTCTTAATAGTCTGCGCCTTAACTTCTTTTGGCGTGCTTTGTTCTTGAGACCTTTGTGTGTCATATATTAACTTGCATCTGAGACGCAGCTGTAGGCGAGGAAGTATTCAGCAGACAGGCATCACCATGATTTGTCCTAGATGCAATCTGTTCATACATTTCCTTGTGTATTACACTCTTGTAGATTTTCTTGCACTAAAATTACATCCACTTCCAGCGGGTTGTTAGTAGAGCCTTCTGTCAGTACAACGGGCGTCGTTTCTTTTAATGACCCCTTCTGGATGCTTTCAGAGGGATGTAATAATGTCTCCAAAGATCACATGCCTACCCTCCAGGCTGTGTTGAAATGTTAAAAAGCACGAGTATTAATTTGATCAAAGGTCACAGCCATCTTAAAGGGGACTGAGACTAATGGTATGCCACACTTTTGCTGAATGACAACTTTCCTGAAAACATTTTTGCAAAATGTTTTACTTTTTTTTGTATACCAAAGATGATAAGTATGCGTAAGGTATACAAAGGGGAAGGGGGCAGAAGAGAGGGTTGCGGTTGTCTCCCAGTGCTTTCTGTTGTAAAAAAAGAAGCGTTAAGAACGGTGAACAAATAATTGGCGAATTTGCCATTCAGCAAAAGAAATTCAGCAAAGGCTCATAGATTCAGACTAACAGCCACCTGTAGTGTGAACTTTCTTGGAGGTACTTGCAGAAATACAAAATGGACCACAGTTATCCTGTCATAGAGACCAGGTCTCCTAAAGGCAATTATATAAGCTTCTCCAACATAGGGTTGCAGGTCTTCATCCCATAGCCAAGATTCCAACCCTATAATTTCCCAAATAATAACTGCCAGGCGGAAACGATTAATCACCCAAGTCTTCCAGTGAGTATCTCGGGAAATCCCCCATGGACACCCTCACCACAATGCATCCTCCCCAATGACCAGAGATGTCTCGCAGGCTGTGCCAGAAAGCCTTAAATGGAACCCTGCCCCCCCAACCCCAACCTCAAATTTATCCAATTGCTGGAGGGTCGCCTGACAGCCCAACCGTCAATCAAGACCTTCAATACCCCCCTCTCCACTTAGGTGGACTTATTGATTCTGACTGACTGTCCATCTGTCCAGATCCGGGACTCCATTGCTCTCCCAGCCTAGATCTCCAATGTTTCTCCAACACAAGGATCTGCTGCCTTTGGCCAAATGGAATGGCTGCAGCAGGAATACAGAGGAGGTAGAAGAGCCCAATGGGTGTAAAATGAATGGGGATCCGGACCTATTCCAGGCAATCTTGGGTCTATTCCTGAAAATGTATGGTTAAGTCAATGTACAAACAAGTTTAATAGTGGCACAGACTATTCACTTTCCTTTTTAAATCCCATGCTTTAACAAAACTTGAGACT
Organism: Ambystoma mexicanum; assembly: GCF_040938575.1. Lineage (NCBI taxonomy): Eukaryota > Metazoa > Chordata > Amphibia > Caudata > Ambystomatidae > Ambystoma > Ambystoma mexicanum. Next base: position 305,912,149 of record NC_090940.1, read on the forward strand.
TCTATTGATACTCACCCCCACCCGGTTTCCTTTTAAATGACAGACGTATCTCGTGCTGATATAATTTTGTTCCTTTTTTCACCGTTTATAAGTCAGCCATTTCCACTATTCCCTTTTTTTGCATTCTGAAAGGTGGATTAGTGCTTGATCCTTATTACAGAAGGACTGTTTAAATACAGGCTGTTCTTGAGAGTTGATTTTTACATCATTACCTTTGATTATATTTATAATTCGTTCCACCCTATAGCTTGTAATAATTTATTAGCTGTTTGGAATACGTATTATGTATTAAATTGGTAAAATAAACATTTTGAATGAAACCAATGGGTGTTAAGCATTGCCCCCAAAATTGTGCATTCACACTGCTAGAATCTGATGTAGCGACAGAGGAGACCCAAGTGTCGGGAACAGTTATCGACCTTCTTTGGTACAAGGATTGTCCCGGTAGCAGAGCTGGAAGTAGCACACTGACCTGAGAGGAGTAGCCTATCCTTATACCAACTTGATGCTGGACTTCCAGAATGCTTTTCAGAATACTTACAGTCCAACCACAAGCAAAACAAAATTGAAACCCAAATCAACATTCAACCCTAACCTACCAATGACAACTACAATAGACATTTTTCAAAAACTAGTTACCAACGACCCCAGACATCGGTACCTAACTGGACACACCAAACGGATCAGATATAACTTGGCCTCCCAGGAAAGCAAAGCAATACAAGAACTAAGGAAGAACCACAATGTTATTCTCAAGCCAGCACACAAAGGAGGCAAATAGTCCTGCTCTCTACATCAGATTATATGACCATAGGAAATTTACATCTTCAGAATCAACAATGTTATGACCAAATTGAAAATAACCCTCTGCCAGCACTTACAATTGAATGGAACCACATGAACAATCACTGGTACGAACAAGGCCTTTTGACAGAGGAAGAAAGAGATTACATGAAAACCACTCATCCTACTAATGCAACAGCATACTTTATCCCCAAAGTACATAAACCATTCAAACACCTACCACCAACAAGACCGATTATTAATGGCATTGGTTCCCTTACAGAACCCATAAACACCTTCAACCGCTGGCGGCCAGCCTGTCATCCTATATACAGGATACAAAGCATATTCTCCAACAACTCACTACTGTCAACTGGGAAGAAAACTTCAAACTGGTCACCCTGGATGTTTCATCCTTGTATACGAGTATATGAGAAAATCCCGGACACAGGTAAGTTTATAGGGTTTATTTCTGGACCCCGAAAATACAGCGCCAGCCCAGTTCAAGCAATACTCCAACTGGCACACCTGGAATGTTACCCTACGAAGTAGAACAACATTCCACGCGTGCCTGATCACGACACATCTTCCCTCCTTAACACTTCAGTACATTTCTCACAATATGAAATATTGAAGTAAACACAAACTTCATCAACTGTAACATGTCTTTAAAAATTGAAAAAAATATAACAAGAAACACTTTACTAACGTATATAATCCCTAAGCTTGATTGGAGGGCCACACCTCCTAACAGGGCGACCAGAACCATATTGGACAGCCCCGTACCGCACATAATTGTCATCACATGTTTCATCACTAGATGACCCATTCTCATTACACCTTGCTGCAACCGGATCATCAGGCACCACACCTCTCGCGCGCACCACTTCTTCTTACACACTTCCCTGGACTCCCTGCAAGCCAGGATGGAAATTCAACATGGATCCTTCCAAACCAGCATCAAAGCGGTCACCCCTTGACACACCACTACTTCCCCTATCCAATACCACAATGCGTTTTTTACTTCACCTTGAACCATCCTCCAACTGGACATAACCCGTTCCACACTTAATCACTCTCATGGGAGGCAAAAATACACTCCTGCCCTTTGGAACAAATCTATGATTTTTGACACTGACAACATCCCCCACACTTACACACAACTCCTTTTTACTGCTTTGGCTCCTCCTCACAGCCTCCTGCCTTGCCAAGAGTTTCTGTTGTATACCACTGAGATCCATATGGCACGGACCGCCAACCCCACAGCGCCATGGTCCTCAACCTCGACCCTGTCTTCTTACCTCTCATTAATTCAAAAGGTGTCTTTCCTGTAGCCACAGACGGAGTCCTGCGATAGGCATACAAGTACTCTGTAACAACATCTTCCCAGTCGAGACCATTTGCAAGGGCAAGCTGCATGGCACCCTTAATTATGCCATTTACTCTTTCTACCAGCCCATTGGCACTCGGATTGTACAGAGCTGTGCAATGATGTTCCACATCAAAGTTCCAAAAACTCCTTCATCAATTTGGACACAAACTGAACACCATTATCAGTCACCAAACTTGCGGGAACACCTTCCCTATCAAAAACCTTTTTAAGAAAAGCAATGACACATTCCGTCATCACTCTGCCAAAAGCCACTACTTTCACACACCGAGAGGTATAATCAACTAACAAGAACCTCAAATGGACCCATGATGTCTAAAGCCACTTTAGACCAAACTTCCTTGGGGACTTCTACTAGAACAATAGGTTGAGGAGGTGTCACTTTACTCTTATCGCTGAAAGCGCACGTATCACAATTCTTGACCACCATTTCGACCTCCCAATCCATAGATGGCCACCAATATTCCTCCCTCAACCTTCTTTTGGTCAAGGAACAACCTAAATGCCCTTGATGCACCAACGCCACCAGCTTACTCCTCACACACACCGGCAGAATTAATCTCTCACCTCTCAACACGCCCCACGGCCCCTCAGCTAACTCGTGCAACACCTGGGCATAACATTTTCCTTCTTCTCTGCCACTGACCGCCTCCCAACCCTTGAGCAGACCTTCCCTAATCCTCTCTAACTGAACATCCTTCCCACTCTCCACTTCCCAATCATCTCTCTTGATAACGGGAATGACACTAGCCACTTCCATTTCCACAGGTGCTTCCCCTTGTGTACCATCAGATGCAACGACTGGTAAACAAGATAAGCAATCAGCCACCACATTTTTACTCCCTGGTAAATATTCCACAGTAAAATTGTACTCTTGTAACTCTATAACGCATCTGGTTATTCTTGGAGAAACAGATGAAGTACCCCGGGCGGACAATACATGCACCAGTGGTTTATGGTCCGTCCTAACCACATACGGAATGCCCCATAAAAACATTCTAAAATGCTTGGAGGCCCATGTCACCGCTAGAGCCTCCCATTCAATCACTGAGTATCTAACCTCTGCATCCCTCAATGCCCTAGAAGCAAATGCGACAGGACCACACTCCCCGTCACAATATTGCTCCAACACAGCACCCAAACCCAATTCACTCGCATCCACGGTAAGGATTGTCTTATTCTTAGGACCAAACGATCTTAAACACGGAGCATGGTCCTCTGCATCCCTCAATGCCCTAGAAGCAAATGCGACCGGACCATACTCCCCGTCACAATATTGCTCCAGCACAGCACCCAAACCCAATTCACTCGCATCCACGGTAAGGATTGTCTTATTCTTAGGACCAAACGATCTTAAACACGGAGCATGGTCTACTTCCTCCTTTACCAAATCAAACTCTTCTTGAAACTTGCACGACCATTCAAACTTAACACATCTCTTGAGCAACGCTCTCATGCACGCCGTCTTTTCTGCGTAGTTAGGAATAAACTTATAAACTTTAAATAATACTCTGTTAATCCTAAAAATTACCTCAACTGGTCTATGTTTACAGGAACAGGGGCATCCCTCATGACTTGGACCAATTCTGGCTTTGGACTGACGCCACAAGCATTCAGAGTATGCCCTAAATATGAAACCCTAGACACACCAATTTGACACTTTGATATTTTCACCGTGAGACCCTTTCTACTCAGCACTCTCATCACTGCATGTACTCTGGCGTCATGTTCCTTGCGACAACTGCCCCAAACCAGAATATCATCCTGAAAATAACTCACACCAGCCACACCACTAAAGAATTCTTACATAAGACGCTGAAACACAGCAGATGCTGACGCCAAGCCGAACGGCATCCGGAGAAATCGGTAGGCACCAAAAAGAGTTACAAATGAAATAAGTGGTCTTGAATCCACATGCAAATCAATCTGATAAGCGGCAGATAAATCAAAAGTTGAAAAACATGTTGCTTTACCCAGGGTCAACAGCAATTCATTAATATGGGCAGCGGATGGCAGTCCAGCCAAATACTGGAATTCAACTCTCAGATATCCACACACATTCTCAGCCCCCCATAACTCTTCCTGACAAGTACCACCGGGAACAACCACTCAGAGCTCTCTATTTTTTTGATGATACCCTCACACTCCAGTTTCTCCAATTCGCATCTCAAAACCTCTCTCGCTACCACCGGTACATTTCTTACTTTGTGCACTTTGGGCACCACACCCCTCTTGAGCATGATGCGATGAGAAAAACCTTTGTTTGCCAAGCTTATCAGAAAATACCTCTGGGTACTTATTCCGCAACAATTCAGAAGACAAAACATTTCTATCCACCCCAGATGTTTCCTGGATGCTTACCACACGTACTTCTTTGCCAGGATGGATCTCAATCTTTAAAGCAGCCTGCTCCTCCCAACCCAAAACACTTGTGCCCTTAAGCGCCATATACAGTTTACCCACAGTATGCCGTCCTTTGAACTCAATATGGGCCTGTTCATACCCTAAGACTTTATAAGGGTGCATGTGCATAAGCACTAGGACTTATGTTAGAGGCGCATAAACCAGACACTTCCTTCCCCAGCTTCTCCATATACGTTTCAGGTGAAATCATAGTGTACGGTGAACCTGAATCCACCAGCATCTCCACAGAGTGGCTGTTTATAGATACAGTGAGCCATGGACCCTTCCGTACCACACCCTCCACATGTAATATCACACCTTCATTCACCTTATCATCCATTCTGCCATCTTGGTTTACCACACCATCATCGGGGACCACCATGCTCACACTACCTTTGGACTGCATCTCATTATTAATCCTACACATGCGTGCATAATGACCCTTGCATTTACAAAGCCTACACTCAATGCTGACAGCCGGACACTCTTTTGAGCCCGTCTGGTGGCTAAACCAACCACATTTCTTGCAGGGTTCCCATCCCTTAGACACCCTCCAATTCTGATTTTCACTTTTCTCTGATCTTTTTCTGGTATCAGTAGAGCTCCTTCTATACTGAGGTAGAATGGCTTGGACAATATCTTTATGACCATCCTTCTCTTTGACAATTTGCCCACTAGCCTTGGACGCCTCGATGGCCCTGGCAATTTCCACCACCTTATCCAATGGCGGATCACTCTCAATCCAAAGTCTCTCTCTAATTTTCTGATTGCTGGTTTTCATCATAATCTGGTCTCTTATATATTCATCTAAAATCCCAGAAAAATTACATGTTGCCATCAAGGTTTGCAACGCTGTAACTAAGAATCGATAGACTCTGCCATTCTTTGTGCTCTGGAAAAGAACTGATAGCGTTCCAAGACTACATTGATCCTTCTCCCGAATCGCCCTTCCAACTTCTTTAAGGCAGTCTCCTATGCACTTAACACCCCGTCACCGTCCCCACTGCCAGGAATGTACAAATCCTGCCCTGGCAAATGGGAAAACATCCGCAGACCCTCCGTGCCAATGCAGTTCAAAAGCGCAGCTTCTTTCTCGTCATCACTGAAGTTTGCCCCGCCAGCAGCTCTTAAGTACACCTTGAAAGCATCTATCCATTGATCCAATGGAGATGCTGGCTCGCCGGGAGATGGCAAAAAGGCAGGGGGAGGTCTGGCAGCAGTATGGAGCATAGTGGCAGGGGATGCCCCAGGTAGGTAACGATCGACTTAATAATGTACCAAGTTGCTCCCCAAGGCAAGTATTACATTACTCTGACCAGGACCCTGGCCTCACAAGCACCACCCCTTTGCACTTCCCCTGTACCAAGGGTGTGCACATGTGTCTATATTGCCAAGTGTTTGCCCCACAGTGCACAGCACCCAACAAAAATACAAACAAATTGTACCTCTATATTGCTGGTCCTGGGTATGGGCATGTGCATGTAGATGAGGGGGAAAATACAATAACGACAGGCTGTCCTGTATCTTTAAGTAGAATATACTTCCACGTAAGATTTGCTTCTTTCCGGACACAGACAGAAAATGGGTGTGCATGTTGCGGCGCCGGCAGCCAATCACCTCACTGACCAGCTTAGCTGCTTAAATCTGCGGGCATGCTCCGGATTGGTCCAGGCACGCCCCCGGTTGAGCCAACCAATCGCGGGCCCAAGTAACGCCCCCAAACAACTGTGGCTGGAGGTGGGCAGGCTGGCTTCCTGCCCCGCTGACCAATCCCGGGCTTCGGCAACGCCCCCACACAACGGCTTCTGCGCCGTATTGATGTAGCCGCCCAGGGTGCACCCGCTCCAGCGGTCTCAATCCTACGGGGTCAGCCGGCAGCAGTCCTGATCCCTCGGGACCGCGAAATCAACCACTGCAGGGGCCCCGCCCGCCTCTCATGACACCCCACGCTCCTCCAACTCTGACCGGACCACCAGTCAAAGCGTCGCTGGCACACCCTCCGAGGGTTGGGGCCACAAGAACAGAGCAGCTGGGCCCTGATTGTAGGCGCCGATCCCTGCATGCGTGGCACAGGGTCCAAAATCCTTGTTGCCAGTGAGAAAATCCTGGACACAGAAGTTTATAGGGTTTATTTCTGGACCCCGAAAATACAGCACCAGCCCAGCTCAAGCAATTCTCCAACTGGCAAGCCTGGAATGTTGCCCTACGAAGTAGAACAACATTCCATGCGTGCCTGATTATGACAGTATACTGCACACTAAGGGGATCGAGACAACACACCCTTACTTGAAGTCACGTTCCATTTCATATTATTTACAGAATGCCATGTTACTGGAAATGCTTAACTTCATACTCCACAACAATATTTTCTTATTCAACAGCAACATTTACAGGCAGAAACAAGGAACTGCAATGGGGGCTAAATGTTCCCCCGCGTATGCCAATCTCTACATGGGGCACTTTGAGCTACAACATGCCTGGCAACACCCAGCTTTCACAGATAATAACATCATTTTTTGGGGTCGCTACATAGATGATATACTGCTGATTTGGAATGGCTCATCACAACAACTTAAAGAGCATCATCAATATCTCAATAACAACAGTTATAACTTACAGCTCACAATGCAAGAAAGCACGGAGAAGATACAATTCCTTGACCTTGAACTCTATGTGGAAAACTAGATCATTCAGTCAACATTATATGTAAAACCGACAGCAGGCAACAGTACACTGTATGCGACTAGCAATAATTTCTCTATGGAGAAGCAGGCAACAGTACACTGTATGCGACTAGCAATAATTTCTCTATGGAGAATTCCTAAGAATTAAGAGAAACTGCACAACAACTCAAGAGTTTGACAAACACATCAAACAAGCAAAACAGAAATTCCTTGAAAGAGGTTATAACATCAAAAATCTTAACCAGGCATATCAAAAGACAGCATACAGAACAAGAAGTGAATTACTACAGAATAAACCTCCAAAAAAGTAAGCGCTATCCAAGGATACAAGATGTATTACAACCTACAACTCAGAGGCTTCAACACTGCGGCAAATACTGAATAAACATTGGCCTATTCTAATTACGGATTAAGATCTGAAACCATACTTGGACAAACATCCCTGTATTACATGATATGATATGATATGATATATGGCATTTGTAACGCGCCTATACACAAGTGTTTCAAGGCGCGACGAGGCAGGGAGGGGGGAACAAGGGGAGACAGACAACGATCCTACTAGGCCAGGTGTCATTCAGATCGCGCAAGTGCATGGGTAGGGGGGACGGGAAAAGTGCAAGGGGGAAGGGACAGGGGAAAGCGCAGTACAGGGTTAGTAATGAACAAGATAAATAATAAGGGCCAGCTGGTGGCAAGTGCAAGATAAGTGCAGACAAGTGCTGGGAAAGGGGGCTGTAGGGATACAGAGACAGTCCCGCAGTGCAGGGGTTGCAAGGAAGGCAGTGCAGAGGAGAGTGGCTGGGCCAAGGACTGAGATTGGTGAGTGGCCCAGTTGCTGATTCAGTACAGTTTCAGTGATTTAGCAGGGGAGAGGGGGAGAGAAAGCAGAAGCAAAGAGGAAGGTTTTGAGGTGCTTCCGAAACCGGAGATGGTTCTCCTCAAGTTTCAGGGAGGCAGGAAGGCTGTTCCAGAGGGAGGCTCCTGCTGCGGAGAGAGATCTCCCCCCAACTTGTTGCTTGGAGAAGCGTCTGACCCTGAGGGAGTTGGAGGCGGAAGAGCGAAGTGCTCGAGAAGGAAGATATTTATGAAGGGAGAGTTGAAGCTATTTTGGCCCCAGGCCCCAGAAGGCCTTGTGGACAATGCAGAGGGTTTTGAACTTAATCCTCGCAGCCACAGGGAGCCAGTGTAGCGATTTCCGTCCTGGAGAGATACGGTCCCTGGGCTTGAGGCCACGGACAAGTCTAGCAGTCGTGTTCTAGATGAGTTGCAGAGGACAGAGAGTAGAGGCCGGCAGATTTAGATAGAGGCTGTTACAGTAGTCCAGCTTCGAGAGAACCAGGGCTCTGGAGACAGTGAGCTTCTGGGGGAAGCAGAGGAAAGGAAGGATACCTTTGAGGAGGTGCAGCTGGTAGTGTGACTTCTTAGAAAAGTCAGAAATGTGAGGAGAGAAGGAGAGTGTGGAGTCGAAGATAACCCCGAGGTTTTTTGCCTTGCAGGTAGGAGCAGGAAGAGGGCCAAGAGAGGCCGGCCAGAGAGCTGCAGGGAAGGAGGGAGTGGGTGCGCCGATGAGTAGAATCTCGGTCTTACTGGCATTAAGGCAGAGGTCGTTGGCGGCACACCATTCCTGGATAGCAGAAAGACAGTCATAGATGAGGGAAGGAGAAGAGGAGGCCGAGGGTAGCCTGAAAATGAGCTGGGTATCATCCGCATAGCACAAAGTTGGGGCAGAGAGCAGCGATGCGGTGGGCGAGAAGTGCCAGATACTGGTTGAACAGCCAGGGAGAGAGGTTAGAACCCTGGGGGACACCACAGGTAGAGAAGAAGATGTCAGACAGGAAAGACTCCAGTTGGACCTGGGAGGGCAGATTTGAGAGGAAAGAGGTCAGCCAAGCCAGAGCCAGACCAGTGATACCCAGGTCATCACGGAGACGGTTGAGCAGGATGGTATGGTTGACAGTATCAAAGGCAGAAGAGAGATCAAGTAAAATGAGAACACATGGAATGTTAGAGTCAAGGTTTGAGAGCAGGTCCTCACGGATGTTCAGGAGAGCAGTTTCCGTGCTTCTGGCTGCTCTGAAGCCAGACTGATGGTCGTGAAGGCTACCAACAGATTCAGCATGGAGATTAAGCTTGGAGATGGCAAGTTTCTCCAGGAGCTTGCCAAGGAAAGGAGTGATAGAGATAGGGCGATAGTTAGCTGGGCAGGACGGGTTGGAAGAGGGTTTCTTAAGAAGGTGGTGTACAAGGGAGTGCTTGAGAGGGGATGGGAAGACTCCAGAAGCGAAGGAGTAATTGCAGAAGTCGGTATTACATACCGCAGAGCCCCTACCCTCAAAAATGTTTATGCCCCTCGCATTTCCTAGCTCAACACCAAACACAACAAGGCCACATGCAACTTTGGAACATGCCTTCTATAATAGGAAACTACAAATGTGGGTTCTGTTCAGTTTGTACATATTCGGAAAATGCTAAAAAGACTATACAACTGCCTAATGGAAAGTACTATTATCTCAAAGACTTCATCAACTGCAACACAACATTTATAGTGTATGGCATTAAATACATCTGCTAGCAACTATATATAGGCAGCACAATATGCCATCTTAAAACACGAATAATGGAACATTTAAGGACTCTCAGAAACAGACATCAGATACCCGCTTGCCAATCACTTACCTACAAAAACATGCCGAAGAAGATATTAAGCGTATTTCATTCTTTGGCATTGAACGAGTTGCTAAAATGCCCAGAGGAAATAGGGAAAGGAAATTACGACAGTGCGAAGCAAAATGGATTTGCCTAACAGATAGCTGCCATAGCGGCTTCAATTCGGACAGTGAAATGTTTCATTTTCTTTAATTCAATTAGAACCTTAAGAAGAGTATAATGCTATTCTGTTGTCCTTATATTTTCATCTACTTTTTGCTATACATGCTAATTTAAACTTGATCAACACTAACAAAGGCACATATTAACACATCTGCACCCTGTGTGTATCTATTCTTCTCTGCACACTCTACATTCATAATACACAACAGAATAATATAATCCAATTAGACTGGCAACAAGCCTTTAACCAAAGGAAGCCCAAAATCGTTTACTTTTTTTTCGTTTCGTTTTTCTCTTTCTCCTTTGTCCTTATTTCACAAACAGCACATAGTAAACACCAGCACGTACAATTCTTTTTTATATATAAAAAAAAAAGAAAAAGCACGTTTATGTGCATCACAACTCCAATTAAGCATGCAACAGGCTCACGCGATCAATAATAGAACGCCTGTTCCAAAATGGCGATTGGTGCAATGACGTCATCGCGTTGCGACCGCACGCATGACATCATCACGTCACTATATATATATATAAACACAGCCATTTTGTGACTCTCATTGCACACAAACACGGTTATCAAGCCCAGCATCCTACAGTCCAACTACTGCTCGCTAAGGTAAGACTTTCAAATATAACTTTTCTGTTTTTCTAAAATAATAGCCAGTATCATAACAAGCAGCCATATGCTACCGCCATGTAATTGAAAAACGAATTTGCCCTTATGGCCCCTACCAATACAGATAACCGAGAAATCCACTTTAAACAAAATTGAAGTCTAAGGGAATAGCTTTTTATCCGAGCATCCGCTATTCATAACAAGTAAAATTTGGACAAACTGAAGTTACAACTCATCCTTGTACTCATTGATCCACAAAATGTACCAATCAAGCATCTAACACAAGTGAGTACAATAAAATGTTTTCTCTTCCTTCTATATTTTTCATCCCTCTTCCATACCCTTTCTTCTTTCATCATATAGTCTGAACTGCAATTTTAATTAAATCTGTTTACCTGATGCCATTTACCCACTACGATTGAATCACATGTTTTTCAAACACTTATTGTGAAGCTCGTTGTTTCAAGTTGTCATTTAATTACTTTATGATGCACTTTATTTACAGCCTATGATTGGAAATTTTGAAAAACCCTTCTGAGGAACCAAACAAATGTCATTTGGAGAAACCAGTGTCGAGGGTCAACTCTAATCAAAATCAGCATTTACATAGTAAATGACGTCAATATTTTTTATTTGATACCAAGAGAGCGCAAATACAGGTGTCCTTCTGTTATCTCAGTCCAACCACAAGTCCACAAGTTTTCTTTTACCCTTGCTGGTTTTACACCAGCACTGGTTATCTCGCCTGGGGGGTGGTGTGATCCAGCTATGTCTAGAACTCTTTTGGCCATATCGTGGCTTCCATGAGAAAAACCTCTTCACCTCCCGCAAAAGAGCCGCGGGAGGCAGGTAAGGGCAGAACAGGAAGAAAATGAAAACCCAGAACGTGACACTAAGAGTTAAAACAGCACAGAACAAGCAGTAGGCCGTATCCCCACTGAAGTCAGCCTCTTGGCCGTTCACAAGTCCTGTGGTTTCCTAGAGTCAGCCCTCTGTGGCCATATTAATCCCTGAGCGGGACCCTCTACTCCACCAACCACCATCAGTGGGACTCCAAGCATAACCAACACCAGAGGAGCGGCTTCTGGCAGTACATGGAGAATGGCCCACCTTGAGATCCGGGATAGTAGCCAGCCGGAGGGCTAAAACGACAATTCACCAACAGCTAGATGTCTTATCTTGATCCAACAAAAACACACAAGTATATGGTAATGTATTCATTTTCAGTTCATCAGAATGCTACTTACTTTTAATTAAAGAAGATAAAAACAGTAACGTTGACCCGAGTAAGTCTTTTTAAACATAACAAAATGGTTGCTCAGGGAAGCAGAATTCAATATCTAAAACACCATTCCAGATTATTTATTGAGGGAAAAAAGCCTCCCGGGATCAATATAACCTAAAATTCATAGTGCGACTCAAAGAAATGAGTGTGCGAATATCTCCTCTGTAAAACCACAATTCTAATATGCAGCTGTATGAACCATGAAAAGATCATCTTCAGTTATCTTGCTCCGAGATGAAAGACGCCAGCTACACCACATTTTAATTAAAACTCTTGTGAATTAAAGAGTCAAAGCCACGCCGGCAACGGCACAATGAAGCCAGGCGTTAACTGGGCAACAGAAAAAATAATAGTTGAAATCTAAAATGAAACAGCAACATCAAAACACATCCTGGTAATAGTGAGGCTAACTCAATGGAAACACTGGTTCAATTAAGAGAAAGCCACCGTTTCTGAATCAACACTGTGTCCGATTACACAAGGCTGGTTTTTGTTTTAGCTCTATGCAATATTATGCACGCTCGGCCATTGGCGGAGCAAGTCCGAGTACATGGTTGCGGGAGTGAGGTGTAGGGGGGGAGGTCAGGGGGGCACTGCCACTATCTGTTCACGTCAGCGCATCGTTTCGAGTGCTTCGCTGGTCAGATTAATGACAGCATTCATTCCATTTGTTTAGCGTTGCTTAATAACAGGCGGGCCATCTCTCTTGTGGAATTGAATACGCGCCTCACGAATGCCCTTTGAAGCCAGTTTCGCATCAAGCAATGACTTCCCTCAAAGGAGGGAACATTGGACTATCACAGGTCCCTTAAACTAAGCGGTCTCCATAGCTCAAGACAATGTGAATCTTCGGGGAAGATTTTCAGCAGCAAAGGCAGGTTTCTTATGATCACAGCCTTTCAAAATTCACTGGGGCAATTGTGTAAGACCTGTTCTTCGCGTGCATACAGGGGACCATCATTAGCACTCACCTGAATGAAATTTTCAAATTCTACAAGGCGCAGTGAAAAAGGGAAGAGTAAACTCAGGCGAAATAGCCCCTAGTCTTCAGTTTTCCTCTCCGTCTTGTATAAAGGAAAATGCCACCTGAAAATGATATTTTCCAGACTGCATTTACCAATGCATTCCTATGGAACCCACCTCGGCACTAAATGGAGACTGATTGCAAGAAAATCTCATCCAGGCGTAAAATGAACAGCACTTTTAAGACGGGGAGGATGGTACGGCGGAAATCCAACTCCACTTCTTGCGCCTTCTACGCCATGAAAGCATTTAAAAATGGGCTGGAGATGGAAATGAAGGCACAACACCATTACACCTTACTTTTACGCCTTCATTTCTGCTCTGCCCATTATGAAATGACCCCCTCGCCCCATCTGTGTGTGTTCCAATGCAAACAGAACACCATCTGTAACCAAGGGCGCAGGAAGTTAGCCATCATTTGTTCTTGTAGATTTCCATTTGTGGTTAATTTCTTCAGGCTTAGCGGGAATGTAAATAAGTCACTCGTAGTAGGACAAGTTAGTGAGTTATCCAGGGTCAGTTATTTGTAAACACCCAGACTCCAATACTGGGAGGCCAAGATAATGCATTTCCTAAAGTATTTGAATTATTCAGGAACCTATGGTTAATGGCTGTGAAGTCACACATGTTAGGGTAGTGGGGCTTCTCATTGCCTGTCTCAAGCACAGGAATGCCAGTGAAGTTGGCTCCCGTCTCACTACTTCCACATTTTGGTGTGTGAACCATGCAGGCCACTTTACAGTTCATGAAAGGGCTGCTACTGTGCCCTTAGCCTTCATTGGTCGCCTGTAAGGACCAATGGCATGTGAAACTGGCATAAGATGCTATGGAATTAGTGAGGTTGGGGAAATGAGCAAAATCATACTTGACTAATATGAGAGTGGAGATGCATATCAGCCTTGTTCCAGATCCCCGACAATTAACTATGAGCAAAAGTGGAAGAGATGCGTGGTAATCCTGTGTTTAAGACTTCAGAGTTTTATCATGTAGAAGACATGCCAAATTACAGCAAGCAAACAATATGTATGTGACCCATGGATTCCACCTGAAGAGGTCATGATACACCTGAGCTTGAACCTATGGCACATACACAATTCTCTTTCAACCCTTCAATGCGCGATTCAGCAGGCATGACAAGTGATACATGACCTTAAGGCCTAAGCATGCAGGGCATGCAGTACCCTAAGAGTTGGGGCTAAAAGTCTACAGGGCCATCTTGCATGACCAGGGCTTTCTGAACCAACAGCGGTCTCTGCACATAGGCTTTGGGTGACCAAGGTTACATAGATGGTCTTCTCCACAAGAGACCCGAGACCTGGAGGGACTTTCAAGTCCCCTCCAGCCAGGTCTTCAAACAACAAATAGCTATTTTTTCTGAAAAAAAGGCTGAATACAACACACTTTCACAAAGAAAAAGAGAAGAAAGATTAACAGAGCACATTTTAATAAAAGTAAAAATTACAATTATGGAAATACTAAATGCATTGGGTATTCCTGTACAGGTGGATCAAAGCATGACGTAGGAAAGCCTACTTTGACTGCTGGCATAGGTAGTTGGCCCTCTGGTGTCCCATTAAAGGCAGCCCAAAGGAAACCTCTAACTCACTGCAGCAGTAGTGCTGATCTTTTTGAAGACCTGAAAAGAATTCAACATATCATATGTAGTTACAAGCAATAGTAATGAGTGACCAATTGACTCAGACTCTGGCATGCTTAAAAGGGATTAAATATATCACAATACTACAAAAGCCACAAGCTACCCCCTCCTCCTGCGTTTCTATTGTGCAGCTTGTGAATGAGTCTACAGCTAAATAATTCAATAACTGTGTAAAGAATTCCAACTTTTTATGAAAATATAAAATTCGAAATGTATAGATTTTTTGCGAGACACTCATGTCTCATATCATTGCAACTCATCTAAGACTACGGGAATAACTCCTAACTAACTGACCATCACACTAAACAACAAAACATTCAAAGGTAATCAAACATAAAAGAGTGAACAAGAAATAGCCAGTATTCTGGATGACCTACACCTCTCCTTGGTAAATCCCTTCCCCAGGGTTGTCCAATGTCAACTTCCCAAGGAAAGGGAACGTTTTGAACCAGTTCTCGTAAGTTCCAAGTGCAATAATAGTTCAAACAAAAATCCATTGGTAACAGTCATTCAGCTTTGTTGAAAAGACCCTCTTCCAATTCCAGAAAAGAAAATAGCACCAAAGGCAATCCTGGCTATCCTCTAACACTTCAAATAATAGATTAACAGCTTCCCCTTCTACAACTTTAAAAGTGGTTACAACCTCTGCAGTGTGTTTGGTATAATTGTCAGGATGCTTCTTCTTGGGTTGTTGATTTCCTCTTAACAACCACCCTTCTATTGCTGTTACCGTGGGAACAGACTCCTTTGATCCCCAGTATGCCACTACTTCCATCAACTTCAATATAACATCCACTGACGGTGTTATACACAACCACAGTTCAGGTATTTTCTGCTTCAACCGTATACTTCAGGATTATTAGGCACATAAAGACAAGACACTTCAACCTCTACAGGTAGACAAGGCACTCCTCTTTCCTATGCTCCAAGAAAAGGGCAGCCTATTTGCCTCTTCTGTCTGCCTTACTGCCACATGTATAACCTGCCTCTACTTCAAGACTGACTTTCTCTCAACTTCAGCAGCCTCAACATCACAGATTATTTTGCTCAATCTTCTTTACAAGCACCCAGCTGCCATCCCCAGCTTTATTCACACCTTATTGGTTCCAGTCGCTACCCTGAAGCTCGCTGCCACCCTTCTAACTTTGGGTAACAATGTCACACTTGTATCAGAAAAGCAGAAAGCTGAGTAAAACAACCAGCTATTCAGTCGCTCTCTATTAATGCCCCAAACTGGAGGGTTTTTCAAAGGCATCTTTATTTGCAACTCAAATTCAACTTAGCAACTTTCATCAAAGGAAATCAATCAAAGTCATCAATTTTCAAATTATCTGTATTTAGTTGTATTCACTAATTTCTTCTTAGTGATGCAGACATCATCATATATGCATGTATAGGTCCTTTAAACAATCCACCTTCCTATTTTCAAGTACACTTTTGTGATGCTTCTTTAAATGCACCCAGGAAAAATAGATTTGCATTTAAAATTTGAAGACGAACAAGAAAGCCTAATTCTGTTGATTCAGACTACAGGTCCCATAATCCCCTAAATGCTGGGACGAGGAAGAGGGCTGAAGAGCAATGATGCGGCAGTAATCACGCTGTTAAGCTTAATGACACAGCTAAAGGAAGCAGAGAGGCTTAAAAGGCCCCCTCGTGTTCAGGCCATTAGATTGAGATAGAGCTGTGGCTGTAGTGGTTGCAGCCCTAACAGCAGCAGCAGCAGAAGCAGAGCACGGCGTTGGCAATCCAAGCAGAAGTGGGTGAACAGAAGGGACGCCAGGATTTCAACCAAGCAGATTCCAGCTGCCTGTCCTGAGAGGGTCCCGTTAACCCAAAATCTGAAGTGCAGAGGTTGCACAGCGGAACGCGTGAAGGAAGACTGCTTTTCCCCTTGTGAACCCAATTGCAGAGATTGCGCAGCCAGAAGCGTGCTGGAGGCCGTGGCGGAATGTTGGCGTGTAGCCGAGGGTCCCTGGAGCAAGAGGAGCTCTGTGGCTGCATGGCAGTGTCATAGACACCTTCACAGAGGAAGGGTGTGTATTCAGACGAAGCCCGAAGCAGTGAAAGTCCTGGAAGTCACAAAGGGAGCAGGACAGAAGCCAGTGAGCATTACTGAGTGTTCTGAACCCTTGCGCAAACAAAGGCAGGCAACTGTAGTCAAGCAGAGTCACTCACTTATGAGTGAAAGCAGAAATAGACCGACAGTTGATTGTCGGACAATTTGAAGATCCACAAGTAGCACTCGCGTATGAGTGAACTCTTTCTCTAGCACGAGTAACAGTAAAACCACGTTAATTGAATTTTAAACTTCTGAAAACAGGTGAAAGATAAAGCGTGTGTGCTTAAAAAGTCAAAAGAGACTAACACCAGACATACAAGTAAGCTGCTTTGGGGGGGGGACAGAGGGAGCAAGGGCGAATGCAAGGTTGTAAAAAGGTGAAGCCTGAGGATTGTAAATGTTCCCTAGAAATTGGTACAACTCACATTGCCAAAGCTATAAGGAAGAAATGTAGAATTACATCCTTAAATGTGATATTGGTTGTTGATGTGACAGAAAGACAAGAATGGCAAAGATGCTTCCCTTCTGAAATGTGAATGTTCAGAGGATGTGTGTCTTGCCTACCTGAAGGTGTTGAGGAGCACTAAAGCAAATGTTGTCTTTTCTGAAAAGTTGTTCAAAGATACAAGCTGTGATAAAACTGTCAGATTTAAAACTTCAGAAGCCCAGTTGAATGTGGAACGATATGGGGGAGGAGAGTAGACCTGCATGGTGAATCCTTGCAGACATTTACCTGGTATGAGAGCTCCCAGGTAGAAGTAGTGGTGCTGTGAAGTCATCCTGACAAAAGATATATACTGTGATTACTAATGTTATAAAGACACCTAAGAAGTGCTGCCAAAAAGCTGTGGTTCTTTTTACCTTGCCAGAAGTTTTTTGTTTTTTTTATCTGAGAAGGAACTGCATTTCTTCTTGGACATTTCAACATTGTGGCAAAGCATCGTGACCCAGAACATCATTGGTGCTATTTGATGAAGTGGAAATTATTACTCAATAAAGGAGAGAAATCTTTGTTACAAACTTGGATTTCCTCGTTTCTTTTTGTTGAACTTTGGAACCAAACCTAACTTGACACCTGAGGAAGGGGAGTTCACCCTGGTTATGAAAAGAGACTGAATATATCAGAAATGCCATTGTTGAGATTTGTTGTGAATTGCCACATTTTTCCTTTTATATGTTTTACGCTTAAGTGTGAGGGCCAGATATCATATGTTAGAGTGTTTTCCTTTAGTTTTGATAGGCAGGGAAATCCTCGCCAGGGTAGGGATAGTGAGGGGTTTGATGAAACTTAGAATTTAATTAAATGCCATACTCTGAGAAATCATCTAAAAGTTATCCGCCTTACCTTTCTGACCCCTCACAGACCTCAAGAGCGAAAAGAAAAGCATCAGAGGAAACTTTCGCGGCACAGTGGTAGTGAGGAAACCACTGGCCTCCCAAGAACAGTTTTGAACCCCAAAACTGAGAAAGAACTGTATCAAACAATATCAGGAGAAGGGAGTCATTCTCTTGGTATCAGACAAAAAGCTGTGATAAAGGCACCAGGGGAAGGGAGTTCTTCCCACTGGCCATATTGTGAATTGAACCAAACACCACCAGGAGAAGGCCGTCATTCTCCTGGTGCAGGCCCAAGACTTGTGTTAAAGATGTCGGGGGAAGGGAGTCATTCCCCCCAGGCAATATGGTGAACTGAGTGGGCTGAGACGTGTCCTGGAGACACAAGGGGAAGGGTGTTATTCCACCTGGTTCTATTGGGAACTACATAAGTGTACACCAGGAGAAGGGAATCATTCTCCTGGACATTAGATAAAGACTGGTTGAAGCTCCTAAACCAGAGGAAGGGAATAATTTCCCCTGGTATTTTCTGTTGAATTAAAAAAAGCAATTGGACACTAGATAAGAAGCAGGAGAAGGGAGCCATTCTCCTGAAGAAGGGACATTCTGTTAATGTACTGTTTAGTTTTAATGTGAGAGTAAGAGTAGGATTTGACACAGGACGTGGAATTTTGATTTGACAGGCATACTGACAATTCCTTTAGTTTTAGTTCGAGGGAGGGAAACCCCTCTTTGAGATAGGGATAGTGAGGTCTTTTACTTAAGAAATAATAGTGTATAACCAAAACCATGCCACCTTCGTGTCAGCTTCCTTCTTCAACACCCTTACAATGTTCACCAACAATGTTGGTTAATCAGAGAAACAAATCATGGCAATCCTAGAAACTGGTAGTGACGGAATTGGTGCTGGTTGGTAGCACACTGGATAGACTCAAACTCTTGGAATAAACAAGAAAGGTATATTAGAAATGCGCATCGAAAGGAAACGTCCAATTCCAATGTGGCGTCCACTCAGAGTGGGTTAGACAGGGGTTGGGAAGGAATAGATAGCATAGTACTTACAGATAAAACAGGATGTTTGTGTTGAAAACCAATTGCGCTACTATGTTTGTTGCTTAGCAACATCAATGGCTAACCCCTTTCTTGGTCTTCAAATCGTCATGACTTCAAGAATCACCGTTCCTATCCCACTTCTCCCCACCTATCCTCTCCTACTGCATTTCTTCTGTTCCCATTCACTGTTCTTTTGTTGCCTACGAGGGGTCAGTAACGCGAGGCAGACAACTGTTTGAGGATTTATGAAAGCATGCCATTTTATTCTTAAAATACATGTAGCAGAATGCCTAACTATCCCTACTCTGTTGAGGATTTCCCTACCTTACTGAAGTTAAAGGGAAAGACACTAACACAGGATATCTGGCCCTCACACCAAGCAAAAAATACAGGGAAAAAAATATATGGCAATGCAACATAACAAACATGCACAATTTCTGAATAACCTTCCAATGTCCTGGGTGTATTCCATTCCCCAGGATTCAATGTCAACTTTACTAATGTTCAGCCAAAGAAAGATTCAGTTCTTGATGTTTCAAAGTCAAAGTAAGATTTGTTAACCGAAGTTCCAATGAGAGCAAGTTTCTTCTCCTTGGTGAAATATCCACTTTCCACTTCCACCAAACCATTGGTGATCCCAACCACAATAATTTATCAGCTCTTCAAGAGGACTTGCCACAGTTCAAAAGAAATACAATATCCACAACTATCAATGATATGTAGTTCTTGGTTAACAGTTAGTGTAATGCACATTGGTTTATTTGTCAGGATGCCTTCACTGCTACTATGAGAACAGTCACACTTGTCTCACAGTACTTCACTTTGTTTAGGCTACTATAATGTTGCATCTACTGACAACCCATAGCTTCAGTATTTTGGACTACTGCTACAACTCTAGTGATTGGTACTTCTAGACTGGTCATGACAAGATTCACTTTCAACTACTTCAGCACCTTCAGGTAGGAAAGGCACTCTTACTCTGAATATCTCTCTTCAAGAGGGACAGCCTCTTTGCCTTTGTCTGCCACAACAACAACCTGGGTTTGCCTTTAAGACTCTATTCACTCCGTCTTCCACAGTCTTTGGCACTACTGGTTATGTCACTTGCAAAACAGTCTTTACAAGCAGCCCGTTTCCCTTACCCAACTTAATCAGCCCAAGTAATAACCCAGAAGCCTTGGTGCCACTCTTTTAGCTTCAGATAATGTTTGTACATAGGTCTCTTAGGCCAGTAGAACTGTTATAAACTTCACAGTAACAGTTGGATTGCTTTTCAACTCTGAGAAAGGCCAATTTCCCTTTCAATATTGGGAGGCTCTTGGCTTGGGCAATGCTTGTTCTCTTCAGTAGTAAAAGCACTTCTTAAATATGAAAATGTATGCTACATAAGAGTAAAGAATAGAGTTCAGTCGTTTGAATAACAATTCGATACAAGCAACCACTTCTTAAGGTAGTTTTTAAAGGTTAAAGCCTTGTGTTGAATTGTATTCGCGTATGAAGTAAAGGATAGAGTTCTGTCTTTCTTTGGGAATCACAATTAGGCACATGTGGCCACTCTTTGAAATCGTTTTCACAAGTTAAAGACTTCGACATTGTTTTATCAAGGTTAGGTATTCGGTAATGGTCTTTACTAACAGTCTTTGTAGTGTTCACTTCCCTTAATTGGTGACACGCGACCACTCCTTCAAGTAGATAGTCTGTTAAGAGTTTAACAATGGATTTAAGCAGTGTTCGCTGTTCACGCAAATAAAAGACTTTCTTCATATGCAAGTGCTACTTTTCCAGTGTTCATGTATTATACTTCAACAAACAACTTCAGCTCGCTTTAAATCACACACGAGTGAATAGGGAACTGGATACTGTTGCTGGCAATGCTTGTACAAGGTATTCAAATGCCAGGCTTCAGTCACTGGCTTCTTTAACACTTGTTCTGCGGATTGCACCATTTCTACGGCCTCTGCTACAACTTATACTGTTTCTGGCTTCTTAGGGACCTGCACCCTTCCTCTCTGAAGGTGTCTTCGGTCCGGCCACACGTTTTTGGAGCCCCTCTCGGTCCGGAGAACCACGGCTTGAGAACTGCTCCTCATCTCTGTCTCCAACACGTTCAGTGTACAGCAACCATGGCAACCAGGCTCACATGGGAAAGACTGCTCTCCTGCACAGCTTCCGCTGCACAGCCTCTGCACTTGACAGTTTTGGGGAACCGGAACCTCTCCGAACAAGCAGGTGAAATCTGCTGTCTCCACATTCCGGCATCCCTCTGGTCTGCTCACTTCTGCTTGGTTTGCCAGCTTTGTGACTTCCTCTTTCTGCTCCTACTGCTACAATTCAAATTCCAGTCACAGTTCCAGCTCCTTCCAATTACCTGCACCCGAGGAGGCCTTTTTATTCCTTCAAGTGTCGGCTGTTAGGCGTAATTGCCTGACTTCTGCTACAGCATGCCGCTTCAGCCCTCTTCCTCGTCCCTGTACTCACAGGATTATGGGACGTGTAGTCCCCTACAACAAAGTTGTACAATTGAGTTAATTTTAAGGGTAGATCCTAAAAGTCATTAAAATATGAACTCTTAGAATTTGTGATTACAGGGGAAGATATTTGACATAAGGCATTTTTGTCTGATCCTTTCACATGATACCTTTGGGATTAAGGAGGGTGTTCATCCTGCACCACTTTAAAAGATCTTTCTATTAACAAGGCTTGCTCAGATTTAACAGAATTTGTACTCCAGGTCACAGATTTTATATGAGGGTCAGGGACATTATAATGACAATATGCCATTGCCTGTTTTGATAGCTCTGAAAGGCACTTCCTTTCAGAGGACAAATACCATGTTTTATCCCACAGGATCTCCTCAGCACTCTGGGCTTGGTCTCCTCACAGGGGATCCTCTCGTAGTACACCACTCCCAAGTTCAGGATCAGGAAGTTTATGCCTTCCTCTGGCCACCTGGGAGGAGATATTAGGCAGGTTTTCACAGTGAGGGATCCGTAGGACTCTTCACATGCCCCAGTGCTGGCATTGTTCTGGAGATATTGCTTTTTTTCACTGCATGCCAATGTTTTTTTCCAACATCTCCCATCTCGAGGAAAGAACAGACAGCCAGGCCCAGGGGAGCTACTTTGCCAGTAACTTCATGCAGGGTAAGGTTCAAAGATTGAATATCGTAATTTAAATCTAAGAAAATTGCAGGAATCAGTACTAATTCTGTACCACATGTTTCTGTAGGGCTGCATTGCTCTACCGTTCTCTCCCTCTTGCTTTGTTTTCCCCACTTTCCATCTAGTCACATTGAGAAAGTGTTTAGTCCTCTTTCTGGGCTGAAGTGAGGGGTAGTCGGGAGGGCGAACATCCAGCATTTTAAATGCACTCCTACAAGATAATACTATGTAGGCACCTTGCTTGCGGGCACTTTGAATACCTCTTCCTCATGGGGAGGAATTGGCAACACATTTGTACAAACTAACATCGTTTTCTTTGGTATTGAGTGTAAAGAACCATTATATCAGACACTTAGGATGCAGATAAGAATGCTAGTTTTAGATAGTCACATCATACAAAGTAGAAACGCTAAGAATGGTTGCATGAACCCATCAAAGATTTACGCCTGAAAATAATCTGTTTCTCCTTCAGTATAGATGTACATGAAATAAATGGATTACCAAGGATGAACCTTTCCAGAAAGAGGATTTTAATTAAATAAACCTTTGCCTGAAGACGTTTCAGTGAATAGACTGTCCTACTTGCGCATCAGCCCTTTTTTAGGAAGGTTTTTCTAAACAAAAGTGGCATTGCCCACTGTGATGAATTCAAGAAATTCGTCCCATCTCCCCATGCGGCAGCCACGCCTTTGGGAAAAGTGAGGTTGGGCCGCTACACGATACCCTCCAGGCCAAGCCTAATCCAACTGGGGATGGCCTCCCTTTGGGGCCAAGGAATGACCATGTAGGGATACTATCCCATCTCCCCTCATGTCAACCCCCTTTAAAGTGACTGGCTTGGTTTCCTACTTTGATTTGTCTCTGCCTCTTTCTGCAAAGCAGGGCCAATGGAGTCCTCCCGTACATTCCAATGAGGGACTCAAATACAGCAGAACGTCAAGCCAGAGAGAGAGAATCCGCTGGAGAGCAGGAAGCTCTGGCCTGTGCGGTTGCGCAGTGGGCGTGGGAGGCGGAACTCCACAACAGCCCACAAAGCGCTGCAACTTCAAGGAAACCAGGACTCCTGGAAAGCAAGGAACCGCAGGAACACCAAGGAGAATCGAGAGAAACCAGATGTACTAGGGACATCCTACACCGACGCCCAGCAACAGAAGATTTACTGCAGGACAACAGACCACATGAACCTAAGCAAGAGGAAGAACGCAGACCCGCAAGGGCTAGAACGACCGCCTCCAGCTCAGAGCAGCGCCGCTAGCACACAGGTATGTGGCAGTGGCAGAGGAGCAGTTGGAAGGCGGCGAGGCCGCACCAGAGACCACCTAGGGCTACTGATCAGACTACCCCGGATGGGGGAGAAAGTAGTGATGAGCCACAAAGGGCAGAGCAGGCCCAAAGCCCACATGGGCCTAATAATCCAAATAACCTAGAAAGGGGTGGAAGCAACCACTAACCAAACAAGGCGGAGCAGGTCCAAAGCCCACACAAGGCTACCGATGTGGCTACCCCAGAATAGAACAGGTGACCAACCACACAGGGCTGTGCAGCCTCGAAGCCCACAAGGCACTAGCAAACGAAACCACTGACTACATCAGGCTGAGTGGGTCCTTAGCACATATGGGAGCGACAACCCAAATGCCCTGAGAAGGGGTTGAAAAGAGTAACTGAGCAAATCAGGCTGAGCAAGTCCGAAGCCCACACGAAGCTAAGGATCCAACTACCCCAGGAGGGGATAAGTTAACAAACCAAGAAAACCAGGATGAGCAAGCCCGAGGCTCACACAGGGCTAAAGTTTCGACAATCCCAGAAGGGGATAAGAGAAGCAACCAAGCATAGCAGGATGAGCAAGCCTGAGGTCCACATAAGGGAAAAGAACAAACTTTGTTTTTGTTGGACACATCAGTCTTCACCCCATTGGGAGACACCATCCCAGAAAAAGAGGTAAGCTAGCAACTCTACAGACTACCTGTCAAAGGCATTGTTTTGAGCTAGAGGAGAAGATGGGATATTTCTTTTGTTTCCTACAAAGTCGAAGAGCGGAAAGAAATGGTAAAAATGGCGGTAGGGATCATAAAACCAGCCACCACTTTAAGTTAACCAAGGGGAAGTAAACCTGTCGTAAGCTGTAGTTTAGCATCTCTATTTGTCTTCCTTTGTATAGTGGCAGGCTAGCTGGTAGATTAGCGTATGTTCGGACAGGGAATCCATCATAAGAGTAGGGTTTAGCAAAGGTTTCACTTGTTTCTTTAATAAAGCATACTGTTCCAACATACAATTATAGGTTTTGCAACACGCACTGCCTAGATTTGGTCTATTACCAATTAAATTGAAAATTAAAGATACAATTCTGTTTTGGATCATATAAGGAAATGTAATCATAGGGTAATCATAGGGTAAACAGCCGACACATGTTTTGACAACGTAGCTCGTTTTCAGGGCTAACGGCTTGTCTGGATGAATTTGCTTGAACAAAGCAGTGTCTTAATAGTAGAGGTTGTAAGATGAATCACAAAACCACTTGACAGCAGGTTCAGGTTAACATGCGGTTTTAAATCAGAATACAACCAGGTTGGTTATTGCTTGTAAGTGTTATTTCTCCAAATTTGGTGCCAAATCACAGATGCAATTGTTTATCGTGCCCTTATTTGCGTTAGTAAAAGTGATGAAAGAACAGGATTACTTTCAGTGTTATCAGTGGTTACGCTTGTTGGCATGCAGGCTCAAATTTCTTGCCTTTGTTGGCATGAAACAAATGAAGGACGTCCAAAATGGAAAGGTTCAATCCCTCGTGAGGCAGTGTTCCAACATGTCCTCTTGTCCATCTCCTATGTCTGACTTACCACACCACTCAAAATGGGAAACTCCATTTTATCGACCATAGAAGTCAGATGAACAAGTTACTTACTCCTGGTAACGTTCTTTCAACTGGATGTTCCTCCCATGTATTTCTCATCTTTGATATTCGATATCTAGCTTCAGCTGCTTCGGAAATTCTTTTTCAGCAGAGGGCGCTGTGCGTCGATGGCATTGATCCAATGTCCCTCGAGGGCCTCTGTCTCGAGGATGATATCATTGAAGGCATATATAGCATGCCCAGCACCCATTGGTTTCAGTTCTGTTTTTTCCTACAGTAGAAATACCTGCATAACCACAGGAATTACCGTACTCAGCCGGAACGAAAGCTGTAATAGCATAGGAAATTCTACTGTGGGGTAGGTTGAGAGGGCGATGAGGAATACGTAGGAGGAACATCCAGTCGAAAGAATGTTACTGGGGTAAGTCACTTGTTCTTCGAAATGGATTTTGTCCTCATCTTTGATAGACTCCCAAAGCAGTATTAGATGTGGTGGGGGGAATAAGAATTTCAGTTTCCTAAAGGATTTCATGATCCGAATACAGGACTGCTTTTCCAAAGCTCCCATCCTGGCCGAGGGAAGACTCCAGGCAGTAATGTTTTGTGAACGTATGAATCGTAGACCACGCTGCTGGGTCACAGCTCCTTTTTATTGGTACACCGCTTTGCAGGGATGTAGAGGTAGCCATGCCCCTGGTGGAATTGGCTCTTAACACGTCAGGAGGATCCTTGCCTGCCAGTCAGTAACATTCCGAAATAGACAGAATGATCCACCTGGATAAGGTCTGTTTCCTAACACCTGACCCAGTTTGTGGCCTCTATAGCCAATGAAAAGCTGATCTTCAATGCAAAGTTTTGATGGCCTAGATATATAAAACCTCAAGGCTGTGCAAGGGTCCAACAGGTGTAATCTGTCCTCGTCCTTGCCCGGATGAGGTGGGGGATAGAAAGAAGGTAAAACAATGTTCTGCCCTACTTGAAAATCAGAAATGATTTTGGGTAAAATGAAGGTTCAACCCTCAGAACAACCCTATCCTTACGAAGATAGTAAAGGGTGGCTTGGACGAAAGTGCCTGCAACTCACTCACTCTATGGGCTGGTTTTAAAGGTGAACCTTAAAGGACATGAGTGTAAAGGTTCAAAAAGTGCACACAAGAAATGTTAATACCAGATTAAGGTCCCAAGTTGGAACCTGGAAAGGAGATGGGGAGTGGGGATACACATTGGTGAGCTCCTTTAGAATTTGTGTCACCAGTGGAATTTTGAAAAATGAACATTCCTCTGACTAGTGCTTAAAGATGGACAGCACCGCCAAATAGCCTTTAAGAGTACCAACCTGGAGCCCCAGATTGGCTAAGGATAGAAGAAGGGATAAAACGTTTGGTGTTTTGTACAGAAAAGGGTCTACATTCTTTCCTTTGCACCAGCTGCAGAATTTGTTCCAATGGCAATGGTACAAAGACTTTGTTGCTGGCCTTCTGGCCAAAAGCAAAATCTCCATTACGTCATCCGGGAAGGTCCGAATCCTTGTATCTCGGACTCTCAGAAACCATGTGTGAAGGCTAAGTGTCTTGACCTCTGGATGAGAACCTGACCCTCCTCTTGACAGAGAAGGTCCTCTCTTAGTGAAGACGTATTGGAGGGCAGATGGACATGTCCAGAAGGTCCGAGGACCATGTCCTCTTGGCCCAATCCGGGGCAATTAGGATCATGTGTTTCCCAAACTTTCTGAACCTCCTGATCACGTGAGGAATGACGGAGACTGTAGGAAACGCATACAGGAGTTGAAACTCCCAGTCCACTACGAACGCATCTCCTAGAGCTCCTCTTGGGGGAAATTCCTTGCAGCAATACAGTTCGCACTTGCGGTTGACACTGGTCGTGAACAGATCCACTTGAGGGGTTCCCCAAAGGGTGAAGATCACTAGAAGGACTTCCTGAGATAGTTCCCACTCGTGGGAGATTGGGCTCTGCCTGCTCAGAGCATCCGCTGCGGTGTTCTCCTCCCCCGCTAGGTGAACTGCTGATGGGAAATTCCTTCCTGAACTGCCCTGTACCAGAGCTGCCTTACCTATCTGTACAGTGGTAGTGACCCGACACCTCATCTTTTGTTGAGGTAGTACATGGCCACTGCGTTGTCATCATTATTAGGACATACTCCCCCCCCCCCACACAGAGGGCAGGAAGGCCTTCAGCGCTAGTCTGATTGCCCTCAGCTCCAAAAGATTGATATGTAGTTTGGACTCCGATGGAGACCAATGACCGCTGCCTGTCAGATAGCTGGTGTGGACTCGCCACCCTGTGAGTGAGGCTTCCGTCACTACTGTTCTCTCCGCCCATGGTTGCCAAAAAGGTTCTCCTTTCAGAATGTTGTCCTTGCAGGCCCACCACAGGAGATCCTGTGCAACTCTGCTCAGAACCTGAAGTAGGTCCGACATCTTTACTGAGAACTGGGACCATTGAGTTCTGAGAGCCCATTGAAGGGATCTCATTCTTACGCGGGCCTCTGGCACCATAAAAATGGAGGATGCCATGAGGCCGAACAACCTCAAAAAAAAAAAAGGCCAGGAGACGCAGGGCACTTTGAAACTTGGAGACCATCTGTAGAATGTCTTGAGCCCTCACCTCGGGTAGCAATCTCTTTCCCAAGGATGTATCCAGTAGAGCTCCGATGAACTGGAGCTTTTGAGAAGGTGTCATATGGGACTTCTTGTAATTGAGGGAGAAGCCCAGTCTGTGAAGAGAGTGGCTGTTACGCTCACCTGGCTCCCACATCCCACAGGGGCGTCGATTGGACCCAGACAGCTGCGGTCTCCATCCACGTGATGCGTAGTGCAGCGATGACTGACTGGATCTGCCCTCCTAATCTTGTCTGCTTAACCCATAGAAATATTCTCCTTATATTCTTGAAAGATGAGCTCTCCATCCTGCGTGGATTTGCAGGGGCGCGTCGATTCCAGTTGCTTCACTGGTTTGAAGGCTCGGGAGAGTTCCGGAGAGTATTGACTCTGAGGTTCCTGGTGAGGACCAGTAAGTATTAAGTTCATAGAGTTCAGTATGTCCGATGTTCACTCTTGTTCCCCCTTCCTTTCTTGTCTTGCAGCTGGCTCGTGAAAAGATGCTCTTGTGGCAGCTGGTGGCGCTCAGGTAAGATTCTATTACCTGGCGCTGTCCGGTAAATGTTGCACGAGGAAAACGTGTTGTTTTGTCTCTCTTTACAGATGCGGCACGTGAAAATATGGAGAGTCACAAAAGGATGCCTCCGGTGGTAAATCAGTTAAGTCTACGGTGGTAAGAATTATATTTGTTGGTTCCCTTGGCTCACCTTGTGGTTTTCTTTGGTCTCCTAGGTGCCGAAGTTCGGCGAAGAAATGATGGAGGCAGCGCCGACCCGAAGGATGCTGTGAAGACTGGTGAGTATGGCGCGGCGCTGCAGCTGGAGGTGCGGTGCGTGCAGAAATGATGTTCTTTACAGGTCCGGAGACAAGCTAGATCCAGAATCAGGTGTGGAATAGAAATAAGTTTGTTTTCTAACCTTGTCCCTTTCTTTCCTCTTTGTTTTAGGAGCTCCGTATTCGAGGCGGGCGTGGCAGAAGGCTGGATGCAGGCTGCAGGCACGGTGAGTGTTACGCTGCTGGATGCAGAATAACGCGAAGCGTGTGTTGCTGGTCGGGTGTGGTTTAAATAGCCTCAAAAGTAGTCCCCGGTAAGAAGTCCTTAGAACCACACCGAGTAAAAAATAGTCCCTGTAGAAAAATAGTCCCTTTCAGGCTTCATGTTGGATTGGAGTCATTTGCAGCATGGTCTGCCTGAGGTAAGTAATGACTATGAGCCTGGCACCTTAGGGGCCAGGACTGATTCCTACTATGAGCCTCGCGCCTAAGGCGCCAGGACTGAACCCAGATAGGCCCTAGCCGGGGCTGCTGAGGTTTTACTAAATGTCTAGATTCCTGCTCCCAGGGCTGATGGGCTTGGTCCGGATGCCTGGGGGTAGGCATCATGACAGTGGCAGGTGATGTCGAGATGATCCCGGACTTGTTTGGGAGATCGCGCCCTGATCAGCCAATCGGCCAGGTAGGGGTAGATGTGAATTCCCCCCTCTCCTGAGATTCACTGCCACCATTAGTTTGATGAAAACCCTCGGGGTGGCGGCTGGGGCAGAGAATAGCCTGAATGGCAGAAATCAAAATTGATAATGAGAACCGCCAACTGCGAACCTTAGGTATTTTCTGTGCTTGAGAGATGTGATGGATTGGCACATGAAAATAAGCATCCTGAAGGTCCAATGACACCAACCAATCCTGAAGTTGGAGGGCCTGAAGTATCTGAGAAAGAGTGACCATCTTGAACTTGTCTTTCCTGAGGAAATTGTTCAAGTATCTCAAGTCCAAGATGAGTCTCAGCCCTCCGTCCTTTTTGGGTATTAGGAAATAAGGGGAATAACATCCCTCGTTCCTCTCCGATACAGGCAGTGGTTCTATAGCACTCTTTTCTATCAGGGTTAAAATGTCCTGCACAAGGAACAGATCTGGAATCCTCAAATAGTGGCTCCCTGGTGGATTGCTCTGAGGTCTCTGTATGAAAGGAAGGCCGTACCCATGGGCTACGGTCTCCAATGCCCAAGCATCCAAAGTCATGTCTTGGCATTCTTCTAGTTGCTGAGATAGTCTGCCCCCCACTGGCGGGTTGTGGTACTCGGGGTCACTACTGGAAGGGCGGTACTTCTTAGTCACATTTTTATGACAGCCGGATCGGTTTCAGGCATCTCCCAATTCGCTGCCACCCTTTTTTACAGAGCAATATGAAATTGTAATATAGGATCTGACTGAGGACCTTTATCCAGGATGTCTGTAAAATCATCCTCTTCAAATGGTAACGGAGGCCTACTCCACCCCATATATTCCAATACCTTGGACATGAGCTGTCAATATGACGCATCAGCATGCTCCCCAGCCTCTGGTCTTCCAAACTCTAGCTCAGGTGAGGTGTCCACCCCACTGGCCATCTGCAGATTGTCATGAAAGGTCTTTGAACCTTGATTCCTCAGAGATAAAACTTTCTGGGACATTTGGTGTACCAAACTGGAGGCCAAATGGTGCATAGTTGTCTGAGGGTTTATCCTCCTTATATATTGAGGTAAAGGACTTAAGAGTCCTCTGTCTCTAAAAGCCTCCCATTCAGCTGGAGTGGATTTCTTTGTGGAGCAAGATACCCTCTCAGGGGAAGTGTCTGACGATGAAGTCGAAGAAGGCAGCCTATGGTGCCTCTTGTTCGACTTCTTCGACGATGAGTGGTGGGAGCCACTCCACGATCTCGACCTCTTAACTTTCTTCCTCTGAGGAGATTCGCCTCTCGACTTGTCGGTTTTTTGGTCGGGGTAGATGATTTGGGGTTTCAACCTACCGCCAATTTCCCCTTTTGCTCCTTCAAGGTCTTTCCTGTCATCGACTAGCACTTGGAGCAGTCTGAGGTCTCATGCTCCAACCCGAGAGACCATAAACATATACGGTGTGGGTCGGTCAATGACATTTTCGGACCACAATCTCGGCACTTCTTGAACCCAGTCTCCGGGGTCATCGGAGTCGATGAAGACATACTCGTATGAAGTAATGACGTACAAAGAAACAAAGCGTGCCGTATTTCTAAAAGTGATAGCATTTGCGGAAAAACAGAACTGAAGCCAATGGGCACTGCGCATGTTATATATGCCTTCGATTACATCCCTGAGACAGAGGCCCTCGATGGACATCGGGTCGACGGTATCGATGCACAGCGCCCTCTGCCAAAATCTTTTTTCCGAAGAAGCTGAAGCTGGATATCGAATATCAAAGATGAGGAATATGTGAGAGAGGACAATCCATTTGAAAGGTTGTCTCTGCTGGGAATAAAATTTGAAACACATTCAAATCGCAAAAGATCACAGGAGTGCTTAAATGTCTAATTTCTCTTAGCCAGTACTATTCCTCTAAAGAGAGGAAGAGCAGGCCTAAAGCTAACTGTGCATAACTAATTTATAATGATTCGAAGATTATCTGTGATAAGCAAGGAGAATGTGTTACTATCAAAAGGGATAGTAAGGGCCAATCATTGATCGTCGCCATTCAGAGGTGAACATTTGTTCTCTAGCTGTAAAACAGCTACCACCTTAGCCCTTTCACAACCATGAATTGGAATTTCTCTCATAGGTTTTTGGGAAAGAACTCCTAAAACTTCAACATCTCAACTTATAGTAAAAGGTTTAACATTGGTTGGAGTTAAGGTGTCGGGACTCCTTCTCTCCTGCGCACCTGCTTGTTGCTTATTGCTAGATCTACCAGCAGCCTTAATCCTGGTTTGTCTAGGGACCAACTCCAAGGTTCCTGTTTGGTTAAAAGCTATGTGGGGATGACAAATCCGTGGATTGGTTTGGCTCTGGTTGATATGTTAGTCCATAGTGACACAGTTTGTGCGAGTTGGTTAAATCAATGATCACGTCTATTGTTTTGTCATTACAAATGTTATTTATTTCTTGGTTGGTTGGCACCCAAAAGAACATCATTGTATTAATGAATGACAATTTTTTTGACATGGTGAAAAACAACACAGCCGACGCGCGTTTTTAAACTTTAGTCTTTTTCAAGGCCAATTAAGTTTGAAAGGTGACTTCCGGAAAGTTGTGGGCTGACCCTTCCAGGTAAGGGCGTCAGGGGACTGGATAGCCAGACGGTGCCGAGTCCGGCCGGAGCTTCTAAGACGGGGTTCTCGAGAGGCGCATCATATCCAACCAGCGCCAAACCAATCCACGGATTTGTCATCCCCACATAGATTATAGTAAAAGGTGTTGGGATGGAAGTGAGCCTATCCCACCCCCCTAGGCGCTTCCAGGTTAAGCGAACACCATATGAGGTGATATAATGTATGAGGGGGGAGCCATCCGCACTATCAGGCAACATGTAGAGGCACTGTAGTGCTTAGAGGTAGATGTACGGTACTAGAGAACCAATAGCCCATGACTCCATTTTATATTAGGCTCAGAAGGGATACGCTGCAGGCCCACGCTGTTCACGTTTCTGGTTCACAGGGCCTAATTTCTGTACAACATACTGACTTCGCACAAGCCCTGTTTCCACCAAATTCCACTTCCCCCTCGTTCCTCTAGTGTTGCGAATATTTAGTATCTTCCAAAGGATTGCACCCTACGAGAGCGTGATACAACACTAGGCTCCGCACTGCGCCCATTCATCTCCATTAAACTGCAATTAGGCCTCTAATCCCCACCCAGCAAGGCCGGAGCCAGCCCCACACCAGTGATTCGACCCCCACACCTTTGCATTACGTGATAAGCAAGCTACCCCCAGGTCCCAACACAAATCAAGTGAGGATCTAAGCATGCACGGCTGTATTTCTTTCCAGCATGAAAACATGTCCCTTGTAAGATGAGGTACCGGGAGGGATAAATTAAAGATCAAAACCCAGGGTGGAGACCTTGAGTGCAGGAACTGCGGTATCAATGAAGCCCTGAATGTGTGGGTCAGTGGGACTGTATTTTATCCTCCCTTCCCCTTGGCACCATTTCCCATGCCGCACATTGTGCCAGCCACAATGAGTTAATATTCAGGCTTAGTATGTTCAGTTTAGACAGGAACAATGTATTAATGTGTGACCTGACCTTCACCGCGAGGATGAGCCCAGCTGACCCACATGGATCCAGACGGCCGGGAAAAGACCTAACCAATTACTGCCTGGCATCCCCTATGGAGCAGGCTCATGTGTAGGGTGCCTCCAATCAGTGGCACCCATTTGTACTGTATACTATGATGCGTGTGCTGGATTTAAGCCCCTGTTTGTGACTGGAAGAGTTAGAGCGCTCTCGAGCAGAAGAGTCCTTTGCTGATATTTGTATTCTATACAATTAAACCTTGTTATCCTTGCAAACACCATCTCCTGGCCTATTTCCCTAGCGGGTTGTCTTTATTCTGGAGTGTGCGTAAAAAGGGACTTTCCTTCAAAGGTCATTCTAAGGATCACCCCCCAAACATTTGCTTGGCAGAGCACCAGGTCAATGGTGTTAACCTATTCGTTTCAGAGAGCTAGCCTTTCTCATTGCCAAGATCAGCAGAGAGCACTGTTGACAGAATCAGCCTATTTAGTCACATGGGCTAAGCCCTATATTTTTGTCATTAAACTTTCCACTGGATAATCTATCATTGGAGTAGTGAATAAGCAGATACGAAGTGGGCCATTCCGCAATAGGTGCATTACGAATCACAAACACAATTAAAAAAAATAAAAACGAAATAAGGTGTAAAAGGTGGTCTCATTTCATTATGAGAAGTCTAATTAGAAGGACCTTCACAAATGAGGCAAAGGGTGTAGCAGAGCTTCAACTGGATCTTACAATGACCAAAGGTTTTTGAAATATAATAACTGTAGTACTGCTGATTTGCACGCATAACAGAGCATGTTCTAAAACATGTAAACGGAACGAAAGCCTACTTGGAACTACTACTGAAACGTAGCCAATGGTTTGCCTGTTAACATGACAGATTAACATAAATCCGGGTAGGCAATACAAGCATAAGAAGCCAGCGGTATCATCGTACAAGATAATTGCATTACTCTGCAAGTCCTCATCCAACAGATTTCCTATCATGTTAATCATGACACTTTTTTTCGAAAGAGCGGCATGTTCATCGCCCTGTAAGTAACCACACATCTATTTACTTTTCCACAGATCAGTGCTAATCCAGCACAGCATGAGTCGCCATTTTGCTTCTTATACCTACTACAGCCCAATCAGTTTGCCGCATCTTCCAGCTCTTTGTTCTGGTCCGTTTTGCTACCTATGCCAACAATTAAAGTGAGCACATTCATATGTGAGGTTTTCAGACTTTAGCTCGTTGCACAACTTGGCGCTGCCCAACGGCTGGCTCCTGGATGCACCAACATGGATTCTTAAAACAGACAGATTGTGAACCAAGTAGCCTAAAAGTAATCAGAGCGGCAAGCCATTTATTTAATCCCATCCTAAACCGTTTGAGCTTGGGATGCTTGATCTTAATCCAAGTGTGTACTGCTCTGCAGTCTCACTACAGTAGAAAGCACCCAGCTTCTTGCTTTTCAGTAGAAACCAACTTTAAATTACCCGTCTGCATAGGATCTCAGGAGACTGTCATTTCCTACTATCCTCTTGTATGGAAATCTGGGTTTGATGTTGCACCACAAGAACGCCGCCACATTTGCCCTACCTTGGGCAATCCAAAACAGTGTGACAGATTCAATGAAAACATTAGTTAAACATTTTAGATTTACTAAAATGGTAAAATCAGGCTTGGACATTGACCTCTGAATCAGAGCGTCATTGATCTGTCTTTGGGTGCTGGCACTCCTATAATCAGCAAGTAAAATGTATTTTGTATTTTCTATGTGTTCTATGGAGTAGAAGGCTCCTATTTACAGCAAGCAATCTCTTCTTTGTTTCACAGACTGATATGTGATGCTGGACTCAGTTACTCGGCCTGGTACATTCTTGACTTTTTCAAGTTGCTCTGGGAGTTAGGACTTGGTATTTATTATCAAGTGTTTGTCACAGGTAGCCTTTTCAGTTTCCTCTGGGATTTATGAGACAGGCATGGTATCAAGAGATGACGCAGAAAACAGAGTATGAATTCAACAATGGAATCTTTAGTATCAGGATGGGTGTTATGCCTAACCTGCCCTGTAGCTATGGTGTGAATTGCCCTACTTACAGTAACTAAGAAAAGTCTATGTCCATATGATATGATATGATATGGCATTTATAAAGCACCTATACAAAAGTGTTTCAAGGCGCAACGAGGCAAGGGAGGGGAAACAGAGTGAGGACAGAGACAACGATCCTACTAGGCCAGGTGGCATTGAGATCACGCAAGTGCAGAGGAGGGGAGAAGGGGAGGGGATAGTGCGGTACATAGGATAACAGCAATATAAATAAGGACAATAAATAAAAGTGTGGGCAGCTGGTGGCAAGTGCAGGGCAAGTGCAGACATCGGGTGTCAAGTGCTGGTAGGGGCTGTAGGGAAACATAACAGTCCCTGAGTGCAAGGGTTGCGAGGGGGGCAGTGCATGTGTGCAACTGGCATTGAGGGGACCTGGGCCAGAGATCAGAGGGTAGCCAGGTAACCAGTGCAGTTACACTTTCCAAATCAAGTACAAATCAAGAGTCTGTCTGTGTCAAAACCCATGCTTGCCCTCATGTCCAATGCAGAAATGTAGTGTAGGGTTATTCTAATTCAAATAGTGTTCAAACGAAAGCCTGGAACCGGCTCTAACTCCCTTCGCAAGTTAAGGATACAGTTCCAACAATTTTAGGTTTCAAATGTTATGTCAGGACTTCAGGTTCCCTACCCCAAACTTAAAGTACTGGTTCACAAAACAATGCTCCAAAAGCAATGTTGATTGATTGATTAGGTATATATTATGTGCCTATACACAAGTGTTTCAAGGTGCAACCAGGCAAGGGCTGTGGAACAAATGGAGGACAAGACAAATAATCTTACTAGGACTAGTGTCATTTAGATTGTGCAAGTGCGCAAGAAGAAGTGCAGGGAGAGGGTACAGGGTGAAGTGCAATCATAGCAGCAAGGCCCTGAGTTAAGGTCAAGGAAGGCTGGGACTACAGGGGGCAATTCCAGCCCGGTAGTTTAAGGTTAGCCAGGCAGCAGGACAAGGTGGGCCAGGTGGGGGGCGCTAGAGAGCCCAACTCCAAGATGGCCGCACTCTGCTGAGCTCCTCCATGGCCGTTGGAGAAGGGAGATCGCACACTGGTCCATAGGACACGAACCAGCCCTAAATCGTTACTGCACCTAGCTAAGTGTGGCGGGAGAGCTTTGGCCGAGTTTGGGGACAAGCGAGCCTGGGAAGCCTATGAAACTGTGCTGTGCCTTGGAGGCGCGCCTTGGTGGGATTCCGGGCCTCAGCCCAGGCCACGAGAACCGCAGCACCGGAGAAAGGGGAAGCCATTGGCTGAGGGTGGCCGTGGCGCTGCTGGGATGAGACACCCCGCCGGGACCCGAGGCGGGTCCGCTGTGGTGTTGCACCTCCTTTCCTGGGTGCACCAAGCCGGGAGGAGAAAAGGTCACCTGAGAAGATAGCCCCGGCAGAGGTGACGGGGACGGGAACTTGACTGGAGTGGAGCAGTTGAGGAGCGGTGGGTCTCGGCAGGGCGACGCCCCCCAGGCGGCTGGACTGACCCACGGAGGGCGCTGTGCTGTGGACACATGCCCTGGCTCCTCGCTGCAGGGCTAGCATGATGAGGCCCATCGGGAGTGTCTCCTATGGCGCGGCTGCCCCTGCATAGTGCACACAAGCAGGATCTTCAACGATGAAAGCTCATACACGCGGGAGGGGGTTGGTGAGCCCGCCAGCCGCAGGACGGCACCTAAGTGCAGAATTGCGAACCTGGGGAGGAGCAACCATATTGTGCCCCCTGCAGAGCACAGGGGTGATAGCCCTGAGGCCGGGGTACAACTATCAACTATAACATGCACCAGAGCCTGCCGGCAGGATAGCCAGGCTACCCATGACCGCCAAGTGTGAAGGAGGGCGGCCATGGGTGGAGGCGCAGATTGCCACGCTCGCCCCCTGCAACGATCCAGATTCTTGGAATTGCGACAGAAGGCCCCCCACGGGGAGCGCAGTGCCTCGTCCCCCTCCAGGGGTGCGAGGAGCCCCCAACAGCCTGCAAGCTGGGACCGGGCCAGGGACCATAGCACCACGTTCTACTCGGACTTTACTACTCCATCATTCCAGAAGGCCCGCCTCTCCTTCCTGGCAGCAAAGAGAGCCCTGAGAGACAAGGGAATCCAGTACGCCATGATGTACCCGCACAAACTACGGTTCCAGCACGACCGGGCACACTTTTTCACTGACCCAGGTGCGGTGCATGATTTCGTTGAATCCCTCCCAAAGAACCGAGCCGATTCTTGATTGCGAAGAAGTCATGTAGGGTAACAACACCGGATTTAGGGTGGTAGGGGCTGAGAGGTCTCATAACTATAAAGGGCTTACAATCTAGCACCAGTAAGTTGCTTCCTGATGGAGACTGAATATGTAAAGGTAATAATGATGTACTGAATTAGCCCAGTAGCACACTACAAGACTTGCTTAGCGGTCTCCCCCTCGGCGGTCAGGAGTCTAGCGGTCACTTGGGGCGTGGTATCGGGTGCCCCGGGCAGTGCCCCATGATGAACCAATTGTTTAAAAGTGGTTGGGGGTGGGGGGGTTCGTGTCACTGCGAGTTGTGGGCGGGCAGTGTGGGAGGAGGGGGGCCTTAGGGGAAGTTGGGCATTGCGGAAGGAGGTGGGTGGGGGGAACGATGGTTAAAGTTGAAATTGATTCACATCGCACGGCCTCGAACACAGGGGCAGTTATCACCTATTCTGAGTGGGAGCTGCGGCGGCAGCACGTACACCTAAACTATTGCCACAATGGCAATAAAGGTACTTAGCTGGAACGTGCGAGGCCTGAACAACCCGCGCAAGACCCGCAAAGTGATCCAGTTCTGTGAACGACACGGCGCTAAGGTGGTCTTCCTACAGGAGACGCATCTGAAAGGGAGTGCAAATTAGGGTGTTGCTAGATCCTGGGATGCAACCAGACATTACTCTTAATTCTCGTGGTATGCTGCCATAATGCCATTGATACACAAATCACTGGGATTCCGGGTGGCTGAGGCAATTGTTGATCTGAACGGCAGATATGTAATTGTGTCCGGATCCCTGGGTGCCTCGAGGGTGACATTCGTTAACATTTATGGCCCCAGTGTGGATGACCCCGGCTTCTAGGAGTCCCTAGTCCACACGAGTCATGGGTTACTCCACATGTGCCAGGTTTGGGCGGGCGACCTTAACACTGTGCTTGACCGGATGAAGATAGATCAGCAGGGGGGAAGGCCACGCTCCAAGGCAGCCGAGGTAATACTGGGGAACATGCAGCTCCTAGACCTGGGTGACGTATGGCGGATACTGCACCCAGATGTCGGGGAGTACTCCATTCACTCGTCAGTCCAAGGTACATCCTCGAGACTGGACTATATATTGGCCAGTCCCTTGCTGCTACACCAGACGTCTGAGTGCATCCTCCTGCCAAGGACTGTCGAGCCACTTGGCCATTCTCTGGTCTGTGAGCCCGGAGGAAGAAAGAGTGCAACGGCCCTACGGGAGATTTAAATCAGCTGCATTAACAGATCTAGTGTTTCGGAGCGAAGTTCATGAGCTAATCATATCATACTTTGACGTTAACCTGGGCTCTGTAAAAATCGATGAGTACGATCTGGGAAGCCTTAAAGGTGGTATTGCGTGTGGGTGTCTTTCCCTGGAGCTGGTGGTACTAAAAACAATCC
Organism: Ambystoma mexicanum; assembly: GCF_040938575.1. Taxonomy (NCBI): domain Eukaryota; kingdom Metazoa; phylum Chordata; class Amphibia; order Caudata; family Ambystomatidae; genus Ambystoma; species Ambystoma mexicanum. The sequence continues at coordinate 305,950,645 of NC_090940.1, forward strand.
GTAGACAGCTCACGGAGTCGGAAACTAAAATGAAAGACCTTGAAAGGCAGGTGGATGAGGGTCACAGGCTGGGGCCCGTAGCCGACCTGCGGGTGGTACTAGATAAATTCTGAGATCTAGCTGAGTGAGAGATTCAGTCCTTTGCCCACCCCGCAATGGCCCGCAGATATGGTGAGGAAGGAATGCCCGGGCAGGTTTCTAGCAACAATTAATCGCCATGAGAGAGGCGACACAGACACCACGTGGTGGTGAATCAGCCTGAAATTGCACCCACCTTCTGACGATATTACGAGACACTATATGATTCCAAAAGACCATCCCTTGGGGCTGCTCTGGTAGACTATGTTCGGGAGGCCGATCTTCCAACACTCAGTGAGGAGGCGGCCCTCGCGCTGGATCCCCCTTTACCACTGAGGAGATTATCGAAGCGATTTGGGCTCTGCCCACCTCCAAGGCGCCTGGGACAGATGGCATTACGGCCGAGTTTTACAAAGCGTGGGGCCTGAAGGTTGCACAATACATGCTGAAGGTGTGGGAGAAGAGTCTGAGCATGGGGAGCCTCCCCCCGACAATGCAGGAAGCCGTAGTCACCCTAATTCTTAAGCAGGATAAAGACCCTCTAAACTGCACCTCGTACCGCCTGATATCTTTACTGAATTTAGACACGAAGATCTTTGCCAAAATTCTCACAAACAGGCTCCTCCCGTATATATCTAGTATATTTCATGTGGACCAATCGGGCTTCATACCTGGCAGATCGACCTCAGCCAACCTACACAGGCTTTTTGCCATACTAGCCCAGATCGACCCTGACGTACAATTTGTGGCGGCACTCCTTGACATGGAGAAAGCGTTCGACTCTGTGGAGTGGGACTATCTTCTCAAGCTACTACGGCAGGTGGGAATCCCCCCTTACCAGCTGTGAGGTCATTTTACACATGGTCGAACGCCTGCTTAGGAGTAAGTGGCACGCAATCCAAACCTTTTATGCTGGGCCGAGGGACCCATCAGGGCTGTCCACTGTCCCCCCTGATCTTTGCAGACACAATCGAGGTGCTAGCATATGGACCCTCTTCTTAGAGAAGATGGAGAGCCTGTATTGCTTTTGGAGTAGGCGGCAGGCCAGTTTGTCTCAGAGGGTGCACCGAAGCTCCCCACATCCGTTCAGCTACTCCACACTTGCATTTCAGAGTGGCCAGATCAGAGTCATACCAAGAGTTTTACTTGGTGGGAGGCTTCAGGTGGATCCTCAAGGCAATGGCAAGTATAGCCAGAGTGTTAGCGATGGAAAGGTGAAAGTTGGAAAGGGCTGTGTCAGGATGGGAGTCAACTGCAGGAGTAGGTGGGGGAGAGAAAGTGGTGGCAAAGGCGCCATAGGTCAAATGACAGCGAAGGAAGGTGGCAGTGCTGGGTGGGCCTTTGCCAGGGGGACAGGAAGCTTCAAGTGAGAATAAAGAAGAAAGTGGTCAGTCCAGGAGAGAAGAGTAGTGAGAGAATTTATAGAGGGGGTTGTCTGAAGAGATGAGAACATCCAAGGTGTGGCCGGGAGAGTGAGCCGGACGAGAGGGTAGAATGGAGAGGGAAAACTAGTCGCGTATGTTGCAGAAAAACCCAGAGGAGTCTGTGGAGTCCAGGTGGATGTTGAGATCCCCAAGGAGGAGAAGCGGGAGGTAGGGGAAAGGAGAGAGGAGGTGAGGTCAGTCCATTCAGAGAGGAAGAGGGTGACCTGGCCAGGTAGCCTGTAGTTGGTGACCAAGGTCAGAGAGAGGCAAGGAGAAATAGGGAGCCTGCAGACCAGGCATTCAAAAGAGGAATAGGTCTGAGTGGGGATGATGGAAGCAGAGATCCACTCAGGAAGGATCAGGGCCACTCTGCCTCTGGGCTTATTGGGCCTAGGCTCGGAGTGGATCTTGTAGCCCTCGGGAGGGATGTGTCAAAACTTGTAACAGAGCTGGCCTTGAACCATGTCTCAGTAAGAGCGATATCATCCAGGTGCAGGAGTTCAAGGAGGTGGTAGATGTCAGAGGAGTGTTTGACAGCAGAGCACGAGTTCCAAAAAAGCTCAGGGTTCCCTTTCCCAAGCTACAAGCTTAGCTTCACAAAACAAACCCACACCCTTCAGCTTTATCTTGTTTCAGGTGGCTTTCATAGTTCTCCTGGATTTGGTCTACGTGCAGTTCACAGGCCGCACGGCCCAGCCATTACAGGTCATGCAACCAGTTGCCCTTATCCAGTCCATAGATTGATGCTGTGCCTTCTTGCTACTTCTTTAGCTCTCCTTTCCAAAAAAGTAGTTTGTTTGGCTTTTATTTACTGCCTTCACTTTTGTTTAGCTTACTTTTGCCCATTTGCCATGTTGCTCAACGTTCACTGGCTCTCCTTGGCTGCTCATACACAGCTTTCATTCACTTGCTCACAGTATTCCACTTAAGTGTTACTTTCTCAATGTTCTTGGTTAATCAGAGACTTCTGAACTTGTACCGCTCAAACGTGATCACTCTGATATAGTGTTTCTACTAAAAACCCCTTTCAAACATTTCTTTCTTTTCAGTTCGTTCCTCTGCTTCAAACGGAGGCTTTTGAGAGCGTGCCGATTGCACGTGACCACTCAGATGTAATGTAATCCAGTCTTTCTCATCCGCGCACCAAGTTTCTCGCATTTGTTTGAAACTCACTGGTCGCAGTGTTCTTGTCCTCTGTTTCCCTTTTAATTGTTTTTCTTTTATTGTATATGGTTTACAGATGAAACCTTTACATTCATGTTTAATCAATAGAAACACAATTATTAAATATGGAAAGTGAAAAAAAATTAGATCACATAAAATGTTCAATACAGTACTAAACAATTATAGTAAGGATTCAGTACATATTAAGTTAAAATAGAGTTAAATAATTCATTATATATTTGCAAGATGAGCAATTCATATATAGAGTAGCCAGAGTAAAAATGTACCAGAAGGCCTAAGATAGCAGAGGGAAAAAGAAAAAAGTAAAAAAGAAAGCCCAAACCTCTCTCAAGCCAAATCAGTGCCCAGTTCCAGAGATTTAATGAAACTGGCCACTGCTAGACCTTCCAACAGATTGTTAACTGATACACATCTACACCATATAAAGTCATCATCACCCAAAAGCCCGGAAATGCGAAGTTTCCTCAGGTATAGGCTCCTGTTTTTTGTTAATTTGAGGAAATCTAGGAAAAGATGACGTGCTGTTTCTAGCACCCCTATCTTATTGCAGAATCTGCAATCGATGTTAGAAGCATCAATCAAGTTCCTTCTCTTCAGAACCTCCTTGGTTAATAACAAGTTCCACCTAAGTTTCAGAAGGAGAGAGCGGTAATACCGGTTGGGGAATTGAAACATCATAAACGATGGAGTTCCTCTTTTTCTATGTTCATCTTTGAGGTTACTCATAGAAGGGTAGGAGTGAAGGCGTTCAATTGTGCTAGACCAATCTAGTGTGTAAAGAAGTTTCTTAACCTTGTCTGGGTTCATCATGAGTGTTTCCCTATCAGTAGAGAGGCCAATAAGGGTTCTGTCACATAAGGCCTTACATTTGTTCAGATAATCATTCCCAACAGAACCCTCCTGGGACAAAAGGAAAGTCCCTAAATCCCCATATGGAGAATCACTTATGGGGCAGAGAAATGAGCGAAACACCGCCAAGTGCTGCCACAGGGATTTAGCTCTGAGAGAAACCAGTCCCAGTTCGTATCTGATGGCTACCACCGGGATACTATTGGGTACCTTCAAGACCTTTCTCCAAATTATTCCTTCTAGGGTGTCCAAATATGGATGAATATCCTTGTAGTGCAGCTCCATACCATATAACAATTTGGGGACTACCTTCCCCTCATAAAGATCCACCACTGGCTTTACCGAGAATCTTCCATATTTTCTGTCTAATTTAGTCATCTGAATGATAAGCGGAATCGTCTTATGTTTAATAACCAATTTCAATTCAGAGACTGATGGTTGAGCTAGAATTGGAAAGCCTGGATACACAATTTTTTTGGGATCTCAGAATAGATTTCCCCTCTATTTTCCAGTCTAAGCGTTTGGTATTTTTTCCTTTTGAGATCACCAAAATACGGGTTTTATTGGGGTTAATCTTTAACCCATTGAGTTCAGCATATTGTTGAAATTTGTTGATCAGCCGGTGCAGCCCGATTTTGGTGTGATCAAACAGGGGGAAGTCGTCGGCAAAGCCAGACACGAGAATCTAGAGGCCCCCAATTTGGCAATCACCAGCCCTGATTCAAAAAGGAATTCACTCACATCCGCCAAATAGGGGTTAAAAAGGCAGGGTGCCAGAGAGCCACCCTGCCTAACCCATATCCAGGTTCTAATTCTTCTGAATAGGTTCCCCTCCGTGTTAAGCCTGACGTGAATCCCCGGGTTTTCATACATGGCCATTATTAGATTCAAGAGAACTTCTGGGATGCCCCACCTTTTAAGTTTGGCCCAAAGTCGGCCTCTAATGACCAAGTCAAAAGCAGTTGACAGGTCAATAGAGGCGACATAGAGAGTTCCCCCATATTTACTCCATGTGGAGGTCTGAAGAGCCATCACAATCAAGCCGTTTAAATTTGTAGAATGCCCCACCCGTAACCCAGTTTGGCATTTATTAAGGATTTGATTCTTTGCTATCCAATCATTAAGATGGAAAAGCAGCAGAAAGGAGAAAAGCTTACAGTCTGCATCCATCAGTCGATAATTTTTGGCCAGCTTTCTATCCCCTCTCTTACATATGGGAACAATATGGGGAGTCTGCCATCTATTGTTGTTTAATTTATATAGCACGCCATGGGACCCAAAGGCGTAAGGGCGCTTACAAAACAAAACATGAAAACATTCAGGTGCCTGAACTATGGAAAATACATACAATGTAAGTAAGTTGCAAAAAAACAAGAAAGTATGAACAGACCAGATAACCAGCATACATCAAATGATCAGATTACACATCGAGGGTCCTCTGGGGAAATATTTACAGCAATTAAGAAACGCAGGTAAGGTGCTAACCCCACAGCCCACTAAAACACAATCGCTATTAGGTTGTGAGCACCACTCACTCAGGTCCATTCTGCGCAGAATTTTTAAATCAGAATGTCTGATCACCCCTGGTCTGGTTCTCTGCCGCAACCAAGCCAGAACCTTGTTGCGCAGACCTTCTCTAGACTCTTTTCCATCTATTTTCCGAATATTGTTTATAATAAAGTTTCTTTGACCTATGATGAAATCTTGCATATTAGTATCCTTTATTGTTGGCATTTGTGCCTTATTTAGACGTGCATTCCATATGGGTGGGGACTCTCATTACATCTTTGTCGTTATAGGGGGTTTGACCCCTTTATGGTCAGATTTCAGGACTGAGATTGAAAGTGGGATCGATGTTTCAAAAGTAGCGCTATTGGAGTCCACGAAGGGGATTATTATCTTCTCCCTACTATCCACTATTAACATGGTGGGATTGGGCATCGTCTCCCTCCGAACGCTGGTTTGTATGGCTTGATTTTTTGTCTCCTTAGGTATAAAGACTTGACAGGCATAGTTGACCTTCAGTGTCTGTGGTAGGGTGATGGGGCTGGACAGCCCATCTGTCTGTGAGGTATTATTTACTTTAGGCAGTCGCAAGTCCACCACCCAATCATTAAGGGCATCAGCCAGGAGACCAAGGTCAAAGGGATCCTTACATAGGAGAAGCTCTTTGGCTATGCTGGCCATGAGAGCAGACCATTGCAAGGGATCAATGTGCTCAAATTGAGATAAATTGGGCTTGGCCACGCCTTGGGGAGCCTAAAATATTAAGGAGGAGTGGGCTGGATTACTCTCAGCAGAGATGATGGGCTCTTCCCGACATGGGGATTTGGCTGTGATTATAGTACTGGCGCTATGATCTCTGCAGTGCCAGATTCAGAGGCACTGTCTGGCAATATGGGTTCTGGGGTACCAGTATTCAGTAGGGGGCTATGTGATTCCTGTCTTGGTCTTTTTTTAAGTGTGGGCAATGATGTGGCAGGGGATTTATCACGCAATCTCAGTCTCCTACGAGTACTGAGCGCCAAAACCTCCGAAACGCAATCTCTGTTGGTCAGAGGGGATAGGGCCGCAGAGACCTGCAAGGCTTCTTCAGCCAGTTCCTGGTGAACATTCACCGGACCAATAGTGTTGCTATTTTTATTATTGGCCATGATGACCCCAACCTACACAGGCCGAAAGGCTAACGGCCGCAATTTATAAAGTGAGGAGTAGGGACAGTGCTCATAGACCCCGCATCTCGCGTGGTACGAGACTGTACTGCCTGTCCCAAGATTAACTAACTCCAGGGCGCTTACCGCAACGGGATGGGCAATATTCCCCGAAAAGCTGCAGAGCCTCGCCAGGTGCTCGCTCCGGTGAGTCCCAACAGCCCTTTGGCACTGGTCCACTGATCTGCGTTCCCGATCCGCGGAACTACAGAAGCCATCGGACCGCCGAACCACAAAGCTGTAATGCCGCTGAGGCTCCGTTGCCAAACACGCCAGGGCCGGCGAGCGGGTTAGAGGAAAGGACCTATCGGCATGAAGCCGTGTCAAGCCGCGGGGGAATAATACCACTACCAACCATGTTATTATATAGCTTGGTAAGTATGTGGGCCCACCTTTCTGGGTGCCCTTTGAAGGTATTATTCGTAAGTCCATTGGGCCCAGGCGCCCTAGAATTTTTGGCTTTCCGTATGAGCGTCATGATGCCTGTCCCCGGGCATCAGGACCAAGCCCATCAGCTCCGGGAGCAGGTATCCAGATACTTATTAAAACCCCAACAGCCCCGGCTGGGGGCTGTTTGGGTTCAGTCCTGGCGCCTTAGCTCATCATAGCAATCAGTCCTGGCGCCATAGGCCATAGACTTTACTTACCTGATGCAGACCATGCTGCTAGTGAGTCCAAGCCAAAGTGAGACCTAGATGGGAATATTTTATTACGCGTTCTGCATCCAGCAGCGTAACGCTCAACGTGCCTGCAGTCTGCATCCAGTCTTCTGCCACGCCCGCCTCGAATCTGGAGCTCCTAAAACAAAGAGGAAAGAAAAGGACAAGTTAGAAAACAAACTATTTTCGAATTCCTCACCCGATTCCGGATCCATCTCGCCTCCGGACCTGGAAAGAACATCATTTCTGTACGCGTCGCATCTCCTGCTGCAGCGCCGCGCCATACTCACCAGTCCTCGCAGCATCTTTCGATTCGGCGCTGCCTCCATTTCTTCGCCGAACTCCGGCACTTGGGGGACAAAAGAAAACAACAAGGTGAGCCGAGAAAACCAACAAATATAACTCTTATCACCATAGACTTACCTGATTTACCACCGCAGGCATTATTCTATAACTCTCCACATCTTCATGTGCCGCACCTGCAAAGAGAGAGAAAACAACATGTTAAACACGTGCAACGTTTACCGGACAGCGTCGGGTAATACAGACTCTTACCTAAGCGCCACGAGAGCATCTTCTCACGATCTCAGCTGCAAGACAAGGAAGGAAGGGGGGACAAGAGTGAAACATCGGACATATTGAACCTCTATGAACTTGATACTTACTGGACCTTGTCAGGAACCTCAGAGTCAATACTCTCCAGAACTCTCCCACGCCTTCAAACCAGTGAAGTAACTGGCATCAACACGCCCCTGCAATCCATGCAGGATGGAGAGCTCATCTTTCAAGAATATAAGGTGAGATTGCTGAGAGGGCACTTCGGAGGTGATTAGTTGGGAGGACTGTGGGGGGTGCCATCACTTGAATCCACGGCTGGCTAAATCCATCTCTCTACTTGCAGGAGAATACTTCTACGGGTCAAGCAGACAAGATCAGGAGGGCCAGTCCAGTCAGTCATCTCTGCACTACGCATCACGTTGGTGGAGACCGCATCCGACCGACGCCCCTGTGGGAGCCAGGTGAGTCTAACAATGAGTGAAAGTACCTCTTCATATTCAATAATGGGTCCCCAAAGCATCTGCTTAGTCCCTCCCCTATATCAAAGGCATGGCATCCCTTATTCTCATATTTATAGAGATCAGAGAAAAAGATAACCCAGTCCGCCTCCGAGACCCCATTCAATTGATTAATGGAAAGGACGGGATTTTTCCCATTAATTGCGCCCCAGAAACCCCTAAGGTCTCTTTTTACCAAGATATTGAGCATCAGCTCTGCATCACCTTGTAACAGAAGATATTTATTAGAAATACACAAGTTCTTGTATTTCTGCCTGATCGCTCTACTCAGTACATTTATATGTGTTTGTTCAACCTTTAGATTCCGAGTCTCTCTAAGTAACTTCCGGACCTTAGCCTTTTCTATGGCCACTTTTTTGGTATAGATATGAGGATGGAATCTTTTGTTTGTACCCTTTATTAGGGAGTCCTGAGCTCTACAGAAAAGATCTTTCAAAAATGTATCATAGCCTAAGCCAGTGAAGGCCGCTAATTTCCATCGATAGGAAGAGACTCCAACAGTTTTCGGTTCAAGAGATGAATGTTTGCAGGGGACCATCGAACCCCACTACCATGTCCTATCATTCTTAAATTAGTAGGACCCCCTAAGAGAGCCTCTCTAACCGGGAGAGGGAGATAAACCCCCACCGTACCATGGTCGCTACAATTATTAAAAGTAACCTTCAGTTCCGAGGCTAATGGAGGCCAATGATTCATCAACAAAGAAGTAATCCAAGGTTGACGAGGAGACTCCCCTTTGCCAAGTTGGAGGTAGGGGGCGGGACTGATCGTGGTAGCTATTTAAACATGTCAAACCAAGAGATTCTAAACAGAGGTTCCATAGACTACCCCAGGAGTGTTTATGACCCCTTACTAAGGGTTCTCCTAGATCATCTCCTAGGTCACCCTCGTCCAACTCGGAGTTGGAGGAGCAGTCCGAATTTAGATCTCCTGCAAGAATGACCAACCAAGAGCTATGCAAATTTCTATAATCAAGAATTGTTTCCATAATTTTTAATAGGAAGTCCTCTAATGGGGCTATTCCCGGATGCCAGTAAATATTAATGAAAAGGGTAGTGGATTGCTCCTCATGCAGGGCGACTTTAACCGTTTCCTTCATTACAATGTCTTCAGAGACTTGATGTCAGGGTCTCACTGCCTGCCCTTCAGACACTCCTGAAATGATACTTCGATTTAGGGGAACAAGCATTTCTTGGCCATAGCAAAGGGACTGCCACTTTCCACGGCTCCCTTCTCGCGCCTTCTCTGGCTCGCTGAAGACACAGTGCCCTCGCCACACAGTGACCCTCTGGTGGGCTCTGCAGTCCTTCAGCATCCTGTTCTCCTCTGGCTTCTCACGGGCTGGGTTGGCCTCTCTGCTGCTCTCTCTTCCCCTCTGCTTGCTACCCTGTTATACACCTGTAACCCATTAAGGGTGTTCAGGTGTGCTTCTCTTGCCGGTTTTGCCCCTCTCCAATTAAGCCAATTACTGGGACATGACTGACCTTCAGCTCAGTCGTGTTCAGGCTCCCTCTTCTTCGTCCCAGTACTATAGTGGTGTTTCCAACAGGAAGTGTGCATTACTCTTAGTTGTAGCTTCCTCGTCTCAGTACTTGAAGTAAGGTTACAGGGAAAAACTGGAAATGACTCGCAATATCCCATACAGGCAGAGGGAGGGTCTGATAAGTCAGTGTTAGTGAACGGGGGATACCATGTCTTACCTTCAGGTACCATCTCTTCAATCCTCAAGGACCCTCCAACCAGGTGATCCCCTCGCACTAGTCCACCCCCAAGGTCGGGATGCAAAAGCGATGTCCCTTGCCTGGCCACCTGAACAGAAGATCCCTGGGGAGTAGATGAGGGCGTACCTTCAGGTTTCTCACAGATTCAGGACTCAGTATCCAAATGTGCAGCTTCCTACACAGAACTGATGTTGCAGTTTTCTTTTCTTCAAAGGTGCTTGAGACCTTTTGCTCCAAGTCACAGTTCAGCCTTATTCCTCGAGTGTCCAGAGCAGTTCGCTGTCCACATATTTCTCTGGAAATTAGAACTTTGTATCCCAGCATGTAGTGTTTCAGTCAAGCTTTGCTTTCTCAGTTCGCTCTAGGATTAAGAACTTGAAATCCCAGCATGGAGGATACCAATTTGGTTGTCTCTCTCCAAGGTGCTTCTAGCCTCTTACTCCATATCCCGATGGGCGGTTTTACTCCTTGGATCATGGCTGGCTTTCTTGAAATCCCACACTAAAATATATTTGGTTATTTCACTGCATCTTGACATTGTTCCCTTCTCTTATCTGAGATTTGAATGTTGTGACAAATCTAGCAACACTGTCACTGAATCTCTGGAGGGAAGCTTCTTATGTGGCCAGGGAAAGGCAGAAGCTACCTGACTCTAACTCTGGGGGTGGTTATCTACCACGTAGGGGAGGATAAACTCCGGAGAGGCAGGAAAACACAAGCAAAATAAACCTACAGATGTTATTCTTAATGACACCCATGTGCCTTTGCAACATGTGTGTATGGCTTATTGTGACACATATAAAGAATTCCCAACTTTTCTTGACCACAACCTTATTTACCTTCTCTCAATTTTTTTGGTTTTGAGACGAGGAAGAGGGATGGAACAATGAGGATTACCAGAAGTGGTAAGCAAACACTGCATTCTTGTCTTTGGAAAGTGTTAACTAATGCTGGGAAGTTTAAAACACACACAGCTGAACAGAATACGAGGGCGAGGCAGAGACTGCAGCAGAACGCAGCTTGTGCTGACACTGGTTTTAACACTGTAGGTGAGCACACAGTGGAAGTCAGCACTGAGGTTGACGAGAATGGCGTGCAGAGAGACCGGGCTAACAGAAGATCACCGATTTATTGCTATAGACAGTTGGAGCCACCAGAAGCAAAGGAAAACAAAGCAGGAACCAAACGGCTAACTGTGCACACCACCAGTCAGCTAACCGGAGGAGAAGATGACAGAAGGACGCAAGGAATGCCAGAGCTGCCCGGTAAGCCCTGAGAGAGCGAGTGGGTTACTGGAGCACTTGAGAGCAAGTGTTGTATATCATTAACAGCACGAAAAAGCCCAATTAGAGTAATTGGGGGAACTAATACAAATACTGACAGTGTTCAGAAAGGGTCAGTGACCCAATTATTGGAAAGAGATTGATACAAATACGAACAGTGTTAAGAAAAGGTTGGTGACCCAATACTTGGAGAGAGAGGTTGATGCGAATACGAACAGTGGGAAGAAATGGTCGGTTACCCAATATTTGGAAAATGACAATGAAACGAATATGACTAGTGTTAAGAAAGGGTTTGTGACCCAACAGTTGAAAAAAGGAGTTGACACCAATAAGAACTTTGCTGAGAAAGGGTTGGTGACCCTACAGTGTAAAATCATTATTTCCTGGATAAGAGAAAGAGTGAATGGAGAACAGGAAAGTCCTGGCAGGAGAGAACTGATATCCTGGGAGGAGAGTAAACCAAGAGGGGGAAGAGAAGTAAACCAGAAACTGTGGAATAGTGAGAACGAATACAAAAGGGAAGACCTATACCTCTTCAGTGAAAGTCACTATACCCTGGCAGGAGAGTACAGAGGGGTAAAAAGAGGGAACAGTGAAAGGAGAGAACTATGTTTTTAATAGAGACCCAAGGGAAGGCTCATCTCTCGTGGAATATCCTTGAATTGTATTAATATATTGGATGGTGAAAAACAGAAGCAACAAAGGGAAATAGTTATTTTCCTTAAAACTGTGGCAGCATAATAAGTGGGGAAACTCAAGGGAGAAGTCGTCCCCCTTAAAACTGTGAAGTGAAATATTGTATAAAGAAAGAGACACAAGGGGAGAACCCTTTGAAATAGTGGAACATCATTTGACCGTTTTTCCAGGAGTACCAAACAGACTGTCAAAGACCAGAAGAAACATAGGGGTTGGGAGGAGCCCTTCCTCTCATGGAACTTGAATTCCTTTGTATTTTCAGCACCTTAGAATTGTATGTTTGGAACGCTGAAAGAAAGCTACAAATGCATAGCTTGTTGAGTTTAGCATAGAAGGGTCAGTTTAGAGTTTTTGGACACGTCACACAGAGTGCTTTTTGGTTGAACATCCTGAGACAGACGTTTTTGTTGAGGCTGGGAAACCCCTCATAGGATTAGGGATGGATAGGATTTCACCCAGCCCCCCTTATTATTTTGTGATAAATAAAAGTCTGTAATTAACACTTACCATGCCTCTGTGTCCAAGTCTTACTCTTGATCCCTTAAAATATGCATCTACTGGCTCTCCCTCTCGCTTGAATATAGACTGTTACCAGTTGCATCTTTGTGTCCTCAAGTTCTCTTTCATTAGCAAGTCTAAACGCTATGCTTTGAAATATTTTTCTAAGTGATGGCAAAGTAGGTCTATACTTCTCGGCCTGCCTATCTTAAGAGATTTCCTCACTTCTCCACCAGATCTGCAGGGGTCTCTCTTCATCATCCTTAGACCTCATTGGCTCAGTGACCAGTATCCAGCAGGCACTCCTCAGGTTGGCCTCGCTTCTGAGATCATCCCCAGTTTTTCAGTCGGCAGGCCAGTCTTCATTGGACTCCAACTCTTCTCAGTTACCACACCTGGGGCCTCCACTGCGACATACATGCCTTCTCCAAGGCAGGATGCCAATGACTGCATACTTGCCTACTGGTCTTTCTTTTCAAGTGGCCTCAGTGCTGTGGGATGGATCATTTGACCACTGCCAGGGGCTACATACTGCTGAAAGCAGCTTTCTTAGCCACTTAAGTATGGTCATTTATCAGAGTAGGTAAGTATATGGATGCACATTTCCGATCTGCTCCCAAGTATTACTACTTTTTATCGCTTATATTTGGATTGTGTAATGTATTGCATGTTGCATAGGTTCATTCACAGCACCCTATATAAGTGGGAATGTGAGGAACAGAACATGGATGGACGTTGAAGGAGTCACAACAGCACCTGCTGCTATCAATCACTAAGTGATTCAAAACAGGCATGCATCGAGATACTTAAAACGCCACGAGTGTGGCTTAAACTTGAGCAGTAATAGAAGATTGTTCTAGAAGGTAGCGCCTTCATGATGAAACAATTTCTCCTAAAACCTTTTAACTTGGTTGGCAGGAATACAGCCCTTCTTAAATGACGGGTATTGGGTCTGTGGCCCCTTGGTTTAGTGTCACAAACGGTAGGGTAATCACTCATTTTTGGCGGTATACAGCCTTCCCGCTCTCTCAACCTGGGCTGGCAAACCAGATGTCCTTAGCCCCAAAGTAAGTAACTATCTATAGCTCAGGTAACCCTTACTGGCTAAATCATGACTCTCTAAAGATGGTCTCCCTAAATGCAGACTATCTTACCTCCCTGAGGGACTTTCTATCTGTTCCTACTCTAACCAGGTGTTCGTATTCCATAGGGAGTTGGGATAGTGCCTTGAACCTACTCAATGCGGTATAGTTCGGTTCTTTCATGCCCACACTCACCTTACCATCTCTACTCTACTTAAGCCTTTCCCTCTTGATTCCTCCTCACCCCACCCCACCCCACCCCACCTCCTTTCCCTCTGATGTCACACACAACTCCTCGCCTCCACCCTTTCGTCTTACAACTACTTCTCTTACTCTTCTCCTACCACTCCTCCTATCACTACTCCTCCACTACTTCACCTCCACTCTACAACTCCTCCTCCCACACCATCGCAACTTCTATCACTCCACCCACTTTCTACAGCACCACTTTCCTTTCACCCACTACAGACACACCTTACACTATTTTTAAACTGACTTAATTCACTACACAGACTACACATACACGCTCATTCACAATGCAGTACACCCTTGCACTCTCTAAAGCAATACTTCACCTTCTCAAACTATAGCCTCCACACTCTGCCGCTCCCTCCCTCATCCTACTGGTCTCTTAATCCTGCTCCACTCCACTGCTGTGATCACACGGTTAACTCACAACTTCTTTTTTCCTGTCCCCTGCTCAAATCTCCCTCCTTCTGCTCTGATTGTCCATCTCTCTCTGGCCAATCTTGTTACTTCTTCCCAGCTGGGCATGTATGTCTGACAAAAAACCCACAAGAAGGGGCTATGCCCGACCCACTTTCTCCACCCGGGTCTTTTCGTCCTGCTGCAAGCACCCCCAAGCCACTTTATGGACACTGGGCATGGCCTGCACCCATCACCAGTAGCTACTTTGCCACGGGCCTGGTGTTCGCTCATGCCCTGGGCTGCACTAAGCAACCAAAGACATTTTGAAACCAGTGCGGGCCTCTGCAGGGCTCAGTGCACCAGCCTGACCCTCCCTAGGGTGGAACATCCCTTTCAGGATAGCAATATGACCAATTCTGGTGACCTTTCATGGCAGAGCCATGGATCCACCATGAATATTGACGGCGCACGATAATGGTCCTTCAGAATAAATGATCTGCCCCCCAACCAACCAAATGGACTCACTTTGAACTAGCCAATCTCATTGCCCTATACTGTATTCTTGGACCTGGCATAATTCCACGGATACAAATAAACCAAGCAACTCCTAGAAAATGGGCATAAGAGTCCACGGATAATGACGGAAAACTTAGTTATCCGTGAAGAGTTTTTGGGCACTTTAGGCTGGATTTACATTAGGCATGCAAAAGCACTGTGAAAATGTCCCCTTTTCTGGGGACATCTGGCAAGATGGCCAAGGGGACAGGGAACCTTTTCAAGCTAGTCCATGATGGACCCAGGCACAGTATGGAGAAGGGGGACACTTTGTCACTATCACTTAACCCTGTCATTGGACAGGGGTATTCACATACCACCAAGAGGTTACTGGTCCTTTATGAGCATGGCTAATCATGACAAACCTTGCATGATAAAGTGCACACACATCCCAGGAGGTCAGCATGGAAAAATACAGGGTCCAACTTTCCAAGGATGTATGATGATCACTCCAAAACACTTGCGGAACCAACCAGTTGTCAACTGCATACACAGCACTGTCATGGTCATGTATGTTGATGCACATGTGCCGACAGACATGCAAAGGGAACCCAAAATGGCGGAACCATAATGAGGCCCATAGACTTACGACCAGCTTCATAACACCCTTGCAACCAAACAGCAATTAACATTAACATGCTCCAGACAAGTCATTTGATGTGAAAGCCTAACTAAAAGTTCTCTATTTAAAGTTATCTATTGTCAGAAGCTGTAGATACAACTGCAGTTTATTCTTGACGTTAAGACCAAGCCAACAGGGTTTACCTTCACTAGTTTCCACAGGCAAGCAAAAGAGGGTCTTCACGTGTCCACCTCTTAGGGTCCTGATTTATCCCCTCGTTAACAAGACTTTCCACTTCTATGAACAGGTTTATCTTGCTCAATTATACACACAAGTGTTAATAAAGCTAGCTACTGTTACTAGTGTGAGAAACCTGAAGGTGTCTCAACCGCTAGTCCCCTGGGATCGGTCATCCAGGTGGCCAGGATAAGGCCATCGATTTTTTTTGGATCCATTTCCTGGGGGTGGACCAATGCAGGAGGATCACCTGGATGAGGGGTCTTCTGGGAGTGGGACACCGGAAGGTGAGACGCGGTATCCCCTTCCCTGTTACACCTTTTCCCAATCCTACCAGGTAGGATACCAAGGAACTCAACCCCCTGCCCCACCTTCCCAAAACAAACACTTTCTCACGGACAGCTCACCGTGATCAAAAACAGACTAACACCAGAGCTGTACACCAGACATGTCCCAATCCAATGGTCAAGCAAAGTCAGGCAATTACTGCTCATTACACACACCCGACTTCCATCACACTTCCTCACACGGATGAAAGGTGGAGCACAAAAGCACACTCTGAGCAAGGCAAAGCACACGAGGAAGCAGCAGTTCCAAGATGGCGGTTCAATACAAGGAGAAAGACGGCGAGACCAGAGAGGGTTGCAAGGAGGGAAGTGCCTTTGACGGTAAGTGCCCTTGACCTTTTCAGACCATTACCTTTGTGAGCCTTGGAAAATAAGAAACCTAAGACCTGGAATTAAAGCTGAAGAAACCTGCATTGTGCGTTAGAGGTACCCGGGATTCCTCTGTGTCGATAACCAAGGCGGCAAAGAAAGTTGGCCGCTGTGGTACTGTCCTTGGCTCCAAGAACAAAGCAGCGCCAGTAAAGTCAGCACAGCCGGTGAGTCAGGGAGACCGATACCAGACCGGCCTGTGTTAGAACCAAAGTTGCAAGCGGCAACATTGTATGGAGAAATCTAAAGAGAACAGTGTGTGAAGCATATGTGGCGAGCAACGCAAATATAACTGAAAAACAGAGGAGTGACTGAACTTTGAAGCCAAGAAAGAGAACGTAAACAGAGTGGTCCGGCGCCACGTGGGAGCTCACTCGAGGGACTCTGTTAGGTATACAACTGGTTGGCAAATGTGAAAAAGGAACTGTGAGATGGAAGGGGTCCTGCAACGCGTCAAGCTAAACCCTGTGCACGTTCGATAGTTTATTACGAACTGAAACTGGTCCGAGTCAGGCTGAGGGAGACTAAATGTTTAAGAGGAAGGAACTGAGCCCGGCTGAGGAGGATCTGGGGTGAACCCGAGTTACCTGAGAAAGAATATTCTTTGAACATTGTAAAGGGGGATCTGAGTCTGGTAAGTGGGGTTCCAAAGTAACAATCATTTGTAAGATAAGGGATTTGAGCCCGGCTGAGGGGATCCAGGGTGAAGAGTGAATCACCTGAATTGTGTATTTGTGAGAGAAAAATAACTTTGCTTGTTTTGTACATCAGGCCCTCTGAATCAAGAGACTTTGATAAGTAAAGAGACTTGGGCATAGTCGGCCCTGATGCTGGTAATTGAACTGTGTCCTCATTCCAAAGAAGCCAGAGAGTCTGTTACGCTCGAGTGAACCACCTTGTCCCGTGCTGAAAACATGGGGAAGAGAGGCCAGCGGCCTGAACATCCTAACATATCATTTTGAGCACCTTTCTTTTTATAACATTATTCCTTACACTATTTGTATTTAGAGCTAAGTATTGGCAATAGTTTTTTTTAAAATCGGCCCTTTTATTTTGACAAGACACCACTAGGACTGTTATTATTATTTGATGGTTGTAGCTTGCGCCCATCTGTAGATTTAGGATTAGATAGGCGGTTATCATACCCTTGTTAAAGTTCACTAAACACCCTTGAACTGGGGTTACTTGTGTTTGTCTTACTGTTGATACTATGCCTTCCTTACAGTGGCAAGGTATTTTAGCTGATTTGGTGTACGGAGCTTCACTTTCCTGACTCCACAAATACTGTAACTGCGGGCTGCTTCTGCTTCCCGGCTTGGTTTCTTCAACTGCTACTGCTGCAGGTAGTCTTGGGACCCACACTCCTCTGCTGCACGGGTGTCTTTGATCCGGCCTCATCAAATGAGAGACTTCTACTCTCCAGTTTCCCTTGGCTTGCTTCTGCACATGGAACTTGGGTGGATACACAACTTCAGCTCTGCATTCACAGCAATTAGGCACAGCTGGAAGGACTGCCCATTTCCTCTAGCCTCTTCCGGTGCTGCCACAGCCAAATAGGATTTTTGAGTACAGGACCAACTCAGTCTGCAGGTGAAATCTGCCCTTCCTCTACTCCAGCGTGCCTGCTGTGGTAACACTTCCTTGTGAAGTGCCAGCCTTGCGCTCTACTCCTTCTACCCATGCTATTGTTGAACCTCCAGCTTCCACTCCAGCTTCCTTCTACTGCTCTTCCCTGCAGCAGCCTTTTATGCCCCTCAGGTGGGTTAATTGGTTTAAGGTACAGGCCCTTAGAATCAATTACTTGACCCTGCCAAAAACGATTAGGCTTGCCTGCCTGACCTGAGCTCCTGCATGTCTCTTTAGCCCTCTTCTTCTTCACAGTACCTGCGGGATTCTGGGACATACCGTCCTTTGTAGAAAGTTTTAATTTCTCTAGATCTTCAAAAGAATTAAATAAAGATTTTCCTCCCTCGATGTTATTATAATAGGAGAACACATGTTTAACCTTTTCCTTTTTAGAGACAGTTTGGGCAGATAAAGTCAAGGGTTCACTGTTTCTGTTGGCATACTTTCGACTTTCTAGAGGATATGAATGTTTAGGGGTACAAAAAAATGGTTCCAAAAAGTGAACATCTTTAGATAATTGTGTTCTAGAGTTTACTGGATTTGTTTTAATCCTAGACTGATATTCGTCTAAATGACAAGATTCGATAACCTCTCTGTGAATGATCTTACTATTGTCCAAAGTGTAATACCATATCTCGTCCTGTGAAATCTCCCCACTACCCTGGGACTTGTCTCCACCCAGGTGATGCTCCCGCAGTACACCATCCCCAGGATTGGGATCAGGAAGTGTCTGTCCTCTCCTGGCCCTCTGGGAGGAGATTTTAGGCAGGGTTTCAGAGGGGGATCCACAGGATCCTCCACAGCTCACATACATTTAGGGAAATATTTGGTTTGAAAATTGCACGGAGAAATGGAGTTTCATTTCAAGAACACATTTAACTGAATTTTAACGTTTTATTACTGTTTATCTCTGTTTATAAAGGTAATGAGCTACAAAATGACACATTAAAGATTTGAAGTGTTTAGCAGATTCTTCACGTAAAATGTATTTTTTGTTCAAATTTAAACTGATGTAGTAAGATATGTCTTTCTTCCCAACTTCCTTGTCCATCTCAGCTGTCAGAATGCCATCAAGGCAAATCATGCAGTGCACTCCTACATCTTCGTATTTTTTTCTGGAGGGCAGGCTCAAAAACGTGGAGTTTATGATTTTTTTGTCTATGCCTGTTTAGACGTGTGCATGAAAATGTGTTTTTTAAGAGCTTTTGCTTTTTGTTGGGCGCATATATACAATTAGTTGTGTTCTATAACCCATTATGGAATAGATGCATGAAGCAAAGCAGGCTGCACAATTTTCATCAGCATCACTATCCCGAGGCACCCCGGCACCTGACATTCTTAGCTGGGAGAGCACATGATGGGCAGTGCTGGCTAGGTCTTTCAAAAACCATTTAACTGTGCATTGTCCTTAAACAGAGACAGCGCTGCCTGCTTCCAAAAGGCCAGAAGCGGCAGCACATGTGCATGCACCAGCAATAAAGTCGAGGAGATCTGCGATCTGGTGGCCATCTGGGATGCAGACCCGGGAAAAGGAGTGATTATCAAATCTCCCCACCTCTTACGTGTAGTGCCATGACCTGAAGTAGAAGGTAATGGAAGGTTTGTGTTTTAATTTTTTATTTATTTGTTTATTGTCATTTGGTTGTCTATCACAGCCTTACACATAATATCAATGTTGAATTCAATACACACATTACAAATCCATAAGCTATACATGGAACAAATCGAATGAATAAAAAAGGATGGAACAGACGGAACACACTAAACAGAGTGGAAGGATGAAACGGATCAACAGACTGGATGGTGTAGTTCATGTAGATGAATGATGGAATGAATGGAAAGATCAGTAAACTAAATGATTAACCAGACGAAATGCATGAACAGACAAAGCTGAATGAACGGACAGAGTGAATAAAACAGATAGAATAGATGGTACAGATCAACGCTCGATTTCAAGCACCTTGCTGAAAGCCACCATATCACACCACCACGCTTACTCTCTCCTATACACCACCACTCAACTAGAACACAGCGATACTATGACACATTCGGTATAGCTATTATCATACTAACACCCGCCTCATACTCCTCATCATCCTAAGTAAACACAGTTAGCTCAGCACACAGCGCTAGCCTAAGCGTCTCCTCAGGACTAACGCAGCCAGAAATCAGTCTAGGTATCAACCCACCAGAATGAACACATATTCCTGACCTCTCAACCACCACACCTACCGCTAAGAAGCAGCTATCATGCAAGTGCCACACCAGCTGCACACACATCCGGTGCACCCACACACCTTATGACTCTCTCTCTATCTATCTATCTCTCTCTCTCTCTCTCTAATGACTTGAACTACGGTTCCCGAGGGCGTTCAACCTACCAGTGCTTTGATATCATACCAATGATACATAAGGCGCTATATAAATGCAAAATAACATAACATACAACTGAAATAAAAACAAAATTAAAAAAGATCCATACAATATATCAAACTTTAAAAAAAATATGATCGTGGTTGGCTCTAGGTGTGGAAACAACCTGTGCTAGGCTCTGTTGTTTTCCAAGCATACTAGTGGGGTTCATATGTTGCAAGATCACAGGAGCTGTCGGGGTTTAGCCAGCACCCCAATTGTTGAGTAAAAGAAGAAAGTTTTCTCCTGGTTATCTTGCTTCAGTAGTTCAAAGAATAGTTCTAACACAGTTGTTATTGCGATACAAGTTTCGCTTTTATTTTTGCTAGTGCTGAGTTGTTTTTGACATTCAGTTGGTATGCATTTAGTACATTTGGGGGCAATTGTGTCCCTTGTTTGTCAGCCGACGCGTGTTTCGACCCGTGGGTCTTTATCAAGGCTATTGTATACAGTCTCTAGCCCCCTATGGGGTCCTGGTCCGTGGTAATTAAGGCTGTCCTGTCGAGACAGTGGCTCCTGTTGGGTCCTGTTATCCTGGTCCGATGTGCAGGTCCGTTGCGGCTCCTGAGCCTTGTGAAACATTCAATGCCTATCCAGCGACTGATCACCCCCCCCCTCCACACTACCGTAATGTTTCTTTCTCGCCCCGATCTAGAGCGCTGCTTCAGTGTGTCACCGCCTGTGTGCCTGGGCCTCCCCCGCTCCTTCATATAGCCATGGGGACTTGTTTGTTGGACACTCCATGACCGAAGTAGTCCGCAGACCCTGCTCCGACATGGGGCAGCTGCACACCTCAGACACGAGTAGTCGGTCTTGCCCTGCCAGCAGGACAAACATACACCATTGGCACGGCGATGAGGCCACTTGCTGGATGGGCAGGGTAGCACTGGTGACTGGACGTCTGTAAAGCGCAGTGTGGCAGTAGCATTTGCTGTGCCACTTGTATGGCTGCCAGGTGGTGCACACCACTTTGTTTCAGTTCCACTGCCTGAGGCCCAGGCATGCCATCAGGGCTGTCAGCACTGAGATGCACCGCCCCTCAGTACCTCCTTTCGACCACTACCGAGCCCGGCAACTAAGTCACTCTCTCTGCTGTTTGGCCACTGGGCCTTTCATCACTGACGGGCCCAGGACATTTCGGTTTGTTCTGGAACCATGACTCACCCTGGATACAGCGTGTTTCCTTATGTCACCGCCGAGGCCGAGGTTCTTCAGAGGGCCCCTTGCCTTGACTGTGGCGTGAGGGTCTTATCACTTGCACTCAGCGGTCTTCAATATTAACCGCCTGCAGCCCCGGGGCTTTCTGCCGAGGGCCATGTACATGTCATTATCTACGCTCTGACGTGGAGCACTTCAGACTGTCACTGTTGGTGAGTACAAGATCAACTACACCTGCAGGTGGGCCTCTCGCACACTGCCGCAGGGCTCTCCCTGAGTCCAGGATCAATTGCGACTGCAGGTGGGGCATCCTACACACCGTTGCAGGGCTCTGCCTGCTTGTATCAGCACCTACATGTAGCGCTCCTCCATTATTATGCACCACGGGGCGGCCCAGGCTCATCTTGGGTGCAGCAGGCTTCCTTCTTTACAGCTCTGGGGTAAAGTGCGCCGAGCGCATATGCTGTACTGTTGTTATGGTGCAAACGAAGCGCGGACAAACATGTTCCATCGTCCCCTACCTGATCGTCTTTCCATTCTCTTCCAGCCAACTCACTGCCAATAGGCCCAGGATCACCCGGGACATGCACATCTTTTGTACTTCTGTATTTTCCTTTCTGTGCTCTGATGTGCAGCCCTTCATTTCACTGCGGCGGCCCGGTCTTACAACAGCTAAGGCTGCCGGTGCATGTGCATCAGAGTGCTGCCCGTATCATTGCTGGATGCAGGCAGCCTCTGTGCGGCGCCCGGGAACACACAAGGGCTGTCACTTTAATGGCTCCTGACCAGAGCACTTTATTTTCACTGCCGGGCCCGGGATCTTCCACGGGCACTGGCATGGATAATCCGCAAATCTTTTCTTTTTTCTAACAGCTCCGATCCCGGAGCTTCAATTCACTGCCGCCGGCCCAGGATCTCAATGGGCTGCTGCGTAAATGACGTGTTCCGTCATTACTTTTACCATAATTTTGTTTTCTTTTTGACAGCCCTGATCCCGAATCCTCTTTTTATCGCTGCACAGCTTGGGCTCTCAGTAGGGCTCCGGTGGCAGTGTGGCATAACCTGGGCATTTGGCCATTAGTTAGGCCATGTGTATCACCCATTTCTCATTCTTGCCAGCCCCTTTCCTTTCCCCTCTAGTAAGGTGCTGAATGAGACATTTTCTTTTGGTTTGGCGTAACAAGGCCGCAGATTTATTTTCACATATATACAACCACAGCAAACAGATCTTGAAAATCGTTCCAAAGATGTAGCGACTGCTCCTTGTCCTGCTTCCCCCTTTTTATCCATGTCCACTACAGGCCCAACTCCCCCAAGACCTTCGAGTCTGAGAACCGCCTGCCCCTGCAGGTATTTGCAGACTGGGGGACCGCCGTTTGTTGGGGGGAAGCTGAGCCCCAATTGCTACTGCCAGACACCCCCGCCGTTTAGGCTCCCAGGAGGCGCTGTCCAGAATGGGCAAAGCCCCTTCCGGTTTAGCAATGGCTCATTCAGAGTCTTTCTCTTCTCATTGGTCGCCACAACACCGCCACGCCAAAGGTGGGTTACCGCCCACCGTGGCTCCCCCCTTTCCTATTTTGTCACTTTAGAAGTTCTGTGTACACCTTGCTGCCCAGTGCCAGTCCTTCTATCCTTCTTTTACCAGGGATGTCACCTTTACTGGTCGTGCCTGATCTAGCGGTACTTCAGTCCCCTTCCACCTTTCCGTTCTCCTTTGACCTGCTCTCGCACAACCGGCTCCTGGTTCTACCACTGCTTTGAGGCCAACTGCCTCCCCTTTCTTCCAACCATCTCCTTTGTAGACACGACTCTCTCAACCCTCCATGCCTAATAAACCCCTGCCCCTGCAGGTGTTTTGGGCTGAGGGAGCACAATCTGTTCGGGGAAGCGGAGCCCTCGTTGCCACCACCAGACGCCCCTGCCGTTTTTAGGCTCCCAAGAGGCGCTGGTCCGACTCCGTTCCTTGCCTTGTCCAACCCTCTCCTTCGTAGGCACAATTCTCTCGACCCTCCGTGCCCAGTACCCCCCTGCCTCTGCAGGTGTTTTTGAGCTGAGAGAGCACCATTGGTTCGAGGAAGCAGAGCGCTCGTTGCCACCACCAGACGCCCCTGCCGTTTCAGGCTCCCAAGGGGCGCTGGTCCGACTCCGTTCCTTGCCTTGTCCAACCATCTCCCTCTTGGACACCACTGTCTCAACCCTCTGTGGCTGATACCCCCTGTCCCTGCAGGTGTTTTTGGGCTGAGAGAGTCCATTGGTTTGAGGAAGCGGAGCCATCGTGGCCACCACCAGACGCCCCTGCCGTTTTAGGCTCCCAAGAGGCGCTGGTCAGACTCCCTTCCTTGCCTTGTCTGCTTGGGGCTCTGCCCTAACCCTGGCGGGCCTGCTCTGGGGAATACATCAGCCCCTACCACCTTTAACCAGCCTCCACGCACCACTCTGCCCCTGGCATTCCTCCTGAGTTAGTGGAGTCTAAACACGAGGCTACTGTACCCACTGACTTGTATTCTGCATCTAAACTTATCCCACCTTTTGCTTCAAACTACCAGTGTTATATTGTTTCCACTTAACTGACCCACGTGCACAATTCCCAATAAATTGCGTTGTGTAATAGTATCCTTCGTGGCCATCTCTGCAGCCCAGTGGGTAGCCTGAGCCCTCTCCCCGCTTTGGTGCCCTTGCAACTACCAGGCCATGCAGTGATAAGGTACCCCGCCATGCCCCAACCTGGACAACCTGCCTTGTAGGGTATGCCCTCTTGTGCATCCACCTCTGTGGATCAGCAACTGACCTGAGCGCCCCAGCAACCTTCACCCCCCCGGCCAATTCAGATATGCCCCATAACGAGAACCCTGGTTTCTGCTCAGATATGGTAGCCCATAGGGGTATCCATCTACCTCTGTGTCCTTATTACCTCCCCGGGTGTGGGTGGAGCGAAGGGGGGGGGCGGGCCCTGAAAGCCAAAGCACTAACCGCACTAATTGAATTCCATTGGTATCTGCTATGATGCGTCTTTTATAACATGCTTAATACCCAGAAGTTTCACCGAGCGTATTCAGTGCCTGCATCTGTGCTGTTCCGTCTCCTCTCGCTCAAAAGGTGATTATGTCGCCGCCGAGCCCAGGCCCCTTACCGCTACAATGTGCCCCAATCAATTGTGAAGTGCGTTCCTAAACCTAGGAACCCTGATAACCTGCCTGTGTCCTATACTTGCCACTTTCGAGAATTGGGAGGCCAAGAACGGTAGTTGAGGTGTCCTGCTACCCTCCCCTGCTCCCATACTGGCAGGGCAATGTGCTACCCTCTCCTGCCCCCATACTGGCAGGGCAATGTGAGGATCGACCCACCTTCCAGATGTCAAGAGATTCCGAGTATTGGTGCCTTGCCTATCCACACCCGAGTGATCTGGGAGCGCAGTTTGTCCAATTAGCCTTGTGCTACAACGCTGTATTCCCCCCCCCTCCCCCCCCCCAGCAGACCATCCCCAAGCCCCGCTTACCTTAGGCCCACTGCGGGTCCAACCTGCACTCTGCTCTTCACCCCTCCTTAGTTAAGAAACTGCGGCTACCAACGGAAGCCGCACCATCGGCCCGCAGCAATGAATACTTTGCAGTCCCCGTGGGTACCATCTATTACACGCACATGCCAGTTAAGTTCACCTGTCCTGGGCCTATCCAGCCCAGAGGGGATGCTGTGCAGGCCCTCCAAAGCTCTTAATCAGCCGTAGAACAACAGTAAAGAAGGGGGGAACCCCCAATGTTCCGAACCATCACAAAAGGGGATATGTTCTGCCGCTACCCTTCCAGCTGGATGGGTGATATTAAAACCCCCACAACCCGAGGCTTTCGCTACCTATTCTTCCCCATTGCCTCATATGGTTGGAGTTGCCCGCCACTGTTATTTACCAATACATTTCTTAAGCCCCTGCTGCAAACCATGGAGCAATAAACCGTACAACTCAATCATAGCTACCCCCCTCGTTTACCAAAGCCTGCTAACTGCTTCCCCAGGGCGATTATTAATTCCCGGGAGCCCATGCCCCGCTGACTGTAAACAAGACCCAATTATATGTCCCATCACACCATTCTTTGCATCTGAAATAAATACACCAACTTTTTCACCCCATCTCCCCATGCAACCTTCTCTGCCACCTTGGTGAACCAGAGTTGTCAGCATGCTGCCCTTATTTGTCCCCCACCACCAATGTGGAATCGCGCCCCTCCCCTCATGTTACTGCGGTGAGTAGATCCACTTTCGAAAAACGGGCCTTGGATGCACAGCGCCCCACATCGTGAACTCTCACCAGTAAGGATTACCAAAGCAAAGGCATCCTGGCTGGAGTTTGCCGCCCCGCAATCAAAATTTAGCAGTAGAAAACCAAACACTGGGCCGACCATACAAAATGCAATAGTCGAACAATAGGACCAAGAAACAAGGGGCGGTGCCGCGTCCTACAGGATTTAAACCCCACCGCTTGCCACAAATTAAAACTTCCATCCATTAACAGCGCTCAATAAACCTTTGAATCTTAGTAAAAAGCTCCCTTGAACCCCAAACAGCAGTGTACCCTCCATTTATTTATTTATTTATTTATTTATTTTTCTTCAAAGCACCTCGCAAGATGAAAATAAAGAGCATGGGGGCCATCAGCACCACCGCAACTGAACCATATAACATATCATCCATCCACACTATCGACCTGCTAAATCGATGCCCGGTCATGGCTCCCATGCGGTTTGTCAGCCGTGTGCACGCAATGGCAAAATTGCCCTCTGTGGTAAACTTGCCTTGTTATGAGCGCGCGCATTAACCCACTGAGGTTATGCCCAAAACACCATGCTTGCAAAATGGAGGTCCCTACAACCACTTTCCTTGTTGTGAGCCCGCTAACTCTTGTTAAACCCCAGCGAAATGGACATGAGAAAATGCTGACATTTACAAGCAGAATGAGACGCGGCCCGCGCGCGTCATGAACAATAACGGCCCCATGGAAGCGTGGCAACTACAAAGCATAGTCTCGCAAGCCTGTGTGAATTGCATAACCGCCATCAATCAAAACATGCGGCGCAGCGGCCATGGCGAGCACCAAATACCTCACCAACCAATGGTCATGCACAGCCAAGGCCATGAATCAATCCGAAGCAAGAAACACTCAAAGACAATGTCTACCATACCAAACATGCGCACCAGGGCCATCGGTAAAAACCTATCGCCAGCAACACTCCCTTGCCACTTGTATCATAATGCACACGCGGCGCCAAGACCATAAAAACCCAAGGCCCTAATTAACCTCAACACTAGAAACCGTTAACTGCAGTGTGTACCATAATGAACGTGTGGCTCCAAGCCATGGCTAAACACGTTCATACATCCGTTGCCGAGACATCAAAATACATCGATGTAAACCAAACCTTTTTACTGCATGCTGCCAAGGCGGCATTCAAGGCCCACGTTGTGCACAAGTATAAACCCATTCCACACCAGAGTTCACTCATAAGGCCCATTGTCCGCAAGCCATTCACTTTAAAATGTTTATGCAAGATGTAAAACTGCATTTTACTGACATATGTACTGCAAGATTACAACACGTGTCTAGGGGTCGGATATGCTCCTGGCCCGCATCCATCCCTTGCGCCGCACTGTAGGCACCTCCCTTCATCCCGAGCCCATTGCGGTCCATGTCCTTTGATTCACCCCACTATCTAACGCTTGTACGTACTGCAAACGTGTTAACATCCCCCATTTAATAGACCTTTAGGCCTTCCCCCGACGCCCGCTCATAGGAATAAGCTAAAGTGGATACATTTAAGCGGCTGCTTTAGGTAATGCGTCCCAAATCGTGATAATCCCCACCGTTCAAAACAGGTAGCATTCTGAAAAGCATTATGTTGTCGTACGTCCTGCACCAAGCTATTGCTAAAATGCCAGCACTTGCTGTTTAGTCTAGCCCGCTTAAATAACTCTGATACTGCCAACTAAACATAAGTCACAGCTAGCACTCTCCTCGCTGTGCTATCTGCCTGGCTCTCTCCCTCACCGTTCCCCATCTCCCTCATGTGCCGTGACCCGACGCTGCTTACCCGACATGAACCGCACCCCCATGCCGGAACACAAGGCTTCTCCAACACGAACACTGGAACCTCCACGCCGGAACCCCAGACTCCACGATTTCCATCCACACGAACAAGGAGCTGAAAACGAAATCCTCTCCTGGTTGACGGGCGTCCGGCTGCTGGAAGAGCTCCAAGTGATCCTGTGCCGGGCGCCGGCTGCATATGAAGCCCTTGCTCCTCCCCTTTCCATTGTTGCCCTTCACGGGCTTACGGTTGCGCTTGGTGCTCTTTTGGAACTCTTGACACCCTCTCCCCTGCCCCCGAGAGGGGGGGAGGGACGAGAGAGCGGAAGGGGGAAGGCCCCTGCCCCGGTTATCGGGGTGCCTCCTCCATTTTCTTTCTGTATTTCCGTCGTCACCTTCACACCACAGGATGGTGCTTTTGCTTATTGGGTCATGCACAACGCAGGGTGGTGCTGCCTTCCTTCTTGTGGGCTGGCAGATGGCACTCACCGGACTGCTGCAGTTACTTCCTCACCTGGCGGCAGATGCCGCAGGAGGCAGAGGGTCCTTCACTGACTTCTCTTCTGGCGGCAGTCACCGCAGGGGCTGAAGGCTGACTCTCCCCCTGGCTGCATGATCCACCATCAGGGCTCTCCCTCCAGGACGCGGCAGAGGCTGCCCCTTTTCCCACTGTTTTCACAGCTGCTCCATTTCTTCCCCCCTCACGGCTGTGTAAGCCGCAGGGGCTGTGGATGTGCAGAGGTGCCTCCACACTCCAATCCCGGCTGCACAAGCACCCTCATGAATGAGGGCTACGGCCGGGGCGAAGCATGCCAGCGCTTCCTTGCACTTCTCCACAGCAACAGACTGCCGCTCCTCCTCCTTTCTCCCTCCTCCTCCTTCCCCCTTGCGGAAGAACAAAGAAAACAACCATGAGGGACAGCAGGGGGAACAGCATAATTTTGCGGTTTCACTACTCGTTGCCAATGTTACAGGGGCCCGCTATGGACATCCAGCAGGTGCACAGAGTGCTATGGACACCAGCACTCGACAGATGCCTGCCCCACGGTCCATCAAGGAACTACAGCGCTTTCTAGGGATGGCACATTTTTATAGATAGTTCATCTCCAATTGCTCAACCTGCGTGTTACCACTCACCAGACTACTCAAGAAAGAAGTCCCATTTGTTTGGAACCAGCAAAGTCAACAAGCTTTTTGTGTCCTTAAGAAACTATTCACTTCGGCCCCCCATATAAAGACAACCAGACCATCAGAAAGCCTTTATCATGGAGACGGATGCCTCTGATGTGGCAGTGGGAGCAGTCTTGAAACAAGCACAAGACACAGCACGGAAGCAGCATCCTCTGGCTTACTTCTCTAAAACCCTGTCACCTGCGGAATGTAACTACTCTGTGTATCAAGAAGGAGCTACTTGCCATCGAATTAGCATGCAAAAGATGGAGGCATCTGCGACTGGGGGCCTCCCATCCCATCGAGATTAGATCAGACCACCGAAACTTGATGTCTCTACAAAATCTAGAATGTCAAAACAGCCGGCAGGCGAGATCGGCGCATTTCTTTTCCCACTATAACTTTAAACTGACCTATCTCCCGGGCTCAAGGAACGTGGTGGCAGATCTGCTGTCTCAGAATGGTCTGTTCGAAACCCAAGGACTACTTTGGGGTAAGATGTTTCCTAATACGGTATTTATACATGCTGTAAACACTTGGATACAACAGTTGTGGAATTAAGTTTCTTGTAGCCCTCCTGTTTCTGAGGTACGAGCTCAACGCCTCCAAAAGGACGAATTGTACTACCACAAGAACAGGATCTATGAACCAACACCGGATTACTACAGGTAGGTGATGGGAGTTGGGACACGATTCCTTGGTTGGAGGACATAGCGGCAGAAATCTACCATGAACTTGATTCAAAGATACTTCTGGTGGCCTTCCTTGGTCAACGACGTTACCACCTATCTCAAGAATTGCACAGTCTGTGCCCAGAATAAGACTACACATTGTTATCCTGCTGGTGTTCTCTGTTTTCCCTCTCTCCCTTCTCGACCCTGGCAAAAGAATTCCACTGATTTCATAGTGGAGTTACCCCAATCCCAAGGCTGCACCGTCATTATGGTCATAGTGGACTATTTCCCAAAATTAGCCAATTTTTCATGTCTCCGAAAGATTCTAACCGTGGGAAAAAGGAGTGCAGTGTTCCTCAAGGATATCTTTCGCCTGCATGGCTTGCCTGAGACCATCACTTCTGATCGCTGAGTTCTGCACCTCCAGGTTCTGGGGAGCCCTCTAAACACCTAGGTATTTCTAGGGCTATGTCATCCAGTTTTCACCCTGAGACCAACGGGCAGAGAGAGCGTTTAAATCAGAGGCTAGAGCAGTATCTTAGGTGCGTCACAAACTATGCTCAAGACAACTGGACAACATTGCTAACGTTGACTGAATTCTCCTACAATAACGCGGTACACTCAGCACTTGGAAAGAGCCCTTTCTTCTGCTCTTATGGATTTCACCCTGTCTGGATTCCTGATCTGCCCACTGTAGTCACTGCAGTACCATCGGTTGGAGAAAACAGAGAATCTCCAGGATATCCGACGCAAAACCAGTCAAGCCTTGCATCAGGCCCAAGTCAGGAATAAGACCTTAGCAGACCAAAAACGTAGACAGACTGAAGTATACAGAAAAGGTGATCTGGTGTGGCTATCATCTAAGTATCTTCCACGCTGACTAAAACCAGGAAAGTTCTCACCCCAGTACTTTGGGCCCTTCTCAGCTGTTAAGGCCGTCAATCCTGTTGCTTACAAACTCTGCTTGCCTATCACCTGGCAACGTATACATCCTGTCTTTCACACCTCATTGTTGAAGCTTTTTGTAGGGAAAGACAAGAAGAAGATTGTTCCTCCTGTACTGGACCATAAAAAAGAATACGAGGTTCGACAGATTTGTGATTCACGGTTTCATTATGGAAACCTCCAATACTTGGTGGATTGGGAAGGCTACTCAACCGCTGAAAGATCCTGGGAATCTCACTCTAACATCCAGGCCTCCCTGTCTGCTTCGCCAGTTTCATCAGACACACCCCTGTAAGCCAGGGGGTGTCAGGCATCGAAGGGGGCATAATGTAATGTCTCAGCATTCTTGGAGACTGTTGCTGCCCACCTCACTATGGCAACGCTGCAGACAAGCGGCCCCTACCAAGATGGCCTTGCGTAACGAAAACATTGTGCTCGCGGCATCAGGTTTGCGCACAATCAAGAAAGAAGCAGTCTAGCATTTAAACCCGACACAAACAGGTAAGCACTGCGTTGCAATTGCTCGTTTAGTTGCGTTATGCTAGTTAGCTACCTCTCGTTTCTTTCAGGTTGCTCATTTCCTTTTACTTCCTCATGCTATTTTCTGCTGCAATTCCCTCAGGGACGTGCAGCGACGGCACCCTTGGGTTCCGCCCCCTGCTTAGCGCTCCCTCTTCAGCTCTCTCTTTGTCATGCTGTTTTTTCCCCCCCGACTCAGCCTGAACTGGCATCTCTCTCTGCTGGTGTGCTCCGTCATTGGCATCTCCCTCTGCTGGCATGCTCCTGTCATGCCTTTCAGTCTCCTCTCTTCTCTCTGCTGTTGCCTCAATTCCAATTACGACCCGGAGATAGTATTTCACACAGTGCTATTGGCTTACGTATGAGTTCCTTGACTCATTGTGGATTCTGAGACATGCATCTATGGTTCTACCCCACCATCTCTGCTCAACCCCAGTTCCTGAGTTCCACATACCAGCATCAGGGGGGCAGTACTTTGTGAGACTTCAAGGTTTTTTCCCCCCCCCAGGAGTTTTTCTTCTCCTAGATACCCAGCTCTCCGGGTGTCCCCAGAGCTGCCCAAATTACACATTGGGTTGGCGCGGGCAGACTTGGAGTGATAGGCCTTATCTCTTTGCCTCCAAAGAAGACAAACCCAAGAAGACAACACATGAAAAGGACACCAAGCCTAAGAAGGTGAGGCACAATTCTGACAATTACCTCGTTGCGCCGAGCTATCGATACCTTAGTTTAGACTTGGCCATGTACCTGGGACTCTCTGTACTTTTCATATGGTAAATGAAGGAGTTTTAACACAGCACCTTAGACGAGTCATGACATGTAAGTGCCCCCGGTTGGGGTGATGGAGTATGAGCAAGGCAAGCAAGGACGGGGTCAAGAATAACTGAGATGCTCATTGGTTTACATGGGGCAGTGGGGGCCTTGCTGTGTGAAACTCCCAAAGAATTTCGGGCAATTACCAGGAAGATTCAACTAGCAGGGGTGTGGGGGCACTCCCACCTTGCCTCCTCAATAGGAGGGAGCGGTGTCCTCGGGCCCAGCCACATCCGGCTGGACTCCGGGGAACAGATATAAGGCGGAGGGACTGCCGAGCCCAGTCTCTTTCTTCAGTCCTTCACCTGAAGTCCCACCCGTCCTCACCTAACAGTAGGATAGCGAATAAATGTAGAGGCATTCCTTGGTGCCCAGGGTTAAGTGTTAAGTCATGGGTCATAAGGACGTTGTTGGTTGAAAAATAAGCAAGTCACCCTTTGATTAAAATTGGGTATTTCTTTGCTTTCAGCAGGGCTCGAGGGGGTACGTTGTCAGTTGTGATGGGGTAGGGGCCCAAGGCTACAACTGATTAGGTAACGTTGAAAACACAGTGGACGTAAGAGAGTCACTTTCACACAAGGGTGAAGGCTGGGGCCGGAGCTCCTCTGCAAAGTTCGACACACCGCTGGACACGTCCAGAGGGCCTTCCTAATGCATTAATGTCGGATGACTGTGAATGTGTGTGGGTTAAGCAAAAGTTGGTGGGAAGTCCCTTGCCCCAGGGCGAGCCATGACCTGGTGGCTGGGGGAACTCTCTGCCGCTGGTAACCAGCAAAGATTCATGGCGGAGTCACAGGTCGATCCCAATTGAAAGCACTGACAGATCCCAAAGGTGACTGCACAGCCAATAGCTTAGAAGTATTGGCGCCCAGGAGTACTAGACTCAGGGGAGGCCCTGAAAAGGGGGAGGGGTTAGGGGACTTGGAAGTCCATCCAACTCCAAACGTGGGGTGTGGGGAAGGTAAGGGAGAATGGAAACTGGGGGGAAAGTGAGGGGAAGTTGTGGGGGAATGCGAAGAATGTGGTTACAGCAAGTATTGAGTAAAGGAAGAATTTGGGGAATGGCTAAGGAGGGGGTAAGGAAGAAGTTGGGTAAGGAAAGAAGTGGGGAAAGGGGACGTTTCTGGGGGAATGTGAAGAGTGGGGGACAGAAAGGCATCTGGTGGGGTAAAAGGTTGGCAGGTCGTGAAAGAATTAGGCGGTTGGGAAAAAACTTGCGGGGGGATGATGGTAAAGGGGGGGGGATGGTCAGGCAACTTGGGGAATATACAGAACTCAGTATGGAAAACAAGGGGCGGCAGGAATGGAATAAAACCAAAAGGTAGCGTAAGCACCGGGGGAGGAAGAAGAGACTCAGGAATGAAGGGGAGTGGGAGGTTAGACAGGAGGGGGGACTGGGTGGGGGGGGAGAAAGGATTTTGAATTAAAACTAAAGAAAGAGAACGAAGAAGAAGGGTAGAATGGGGAAGAAAGAAACTTAGAATTAGAAATTAGAATGTTAAAAAGAACACATGAATAGAAAAATGGAATTGAAGAAAAGCTCATGTACACTAAGCAATAGAGTGAGAATGTTAGATTGACTAGAAATGGAATGGAAGAAAAGTAAATGAATTGAAAAATGAATTAAAGACGTAAAAGAAAAAAGTAAAAAAGTAAACAAATCAATGGCCATGGGTAGAGAGGGAATGTTTATGGAGGGAAGGGCCTACCGGGCAGGGTCCTCTAGACACTGACAGGGTGGTGGTGTGGGGGGTGCTTAAGAAGCCACACCCAGCGTAAAATAATCCTGAGGTGTGGTGGAGGAATGGATCACCTGTAAGATAACTCCTGGATTGATGCAATAAAGCTTGCTGTGGCATTTGAGACTTCCACCTTTGAAAACTGGCTCTGCCTCTTTATTTCGGGAGGTTGTTGCAGGGTGGCGGGAAGGTAGTGGGCTGAATGCTGTGATGGATGCTACAACCAGGGGAGGCGCAGTTGTTGGATGTTCCCACTAAGGAAGTATCAACACCAACGTAGTGTGTGAGTGGTGTGCCAGGCAGATAGTTTGAGAAGGAGAGCAGAGCAAAGGAAGCAGAAGTATGGCTAGTTACGCAGTTAACCAGAGTGAGATGTTATGAAGCTAAATCATAAGACTTTTCTGTGAAAGAGAGACGAGGTTGAGGAGCCTTAGAGAATGTTGGCAAATAAGACCCTGTGAAAGTCATGCACACGATTCCCTGGTGAACAACCAGAAGGGGAATTGCGAGGTAGATGAGCATGACCTGCTGCAGGAAGGGTATCTGAGCGAGACGTTGTCCTAATACCCAGGTGAAGAGTTACTGAAAGGGAAGAGCCTGACACTGCTGGGAATCCATGTAAGACGCTGAAAGGTCCATGCATGTGACACGGGCAAGATTTGAAAATATATATCGTTTTTTAAAACCCTATTTCAGTTGGTGGAGCTTCAGTCACTTCGCTCTGCCACACTGAATACCCGTGTTCGGATGCCAATGTAACACACAGCATGATAATCTAATTGGTTGCAATAAACAGGGCATGGCATTGTTGATACTGGCATCACAATGTTCTGAGGGCAGTGGTATGACTAGCATACCTTTTGTGCTTAATTTGGAAAGCATTGGCATCGTATTGTTGAAACTAGAATAGAAATGTTCTGGGGCAAAGTAAAATCGCCTGCATGACAATGTGCTTTACTGGGGCAACACGGTCATGTGTCACTCGAAACTGGTAGAATATTGACAGCATGTGATTAACGTGGTTTGAAACGGGCTTAGCAATGTGGAAATGGCAAGGTACTTTTGAAACCGAACATCAGACACGGATATCAACTCTAGAACATTTAGGCGTTAAGCATCACCCATGACAGATTTGCACAATTAAAGTCTTATTGTCAACAACGCCCCTGGAATATTTGCCTAACATTGTGACACTCTAGAAATTATTAAAAGCACATTGAATGATTTCTATTCCGATAGTATCCCGTCATGAAGAGCAGGTCGGTCTCCATGTATTTTATTTAGGGGCACAGCATACATGCCAACCCTCCCGATTTTTCTGTGCAAAAATGTTGCTATTTTTCACGTTCTCCCGCCTAAAATAATCCCATCCCCAATAAATTCCAATGGGAAACTTTATGTCTCCCGATTTCACAGATGAATCTCCCTCCCAGGTGCCTCGGAATATTGGCATGTATGGCAAAGGAACAATGGTGTGCACACACATGTGTTGCTCGGGCTCCGGAAGTACACCTCGGAGAGCCCAAGGCCTCCTGTGGCATTCTGGGAGCAGACAGCCAGCACTTCCCGTCAGGTACCGCAGAGCCTGGGGACTGGGTAGTGTTGCGTAGTTAATACGCAGTACTGCGCATGCGCGGCCCACGAGGCTCGCGCATGCGCGTTAACAATAAAGACGGTCCCGGCCGGCAGTTCGCACCGGAGACCAGAGCAGCAACACGTCTCTGGCGTGTCTCTCTGTGTGGGTGCTGGATGCGTGCCTGCGTGTGGGAACTGACATCGCCCCACAATACCACACTGGCGACGAGGATGGCACGGGAGCAGTCCTCCGCTCCGGTAGCGTCCAGAGAGGAGAACGCTGCTCCGTGTCGGCACGGGCCCACACGTGTGGCCGGCGGCCATTTTGGATTGTGCGCGGAACGCAGTGGTTGCGGCCCGTGAGGGTGCTTGTGCGCCACCTGCGATTTGCACAAGAAAAATATCAATTTTTGGACCCTCCACAGCCTGTGCAGCCGCAAGGTTGTGGCATTTTGACAAAAAGGAAAATATTGCGCCAAGGGTGATCCGGGGCCCTATCTTCAAAGCAGTTCAATGCATACCTGTGAGTACCACACAGAAAAATGGGGGAGGAAGAGGAACAGGATGGCGCTCCTGCCCCCATCCCTCGCAGGGTGAACAGCACACTGGCCCCCCATGTCCGAATTTGATACCACGGGCCCACCTTCCAAGTTGGGGCCTAAATGGCTCCTATGGGTGAAGAGGTTGGAGATGTTCTTCACGGCCTCGGGGATCATGGAGGACGAAGAAAGAATCGCAATCATGGTGTACTCGGCAGGGGCCGAGGTTCACAAGATATATGACTCTCTGAACATTCCGGTTGCGACATATGCTGCAGTGAAGCAGGCGCTCCGAGATCACTTTCTGCCAATGGCGAATGTAGACTTCGATAGGTTTGTCATGAGTGCGGAAAGACAACGAGAGAAAGAGTCAATGGATCAATTCTGTGCACGACTCAGAGTTCTGGCAAGCTCCTGTAGATGGGGAAATGAAGAGGAGATGGTTCGGAACCAGTTGTTGCAGGGCTGCAGCTCCGGTAAACTGCGGAGGCAGGTATTGAGGGAACCTGGTTTGACCCTAGAACAGATCCTGGACACAGGGAGGGCCTATGAGCTGGCTGACGCGAGGGGTGCGAAAATGGATGCAGGCACGCATGGGAGAAAGGAAGGCGAGGCTTTTGCAATTGGCCGCACTACCCCAGGAAAGTCAAGGTGGACATCAAGAGGAGGTGATAGCCCCGGGGGGCATAGCAACGCTCCCTTGTGCCAATATTGTGGGTACAACCTGCCACACATGGGTGACTGTCCAGCCAAATCGAGAACCTGTGGCCGGTGTAACACACCAGGACATTATGCTAGGGTTTGCAGAGCAACAGCACCTGTCGCAGTATCGAGAGGGCCCGAAAGGGTTGCCAGAGGCAGCACTCGGAGAGTGAGGGGTGTATCAACCATTGAACAAGGCATGCAGGACCTGAACATCGCCGAGGAGGAGGAGGAGGAGGAAGATGAAATCTTCTTCATCTCAAGTATAGCTGAAGGCCCGGGCAGAAGACGACAACCCAAGTGCACAGTTAACATTGGGGAAACACCCACACCAGGCTTGGTAGACACTGGAGCGTCCGTCTGTGTGCTGGCGACGGAACACTACAACGCACTCCCTGGTCCACCAAGCCTAGCCGAGTCCACACCACGTATATACGCTTTCGGAGGACACACACCGCTCCCCATCCAAGGAGTATTCATGGCCCCAGTCACTCACGGACAAAATCGAATAAGGGCGAGGTTCTTTGTCACAGATGTGAGCCCGCATTCCCTTCTGAGTTGTGCTGAGGCATTGGACATTGTACACTTCTCATTTGCGGTCTACCACACTGACTTGGAAAATGTGTTGAGTCGTTTTGAGACGATATTCCGAGGGATAGGGAAACTAAAGGCTCACCCAATACGCCTCCACATCGATGGGTCTGTGAGACCAACAGCTCTCAAACACCGCCGCGTCCCTTTCTATCTGAGGACACAGGTGGAACGCGAGCTGCAATCCCTGATAGACAAGGACATCATTGAGAAGTTAGAAGGCCCCACCCTGTGGGTCTCCCCGATCGTGGTAGCCCCAAAGCCCAAACAGCCGGGTGCGGTACGCATCTGCGTGGACATGAGGCTTCCCAACCTAGCGATCAAAAGGGAGCGCCACATAACACCCACCCTGGACGACATCATTGGGGAGCTTCAAGGGGCGAAAGTGTTCTCAAAACTGGATTTGAGATCCGGGTACCATTAGCTGGAGCTCCACCCCGAGTCAAGATACATTACAACGTTTACGACTCACGAGGGGTTATACCAATATAAAAGACTCAGTTTTGGTATTTCTTCCGCGGCAGAGGTCTTCCAGAATACCATCAGGGGAGCCCTGACTGGACTCACGGGAGTGATAAACATGTCGGATGACATTCTGGTCTTTGCCCGTTCCGAGGCTGAACACCTAAAGCGCCTGGAAAGCACACTGTGAGGCTGCGCGACCTAGGGTTCACACTGCACAAAGAGAAGTGTGAGTTCCTGAGAGACAGGCTGGAATTTTTCGGGTTCGCCTTCCACGCGCGGGGCATATCACCTGATCCCGAAAAAGTGAAAGACATCCGGGAAGTGACCCCGCCAACCTCACCATCTGAAATCAGAAGCTTCCTGGGTATGGTGACGTATTGTGGTCGCTTCATCCGCAATCTAGCCTCCCTGTCGGAACCCCTGAGAGCGCTCACCAGAAGCGACATCGCCTGGAACTGGGGGGATAAAGAACAGAGGGCTTTCGACACCATCAAAAATGCCCTATCGGAACAAGAAACGATGGCATACTTTAATCCGGATCGCGAGTCTGAAATTGTAGTCGATGCCAGCCCCGTAGGACTGGGGGTTGTCCTCATGCAGGCCGACAATCAAGGAACAATGAGGCCCATCGCATATGCCAGCAAAGCGCTAACAGAGACGGAGAGACGGTCCTCTCAGATTGAACGGGAAGCTCTGGCCATCCTATGGGGTTGCAGGCATTTCCGGATATACATTTTGGGTAAACCGGTCGTGGTGGTAACAGACCACAAGGCTCTCATCCCGATCTTGTCCGGAACCTCATCCAAACCACCGCCTAGAATAGAGAGATGGATGCTGTCGTTAATGGAGTACGGGGTCAAACTGCTGTATCGACCAGGCCCTGACAACCCGGCAGACTACCTGTCCCGCCATCCAGGTGCGGGGAGGCCAAAGGACACAGTGGAAGTAGCAGAGGGTATTGAAGCAATACATCTCGCGGTCGAATCACCGCTGCCCGTTGCACTATCCCGCCAGGAGATCGCAGAAGACTCCAACATGGACGAGACGTTCACAAAGATCAAGCTTGCAATGGCAAATGGAGAATGGCGAGAGGTCCTCCAGGACAACTCCCGAAGGAACGCATGGGCTCAGAAAGACCTGCAGGCCCTCTGGAAGGCGCGCCATGAGCTATCGGTAGCAGAGGATGGCCTCCTGTTAAGGGGTCACCAGATTGTCATCCCGAGAACACTGGTTGACAAGGTTCTGCAGCTCGCACACAATGGGCACCAAGGGATGGCCAAGATGAAAGCAAGACAGACTCAAGGTCTGGTTCCCCGACCTGGAAAGTAGAGTGGAGGAGTTTGTGAGAAGGTGCATCCCCTGCCAAGCAGCACACCCGGTGAAGAGGGCCCCGCCAATCCAAACCATGGAGAGAAGTGACCAGCCATGGGGGACGGTCCAGGCCGATTTTGGATCCACCGGCCAAGGGCTCTATTTTCTAGTGGTGACAGACCAGTGGCCCGCTATCCGGAGGTTGAACTGGTGGAATCGACGGCAAGTGACCACACCATCATGGCGCTGGAGAAGATGTTCGCCACGCATGGATTTCCAGTGGAGATATGCTCAGACAATGGGGCACCGTTTCGGGGGCAACGTTTTGCCCAATATTGTGAGGAGAGGGGAATACGCCATAGGAAAATCACACCTCTCTGGCCAAGGGCAAATGGGGAGGTAGAGCGCTTCATGCGAACGCTCAACAAAGTGTTCCGCATATCAGCAGATGAAGGCGCAGACCTCCGACGCAACTTAGTTGACTTCCTTCGAGAGTATCGCTCGACCCCCCATCAATCAACGGGGGTCACCCCAGCCGAAGCACTCTTCAAGCGTATACCGAGGGCTCCTGCCGGAAATGTAAGGCCGCCAGCCGGGGGAGATTGAAAATGGTCCCGTGCGAACGGTGAGGGCGGCGCGGAACGAAAATGAGACGATCAGGAGGAAGCTCTCAGAGGCCGATTGCGGAGGGGGATACCGTGCTGGTGCGAAACAGGAGAGCAGAAGGGAAGTTATCGTTAACCTACGAAACACAGCCCCTGGGGGTGACGCATGTGAACGGCTCGATGGTCACAGCTGCCAACGCACGTGGAACTGTCACCAGGAACATCTCGTTTTTCAAGCGCGTGGGATCTGCCGAAACAGATGAAGTCGACACTCCGGCACCTGAGCCAAGCGATGGATCGCCACTGAGACACGATGGACTGGCTGAGACTCAAGGGACACAAGAGGTGCCTCAGGCCGAGGCACGCAGGTACCCGAGCCGGGCGGGGCGCAAGCCGCCGCAGGGGTTCCAAGACTTTATTATGGACCCTGCATCGTTATCGTGGTCGTGCTGGAACGTTTATGTTTGAAGAATAAGTTAAGTTACACTGTTAATTAATGTTCATTGTTTGGGGAAAAAGGAGGGATGTTGCGTGGTTAATACGCGGTACTGCGCATGCGCGGCCCACAACGAGGCTCGCGCATGCGCGTTAACAATAAAGACGGTCCCGGCCGGCAGTTCACGCCGGAGACCAGAGCAGCAACACGTCTCCGGCGTGTCTCTCTGTGTGGGTACTGGATGCGTGCGTGTGTGCCTGCGTGCGGGGCCTGACATCGCCCCACAATACCACAGGTAGTTGGCGAAAGCTTTTTTGCCTCATGGAACTATTCCTTGTTGTCATGTTCCCCATTTTCTTGGGGGCTCCACATGGACTGCTTCAGGTGTTCGTCAACTCTCCCGGGTAATCCGCTTGTGTCAGCTCACAGCCTTCCAATGTGACGATCGAGGATTTGCTGAGGTGACGCATTCCTATGTGCCATGGCATTTCGCCATATGAGATATTTGGGATATTTCAAGTGTTCCCTTGCACAAACTACCTGCAAAACCTATGGGATGTTTTTATCCAGTGTCTACTTAAAAGTTTACTGTGGGAGAAAAACATCAACGCCCTTGGAAGGGCACGGCTCTCTCACACAATTCAAGGAAAATATTTACTCTGCCACACTTAGAAAATACATCATGAAGGTCACAACTCGAGGCTATTTTTAAAATGCTTACAGACTAAATAATTTCACATACGTGACAGTAATGACGGACGTGGCTACCAAACACATTGTAGGACCAGGTTATTATAAACGTTTGGTGGAAAGGTCGAGTAATACGTGTCCTCTGCTGTTCAAATCCATTCACAATATTGGCTGCAATGCGCTTTGCTTTCTGCATTTTCTACATGGATGGTAGCAACTTCTAAGCTTTCTGCGTGGGTGGATTTCTAAGCGGCATTTTGTTGGGAGGATGCTTTTAACATCTTTTCCGCATAAAAGGGCTGTTCACAGTAGTAGTTCGGTTTCAAAAGGGACCCCATAAGGACCTGTACTAAACTGCCACAAGCAGAGTGGTGACAGAATATTATTTTCCCACTCGCGTTTTATTTATAGACAAAACAGCCTACACCCAGTGGCAACATGAGAAGAAGTAGGAGCAGTCTGCTCTGATAGTGGTAGGCTCAGACCCAGCACACCTCGTCCAGAGAGTCTTATGCATTAGTCTTCCCGCCATAAGGCTAAGCGCCTATGTGCAATTAGGTCTTCAGACTTCTTACGTGTTTTTTTTCGAAAAGCCCCTTCCTATGGGATGCAAGAAACAGAATATAAAGTCTTGCGTTAGATCCATTAGGGTTTAAGTTCCCACCACCTGGTCTTTTGATAAATGGTATTAAGATAAGAGGCACTCACATTTCTCCGCAGGGCACCTAAGGGCTTGCAGAATGCTGCCGTGAAGGATCAAACATCATGTGGCTTTGATGTCTTCAACGTATTGTTCCTGAGACTAGAAAGTAAACTCTTCTGTTTGGCTCCTAGACCCATGAACGACTATTTCCATTTCTGAATGTTGTATGCTCCTACTGGGATGTCATGGTAGAGGATTATGGAATTCATAATTAGCACCTGTAGTATCACAGCTGGGGTATATCATTTTCTGTGCCAGGTATTGCATTCTCCATTTCAGGTTGCTCTGGAGTGTTGGAAGAGGGAACCTGGCATTGGTTATGTTGTGTATTGTTCCCTCATGCCTCCCCTTAACATACCCCACAATGCTGGTTCACGGGGATAGCACAGACGGTGGAAAATGGTTGCAAGGGCACCATTCACAACATGGCATTTTAGATAAGTAACTTCCAAATAAGAGGGCAATCCATCTTGGAGTCTGAAGTGGCATCATAGAAAACTGGAGCTTCGCTCACATAGTCTATCAAATGTCACTCAGAAGTAGGTGTGTACCAAACTTCGGCTTTGAGTAAGTATTCAGCCGAATTCCAGTTGAAAAATAGCTTTTATGCTCTGGCTGTACCTCTTTTTCTATGTAAGTGATAATGACCCATACATGAGGGAGACTGGGAGGAATAAAAGGCCCACTCAGCTGCAGGTCATAGAAAAGGGCAGTAGCAGGAGGTGGAGTAGTTGCGACATCTCCATGTGACAGCAGAAGTAGGAGTTGGAGGAGAGCAGAGACACCAGGACCACCGTCGTGTGTCAAGCGGATTCCGGTCTTGAGAGGGTCTCTTATGTTTGAGACCTTGATTGCACGGATGGTGCAGCAGGAAGTGTTGGGGTTGATGGTTTTCCCCTGAGGGTCGCAGCTGCAGAGGTCACGCAGTAGGAAGTGCACGATTTGAAAGGTTTCCCCAGTTTAAGTCGGGCTCTGGTGACGGGCGAGCAACACAAAGCCGTAGGAGCAAGGAGAGCTCCTTTATCGAGTGGCATGGGCCGCTGAGAAGGAGAGGCTGCTGTGCTGCGCAGGAAGGCAGAAGCAGATGTGCAAAACCTGAAGGTGTCTCACCTGCTCGTCCCCAGAGATCTGGCATCCAGGTGGCCAGGACACAGCCATCGCTATTGGATCAAGTTCCTGGGGGAGGATCCCCTGGATGGAGGTCTTTGGGGGAGTGGAAGTGGGACACCGAGGGGTGAGACGTGGTAACCCTTCCTCATATTACCTTTTTCCCCATCCTACCCCATAAGATACTTAGACGCTCTACCCCCTCACCTTTTCCGACACAAACACTTTCCTACACCCTGAAAGACAACCGACTAACACCAGAGCGGTTTTCCTGACTTGTCCCAACACAAGGGTCAGGCAGAATCAGACAATTGAAAATAACTACACACACCTGACAGCCCTTTCCCTTCCCCACAGGGATAAAAGGCTGAGCACAAGAGCACACTTTGCGCAAGGACAAATATACGAGGAGGCAGCTATTCCAGAACGGCAATTCAAACGTAGAAGAAGGCGAGACAGGAAAGGACAACAAGGAGGGAAGTGTCTTTGCCCTTTTTGACCCAATCCTGCAAAGCCTCAGTGAAAGGAATCCTAAGACCAGGAACTACAGCTGACTTGTGGTGTAACAGATGTCTATGGTGCACAGGACCCTCCTAACCTAGGCAGGGAGGCACCCTTGCTACCATGATAACGTCCTTGATTTCAGAGACAAGAAACGATGAGGAGTACAGCACAGCCGTTGGGTCGGAGGGAGAACCGATAGAAAAACCAGATGGTTTTGAGCGAAGGTTGCAAACAACAACTTATTATGAACAAAGAACTTGTATGCTAAGTGAACTTTTAAAGCCCAAGGAAAGACCAGCTGCAGAGTGGTCCGGCGCATCGTGGGCATCCATTCGAAAGACTCTGGCTGATACCCTCTGCTTGCAAACATTATAGTAACAAAAGGCCATAGGAAAGGCCGGAAATAAAGTTAAAGTGGTCATACAAAGGGAAAGCCATAACCCCTTGTACAATCAAAAGTCCTTAACCCATTACCAAAGATTTGACATTGTAAAACAGGAGTTTGCAGCCGGCGGAGGGAAACTCTATAACTCTATATGTACGCCGAATGTGTGAAGCCTGACTGGGGGCTAAGGTGAAGCCTGGCTGGGGGGCTGGAAAAAGCTAAGGGAAATGAATCCTGCAAGGTGTTACAACTAAGTGAACTGTGTTAAACTGGCAAATGTGAACAAGGCTGAGAGATGCCTGTGAATGAGAGCAAAACGTAACACATTGTGTCAAAGTGTGAACCCAGCTGAGGGATGTCCATAATGACCGGTTATTTGAAAAGACATTGACACTCTTGAATGTTACAAGTACTGATATCTTGAACTAAAGGCTGCAGTGAACCTGGTTGTGGGAGGCCCACGTTTCAAAAGGGATCGGAGCCCGGTTGAGGGGATCCACGGGTGAGGGGAAAACACTTGACGGGAAGATTACTGAAACTTTTTTGTTTGTTGTTTATAGTAAATTGTGCCCTCTGAGGCAAGAGACTTGGTGTAAAAGAGACTTGGCCATAGAAGGCCCTGATAAATTGGAAACAAACTGAAAGCTTGTGCTGAAGAAGCCCAAGAGTGTGCTGTGCTTGAGAGTCCCGCCTTGTCCCATGCTAAAAATGTGGGGAAATGGAGACCCAGTTATACCAACCTGATTTATCATTTTGTGAACACTTTCTTTTCTGGAGAACAATATCCCACACTATTTTGTAATTTAGCGGTAAGGATTGCCAATCTTTTTTTTTAGTATAGGCCATTTTTATTTGACAAGACACCACTAGGACTTCCTTATTATTATTTGATGGTCGTAGCTTACTCGCATCTTATAAATTTAGATTAGGTGTTTTTCTCATCCATTTATACAGTTTAATAAACATCCTTGAACGGTGATCACTTGTGTCTGTCTTTACTGT
Organism: Ambystoma mexicanum; assembly: GCF_040938575.1. NCBI lineage: Eukaryota > Metazoa > Chordata > Amphibia > Caudata > Ambystomatidae > Ambystoma > Ambystoma mexicanum. The sequence continues at coordinate 305,994,369 of NC_090940.1, forward strand.
TGCCACTATGAGTTCCTTACACAGAGGACATGGAGGCAGTGAGGTGAACGGACGCGCACACCAAACCCTACGTGTTCACTTATCGATTGTTCCACCGGAGAGCTCCGTAACCACCCGCCGGCCAAGTCTGGGTGCCTGAAGCATAGAAAAGATAAACAAAGTGAAATGGGTAAAGAAAGCTTTTTGAATACCAAACTGATATAAAGCAAACTCATTGTTCTATTGCAAACCAAACTGACTTGCAAAGGAGCAAGTGGCAGAATAAGAACTTCACTTTCAGACCAGAAGGGTGTGATTATAACTGTGTGGGTCAGATTAAAAGCCACCAGCAAGAGAGGGAAATAAACCGAAAACCCAATGCAAACAACTGCTGCCAAAGCCAAAAGAGACATATACCACGGCAAGTTATAAAGAACCAAGATTGCTAAGGCCAAAAGAGGGCAACTAAGAATGCAAGTGTTTAAGCATTTTATTGATTTGTTTATTTAAATAGCGCACCTAACCCGGAGGTATCTGGGCGCAAGTTTACAAGTTACACTTGTAGTACAGGAAGTTTCTTTAAATGTGGCAGGGTACAACACAATTTCAATAAAAGGAGATACAGTTTATCATACATATACAAAAAAACAATTGCAATGAGGGAGATACAGTAGGTTCCCTACATATGCCATATGCATATTTCCCATATCTTAAGGAGGTCGTAAGAGAGACTGGCTTAAGCCCACATTCCAAAACCAAAGAATCGTAAATGAGAAAGAACCATTGTCAGCATTTTGTTAATGCAAAAGTGGGTAAATAAACGTGGCAGGAGGGCTGTCTTCCTGATAGGTGTTCAGGAAGAGTGGAACATAGCCTGCATTGCATGTGGCAATCACAAGTGTGTAACAAACAGCACCAATGCATTTCTTGTTGCTCCAGAAGAAATATGTAAACTTGGTGTTGTGAAGCAAAATAAATCGCTACTTTGTTGGATGATAACCTTTACCAGAGAAGCGCTTAGTTTATTCTTTCCCGGCAGGAGAGTAAACCAGGGTAGAGGACATTGTATTAATAGGCCTAGCAGGTGAGTGGATCAGGTGGAAACATTAAAGTACTGTGGTGTGTGTTAAGGATTCCAATCGGGCATCACACACTGGACCAGGACACTTGGTCTTATCCTGGGGGGTGGCGCTCAATAGGAATGCTTTTTCTTTAATTTCAATTAATTCAAATTGAGCCGATACCCGACCCGTCTCACACACCCTTTTACAAATACCCAGGGTCACAATGGACCATGAGCCAGGCCGGTTGGTGAAAATACAATAATATTTATTTTAAAATTCACAAAAATCGCATACATTTTAATATTGGGCAGCAATCACTAATGGGGTGATAATTACAATAAAAAACTACTGAAATACACTTGGTTAACCTTCTACAAGGATATAAACTCTTTGTGAAGGCCTAAAATGACACTCAGATTTTGACAAATAATTAATTATATGTGTGTTTAAATAATGATATACATATGTTTTATCACAGTATTACGGGGGTTATCTCATTATCAACCATAATGTAAGGTATCACAAGAACATACCGTTCACAAAGCAGATTGACATTGAAAATCCAGTGCAGCCGAATTCACGCGTGAAAAAGTTGCAGGGGGATATATGCAAAGCCCAGGAACAATACAGAGGTGAAAGAAAGGCTATAGGTGAAGAATTGAGAGGGATTTGGAAGGTAGAATGAGGTTTGTTTCTAGGAAAATAGAGCAGTTAAAAAGAGAAAATTGTTTTTAAAAATGAAAGGCACATTTTACTTAAACTAAATTATTTAGACTATATATGTTCAAAGATTGAATCGCAAAGTCAACCTTTTCCCGCCGTGTTCTGATCTATGTGGGAATTAATTTAAATTACTCCAAATATCACTAATGAGTTACAGGGTGAGGTGAATAAAAGAGCTGCGCCAACACTAGGAAACAAGAACAAGGTGCACAGAGAATTAAAACAGTCTAGACAAGTTATCAGGGCATAGATGGGGTTGCTTAGAGAGTGGCACAATGATGAAAGTCAAGGTGGAATATAGTATGTGTTGTGGGATGTGGAATACTCCCAGTCCACTCTTAGATTTGGGATTAGGAACAGTCAACCGGGTTCTGGACTCCAGGGCTCGGGTCACCAGGTAGTGGTAGACTCTCCTAGCAGAACAACAGCTGGGCCGGTCTGGTCACCGGATAACAAGGACAGCTGGATGGCAGGGTTACAGCGGGAATGTAGTTAGTGGGCAAAAAGCTGGGCTGGTCTCAGGATGCTTCCCAAAAGAATACCACAGCTTTTCCCTTTGGTTAGTGGGATTTCTGGATTTTCTTGATTAAGGCCTTGTGGGGAATAGGATCAGCAATGCTTTGGCCTTGCAGTGGAATAAGCTATACTTTGGCCTTGCAGTGGAATCTGGATCAGCTATGCTTTGGCTTGGCAGTGGAATTTGGAATCTAACAAGAAGATTGTAGAAGATCAGGGACGCAGGCGCAGGAAATTCAGGAAAAAGTCTTTCTAGAGTTTTGCCAGCCACCCTTTTTATAGAGCATGGTGACATCAACAAATTATACAGCAGGGCAGACTTAGCTAAGCGCGCCTCTAAACAACTGGATTGGTCAGGGGAGATCGTTACCACCTTCCTCCCAGCTGCTTGGGCTTCAAGGGCATGATGTCATATTCATGATGTGAGTTTTACAATGGCCAGAACCTCCCACAGTTACTTTAGCTAACATCCAGTTTCGCCATAAATGGCACATTTGTACAGTTGGGGCCTTCTAACGAATTACATAAGCAGGTTACATATTTTTTGCAAAACATGCCCGTCCAACTCTACAATTTGTAAGACATTGTTTTGCCCTTCTAATAATTTGTAGTCATTTTTAGTGTGAAACATTTGGCCTAAAATTCTATAATTTTACACGTGTGTATGGATTATCATCAGGCATGTCGGTATTGAATTTTACATTGGCATCATGTACACTTTCCTTGTAATACCCCATTCTCTGCCATTTCTGTTCCCTATATGGCAGTGAAGGCTACAATGTCTTAAATTAGAACCCACAAAATTACATTAAAACAGAACTTTTTACATTCCTGCGAATTTCTGTTGCAAAAATAACCTTCAAAATGTCTTAATAAAATAGTCTTTTGAAACAAATGGACATCCTTGGTCCTTCACTGGGATGATTTTTTTTCTATTCAGCTACCTCCAATTGTCACTTCCCCCAGTGTGGGGAGGGGTTTTCCCAGTTTGTCTGAAGGTTTATGGCTGCTTCCACTTCACAGGTTGGTGTCCTGGAACTTCCATTGTAACAGGCCTCAGCCCAGTATGAAAGTCTGCCAAGGTAGCAATTATCACTTTTGTGTTGTAGCATCTACTGTGAGGGGCCTTCTATTGTTGGCAACCCCTAAGCAGAAACCTGTTTGGGCTGACTTCCCCCACTGCAACCAATGCAATTTAATTCCTTGTTTTATTAATTTTTGTTATAAATCAGAATAAAGCCTGTTGAATAAGAGCTCCCATTTATGTTTCACAGCACAAATCCCCTTCACATTGCTAGATAAGGGCAGGGCCTTATCCAACATACACCTTTAAAAAGGTATTTTTCTTAGTTTGTAAAAGTACATTTTAAACGTGTGGTGACTACATTTTCCTTACATATTCCACATTGTTTTGTAGCCCTAGTTAGCTTCTGGTATGCAGCAATGGGTTAAAACACAGATGCACTGAAATTGACATAGGGCCAGAAAGCCAGGGCCTATTTGACACATTGATTCTTGACATTTTGTAGCCAAAAAGTAAAGTGTTTCCCGTGTATCTGAAGTAAAGCTTCTTTTGATTTCTTCAGATCTGAACAACAGCCTGTCATTCAGGAATACTGCTCTTGCATGCTGGAGCACAATGTGAAGGTGGATAAGCATGGCAAGGTCTCATGAATAAGAGTATTGTGATGAGGAATAGAGGAAAAAGAGCATCCAAGCAGCACCATTTTTAAATGTAAATATTTCCCCTTTTCCATGGGAACTTTGGGCTTGTAGCAAAGCAGCGCTGCTTTTTCACTCCCCTCCCTTTGTACATGTAAGAAAACATTGGCGGGCTTTCTCCGTGTGCCCCCTTGTTGCATCCTGCCCAATATGTGCTTGGCAAGATGGTGCAGCCATCTTTTTGTAGCTGAAAACGCAGTTTTGGTGTGAGGCAGTGGTGCTCACAGGAGCCCGCGCAGCCATTTTGCTGCTTCTGCTGAAGTGCAGCCTGGTTAGGGAAGGGAGTACAGCTGAGTGGGTAAATACATCCCACATTTGGTTACACGTCTTGAAGAAGAAGTGGCAGAAACACTATAATGTTTGTGAACTGATATTGAATCATTCTGACAACTTAATATTACTGAAGCAAGAGTTGTATGAGCTGCTGCAGAATTATCTAAAATTATCAAACCACATGTTTTGTGGATTGCTGCAAATCATCCTGACAAAGACATGTCTGTTGATCCTAATGAACAACTGAAGTATTCCTGGAAGTTGTTTGAGTTCTTTTGTCACAAGGGGAAAGAGAAAAAACATTGAACATTTATGAAGTGTTGGTTGAGTTCAAGTAGGACCTTTTTGTTATCAAGTTGGAACCAAATGAAATGAAGTGGAACTTTGTTGCAAGGCAGGATTTCCTTATCTATTTGGAACTGTTGAATAGAATCCTGCTGAAATCTGGGGAAGTGGCATTCACCCAGATTAGAAGGAGAGACTGTTATCTGGATGTGAACCTAACTGATACATTTGTTTTATTTGAACTGCCATATGTTACCTTGTTGACTTATTGTATGTACAAGTGTGAGGGACAGAATCCTTTTGTTAGAGTGTTTCCTTTAGTTTAATTTAGGCTGGGAACTCCTCATCAGGATAGGGATAGTGAGGAGTTTATCCAACCTTTTGACTCAATAAAATGGCATCTTTTGAAAAATCTTCACAAAGTTGTCCGCCTCACATTTCTGACCCCTCACAATTCCAAACTAAACTAAGGTGCTTGTCAATAGTCAAAAAATAAAGATAGTCCTCGGTCCAAACCTATCAACTAAACGGTATGTGCCACTTAGAAAAACGTACAAGAAAATACGTTAACTGCCCTGCACTCTTGGTTCTTCACAAAGGTATCTCCGGTGGACCACAGTAACCCCTCTTGGGTCTGGATCCAATGATTGGAAGTAAATAGCACTTCTACTCAAAGAAAACAGTTCTTGTCAGTCTCTCAAAAGTTCCTCAAAGTTTGAACAAAACGTCTCAAGTTCATGAAAAAACTAAATGTCCTTAGAGGGATTTTCCTGCGATTCTTTCCACCAAACGGGTCGATCTCTCCACCTTTCAACCAACTTTCAGGTGCCTTTGAGCTCTCGTGATATCTGCTTTTCACTCTGTCTATTATGTCCGTGTGGTTCAGTTGGGACCCAATATCTTAGTTAGTTCTTTAGGGTTCCTATAACCCCTCTCTCCTTCTGGCTCTTAGTTTCTGTGGGTCCCTGTGACCCCTTCTCCAGGCTTATGCTGCTCGGGTTTCTCAGGTTCCCAAAGCCCTTCTTGTTTCGTGCCCTCTTCTCTCGGGTCCCTGTGATCCTTGGATGGGGCTAGGACAGTTCTTCCCTCTTCCCCGCTCATTCTCTCTTTTCTTCTCCACCCTCCGACCTAGGAAACCCATGTGCCTGCTGTGTTGTGGTGCTTGCTCCAGTGAGGGTCTGTCTCATAAGCAACTGCAGCATTAGACGGTTTGCCGCTCTTCCGCACTGGATGCTAGTGGTCTTCACATTCTGCTTGTCACAGCTCCCTCTGCCTTGTTGGCTCGCCGACCGTCTGCAAGCACCAGGCCCACCACTTCCTGTACGTGGTTGCAGCTCCAGGTCCAGTTTACATGGCCTTTGCATCTAAGGCCTTGTATGCTTCCTTGTCTGGCAGACACAGTCTCCCTCAGGCATCCACATCCTTCTGTGCTGCAGCTGGCTCTGCTGGTCTGCAAGGTTCTGCTCCTTTTGCGACGTTCTCACGTCACAGTCAAACCTTGGTGTTCGGTTTCTCCTGCTACACTCAAGAGTTATTGGTCCTCTATTCTTGCTCTGATATTCAAACAGGCATATTGTTTCCCCCGGGTTGTCAAGCATGTTGGAAGCTCAGCATTACCTTGGTCCAAACACAGAGGTAATGCCAGTATTTCTTACTCCCATTTATGCAGATAATACCTTATGGATAGGGGTTTGACCATGGTAGTGGGTGCCCTTGCCCCCTAAAGGGCAGACCCTCCCAGTGAGGTCCCGCTTTCCCAAACCCCTAGGAAGGGTTTTGCTGAGTGGACTCAATTCCCTAGCCTCAAAGGGGGTTGCTCACCCGAGGGAAGAAGGGCTGATAAGTCCCAGATTCATCACAGAGGGCTCAACTAAAAGTGTCTCAAGGGCTTCACTACAGGATGACTGGGCTTCACTAATTAAAGGTTAACAGATCCAGCACCAGCATTTTAGTGCTCTGCTCTCTTCATGGCAATCTCATACGAGCAAGTATTTCTCTGCCCTTGTTTAGGGTCCATGTCAGGCATAGGTATTCTGACCCTATAGGCCACAGGTTGCCCTCTCATCAAATCATCAATATTTTACTGACACTTCGGGAAAAATAGCATCCAGCTCAGTTGTTCACATCCTGGTCAGATCTCAGAGTACCTCATCAAGCTCTGCATCTCCTCTTTCAGGTCTGCTCTGCTGGAGCGCCTGAGGTATAAAACTCAGCATGCTCTGTATCCTCTCTCAAGTCTGGTCTTTTCTGTCCCAGTGCCTGAGGTTTAACACTCAGCATTGCCCTCTCAAGTATGGTCTGCTCACTCCCAGGGTCTGGTGCATAGCACTCAGCATGCTATGTATACTTCCTGTAACATCTGGTCTGGTCTCTCCCAGTGTCTGATGTATAGCACTAGCAAGCTCTATCTTCTCTCTCAAATCTGGTCTTGCCTCTCCCCATTTCTGGGGTATAGCACACTCCCAAGTCTGGTAGGCTCTCTGCCAGTGTCTGAGGTATAGTATCAGTCACCATGCGCAATGTCCTGCCTCTCAAGTCTAGTCTTTTGTCTCCCAGTATGGAAGATACAGTTCTCTCCATGCTCGGTATCCTCCCTCTCAAGGCGGGTAATGTGGGTGGTGAACCAAACCAGTGTTGTAAGTGCTGCGAAACATGAGGGTGCTATGGGAAATCCCCTCACCCCGCCCCCCGGCCCCCATCTACCACGACAAGGTAGCACGTTGCACTGTCGGATGACAGCTTCCCCCCACCAACCTCAAAGTAGGGATAGCTAATGTGACTTCATCCGTAGAGGAAAATGCAAGGTGTTAATCGTGAAGTGTAGATACGTGCAGATTCAAAAATACCTGCTTTATGTGCATGGGTGTGATCCAGGAGAAGTGAGTTGAAACACATGGGATTTGTGTTGTGTGACAAATCCAGGGAATTCATCCCTTCTCCCCAAGGGGAAGCCACCCCCTTTGGGACTAGAAAGGGGAGCCTGTTACGCCACGAACAGGAAGCAGCTGGCCGCAGAAGGCCTCATACATGCAGAAGCTGAGGAGCCATTGTGATGCTGCTCTCTCCAAAGCGGTCCCGAGCGAGAGACCCAAATGAAGGAGAAGGGAAGGCCTGACAACGCCAGAAGTGGTGGACCGGCGCCCACATGTCCCGGCAGTGCTAAACTGACAAAGACCAGCAAGAAGCAGTTGAACAAACAAAAAGACACGGAGAACTGAACAAGAAACCAAAATGCGGTTCCAAGCTAGTCAAGGAGAGCACCCCTCCCAAGGAACACCACTACAACAAACAAGGTACGCGGTTGTCCCAGGGAAAAGGGATGAGGGAGGAGAGAGGAGAAGCCCAGCCATACCCCTATACGGGTTGAGCGATTAGTGACTCAAAGAAGGTGTGATAGCGGAGACGACCCCAAGGCAGGTGGGAGATGAGAGACCATAGGACGGGGTGAGAGACAAGAGATCCCATGGTGGGGTGAGAACAGAGACCCTCAGACAGGGTTTGAGTTTGAGTTTGAGTTTATTATTTATAGCGCGCGCCAGACCCGAGGGTAACCGGGCGCGTTGTTCAAGGATACTTTAAACTTTACAGGTTACATATGATTACAAATAGTGATTATACATAGTAGAAATTACATAATGCAGGCCAAGGTGTATACATGTAACATAATATAAACAGGAAATATGCAGTAGGGAGAAAGAGGATATATAATTATGTACATAGTCCATTACCATTGTTCTACAAACGTACTATCGGTCATTTTCTTTGATCCAATTGATACAGTTGGATCTGAAGAGAGCGTAGGATTGGGGGGATCTCAGGCCGGGTGGGAGGGAGTTCCAAAGCTGGGCAGCTTTGACCGGGAAGCTGTTTCCTCCGGCCGTACTTAGTTTGAATGGGGGTATCATTAACTGGTTAGAGTATGCTTCTCTGGTGGGTCTAGTGGAGATTTTTCTGTTGAATCTAGCGGCTAGGTATTTAGGTGCTAGATGGTTGATGCTTTTGAAGGTTAGAGAAGCTGTCTTAAGTTTGATTTTGTCCGCTGTGGAGAGCCAGTTAGATTGTCTTCTAGCTTCTGAGATATGCTCCCTTTTTGGAATTCCTAAGGCAGCCCTAAGGGCATTGTTTTGTAGTGTTTGAATCTTTTGCACCGTGTGTTTGTTGGCTCCTATATATAGAGCGTTACAATAGTCCAATTTCGACAGCACTAATGCTCGGGCAAGGGTTAGGCAGTTGGCAGTGGATAGGTATGGTTTTGCGGCTCTGATCAGCTTGCAGGTATATGCGGTGCTGGATGCCATTGCGCTCACCTGTTTGGTTAGGGAGAGGTGGGAATCAAGGTAGAACCCTAGTGTTTTTACCACTTTTGCCACCTTGATAGTGTTGCCGTCTATGACGAAGGATGAGTATTCTTCTTTTAGTCTTTTGATGTTTTGTGTGTTCCCCAGTATGATGAGTTCAGTTTTGTCATCATTCAGGCATAGCCCGTGGGTGGCCATCCATGCCTGAATGATGAGATAGATCTTGTTCACCCAGGCCAAATCTTGTTCATAATCCCCTGAGAGTGGTATGAGAATCTGAGTGTCATCCGCATAGTTAGTGTAGGTGACACCCAGATTATCTAGATCATCGAACAAGGGCTTCATGAAGATATTGTACATAGTGGGGGAGACACAAGAACCTTGTGGGACTCCACATGTGATGGATACTGGGTCTGCAGCAGCAGAAGTAGAGAAGACTCTCATAGTTCTACCGGATAAGAAAGATTTGATCCATGCGATGGCATGCGTGGAGAAGTGGGCAGCTGTTTCTAGGTGGGTGCATAGCACATCATGATCCACTAGGTCGAAGGCTGCGGAGAGGTCCAGCAAGAGGAGTAAGGCCATCTTTCCGGAGTCTCTCAGCTCATCGACCTGAGTTTTAAGATCGATAAGTGCGGTTTCAGTTCCATGCTGAGGTCTAAAACCTGATTGTCTTGTGCCTAGAAGGTGGTGCAGCTCCAGGTGTTTTTGGATCTGCAGGTAGGCTACCCTGTCTAGGATTTTTAACAGGAACGGTACCGTTGTGATAGGCCTGTAGTTAGTCGGGATGGATGGGTCCAATGTTTGTTTTTTTAGAAGGGGGAGGACCCAAGATTGCTTGAGGTTATCTGGAATAGTGCCTGAAGTAAAGGAGGCATTAATAAGCTTAGAAATGAATGGTGAGAGGTCTCTGGCCATGTCTTTTATTAGTTGGGCTGGGCATAGGTCACCTCGGCAATTGGATGGCTTGAGTGAAAGTATTATCTTTTCGGTTTCAAGTATGGTTACTTTCGAGAAGTTAAATATATGGTTTAGTTTAGTGCTAGTTGGTGGTTTGCCTCTTAAGTTAGTTGAGGGTGGAATATTCTGTTTCTTTATCTCAATTTTTGTTTGGAGTGTGGCAATTTTGTCATTTAGTGCTTTTTGGATGTTCGAGCACCATATTTTATTTTTATCACAGTTATCCTGGACAGGAATAGGGTTTTCTAGTTCCTTTAGTATAAGGAATAGTTCCTTCGTACCAGATTTGGCCTGCAGTATTCTGTTGTTGAAGTTCTCTCTTTTTGCTTTCTTTATTTCATTTTTATAAATCTTGGAGGCATTGATGAGTGTAATTTTATTTGTCTCTGTTGGGACTAGTCGCCAAGCAGATTCACATTTACGTTTTTCAAGTCTTAGAGATTTGAGGTGAGGAGTAAACCAGGTGTTTAGGTGGGCTTTGGGCTTACTCTTTCTGAGTTTCAGTGGGGCAATAGTATCTAGAGCTGTAGCCATAGAAGAGTTGAATTCATTTACTAGTGATGAGGTGTCCGATGAGTCAGGTAGAGAGTTTAGTCTAGGGAGGATGAGTGGTAGCAGTTTTTCTGTAGTTATAAGTTTTTTGTTTCTGGTTGGCAGGGGGGGAGCCAGAACAATTTCAGTAGGTATGGTCAAGTTAACATTTAGGAGGAAGGTTATCAGTGCATGATCTGTCCAAATTTGTGGTTTGATGTCGACAATCGTAGTATTGCAGTTATAGTCAGCAACCCAGTCAAGTATACGGCCTTTTTCATGTGTGGGTTGTAGGATTTTTTGGGAGAAGCCTAGTTCTGAGATGATATTAGTGACATTAGTTGCTTGCAGGTCTTTAGGGTCGTTGTAGCCTAGGTTTAGGTCTCCCAGAAGGATAACTTGGGATGAAGTTTTTAGGTTGTTTGAGAGGATCGTGGAGATGTCCTCCTCGAACGTGCCAATAGGGCCAGGTGGTCTGTAGATAAGGTGGATATCTCAAGGCTAGAGACACCAAGACTGGCTGTGAGATTTAATACCCCATGGCAAGGTGAGAGTGACAGAACCCCATTGCGGGGTGAAAGAAGAAATATCCCAAAGCGGGGCGTGATAACCCCTTCTCCAAGGCGAGGAGAAAGAAAAAATATGCCAAGGAGGGGAGAAAGAAACAGTATCCCACGGTGGGCTGAGAGACGCAATACTGCAGAGTAGGGAGAGAGAGAGAGAGAGAGAGAGAGAGAGAGAGAGAGAGAGACAATGCCATGGTGGGATGAAATAAACCCTAATCCGGGGCGAGGGACCACAGCCCGTGTGCAAAACCTAAAGACTATCCTTTCAGGAACAGTGGAAGAAAAGAGACATTTTTATCCAGAACTTTCAACTGTACAGCCTGGCACGTGGCCAGGGAGAAGTTGAGACATTTGGGTGGGGGCAGAAACCAGTCACCAACCACCTCAAGGGTTGAAAGAAAATCCCCTTTCCAGATCTTGCTAGTTGAATTTATGCTATCCTTTTTGTTAGCGGTTGGGGCAGAATTTAGTATAGATTAGGATTTGGGCCAAGCACACCTAGGAGTAGGGACAGATGGGCCTTATTCTCTTTTGCTTAATAAAGTAGCAGTTGTAAAATGACCTCTTGTCCATCTCATCAGTCTGATTTACCACTGTTGCGATACGGGTCACAAGTGTATAATATGTTGCACGTTTAATAAAAACATTTTAACTGGGCCAGAAAAAGGGCACATTAACCCTTGGTGATCGAACTATTTGACAACATATTGCTTCATTCTTTTCTGGGCTAGAGTGCAATCTCATCCAGTCTGTACAAAACAAACTGGACTCTTCTCTGTAATGTTTCAGTCGGTCACCAATATTTGCCTTATTTCAAATGTTAACGAGGATTTATGGAACATTTATCACTCGGCTCACACTCGTGTGTGTACAAAGCAAGCCCACCCAACTTCACAATAGTCACGACAAACTGCAAAGTAAAAGAAGGCCAGCTCGTATCCACACGAAATTGCAACAAATGCAATCCTGTCGATGACAATAAGAGATTGCAAATCCCTTCTACACCACTGCGGCACCGCACAATGCACTTTCATGAGCTTCCTGATAATATATAGGCCAGCAACATCCTGCACAACAGACATTTACAGTACGTTTTTCGGATGCAGTCGTGGACTGCGAAGAACAAACATGTGGAGAGACCACTAAACTCTAAATGGCCAGTCGTGCATGGGAGCAAGTAATAAAAGCATATTTCCATGACTGGCAACTGAAGCCCCAATACAAATCCACCTGGGAGATCCCTCCTCTCCTCCAATTGTAATGCGTTATTTATAATGCGCTCAATACCCAAAGATTTCTACGCGCTGACCCGGGGATCGAACCTGTGTTGCACCACGTCGTCTTGCTTCCGAGGCCAGCGCCCCTGAACTATCCTCCCGCATTTTAAACTAAGAAAGAAAAGTCAATTTCCTTGGAGATCATAATTACGATCTGCATTATTGGCTGGAAATGAAAAGAGGTATCTGATCAAGGAAATATGTAAAACACGGAAACACCCAGTGTCTCCAACCTGGGAGTAATAATTGGAGTTTTATAAATGTACGGATAAAAAAAGATCCTTAACTTAGTGAGCTCAGGTTTAAGGCCTACATAGAGTGGCACACAGAGCCCTCCCCTTTATCCAGCCTGTTGCTGTTGTGCAGGCACGATGGCATGCAGTAAAACAATAAGGTTCGTGTGTTCTGACCCATTAAATTGAAAAAACAAAGCACTGGGATCGGGACACTTATCAGCCAATCAAATTGCGTGACCTCTCTTTAAACAAGGCGCCAAGATGAACCCAAGTGATTTTATTTTCTGGTAATATGAGAAAGTGGCGACTGTAAAAAAGCATCGTGTAAGTGATTAATGTAGATGTGATGAAAGATTGCGCGGCAGTTGCTTAAGAAACGAAAACAACAAAGGGATAAACTACTGCGGGCATTACCAGAGGTGATATGACAGTGCACTGTGTACCGCGTTGCTATGGCAACTGGCTGTGGGAAGATGGATGGTTCAGATTTAGCCGGCTGCTCGGCACAGAGCTATAAATCTTACTTGCACAGAGCGCACAGTACATCTACTGTTGAGATGTACTCGTGGCCTGTTTATTTTCTTGTTATAATTATGACAAGGCGGTGCAAAACAATGAGGTCATTATTGGTTCAGAATGAGCAGAAATAATGAGGCGCATAGACAGCTGCTACACGAGCCCATCCGTCTAGCACAAAGGACGCAGCCGAGAATGCAGATGGCGAACGCAGAGGCCGTCCTCGGCAAACGCTCTGGTTGGCGTTTCAGGGTTCTGCGCCATTGGTTGCTTCATGGGGTAAGACCGGGGAAAATGTACCAGAACTGGTACTCTAAGCCATTGGGATTTTTCCCATTAAGATCACTGGGGTCCAAGCACAACTTACTGGTAGAACAAGAAAATGCTTCTTAAATAGTAAAGGATATATTAATCTGCACACCGAGCCTTACCCAGTCTCACGAGTGCCCAGCTCACTTGCCTTAAGCAAACACAACCACCTACTAGCTAAAAGGGGCCGGTGGATGTTTTAAATGGTGAGAACTTGAGGGATTTGAGGTACCACACAAAGGTAACTTTCTATTAACCTGAAGTACAAATGGGATCCTCCCCTAAAGACGGGGAAAGGTGAAGAAGCTAAGAAGGAAAGGCACCATACATGTTCCAGTCCATCTCGAACTTAAGGGTAATATTTGTGGAACGTGAGGTAGCTAGGGCACTGGCCATTTTGTAAATAATGTCGAGGAAGCCTGTCTTCCCATGACCATTCATGGTTAAGTGTTCAACAGACCAGCAGAACGTTTTGCCTCTGTGTTTTGGTATTTCCTCCCGTTTTCCAGTTGGTTTGGAAGTGTTTCCACTCCAGGAGCAGAATGGCTAAGGTGAGGCCCACCCAAGTCATTAATTTCTCCATGAGAAATAACCAAGACAAAGCAGTAGCACACGACTGCGACTATGGATTCCTGTCACATGCCACTTACCAGGAACTCTAGTTCAACCCACTCGCAACACAAGGCCGTCAAATGAAAAAATTCCATCATGGGTACAAAAGAAAAAAAAACATATATAATAGTACTTGCACATCCTGAAAGGAAAGGCTACAATTCCTTCTCCAGTTACTGGAGAAAGACTTTCCTAATGAGGGTCCAATGATACATGATCCAAGAGCGAGAAGGGCATCTGGTTCTGGACAGAAATCCCAAGGCTCTAGCTGAGTGCACCATCTTGGACTGTGAAGCACCTCTGCCAACAGGGCCAGGTTGAGAACTCTAGTACCAGCCTTGGCCTTTGGCCTTTGTGTAGTCCAAGGCTGCTGAACCACTGAAAGCAGTGACAATAGCCAGACAAGTACAAAGCCCTGCTAATCGGCAGGCTAATCACACAACCGCACCGGACTAACAGCGATGCAGATGTGAAATCAGGTCAGATGGCCACACAGGAGATAGTTTATGCAATGGATCATACAATTGTGCCATTACCCTAAAAACAAATAAAAATGAACAGGCAAGATACAAACCTCAAGAATACATATGTGACGACCTGAGAAAGAACTACACAACCTATTTATATATAAAAGATTTATTCTTACATTGTCAGAATGGAATTTCTGTATTACTGTCCTGATGGCGTTTCAGGTAATAAAAAAGGCTCTTGGTGACTCTGGGAAATTCACTGCATTTCCCACAGATCACATTAGAGCCTTCGGTTACTCTTGGCCCGCCACCACAGCAATGCACTGCGAGACACAGGGGGCGGGCCACTGTCTTCACCCGAGGTGCTTCGTTGGGCGGCCCAGGGCTTTCCTTCACCCGGGCTGCTCAGCAGAGCCACCGAGGCCTACTCTCCTTTAAAGGTCTTCCACATCCCCTTCTCACCAAGCCTTTCACCCTCCACCTCTCCTTTATTGGTCTTTCACCTCACATCTGCAACTTTATTGATCTCCCCTTCACCACCTCCTTATGTTCTGCTGCCTGTAATCGCTTGCCCGATGGCTACATATCTCAAGCTTCCTTACTTCTATTCAAATTCCTTCTTCTCTTGCCCCCCAGCTTCCTCAATCGCCCCTTTTCTCCTTTCAAGCTCCAACCCTGTAAATCCCTTTCACTGCTGTGCAGGAAGCTTAGTCATATACAACATGCTGTGATGAATCCTGCAGAGTCCTCGACACAACTCCACCTAAAGTCTCCTCGCAGGTGGCCAGGGAAAGGCTGACGCTGCCTGATCCTGACCCTGGGGGCAGCGTTTGCCGTGAGGATCACTTGGGAGGAGAAGGGCCCCAGGGGAGCAGGAGGACTCCGTTGGGTGAGATTCAATATTTTTCTTCCCCAGGCGAAGAAAGATCAGTGATACTGAATATGTAATGGCTTGCTGTCAGAAAGAGCTGTTAATTTCCCAAACTAATTATATCAATGTGGATAAGAACAATCAAACACGTATCCCTTGCGAAAAAGAAACCCCCCTTTGAGGTCACGAACAGTCCCAGGGATGAAAGCTCCTATGCTTTACAAGGGGTTAAAAATGAAACTCTAAACATTAACAATGGAGATCTGAAAAACAAATTCCTCTGTAAAACAAAAACCTTCATTATATCCTTATAATACTCCTTTAGGGAATTTAAATAAGGATAGAAATAAAGTTAATAATGATATTATAAAAAAATGTAATTTGAACATTATGGACTTCGAGTACTGTGACGTAGAAGAGGGAAAGAGAAGCTCAGACCTGCCATGTGCAGTTAATTGATGTTAATGACCCACACCCGAGAGGTCCTGGGAGGTATTTAAAAACCTCTCAGGTGTGGGCCAATAGAAGCAGTTGTAGGCGCAGTAGTAGTGGGAGCTGTGAGCGGCTGTTGTTGAATACAGGAGAGGCTGGGACCACGACCGGTGTGTACGCAGAGCCGGGTCCTGAAAAGGTCATCAGAGCAGGAGCTCTGAACTGCTGAGGCCGCGCAGCAAGTAGCGTTGCTGTGATGGACCGTTTTAACAGAGAGAGACTCTCTGAAATGCTTGTTTGCTCCAGGTGGCTGGCGAGCACCGAAGTGTCAAAGGGGCAGAGTAAGCTCCTTTTCCAAGCGGCACAGGTTGCTGGAGAGCAACTGAAATGGACAGGAGCCCTTGAAGCAGGAGAAGAAGCAGTGGCAGCGTTTCACACGGAGGCAAGCAAAGAGACCAGTGAGTTTGCCTGAGCGTGGAAATCACAGAATGTTCTTTAAGCAAACGTTAAATCAGCCTAGCCTTAAATCATAATTTTGAATACCAAACTGATATTAAGGAGCCAAAGGGGCAGAGCAGAAACATTGTGAACATAAGGAAAGGTTATGGTTAATGTTACAAGGACCAAGTGAAGAACAAATATAAAAAGGGAACCAGACTTGAACAAGTCAGACAGAACTATCATTATCCCAACCAAGAAAAATTGGTTCTTAAGCAAGCGCCTTTCTACCAGCAAGCAATACAACATAACAGTTATAAACAATGTTGCTTAAGACCAAGGAGGGCAAAGATGATAAATTAAGATTGTTTGCAGAGGTTTGATGAAAGAAAGGGGAAACCAGAGTGGCAGGAAGGCTGCCCTTCTGATACAAAGTATTCAGAAGGAGTAGAGCATAGTCTGCATTGCATGGGGCAATCACAACCGTGTAACAAACAGCACAAGTGTGGTTCCTGTTTTCGCTAGAGAGATTCCAACAACAGAAGGATTATAAATAATGATGCAGAATAATCTTAACGATTGAAAGAAAGGGGAAACAAGAGTGGCATGAAGTCTGCCCACCTGATACAACAAGTATTCAGAAGGAGTAGAGCATAACCTGCATTGCATGGGCACTCACAAGTGTGTAACAGACTGCACTAGTGTGGTTCTTGTTTTCCCTGAAGAGATTCCTAAATTTGATTTTGCGAAGCAAGAGACATTTATAATTTGTTGGAAGCTTACCCTTACCACAGAAGTACTTATAGTTAGCAGTTTACTCTGGCCTGGCAGAAGAGTACACCAGGTCAGAGGACTTTGAAGCCTCTTTTTCTGTCCTGGCAGGAGAGTATACCAGGCCTGGCAAGGGAGTAGACCAGTTGGAAGTCGAAGAAGTACTGTGGTGCGGTGGTCAAACATTGTAAAGAAGAAGTGGCAGAACTACTAAGATGGTTGTGTGAATTGCTACAGAATCATCCCGACAAACATGTATCACTGAAGCAAGTATTGTATAACTGCTGCAGAATTTTCCAACATCGATGAAACAAGTTTTTAATTAACTGTTGCAGAAAAACCTTAAAGACATTTTTGTTGATTCTAATGAAACAAGAAAACGTTCCTGGTCTAGGAGAAGCTGCTTCAAGCTCCTTTGTCAAAAGTGAAAAGAGGAAAACCTTGTAGAATACTTTTGAACTGTTGGTTAAGTTCAAGTTGGAACAAGTGGAATTATATTGGAACTTGTATTGTCAAGTTGGAACCAAAGGAACGGAGTTGGAACTTTATTATAAGACACGATTTCCTTATTCTTTGGAACTGTGTTGAATAGAATCCTGCTTGAATCTGGCATAGGGAAATTCACCCAATTGGAAGGAGAAACAGTTATCAGATTGTGGATTTTACTGTTATATTTGTCATTTTGATTTGCCATATATTACCTTATTGAATTGTTGTATGTATAAGTGTGAGGGACAGAAACCTTTTGTTCTAGTTTTTCCATTAGTTTGTTTCAGGGAGGGAAATCCTTGTCAGGGTAGGGATAGTGAAGCGTTTATCCAAACTTTTAAGTTAATAAAAAAGCATCTTTTGAAAAAGTTGTCCGCCTCACATTTCTGACCCCCCCACAGCACTCAGTGAATGACTTTACCCTGATTGACTGGAAGGGTGAGATGATCCATTTCTGCATGCTCAGTAGTTGGGACGCCCTTTTGTCATGAACCACCGATTCCGGCCCTTCTGGACTTCGTGGTCCATGATGCACCGCAAAATCAGGTCGGTGATTCTTCCAAAATGGCTGACGGGCCAGAAACGCTGCCCTCTAGTGTTTACACGCAACGCTCTGCTTCCTAGAAAACGGGAACGCCCCCGCGGCTCTGCGCGTCTCAACGCAACTGCTTAGAGTTGTTATGCGTGTGTATCGAGTCCTTGACCCGTGCTATTTCCAGGTCCTTACCCCTTTTTTCTCCTTCCTGGAACCCCCTCCTGATTCCTGCCTTGCTTCTGCTAGCTTTATCACCTTTTATCCCGGATCCCGTCTCGTGCTCGGTGCCGCGGTCTTTCCGGCACTCTCTGAGCATAGGACGCCTGCCCCCTCTCCTTCCTGGAGTCCGTCGCTGAACTTTCCTGGATACTGAACGCTATCCTGCTTAAGGCAGTCGGCTTACCTCACGCTGGAATCTGAAGACTCACGCCCCTACCTGTACAAGTCTCGATCAGTGAGGAAGAAGGAAGGGGCTCCCAAAAGGACCACAAACAAGGAAAAACAGGTGAGAAAGAAAGAAGGGTGTGACACCTTTAGCCTTGAGTTATGGAAGAAAGTATTTAAACATCATTCCAGAATGTTCTTTCTAATGGCTGGACTGTAGATACTGCACTCTCTCTCTCTGCCTATTGCCAGAAGGCTATCCCCTCCTCAAGTTAGTTTTGGCTCAGTCCTCTATACCACATGTCTATGGTTGTGTTAAGCCCACCTCCTGAGAGTTGGTGAGGCTGACAAACCGCTTCACCTGCATGTCACATAATGTGAATATTTCTCCCCTTTCTTCCAATGATGGGAGGTGGTGCCGGGGTCTCTTTCCAAATAGTGCCAGCAGCTCTCCCTTTGCCAGGCCTCTTCCTATTCTGGTGAATAAAGAGAGATATCTTGTTCCTGCATGTATTGACGCTGTGCTTCCTTCGACCCCCTGGTATTAACTGGGAAGGGGGGTACTGTATGGGGTTGTAAAGTACAGGGGGTACTGTGCTCTTCGCCACGGTTCTCCTGCTCCCTCATTATTCAGTGGGTTCTTCTGGTCTGGTACGGCTTGTATTTTGTTGGGAAAGAGAGATTATGGTACATGTAGTCCACTTCCAGATAGGTTGGGACAGTTTTGGGCAGAAATACATGATCCTTTGCGTACTTCTGGAATTTAACTATAACTACCTTGCTTCTCCCAAATCCATGTTTGACTTTTTAATCCAGTCCATGTAGGGAATTTTGGGATTCATAGTGCTAAAATGTTGATCCTCCTGCATTGGCCTGGGTAAGAGAGCCTAGCAAATTCCCATCCAAGTCAAGGTGGTGATGGCCATTTGGTCACTTTATCAAGCAGCGAGATAAAGCCTCCCAGACAAATGCTAGGAGACATCCAAGAGTCCTAAGTGTTTATCATCCATGAAGCAAGAAAATACATCTATAGCCCATGTCTATGAACCCATGGCACATCTAAGAGTCTCCATGTATCTATGAGATTTTGCAAGCAAGTAGAATAACCATATTAGGATCCTCTAGTTCCAGTTTGTCCAAATCCAGGCCTCAAGGGCTGGAATTCTGACTGGTTTTCAGGACATCCCTCATTAATATTAATGCAAAAAATGTAAATACATTTAAAATCATTTTATTCAAATTTATCTCATAAATATTAATTGGCAGTATCCTAAAAATGGGACGTGTTTCCGGCCCTCAAAGCCTGGAGTTGGACAACCCTGCTTCTAGTTTAACATGTGCAAATCCTGGAAACTGATTAACAAAACAAACGTATGCATTTGGAGGCAAACAAATGAGCTCAACATGAGATGCACTATATGGGTGGTACAGGAAGGTCCTCCATAACAAGACAAAAGTGGTGTACTCTAACCAAGAGGCAGAAGCACAAAACACACAAGTGCAGGAAGTTATTTATGAAAGATACAGTGTCTGGCAAGTCTCCAGTCTTCTCTGGTTCAATCCATGGGCCAGCTCCTGTAACTGGAGCATTCTCTGCTGTGTATCCCAAGGGAAAAGAAGACCAGGATTGAAGCATGGATGGTGTCGGCTTCAGGGAGTAGCAGGACCGAAAGTACATCGCTCAGGAACCTTCAAAGTTATACCCTCCAAGCCCTGAAGGAAAGAATCCATCAAGCGGGGGAACAACATAGTAGAGATGTTCCCCAAGGCAGGAGTGTTGTGCGACAACCCTCCTCTGGAACTAGGACAAGTGGGTACACAGGAGCTGTAGATGAGAAGGAACAGGAATTAGATATTGGGGTATGATGGGTGGAATTTAACGAGAGGGAGGGTGTTTTACCTGGCTTTTCTGTGAGCTGTGAGAAACCAGAGGGTATTCTCATGCCTAACCCCCTTGGATCCTCTGCAAAGGGGGCCAGGAAAGGCCATCGCTAGTGGATCCCAACCCTAGGGTCAGAGAAGTGAGGGAGGATCACCTGGGTGGAGTGTCCTTGGGAACTGGGAGTGGGGTGCCCTTGGACGAAACATGGTATCTCACTTTCCCTATTGGCAACCAACCCAACCCTTCCCCAACCTTCATGGGCCATTATAAGCCAGTTTCCATGAGTTCTCCAGACTGGACACTTGACAGTACTGGGACGAAGAAGAGGCAACTAAGAGCAATGAAGACTATGTTCTTTTACCACTCTGGTACAGGGACGAGGAAAATACCTGTTAAGGGCAGTGAGAGTCAGGCATGTCCTTTTAATTGTTGTCAGGCAGGGCTGATTGGACATCCACACCTGCAGCCTCTTGAGGGACTGCAGGTGGATAAAAAGACCGGCCCAGCAGTAAAGAGAGGAACAGGAGAAGCTCCAAAGAGGCCAGTGCAAGCAACAGACAGGGACTACGGAGATAGGTGGTCCATGGAATCGTGGCTTGGGAGCTGGGACTCCCTGGAGCAGGGAGAACGAGGTGAAGGGAGCCATGTGGGAAGGCTGTCCCTTTCCCTTTTGCTCGAAGTGCTCGTTCCCCTGTGTTGAAGGGTCAACACAGTAGTGTCTGAGGGGCAGAAGCTGGAGCCCTGACCCTAGAAACAGAAGGCTGTGTGATCCACACTGAAGCCAGAACTGTTAAAGCAACCAGTGATACTCACCACCAGAGGCTGAGTGTAAAGCAGGAGAACACATCTGTTTTGCTCTGGGTTTGATTGAAGGAGCTCGTTTGGGGCCTCCAACCGAGCCTCCTCTCTGTGAGGGTAAAGATCTTTTTAATGATATGTCCCTCTACTGAGTATCACAGTAAAAAAGAGTCTGATCACTCAAAAGAGCAGGGAGAACGCACCGCCATGAATCCAGGTGAACATAAAGAAGCGATAAGTATGATGTAAATAAACATGCATATAATGAAGTTCAAGACAATGCTGAATATACCTAGGTCTCTATTAGACTGGCTACTGGTGACACAGATTTACTACCTATGGAACAAAATATGAATATAAGACCTGCTTGGGCAAACTTACAGATATGAGAGGAAATGAAGCTTCTCTTACCACTGGGTGTTTTAAGCTTCGTCCAAAGAAGGAAACAACAGTGTAAAGTAGTGAGGGTTCTATTCCCGATCGGCACGAGAGGCGCACTAGGTACGGGTTGGTGCACACCCTGCGCAGCGTCCACCTGTGCACTTGGAGAAAGTCAGAGAAAAACAAGTCCCAATGGTAGGCAGGTGGTGTAGGGTAGTAAGACACATGAGTCCCCAGCTAGTAAGGTAGGCAGGAGTGGTTAACAGTAAATGGAGATAGCCCCATATGAACAACAGGCTAACTGCAGAACATCACACATTAATGTGGACACGTGCACTCACTGAGAGAAAACACTGTTCAGACATGTCCTGTCTGAGGATGTGATGGAGGAGCCCCAGAAAAAGACAGGTACTGCACGTAATGACAGAGAGGAGTATATGTGTGCAGCTAAACCGGGGGAAGGCAGGCAGAACATCGGGCAGAAGCAATCCAGTAAACAGGAAAAAAGTCTTGGCAACGGGCTGGCAGCTACAGATCTGAACGTGAGGCAAGAGTAACCCGTGGGCAGGCTGAAGGGTCCTGGTACACAAAAGACGTCCAAGATAATGAAGGCGAAAGTCAAAAGCAATCCGTGAAGCAGGCAGGAATCGAAACCAATTAATCCAAGTCCATGAAGGCGAAACTTCAACGTCGGTGACAACTTTAAACAAAAGCGGCAAGCCAAATGGCAAGGCTTCATTTAATTAAAAGCAGAAACAGACGTAGAGCGCATCAGAGTGACGTGAGATGATCAGTTCACGTGACTATGCAACCCGAAGTGGCATGGGAATTGTAGTCTTCAAGTTCTCCGCTGCAGCTTCCATCAAGCAGTAAACGGAGAAACAAAGCACCGCACACCATGAGGTAGGCAAACTGTTCTGTGTTTGCACTTCTCCAAATGGACTCTTCTTCCTGCAGCATGTGAACAGTGAAGCGTGACACCAGTGAGTGATGGATGAGAAACCTGCTATGCTAGTGTGTCAACGTTGTTATTCAGGAATACTTTGTATCAGACTGGTTGCGAGCCTCAAATGAGCACGTTTCTGGTCCTTTCATTGTCAATTACCGAACTGCTGGGAATACTTTGTATCGCAGTGGTCGTGTGTGTCTAGAAACATGTTTTCTAAGGTCTTCGAACACTGGGCAATTCAATTAAAGCAACCAAACAAATACTGAGCCACAGATAAAGCAAAAATGAGCCATAAGCAAAATCACTAACTATTGAATACCAAACTGAATCAAAACTTTGTTCACAAACAGAATAAAGCTATTTGGTATCCAGAAAGGGAACATAACCTCAAATCCAAGTAAACAATTGTATGTTGAAACTCTGAAACGAAAATAGCTTTAAAAGAAAAGCAAACTGCAGTTCTAAAATGAAAGTGACTTTAAAGAACATGTACACAAAAGATACTGAAGCTTGATTTACATTGGAAATTTAAAAGTTAAAGAAATATTGATATCAACTTCTGTGAAAGCTACAAACTATAGGAACAACCAACCACAGTATGCTGAGTTCTAAAATGAAGGTGATTTTAAAGAACAAGCAGGCAAAAGATACTGAAGCTTGATTTACAGTGGAACTTTAAGAGTTGAAGAAATATTGAAATCAACTTGTGTGAAAGCTACAAACTATAGGAACAAATATTTGCAAAGAGGACACGGGTACTCTGAAAGACCTAAGGGTATTTCTCTACCTACTACGGCCAGGGGATGACCATCGCTGTTGGATCCAGAATCTGGGGGTGGACAAGCGAGGGAGGATCACCTGGGTAGAGGGTCCTCTGGGATTGGGAAGGAGGAACCTGAAGGTGAGACATGGTATCCCCCTTTTCCGAACACACTGCTGAGCCCCTCCCCATTTCCAACATGTACCGAGTTAAAGAGGAGGCGTCCGAGATCAGGGAAAAAGGGAATTAAACACACTGAACACATTACTCCATTTTCTTCAGCAACATGTTTAATCTAAATCCGATGTTATAAATAGTAGTGACAAGAAAGTAGAACATGTCAAAGTGATAAGGAGCATGTTTGAGCAATTAAAACCATATTGAGATACAATAACCAGAATGCAGCAGTGTCAGAGTGGCCAGGCATAGGGATGAGTAAAGCTATGCCCTTTTGAAAGTCTTTAACGTAAAGCATTTGATGAAAGCAAGGAGTCTGGAGAAGGGAACCCCGAGTATCAAGAAGAGGAAATTATGTAATGGGAATTATTAAAAGTTGAAACTGATACATGATCCAGCAGGAAAATAGTTAAAGCAGAACAGTGTTATGCTAGAGAGCATTGAATCAGGCAAGAGAAACCTGATAAAGAGAATATTATTGGAACAGATGTTTGTTATGCTAGAGTGGATTGAATAGGGTTGGGGAAGCCTGAGAGAAGTAAAATAACTGCCTTTTTGTGAACTGTTTGGAAGCCGAGTAAGACAACTGTTAAACTGCCTTTTTTTAATAAAAAGAAAACCTCTTTGGAACAAATAGAACTGTTGGAGATCCACAGCAATTTAAGCTTGAGGAACAGAGCTGAGATGCGGCTTTTTGAGACACTTATATACTTTACCCAATACCCTACAAATTGTTAATTTAGAAAGTGAGGGCAAGCATAGGTTTGACACAGACAGATTCTTTTAATTTGCTGACATCCCTGCACATTGTACAGATTTAGTTGGGAGGGCAAGTATAGGTTTTGGATACAGATTCCTAAATTGAACTCTTTGACTCAGACTTTCCTTCATTTTATTTCGGTAGGGAAAACACACCTTAGTATAGGGCAAGTTAGGCCTTTTTCCAACTTGACATTTAAGTTAATAAAGTATTTAGTTTTGAATCTGTTGTCTGTGTCTTGCTTACTCATGCCTTCACAAAGCCCAGCTTTTAAACAGCAGACCAACATGGCAAGGCTGTATACAGAAAGGTTGTATCCACTAAGGCTTCGCTTCATAAAGGAGGGAGAAAATGAGAAAAAGGGCTAAATACCTAAATGGTAGAAAACAGGCTGCCATTCTAACACTCAGGAAGCCAGGATTCCCAGCCCACACAATGAGACCATTGAAAAAACAGCATCTCAGGACCTTTATTCTTCCTTTATATGTGGCTGTGACTTCGGCGAGTAGGCTTACGAGCAACAGGTCAATGCAGATTAGAAAAAAGGACCTATCCGTGTTGTCAAGCACTGCGCCTATGTCAGGCAAAATGAAGACTAAGGGAGTGCCACCACTTGACTAAGGGCATCTTACAAGTCTTCTTTCAAGCCTTTGTAAAAACTGGTTACCTAACAGTCTTTGGGCCATGCGGTTTGGTCCACTAATACCCAAAAGTGAGCTATGTATGTGAGGAAGTCACGGTTCCCTTATGGTAATTCTAGAAGTTTGTTGCGCCTGGTCTGCCCTGCATAATATCCAACATAGTCTGAAAATCATCTAGGATGCCTATATAATATTGCAAGAGTGGCCAGCTGCTATCAATAAAAGGAGTGGCCCAATCTAGTGCTGTTTTGTCCAAATTAAACAAAATAAAAGAGACCTTAGTTGGCCCGGTCTGTAAAATAGAGTTGGGGTCTGCTTAAATAAAATTAACACTGCGTCATGAAAGATTAAATTTCTTTTTAGCTCAGCTCTTTATTTGGGTGAGCTTGTTAGGTGGTCGGGTGAGAATAGGACATGAATCAGAACGAGAAGATTATCCGGCTGCAGAACCAAAACCGGTCTCTGATTCCCAAGGGTTCCCTGCAGAGTTTTTGCTTTACCCAAGTGGTCTACTGTCCTTTCTAATGCGGATATTGATTTAAGTAGAACCAATACTTAATACCCTACCTAGGCATCCTAAAACAGACTCCCCGGAAGATTTAGCTAAATTGATTTCTGCTAACTTAGAAACCACAGCTAACATCTTAGCCCCTATTAAAAAGAAGACGGCTAAACCTGATCTAAAATGTAACCTATGGTTTTCACCGGATCTTCAATCTCTGAAATCACTAACCCTTAAATCTTACCACATATGGAAGTCATCTAACACACCCCTGCTTCTCAGTAATTATAAAGCCACTGCTGCTACTTATAAAAAGGCTATTACCAAGGCCAAACGTAACTTCTTCAATAATAGGATCCAAAATGCCCAACATGACACAAAAGAACTCTTTTGTATACTGAAAGAGCTAGAAAGAACCAATCATACAATCCCAGAGAGATCTAACACAGATGATGCCTCCTGGTGTAATGTAATGCAACAAGCCATGCATAAGAAACTGAATACCATTAAGGAATACATTATGGAAACAAGCAACAACTTAAAATGTAACTAGATCAAGCCCATACACTGTTCTATTCAAAGATCTCCACTTATCCCTGTTTTTAATTTATCTCCTGTGACGGAAAAAGAATTGGAAATTATCATCAATCAATTTAAGCCTACCAAACGCAATGACATCTACACCACCATGCTGATCAAAACATGTGCCCGTACCCTTATCACTTCCATCTGTAAGTTCATTAATGCCTCCATAATCTCTGGCATGGTTCCACAAGACCTCAAGAGGGCTTGGGTAATGCCTATTCGAAAAAAAACCTGGCCTCTCAGTCGACATGCCAAACAACTATCGGGATATTACTAACACAGTGTTTCTTCTTAAAATCCTCGACCGTGTGGCCTATATACAAATTGCAGATCACCTAAAGAAACATCCCATTTTAAATGATCATCAATCTGGGTTCCGGGTTGGTTTTGGAACAGAGACCGCTCTTTTGGAACTTAAGTCTGGGCTAATGTCCCGCATGGACCGTAATGAGGCTTCACTACTTATGTTTATGATCTTTCCGCATCGTTCGACCTGGTGGACCATGATATCATGACCACCAGGTTGCACGAAGTCGCAAACTTCTCCCTCGTTGCATCTAAATGGGTTTCATCATTCCTTAGTAACTGTGATAGCAAAGTCTACTGCGGCACGGCAGCATCTGAACCCACTACGATCACCTGCAGTGTACCTCAGCGAGCCTGCACCTCCCCTTGCTTTTACAACATTTTCACAGCCCCCTTAGTTGCTATGCTAGACCATGAGAACATAATATTTACTAACTATGCAGATGACACTCAATGTGTCATCCCACTGTCTGTTCACATAGCTCAGATGAACTTGCCATCAAAAAAGTCCTCACTGTAATTGAAACCTAGATGGTGCACAACATGTTGGCCCTCAATAAATCGAATACTGAGCTCCTTGTTATAGGATCAACCCATATATTAAATAAACTTGGACCATCCTATGATAGTTTTCAGCTGGGAGAAGAAACTATCACACCACCGAAAAAGGTGAAAACACTGGGGGTGACCTTCGACCAACGATTGACTATGAAGCAACACAGGAGTAGTCTGGTATCGTCATGCACCTATTACATTAAACTCTTAGCTCATCTAAGGCCCCTTGTATGTCAAGACAATGCGGAAGCCATTGCTGGAGCGATAATAGGGTCAAAAATTGATTATTGCTCTAGTCTCTTAATGGGACTAAACAAGACTGACTGCAACAAGTTGCAAGTGTGCCAAAATGGAGCTGTCAGAACTGTCATGAAACTCAAATGTAGAGATCATGTCACAACGGCAAGACAGGCTCTCCATTGGTTGCCCGTAGAGTCCAGAATTATGTTCAGGACTCTAACCTGAGTACAAAAATGCAGACTAGGCAACATGCCAGATTATATAGAACAGCTCCTTATTACGAGGACTAACACTAGAACATTAAGATCTAACAAACAGCACCTGTTACTTGTTCCGAAATGCCGAACAGTCATGATGGCCAATTCAGCCTTCTTCTCCATTGGGCCTAAGGTCTGGAATGCTCTCCCATTGGATATGAGATGCATTGAATCATTTGAGATTTTTAAGAAAAGGTTGAAGACTCACCTTTTTAATTCATTTATTTATAGCTTTTATCTGATGATTTTAATCTTTTATGCTGGCACCCAATTATGCACTCTCTGTTGATCTTTGTTATTTGTTATCTTTGTCTTGTAGCGCCTTCACGCCCTAGGGTCCATGGCTGCGCTATACAAATGTAATAAAGTAAAGTAGGACTGCATTTTATTGACTGCATGTGGCTACCTCTACCTGTAGCCACTGCACTGCCTAGGATAGATTTAGTATAGCTTCCATGGCCTAAGAGGGATGTAATGGCCTCCCAATCTGCCAGCTTGCGGGAGTAGCAGGTCAGAAAGGAGATCCCTTAGGAACCCTCAAAGACATACCCTCAAAACCCTGAAAGTAAAGACATATCGGCAGGAGTGCTACGTGATACACTCCCCTGGAACTACGACAAGTGGGTACATCGGAACCGTACTAGGGGACAAGGAACAGGTAATAGATATTGGAGTTTGCCTGGAGGAATTTAACACAATAGAGGGGGACTTTCGTGAGCCCAGCTTTTAAACAGGAGTCCTGCTTGGCAAGGCTGTAAACGGAAAGGCTGTATCTACTACAGCTCAGCTTCATAAAGTAAGTAGAAAACAAGAAACAAGGCTGAATGCCTAAGTGGTAGAAAAACAGGCCAGGGTTCAAATGGAATACCTCAGGTCAGGATTTCCGGTCCGCACAATGATACCGTAGCGAGAACGGCACCTAAGGACCTTCGTTCTTCCTTTATGCACGGCTGTGAATTCGCAAGGAGGTTGGTGCGTGCCGAAAAAGATTTTTTTTAAAAAAGGACCTTTCTGCATCATCACACACTGTGCCTACATCAGGCAGAAGGAAGGACTTCAAACACAGACTGCTCCTGGGCACTGTAGTAACCCTGCCTTCTGGCAGATCTGAGGAGTTCCAGGTCATCACAGCAAAAGATGGGTCCTCTGGTAGTAGGGTGTGAGATCTGCCTTTCATTGAAGTTTCAAAACTTTAACATATTGAACCTGAAGGAAAGTGGTGGCTTATGGTCCTGGCAGAACAGCAAGATAGTCCACCTGCAGTGTGGGGGAGAGGAAATAATTAAATGGCAGTGCAGGGAGCACAAAGCAGATCTATCTGAACACTCTGCCAAAAGTGACTCCATCGATCCGCCAATCAATAAATCAATCAATTAGATCCCTCAAAAAATTGGGTTAATTAGGGAATATGCAACAAATGAATACAGTAAACCTGAGAGGAAAAACACATGAGGAGGAGTGGGGTACAGTGCTGGGACCTATCAGTGCTGAAGGATCAATAGACAACTCAAACTAAAGTCTGAGGTTCAAGGGTCTTTATGAATCTATACAAAAGAGCTAAGGAATTGTGTTTGGGAAATCAAGTGACACCAAACAAATCATGTTTTCTCTATAACAATGTGGTCGTCATTCCTTCCTTCTCTCCCTTACAACTCTGCCACCTAGCGGGTCCACATTCACAGAGTCTTTTGGGATTTCCGTTCCAAAACATTTTTCTTGGCTCTTGACTTTGGTTGCTTGGCTTTTGAAGAAGTTGTAAGGATGTTGCTCTTTTCTTGAAGCAAAACTGGCATTTTGGTGTTCTGGGACATGTACACGTGGGCAAGCAGACAAACTCTAAGATCATAGCAAAGATTGGGTTGGGCTCTGCAGTGGTCATGTGTAACCCCCTTTGTTGTGGTCGCAGAACTTTGCCCAGTTTCTCCTGCCACTTGGGTCACAACCACTGTTTTCACTCTCCACATCTTGTCTTGGCATCTCCCTTTCCTCATCATCTTTTACCCTTTCCTGCTGTTTGTTCCATTCCTTCATTATTTTATCTTTTTCTCCTCCACTCTGGTCATTCGTCCTCCTGCCTCCTCTTCCGATTGCTCCATTTCTCGCTCCTGCAACTTCTTCCCTCCTTAGTACCCTTTATCATGACTACCTTCCCTACGATTCTTCGCTTTATCTTTCATGTTCTCACCTCCTATGGTGGTTAGGTCTATGCAAGTTCATTATAGTGCCCTCATAGGAACCAGGTATGGGACTTTGATGATTTAGTGCATGTCCTCGAACTACAACAGAGACTTAACTCTGCCACGGTCGGTATCTAGACTATCCATCGAAAATGAATTCATCGAATTAATATCCATCATATTTTATTCATTGAAAATACTTTCCATCGAAAAGCATATTCATTGTATGAATTTCGATAGATTCCGATGGATTCTAGGCAAAGGTTAGGGTTATGGCAAGGGTTAGAATTAGGGTTATGGCAAGGGTAAGGGTTAGGGATCCCTTGGGGTAAGGGGAAGATGGGGGGACCAGTGCTGAAATACATGGGGACAAGGGTTACATTTTGAACATGGGGGGTTGTTGGGGGGGATAGAGGGGGAGGACCCCTGGGGGTTGAGGTGGTTTGGGGGGAGACCCCCCCAATAAAAAATAAAAACCGTAAGTTACAGAGAGCTGTCCAGTGTTCAAAATATAGATTTCAGCCCTTGGACAGCTCCATGTAACGTTATGTTCCATTGAATTTCCATGCAAAAAAATGTTAAGTGTTTATGTAACAAAACCCTATTCGATGAAAGGGTTTCAATGCATATGCACTTTGCACTTTATGTATGGGAATTTGATGGAACATTTTTTGATGGAAAAAATGTGATGGTACTTACCTTCGATAGAAAATATTCGATGGAAAGACCATAAACCCCCACGGTCGGGTTACTTAGCATTGCACAGTCATAGTGCCCAAGGACAGTATTAATGATGATATGCAAATTTAGGAGCAAGAGACATTTTAACAATGGGATAAACATGTTGTCGTTGCAGGGAATTAGGCTCAGAGTCTTAGTGGACCTGGTGTCAAATTACTACTACTGTGCAGGAGTAAAGGGATGAGTAATGATTAAACCGCCTACTCAGCCCAGCACTACTGCTAAACCAGCAGTGAACCCAATCAGAGGTGGAACAGGCACAACCCGAAAGGTATACCTCCTTTGTTTCTTTGTAGCATAGTCCAAGAGCAGGCTATATATTCAGGAAGGATTTGAGCTGATACAGTTGCAACACAAATAACACAGTGGTGATACCAAAATAAAAGAATTTCCAATAAAGCTTCTATAAAAATAGGGATACTAATAAAAACAATCAATGCACAAAACGAATAAAAAACATGAAAGACCCACTAAAGACCCACCCCTGTAAAGAAAACACTGAATGCAGACGTTGGGAATAAAGGGGCACCCTGTGTGAAGACAGGGGTGTGAGCAAATGATTTGGGCAAAATGTCAATGCTCAATTAAATGGGCCTCATTCCAAGTTTGGTGCCAATTCTGTCAAATTACCATCAAAATATGTTACTGTTACCATCACTTGGTCTTGTGGGTTTACCATGGGATTACAAGTGGTGGTAAGGCATTGTTAGTCAATAGGACTCCATGAGGATTTTGCCAGAATTACCATGAGCAGTAATTCCACAGATTTTTGCCATTACAGTGGAGGATTTACCACAAGCGTAATGCCCGAAGTAAATCCTCCACTTCAATTCCAAACTTGGGATTTGGCAGATCGATTTAAAATGGCAGCGATTCCATTACCAACAAAAAAAGTGGCAGTAACAGAATTACCACTGCTTCTTTACGGCTCTGTCAAACTAGGAATGAAGCCCTATGTCTTTTAAAAGGCAAAGAAGGGAGCTTAAAAGTCAAGTAGGTCCTTTAAAGTGGTCCAGGGCGGACAGGACCTCCTCAAATACCTTTTGTTTCTTGTCTTTGGGGGTCAACAGCATCCAGCCAGGCTTCTTGGCGTTTTCTGAGGCAGTGATTTGGCGGCAGGTTGGTGAGCTGGTCGACTTGGACAAACAGGAGGTGCAGTCCAAGCAGAAATGGCAAATGGAATGAATAGGCTTGAGGCAGGCGATGTGTGGGTTGTTGCAGTTCACAAGCAGATTGAGGCAGAAACCTGGACCCAGGCGACCTCCCAGTACCCCTTGTCTTCTGGGTGTACTGGAAGGACACAGTCTCCAGGGGCAAGGAGAGCCTTTCTTCCTTCTGCCCTTCTCAACCAGAAAGGCTTCTAGAGGGTTCTGTAATCTCCAGTTGCAGGGTCCTGGGTACCAGAGCTTCTGTTGCAATAGGCCATCCCAGCAGTTTCATCCCAAGTGTGCCCTTGCGATGGGCAGGGGGAAAAGCTTTACTCTTCTGTAAAGCCTTCTTTCTTCACCTCTGTGGCTGAGGACTTTGAAATAAACTGTATCCCCAACAGAGATCCAGGTGAGCCCTTCTTGTCTTGAATTCTAAAGATCAATCAACTAAGGCATACGTTTTGTCTCCTTATAAAAGGAAATGTTTTACTTGATATTGGTCCAAAGCAAGCATGATCCAACAAAGATTTTCAAGGAGGTTTAAAAGGCAGCTTCCTGGCAATTGTCCAACAAAGCTATTTTGAAGACACACACGCCAAACAGCTAATATACATCAGCATTGTCATAGATGAGTACTGCTTACCAAGCGGACACTAATAGGATATCAAATGCTGTGGCTGTATAATTGGGTGGCCTTAGTAGCCACCATGCCATAATCAGAAATGGTTTATATCTACAGTTTAACATGCTACCAGGCAGACTACATACATACATAATTATTATGTGTTGAAGCAGAGGTGCAGATAATTAAAAAGCCAGTGCTGCCTGTTAGAATTTTGTGTTCCAGCAGCTGTCGGCAATGCACATTAACCTTTGATCCTGCTCTGCTGCCACTACAGGGCTGGTGCTAGGGGCAGCTTGAGACTTTCTCGGCAAAGACACATGGGTGCACTGTAATTTTGGCACAGAGCAATGCGAAAGGTAGTTGGATTAGCAGATTTCCCTTTCAGATACAGAATTACCTGCATCATTTAATTAATTAAAATCAAAAAAGCGAAGACGTGTGCATCCTTGCAGATGGCATTCCATCACGCCTTGTTGTTCCACTTATCCTCCTAGCCCTCTACACTTCCCTCTTCCCTACTTATTCTCTCCTGCTCTCGTCAGCCTCCTACTCATCAATACCCCACTAAGTCTCCTCCACCTCTTTATTGCCCGTTTTGCTTCCTCCACCTACTACTTTCTTCGATCCTCCTCGGTGCACCGCTATACATTATGTGACAGGGACAGGTTACCCGACCCTGCAAAGGGGATAAGGAATCCTCGAAACCTGGGGTGGGAGGCCTACCATGGTGTTTGTTGGAGTCTGTCCTACCTCAGTGGTGGAGGGGCTGGGTGAGGTAGTTGGGAGGGCCCCAGTCTCTGTCCGCTTTATGTGCAAAGTACCACTCTCAATCACACAATGCCTGTCATGCCACATGCTGGCCAGTGTTCTCTCCTTTTTCAGAACTACTGTGGGATATATTGACCCACTCAATGGCATTCACCACATCACCAAGCTGCAATAGCGCAAGAAACATCAACCTGGCTGCGCTGGCTCCTGTGCGCACCAGGACCTCAAAACTGTGTTTTGGCAACAACAAAAAACTGGCTGCACCATCCTGCCTAGCACACTTCAGGCGAAATGGAACAAGGGGACACACTGAAAAAATATGCCAGTGTGTTCTGAAAGGGAATCAAGTGAACAGGCAGCACTGCATTGCTGCAAAAGCCAAAAATCCCCTTCAAAATGAAACATTTTCACCCTTTCAAAATTCTGTTTTTTGCTGATTCCATCTGTTCATTTTGAAACCACTGTGAGTAAAAAGGCCCTGTCGTCCCCAGGATATTTCACTGTGCTTCACCAAATCCAGGCATAATTCCTGAATGACAGGCCCAGTCAAACCCAGCTCTCAGAGAAATCAAGAAGCAACTTCATTTTCACTTGCACGGGAACACACGTTTATTTCTTTCCAAATGTATCCAGGTGCAGCAGTTCAAAGAAACTTAACTCTCTGAGCCAGGTCAAGTCAAATGTATCTATGCTTTAGATGAAATGACTAAAGCTGCAAAGACAGGGTGAGCAATCTGAGGCAGCTGCCAAACCGAATTAAAGAAAGAAAGGCTAGCAGTTTTAACACATGTGGAAAAATGGGCTTTGCTGATTGAAGGCCTGTTTAAAATAAATTGTTAATGAAAGCCTGCTTACTCAGCAATGTAAAGGGTTTATGTTAGTGGTGATAATATACACATAGGCTATCTTCTTTCACGGGTTTGTTTAATTCAGGACTCAAAATAAGGAATTAGGGAGTTTAAAACACATGGGCTGAATTTGAAGATCTCAGAAAAAACAGTTATTCCAGATAGCAGGCTGAAACTTCCCCACAGGGAAGGGGACTATCATATAAACTCTCAGAAGATACTGACAAACCCCTTATAATTGCGGGGTTGAACAGACTTTTGTCTCTGCTGGGACCCAAACAATGCATCTCCCAGGGAAGGAAGCCAGAGGTGTGAAGAGGGCAATATAACTCCAGTCAAGGGAGAACCCCTACCCCACACAGGGATGAAATGACAGTTGGTTGCAGTGGAATTTAAAAACAACAAAGGGACTGCCTTTTGGTTACAAAGACTATCTTATAAAGAAACTTTAAAGACGTTTTCTCTCTGCACCAAGAATCAGTCAAAATGTAAAAAGTTTGCAGTTTCAAATCTAATTTTATAGGCTATCTTTTAAAACTTGGTAGCACTCACTAATTGTCGCATGTGGAACAGAAGTTACAAAATATGACAGATGCCAAGGAAAGTATTAATGTTGCAAACATAACATTTTGAACATACATCCCTGGGGATAATTCACACCTGTGTATAAAATTGTGGAAATTTAGGCAGAATCTTTAATGTGTAAAATTACCAAAATATATTCGAAGGGTGAAACAAGGTCGCACAGACTGGAGGATTGGACTGATCTGTGATGCACATAATATGTAACCTGTGTGTATAATTTGCCAAGAGAATGCAATTGAAGAAATGTATGTTTTTTGCTAAATCAGATTTTCAGTAAAAGAAATGTGTGAGTTTTTAGACATTGTTAAACTCACCTCATAAACCTGACATCATTCCCTTGGAAATCCAACCAACTGAGAGCGATGCAGAGACTAGCACCCTTGTCCAATCCCTTTGTTAGGGGTGTGTTTAGTTAAGCCTGCCCTAGTCAAATACTTGGATGATGTCACTAGGCATTATAAATAAGGGTCCTCACAAGACCCTGGACACACACTCTTCCTGATTTTCCTGCGCTGCGTTCCTGTACCCATCATGTATCCAGATCCAGATCCCAACTACAAAACCAAGCATTGCTGATCCTGCTCCAGCAAGGCCTACCCTACAATATTAAAACCCATTAAAATTCCCAAATAACCAAAGGGAAAAACTGTGGTACTTTTGGCATCTTGATCCAGATTGGCTTGCTGCCATTCACTGCATGCTGCTGCCATCCTGCTACCCTGATGACCTATATTATCCAGTAACCAGAATTGCCAGTCCAGAAGTGTTACCCGGTATCCAGTCCCTGCCCAGCTGATCCTGTCCCGCTGATTTTGTCCGGCTGTCCTTTCTTAGACCAGATCCGTGTGGTGACCAGAACGCTGACTGTCCAAAACCCAAAACTAAAAAGTGGACTGTGAGTATCAATAGGAACCATAGAAAACCATATTATACCTTGCCTTGTCCTTAGTTCCCCTCTCTAAGTCATCCTATCCTTATCCTGATAACTTGTAATATTGTCAGAATTATTCTTTAAACCCTGCCATTGTTTTCTAGTGCTAGCGCCAGCTCTTTTAGTAATTTTGCCTTGTAAAATCCCAAACTATGAATCCTATTTAGAGTGATCGGACTGGTCCCGCTAGGACGGGCACTGGGGAACTAGGGTTGAATTCACAAATCAACCCTGGAGCTTACTGTGTTCCTCTTTGGTATCCTTGCCTGAATGCTCTAGTGTAGAGTCAAACTGTTCTTGTGAAATCTGAAAAGCGATTCACAATCTTTCACCCGTTTTTATTAAAAAACGTTTTGGTAATTTCTTGCGGGATTTGCAAAGTTTGCTAATTTTCCAACTTGTCATTTGCAGCAAAACATGTTTTAAAACCTCAGATATATCATTTGGAAACATTTAGTTATCTCAGGCTAACGCATGATTCTTGTTTTTTGCATTGGAAACATTTAGGCCTCTTAAGCTAACTTAAGGCATATGCATGATTCTTGCTTTTTGCACAGTGTCTCATTTGGGGGCATCAGCCGTCAGTAAGTCCATTATTTGCATAGTTAAATTGGCAGATAGTTGTTTAAAAAATTATATTGTTGGTCACTTTGATGCACAAAGTTAGCTTAGCAGGTGCCAGAAGTCAAATGAATCGCAACACATATATTCAAAGTGGGGTGCGAGGCGACACGCCCCATGATGACTACCAGCACCGAGAGTAATTTTAGTGCCAATTATTCCTAAAAGCCAATAACTGGACCTATTTGCAAAGGAGAACTGACATCACAAATCACCCTTTCTAATAAGGACAGGGAAGCCGTGCTCCATATGCACTCTATATTTCATCGCAGGACGCTGAATTGTTGCAACTTATTATGCGCATACTCCCAGTGAGGCGTCAAGCTAAAAACCTATGACAATCACAAGTACTTTAGGAACGAGCTACTAATCAAACGGCAAAAGAAGAATGGGCTTCGCGAATCTGATTTAATAGTTTAGACGTAGAACCATTGTACAACATATTTCTTGCAAATGTAATACATGTTATCGCATGCCGCCTAAATCGGGAGGGTTGGCATGTATGTACATAATTACTGCAACGCGGTTGTTTTACGCCTTTTCATATTGACGTTGCTCGGAGTTATGGCGAACTGTAGAGATGTCGCGAGAGCCCTGCTCTCGCGAGATCTCGCCCGCGCCATCAGCTCCGCCCCCGCGCGCTACGCGCGCATTACGGGACGAGCTGAGGACGCGGACAGCGGCGTCTTCCCGGCTCCTCCGAGCACGGGACAAATTTACCGTACAGCTGCACTCTTTGAGCTACGGCAGCCCAACCCAAGTTGGCCACGTTGGCCCGTGAGATCCTGGACACCACTTATGCAATATCTTATCCAGAGTTATCAGGAAATAAAGCCCTGGTGAAATCCCTGCCTGGCTCCTGTCTTTCTTCAGGCATTAGTTTACTACATAAATTGGCGACGAGGATCACCACAAGAAACCGCGCAGAAACATGCAGGGAGCCACACCGCCGCCACCCTTTCTACAAACGCCAGGTAGGCCTGCCATCCCTTGGCCACAATGGCAGCCCCTGTTCACGACGTACGTGGAGGCAATGGGTGGATCAGGATTTTCAGCGGTAAAACGCAGGGCCATGCTACTCAACGCCTTAGGGGTGGAAGGGCAGAGAATATTCGAGGGTCTTACCCCGATTCCAGTAGAAGACGACAATGATGATGAGTTCAAGGAGGCGGTTAGAAGAATCATTAAGAGGTTCGCCAACAAAGAGAACACTGTACTCCATAGAATAAGGTTTTACACTCGTAAACAAGAGCAGTCCGAACCCGTCGATGACTACGTCACGAAATTAAGGGAACTAGCAGCCCTGTGTAACTTCGGCACCAATGCGGAAAACCGCATATGCGACATGCTAGTCGTCCACACCAACAGTCGGAAGGTCCAGGATAAGTTCATCCTCGAAAAAGAGCTACAGTTAGAAAAAGCCGTCGAAATTGCCAGAGCAGTAGAGGAAACTGCAGGAAGAAGGAAAGAGTTTACAGGTGCCCAAGTTCCCACTGAAATACAAGCGGTGGGATTCCGTCCAAGAAAGGAAAAGTTTGCACCAGACACGAGAGAGGCAAGAAACAGCAAGAGAGAACCCCTCAAGTGTCATAGGTGCACCAGCACCAAACACCTGGCTTTTGACAGAGAGTGACCGGCCAGAGACAAGGAGTGCTCAGTCTGCAAATGTATAGGACACGTCTCGATAGTGTGTCGATGGAGGAACAAGAAAGTCACAAGCCTCACCTCAGAACACACAAGGGAGAGGGAATCCTCATCAGATGAGGAGGGTAGACCCACAGTCATAATGGTGAACAGCACCCGAGCCAGGAGAGAGAAACCCCACTGCGTGATCAAAATCGATGGAAGAGAGACAAGGGTCATGGCAGATTCCGGGTCGGATCTCACCATCCTACCCCTTCAGATATATAAAGACATGGTGGGTAAAGAGAAAGTGGAAGTACTCACCACACGACACAAGCCCACGGTGTTTGGAGGGGCCTCAGTCGAACTGTTAGGGTATATCAACGGCAAAGTCGAATTCAAAGGAAGAGAAACCATCACCAGAGTCTACTTCAGCCATGAAGGGCCTGCAGTTTTGGGCTGGGATGATCAAGACAAGCTAAAAATCAGACTGGATCCCAGCACAGAAGATCAAGTTCTATCAGTCCATACGAGGAGCGAATCCGTTGTCAAGAGCGATTACCCAACACTTTTCTCGGAGGAGCCGGGGCACATTGAAAGTTTCATTCACAAGATAGTGCTCAAAAGAAATGCCGTCCCTGTCAAGCACCGGGTGAGACCAGTACCGGCCACAGCAAGGGACACCCTTAGACAACAGCTAGACAAAATGAAGAGGGAAGGAGTGATAGAAGAAATTGAAGCGTCCGAATGGCTGAGCCCAGTCGTCCTGATAAAGAAACCCCAATCACAGGAATTAAGGGTGTGCATAGACCTGCGCAGCCTCAACTTAGAGGTTATCACGGACAATTACCCGCTCCCAAGCATAAACGAACTCATATTATTAATGAAAGAGGCCAAAATATTCTCAAAACTTGATATGAGAAATGCATATCATCAGATACAGCTCCACGAAGAATCGAAACCCCTTACAGCATTTATCACGCCATTTGGCACATTTCAATTCACTAAAATGCCTTTCGGGCTGTCATCAGCCGCGTCGGCCTTTCAGCGCATGATGGACGTCCTACTAAGGAAGGTCAAAAATGTGGTATATTTTCAGGATGACATATTGGTTTATGCAAGGGACAAGCAGACGCACGATACCACCCTCAAAGTGGTTCTCAACAAACTACAAGATGCAGGAGTGCGCTTACGTCACGAGAAATGCTCATTTGGAGTAAAAGAAGTTGAACATCTGGGGTACAAAATTTCAGAAAAGGGCATCAGCCCTAAACAAAATCTTATGCAAGCATCACCAAAGCTCCTGAACCCGCCACCAAGGAAGAGGTGAGGTCTTTTCTGGGATTGGCTGAGTACTATGCGAAATTCATACCAAAGTTTTCAGAAATCACTTCACCCCTACGTGATCTACTCAAAAAAGGGACAGAATTTGTGTGGAGAGAACCTCAGAAGAGGGCGATGGACACCATAAAGCAACACATCATGAAAGCTCCATGTCTGCAACCCTTTAACCCAGACTGGGATACGGTCATTACCACTGACGCCAGTGCGTACGGACTAGGAGCAGTGCTAACGCAGAGGAGAGGTGACACCGAACATGTGGTGGCCTTTGCGTCGAAGGCACTATCAGAGGCGGAACAGAACTACTCTACGATTGAAAAAGAAATGCTGGCATGCGCATGGGCAATCGAACATTTCAGAACATATGTGTGGGGCACAAAGTTCAAGCTGGTGACAGATCACAAGCCGCTCATTCACATGCTCAGCCCAGGAGGCACCAAAACATCCACGCCCAGACTAGCTCGCATTGCAGCGAAACTACAGGAATACACATTCGAAATCCATCACATCTCAGGATGGAAAAACTCGCAAGCCGACTGCATGTCGAGAATGCCAGAGAACAAAGAAAGAGCTACCACATTCCTACACGGAGAATGCATTGTCGCATCCATCTCAGACATAAGGGACCCAGACTACTTGGAACTCAGTGAGAGACACTGGGAAGAAGAAGACGGGAAGGACCCCATCATGGCCAAGATTCGCAAATGGATCAAAGAAGGCTGGCCAAATGAGAAAATTCTGCCGGAAGGCATGAGACCATATTGGAAGGTGCAAGATGAGTTGTCGGAAACAGAAGGGATAATCATGAAAATGGATCAAATCATTCCCCCCCACAGGAATGAGGCGCACCATACTCTGCAGGGCCCACGCGGGACACCTAGGAAACACGATGACTCGCCGCAGGGTGAGAGAAGCTTACTGGTGGCCGTCTATGGACCAAGAAATACGCACCATGATAGAGCGCTGCCATGAATGCCTAAACAGTGACAAAAGACTGAAGGTTCGACAAGCACCTCTCATTCCCACGGAGATACCAGAAGCAGTATGGTTCAAAGTGGGCATAGACTTCATAGGGCCCCTGGAGGCGATGGAAACGGAACACAAATACGGCATAGTGCTGGTCGACTATTTATCCAAGTGGGTCGAAGCCGAGTTTGTCCCGAACATAACCACAGAGACGGTCATAGAGGTACTCACTGAAATATTCCAAAGGGAAGGTCTCCCCAAAGAAGTCGTCACAGACAATGGAGTGCAACTAGTGTCCAAAGACATGGAAGCATTTTTGAGAAAGAACCACATCAAACAAAAGAAAGCGGCCTTATATCACCCCCAAGCGAATGGACTTGTGGAGAGGGCGAACAGGTTCATAAAAGGGGCCATCCAACTGGCAACAGCGTCGGGAATGGACCCCCTCAAAACCACCAAAGAAGCCATAGCGGCCCACAGGCTCACGCCTAATGGAATTACTCAAATATCCCCGTTCAAAATGTTGAGAGGGAGGAGTGCGGCATCCACCCTCATCCCACCATGGCTGGCGAAAGTAAGGGAAGATGAAGCAGTTGACATGACAGAAGTGGTATGGCGCATGGAGAGGAACAAGTCACGCATGAAATCGTGGAGTGATGAAAGAAGAAGGACGAAGCAAGCGCCCAGCATAGAAGAAGGGGACTGGGTCAAAATCAAACTGCCAAGAAAGGACCAAGCCACAGGATCCCGGTATAGTCGGCCCATAAAGGTAACTCACAAAGGAACCAATCACGTCCGCACAGAAGATGGGCGCACGTGGAACTTTGAAAGGGTAGCATTATACCAGCGAAGGCAAGAAGAAGAGAGGACCCAAGAGACACCCCACGTAGAAACCGAAAGAGATGACTGGAGAAACGAGGAACGAGAAACGGAAGGAAACGAAGGAGTAAGAGATGCAACCGAAACTGAACGGGAAGAACCCAGTGAAAGTCCAGAACCGGAGCAGCAGAGACCATGCCCTGCAACCAGTGAGAGGCCTCGAAGGGAGCACAGAAGACCGGTGAGGTACAATGACTATGT
The DNA here is from genome assembly GCF_040938575.1 of Ambystoma mexicanum. Classification (NCBI taxonomy): domain Eukaryota; kingdom Metazoa; phylum Chordata; class Amphibia; order Caudata; family Ambystomatidae; genus Ambystoma; species Ambystoma mexicanum. The sequence continues at coordinate 306,034,873 of NC_090940.1, forward strand.
GTTACAGTGAACCCATTCCGCCTTTGGAAAAAGGGAGGTGTGTAGAGATGTCGCGAGAGCCCCGCTCTCGCGAGATCTCGCCCGCGCCATCAGCTCCGCCCCCGCGCGCTACGCGTGCATTACGGGACGAGCTGAGGACGCGGACAGCGGCGCCTTCCCGGCTCCTCCGAGCACGGGACAAATTTACCATACAGCTGCACTCTTTGAGCTACGGCAGCCCAACCCAAGTTGGCCACGTTGGCCCGTGAGATCCTGGACACCACTTATGCAATATTCTATCCAGAGTTATCAGGAAATAAAGCCCTGGTGAAATCCCTGCCTGGCTCCTGTCTTTCTTCAGGCATTAGTTTACTACACGAACCACGTCACGACGCAGTGCTCGTCATCAATATAATTATATAAACCAAGATGGCGCCCACGCTCAAACACACGCGGACGCCAGACGGGGGCAGGGCTCCAACCCAACACACGAAGTTATAAGTAAGTGGCACGGTCAAGGATTACGCCTTAGTAAAGGTTGATGACATTTTTCCTTACTGAAGGAATCATATCTATTATTTTAAAACACTCGAACGCACATGAGTACATGACTGAGAAACTAGAAGAGTTAAGCATCAGAACATTCAATTCCGGACTTTCTTTTTAAGGTGAGCTATATTTTGAATAGGCGTATATTTCTGATACATGTGCACCGTACATGAGAAGTTCTATAGTGTACCTTACATGATATTGAGTTAAACTGCTAACCTTCTTCTGCGATGACAAGGAGATAGTTATACTAACTGTGCGCATTCGGCTTTTTTCAGAACAAGACTGAAAGCACCAACGGGACGCTCTCGTTTCAAACAAGTCCAGTGCAGTCGCCCTTGGCACAATCCTTTTAACTTCAATCTGACCACCATACAGCCCCCCCCCGGGGTAAATAAATCGGAACAAATGACCATGATATTATAAGTATCTGGCGGCTGACGCCGGGCTCACATATTGCTTGGGCCCCAGTGCTCTATCTAACAAATTATGTAACGAAAAGGACTGCGTTGCGAATCTTGAAAAGGCTTTCTATGGAAGACCATATGTGCAATAGAGGTTGTGCATATTAAATGATGGATGTAGTAAATGTATAAAAAGCAAGACGCAAACCTCTAACAGGGTGTTATGAATTACCTCATGTCTGTATGCAGTAGCAGTACCAAATACATGTAAGAGGAATGTGGATGCAATATTGCATTTATAATGGCACCGCAAGGTATTCTGCACACATTAATGTTTTAGTTTAGGCACACATCTTGTAGATTTGCAACAAAATGCTGGTTTACAAACATAACCCATAGAACTCTAATTGTGGCACATCCATGGTTTTGTAATATTACATGCTAAGCAGGGGTTAGCCTAGCTTTGCCACTATCTGCAGCTGTCAAATGCACTCATAGTGGAGTCTCTTTACAAATTTTCAGCCAGAGCCCCCATACTTACTTGGTAGACCCTGCACCATTTTACTTGGAATACAGAAATAAGCCACAGAAAGTGTCCAGAGAGAACTGGATCGGCCTTCAGGCAGAATCCCTGATCTGAAGAAGAGCCCAAAGTGGGAGGAGGCAAGGAAACAGTGTGGTGAGGAAGGGGGCAGTGTCAGCCAAGTAATCAGGAGAGGGTTGTTAGGGATTCCAGGGCAGAAGCCAGCAGCAAAACCTTCACTGTGCTTCACAGGCAAACTAGAAAATAAGAGAACATATTAAGCAGAACCTAGACCTTTACTCAAAGATATTACTTCACTCTAGACGGTCCTAAACTGGAATCGGGTGGTTTCCAGCCCCTACTGTGAAACTGTCATTAAAAGGAGAACACAAGGTATGCCATCACTGGCCGCCAGAGGGCGCACGGATGAGGATCTTCCGCGTGTGAGCTCCGTCTCACGGTCCCCCGAAAGTGCTCTGAGCCCCCACTTTTGGCCCCCCCTCCTGCTAAATAACGACGGCCCAAGCTTGCCGACTCTGGCCCCCACCTAGCTGCGAAACTCCGGTGAAAATCGGAACGAGTTCGGTGGAGAAAGGAGCTCCAGCCCGAACTTCCCTTCGGGGCCTCCCACGCGGCACTCCTGCGCCACGGTCCAGTGACGCCCCTGAGCTCTGCTCCGGCTCCTCGCCCCGGCTCCCCCAACGACGTCCCGCCTGGAGGCTTTCGGGGACTGGGAGAGCCCTCGATGGGTGGCGACTCCCCCCGCCGCCCACCCTATGACAGACCCGTGGAACCGGATGCGGCCCGACTCCAAAGCAAACCTACGCTGGTGAGTCCTACAAGCTCATAATATGCGGCGCTGATCACCGCCCCCGTTGAACGATCCTCGGAGCGCTTCGCAGCTTGACCCGCACAGGGCCCCCGTTTCCTCCTCTCTGCCCCGGCTGACTGTGCAGCGGCTACTGCGCGGACCAAGCTTCCATCGGCCTCCAGCGTGTCCTGGGGGGGTTTTGGCCCACCACTAAGCTACACTGAGCCTCGCAGCCCGATTCAAGCGGGAGGGTACGGCCCCTAACTCCAGGGCGTGTGCCTCCTCCCATTCCAATACCCCAGACCCGTGGGACACCAGTGACTCTACCCTGCGGCCCAAGCCTGGAAGGCCATAACGCGCCGATCCCAACGAGCGCTTCCCCTCACGATACATGGACCCCGCGCTGATGATTCCACCATATGCGGCGGAGACCCTTCTAACCATCCGCAGTCCCCCGTATTAAGATCCCAAAGGGTCGAGAAAATATTGAGCACATCGTTAGCGCTCACAGTCACGAGGAGACGACCGAAATTCTCTGGAGGACTACCAAGTACCCAGTAGCCAATTGTAACCACTGAAAAGAGACCCTGCCCGAACTACAAGACACAAATCATCAGCTCCGCAGAGGGTATGGCCCCCAGACACACCTGGCTCTAACCTTAGGTGTAAGGGAAGGAGGAAAGGGAACAGGGGCGTGTGCCTCCTCTGTGGCAGTGAGTACTCCGGCAACCCCATGAACCAACGTGTGAGAAGCAGGTTCACGGACGCATGACCGCTCAACTGAAACTTGCTGCCTACGCTTACATTGGGCCCAAAATGGCTGCACCTTCCGCAATGGACAAAGAAACTGCTGCTACGAAGGGGGACATAGCAGATTTATTAGCGGAAATAAGAAACATGGGAGCCAACATTGGAGGGAAAATCGACAAGCTCACACAGCGCCTTGACAGCATAGAAGACAGGGTCGAAGGAGTCGAAAATAATCAAACCACGATTCATATCCACGAAACACAGCTAGACAATAGAATTACAGACCTGGAACGAAGGGAACAGGAAATTACACTCAAGATGGATGATTTGGAAAACCGCGAAAGGAGAAACAACCTGCGCTTTTTTGGGATTCCAGAGAAAGAAGGGGAAACGGAGGAGGACTTGAAATCAACTCTCCACGACATCATTAAGCTCCTCGTCGCAGATGACAACATTGATGAGCCTAAAACGGAGCGCATCCACAGAGCCGGAGGCCCGCCTGGAGGCCCAAGATCGGTGTTGGCCAGGTTTCACCGTTACCAGGACAAGACGAGAGTGTTGGAGAAAGCGAGGAGCGGAGGTGCTATCACCCTTTGTGGGGCCCAAATAACTATTTTCCAGGACCTCTCGTCTCTGACCCTAGCTCTACGGAAAATGTGCAAACCGCTTACTACTTGGCTTAAGGGTCGGGACATACGCTACAGGTGGGGATACCCCTTCTCCCTCTCCTTTGAGCACGAGGGCACGCGAATTAGACTAAACTCTGAACAAGAAATCAAAGCATGCATCTCCGAACTACTGGGCCCGCAGGAACATGGAGAAAGTCGCAGCCAACCATCTAGAAGCCAAGAGGAATGGCATGTGCAAGGCCCGAAACGAAGGAAGGTGAAGGGCTCGAGGAAGTATCGTAGAGGAAATGGCCCTTCAGAAGGAGGCAGCTGATAACGAACAAGTGTAATGTATCGAAGTCGACTTAACCTTTAATATGAAGACTTTGATATTATGTGCTCTAAAATTGGTTCTGACTCTTCCACCTATGTGACACTGAACCGATTATTGTCGGGGGTGGGCAATAGGGGGCTCATTGGACATTAGTAATGTTTATTAGATACGGGGACCGTGAAGTAACGGTCTCCTCTAGTGGTTCGAACTCGAACCAGTGCTTACAACTGGGATCGATCGAACGCCACCGAACTCGGGGAGGGGAGGGGGGTGGTGGGTGGGGAACCGGGAAGAGACTCTGGGTTGAACCTAGGGAACACTTGAAAGTCTTAAAGGGGGAAATGCTGATATGGTTGTCTAAACTCCAAGGTTTGAAGTTACAGCGATCACCAGGTCTTCACGAGCATTCAAAACGTTCCTATACTGACCGCTGAACCATGCAATAGGGGCACCATGAGGGTGGGAACGCTTAACGTCAAAGATCTCAATTCACCCACTAAAAGATCACTCCTTGCTAGAGAAATTCGAAGGTCAAATATGGATATACTCTTTGTGCAAGAGACCAAGTACATGAGAGGAGAGGAAAGGGCAATCCTGGGAAAAAGAAATGGGTTGGAATTCTGGGGCTCTGGACCCTTGAAGAAGGGAGGAGTGGGAATACTCATCAGAAAGGGGTTAGATTTTAAGGTTTCGAAAATTTGGTCCGATGCAGAAGGTCGGACTCTCCTCGTGTCGGGGACCATTGGAAGGCTATCCATTACGATCGCCACAATTTACTCCCCTAATGTGGGACAATTCCGATTCCTATCCAAGACAATCCCCAAAGTAATGCTAGAGGCAACAGGTCACGTCATCATTGGCGGAGACTTTAATATATGGGCAGACCCGGATCTCGACTGGCATCCCGGTAACCCAGAAAGACGTGAAACAGGCAGAGGGGATCACACTCAATTTAAAGCGATGATGGACTTGTATGGCTTGATGGATGTGTGGCGTTGCATGCACCCAACGGAGAAAAAGTACACCTTCTTTTCGGCCCCACACAACACGTCCACTCGCATAGACTACCTTTACTCCTCCAGTGACCTATTTGACACGGCCACACGTTCACAAATCACGACCATCTCATGGTCCGATCACGACTTGGTCTTTGTTGATTTAGCATGGGATTCCTTGCCCGTTAGATGCGGACAATGGAGGTGTAACGAGACGTTATGGAAGGATCCTGTATTTAAGCTAGAGATGGAAACTGAAATTGAGGAATATTTCCGAACGAATGATACTGGGGAAGTCTCGAAACAAAGGGTTTGGGAAGCTGGGAAGGCAACGTGGAGGGGAATCCTCATGCGGGAGGGAGCTAAGAAAAAAAGAGAGAGGGCCCTAATTGAGAACAGAATCCGCACAGAAATTACACAATTGGAAAGTGATGCGAGGAAAGGGGACACTGTAGATTTTGACAAAGTTCTAGAAGCAAGGGAAAAAAGGGAAGAGTTACGCCTCCAGGAACATGAGCAAATAGCCCGTAAGCTCCTCCTCTTGAAACAGCGGTTTTATGAGAAAGGGGACAAGGCTGACGCGCTATTAGCGGCTAGACTCTGTGCCCAAAGGGCGGAACGCAGGGTCCAAGAGATACTAGAAGGAGAATCGGGTGTGGGAATTCCCCGCCCCACCATTCCAGAATCCTTTGCGGATTTCTATGAGACCCTGTACACCCCAGAAGACGACTCATACACCCCCAGCATTCGGTCCTACTTGGACGACGTTGCTATGCCCAAAATGACACAAACAGAATCGGATACGCTCGATGCCCCTATAACGGGAGAGGAGATACAAGAGGCTATTAAGAGACTTACAATAGGCAAATCCCCGGGAGAGGACGGGTACACAGCGGGTTTTTACAAAACATTCGCCCCGCAACTCACACCCTTCCTTGTTGGCTTATTCAATCGAATTCTAGAAACAGGGAATCCTCCAGACTCATTTGTCAAAGCACTCATAGCAGTTATCCCGAAAGAAGGGAAGGATCCCACGAAGTGTGGATCATATCGCCCCATCTCCTTATTAAATATAGACGCCAAAATATACTCTAGGGTCCTCGCAGCTAGGATTGAATCCCTTATGCCCCACCTTGTCCATCCTGACCAGGTGGGCTTTATAATTGGCCGCCAAGGCGCAGATACCATGCGCAAGACACTACATTTGGTGCATGCCTCCCACAAACTAAATACTGACCCGGCATTGCTTTCAATTGATGCTGAAAAAGCGTTTGACAGGGTGAACTGGGATTTCTTAATGGAGGTCCTTCAAAAAATCGGATTAGGCCCAAACCTTAGAAGGGGAATTAAAGCGATATACTTGTCTCCCATTGCCTCGGTGTTCGTGAATGGGGAGTACTCCAGGTGGTTCCAACTGAAACGAGGCACTAGACAGGGATGCCCCCTCTCAGCTATCTTATTCGCCCTATCTCTTGAACCCCTTGCATATAAGATCAGATAAGATAAAACCATAGAGGGGATTCATTTAGGTAACACTGAATATAAACTCGCTCTGTATGCTGATGATATCCTTTTGCATGTGGTCCATCCTGAGAAATCAGTCCCCCAAGCCATCCTCTTATTGGAGGAATACGGTCGCCTCTCGGGTTTCAAGATTAATCGGGCCAAAACTACACTCTTCCCCCTTCAGGGGGATGCCGAGGCGAATACTGTGAAATACTCCTCTTTGGGTTTGTCGATCGAACACGACAAGATGCAATACCTAGGGGTACAAATAACGAAACAACTACACTCCCTGTACGAAGCAAATTTCCCACAACTTCTTATTAAGCTCCGTGCAGACCTGGCCAGATCTCATGGCTTGGCCGCCTTAACGCCATCAAAATGACTTCCCTCCCGAGGTTTCTTTATCCCTTCCAAATGCTCCCAATTAAAATACCGGATCAATACTTTAATGAGGTGAAGAGGGAAATCCTAAAATTTTTGTGGAGGGGGAAAAAGGCCAGGATAGCCTACTCTATGTTGACGCTCCCCAAAGACAAAGGCGGGGTGGGACTCCCTGATCTCCGGAAATACTATATTGCTGCCCAATTGCGTGTGTTTGTCCCCCACCTACGCAATCACAAAGAACCACAATGGGTAGCGATGGACAACCATTACTTCGCCCCAGCGACCCTAGGAGAATGGTTGTGGGCCCCACGAAACCGGGTGTTGAAGAGAACGGGAAACCACCCGCTCTTTGTTGCTATATGGGATGTATGGCGTGAAGGTTCGGAGATGACGGGAATCACGACATGGCCGTCCCCACTAAGTCATCTTTGGTCTCCGGGCATTAATAACTACATCCCCAATGTCGAGAGGTTCCAGACATGGTTTGAAGCTGGACTAGAAAGAGTGGGTCAGCTTCTCCGCAGTGACTCATTTATCACCCTCCCAGAGTTAACAGAAGCTCTAAATATTGGAGCCCTCTCCACCTTCCATTATTTACAAATTAAGGGGGTATTGACCAAATCTGAGTGGAAAGAAAGATTAAGTAGAGACCTCACCCCTTTCGAAAAAATGCTAGATTCCAAGACGCAGAGGAAGAATCTGATTTCTCTCATATACACCTTGCTTCTGAGCGGAGATGGTAAATCCTCACTTGCACTCAGACGGCGATGGGAGACTGATATGGAGACCGATATAGAGGATGAAGAATGGGACAAAATGTGTGCCATGGCGTCGCGTACTTCCATATCATGTCAATATAAACTCCACTCCACAAAACTTTTACATCGCTGGCAATATGACCCATATAGATTATCCAAGATGTACCAATCTTCATCCCCCTCCTGCTGGCGTGAATGTGGGCAGGTTGCAGACTACTGGCACATGTGGTGGGGGTGCCCCAAGATCAAGATCTTTTGGGATGAGGTCCTGGGATGGATCAGACACACTGATGGGATTCACAGAACAGCAGATCCGCACCTAATCCTGTTCAGCCTCGAAAAAATTGATGACGAATGGACAAAGGTCCGAGGCCTAACCCCCTATTTATTGCTTGCGGCCCGAGCTTTACTAGCCACCAAATGGAAATCGCTCACGACCCCGTCTAAACAAGAGTGGATCAATGTGGTGCAGAACATATGCACCATGGAAAAAATCACAGCTTCCCTCCACGGTAGAGCGACGCAATCCGAGCTCCTATGGTCGGACTTTCTGAGAGCACACACCTCTATTGAGTACCCAACTCCGGACGTGGATGACCCCCCGTTATGAATGACATAAACCACAGGCGCTCCTCCTACATGTCGAACCCCTAAATACACCACACACTACAGAAACTTCATCCTTACTGACGACCACAGCACCATAACACTCTATTCCGAAAAGACTTGTCTCTCTTTCTCGGGGCAGGGGAGGGGGGAGGGGAAAAACTGTTAATGTTTGTAAAGAATGTTCAATATTCGGATTTTATTCATGCCTTTTTTCTTTTAATTATTACTTCCTAAATGTGCACACTCTCAGTTGTACCGAGCGTCTATTTATGATACTACATGATGTAGAACAGGAAGATGATGATGAATCCTTTCTATACCTATTGATGTAACTGTTCCTTTGTGTTGCCTTAAATGAAGATAAATGTTAACTTTGAAAATTTAATAAAGTTAAATTTAAAAAACAAAAAAAAAGGAGAACACAAGATGTGAATCGGTCCCTCCCATTGGGAAACCCGCACCAAGAGGCTCTTTGGGTGAGAGACTGGAACGGACATCCCAAAGACCTCCCATCTGTACAAAGTTTAACCTGAGTACTTTTGATGTCTGTTTTCCTGATATGTTTTCTATGAACTTTACACAATAAATTAAGTAGAAATTGAAAAGTCGATTCAGAGTCTGTCTATTATACCCAGTGGCCATCCCAACAGTGTCTGTAACAGTCTATTTACAACCTTACAGTGATGCAACCTCTAAATTCAGGTTTTTAAGTTCTCATCTTCATATGCAGTCTCAGACAAATACAGTTAATGGCAAAGGATTATGCCATCTGATACTATTTATAATATTTAGAAATACTTCATTGTGCCAATGCTGTTTTTCTTATAAAATTCTCCGTTTTCATTTGATTCAATTATGCAATTTGTTAACGTTTTGCTTAATCTCCCATTTATAGCTTCCCAAGAACGTTTATTTTTTATTATTTAGGTACTTGGTTTAACAATCAAACCTCTACCATTAAGAAACATCATTAATCACAAACCAAGTTATGTCGCTCAGGTAGTGCTAGAGGAGTAAAGAAAACAAAACAATTGTATCCCCAACTCCTCCTCCTCCTCCTCACCTGAGAGACTGGACTCGGAGCTAGTAGGTATCTGTGGTCGACAGGCACAGTAATCATTTTTTTAACTTGTGGGGGAAAAAGCCTAACGAGGGACGAAAAACCCCAGTTGACAGCAGTGATGGTGGAACAGACGTATATCCTGATTGTGACACTTCCGAGAGGGTCCGTGGAAGATGGGCTCCTATGGCTTGGAGTTCGAGTCAGCAGTGAGAGCCAAAGCGTCTCCAATGAACCGTCGGGCGGACTCAGCGAGAAGAGCGGTGAGATGAGAGAACTTGTTGACACGGAGTAACCCCAAAGTAAGTCCGAACAACAGAGAGGAAGGGAAAAGAGCACTGCGGAAAGACCAGCGGTGGCGAGGGGAGAGAGAGCACCGCAGCAGAGAACCGAAGCGCGAGGTAAGAAGAAAGAGAAAGGACGAAAAGTACAGAGGCTCCAAAGAAAGCAGTGCGCCGTGACAAGTGAGTGTCAGACAAAGGAAAGGTTCCCAAATTGGAACGGAGAGGAAAACTAGCGCATACACCAAAAGCAGCTGAGAAACTAACCGCATAGGTTGCAACGCGTCGAATGGAGAATCGGGCGTGGCTTAAGTGCTGAGGTACGGCTGCAGTGAAAACACTCGACCGCAGCCGACGTAGCATAAAGAATGTGGCGGAATCTCTAATGGCTGCCTAGACGCACTCTGGGCCACAGGCGCCACAGAGAGGGACGCACGACAAGAAGACTACCGCTCACCCTTCCGGAATAGGCTTACCACAAGTGTTGTATTTATTCTTCGCTTCCAAGGAGGTGATCCAATCAAGGTCCATCAACTTGCGCTTCACGGAAGTAGGATTTTTTTTGTAAGTCATCATGGCTGGCATTTATGCTCGACAAGTGAGAAGTGCAGATCATACTCCATTGATCTAGTAGCGGCTCAGTTTTTTTCCAGCTAGGGCTTTTTTCAGCACGGCAATGCCCCCTTCTCCATCATCCCTAAGGCACACTGAGAAATGGCAGGGACTTCCATATAAAGTGAGTTCCGGCCAAGCTCTACTCTTATTGCCTGTACCGGTGTAGATTTAGGTAGAGGGAGAATGTGTCTCCAAAATAACCCTTCAAGGCATGGCCAAAGATTGTAAGATAACGCCAAAAATGCTTCCGACCCACAGGTCAGAATTGGCGTTACCTTTTTGCAGTAAAAGTCAATCACTGGAAGCATTGTGAATTCACAATATCGAAACAGAATTGATCTGGCCTGTGCCTCGTCTTGCTGTACAGGCTTTTCTCTTCGAACACATCAGATTCACTGTTGCTGAGGCTCAACCTAAGATGTTCCATGGATGCAACCTCTATCATTTTTTCACCTCTTAAAAACTAGGCGTTGATGTTTTTCCTTCCTGACCTGCCACCCAAGGTCAGTATTCTCGATTTGTTTACATTGATCTTAAGGCCATTGGCTTTGATGTATAGTTCTAAATATGTGAAGTTGGCGCTGCAAACCAACCTGGGTCTGGTCCATCATGATCAAATTGTCCGCGTAGAGCAATCTATTCATATGTTCATCTGCCATAGTTGGTGGAAAGCATCTTATATTAAAGAACGCCATACTAATGTCAGAAATGAACAAGTTGAAAATTGCAGGTGCCAACCTGCACCCCTGCTTCAGTCCATTTTATGTGTAGATGGGTTCGGACAGGTTTCCTAAGTTGTCCAGTCTGACTGAGATAGGGGTACCAGTATGTAATGCCTTTATCAGTGCCAATATGTTCGTAGGGCATTCCCAACAGACCAGCTTGGACCACACGATACCTCTGTCCACTGAATCAAAGGCTTGGGTGAGATCAATCGATGCCACATAGATTTTACTAATTTTCTTGGCCTTCGCCCTCATCTTCAGCAAATTAATTAGGAACAAGTTTAGTCCCGTCCCAAGGCCTTTCACAAACCCTGCTTACCTGACGTCTTAGTGATTTGATGACCCACTCCGATCTGTCAGGTTTTTTAAATAACTGCTGCAAAGAGTTTTCCTATGACATCCAAAGGGCAATAGGACCATAATTCCCCCGGGTCAGATCTATCACCCTTTTTAAAGCTCGGCACAATGATTGAATGTATCCATGAAGTAGGTATTTGCTTAGTTTTCTTGCTCTGTTATTCTGCAATAAAGGAGGCCCATTATTATGGATGACTCGTTAACATTTGATAGGAAATGCCATCTGGCCATGCCGCCCTAGATTTATTAGCCGTTTTTATCAAAGTCAGGATTTCTTCTTTGTCTATATTCAATGGCCTCTCTTCTTGTGGTTCGGTAGTTTGCATCTAATCACCGATTTCAGAAGCTCCATACAGCGATTTGAAGTGGGTATCCCAAACTTCAGCTGCTCCTGCATTAGCTAATGAAGACGACTGAGGGTTATGTATAGCATTGAATAGTTTCCATACATCAGCAGTGTTCTTCGATGCGATGAGCTTCAGCATTTTTTCTGCATCCCTATATAGCAGCAGATGTTTATATGCGATAAGCCCATTTTTAAAGGTTTGCTTTAGTTTTTTTTAATTACTTCTGCTTTTCCCCAGCTGCCTTACCTGTCCCTTTTTAGCAGTAATTTTCTAGTGGCCACTTCTGCATCAAAAAAATGTCTTCTCTTAAACACTCCCTAGATTTTCTTTCCGAAAATGCGGATATGACTGTTGTGTATTCCACTAGTTGGCTTAGAGGGTCAGACTGATCACTAACTGAATCCCCCTTCAAGGCTATTGTCATATTTGTTATATTCTCAGGGAGAATTTTTAGTACAGAAAGGCCTGCATTTATGTAATGTTCTGACACATTTGACTGAGCTTAACCCTGGTCCATTGCCCAGAAGTGATCCTTAAGATATTATGGTCGCTGTAGTTTGTCTCCACAACCTCCATAGACATACATTTTTCATATACAAAGTAAGTGGCAAAAAAATAGTCTAGGATCTTCACATACAACCCCTGCTTCCACGTCAGTAGCGGTGGGATATCACCAAGCAGGTGACCATTTACAAGTCTTATATTACGTACTGCCAGCTCCTGGTGCCACCTCAGTGGCGCGGACATCGGAAGCTCATCAATCAGATCTCCAGATGCCTTAAAGCATTGAAAATTCAAGTCACTGCATACTATGAAGTCTGGGTTATGCCATTGTCCTTAAGCGTCATCTATCAAGCTCGGTACTTGGTTCTCAAATGAAAAAGCTATCAGTGATAAATAATTCCAATAAAGGTTCAAGATCATAATTATTATATATGACCCCTCCAGTTGTAAAATCAGGACTTGAATTGGAGGCGTCGGGTGAATTGTCTCAAAAACCTTTAGACCCCCCTCCCCGCTTATGCTTAATTGCAGTTAGGTGGCCTGCCATACGCCTACCTTTCGGACCCTTAATAGCAGGATTCAAATACACAGTGAAACCTTCCAAAGTCGATGTCTCCCCTTCCGAACAAATGACGAAATCCCCTAGTATTCCAACATCCAATCACCAAAGTGGGGGTATCATGGTCCACTATTTTCTTTCAGCATTATGACCTAGAAGGTTTGGGTACCAATTCCCCTGCAAGCCAACTCCAGTTATCCCCCAAATTACTGCGGGTGCTAAACTCTTTGACTTCTCTTACCTTGCTACGGATGAACCATCCACTGTAATTTTAATCCCAAGGTTTTCCCCAGGGGATTTGCCAAGAATTGTTATCACTTAGAGCTTTAGTTCTGTTAGTCGTTTTCCAAGTTTTCTCAAATGGCTTGGGCTCACAGATTTTTTCGTGCGAGGTCTATACCTTTTCACAGCTTTTGCTTGAGCCAATTCATTTTGATTATATAATGTAAGAGTGAAGCCTAAAGGCAGGAGCTTTGATGCTTCCTCCAAGAGCACATTTTTGCCTTTGACAGATGATAAATATAGAAATACCATGTCCAGATGCTCTTCCTCTGGAAACTCAATCAAGAACAAGGCACCAGTCTCTATTAGCTTAAGCGCTGGAATACAGTGTAGAATTCTCAATACATTTGGCCGATTTTAGAATAAGGTCATCATTAATTATTAGGACTCTCTGCAGATGGAACCTGTATGTCTCTGTTCCTTTAGCTATTTATGTGTGCTCTTTATTTACTCTGTTTCCTTTTGTTAGTGAGTCTGAGTGGAGCGGTCATTCTTAGCCCCCTTTCCTGCTTGTTGGTCAGGGACATCATTCTTTCCTAAAGGTTGAAATCAGTTCACAGGCTTTTGGAGATCGTATATCAATAAAGTGACGTGAGCCTCTAGACTCTGCAACATGAGAGTACCCTCTGTTTACTTCGGGAATCCCTTTCTGTAAACAAACTGTCTTTTTTTAATTTATGTTGGGCACCTCTTCCAGGTTTGACAGGATTTCCCCATCTTCATCACTACCTGGGGACTCGACTCCCGATTAATTTTCTTTTTTGTTTTCTTTCAGAGAAGTGGTTGTCAAAGGTTTCGTTGGATTGGCCTGTCTGGGGCGGCACATCTATGACTGCCCTGTGTACTTCATCAAAGTATTCCACATTGGAGTCAGTATGTTGAAAGGTTGATTAAATTCATGCTGATGTCATCGTCAGGTTGGTGTTCCATCCGACCAGTATCCTGAAGAGGAATTTAGGGCGGGGGGGTCAGCAGGAGCACTATCTTTTGGGGGAGAAGCTCCCAGAGTGGTCTCAATATTGGAGACCGGAAAAGGTCAGGTTTACAAGTTTAAATGCATTCCTAGTTGGAAGAGCCTTGGCACACTTTATTTTACTGACAATGACTTTAGTTCTGGCTTCTTATTAGCAGACCTCTTTAATTTTAAGCCCTTTCCCTTTAGTTTGCAGTGAAAGGGCCATGGTTCATATATCCTCCTTCCCTTCTGTTAGTTTTGAGAAGATCTGAAACCTTTTCCTTCCTTTTTGACACACATGGTGCCTTTTGGGGGCAATGGGCCTTAGTCGGCACTGTGATTTGATCCACCCTACTTTGTACTCCAGCAGATCTCATCCCCCTCGTCGGAAGGAGCTTCATCCATGACTTCTATGAGACATTTCTATTGCATTAGTGGGTAGATGGCTTTCAGCCCTTTGTTCCCTTCCTTCTGCCCTCTGATCCAGGGCCACTGTTTCCTATCTAAAGTCAGCGGGGCCCTTCAAGGTGTCAACGTTAATTTCTTCACTGGTTGCCCCATGCAGATCATTGACTCGATCACTCCTGTGAGATGGTCTATCCTTGATAATAGGGTCTATAATGCAGTGGAGAATCTCAGTAATCTGGATGGTGTTTTTGTCCAGGTTACACTGCAAAGCGGATATAAAGCCCTCCACAAAGATCCTCTTAGAGTGCAACATTGCCAAGACTGTTATCTGGGCTTTCATTGTGTCACTAAGTGATTTGTATCCCTTTATGAAGGGAATCATTGTGATTGACAATGCGGTGACCGTACTTGCGTCGATACCAGGGTTGTTGGGCGGCTTATTACAAGGCTGATCTTTGACTTGTGGGGCTGCTAGGTCCATCAGTAGATCCTCATCCGATGGCATGCTTTCAATGGCCAACTCATTGTCTGCCAGATTCTCTTGCACTACGGCTCGCATCTCTGCCTGTTTGACTCTTGAGCTGGTGTTCTCGGGGTTGACTGTGCCAGTTCTTAACCTCTTGCCAGCCCCCAGCGCAGTGGTAGATGATTCTGGCAAAACTGGATATGCTCTTTTCCTCAAGAGTTCTATGTCCTTTGCCCATTCCTCAAATGCATGCGGCACAGGCACGTCCCCCTGTGGTAGTTCATCCTGCTGGCCCATCCTGCCTTGGACAGGGCTCTGCCTAACAATGCCCTCCCCCTCAGCACTCAAGCTCTGGCCTAAGGCACCTAAAGCACCACCATTTGTGCCAAACGCTGACAACGGGAGGCCATTTAAATTTGTATCCTCTATGCCCTCCGACTCCATCCCCAAGGGGCCACCCAAAGTTTGTTGCCTCTTGTGGGGTATGGTACTGGTAGCCAAAGGAGCTATCGCTACGTTTCTTGTTTTGTTCAAGCAGACCTCCCCTAGTGTTTCCCCTAACGCTTCAAGTTTTCTATCAAAGAACCTTTGTTTTGAAAGGGGACCCACCGTAAGGCCTTGGGCTGCAACACTTAAGTGAGGGCTGCCAATTTTGTCTTATTACTGGAAGCTTCATGTTCTTAGAGGCCCCAAAGGTAAACACCTGCAGGTCAGGCGCTCCATGCCCTTTGATCTCATCAGTTGATCTCGTAACTTCAGAATCTGTGGGCAGCTGTGAAGGTACCTCCACAGCCAATAGTTCACAATCCGAAACTTGGGGCGGTGTGGGATGGGCAGAGTCCTGACACTACTGTCCACCTCCCTCCCATGAGGTGTCCCCAGTCTCATTTCCCCAGAGTATTACGCTGCGCTAGCGCCAGCGTATTCACAATTGAGGCAGTGGAGGCTCCTATTTCGACCTGAACATCTAGGGGGCAACCCCCGCACGGTTAGGAATTTCACTCGGCTGAGGATCCGATGGTGAAGGATGACCAATGTAGATAGGTGATGTTGTGGCTGCAGCACAAGGATCCGTCTCTTTGTTTGCCATTCTGTAAAATCTTGTTTGAACCTCTCTGGGTGGACTTGTCCAATGATTTACTAAGAGCCACAACCACAGAAACCTCTTTACACATGTGGCCTTTTGAGCCTGGTCAAAGGGCCTGTCCCTGTTCTCGCCCCAACTATTTATATTGTCTGTTTTTAGCAATGGCCCAGGGGTTCCAGCTTCTTTATGTATTACTGTATGTGGCTGTAGATGTAAGATATTGCCATATATAAATATAAAACCTTGCCTACAGCCATCTACGGGCTACCAAATCCCCCCCGTGTTCTTATGGGATCCGTGGGGGGTGGAGCTCTTCCACTCAACACTGCATCCCCAAAGCTATGTGAAGCCTACACACGGCCAAGTGCTATTCCCAATGACAATAATCGTGCACATGTAGCACTGTGGAGGCAGCCCCCGGCTCCAAGAGATGCCAGTGTACCTCTCACACAGGGAGACAGGGTGGCCGTGAAAGTCGTGACGATCCTGCGGGCAGCTGGAGGAAGCCTCAGCTGCGTGCTTGCTGCTCCGGTCAGCCACATCCCAGCGTACCAGATTTCGGCTGCTGCTGCCGCTCTCTGCTTCCTGACTTCCGAGTCCAGAGGAAAGAACCTTACACAACACGTTGACAAACTGGAACTAACTGAGTCAGCCACTTCCGACAGAATTGCTTGCTTGTTTTCATCAAAACATTGTATTAGTCAGCTAATTCTGAGAAGGTCTAACTGCATAGCCCAGAAGTTGCCCGACGTAGAAAAGCCCTGTAGCTTTCCATTGCCATCAAACTTATCAAATTTCTCTGGTGAGTCAACAATAAACCATATCTTATGAAGTTTAATTACATATGGTACTTAAAGATATTTTCTAGTATCTACTTATAGTTCCATAGATGTTTTTACTGTCTTAAATTCTACTGTTTGTAGAAAGTCACACTACTGAATGTAGCCTCTTCCCTGCCAAATAGTATACTCTCAATCTCTCAAGTTATTTGGGGAAGTTAGGGAGGGTCAGAAAGATAGATTGAATGCAGATATTCTAGATTACAACCACAGCAAGCAGAAGTCCACCTCAATAATGGCCTCTGACATCTTAAATAAGCAAGGTCTCCCATGTTGCCGAAGGAACCTGGATAGAACCACGTTCAGCAACTTGCTAAGATTACCCATTGTTTGAGTAGGAGTACATCTAAAAATAGAAAACCTTTTTGGAAAGAATTAATTATCCCATTTTGATTTTAATAATCCGTCCAATCAAGGATTTAAGTAATGGTGCCCTTATTGCCAAAAACTTTCCATTGCCTTCACAAATGTAAGATGTAATCCAACAAAATCCCCAGAATCCTTAGCCAGCTCCATCCCCACTTATCATACGCATTTAACCATGGATCTTGGGTCCAATGTATCGGCACATTCCCAATCATAGCCCCGGATTTCAATCGAGATTATAACCAGACGCCTTTCTGCAAATCATTCAACATTGTTTACCTAATGCAATGCACAAATTCCCCACAAGTATAGTACTGTGACAATCAGGACGATGTGTCCCTTCTTCCCAGAGGGGAGCCAACCGCTGTGAGGCTAGGAAGGTGATCCCGCTATGCAAGACACAATCCCAAGGGTCTGGGGAAGTAGGACCCCACTCAGAGTGACTCCTCTGTTGGGGACAATGACTCCCATTCCAGCATGGAACTCCCTGTCCAAACCACCCTTTCTGCATACATGGATGTTGGAAAACGGATCCATTCCCTGTTACAACTAAAACTTGCAAGGATCCTTATTTATTGGCTTCAGGTAATGGCGAATCTCGCCTGAGTGCCATGATCAATGAAGACAGTCATCCTTTCATGAACTCTAATGACATTTATAA